>NW_026870920.1:2806046-5612093 GCF_033118175.1 Dama dama | reverse complement strand
GGGCATGTCGTTCTGCCTTGGCCTGGTAGTGTGTTCCCCCTGCCTTGCCCCCAGGCTCAGGGGCAAGGGCCCGGTGAGAGCATCACTCCAAAGCGCTTTTCTCCCGGGCTTGGGAGCATTGTGCGAGCCTGGCGTGAACAGCGGGCGGGAGTGTTTGCAAACAGGACTTTGGAGGCAGCCGGGGAGGTCTTCCAGTGGGAGAGGGCCGGTTGTGCTCAGAGGCCCCACAGGCCAGGGGCAGGACCCAGCTGGGCCCCTGCCCCTGGCCAGCCTTGCCCAGACCTTCCTGGCCTCCGGGAGTACTGCCCCACCAAGGGGCAGGCTGCGGGGACTGGGTCGAGACATGCTCGGGCGCCTCCCCTGGCTCATCCCCGCTGGTGCCTTTCCCCTGGGCCTAGGCCTCGGTTGAGGCCTCCTTGGAGAGGAGGTTGCTGGCAGGGGCTGTCTCCACACTGTAAGGTGCTGGAGCTCAGAGGGCCTCGTCAGAGGGAAGGGACCAGTAAGGGGCTGGATGCCCAAGACGTCTTTGGCCCAGCAGCCTCAGGGCAGCAGGGAGAGCAAGAGGCCCAACTTGCCCCTAGGGCGGCTCTGCCCCTTCCCACACAGGCGGCCAGCCCAGCAGCTGCCTGACAGACTCTGGCTCCCCCAAGCTCTCTGCCGGTGCAGGGGACAGGAACAGACATGGGCATGTGGTTCTGCCTTGGCCTGGGAGTGTGTTCCCCCTGCCTTGCCCCCAGGCTCAGGGGCAAGGGCCCGCAGAGAGCATCACTCCAAAGCGCTTTTCTCCCGGGCTTGGGAGCATTGTGCGAGCCTGGCGTGAACAGCGGGCGGGAGTGTTTGCAAACAGGACTTTGGAGGCATCCGGGGAGGTCTTCCAGTGGGAGAGGGCCGGTTGTGCTCAGAGGCCCCACAGGCCAGGGCCAGGACCCAGCAGGGCCCCTGCCCCTGGCCAGCCTTGCCCAGACCTTCCTGGCCTCCGGGGGTACTGCCCCACCAAGGGGCAGGCTGCGGGGACTGGGTCCAGACATGTCCGTGCGCCTCCCCAGGATCATCCCCGCTGGTGCCTTTCCCCTGGGCGTAGGCCTCGGTTTAGGCCTCTTTGGAGAGGAGGTTGCTGGCAGGGGCTGTCTCCACACTGCAAGGTGCTGGCGCTCAGAGGGCCTCGTCAGAGGGAAGGAACCAGCAAAGGGCTGGATGCCCAAGACCTCTTTGACCCAGGAGCCTCAGGGCAGCAGGGAGAGCAAGAGGCCCAACTTGCCCCTAGGTCGGCTCTGCCCCGTCCCACACAGGCAGCCAGCCCAGCAGCAGCCTGGCAGTCTCTGGCTCCCCCGAGCTCTCTGCCGGTGTAGGGGGCAGGAACAGACGTGTGCATGTCGTTCTGCCTTGGCCTGGGAGTGTGTTCCCACTGCCTGGCCCCCAGGCTCAGGGGCAAGGGCCCGGAGAGAGCACCAGCCCGAAGCGCTTTTCTCCCGGGCTTGGGAGCATTGTGCGTGCCTGGTGGGAACAGCGGGTGGGAGTGCTTGCAAACGTCCTTTGGAGGCAGACGGGGAGGTCTTCCAGCGGGAGAGTGCCGGTTGTGCTCAGACGCACCACAGGCCAGGGGCAGGACCCAGCAGTGTCCCTGCCCCTGGCAGCCTTGCCCAGACCTTCCTGGCCTCCGGGGGTACTGCCCCACCAAGGGGCAGGTTGGGGGGACTGGGTCCAGACATGGCCGGGCGCCTCCCCAGGCTCATCCCCGCTGGTGCCTTTCCCCTAGGCCTAGGCCTCGGTTGAGGCCTCCTTGGAGAGGAGGTTGCTGGCAGGGGCTGTCTCCACACTGCAAGGTGCTGGAGCTCAGAGGGCCTCGTCAGAGGGAAGGGACCAGAAAGGGGCTGGATGCCCAAGACCTCTTTGGCCCAGCAGCCTCAGGGCAGCAGGGAGAGCAAGAGGCCCAACTTGCCCCTAGGTCGGCTCTGCCCCTTCCCACACAGGCCGCCAGCCCAGCAGCTGCCTGGCAGACTCTGGCTCCCCCGAGCTCTCTGCCGGTGCAGGGGTCAGGAACAGACGTGTGCATGTGGTTCTGCCTTGGCCTGGGAGTGTGGACCCGATGCCTGGCCCCCAGGCTCAGGGGCAAGGGCCGGGAGAGAGCACCACCCCGAAGCGCTTTTCTCCCGGGCTTGGGAGCATTGTGCGTGCCTGGCGGGAACAGCGGGCGCGAGTGTTGGCAAACCGGCCTTTGGAGGCAGGCGGGGAGGTCTTCAAGCGGGAGAGGGCCGGTTGTGCTCAGAGGCCCCACAGGCCAGGGGCAGGACGCAGCAGGGCCCGTGCCCCTGGCCAGCCTTGCCCAGACCTTCCTGGCCTCTGGGCGTACTGCCCCACCAAGGGGCAGGCTGCGGGGACTGGGTCCAGACATGCCCGGGCGCCTCCCCAGGTTCATCCCCGCTGGTGCCTTTCCCCTGGGCCTAGGCCTCGGTTTAGGCCTCCTTGGAGAGGAGGTTGCTGGCAGGGGCTGTCTCCACACTGCAAGCTGCTGGAGCTCAGAGGGCCTCGTCAGAGGGAAGCGACCAGCAAAGGGCTGGATTCCCAAGACCTCTTTGACCCAGCAGCCTCAGGGCAGCAGGGAGAGCAAGAGGCCCAACTTGCCCCTAGGTCGGCTCTGCCCCGTCCCACACAGGCAGCCAGCCCAGCAGCAGCCTGGCAGTCTCTGGCTCCCCCGAGCTCTCTGCCGGTGTAGGGGGCAGGAACAGACGTGTGCATGTCGTTCTGCCTTGGCCTGGGAGTGTATTCCACCTGCCTGGCCCCCAGGCTCAGGGGCAAGGGCCCGGAGAGAGCACCACTCCGAAGCGCTTTTCTCC
Source organism: Dama dama (assembly GCF_033118175.1). NCBI lineage: Eukaryota > Metazoa > Chordata > Mammalia > Artiodactyla > Cervidae > Dama > Dama dama. The sequence continues at coordinate 5,609,259 of NW_026870920.1, read as the reverse complement.
CGGGCTTGGGAGCATTTTGCGTGCTTGGTGGGAACAGTGGGTGTTAGTGATTGCAAACCGGCCTTTGGAGGCAGCCGGGGAGGTCTTCCAGTGGGAGAGGCCCGGTTGTGCTCAGAGGCCCCACAGGCCAGGGGCAGGACCCAGCAGGGCCCCAGCCCCTGGCCTGCCTTGCCCAGACCTTCCTGCCTCCGGGGTTACAGCCCCACCAAGGGGCAGGCTGCGGGGACTGGGTCCAGACATGCCCGGGCGCCTCCCCAGTCTCATCCCCGCTGGTGCCTTTCCCCTGGGCTTAGGCCTCGGTTGAGGCCTCCTTGGAGAGGAGGTTGCTGGCAGGGGCTGTCTCCACACTGCAAGGTGCTGGAGCTCAGAGGGCCTCGTCAGAGGGAAGGGACCAGCAAGGGGCTGGATGCCCAAGACCTCTTTGGCCCAGCAGCCTCAGGGCAGCAGGGAGAGCAAGAGGCCCAACTTGCCCCTAGGGCGGCTCTGCCCCTTCCCACACAGGCGGCCAGCCCAGCAGCTGCCTGACAGACTCTGGCTCCCCCAAGCTCTCTGCCGGTGCAGGGGGCAGGAATAGACGTGTGCATGTGGTTCTGCCTTGGCCTGGGAGTGTGTTCCCCCTGCATTGCGCCCAGGCTCAGGGGCAAGGGCCCGGTGAGAGCACCACCACGAAGCGCTTTTCTCCCGGGCTTGAGAGCATTGTGCGCGCCTGCTGGGATCAGTGGGCGGGAGCGCTTGCAAACCTGCCTTTGGAGGCAGCCGGGGAGGTCTTCCAGTGGGAGAGGGCCGGTTGTGCTCAGAGGCCCCACAGGCCAGGCGCAGGACCCAGCACGGCCCCTGCCCCTGGCCAGCCTTGCCCAGACCTTCCTGGCCTCCGGGGGTACTGCCCCACCAAGGGGCAGGCTGCGGGGACTGGGTCCAGACATGCTCGGGCGCCTTCCCTGGCTCATACCCGCTGGTGCATTTCCCCTGGGCCTAGGCCTCGGTTGAGGCCTCCTTGGAGAGGAGGTTGCTGGCAGGGGCTGTCTCCACACTGCAAGGTGCTGGAGCTCAGAGGGCCTCGTCAGAGGGAAGGGACCAGCAAGGGGCTGGATGCCCAAGACCTCTTTGGCCCAGCAACCTCACGGCAGCAGGGAGAGCAAGAGGCCCAACTTGCCCCTAGGTCGGCTCTGCCCCTTCCCACACAGGCGGCCAGCCCAGCAGCTGCCTGAGAGACTCTGGCTCCCCTGAGCTCTCTGCCGGTGCAGGGGGCAGGAACAGACGTGTGCATGTGGTTCTGCCTTGGCCTGGGAGTGTGGAACCCCTGCATTGCCCCAAGGCTCAGGGGCAAGGGCCCGGTGGGAGCACCACCCCGAAGCGCTTTTCTCCCGGGCTTGGGAGCATTGTGCGCGCCTGGTGGGAAGAGTGGGCGGGAGTGTTGGCAAACCGGCCTTTGGAGGCAGCCGGGGAGGTCTTCCAGCGGGAGAGGGCCGGATGTGCTCAGAGGCCCCACAGGCCAGGGGCAGGACCCAGCAGGTCCCCTGCCCCTGGCCAGCCTTTCCCAGTCCTACCTGGCCTCCGGGGGTACTGCCCCACCAAGGGGCAGGCTGCGGGAACTGGGTCCAGACATGCCCGGGCGCCTCCCCAGGCTCATCCCCGCTGGTGCCTTTCCCCTGTGCATAGGCCTCGGTTTAGGCCTCCTTGGAGAGGAGGTTGCTGGCAGGGGCTGTCTCCACACTGCAAGGTGCTGGAGCTCAGAGGGCCTCGTCAGAGGGAAGGGACCAGCAAAGGGCTGGATGCCCAAGACCTCTTTGGCCCAGCAGCCTCAGGGCAGCAGGGAGAGCAAGAGGCCCAACTTGTCCCTAGGTCGGCTCTGCCCCGTCCCACACAGGCAGCCAGCCCTGCAGCAGCCTGGCAGTCTCTGGCTCCCCCGAGCTCTCTGCTGGTGTAGGGGGCAGGAACAGACGTTTGCATGTCGTTCTGCCTTGGCCTGGGAGTGTGTTCCCCCTGCCTGGCCCCCAGGCTCATGGGCAAGGGCCCGGAGAGAGCACCACCCCGAAGCGCTTTTCTCCCGGGTTTGGGAGCATTTTGCGTGCTTGGTGGGAACAGTGGGTGGGAGTGCTTGCAAACCGGCGTTTGGAGGCAGCCGGGGAGGTCCTCCAGCGGGACAGGGCCGGTTGTGCTCAGAGGCCCCACAGGCCAGGGTCAGGACCCAACAGGGCCCCTGCCCCTGGCCAGCCTTGCCCAGACCTTCCTGGCTTCCGGGAGTACTGCCCCACCAAGGGGCAGGCAGCGGGACCTGGGTCCAGACATGTCCATGCGCCTCCCCAGGATCATCCCCGCTGGTGCCTTTCCCCAGGGCGTAGGCCTCGGTTTAGGCCTCTTTGGAGAGGAGGTTGCTGGCAGGGGCTGTCTCCACACTGCAAGGTGCTGGAGCTCAGAGGGCCTCGTCAGAGGGAAGGGACTAGCAAAGGGCTGGATGCCCAAGACCTCTTTGACCCAGCAGCCTCAGGGCAGCAGGGAGAGCAAGAGGCCCAACTTGCCCCTAGGTCGGGTCTGCCCCGTCCCACACAGGCAGCAAGCCCAGCAGCAGCCTGGCAGTCTCTGGCTCCCCCGAGCTCTCTGCCGGTGTAGGGCGCAGGAACAGACGTGTGCATGTCGTTCTGCCTTGGCCTGGGAGTGTGTTCCCCCTGCCTGGCCCCCAGGCTCAGGGGCAAGGGCCCGGAGAGAGCACCAGCCCGAAGCGCTTTTCTCCCGGGCTTGGGAGCATTGTGCGTGCCTGGTGGGAACAGCGGGTGGGAGTGCTTGCAAACCGGCCTTTGGAGGCAGACGGGGAGGTCTTCCAGCGGGAGAGTACCGTTGTGCTCAGACGTCCCACAGGCCAGGGGCAGGACCCAGCAGTGTCCCTGCCCCTGGCAGCCTTGCCCAGACCTTCCTGGCCTCCGGGGGTACTGCCCCACCAAGGGGCAGGCTGCGGGGACTGGGTCCAGACATGCTCGGGCGCCTCCCCTGGCTCATCCCCGCTGGTGCCTTTCCCCTGGGCCTAGGCCTCGGTTGAGGCCTCCTTGGAGAGGAGGTTGCTGGCAGGGGCTGTCTCCACACTGCAAGGTGCTGGAGCTCAGAGGGCCTCGTCAGAGGGAACGGACCAGTAAGGGGCTGGATGCCCAAGACATCTTTGGCCCAGCAGCCTCAGGGCAGCAGGGAGAGCAAGAGGCCCAACTTGCCCCTAGGGCGGCTCTGCCCCTTCCCACACAGGCGGCCAACCCAGCAGCTGCCTGACAGACTCTGGCTCCCCCAATCTCTCTGGCAGTGCAGGGGACAGGAACAGACGTGGGGATATGGTTCTGCCTTGGCCTGGGAGTGTGTTCCCCCTGCCTTGCCCCCAGGCTCAGGGGCAAGGGCCCGGAGAGAAGCACCACCCCCGAAGCGCTTTTCTCCGGGGTTTGGAACATTGTGTGTGGCTGGTGGGAACAGCGAGCGGGAGTGCTTGCAAAGCGGCCTTTGGGGGCAGCCGGGGACGTCCTCCATGGTCCCCGGAGAGAACACCACCCCGAAGCGCTTTTCTCACGGTCTTGGGAGCATTGTGCGCGGCTGGCGGGAACAGCGGGCATGAGTGCTTGCAAACTGTCCTTTGGAGGCAGCCGGGGAGGTCTTCCAAGGGCCCGGACTGATCACCACCCCAAAATGCTTTTCTCCCGGGCTTGGGAGCATTGTGTGCGGCTGTCGGGAACAGCGGACATGAGTGCTTACAAACCGGCCTTTGGAGGGCAGCCCGGGAGGTCTTCCAAGGGCCCGGAGAGAGCACCACCCCAAAATGCTTTTCTCCCGGGATTGGGAGCATTGTTCGTGGCTGGCGGAAGCAGCGGGAATGAGTACTTACAAACCGGCCCTTTGGAGGCAGCCGGGGAGGTCTTGAAAGTGCCCGGGAGAGAGCACCACCCCGAAGCGCTTTTCTCCCGGGCTGGGAGCATTGTGTGTGGCTGGCGGAAACAGCGGGAATGAGTACTTACAAACCAGGCTTTGGAGGCAAGCCGGGGAGGTCTTGAAAGTGCCCGGAGAGAGCACCACCCCGAAGCGCTTTTCTCCCGGGCTTGGGAGCATTGTGCGCGGCTGGCGGGAACAGCAGGCATTAGTGCTTGCAAACTGGCCTTTGGAGGCAGCCGGGGAGGTCTTCCAAGGGCCCGGAGTGAGCACCACCCCAAAATGCTTTTCTCCCGGGCTTGGGAGCATTGTGCGTGGCTGGCGGGAACAGCAGGAAGGAGTCCTTGCAAACCGGCCTTTGGAGGCAGCCGGGGAGGTTTTCCAAGGGCCTGTAGAGAGCACCACCCCGAAGCGCTTTCTCTCCCGGGCTTGGGAGCATTGTGCGCGGGTGCCGGGAACAGCAGGCAGGAGTGCTTGAAAACCGGCCTTTTGAGGCAGCCGGGGAGGTCTTCCAGGGCCCGGTGTGAGCACCACCCCAAAAGCTTTTCTCCCGGGCTTGGGAGCATTGTGCGCGGCTGGTGGGAACAGCGGGCATGAGTGCTTGCAAACTGGCCATTGGAGGCAGTCGGGGAGGTCTTCCAAGGGCCCGGAGAGAGCACCACCCCGAAGCGCTTTTCTCCCGTGATTGGGAGCATTGTGCGCGGCTGGCGGGAACAGCGGGCGGGAGTGCTTGCAAACCGGCCTTTGGAGGCAGCCAGGGGAGGTCTTCCAAGGGCCAGGAGAGAGCACCACCCCGAAGCGCTTTTCTCCCGGGCTTGCAACATTTGCGTGGATGGCGGGAACAGCGAGTGGGAGTGCTTCCAAACCGGCCTTTGGGGGCAGCCGGGGAGGTCTTCCAAGGGCCCGGACTGATCACCACCCCAAAATGCTTTTCTCCCGGGCTTGGGAGCATTGTGCGTGGCTGGCGGAAGCAGCAGGAATGAGTACTTACAAACCTGCCTTTGGAGGCAGCCGGGGAGGTCTTGAAAGTGCCCGGAGAGAGCACCACCCTGAAGCGCTTTTCTCCCGGGCTTGGGAGCATTGTGCGCGGCTGGCGGGAACAGCAGGCAGGAGTGCTTGCAAGCTGGCCTTTGGAGGCAGCCGGGGAGGTCTTCCAAGGGCCCGGAGTGAGCACCACCCCAAAATGCTTTTCTCCCGGGCTTGGGAGCATTGTGCGTGGCTGGCGGGAACAGCAGGAAGGAGTCCTTGCAAACCTGCCTGTGGAGGCAGCCGGGGAGGTCTTCCAAGGGCCTGTAGAGAGCACCACCCCGAAGCGCTTTTCTCCCGGGCTTGGGAGCATTGTGCGCGGGTGCCGGGAACAGCAGGCAGGAGTGCTTGAAAACCGTCCTTTGGAGGCAGCCGGGGAGGTCTTCCAGGGCCCGGTGTGAGCACCACCCCAAAATGCTTTTCTCCCGGGCTTGGGAGCATTGTGCGTGGCTGGTGGGAACAGCGGGCGGGAGTGCTTGCAAACCGGCCTTTGGAGGCAGCTGGGGAGGTCTTCCAAGGGCCAGGAGAGAGCACCACCCAGAAGGGCTTTTCTCCCGGGCTTGGAACATTTGCGCAGACGGCGGGAACAGCGAGTGGGAGTGCTTCCAAACTGGCCTTTGGGGGCACCCCGGGAGATCTTCCATGGGCATGGAGAGAACACCACCCCGAAGCGCTTTTCTCAGGGGTTTTGGAGGATTGTGCGTGGCTGGCGGGAACAGCGAGTGGGAGTGCTTGCAAACCGGCCTTTGGGGACAGCCTGGGAGGTCTTCCAAGGGCCCGGAGAGAGCACCACCCCAAAGCACTTTTCTCCCGGTCTTGGGAGCATTGTGCGAGGCTGGCGGGAACAGCGGGCTGGAGTGCTTGCAAACCGGCCTTTGGAGGCAGCCGGGGAGGTCTTCCAAGGGCCCGGAGAGAGCACCATCCCGAAGCACTTTTCTCCCGGAATTGGGAGCATTGTGCGCGGCTGTCGGGAACAGCGGACATGAGTGCTTGCAAACAGGCCTTTGTAGGCAGCCGGGGAGGTCTTCCAAGGGCCTGGAGAGAGCACCACCCCAAAATGCTTTTCTCCCGGGCTTGGGAGCATTGTGTACGGCTGGCGGGTCAGCGGGAGGGAGTTCTTGATAACCAGCCTTTGGAGGCAGCCGGGGAGGTCTTCCAAGGGCCCGGAGAGATCACCACCCCGAAGCGCTTTTCTCCCGTGATTGGGAGCATTGTGTGCGGCTGGCGGGACAGCGGGAGGGAGTTCTTGAAAACCAGCCTTTGGAGGCAGCCGGGGAGGTGTTCCAAGGGCCGGGAGAGAGCACCACACCGAAGCGCTTTTCTCCTGGGCTTGGAGCATTTGCACGGATGGCGGGAACAGCGAGTGGGAGTGCTTGCAAACCGGCCTTTGGGGGAAGCCCGGGAGGTCTTTCTTGGGCCCAGAGAGAACACCACCCCGAAACGCTTTTCTCCCGGGCTAGGGAGCATTGTGCGCGTGGGGCGGGAGAAGCAGGCAGAAGTGCTTGCAAACCGGCCTTGGAGGCAGCCAGGGAGGTCTTCCAAGGGCCCGGAGTGAGGACCACCCAAAAATGCTTTTCTCCCAGGCTAGGGAGCATTGTGCGCGGCTGGTGGGAACAGCGGGCATGAGGGCTTGCAAACCGGCCATTGGAGGCAGCCGGGGAGGTCTTCCAGCGAGAGAGGGCCGGTTGTGCTCAGAGGCCCCACAGGCCCGGGGCAGGACCCAGATTTGTCCCTGCCCCTGGCAGATTGCCCAGACCTTCCTGGCCTCCGGGGGTACTGCCCCACCAAGGGGCAGGCTGCGGGGAATGGGTCCAGACATGGCCGGGCGCCTCCCCAGGCTCATCCCCGCTGGTGCCTTTCCCCTGGGCCTAGGCCTCGGTTGAGGCCTCCTTGGAGAGGAGGTTGCTGGCAGGGGCTGTCTCCACACTGCAAGGTGCTGGAGCTCAGAGGGCCTCGTCAGCGGGAAGGGACCAGCAAGGGGCTGGATGCCCAAGACCTCTTTGGCCCCGCAGCCTCCGGGCAGCAGGGAGAGCAAGAGGCCCAACTTGCCCCAAGGTCGGCTCTGCCCCTTCCCACACAGGCGGTCAGCCCAGCAGCTGCCTGACAGACTCTGGCTCCCCCGAGCTCTCTGCCGGTGCAGGGGTCAGGAACAGACGTGTGCATGTGGTTCTGCCTTGGTCTGGGAGTGTGGACCCACTACCTGGCCCCCAGGCTCAGGGGCAAGGGCCCGGTGAGAGCACCACCCCGAAGCGCTTTTCTCCCGGGCTTGGGAGCATTGTGCGCGCCTGCTGGGAACAGTGGGCGGGAGCGCTTGCAAACCGGCCTTTTGAGGCAGCCGGGGAGGTCTTCCAGTGGGAGAGGGCCGGTTGTGCTCAGAGGCCCCAGAGGCCAGGGGCAGGACCCATCAGGGCCCGTGCCCCTGGCCAGCCTTGCCCAGACCTTCCTGTCCTCCGGGGGTACTGCCCCACCAAGGGGCAGGCTGCGGGGTCTGGGTCCAGACATGCTCGGGCGCCTCCCCTGGCTCATCCCCGCTGGTGCCTTTGCCCTGGGCCTAGGCCTCGGTTGAGGCCTCCTTGGAGAGGAGGTTGCTGGCAGGGGCTGTCTCCACACTCCAAGGTGCTGGAGCTCAGAGGGCCTCGTCAGAGGGAAGGGACCAGTAAGGGGCTGGATGCCCAAGACCACTTTGGCCCAGCAGCCTCAGGGCAGCAGGGAGAGCAAGAGGCCCAACTTGCCCCTAGGGCGGCTCTGCCCCTTCCCACACAGGCAGCCAACCCAGCAGCTGCCTGACAGACTCTGGCTCCCCCAAGCTCTCTGCCGGTGCAGGGGACAGGAACAGAGGTGGGCATGTGGTTCTGCCTTGGCCTGGGAGTGTGTTCCCCCTGCTTTGCCCCCAGGCTCAGGGGCAAGGGCCCGCAGAGAGCATCACTCCAAAGCGCTTTTCTCCCGGGCTTGGGAGCATTGTGCGAGCCTGGCGTGAACAGCGGGCGGGAGTGTTTGCAAACAGGACTTTGGAGGCAGCCGGGGAGGTCTTCCAGTGGGAGAGGGCCGGTTGTGCTCAGAGGCCCCACAGGCCAGGGGCAGGACCCAGCAGGGCCCCTGCCCCTGGCCAGCCTTGCCCAGACCTTCCTGTCCTCCGGGGGTACTGCCCCACCAAGGGGCAGGTTGGGGGACTGGGTCCAGACATGGCCGGGCGCCTTCCCAGGCTCATCCCCGCTGGTGCCTTTCCCCTAGGCCTAGGCCTCGGTTGAGGCCTCCTTGGAGAGGAGGTTGCTGGCAGGGCCTGTCTCCACACTGCAAGGTGCTGGAGCTCAGAGGGCCTCGTCAGATGGAAGGGACCAGCAAGGGGCTGGATGCCCAAGATCTCTTTGGCCCAGCAGCCTCAGGGCAGCAGGGAGAGCAAGAGGCCCAACTTGCCCCTAGGTCAGCTCTGCCCCTTCCCACACAGGCGGCCAGCCCAGCAGGTGCCTGACAGACTCTGGCTCCCGCGAGCTCTCTGCCGGTGCAGGGGGCAGGAACAGACGTGTGCATGTGGTTCTGCCTTGGCCTGGGAGTGTGGATCACCTTCCTGGCCCCCAGGCTCAGGGGCAAGGGCCCGGAGAGAGCACCAGTCCGAAGCGCTTTTCTCCCGGGCTTGGGAGCATTGTGCGTGGCTGGCGGGAACAGCAGGAAGGAGTCCTTGCAAACCGGCCTTTGGCGGCAGCCGGGGAGGTCTTCCAAGGGCCTGTAGAGAGCACCACCCCGAAGCGCTTTTCTCCCGGGCTTGGGAGCATTGTGCGCGGGTGCCGGGAACAGCAGGCAGGAGTGCTTGAAAACCGTCCTTTGGAGGCAGCCGGGGAGGTCTTCCAAGGGCCTGTAGAGAGCACCACCCCGAAGCGCTTTTCTCCCGGGCTTGGGAGCATTGTGCGTGGCTGGTGGGAACAGCGGGCGGGAGTGCTTGCAAACCGGCATTTGGAGGCAGCCGGGGAGGTCTTCCAGGGCCCGGTGTGAGCACCACCCCAAAATGCTTTTCTCCCGGGCTTGGGAGCATTGTGCGTGGCTGGTGGGAACAGCGGGCAGGAGTGCTTGCAAACCGGCCTTTGGAGGCAGCCGGGGAGGTCTTCCAAGGGCCGGGAGAGAGCACCACCCCGAAGCGCTTTTCTCCCGGGCTTGGGAGCATTGTGCGTGGCTGTTCGGAACAGCGGGATTGAGTGCTTGCAAACCGACCTTTGGAGGCAGCCGGGGAGGTCTTCCAAGGGCCGGGAGAGAGCACCACCCCGAAGCGCTTTTCTGCTGGGCTTGGAGCATTTGCACAGATGGCGGGAACAGCGAGTGGGAGTGCTTGCAAACCGGCCTTTGGGGGCAGCCCGGGAGGTCTTTCTTGGGCCCAGAGAGAACACCACCCCGAAAAGCTTTTCTCCCGGGCTTGGGAGCATTGTGCGCGTGTGGCGGGAACAGAAGGGAGAAGTGCTTGCAAACCGGCCTTGGAGGCAGCCAGGGAGGTCTTCCAAGGGCCCGGAATGAGCACCACCCAAAAATGCTTTTCTCCCAGGCTAGGGAGCATTGTGCGCGGCTGGTGGGAACAGCGAGCATGAGGGCTTGCAAACCGGCCATTGGAGGCAGCCGGGGAGGTCTTCCAGTGGGAGAGGGCCGGTTGTGCTCAGAGGCCCCACAACCAGGGGCCGGACCCAGCAGGGCCCCTGCCCCTGGCCAGCCTTGCCCAGACCTTCCTGGCCTCCGGGGGTACTGCCCCACCAACGGGCAGGCTGCGGGGACAGGGTCCAAACATGCACGGGCGCCTCCCCTGGCTCATCCCCGCTGGTGCCTGTCCCCTGGGCCTAGGCCTCGGTTGAGGCCTCCTTGGAGAGGAGGTTGCTGGCAGGGGCTGTCTCCACACTGCAAGGTGCTGGAGCTCAGAGGGCCTCGTCAGAGGGAAGGGCCCAGTAAGGGGCTGGATGCCCAAGACCTCTTTGGCCCAGCAGCCTCAGGGCAGAAGGGAGAGCAAGAGGCCCAACTTGCCCCTAGGTCGGCTTTGCCCCTTCCCACACAGGCGGCCAGCCCAGCAGCTGCCTTACAGACTCTGGCTCCCCCGAGCTCTCCGCCTGTGCAGGGGGCAGGAACAGACGTGTGTATGTGGTTCTGCCTTGGTCAGGGAGTGTGGACCCCCTGCCTGGCCCCCAGGCTCAGGGGCAAGGGCCCGGAGAGAGCACCACCCCGAAGCGCTTTTCTCCCGGGCTTGGGAGCATTGTGCGCGCCTGGTGGGAACAGTAGGCGGGAGTGCTTGCAAACCGGCCTTTGGAGGCAGCCGGGGAGGTCTTCCAGTGGGAGAGGGCCGGTTGTGCTCTGAGGCCCCACAGGCCAGGGGCAGGACCCAGGAGGGCCCCTGTCCCTGGCCAGCCTTGCCCAGACCTTCCTGGCCTCCGGGGGTACTGCCCCACCAAGGGGCAGGCTGCGGGGACTGGGTCCAGACATGCCCGGGCGCCTCCCCAGTCTCATCCCCGCTGGTGCCTTTCCCCAGGGCCTAGGCCTCGGTTGAGGCCTCCTTGGAGAGGAGGTTGCTGGCAGGGGCTGTCTCCACACTGCAAGGTGCTGGAGCTCAGAGGGCCTCGTCAGAGGGAAGGGACCAGCAAGGGGCTGGATGCCCTAGACCTCTTTGGCCCAGCAGCCTCAGGGCAGCAGGGAGAGCAAGAGGCCCAACTTGCCCCTAGGTCGGCTTTGCCCCTTCCCACACAGGCGGCCAGCCCAGCAGCTGCCTTACAGACTCTGGCTCCCCCGAGCTCTCCGCCTGTGCAGGGGGCAGGAACAGACGTGTGTATGTGGTTCTGCCTTGGTCAGGGAGTGTGGACCCCCTGCCTGGCCCCCAGGCTCAGGGGCAAGGGCCCGGAGAGAGCACCACCCCGAAGCGCTTTTCTCCCGGGCTTGGGAGCATTGTGCGCGCCTGGTGGGAACAGTAGGCGGGAGTGCTTGCAAACCGGCCTTTGGAGGCAGCCGGGGAGGTCTTCCAGTGGGAGAGGGCCGGTTGTGCTCTGAGGCCCCACAGGCCAGGGGCAGGACCCAGGAGGGCCCCTGTCCCTGGCCAGCCTTGCCCAGACCTTCCTGGCCTCCGGGGGTACTGCCCCACCAAGGGGCAGGCTGCGGGGACTGGGTCCAGACATGCCCGGGCGCCTCCCCAGTCTCATCCCCGCTGGTGCCTTTCCCCAGGGCCTAGGCCTCGGTTGAGGCCTCCTTGGAGAGGAGGTTGCTGGCAGGGGCTGTCTCCACACTGCAAGGTGCTGGAGCTCAGAGGGCCTCGTCAGAGGGAAGGGACCAGCAAGGGGCTGGATGCCCTAGACCTCTTTGGCCCAGCAGCCTCAGGGCAGCAGGGAGAGCAAGAGGCCCAACTTGCCCCTAGGTCGGCTCTGCCCCTTCCCACACAGGCGGCCAGCCCAGCAGCTGCCTGACAGACTCTGGCTCCCCTGAGCTCTCTGTCGGTGCAGGGGGCAGGAACAGACATGTGCATGTGGTTATGCCTTGGCCTGGGAGTGTGTTCCCCGTGCATTGCCCCCAGGCTCAGGGGCAAGGGCCCGGTGAGAGCACCACCCCGAAGTGCTTTTCTCCCGGGCTTGGGAGCATTGTGCGCGCCTGCTGGGAACAGTGGGCAGGAGTGTAGGCAAACAGGCCTTTGGAGGCAGCCGGGGAGGTCTTCCAGTGGGAGAGGGCCGGTTGTGCTCAGAGGCCCCACAGGCCAGGGGCAGGACGCAGCAGGGCCCCTGCCCCTGGCCAGCCTTGCCCAGACCTTCCTGGCCTCCGGGGGTACTGCCCCACCAAGGGGCAGGCTGCGGGGACTGGGTCCAGACATGCTCGGGCGCCTCCCCTGGCTCATCCCCGCTGGTGCCTTTCCCCTGGGCCTAGGCTTTGGTTGAGACCTCCTTGGAGAGGAGATTTCTGGCAGGGGCTGTCTCCACACTGCAAGGTGCTGGAGCTCAGAGGGCCTCGACAGAGGGAAGGGACCAGTAAGGGGCTAGATGCCCAAGACGTATTTGGCCCAGCAGCCTCAGGGCAGCAGGGATATCAAGAGGCCCAACTTGCCCCTAGGTCGGCTCTGCCCCTTCCCACACAGGCGGCCAGCCCAGCAGCTGCCTGACAGACTCTGGCTCCCCTAGCTCTCTGCCGGTACAGGGGGCAGGAACAGACGTGTGCATGTGGTTGTGCCTTGGCCTGGGTGTGTGTTCCCCCTGCATTGCCCCCAGGCTCAGGGGCAAGGGCCCGGTGAGAGCACCACCCCGAAGCGCTTTTCTCCCGGACTTGGGAGCATTGTGCGCGCCTGGTGGGAACAGTGGGCGTGAGTGTTGGCAAACCGGCCTTTGGAGGCAGCCGGGGAGGTCTTCCAGCGGGAGAGGGCCGGATGTGCTCAGAGGCCCCACAGGCCAGGGGCAGGACCCAGCAGGTCCCCTGCCCCTGGCCAGCCTTGCCCAGACCTTCCTGGCCTCCGGGGGTACTGCCCCACCAAGGGGCAGGCTGCGGGGACTGGGTCCAGACATGCCCGGGCGCCTCCCCAGGCTCATCCCCGCTGGTGCCTTTCCCCTGGGCCTAGGCCTCGGTTTAGGCCTCCTTGGAGAGGAGGTTGCTGGCAGGGGCTGTCTCCACACTGCAAGGTGCTGGAGATCAGAGGGCCTCGTCAGAGGGTAGGGACCAGCAAAGGGCTGGATGCCCAAGACCTCTTTGGCCCAGCAGCCTCAGGGCAGCAGGGAGAGCAAGAGGCCCAACTTGCCGCTAGGTCGGCTCTGCCCCGTCCCACACAGGCAGCCAGCCCAGCAGCAGCCTGGCAGTTTCTGGCTCCCCCGAGCTCTCTGCCGGTGTAGGGGGCAGGAACAGACGTGTGCATGTCGTTCTGCCTTGGCCTGGGAGTGTGTTCCCCCTGCCTGGCCCCCAGGCTCAGGGGCAAGGGCCCGGAGAGAGCACCACCCCGAAGCGCTTTTCTCCCGGGCTTGAGAGCATTTTGCGTGCTTGGTGGGAACAGTGGGCGGGAGTGCTTGCAAACCGGCCTTTGGAGGCAGCCGGGGAGGTCTTCCAGTGGGAGAGGGCCGGTTGTGCTCAGAGGCCCCACAGGCCAGGGGCAGGACCCAGCAGGGCCCCAGCCCCTGGCCAGCCTTGCCCAGACCTTCCTGCCTCCGGGGTTACAGCCCCACCAAGGGGCAGGCTGCGGGGACCGGGTCCAGACATGCCCGGGCGCCTTCCCAGTCTCATCCCCGCTGGTGCCTTACCCCTGGGCCTAGGCCTCGGTTGAGGCCTCCTTGGAGAGGAGGTTGCTGGCAGGGGCTGTCTCCACACTGCAAGGTGCTGGAGCTCAGAGGGCCTCGTCAGAGGGAAGGGACCAGCAAGGGGCTGGATGCCCAAGACCTCTTTCGCCCAGCAACCTCAGGGCAGCAGGGAGAGCAAGAGGCCCAACTTGCCCCTAGGTCGGCTCTGCCCCTTCCCACACAGGCGGCCAGCCCAGCAGCTGCCTGACAGACTCTGGCTCCCCTGAGCTCTCTGCCGGTGCAGGGGGCAGGAACAGACGTGTGCATGTGGTTCTGCCTTGGCCTGGGAGTGTGTTCCCCCTGCATTGCCCCCTGGCACAGGGGCAAGGGCCCGGTGAGAGCACCACCCCGAAGCGCTTTTCTCCCGGGCTTGGGAGCATTGTGTGCGCCTGCTGGGAACAGTGGGCGGGAGCGCTTGCAAACCGGCCTTTGGAGGCAGCCGGGGAGGTCTTCCAGTGGGAGAGGGCCGGTTGTGCTCAGAGGCCCCACAGGCCAGGGGCAGGACCCAGCAGGGCCCCTGCCCCTGGCCAGCCTTGCCCAGACCTTCCTGGCCTCCGGGGGTACTGCCCCACCAAGGGGCAGGCTGCGGGGACTAGGTCCAGACATGCTCGGGCGCGGCCCCTGGCTCATCCCCGCTGGTGCCTTTCCCCTGGGCCTAGGCCTCGGTTGAGGCCTCCTTGGAGAGGAGGTTGCTGGCAGGGGCTGTCTCCACACTGCAAGGTGATGGAGCTCAGAGGGCCTCGTCAGAGGGAAGGGACCAGTAAGGGGCTGGATGCCCAAGACGTCTTTGGCCCAGCAGCCTCAAGGGAGCAGGGAGAGCAAGAGGCCCAACTTGCCCCTAGGGCGGCTCTGCCCCTTCCCACACAGGCGGCCAACCCAGCAGCTGCCTGACAGACTCTGGCACCCCCAAGCTCTCTGCCGGTGCAGGGGACAGGAACAGACGTGGGCATTTCGTTCTGCCTTGGCCTGGGAGTGTGTTCCCCCTGCCTTGCCCCCAGGCTCAGGGGCAAGGGCCCGCAGAGAGCATCACTCCAAAGCGCTTTTCTCCCGCGCTTGGGAGCATTGTGCGAGCCTAGCGTGAACAGCAGGCGGGAGTGTTTGCCAACAGGACTTTGGAGGCAGCCGGGGAGGTCTTCCAGTGGGAGAGGGCCGGTTGTGCTCAGAGGCCCCGCAGGCCAGGGGCAGGACCCAGCAGGGCCCCTGCCCCTGGCCAGCCTTGCCCAGACCTTCCTGGCCTCCGGGGGTACTGCCCCACCAAGGGGCAGGCTGCGGGGACTGCGTCCAGACATGTCCGTGCACCTCCCCAGGATCATCCCCGCTGGTGCCTTTCCCCTGGGCGTAGGCCTCGGTTGAGGTCTCTTTGGAGAGGAGGTTGCTGGCAGGGGCTGTCTCCACACTGCAAGGTGCTGGAGCTCAGAGGGCCTCGTCAGAGGGAAGGGACCAGCAAAGGGCTGGATGCCCAGGACCTCTTTGACCCAGCAGCCTCAGGGCAGCAGGGAGAGCAAGAGGCCCAACTTGCCCCTAGGTCGGCTCTGCCCCGTCCCACACAGGCAGCCAGCCCAACAGCAGCCTGGCAGTCTCTGGCTCCCCCGAGCTCTCTGCCGGTGTAGGGGGCAGGAACAGACGTGTGCATGTCGTTCTGCCTTGGCCTGGGGGTGTGTTCCCCCTGCCTGGCCCCCAGGCTCAGGGGCAAGGGCCCGCAGAGAGCATCACTCCAAAGCGCTTTTCTCCCGGGCTTGGGAGCATTGTGCGAGCCTGGCGTGAACAGCGGGCGGGAGTGTTTGCAAACAGGACTTTGGAGGCAGCCGGGGAGGTCTTCCAGTGGGAGAGGGCCGGTTGTGCTCAGAGGCCCCACAGGCCAGGGGCTGGACCCAGCAGGGCCCCTGCCCCTGGCCAGCCTTGCCCAGACCTTCCTGGCCTCCGGGGGTACTGCCCCACCAAGGGGCAGGCTGCGGGGACAGGGTCCAAATATGCACGGGCGCCTCCCCTGGCTCATCCCCGCTGGTGCCTTTCCCCTGGGCCTAGGCCTCGGTTGAGGCCTCCTTGGAGAGGAGGTTGCTGGCAGGGGCTGTCTCCACACTGCAAGGTGCTGGAGCTCAGAGGGCCTCGTCAGAGGGAAGGGCCCAGTAAGGGGCTTGATGCCCAAGACCTCTTTGGCCCAGCAGCCTCAGGGCAGAAGGGAGAGCAAGAGGCCCAACTTGCCCCTAGGTCGGCTTTGCCCCTTCCCACACAGGCGGCCAGCCCAGCAGCTGCCTTACAGACTCTGGCTCCCCCGAGCTCTCCGCCTGTGCAGGGGGCAGGAACAGACGTGTGTATGTGGTTCTGCCTTGGTCAGGGAGTGTGGACCCCCTGCCTGGCCCCCAGGCTCAGGGGCAAGGGCCCGGAGAGAGCACCACCCCGAAGCGCTTTTCTCCCAGGCTTGGGAGCATTGTGCGCGCCTGGTGGGAACAGTAGGCGGGAATGCTTGCAAACCGGCCTTTGGAGGCAGCCGGGGAGGTCTTCCAGTGGGAGAGGGCCGGTTGTGCTCAGAGGCCCCACAGGCCAGGGGCAGGACCCAGGAGGGCCCCTGTCCCTGGCCAGCCTTGCCCAGACCGTCCTGCCTCCGGTGTTACAGCCCCATCAAGGGGCAGGCTGCGGGGACTGGGTCCAGACATGCCCGGGCGCCTCCCCAGTCTCATCCCCGCTGGTGCCTTTCCCCAGGGCCTAGGCCTCGGTTGAGGCCTCCTTGGAGAGGAGGTTGCTGGCAGGGGCTGTCTCCACACTGCAAGGTGCTGGAGCTCAGAGGGCCTCGTCAGAGGGAAGGGACCAGCAAGGGGCTGGATGCCCAAGACCTCTTTGGCCCAGCAGCCTCAGGGCAGCAGGGAGAGCAAGAGGCCCAACTTGCCCCTAGGTCGGCTCTGCCCCTTCCCACACAGGCGGCCAGCCCAGCAGCTGCCTGACAGACTCTGGCTCCCCTGAGCTCTCTGTCGGTGCAGGGGGCAGGAACAGACATGTGCATGTGGTTCTGCCTTGGCCTGGGAGTGTGTTCCCCGTGCATTGCCCCCAGGCTCAGGGGCAAGGGCCCGGTGAGAGCACCACCACGAAGTGCTTTTCTCCCGGGCTTGGGAGCATTGTGCGCGCCTGCTGGGAACAGTGGGCAGGAGTGTAGGCAAACCGGCCTTTGGAGGCAGCCGGGGAGGTCTTCCAGTGGGAGAGGACCGGTTGTGCTCAGAGGCCCCACAGGCCAGGGGCAGGACGCAGCAGGGCCCCTGCCCCTGGCCAGCCTTGCCCAGACCTTCCTGGCCTCCGGGGGTACTGCCCCACCAAGGGGCAGGCTGCGGGGACTGGGTCCAGACATGCTCGGGCGCCTCCCCTGGCTCATCCCCGCTGATGTCTTTCCCCTGGGCCTAGGCCTTGGTTGAGACCTCCTTGGAGAGGAGATTTCTGGCAGGGGCTGTCTCCACACTGCAAGGTGCTGGAGCTCAGAGGGCCTCGACAGAGGGAAGGGACCAGTAAGGGGCTAGATGCCCAAGACGTATTTGGCCCAGCAGCCTCATGGCAGCAGGGATATCAAGAGGCCCAACTTGCCCCTAGGTCGGCTCTGCCCCTTCCCACACAGGCGGCCAGCCCAGCAGCTGCCTGACAGACTCTGGCTCCCCTAGCTCTCTGCCGGTACAGGGGGCAGGAACAGACGTGTGCATGTGGTTGTGCCTTGGCCTGGGTGTGTGTTCCCCCTGCATTGCCCCCAGGCTCAGGGGCAAGGGCCCGGTGAGAGCACCACCCCGAAGCGCTTTTCTCCCGGACTTGGGAGCATTGTGCGCGCCTGGTGGGAACAGTGGGCGTGAGTGTTGGCAAACCGGCCTTTGGAGGCAGCCGGGGAGGTCTTCCAGCGGGAGAGGGCCGGATGTGCTCAGAGGCCCCACAGGCCAGGGGCAGGACCCAGCAGGTCCCCTGCCCCTGGCCAGCCTTGCCCAGACCTTCCTGGCCTCCGGGGGTACTGCCCCACCAAGGGGCAGGCTGCGGGGACTGGGTCCAGACATGCCCGGGCGCCTCCCCAGGCTCATCCCCGCTGGTGCCTTTCCCCTGGGCCTAGGCCTCGGTTTAGGCCTCCTTGGAGAGGAGGTTGCTGGCAGGGGCTGTCTCCACACTACAAGGTGCTGGAGCTCAGAGGGCCTCGTCAGAGGGTAGGGACCAGCAAAGGGCTGGATGCCCAAGACCTCTTTGGCCCAGCAGCCTCAGGGCAGCAGGGAGAGCAAGAGGCCCAACTTGCCGCTAGGTCGGCTCTGCCCTGTCCCACACAGGCAGCCAGCCCAGCAGCAGCCTGGCAGTTTCTGGCTCCCCCGAGCTCTCTGCCGGTGTAGGGGGCAGGAACAGACGTGTGCATGTCGTTCTGCCTTGGCCTGGGAGTGTGTTCCCCCTGCCTGGCCCCCAGGCTCAGGGGCAAGGTCCCGGAGAGAGCACCACCCCAAAGCGCTTTTCTCCCGGGCTTGAGAGCATTTTGCGTGCTTGGTGGGAACAGTGGGCGGGAGTGCTTGCAAACCGGCCTTTGGAGGCAGCCGGGGAGGTCTTCCAGTGGGAGAGGGCCGGTTGTGCTCAGAGGCCCCACAGGCCAGGGGCAGGACCCAGCAGGGCCCCAGCCCCTGGGCAGCCTTGCCCAGACCTTCCTGCCTCCGGGGTTACAGCCCCACCAAGGGGCAGGCTGCGGGGACCGGGTCCAGACATGCCCGGGCGCCTTCCCAGTCTCATCCCCGCTGGTGCCTTACCCCTGGGCGTAGGTCTCGGTTGAGGCCTCCTTGGAGAGGAGGTTGCTGGCAGGGGCTGTCTCCACACTGCAAGGTGCTGGAGCTCAGAGGGCCTCGTCAGAGGGAAGGGACCAGCAAGGGGCTGGATGCCCAAGACCTCTTTCGCCCAGCAACATCAGGGCAGCAGGGAGAGCAAGAGGCCCAACTTGCCCCTAGGTCGGCTCTGCCCCTTCCCACACAGGCGGCCAGCCCAGCAGCTGCCTGACAGACTCTGGCTCCCCTGAGCTCTCTGCCGGTGCAGGGGGCAGGAACAGACGTGTGCATGTGGTTCTGCCTTGGCCTGGGAGTGTGTTCCCCCTGCATTGCCCCCAGGCACAGGGGCAAGGGCCCGGTGAGAGCACCACCCCGAAGCGCTTTTCTCCCGGGCTTGGGAGCATTGTGCGCGCCTGCTGGGAACAGTGGGCAGGAGTGTAGGCAAACCGGCCTTTGGAGGCAGCCGGGGAGGTCTTCCAGTGGGAGAGGGCCGGTTGTGCTCAGAGGCCCCACAGGCCAGGGGCAGGACCAAGCAGGGCCCCTGCCCCTGGCCAGCCTTGCCCAGACCTTCCTGGCCTCCGGGGGTACTGCCCCACCAAGGGGCAGGCTGCGGGGACTAGGTCCAGACATGCTCGGGCGCGTCCCCTGGCTCATCCCCGCTGGTGCCTTTCCCCTAGGCCTAGGCCTCGGTTGAGGCCTCCTTGGAGAGGAGGTTGCTGGCAGGGGCTGTCTCCACACTGCAAGGTGATGGAGCTCAGAGGGCCTCGTCAGAGGGAAGGGACCAGTAAGGGGCTGGATGCCCAAGACGTCTTTGGCCCAGCAGCCTCAAGGCAGCAGGGAGAGCAAGAGGCCCAACTTGCCCCTAGGGCGGCTCTGCCCCTTCCCACACAGGCGGCCAACCCAGCAGCTGCCTGACAGACTCTGGCTCCCCCAAGCTCTCTGCCGGTGCAGGGGACAGGAACAGACGTGGGCATTTCGTTCTGCCTTGGCCTGGGAGTGTGTTCCCCCTGCCTTGCCCCCAGGCTCAGGGGCAAGGGCCCGCAGAGAGCATCACTCCAAAGCGCTTTTCTCCCGCGCTTGGGAGCATTGTGCGAGCCTAGCGTGAACAGCAGGCGGGAGTGTTTGCCAACAGGACTTTGGAGGCAGCCGGGGAGGTCTTCCAGTGGGAGAGGGCCGGTTGTGCTCAGAGGCCCCGCAGGCCAGGGGCAGGACCCAGCAGGGCCCCTGCCCCTGGCCAGCCTTGCCCAGACCTTCCTGGCCTCCAGGGGTACTGCCCCACCAAGGGGCAGGCTGCGGGGACTGGGTCCAGACATGTCCGTGCGCCTCCCCAGGATCATCCCCGCTGGTGCCTTTCCCCTGGGCGTAGGCCTCGGTTGAGGTCTCTTTGGAGAGGAGGTTGCTGGCAGGGGCTGTCTCCACACTGCAAGGTGCTGGAGCTCAGAGGGCCTCGTCAGAGGGAAGGGACCAGCAAAGGGCTGGATGCCCAGGACCTCTTTGACTCAGCAGCCTCAGGGCAGCAGGGAGAGCAAGAGGCCCAACTTGCCCCTAGGTCGGCTCTGCCCAGTCCCACACAGGCAGCCAGCCCAACAGCAGCCTGGCAGTCTCTGGCTCCCCCGAGCTCTCTGCCGGTGTAGGGGGCAGGAACAGACGTGTGCATGTCGTTCTGCCTTGGCCTGGGTGTGTGTTCCCCCTGCCTGGCCCCCAGGCTCAGGGGCAAGGGCCCGGAGAGAGCACCAGCCCGAAGCGCTTTTCTCCCGGGCTTGGGAGCATTGTGCGGGCCTGGCGGGAACAGCGGGCTGGAGTGCTTGCAAACAGGCCTTTGGAGGCAGACGGGGAGGTCTTCCAGCGGGAGAGTGCCGGTTGTGCTCAGAGGTCCCACAGGCCAGGGGCAGGACCCAGCATTGTCCCTGCCCCTGGCAGCCTTGCCCAGACCTTCCTGGCCTCCGGGGGTACAGCCCCACCAAGGGGCAGGCTGCGGGGACTGGGTCCAGACATGGCCGGGCGCCTCCCAAGGCTCATCCCCACTGGTGCCTTTCCCCTGGGCCTAGGCCTCGGTTGAGGCCTCTTCGAGAGGAGGTTGCTGGCAGGGGCTGTCTCCACACTGCAAGGTGCTGGAGCTCAGAGGGCCTCGTCAGCGGGAAGGGAACAGCAAGGGGCTGGATGCCCAAGACCTCTTTGGCCCAGCAACCTCACGGCAGCAGGGAGAGCAAGAGGCCCAACTTGCCCCTAGGTCGGCTCTGCCCCTTCCCACACAGGCGGCCAGCCCAGCAGCTGCCTGACAGACTCTGGCTCCCCTAGCTCTCTGCTGGTACAGGGGGCAGGAACAGACGTGTGCATGTGGTTCTGCCTTGGCCTGGGAGTGTGTTCCGCCTGCATTGCCCCCAGGCTCAGGGGCAAGGGCCCGGTGAGAGCACCACCCCGAAGCGCTTTTCTCCCGGACTTGGGAGCATTGTGCGCGCCTGGTGGGAACAGTGGGCGTGAGTGTTGGCAAACCGGCCTTTGGAGGCAGCCGGGGAGGTCTTCCAGCGGGAGAGGGCCAGATGTGCTCAGAGGCCCCACAGGCCAGGGGCAGGACCCAGCAGGTCCCCTGCCCCTGGCCAGCCTTTCCCAGACCTTCCTGGCCTCCGGGGGTACTGCCCCACCAAGGGGCAGGCTGCGGGGACTGGGTCCAGACATGCCCGGGCGCCTCCCCAGGCTCATCCCCGCTGGTGCCTTTCCCCTGGGCCTAGGCCTCGGTTTAGGCCTCCTTGGAGAGGAGGTTGCTGGCAGGGGCTGTCTCCACACTGCAAGGTGCTGGAGCTCAGAGGGCCTCGTCAGAGGGTAGGGACCAGCAAAGGGCTGGATGCCCAAGACCTCTTTGGCCCAGCAGCCTCAGGGCAGCAGGGAGAGCAAGAGGCCCAACTTGCCGCTAGGTCGGCTCTGCCCTGTCCCACACAGGCAGCCAGCCCAGCAGCAGCCTGGCAGTTTCTGGCTCCCCCGAGCTCTCTGCCGGTGTAGGGGGCAGGAACAGACGTGTGCATGTCGTTCTGCCTTGGCCTGGGAGTGTGTTCCCCCTGCCTGGCCCCCAGGCTCAGGGGCAAGGTCCCGGAGAGAGCACCACCCCAAAGCGCTTTTCTCCCGGGCTTGAGAGCATTTTGCGTGCTTGGTGGGAACAGTGGGCGGGAGTGCTTGCAAACCGGCCTTTGGAGGCAGCCGGGGAGGTCTTCCAGTGGGAGAGGGCCGGTTGTGCTCAGAGGCCCCACAGGCCAGGGGCAGGACCCAGCAGGGCCCCAGCCCCTGGGCAGCCTTGCCCAGACCTTCCTGCCTCCGGGGTTACAGCCCCACCAAGGGGCAGGCTGCGGGGACCGGGTCCAGACATGCCCGGGCGCCTTCCCAGTCTCATCCCCGCTGGTGCCTTACCCCTGGGCGTAGGTCTCGGTTGAGGCCTCCTTGGAGAGGAGGTTGCTGGCAGGGGCTGTCTCCACACTGCAAGGTGCTGGAGCTCAGAGGGCCTCGTCAGAGGGAAGGGACCAGCAAGGGGCTGGATGCCCAAGACCTCTTTCGCCCAGCAACATCAGGGCAGCAGGGAGAGCAAGAGGCCCAACTTGCCCCTAGGTCGGCTCTGCCCCTTCCCACACAGGCGGCCAGCCCAGCAGCTGCCTGACAGACTCTGGCTCCCCTGAGCTCTCTGCCGGTGCAGGGGGCAGGAACAGACGTGTGCATGTGGTTCTGCCTTGGCCTGGGAGTGTGTTCCCCCTGCATTGCCCCCAGGCACAGGGGCAAGGGCCCGGTGAGAGCACCACCCCGAAGCGCTTTTCTCCCGGGCTTGGGAGCATTGTGCGCGCCTGCTGGGAACAGTGGGCAGGAGTGTAGGCAAACCGGCCTTTGGAGGCAGCCGGGGAGGTCTTCCAGTGGGAGAGGGCCGGTTGTGCTCAGAGGCCCCACAGGCCAGGGGCAGGACCCAGCAGGGCCCCTGCCCCTGGCCAGCCTTGCCCAGACCTTCCTGGCCTCCGGGGGTACTGCCCCACCAAGGGGCAGGCTGCGGGGACTAGGTCCAGACATGCTCGGGCGCGTCCCCTGGCTCATCCCCGCTGGTGCCTTTCCCCTGGGCCTAGGCCTCGGTTGAGGCCTCCTTGGAGAGGAGGTTGCTGGCAGGGGCTGTCTCCACACTGCAAGGTGATGGAGCTCAGAGGGCCTCGTCAGAGGGAAGGGACCAGTAAGGGGCTGGATGCCCAAGACGTCTTTGGCCCAGCAGCCTCAAGGCAGCAGGGAGAGCAAGAGGCCCAACTTGCCCCTAGGGCGGCTCTGCCCCTTCCCACACAGGCGGCCAACCCAGCAGCTGCCTGACAGACTCTGGCTTCCCCAAGCTCTCTGCCGGTGCAGGGGACAGGAACAGACGTGGGCATTTCGTTCTGCCTTGGCCTGGGAGTGTGTTCCCCCTGCCTTGCCCCCAGGCTCAGGGGCAAGGGCCCGCAGAGAGCATCACTCCAAAGCGCTTTTCTCCCGCGCTTGGGAGCATTGTGCGAGCCTAGCGTGAACAGCAGGCGGGAGTGTTTGCCAACAGGACTTTGGAGGCAGCCGGGGAGGTCTTCCAGTGGGAGAGGGCCGGTTGTGCTCAGAGGACCCGCAGGCCAGGGGCAGGACCCAGCAGGGCCCCTGCCCCTGGCCAGCCTTGCCCAGACCTTCCTGGCCTCCAGGGGTACTGCCCCACCAAGGGGCAGGCTGCGGGGACTGGGTCCAGACATGTCCGTGCGCCTCCCCAGGATCATCCCCGCTGGTGCCTTTCCCCTGGGCGTAGGCCTCGGTTGAGGACTCTTTGGAGAGGAGGTTGCTGGCAGGGGCTGTCTCCACACTGCAAGGTGCTGGAGCTCAGAGGGCCTCGTCAGAGGGAAGGGACCAGCAAAGGGCTGGATGCCCAGGACCTCTTTGACTCAGCAGCCTCAGGGCAGCAGGGAGAGCAAGAGGCCCAACTTGCCCCTAGGTCGGCTCTGCCCAGTCCCACACAGGCAGCCAGCCCAACAGCAGCCTGGCAGTCTCTGGCTCCCCCGAGCTCTCTGCCGGTGTAGGGGGCAGGAACAGACGTGTGCATGTCGTTCTGCCTTGGCCTGGGTGTGTGTTCCCCCTGCCTGGCCCCCAGGCTCAGGGGCAAGGGCCCGGAGAGAGCACCAGCCCGAAGCGCTTTTCTCCCGGGCTTGGGAGCATTGTGCGGGCCTGGCGGGAACAGCGGGCTGGAGTGCTTGCAAACAGGCCTTTGGAGGCAGACGGGGAGGTCTTCCAGCGGGAGAGTGCCGGTTGTGCTCAGAGGTCCCACAGGCCAGGGGCAGGACCCAGCATTGTCCCTGCCCCTGGCAGCCTTGCCCAGACCTTCCTGGCCTCCGGGGGTACAGCCCCACCAAGGGGCAGGCTGCGGGGACTGGGTCCAGACATGGCCGGGCGCCTCCCAAGGCTCATCCCCACTGGTGCCTTTCCCCTGGGCCTAGGCCTCGGTTGAGGCCTCTTCGAGAGGAGGTTGCTGGCAGGGGCTGTCTCCACACTGCAAGGTGCTGGAGCTCAGAGGGCCTCGTCAGCGGGAAGGGAACAGCAAGGGGCTGGATGCCCAAGACCTCTTTGGCCCAGCAACCTCACGGCAGCAGGGAGAGCAAGAGGCCCAACTTGCCCCTAGGTCGGCTCTGCCCCTTCCCACACAGGCGGCCAGCCCAGCAGCTGCCTGACAGACTCTGGCTCCCCTAGCTCTCTGCTGGTACAGGGGGCAGGAACAGACGTGTGCATGTGGTTCTGCCTTGGCCTGGGACTGTGTTCCGCCTGCATTGCCCCCAGGCTCAGGGGCAAGGGCCCGGTGAGAGCACCACCCCGAAGCGCTTTTCTCCCGGACTTGGGAGCATTGTGCGCGCCTGGTGGGAACAGTGGGCGTGAGTGTTGGCAAACCGGCCTTTGGAGGCAGCCGGGGAGGTCTTCCAGCGGGAGAGGGCCAGATGTGCTCAGAGG
Organism: Dama dama; assembly: GCF_033118175.1. NCBI lineage: Eukaryota > Metazoa > Chordata > Mammalia > Artiodactyla > Cervidae > Dama > Dama dama. The sequence continues at coordinate 5,585,363 of NW_026870920.1, read as the reverse complement.
CCCCACAGGCCAGGGGCAGGACCCAGCAGGTCCCCTGCCCCTGGCCAGCCTTTCCCAGACCTTCCTGGCCTCCGGGGGTACTGCCCCACCAAGGGGCAGGCTGCGGGGACTGGGTCCAGACATGCCCGGGCGCCTCCCCAGGCTCATTCCCGCTGGTGGCTTTCCCCTGGGCCTAGGCCTCGGTTTAGGCCTCCTTGGAGAGGAGGTTGCTGGCAGGGGCTGTCTCCACACTGCAATGTGCTGGAGCTCAGAGGGCCTCGTCAGAGGGAAGGGACCAGCAAAGGGCTGGATGCCCAAGACCTCTTTGGCCCAGCAGCCTCAGGGCAGCAGGGAGAGCAAGAGGCCCAACTTGCCCCTAGGTCGGCTCTGCCCCGTCCCACACAGGCAGCCAGCCCAGCAGCAGCCTGGCAGTCTCTGGCTCCCCCGAGCTCTCTGCCAGTGTAGGGGGCAGGAACAGACGTGTGCATGGCGTTCTGCCTTGGCCTGGGAGTGTGTTCCCCCTGCCTGGCCCCCAGGCTCAGGGGCAAGGGCCCGGAGAGAGCACCAGCCCGAAGCGCTTTTCTCCCGGGCTTGGGAGCATTGTGCGGGCCTGGCGGGAACAGCGGGCTGGAGTGCTTGCAAACAGGCCTTTGGAGGCAGACGGGGAGGTCTTCCAGCGGGAGAGTGCCGGTTGTGCTCAGAGGTCCCACAGGCCAGGGGCAGGACCCAGCATTGTCCCTGCCCCTGGCAGCCTTGCCCAGACCTTCCTGGCCTCCGGGGGTACAGCCCCACCAAGGGGCAGGCTGCGGGGACTGGGTCCAGACATGGCCGGGCGCCTCCCAAGGCTCATCCCCACTGGTGCCTTTCCCCTGGGCCTAGGCCTCGGTTGAGGCCTCTTCGAGAGGAGGTTGCTGGCAGGGGCTGTCTCCACACTGCAAGGTGCTGGAGCTCAGAGGGCCTCGTCAGCGGGAAGGGAACAGCAAGGGGCTGGATGCCCAAGACCTCTTTGGCCCAGCAACCTCACGGCAGCAGGGAGAGCAAGAGGCCCAACTTGCCCCTAGGTCGGCTCTGCCCCTTCCCACACAGGCGGCCAGCCCAGCAGCTGCCTGACAGACTCTGGCTCCCCTAGCTCTCTGCTGGTACAGGGGGCAGGAACAGACGTGTGCATGTGGTTCTGCCTTGGCCTGGGAGTGTGTTCCGCCTGCATTGCCCCCAGGCTCAGGGGCAAGGGCCCGGTGAGAGCACCACCCCGAAGCGCTTTTCTCCCGGACTTGGGAGCATTGTGCGCGCCTGGTGGGAACAGTGGGCGTGAGTGTTGGCAAACCGGCCTTTGGAGGCAGCCGGGGAGGTCTTCCAGCGGGAGAGGGCCAGATGTGCTCAGAGGCCCCACAGGCCAGGGGCAGGACCCAGCAGGTCCCCTGCCCCTGGCCAGCCTTTCCCAGACCTTCCTGGCCTCCGGGGGTACTGCCCCACCAAGGGGCAGGCTGCGGGGACTGGGTCCAGACATGCCCGGGCGCCTCCCCAGGCTCATCCCCGCTGGTGCCTTTCCTCTGGGCCTAGGCCTCGGTTTAGGCCTCCTTGGAGAGGAGGTTGCTGGCAGGGGCTGTCTCCACACTGCAAGGTGCTGGAGCTCAGAGGGCCTCGTCAGAGGGTAGGGACCAGCAAAGGGCTGGATGCCCAAGACCTCTTTGGCCCAGCAGCCTCAGGGCAGCAGGGAGAGCAAGAGGCCCAACTTGCCGCTAGGTCGGCTCTGCCCTGTCCCACACAGGCAGCCAGCCCAGCAGCAGCCTGGCAGTTTCTGGCTCCCCCGAGCTCTCTGCCGGTGTAGGGGGCAGGAACAGACGTGTGCATGTCGTTCTGCCTTGGCCTGGGAGTGTGTTCCCCCTGCCTGGCCCCCAGGCTCAGGGGCAAGGTCCCGGAGAGAGCACCACCCCAAAGCGCTTTTCTCCCGGGCTTGAGAGCATTTTGCGTGCTTGGTGGGAACAGTGGGCGGGAGTGCTTGCAAACCGGCCTTTGGAGGCAGCCGGGGAGGTCTTCCAGTGGGAGAGGGCCGGTTGTGCTCAGAGGCCCCACAGGCCAGGGGCAGGACCCAGCAGGGCCCCAGCCCCTGGGCAGCCTTGCCCAGACCTTCCTGCCTCCGGGGTTACAGCCCCACCAAGGGGCAGGCTGCGGGGACCGGGTCCAGACATGCCCGGGCGCCTTCCCAGTCTCATCCCCGCTGGTGCCTTACCCCTGGGCGTAGGTCTCGGTTGAGGCCTCCTTGGAGAGGAGGTTGCTGGCAGGGGCTGTCTCCACACTGCAAGGTGCTGGAGCTCAGAGGGCCTCGTCAGAGGGAAGGGACCAGCAAGGGGCTGGATGCCCAAGACCTCTTTCGCCCAGCAACATCAGGGCAGCAGGGAGAGCAAGAGGCCCAACTTGCCCCTAGGTCGGCTCTGCCCCTTCCCACACAGGCGGCCAGCCCAGCAGCTGCCTGACAGACTCTGGCTCCCCTGAGCTCTCTGCCGGTGCAGGGGGCAGGAACAGACGTGTGCATGTGGTTCTGCCTTGGCCTGGGAGTGTGTTCCCCCTGCATTGCCCCCAGGCACAGGGGCAAGGGCCCGGTGAGAGCACCACCCCGAAGCGCTTTTCTCCCGGGCTTGGGAGCATTGTGCGCGCCTGCTGGGAACAGTGGGCAGGAGTGTAGGCAAACCGGCCTTTGGAGGCAGCCGGGGAGGTCTTCCAGTGGGAGAGGGCCGGTTGTGCTCAGAGGCCCCACAGGCCAGGGGCAGGACCCAGCAGGGCCCCTGCCCCTGGCCAGCCTTGCCCAGACCTTCCTGGCCTCCGGGGGTACTGCCCCACCAAGGGGCAGGCTGCGGGGACTAGGTCCAGACATGCTCGGGCGCGTCCCCTGGCTCATCCCCGCTGGTGCCTTTCCCCTGGGCCTAGGCCTCGGTTGAGGCCTCCTTGGAGAGGAGGTTGCTGGCAGGGGCTGTCTCCACACTGCAAGGTGATGGAGCTCAGAGGGCCTCGTCAGAGGGAAGGGACCAGTAAGGGGCTGGATGCCCAAGACGTCTTTGGCCCAGCAGCCTCAAGGCAGCAGGGAGAGCAAGAGGCCCAACTTGCCCCTAGGGCGGCTCTGCCCCTTCCCACACAGGCGGCCAACCCAGCAGCTGCCTGACAGACTCTGGCTCCCCCAAGCTCTCTGCCGGTGCAGGGGACAGGAACAGACGTGGGCATTTCGTTCTGCCTTGGCCTGGGAGTGTGTTCCCCCTGCCTTGCCCCCAGGCTCAGGGGCAAGGGCCCGCAGAGAGCATCACTCCAAAGCGCTTTTCTCCCGCGCTTGGGAGCATTGTGCGAGCCTAGCGTGAACAGCAGGCGGGAGTGTTTGCCAACAGGACTTTGGAGGCAGCCGGGGAGGTCTTCCAGTGGGAGAGGGCCGGTTGTGCTCAGAGGCCCCGCAGGCCAGGGGCAGGACCCAGCAGGGCCCCTGCCCCTGGCCAGCCTTGCCCAGACCTTCCTGGCCTCCAGGGGTACTGCCCCACCAAGGGGCAGGCTGCGGGGACTGGGTCCAGACATGTCCGTGCGCCTCCCCAGGATCATCCCCGCTGGTGCCTTTCCCCTGGGCGTAGGCCTCGGTTGAGGTCTCTTTGGAGAGGAGGTTGCTGGCAGGGGCTGTCTCCACACTGCAAGGTGCTGGAGCTCAGAGGGCCTCGTCAGAGGGAAGGGACCAGCAAAGGGCTGGATGCCCAGGACCTCTTTGACTCAGCAGCCTCAGGGCAGCAGGGAGAGCAAGAGGCCCAACTTGCCCCTAGGTCGGCTCTGCCCAGTCCCACACAGGCAGCCAGCCCAACAGCAGCCTGGCAGTCTCTGGCTCCCCCGAGCTCTCTGCCGGTGTAGGGGGCAGGAACAGACGTGTGCATGTCGTTCTGCCTTGGCCTGGGGGTGTGTTCCCCCTGCCTGGCCCCCAGGCTCAGGGGCAAGGGCCCGGAGAGAGCACCAGCCCGAAGCGCTTTTCTCCCGGGCTTGGGAGCATTGTGCGGGCCTGGCGGGAACAGCGGGCTGGAGTGCTTGCAAACAGGCCTTTGGAGGCAGACGGGGAGGTCTTCCAGCGGGAGAGTGCCGGTTGTGCTCAGAGGTCCCACAGGCCAGGGGCAGGACCCAGCATTGTCCCTGCCCCTGGCAGCCTTGCCCAGACCTTCCTGGCCTCCGGGGGTACAGCCCCACCAAGGGGCAGGCTGCGGGGACTGGGTCCAGACATGGCCGGGCGCCTCCCAAGGCTCATCCCCACTGGTGCCTTTCCCCTGGGCCTAGGCCTCGGTTGAGGCCTCTTCGAGAGGAGGTTGCTGGCAGGGGCTGTCTCCACACTGCAAGGTGCTGGAGCTCAGAGGGCCTCGTCAGCGGGAAGGGAACAGCAAGGGGCTGGATGCCCAAGACCTCTTTGGCCCAGCAACCTCACGGCAGCAGGGAGAGCAAGAGGCCCAACTTGCCCCTAGGTCGGCTCTGCCCCTTCCCACACAGGCGGCCAGCCCAGCAGCTGCCTGACAGACTCTGGCTCCCCTAGCTCTCTGCTGGTACAGGGGGCAGGAACAGACGTGTGCATGTGGTTCTGCCTTGGCCTGGGAGTGTGTTCCGCCTGCATTGCCCCCAGGCTCAGGGGCAAGGGCACGGTGAGAGCACCACCCCGAAGCGCTTTTCTCCCGGACTTGGGAGCATTGTGCGCGCCTGGTGGGAACAGTGGGCGTGAGTGTTGGCAAACCGGCCTTTGGAGGCAGCCGGGGAGGTCTTCCAGCGGGAGAGGGCCAGATGTGCTCAGAGGCCCCACAGGCCAGGGGCAGGACCCAGCAGGTCCCCTGCCCCTGGCCAGCCCTTCCCAGACCTTCCTGGCCTCCGGGGGTACTGCCCCACCAAGGGGCAGGCTGCGGGGACTGGGTCCAGACATGCCCGGGCGCCTCCCCAGGCTCATTCCCGCTGGTGGCTTTCCCCTGGGCCTAGGCCTCGGTTTAGGCCTCCTTGGAGAGGAGGTTGCTGGCAGGGGCTGTCTCCACACTGCAATGTGCTGGAGCTCAGAGGGCCTCGTCAGAGGGAAGGGACCAGCAAAGGGCTGGATGCCCAAGACCTCTTTGGCCCAGCAGCCTCAGGGCAGCAGGGAGAGCAAGAGGCCCAACTTGCCCCTAGGTCGGCTCTGCCCCGTCCCACACAGGCAGCCAGCCCAGCAGCAGCCTGGCAGTCTCTGGCTCCCCCGAGCTCTCTGCCAGTGTAGGGGGCAGGAACAGACGTGTGCATGGCGTTCTGCCTTGGCCTGGGAGTGTGTTCCCCCTGCCTGGCCCCCAGGCTCAGGGGCAAGGGCCCGGAGAGAGCACCAGCCCGAAGCGCTTTTCTCCCGGGCTTGGGAGCATTTTGCGTGCTTGGTGGGAACAACGGGCATGAGTGCTTGCAAACTGGCCTTTGGAGGCAGCCGGGGAGGTCTTCCAAGGGCCCAGAGTGAGCACCACCCCAAAATGCTTTTCTCCCGGGCTTGGGAGCATTGTGCGCGGCTGGTGGGAACAACGGGCATGAGTGCTTGCAAACCGGCCTTTGGAAGCAGCCAGAAACGTCTTCCAAGGGCTGGAGAGAGCACCACCCCGAAGCACTTTTCTCCCGTGCTTGGGAGCATTGTGCGTGGCTGGCGGGAACAGAAGGCAGGAGCGCTTGAAAACCGGCCTTTGGAGGCAGCCGGGGAGGTCTTCCAGGGCCCGGTGTGAGCACCACCCCAAAAAGCTTTTCTCCCGGGCTTGGGAGCATTGTGCGCGGCTGGTTGGAACAGCGGGTATGAGTGCTTGCAAACTGGCCATTGGAGGCAGTCGGGGAGGTCTTCCAAGGGCCCGGAGAGAGCAGCACCCCGAAGCGCTTTTCTCCCGTGATTGGGAGCATTGTGCGCGGCTGGCGGGAACAGCGGGCGGGAGTGCTTGCAAACCGGCCTTTGGAGGCAGCCGGGGAGGTCTTCCAAGGGCCAGGAGAGAGCACCACCCCGAAGCGCTTTTCTCCCGGGCTTGAAATATTTGCGCGGATGGCGGGAACAGCGAGTGGGAGTGCTTCCAAACCGGCCTTTGGGGGCAGCCGGGGAGGTCTTCCAAAGGCCCGGACTGATCACCATCCCAAAATGCTTTTCTCCCGGGCTTGGGAGCATTGTGCGTGGCTGGCGGAAGCAGCGGGAATGAGTACTTACAAACCTGCCTTTGGAGGCAGCCGGGGAGGTCTTGAAAGTGCCCGGAGAGAGCACCACCCTGAAGCGCTTTTCTCCCGGGCTTGGGAGCATTGTGCGCGGCTGGCGGGAACAGCAGGCAGGAGTGCTTGCAAACTGGCCTTTGGAGGCAGCCGGGGAGGTCTTCCAAGGGCCCGGAGTGAGCACCACCCCAAAATGCTTTTCTCCCGGGCTTGGGAGCATTGTGCGTGGCTGGCGGGAACAGCAGGAAGGAGTCCTTGCAAACCGGCCTTTGGAGGCAGCCGGGGAGGTCTTCCAAGGGCCTGTAGAGAGCACCACCCCGAAGTGCTTTTCTCCCGGGCTTGGGAGCATTGTGCGCGAGTGCCGGGAACAGCAGGCAGGAGTGCTTGAAAACCTTCCTTTGGAGGCAGCCGGGGAGGTCTTCCAGGGCCCGGTGTGAGCACCACCCCAAAATGCTTTTCTCCCGGGCTTGGGAGCATTGTGCGTGGCTGGTGGGAACAGCGGGCGGGAGTGCTTGCAAACCGGCCTTTGGAGGCAGCCGGGGAGGTCTTCCAAGGGCCAGGAGAGAGCACCACCCAGAAGCGCTTTTCTCCCGGGCTTGGAACATTTGCGCGGATTGCGGGGACAGCGAGTGGGAGTGCTTCCAAACCGGCCTTTGGGGGCACCCCGGGAGGTCTTCCATGGGCACGGAGAGTACACCACCCCGAAGCGCTTTTCTCCGGGGTTTTGGAGGATTGTGCGTGGCTGGCGGGAACAGCGAGTGGGAGTGCTTGCAAACCGGCCTTTGGGGACAGCCTGGGAGGTCTTCCAAGGGCCAGGAGAGAGCACCACCCCGAAGCACTTTTCTCCCGGAATTGGGAGCATTGTGCACGGCTGTCGGGAACAGCGGACATGAGTGCTTGCAAACCGGCCTTTGTAGGCAGCCGGGGAGGTCTTCCTAGGGCCCGGAGTGAGCACCACCCCAAAATGCTTTTCTCCCGGGCTTGGGAGCATTGTGCGCGGCTGGCGGGAACAGCAGGCAGGAGTGCTTGCAAACTGGCCTTTGGAGGCAGCCGGGGAGGTCTTCCAAGGGCCCGGAGTGAGCACCACCCCAAAATGCTTTTCTCCCGGGCTTGGGAGCATTGTGCGTGGCTGGCGGGAACAGCAGGAAGGAGTCCTTGCAAACCGGCCTTTGGAGGCAGCCGGGGAGGTCTTCCAAGGGCCTGCAGAGAGCACCACCCCGAAGCGCTTTTCTCCCGGGCTTGGGAGCATTGTGCGCGGGTGCCGGGAACAGCAGGCAGGAGTGCTTGAAAACCGTCCTTTGGAGGCAGCCGGGGAGGTCTTCCAGGGCCCAGTGTGAGCACCTCCCCAAAATGCTTTTCTCCCGGGCTTGGGAGCATTGTGCGTGGCTGGTGGGAACAGCGGGCGGGAGTGCTTGCAAACCGGCCTTTGGAGGCAGCCGGGGAGGTCTTCCAAGGGCCCGGAGAGAGCACCACCCAGAAGCGCTTTTCTCCCGGGCTTGGAACATTTGCGCGGATGGCGGGGACAGCGAGTGGGAGTGCTTCCAAACCGGCCTTTGGGGGCACCCCGGGAGGTCTTCCATGGGCACGGAGAGTACACCACCCCGAAGCGCTTTTCTCCGGGGTTTTGGAGGATTGTGCGTGGCTGGCGGGAACAGCGAGTGGGAGTGCTTGCAAACCGGCCTTTGGGGAAGCTTGGGAGGTCTTCCAAGGGCCCGGAGAGAGCACCACCCCGAAGCACTTTTCTCCCGGTCTTGGGAGCATTGTGCGAGGCTGGCGGGAACAGCGGGCGGGAGTGCTTGCAAACCGGCCTTTGGAGGCAGCCGGGGAGGTCTTCCAAGTGCCCGGAGAGAGCACCATCCCGAAGCACTTTTCTCCCGGAATTGGGAGCATTGTGCACGGCTGTCGGGAACAGCGGACATGAGTGCTTGCAAACCGGCCTTTGTAGGCAGCCGGGAAGGTCTTCCAAGGGCCCGGAGAGAGCACCACCCCAAAATGCTTTTCTCCCGGGCTTGGGAGGATTGTGTGCGGCTGGCGGGTCAGCGGGAGGGAGTTCTTGAAAACCAGACTTTGGAGGGAGCCGGGGAGGTCTTCCAAGGGCCGGGAGAGAGCACCACCCCGAAGCGCTTTTCTCCCGGGCTTGGGAGCATTGTGCGTGGCTGGCGGGAACAGCGGGATTGAGTGCTTGCAAACCGGCCTTTGGAGGCAGCCGGGGAGGTCTTCCAAGGGCCGGGAGAGAGCAGCACCCCGAAGCGCTTTTCTCCTGGGCTTGGAGCATTTGCACGGATGGCGGGAACAGCGAGTGGGAGTGCTTGCAAACCGGCCTTTGGGGGCAGCCCGGGAGGTCTTTCTTGGGCCCAGAGAGAACACCACACCGAAAAGCTTTTCTCCCGGGCTTGGGAGCATTGTGCGCGTGTGGCGGGAACAGCAGGCAGAAGTGCTTGCAAACCGGCCTTGGAGGCAGCCAGGGAGGTCTTCCAAGGGCCCGGAGTGAGCACCACCCAAAAATGCTTTTCTCCCGGGCTAGGGAGCATTGTGCGCGGCTGGTGGGAACAGCGAGCATGAGGGCTTGCAAACCGGCCATTGGAGGCAGCCGGGGAGGTCTTCCAGTGGGAGAGGGCCAGTTGTGCTCAGAGGCCCCACAGGCCAGGGGCAGGACCCAGCAGGGCCCCTGCCCCTGGCCAGCCTTGCCCAGACCTTCCTGGCCTCCGGGGGTACTGCCCCACCAAGGGGCAGGCTGCGGGGACTGGGTCCAGACATGCTCGGGCGTCTCCCCTGGCTCATCCCCGCTGGTGCCTTTCCCCTGGGCCTAGGCCTCGGTTGAGGCCTCCTTGGAGAGGAGGTTGCTGGCAGGGGCTGTCTCCACACTGCAAGGTGCTGGAGCTCAGAGGGCCTCGTCAGAGGGAAGTGACCAGCAAGGGGCTGGATGCCCAAGACCTCTTTGGCCCAGCAGCCTCAGGGCAGCAGGGAGAGCAAGAGGCCCAAATTGCCCCTAGGTCGGCTCTGCCCCGTCCCACACAGGCAGCCAGCCCAGCAGCAGCCTGGCAGTCTCTGGCTCCCCCGAGCTCTCTGCCGGTGTAGGGGAAGGAACAGACGTGTGCATGTCGTTCTGCCTTGGCCTGGGAGTGTGTTCCCCCTGCCTGGCCCCCAGGCTCAGGGGCAAGGGCCCGGAGAGAGCACCACCCCGAAGCGCTTTTCTCCCGGGCTTGGGAGCATTTTGCGTGCTTGGTGGGAACAGTGGGCGGGAGTGCTTGCAAACCGGCCTTTGGAGGCAGCCGGGGAGGTCTTCCAGTGGGAGAGGGCCGGTTGTGCTCAGAGGCCCCACAGGCCAGGGGCAGGACCCAGCAGGGCCCCTGCCCCTGGCCAGCCTTGCCCAGACCTTCCTGCCTCCGGGGTTACAGCCCCATCAAGGGGCAAGCTGCGGGGACTGGGTCCAGACATGCTCGGGCGCCTCCCCAGTCTCATCCCCGCTGGTGCCTTTCCCCTGGGCCTAGGCCTCGGTTGAGGCCTCCTTGGAGAGGAGGTTGCTGGCAGGGGCTGTCTCCACACTGCAAGGTGCTGGAGCTCAGAGGGCCTCGTCAGAGGGAAGGGATCAGCAAGGGGCTAGATGCCCAAGACCTCTTTGGCCCAGCAGCCTCAGGGCAGCAGGGAGAGCAAGAGGCCCAACTTGCCCCTAGGTCGGCTCTGCCCCTTCCCACACAGGCGGCCAGCCCAGCAGCTGCCTGACAGACTCTGGCTCCCCTGAGCTCTCTGCCGGTGCAGGGGGAAGGAACAGACATGTGCATGTGGTTCTGCCTTTGCCTGGGAGTGTGTTCCCCGTGCATTGCCCCCAGGCTCAGGGGCAAGGGCCCGGAGAGAGCACCACCCCGAAGCGCTTTTCTCCCGGGCTTGGGATCATTGTGCGCGCCTGGCGGGAACAGCGGATGGGAGTGCTTGCAAAGCGGCCTTTGGAGGCAGCCGGGGAGGTCTTCCAGCGGGAGAGTGCCGGTTGTGCTCAGAGGCCCCACAGGCCAGGGGCAGGACCCAGCAGTGTCCCTGGCCCTGGCAGCCTTGCCCAGACCTTCCTGGCCTCTGGGGGTACTGCGCCACCAAGGGGCAGATTGCCGGGACTGGGTCCAGACATGCCCGGGCGCATCCCCAGGCTCATCCCCGCTGGTGCCTTTCCCCTGGGCCTAGGCCTCGGTTGAGGCCTCCTTGGAGAGGAGGTTGCTGGCAGGGGCTGTCTCCACACTGCGAGGTGCTGGAACTCAGAGGGCCTCGTCAGAGGGAAGGGACCAGCAAAGGGCTGGATGCCCAAGACCTCTTTGGCCCAGCAGCCTCAGGGCAACAGGGAGAGCAAGAGGCCCAACTTGCCCCTAGGTCGGCTCTGCCCCTTCCCACACAGGCAGACAGCCCAGCAGCTGCCTGGCAGACTCTGGCTCCCCCGAGCTCTCTGCCGGTGCAGGGGGCAGCAACAGACGTGTGCATGTGGTTCTGACTTGGCCTGGGAGTGTGGAACCCCTGCCTGGCCCCCAGGCTCAGGGGCAAGGGCCCGGAGAGAGAACCACCCCGAAGCGGTTTTCTCCCGGGCTTGGGAGCATTGTGCGTGCCTGGCGGGAACAGCGGGCGGGAGTGCTAGCAAACCGGCCTTTGGAGGCAGCCGGGGAGGTCTTCCAGCGGGAGACGGCCGGTTGTGCTCAGAGGCCCCACAGGCCATGGGCAGGATCCAGCAGGGCCCCTGCCCCTGGCCAGCCTTGCCCAGACCTTCCTGCCTCCGGGGGTACAGCCCCACCAAGGGGCAGGCTGCGGGGACTGGGTCCAGACATGCCCGGGCGCCTCCCCAGGCTCATCCCTGCTGGTGACTTTCCCCTGGGCCTAGGCCTCGGTTGAGGCCTCGTTGCAGAGGAGGTTGCTGGCAGGGGCTGTCTCCACACTGCAAGGTGCTGGAGCTCAGAGGGCCTCGTCAGAGGGAAGGGACCAGGAAAGGGCTGGATGCCCAAGACCTCTTTGGCCCAGGAGCCTCAGGGCAGCAGGGAGAGCAAGAGGCCCAACTTGCCCCTAGGTCCGCTCTGCCCCTTCCCACACAGGCGGCCAGCCCAGCAGCTGCCTGACAGACTCTGGCTCCCCTGAGCTCTCTGCCGGTGCAGGGGGCAGATCAGACGTGTGCATGTGGTTCTGCCATGGCCTGGGAGTGTGGGCACCCTGCCTTACACCCAGGTTCAGGGGCAAGGGCCCGGAGAGAGCACCACCCTGAAGCGCTTTTCTCCCGGGCTTGGGAGCATTGTGCACGCCTGCTGGGAACAGTGGGAGGGAGCGCTTGCAAACCGGCCTTTGGAGGCAGCCGGGGAGGTCTTCCAGTGGGAGAGGGCCGGTTGTGCTCAGAGGCCCCACAGGCCAGGGGCAGGACGCAGCAGGGCCCGTGCCCCTGGCCAGCCTTGCCCAGACCTTCCTGGCCTCCGGGGGCACTGCCCCACCAAGGGGCAGGCTGCGGGGACTGGGTCCAGACATGTCCGTGCGCCTCCCCAGGCTCATCCCCGCTGGTGCCTTTCCCCTGGGCCTAGGCCTCGGTTGAGGCCTCCTTGGAGAGGAGGTTGCTGGCAGGGGCTGTCTCCACACTGCAAGGTGCTGGAGCTCAGAGGGCCTCGTCAGAGGGAAGGGACCAGCAAGGGGCTGGATGCCCAAGACCTCTTTGGCCCAGCAGCCTCAGGGCAGCAGGGAGAGCAAGAGGCCCATCTTGCCCCTAGGTCGGCTCTGCCCCTTCCCACACAAGCGGCCAGCCCAGCAGCTGCCTGACAGACTCTGGCTCCCCCGAGCTCTCTGCTGGTGCAAGGGGCAGGAACAGACGTGTACATGTGGTTCTGCCTTGGCCTGGGAGTGTGGACCCCATGCCTGGCCCCCAGGCTCAGGGGCAAGGGCCGGGAGAGAGCACCACCCCGAAGCGCTTTTCTCCCGGGCTTGGGAGCATTGTGCGTGCCTGGCCGGAACAGCGGGTGGGAGTGCTTGCAAAAAGGCCTTTGGAGGCAGCCGGGAAGGTCTTCCAGCGGGAGAGTGCCGGTTGTGCTCAGAGGCCCCACAGGCCAGGGGCAGGACCCAGCAGTATCCCTGCCCCTGGCAGCCTTGCCCAAACCTTCCTGGCCTCCTGGGGTACTGCGCCACCAAGGGGCAGACTGCCGGGACTGGGTCCAGACATGTCCGTGCGCCTCCCCAGGATCATCCCCGCTGGTGCCTTTCCCCTGGGCCTAGGCCTCGGTTGAGGCCACTTTGGAGAGGAGGTTGCTGGCAGGGGCTGTCTCCACACTGCAAGGTGCTGGAGCTCAGAGGGCCTCGTGAGAGGGAAGGGACCAGCAAAGGGCTGGATGCCCAAGACCTCTTTGACCCAGCAGCCTCAGGGCAGCAGGGAGAGCAAGAGGCCCAACTTCCCCTAGGTCGGCTCTGCCCCGTCCCACACAGGCAGCCAGCCCAGCGGCAGCCTGGCAGTCTCTGGCTCCCCCGAGCTCTCTGCCGGTGTAGGGGGCAGGAACAGACGTGTGCATGTCGTTCTGCCTTGGCCTGGGAGTGTGTTTCCCCTGCCTGGCCCCCAGGCTCAGGGGCAAGGGCCCGGAGAGAGCACCAGCCCGAAGCGCTTTTCTCCCGGGCTTGGGAGCATTGTGCGGGCCTGGCGGGAACAGCGGGCTGGAGTGCTTGTAAACCGGCATTTGGATGCAGACGGGGAGGTCTTTCAGCGGGAGAGTGCCGGTTGTGCTCAGAGGCCCCACAGGCCAGGGGCAGGACCCAGCATTGTCCCTGCCCCTGGCAGCTTGCCCAGACCTTCCTGGCCTCCGGGGGTACTGCCCCACCAAGGGGCAGGCTGCGGGGACTGGGTCCAGACATGGCCGGGCGCCTCCCCAGGCTCATCCCCGCTGGTGCCTTTCCCCTGGGCCTAGGCCTCGGTTGAGGCCTCCTTGGAGAGGAGGTTGCTGGCAGGGGCTGTCTCCACACTGCAAGGTGCTGGAGCTCAGAGGGCCTCGTCAGCGGGAAGGGACCAGCAAGGGGCTGGATGCCCAAGACCTCTTTGGCCCCGCAGCCTCCGGGCAGCAGGGAGAGCAAGAGGCCCAACTTGCCCCTAGGTCGGCTCTGCCCCTTCCCACACAGGCGGCCAGCCCAGCAGCTGCCTGACAGACTCTGGCTCCCCCGAGCTCTCTGACGGTGCAGGGGTCAGGAACAGACGTGTGCATGTGGTTCTGCCTTGGTCTGGAGGTGTGGACCCACTACCTGGCCCCCAGGCTCAGGGGCAAGGGCCCGGTGAGAGCACCACCCCGAAGCGCTTTTCTCCCGGGCTTGGGAGCATTGTGCGCGCCTGCTGGGAACAGTGGGCGGGAGCGCTTGGAAACCGGCCTTTGGAGGCAGCCGGGGAGGTCTTCCAGTGGGAGAGGGCCGGTTGTGCTCAGAGGCCCCACAGGCAAGGGGCAGGACCCAGCAGGGCCCCTGCCCCTGGCCAGCCTTGCCCAGACCTTCCTGGCCTCCGGGGGTACTGCCCCACTAAGGGGCAGGCTGCGGGGACTGGGTCCAGACATGCTCGGGCGCCTCCCCTGGCTCATCCCCGCTCGTGCATTTGCCCTGGGCCTAGGCCTCGGTTGAGGCCTCCTTGAAGAGGAGGTTGCTGGCAGGGGCTGTCTCCACACTGCAAGGTGCTGGAGCTCAGAGGGCGTCGTCAGAGGGAAGGGACCAGTAAGGGGCTGGATGCCCAAGACCTCTTTGGCCCAGCAGCCTCAGGGCAGCAGGGAGAGCAAGAGGCCCAACTTGCCCCTGGGTCGGCTCTGCCCCTTCCCACACCGGCGGCCAGCCCAGCAGCTCCCTGGCAGACTCTGGTTCCCCCGTGCTCTCTGCCGGTGCAGGGGGCAGGAACAGACGTGTGCATGTGGTTCTGCCTTGGCCTGGGAGTGTGGACCCCTGCCTAGCCCCCAGGCTCAGGGGCAAGGGCCCGGAGAGAGCACCACCCCGAAGCGCTTTTCTCCCGGGCTTGGGAGCATTGTGCGTGCCTGGCGGGAACAGCGGGCGCGAGTGTTGGCAAACCGGCCTTTGGAGGCAGCCGGGGAGGTCTTCCAGTGGGAGAGGGCCGGTTGTGCTCAGACGTCCCACAGGCCAGGGGCAGGACCCAGCAGGGCCCCTGCCCCTGGCCAGCCTTGCCCAGATCTTCCTGGCCTCCGGGGGTACTGCCCCACAAAGGGGCAGGCTGCGGGGACTGGGTCCAGACATGCCCGGGCGCCTCCCCAGGCTCATCCCCGCTGGTGCCTTTCCCCTGGGCCTAGGCCTCGGTTTAGGCCTCCTTGGAGAGGAGGTTGCTGGCAGGGGCTGTCTCCACACTGCAAGGTGCTGGAGCTCAGAGGGCCTCGTCAGAGGGAAGGGACCAGCAAGGGGCTGGATGCCCAAGACCTCTTTGGCCCAGCAGCCTCAGGGCAGCAGGGAGAGCAAGAGGCCCAACTTGCCCCTAGTTCGGCTCTGCCCCTTCCCACACAAGCGGCCAGCCCAGCAGCTGCCTGACAGACTCTGGCTCCCCCGAGCTCTCTGCTGGTGCAAGGGGCAGGAACAGACGTGTACATGTGGTTCTGCCTTGGCCTGGGAGTGTGGACCCCATGCCTGGCCCCCAGGCTCAGGGGCAAGGGCCGGGAGAGAGCACCACCCCGAAGCGCTTTTCTCCCGGGCTTGGGAGCATTGTGCGTGCCTGGCCGGAACAGCGGGTGGGAGTGCTTGCAAAAAGGCCTTTGGAGGCAGCCGGGGAGGTCTTCCAGCGGGAGAGTGCCGGTTGTGCTCAGAGGCCCCACAGGCCAGGGGCAGGACCCAGCAGTATCCCTGCCCCTGGCAGCCTTGCCCAAACCTTCCTGGCCTCCCGGGGTACTGCGCCACCAAGGGGCAGACTGCCGGGACTGGGTCCAGACATGTCCGTGCGCCTCCCCAGGATCATCCCCGCTGGTGCCTTTCCCCTGGGCCTAGGCCTCGGTTGAGGCCACTTTGGAGAGGAGGTTGCTGGCAGGGGCTGTCTCCACACTGCAAGGTGCTGGAGCTCAGAGGGCCTCGTCAGAGGGAAGGGACCAGCAAAGGGCTGGATGCCCAAGACCTCTTTGACCCAGCAGCCTCAGGGCAGCAGGGAGAGCAAGAGGCCCAACTTCCCCTAGGTCGGCTCTGCCCCGTCCCACACAGGCAGCCAGCCCAGCGGCAGCCTGGCAGTCTCTGGCTCCCCCGAGCTCTCTGCCGGTGTAGGGGGCAGGAACAGACGTGTGCATGTCGTTCTGCCTTGGCCTGGGAGTGTGTTTCCCCTGACTGGCCCCCAGGCTCAGGGGCAAGGGCCCGGAGAGAGCACCAGCCCGAAGCGCTTTTCTCCCGGGCTTGGGAGCATTGTGCGGGCCTGGCGGGAACAGCGGGCTGGAGTGCTTGTAAACCGGCCTTTGGAGGCAGACGGGGAGGTCTTTCAGCGGTAGAGTGCCGGTTGTGCTCAGAAGCCCCACAGGCCAGGGGCAGGACCCAGCATTGTCCCTGCCCCTGGCAGCTTGCCCAGACCTTCCTGGCCTCCGGGGGTACTGCCCCACCAAGGGGCAGGCTGCGGGGACTGGGTCCAGACATGCCCGGGCGCCTCCCCAGGCTCATCCCCGCTGGTGCCTTTCCCCTGGGCCTAGGCCTCGGTTGAGGCCTCCTTGGAGAGGAGGTTGCTGGCAGGGGCTGTCTCCACACTGCAAGGTGCTGGAGCTCAGAGGGCCTCGTCAGAGGGAAGGGACCAGCAAGGGGCTGGATGCCCAAGACCTCTTTGGCCCCGCAGCCTCCGGGCAGCAGGGAGAGCAAGAGGCCCAACTTGCCCCTAGGTCAGCTCTGCCCCTTCCCACACAGGCGGCCAGCCCAGCAGCTGCCTGACAGACTCTGGCTCCCCCGAGCTCTCTGCCGGTGCAGGGGTCAGGAACAGACGTGTGCATGTGGTTCTGCCTTGGTCTGGAGGTGTGGACCCACTACCTGGCCCCCAGGCTCAGGGGCAAGGGCCCGGTGAGAGCACCACCCCGAAGCGCTTTTCTCCCGGGCTTGGGAGCATTGTGCGCGCCTGCGGGGAACAGTGGGCGGGAGCGCTTGGATACCGGCCTTTGCAGGCAGCCGGGGAGGTCTTCCAGTGGGAGAGGGCCGGTTGTGCTCAGAGGCCCCACAGGCCAGGGGCAGGACCCAGCAGGGCCCCTGCCCCTGGCCAGCCTTGCCCAGACCTTCCTGGCCTCCGGGTGTACTGCCCCACCAAGGGGCAGGCTGCGGGGACTGGGTCCAGATATGCTCGGGCGCCTCCCCTGGCTCATCCCCGCTGGTGCATTTGCCCTGGGCCTAGGCCTCGGTTGAGGCCTCCTTGGAGAGGAGGTTGCTGGCAGGGGCTGTCTCCACACTGCAAGGTGCTGGAGCTCAGAGGGCGTCGTCAGAGGGAAGGGACCAGTAAGGGGCTGGATGCCCAAGACCTCTTTGGCCCAGCAGCCTCAGGGCAGCAGGGAGAGCAAGAGGCCCAACTTGCCCCTGGGTCGGCTCTGCCCCTTCCCACACCGGCGGCCAGCCCAGCAGCTCCCTGGCAGACTCTGGTTCCCCCGAGCTCTCTGCCGGTGCAGGGGGCAGGAACAGACGTGTGCATGTGGTTCTGCCTTGGCCTGGGAGTGTGGACCCCTGCCTAGCCCCCAGGCTCAGGGGCAAGGGCCCGGAGAGAGCACCACCCCGAAGCACTTTTCTCCCGGGCTTGGGAGCATTGTGCGTGCCTGGCGGGAACAGCGGGCGCGAGTGTTGGCAAACCGGCCTTTGGAGGCAGCCGGGGAGGTCTCCCAGTGGGAGAGGGCCGGTTGTGCTCAGAGGCCCCACAAGCCAGGGGCAGGACCCAGCAGGGCCCCTGCCCCTGGCCAGCCTTGCCCAGACCTTCCTGGCCTCCGGGGGTACTGCCCCACCAAGGGGCAGGCTGCGGGGACTGGGTTCAGACATTCCCGGGCGCCTCCCCAGGTTCATCCCCGCTGGTGCCTTTCCCTGGGATTAGGCCTCGGTTGAGGCCTCCTTGGAGAGGAGGTTGCTGGCAGGGGCTGTCTCCACACTGCAAGGTGCTGGAGCTCAGAGGGCCTCGTCAGATGGAAGGGACCAGCAAGGGGCTGGATGCCCAAGACCTCTTTGGCCCAGCAGCCTCAGGGCAGCAGGGAGAGCAAGAGGCCCAACTTGCCCCTAGGTCAGCTCTGCCCCTTCCCAAACAGGCGGCTAGCCCAGCAGCTGCCTGACAGACTCTGTCTCCCGCGAGCTCTCTGCCGGTGCAGGGGGCAGGAACAGACGTGTGCATGTGGTTCTGCCTTGGCCTGGGAGTGTGGATCACCTTCCTGGCCCCCAGGCTCAGGGGCAAGGGCCCGGAGAAAGCACCACTCCGAAGCGCTTTTCTCCCGGGCTCGGGAGCATTGTGCGCGCGTGGTGGGAACAGTGGGCGGGAGTGCTTGCAAACCGGCCTTTGGAGGCAGCCGGGGAGGTCTTCCAGTGGGAGAGGGACGGTTGTGCTCAGAGGCCCCACAGGCCAGGGGCAGGACCCAGCAGGGCCCCTGCCCCTGGCCAGCCTTGCCCAGACCTTCCTGCCTCCGGGGGTACAGCCCCACCAAGGAGCAGGCTGCGGGGACTGGGTCCAGACATGCCCGAGCACCTTCCCAGGCTCATCCCCGCTGGTGCCTTTCCCCTGGGCTTACTCCTCGGTTGAGGCCTCGTTGCAGAGGAGGTTGCTGGCAGGGGCTCTCTCCACACTGCAAGGTGATGGAGCTCAGAGGGCTTCGTCAGAGGGAAGGGACCAGCAAGGGGCTGGATGCCCAAGACCTCTTTGGCCCAGCAGCCTCAGGGCAGCAGGGAGAGCAAGAGGCCCAACTTGCCCCTAGGTCGGCTCTGCCCCTTCCCACACAGGCGGCCAGCCCAGCAGCTGCCTGACAGACTCTGGCTCCCCTGAGCTCTCTGCCGGTGCAGGGGGCAGGAACAGACGTGTGCATGTGGTTCTGCCTTGGCCTGGGAGTGTGGAACCCCTGCATTGCCCCCAGGCTCAGGGGCAAGGGCCCGGTGGGAGCACCACCCCGAAGCGCTTTTCTCCCGGGCTTGGGAGCATTGTGCGCGCCTGGTGGGAACAGTGGGCGGGAGTGTTGGCAAACCGGCCTTTGGAGGCAGCCGGGGAGGTCTTCCAGCGGGAGAGGGCCGGATGTGCTCAGAGGCCCCACAGGCCAGGGGCAGGACCCAGCAGGTCCCCTGCCCCTGGCCAGCCTTTCCCAGTCCTTCCTGGCCTCCGGGGGTACTGCCACACCAAGGGGCAGGCTGCGGGAACTCGGTCCAGACATGCCCGGGCGCCTCCCCAGGCTCATCCCCGCTGGTGCCTTTCCCCTGGGCCTAGGCCTCGGTTGAGGCCTCCTTGGAGAGGAGGTTGCTGGCAGGGGCTGTCTCCACACTGCAAGGTGCTGGAGCTCAGAGGGCCTCGTCAGAGGGAAGGGCCCAGTAAGGGGCTGGATCCCCAAGACCTCTTTGGCCCAGCAGCCTCAGGGCAGCAGGGAGAGCAAGAGGCCCAACTTGCCCCTAGGTCGGCTCTGCCCCTTCCCACACAGGCGGCCAGCCCAGCAGCTGCCTGACAGACTCTGGCTCCCCTAGCTCTCTGCCGGTACAGGGGGCAGAAACAGACGTGTGCATGTGGTTCTGCCTTGGCCTGGGAGTGTGTTGCCCCTGCCTTGCCCCCAGGCTCAGGGGCAAGGGCCCGCAGAGAGCATCACTCCAAAGCGCTTTTCTCCCGGGCTTGGGAGCATTGTGCGAGCCTGGCGTGAACAGCGGGCGGGAGTGTTTGCAAACAGGACTTTGGAGGCAGCCGGGGAGGTCTTCCAGTGGGAGAGGGCCGGTTGTGCTCAGAGGCCCCACAGGCCAGGGGCAGGACCCAGCAGGGCCCCTGCCCCTGGCCAGCCTTGCCCAGACCTTCCTGGCCTCCGGGGGTACTGCCCCACCAAGGGGCAGGCTGCGGGGACTGGGTCCAGACATGTCCGTGCGCCTCCCCAGGATCATCCCCGCTGGTGCCTTTCCCCTGGGCGTAGGCCTCAGTTGAGGCCACTTTGGAGAGGAGGTTGCTGGCAGGGGCTGTCTCCACACTGCAAGGTGCTGGAGCTCAGAGGGCCTCGTCAGAGGGAAGTGACCAGCAAAGGGCTGGATGCCCAAGACCTCTTTGACCCAGCAGCCTCAGGGCAGCAGGGAGAGCAAGAGGCCCAACTTGCCCCTAGGTCGGCTCTGCCCCGTCCCACACAGGCAGCCAGCCCAGCAGCAGCCTGGCAGTCTCTGGCTCCCCCGAGCTCTCTGCCGGTGTAGGGGGCAGGAACAGACGTGTGCATGTCGTTCTGCCTTGGCCTGGGAGTGTGTTCCCCCTGCCTGGCCCCCAGGCTCAGGGGCAAGGGCCCGGAGAGAGCACCAGCCCGAAGCGCTTTTCTCCCGGGCTTGGGAGCATTGTGCGGGCCTGGCGGGAACAGCGGGCTGGAGTGCTTGCAAACCGGCCTTTGGAGGCAGACGGGGAGGTCTTTCAGCGGGAGAGTGCCGGTTGTGCTCAGAAACCCCACAGGCCAGGGGCAGGACCCAGCAGTGTCCCTGCCCCTGGCAGCTTGCCCAGACCTTCCTGGCCTCCGGGGGTACTGCCCCACCAAGGGGCAGGCTGCGGGGACTGGGTCCAGACATGGCCGGGTGCCTCCCCAGGCTCATCCCCGCTGGTGCCTTTCCCCTGGGCCTAGGCCTCGGTTGAGGCCTCCTTGGAGAGGAGGTTGCTGGCAGGGGCTGTCTCCACACTGCAAGGTGCTGGAGCTCAGAGGGCCTCGTCAGCGGGAAGGGACCAGCAAGGGGCTGGATGCCCAAGACCTCTTTGGCCCCGCAGCCTCCGGGCAGCAGGGAGAGCAAGAGGCCCAACTTGCCCCTAGGTCGGCTCTACCCCTTCCCACACAGGCGGCCAGCCCAGCAGCTGCCTGACAGACTCTGGCTCCCCCGAGCTCTCTGCCGGTGCAGGGGTCAGGAACAGACGTGTGCATGTGGTTCTGCCTTGGTCTGGGAGTGTGGACCCCCTGCCTGGCCCCCAGGCTCAGGGGCAAGGGCCCGGTGAGAGCACCACCCCGAAGCGCTTTTCTCCCGGGCTTGGGAGCATTGTGCGCGCCTGCTGGGAACAGTGGGCGGGAGCGTTTGCAAACCGGCCTTTGGAGGCAGCCGGGGAGGTCTTCCAGTGGGAGAGGGCCGGTTGTGCTCAGAGGCCCCAGAGGCCAGGGGCAGGACCCATCAGGGCCCGTGCCCCTGGCCAGCCTTGCCCAGACCTTCCTGGCCTCCGGGGGTACTGCCCCACCAAGGGGCAGGCTGCGGGGTCTGGGTCCAGACATGCTCGGGCGCCTCCCCTGGCTCATCCCCGCTGGTGCCTTTGCCCTGGGCCTAGGCCTCGGTTGAGGCCTCCTTGGAGAGGAGGTTGCTGGCAGGGGCTGTCTCCACACTGCAAGGTGCTGGAGCTCAGAGGGCCTCGTCAGAGGGAAGGGACCAGTAAGGGGCTGGATGCCCAAGACGTCTTTGGCCCAGCAGCCTCAGGGCAGCAGGGAGAGCAAGAGGCCCAACTTGCCCCTAGGGCGGCTCTGCCCCTTCCCACACAGGCAGCCAACCCAGCAGCTTCCTGACAGACTCTGGCTCCCCCAAGCTCTCTGCCGGTGCAGGGGACAGGAACAGAGGTGGGCATGTGGTTCTGCCTTGGCCTGGGAGTGTGTTCCCCCTGCCTGGCCCCCAGGCTCAGGGGCAAGGGCCCGCAGAGAGCATCACTCCAAAGCGCTTTTCTCCCGGGCTTGGGAGCATTGTGCGAGCCTGGCGTGAACAGCGGGCGGGAGTGTTTGCAAACAGGACTTTGGAGGCAGCCGGGGAGGTCTTCCAGTGGGAGAGGGCCGGTTGTGCTCAGAGGCCCCACAGGCCAGGGGCAGGACCTAGCAGGGCCCCTGCCCCTGGCCAGCCTTGCCCAGACCTTCCTGGCCTCCGGGGGTACTGCCCCACCAAGGGGCAGGTTGGGGGGACTGGGTCCAGACATGGCCGGGCGCCTTCCCAGGCTCATCCCCGCTGGTGCCTTTCCCCTAGGCCTAGGCCTCGGTTGAGGCCTCCTTGGAGAGGAGGTTGCTGGCAGGGCCTGTCTCCACACTGCAAGGTGCTGGAGCTCAGAGGGCCTCGTCAGATGGAAGGGACCAGCAAGGGGCTGGATGCCCAAGATCTCTTTGGCCCAGCAGCCTCAGGGCAGCAGGGAGAGCAAGAGGCCCAACTTGCCCCTAGGTCAGCTCTGCCCCTTCCCACACAGGCGGCCAGCCCAGCAGGTGCCTGACAGACTCTGGCTCCCGCGAGCTCTCTGCCGGTGCAGGGGGCAGGAACAGACGTGTGCATGTGGTTCTGCCTTGGCCTGGGAGTGTGGATCACCTTCCTGGCCCCCAGGCTCAGGGGCAAGGGCCCGGAGAGAGCACCACTCCGAAGCGCTTTTCTCCCGGGCTTGGGAGCATTGTGCGTGGCTGGCGGGAACAGCAGGAAGGAGTCCTTGCAAACCGGCCTTTGGAGGCAGCCGGGGAGGTCTTCCAAGGGCCTGTAGAGAGCACCACCCCGAAGCGCTTTTCTCCCGGGCTTGGGAGCATTGTGCGCGGGTGCCGGGAACAGCAGGCAGGAGTGCTTGAAAACCGTCCTTTGGAGGCAGCCGGGGAGGTCTTCCAAGGGCCTGTAGAGAGCACCACCCCGAAGCGCTTTTCTCCCGGGCTTGGGAGCATTGTGCGTGGCTGGTGGGAACAGCGGGCGGGAGTGCTTGCAAACCGGCCTTTGGAGGCAGCCGGGGAGGTCTTCCAGGGCCCGGTGTGAGCACCACCCCAAAATGCTTTTCTCCCGGGCATGGGAGCATTGTGCGTGGCTGGTGGGAACAGCGGGCAGGAGTGCTTGCAAACCGGCCTTTGGAGGCAGCCGGGGAGGTCTTCCAAGGGCCCGGAGAGAGCACCACCCCAAAATGCTTTTCTCCCGGGCTTGGGAGCATTGTGTGCGGCTGGCGGGTCAGCGGGAGGGAGTTCTTGAAAACCAGCCTTTGGAGGGAGCCGGGGAGGTCTTCCAAGGGCCGGGAGAGAGCACCACCCCGAAGCGCTTTTCTCCCGGGCTTGGGAGCATTGTGCGTGGCTGGCCGGAACAGCGGGATTGAGTGCTTGCAAACCGACCTTTGGAGGCAGCCGGGGAGGTCTTCCAAGGGCCTGTAGAGAGCACCACCCCGAAGCGCTTTTCTCCCGGGCTTGGGAGCATTGTGCGCGGGTGCCGGGAACAGCAGGCAGGAGTGCTTGAAAACCGTCCTTTGGAGGCAGCCGGGGAGGTCTTCCAAGGGCCTGTAGAGAGCACCACCCCGAAGCGCTTTTCTCCCGGGCTTGGGAGCATTGTGCGTGGCTGGTGGGAACAGCGGGCGGGAGTGCTTGCAAACCGGCCTTTGGAGGCAGCCGGGGAGGTCTTCCAGGGCCCGGTGTGAGCACCACCCCAAAATGCTTTTCTCCCGGGCATGGGAGCATTGTGCGTGGCTGGTGGGAACAGCGGGCAGGAGTGCTTGCAAACCGGCCTTTGGAGGCAGCCGGGGAGGTCTTCCAAGGGCCCGGAGAGAGCACCACCCCAAAATGCTTTTCTCCCGGGCTTGGGAGCATTGTGTGCGGCTGGCGGGTCAGCGGGAGGGAGTTCTTGAAAACCAGCCTTTGGAGGGAGCCGGGGAGGTCTTCCAAGGGCCGGGAGAGAGCACCACCCCGAAGCGCTTTTCTCCTGGGCTTGGAGCATTTGCACAGATGGCGGGAACAGCGAGTGGGAGTGCTTGCAAACCGGCCTTTGGGGGCAGCCCGGGAGGTCTTTCTTGGGCCCAGAGAGAACACCACCCCGAAAAGCTTTTCTCCCGGGCTTGGGAGCATTGTGCGCGTGTGGCGGGAACAGAAGGGAGAAGTGCTTGCAAACCGGCCTTGGAGGCAGCCAGGGAGGTCTTCCAAGGGCCCGGAATGAGCACCACCCAAAAATGCTTTTCTCCCAGGCTAGGGAGCATTGTGCGCGGCTGGTGGGAACAGCGAGCATGAGGGCTTGCAAACCGGCCATTGGAGGCAGCCGGGGAGGTCTTCCAGTGGGAGAGGGCCGGTTGTGCTCAGAGGCCCCACAGGCCAGGGGCCGGACCCAGCAGGGCCCCTGCCCCTGGCCAGCCTTGCCCAGACCTTCCTGGCCTCCGGGGGTACTGCCCCACCAAGGGGCAGGCTGCGGGGACAGGGTCCAAACATGCACGGGCGCCTCCCCTGGCTCATCCCCGCTGGTGCCTTTCCCCTGGGCCTAGGCCTCGGTTGAGGCCTCCTTGGAGAGGAGGTTGCTGGCAGGGGCTGTCTCCACACTGCAAGGTGCTGGAGCTCAGAGGGCCTCGTCAGAGGGAAGGGCCCAGTAAGGGGCTGGATGCCCACGACCTCTTTGGCCCAGCAGCCTCAGGGCAGAAGGGAGAGCAAGAGGCCCAACTTGCCCCTAGGTCGGCTTTGCCCCTTCCCACACAGGCGGCCAGCCCAGCAGCTGCCTTACAGACTCTGGCTCCCCCGAGCTCTCCGCCTGTGCAGGGGGCAGGAACAGACGTGTGTATGTGGTTCTGCCTTGGTCAGGGAGTGTGGACCCCCTGCCTGGCCCCCAGGCTCAGGGGCAAGGGCCCGGAGAGAGCACCACCCCGAAGCGCTTTTCTCCCGGGCTTGGGAGCATTGTGCGCGCCTGGTGGGAACAGTAGGCGGGAATGCCGCAAACCGGCCTTTGGAGGCAGCCGGGGAGGTCTTCCAGTGGGAGAGGGCCGGTTGTGCTCTGAGGCCCCACAGGCCAGGGGCAGGACCCAGGAGGGCCCCTGTCCCTGGCCAGCCTTGCCCAGACCTTCCTGGACTCCGGGGGTACTGCCCCACCAAGGGGCAGGCTGCGGGGACTGGGTCCAGACATGCCCGGGCGCCTCCCCAGTCTCATCGCCGCTGGTGCCTTTCCCCAGGGCCTAGGCCTCGGTTGAGGCCTCCTTGGAGAGGAGGTTGCTGGCAGGGGCTGTCTCCACACTGCAAGGTGCTGGAGCTCAGAGGGCCTCGTCAGAGGGAAGGGACCAGCAAGGGGCTGGATGCCCTAGACCTCTTTGGCCCAGCAGCCTCAGGGCAGCAGGGAGAGCAAGAGGCCCAACTTGCCCCTAGGTCGGCTCTGCCCCTTCCCACACAGGCGGCCAGCCCAGCAGCTGCCTGACAGACTCTGGCTCCCCTGAGCTCTCTGCCGGTGCAGGGGGCAGGAACAGACGTGTGCATGTGGTTCTGCCTTGGCCTGGGAGTGTGTTCCCCCTGCATTGCCCCCAGGCACAGGGGCAAGGGCCCGGTGAGAGCACCACCCCGAAGCGCTTTTCTCCCGGGCTTGGGAGCATTGTGCGCGCCTGCTGGGAACAGTGGGCGGGAGCGCTTGCAAACCGGCCTTTGGAGGCAGCCGGGGAGGTCTTCCAGTGGGAGAGGGCCGGTTGTGCTCAGAGGCCCCACAGGCCAGGGGCAGGACCCAGCAGGGCCCCTGCCCCTGGCCAGCCTTGCCCAGACCTTCCTGGCCTCCGGGGGTACTGCCCCACCAAGGGGCAGGCTGCGGGGACTAGGTCCAGACATGCTCGGGCGCGTCCCCTGGCTCATCCCCGCTGGTGCCTTTCCCCTGGGCCTAGGCCTCGGTTGAGGCCTCCTTGGAGAGGAGGTTGCTGGCAGGGGCTGTCTCCACACTGCAAGGTGATGGAGCTCAGAGGGCCTCGTCAGAGGGAAGGGACCAGTAAGGGGCTGGATGCCCAAGACGTCTTTGGCCCAGCAGCCTCAAGGGAGCAGGGAGAGCAAGAGGCCCAACTTGCCCCTAGGGCGGCTCTGCCCCTTCCCACACAGGCGGCCAACCCAGCAGCTGCCTGACAGACTCTGGCTCCCCCAAGCTCTCTGCCGGTGCAGGGGACAGGAACAGACGTGGGCATTTCGTTCTGCCTTGGCCTGGGAGTGTGTTCCCCCTGCCTTGCCCCCAGGCTCAGGGGCAAGGGCCCGCAGAGAGCATCACTCCAAAGCGCTTTTCTCCCGCGCTTGGGAGCATTGTGCGAGCCTAGCGTGAACAGCAGGCGGGAGTGTTTGCCAACAGGACTTTGGAGGCAGCCGAGGAGGTCTTCCAGTGGGAGAGGGCCGGTTGTGCTCAGAGGCCCCACAGGCCAGGGGCAGGACCCAGCAGGGCCCCTGCCCCTGGCCAGCCTTGCCCAGACCTTCCTGGCCTCCGGGGGTACTGCCCCACCAAGGGGCAGGCTGCGGGGACTGGGTCCAGACATGTCCGTGCGCCTCCCCAGGATCATCCCCGCTGGTGCCTTTCCCCTGGGCGTAGGCCTCGGTTGAGGCCTCCTTGGAGAGGAGGTTGCTGTTAGGGGCTGTCTCCACACTGCAAGGTGCTGGAGCTCAGAGAGCCTCGTCAGAGGGAAGTGACCAGCAAAGGGCTGGATGCCCAAGACCTCTTTGACCCAGCAGCCTCAGGGCAGCAGGGAGAGCAAGACGCCCAACTTGCCCCTAGGTCGGCTCTGCCCCGTCCCACACAGGCAGCCAGCCCAGCAGCAGCCTGGCAGTCTCTGGCTCCCCCGAGCTCTCTGCCGGTTTAGGGGGCAGGAACAGACGTGTGCATGTCGTTCTGCCTTGGCCTGGGAGTGTGTTCCCCCTGCCTGGCCCCCAGGCTCAGGGGCAAGGGCCCGGAGAGAGCACCAGCCCGAAGCGCTTTTCTCCCGGGCTTGGGAGCATTGTGCGGGCCTGGCGGGAACAGCGGGCTGGAGTGCTTGCAAACCAGCCTTTGGAGGCAGACGGGGAGGTCTTTCAGCGGGAGAGTGCCGGTTGTGCTCAGAAACCCCACAGGCCAGGGGCAGGACCCAGCAGTGTCCCTGCCCCTGGCAGCTTGCCCAGACCTTCCTGGCCTCCGGGGGTACTGCCCCACCAAGGGGCAGGCTGCGGGGACTGGGTCCAGACATGGCCGGGCGCCTCCCCAGGCTCATCCCCGCTGGTGCCTTTCCCCTGGGCCTAGGCCTCGGTTGAGGCCTCCTTGGAGAGGAGGTTGCTGGCAGGGGCTGTCTCCACACTGCAAGGTGCTGGAGCTCAGAGGGCCTCGTCAGCGGGAAGGGACCAGCAAGGGGCTGGATGCCCAAGACCTCTTTGGCCCCGCAGCCTCCGGGCAGCAGGGAGAGCAAGAGGCCCAACTTGCCCCTTGGTCGGCTCTGCCCCTTCCCACACAGGCGGCCAGCCCAGCAGCTGCCTGACAGACTCTGGCTCCCCCGAGCTCTCTGCCGGTGCAGGGGTCAGGAACAGACGTGTGCATGTGGTTCTGCCTTGGTCTGGGAGTGTGGACCCACTACCTGGCCCCCAGGCTCAGGGGCAAGGGCCCGGTGAGAGCACCACCCCGAAGCGCTTTTCTCCCGGGCTTGGGAGCATTGTGCGCACCTGCTGGGAACAGTGGGCGGGAGCGCTTGCAAACCGGCCTTTGGAGGCAGCCGGGGAGGTCTTCCAGTGGGAGAGGGCCGGTTGTGCTCAGAGGCCCCAGAGGCCAGGGGCAGGACCCATCAGGGCCCCTGCCCCTGGCCAGCCTTGCCCAGACCTTCCTCGCCTCCGGGGGTACTGCCCCACCAAGGGGCAGGCTGCGGGGTCTGTGTCCAGACATGCTCGGGCGCCTCCCCTGGCTCATCCCCGCTGGTGCCTTTGCCCTGGGCCTAGGCCTCGGTTGAGGCCTCCTTGGAGAGGAGGTTGCTGGCAGGGGCTGTCTCCACACTGCAAGGTGCTGGAGCTCAGAGTGCGTCGTCAGAGGGAAGGGACCAGTAAGGGGCTGGATGCCCAAGACCTCTTTGGCCCAGCAGCCTCAGGGCAGCAGGGAGAGCAAGAGGCCCAACTTGCCCCTAGGGCGGCTCTGCCCCTTCCCACACAGGCAGCCAACCCAGCAGCTGCCTGACAGACTCTGGCTCCCCCAAGCTCTCTGCCGGTGCAGGGGACAGGAACAGAGGTGGGCATGTGGTTCTGCCTTGGCCTGGGAGTGTGTTCCCCCTGCCTTGCCCCCAGGCTCAGGGGCAAGGGCCCGCAGAGAGCATCACTCCAAAGCGCTTTTCTCCCGGGCTTGGGAGCACTGTGCGAGCCTGGCGTGAACAGCGGGCGGGAGTGTTTGCAAACAGGACTTTGGAGGCAGCCGGGGAGGTCTTCCAGTGGGAGAGGGCCGGTTGTGCTCAGAGGCCCCACAGGCCATGGGCAGGACCCAGCAGGGCGCCTGCCCCTGGCCAGCCTTGCCCAGACCTTCCTGGCCTCCGGGGGTACTGCCCCACCAAGGGGCAGGTTGGGGGGACTGGGTCCAGACATGGCCGGGCGCCTTCCCAGGCTCATCCCCGCTGGTGCCTTTCCCCTAGCCCTAGGCCTCGGTTGAGGCCTCCTTGGAGAGGAGGTTGCTGGCAGGGCCTGTCTCCACACTGCAAGGTGCTGGAGCTCAGAGGGCCTCGTCAGATGGAAGGGACCAGCAAGGGGCTGGATGCCCAAGATCTCTTTGGCCCAGCAGCCTCAGGGCAGCAGGGAGAGCAAGAGGCCCAGCTTGCCCCTAGGTCAGCTCTGCCCCTTCCCACACAGGCGGCCAGCCCAGCAGGTGCCTGACAGACTCTGGCTCCCGCGAGCTCTCTGCCGGTGCAGGGGGCAGGAACAGACGTGTGCATGTGGTTCTGCCTTGGCCTGGGAGTGTGGATCACCTTCCTGGCCCCCAGGCTCAGGGGCAAGGGCCCGGAGAGAGCACCACTCCGAAGCGCTTTTCTCCCGGGCTTGGGAGCATTGTGCGTGGCTGGCGGGAACAGCAGGAAGGAGTCCTTGCAAACCGGCCTTTGGAGGCAGCCAGGGAGGTCTTCCAAGGGCCTGTAGAGAGCACCACCCCGAAGCGCTTTTCTCCCGGGCTTGGGAGCATTGTGCGCGGGTGCCGGGAACAGCAGGCAGGAGTGCTTGAAAACCGTCCTTTGGAGGCAGCCGGGGAGGTCTTCCAAGGGCCTGTAGAGAGCACCACCCCGAAGCGCTTTTCTCCCGGGCTTGGGAGCATTGTGCGTGGCTGGTGGGAACAGCGGGCGGGAGTGCTTGCAAACCGGCCTTTGGAGGCAGCCGGGGAGGTCTTCCAGGGCCCGGTGTGAGCACCACCCCAAAATGCTTTTCTCCCCGGCTTGGGAGCATTGTGCGTGGCTGGTGGGAACAGCGGGCAGGAGTGCTTGCAAACCGGCCTTTGGAGGCAGCCGGGGAGGTCTTCCAGGGCCCGGTGTGAGCACCACCCCAAAATGCTTTTCTCCCGGGCTTGGGAGCATTGTGCGTGGTTGGTGGGAACAGCGGGCGGGAGTGCTTGCAAACCGGCCTTTGGAGGCAGCCGGGGAGGTCTTCCAAGGGCCCGGAGAGAGCACCACCCCAAAATGCTTTTCTCCCGGGCTTGGGAGCATTGTGTGCGGCTGGCGGGTCAGCGGGAGGGAGTTCTTGAAAACCAGCCTTTGGAGGCAGCCGGGGAGGTCTTCCAAGGGCCGGGAGAGAGCACCACCCCGAAGCGCTTTTCTCCCGGGCTTGGGAGCATTGTGCGTGGCTGGCCGGAACAGCGGGATTGAGTGCTTGCAAACCGACCTTTGGAGGCAGCCGGGGAGGTCTTCCAAGGGCCGGGAGAGAGCACCACCCCGAAGCGCTTTTCTCCTGGGCTTGGAGCATTTGCACAGATGGCGGGAACAGCGAGTGGGAGTGCTTGCAAACCGGCCTTTGGGGGCAGCCCGGGAGGTCTTTCTTGGGCCCAGAGAGAACACCACCCCGAAAAGCTTTTCTCCCGGGCTTGGGAGCATTGTGCGCGTGTGGCGGGAACAGAAGGGAGAAGTGCTTGCAAACCGGCCTTGGAGGCAGCCAGGGAGGTCTTCCAAGGGCCCGGAATGAGCACCACCCAAAAATGCTTTTCTCCCAGGCTAGGGAGCATTGTGCGCGGCTGGTGGGAACAGCGAGCATGAGGGCTTGCAAACCGGCCATTAGAGGCAGCCGTGGAGGTCTTCCAGTGGGAGAGGGCCGGTTGTGCTCAGAGGCCCCACAGGCCAGGGGCCGGACCCAGCAGGGCCCCTGCCCCTGGCCAGCCTTGCCCAGACCTTCCTGGCCTCCGGGGGTACTGCCCCACCAAGGGGCAGGCTGCGGGGACAGGGTCCAAACATGCACGGGCGCCTCCCCTGGCTTATCCCCGCTGGTGCCTTTCCCCTGGGCCTAGGCCTCGGTTGAGGCCTCCTTGGAGAGGAGGTTGCTGGCAGGGGCTGTCTCCACACTGCAAGGTGCTGGAGCTCAGAGGGCCTCGTCAGAGGGAAGGGCCCAGTAAGGGGCTTGATGCCCAAGACCTCTTTGGCCCAGCAGCCTCAGGGCAGAAGGGAGAGCAAGAGGCCCAACTTGCCCCTAGGTCGGCTTTGCCCCTTCCCACACAGGCGGCCAGCCCAGCAGCTGCCTTACAGACTCTGGCTCCCCCGAGCTCTCCGCCTGTGCAGGGGGCAGGAACAGACGTGTGTATGTGGTTCTGCCTTGGTCAGGGAGTGTGGACCCCCTGCCTGGCCCCCAGGCTCAGGGGCAAGGGCCCGGAGAGAGCACCACCCCGAAGCGCTTTTCTCCCGGGCTTGGGAGCATTGTGCGCGCCTGGTGGGAACAGTAGGCGGGAATGCTTGCAAACCGGCCTTTGGAGGCAGCCGGGGAGGTCTTCCAGCGGGAGAGGGCCGGTTGTGCTCAGAGGCCCCACAGGCCAGGGGCAGGACCCAGGAGGGCCCCTGTCCCTGGCCAGCCTTGCCCAGACCGTCCTGCCTCCGGGGTTACAGCCCCATCAAGGGGCAGGCTGCGGGGACTGGGTCCAGACATGCCCGGGCGCCTCCCCAGTCTCATCCCCGCTGGTGCCTTTCCCCAGGGCCTAGGCCTCGGTTGAGGCCTCCTTGGAGAGGAGGTTGCTGGCAGGGGCTGTCTCCACACTGCAAGGTGCTGGAGCTCAGAGGGCCTCGTCAGAGGGAAGGGACCAGCAAGGGGCTGGATGCCCAAGACCTCTTTGGCCCAGCAGCCTCAGGGCAGCAGGGAGAGCAAGAGGCCCAACTTGCCCCTAGGTCGGCTCTGCCCCTTCCCACACAGGCGGCCAGCCCAGCAGCTGCCTGACAGACTCTGGCTCCCCTGAGCTCTCTGTCGGTGCAGGGGGCAGGAACAGACATGTGCATGTGGTTCTGCTTTGGCCTGGGAGTGTGTTCCCCGTGCATTGCCCCCAGGCTCAGGGGCAAGGGCCCGGTGAGAGCACCACCACGAAGTGCTTTTCTCCGGGCTTGGGAGCATTGTGCGCGCCTGCTGGGAACAGTGGGCAGGAGTGTAGGCAAACCGGCCTTTGGAGGCAGCCGGGGAGATCTTCCAGTGGGAGAGGACCGGTTGTGCTCAGAGGCCCCACAGGCCAGGGGCAGGACGCAGCAGGGCCCCTGCCCCTGGCCAGCCTTGCCCAGACCTTCCTGGCCTCCGGGGGTACTGCCCCACCAAGGGGCAGGCTGCGGGGACTGGGTCCAGACATGCTCGGGCGCCTCCCCTGGCTCATCCCCGCTGGTGTCTTTCCCCTGGGCCTAGGCCTTGGTTGAGACCTCCTTGGAGAGGAGATTTCTGGCAGGGGCTGTCTCCACACTGCAAGGTGCTGGAGCTCAGAGGGCCTCGACAGAGGGAAGGGACCAGTAAGGGGCTAGATGCCCAAGACGTATTTGGCCCAGCAGCCTCAGGGCAGCAGGGATATCAAGAGGCCCAACTTGCCCCTAGGTCGGCTCTGCCCCTTCCCACACAGGCAGCCAGCCCAGCAGCAGCCTGGCAGTTTCTGGCTCCCCCGAGCTCTCTGCCGGTGTAGGGGGCAGGAACAGACGTGTGCATGTCGTTCTGCCTTGGCCTGGGAGTGTGTTCCCCCTGCCTGGCCCCCAGGCTCAGGGGCAAGGGCCCGGAGAGAGCACCACCCCGAAGCGCTTTTCTCCCGGGCTTGAGAGCATTTTGCGTGCTTGGTGGGAACAGTGGGCGGGAGTGCTTGCAAACCGGCCTTTGGAGGCAGCCGGGGAGGTCTTGCAGTGGGAGAGGGCCGGTTGTGCTCAGAGGCCCCACAGGCCAGGGGCAGGACCCAGCAGGGCCCCAGCCCCTGGCCAGCCTTGCCCAGACCTTCCTTCCTCCGGGGTTACAGCCCCACCAAGGGGCAGGCTGCGGGGACCGGGTCCAGACATGCCCGGGCGCCTTCCCAGTCTCATCCCCGCTGGTGCCTTACCCCTGGGCGTAGGTCTCGGTTGAGGCCTCCTTGGAGAGGAGGTTGCTGGCAGGGGCTGTCTCCACACTGCAAGGTGCTGGAGCTCAGAGGGCCTCGTCAGAGGGAAGGGACCAGCAAGGGGCTGGATGCCCAAGACCTCTTTCGCCCAGCAACCTCAGGGCAGCAGGGAGAGCAAGAGGCCCAACTTGCCCCTAGGTCGGCTCTGCCCCTTCCCACACAGGCGGCCAGCCCAGCAGCTGCCTGACAGACTCTGGCTCCCCTGAGCTCTCTGCCGGTGCAGGGGGCAGGAACAGACGTGTGCATGTGGTTCTGCCTTGGCCTGGGAGTGTGTTCCCCCTGCATTGCCCCCAGGCACAGGGGCAAGGGCCCGGTGAGAGCACCACCCCGAAGCGCTTTTCTCCCGGGCTTGGGAGCATTGTGCGCGCCTGCTGGGAACAGTTGGCGGGAGCGCTTGCAAACCGGCCTGTGGAGGCAGCCGGGGAGGTCTTCCAGTGGGAGAGGGCCGGTTGTGCTCAGAGGCCCCACAGGCCAGGGGCAGGACCCAGCAGGGCCCCTGCCCCTGGCCAGCCTTGCCCAGACCTTCCTGGCCTCCGGGGGTACTGCCCCACCAAGGGGCAGGCTGCGGGGACTAGGTCCACACATGCTCGGGCGCGTCCCCTGGCTCATCCCCGCTGGTGCCTTTCCCCTGGGCCTAGGCCTCGGTTGAGGCCTCCTTGGAGAGGAGGTTGCTGGCAGGGGCTGTCTCCACACTGCAAGGTGATGGAGCTCAGAGGGCCTCGTCAGAGGGAAGGGACCAGTAAGGGGCTGGATGCCCAAGACGTCTTTGGCCCAGCAGCCTCAAGGCAGCAGGGAGAGCAAGAGGCCCAACTTGCCCCTAGGGCGGCTCTGCCCCTTCCCACACAGGCGGCCAACCCAGCAGCTGCCTGACAGACTCTGGCTCCCCCAAGCTCTCTGCCGGTGCAGGGGACAGGAACAGACGTGGGCATTTCGTTCTGCCTTGGCCTGGGAGTGTGTTCCCCCTGCCTTGCCCCCAGGCTCAGGGGCAAGGGCCCGCAGAGAGCATCACTCCAAAGCGCTTTTCTCCCGCGCTTGGGAGCATTTTGCGAGCCTAGCGTGAACAGCAGGTGGGAGTGTTTGCCAACAGGACTTTGGAGGCAGCCGGGGAGGTCTTCCAGTGGGAGAGGGCCGGTTGTGCTCAGAGGCCCCGCAGGCCAGGGGCAGGACCCAGCAGGGCCCCAGCCCCTGGGCAGCCTTGCCCAGACCTTCCTGCCTCCGGGGTTACAGCCCCACCGAGGGGCAGGCTGCGGGGACTGGGTCCAGACATGCCCGGGCGCCTCCCCAGTCTCATCCCCACTGGTGCCTTTCCCCTGGGCCTAGGCCTCGGTTGAGGCCTCCTTGGAGAGGAGGTTGCTGGCAGGGGCTGTCTCCACACTGCAAGGTGCTGGAGCTCAGAGGGCCTCGTCAGAGGGAAGGGACCAGCAAGGGGCTGGATGCCCAAGACGTCTTTGGCCCAGCAGCCTCAGGGCAGCAGGGAGAGCAAGAGGCCCAACTTGCCCCTAGGTCGGCTCTGCCCCTTCCCACACAGGCGGCCAACCCAGCAGCTGCCTGACAGACTCTGGCTCCCCCGAGCTCTCTGCCGGTGCAGGGGGCAGGAACAGACGTGTGCATGTGGTTCTGCCTTGGCCTGGGAGTGTGGACCCCTGCCTGGCCCCCAGGCTCAGGGGCAAGGGCCCGGAGAGAGCACCACCCCGAAGCGCTTTTCTCCCGGGCTTTGGAGCATTGTGCGTGCCTGGCGGGAACAGCGGGCGCGAGTGTTGGCAAACCGGCCTTTGGAGGCAGCCGGGGAGGTCTTCCAGTGGGAGAGGGCCAGTTGTGCTCAGAGGCCCCACAAGCCAGGGGCAGGACCCAGCAGGGCCCCTGCCCCTGGCCAGCCTTGCCCAGACCTTCCTGGCCTCCGGGGGTACTGCCCCACAAAGGGGCAGGCTGCGGGGACTGGGTTCAGACATTCCCGGGCGCCTCCCCAGGTTCATCCCCGCTGGTGCCTTTCCCTGGGTCTAGGCCTCGGTTGAGGCCTCCTTGGAGAGGAGGTTGCTGGCAGGGGCTGTCTCCACACTGCAAGGTGCTGGAGCTCAGAGGGCCTCGTCAGATGGAAGGGACCAGCAAGGGGCTGGATGCCCAAGACCTCTTTGGCCCAGCAGCCTCAGGGCAGCAGGGAGAGCAAGAGGCCCAACTTGCCCCTAGGTCAGCTCTGCCCCTTCCCACACAGGCGGCCAGCCCAGCAGCTGCCTGACAGACTCTGGCTCCCGCGAGCTCTCTGCCGGTGCAGGGGGCAGGAACAGACGTGTGCATGTGGTTCTGCCTTGGGCTGGGAGTGTGGATCACCTGCCTGGCCCCCAGGCTCAGGGGTAAGGGCCCGGAGAGAGCACCAGCCCGAAGCGCTTTTCTCCAGGGCTTGGGAGCATTGTGCGCGCCAGGTGGGAACAGTGGGC
This sequence comes from Dama dama, assembly GCF_033118175.1. Lineage (NCBI taxonomy): Eukaryota > Metazoa > Chordata > Mammalia > Artiodactyla > Cervidae > Dama > Dama dama. Next base: position 5,551,437 of record NW_026870920.1, on the reverse strand, counting down.
GGGAGTGCTTGCAAACCGGCCTTTGGAGGCAGCCGGGGAGGTCTTCCAGCGGGAGAGGGCCGGTTGTGCTCAGAGGCCCCACAGGCCAGGGGCAGGACCCAGCAGGTCCCCTGCCCCTGGCCAGCCTTTCCCAGTCCTTCCTGGCCTCCGGGGGTACTGCCCCACCAAGGGGCAAGTTGCGGGGACTGGGTCCAGACATGCCCGGGCGCCTCCCCAGGCTCATCCCCGCTGGTGCCTTTCCCCTGGGCCTAGGCCTCGGTTTAGGCCTCCTTGGAGAGGAGGTTGCTGGCAGGGGCTGTCTCCACACTGCAAGGTGCTGGAGCTCAGAGGGCCTCGTCAGAGGGAAGGGACCAGCAAGGGGCTGGATGCCCAAGACCTCTTTGGCCCAGCAGCCTCAGGGCAGCAGGGAGAGCAAGAGGCCCAACTTGCCCCTAGGTCGGCTCTGCCCCTTCCCACACAGGCGGCCAGCCCAGCAGCTGCCTGACAGACTCTGGCTCCCCTAGCTCTCTGCCGGTACAGGGGGCAGGAACAGACGTGTGCATGTGGTTCTGCCTTGGCCTGGGTGTGTGTTCCCCCTGCATTGCCCCCAGGCTCAGGGGCAAGGGCCCGGTGAGAGCACCACCCCGAAGCGCTTTTCTCCCGGACTTGGGAGCATTGTGCGCGCCTGGTGGGAACAGTGGGCGTGAGTGTTGGCAAACCGGCCTTTGGAGGCAGCCGGGGAGGTCTTCCAGCGGGAGAAGGCCGGATGTGCTCAGAGGATCCACAGGCCAGGGGCAGGACACAGCAGGTCCCATGCCCCTGGCCAGCCTTTCCCAGACCTTCCTGGCCTCCGGGGGTACTGCCCCACCAAGGGGCAGGCTGCGGGGACTGGGTCCAGACATGCCCGGGCGCCTCCCCAGGCTCATCCCCGCTGGTGCCTTTCCCCTGGGCTTAGGCCTCGGTTTAGGCCTCCTTGGAGAGGAGGTTGCTGGCAGGGGCTGTCTCCACACTGCAAGGTGCTGGAGCTCAGAGGGCCTCGTCAGAGGGAAGGGACCAGCAAAGGGCTGGATGCCCAAGACCTCTTTGGCCCAGCAGCCTCAGGGCACCAGGGAGAGCAAGAGGCCCAACTTGCCCCTAGGTCGGCTCTGCCCCGTCCCACACAGGCAGCCAGCCCAGCAGCAGCCTGGCAGTTTCTGGCTCTCCCGAGCTCTCTGCCGGTGTAGGGGGCAGGAACAGACGTGTGCATGTCGTTCTGCCTTGGCCTGGGAGTGTGTTCCCCCTGCCTGGCCCCCAGGCTCAGGGGCAAGGGACCGGAGAGAGCACCACCCCGAAGCGCTTTTCTCCCGGGCTTGAGAGCATTTTGCGTGCTTGGTGGGAACAGTGGGCGGGAGTGCTTGCAAACCGGCCTTTGGAGGCAGCCGGGGAGGTCTTCCAGTGGGAGAGGGCCGGTTGTGCTCAGAGGCCCCACAGGCCAGGGGCACGACCCAGCAGGGCCCCTGCCCCTGGCCAGCCTTGCCCAGACCTTCCTGCCTCCGGGGTTACAGCCCCACCGAGGGGCAGGCTGCGGGGACTGGGTCCAGACATGCCCGGGCGCCTCCCCAGTCTCATCCCGGCTGGTGCCTTACCCCTGGGCCTAGGTCTCGGTTGAGGCCTCCTTGGAGAGGAGGTTGCTGGCAGGGGCTGTCTCCACACTGCAAGGTGATGGAACTCAGAGGGCCTCGTCAGAGGGAAGGGACCAGCAAGGGGCTGGATGCCCAAGACCTCTTTGGCCCAGCAGCCTCAGGGCAGCAGGGAGAGCAAGAGGCCCAACTTGCCCCTAGGTCGGCTCTGCCCCTTCCCACACAGGCGGCCAGCCCAGCAGCTGCCTGACAGACTCTGGCTCCCCTGAGCTCTCTGCCGGTGCAGGGGGCAGGAACAGACGTGTGCATGTGGTTCTGCCTTGGCCTGGGAGTGTGTTCCCCCTGCATTGCCCCCAGGCACAGGGGCAAGGGCCCGGTGAGAGCACCACCCCGAAGCGCTTTTCTCCCGGGCTTGGGAGCATTGTGCGCGCCTGCTGGGAACAGTGGGCGGGAGCGCTTGCAAACCGGCCTTTGGAGGCAGCCGGGGAGGTCTTCCAGTGGGAGAGGGCCGGTTGTGCTCAGAGGCCCCACAGGCCAGGGGCAGGACCCAGCAGGGCCCCTGCCCCTGGCCAGCCTTGCCCAGACCTTCCTGGCCTCCGGGGGTACTGCCCCACCAAGGGGCAGGCTGCGGGGACTGGGTCCAGACATGCTCGGGCGCGTCCCCTGGCTCATCCCCGCTGGTGCCTTTCCCCTGGGCCTAGGCCTCGGTTGAGGCCTCCTTGGAGAGGAGGTTGCTGGCAGGGGCTGTCTCCACACTGCAAGGTGATGGAGCTCAGAGGGCCTCGTCAGAGGGAAGGGACCAGTAAGGGGCTGGATGCCCAAGACGTCTTTGGCCCAGCAGCCTCAAGGCAGCAGGGAGAGCAAGAGGCCCAACTTGCCCCTAGGGCGGCTCTGCCCCTTCCCACACAGGCGGCCAACCCAGCAGCTGCCTGACAGACTCTGGCTCCCCCAAGCTCTCTGCCGGTGCAGGGGACAGGAACAGACGTGGGCATTTCGTTCTGCCTTGGCCTGGGAGTGTGTTCCCCCTGCCTTGCCCCCAGGCTCAGGGGCAAGGGCCCGCAGAGAGCATCACTCCAAAGCGCTTTTCTCCCGGGCTTGGGAGCATTGTGCGAGCCTAGCGTGAACAGCAGGCGGGAGTGTTTGCCAACAGGCCTTTGGAGGCAGCCGGGGAGGTCTTCCAGTGGGAGAGGGCCGGTTGTGCTCAGAGGCCCCGCAGGCCAGGGGCAGGACCCAGCAGGGCCCCTGCCCCTAGCCAGCCTTGCCCAGACCTTCCTGGCCTCCGGGGGTACTGCCCCACCAAGGGGCAGGCTGCGGGGACTGGGTCCAGACATGTCCGTGCGCCTCCCCAGGATCTTCCCCGCTGGTGCCTTTCCCCTGGGCGTAGGCCTCGGTTGAGGTCTCTTTGGAGAGTAGGTTGTTGGCAGGGGCTGTCTCCACACTGCAAGGTGCTGGAGCTCAGAGGGCCTCGTCAGAGGGAAGGGACCAGCAAAGGCCTGGATGCCCAAGACCTCTTTGACCCAGCAGCCTCAGGGCAGCAGGGAGAGCAAGAGGCCCAACTTGCCCCTAGGTCGGCTCTGCCCCGTCCCACACAGGCAGCCAGCCCAGCAGCAGCCTGGCAGTCTCTGGCTCCCCCGAGCTCTCTGCCGGTGTAGGGGGCAGGAACAGACGTGTGCATGTCGTTCTGCCTTGGCCTGGGAGTGTGTTCCCCCTGCCTGGCCCCCAGGCTCAGGGGCAAGGGCCCGGAGAGAGCACCAGCCCGAAGCGCTTTTCTCCCGGGCTTGGGAGCATTGTGCTGGCCTGGCGGGAACAGCGGGCTGGAGTACTTGCAAACAGGCCTTTGGAGGCAGACGGGGAGGTCTTCCAGCGGGAGAGTGCCGGTTGTGCTCAGAGGTCCCACAGGCCAGGGGCAGGAACCAGCAGTGTCCCTGTCACTGGCAGCCTTTCCCAGACCTTCCTGGCCTCCGGGGGTACAGCCCCACCAAGGGGCAGGCTGCGGGGACTGGGTCCAGACATGGCCGGGCGCCTCCCAAGGCTCATCCCCACTGGTGCCTTTGCCCTGGGCCTAGGCCTCGGTTGAGGCCTCTTGGAGAGGAGGTTGCTGGCAGGGGCTGTCTCCACACTGCAAGGTGCTGGAGCTCAGAGGGCCTCGTCAGCGGGAAGGGACCAGCAAGGGGCTGGATGCCCAAGACCTCTTTGGCCCAGCAACCTCAGGGCAGCAGGGAGAGCAAGAGGCCCAACTTGCCCCTAGGTCGGCTCTGCCCCTTCCCACACAGGCGGCCAGCCCAGCAGCTGCCTGACAGACTCTGGCTCCCCTAGCTCTCTGCCGGTACAGGGGGCAGGAACAGACGTGTGCATGTGGTTCTGCCTTGGCCTGGGATTGTGTTCCGCCTGCATTGCCCCCAGGCTCAGGGGCAAGGGCCCGGTGAGAGCACCACCCCGAAGCGCTTTTCTCCCGGACTTGGGAGCATTGTGCGCGCCTGCTGGGAACAGTGGGCGTGAGTTTGGCAAACCGGCCTTTGGAGGCAGCCGGGGAGGTCTTCCAGCGGGAGAGGGCCGGATGTGCTCAGAGGCCCCACAGGCCAGGGGCAGGACCCAGCAGGTCCCCTGCCCCTGGCCAGCCTTTCCCAGACCTTCCTGGCCTCCGGGGGTACTGCCCCACCAAGGGGCAGGCTGCGGGGACTGGGTCCAGACATGCCCGGGCGCCTCCCCAGGCTCATTCCCGCTGGTGCCTTTCCCCTGGGCCTAGGCCACGGTTTAGGCCTCCTTGGAGAGGAGGTTGCCGGCAGGGGCTGTCTCCACACTGCACTGTGCTGGAGCTCAGAGGGCCTCGTCAGAGGGAAGGGACCAGCAAAGGGCTGGATGCCCAAGACCTCTTTGGCCCAGCAGCCTCAGGGCAGCAGGGAGAGCAAGAGGCCCAACTTGCCCCTAGGGCGGCTCTGCCCCGTCCCACACAGGCAGCCTGCCCAGCAGCAGCCTGGCAGTCTCTGGCTCCCCCGAGCTCTCTGCCAGTGTAGGGGGCAGGAACAGACGTGTGCATGGCGTTCTGCCTTGGCCTGGGAGTGTGTTCCCCCTGCCTGGCCCCCAGGCTCAGGGGCAAGGGCCCGGAGAGAGCACCAGCCCGAAGCGCTTTTCTCCCGGGCTTGGGAGCATTTTGCGTGCTTGGTGGGAACAGTGGGCGGGAGTGCTTGCAAACCGCCCTTTGGAGGCAGCCGGGGAGGTCTTCCAGTGGGAGAGGGCCGGTTGTGCTCAGAGGCCCCACAGGCCAGGGACAGGACCCAGCAGGGCCCCTGCCCCTGGCCAGCCTTGCCCAGACCTTCCTGCCTCCGGGGTTACAGCCCCACCGAGGGGCAGGCTGCGGGGACTGGGTCCAGGCATGCCCGGGCGCCTCCCCAGTCTCATCCCCGCTGGTGCCTTTCCCCTGGGCCTAGGCCTCGGGTGAGGCCTCCTTGGAGAGGAGGTTGCTGGCAGGGGCTGTCTCCACACTGCAAGGTGCTGGAGCTCAGAGGGCCTCGTCAGAGGGAAGGGATCAGCAAGGGGCTGGATGCCCAAGACCTCTTTGGCCCAGCAGCCTCAGGGCAGCAGGGAGAGCAAGAGGCCCAACTTGCCCCTAGGTCGGCTCTGCCCCTTCCCACACAGGCGGCCAGCCCAGCAGCTGCCTGACAGACTCTGGCTCCCCTGAGCTCTCTGCCGGTGCAGGGGGAAGGAACAGACATGTGCATGTGGTTCTGCCTTTGCCTGGGAGTGTGTTCCCCGTGCATTGCCCCCAGGCTCAGGGGCAAGGGCCCGGAGAGAGCACCACCCCGAAGCGCTTTTCTCCCGGGCTTGGGATCATTGTGCGCGCCTGGCGGGAACAGCGGATGGGAGTGCTTGCAAAGCGGCCTTTGGAGGCAGCCGGGGAGGTCTTCCAGCGGGAGAGTGCCGGTTGTGCTCAGAGGCCCCACAGGCCAGGGGCAGGACCCAGCAGTGTCCCTGGCCCTGGCAGCCTTGCCCAGACCTTCCTGGCCTCTGGGGGTACTGCGCCACCAAGGGGCAGATTGCCGGGACTGGGTCCAGACATGCCCGGGCGCATCCCCAGGCTCATCCCCGCTGGTGCCTTTCCCCTGGGCCTAGGCCTCGGTTGAGGCCTCCTTGGAGAGGAGGTTGCTGGCAGGGGCTGTCTCCACACTGCGAGGTGCTGGAACTCAGAGGGCCTCGTCAGAGGGAAGGGACCAGCAAAGGGCTGGATGCCCAAGACCTCTTTGGCCCAGCAGCCTCAGGGCAGCAGGGAGAGCAAGAGGCCCAACTTGCCCCTAGGTCGGCTCTGCCCCTTCCCACACAGGCAGACAGCCCAGCAGCTGCCTGGCAGACTCTGGCTCCCCCGAGCTCTCTGCCTGTGCAGGGGGCAGCAACAGACGTGTGCATGTGGTTCTGACTTGGCCTGGGAGTGTGGAACCCCTGCCTGGCCCCCAGGCTCAGGGGCAAGGGCCCGGAGAGAGAACCACCCCGAAGCGGTTTTCTCCCGGGCTTGGGAGCATTGTGCGTGCCTGGCGGGAACAGCGGGCGGGAGTGCTAGCAAACCGGCCTTTGGAGGCAGCCGCGGAGGTCTTCCAGCGGGAGACAGCCGGTTGTGCTCAGAGGCCCCACAGGCCATGGGCAGGATCCAGCAGGGCCCCTGCCCCTGGCCAGCCTTGCCCAGACCTTCCTGCCTCCGGGGGTACAGCCCCACCAAGGGGCAGGCTGCGGGGACTGGGTCCAGACATGCCCGGGCGCCTCCCCAGGCTCATCCCTGCTGGTGACTTTCCCCTGGGCCTAGGCCTCGGTTGAGGCCTCGTTGCAGAGGAGGTTTCTGGCATGGGCTGTCTCCACACTGCAAGGTGCTGGAGCTCAGAGGGCCTCGTCAGAGGGAAGGGACCAGCAAAGGGCTGGATGCCCAAGACCTCTTTGGCCCAGCAGCCTCAGGGCAGCAGGGAGAGCAAGAGGCCCAACTTGCCCCTAGGTCGGCTCTGCCCCTTCCCACACAGGCGGCCAGCCCAGCAGCTGCCTGACAGACTCTGGCTCCCCTGAGCTCTCTGCCGGTGCAGGGGGCAGATCAGACGTGTGCATGTGGTTCTGCCATGGCCTGGGAGTGTGGACACCCTGCCTTACACCCAGGTTCAGGGGCAAGGGCCCGGAGAGAGCACCACCCTGAAGCGCTTTTCTCCCGGGCTTGGGAGCATTGTGCACGCCTGCTGGGAACAGTGGGAGGGAGCGCTTGCAAACCGGCCTTTGGAGGCAGCCGGGGAGGTCTTCCAGTGGGAGAGGGCCGGTTGTGCTCAGAGGCCCCACAGGCCAGGGGCAGGACGCAGCAGGGCCCGTGCCCCTGGCCAGCCTTGCCCAGACCTTCCTGGCCTCCGGGGGCACTGCCCCACCAAGGGGCAGGCTGCGGGGACTGGGTCCAGACATGTCCATGCGCCTCCCCAGGATCATCCCCGCTGGTGCCTTTCCCCTGGGCGTAGGCCTCGGTTGAGGCCTCTTTGGAGAGGAGGTTGCTGGCAGGGGCTGTCTCCACACTGCAAGGTGCTGGAGCTCAGAGGGCCTCGTCAGAGGGAAGGGACCAGCAAAGGGCTGGATGCCCAAGACCTCTTTGACCCAGCAGCCTCAGGGCAGCAGGGAGAGCAAGAGGCCCAACTTGCCCCTAGGTCGGCTCTTCCCCGTCCCACACAGGCAGCCAGCCCAGCAGCAGCCTGGCAGTCTCTGGCTCCCCCGAGCTCTCTGCCAGTGTAGGGGGCAGGAACAGACGTGTGCATGTCGTTCTGCCTTGGCCTGGGAGTGTGTTCCCCCTGCCTGGCCCCCAGGCTCAGGGGCAAGGGCCCGGAGAGAGCACCAGCCCGAAGCGCTTTTCTCCCGGGCTTGGGAGCATTGTGCGGGCCTGGCGGGAACAGCGGGCTGGAGTGCTTGCAAACCGGCCTTTAGAGGCAGACGGGGAGGTCTACCAGCGGGAGAGTGCCGGTTTTGCTCAGAGGCCCCACAGGCCAGGGGCAGGACCCAGGAGTATCCTTGCCCCTGGCAGCCTTGCCCAGACCTTCCTGCCTCCGGGGGTACAGCCCCACCAAGGGGCAGGCTGCGGGGACTGGGTCCAGACATGGCCGGGCGCCTCCCCAGGCTCATCCCCGCTGGTGCCTTTCCCCTGGGCCTAGGCATGGGTTGAGGCCTCGTTGCAGAGCAGGTTGCTGGCAGGGGCTGTCTCCACACTGCAAGGTGCTGGAGCTCAGAGGGCCTCGTCAGAGGGAAGGAACCAGCAAGGGGCTGGATGGCCAAGACCTCTTTGGCCCAGCAGCCTCAGGGCAGCAGGGAGAGCAAGAAGCCCAACTTGCCCCTAGGTCGGCTCTGCCCCTTCCCACACAGGCGGCCAGCCCAGCAGCTGCCTGACAGACTCTGGCTCTGCCGAGCTCTCTGCCGGTGCAGGGGGCAGATCAGTCGTGTGCATGTGGTTCTGCCTTGGCCTGGGAGTGTGGACACCCTGCCTTGCCCCCAGGTTCAGGGGCAAGGGCCCGGAGAGAGCACCACCCTGAAGCGCTTTTCTCCCGGGCTTGGGAGCATTGTGCACGCCTGCTGGGAACAGTTGGAGGGAGCGCTTGCAAACCGGCCTTTGGAGGCAGCCGGGGAGGTCTTCCAGTGGGAGAGGGCCGGTTGTGCTCAGAGGCCCCACAGGCCAGGGGCAGGACGCAGCAGAGCCCGTGTCCCTGGCCAGCCTTGCCCAGACCTTCCTGGCCTCCGGGGGTACTGCCCCACCAAGGGGCAGGCTGCGGGGACTGGGTCCAGACATGCTCGGGCGCCTCCGCTGGCTCATCCCCGCTGGTGCCTTTCCCCTGGGCCTAGGCCTCGGTTGAGGCCTCCTTGGAGAGGAGGTTGCTGGCAGGGGCTGTCTCCACACTGCAAGGTGCTGGAGCTCAGAGGGCCTCGTCAGAGGGAAGGGACCAGTAAGGGGCTGGATGCCCAAGACGTCTTTGGCCCAGCAGCCTCAGGGCAGCAGGGAGAGCAAGAGGCCCAACTTGCCCCTAGGGCGGCTCTGCCCCTTCCCACACAGGCGGCCAACCCAGCAGCTGCCTGACAGACTCTGGCTCCCCCAAGCTCTCTGCCGGTGCAGGGGACAGGAACAGACGTGGGCATGTGGTTCTGCCTTGGCCTGGGAGTGTGTTCCCCCTGCCTTGCCCCCAGGCTCAGGGGCAAGGGCCGCAGAGATCATCACTCCAAAGCGCTTTTCTCCCGGGCTTGGGAGCATTGTGCGAGCCTGGCGTGAACAGCGGGCGGGAGTGTTTGCAAACAGGACTTTGGAGGCAGCCGGGGAGGTCTTCCAGTGGGAGAGGGCCGGTTGTGCTCAGAGGCCCCACAGGCCAGGGTCAGGACTCAGCAGGGCCCATGCCCCTGGCCGCCTTGCCCAGACCTTCCTGGCCTCCGGGGGTACTGCCCCACCAAGGGGCAGGCTGCGGGGACTGGGTCCAGACATGTCCGTGCGCCTCCCCAGGATCATCCCCGCTGGTGCCTTTCCCCTGGGCGTAGGCCTCGGTTTAGGCCTCTTTGGAGAGGAGGTTGCTGGCAGGGGCTGTCTCCACACTGCAAGGTGCTGGAGCTCAGAGGGCCTCGTCAGAGGGAAGGAACCAGCAAAGGGCTGGATGCCCAAGACTTCTTTGACCCTGGAGCCGCAGGGCAGCAGGGAGAGCAAGAGGCCCAACTTGCCCCTAGGTCGGCTCTGCCCCTTCCCACACAGGCAGCCAGCCCAGCAGCAGCCTGGCAGTCTCTGGCTCCCCCGAGCTCTCTGCCGGTGTAGGGGGCAGGAACAGACGTGTGCATGTGGTTCTGCCTTGGCCTGGGAGTGTGTTCCCCCTGCATTGCCCCCAGGCTCAGGGGCAAGGGCCCGGTGAGAGCACCACCCCGAAGCGCTTTTCTCCCGGGCTTGGGAGCATTGTGAGCGCCTGGTGGGAACAGTGGGCGTGAGTGTTGGCAAACCGGCCTTTGGAGGCAGCCGGGGAGGTCTTCCAGTGGGAGAGGGCCGGTTGTGCTCAGAGGCCCCACAGGCCCGGGGCAGGACCCAGCAGGTCCCCTGCCCCTGGCCAGCCTTTCCCAGACCTTCCTGGCCTCCGGAGGTACTGCCCCACCAAGGGGCAGGCTGCGGGGACTGGGTTCACACATGCCCGGGCGCCTCCCCAGTCTCATCCCCGCTGGTGCCTTTCCCCTGGGCCTAGGCCTCGGTTTAGGCCTCCTTGGAGAGGAGGTTGTTGGCAGGGGCTGTCTCCACACTGCAAGGTGCTGGAGCTCAGAGGGCCTCGTCAGAGGGAAGGAACCAGCAAAGGGCTGGATGCCCAAGACTTCTTTGACCCAGGAGCCTCAGGGCAGCAGGGAGAGCAAGAGGCCCAACTTGCCCCTAGGTCGGCTCTGCCCCGTCCCACACAGGCAGCCAGCCCAGCAGCAGCCTGGCAGTCTCTGGCTCCCCCGAGCTCTCTGCCGGTGTAGGGGGCAGGAACAGACGTGTGCATGTCGTTCTGCCTTGGCCTCGGAGTGTGTTCCCCCTGCCTGGCCCCCAGGCTCAGGGGCAAGGGCCCGGAGAGAGCACCAGCCTGAAGCGCTTTTCTCCCGGGCTTGGGTGCATTGTGCGTGCCTGGTGGGAACAGCGGGTGGGAGTGCTTGCAAACGTCCTTTGGAGGCAGACGGGGAGGTCTTCCAGCGGGAGAGTGCCGGTTGTGCTCAGACGCACCACAGGCCAGGGGCAGGACCCAGCAGTGTCCCTGCCCCTGGCAGCCTTGCCCAGACCTTCCTGGCCTCCGGGGGTACTGCCCCACCAAGGGGCAGGTTGGGGGGACTGGGTCCAGACATGGCCGGGCGCCTCCCCAGGCTCTTCCCCGCTGGTGCCTTTCCCCTAGGCCTAGGCCTCGGTTGAGGCCTCCTTGGAGAGGAGGTTGCTGGCAGGGGCTGTCTCCACACTGCAAGGTGCTGGAGCTCAGAGGGCCTCGTCAGAGGGAAGGGACCAGCAAAGGGCTGGATGCCCAAGACCTCTTTGGCCCAGCAGCCTCAGGGCAGCAGGGAGAGCAAGAGGCCAAACTTGCCCCTAGGTCGGCTCTGCCCCTTCCCACACAGGCCGCCAGCCCAGCGGCTGCCTGGCAGATTCTGGCTCCCCCGAGCTCTCTGCCGGTGCAGGGGTCAGGAACAGACGTGTGCATGTGGTTCTGCCTTGGCCTGGGAGTGTGTTCCCCCTGCATTGCCCCCAGGCTCAGGGGCCAGGGCCCGGTGGGAGCACCACCCCGAAGTGCTTTTCTCCCGGGCTTGGGAGCATTGTGCGCGCCTGCTGGGAACAGTGGGCGGGAGCGCTTGCAAACCGGCCTTTGGAGGCAGCCGGGGAGGTCTTCCAGTGGGAGAGGGCCGGTTGTGCTCAGAGGCCCCACAGGCCAGGGGCAAGACCCAGCAGGGCCCCTGCCCCTGGCCAGCCTCGTCCAGACCTTCCTGGCCTCCGGGTGTACTGCCCCACCAAGGGGCAGGCTGCGGGGACTGGGTCCAGACATGCTCGGGCGCCTCCCCTGGCTCATCCCCGCTGGTGCCTTTCCCCTGGGCCTAGGCCTCGGTTGAGGCCTCCTTGGAGAGGAGGTTGCTGGCAGGGGCTGTCTCCACACTGCAAGGTGCTGGAGCTCAGAGGGCCTCGTCAGAGGGAAGGGACCAGTAAGGGGCTGGATGCCCAAGACCTCTTTGGCCCAGCAGCCTCAGGGCAGCAGGGAGAGCAAGAGGCCCAACTTGCCCCTAGGGCGGCTCTGCCCCTTCCCACACAGGCGGCCAGCCCAGCAGCTGCCTGACAGACTCTGGCTCCCCCAAGCTCTCTGCCGGTGCAGGGGACAGGAACAGACGTGGGCATGTGGTTCTGCCTTGGCCTGGGAGTGTGTTCCCCCTGCCTTGCCCCCAGGCTCAGGGGCAAGGGCCCGCAGAGAGCATCACTCCAAAGCGCTTTTCTCACGGGCTTGGGAGCATTGTGCGAGCCTGGCGTGAACAGCGGGCGGGAGTGTTTGCAAACAGGACTTTGGAGGCAGCCGGGGAGGTCTTCCAGTGGGAGAGGGCCGGTTGTGCTCAGAGGCCCCACAGGCCAGGGTCAGGACTCAGCAGGGCCCATGCCCCTGGCCAGCCTTGCCCAGACCTTCCTGGCCTCCGCGGGTACTGCCCCACCAAGGGGCAGGCTGCGGGGACTGGGTCCAGACATGTCCGTGCGCCTCCCCAGGATCATCCCCGCTGGTGCCTTTCCCCTGGGCGTAGGCCTCGGTTTAGGCCTCTTTGGAGAGGAGGTTGCTGGCAGGGGCTGTCTCCACACTGCAAGGTGCTGGAGCTCAGAGGGCCTCGTCAGAGGGAAGGAAAGAGCAAAGGGCTGGATGCCCAAGACTTCTTTGACCCAGGAGCCTCAGGGCAGCAGGGAGAGCAAGAGGCCCAACTTGCCCCTAGGTCGGCTCTGCCCCGTCCCACACAGGCAGCCAGCCCAGCAGCAGCCTGGCAGTCTCTGGCTCCCCCGAGCTCTCTGCCGGTGTAGGGGGCAGGAACAGACGTGTGCATGTCGTTCTGCCTTGGCCTGGGAGTGTGTTCCCCCTGCCTGGCCCCCAGGCTCAGGGGCAAGGGCCCGGAGAGAGCACCAGCCTGAAGCGCTTTTCTCCCGGGCTTGGGAACATTGTCCGTGCCTGGTGGGAACAGCGGGTGGGAGTGCTTGCAAACGTCCTTTGGAGGCAGACGTGGAGGTCTTCCAGCGGAAGAGTGCCGGTTGTGCTCAGACGCACCACAGGCCAGGGGCAGGACCCAGCAGTGTCCCTGCCCCTGGCAGCCTTGCCCAGACCTTCCTGCCCTCCGGGGGTACTGCCCCACCAAGGGGCAGGTTGGGGGGACTGGGTCCAGACATGGCCGGGCGCCTCCCCAGGCTCATCCCCGCTGGTGCCTTTCCCCTAGGCCTAGGCCTCGGTTGAGGCCTCCTTGGAGAGGAGGTTGCTGGCAGGGGCTGTCTCCACACTGCAAGGTGCTGGAGCTCAGAGGGCCTCGTCAGAGGGAAGGGACCAGAAAGGGGCTGGATGCCCAAGACCTCTTTGGCCCAGCAGCCTCAGGGCAGCAGGGAGAGCAAGAGGCCCAACTTGCCCCTAGGTCGGCTCTGCCCCTTCCCACACAGGCCGCCAGCCCAGCAGCTGCCTGGCAGATTCTGGCTCCCCCGAGCTCTCTGCCGGTGCAGGGGTCAGGAACAGACGTGTGCATGTGGTTCTGCCTTGGCCTGGGAGTGTGGACCCCATGCCTGGCCCCCAGGCTCAGGGGCAAGGGCCCGGAGAGAGCACCACCCCGAAGCGCTTTTCTCCCGGGCTTGGGAGCATTGTGAGCGCCTGGTGGGAACAGTGGGCGTGAGTGTTGGCAAACCGGCCTTTGGAGGCAGCCGGGGAGGTCTTCCAGTGGGAGAGGGCCGGATGTGCTCAGAGGCCCCACAGGCCAGGGGCAGGACCCAGCAGGTCCCCTGCCCCTGGCCAGCCTTTCCCAGACCTTCCTGGCCTCCGGAGGTACTGCCCCACCAAGGGGCAGGCTGCGGGGACTGGGTCCAGACATGCCCGGGCGCCTCCCCAGGCTCATCCCCGCTGGTGCCTTTCCCCTGGGCCTAGGCCTCGGTTTAGGCCTCCTTGGAGAGGAGGTTGCTGGCAGGGGCTGTCTCCACACTGCAAGGTGCTGGAGCTCAGAGGGCCTCGTCAGATGGAAGGGACCAGCAAGGGGCTGGATGCCCAAGACCTCTTTGGCCCAGCAGCCTCAGGGCAGCAGGGAGAGCAAGAGGCCCAACTTGCCCCTAGGTCGGCTCTGCCCCTTCCCACACAGGCGGCCAGCCCAGCAGCTGCCTGACAGACTCTGGCTCCCCTGAACTCTCTGCCGGTGCAGGGGGCAGGAATAGACGTGTGCATGTGGTTCTGCCTTGGCCTGGGAGTGTGTTCCCCCTGCATTGCCCCCAGGCTCAGGGGCAAGGGCCCGGTGAGAGCACCACCTCGAAGCGCTTTTCTCCCGGGCTTGAGAGCATTGTGCGCGCCTGCTGGTAACAGTGGGCGGGAGCGCTTGCAAACCGGCGTTTGGAGGCAGCCGGGGAGGTCTTCCAGTGGGAGAGGGCCGGTTGTGCTCAGAGGACCCACAGGCCAGGGGCCGTACCCAGCACGGCCCATGCCCCTGGCCAGCCTTGCCCAGACCTTCCTGGCCTCCGGGGGTACTGCCCCACCAAGGGGCAGGCTGCGGGGACTGGGTCCAGACATGCTCGGGCGCCTCCCCTGGCTCATCCCCGCTGGTGCCTTTCCCCCGGGCCTAGGCCTCGGTTGAGGCCTCCTTGGAGAGGAGGTTGCTGGCAGGGGCTGTCTCCACACTGCAAGGTGCTGGAGCTCAGAGGGCCTCGTCAGAGGGAAGGGACCAGTAAGGGGCTGGATGCCCAAGACGACTTTGGCCCAGCAGCCTCAGGGCAGCAGGGAGAGCAAGAGGCCCAACTTGCCCCTAGGACGGCTCTGCCCCTTCCCACACAGGCGGCCAACCCAGCAGCTGCCTGACAGACTCTGGCTCCCTCAAGCTCTCTGCCGGTGCAGGGGACAGGAACAGACTAGGGCATGTGGTTCTGCCTTGGACTGGGAGTGTGTTCCCCCTGCCTTGCCCCCAGGCTCAGGGGCAAGGGCCCAGAGAGAGCACCACCCCGAAGCGCTTTTTTCCCGGGCTTGTGAGCATTGTGCGTGCCTGGCGGGAACAGCGGGCGCGAGTGTTGGCAAACCGGCCTTTGGAGGCAGTCGGGGAGGTCTCCAGTGGGAGAGGGCCGGTCATGCTCAGAGGCCCCACAGGCCAGGGGCAGGACCCAGCAGGGCCCCTGCCCCTGGCCAGCCTTGCCCAGACCTTCCTGGCCTCCGGGGGTACTGCCCCACCAAGGGGCAGGCTGCGGGGACTGGGTCCAGACATTCCCAGGCGCCTCCCCAGGTTCATCCCCGCTGGTGCCTTTCCCTGGGACTAGGCCTCGGTTGAGGCCTCCTTGGAGAGGAGGTTGCTGGCAGGGGCTGTCTCCACTCTGCAAGGTGCTAGAGCTCAGAGGGCCTCGTCAGATGGAAGGGACCAGCAAGGGGCTGGATGCCCAAGACCTCTTTGGCCCAGCAGCCTCAGGGCAGCAGGGAGAGCAAGAGGCCCAACTTGCCCCTAGGTCAGCTCTGCCCCTTCCCACACAGGCGGCCATCCCAGCAGCTGCCTGACAGACTCTGGCTCCCGCGAGCTCTCTGCCGGTGCAGGGGGCAGGAACAGACGTGTGCATGTGGTTCTGCCTTGGCCTCGGAGTGTGGATCACCTGCCTGGCCCCCAGGCTCAGGGGCAAGGGCCCGGATAGAGCACCAGCCCGAAGCGCTTTTCTCCCGGGCTTGGGAGCATTGTGCGCGCCTGGTGGGAACAGTGGGCGGGAGTGCTTGTAAACTGGCCTTTGGAGGCAGCCGGGGAGGTCTTCCAGTGGGAGAGGGCCGGTTGTGCTCAGAGGCCCCACAGGCCAGGGGCAGGACCCAGCAGGGACCCTGCCCCTGGCCAGCCTTGCCCAGACCTTCCTGCCTCCGGGGGTACAGCCCCACCAAGGGGCAGGCTGCGGGGACTGGGTCCAGACATGCCCGGGCGCCTCCCCAGGCTCATCCCCGCTGGTGCCTTTCCCGTGGGCCTAGGCCTCGGTTGAGGCCTCGTTGCAGAGGAGGTTGCTGGCAGGGGCTGTCTCCACACTGCAAGGTGCTGGAGCTCAGAGGGCCTCGTCAGAGGGAAGGGACCAGCAAGGGGCTGGATGCCCAAGACCTCTTTGACCCAGCAGCCTCAGGGCAGCAGGGAGAGCAAGAGGCCCAACTTGCCCCTGGTCGGCTCTGCCCCTTCCCACACAGACGGCCAGCCCAGCAGCTGCCTGACAGACTCTGGCTCCCCCAAGCTCTCTGCCGGTCCAGGGGACAGGAACAGACGTGGGCATGTGGTTCTGCCTTAGCCTGGTAGTGTGTTCCCCCTGCCTTGCCCCCAGGCTCAGGGGCAAGGGCCCGGTGAGAGCATCACTCCAAAGCGCTTTTCTCCCGGGCTTGGGAGCATTGTGCGAGCCTGGCGTGAACAGCGGGCGGGAGTGTTTGCAAACAGGACTTTGGAGGCAGCCGGGGAGGTCTTCCAGTGGGAGAGGGCCGGTTGTGCTCAGAGGCCCCACAGGCCAGGGGCAGGACCCAGCAGGGCCCCTGCCCCTGGCCAGCCTTGCCCAGAACTTCCTGGCCTCCGGGGGTACCTCCCCACCAAGGGGCAGGCTGCGGCGACTGGGTCCAGACATGTCCGTGCGCCTCCCCAAGATCATCCCTGCTGGTGCCTTTCCCCTGGGCGTAGGCCTCGGTTTAGGCCTCTTTGGAGAGGAGGTTGCTGGCAGGGGCTGTCTCCACACTGCAAGGTGCTGGAGCTCAGAGGGACTCGTCAGAGGGAAGGGACCAGCAAAGGGCTGGATGCCCAAGACCTCTTTGACCCAGCAGCCTCAGGGCAGCAGGGAGAGCAAGAGGCCCAACTTGCCCCTAGGTCGGCTCTGCCCCGTCCCACACAGGCAGCCAGCCCAGCAGCAGCCTGGCAGTCTCTGGCTCTCCCGAGCTCTCTGCCGGTGTAGCGGGCAGGAACAGACGTGTGCATGTCGTTCTGCCTTGGCCTGGGAGTGTGTTCTCCCTGCCTGGCCCCCAGGCTCAGGGGCGAGGGCCCGGAGAGAGCACCAGCCCGAAGCGCTTTTCTCCCGGGCTTGGGAGCAGTGTGCGCGGGTGGCGGGAACAGCAGGCAGGAGTGCTTGCAAACCGGCCTTTGGAGGCAGGCGCGGAGGTCTTCCAAGGGCAAGGAGTGAGCACCACCCCAAAATGCTTTTCTCCCGTGCTTGGGAGCATTGTACACGGCTGGTGGGAACAGCGGGCATGAATGCTTGCATACCGGCCTTTGGAGGCAGCCGGGGAGGTCTTCCAAGGGCCCGGAGTGAGCACCACCTCAAAATGCTTTTCTCCCGTGATTGGGAGCATTGTGTGCGGCTGGCAGAACAGCGGGAGGGAGTTCTTGCAAACCGGCCTTTGGAGGCAGCCGGGGAAGTCTTCCAAGGGCCGGGAGAGAGCACCACCCCAAAGCGCTTCTCTCCCGTGTTTTGGAGCATGTGCGTGGCTGGCCGGAACAGTGAGTGGGAGTGATTGCAAACCGGCCTTTGGGGGCAGCCGGGGAGGTCCTCCATGGGCACGAAGAGAACACCACCCCGAAGCGCATTTCTCCCGGTCTTGGGAGCATTGTGCGTGGCTGGTGGGAACAGCGGGCATGAGTTCTTGCAAACCGGACTTTGGAGGCAGCCGGGCAGGTCTTTCAAGGGCCCGGAGTGAGCACCACCCCAAAATGCTTTTCTCCCGGGCTAGGGAGCATTGTACGCGGCTGGCGGGAACAGCGGGCCTGAGTGCTTGCAAACCGGCCTTTTGAGGCAGCCGGGCAGGTCTTTCAAGGGCCCGGAGTGAGCACCACCACAAAATGCTTTTCTCCCGGGCTTGGGAGCATTGTGCGCAGCTGGCGGGAACAGCGGGAATGAGTACTTGCAAACCCGCCTTTGGAGGTAGCCGGGGAGGTCTTCCAAGGGCCCGGAGAGAACACCACCTCGAAGCGCTTTTCTCTCGGGTTTTGGAGCATTGTGTGCGGCTGGTGGAACAGCGGGAGGGAATTCTTGCAAACCGGCCTTTGGAGGCAGCCAGAGAAGTCTTCCAAGGGCCCGGAGAGAGCACCACCCCGAAGGGTTTTCTCCGGGGTTTTCGAACATTGTGTGTGGCTGGCGGGAACAGCGAGTGGGAGTGCTTGCAAACCGGCCTTTGGGGGCAGCCGGGGACGTCCTCCATGGTCCCGGAGAGAACACCACCCCGAAGCGCTTTTCTCACGGTCTTGGGAGCATTGTGCGCGGCTGGCGGGAACAGCGGGCATGAGTGCTTGCAAACTGTCCTTTGGAGGTAGCCGGGGAGGTCTTCCAAGGGCCCGGACTGATCACCACCCCAAAATGCTTTACTCCCGGGCTTGGGAGCATTGTCTGCGGCTGTCGGGAACAGCAGACATGAGTGCTTACAAACCGGCCTTTGGAGGCAGCCGGGGAGGTCTTCCAAGGGCCCGGAGAGAGCACCACCCCAAAATGCTTTTCTCCCGGGATTGGGAGCATTGTGCGTGGCTGGCGGAAGCAGCGGGAATGAGTACTTACAAACCGGCCTTTGGAGGCAGCCGGGGAGGTCTTGAAAGTGCCCGGAGAGAGCACCACCCCGAAGCGCTTTTCTCCTGGGCTTGGGAGCATTGTGCGCGACTGGCGGGAACAGCAGGCAGGAGTGCTTGCAAACTGGCCTTTGGAGGCAGCCGGGGAGGTCTTCCAAGGGCCCGGAGTGAGCACCACCCCAAAATGCTTTTCTCCCGGGCTTGGGAGCATTGTGCGCGGCTGGTGGGAACAACGGGCATGAGTGCTTGCAAACCGGCCTTTGGAGGCAGCCAGAAACGTCTTCCAAGGGCCCGGAGAGAGCACCACCCCGAAGCACTTTTCTCCCGTGCTTGGGAGCATTGTGCGTGGCTGGCGGGAACAGCAGGAAGGAGTCCTTGCAAACCGGCCTTTGGAGGCAGCCGGGGAGGTCTTCCAAGGGCCAGGAGAGAGCACCACCCCGAAGCGCTTTTCTCCCGGGCTTGGAACATTTGCGCGGATGGCGGGAACAGCGAGTGGGAGTGCTTCCAAACTGGCCTTTGGGGGCAGCCGGGGAGGTCTTCCAAGGGCCCGGACTGATCACCATCCCAAAATGCTTTTCTCCCGGGCTTGGGAGCATTGTGCGCGGCTGGCGGGAACAGCAGGCAGGAGTGCTTGCAAACCTGCCTTTGGAGGCAGCCGGGGAGGTCTTGAAAGTGCCCGGAGAGAGCACCACCCTGAAGCGCTTTTCTCTCGGGCTTGGGAGCATTGTGCGTGGCTGGTGGGAACAGCGGGCGGGAGTGCTTGCAAACCGGCCTTTGGAGGCAGCCGGGGAGGTCGTCCAAGGGCCCGGAGAGAGCACCACCCCAAAATGCTTTTCTCCCGGGCTTGGGAGCATTGTGTGCGGCTGGCGCGTCAGCGGGAGGGAGTTCTTGAAAACCAGCCTTTGGAGGGAGCCGGGGAGGTCTTCCAAGGGCCGGGAGAGAGCACCACCCCGAAGCGCTTTTCTCCCGGGCTTGGGAGCATTGTGCGTGGCTGGCCGGAACAGCGGGATTGAGTGCTTGCAAACCGACCTTTGGAGGCAGCCGGGGAGGTCTTCCAAGGGCCGGGAGAGAGCACCACCCCGAAGCGCTTTTCTCCTGGGCTTGGAGCATTTGCACGGATGGAGGGAACAGCGAGTGGGACTGCTTGCAAACCGGCCTTTGGGGGCAGCCCGGGAGGTCTTTCTTGGGCCCAGAGAGAACACCACCCAGAAAAGCTTTTCTCCCGGGCTTGGGAGCATTGTGCGCGTGTGGCGGGAACAGAAGGGAGAAGTGCTTGCAAACCGGCCTTGGAGGCAGCCAGGGAGGTCTTCCAAGGGCCCGGAATGAGCACCACCCAAAAATGCTTTTCTCCCAGGCTAGGGAGCATTGTGCGCGGCTGGTGGGAACAGCGAGCATGAGGGCTTGCAAACCGGCCATTGGAGGCAGCCGGGGAGGTCTTCCAGTGGGAGAGGGCTGGTTGTGCTCAGAGGCCCCACAGGCCAGGGGCCGGACCCAGCAGGGCCCCTGCCCCTGGCCAGCCTTGCCCAGACCTTCCTGGCCTCCGGGGGTACTGCCCCACCAAGGGGCAGGCTGCGGGGACAGGGTCCAGACATGCTCGGGCGCCTCCCCTGGCTCATCCCCGCTGCTGCCTTTCCCCTGGGCCTAGGCCTCGGTTGAGGCCTCCTTGGAGAGGAGGTTGCTGGCAGGGGCTGTCTCCACACTGCAAGGTGCTGGAGCTCAGAGGGCCTCGTCAGAGGGAAGGGCCCAGTAAGGGGCTGGATGCCCAAGACCTCTTTGGCCCAGCAGCCTCAGGGCAGAAGGGAGAGCAAGAGGCCCAACTTGCCCCTAGGTCGGCTTTGCCCCTTCCCACACAGGCGGCCAGCCCAGCAGCTGCCTGACAGACTCTGGCTCCCCCGAGCTCTCCGCCTGTGCAGGGGACAGGAACAGACGTGTGCATGTGGTTCTGCCTTGGCCTCGGAGTGTGGACCCCTGCCTGGCCCCCATGCTCAGGGGCAAGGGCCCGGAGAGAGCACCACCCCGAAGCGCTTTTCTCCCGGGCTTGGGAGCATTGTGCATGCCTGGCGGGAACAGCGGGCGCGAGTGTTGGCAAACCGGCCTTTGGAGGCAGCCGGGCAGGTCTTCCAGTGGGAGAGGGCCGGTTGTGCTCAGAGGCCCCACAGGCCAGGGGCAGGATCCAGCAGGGCCCCTGCCCCTGGCCAGCCTTGCCCAGACCTTCCTGCCTCCGGGGGTACAGCCCCACCAACGGGCAGGCTGCGGGGACTGGGTCCAGACATGCCCGGGCGCCTCCCCAGGCTCATCCCTGCTGGTGACTTTCCCCTGGGCCTAGGCCTCGGTTGAGGCCTCGTTGCAGAGGAGGTTGCTGGCAGGGGCTGTCTCCACACTGCAAGGTGCTGGAGCTCAGAGGGCCTCGTCAGAGGGAAGAGACCAGCAAAGGGCTGGATGCCCAAGACCTCTTTGACCCAGCAGCCTCAGGTCAGCAGGGAGAGCAAGAGGCCCAACTTGCCCCTAGGTCGGCTCTGCCCCGTCCCACACAGGCAGCCAGCCCAGCAGCAGCCTGGCAGTCTCTGGCTCCCCCGAGCTCTCTGCCGGTGTAGGGGGCAGGAACAGACGTGTGCATGTCGTTCTGCCTTGGCCTGGGAGTGTGTTCCCCCTGCCTGGCCCCCAGGCTCAGGTGCAAGGGCCCGGAGAGAGCACCAGCCCGAAGCGCTTTTCTCCCGGGCTTGGGAGCCTTGTGCGGGTCTGGCGGGAACAGCGGGCTGGAGTGCTTGCAAACCGGCCTTTGGAGGCAGCCGGGGTGGTCTTCCAGCGGGAGAGGGCCGGATGTGCTCAGAGGCCCCACAGGCCAGGGGCAGGACCCAGCAGGTCCCCTGCCCCTGGCCAGCCTTTCCCAGACCTTCCTGGCCTCCGGGGGTACTGCCCCACCAAGGGGCAGGCTGCGGGGACTGGGTCTAGACATGCCCGGGTGCCTCCCCAGGCTCATCCCCGCTGGTGCCTTTCCCCTGGGCCTAGGCCTTGGTTTAGGCCTCCTTGTAGAGGAGGTTGCTGGCAGGGGCTGTCTCCACACTGCAAGGTGCTGGAGCTCAGAGGGCCTCGTCAGAGGGAAGGGACCAGCAAAGGGCTGGATGCCCAAGACCTCTTTTGCCCAGCAGCCTCAGGGCAGCAGGGAGAGCAAGAGGCCCAACTTGCCCCTTGGTCGGCTCTGCCCCGTCCCACACAGGCAACCAGCCCAGCAGCAGCCTGGCAGTCTCTGGCTCCCCCGAGCTCTCTGCCGGTGTAGGGGGCAGGAACAGACGTGTGCATGTCGTTCTGCCTTGGCCTGGGAGTGTGTTCCCCCTGCCTGGCCCCCAGGCTCAGGGGCAAGGGCCCGGAGAGAGCACCACCCCGAAGCGCTTTTCTCCCGGGCTTGGGAGCATTTTGCGTGCTTGGTGGGAACAGTGGGCGGGAGTGCTTGCAAACCGGCCTTTGGAGGCAGCCTGGGAGGTCTTCCAGTGGGAGAGGGCCGGTTGTGCTCAGAGGACCCACAGGCCAGGGGCAGGACCCAGCAGGGCCCCTGCCCCTGGCCAGCCTTGCCCAGACCTTCCTGCCTCCGGGGTTACAGCCCCACCAAGGGGCAGGCTGCGGGGACTGGGTCCAGACATGCCCGGGCCCCTCCCCAGTCTCATCCCCGCTGGTGCCTTTCCCCTGGGCCTAGGCCTCGGTTGAGGCCTCCTTGGAGAGGAGGTTGCTGGCAGGGGCTGTCTCCACACTGCAAGGTGCTGGAGCTCAGAGGGCCTCGTCAGAGGGAAGGGACCAGCAAGGGGCTGGATGCCCAAGACCTCTTTGGCCCAGCAGCCTCAGGGCAGCAGGGAGAGCAAGAGGCCCAACTTGCCCCTAGGGTGCTCTGCCCCTTCCCACACAGGCGGCCAGCCCAGCAGCTGCCTGACAGACTCTGGCTCCCCTGAGCTCTCTGCCGGTGCAGGGGGCAGGAACAGACGTGTGCATGTGGTTCTGCCTTGGCCTGGGAGTGTGTTCCCCCTGCATTGCCCCCAGGCTCAGGGGCAAGGGCCCGGTGAGAGCACCACCCCGAAGTGCTTTTCTCCCGGGCTTGGGATCATTGTGCGCGCCTGCTGGGAACAGTGGGTGGGAGCGCTTGCAAACCGGCCTTTGGAGGAAGCCGGGGAGGTCTTCCAGTGGGAGAGGGCCGGTTGTGCTCAGAGGCCCCACAGGCCAGGGGCAGGACCCAGCAGGGCCCCTGCCCCTGGCCAGCCTTGCCCAGACCTTCCTGGCCTCCGGGGGTACTGCCCCACCAAGTGGCAGGCTGCGGGGACTGGGTCCAGACATGCTCGGGTGCCTCCCCTGGCTCATCCCCGCTGGTGCCTTTCCCCTGGGCCTAGGCCTCGGTTGAGGCCTCCTTGGAGAGGAGGTTGCTGGCAGGGGCTGTCTCCACACTGCAAGGTGCTGGAGCTCAGAGGGCCTCGTCAGAGGGAAGGGACCAGTAAGGGGCTGGATGCCCAAGACGTCTTTGGCCCAGCAGCCTCAGGGCAGCAGGGAGAGCAAGAGGCCCAACTTGCCCCTAGGGCGGCTCTGCCCCTTCCCACACAGGCGGCCAGCCCAGCAGCTGCCTGACAGACTCTGGCTCCCCCAAGCTCTCTGCCGGTGCAGGGGACAGGAACAGACGTGTGCATGTGTTTCTGCCTTGGCCTGGGAGTGTGGACCCCTGCCTGGCCCCCAGGCTCAGGGGCAAGGGCCTGGAGAGAGCACCACCCCGAAGCGCTTTTCTCCCGGGCTTGGGAGCATTTTGCGTGCTTGGTGGGAACAGTGGGCGGGAGTGCTTGCAAACCGGCCTTTGGAGGCAGCCGGGGAGGTCTTCCAGTGGGAGAGGGCCGGTTGTGCTCAGAGGCCCCACAGGCCACGGGCAGGACCCAGCAGTGTCCCTGCCCCTGGCAGCCTTGCCCAGACCTTCCTGGCCTCCGGGGGTACTGCCCCACCAAGGGGCAGGTTGGGGGGACTGGGTCCAGACATGGCCGGGCGCCTCCCCAGGCTCATCCCCGCTGGTGCCTTTCCCCTAGGCCTAGGCCTCGGTTGAGGCCTCCTTGGAGAGGAGGTTGCTGGCAGGGGCTGTCTCCACACTGCAAGGTGCTGGAGCTCAGAGGGCCTCGTCAGAGGGAAGGGACCAGCAAGGGGCTGGATACCCAAGACCTCTTTGGCCCAGCAGCCTCAGGGCAGCAGGGAGAGCAAGAGGCCCAACTTGCCCCTAGGTCGGTTCTGCCCCTTCCCACACAGGCGGCCAGCCCAGCAGCTGCCTGACAGACTCTGGCTCCCCCGAGCTCTCTGCCGGTGCAGGGGGCAGGAACAGACGTGTGCATGTGGTTCTGCCTTGGTCTTGGAGTGTGGACCCACTGCCTGGCCCCCAAGCTCAGGGGCAAGGGCCCGGAGAGAGCACCACCCCGAAGCGCTTTTTTCCCGGGCTTGGGAGCATTGTGCGTGCCTGCCGGGAACAGCGGGCGGGAGTGTTTGCAAACAGGACTTTGGAGGCAGCCGGGGAGGTCTTCCAGTGGGAGAGGGCCGGTTGTGCTCAGAGGCCCCACAGGCCAGGGGCAGGACCCAGCAGGGCCCCTGCCCCTGGCCAGCCTTGCCCAGACCTTCCTGGCCTCCGGGGGTTCTGGCCCACCAAGGGGTAGTCTGCGGGGAGTGGGTCCAGACATGCCCGGGCGCCTCCTCAGGCTCATCCCCGCTGGTGCCTTTCCCCTGGGCCTAGGCCTCGGTTGAGGCCTCCTTGGAGAGGAGGTTGCTGGCAGGGGCTGTCTCCACACTGCAAGGTGCTGGAGCTCAGAGGGCCTCGTCAGAGGGAAGGGACCAGCAAGGGGCTGGATGCCCAAGACTTCTTTGGCCCAGCAGCCTCAGGGCAGCAGGGAGAGCAACAGGCCCAACTTGCCCCTAGGTCGGCTCTTCCCCTTCCCACACAAGCGGCCAGCCCAGCAGCTGCCTGACAGTCTCTGGCTCCCCCGAGCTCTCTGCTGGTGCAAGGGGCAGGAACAGACGTGTGCATGTGGTTCTGCCTTGGCCTCGGAGTGTGGACCCCATGCCTGGCCCCCAGGCTCAGGGGCAAGGGCCCGGAGAGAGCACCACCCCGAAGCGCTTTTCTCCCGGGCTTGGGAGCATTGTGCGTGCCTGGCCGGAACAGCGGGTGGGAGTGCTTGCAAACCGTCCTTTGGAGGCAGACGGGGAGGTCTTCCAGTGGGAGAGTGCCGGTTGTGCTCAGACGCCCCACAGGCCAGGGGCAGGACCCAGCAGGGCCCCTGCCCCTGGCCAGCCTTTCCCAGACCTTCCTGGCTTCCGGGGGGACTGCACCACCAAGGGGCAGGCTGCGGGGACTGGGTCCAGACATTCCCGGGCGCCTCCCCAGGTTCATCCCCTCTGGTGCCTTTCCCTGGGACTAGGCCTCGGTTGAGGCCTCCTTGGAGAGGAGGTTGCTGGCAGGGGCTGTCTCCACACTGCAAGGTGCTGGAGCTCAGAGGGCCTCGTCAGCGGAAAGGGACCAGCAAGGGGCTGGATGCCCAAGACCTCTTTGGCCCAGCAGCCTCAGGGCAGCAGGGAGAGCAAGAGGCCCAACTTGCCCCTAGGTCAGCTCTGCCCCTTCCCACACAGGCGGCCAGCCCAGCAGCTGCCTGACAGAATCTGGCTCCCGCGAACTCTCTGCCGGTGCAGGGGGCAGGAACAGACGTGTGCATGTGGTTCTGCCTTGGCCTGGGAGTGTGTTCCCCCTGCCTTGCCCCCAGGCTCAGGGACAAGGGCCCGGTGAGAGCATCACTCCAAAGCGCTTTTCTCCCGGGCTTGGGAGCATTGTGCGAGCCTGGCATGAACAGCGGGCGGGAGTGTTTGCAAACAGGAATTTGGAGGCAGCCGGGGAGGTCTTCCAGTGGGAGAGGGCCGGTTGTGCTCAGAGGCCCCACAGGCCAGGGGCAGGACCCAGCAGGGCCCCTGCCCCTGGCCAGCCTTGCCAAGACCTTCCTGGCCTCCGGGGGTACTGCCCAACCAAGGGGCAGGCTGCGGGGACTAGGTCCAGTCATGCTCGAGCGCCTCCCCTGGCTCATCCCCGCTGGTGCCTTTCCCCTGGGCCTATGCCTCGGTTGAGGCCTCCTTGGAGAGGAGGTTGCTGGCAGGGGCTGTCTCCACACTGCAAGGTGCTGGAGCTCAGAGGGCCTCGTCAGAGGGAAGGGACCAGTAAGGGGCTGGATGCCCAAGACCTCTTTGGCCCAGCAGCCTCAGGGCAGCAGAGAGAGCAAGAGGCCCAACTTGCCCCTAGGTCGGCTCTGCCCCTTCCCACACAGCCGGCCAACCCAGCAGCTGCCTGACAGACTCTGGCTCCCTCAGGCTCTCTGGCAGTGCAGGGGACAGGAACAGACGTGGGCATGTGGTTCTGCCGTGGCCTGGGAGTGTGTTCCCCCTGCCTTGCCCCCAGGCTCAGGGGCAAGGGCCCGGAGAGAGCACCAGCCCGAAGCGCTTTTCTCCCGGGCTTGGGAGCATTGTGCGGGCCTGGCGGGAACAGCGGGCTGGAGTGCTTGCAAACCGGCCTTTGGAGGCAGACGGGGAGGTCTTCCAGCGGGAGAGTGCCGGTTTTGCTCAGAGACCCCACAGGCCAGGGGCAGGACCCAGCAGTGTCCCTGCCCCTGGCAGCCTTGCCCAGACCTTCCTGGCCTCCGGGGGTACAGCCCCACCAAGGGGCAGGCTGCGGGGACTGGGTCCAGACATGGCCGGGCGCCTCCCCAGGCTCATCCCCGCTGGTGCCTTTCCCCTGGGCCTAGGCCTCGGTTGAGGCCTGTTGGAGAGGAGATTGCTGGCACGGGCTGTCTCCACACTGCAAGGTGCTGGAGCTCAGAGGGCCTCGTCAGAGGGAAGGGACCAGCAAGGGGCTGGATGCCCAAGACCTCTTTGGCCCAGCAGCCTCAGGGCAGCAGGGAGAGCAAGAGGCCCAACTTGCCCCTAGGTCGGCTCTGCCCCTTCCCACACAGGCGGCCAGCCCAGCAGCTGCCTGACAGACTCTGGCTCCCCTAGCTCTCTGCCGGTGCAGGGGGCAGGAACAGACGTGTGCATGTAGTTCTGCCTTGGCCTGGGAGTGTGTTCCCCCTGCATTGCCCCCAGGCACAGGGGCAAGGGCCCGGAGAGAGCACCGCCCCAAAATGCTTTTCCCCCCGGCTTGGGAGCATTTGCATGGCTGGCGGGAACAGCTAGTGGGAATGCTTGCAAACCGGCCTTTGGGGGCAGCCGGGGAGGTCCTCCATGGGCCCGGAGAGAACACCACCCCGATGCGCTTTTCTCCCGGGCTTGGGAGCAGTGTGCGCGAATGGCGGGAACAGCAGGCAGGAGTACTTGCAAACCGGCCTTTGGAGGCAGGCGCGGAGGTCTTCCAAGGGCAAGGAGTGAGCACCACCCCAAAATGCTTTTCTCCCGTGCTTGGGAGCATTGTACACGGCTGGTGGGAACAGCGGGCATGAGTGCTTGCATACCGGCCATTGGAGGCAGCCGGGGACGTCTTCAAAGGGCCCTGAGAGAGCACCACCCCGAAGCGCTTTTCTCCCGTGATTGGGAGCATTGTGTGCGGCTGGCGGGACAGCGGGAGGGAGTTCTTGCAAACCGGCCTTTGGAGGCAGCCGGGGAAGTCTTCCAAGGGCCGGGAGAGAGCACCACCCCAAAGCGCTTCTCTCCCGTGTTTTGGAGCATGTGCGTGGCTGGCCGGAACAGTGAGTGGGAGTGATTGCAAACCGGCCTTTGGGGGCAGCCGGGGAGGTCCTCCATGGGCACGGAGAGAACACCACCCCGAAGCGCATTTCTCCCGGTCTTGGGAGCATTGTGCGCGGCTGGCGGGAACAGCGGGCATGAGTTTTTTCAATCCGGACTTTGGAGGCAGCCGGGCAGGTCTTTCAAGGGCCCGGAGTGAGCACCACCACAAAATGCTTTTCTCCCGGGCTAGGGAGCATTGCACGCGGGTGGCGGGAACAGCGGGCCTGAGTGCTTGCAAACCGGCCTTTTGAGGCAGCCGGGGTGGTCTTCCAAGGGCCCGGAGAGAGCACCACCCCAAAATGCTTTTCTCCCGGGCTTGGGAGCATTGTGCGCAGCTGGCGGGAACAGCGGGAATGAGTACTTGCAAACCCGCCTTTGGAGGTAGCCGGGGAGGTCTTCCAAGGGCCCGGAGAGAGCACCATCCCGAAGCACTTTTCTCCCGGGATTGGGAGCATTGTGCGTGCCTGGCGGGAACAGCAGGAAGGAGTCCTTGCAAACCGGCCTTTGGAGGCAGCCGGGGAGGTCTTCCAAAGGCCCGGAGAGAACACCACCCCGAAGCGCTTTTCTCCCGGGCTTGGGTGCATTGTGCGCGTGTGGCGGGAACAGCAGGCAGGAGTGCTTGCAAACCGGCCTTTGGAGGCAGCCGGGGAGGTCTTCCAAGGGCCCGGAGAGAACACCACCTCGAAGCGCTTTTCTCTCGGGTTTTGGAGCATTGTGTGCGGCTGGTGGAACAGCGGGAGGGAATTCTTGCAAACCGGCCTTTGGAGGCAGCCAGAGAAGTCTTCCAAGGGCCCGGAGAGAGCACCACCCCGAAGCGCTTTTCTCCGGGGTTTTGGAACATTGTGTGTGGCTGGCGGGAACAACGAGTGGGAGTGCTTGCAAACCGGCCTTTGGGGGCAGCCGGGGACGTCCTCCATGGTCCAGGAGAGAACACCACCCCGAAGCGCTTTTCTCACGGTCTTGGGAGCATTGTGCGCGGCTGGCGGGAACAGCGGGCATGAGTGCTTGCAAACTGTCCTTTGGAGGCAGCCGGGGAGGTCTTCCAAGGGCCCGGACTGATCACCACCCCAAAATGCTTTTCTCCCGGGCTTGGGAGCATTGTGTGCGGCTGTCGGGAACAGCGGACATGAGTGCTTACAAACCGGCCTTTGGAGGCAGCCCGGGAGGTCTTCCAAGGGCCCGGAGAGAGCACCACCCCAAAATGCTTTTCTCCCGGGATTGGGAGCATTGTGCGTGGCTGGCGGAAGCAGCGGGAATGAGTACTTACAAACCGGCCTTTGGAGGCAGCCGGGGAGGTCTTGCAAGAGCCTGTAGAGAGCACCACCCCGAAGCGCTTTTCTCCCGGGCTTGGGAGCATTGTGCGCGGCTGGCGGGAACAGCAGGCAGGAGTGCTTGCAGACTGGCCTTTCGAGGCAGCCGGGGAGGTCTTCCAAGGGCCCGGAGTGAGCACCACCCCAAAATGCTTTTCTCCCGGGCTTGGGAGCATTGTGCGCGGCTGGTGGGAACAACGGGCATGAGTGCTTGCAATCCGGGCTTTGGAGGCAGCCGGGACGTCTTCCAAGGGCCCGGAGAGAGCACCACCCCGAAGCGCTTTTCTCCTGGGCTTGGAGCATTTGCACGGATGGCGGGAACAGCGAGTGGGAGTGCTTGCAAACCGGCCTTTGGGGGCAGCCCGGGAGGTCTTTCTTGGGCCCAGAGAGAACACCACCCCGAAACGCTTTTCTCCCGAGCTTGGGAGCATTGTGCGCGGGTGGCGGGAACAGCAGGCAGAAGTGCTTGCAAACCGGCCTTGGAGGCAGCCGGGGAGGTCTTCCAAGGGCCCGGAGTGAGCACCACACAAAAATGCTTTTCTCCCGGGCTTGGGAGCATTGTGTGGGGCTGGCGGGTCAGCGGGAGGGAGTTCTTGAAAACCGGCCTTTGGAGGCAGCCGGGGAGGTCTTCCAAGGGCCCGGAGAGATCACCACTCCGAAGCGCTTTTCTCCCGGGCTTGGGAGCATTGTGCGCGGCTGGCGGGAACAGCGGGATTGAGTGCTTGCAAACCGGCCTTTGGAGGCAGCCGGGGAGGTCTTCCAAGGGCCGGGAGAGAGCACCACCCCGAAGCGCTTTTCTCCCTGGCTTGGGAGCATTGTGCGCGGCGGGCGGGAACAGCGAGCATGAGTGCTTGCAAACCGGCCTTTGGAGGCAGCCGGGGAGGTCTTCCAAGGGCCCGGAGAGATCACCACTCCGAAGCGCTTTTCTCCCGTGATTGGGAGCATTGTGTGTGGCTGGCGGGACAGCGGGAGGGAGTTCTTGAAAACCAGCCTTTGGAGGCAGCCGGGGAGGTCTTCCAAGGGCCGGGAGAGAGCACCACCCCGAAGCGCTTTTCTCCTCGGCTTGGAGCATTTTCACGGATGGCGGGAACAGCGAGTGGGAGTGCTTGCAAACCGGCCTTTGGGGGCGGCCCGGGAGGTCTTTCTTGAGCCCAGAGAGAACACCACCCCGAAACGCTTTTCTCCCGGGCTTGGGAGCATTGTGCGCGTGTGGCGGGAGAAGCAGGCAGAAGTGCTTGCAAACCGGCCTTGGAGGCAGCCAGGGAGGTCTTCCAAGGGCCCGGAGTGAGCACCACCCAAAAATGCTTTTCTCCCGGGCTAGGGAGCTTTGTGCGCGGCTGGTGGGAACAGCGGGCAAGAGGGCTTGCAAACCGGCCTTTGTAGGCAGCCGGGGAGGTCTTCCAAGGGCCCGGAGTGAGCACCACCCCAAAATGCTTTTCTCCCGGGCTTGGGAGCATTGTGCGCGGCTGGCGGGAACAGCAGGCAGGAGTGCTTGCAAACTGGCCTTTGGAGGCAGCCGGGGAGGTCTTCCAAGGGCCCGGAGTGAGCACCACCCCAAAATGCTTTTCTCCCGGGCTTGGGAGCATTGTGCGTGGCTGGCGGGAACAGCAGGAAGGAGTCCTTGCAAACCGGCCTTTGGAGGCAGCCGGGGAGGTCTTCCAAGGGCCTGTAGAGAGCACCAACCCGAAGCGCTTTTCTCCCGGGCTTGGGAGCATTGTGCGCGGGTGCCGGGAACAGCAGGCAGGAGTGCTTGAAAACCGTCCTTTGGAGGCAGCCGGGGAGGTCTTCCAGGGCCCAGTGTGAGCACCACCCCAAAATGCTTTTCTCCCGGGCTTGGGAGCATTGTGCGTGGCTGGTGGGAACAGCGGGCGGGAGTGCTTGCAAACCGGCCTTTGGAGGCAGCCGGGGAGGTCTTCCAAGGGCCCGGAGAGAGCACCACCCAGAAGCGCTTTTCTCCCGGGCTTGGAACATTTGCGCGGATGGCGGGGACAGCGAGTGGGAGTGCTTCCAAACCGGCCTTTGGGGGCACCCCGGGAGGTCTTCCATGGGCACGGAGAGTACACCACCCCGAAGCGCTTTTCTCCGGGGTTTTGGAGGATTGTGCGTGGCTGGCGGGAACAGCGAGTGGGAGTGCTTGCAAACCGGCCTTTGGGGAAGCTTGGGAGGTCTTCCAAGGGCCCGGAGAGAGCACCACCCCGAAGCACTTTTCTCCCGGTCTTGGGAGCATTGTGCGAGGCTGGCGGGAACAGCGGGCGGGAGTGCTTGCAAACCGGCCTTTGGAGGCAGCCGGGGAGGTCTTCCAAGTGCCCGGAGAGAGCACCATCCCGAAGCACTTTTCTCCCGGATTTGGGAGCATTGTGCACGGCTGTCGGGAACAGCGGACATGAGTGCTTGCAAACCGGCCTTTGTAGGCAGCCGGGGAGGTCTTCCAAGGGCCCGGAGAGAGCACCACCCCAAAATGCTTTTCTCCCGGGCTTGGGAGCATTATGTGCGGCTGGCGGGTCAGCGGGAGGGAGTTCTTGAAAACCAGACTTTGGAGGGAGCCGGGGAGGTCTTCCAAGGGCCGGAAGAGAGCACCACCCCGAAGCGCTTTTCTCCCGGGCTTGGGAGCATTGTGCTTGGCTGGCGGGAACAGCGGGATTGAGTGCTTGCAAACCGGCCTTTGGAGGCAGCCGGGGAGGTCTTCCAAGGACCGGGAGAGAGCACCACCCCGAAGCGCTTTTCTCCTGGGCTTGGAGCATTTGCACGGATGGCGGGAACAGTGAGTGGGAGTGCTTGCAAACCGGCCTTTGGGGGCAGCCCGGGAGGTCTTTCTTGGGCCCAGAGAGAACACCACACCGAAAAGCTTTTCTCCCGGGCTTGGGAGCATTGTGCGCGTGTGGCGGGAACAGCAGGCAGAAGTGCTTGCAAACCGGCCTTGGAGGCAGCCAGGGAGGTCTTCCAAGGGCCCGGAGTGAGCACCACCCAAAAATGCTTTTCTCCCGGGCTAGGGAGCATTGTGCGCGGCTGGTGGGAACAGCGAGCATGAGGGCTTGCAAACCGGCCATTGGAGGCAGCCAGGGAGGTCTTCCAGTGGGAGAGGGCCGGTTGTGCTCAGAGGCCCCACAGGCCAGGGGCCGGACCCAGCAGGGCCCCTGCCCCTGGCCAGCCTTGCCCAGACCTTCCTGGCCTCCGGGGGTACTGCCCCACAAAGGGGCAGGCTGCGGGGACTGGGTCCAGACATGCTCGGGCGTCTACCCTGGCTCATCCCCGCTGGAGTCTTTCCCCTGGGCCTAGGCCTCGGTTGAGGCCTCCTTGGAGAGGAGGTTGCTGGCAGGGGCTGTCTCCACACTGCAAGGTGCTGGAGCTCAGAGGGCCTCGTCAGAGGGAAGGGCCCAGTAAGGGGCTGGATGCCCAAGACCTCTTTGGCCCAGCAGCCTCAGGGCAGAAGGGAGAGCAAGAGGCCCAACTTGCCCCTAGGTCGGCTTTGCCCCTTCCCACACAGGCGGCCAGCCCAGCAGCTGCCTGACAGACTCTGGCTCCCCCGAGCTCTCCGCCTGTGCAGGGGACAGGAACAGACGTGTGCATGTGGTTCTGCCTTGGCCTCGGAGTGTGGACCCCTGCCTGGCCCCCATGCTCAGGGGCAAGGGCCCGGAGAGAGCACCACCCCGAAGCGCTTTTCTCCCGGGCTTGGGAGCATTGTGCATGCCTGGCGGGAACAGCGGGCGCGAGTGTTGGCAAACCGGCCTTTGGAGGCAGCCGGGCAGGTCTTCCAGTGGGAGAGGGCCGGTTGTGCTCAGAGGCCCCACAGGCCAGGGGCAGGATCCAGCAGGGCCCCTGCCCCTGGCCAGCCTTGCCCAGACCTTCCTGCCTCCGGGGGTACAGCCCCACCAACGGGCAGGCTGCGGGGACTGGGTCCAGACATGCCCGGGCGCCTCCCCAGGCTCATCCCTGCTGGTGACTTTCCCCTGGGCCTAGGCCTCGGTTGAGGCCTCGTTGCAGAGGAGGTTGCTGGCAGGGGCTGTCTCCACACTGCAAGGTGCTGGAGCTCAGAGGGCCTCGTCAGAGGGAAGAGACCAGCAAAGGGCTGGATGCCCAAGACCTCTTTGACCCAGCAGCCTCAGGTCAGCAGGGAGAGCAAGAGGCCCAACTTGCCCCTAGGTCGGCTCTGCCCCGTCCCACACAGGCAGCCAGCCCAGCAGCAGCCTGGCAGTCTCTGGCTCCCCCGAGCTCTCTGCCGGTGTAGGGGGCAGGAACAGACGTGTGCATGTCGTTCTGCCTTGGCCTGGGAGTGTGTTCCCCCTGCCTGGCCCCCAGGCTCAGGTGCAAGGGCCCGGAGAGAGCACCAGCCCGAAGCGCTTTTCTCCCGGGCTTGGGAGCCTTGTGCGGGTCTGGCGGGAACAGCGGGCTGGAGTGCTTGCAAACCGGCCTTTGGAGGCAGCCGGGGTGGTCTTCCAGCGGGAGAGGGCCAGATGTGCTCAGAGGCCCCACAGGCCAGGGGCAGGACCCAGCAGGTCCCCTGCCCCTGGCCAGCCTTTCCCAGACCTTCCTGGCCTCCGGGGGTACTGCCCCACCAAGGGGCAGGCTGCGGGGACTGGGTCTAGACATGCCCGGGCGCCTCCCCAGGCTCATCCCCGCTGGTGCCTTTCCCCTGGGCCTAGGCCTTGGTTTAGGCCTCCTTGTAGAGGAGGTTGCTGGCAGGGGCTGTCTCCACACTGCAAGGTGCTGGAGCTCAGAGGGCCTCGTCAGAGGGAAGGGACCAGCAAAGGGCTGGATGCCCAAGACCTCTTTTGCCCAGCAGCCTCAGGGCAGCAGGGAGAGCAAGAGGCCCAACTTGCCCCTTGGTCGGCTCTGCCCCGTCCCACACAGGCAACCAGCCCAGCAGCAGCCTGGCAGTCTCTGGCTCCCCCGAGCTCTCTGCCGGTGTAGGGGGCAGGAACAGACGTGTGCATGTCGTTCTGCCTTGGCCTGGGAGTGTGTTCCCCCTGCCTGGCCCCCAGGCTCAGGGGCAAGGGCCCGGAGAGAGCACCACCCCGAAGCGCTTTTCTCCCGGGCTTGGGAGCATTTTGCGTGCTTGGTGGGAACAGTGGGCGGGAGTGCTTGCAAACCGGCCTTTGGAGGCAGCCTGGGAGGTCTTCCAGTGGGAGAGGGCCGGTTGTGCTCAGAGGACCCACAGGCCAGGGGCAGGACCCAGCAGGGCCCCTGCCCCTGGCCAGCCTTGCCCAGACCTTCCTGCCTCCGGGGTTACAGCCCCACCAAGGGGCAGGCTGCGGGGACTGGGTCCAGACATGCCCGGGCCCCTCCCCAGTCTCATCCCCGCTGGTGCCTTTCCCCTGGGCCTAGGCCTCGGTTGAGGCCTCCTTGGAGAGGAGGTTGCTGGCAGGGGCTGTCTCCACACTGCAAGGTGCTGGAGCTCAGAGGGCCTCGTCAGAGGGAAGGGACCAGCAAGGGGCTGGATGCCCAAGACCTCTTTGGCCCAGCAGCCTCAGGGCAGCAGGGAGAGCAAGAGGCCCAACTTGCCCCTAGGGTGCTCTGCCCCTTCCCACACAGGCGGCCAGCCCAGCAGCTGCCTGACAGACTCTGGCTCCCCTGAGCTCTCTGCCGGTGCAGGGGGCAGGAACAGACGTGTGCATGTGGTTCTGCCTTGGCCTGGGAGTGTGTTCCCCCTGCATTGCCCCCAGGCTCAGGGGCAAGGGCCCGGTGAGAGCACCACCCCGAAGTGCTTTTCTCCCGGGCTTGGGAGCATTGTGCGCGCCTGCTGGGAACAGTGGGTGGGAGCGCTTGCAAACCGGCCTTTGGAGGAAGCCGGGGAGGTCTTCCAGTGGGAGAGGGCCGGTTGTGCTCAGAGGCCCCACAGGCCAGGGGCAGGACCCAGCAGGGCCCCTGCCCCTGGCCAGCCTTGCCCAGACCTTCCTGGCCTCCGGGGGTACTGCCCCACCAAGTGGCAGGCTGCGGGGACTGGGTCCAGACATGCTCGGGTGCCTCCCCTGGCTCATCCCCGCTGGTGCCTTTCCCCTGGGCCTAGGCCTCGGTTGAGGCCTCCTTGGAGAGGAGGTTGCTGGCAGGGGCTGTCTCCACACTGCAAGGTGCTGGAGCTCAGAGGGCCTCGTCAGAGGGAAGGGACCAGTAAGGGGCTGGATGCCCAAGACGTCTTTGGCCCAGCAGCCTCAGGGCAGCAGGGAGAGCAAGAGGCCCAACTTGCCCCTAGGGCGGCTCTGCCCCTTCCCACACAGGCGGCCAGCCCAGCAGCTGCCTGACAGACTCTGGCTCCCCCAAGCTCTCTGCCGGTGCAGGGGACAGGAACAGACGTGTGCATGTGTTTCTGCCTTGGCCTGGGAGTGTGGACCCCTGCCTGGCCCCCAGGCTCAGGGGCAAGGGCCTGGAGAGAGCACCACCCCGAAGCGCTTTTCTCCCGGGCTTGGGAGCATTTTGCGTGCTTGGTGGGAACAGTGGGCGGGAGTGCTTGCAAACCGGCCTTTGGAGGCAGCCGGGGAGGTCTTCCAGTGGGAGAGGGCCGGTTGTGCTCAGAGGCCCCACAGGCCACGGGCAGGACCCAGCAGTGTCCCTGCCCCTGGCAGCCTTGCCCAGACCTTCCTGGCCTCCGGGGGTACTGCCCCACCAAGGGGCAGGCTGCGGGGACTGGGTCTAGACATGCCCGGGCGCCTCCCCAGGCTCATCCCCGCTGGTGCCTTTCCCCTGGGCCTAGGCCTTGGTTTAGGCCTCCTTGTAGAGGAGGTTGCTGGCAGGGGCTGTCTCCACACTGCAAGGTGCTGGAGCTCAGAGGGCCTCGTCAGAGGGAAGGGACCAGCAAAGGGCTGGATGCCCAAGACCTCTTTTGCCCAGCAGCCTCAGGGCAGCAGGGAGAGCAAGAGGCCCAACTTGCCCCTTGGTCGGCTCTGCCCCGTCCCACACAGGCAACCAGCCCAGCAGCAGCCTGGCAGTCTCTGGCTCCCCCGAGCTCTCTGCCGGTGTAGGGGGCAGGAACAGACGTGTACATGTCGTTCTGCCTTGGCCTGGGAGTGTGTTCCCCCTGCCTGGCCCCCAGGCTCAGGGGCAAGGGCCCGGAGAGAGCACCACCCCGAAGCGCTTTTCTCCCGGGCTTGGGAGCATTTTGCGTGCTTGGTGGGAACAGTGGGCGGGAGTGCTTGCAAACCGGCCTTTGGAGGCAGCCTGGGAGGTCTTCCAGTGGGAGAGGGCCGGTTGTGCTCAGAGGACCCACAGGCCAGGGGCAGGACCCAGCAGGGCCCCTGCCCCTGGCCAGCCTTGCCCAGACCTTCCTGCCTCCGGGGTTACAGCCCCACCAAGGGGCAGGCTGCGGGGACTGGGTCCAGACATGCCCGGGCCCCTCCCCAGTCTCATCCCCGCTGGTGCCTTTCCCCTGGGCCTAGGCCTCGGTTGAGGCCTCCTTGGAGAGGAGGTTGCTGGCAGGGGCTGTCTCCACACTGCAAGGTGCTGGAGCTCAGAGGGCCTCGTCAGAGGGAAGGGACCAGCAAGGGGCTGGATGCCCAAGACCTCTTTGGCCCAGCAGCCTCAGGGCAGCAGGGAGAGCAAGAGGCCCAACTTGCCCCTAGGGTGCTCTGCCCCTTCCCACACAGGCGGCCAGCCCAGCAGCTGCCTGACAGACTCTGGCTCCCCTGAGCTCTCTGCCGGTGCAGGGGGCAGGAACAGACGTGTGCATGTGGTTCTGCCTTGGCCTGGGAGTGTGTTCCCCCTGCATTGCCCCCAGGCTCAGGGGCAAGGGCCCGGTGAGAGCACCACCCCGAAGTGCTTTTCTCCCGGGCTTGGGAGCATTGTGCGCGCCTGCTGGGAACAGTGGGTGGGAGCGCTTGCAAACCGGCCTTTGGAGGAAGCCGGGGAGGTCTTCCAGTGGGAGAGGGCCGGTTGTGCTCAGAGGCCCCACAGGCCAGGGGCAGGACCCAGCAGGGCCCCTGCCCCTGGCCAGCCTTGCCCAGACCTTCCTGGCCTCCGGGGGTACTGCCCCACCAAGTGGCAGGCTGCGGGGACTGGGTCCAGACATGCTCGGGTGCCTCCCCTGGCTCATCCCCGCTGGTGCCTTTCCCCTGGGCCTAGGCCTCGGTTGAGGCCTCCTTGGAGAGGAGGTTGCTGGCAGGGGCTGTCTCCACACTGCAAGGTGCTGGAGCTCAGAGGGCCTCGTCAGAGGGAAGGGACCAGTAAGGGGCTGGATGCCCAAGACGTCTTTGGCCCAGCAGCCTCAGGGCAGCAGGGAGAGCAAGAGGCCCAACTTGCCCCTAGGGCGGCTCTGCCCCTTCCCACACAGGCGGCCAGCCCAGCAGCTGCCTGACAGACTCTGGCTCCCCCAAGCTCTCTGCCGGTGCAGGGGACAGGAACAGACGTGTGCATGTGTTTCTGCCTTGGCCTGGGAGTGTGGACCCCTGCCTGGCCCCCAGGCTCAGGGGCAAGGGCCTGGAGAGAGCACCACCCCGAAGCGCTTTTCTCCCGGGCTTGGGAGCATTTTGCGTGCTTGGTGGGAACAGTGGGCGGGAGTGCTTGCAAACCAGCCTTTGGAGGCAGCCGGGGAGGTCTTCCAGTGGGAGAGGGCCGGTTGTGCTCAGAGGCCCCACAGGCCACGGGCAGGACCCAGCAGTGTCCCTGCCCCTGGCAGCCTTGCCCAGACCTTCCTGGCCTCCGGGGGTACTGCCCCACCAAGGGGCAGGTTGGGGGGACTGGGTCCAGACATGGCCGGGCGCCTCCCCAGGCT
Organism: Dama dama; assembly: GCF_033118175.1. Lineage (NCBI taxonomy): Eukaryota > Metazoa > Chordata > Mammalia > Artiodactyla > Cervidae > Dama > Dama dama. The sequence goes on along the minus strand of NW_026870920.1, from coordinate 5,514,865 downwards.
CATCCCCGCTGGTGCCTTTCCCCTAGGCCTAGGCCTCGGTTGAGGCCTCCTTGGAGAGGAGGTTGCTGGCAGGGGCTGTCTCCACACTGCAAGGTGCTGGAGCTCAGAGGGCCTCGTCAGAGGGAAGGGACCAGCAAGGGGCTGGATACCCAAGACCTCTTTGGCCCAGCAGCCTCAGGGCAGCAGGGAGAGCAAGAGGCCCAACTTGCCCCTAGGTCGGTTCTGCCCCTTCCCACACAGGCGGCCAGCCCAGCAGCTGCCTGACAGACTCTGGCTCCCCCGAGCTCTCTGCCGGTGCAGGGGGCAGGAACAGACGTGTGCATGTGGTTCTGCCTTGGTCTTGGAGTGTGGACCCACTGCCTGGCCCCCAAGCTCAGGGGCAAGGGCCCGGAGAGAGCACCACCCCGAAGCGCTTTTCTCCCGGGCTTGGGAGCATTGTGCATGCCTGGCGGGAACAGCGGGCGCGAGTGTTGGCAAACCGGCCTTTGGAGGCAGCCGGGCAGGTCTTCCAGTGGGAGAGGGCCGGTTGTGCTCAGAGGCCCCACAGGCCAGGGGCAGGATCCAGCAGGGCCCCTGCCCCTGGCCAGCCTTGCCCAGACCTTCCTGCCTCCGGGGGTACAGCCCCACCAACGGGCAGGCTGCGGGAACTGGGTCCAGACATGCCCGGGCGCCTCCCCAGGCTCATCCCTGCTGGTGACTTTCCCCTGGGCCTAGGCCTCGGATGAGGCCTCGTTGCAGAGGAGGTTGCTGGCAGGGGCTGTCTCCACACTGCAAGGTGTTGGAGCTCAGAGGGCCTCGTCAGAGGGAAGAGACCAGCAAAGGGCTGGATGCCCAAGACTTCTTTGACCCAGCAGCCTCAGGTCAGCAGGGAGAGCAAGAGGCCCAACTTGCCCCTAGGTCGGCTCTGCCCCGTCCCACACAGGCAGCCAGCCCAGCAGCAGCCTGGCAGTCTCTGGCTCCCCCGAGCTCTCTGCCGGTGTAGGGGGCAGGAACAGACGTTTGCATGTCGTTCTGCCTTGGCCTGAGAGTGTGTTCCCCCTGCCTGGCCCCCAGGCTCAGGTGCAAGGGCCCGGAGAGAGCACCAGCCCGAAGGGCTTTTCTCCCGGGCTTGGGAGCCTTGTGCGGGTCTGGCGGGAACAGCGGGCTGGAGTGCTTGCAAACCGGCCTTTGGAGGCAGACGGGGAGGTCTTCCAGCGGGAGAGTGCCGGTTGTGCTCAGAGGCCCCACAGGCCAGGGGCAGGACCCAGCAGTGTCCCTGCCCCTGGCAGCCTTGCCCAGACCTTCCTGGCCTCCGGGGGTACAGCCCCACCAAGGGGCAGGCTACGGGGACTGGGTCCAGACATGGTCGGGCGCCTCCCCAGGCTCATCCCCGCTGGTGCCTTTCCCCTGGGCCTAGGCCTCGGTTGATGCCTCCTTGGAGAGGAGGTTGCTGGCAGGGCTGTCTCCACACTGCAAGGTGCTGGAGCTCAGAGGGCCTCATCAGCGGGAAGGGACCAGCAAGGGGCTGGATGCCCAAGACCTCTTTGGCCCAGCAGCATCAGGGCAGCAGGGAGAGCAAGAGGCCCAACTTGCCCCTGGTCGGCTCTGCCCCTTCCCACACAGGCGGCCAGCCCAGCAGCTGCCTGACAGACTGTGGCTCCCCCGAGCTCTCTGCCGGTGCAGGGGTCAGGAACAGACGTGTGCATGTGGTTCTGCCTGGGCCTGGGAGTGTGTTCCCCCTGCATGGCCCCCAGGCTCAGGGGCAAGGGCCCGGTGCAAGCACCACCCTGAAGCGCTTTTCTCCCTGGCTTGGGAGCATTGTGCGCGCCTGGTGGGAACAGTGGGCGTGAGTGTTGGCAAACCGGCCTTTGGAGGCAGCCGGGGTGGTCTTCCAGCGGGAGAGGGCCGGATGTGCTCAGAGGCCCCACAGGCCAGGGGCAGGACCCAGCAGGGCCCCTGCCCCTGGCCAGCCTTTCCCAGACCTTCCTGGCCTCCGGGGGTACTGCCCCACCAAGGGGCAGGCTGCGGGGACTGGGTCTAGACATGCCCGGGCGCCTCCCCAGGCTCATCCCCGCTGGTGCCTTTCCCCTGGGCCTAGGCCTCGGTTTAGGCCTCCTTGTAGAGGAGGTTGCTGGCAGGGGCTGTCTCCACACTGCAAGGTGCTGGAGCTCAGAGGGCCTCGTCAGAGGGAAGGGACCAGCAAAGGGCTGGATGCCCAAGACCTCTTTTGCCCAGCAGCCTCAGGGCAGCAGGGAGAGCAAGAGGCCCAACTTGCCCCTAGGTCGGCTCTGCCCCGTCCCACACAGGCAACCAGCCCAGCAGCAGCCTGGCAGTCTCTGGCTCCCCCGAGCTCTCTGCCGGTGTAGGGGGCAGGAACAGACGTGTGCATGTCGTTCTGCCTTGCCCTGGGAGTGTGTTCCCCCTGCCTGGCCCCCAGGCTCAGGGGCAAGGGCCCGGAGAGAGCACCACCCCGAAGCGCTTTTCTCCCGGGCTTGGGAGCATTTTGCGTGCTTGGTGGGAACAGTGGGCGGGAGTGCTTGCAAACCGGCCTTTGGAGGCAGCCGGGGAGGTCTTCCAGTGGGAGAGGGCCGGTTGTGCTCAGAGGCCCCACAGGCCAGGGGCAGGACCCAGCAGGGCCCCTGCCCCTGGCCAGCCTTGCCCAGAACTTCCTGCCTCCGGGGTTACAGCCCCACCAAGGGGCAGGCTGCGGGGACTGGGTCCAGACATGCCCGGGCCCCTCCCCAGTCTCATCCCTGCTGGTGCCTTTCCCCTGGGCCTAGGCCTCGGTTGAGGCCTCCTTGGAGAGGAGGTTGCTGGCAGGGGCTGTCTCCACACTGCAAGGTGCTGGAGCTCAGAGGGCCTCGTCAGAGGGAAGGGACCAGCAAGGGGCTGGATGCCCAAGACCTCTTTGGCCCAGCAGCCTCAGGGCAGCAGGGAGAGCAAGAGGCCCAACTTGCCCCTAGGTCGGCTATGCCCCTTCCCACACAGGCGGCCAGCCCAGCAGCTGCCTGACAGACTCTGGCTCCACTGAGCTCTCTGCCGGTGCAGGGGGCAGGAACAGACGTGTGCATGTGGTTCTGCCTTGGCCTGGGAGTGTGTTCCCCCTGTATTGCCCCCAGGCTCAGGGGCAAGGGCCCGGTGAGAGCACCACCCCGAAGTGCTTTTCTCCCGGGCTTGGGAGCCTTATGCGCGCCTGCTGGGAACAGTGGGTGGGAGCGCTTGCAAACCGGCCTTTGGAGGAAGCCGGGGAGGTCTTCCAGTGGGAGAGGGCCGGTTGTGCTCAGAGGCCCCACAGGCCAGGGGCAGGACCCAGCAGGGCCCCTGCCCATGGCCAGCCTTGCCCAGACCTTCCTGCCCTCCGGGGGTACTGCCCCACCAAGGCGCAGGCTGCGGGGACTGGGTCCAGACATGCTCGGGTGCCTCCCCTGGCTCATCCCCGCTGGTGCCTTTCCCCTGGGCCTAGGCCTCGGTTGAGGCCTCCTTGGAGAGGAGGTTGCTGGCAGGGGCTGTCTCCACACTGCAAGGTGCTGGAGCTCAGAGGGCCTCGTCAGAGGGAAGGGACCAGTAAGGGGCTGGATGCCCAAGACGTCTTTGGCCCAGCAGCCTCAGGGCAGCAGGGAGAGCAAGAGGCCCAACTTGCCCCTAGGGCGGCTCTGCCCCTTTCCACACAGGCGGCCAACCCAGCAGCTGCCTGACAGACTCTGGCTCCCCCAAGCTCTCTGCCGGTGCAGGGGACAGGAACAGACGTGTGCATGTGTTTCTGCCTTGGCCTGGGAGTGTGGACCCCTGCCTGGCCCCCAGGCTCTGGGGCAAGGGCCCGGAGAGAGCACCACCCCGAAGCGCTTTTCTCCCGGGCTTGGGAGCATTTTGCGTGCTTGGTGGGAACAGTGGGCGGGAGTGCTTGCAAACCGGCCTTTGGAGGCAGCCGGGGAGGTCTTCCAGTGGGAGAGGGCCGGTTGTGCTCAGAGGCCCCACAGGCCACGGGCAGGACCCAGCAGTGTCCCTGCCCCTGGCAGCCCTGCCCAGACCTTCCTGGCCTCCGGGGGTACTGCCCCACCAAGGGGCAGGTTGGGGGGACTGGGTCCAGACATGGCCGGGCGCCTCCCCAGGCTCATTCCCGCTGGTGCCTTTCCCCTAGGCCTAGGCGTCGGTTGAGGCCTCCTTGGAGAGGAGGTTGCTGGCAGGGGCTGTCTCCACACTGCAAGGTGCTGAAGCTCAGAGGGCCTCATCAGAGGGAAGGGACCAGCAAGGGGCTGGATGCCCAAGACCTCTTTGGCCCAGCAGCCTCAGGGCAGCAGGGAGAGCAAGAGGCCCAACTTGCCCCTAGGTCGGCTCTGCCCCTTCCCACACAGGCCGCCAGCCCAGCAGCTGCCTGGCAGACTCTGGCTCCCCCGAGCTCTCTGCCGGTGCAGGGGGCAGGAACAGACGTGTGCATGTGGTTCTGCCTTGGCCTGGGAGTGTGTTCCCCCTGCATTGCCCCCAGGCTCAGGGGCAAGGGCCAGGAGAGAGCACCACCCCGAAGCGCTTTTTTCCCGGGCTTGGGAGCATTGTGCGTGCCTGCCGGGAACAGCGGGTGGGAGTGTTTGCAAACAGGACTTTGGAGGCAGCCGGGGAGGTCTTCCAGTGGGAGAGGGCCGGTTGTGCTCAGAGGCCCCACAGGCCAGGGGCAGGACCCAGCAGGGCCCCTGCCCCTGGCCAGCCTTGCCCAGACCTTCCTGGCCTCCGGGGGTTCTGGCCCACCAAGGGGTAGTCTGCGGGGAGTGGGTCCAGACATGCCCGGGCGCCTCCTCAGGCTCATCCCCGCTGGTGCCTTTCCCCTGGGCCTAGGCCTCGGTTGAGGCCTCCTTGGAGAGGAGGTTGCTGGCAGGGGCTGTCTCCACACTGCAAGGTGCTGGAGCTCAGAGGGCCTCGTCAGAGGGAAGGGACCAGCAAGGGGCTGGATGCCCAAGACTTCTTTGGCCCAGCAGCCTCAGGGCAGCAGGGAGAGCAACAGGCCCAACTTGCCCCTAGGTCGGCTCTTCCCCTTCCCACACAAGCGGCCAGCCCAGCAGCTGCCTGACAGTCTCTGGCTCCCCCGAGCTCTCTGCTGGTGCAAGGGGCAGGAACAGACGTGTGCATGTGGTTCTGCCTTGGCCTCGGAGTGTGGACCCCATGCCTGGCCCCCAGGCTCAGGGGCAAGGGCCCGGAGAGAGCACCACCCCGAAGCGCTTTTCTCCCGGGCTTGGGAGCATTGTGCGTGCCTGGCCGGAACAGCGGGTGGGAGTGCTTGCAAACCGTCCTTTGGAGGCAGACGGGGAGGTCTTCCAGTGGGAGAGTGCCGGTTGTGCTCAGACGCCCCACAGGCCAGGGGCAGGACCCAGCAGGGCCCCTGCCCCTGGCCAGCCTTTCCCAGACCTTCCTGGCTTCCGGGGGGACTGCACCACCAAGGGGCAGGCTGCGGGGACTGGGTCCAGACATTCCCGGGCGCCTCCCCAGGTTCATCCCCTCTGGTGCCTTTCCCTGGGACTAGGCCTCGGTTGAGGCCTCCTTGGAGAGGAGGTTGCTGGCAGGGGCTGTCTCCACACTGCAAGGTGCTGGAGCTCAGAGGGCCTCGTCAGCGGAAAGGGACCAGCAAGGGGCTGGATGCCCAAGACCTCTTTGGCCCAGCAGCCTCAGGGCAGCAGGGAGAGCAAGAGGCCCAACTTGCCCCTAGGTCAGCTCTGCCCCTTCCCACACAGGCGGCCAGCCCAGCAGCTGCCTGACAGAATCTGGCTCCCGCGAACTCTCTGCCGGTGCAGGGGGCAGGAACAGACGTGTGCATGTGGTTCTGCCTTGGCCTGGGAGTGTGTTCCCCCTGCCTTGCCCCCAGGCTCAGGGACAAGGGCCCGGTGAGAGCATCACTCCAAAGCGCTTTTCTCCCGGGCTTGGTAGCATTGTGCGAGCCTGGCATGAACAGCGGGCGGGAGTGTTTGCAAACAGGAATTTGGAGGCAGCCGGGGAGGTCTTCCAGTGGGAGAGGGCCGGTTGTGCTCAGAGGCCCCACAGGCCAGGGGCAGGACCCAGCAGGGCCCCTGCCCCTGGCCAGCCTTGCCAAGACCTTCCTGGCCTCCGGGGGTACTGCCCAACCAAGGGGCAGGCTGCGGGGACTAGGTCCAGTCATGCTCGGGCGCCTCCCCTGGCTCATCCCCGCTGGTGCCTTTCCCCTGGGCCTATGCCTCGGTTGAGGCCTCCTTGGAGAGGAGGTTGCTGGCAGGGGCTGTCTCCACACTGCAAGGTGCTGGAGCTCAGAGGGCCTCGTCAGAGGGAAGGGACCAGTAAGGGGCTGGATGCCCAAGACCTCTTTGGCCCAGCAGCCTCAGGGCAGCAGAGAGAGCAAGAGGCCCAACTTGCCCCTAGGTCGGCTCTGCCCCTTCCCACACAGCCGGCCAACCCAGCAGCTGCCTGACAGACTCTGGCTCCCTCAGGCTCTCTGGCAGTGCAGGGGACAGGAACAGACGTGGGCATGTGGTTCTGCCGTGGCCTGGGAGTGTGTTCCCCCTGCCTTGCCCCCAGGCTCAGGGGCAAGGGCCCGGAGAGAGCACCAGCCCGAAGCGCTTTTCTCCCGGGCTTGGGAGCATTGTGCGGGCCTGGCGGGAACAGCGGGCTGGAGTGCTTGCAAACCGGCCTTTGGAGGCAGACGGGGAGGTCTTCCAGCGGGAGAGTGCCGGTTTTGCTCAGAGACCCCACAGGCCAGGGGCAGGACCCAGCAGTGTCCCTGCCCCTGGCAGCCTTGCCCAGACCTTCCTGGCCTCCGGGGGTACAGCCCCACCAAGGGGCAGGCTGCGGGGACTGGGTCCAGACATGGCCGGGCGCCTCCCCAGGCTCATCCCCGCTGGTGCCTTTCCCCTGGGCCTAGGCCTCGGTTGAGGCCTGTTGGAGAGGAGATTGCTGGCACGGGCTGTCTCCACACTGCAAGGTGCTGGAGCTCAGAGGGCCTCGTCAGAGGGAAGGGACCAGCAAGGGGCTGGATGCCCAAGACCTCTTTGGCCCAGCAGCCTCAGGGCAGCAGGGAGAGCAAGAGGCCCAACTTGCCCCTAGGTCGGCTCTGCCCCTTCCCACACAGGCGGCCAGCCCAGCAGCTGCCTGACAGACTCTGGCTCCCCTAGCTCTCTGCCGGTGCAGGGGGCAGGAACAGACGTGTGCATGTAGTTCTGCCTTGGCCTGGGAGTGTGTTCCCCCTGCATTGCCCCCAGGCACAGGGGCAAGGGCCCGGAGAGAGCACCGCCCCAAAATGCTTTTCCCCCCGGCTTGGGAGCATTTGCATGGCTGGCGGGAACAGCTAGTGGGAATGCTTGCAAACCGGCCTTTGGGGGCAGCCGGGGAGGTCCTCCATGGGCCCGGAGAGAACACCACCCCGATGCGCTTTTCTCCCGGGCTTGGGAGCAGTGTGCGCGAATGGCGGGAACAGCAGGCAGGAGTACTTGCAAACCGGCCTTTGGAGGCAGGCGCGGAGGTCTTCCAAGGGCAAGGAGTGAGCACCACCCCAAAATGCTTTTCTCCCGTGCTTGGGAGCATTGTACACGGCTGGTGGGAACAGCGGGCATGAGTGCTTGCATACCGGCCATTGGAGGCAGCCGGGGACGTCTTCAAAGGGCCCTGAGAGAGCACCACCCCGAAGCGCTTTTCTCCCGTGATTGGGAGCATTGTGTGCGGCTGGCGGGACAGCGGGAGGGAGTTCTTGCAAAACGGCCTTTGGAGGCAGCCGGGGAAGTCTTCCAAGGGCCGGGAGAGAGCACCACCCCAAAGCGCTTCTCTCCCGTGTTTTGGAGCATGTGCGTGGCTGGCCGGAACAGTGAGTGGGAGTGATTGCAAACCGGCCTTTGGGGGCAGCCGGGGAGGTCCTCCATGGGCACGGAGAGAACACCACCCCGAAGCGCATTTCTCCCGGTCTTGGGAGCATTGTGCGCGGCTGGCGGGAACAGCGGGCATGAGTTTTTGCAATCCGGACTTTGGAGGCAGCCGGGCAGGTCTTTCAAGGGCCCGGAGTGAGCACCACCACAAAATGCTTTTCTCCCGGGCTAGGGAGCATTGCACGCGGGTGGCGGGAACAGCGGGCCTGAGTGCTTGCAAACCGGCCTTTTGAGGCAGCCGGGGTGGTCTTCCAAGGGCCCGGAGAGAGCACCACCCCAAAATGCTTTTCTCCCGGGCTTGGGAGCATTGTGCGCAGCTGGCGGGAACAGCGGGAATGAGTACTTGCAAACCCGCCTTTGGAGGTAGCCGGGGAGGTCTTCCAAGGGCCCGGAGAGAGCACCATCCCGAAGCACTTTTCTCCCGGGATTGGGAGCATTGTGCGTGCCTGGCGGGAACAGCAGGAAGGAGTCCTTGCAACCCGGCCTTTGGAGGCAGCCGGGGAGGTCTTCCAAAGGCCCGGAGAGAACACCACCCCGAAGCGCTTTTCTCCCGGGCTTGGGTGCATTGTGCGCGTGTGGCGGGAACAGCAGGCAGGAGTGCTTGCAAACCGGCCTTTGGAGGCAGCCGGGGAGGTCTTCCAAGGGCCCGGAGAGAACACCACCTCGAAGCGCTTTTCTCTCGGGTTTTGGAGCATTGTGTGCGGCTGGTGGAACAGCGGGAGGGAATTCTTGCAAACCGGCCTTTGGAGGCAGCCAGAGAAGTCTTCCAAGGGCCCGGAGAGAGCACCACCCCGAAGCGCTTTTCTCCGGGGTTTTGGAACATTGTGTGTGGCTGGCGGGAACAACGAGTGGGAGTGCTTGCAAACCGGCCTTTGGGGGCAGCCGGGGACGTCCTCCATGGTCCAGGAGAGAACACCACCCCGAAGCGCTTTTCTCACGGTCTTGGGAGCATTGTGCGCGGCTGGCGGGAACAGCGGGCATGAGTGCTTGCAAACTGTCCTTTGGAGGCAGCCGGGGAGGTCTTCCAAGGGCCCGGACTGATCACCACCCCAAAATGCTTTTCTCCCGGGCTTGGGAGCATTGTGTGCGGCTGTCGGGAACAGCGGACATGAGTGCTTACAAACCGGCCTTTGGAGGCAGCCCGGGAGGTCTTCCAAGGGCCCGGAGAGAGCACCACCCCAAAATGCTTTTCTCCCGGGATTGGGAGCATTGTGCGTGGCTGGCGGAAGCAGCGGGAATGAGTACTTACAAACCGGCCTTTGGAGGCAGCCGGGGAGGTCTTGCAAGAGCCTGTAGAGAGCACCACCCCGAAGCGCTTTTCTCCCGGGCTTGGGAGCATTGTGCGCGGCTGGCGGGAACAGCAGGCAGGAGTGCTTGCAGACTGGCCTTTCGAGGCAGCCGGGGAGGTCTTCCAAGGGCCCGGAGTGAGCACCACCCCAAAATGCTTTTCTCCCGGGCTTGGGAGCATTGTGCGCGGCTGGTGGGAACAACGGGCATGAGTGCTTGCAATCCGGGCTTTGGAGGCAGCCGGGACGTCTTCCAAGGGCCCGGAGAGAGCACCACCCCGAAGCGCTTTTCTCCTGGGCTTGGAGCATTTGCACGGATGGCGGGAACAGCGAGTGGGAGTGCTTGCAAACCGGCCTTTGGGGGCAGCCCGGGAGGTCTTTCTTGGGCCCAGAGAGAACACCACCCCGAAACGCTTTTCTCCCGAGCTTGGGAGCATTGTGCGCGTGTGGCGGGAACAGCAGGCAGAAGTGCTTGCAAACCGGCCTTGGAGGCAGCCGGGGAGGTCTTCCAAGGGCCCGGAGTGAGCACCACACAAAAATGCTTTTCTCCCGGGCTTGGGAGCATTGTGTGGGGCTGGCGGGTCAGCGGGAGGGAGTTCTTGAAAACCGGCCTTTGGAGGCAGCCGGGGAGGTCTTCCAAGGGCCGGGAGAGAGCACCACCCCGAAGCGCTTTTCTCCCGGGCTTGGGAGCATTGTGCGCGGCTGGCGGGAACAGCGGGATTGAGTGCTTGCAAACCGGCCTTTGGAGGCAGCCGGGGAGGTCTTCCAAGGGCCGGGAGAGAGCACCACCCCGAAGCGCTTTTCTCCCTGGCTTGGGAGCATTGTGCGCGGCGGGCGGGAACAGCGAGCATGAGTGCTTGCAAACCGGCCTTTGGAGGCAGCCGGGGAGGTCTTCCAAGGGCCCGGAGAGATCACCACTCCGAAGCGCTTTTCTCCCGTGATTGGGAGCATTGTGTGTGGCTGGCGGGACAGCGGGAGGGAGTTCTTGAAAACCAGCCTTTGGAGGCAGCCGGGGAGGTCTTCCAAGGGCCGGGAGAGAGCACCACCCCGAAGCGCTTTTCTCCTCGGCTTGGAGCATTTTCACGGATGGCGGGAACAGCGAGTGGGAGTGCTTGCAAACCGGCCTTTGGGGGCGGCCCGGGAGGTCTTTCTTGAGCCCAGAGAGAACACCACCCCGAAACGCTTTTCTCCCGGGCTTGGGAGCATTGTGCGCGTGTGGCGGGAGAAGCAGGCAGAAGTGCTTGCAAACCGGCCTTGGAGGCAGCCAGGGAGGTCTTCCAAGGGCCCGGAGTGAGCACCACCCAAAAATGCTTTTCTCCCGGGCTAGGGAGCTTTGTGCGCGGCTGGTGGGAACAGCGGGCAAGAGGGCTTGCAAACCGGCCTTTGTAGGCAGCCGGGGAGGTCTTCCAAGGGCCCGGAGTGAGCACCACCCCAAAATGCTTTTCTCCCGGGCTTGGGAGCATTGTGCGCGGCTGGCGGGAACAGCAGGCAGGAGTGCTTGCAAACTGGCCTTTGGAGGCAGCCGGGGAGGTCTTCCAAGGGCCCGGAGTGAGCACCACCCCAAAATGCTTTTCTCCCGGGCTTGGGAGCATTGTGCGTGGCTGGCGGGAACAGCAGGAAGGAGTCCTTGCAAACCGGCCTTTGGAGGCAGCCGGGGAGGTCTTCCAAGGGCCTGTAGAGAGCACCAACCCGAAGCGCTTTTCTCCCGGGCTTGGGAGCATTGTGCGCGGGTGCCGGGAACAGCAGGCAGGAGTGCTTGCAAACCGGCCTTTGGAGGCAGCCGGGGAGGTCTTCCAGGGCCCAGTGTGAGCACCACCCCAAAATGCTTTTCTCCCGGGCTTGGGAGCATTGTGCGTGGCTGGTGGGAACAGCGGGCGGGAGTGCTTGCAAACCGGCCTTTGGAGGCAGCCGGGGAGGTCTTCCAAGGGCCCGGAGAGAGCACCACCCAGAAGCGCTTTTCTCCCGGGCTTGGAACATTTGCGCGGATGGCGGGGACAGCGAGTGGGAGTGCTTCCAAACCGGCCTTTGGGGGCACCCCGGGAGGTCTTCCATGGGCACGGAGAGTACACCACCCCGAAGCGCTTTTCTCCGGGGTTTTGGAGGATTGTGCGTGGCTGGCGGGAACAGCGAGTGGGAGTGCTTGCAAACCGGCCTTTGGGGAAGCTTGGGAGGTCTTCCAAGGGCCCGGAGAGAGCACCACCCCGAAGCACTTTTCTCCCGGTCTTGGGAGCATTGTGCGAGGCTGGCGGGAACAGCGGGCGGGAGTGCTTGCAAACCGGCCTTTGGAGGCAGCCGGGGAGGTCTTCCAAGTGCCCGGAGAGAGCACCATCCCGAAGCACTTTTCTCCCGGATTTGGGAGCATTGTGCACGGCTGTCGGGAACAGCGGACATGAGTGCTTGCAAACCGGCCTTTGTAGGCAGCCGGGGAGGTCTTCCAAGGGCCCGGAGAGAGCACCACCCCAAAATGCTTTTCTCCCGGGCTTGGGAGCATTATGTGCGGCTGGCGGGTCAGCGGGAGGGAGTTCTTGAAAACCAGACTTTGGAGGGAGCCGGGGAGGTCTTCCAAGGGCCGGAAGAGAGCACCACCCCGAAGCGCTTTTCTCCCGGGCTTGGGAGCATTGTGCTTGGCTGGCGGGAACAGCGGGATTGAGTGCTTGCAAACCGGCCTTTGGAGGCAGCCGGGGAGGTCTTCCAAGGACCGGGAGAGAGCACCACCCCGAAGCGCTTTTCTCCTGGGCTTGGAGCATTTGCACGGATGGCGGGAACAGTGAGTGGGAGTGCTTGCAAACCGGCCTTTGGGGGCAGCCCGGGAGGTCTTTCTTGGGCCCAGAGAGAACACCACACCGAAAAGCTTTTCTCCCGGGCTTGGGAGCATTGTGCGCGTGTGGCGGGAACAGCAGGCAGAAGTGCTTGCAAACCGGCCTTGGAGGCAGCCAGGGAGGTCTTCCAAGGGCCCGGAGTGAGCACCACCCAAAAATGCTTTTCTCCCGGGCTAGGGAGCATTGTGCGCGGCTGGTGGGAACAGCGAGCATGAGGGCTTGCAAACCGGCCATTGGAGGCAGCCAGGGAGGTCTTCCAGTGGGAGAGGGCCGGTTGTGCTCAGAGGCCCCACAGGCCAGGGGCCGGACCCAGCAGGGCCCCTGCCCCTGGCCAGCCTTGCCCAGACCTTCCTGGCCTCCGGGGGTACTGCCCCACAAAGGGGCAGGCTGCGGGGACTGGGTCCAGACATGCTCGGGCGTCTACCCTGGCTCATCCCCGCTGGAGTCTTTCCCCTGGGCCTAGGCCTCGGTTGAGGCCTCCTTGGAGAGGAGGTTGCTGGCAGGGGCTGTCTCCACACTGCAAGGTGCTGGAGCTCAGAGGGCCTCGTCAGAGGGAAGGGCCCAGTAAGGGGCTGGATGCCCAAGACCTCTTTGGCCCAGCAGCCTCAGGGCAGAAGGGAGAGCAAGAGGCCCAACTTGCCCCTAGGTCGGCTTTGCCCCTTCCCACACAGGCGGACAGCCCAGCAGCTGCCTGACAGACTCTGGCTCCCCCGAGCTCTCCGCCTGTGCAGGGGGCAGGAACAGACGTGTGTATGTGGTTCTGCCTTGGTCAGGGAGTGTGGACCCCCTGCCTGGCCCCCAGGCTCAGGGGCAAGGGCCCGGAGAGAGCACCACCCCGAAGCGCTTTTCTCCCGGGCTTGGGAGCATTGTGCGCGCCTGGTGGGAACAGTAGGCGGGAGTGCTTGCAAACCGGCCTTTGGAGGCAGCCGGGGAGGTCTTCCAGTGGGAGAGGGCCGGTTGTGCTCAGAGGCCCCACAGGCCAGGGGCAGGACCCAGGAGGGCCCCTGCCCCTGGCCAGCCTTGCCCAGACCGTCCTGCCTCCGGGGTTACAGCCCCACCAAGGGGCAGGCTGCGGGGACTGGGTCCAGACATGCCCGGGCGCCTCCCCTGGCTCATCCCCGCTGGTGCTTTTCCCCTGGGCTGAGGCCTCGGTGAGCCCTCCTTGGAGAGGAGGTTGCTGGCAGGGGCTGTCTCCACACTGCAAGGTGCTGGAGCTCAGAGGGCCTCGTCAGAGGGAAGGGACCAGCAAGGGGCTGGATGCCCAAGACCTCTTTGGCCCAGCAGCCTCAGGGCAGCAGGCAGAGCAAGAGGCCCAACTAGCCCCTAGGTCGGCTCTGCCCCTTCCCACACAGGCAGCCAACCCAGCAGCTGCCTGACAGACTCTGGCTCCCACGAGCTCTCTGCCGGTGCAGGGGGCAGGAACAGACCTGTGCATGTGGTTCTGCCTTGGCCTGGGAGTGTGTTCCCCCTGCCTTGCCCCCAGGCTCAGGGGCAAGGGCCCGGTGAGAGCACCACCCCGAAGCGCTTTTCTCCCGGGCTTGGGAGCATTGTGCACGCCTGCTGGGAACAGTGGGATGGAGCGCTTGCAAACCGGCCTTTGGAGGCAGCCGGGGAGGTCTTCCAGTGGGAGAGGGCCGGTTGTGCTCAGAGGCCCCACAGGCCAGGGGCAGGACGCAGCAGGGCCCGTGCCCCTGGCCAGCCTTGCCCAGACCTTCCTGGCCTCCGGGGGCACTGCCCCACCAAGGGGCAGGCTGCGGGGACTGGGTCCAGACATGTCCGTGCGCCTCCCCAGGATCATCCCCGCTGGTGCCTTTCCCCTGGGCGTAGGCCTCGGTTGAGGCCTCTTTGGAGAGGAGGTTGCTGGCAGGGGCTGTCTCCACACTGCAAGCTGCTGGAGCTCAGAGGGCCTCGTCAGAGGGAAGGGACCAGCAAAGGGCTGGATGCCCAAGACCTCTTTGACCCAGCAGCCTCAGGGCAGCAGGGAGAGCAAGAGGCCCAACTTGCCCCTAGGTCGGCTCTTCCCCGTCCCACACAGGCAGCCAGCCCAGCAGCAGCCTGGCAGTCTCTGGCTTCCCCGAGCTCTCTGCCAGTGTAGGGGGCAGGAACAGACGTGTGCATGTCGTTCTGCCTTGGCCTGGGAGTGTGTTCCCCCTGCCTGGCCCCCAGGCTCAGGGGCAAGGGCCCGGAGAGAGCACCAGCCCGAAGCGCTTTTCTCCCGGGCTTGGGAGCATTGTGCGGGCCTGGCGGGAACAGCGGGCTGGAGTGCTTGCAAACCGGCCTTTAGAGGCAGACGGGGAGGTCTTCCAGCGGGAGAGTGCCGGTTTTGCTCAGAGGCCCCACAGGCCAGGGGCAGGACCCAGCAGTATCCTTGCCCCTGGCAGCCTTGCCCAGACCTTCCTGCCTCCGGGGGTACAGCCCCACCAAGGGGCAGGCTGCGGGGACTGGGTCCAGACATGGCCGGTCGCATCCCCAGGCTCATCCCCGCTGGTGCCTTTCCCCTGGGCCTAGGCATGGGTTGAGGCCTCGTTGCAGAGGAGGTTGCTGGCAGGGGCTGTCTCCACACTGCAAGGTGCTGGAGCTCAGAGGGCCTCGTCAGAGGGAAGGGACCAGCAAGGGGCTGGATGCCCAAGACCTCTTTGGCCCAGCAGCCTCAGGGCAGCAGGGAGAGCAAGAGGCCCAACTTGCCCCTAGGTCGGCTCTGCCCCTTCCCACACAGGCGGCCAGCCCAGCAGCTGCCTGACAGACTCTGGCTCTGCCGAGCTCTCTGCCGGTGCAGGGGGCAGATCAGTCGTGTGCATGTGGTTCTGCCTTGGCCTGGCAGTGTGGACACCCTGCCTTGCCCCCAGTCTCAGGTGCAAGGGCCCGGAGAGAGCACCACCCTGAAGCGCTTTTCTCCCGGGCTTGGGAGCATTGTGCACGCCTGCTGGGAACAGTGGGAGGGAGCGCTTGCAAACCGGCCTTTGGAGGCAGACGGGGAGGTCTTCCAGTGGGAGAGGGCCGGTTGTGCTCAGAGGCCCCACAGGCTAGGGTCAGGACGCAGCAGGGCCCGTGCCCCTGGCCAGCCTTGCCCAGACCTTCCTGGCCTCTGGGGTTACTGCCCCACCAAGGGGCAGGCTGCGGGGACTGGGTCCAGACATGCTCGGGCGCCTCCCCTGGCTCATCCCCGCTGGTGCCTTTCCCCTGGGCCTAGGCCTCGGTTGAGGCCTCCTTGGAGAGGAGGTTGCTGGCAGGGGCTGTCTCCACATTGCAAGGTGCTGGAGCTCAGAGGGCCTCGTCAGCGGGAAGGGACCAGCAAGGGGCTGGATGCCCAAGACCTCTTTGGGCCAGCAGCCTCAGGGCAGCAGGGAGAGCAAGAGGCCCAACTTGCCCCTAGGTCGGCTCTGCCCCTTCCCACACAGGCGGCCAGCCCAGCAGCTGCCTGACAGACTCTGGCTCCCCCGAGCTCTCTGCCGGTGCAGGGGTCAGGAACAGACGTGTGCATGTGGTTCTGCCTTGGTCTGGTAGTGTGGACCCACTGCCTGGCCCCCAGGCTCAGGGGCAAGGGCCCGGAGAGAGCAACACCCCGAAGTGCTTTTCTCCCGGGCTTGGGAGCATTGTGCGTGCCTGGCGGGAACAGCGGGCGGGAGTGTTGCAAACCGGCCTTTGGAGGCAGCCGGGGAGGTCTTCCAGTGGGAGAGGGTCGGTTGTGCTCAGAGGCCCCAGAGTCCAGGGGCAGGAGACAGCAGGGCCCCAGCCCCTGGCCAGCCTTGCCCAGACCTTCCTGGCCTCCGGGGGTACTGCCCCACCAAGGGGCAGGCTGCGGGGACTGGGTCCAGACATGCCCGGGCGCCTCCCCAGGCTCATCCCCGCTGGTGCCTTTCCCCTGGGCCTAGGCCTCGGTTTAGGCCTCCTTGGAGAGGAGGTTGCTGGCAGGGGCTGTCTCCACACTGCAAGGTGCTGGAGCTCAGAGGGCCTCGTCAGAGGGAAGGGACCAGCAAGGGGCTGGATGCCCAAGACCTCTTTGGCCCAGCAGCCTCAGGGCAGCAGGGAGAGCATTAGGCCCAACTTGCCCCTAGGTCGGCTCTGCCCCGTCCCACACAGGCAGCCAGCCCAGCAGCAGCCTGGCAGTCTCTGGCTCCCCCGAGCTCTCTGCCGGTGTAGGGGGCAGGAACAGACGTGTGCATGTCGTTCTGCCTTGGCCTGGGAGTGTGTTCCCCATGCCTGGCCCCCAGGCTCAGGGGCAAGGGCCCGGAGAGAGCACCACCCCGAAGCGCTTTTCTCCCGGGCTTGGGAGCATTTTGCGTGCTTGGTGGGAACAGTGGGCGGGAGCGCTTGCAAACCTGCCTTTGGAGGCAGCCGGGGAGGTCTTCCAGTGGGAGAGGGCCGGTTGTGCTCAGAGGCCCCACAGGCCAGGGGCAAGACCCAGCACGGCCCCTGCCCCTGGCCAGCCTTGCCCAGACCTTCCTGGCCTCCGGGGGTACTGCCCCACCAAGGGGCAGGCTGTGGGGAATGGGTCCAGACATGCTCGGGCGCCTCCCCTGGCTCATCCCCGCTGGTGCATTTCCCCTGGGCCTAGGCCTCGGTTGAGGCCTCCTTGGAGAGGAGGTTGCTGGCAGGGGCTGTCTCCACACTGCAAGGTGCTGGAGCTCAGAGGGCCTCGTCAGACGGAAGGGACCAGCAAGGGGCTGGATGCCCAAGACCTCTTTGGCCCAGCAGCCTCAGGGCAGCAGGGAAAGCAAGAGGCCCAACTTGCCCCTAGGGCGGCTCTGCCCCTTCCCACACAGGCGGCCAGCCCAGCAGCTGCCTGACAGACTCTGGCTCCCCTGAGCTCTCTGCCGGTGCAGGGGGCAGGAACAGACGTGTGCATATGGTTCTGCCTTGGCCTGGGAGTGTGGAACCCCTGCATTGCCCCAAGGCTCAGGGGCAAGGGCCCGGTGGGAGTACCACCCCGAAGCGCTTTTCTCCCGGGCTTGGGAGCATTGTGCGCGCCTGGTGGGAACAGTGGGCGGGAGTGTTGGCAAACCGGCCTTTGGAGGCAGCCGGGGAGGTCTTCCAGTGGGAGAGGGCCGGTTGTGCTCAGAGGCCCCACAGGCCAGGGGCAGGACCCAGCAGGGCCCCTGCCCCTGGCCAGCCTTGCCCAGACCTTCCTGGCCTCCGGGTGTACTGCCCCACCAAGGGGCAGGCTGCGGGGACTGGGTCCAGACATGCTCGGGCGCCTCCCCTGGCTCATCCCCGCTGGTGCCTTTCCCCTGGGCCTAGGCCTCGGTTGAGGCCTCCTTGGAGAGGAGGTTGCTGGCAGGGGCTGTCTCCACACTGCAAGGTGCTGGAGCTCAGAGGGCCTCGTCAGAGGGAAGGGACCAGTAAGGGGCTGGATGCCCAAGACGTCTTTGGCCCAGCAGCCTCAGGGCAGCAGGGAGAGCAAGAGGCCCAACTTGCCCCTAGGGCGGCTCTGCCCCTTCCCACACAGGCGGCCAACCCAGCAGCTGCCTGACAGACTCTGGCTCCCCCAAGGTCTGTGGCAGTGCAGGGGATAGGAACAGACGTGGGCATGTGGTTCTGCCTTGGCCTGGGAGTGTGTTCCCCCTGCCTTGCCCCCAGGCTCAGGGGCAAGGGCCCGGAGAGAGCACCACCCCGAAGCGCTTTTCTCACGGGCTTGGGAGCATTGTGCGAGCCTGGCGTGAACAGCGGGCGGGAGTGTTTGCAAACAGGACTTTGGAGGCAGCCGGGGAGGTCTTCCAGTGGGAGAGGGCCGGTTGTGCTCAGAGGCCCCACAGGCCAGGGGCAGGACCCAGCAGGGCCCCTGCCCCTGGCCAGCCTTGCCCAGACCTTCCTGGCCTCCGGGGGTACTGCCCCACCAAGGGGCAGGCTGTGGGGACTGGGTCCAGACATGTCCGTGCGCCTCCCCAGGATCATCCCCGCTGGTGCCTTTCCCCTGGGCGTAGGCCTCGGTTGAGGCCTCTTTGGAGAGGAGGTTGCTGGCAGGGGCTGTCTCCACACTGCAAGGTGCTGGAGCTCAGAGGGCCTCGTCAGAGGGAAGGGACCAGCAAAGGGCTGGATGCCCAAGACCTCTTTGGCCCAGCAGCCTCAGGGCAGCAGGGAGAGCAAGAGGCCCAACTTGCCCCTAGGTCGGCTCTGCCCCTTCCCACACAGGCGGCCAGCCCAGCAGCTGCCTGACAGACTCTGGCTCCCCCGAGCTCTCTGCCGGTGCACGGGTCAGGAACAGACGTGTGCATATGATTCTGCCTTGGTCTGGGAGTGTGGACCCACTGCCTGGCCCCCAGGCTCAGGGGCAAGGGCCCGGAGAGAGCAACACCCCGAAGTGCTTTTCTCCCGGGCTTGGGAGCATTGTGCGTGCCTGGCAAGAACAGCGGGCGGGAGTGTTGCAAACAGGCCTTTGGAGGCAGCCGGGGAGGTCTTCCAGTGGGAGAGGGCCGGTTGTGCTCAGAGGCCCCAGAGGCCATGGGCAGGACCCAGCAGGGCGCCTGCCCCTGGCCAGCCTTGCCCAGACCTTCCTGGCCTCCGGGGGTACTGCCCC
The DNA here is from genome assembly GCF_033118175.1 of Dama dama. Classification (NCBI taxonomy): domain Eukaryota; kingdom Metazoa; phylum Chordata; class Mammalia; order Artiodactyla; family Cervidae; genus Dama; species Dama dama. Next base: position 5,496,399 of record NW_026870920.1, on the reverse strand, counting down.
ACCAAGGGGCAGGCTGCGGGGACTGGGTCCAGACATGCCCGGGCGCCTCCCCAGGCTCATCCCCGCTGGTGCCTTTCCCCTGGGCCTAGGCCTCGGTTGAGGCCTCCTTGGAGAGAAGGTTGCTGGCGGGGGCTGTCTCCACACTGCAAGGTGCTGGAGCTCAGAGGGCCTCGTCAGAGGGAAGGGACCAGCAAGGGGCTGGATGCCCAAGACCTCTTTGGCCCAGCAGCCTCAGGTCAGCAGGGAGAGCAAGAGGCCCAACTTGCCCCTAGGGCGGCTCTGCCCCTTCCCACACAGGCGGCCAGCCCAGTAGCTGCCTGACAGACTCTGGATCCCCTGAGCTCTCTGCCGGTGCAGGGGGCAGGAACAGACGTGTGCATGTGGTTCTGCCTTGGCCTGGGAGTGTGTTCCCCCTGCATTGCCCCCAGGCTCAGGGGCAAGGGCCCGGTGAGAGCACCACCCCGAAGCGCTTTTCTCCCGGGCTTGGGAGCATTGTGAGCGCCTGGTGGGAACAGTGGGCGTGAGTGTTGGCAAACCGGCCTTTGGAGGCAGCCGGGGAGGTCTTCCAGCGGGAGAGGGCCGGATGTGCTCAGAGGCCCCACAGGCCAGGGGCAGGACCCAGCAGGTCCCCTGCCCCTGGCCAGCCTTTCCCAGACCTTCCTGGCCTCCGGAGGTACTGCCCCACCAAGGGGCAGGCTGCGGGGACTGGGTCCAGACATGCCCGGGCGCCTCCCCAGGCTCATCCCCGCTGGTGCCTTTCCCCTGGGCCTAGGCCTCGGTTTAGGCCTCCTTGGAGAGGAGGTTGCTGGCAGGGGCTGTCTCCACACTGCAAGGTGCTGGAGCTCAGAGGGCCTCGTCAGAGGGAAGGGACCAGCAAGGGGCTGGATGCCCAAGACCTCTTTGGCCCAGCAGCCTCAGGGCAGCAGGGAGAGCAAGAGGCCCAACTTGCCCCTAGGTCGGCTCTGCCCCGTCCCACACAGGCAGCCAGCCCAGCAGCAGCCTGGCAGTCTCTGGCTCCCCCGAGCTCTCTGCCGGTGTAGGGGGCAGGAACAGACGTGTGCATGTCGCTCTGCCTTGGCCTGGGAGTGTGTTCCCCATGCCTGGCCCCCAGGCTCAGGGGCAAGGGCCCGGAGAGAGCACCACCCCGAAGCGCTTTTCTCCCGGGCTTGGGAGCATTTTGCGTGCTTGGTGGGAACAGTGGGCGGGAGTGCTTGCAAACCGGCCTTTGGAGGCAGCCGGGGAGGTCTTCCAGTCGGAAAGGGCCGGTTGTGCTCAGAGGCCCCACAGGCCAGGGGCAGGACCCAGCAGGGCCCCTGCCCCTGGCCAGCCTTGCCCAGACCTTCCTGCCTCCGGGGTTACAGCCCCACCAAGGGGAAGGCTGCGGGGACTGGGTCCAGACATGCCCGGGCGCCTCCCCAGTCTCATCCCCGCTGGTGCCTTTCCCCTGGGCCTAGGCCTCGGTTGAGGCCTACTTGGAGAGGAGGTTGCTGGCAGGGGCTGTCTCCACACTGCAAGGTGCTGGAGCTCAGAGGGCCTCGTCAGAGGGAAGGGACCAGCAAGGGGCTGGATGCCCAAGACCTCTTTGGCCCAGCAGCCTCAGGGCAGCAGGGAGAGCAAGAGGCCCAACTTGCCCCTAGGTCGGCTCTGCCCCTTCCCACACAGGCGGCCAGCCCAGCAGCTGCCTGACAGACTCTGGCTCCCCTGAGCTCTCTGCCAGTGCAAGGGGCAGGAACAGACGTGTGCATGTGGTTCTGCCTTGGCCTGGGAGTGTGTTCCCCCTGCATTGCCCCCAGGCTCAGGGGCCAGGGCCCGGTGGGAGCACCACCCCGAAGTGCTTTTCTCACGGGCTTGGGAGCATTGTGCGCGCCTGCTGGGAACAGTGGGCGGGAGCGCTTGCAAACCGGCCTTTGTAGGCAGCCGGGGAGGTCTTCCAGTGGGAGAGGGCCGGTTGTGCTCAGAGGCCCCACAGGCCAGGGGCAGGACCCAGCAGGGCCCCTGCCCCTGGCCAGCCTTGCCCAGACCTTCCTGGCCTCCGGGGGTACTGCCCCACCAAGGGGAAGGCTGTGGGGACTGGGTCCAGACATGTCCGTGCGCCTCCCCAGGATCATCCCCGCTGGTGCCTTTCCCCTGGGCGTAGGCCTCGGTTGAGGCCTCTTTGGAGAGGAGGTTGTTGGCAGGGGCTGTCTCCACACTGCAAGGTGCTGGAGCTCAGAGGGCCTCGTCAGAGGGAAGGGACCAGCAAAGGGCTGGATTCCCAAGACCTCTTTGACCCAGCAGCCTCAGGGCAGCAGGGAGAGCAAGAGGCCCAACTTGCCCCTAGGTCGGCTCTGCCCCGCCCCAAACAGGCAGCCAGCCCAGCAGCAGCCTGGCAGTCTCTGGCTCCCCCGAGCTCTCTGCCGGTGTAGGGGGCAGGACCAGACGTGTGCATGTCGTTCTGCCTTGGCCTGGGAGTGTGTTCCCCCTGCCTGGCCCCCAGGCTCAGGGGCAAGGGCCCGGAGAGAGCACCAGCCCGAAGCGCTTTTCTCCCGGGCTTGGGAGCATTTTGCGGGCCTGGCGGGAACAGCGGGCTGGAGTGCTTGCAAACCGGCCTTTGGAGGCAGACGGGGAGGTCTTCGAGCGGGAGAGTGCCGGTTGTGCTCAGAGGCCCCACAGGCCAGGGGCAGGGCCCAGCAGTGTCCCTGCCCCTGGCAGCCTTGCCCAGACCTTCCTGGCCTCCGGGGGTACAGCCCCACCAAGGGGCAGGCTGCGGGGACTGGGTCCAGACATGGCCGGGCGCCTCCCCAGGCTCATCCCCGCTGGTGCCTTTCCCCTGGGCCTAGGCCTCGGTTGAGGCCTCCTTGGAGAGGAGGTTGCTGGCAGGGGCTGTCTCCACACTGCAAGGTGCTGGAGCTCAGAGGGCCTCGTCAGCGGGAAGTGACCAGCAAGGGGCTGGATGCCCAAGACCTCTTTGGCCCAGCAGCCTCAGGTCAGCAAGGAGAGCAAGAGGCCCAACTTGCCCCTAGGTCGGCTCTGCCCCTTCCCACACAGGCGGCCAGCCCAGCAGCTGCCTGACAGACTCTGGCTCCCCCGAGCTCTCTGCCGGTGCAGGGATCAGGAACAGACGTGTGCATGTGGTTCTGCCTTGGTCTGGGAGTGTGGACCCACTGCCTGGCCCCCAGGCTCAGGGGCAAGGGCCCGGAGAGAGCAACACCCCGAAGTGCTTTTCTCCCGGGCTTGGGAGCATTGTGCGTGCCTGGCAAGAACAGCGGGCGGGAGTGTTGCAAACCGGCCTTTGGAGGCAGCCGGGGAGGTCTTCGAGTGGGAGAGGGCCGGTTGTGCTCAGAGGCCCCAGAGGCCATGGGCAGGACCCAGCAGGGCCCCTGCCCCTGGCCAGCCTTGCCCAGACCTTCCTGCCTCCGGGGTTACAGCCCCACCAAGGGGCAGGCTGCGGGGACTGGGTCCAGACATGCCCGGGCGCCTCCCCAGTCTCATCCCCGCTGGTGCCTTTCCCCTGGGCTTAGGCCTCGGTTGAGGCCTCCTTGGAGAGGAGGTTGCTGGCAGGGGCTGTCTCCACACTGCAAGGTGCTGGAGCTCAGAGGGCCTCGTCAGAGGGAAGGGACCAGCAAGGGGCTGGATGCCCAAGACCTCTTTGGCCCAGCAGCCTCAGGGCAGCAGGGAGAGCAAGAGGCCCAACTTGCCCCTAGGTCGGCTCTGCCCCTTCCCACACAGGCGGCCAGCCCAGCAGCTGCCTGACAGACTCTGGCTCCCCTGAGCTCTCTGCCGGTGCAGGGGGCAGGAACAGACCTGTGCATGTGGTTCTGCCTTGGCCTGGGAGTGTGTTCCCCCTGCATTGCCCCCAGGCTCAGGGGCAAGGGCCCGGTGAGAGCACCACCCCGAAGCGCTTTTCTCCCGGGCTTGGGAGCATTGTGAGCGCCTGGTGGGAACAGTGGGCGTGAGTGTTGGCAAACCGGCCTTTGGAGGCAGCCGGGGAGGTCTTCCAGCGGGAGAGGGCCGGATGTGCTCAGAGGCCCCACAGGCCAGGGGCAGGACCCAGCAGGTCCCCTGCCCCTGGCCAGCCTTTCCCAGACCTTCCTGGCCTCCGGAGGTACTGCCCCACCAAGGGGCAGGCTGCGGGGACTGGGTCCAGACATGCCCGGGCGCCTCCCCAGGCTCATCCCCGCTGGTGCCTTTCCCCTGGGCCTAGGCCTCGGTTTAGGCCTCCTTGGAGAGGAGGTTGCTGGCAGGGGCTGTCTCCACACTGCAAGGTGCTGGAGCTCAGAGGGCCTCGTCAGCGGGAAGTGACCAGCAAGGGGCTGGATGCCCAAGACCTCTTTGGCCCAGCAGCCTCAGGTCAGCAGGGAGAGCAAGAGGCCCAACTTGCCCCTAGGTCGGCTCTGCCCCTTCCCACACAGGCGGCCAGCCCAGCAGCTGCCTGACAGACTCTGGCTCCCCCGAGCTCTCTGCCGGTGCAGGGATCAGGAACAGACGTGTGCATGTGGTTCTGCCTTGGTCTGGGAGTGTGGACCCACTGCCTGGCCCCCAGGCTCAGGGGCAAGGGCCCGGAGAGAGCAACACCCCGAAGTGCTTTTCTCCCGGGCTTGGGAGCATTGTGCGTGCCTGGCAAGAACAGCGGGCGGGAGTGTTGCAAACCGGCCTTTGGAGGCAGCCGGGGAGGTCTTCGAGTGGGAGAGGGCCGGTTGTGCTCAGAGGCCCCAGAGGCCATGGGCAGGACCCAGCAGGGCCCCTGCCCCTGGCCAGCCTTGCCCAGACCTTCCTGCCTCCGGGGTTACAGCCCCACCAAGGGGCAGGCTGCGGGGACTGGGTCCAGACATGCCCGGGCGCCTCCCCAGTCTCATCCCCGCTGGTGCCTTTCCCCTGGGCTTAGGCCTCGGTTGAGGCCTCCTTGGAGAGGAGGTTGCTGGCAGGGGCTGTCTCCACACTGCAAGGTGCTGGAGCTCAGAGGGCCTCGTCAGAGGGAAGGGACCAGCAAGGGGCTGGATGCCCAAGACCTCTTTGGCCCAGCAGCCTCAGGGCAGCAGGGAGAGCAAGAGGCCCAACTTGCCCCTAGGTCGGCTCTGCCCCTTCCCACACAGGCGGCCAGCCCAGCAGCTGCCTGACAGACTCTGGCTCCCCTGAGCTCTCTGCCGGTGCAGGGGGCAGGAACAGACCTGTGCATGTGGTTCTGCCTTGGCCTGGGAGTGTGTTCCCCCTGCATTGCCCCCAGGCTCAGGGGCAAGGGCCCGGAGAGAGCACCACCCCGAAGCGCTCTTTTCCCGGGCTTGGGAGCATTGTGCGTGCCTGGCGGGAACAGCGGGCGCGAGTGTTGGCAAACCGGCCTTTGGAGGCAGTCGGGGAGGTCTCCAGCGGGAGAGGGCCGGTCATGCTCAGAGGCCCCACAGGCCAGGGGCAGGACCCAGCAGGGCCCCTGCCCCTGGCCAGCCTTGCCCAGACCTGTCTGGCCTCCGGGGATACTGCCCCACCAAGGGGCAGGCTGCGGGGACTGGGTCCAGACATTCCCAGGCGCCTCCCCAGGTTCATCCCCGCTGGTGCCTTTCCCTGGGACTAGGCCTCGGTTGAGGCCTCCTTGGAGAGGAGGTTGCTGGCAGGGGCTGTCTCCACACTGCAAGGTGCTAGAGCTCAGAGGGCCTCGTCAGATGGAAGGGACCAGCAAGGGGCTGGATGCCCAAGACCTCTTTGGCCCAGCAGCCTCAGGGCAGCAGGGAGAACAAGAGGCCCAACTTGCCCCTAGGTCAGCTCTGCCCCTTCCCACAAAGGCGGCCAGCCCAGCAGCTGCCTGACAGACTCTGGCTCCCGCGAGCTCTCTGCCGGTGCAGCGGGCAGGAACAGACGTGTGCATGTGGTTCTGCCTTGGCCTGGGAGTGTGGATCACCTGCCTGGCCCCCAGGCTCAGGGGCAAGGGCCCGGAGAGAGCACCACCCCGAAGCGCTTTTCTCCCGGGCTTGGGAGCATTGTGCGCACCTGGTGGGAACAGTGGGCGGGAGTGCTTGCAAACCGGCCTTTGGAGGCAGCCGGGGAGGTCTTCCAGTGGGAGAGGGCCGGTTGTGCTCAGAGGCCCCACAGGCCAGGGGCAGGACCCAGCAGGGCCCCTGCCCCTGGCCAGCCTTGCGCAGACCTTCCTGCCTCCGGGGGTACAGCCCCACCAAGGGGCAGGCTGCGGGGACTGGGTCCAGACATGCCCGGGCGCCTCCCCAGGCTCATCCTCGCTGGTGCCTTTCCCCTGGGCCTAGGCCTCGGTTGAGGCCTCGTAGCAGAGGAGGTTGCTGGCAGGGGCTGTCTCCACACTGCAAGGTGCTGGAGCTCAGAGGGCCTCGTCAGAGGGAAGGGACCAGCAAGGGGCTGGATGCCCAAGACCTCTTTGACCCAGCAGCCTCAGGGCAGCAGGGAGAGCAAGAGGCCCAACTTGCCCCTAGGTCGGCTCTGCCCCTTCCCACACAGGCGGCCAGCCCAGCAGCTGCCTGACAGACTCTGGCTCTGCCGAGCTCTCTGTCGGTGCAGGGGGCAGATCAGACGTGTGCATGTGGTTCTGCCTTGGCCTGGCAGTGTGGACACCCTGCCTTGCCCCCAGGCTCAGGGGCAAGGGCCCGGAGAGAGCACCACCCTGAAACGCTTTTCTCCCGGGCTTGGGAGCATTGTGCACGCCTGCTGGGAACAGTGGGAGGGAGCGCTTGCAAACCGGCCTTTGGAGGCAGACGGGGAGGTCTTCCAGTGGGAGAGGGCCGGTTGTGCTCAGAGGCCCCACAGGCCAGGGGCAGGACCCAGCAGGGCGCCTGCCCCTGGCAGCCTTGCCCAGACCTTCCTGGCCTCCGGGGGTACTGCCCCACCAAGGGGCAGGCTGCGGGGACTGGGTCCAGACATGCTCGGGCGCCTCCCCAGTCTCATCCCCGCTGGTGCCTTTCCCCTGGGCCTAGGCCTCGGTTGAGGCCTCCTTGGAGAGGAGGTTGCTGGCAGGGGCTGTCTCCACACTGCAAGGTGCTGGAGCTCAGAGGGCCTCGTCAGAGGGAAGGGACCAGCAAGGGGCTGGATGCCCAAGACCTCTTTGGCCCAGCAGCCTCAGGGCAGCAGGGAGAGCAAGAGGCCCAACTTGCCCCTAGGTCGGCTCTGCCCCTTCTCACACAGGCGGCCAACCCAGTAGCTGCCTGACAGACTCTGGCTCCCCCAAGCTCTCTGCCGGTGCAGGGGACAGGAACAGACGTGGGCATGTGGTTCTGCCTTGGCCTGGTACTGTGTTCCCCCTGCCTTGCCCCCAGGCTCAGGGGCAAGGGCCCGGTGAGAGCATCACTCCAAAGCGCTTTTCGCCCGGGCTTGGGAGCATTGTGCGAGCCTGGCGTGAACAGCGGGCGGGAGTGTTTGCAAACAGGACTTTGGAGGCAGCCGGGGAGGTCTTCCAGTGGGAGAGGGCCGGTTGTGCTCAGAGGCCTCACAGGCCAGGGGCAGGACCCAGCAGGGCCCCTGCCCCTGGCCAGCCTTGCCCAGACCTTCCTGGCCTCCGGGGGTACTGCCCCACCAAGGGGCAGGCTGCGGCGACTGGGTCCAGACATGTCCGTGCGCCTCCCCAAGATCATCCCTGCTGGTGCCTTTCCCCTGGGCGTAGGCCTCGGTTTAGGCCTCTTTGGAGAGGAGGTTGCTGGCAGGGGCTGTCTCCACACTGCAAGGTGCTGGAGCTCAGAGGGACTCGTCAGAGGGAAGGGACCAGCAAAGGGCTGGATGCCCAAGACCTCTTTGACCCAGCAGCCTCAGGGCAGCAGGGAGAGCAAGAGGCCCAACTTGCCCGTAGGTCGGCTCTGCCCCGTCTCACACAGGCAGCCAGCCCAGCAGCAGCCTGGCAGTCTCTGGCTCCCCCGAGCTCTCTGCCGGTGCAGGGGGCAGGAACAGACGTCTGCATGTCGTTCTGCCTTGGCCTGGGAGTGTTTTCCCCCTGCCTGGCCCCCAGGCTCAGGGGCAAGGGCCCGGAGAGAGCACCAGCCCGAAGCGCTTTTCTCCCGGGCTTGGGAGCATTGTGCGTGCCTGGCGGGAACAGCGGGTGGGAGTGCTTGCAAACCGGCCTTTGGAGGCAGCCGGGGAGGTCTTCCAGTGGGAGAGGGCCGGTTGTGCTCAGAGGCCCCACAGGCCAGGGGCAGGACCCAGCAGGGCCCCTGCCCCTGGCCAGCCTTGCCCAGACCTTCCTGGCCTCCGGGGGTACTGCCCCACCAAGGGGAAGGCTGTGGGGACTGGGTCCAGACATGTCCGTGCGCCTCCCCAGGATCATCCCCGCTGGTGCCTTTCCCCTGGGCGTAGGCCTCGGTTGAGGCCTCTTTGGAGAGGAGGTTGTTGGCAGGGGCTGTCTCCACACTGCAAGGTGCTGGAGCTCAGAGGGCCTCGTCAGAGGGAAGGGACCAGCAAAGGGCTGGATTCCCAAGAGCTCTTTGACCCAGCAGCCTCAGGGCAGCAGGGAGAGCAAGAGGCCCAACTTGCCCCTAGGTCGGCTCTGCCCCGCCCCAAACAGGCAGCCAGCCCAGCAGCAGCCTGGCAGTCTCTGGCTCCCCCGAGCTCTCTGCCGGTGTAGGGGGCAGGACCAGACGTGTGCATGTCGTTCTGCCTTGGCCTGGGAGTGTGTTCCCCCTGCCTGGCCCCCAGGCTCAGGGGCAAGGGCCCGGAGAGAGCACCAGCCTGAAGCGCTTTTCTCCCGGGCTTGGGAGCATTTTGCGGGCCTGGCGGGAACAGCGGGCTGGAGTGCTTGCAAACCGGCCTTTGGAGGCAGACGGGGAGGTCTTCCAGCGGGAGAGTGCCGGTTGTGCTCAGAGGCCCCACAGGCCAGGGGCAGGACCCAGCAGTGTCCCTGCCCCTGGCAGCCTTGCCCAGACCTTCCTGGCCTCCGGGGGTACAGCCCCACCAAGGGGCAGGCTGCGGGGACTGGGTCCAGACATGGCCGGGCGCCTCCCCAGGCTCATCCCCGCTGGTGCCTTTCCCCTGGGCCTAGGCCTCGGTTGAGGCCTCCTTGGAGAGGAGGTTGCTGGCAGGGGCTGTCTCCACACTGCAAGGTGCTGGAGCTCAGAGGGCCTCGTCAGCGGGAAGTGACCAGCAAGGGGCTGGATGCCCAAGACCTCTTTGGCCCAGCAGCCTCAGGTCAGCAGGGAGAGCAAGAGGCCCAACTTGCCCCTAGGTCGGCTCTGCCCCTTCCCACACAGGCGGCCAGCCCAGCAGCTGCCTGACAGACTCTGGCTCCCCCGAGCTCTCTGCCGGTGCAGGGATCAGGAACAGACGTGTGCATGTGGTTCTGCCTTGGTCTGGGAGTGTGGACCCACTGCCTGGCCCCCAGGCTCAGGGGCAAGGGCCCGGAGAGAGCACCACCCCGAAGCGCTCTTTTCCCGGGCTTGGGAGCATTGTGCGTGCCTGGCGGGAACAGCGGGCGCGAGTGTTGGCAAACCGGCCTTTGGAGGCAGTCGGGGAGGTCTCCAGCGGGAGAGGGCCGGTCATGCTCAGAGGCCCCACAGGCCAGGGGCAGGACCCAGCAGGGCCCCTGCCCCTGGCCAGCCTTGCCCAGACCTGTCTGGCCTCCGGGGATACTGCCCCACCAAGGGGCAGGCTGCGGGGACTGGGTCCAGACATTCCCAGGCGCCTCCCCAGGTTCATCCCCGCTGGTGCCTTTCCCTGGGACTAGGCCTCGGTTGAGGCCTCCTTGGAGAGGAGGTTGCTGGCAGGGGCTGTCTCCACACTGCAAGGTGCTAGAGCTCAGAGGGCCTCGTCAGATGGAAGGGACCAGCAAGGGGCTGGATGCCCAAGACCTCTTTGGCCCAGCAGCCTCAGGGCAGCAGGGAGAACAAGAGGCCCAACTTGCCCCTAGGTCAGCTCTGCCCCTTCCCACACAGGCGGCCAGCCCAGCAGCTGCCTGACAGACTCTGGCTCCCGCGAGCTCTCTGCCGGTGCAGCGGGCAGGAACAGACGTGTGCATGTGGTTCTGCCTTGGCCTGGGAGTGTGGATCACCTGCCTGGCCCCCAGGCTCAGGGGCAAGGGCCCGGAGAGAGCACCACCCCGAAGCGCTTTTCTCCCGGGCTTGGGAGCATTGTGCGCACCTGGTGGGAACAGTGGGCGGGAGTGCTTTCAAACCGGCCTTTGGAGGCAGCCGGGGAGGTCTTCCAGTGGGAGAGGGCCGGTTGTGCTCAGAGGCCCCACAGGCCAGGGGCAGGACCCAGCAGGGACCCTGCCCCTGGCCAGCCTTGCCCAGACCTTCCTGCCTCCGGGGGTACAGCCCCACCAAGGGGCAGGCTGCGGGGACTGGGTCCAGACATGCCCGGGCGCCTCCCCAGGCTCATCCTCGCTGGTGCCTTTCCCCTGGGCCTAGGCCTCGGTTGAGGCCTCGTAGCAGAGGAGGTTGCTGGCAGGGGCTGTCTCCACACTGCAAGGTGCTGGAGCTCAGAGGGCCTCGTCAGAGGGAAGGGACCAGCAAGGGGCTGGATGCCCAAGACCTCTTTGACCCAGCAGCCTCAGGGCAGCAGGGAGAGCAAGAGGCCCAACTTGCCCCTAGGTCGGCTCTGCCCCTTCCCACACAGGCGGCCAGCCCAGCAGCTGCCTGACAGACTCTGGCTCTGCCGAGCTCTCTGTCGGTGCAGGGGGCAGATCAGACGTGTGCATGTGGTTCTGCCTTGGCCTGGCAGTGTGGACACCCTGCCTTGCCCCCAGGCTCAGGGGCAAGGGCCCGGAGAGAGCACCACCCTGAAACGCTTTTCTCCCGGGCTTGGGAGCATTGTGCACGCCTGCTGGGAACAGTGGGAGGGAGCGCTTGCAAACCGGCCTTTGGAGGCAGACGGGGAGGTCTTCCAGTGGGAGAGGGCCGGTTGTGCTCAGAGGCCCCACAGGCCAGGGGCAGGACCCAGCAGGGCGCCTGCCCCTGGCAGCCTTGCCCAGACCTTCCTGGCCTCCGGGGGTACTGCCCCACCAAGGGGCAGGCTGCGGGGACTGGGTCCAGACATGCTCGGGCGCCTCCCCAGTCTCATCCCCGCTGGTGCCTTTCCCCTGGGCCTAGGCCTCGGTTGAGGCCTCCTTGGAGAGGAGGTTGCTGGCAGGGGCTGTCTCCACACTGCAAGGTGCTGGAGCTCAGAGGGCCTCGTCAGAGGGAAGGGACCAGCAAGGGGCTGGATGCCCAAGACCTCTTTGGCCCAGCAGCCTCAGGGCAGCAGGGAGAGCAAGAGGCCCAACTTGCCCCTAGGTCGGCTCTGCCCCTTCTCACACAGGCGGCCAACCCAGCAGCTGCCTGACAGACTCTGGCTCCCCCAAGCTCTCTGCCGGTGCAGGGGACAGGAACAGACGTGGGCATGTGGTTCTGCCTTGGCCTGGTAGTGTGTTCCCCCTGCCTTGCCCCCAGGCTCAGGGGCAAGGGCCCGGTGAGAGCATCACTCCAAAGCGCTTTTCGCCCGGGCTTGGGAGCATTGTGCGAGCCTGGCGTGAACAGCGGGCGGGAGTGTTTGCAAACCGGCCTTTGGAGGCAGCCGGGGAGGTCTTCCAGTGGGAGAGGGCCGGTTGTGCTCAGAGGCCCCACAGGCCAGGGGCAGGACCCAGCAGGGCCCCTGCCCCTGGCCAGCCTTGCCCAGACCTTCCTGGCCTCCGGGGGTACTGCCCCACCAAGGGGAAGGCTGTGGGGACTGGGTCCAGACATGTCCGTGCGCCTCCCCAGGATCATCCCCGCTGGTGCCTTTCCCCTGGGCGTAGGCCTCGGTTGAGGCCTCTTTGGAGAGGAGGTTGTTGGCAGGGGCTGTCTCCACACTGCAAGGTGCTGGAGCTCAGAGGGCCTCGTCAGAGGGAAGGGACCAGCAAAGGGCTGGATTCCCAAGACCTCTTTGACCCAGCAGCCTCAGGGCAGCAGGGAGAGCAAGAGGCCCAACTTGCCCCTAGGTCGGCTCTGCCCCGCCCCAAACAGGCAGCCAGCCCAGCAGCAGCCTGGCAGTCTCTGGCTCCCCCGAGCTCTCTGCCGGTGTAGGGGGCAGGACCAGACGTGTGCATGTCGTTCTGCCTTGGCCTGGGAGTGTGTTCCCCCTGCCTGGCCCCCAGGCTCAGGGGCAAGGGCCCGGAGAGAGCACCAGCCCGAAGCGCTTTTCTCCCGGGCTTGGGAGCATTTTGCGGGCCTGGCGGGAACAGCGGGCTGGAGTGCTTGCAAACCGGCCTTTGGAGGCAGACGGGGAGGTCTTCCAGCGGGAGAGTGCCGGTTGTGCTCAGAGGCCCCACAGGCCAGGGGCAGGACCCAGCAGTGTCCCTGCCCCTGGCAGCCTTGCCCAGACCTTCCTGGCCTCCGGGGGTACAGCCCCACCAAGGGGCAGGCTGCGGGGACTGGGTCCAGACATGGCCGGGCGCCTCCCCAGGCTCATCCCCGCTGGTGCCTTTCCCCTGGGCCTAGGCCTCGGTTGAGGCCTCCTTGGAGAGGAGGTTGCTGGCAGGGGCTGTCTCCACACTGCAAGGTGCTGGAGCTCAGAGGGCCTCGTCAGCGGGAAGTGACCAGCAAGGGGCTGGATGCCCAAGACCTCTTTGGCCCAGCAGCCTCAGGTCAGCAGGGAGAGCAAGAGGCCCAACTTGCCCCTAGGTCGGCTCTGCCCCTTCCCACACAGGCGGCCAGCCCAGCAGCTGCCTGACAGACTCTGGCTCCCCCGAGCTCTCTGCCGGTGCAGGGATCAGGAACAGACGTGTGCATGTGGTTCTGCCTTGGTCTGGGAGTGTGGACCCACTGCCTGGCCCCCAGGCTCAGGGGCAAGGGCCCGGAGAGAGCAACACCCCGAAGTGCTTTTCTCCCGGGCTTGGGAGCATTGTGCGTGCCTGGCAAGAACAGCGGGCGGGAGTGTTGCAAACCGGCCTTTGGAGGCAGCCGGGGAGGTCTTCGAGTGGGAGAGGGCCGGTTGTGCTCAGAGGCCCCAGAGGCCATGGGCAGGACCCAGCAGGGCCCCTGCCCCTGGCCAGCCTTGCCCAGACCTTCCTGCCTCCGGGGTTACAGCCCCACCAAGGGGCAGGCTGCGGGGACTGGGTCCAGACATGCCCGGGCGCCTCCCCAGTCTCATCCCCGCTGGTGCCTTTCCCCTGGGCTTAGGCCTCGGTTGAGGCCTCCTTGGAGAGGAGGTTGCTGGCAGGGGCTGTCTCCACACTGCAAGGTGCTGGAGCTCAGAGGGCCTCGTCAGAGGGAAGGGACCAGCAAGGGGCTGGATGCCCAAGACCTCTTTGGCCCAGCAGCCTCAGGGCAGCAGGGAGAGCAAGAGGCCCAACTTGCCCCTAGGTCGGCTCTGCCCCTTCCCACACAGGCGGCCAGCCCAGCAGCTGCCTGACAGACTCTGGCTCCCCTGAGCTCTCTGCCGGTGCAGGGGGCAGGAACAGACCTGTGCATGTGGTTCTGCCTTGGCCTGGGAGTGTGTTCCCCCTGCATTGCCCCCAGGCTCAGGGGCAAGGGCCCGGTGAGAGCACCACCCCGAAGCGCTTTTCTCCCGGGCTTGAGAGCATTGTGCGCGCCTGCTGGGAACAGTGGGCGGGAGCGCTTGCAAACCGGCCTTTGGAGGCAGCCGGGGAGGTCTTCCAGTGGGAGAGGGCCGGTTGTGCTCAGAGGCCCCACAGGCCAGGGGCAGGACCCAGCACGGCCCCTGCCCCTGGCCAGCCTTGCGCAGACCTTCCTGGCCTCCGGGGGTACTGCCCCACCAAGGGGCAGGCTGCGGGGACTGGGTCCAGACATGCTCGGGCGCCTCCCCTGGCTCATCCCCGCTGGTGCATTTCCCCTGGGCCTAGGCCTCGGTTGAGGCCTCCTTGGAGAGGAGGTTGCTGGCAGGGGCTGTCTCCACACTGCAAGGTGCTGGAGCTCAGAGGGCCTCGTCAGAGGGAAGGGACCAGTAAGGGGCTGGATGCCCAAGACGACTTTGGCCCAGCAGCCTCAGGGCAGCAGGGAGAGCAAGAGGCCCAACTTGCCCCTAGGACGGCTCTGCCCCTTCCCACACAGGCGGCCAACCCAGCAGCTGCCTGACAGACTCTGGCTCCCTCAAGCTCTCTGCCGGTAGAGGGGACAGGAACAGACTTGGGCATGTGGTTCTGCCTTGGACTGGGAGTGTGTTCCCCCTGCCTTGCCCCCAGGCTCAGGGGCAAGGGCCCGGAGAGAGCACCACCCCGAAGCGCTTTTTTCCCGGGCTTGGGAGCATTGTGCGTGCCTGGCGGGAACATCGGGCGCGAGTGTTGGCAAACCGGCCTTTGGAGGCAGTCGGGGAGGTCTCTAGCGGGAGAGGGCCGGTCATGCTCAGAGGCCCCACAGGCCAGGGGCAGGACCCAGCAGGGCCCCTGCCCCTGGCCAGCCTTGCCCAGACCTGTCTGGCCTCCGGGGGTACTGCCCCACCAAGGGGCAGGCTGCGGGGCCTGGGTCCAGACATTCCCAGGCGCCTCCCCAGGTTCATCCCCGCTGGTGCCTTTCCCTGGGACTAGGCCTCGGTTGAGGCCTCCTTGGAGAGGAGGTTGCTGGCAGGGGCTGTCTCCACACTGCAAGGTGCTAGAGCTCAGAGGGCCTCGTCAGATGGAAGGGACCAGCAAGGGGCTGGATGCCCAAGACCTCTTTGGCACAGCAGCCTCAGGGCAGCAGGGAGAGCAAGAGGCCCAACTTGCCCCTAGGTCAGCTCTGCCCCTTCCCACACAGGCGGCCAGCCCAGCAGCTGCCTGACAGACTCTGGCTCCCGCGAGCTCTCTGCCGGTGCAGGGGGCAGGAACAGACGTGTGCATGTGGTTCTCCCTTGGCCTGGGAGTGTGGATCACCTGCCTGGCCCCCAGGCTCAGGGGCAAGGGCCCGGAGAGAGCACCACCCCGAAGTGCTTTTCTCCCGGGCTTGGGCGCATTGTGCGCGCCTGGTGGGAACAGTGGGCGGGAGTGCTTGCAAACCGGCCTTTGGAGGCAGCCGGGGAGGTCTTCCAGTGGGAGAGGGCCGGTTGTGCTCAGAGGCCCCACAGGCCAGGGGCAGGACCCAGCAGGGACCCTGCCCCTGGCCAGCCTTGCCCAGACCTTCCTGCCTCCGGGGGTACAGCCCCACCAAGGGGCAGGCTGCGGGGACTGGGTCCAGACATGCCCGGGCGCCTCCCCAGGCTCATCCCCGCTGGTGCCTTTCCCCAGGGCCTAGGCCTCGGTTGAGGCCTCGTTGCAGAGGAGGTTGCTGGCAGGGGCTGTCTCCACACTGCAAGGTGCTGGAGCTCAGAGGGCCTCGTCAGAGGGAAGGGACCAGCAAGGGGCTGGATGCCCAAGACGTCTTTGACCCAGCAGCCTCAGGGCAGCAGGGAGAGCAAGAGGCCCAACTTGCCCCTAGGTCGGTTCTGCCCCTTCCCACACAGGCGGCCAGCCCAGCAGCTGCCTGACAGACTCTGGCTCTGCCGAGCTCTCTGTCGGTGCAGGGGGCAGATCAGACGTGTGCATGTGGTTCTGCCTTGGCCTGGCAGTGTGGACACCCTGCCTTGCCCCCAGGCTCAGGGGCAAGGGCCCGGAGAGAGCACCACCCTGAAGCGCTTTTCTCCCGGGCTTGGGAGCATTGTGCACGCCTGCTGGGAACAGTGGGAGGGAGCGCTTGCAAACCGGCCTTTGGAGGCAGACGGGGAGGTCTTCCAGTGGGAGAGGGCCGGTTGTGCTCAGAGGCCCCACAGGCTAGGGTCAGGACGCAGCAGGGCCCGTGCCCATGGCCAGCCTTGCCCAGACCTTCCTGGCCTCCGGGGGTACTGCCCCACCAAGGGGCAGGCTGCGGGGACTGGGTCCAGACATGCTCGGGCGCCTCCCCTGGCTCATCCCCGCTGGTGCCTTTCCCCTGGGCCTAGGCCTCGGTTGAGGCCTCCTTGGAGAGGAGGTTGCTGGCAGGGGCTGTCTCCACACTGCAAGGTGCTGGAGCTCAGAGGGCCTCGTCAGAGGGAAGGGACCAGCAAAGGGCTGGATGCCCAAGACCTCTTTGACCCAGCAGCCTCAGGGCAGCAGGGAGAGCAAGAGGCCCAACTTGCCCCTAGGTTGGCTCTGCCCCGTCCCACACAGGCAGCCAGCCCAGCAGCAGCCTGGCAGTCTCTGGCTCCCCCGAGCTCTCTGCCGGTGTAGGGGGCAGGAACAGACGTGTGCATGTCGTTCTGCCTTGGCCTGGGAGTGTGTTCCCCCTGCCTGGCCCCCAGGCTCAGGGGCAAGGGCCCGGAGAGAGCACCACCCCGAAGCGCTTTTCTCCCGGGCTTGGGAGCATTGTGCGGGCATGGTGGGAAGAGCGGGCCGGAGTGCTTGCAAACCGTCCTTTGGAGGCAGATGGGGAGGTCTTTCAGCGGGAGAGTGCCGGTTGTGCTCAGACGCCCCACAGGCCAGGGGCAGGACCCAGCAGTGTCCCTGCCCCTGGCAGCCTTGCCCAGACCTTCCTGGCCTCCGGGGGTACTGCCCCACCAAGGGGCAGGCTGCGGGTACTGGGTCCAGACATGCTCGGGCGCCTCCCCTGGCTCATCCCCGCTGGTGCCTTTCCCCTGGGCCTAGGCCTCGGTTGAGGCCTCCTTGGAGAGGAGGTTGCTGGCAGGGGTTGTGTCCACACTGCAAGGTGCTGGAGCTCAGAGGGCCTCGTCAGAGGGAAGGGACCAGTAAGGGGCTGGATGCCCAAGACCTCTTTGGCCCAGCAGCCTCAGGGCAGCAGGGAGAGCAAGAGGCCCAACTTGCCCCTAGCGCGGCTCTGCCCCTTCCCACACAGGCGGCCAACCCAGCAGCTGCCTGACAGACTCTGGCTCCCCCAAGTTCTCTGGCAGTGCAGGGGTCAGGAACAGACGTGTGCATGTGGTTCTGCCTTGGCCTGGGAGTGTGTTCCCCCTGCCTTGCCCCCAGGCTCAGGGGCAAGGGCCCGGAGAGAGCACCACCCCGAAGCGCTTTTCTCCCGGGCTTGGGAGCATTGTGCGAGACTGGCGTGAACAGCGGGCGGGAGTGTTTGCAAACAGGACTTTGGAGGCAGCCGGGGAGGTCTTCCAGTGGGAGAGGGCCGGTTGTGCTCAGAGGCCCCACAGGCCAGGGGCAGGACCCAGCACGGCCCCTGCCCCTGGCTAGCCTTGCCCAGAACTTCCTGGCCTCCGGGGGTACTGCCTCACCAAGGGGCAGGCTGCGGCGACTGGGTCCAGACATGTCCGTGCGCCTCCCCAAGATCATCCCTGCTGGTGCCTTTCCCCTGGGCGTAGGCCTCGGTTTAGGCCTCTTTCGAGAGGAGGTTGCTGGCAGGGGCTGTCTCGACACTGCAAGGTGCTGGAGCTCAGAGGGACTCGTCAGAGGGAAGGGACCAGCAAAGGGCTGGATGCCCAAGACCTCTTTGACCCAGCAGCCTCAGGGCAGGAGGGAGAGCAAGAGGCCCAAATTGCCCCTAGGTCGGCTCTTCCCCGTCCCACACAGGCAGCCAGCCCAGCAGCAGCCTGGCAGTCTCTGGCTCCCCCGAGCTCTCTGCCGGTGCAGGGGGCAGGAACAGACGTGTGCATGTCGTTCTGCATTGGCCTGGGAGTGTTTTCCCCCTGCCTGGCCCCCAGGCTCAGGGGCAAGGGCCCGGAGAGAGCACCACCCCAAAGCGCTTTTTTCCCGGGCTTGGGAGCATTGTGCGTGCCTGGCGGGAACAGCGGGTAGGAGTGCTTGCAAACCGTCCTTTGGAGGCAGCCGGGGAGGTCTTTCAGCGGGAGAGTGTCGGTTGTGCTCAGACGCCCCACAGGCCAGGGGCAGGACCCAGCAGTGTCCCTGCCCCTGGCAGCCTTGCCCAGACCTTCCTGGCCTCCGGGGGTACTGCCCCACCAAGGGGCAGGCTGCGGGGACTGGGTCCAGACATGCTCGGGCGCCTCCCCTGGCTCATCCCCGCTGGTGCCTTTCCCCTGGGCCTAGGCCTCGGTTGAGGCCTCCTTGGAGAGGAGGTTGCTGGCAGGGGTTGTGTCCACACTGCAAGGTGCTGGAGCTCAGAGGGCCTCGTCAGAGGGAAGGGACCAGTAAGGGGCTGGATGCCCAAGACGTCTTTGGCCCAGCAGCCTCAGGGCAGCAGGGAGAGCAAGAGGCCCAACTTGCCCCTAGGGCGGCTCTGCACCTTCCCACACAGGCGGCCAACCCAGCAGCTGCCTGACAGACTCTGGCTCCCCCAAGTTCTCTGGCAGTGCAGGGGACAGGAACAGACGTGGGCATGTGGTTCTGCCTTGGCCTGGGAGTGTGTTCCCCCTGCCTTGCCCCCAGGCTCAGGGGCAAGGGCCCGGAGAGAGCACCACCCCGAAGCGCTTTTCTCCCGGGCTTGGGAGCATTGTGCGAACCTGGCGTGAACAGCGGGCGGGAGTGTTTGCAAACAGGACTTTGGAGGCAGCCGGGGAGGTCTTCCAGTGGGAGAGGGCCGGTTGTGCTCAGAGGCCCCACAGGCCAGGGGCAGGACCCAGCAGGGCCCCTGCCCCTGGCCAGCCTTGCCCAGACCTTCCTGGCCTCCGGGTGTGCTGCCCCACCAAGGGGCAGGCTGCGGGGACTGGGTCCAGACATGCTCGGGCGCCTCCCCTGGCTCATCCCCGCTGGTGCCTTTCCCCTGGGCCTAGGCCTCGGTTGAGGCCTCCTTGGAGAGGAGGTTGCTGGCAGGGGCTGTCTCCACACTGCAAGGTGCTGGAGCTCAGAGGGCCTCGTCAGAGGGAAGGGACCAGTAAGGGGCTGGATGCCCAAGACGTCTTGGGCCCAGCAGCCTCAGGGCAGCAGGGAGAACAAGAGGCCCAACTTGCCCCTAGGGCGGCTCTGCCCCTTCCCACACAGGCGGCCAACCCAGCAGCTGCCTGAAAGACGCTGGCTCCCCCAAGCTCTCTGCCGGTGCAGGGGACAGGAACAGACGTGGGCATGTGGTTCTGCCTTGGCCTGGGAGTGTGTTCCCCCTGCCTTGCCCCCAGGCTCAGGGGCAAGGGCCCGCAGAGAGCATCACTCCAAAGCGCTTTTCTCACGGGCTTGGGAGCATTGTGCGAGCCTGGCGTGAACAGCAGGCGGGAGTGTTTGCAAACAGGACTTTGGAGGCAGCCGGGGAGGTCTTCCAGTGGGAGAGGGCCGGTTGTGCTCAGAGGCCCCACAGGCCAGGGGCAGGACCCAGCAGGGCCCCTGCCCCTGGCCAGCCTTGCCCAGACCTTCCTGGCCTCCGGGGGTACTGCCCCACCAAGGGGCAGGCTGCGGGGTCTGGGTCCAGACATGTCCGTGCGCCTCCCCAGGATCATCCCCGCTGGTGCCTTTCCCCTGGGCGTAGGCCTCGGTTTAGGCCTCTTTGGAGAGGAGGTTGCTGGCAGGGGCTGTCTCCACACTGCAAGGTGCTGGCGCTCAGAGGGCCTCGTCAGAGGGAAGGAACCAGCAAAGGGCTGGATGCCCAAGACCTCTTTGACCCAGGAGCCTCAGGGCAGCAGGGAGAGCAAGAGGCCCAACTTGCCCCTAGGTCGGCTCTGCCCCGTCCCACACAGGCAGCCAGCCCAGCAGCAGCCTGGCAGTCTCTGGCTCCCCCGAGCTCTCTGCCGGTGTAGGGGGCAGGAACAGACGTGTGCATGTCGTTCTGCCTTGGCCTGGGAGTGTGTTCCCCCTGCCTGGCCCCCAGGCTCAGGGGCAAGGGCCCGGAGAGAGCACCAGCCCGAAGCGCTTTTCTCCCGGGCTTGGGAGCATTGTGCGTGCCTGGTGGGAACAGCGGGTGGGAGTGCTTGCAAACGTCCTTTGGAGGCAGACGGGGAGGTCTTCCAGCGGGAGAGTGCCGGTTGTGCTCAGACGCACCACAGGCCAGGGGCAGGACCCAGCAGTGTCCCTGCCCCTGGCAGCCTTGCCCAGACCTTCCTGGCCTCCGGGGGTACTGCCCCACCAAGGGGCAGGTTGGGGGGACTGGGTCCAGACATGGCCGGGCGCCTCCCCAGGCTCATCCCCGCTGGTGCCTTTCCCCTAGGCCTAGGCCTCGGTTGAGGCCTCCTTTGACAGGAGGTTGCTGGCAGGGGCTGTCTCCACACTGCAAGGTGCTGGAGCTCAGAGGGCCTCGTCAGAGGGAAGGGACCAGAAAGGGGCTGGATGCCCAAGACCTCTTTGGACCAGCAGCCTCAGGGCAGCAGGGAGAGCAAGAGGCCCAACTTGCCCCTAGGTCGGCTCTGCCCCTTCCCACACAGGCCGCCAGCCCAGCAGCTGCCTGGCAGACTCTGGCTCCCCCGAGCTCTCTGCCGGTGCAGGGGTCAGGAACAGACGTGTGCATGTGGTTCTGCCTTGGCCTGGGAGTGTGTTCCCCCTGCATTGCCCCCAGGCTCAGGGGCAAGGGCCGGGAGAGAGCACCACCCCGAAGCGCTTTTCTCCCGGGCTTGGGAGCATTGTGCATGCCTGGCGGGAACAGCGGGCGCGAGTGTTGGCAAACCGGCCTTTGGAGGCAGGCGGGGAGGTCTTCCAGCGGGAGAGGGCCGGTTGTGCTCAGAGGCCCCACAGGCCAGGGGCAGGACGCAGCAGGGCCCGTTCCCCTGGCCAGCCTTGCCCAGACCTTCCTGGCCTCTGGGGGTACTGCCCCACCAAGGGGCAGGCTGCGGGGACTGGGTCCAGACATGCCCGGGCGCCTCCCCAGGCTCATCCCCGCTGGTGCCTTTCCCCTGGGCCTAGGCCTCGGTTTAGGCCTCCTTGGAGAGGAGGTTGCTGGCAGGGGCTGTCTCCACACTGCAAGGTGCTGGAGCTCAGAGGGCCTCCTCAGAGGGAAGGGACCAGCAAAGGGCTGGATGCCCAAGACCTCTTTGACCCAGCAGCCTCAGGGCAGCAGGGAGAGCAAGAGGCCCAACTTGCCCCTAGGTCGGCTCTGCCCCGTCCCACACAGGCAGCCAGCCCAGCAGCAGCCTGGCAGTCTCTGGCTCCCCCGAGCTCTCTGCCGGTGTAGGGGGCAGGAACAGACGTGTGCATGTCGTTCTGCCTTGGCCTGGGAGTGTATTCCCCCTGCCTGGCCCCCAGGCTCAGGGGCAAGGGCCCGGAGAGAGCACCACCCCGAAGCGCTTTTCTCCCGGGCTTGGGAGCATTTTGCGTGCTTGGTGGGAACAGTGGGTGGGAGTGCTTGCAAACCGGCCTTTGGAGGCAGCCGGGGAGGTCTTCCAGTGGGAGAGGGCCGGTTGTGCTCAGAGGCCCCACAGGCCAGGGGCAGGACCCAGCAGGGCCCCAGCCCCTGGCCTGCCTTGCCCAGACCTTCCTGCCTCCGGGGTTACAGCCCCACCAAGGGGCAGGCTGCGGGGACTGGGTCCAGACATGCCCGGGCGCCTCCCCAGTCTCATCCCCGCTGGTGCCTTTCCCCTGGGCTTAGGCCTCGGTTGAGGCCTCCTTGGAGAGGAGGTTGCTGGCAGGGGCTGTCTCCACACTGCAAGGTGCTGGAGCTCAGAGGGCCTCGTCAGAGGGAAGGGACCAGCAAGGGGCTGGATGCCCAAGACCTCTTTGGCCCAGCAGCCTCAGGGCAGCAGGGAGAGCAAGAGGCCCAACTTGCCCCTAGGTCGGCTCTGCCCCTTCCCACACAGGCGGCCAGCCCAGCAGCTGCCTGACAGACTCTGGCTCCCCTGAGCTCTCTGCCGGTGCAGGGGGCAGGAATAGACGTGTGCATGTGGTTCTGCCTTGGCCTGGGAGTGTGTTCCCCCTGCATTGCCCCCAGGCTCAGGGGCAAGGGCCCGGTGAGAGCACCACCCCGAAGCGCTTTTCTCCCGGGCTTGAGAGCATTGTGCGCGCCTGCTGGGATCAGTGGGCGGGAGCGCTTGCAAACCTGCCTTTGGAGGCAGCCGGGGAGGTCTTCCAGTGGGAGAGGGCCGGTTGTGCTCAGAGGCCCCACAGGCCAGGGGCAGGACCCAGCAGGGCCCCTGCCCCTGGCCAGCCTTGCCCAGACCTTCCTGGCCTCCGGGGGTACTGCCCCACCAAGGGGCAGGCTGCGGGGACTGGGTCCAGACATGCTCGGGCGCCTCCCCTGGCTCATACCCGCTGGTGCATTTCCCCTGGGCCTAGGCCTCGGTTGAGGCCTCCTTGGAGAGGAGGTTGCTGGCAGGGGCTGTCTCCACACTGCAAGGTGCTGGAGCTAAGAGGGCCTCGTCAGAGGGAAGGGACCAGCAAGGGGCTGGATGCCCAAGACCTCTTTGGCCCAGCAGCCTCAGGGCAGCAGGGAGAGCAAGAGGCCCAACTTGCCCCTAGGTCGGCTCTGCCCCTTCCCACACAGGCGGCCAGCCCAGCAGCTGCCTGAGAGACTCTGGCTCCCCTGAGCTCTCTGCCGGTGCAGGGGGCAGGAACAGACGTGTGCATGTGGTTGTGCCTTGGCCTGGGAGTGTGGAACCCCTGCATTGCCCCAAGGCTCAGGGGCAAGGGCCCGGTGGGAGCACCACCCCGAAGCGCTTTTCTCCCGGGCTTGGGAGCATTGTGCGCGCCTGGTGGGAAGAGTGGGCGGGAGTGTTGGCAAACCGGCCTTTGGAGGCAGCCGGGGAGGTCTTCCAGCGGGAGAGGGCCGGATGTGCTCAGAGGCCCCACAGGCCAGGGGCAGGGCTCAGCAGGTCCCCTGCCCCTGGCCAGCCTTTCCCAGTCCTACCTGGCCTCCGGGGGTACTGCCCCACCAAGGGGCAGGCTGCGGGAACTGGGTCCAGACATGCCCGGGCGCCTCCCCAGGCTCATCCCCGCTGGTGCCTTTCCCCTGTGCATAGGCCTCGGTTTAGGCCTCCTTGGAGAGGAGGTTGCTGGCAGGGGCTGTCTCCACACTGCAAGGTGTTGGAGCTCAGAGGGCCTCGTCAGAGGGAAGGGACCAGCAAAGGCCTGGATGCCCAAGACCTCTTTGGCCCAGCAGCCTCAGGGCAGCAGGGAGAGCAAGAGGCCCAACTTGTCCCTAGGTCGGCTCTGCCCCGACCCACACAGGCAGCCAGCCCTGCAGCAGCCTGGCAGTCTCTGGCTCCCCCGAGCTCTCTGCCGGTGTAGGGGGCAGGAACAGACGTTTGCATGTCGTTCTGCCTTGGCCTGGGAGTGTGTTCCCCCTGCATGGCCCCCAGGCTCATGGGCAAGGGCCCGTAGAGAGCACCACCCCGAAGCGCTTTTCTCCGGGGTTTGGAACATTGTGTGTGGCTGGCGGGAACAGCGAGTGGGAGTGCTTGCAAAGCGGCCTTTGGGGGCAGCCGGGGACGTCCTCCATGGTCCCGGAGAGAACACCACCCCGAAGCGCTTTTCTCACGGTCTTGGGAGCATTGTGCGCGGCTGGCGGGAACAGCGGGCATGAGTGCTTGCAAACTGTCCTTTGGAGGCAGCCGGGGAGGTCTTCCAAGGGCCCGGACTGATCACCACCCCAAAATGCTTTTCTCCCGGGCTTGGGAGCATTGTGTGCGGCTGTCGGGAACAGCGGACATGAGTGCTTACAAACCGGCCTTTGGAGGCAGCCCGGGAGGTCTTCCAAGGGCCCGGAGAGAGCACCACCCCAAAATGCTTTTCTCCCGGGATTGGGAGCATTGTTCGTGGCTGGCGGAAGCAGCGGGAATGAGTACTTACAAACCGGCCTTTGGAGGCAGCCGGGGAGGTCTTGAAAGTGCCCGGAGAGAGCACCACCCCGAAGCGCTTTTCTCCCGGGCTTGGGAGCATTGTGTGTGGCTGGCGGAAACAGCGGGAATGAGTACTTACAAACCAGGCTTTGGAGGCAGCCGGGGAGGTCTTGAAAGTGCCCGGAGAGAGCACCACCCCGAAGCGCTTTTCTCCCGGGCTTGGGAGCATTGTGCGCGGCTGGCGGGAACAGCAGGCAGGAGTGCTTGCAAACTGGCCTTTGGAGGCAGCCGGGGAGGTCTTCCAAGGGCCCGGAGTGAGCACCACCCCAAAATGCTTTTCTCCCGGGCTTGGGAGCATTGTGCGCGGCTGGTGGGAACAACGGGCATGAGTGCTTGCAAACCGGCCTTTGGAGGCAGCCGGGGACGTCTTCCAACGGCCCGGAGAGAGCACCACCCCGAAGCACTTTTCTCCCATGTTTGGGAGCATTGTGCGTGGCTGGCGGGAACAGCAGGAAGGAGTCCTTGCAAACCAGCCTTTGGAGGCAGCCGGGGAGGTTTTCCAAGGGCCTGTAGAGAGCACCACCCCGAAGCGCTTTTCTCCCGGGCTTGGGAGCATTGTGCGCGGGTGCCGGGAACAGCAGGCAGGAGTGCTTGAAAACCGGCCTTTTGAGGCAGCCGGGGAGGTCTTCCAGGGCCCGGTGTGAGCACCACCCCAAAAAGCTTTTCTCCCGGGCTTGGGAGCATTGTGCGCGGCTGGTGGGAACAGCGGGCATGAGTGCTTGCAAACTGGCCATTGGAGGCAGTCGGGGAGGTCTTCCAAAGGCCTGGAGAGAGCACCACCCCGAAGCGCTTTTCTCCCGTGATTGGGAGCATTGTGCGCGGCTGGCGGGAACAGCGGGCGGGAGTGCTTGCAAACCGGCCTTTGGAGGCAGCCGGGGAGGTCTTCCAAGGGCCAGGAGAGAGCACCACCCCGAAGTGCTTTTCTCCCGGGCTTGGAACATTTGCGTGGATGGCGGGAACAGCGAGTAGGAGTGCTTCCAAACCGGCCTTTGGGGGCAGCCGGAGAGGTCTTCCAAGGGCCCGGACTGATCACCACCCCAAAATGCTTTTCTCCCGGGCTTGGGAGCATTGTGCGTGGCTGGCGGAAGCAGCAGGAATGAGTACTTACAAACCTGCCTTTGGAGGCAGCCGGGGAGGTCTTGAAAGTGCCCGGAGAGAGCACCACCCTGAAGCGCTTTTCTCCCGGGCTTGGGAGCATTGTGCGCGGCTGGCGGGAACAGCAGGCAGGAGTGCTTGCAAGCTGGCCTTTGGAGGCAGCCGGGGAGGTCTTCCAAGGGACCGGAGTGAGCACCACCCCAAAATGCTTTTCTCCCGGGCTTGGGAGCATTGTGCGTGGCTGGCGGGAACAGCAGGAAGGAGTCCTTGCAAACCGGCCTGTGGAGGCAGCCGGGGAGGTCTTCCAAGGGCCTGTAGAGAGCACCACCCCGAAGCGCTTTTCTCCCGGGCTTGGGAGCATTGTGCGCGGGTGCCGGGAACAGCAGGCAGGAGTGCTTGAAAACCGTCCTTTGGAGGCAGCCGGGGAGGTCTTCCAGGGCCCGGTGTGAGCACCACCCCAAAATGCTTTTCTCCCGGGCTTGGGAGCATTGTGCGTGGCTGGTGGGAACAGCGGGCGGGAGTGCTTACAAACCGGCCTTTGGAGGCAGCTGGGGAGGTCTTCCAAGGGCCAGGAGAGAGCACCACCCAGAAGGGCTTTTCTCCCGGGCTTGGAACATTTGCGCAGACGGCGGGAACAGCGCGTGGGAGTGCTTCCAAACTGGCCTTTGGGGGCACCCCGGGAGATCTTCCATGGGCACGGAGAGAACACCACCCCGAAGCGCTTTTCTCAGGGGTTTTGGAGGATTGTGCGTGGCTGGCGGGAACAGCGAGTGGGAGTGCTTGCAAACCGGCCTTTGGGGACAGCCTGGGAGGTCTTCCAAGGGCCCGGAGAGAGCACCACCCCGAAGCACTTTTCTCCCGGTCTTGGGAGCATTGTGCGAGGCTGGCGGGAACAGCGGGCGGGAGTGCTTGCAAACCGGCCTTTGGAGGCAGCCGGGGAGGTCTTCCAAGGGCCCGCAGAGAGCACCATCCCGAAGCACTTTTCTCCCGGAAATGGGAGCATTGTGCGCGGCTGTCGGGAACAGCGGACGTGAGTGCTTGCAAACAGGCCTTTGTAGGCAGCCGGGGAGGTCTTCCAAGGGCCCGGAGAGAGCACCACCCCAAAATGCTTTTCTCCCGGGCTTGGGAGCATTGTGTACGGCTGGCGGGTCAGCGGGAGGGAGTTCTTGATAACCAGCCTTTGGAGGCAGCCGGGGAGGTCTTCCAAGGGCCGGGAGAGAGCACCACCCCGAAGCGCTTTTCTCCCGGGCTTGGGAGCATTGTGCGCGGCTGGCGGGAACAGCGGGATTGAGTGCTTGCAAACCTGCCTTTGGAGGCAGCCGGGGAGCTCTTCCAAGGGCCGGGAGAGAGCACCACCCCGAAGCGCTTTTCTCCCGGGCTTGGGAGCATTGTGCGCGGCGGGCGGGAACAGCGGGCATGAGTGCTTGCAAACCGGCCTTTGGAGGCAGCAGGGGAGGTCTTCCAAGGGCCCGGAGAGATCACCACCCCGAAGCGCTTTTCTCCCGTGATTGGGAGCATTGTGTGCGGCTGGCGGGACAGCGGGAGGGAGTTCTTGAAAACCAGCCTTTGGAGGCAGCCGGGGAGGTGTTCCAAGGGCCGGGACAGAGCACCACACCGAAGCGCTTTTCTCCTGGGCTTGGAGCATTTGCACGGATGGCGGGAACAGCGAGTGGGAGTGCTTGCAAACCGGCCTTTGGGGGAAGCCCAGGAGGTCTTTCTTGGGCCCAGAGAGAACACCACCCCGAAATGCTTTTCTCCCGGGCTAGGGAGCATTGTGCGCGTGTGGCGGGAGAAGCAGGCAGAAGTGCTTGCAAACCGGCCTTGGAGGCAGCCAGGGTGGTCTTCCAAGGGCCCGGAGTGAGCACCACCCAAAAATGCTTTTCTCCCGGGCTAGGGAGCATTGTGCGCGGCTGGTGGGAACAGCGGGCATGAGGGCTTGCAAACCGGCCATTGGAGGCAGCCGGGGTGGTCTTCCAGCGAGAGAGGGCCGGTTGTGCTCAGAGGCCCCACAGGCCAGGGGCAGGACCCAGCAGGGCCCCTGCCCCTGGCCAGCCTTGCCCAGATCTTCCTCGCCTCCGGGGGTACTGCCCCACCAAGGGGCAGGCTGCGGGGACTGGGTCCAGACATGGCCGAGCGCCTCCCCTGGCTCATCCCCGCTGGTGCCTTTCCCCTGGGCCTAGGCCTCGGTTGAGACCTCCTTGGAGAGAGGTTGCTGGCAGGGGCTGTCTGCACACTGCAAGGTGCTGGAGCTCAGAGGGCCTCGTCAGAGGGAAGGGACCAGCAAGGGGCTGGATGCCCAAGACCTCTTTGGCCCAGCAGCCTCAGGGCAGCAGGGAGAGCAAGAGGCCCAACTTGCCCCTAGGTCGGCTCTGCCCCTTCCCACACAGGCGGCCAGCCCAGCAGCTGCCTGACAGACTCTGGCTCCCCCGAGCTCTCTGCCTGTGCAGGGGGCAGGAACAGACGTGTGCATGTGGTTCTGCCTTGGTCTGGGAGTGTGGACCCCCTGCCTGGCCCCCAGGCTCAGGGGCAAGGGCCCGGAGAGAGCACCACCCCAAAGCGCTTTTCTCCCGGGCTTGGGAGCATTGTGCGAGCCTGGTGGGAACAGTGGGCAGGAGTGTTGGCAAACCGGCCTTTGGAGGCAGCCGGGGAGGTCTTCCAGTGGGAGAGGGCCGGATGTGCTCAGAGGCCCCACAGGCCAGGGGCAGGACCCAGCAGGTCCCCTGCCCCTGGCCAGCCTTGCTCAGACCTTCCTGGCCTCCGGGGGTACTGCCCCACCAAGGGGCAGGCTGCGGGAACTGGTTCCAGACATGCCCGGGCGCCTCCCCAGGCTCATCCCCGCTGGTGCCTTTCCCCTGGGCCTAGGCCTCGGTTGAGGCCTCCTTGGAGAGGAGGTTGCTGGCAGGGGCTGTCTCCACACTGCCAGGTGCTGGACCTCAGAGGGCCTCGTCAGAGGGAAGGGACCAGCAAGGGGCTGGATGCCCAAGACCTCTTTGGCCCAGCAGCCTCAGGGCAGCAGGGAGAGCAAGAGGCCCAACTTACCCCTAGGTCGGCTCTGCCCCGTCCCACACAGGCAGCCAGCCCAGCAGCAGCCTGGCAGTCTCTGGCTCCCCCGAGCTCTCTGCCGGTGTAGGGGGCAGGAACAGACGTGTGCATGTCGTTCTGCCTTGGCCTGGGAGTGTGTTCCCCCTGCCTGGCCCCCAGGCTCAGGGGCAAGGGCCCGGAGAGAGCACCAGCCCGAAGCGCTTTTCTCCCGGGCTTGGGAGCATTGTGTGGGCCTGGCGGGAACAGCGGGCTGGAGTGCTTGTAAACCGGCCTTTGGAGGCAGACGGGGAGGTCTTCCAGCGGGAGAGGGCCGGATGTGCTCAGAGGCCCCACAGGCCAGGGGCAGGACCCAGCAGGTCCCCTGTCCCTGGCCAGCCTTGCCCAGACCTTCCTGGCCTCCGGGGGTACTGCCCCAACAAGGGGCAGGCTGCGGGGACTGGCTCCAGACATGCTCGGGCGCCTCCCCTGGCTCATCCCCGCTGGTGCATTTGCCCTGGGCCTAGGCCTCGGTTGAGGCCTCCTTGGAGAGGAGGTTGCTGGCAGGGGCTGTCTCCACACTGCAAGGTGCTGGAGCTCAGAGGGCCTCGTCAGAGGGAAGGGACCAGTAAGGGGCTGGATGCCCAAGACGTCTTTGGCCCAGCAGCCTCAGGGCAGCAGGGAGAGCAAGAGGCCCAACTTGCCCCTAGGTCGGCTCTGCCCCTTCCCACACCGGCGGCCAGCCCAGCAGCTCCCTGGCAGACTCTGGTTCCCCCGAGCTCTCTGCCGGTGCAGGGGGCAGGAACAGACGTGTGCATGTGGTTCTGACTTGGCCTGGGAGTGTGGACCCCTGCCTAGCCCCCAGGCTCAGGGGCAAGGGCCCGGAGAGAGCACCACCCCGAAGCGCTTTTCTCCCGGGCTTGGGAGCATTGTGCGTGCCTGGCGGGAACAGCGGGCGCGAGTGTTGGCAAACCGGCCTTTGGAGGCAGCCGGGGAGGTCTTCAGTGGGAGAGGGCCGGTTGTGCTCAGAGGCCCCACAAGCCAGGGGCAGGACCCAGCAGGGCCCCTGCCCCTGGCCAGCCTTGCCCAGACCTTCCTGGCCTCCGGGGGTACTGCCCCACCAAGGGGCAGGCTGCGGGGACTGGGTTCAGACATTCCCGGGCGCCTCCCCAGGTTCATCCCCGCTGGTGCCTTTCCCTGGGATTAGGCCTCGGTTGAGGCCTCCTTGGAGAGGAGGTTGCTGGCAGGGGCTGTCTCCACACTGCAAGGTGCTGGAGCTCAGAGGGCCTCGTCAGATGGAAGGGACCAGCAAGGGGCTGGATGCCCAAGACCTCTTTGGCCCAGCAGCCTCAGGGCAGCAGGGAGAGCAAGAGGCCCAACTTGCCCCTAGGTCAGCTCTGCCCCTTCTGACACAGGCGGCCAGCCCAGCAGCTGCCTGACAGACTCTGGCTCCCGCGAGCTCTCTGCCGGTGCAGGGGGCAGGAACAGACGTGTGCATGTGGTTCTGCCTTGGCCTGGGAGTGTGGATCACCTTCCTGGCCCCCAGGCTCAGGGGCAAGGGCCCGGAGAAATCACCACTCCGAAGCGCTTTTCTCCCGGGCTTGGGAGCATTGTGCGCGCGTGGTGGGAACAGTGGGCGGGAGTGCTTGCAAACCGGCCTTTGGAGGCAGCCGGGGAGGTCTTCCAGTGGGAGAGGGCCGGTTGTGCTCAGAGGCCCCACAGGCCAGGGGCAGGACCCAGCAGGGCCCCTGCCCCTGGCCAGCCTTGGCCAGACCTTCCTGCCTCCGGGGGTACAGCCCCACCAAGGAGCAGGCTGCGGGGACTGGGTCCAGACATGCCCGAGTGCCTTCCCAGGCTCATCCCCGCTGGTGCCTTTCCCCGGGGCTTACTCCTCGGTTGAGGCCTCGTTGCAGAGGAGGTTGCTGGCAGGGGCTCTCTCCACACTGCAAGGTGCTGGAGCTCAGAGGGCCTCGTCAGAGGGAAGGGACCAGCAAGGGGCTGGATGCCCAAGACCTCTTTGGCCCAGCAGCCTCAGGGCAGCAGGGAGAGCAAGAGGCCCAACTTGCCCCTAGGTCGGCTCTGCCCCTTCCCACACAGGCGGCCAGCCCAGCAGCTGCCTGACAGACTCTGGCTCCCCTGAGCTCTCTGCCGGTGCAGGGGGCAGGAACAGACGTGTGCATGTGGTTCTGCCTTGGCCTGGGAGTGTGGAACCCCTGCATTGCCCCCAGGCTCAGGGGCAAGGGCCCGGTGGGAGCACCACCCCGAAGCGCTTTTCTCCCGGGCTTGGGAGCATTGTGCGCGCCTGGTGGGAACAGTGGGCGGGAGTGTTGGCAAACCGGCCTTTGGAGGCAGCCGGGGAGGTCTTCCAGCGGGAGAGGGCCGGATGTGCTCAGAGGCCCCACAGGCCAGGGGCAGGACCCAGCATTGTCCCTGCCCCTGGCAGCTTGCCCAGACCTTCCTGGCCTCCGGGGGTACTGCCCCACCAAGGGGCAGGCTGCGGGGACTGGGTCCAGACATGGCCGGGCGCCTCCCCAGGCTCATCCCCGCTGGTGCCTTTCCCCTGGGCCTAGGCCTCGGTTGAGGCCTCCTTGGAGAGGAGGTTGCTGGCAGGGGCTGTCTCCACACTGCAAGGTGCTGGAGCTCAGAGGGCCTCGTCAGCGGGAAGGGACCAGCAAGGGGCTGGATGCCCAAGACCTCTTTGGCCCCGCAGCCTCAGGGCAGCAGGGAGAGCAAGAGGCCCAACTTGCCCCTAGGTCGGCTCTGCCCCTTCCCACACAGGCGGCCAGCCCAGCAGCTGCCTGACAGACTCTGGCTCCCCTAGCTCTCTGCCGGTACAGGGGGCAGAAACAGACGTGTGCATGTGGTTCTGCCTTGGCCTGGGAGTGTGTTCCCCCTGCATTGCCCCCAGGCTCAGGGGCAAGGGCCCGGTGAGTGCACCACCCCGAAGCGCTTTTCTCCCGGACTTGGGAGCATTGTGCGCGCCTGGTGGGAACAGTGGGCGTGAGTGTTGGCAAACCTGCCTTTGGAGGCAGCCGGGGAGGTCTTCCAGCGGGAGAGGGCCGGATGTGCTCAGAGGCCCCACAGGCCAGGGGCAGGACCCAGCAGGTCCCCTGTCCCTGGCCAGCCTTGCCCAGACCTTCCTGGCCTCCGGAGGTACTGCCCCACCAAGGGGCAGGCTGTGGGGACTGGGTCCAGACATGCCCGGGCGCATCCCCAGGCTCATCCCCGCTGGTGCCTTTCCCCTGGGCCTAGGCCTCGGTTGAGGCCTCCTTGGAGAGGAGGTTGCTGGCAGGGGCTGTCTCCACACTGCGAGGTGCTGGAACTCAGAGGGCCTCGTCAGAGGGAAGGGACCAGCAAATGGCTGGATGCCCAAGACATCTTTGGCCCAGGAGCCTCAGGGCAGCAGGGAGAGGACGAGGCCCAACTTGCCCCTAGGTCGGCTCTGCCCCTTCCCACACAGGCGGCCAGCCCAGCAGCTGCCTGACAGACTCTGGCTCCCCCGAGCTCTCTGCCGGTGCAGGGGGCAGGAACAGACGTGTGCATGTGGTTCTGCCTTGGTCTTGGAGTGTGGACCCTCTGCCTTGCCCCCAGGCTCAGGGGCAAGGGCCCGGAGAGAGCACCACCCCGAAGTGCTTTTCTCCCGGGCTTGGGAGCATTGTGCGCGGCTGGCGGGAACAGCGGGATTGAGTGCTTGCAAACCTGCCTTTGGAGGCAGCCGGGGAGCTCTTCCAAGGGCCGGGAGAGAGCACCACCCCGAAGCGCTTTTCTCCCGGGCTTGGGAGCATTGTGCGCGGCGGGCGGGAACAGCGGGCATGAGTGCTTGCAAACCGGCCTTTGGAGGCAGCAGGGGAGGTCTTCCAAGGGCCCGGAGAGATCACCACCCCGAAGCGCTTTTCTCCCGTGATTGGGAGCATTGTGTGCGGCTGGCGGGACAGCGGGAGGGAGTTCTTGAAAACCAGCCTTTGGAGGCAGCCGGGGAGGTGTTCCAAGGGCCGGGACAGAGCACCACACCGAAGCGCTTTTCTCCTGGGCTTGGAGCATTTGCACGGATGGCGGGAACAGCGAGTGGGAGTGCTTGCAAACCGGCCTTTGGGGGAAGCCCAGGAGGTCTTTCTTGGGCCCAGAGAGAACACCACCCCGAAATGCTTTTCTCCCGGGCTAGGGAGCATTGTGCGCGTGTGGCGGGAGAAGCAGGCAGAAGTGCTTGCAAACCGGCCTTGGAGGCAGCCAGGGTGGTCTTCCAAGGGCCCGGAGTGAGCACCACCCAAAAATGCTTTTCTCCCGGGCTAGGGAGCATTGTGCGCGGCTGGTGGGAACAGCGGGCATGAGGGCTTGCAAACCGGCCATTGGAGGCAGCCGGGGAGGTCTTCCAGCGAGAGAGGGCCGGTTGTGCTCAGAGGCCCCACAGGCCAGGGGCAGGACCCAGCAGGGCCCCTGCCCCTGGCCAGCCTTGCCCAGATCTTCCTCGCCTCCGGGGGTACTGCCCCACCAAGGGGCAGGCTGCGGGGACTGGGTCCAGACATGGCCGAGCGCCTCCCCTGGCTCATCCCCGCTGGTGCCTTTCCCCTGGGCCTAGGCCTCGGTTGAGACCTCCTTGGAGAGAGGTTGCTGGCAGGGGCTGTCTGCACACTGCAAGGTGCTGGAGCTCAGAGGGCCTCGTCAGAGGGAAGGGACCAGCAAGGGGCTGGATGCCCAAGACCTCTTTGGCCCAGCAGCCTCAGGGCAGCAGGGAGAGCAAGAGGCCCAACTTGCCCCTAGGTCGGCTCTGCCCCTTCCCACACAGGCGGCCAGCCCAGCAGCTGCCTGACAGACTCTGGCTCCCCCGAGCTCTCTGCCTGTGCAGGGGGCAGGAACAGACGTGTGCATGTGGTTCTGCCTTGGTCTGGGAGTGTGGACCCCCTGCCTGGCCCCCAGGCTCAGGGGCAAGGGCCCGGAGAGAGCACCACCCCAAAGCGCTTTTCTCCCGGGCTTGGGAGCATTGTGCGAGCCTGGTGGGAACAGTGGGCAGGAGTGTTGGCAAACCGGCCTTTGGAGGCAGCCGGGGAGGTCTTCCAGTGGGAGAGGGCCGGATGTGCTCAGAGGCCCCACAGGCCAGGGGCAGGACCCAGCAGGTCCCCTGCCCCTGGCCAGCCTTGCTCAGACCTTCCTGGCCTCCGGGGGTACTGCCCCACCAAGGGGCAGGCTGCGGGAACTGGTTCCAGACATGCCCGGGCGCCTCCCCAGGCTCATCCCCGCTGGTGCCTTTCCCCTGGGCCTAGGCCTCGGTTGAGGCCTCCTTGGAGAGGAGGTTGCTGGCAGGGGCTGTCTCCACACTGCCAGGTGCTGGAGCTCAGAGGGCCTCGTCAGAGGGAAGGGACCAGCAAGGGGCTGGATGCCCAAGACCTCTTTGGCCCAGCAGCCTCAGGGCAGCAGGGAGAGCAAGAGGCCCAACTTACCCCTAGGTCGGCTCTGCCCCGTCCCACACAGGCAGCCAGCCCAGCAGCAGCCTGGCAGTCTCTGGCTCCCCCGAGCTCTCTGCCGGTGTAGGGGGCAGGAACAGACGTGTGCATGTCGTTCTGCCTTGGCCTGGGAGTGTGTTCCCCCTGCCTGGCCCCCAGGCTCAGGGGCAAGGGCCCGGAGAGAGCACCAGCCCGAAGCGCTTTTCTCCCGGGCTTGGGAGCATTGTGTGGGCCTGGCGGGAACAGCGGGCTGGAGTGCTTGTAAACCGGCCTTTGGAGGCAGACGGGGAGGTCTTCCAGCGGGAGAGGGCCGGATGTGCTCAGAGGCCCCACAGGCCAGGGGCAGGACCCAGCAGGTCCCCTGTCCCTGGCCAGCCTTGCCCAGACCTTCCTGGCCTCCGGGGGTACTGCCCCAACAAGGGGCAGGCTGCGGGGACTGGCTCCAGACATGCTCGGGCGCCTCCCCTGGCTCATCCCCGCTGGTGCATTTGCCCTGGGCCTAGGCCTCGGTTGAGGCCTCCTTGGAGAGGAGGTTGCTGGCAGGGGCTGTCTCCACACTGCAAGGTGCTGGAGCTCAGAGGGCCTCGTCAGAGGGAAGGGACCAGTAAGGGGCTGGATGCCCAAGACGTCTTTGGCCCAGCAGCCTCAGGGCAGCAGGGAGAGCAAGAGGCCCAACTTGCCCCTAGGTCGGCTCTGCCCCTTCCCACACCGGCGGCCAGCCCAGCAGCTCCCTGGCAGACTCTGGTTCCCCCGAGCTCTCTGCCGGTGCAGGGGGCAGGAACAGACGTGTGCATGTGGTTCTGACTTGGCCTGGGAGTGTGGACCCCTGCCTAGCCCCCAGGCTCAGGGGCAAGGGCCCGGAGAGAGCACCACCCCGAAGCGCTTTTCTCCCGGGCTTGGGAGCATTGTGCGTGCCTGGCGGGAACAGCGGGCGCGAGTGTTGGCAAACCGGCCTTTGGAGGCAGCCGGGGAGGTCTTCCAGTGGGAGAGGGCCGGTTGTGCTCAGAGGCCCCACAAGCCAGGGGCAGGACCCAGCAGGGCCCCTGCCCCTGGCCAGCCTTGCCCAGACCTTCCTGGCCTCCGGGGGTACTGCCCCACCAAGGGGCAGGCTGCGGGGACTGGGTTCAGACATTCCCGGGCGCCTCCCCAGGTTCATCCCCGCTGGTGCCTTTCCCTGGGATTAGGCCTCGGTTGAGGCCTCCTTGGAGAGGAGGTTGCTGGCAGGGGCTGTCTCCACACTGCAAGGTGCTGGAGCTCAGAGGGCCTCGTCAGATGGAAGGGACCAGCAAGGGGCTGGATGCCCAAGACCTCTTTGGCCCAGCAGCTCAGGGCAGCAGGGAGAGCAAGAGGCCCAACTTGCCCCTAGGTCAGCTCTGCCCCTTCTGACACAGGCGGCCAGCCCAGCAGCTGCCTGACAGACTCTGGCTCCCGCGAGCTCTCTGCCGGTGCAGGGGGCAGGAACAGACGTGTGCATGTGGTTCTGCCTTGGCCTGGGAGTGTGGATCACCTTCCTTGCCCCCAGGCTCAGGGGCAAGGGCCCGGAGAAATCACCACTCCGAAGCGCTTTTCTCCCGGGCTTGGGAGCATTGTGCGCGCGTGGTGGGAACAGTGGGCGGGAGTGCTTGCAAACCGGCCTTTGGAGGCAGCCGGGGAGGTCTTCCAGTGGGAGAGGGCCGGTTGTGCTCAGAGGCCCCACAGGCCAGGGGCAGGACCCAGCAGGGCCCCTGCCCCTGGCCAGCCTTGGCCAGACCTTCCTGCCTCCGGGGGTACAGCCCCACCAAGGAGCAGGCTGCGGGGACTGGGTCCAGACATGCCCGAGCGCCTTCCCAGGCTCATCCCCGCTGGTGCCTTTCCCCGGGGCTTACTCCTCGGTTGAGGCCTCGTTGCAGAGGAGGTTGCTGGCAGGGGCTCTCTCCACACTGCAAGGTGCTGGAGCTCAGAGGGCCTCGTCAGAGGGAAGGGACCAGCAAGGGGCTGGATGCCCAAGACCTCTTTGGCCCAGCAGCCTCAGGGCAGCAGGGAGAGCAAGAGGCCCAACTTGCCCCTAGGTCGGCTCTGCCCCTTCCCACACAGGCGGCCAGCCCAGCAGCTGCCTGACAGACTCTGGCTCCCCTGAGCTCTCTGCCGGTGCAGGGGGCAGGAACAGACGTGTGCATGTGGTTCTGCCTTGGCCTGGGAGTGTGGAACCCCTGCATTGCCCCCAGGCTCAGGGGCAAGGGCCCGGTGGGAGCACCACCCCGAAGCGCTTTTCTCCCGGGCTTGGGAGCATTGTGCGCGCCTGGTGGGAACAGTGGGCGGGAGTGTTGGCAAACCGGCCTTTGGAGGCAGCCGGGGAGGTCTTCCAGCGGGAGAGGGCCGGATGTGCTCAGAGGCCCCACAGGCCAGGGGCAGGACCCAGCATTGTCCCTGCCCCTGGCAGCTTGCCCAGACCTTCCTGGCCTCCGGGGGTACTGCCCCACCAGAGGGCAGGCTGCGGGGACTGGGTCCAGACATGGCCGGGCGCCTCCCCAGGCTCATCCCCGCTGGTGCCTTTCCCCTGGGCCTAGGCCTCGGTTGAGGCCTCCTTGGAGAGGAGGTTGCTGGCAGGGGCTGTCTCCACACTGCAAGGTGCTGGAGCTCAGAGGGCCTCGTCAGCGGGAAGGGACCAGCAAGGGGCTGGATGCCCAAGACCTCTTTGGCCCCGCAGCCTCAGGGCAGCAGGGAGAGCAAGAGGCCCAACTTGCCCCTAGGTCGGCTCTGCCCCTTCCCACACAGGCGGCCAGCCCAGCAGCTGCCTGACAGACTCTGGCTCCCCTAGCTCTCTGCCGGTACAGGGGGCAGAAACAGACGTGTGCATGTGGTTCTGCCTTGGCCTGGGAGTGTGTTCCCCCTGCATTGCCCCCAGGCTCAGGGGCAAGGGCCCGGTGAGTGCACCACCCCGAAGCGCTTTTCTCCCGGACTTGGGAGCATTGTGCGCGCCTGGTGGGAACAGTGGGCGTGAGTGTTGGCAAACCTGCCTTTGGAGGCAGCCGGGGAGGTCTTCCAGCGGGAGAGGGCCGGATGTGCTCAGAGGCCCCACAGGCCAGGGGCAGGACCCAGCAGGTCCCCTGTCCCTGGCCAGCCTTGCCCAGACCTTCCTGGCCTCCGGAGGTACTGCCCCACCAAGGGGCAGGCTGTGGGGACTGGGTCCAGACATGCCCGGGCGCATCCCCAGGCTCATCCCCGCTGGTGCCTTTCCCCTGGGCCTAGGCCTCGGTTGAGGCCTCCTTGGAGAGGAGGTTGCTGGCAGGGGCTGTCTCCACACTGCGAGGTGCTGGAACTCAGAGGGCCTCGTCAGAGGGAAGGGACCAGCAAATGGCTGGATGCCCAAGACATCTTTGGCCCAGGAGCCTCAGGGCAGCAGGGAGAGGACGAGGCCCAACTTGCCCCTAGGTCGGCTCTGCCCCTTCCCACACAGGCGGCCAGCCCAGCAGCTGCCTGACAGACTCTGGCTCCCCCGAGCTCTCTGCCGGTGCAGGGGGCAGGAACAGACGTGTGCATGTGGTTCTGCCTTGGTCTTGGAGTGTGGACCCTCTGCCTTGCCCCCAGGCTCAGGGGCAAGGGCCCGGAGAGAGCACCACCCCGAAGTGCTTTTCTCCCGGGCTTGGGAGCATTGTGCGCGCCTGCTGGGAACAGCGGGCGGGAGCGCTTGCAAACCGGCCTTTGGAGGCAGCCGGGGAGGTCTTCCAGTGGGAGAGGGCCGGTTGTGCTCAGAGGCCCCACAGGCCAGGGGCAGGACCCAGCAGGGCCCCTGCCCCTGGCCAGCCTTGCCCAGACCTTCCTGGCCTCCGGGGGTACTGCCCCACCAAGGGGCAGGCTGCGGGGACTGGGTCCAGACATGTCCGTGCGCCTCCCCAGGATCATCCCCGCTGGTGCCTTTCCCCTGGGCGTAGGCCTCGGTTTAGGCCTCTTTGGAGAGGAGGTTGCTGGCAGGGGCTGTCTCCACACTGCAAGGTGCTGGAGCTCAGAGGGCCTCGTCAGAGGGAAGGGACCAGCAAAGGGCTGGATGCCCAAGACCTCTTTGACCCAGCAGCCTCAGGGCAGCAGGGAGAGCAAGAGGCCCAACTTGCCCCTAGGTCGGCTCGGCCCCGTCCCACACAGGCAGCCAGCCCAGCAGCAGCCTGGCAGTCTCTGTCTCCCCCGAGCTCTCTGCCGGTGTAGGGGACAGGAACAGACGTGTGCATGTCGTTCTGCTTTGGCCTGGGAGTGTGTTCCCCCTGCCTTGCCCCCAGGCTCAGGGGCAAGGGCCCGGAGAGATCACCAGCCCGAAGCGCTTTTCTCCCGGGCTTGGGTGCATTGTGCGTGCCTGGCGGGAACAGCGTGCGGGAGTGCTTGCAAACCGTCCTTTGGAGGCAGACGGGGAGGTCTTCCAGCGGGACAGGGCCGGTTGTGCTCAGACGCACCACAGGTCAGGGGCAGGACCCAGCAGTGTCCCTGCCCCTGGCAGCCTTGCCCAGACCTTCCTGGCCTCCGGGGGTACTGCCCCACCAAGGGGCAGGCTGCGGGGACTGGGTCCAGACATGCCCAGGCGCCTCCCCAGGCTCATCCCCGCTGGTGCCTTTCCCCTGGGCCTAGGCCTCGGTTGAGGCCTCCTTGGAGAGGAGGTTGCTGGCAGGGGCTGTCTCCACACTGCAAGGTGCTGGAGCTCAGAGGGCCTCGTCAGAGGGAAGGGACCAGCAAAGGGCTGGATGCCCAAGACCTCTTTGACCCAGCAGCCTCAGGGCAGCAGGGAGAGCAAGAGGCCCAACTTGCCCCTAGGTCGGCTCTGCCCCGTCCCACACAGGCAGCCAGCCCAGCAGCTGCCTGGCAGTCTCTGGCTCCCCCGAGCTCTCTGCCGGTGCTCGGGGCAGGAACAGACGTGTACATGTGG
Organism: Dama dama; assembly: GCF_033118175.1. Classification (NCBI taxonomy): domain Eukaryota; kingdom Metazoa; phylum Chordata; class Mammalia; order Artiodactyla; family Cervidae; genus Dama; species Dama dama. The sequence goes on along the minus strand of NW_026870920.1, from coordinate 5,458,482 downwards.
TTCTGCCTTGGCCTGGGATTGTGTTCCCCCTGCCTGGCCCCCAGGCTCAGGGGCAAGGGCCCAGAGAGAGCACCACCCCGAAGCGCTTTTCTCCCGGGCTTGGGAGCATTGTGCGTGCCTGGCATGAACAGAGGGCGGGAGTGTTTGCAAACCGGCCTTTGGAGGCAGCCGGGGAGGTCTTCCAGTGGGAGAGGGCCGGTTGTGCTCAGAGGTCCCACAGGCCAGGGGCAGGATCCAGCAGGGCCCCTGCCCCTGGCCAGCCTTTCCCAGATCTTCCTGGCCTCCGGGGGTACTGCCCCACCAAGGGGCAGCCTCGGGGACTGGGTCCAGACATGCCCGGGCGCCTCCCCAGGCTCATCCCCGCTGGTGCCTTTCCCCTGGGCCTAGGCCTCGGTTGAGGCCTCCTTGGAGAGGAGGTTGCTGGCAGGGGCTGTCTCCACACTGCATGGTGCTAGAGCTCAGAGGGCCTCGTCAGAGGGAAGGGACCAGCAAGGGGCTGGATGCCCAAGACCTCTTTGGCCCAGCAGCCTCAGGGCAGCAGGGAGAGCAAGAGGCCCAACTTGCCCCTAGGTCGGCTCTGCCCCTTCCCACACAAGCGGCCAGCCCAGCAGCTGCCTGACAGACTCTGGCTCCCCTGAGCTCTCTGCTGGTGCAAGGGGCAGGAACAGACGTGTGCATGTGGTTCTGCCTTGGCCTGGGAGTGTGGACCCCATGCCTGGCCCCCAGGCTCAGGGGCAAGGGCCGGGAGAGAGCACCACCCCGAAGCGCTTTTCTCCCGGGCTTGGGAGCATTGTGCGTGCCTGGCCGGACCAGCGGGTGGAAGTTTTGCAAAAAGGCCTTTGGATGCAGCCGGGAAGGTCTTCCAGCGGGAGAGTGCCGGTTGTGCTCAGAGGCCCCACAGGCCAGGGGCAGGACCCAGCAGTATCCCTGCCCCTGGCAGCCTTGCCCAAACCTTCCTGGCCTCCTGGGGTACTGCGCCACCAAGGGGCAGACTGCCGGGACTGGGTCCAGACATGCCCGGGCGCATCCCCAGGCTCATCCCCGCTGGTGCCTTTCCCCTGGGCCTAGGCCTCGGTTGAGGCCTCCTTGGAGAGGAGGTTGCTGGCAGGGGCTGTCTCCACACTGCGAGGTGCTGGAACTCAGAGGGCCTCGTCAGAGGGAAGGGACCAGCAAATGGCTGGATGCCCAAGACATCTTTGGCCCAGCATCCTCAGGGTAGCAGGGAGAGGAAGAGGCCCAACTTGCCCCTAGGTCGGCTCTGCCCCTTCCCACACAGGCGGCCAGCCCAGCAGCTGCCTGACAGACTCTGGCTCCCCCGAGCTCTCTGCCGGTGCAGGGGGCAGGAACAGACGTGTGCATGTGGTTCTGACTTGGTCTTGGAGTGTGGACCCACTGCCTTGCCCCCAGGCTCAGGGGCAAGGGCCCGGAGAGAGCACCACCCCGAAGCGCTTTTCTCCCGGGCTTGGGAGCATTGTGCGAGCCTGGCGTGAACAGCGGGCGGGAGTGTTTGCAAACAGGACTTTGGAGGCAGCCGGGGAGGTCTTCCAGTGGGAGAGGGCCGGTTGTGCTCAGAGGCCCCACAGGCCAGGGGCAGGACCCAGCAGGGCCCCTGCCCCTGGCCAGCCTTGCCCAGACCTTCCTGGCCTCCGGGGGTACTGCCCCACCAAGGGGCAGGCTGCGGGGACTGTGTCCAGACATGTCCGTGCGCCTCCCCAGGATCATCCCCGCTGGTGCCTTTCCCCTGGGCGTAGGCCTCGGTTGAGGCCACTTTGGAGAGGAGGTTGCTGGCAGGGGCTGTCTCCAAACTGCAAGGTGCTGGAGCTCAGAGGGCCTCGTCAGAGGGAAGGGACCAGCAAAGGGCTGGATGCCCAAGACCTCTTTGACCCAGCAGCCTCAGGGCAGCAGGGAGAGCAAGAGGCCCAACTTCCCCTAGGTCGGCTCTGCCCCGTCCCACACAGGCAGCCAGCCCAGCAGCAGCCTGGCAGTCTCTGGCTCCCCCGAGCTCTCTGCCGGTGTAGGGGGCAGGAACAGACGTGTGCATGTCGTTCTGCCTTGGCCTGGGAGTGTGTTTCCCCTGCCTGGCCCCCAGGCTCAGGGGCAAGGGCCCGGAGAGAGCACCAGCCCGAAGCGCTTTTCTCCCGGGCTTGGGAGCATTGTGCGGGCCTGGCGGGAACAGCGGGCTGGAGTGCTTGTAAACCGGCCTTTGGAGGCAGACGGGGAGGTCTTTCAGCGGGAGAGTGCCGGTTGTGCTCAGAGGCCCCACAGGCCAGGGGCAGGACCCAGCATTGTCCCTGCCCCTGGCAGCTTGCCCAGACCTTCCTGGCCTCCGGGGGTACTGCCCCACCAAGGGGCAGGCTGCGGGGACTGGGTCCAGACATGGCCGGGCGCCTCCCCAGGCTCATCCCCGCTGGTGCCTTTCCCCTGGGCCTAGGCCTCGGTTGAGGCCTCCTTGGAGAGGAGGTTGCTGGCAGGGGCTGTCTCCACACTGCAAGGTGCTGTAGCTCAGAGGGCCTCGTCAGCGGGAAGGGACCAGCAAGGGGCTGGATGCCCAAGACCTCTTTGGCCCCGCAGCCTCCGGGCAGCAGGGAGAGCAAGAGGCCCAACTTGCCCCTAGGTCGGCTCTGCCCCTTCCCACACAGGCGGCCAGCCCAGCAGGTGCCTGACAGACTCTGGCTCCCGCGAGCTCTCTGCCGGTGCAGGGGGCAGGAACAGACGTGTGCATGTGGTTCTGCCTTGGCCTGGGAGTGTGGATCACCTTCCTGGCCCCCAGGCTCAGGGGCAAGGGCCCGGAGAGAGCACCACTCCGAAGCGCTTTTCTCCCGGGCTTGGGAGCATTGTGTGCGCCTGGTGGGAACAGTGGGCGGGAGTGCTTGCAAACCGGCCTTTGGAGGCAGCCGGGGAGGTCTTCCAGTGGGAGAGGGCCGGTTGTGCTCAGAGGCCCCACAGGCCAGGGGCAGGACCCAGCAGGGCCCCTGCCCCTGGCCAGCCTTGCCCAGACCTTCCTGCCTCCGGGGGTACAGCCCCACCAAGGGGCAGGCTGCGGGGACTGGGTCCAGACATGCCCGAGCGCCTCCCCAGGCTCATCCCCGCTGGTGCCTTTCCCCTGGGCCTAGGACTCGGTTGAGGCCTCGTTGCAGAGGAGGTTGCTGGCAGGGGCTGTCTCCACACTGCAAGGTGCTGGAGCTCAGAGGGCCTCGTCAGAGGGAAGGGAACAGTAAGGGGCTGGATGCCCAAGACGTCTTTGGCCCAGCAGCCTCAGGGCAGCAGGGAGAGCAAGAGGCCCAACTTGCCCCTAGGGCGGCTCTGCCCCTTCCCACACAGGCAGCCAACCCAGCAGCTGCCTGACAGACTCTGGCTCCCCCAAGCTCTCTGCCGGTGCAGGGGACAGGAACAGACGTGGGCATGTGGTTCTGCCTTGGCCTGGGAGTGTGTTCCCCCTGCCTTGCCCCCAGGCTCAGGGGCAAGGGCCCGCAGAGAGCATCACTCCAAAGCGCTTTTCTCCCGGGCTTCGGAGCATTGTGCGAGCCTGGCGTGAACAGCGGGCGGGAGTGTTTGCAAACAGGACTTTGGAGGCAGCCGGGGAGGTCTTCCAGTGGGAGAGGGCCGGTTGTGCTCAGAGGCCCCACAGGCCAGGGTCAGGACCCAGCAGGGCCCCTGCCCCTGGCCAGCCTTGCCCAGACCTTCCTGGCCTCCGGGGGTACTGCCCCACCAAGGGGCAGGCTGCGGGGACTGGGTCCAGACATGTCCGTGCGCCTCCCCAGGATCATCCCCGCTGGTGCCTTTCCCCTGGGCATAGGCCTCGGTTTAGGCCTCTTTGGAGAGGAGGTTGCTGGCAGGGGCTGTCTCCACACTGCAGGGTGCTGGAGCTCAGAGGGCCTCGTCAGAGGGAAGGGACCAGCAAAGGGCTGGATGCCCAAGACCTCTTTGACCCAGCAGACTCAGGGCAGCAGGGAGAGCAAGAGGCCCAACTTGCCCCTAGGTCGGCTCTGCCCCGTTCCACACAGGCAGCCAGCCCAGCAGCAGCCTGGCAGTCTCTGTCTCCCCCGAGCTCTCTGCCGGTGTAGGGGGCAGGAACAGACGTGTGCATGTCGTTCTGCCTTGGCCTGGGAGTGTGTTCCCCCTGCCTGGCCCCCAGGCTCAGGGGCAAGGGCCCGGAGAGATCACCAGCCCGAAGCGCTTTTCTCCCGGGCTTGGGAGCATTGTGCGTGCCTGGCGGGAACAGCGTGCGGGAGTGCTTGCAAACCGTCCTTTGGAGGCAGACGGGGAGGTCTTCCAGCGGGACAGTGCCGGTTGTGCTCAGACGCCCCACAGGCCAGGGGCAGGACCCAGCAGTGTCCCTGCCCCTGGCAGCCTTGCCCAGACCTTCCTGGCCTCCGGGGGTACTGCCCCACCAAGGGGCAGGTTGGGGGGACTGGGTCCAGACATGGCCGGGCGCCTTCCCAGGCTCATCCCCGCTGGTGCCTTTCCCCTAAGCCTAGGCCTCGGTTGAGGCCTCCTTGGATAGGAGGTTGCTGGCAGGGGCTGTCTCCACACTGCAAGGTGCTGGAGCTCAGAGGGCCTCGTCAGATGGAAGGGACCAGCAAGGGGCTGGATGCCCAAGACCTCTTTGGCCCAGCAGCCTCAGGGCAGCAGGGAGAGCAAGAGGCCCAACTTGCCCCTAGGTCAGCTCTGCCCCTTCCCACACAGGCGGCCAGCCCAGCAGGTGCCTGACAGACTCTGGCTCCCGCGAGCTCTCTGCCGGAGCAGGGGGCAGGAACAGACGTGTGCATGTGGTTCTGCCTTGGCCTGGGAGTATGGATCACCTTCCTGGCCCCCAGGCTCAGGGGCAAGGGCCCGGAGAGAGCACCACTCCGAAGCGCTTTTCTCCCGGGCTTGGGAGCATTGTGTGCGCCTGGTTGGAACAGTGGGCGGGAGTGCTTGCAAACCGGCCTTTGGAGGCAGCCGGGGAGGTCTTCCAGTGGGAGAGGGCCGGTTGTGCTCAGAGGCCCCACAGGCCAGGGGCAGGACCCAGCAGGGCCCCTGCCCCTGGCCAGCCTTGCCCAGACCTTGCAGCCTCCGGGGGTACAGCCCCACCAAGGGGCAGGCTGCGGGGACTGGGTCCAGACATGCCCGAGCGCCTCCTCAGGATCATCCCCGCTGGTGCCATTCCCCTGGGCCTAGGACTCGGTTGAGGCCTCGTTGCAGAGGAGGTTGCTGGCAGGGGCTCTCTCCACACTGCAAGGTGCTGGAGCTCAGAGGGCCTCGTCAGAGGGAAGGGACCAGCAAGGGGCTGGATGCCCAAGACCTCTTTGGCCCAGCAGCCTCAGGGCAGCAGGGAGAGCAAGAGGCCCAACTTGCCCCTAGGTCGGCTCTGCCCCTTCCCACACAGGCTGCCAGCCCAGCAGCTGCCTGACAGACTCTGGCTCCCCTGAGCTCTCTGCCGGTGCAGGGGGCAGGATCAGACGTGTGCATGTGGTTCTGCCTTGGCCTGGGAGTGTGGAACCCCTGCATTGCCGCCAGGCTCAGGGGCAAGGGCCCGGTGGGAGCACCACCCCGAAGCGCTTTTCTCCCGGGCTTGGGAGCATTGTGCGCGCCTGGTGGGAACAGTGGGCGTGAGTGTTGGCAAACCGGCCTTTGGAGGCAGCCGGGGAGGTCTTCCAGCGGGAGAGGGCCGGATGTGCTCAGAGGCCCCACAGGCCAGGGGCAGGACCCAGCAGGTCCCCTGCCCCTGGCCAGCCTTGCCCAGACCTTCCTGGCCTCCGAGGGTACTGCCCCACCAAGGGGCAGGCTGTGGGGACTGGGTCCAGCCATGCTCGGGCGCCTCCCCTGGCTCATCCCCGCTGGTGCCTTTCCCCTGGGCCTAGGCCTCGGTTGAGGCCTCCTTGGAGAGGAGGTTGCTGGCAGGGGCTGTCTCCACACTGCAAGGTGATGGAGCTCAGAGGGCCTCGTCAGAGGGAACGGACCAGTAAGGGGCTGGATGCCCAAGACGTCTTTGGCCCAGCAGCCTCAGGGCAGCAGGGAGAGCAAGAGGCCCAACTTGCCCCTAGGGCGGCTCTGCCCCTTCCCACACAGGCGGCCAACCCAGCAGCTGCCTGACAGACTCTGGCTCCCCCAAGCTCTCTGCCGGTGCACGGGACAGGAACAGACGTGGGCATGTGGTTCTGCCTTGGCCTGGGAGTGTGTTCCCCCTGCCTTGCCCCCAGGCTCAGGGGCAAGGGCCCGCAGAGAGCATCACTCCAAAGCGCTTTTCTCCCGGGCTTGGGAGCATTGTGCGAGCCTGGCGTGAACAGCGGGCGGGAGTGTTTGCAAACAGGACTTTGGAGGCAGCAGGGGAGGTCTTCCAGTGGGAGAGGGCCGGTTGTGCTCAGAGGCCCCACAGGCCAGGGGCAGGACCCAGCAGGGCCCCTGCCCCTGGCCAGCCTTGCCCAGACCTTCCTGGCCTCCGGGGGTACTGCCCCACCAAGGGGCAGGCTGCGGGGACTGGGTCCAGACATGTCCGTGCGCCTCCGCAGGATCATCCCCGCTGGTGCCTTTCCCCTGGGCGTAGGCTTCGGTTGAGGCCTCTTTGGAGAGGAGGTTGCTGGCAGGGGCTGTCTCCACACTGCAAGGTGCTGGAGCTCAGAGGGCCTCGTCAGAGGGGAGGGACCAGCAAAGGGCTGGATGCCCAAGACCTCTTTGACCCAGCAGCCTCAGGGCAGCAGGGAGAGCAAGAGGCCCAACTTGCCCCTAGGTCAGCTCTGCCCCGTGCCACACAGGCAGCCAGCCCAGCAGCAGCCTGGCAGTCTCTGGCTCCCCCGAGCTCTCTGCCGGTGTAGGGGGCAGGAACAGACGTGTGCATGTCGTTCTGCCTTGGCCTGGGAGTGTGTTCCCCCTGCCTGGCCCCCAGGCTCAGGGGCAAGGGCCCGGAGAGAGCACCACCCTGAAGCGCTTTTCTCCCGGGCTTAGGAGCATGGTGCGGGCCTGGCGGGAACAGCGGGCTGGAGTGCTTGCAAACCGGCCTTTGGAGGCAGACGGGGAGGTCTTCCAGCGGGAGCGTACCGGTTGTGCTCAGAGGCCCCACAGGCCAGGGGCAGGACCCAGCAGTGTCCCTGCCACTGGCAGCCTTGCCCAGACCTTCCTGGCCTCCGGGGTTACAGCCCCACAAAGGGGCAGGCTGCGGGGACTGGGTCCAGACATGGCCGGGCGCCTCCCCAGGCTCATCCCCACTGGTGCCTTTCCCCTGGGCCTAGGCCTCGGTTGAGGCCTCCTTGGAGAGGAGGTTGCTGGCAGGGGCTGTCTCCACACTGCAAGGTGCTGGAGCTCAGAGGGCCTCGTCAGCGGGAAGGGACCAGCAAAGGGCTGGATGCCCAAGACCTCTTTGGCCCAGCAGCCTCAGGGCAGCAGGGAGAGCAAGAGGCCCAACTTGCCCCTAGGTCGGCTCTGCCCCTTCCCAAACAGGCGGCCATCCCAGCAGCTGCCTGACAGACTCTGGCTCCCCCGAGCTCTCTGCCGGTGCAGGGGTCAGGAACAGACGTGTGCATGTGGTTCTGCCTTGGTCTGGGAGTGTGGACCCACTGCCTGGCCCCCAGGCTCAGGGGCAAGGGCCCGGAGAGAGCAACACCCCAAAGTGCTTTTCTCCCGGGCTTGGGAGCATTGTGCGTGCCGGGCGGGAACAGCGGGCGGGAGTGCTGCAAACCGGCCTTTGGAGGCAGCCGGGGAGGTCTTCCAGTGGGAGAGGGCCGGTTGTGCTCAGAGGCCCCAGAGGCCAGGGGCAGGACCCAGCAGGGCGCCTGCCCCTGGCCAGCCTTGCCCAGACCTTCCTGGCCTCAGGGGGTACTGCCCCACCAAGGGGGAGGCTGCGGGGACTGGGTCCAGACATGTCCGTGAGCCTCCCCAGTCTCATCCCCGCTGGTGCCTTTCCCCTGGGCCTAGGCCTCGGTTGAGGCCTCTTGGAGAGGAGGTTGCTGGCAGGGGCTGTCTCCACACTGCAAGGTGCTGGAGCTCAGAGGGCCTCGTCAGAGGGAAGGCACCAGCAAGGGGCTGGATGCCCAAGATTTCTTTGGCCCAGCAACCTCAGGGCAGCAGGGAGAGCAAGAGGCCCAACTTGCCCCTAGGTCGGCTCTGCCCCTTCCCACACAGGCGGCCAGCCCAGCAGCTGCCTGACAGACTCTGGCTCCCCTAGCTCTCTGCTGGTACAGGGGGCAGGAACAGACGTGTGCATGTGGTTCTGCCTTGGCCTGGGAGTGTGTTCCCCCTGCATTGCCCCCAGGCTCAGGGGCAAGGGCCCGGTGAGAGCACCACCCCGAAGCGCTTTTCTCCCGGACTTGGGAGCATTGTGCGCGCCTGGTGGGAACAGTGTGCGTGAGTGTTGGCAAACAGGCCTTTGGAGGCAGCCGGGGAGGTCTTCCAGCGGGAGAGGGCCGGATGTGCTCAGAGGCCCCACAGGCCAGGGGCAGGACACAGCAGGTCCCCTGCCCCTGGCCAGCCTTTCCCAGACCTTCCTGACCTCCGGGGGTACTGCCCCACCAAGGGGCAGGCTGTGGGGACTGGGTCCAGACATGCCCGGGCGCCTCCCCAAGCTCATCCCCGCTGGTGCCTTTCTCCTGGGCCTAGGCCTCGATTGAGGCCTCCTTGGAGAGGAGGTTGCTGGCAGGGGCTGTCTCCACACTGCAAGGTGCTGGAGCTCAGAGGGCCTCGTCAGAGGGAAGGGACCAGCAAAGGGCTGGATGCCCAAGACCTCTTTGACCCAGCAGCCTCAGGGCAGCAGGGAGAGCAAGAGGCCCAACTTGCCCCTAGGTCGGCTCTGCCCCGTCCCACACAGGCAGCCAGCCCAGCAGCAGCCTGGCAGTCTCTGGCTCCCCCGAGCTCTCTGCCAGTGTAGGGGGCAGGAACAGACGTGTGCATGTCGTTCTGCCTTGGCCTGGGAGTGTGTTCCCCCTGCCTGGCCCCCAGGCTCAGGGGCAAGGGCCCGGAGAGAGCACCAGCCCGAAGCGCTTTTCTCCCGGGCTTGGGAGCATTTTGCGTGCTTGGTGGGAACAGTGGGCGGGAGTGCTTGCAAACCGGCCTTTCGAGGCAGCCGGGGAGGTCTTCCAGTAGGAGAGGGCCGGTTGTGCTCAGAGGCCCCACAGGCCAGGGGCAGGACCCAGCAGGGCCCCAGCCCCTGGCCAGCATTGCCCAGACCGTCCTGCCTCCGGTGTTACAGCCCCACCAAGGGGCAGGCTGCGGGGACTGGGTCCAGACATGCCCGGGTGCCTCCCCAGTCTCATCCCCGCTGGTGCCTTTCCCCTGGGCCTAGGCCTCGGTTGAGGCCTCCTTGGAGAGGAGGTTGCTGGCAGGGGCTGTCTCCACACTGCAAGGTGCTGGAGCTCAGAGGGCCTCGTCAGAGGGAAGGGACCAGCAAGGGGCTGGATGCCCAAGACCTCTTTGGCCCAGCAGCCTCAGGGCAGCAGGGAGAGCAAGAGGCCCAACTTGCCCCTAGGTCGGCTCTGCCCCTTCCCACAAAGGCGGCCAGCCCAGCAGCTGCCTGACAGACTCTGGCTCCCCTGAGCTCTCTGCCGGTGCAGGGGGCAGGAACAGACGTGTGCATGTGGTTCTGCCTTGGCCTGGGAGTGTGTTCCCCCTGCATTGCCCCCAGGCTCAGGGGCAAGGGCCCGGTGAGAGCACCACCCCGAAGCGCTTTTTTCCCGGGCTTGGGAGCATTGTGCACGCCTGCTGGGAACAGTGGGCGGGAGCGCTTGCAAACCGGCCTTTGGAGGCAGCCGGGGAAGTCTTCCAGTGGGAGAGGGCCGGTTGTGCTCAGAGGCCCCACAGGCGAGGGGCAGGACCCAGCAGGGCCCCTGCCCCTGGCCAGCCTTGCCCAGACCTTCCTGGCCTTCGGGGGTACTGCCCCACCAAGGGGCAGGCTACGGGGACTGGGTCCAGACATTCCCGGGCGCCTCCCCAGGTTCATCCCCGCTGGTGCCTTTCCCTGGGACTAGGCCTCGGTTGAGGCCTCCTTGGAGAGGAGGTTGCTGGCAGGGGCTGTCTCCACACTGCAAGGTGCTGGAGCTCAGAAGGCCTCGTCAGCGGGAAGGGACCAGCAAGGGGCTCGATGCCCAAGACCTCTTTGGCCCAGCAGCCTCAGGGCAGCAGGGAGAGCAAGAGGCCCAACTTGCCCCTAGGTCGGCTCTGCCCCTTCCCACACAGGCGGCCAGCCCAGCAGCTGCCTGACAGACTCTGGCTCCCCCGAGCTCTCTGCCGGTGCAGGGGTCAGGAACAGACGTGTGCATGTGGTTCTGCTTTGGTCTGGGAGTGTGGACCCACTGCCTGGCCCCCAGGCTCAGGGGCAAGGGCCCGGAGAGAGCAACACCCCGAAGTGCTTTTCTCCCGGTCTTGGGAGCATTGTGCGTGCCTGGCGGGAAGAGCGGGCGGGAGTGCTTGCAAACCGGCCTTTGGAGGCAGCCGGGGAGGTCTTCCAGTGGGAGAGGGCCGGTTGTGCTCAGAGGCCCCAGAGGCCAGGGGCAGGACCCAGCAGGGCGCCTGCCCCTGGCCAGCCTTGCCCAGACCTTCCTGGCCTCCGGGGGTACTGCCCCACCAAGGGGCAGGCTGCGGGGACTGGGTCCAGACATGCTCGGGCGCCTCCCCTGGCTCATCCCCGCTGGTGCCTTTCCCCTGTGCCTAGGCCTCGGTTGAGGCCTCCTTGGAGAGGAGGTTGCTGGCAGGGGCTGTCTCCACACTGCAAGGTGCTGGAGCTCAGAGGGCCTCGTCAGAGGGAAGAGACCAGCAAGGGGCTGGATGCCCAAGACCTCTTTGGCCCAGCAGCCTCAGGGCAGCAGGGAGAGCAAGAGGCCCAACTTGCCCCTAGGGCGGCTCTGCCCCTTCCCACACAGGCGGCCAACCCAGCAGCTGCCTGACAGACTCTGGCTCCCCCAAGCTCTCTGCCGGTGCAGGGGACAGGAACAGACGTGGGCATTTGGTTCTGCCTTGGCCTGGGAGTGTGTTGCCCCTGCCTTGCCCCCAGGCTCAGGGGCAAGGGCCCGCAGAGAGCATCACTCCAAAGCGCTTTTCTCCCGGGCTTGGGAGCATTGTGCGAGCCTGGCGTGAACAGCATGCGGGAGTGTTTGCAAACAGGGCTTTGGAGGCAGCCGGGGAGGTCTTCCTGTGGGAGAGGGCCGGTTGTGCTCAGAGGCCCCAGAGGCCAGGGGCAGGACCCAGCAGGGCCCCTGCCCCTGGCCAGCCTTGCCCAGACCTTCCTGGCCTCCGGGGGTACTGCCCCACCAAGGGGCAGGCTGCGGGGACTGGGTCCAGAAATGTCCGTGCGCCTCCCAGGAACATCCCCGCTGGTGCCTTTCCCCTGGGCGTAGGCCTCGGTTGAGGTCTCTTTGGAGAGGAGGTTGCTGGCAGGGGCTGTCTCCACACTGCAAGGTGCTGGAGCTCAGAGGGCCTCGTCAGAGGGAAGGGACCACCAAAGGGCTGGATGCCCAAGACCTCTTTGACCCAGCAGCCTCAGGGCAGCAGGGAGAGCAAGAGGCCCAACTTGCCCCTAGGTCGGCTCTGCCCCGTCCCACACAGGCAGCCAGCCCAGCAGCAGCCTGGCAGTCTCTGGCTCCCCCGAGCTCTCTGCTGGTGTAGGGGGCAGGAACAGACGTGTGCATGTCGTTCTGCCTTGGCCTGGGAGTGTGTTCGCCCTGCCTGGCCCCCAGGCTCAGGGGCAAGGGCCCGGAGAGAGCACCAGCCCGAAGCGCTTTTCTCCCGGGCTTGGGAGCATTGTGCGGGCCTGGCGGGAACAGCGGGCTGGAGTGCTTGCAAACCGGCCTTTGGAGGCAGACGGGGAGGTCTTCCAGCGGGAGAGGGCCGGTTGTGCTCACAGGCCCCACAGGCCAGGGGCAGGACCCAGCAGTGTCCCTGCCCCTGGCAGCCTTGCCCAGACCTTCCTGGCCTCCAGGGGTACAGCCCCACCAAGGGGCAGGCTGCGGGGACTGGGTCCAGACATGCTCGTGCGCCTCCCCAGGCTCATCCCCGCTGGTGCCTTTCCCCTGGGCCTAGGCTTCGGTTGAGGCCTCTTGGAGAGGAGGTTGCTGGCAGGGGCTGTCTCCACACTGCAAGGTGCTGGAGCTCAGAGGGCCTCGTCAGCGGGAAGGGACCAGCAAGGGGCTGGATGCCCAAGACCTCTTTGGCCCAGCAACCTCAGGGCAGCAGGGAGAGCAAGAGGCCCAACTTGCCCCTAGGTCGGCTCTGCCCCTTCCCACACAGGCGGCCAGCCCAGCAGCTGCCTGACAGACTCTGGCTCCCCTAGCTTTCTGCTGGTGCAGGGGACAGGAACAGACGTGTGCATGTGGTTCTGCCTTGGCCTTGGAGTGTGTTCCCCCTGCATTGCCCCCAGGCTCAGGGGCAAGGGCCCGGTGAGAGCACCACCCCAAAGCGCTTTTCTCCCGGGCTTGGGAGCATTGTGCGTGCCTGGCGGGAACAGCGGGTGGGAGTGCTTGCAAACCGGCCTTTGGAGGCAGCCGGGGAGGTCTTCCAGCGGGAGAGTGCCGGTTGTGCTCAGAGGCCCCACAGGCCAGGGGCAGGACCCAGCAGTGTCCCTGCCCCTGGCAGCCTTGCCCAGACCTTCCTGGCCTCTGGGGGTACTGCGCCACCAAGCGGCAGACTGCCGGGACTGGGTCCAGACATGCCCGGGCGCATCCCCAGGCTCATCCCCGCTGGTTCCTTTCCCCTAGGCCTAGGCCTCGGTTGAGGCCTCCTTGGAGAGGAGGTTGCTGGCAGGGGCTGTCTCCACACTGCAAGGTGCTGGAACTCAGAGGGCCTCGTCAGAGGGAAGGGACCAGCAAAGGGCTGGATGCCCAAGACCTCTTTGGCCCAGCAGCCTCAGGGCAGCAGGGAGAGCAAGAGGCCCAACTTGCCCCTAGGTCGGCTCTGCCCCTTCCCACACAGGCAGACAGCCCAGCAGCTGCCTGGCAGACTCTGGCTCCCCCGAGCTCTCTGCCTGTGCAGGGGGCAGCAACAGACGTGTGCATGTGGTTCTGACTTGGCCTGGGAGTGTGGAACCCCTGCCTGGCCCCCAGGCTCAGGGGCAAGGGCCCGGAGAGAGCACCACCCCGAAGCGGTTTTCTCCCGGGCTTGGGAGCATTGTGCGTGCCTGGCGGGAACAGTGGGCGGGAGTGCTTGCAAACCGGCCTTTGGAGGCAGCCGGGGAGGTCTTCCAGCGGGAGACGGCCGGTTGTGCTCAGAGGCCCCACAAGACAGAGGCAGGACCCAGCAGTGCCCCTGCCCCTGGCCAGCCTTGCTCAGACCTTCCTGGCCTCCGGGGGTACTGCCCCACCAAGGGGCAGGCTGCGGGGACTGGGTCCAGACAGGCCCGGGTGCCTCCCCAGTCTCATCCCCGCTGGTGACTTTCCCCTGGGCCTAGGCCTCGGTTAAGGCCTCCTTGGAGAGGAGGTTGCTGGCAGGGGCTGTCTCCACACTGCAAGGTGCTGGAGCTCAGAGGGCCTCGTCAGCGGGAAGGGACCAGCAAGGGGCTGGATGCCCAAGACCTCTTTGGCCCAGCAGCCTCAGGGCAGCAGGGAGAGGAAGAGGCCCAACTTGCCCCTAGGTCGGCTCTGCCCCTTCCCACACAGGCGGCCAGCCCAGCAGCTGCCTGACAGACTCTGGCTCCCCCGAGCTCTCTGCCGGTGCAGGGGGCAGAAACAGACGTGTGCATGTGGTTTTGCATTGGTCTTGGAGTGTGGACCAACTGCCTGGCCCCCAAGCTCAGGGGCAAGGGCCCGGAGAGAGCAATACCCCGAAGCGCTTTTCTCCGGGGCTTGGGAGCATTGTGCGTGCCTGGCGGGAACAGCGGGCGGGAGTGTTGGCAAACCGGCCTTTGGAGGCAGCCGGGGAGGTCTTCCAGTGGGAGAGGGCCGGTTGTGCTCAGAGGCCCCACAGGCCAGGGGCAGGACCCAGCAGGGCCCCTGCCCCTGGCCAGCCTTGCCCAGACCTTCCTGCCTCCGGGGGTACAGCCCCACCAAGGGGCAGGCTGCGGGGACTGGGTCCAGACATGGCCGGGCGCCTCCCCAGGCTCATCCCCGCTGGTGCCTTTCCCCTGGGCCTAGGCATGGGTTGAGGCCTGGTTGCAGAGGAGGTTGCTGGCACGGGGTATCTCCACACTGCAAGGTGCTGGAGCTCAGAGGGCCTCGTCAGAGGGAAGGAACCAGCAAGGGGCTGGATGCCCAAGACCTCTTTGACCCAGCAGCCTCAGGGCAGCAGGGAGAGCAAGAGGCCCAACTTGCCCCTAGGTCGGCTCTGCCCCTTCCCACACAGGCGGCCAGCCCAGCAGCTGCCTGACAGACTCTGGCTCCCCTGAGCTCTCTGCCGGTGCAGGGGGCAGGAACAGACGTGTGCATGTGGTTCTGCCTTGGCCTGGGAGTGTGGAACCCCTGCATTGCCCCCAGGCTCAGGGGCAAGGGCCCGGTGGGAGCACCACCCCGAAGCTCTTTTCTCCCGGGCTTGGGAGCATTGTGCGCGCCTGGTGGGAACACTGGGCGGGAGTGTTGGCAAACCGGCCTTTGGAGGCAGCCGGGGAGGTCTTCCAGCGGGAGAGGGCCGGTTGTGCTCAGAGGCCCCACAAGACAGAGGCAGGACCCAGCAGGCCCCATGCCCCTGGCCAGCCTTGCTCAGACCTTCCTGGCCTCCGGGGGTACTGCCCCACCAAGGGGCAGGCTGCGGGGACTGGGTCCAGACATTCCCGGGCGCCTCCCCAGGTTCATCCCCGCTGGTGCCTTTCCCTGGCATAAGGCCTCGGTTGAGGCCTCCTTGGAGAGGAGGTTGCTGGCAGGGGCTGTCTCCACACTGCAAGGTGCTGGAGCTCAGAAGGCCTCGTCAGCGGGAAGGGACCAGCAAGGGGCTCGATGCCCAAGACCTCTTTGGCCCAGCAGCCTCAGGGCAGCAGGGAGAGCAAGAGGCCCAACTTGCCCCTAGGTCGGCTCTGCCCCTTCCCACACAGGCGGCCAGCCCAGCAGCTGCCTGACAGACTCTGGCTCCCCCGAGCTCTCTGCCGGTGCAGGGGTCAGGAACAGACGTGTGCATGTGGTTCTGCCTTGGTCTGGGAGTGTGGACCCACTGCCTGGCCCCCAGGCTCAGGGGCAAGGGCCCGGAGAGAGCAACACCCCGAAGTGCTTTTCTCCCGGTCTTGGGAGCATTGTGCGTGCCTGGCGGGAAGAGCGGGCGGGAGTGCTTGCAAACAGGACTTTGGAGGCAGCCGGGGAGGTCTTCCAGTGGGAGAGGGCCGGTTGTGCTCAGAGGCCCCAGAGGCCAGGGGCAGGACCCAGCAGGGCGCCTGACCCTGGCCAGCCTTGCCCAGACCTTCCTGGCCTCCGGGGGTACTGCCCCACCAAGGGGCAGGCTGCGGGGACTGGGTCCAGACATGCCCGGGCGCCTCCCCAGGCTCATGCCCGCTGGTGCCTTTCCCCTGGGCCTAGGCCTCGGTTGAGGCCTCCTTGGAGAGGAGGTTGCTGGCAGGGGCTTTCTCCACACTGCAAGGTGCTGGAGCTCAGAGGGCCTCTTCAGAGGGAAGGGACCAGCAAGGTGCTGGATGCCCAAGACCTCTTTGACCCAGCAGCCTCAGGGCAGCAGGGAGAGCAAGAGGCCCAACTTGCCCCTAGGTCGGCTCTGCCCCGTCCCACACAGGCAGCCAGCCCAGCAGCAGCCTGGCAGTCTCTGGCTCCCCCGAGCTCTCTGCCGGTGTAGGGGGCAGGAACAGACGTGTGCATGTCGTTCTGCCTTGGCCTGGGAGTGTGTTCCCCCTGCCTGGCCCCCAGGCTCAGGGGCAAGGGCCCGGAGAGAGCACCAGCCCGAAGCGCTTTTCTCCCGGGCTTGGGAGCATTGTGCGTGCCTGGCGGGAACAGCGGCTGGGAGTGCTTGCAAACCGTCCTTTGGAGGCAGCCGGGGAGGTCTTCCAAGGGCCCGGAGTGAGCACCACACCAAAATGCTTTTCTCCCGGACTTGGGAGCATTGTGCGCGGCTGGTGGGAACAACGGGCATGAGTGCTTGCAAACCGGCCTTTGGAGGCAGCCGGGGACGTCTTCCAAGGGCCCGGAGAGAGCAACACCCCGAAGCACTTTTCTCCCGGGCTTGGGAGCATTGTGCGTGGCTGGCGGGAACAGCAGGAAGGAGTCCTTGCAAACCGGCCTTTGGAGGCAGCCGGGGAGGTCTTCCAAGGGCCTGTAGAGAGCACCACCCCGAAGCGCTTTTCTCCCGGGCTTGGGAGCATTGTCCGCGGGTGGCGGGAACAGCAGGCAGGAGTGCTTGAAAACCGGCCTTTGGAGGCAGTCGGGGAGGTCTTCCAGGGCCCGGTGTGAGCACCACCCCAAAAAGCTTTTCTCCCGGGCTTGGGAGCATTGTGCGCGGCTGGTGGGAACAGCGGGCATGAGTTCTTGCAAACTGGCCATTGGAGGCAGCCGGGGAGGTCTTGAAAGTGCCCGGAGAGAGCACCACCCTGAAGCGCTTTTCTCCCCGGCTTGGGAGCATTGTGCGCGGCTGGCGGGAACAGCAGGCAGGAGTGCTTGCAAACTGGCCTTTGGAGGCAGCCGGGGAGGTCTTCCAAGGGCCCGGAGAGAGCACCATCCCGAAGCACTTTTCTCCCGGAATTGGGAGCATTGTGCGTGGCTGTCGGGAACAGCGGACATGAGTGCTTACAAACCGGCCTTTGGAGGCAGCCCAGGAGGTCTTCCAAGGGCCGGGAGAGAGCACCACCCCAAAATGCTTTTCTCCCGGGCTTGGGAGCATTGTGCGTGGCTGGCGGAAGCAGCGGGAATGAGTACTCACAAACCGGCCTTTGGAGGCAGCCGGGGAGGTCTTGAAAGTGCCCGGAGAGAGCACCACCCCAAAATGCTTTTCTCCCGGGCTTGGGAGCATTGTGTGCGGCTGGCGGGTCAACGGGAGGGAATTCTTGAAAACCAGCCTTTGGAGGCAGCCGGGGAGGTCTTCCAAGGGCCGGGAGAGAGCACCACCCCGAAGCGCTTTTCTCCCGGGCTTGGGAGCATTGTGTGCGGCTGGCGGTTCAACGGGAGGGAATTCTTGAAAACCAGCCTTTGGAGCCAGCCGGGGAGGTCTTCCAAGGGCCCGGAGAGAGCACCACCCCGAAGTGCTTTTCTCCCCTGATTGGGAGCATTGTGTGCGGCTGGCGGGACAGTGGAGGGAGTTCTTGAAAACCAGCCTTTGGAGGCAGCCGGGGAGGTCTTCCAAGGGCCGGGAGAGAGCACCACCCCGAAGCGCTTTTCTCCCGGGCTTGGGAGCATTGTCTGCGGCTGGCGGGACAGCGGAATGGAGTTCTTGAAAACCAGCCTTTGGAGGCAGCCGGGGAGGTCTTCCAAGGGCCGGGAGAGAGCACCACCCCGAAGCGCTTTTCTCCTGGGCTTGGAGCATTTGCACGGATGGCGGGAACAGCGAGTGGGAGTGCTTGCAAACCGGCCTTTGGGGGCGGCCCGGGAGGTCTTTCTTGAGCTCAGAGAGAACACCACCCCGAAACGCTTTTCTCCCGGGCTTGGGAGCATTGTGCGCGTGTGGCGGGAGAAGCAGGCAGAAGTGCTTGCAACCCGGCCTTGGAGGCAGCCAGGGAGGTCTTCCAAGGGCCAGGAGAGAGCACCACCCCGAAGCGCTTTTCTCCCGGGCTTGGGAGCATTGTGCGAGCCTGGCGTGAACAGCGGGCGGGAGTGTTTGCAAACAGGACATTGGAGGGAGCCGGGGAGGTCTTCCAGTGGGAGAGGGCCGGTTGTGCTCAGAGGCCCCACAGGCCAGGGGCAGGACCCAGCAGGGCCCCTGCCCTTGGCCAGCCTTGCCCAGACCTTCCTGGCATCCGGGGGTACTGCCCCACCAAGGGGCAGGCTGCGGGGACTGGGTCCAGACATGCCCGGGCGCCTCCCCAGTCTCATCCCCGCTGGTGCCTTTCCCCTGGGCCTAGGCCTCGGTTGAGACCTCCTTGGAGAGGAGGTTGCTGGCAGGGGCTGTCTCCACACTGCAAGGTGCTGGAGCTCAGAGGGCCTTGTCAGAGGGAAGGGACCAGCAAGGGGCTGGATGCCCAAGACCTCTTTGGCCCAGCAGCCTCAGGGCAGCAGGGAGAGCAAGAGGGCCAACTTGCCCCTAGGTCGGCTCTGCCCCTTCCCACACAGGCCGCCAGCCCAGCAGCTGCCTGACAGACTCTGGCTCCCCTGAGCTCTCTGCCGGTGCAGGGGGCAGGAACAGACGTGTGCATGTGGTTCTGCCTTGGCCTGGGAGTGTGTTCCCCCTGCATTGCCCCCAGGCTCAGGGGCAAGGGCCCGGTGAGAGCACCACCCCGAAGTGCTTTTCTCCCGGGCTTGGGAGCATTGTGCGCGCCTGCTGGGAACAGTGGGCGGGAGCGCTTGCAAACCGGACTTTGGAGGCAGCCGGGGAGGTCTTCCAGTGGGAGAGGGCCGGTTGTGCTCAGTGGCCCCACAGGCCAGGAGCAGGACCCAGCAGGGCCCCTGCCCCTGGCCAGCCTTGCCCAGACCTTCCTGGCCTCCGGGGGTACTGCCCCACCAAGGGGCAGGCTGCGGGGACTGGGTCCAGACATGCTCGGGCGCCTCCCCTGGCTCATCCCCGCTGGTGCCTTTGCCCTGGGCCTAGGCCTCGGTTGAGGCCTCCTTGGAGAGGAGGTTGCTGGCAGGGGCTGTCTCCACACTGCGAGGTGCTGGAACTCAGAGGGCCTCGTCAGAGGGAAGGGACCAGCAAAGGGCTGGATGCCCAAGACCTCTTTGGCCCAGCAGCCTCAGGGCAGCAGGGAGAGCAAGAGGCCCAACTTGCCCCTAGGTCGGCTCTGCCCCTTCCCACACAGGCAGACAGCCCAGCAGCTGCCTGGCAGACTCTGGCTCCCCCGAGCTCTCTGCCGGTGCAGGGGGCAGCAACAGACGTGTGCATGTGCTTCTGACTTGGCCTGGGAGTGTGGAACCCCTGCCTTGCCCCCAGGCTCAGGGGCAAGGGCCCGGTGAGAGCACCACCCCGAAGCGCTTTTCTCCCGGGCTTGGGAGCATTGTGCGCGCCTGGTGGGAACAGTGGGCAGGAGTGTTGGCAAACCGGCCTTTGGAGGCAGCCGGGGAGGTCTTCCAGCAGGAGAGGGCCGGATGTGCTCAGAGGCTCCACAGGCCAGGGGCAGGACCCAGCAGGTCCCCTGCCCCTGGCCAGCCTTGCCCAGACCTTCCTGGCCTCCGGGGGTACTGCCCCACCAAGGGGCAGGCTGCGGGGACTGGGTCCAGACATGCCCGGGCGCCTCCCCAGGCTCATCCCCGCTGGTGCCTTTCCCCTGGGCCTAGGCCTCGGTTTAGGCCTCCTTGGAGAGGAGGTTGCTGGCAGGGGCTGTCTCCACACTGCAAGGTGCTGGAGCTCAGAGGGCCTCGTCAGAGGGAAGGGACCAGCAAAGGGCTGGATGCCCAAGACCTCTTTGACCCAGCAGCCTCAGGGCAGCAGGGAGAGCAAGAGGCCCAACTTGCCCCTAGGTCGGCTCTGCCCCGTCCCACACAGGCAGCCAGCCCAGCAGCAGCCTGGCAGTTTCTGGCTCCCCCGAGCTCTCTGCCGGTGTAGGGGGCAGGAACAGACGTGTGCATGTCGTTCTGCCTTGGCCTGGGAGTGTGTTCCCCCTGCCTGGCCCCCAGGCTCAGGGGCAAGGGCCCGGAGAGAGCACCACCCCGAAGCGCTTTTCTCCCGGGCTTGCGAGCATTTTGCGTGCTTGGTGGGAACAGTGGGCGGGAGTGCTTGCAAACCGGCCTTTGGAGGCAGCCGGGGAGGTCTTCCAGTGGGAGAGGGCCGGTTGTGCTCAGAGGGCCCACAGGCCAGGGGCAGGACCCAGCAGGGCCCGAGCCCCTGGCCAGCCTTGCCCAGAACTTCCTGCCTCCGGGGTTACAGCCCCACCAAGGGGCAGGCTGCGGGGACTGGGTCCAGACATGCCCGGGCGCCTCCCCAGTCTCATCCCCGCTGGTGCCTTTCCCCTGGGCCTAGGCCTCGGTTGAGGCCTCCTTGGAGAGGAGGTTGCCGGCAGGGGCTGTCGCCACACTGCAAGGTGCTGGAGCTCAGAGGGCCTCGTCAGAGGGAAGGAACCAGCAAGGGGCTGGATGCCCAAGACCTCTTTGGCCCAGCAGCCTCAGGGCAGCAGGGAGAGCAAGAGGCCCAACTTGCCCCTAGGTTGGTTCTGCCCCTTCCCACACAGGCGGCCAGCCCAGTAGCTGCCTGACAGACTCTGGCTCCCCCCAGCTCTCTGCCGGTGGAGGGGGCAGGAACAGACGTGTGCATGTGGTTCTGCCTTGGCCTGGGAGTATGGATCCCCTGCCTGGCCCCCAGGCTCAGGGGCAAGGGCCCGGTGGGAGCACCACCCCGAAGCTCTTTTCTCCCGGGCTTGGGAGCATTGTGCGCGCCTGGTGGGAACAGTGGGCGGGAGTGTTGGCAAACCGGCCTTTGGAGGCAGCCGGGGAGGTCTTCCAGCGGGAGAGGGCCGGTTGTGCTCAGAGGCCCCACAAGACAGAGGCAGGACCCAGCAGGGCCCATGCCCCTGGCCAGCCTTGCTCAGACCTTCCTGGCCTCCGGGGGTACTGCCCCACCAAGGGGCAGGCTGCGGGGACTGGGTCCAGACAGGCCCGGGTGCCTCCCCAGTCTCATCCCCGCTGTTGACTTTCCCCTGGGCCTAGGCCTCGGTTTAGGCCTCCTTGGAGAGGAGGTTGCTGGCAGGGGCTGTCTCCACACTGCAAGGTGCTGGAGCTCAGAGGGCCTCGTCAGCGGGAAGGGACCAGCAAGGGGCTGGATGCCCAAGACCTCTTTGGCCCAGCAGCCTCAGGGCAGCAGGGAGAGGAAGAGGCCCAACTTGCCCCTAGGTCGGCTCTGCCCCTTCCCACACAGGCGGCCAACCCAGCAGCTGCCTGACAGACTCTGGCTCCCCCGAGCTCTCTGCCGGTGCAGGGGGCAGGAACAGACGTGTGCATGTCGTTCTGTCTTGGCCTGGGAGTGTGTTCCCCATGCCTGGACCCCAGGCTCAGGGGCAAGGGCCCGGAGAGAGCACCACCCCGAAGCGCTTTTCTCCCGGGCTTGGGAGCATTGTGCGTGCTTGGTGGGAACAGTGGGCGGGAGTGCTTGCAAACCGGCCTTTGGAGGCAGCCGGGGAGGTCTTCCAGTGGGAGAGGGCCGGTTGTACTCAGAGGCCCCACAGGCCAGGGGCAGGACCCAGCAGGGCCAATGCCCCTGGCCAGCCTTGCCCAGACCTTCCTGCCTCCGGGGTTACAGCCCCACCAAGGGGCAGGCTGCGGGGACTGGGTCCAGACATGCCCGGGCGCCTCCCCAGTCTCATCCCCGGTGGTGCCTTTCCCCTGGGCCTAGGCCTCGGTTGAGCCCTCCTTGGAGAGGAGGTTGCTGGCAGGGGCTGTCTCCACACTGCAAGGTGCTGGAGCTCAGAGGGCCTCGTCAGAGGGAAGGGACCAGCAAGGGGCTGGATGCCCAAGACCTCTTTGGCCCAGCAGCCTCAGGGCAGCAGGGAGAGCAAGAGGCCCAACTTGCCCCTAGGTCGGCTCTGCCCCTTCCCACACAGGCGGCCAGCCCAGCAGCTGCCTGACAGACTCTGGCTCCCCTGAGGTCTCTGCCGGTGCAGGGGGCAGGAATAGACGTGTGCATGTGGTTCTGCCTTGGCCTGGGAGTGTGTTCCCCCTGCATTGCCCCCAGGCTCAGGTGCAAGGGCCCGGTGAGAGCACCACCCCGAAGCGCTTTTCTCCCGGGCTTGAGAGCATTGTGCGCGCCTGCTGGGAACAGTGGGCGGGAGTACTTGCAAACCGGCCTTTGGAGGCAGCCGGGGAGGTCTTCCAGTGGGAGAGGGCCGGTTGTGCTCAGAGGCCCCACAGGCCAGGGGCAGGACACAGCACGGCCCCTGCCCCTGGCCAGCCTTGCCCAGACCTTCCTGGCCTCCGGGGGTACTGCCCCACCAAGGGGCAGGCTGCGGGGACTGGGTCCAGACATGCTCGGGCGACTCCCCTGGCTCATCCCCGCTGGTGCATTTCCCCTGGGCCTAGGCCTCGGTTGAGGCCTCCTTGGAGAGGAGGTTGCTGGCAGGGGCTGTCTCCACACTGCAAGGTGCTGGAGCTCAGAGGGCCTCGTCAGAGGGAAGGGACCAGTAAAGGGCTGGATGCCCAAGACGACTTTGGCCCAGCAGCCTCAGGGCAGCAGGGAGAGCAAGAGGCCCAACTTGCCCCTAGGGCGGCTCTGCCCCTTCCCACACAGGCGGCCAACCCAGCAGCTGCCTGACAGACTCTGGCTCCCCCAAGCTCTCTGCCGGTGCAGGGGACAGGAACAGACGTGGGAATGTGGTTCTGCCTTGGCCTGGGAGTGTGTTCCCCCTGCCTTGCCCCCAGGCTCAGGGGCAAGGGCCCGGAGAGAGCACCATCCCGAAGCGCTTTTCTCCCGGGCTTGGGAGCATTGTGCGCGCCTGGTGGGAACAGTGGGCAGGAGTGTTGGCAAACCGGCCTTTGGAGGCAGCCGGGGAGGTCTTCCAGTGGGAGAGGGCCGGTTGTGCTCAGAGGCCCCACAGGCCAGGGGCAGGACCCAGCAGGGCCCGTGCCCCTGGCCAGCCTTGCCCAGACCTTCCTGGCCTCCGGGTGTCCTGCCCCACCAAGGGGCAGGCTGCGGCGACTGGTTCCAGACATGCTCGGGCGCCTCCCCTGGCTCATCCCCGCTGGTGCCTTTTCCCTGGGCCTAGGCCTCGGTTGAGGCCTCCTTGGAGAGGAGGTTGCTGGCAGGGGCTGTCTCCACACTGCAAGATGCTGGAGCTCAGAGGGCCTCGTCAGAGGGAAGGGCCCAGTAAGGGGCTGGATGCCCAAGACCTCTTTGGCCCAGCAGCCTCAGGGCAGCAGGGAGAGCAAGATGCCCAACTTGCCCCTAGGTCGGCTCTGCCCCTTCCCACACAGGCGGCCAGCCCAGCAGATGCCTGACAGACTCTGGCTCCCCTAGCTCTCTGCCGGTACAGGGGGCAGGAACAGACGTGTGCATTGGTTCTGCCTTGGCCTGGGAGTGTGTTCCCCCTGCATTGCCCCCAGGCTCAGGGGCAAGGGCCCGGTGAGAGCACCACCCCGAAGCGCTTTTCTCCCGGACTTGGGAGCATTGTGCGCGCCTGGTGGGAACAGTGGGCGTGAGTGTTGGCAAACCGGCCTTTGGAGGCAGCCGGGGAGGTCTTCCAGCAGGAGAGGGCCGGATGTGCTCAGAGGCTCCACAGGCCAGGGGCAGGACCCAGCAGGTCCCCTGCCCCTGGCCAGCCTTGCCCAGACCTTCCTGGCCTCCGGGGGTACTGCCCCACCAAGGGGCAGGCTGCGGGGACTGGGTCCAGACATGCCCGGGCGCCTCCCCAGGCTCATCCCCGCTGGTGCCTTTCCCCTGGGCCTAGGCCTCGGTTTAGGCCTCCTTGGAGAGGAGGTTGCTGGCAGGGGCTGTCTCCACACTGCAAGGTGCTGGAGCTCAGAGGGCCTCGTCAGAGGGAAGGAACCAGCAAGGGGCTGGATGCCCAAGACCTCTTTGGCCCAGCAGCCTCAGGGCAGCAGGGAGAGCAAGAGGCCCAACTTGCCCCTAGGTTGGTTCTGCCCCTTCCCACACAGGCGGCCAGCCCAGTAGCTGCCTGACAGACTCTGGCTCCCCCCAGCTCTCTGCCGGTGGAGGGGGCAGGAACAGACGTGTGCATGTGGTTCTGCCTTGGCCTGGGAGTATGGATCCCCTGCCTGGCCCCCAGGCTCAGGGGCAAGGGCCCGGTGGGAGCACCACCCCGAAGCTCTTTTCTCCCGGGCTTGGGAGCATTGTGCGCGCCTGGTGGGAACAGTGGGCGGGAGTGTTGGCAAACCGGCCTTTGGAGGCAGCCGGGGAGGTCTTCCAGCGGGAGAGGGCCGGTTGTGCTCAGAGGCCCCACAAGACAGAGGCAGGACCCAGCAGGGCCCATGCCCCTGGCCAGCCTTGCTCAGACCTTCCTGGCCTCCGGGGGTACTGCCCCACCAAGGGGCAGGCTGCGGGGACTGGGTCCAGACAGGCCCGGGTGCCTCCCCAGTCTCATCCCCGCTGTTGACTTTCCCCTGGGCCTAGGCCTCGGTTTAGGCCTCCTTGGAGAGGAGGTTGCTGGCAGGGGCTGTCTCCACACTGCAAGGTGCTGGAGCTCAGAGGGCCTCGTCAGCGGGAAGGGACCAGCAAGGGGCTGGATGCCCAAGACCTCTTTGGCCCAGCAGCCTCAGGGCAGCAGGGAGAGGAAGAGGCCCAACTTGCCCCTAGGTCGGCTCTGCCCCTTCCCACACAGGCGGCCAACCCAGCAGCTGCCTGACAGACTCTGGCTCCCCCGAGCTCTCTGCCGGTGCAGGGGGCAGGAACAGACGTGTGCATGTCGTTCTGTCTTGGCCTGGGAGTGTGTTCCCCATGCCTGGACCCCAGGCTCAGGGGCAAGGGCCCGGAGAGAGCACCACCCCGAAGCGCTTTTCTCCCGGGCTTGGGAGCATTGTGCGTGCTTGGTGGGAACAGTGGGCGGGAGTGCTTGCAAACCGGCCTTTGGAGGCAGCCGGGGAGGTCTTCCAGTGGGAGAGGGCCGGTTGTACTCAGAGGCCCCACAGGCCAGGGGCAGGACCCAGCAGGGCCAATGCCCCTGGCCAGCCTTGCCCAGACCTTCCTGCCTCCGGGGTTACAGCCCCACCAAGGGGCAGGCTGCGGGGACTGGGTCCAGACATGCCCGGGCGCCTCCCCAGTCTCATCCCCGGTGGTGCCTTTCCCCTGGGCCTAGGCCTCGGTTGAGCCCTCCTTGGAGAGGAGGTTGCTGGCAGGGGCTGTCTCCACACTGCAAGGTGCTGGAGCTCAGAGGGCCTCGTCAGAGGGAAGGGACCAGCAAGGGGCTGGATGCCCAAGACCTCTTTGGCCCAGCAGCCTCAGGGCAGCAGGGAGAGCAAGAGGCCCAACTTGCCCCTAGGTCGGCTCTGCCCCTTCCCACACAGGCGGCCAGCCCAGCAGCTGCCTGACAGACTCTGGCTCCCCTGAGCTCTCTGCCGGTGCAGGGGGCAGGAATAGACGTGTGCATGTGGTTCTGCCTTGGCCTGGGAGTGTGTTCCCCCTGCATTGCCCCCAGGGTCAGGTGCAAGGGCCCGGTGAGAGCACCACCCCGAAGCGCTTTTCTCCCGGGCTTGAGAGCATTGTGCGCGCCTGCTGGGAACAGTGGGCGGGAGTACTTGCAAACCGGCCTTTGGAGGCAGCCGGGGAGGTCTTCCAGTGGGAGAGGGCCGGTTGTGCTCAGAGGCCCCACAGGCCAGGGGCAGGACCCAGCACGGCCCCTGCCCCTGGCCAGCCTTGCCCAGACCTTCCTGGCCTCCGGGGGTACTGCCCCACCAAGGGGCAGGCTGCGGGGACTGGGTCCAGACATGCTCGGGCGCCTCCCCTGGCTCATCCCCGCTGGTGCATTTCCCCTGGGCCTAGGCCTCGGTTGAGGCCTCCTTGGAGAGGAGGTTGCTGGCAGGGGCTGTCTCCACACTGCAAGGTGCTGGAGCTCAGAGGGCCTCGTCAGAGGGAAGGGACCAGTAAAGGGCTGGATGCCCAAGACGACTTTGGCCCAGCAGCCTCAGGGCAGCAGGGAGAGCAAGAGGCCCAACTTGCCCCTAGGGCGGCTCTGCCCCTTCCCACACAGGCGGCCAACCCAGCAGCTGCCTGACAGACTCTGGCTCCCCCAAGCTCTCTGCCGGTGCAGGGGACAGGAACAGACGTGGGAATGTGGTTCTGCCTTGGCCTGGGAGTGTGTTCCCCCTGCCTTGCCCCCAGGCTCAGGGGCAAGGGCCCGGAGAGAGCACCACCCCGAAGCGCTTTTTTCCCGGGCTTGGGAGCATTGTGCGTGCCTGGCGGGAACAGCGGGCGCGAGTGTTGGCAAACCGGCCTTTGGAGGCAGTCGGGGAGTTCTCCAGCGGGAGAGGGCCGGTCATGCTCAGAGGCCCCACAGGCCAGGGGCAGGACCCAGCAGGGCCCCTGCCCCTGGCCAGCCTTGCCCAGACCTTCCTGGCCTCCGGGGGTACTGCCCCACCAAGGGGCAGGCTGCGGGGACTGGGTCCAGACATGCCCGGGCGCCTCCACTGGCTCATCCCCGCTGGTGCCTTTCCCCTGGGCCTAGGCCTCGGTTTAGGCCTCCTTGGAGAGGAGGTTGCTGGCAGGGGCTGTCTCCACACTGCAAGGTGCTGGAGCTCAGAGGGCCTCGTCAGAGGGAAGGGACCAGCAAGGGGCTGGATGCCCAAGACCTCTTTGGCCCAGCAGCCTCAGGGCAGCAGGGAGAGCAAGAGGCCCAACTTGCCCCTAGGTCTGCTCTGCCCCTTCCCTCACAGGCGGCCAGCCCAGCAGCTGCCTGACAGACTCTGGCTCTGCCGAGCTCTCTGTCGGTGCAGGGGGCAGATCAGACGTGTGCATGTGGTTCTGCCTTGGCCTGGGAGAGTGGACACCCTGCCTTGCCCCCAGGCTCAGGAGCAAGGGCCCAGAGAGAGCACCACCCCGAAGCGCTTTTCTCCCGGGCTTGGGAGCATTGTGCACGCCTGCTGGGAACAGTGGCAGGGAGCGCTTGCAAACCGGCCTTTGGAGGCAGACGGGGAGGTCTTCCAGTGGGAGAGGGCCGGTTGTGCTCAGAGGCCCCACAGGCTAGGGGCAGGACGCAGCAGGGCCCGTGCCCCTGGCCAGCCTTGCCCAGACCTTCCTGGCCTCCGGGGGTACTGCCCCACCAAGGGGCAGGCTGCGGGGACTGGGTCCAGACATGCTCGGGCGCCTCCCCTGGCTCATCCCCGCTGGTGCCTTTCCCCTGGGCCTAGGCCTCGGTTGAGGCCTCCTTGGAGAGGAGGTTGCTGGCAGGGGCTGTCTCCACACTGCAAGGTGCTGGAGCTCAGAGGGCCTCGTCAGAGGGAAGGGACCAGCAAAGGGCTGGATGCCCGAGACCTCTTTGACCCAGCAGCCTCAGGGCAGCAGGGAGAGCAAGAGGCCCAACTTGCCCCTAGGTCGGCTCTGCCACGTCCCACACAGGCAGCCAGCCCAGCAGCAGCCTGGCAGTCTCTGGCTCCCCCGAGCTCTCTGCGGTGTAGGGGGCAGGAACAGACGTGTGCATGTCGTTCTGCCTTGGCCTGGGAGTGTGTTCCCCCAGGCTCAGGGGCAAGGGCCCGGAGAGAGCACCACCCCGAAGCGCTTTTCTCCCGGGCTTGGGAGCATTTTGCGTGCTTGGTGGGAACAGTGGGCGGGAGTGCTTGCAAACCGGCCTTTGGAGGCAGCCAGGAGGTCTTCCAGTGGGAGAGGCCGGTTGTGCTCAGAGACCCCACAGGCCAGGGGCAGGACCCAGCAGGGCCCCAGCCCCTGGCCAGCCTTGCCCAGACCTTCCTGCCTCCGGGGGTACAGCCCCACCAAGGGGCAGGCTGCGGGGACTGGGTCCAGACATGCCCGGGCGCCTCCCCAGGCTCATCCCCGCTGGTGCCTTTCCCCTGGGCCTAGGCCTCGGTTGAGGCCTCCTTGGAGAGGAGGTTGCTGGCAGGGGCTGTCTCCACACTGCAAGGTGCTGGAGCTCAGAGGGCCTCGTCAGCGGGAAGGGACCAGCAAGGGGCTGGATGCCCAAGACCTCTTTGGCCCAGCAGCCTCAGGGAAGCAGGGAGAGCAAGAGGCCCAACTTGCCCCTAGGTCTGCTCTGCCCCTTCCCACACAGGCGGCCAGCCCAGCACCTGCCTGACAGACTCTGGCTCCCCCGAGCTCTCTGCCGGTGCAGGGGTCAGGAACAGACGTGTGCATGTCGTTCTGCCTTGGTCTGGGAGTGTGGACCCACTGCCTGGCCCACAGGCTCAGGGGCAAGGGCCCGGAGAGAGCAACACCCCGAAGTGCTTTTCTCCCGGTCTTGGGAGCATTGTGCGTGCCTGGCGGGAACAGCGGGCGGGAGTGTTGCAAACCGGCCTTTGCATTGTGCGAGCCTGGCGTGAACAGCGGGCTGGAGTGTTTGCAAACAGGACTTTGGAGGCAGCCGGGGAGGTCTTCCAGTGGGAGAGGGCCGGTTGTGCTCAGAGGCCCCACAGGCCAGGGTCAGGACCCAGCAGGGCGCCTGCCCCTGGCCAGCCTTGCCCAGACCTTCCTGGCCTCCGGGGGTACTGCCCCACCAAGGGGCAGGCTGCGGGGACTGGGTCCAGACATGTCCGTGCGCCTCCCCAGGATCATCCCTGCTGGTGCCTTTCCCCTGGGCGTAGGCCTCGGTTTAGGCCTCTTTGGAGAGGAGGTTGCTGGCAGGGGCTGTCTCCACACTGCAAGGTGCTGGAGCTCAGAGGGCCTCGTCAGAGGGAAGGGACCAGCAAAGGGCTGGATGCCCAAGACCTCTTTGACACAGCAGCCTCAGGGCAGCAGGGAGAGCAAGAGGCCCAACTTGCCCCTAGGTCGGCTCTGCCCCGTCCCACAAAGGCAGCCAGCCCAGCAGCAGCCTGGCAGTCTCTGGCTCCCCCGAGCTCTCTGCCGGTGTAGGTGGCAGGAACAGACGTGTGCATGTCGTTCTCCCTTGGCCTGGGAGTGTGTTCCCCCTGCCTGGCCCCCAGGCTCAGGGGCAAGGGCCCGGAGAGAGCACCAGCCCGAAGCGCTTTTCTCCCGGGCTTGGGAGCATTGTGCGTGCCTGGCGGGAACAGCGGGTGGGAGTGCTTGCAAACCGTCCTTTGGAGGCAGACGGGGAGGTCTTCCAGCGGGAGAGTGCCGGTTGTGCTCAGACGCCAAACAGGCCAGGGGCAGGACCCAGCAGTGTCCGTGCCCCTGGCAGCCTTGCCCAGACCTTCCTGGCCTCCGGGAGTACTGCCCCACCAAGGGGCAGGTTGGGGGGACTGGGTTCAGACATGGCCGGGCGCCTCCCCAGGCTCATCCCCGCTGGTGCCTTTCCCCTAGGCCTAGGCCTCGGTTGAGGCCTCCTTGGAGAGGAGGTTGCTGGCAGGGGCTGTCTCCACACTGCAAGGTGCTGGAGCTCAGAGGGCCTCGTCAGAGGGAAGGGACCAGCAAGGGGCTGGATGCCCAAGACCTCTTTGGCCCAGCAGCCTCAGGGCAGCAGGGAGAGCAAGAGGCCCAACTTGCCCCTAGGTCGGCTCTGCCCCTTCCCACACAGGCGGCCAGCCCAGCAGCTGCCTGACAGACTCTGGCTCCCCTGAGCTCTCTGCCGGTGCAGGGGGCAGGAACAGACGTGTGCATGTCGTTCTGCCTTGCCCTGGGAGTGTGTTCCCCCTGCCTGGCCCCCAGGCTCAGGCGCAAGGGCCCGGAGAGAGCACCAGCCCGAAGCGCTTTTCTCCCGGGCTTCGGAGCATTGTGCGGTGCTGGCGGGAACAGCGGCCTGGAGTGCTTGCAAATCGGCCTTTGCAGGCAGACGGGGAGGTCTTTCAGCGGGAGAGTGCCGGTTGTGCTCAGAGGCCCCACAGGCCAGGGGCAGGACCCAGCAGGTCCCCTGCCCCTGGCCAGCCTTGCCCAGACCTTCCTGGCCTCCGGGGGTACTGCCCCACCAAGGGGCAGGCTGCGGGAACTGGTTCCAGACATGGCCGGGCGCCTCCCCAGGCTCATCCCCGCTGGTGCCTTTCCCCTGGGCCTAGGCCTCGGTTGAGGCCTCCTTGGAGAGGAGGTTGCTGGCAGGGGCTGTCTCCACACTGCCAGGTGCTGGAGCTCAGAGGGCCTCGTCAGAGGGAAGGGACCAGCAAGGGGCTGGATGCCCAAGACCTCTTTGGCCCAGCAGCCTCAGGGCAGCAGGGAGAGCAAGAGGCCCAACTTGCCCCTAGGTCGGATCTGCCCCTTCCCACACAGGCGGCCAGCCCAGCAGCTGCCTGACAGTCTCTGGCTCCCCCGAGCTCTCTTCCGGTGCTCGGGGCAGGAACAGACGTGTACATGTGGTTCTGCCTTGGCCTGGGATTGTGTTCCCCCTGCCTGTCCCCCCGGCTCAGGGGCAAGGGCCCGGAGAGAGCACCACCCCGAAGTGCTTTTCTCCCGGGCTTGGGAGCATTGTGCGTGCCTGGCGTGAACAGAGGGCGGGAGTGTTTGCAAACGGGCCTTTGGAGGCGGCCGGGGAGGTCTTCCAGTGGGAGAGGCCGGTTGTGCTCAGAGGCCCCACAGGCCAGGGGCAGGACCCAGCAGGGCCCCTGCCCCTGGCCAGCCTTGCCCAGATCTTCCTGGCCTCCGGGGGTACTGCCCCACCAAGGGGCAGACTGCGGGGACTGGGTCCAGACATGCCCGGGCGCCTCCCCAGGCTCATCCCCGCTGGTGCCTTTCCCCTGGGCCTAGGCCTCGGTTGAGGCCTCCTTGGAGAGGAGGTTGCTGGCAGGGGCTGTCTCCACACTGCAAGGTGCTGGAGCTCAGAGGGCCTCGTCAGAGGGAAGGGACCAGCAAGGGGCTGGAAGCCCAAGACCTCTTTGGCCCAGCAGCCTCAGGGCAGCAGGGAGAGCAAGAGGCCCAACTTGCCCCTAGGTCGGCTCTGCCCCTTCCGACACAGGCGGCCAGCCCAGCAGCTGCCTGACAGACTCTGGCTCCCCCGAGCTCTCTGCTGGTGCAGGGGTCAGGAACAGACGTGTGCATGTGGTTCTGCCTTGGTCTGGGAGTGTGGACCATCTACCTGGTCCCCAGGCTCAGGGGCAAGGGCCCGGAGAGAGCAACACCCCGAAGTGCTTTTCTCCCGGGCTTGGGAGCATTGTGCGTGCCTGGCGGGAACAGCGGGCGCGAGTGTTGCAAACCGGCCTTTGGAGGCACCCGGGGAGGTCTTCCAGTGGGAGAGGGCCGGTTGTGCTCAGAGGCCCCAGAGGCCAGGGGCAGGACCCAGCAGGGCGCCTGCCCCTGGCCAGCCTTGCCCAGACCTTCCTGGCCTCCGGAGGTACTGCCCCACCAAGGGGCAGGCTGCGGGGACTGGGTCCAGACATGCCCGGGCGCCTCCCCAGGCTCATCCCCGCTGGTGCCTTTCCCCTGGGCCTAGGCCTTGGTTGAGGCCTCCTTGGAGAGGAGGTTGCTGGCAGGGGCTTTCTCCACACTGCAAGGTGCTGGAACTCAGAGGGCCTCGTCAGAGGGAAGGGACCAGCAAGGGGCTGGATGCCCAAGACCTCTTTGGCCCAGCAGCCTCAGGGCAGCAGGGAGAGCAAGAGGCCCTACTTGCCCCTAGGTCGGCTCTGCCCCTTCCCACACAGGCAGCCAGCCCAGCAGCAGCCTGGCAGTCTCTGGCTCCCCTGAGCTCTCTGCCGGTGCAGGGGGCAGGAACAGACGTGTGCATGTCGTTCTGCCTTGGCCTGGGAGTGTGGACCCCCTGCCTGGCACCCAGGCTCAGGGGAAAGGGCCCGGAGAGAGCACCACCCCGAAGCGCTTTTCTCCCGGGCTTGGGAGCATTGTGCGTGCCTGGCGGGAAAAGCGGGTGGGAGTGCTTGCAAACCGGCCTTTGGAGGCAGACGGGGAGGTCTTCCAGCGGGAGAGTGCCGGTTTTGCTCAGAGGCCCCACAGGCCAGGGGCAGGACTCAGCAGTGTCCCTGCCCCTGGCAGCCTTGCCCAGACCTTCCTGGCCTCTGGGGGTACTGCGCCACCAAGGGGCAGACTGCCGGGACTGGGTCCAGACATGCCCGGGCGCATCCCCAGGCTCATCCCCGCTGGTGCCTTTCCCCTGGGCCTAGGCCTCGGTTGAGGCCTCCTTGGAGAGGAGGTTGCTGGCAGGGGCTGTCTCCACACTGCGAGGTGCTGGAACTCAGAGGGCCTCGTCAGAGGGAAGGGACCAGCAAAGGGCTGGATGCCCAAGACCTCTTTGGCCCAGCAGCCTCAGGGCAGCAGGGAGAGCAAGAGGCCCAACTTGCCCCTAGATCGGCTCTGCCCCTTCCCACACAGGCAGACAGCCCAGCAGCTTCCTGGCAGACTCTGGCTCCCCCGAGCTCTCTGCCGGTGCAGGGGGCAGCAACAGACGTGTGCATGTGGTTCTGACTTGGCCTGGGAGTGTGGAACCCCTGCCTGGCCCCCAGGCTCAGGGGCAAGGGCCCGGAGAGAGCACCACCCCGAAGCGGTTTTCTCCCGGGCTTGGGAGCATTGTGCGTGCCTGGCGGGAACAGCGGGCGGGAGTGCTTGCAAACCGGCCTTTGGAGGCAGCCGGGGAGGTCTTCCAGCGGGAGACGGCCGGTTGTGCTCAGAGGCCCCACAAGACAGAGGCAGGACCCAGCAGGGCCCCTGCCCCTGGCCAGCCTTGCTCAGACCTTCCTGGCCTCCGGGGGTACTGCCCCACCAAGGGGCAGGCTGCGGGGACTGGGTCCAGACATGCCCGGGCCCCTCCCCAGTCTCATCCCCGCTGGTGCCTTTCCCCTGGGCCTAGGCCTCGGTTGAGGCCTCCTTGGAGAGGAGGTTGCTGGCAGGGGCTGTCTCCACACTGCAAGGTGCTGGAGCTCAGAGGGCCTCGTCAGAGGGAAGGGACCAGCAAGGGGCTGGATGCCCAAGACCTCTTTGGCCTAGCAGCCTCAGGGCAGCAGGGAGAGGAAGAGGCCCAACTTGCCCCTAGGTCGGCTCTGCCCCTTCCCACACAGGCGGCCAGCCCAGCAGCTGCCTGACAGACTCTGGCTCCCCCGAGCTCTCTGCCGGTGCAGGGGGCAGAAACAGACGTGTGCATGTGGTTCTGCATTGGTCTTGGAGTGTGGACCCACTGCCTGGCCCCCAGGCTCAGGGGCAAGGGCCTGGAGAGAGCAAAACCCCGAAGCGCTTTTCTCCCGGGCTTGGGAGCATTGTGCGTGCCTGGCGGGAACAGCGGGCACGAGTATTGGCAAACCGGCCTTTGGAGGCAGCCGGGGAGGTCTTCCAGTGGGAGAGGGCCGGTTGTGCTCAGAGGCCCCACAAGACAGAGGCAGGACCCAGCAGGGCCCCTGCCCCTGGCCAGCCTTGCCCAGACCTTCCTGGCCTCCGGGGTTACTGCCCCACCAAGGGGCAGGCTGCGGGGACTGGGTCCAGACATGCCCGGGCGCCTCCACTGGCTCACCCCGCTGGTGTCTTTCCCCTGGGCCTAGGCCTCGGTTGAGGCCTCCTTGGAGAGGAGGTTGCTGGCAGGGGCTGTCTCCACACTGCAAGGTGCTGGAGCTCAGAGGGCCTCGTCAGAGGGAAGGGACCAGCAAGGGGCTGGATGCCCAAGACCTCTTTGGCCCAGCAGCCTCAGGGCAGCAGGGAGAGCAAGAGGCCCAACTTGCCCCTAGGTCGGTTCTGCCCCTTCCCACACAGGCGGCCAGCCCAGCAGCTGCCTGACAGACTCTGGCTCCCCCCAGCTCTCTGCCCATGGAGGGGGCAGGAACAGACGTGTGCATGTGGTTCTGCCTTAGCCTGGGAGTATGGATCCCCTGCCCGGCCCCCAGGCTCAGGGGCAAGGGCCCGGAGAGAGCCCCACCCCGAAGCGCTTTTCTCCCGGGCTTGGGAGCATTGTGCGCGCCTGGTGGGAACAGTGGGCGGGAGTGCTTGCAAACCGGCCTTTGGAGGCAGCCGGGGAGGTCTTCCAGTGGGAGAGGGCCGGTTGTGCTCAGAGGCCCCACAGGCCAGGGGCAGGACCCAGCAGGGCCCCTGCCCTTGGCCAGCCTTGCCCAGACCTTCCTGCCTCCGGGGGTACAGCCCCACCAAGGGGCAGGTTGCGGGGACTGGGTCCAGACATGGCCGGGCGCCTCCCCAGGCTCATCCCCGCTGGTGCCTTTCCCCTGGGCCTAGGCATGGGTTGAGGATTCGTTGCAGAGGAGGTTGCTGGCAGGGGCTGTCTCCACACTGCAAGGTGCTGGAGCTCAGAGGGCCTCGTCAGAGGGAAGGAACCAGCAAGGGGCTGGATGCCCAAGACCTCTTTGGCCCAGCAGCCTCAGGGCAGCAGGGAGAGCAAGAGGCCCAAATTGCCCCTAGGTCGGCTCTGCCCCTTCCCACACAGGCGGCCAGCCCAGCAGCTGCCTGACAGACTCTGGCTCCCCTGAGCTCTCTGCCGGTGCAGGGGGCAGGAACAGACGTGTGCATGTGCTTCTGCCTTGGCCTGGGAGTGTGTTCCCCCTGCATTGCCCCCAGGCTCAGGGGCAAGGGCCCGGTGGGAGCACCACCCCTAAGCGCTTTTCTCCCGGGCTTGGGAGCACTGTGCATGCCTGTCGTGAACAGCGGGCGGGAGTGTTTGCAAACCGGCCTTTGGAGGCAGCCTGGGGAGGTCTTCCAGTGGGAGAGGGCCGGTTGTGCTCAGAGGCCCCACAGGCCAGGGGCAGGACGCAGCAGGGCCCGTGCCCCTGGCCAGCCTTGCCCAGACCTTCCTGGCCTCCGGGGGTACTGCCCCACCAAGGGGCAGGCTGCGGGGACTGGGTCCAGACATGCCCGGGCGCCTCCCCCGGCTCATCCCCGCTGGTGCCTTTCCCCTGGGCCTAGGCCTCGGTTGAGGCCTCCTTTGAGAGCTGGTTGCTGGCAGGGGCTGTCTCCACACTGCAATGTGCTGGAACTCAGAGGGCCTCGTCAGAGGGAAGGGACCAGCAAGGGGCTGGATGCCCAAGACCTCTTTGGCCCAGCAGCCTCAGGGCAGCAGGGAGAGCAAGAGGCCCATCTTTCCCCTAGGGCGGCTCTGCCCCTTCCCACACAGGCGGCCAACCCAGCAGCTGCCTGACAGACTCTGGCTCCCCGAAGCTCTCTGCCGGTGCAGGGGACAGGAACAGACGTGTGCATGTGGTTCTGCCTTGGCCTGGGATTGTGTTCCCCCTGCCTTGCCCCCAGGCTCAGGGGCAAGGGCCCTCAGAGAGCATCACTCCAAAGCGCTTTTCTCCCGGGCTGGGAGCATTGTGCGAGCCTGGCGTGAACTGCGGGCGGGAGTGTGTGCAAACAGGACTTTGGAGGCAGCCGGGGAGGTCTTCCAGTGGGAGAGGGCCGGTTGTGCTCAGAGGCCCCACAGGCCAGGGTCAGGACCCAGCAGGGCCCCTGCCCCTGGCCAGCCTTGCCCAGACCTTCCTGGCCTCCGGGGGTACTGCCCCACCAAGGGGCAGGCTGCGGGGACTGGGTCCAGACATGTCCGTGCGTCTCCCCAGGATCATTCCCGCTGGTGCATTTCCCCTGGGCGTAGGCCTCGGTTTAGGCCTCTTTGGAGAGGAGGTTGCTGGCAGGGGCTGTCTCCACACTGCAAGGTGCTGGAGCTCAGAGGGCCTCGTCAGAGGGAAGGGACCAGCAAAGGGCTGGATGCCCAAGACCTCTTTGACCCAGCAGCCTCAGGGCAGCAGGGAGAGCAAGAGGCCCAACTTGCCCCTAGGTCGGCTCTGCCCCGTCCCACACAGGCAGCCAGCCCAGCAGCAGCCTGGCAGTCTCTGGCTCCCCCGAGCTCTCTGCCGGTGTAGGGGGCAGGAACAGACGTGTGCATGTCGTTCTGCCTTGGCCTGGGAGTGTGTTCCCCCTGCCTGGCCCCCAGGCTCAGGGGCAAGGGCCCGGAGAGAGCACCAGCCCGAAAAGCTTTTCTCCCGGGCTTGGGAGCATTGTGCGTGCCTGGCGGGAACAGCGGGTGGGAGTGCTTGCACACCGGCCTTTGGAGGCAGACGGGGAGGTCTTCCAGCGGGAGAGTGCCGGTTGTGCTCAGACGCCCCACAGGCCAGGGGCAGGACCCAGCAGTGTCCCTGCCCCTGGCAGACTTGCCCAGACCTTCCTGGCCTCCGGGGGTACTGCCCCACCAAGGGGCAGGTTGGGGGGCCTGGGTCCAGACATGGCCGGGCGCCTTCCCAGGCTCATCCCCGCTGGTGACTTTCCCCTAGGCCTAGGCCTCGGTTGAGGCCTCCTTGGAGAGGAGGTTGCTGGCAGGGGCTGTCTCCACACTGCAAGGTGCTGGAGCTCAGAGGGCCTCGTCAGAGGGAAGGGACCAGTAAGGGGCTGGATGCCCAAGACGTCTTTGGCCCAGCAGCCTCAGGGCAGCAGGGAGAGCAAGAGGCCCAACTTGCCCCTAGGGCGGCTCTGCCCCTTCCCACACAGGCGGCCAACCCAGCAGCTGCCTGACAGACTCTGGCTCCCCCAAGCTCTCTGCCGGTGCCCGGGACAGGAACAGACGTGTGCATGTGGTTCTGCCTTGGCCTGGGAGTGTGGACCCCTGCCTGGCCCCCAGGCTCAGGGGCAAGGGCCCGGAGAGAGCACCACCCCGAAGCACTTTTCTCCCGGGCTTGGGAGCATTGTGCGCGCCTGGCGGGAACAGTGGGCGGGAGTGCTTGCAAACCGGCCTTTGGAGGCAGCCGGGGACGTCTTCCAGTGGGAGAGGGCCGGTTGTGCTCAGAGGCCCCACAGGCCAGGGGCAGGACACAGCAGGGCCCCTGCCCCTGGCCAGCCTTGCCCAGACCTTCCTGGCCTCCGGGGTTACTGCCCCACCAAGGGGCAGGCTGCGCGGTCTGGGTCCAGAGATGCCCGGGCGCCTCCCCTGGCTCATCCCTTCTGGTGCCTTTCCCCTGGGCCTAGGCCTCGGTTGAGACCTCCTTGGAGAGGAGATTGCTGGCAGGGGCTGTCTCCACACTGCAAGGTGCTGGAGCTCAGAGGGCCTCGACAGAGGGAAGGGACCAGAAAGGGGCTGGATGCCCAAGACCTCTTTGGCCCAGCAGCCTCAGGGCAGCAGGGAGATCAAGAGGCCCAACTTGCCCCTAGGTCGGCTCTGCCCCTTCCCACACAGGCGGCCAGCCCAGCAGCTGCCTGACAGCCTCTGGCTCCCCTGAGCTCTCTGCCGGTGCAGGGGATAGGAACAGACGTGTGCATGTCGTTCTGCCTTGGTCTGGGAGTGTGTTCCCCATGCCTTCCCCACAGGCACAGGGGCAAGGGCCCGGAGAGAGCACCACCCCGAAGCGCTTTTCTCCCGGGCTTGGGAACACTGTGCATGCCTGGCGTGAACAGCGGGCGGGAGTGTTTGCAAACCGGCCTTTGGAGGCAGCCTGGGGAGGTCTTCCAGTGGGAGAGGGCCGGTTGTGCTCAGAGGCCCCACAGGCCAGGGGCAGGACCCAGCAGGGCCCCTGTCCCTGGCCAGCCTTGCCCAGATCTTCCTGGCCTCCGGGGGTACTGCCCCACCAAGGGGCAGGCTGCGGGGACTGGGTCCAGACATACCCGGGCGCCTCCCCCGGCTCATCCCCGCTGGTGCCTTTCCCCTGGGCCTAGGCCTCGGTTGAGGTCTGCTTGGAGAGGAGGTTGCTGGCAGGGGCTGTCTCCACACTGCAATGTGCTGGAACTCAGAGGGCCTCGTCAGAGGGAAGGACCCAGCAAGGGGCTGGATGCACAAGACCTCTTTGGCCCAGCAGCCTCAGGGCAGCAGGGAGAGCAAGAGGCCCAACTTGCCCCTAGGTCGGCTCTGCCCCTTCCCACACAGGCAGCCAGCCCAGCAGCAGCCTGGCAGTCTCTGGCTCCCCTGAGCTCTCTGCCGGTGTAGGGGGCAGGAACAGACGTGTGCATGTCGTTCTGCCTTGGCCTGGGAGTGTGGACCCCCTGCCTGGCCCCCAGGCTCAGGGGAAAGGGCCCGGAGAGAGCACCACCCCGAAGCGCTTTTCTCCCGGGCTTGGGAGCATTGTGCGTGCCTGGCGGGAAAAGCGGGTGGGAGTGCTTGCAAACCGGCCTTTGGAGGCAGACGGGGAGGTCTTCCAGCGGGAGAGTGCCGGTTTTGCTCAGAGGCCCCACAGGCCAGGGGCAGGACTCAGCAGTGTCCCTGCCCCTGGCAGCCTTGCCCAGACCTTCCTGGCCTCTGGGGGTACTGCGCCACCAAGGGGCAGACTGCCGGGACTGGGTCCAGACATGCCCGGGCGCATCCCCAGGCTCATCCCCGCTGGTGCCTTTCCCCTGGGCCTAGGCCTCGGTTGAGGCCTCCTTGGAGAGGAGGTTGCTGGCAGGGGCTGTCTCCACACTGCGAGGTGCTGGAACTCAGAGGGCCTCGTCAGAGGGAAGGGACCAGCAAAGGGCTGGATGCCCAAGACCTCTTTGGCCCAGCAGCCTCAGGCCAGCAGGGAGAGGAAGAGGCCCAACTTGCCCCTAGGTCGGCTCTGCCCCTTCCCACACAGGCGGCCAGCCCAGCAGCTGCCTGACAGACTCTGGCTCCCCCGAGCTCTCTGCCGGTGCAGGGGGCAGAAACAGACGTGTGCATGTGGTTCTGCATTGGTCTTGGAGTGTGGACCCACTGCCTGGCCCCCAGGCTCAGGGGCAAGGGCCCGGAGAGAGCAACACCCCGAAGCGCTTTTCTCCCGGGCTTGGGAGCATTGTGCGTGCCTGGCGGGAACAGCGGGCACGAGTGTTGGCAAACCGGCCTTTGGAGGCAGCCGGGGAGGTCTTCCAGTGGGAGAGGGCCGGTTGTGCTCAGAGGCCCCACAGGCCAGGGGCAGGACCCAGCAGGGCCCCTGCCCCTGGCCAGCCTTGCCCAGACCTTCCTGGCCTCCGGGGTTACTGCCCCACCAAGGGTCAGGCTGCGGGGACTGGGTCCAGACATGCCCGGGCGCCTCCACTGGCTCATCCCCGCTGGTGCCTTTCCCCTGGGCCTAGGCCTCGGTTGAGGCCTCCTTGGAGAGGAGGTTGCTGGCAGGGGCTGTCTCCACACTGCAAGGTGGTGGAGCTCAGAGGGCCTCGTCAGAGGGAAGGGACCAGCAAGGGGCTGGATGCCCAAGACCTCTTTGGCCCAGCAGCCTCAGGGCAGCAGGGAGAGCAAGAGGCCCAACTTGCCCCTAGGTCGGTTCTGCCCCTTCCCACACAGGCGGCCAGCCCAGAAGCTGCCTGACAGACTCTGGCTCCCCCCAGCTCTCTGCCGATGGAGGGGGCAGGAACAGACGTGTGCATGTGGTTCTGCCTTAGCCTGGGAGTATGGATCCCCTGCCCGGCCCCCAGACTCAGGGGCAAGGGCCCGGAGAGAGCACCACCCCGAAGCGCTTTTCTCCCGGGCTTGGGAGCATTGTGCGCGCCTGGTGGGAACAGTGGGCGGGAGTGCTTGCAAACCGGCCTTTGGAGGCAGCCGGGGAGGTCTTCCAGTGGGAGAGGGCCGGTTGTGCTCAGAGGCCCCACAGGCCAGGGGCAGGACCCAGCAGGGCCCCTGCCCTTGGCCAGCCTTGCCCAGACCTTCCTGCCTCCGGGGGTACAGCCCCACCAAGGGGCAGGCTGCGGGGACTGGGTCCAGACATGGCCGGGCGCCTCCCCAGGCTCATCCCCGCTGGTGCCTTTCCCCTGGGCCTAGGCATGGGTTGAGGATTCATTGCAGAGGAGGTTGCTGGCAGGGGCTGTCTCCACACTGCAAGGTGCTGGAGCTCAGAGGGCCTCGTCAGAGGGAAGGAACCAGCAAGGGGCTGGATGCCCAAGACCTCTTTGGCCCAGCAGCCTCAGGGCAGCAGGGAGAGCAAGAGGCCCAACTTGCCCCTAGGTCGGCTCTGCCCCTTCCCACACAGGCGGCCAGCCCAGCAGCTGCCTGACAGACTCTGGCTCCCCTGAGCTCTATGCCGGTGCAGGGGGCAGGAACAGACGTGTGCATGTGGTTCTGCCTTGGACTGGGAGTGTGGAACCCCTGCATTGCCCCCAGGCTCAGGGGCAAGGGCCCGGTGGGAGCACCACCCTGAAGCGCTTTTCTCCCGGGCTTGGGAGCACTGTGCATGCCTGTCGTGAACAGCGGGCGGGAGTGTTTGCAAACCGGCCTTTGGAGGCAGCCTGGGGAGGTCTTCCAGTGGGAGAGGGCCGGTTGTGCTCAGAGGCCCCACAGGCCAGGGGCAGGACGCAGCAGGGCCCGTGCCCCTGGTCAGCCTTGCCCAGACCTTCCTGGCCTCCGGGGGTACTGCCCCACCAAGGGGCAGGCTGCGGGGACTGGGTCCAGACATACCCGGGCGCCTCCCCGGGCTCATCCCCGCTGGTGCCTTTCCCCTGGGCCTAGGCCTCGGTTGAGGCCTGCTTGGAGAGGAGGTTGCTGGCAGGGGCTGTCTCCACACTGCAATGTGCTGGAACTCAGAGGGCCTCGTCAGAGGGAAGGGACCAGCAAGGGGCTGGATGCCCAAGACCTCTTTGGCCCAGCAGCCTCAGGGCAGCAGGGAGAGCAAGAGGCCCAACTTGCCCCTAGGTCGGCTCTGCCCCTTCCCACACAGGCAGCCAGCCCAGCAGCAGCCTGGCAGTCTCTGGCTCCCCTGAGCTCTCTGCCGGTGTAGGGGGCAGGAACAGACGTGTGCATGTCGTTCTGCCTTGGCCTGGGAGTGTGGACCCCCTGCCTGGCCCCCAGGCTCAGGGGAAAGGGCCCGGAGAGAGCACCACCCCAAAGCGGTTTTCTACCGGGCTTGGGAGCATTGTGCGTGCCTGGCGGGAAAAGCGGGTGGGAGTGCTTGCAAACCGGCCTTTGGAGGCAGACGGGGAGGTCTTCCAGCGGGAGAGTGCCGGTTTTGCTCAGAGGCCCCACAGGCCAGGGGCAGGACCCAGCAGTGTCCCTGCCCCTGGCAGCCTTGCCCAGACCTTCCTGGCCTCTGGGGGTACTGCGCCACCAAGGGGCAGACTGCTGGGACTGGGTCCAGACATGAACGGGCGCCTCCCCAGGATCATCCCCGCAGGTGCCTTTCCCCTGGGCCTAGGCCTCGGTTGAGGCCTCCTTGGAGAGGAGGTTGCTGGCAGGGGCTGTCTCCACTCTGCGAGGTGCTGGAACTCAGAGGGCCTCGTCAGAGGGAAGGGACCAGCAAAGGGCTGGATGCCCAAGACCTCTTTGGCCCAGCAGCCTCAGGGCAGCAGGGAGAGCAAGAGGCCCAACTTGCCCCTAGGTCGGCTCTGCCCCTTCCCACACAGGCAGACAGCCCAGCAACTGCCTGGCAGACTCTGGCTCCCCCGAGCTCTCTGCCGGTGCAGGGGGCAGCAACAGACGTGTGCATGTGGTTCTGACTTGGCCTGGGAGTGTGGAACCCCTGCCTGGCCCCCAGGCTCAGGGGCAAGGGCCCGGAGAGAGCACCACCCTGAAGCGGTTTTCTCCCGGGCTTGGGAGCATTGTGCGTGGCTGGCGGAAGCAGCGGGAATGAGTACTTACAAACCTGCCTTTGGAGGCAGCCGGGGAGGTCTTGAAAGTGCCCGGAGAGAGCACCACCCTGAAGCGCTTTTCTCCCGGGCTTGGGAGCATTGTGCGCGGCTGGCGGGAACAGCAGGCAGGAGTGCTTGCAAACTGGCCTTTGGAGGCAGCCGGGGAGGTCTTCCAAGGGACCGGAGTGAGCACCACCCCAAAATGCTTTTCTCCCGGGCTTGGGAGCATTGTGCTTGGCTGGCGGGAACAGCAGGAAGGAGTCCTTGCAAACCGGCCTTTGGAGGCAGCCGGGGAGGTCTTCCAAGGGCCTGTAGAGAGCACCACCCCGAAGCGCTTTTCTCCCGGGCTTGGGAGCATTGTGCGCGGGTGCCGGGAACAGCAGGCAGGAGTGCTTGAAAACCGTCCTTTGGAGGCAGCCGGGGAGGTCTTCCAGGGCCCGGTGTGAGCACCACCCCAAAATGCTTTTCTCCCGGGCTTGGGAGCATTGTGCGTGGCTGGTGGGAACAGCGGGCGGGAGTGCTTGCAAACCGGCCTTTGGAGGCAGCCGGGGAGGTCTTCCAAGGGCCAGGAGAGAGCACCACCCAGAAGCGCTTTTCTCCCGGGCTTGGAACATTTGCGCGGATGGCGGGGACAGCGAGTGGGAGTGCTTCCAAACCGGCCTTTGGGGGCACCCCGGGAGGTCTTCCATGGGCACGGAGAGTACACCACCCCGAAGCGCTTTTCTCCGGGGTTTTGGAGGATTGTGCGTGGCTGGCGGGAACAGCGAGTGGGAGTGCTTGCAAACCGGCCTTTGGGGACAGCCTGGGAGGTCTTCCAAGGGCCCGGAGAGAGCACCACCCCGAAGCACTTTTCTCCCGGTCTTGGGAGCATTGTGCGAGGCTGGCGGGAACAGCGGGCGGGAGTGCTTGCAAATCGGCCATTGGAGGCAGCCTGGGAGGTCTTCCAAGTGCCCGGAGAGAGCACCATCCCGAAGCACTTTTCTCCCGGAATTGGGAGCATTGTGCACGGCTGTCGGGAACAGCGGACATGAGTGCTTGCAAACCGGCCTTTGTAGGCAGCCGGGGAGGTCTTCCAAGGGCCCGGAGAGAGCACCACCCCAAAATGCTTTTCTCCCGGGCTTGGGAGCATTGTGTGCGGCTGGCGGGTCAGCGGGAGGGAGTTCTTGAAAACCAGCCTTTGGAGGGAGCCGGGGAGGTCTTCCAAGGGCCGGGAGAGAGCACCACCCCAAAGCGCTTTTCTCCCGGGCTTGGGAGCATTGTGCGTGGCTGGCCGGAACAGCGGGATTGAGTGCTTGCAAACCGGCCTTTGGAGGCAGCCGGGGAGGTCTTCCAAGGGCCGGGAGAGAGCACCACCCCGAAGCGCTTTTCTCCTGGGCTTGGAGCATTTGCACGGACGGAGGGAACAGCGAGTGGGAGTGCTTGCAAACCGGCCTTTGGGGGCAGCCCGGGAGGTCTTTCTTGGGCCCAGAGAGAACACCACCCCGAAAAGCTTTTCTCCCGGGCTTGGGAGCATTGTGCGCGTGTGGCGGGAACAGCAGGCAGAAGTGCTTGCAAACCGGCCTTGGAGGCAGCCAGGGAGGTCTTCCAAGTGCCCGGAGTGAGCACCACCCAAAAATGCTTTTCTCCCGGGCTAGGGAGCATTGTGCGCGGCTGGTGGGAACAGCGAGCATGAGGGCTTGCAAACCGGCCATTGGATGCAGCCGGGGAGGTCTTCCAGTGGGAGAGGGCCGGTTGTGCTCAGAGGCCCCACAGGCCAGGGGCAGGACCCAGCAGGGCCCCTGCCCCTGGCCAGCCTTGCCCAGACCTTCCTGCCTCCGGGGTTACAGCCCCACCAAGGGGCAGGCTGCGGGGACTGGGTCCAGACATGCCCGGGCCCCT
The DNA here is from genome assembly GCF_033118175.1 of Dama dama. NCBI lineage: Eukaryota > Metazoa > Chordata > Mammalia > Artiodactyla > Cervidae > Dama > Dama dama. The sequence goes on along the minus strand of NW_026870920.1, from coordinate 5,415,738 downwards.
CCCCAGTCTCATCCCCGCTGGTGCCTTTCCCCTGGGCCTAGGCCTCGGTTGAGGCCTCCTTGGAGAGGAGGTTGCTGGCAGGGCTGTCTCCACACTGCAAGGTGCTGGAGCTCAGAGGGCCTCGTCAGAGGGAAGGGACCAGCAAGGGGCTGGATGCCCAAGACCTCTTTGGCCCAGCAACCTCAGGGCAGCAGGGAGAGCAAGAGGCCCAACTTGCCCCTAGGTCGGCTCTGCCCCTTCCCACACAGGCGGCCAGCCCAGCAGCTGCCTGACAGACTCTGGCTCCCCTGAGCTCTCTGCCGGTGCAGGGGGCAGGAACAGACGTGTGCATGTGGTTCTGCCTTGGCCTGGGAGTGTGTTCCCCCTGCATTGCCCCCAGGCTCAGGGGCAAGGGCCCGGTGAGAGCACCACCCCGAAGTGCTTTTCTCCCGGGCTTGGGAGCATTGTGCGCGCCTGCTGGGAACAGTGGGCGGGAGCGCTTGCAAACCGGCCTTTGGAGGAAGCCGGGGAGGTCTTCCAGTGGGAGAGGGCCGGTTGTGCTCAGAGGCCCCACAGGCCAGGGGCAGGACCCAGCAGGGCCCCTGCCCATGGCCAGCCTTGCCCAGACCTTCCTGGCCTCCGGGGGTACTGCCCCACCAAGGGGCAGGCTGCGGGGACTGGGTCCAGACATGCTCGGGTGCCTCCCCTGGCTCATCCCCGCTGGTGCCTTTCCCCTGGGCCTAGGCCTCGGTTGAGGCCTCCTTGGAGAGGAGGTTGCTGGCAGGGGCTGTCTCCACACTGCAAGGTGCTGGAGCTCAGAGGGCCTCGTCAGAGGGAAGGGACCAGTAAGGGGCTGGATGCCCAAGACGTCTTTGGCCCAGCAGCCTCAGGGCTGCAGGGAGATCAAGAGGCCCAACTTGCCCCTAGGTCGGCTCTGCCCCTTCCCACACAGGCGGCCAGCCCAGCAGCTGCCTGACAGCCTCTGGCTCCCCTGAGCTCTCTGCCGGTGCAGGGGATAGGAAAAGACGTGTGCATGTCGTTCTGCCTTGGTCTGGGAGTGTGTTCCCCATGCCTTCCCCACAGGCACAGGGGCAAGGGCCCGGAGAGAGCACCACCCCGAAGCGCTTTTCTCCCGGGCTTGGGAACACTGTGCATGCCTGGCGTGAACAGCGGGCGGGAGTGTTTGCAAACCGGCCTTTGGAGGCAGCCTGGGGAGGTCTTCCAGTGGGAGAGGGCCGGTTGTGCTCAGAGGCCCCACAGGCCAGGGGCAGGACCCAGCAGGGCCCCTGTCCCTGGCCAGCCTTGCCCAGATCTTCCTGGCCTCCGGGGGTACTGCCCCACCAAGGGGCAGGCTGCGGGGACTGGGTCCAGACATACCCGGGCGCCTCCCCCGGCTCATCCCCGCTGGTGCCTTTCCCCTGGGCCTAGGCCTCGGTTGAGGTCTGCTTGGAGAGGAGGTTGCTGGCAGGGCCTGTCTCCACACTGCAATGTGCTGGAACTCAGAGGGCCTCGTCAGAGGGAAGGACCCAGCAAGGGGCTGGATGCACAAGACCTCTTTGGCCCAGCAGCCTCAAGGCAGCAGGGAGAGCAAGAGGCCCAACTTGCCCCTAGGTCGGCTCTGCCCCTTCCCACACAGGCAGCCAGCCCAGCAGCAGCCTGGCAGTCTCTGGCTCCCCTGAGCTCTCTGCCGGTGTAGGGGGCAGGAACAGACGTGTGCATGTCGTTCTGCCTTGGCCTGGGAGTGTGTTCCCCCTGCCTGGCCCCCAGGCTCAGGGGAAAGGGCCCGGAGAGAGCACCACCCCGAAGCGCTTTTCTCCCGGGCTTGGGAGCATTGTGCGTGCCTGGCGGGAAAAGCGGGTGGGAGTGCTTGCAAACCGGCCTTTGGAGGCAGACGGGGAGGTCTTCCAGCGGGAGAGTGCCGGTTTTGCTCAGAGGCCCCACAGGCCAGGGGCAGGACTCAGCAGTGTCCCTGCCCCTGGCAGCCTTGCCCAGACCTTCCTGGCCTCTGGGGGTACTGCGCCACCAAGGGGCAGACTGCCGGGACTGGGTCCAGACATGCCCGGGCGCATCCCCAGGCTCATCCCCGCTGGTGCCTTTCCCCTGGGCCTAGGCCTCGGTTGAGGCCTCCTTGGAGAGGAGGTTGCTGGCAGGGGCTGTCTCCACACTGCGAGGTGCTGGAACTCAGAGGGCCTCGTCAGAGGGAAGGGACCAGCAAAGGGCTGGATGCCCAAGACCTCTTTGGCCCAGCAGCCTCAGGGCAGCAGGGAGAGCAAGAGGCCCAACTTGCCCCTACATCGGCTCTGCCCCTTCCCACACAGGCAGACATCCCAGCAGCTGCCTGGCAGACTCTGGCTCCCCCGAGCTCTCTGCCGGTGCAGGGGGCAGCAACAGACGTGTGCATGTGGTTCTGACTTGGCCTGGGAGTGTGGAACCCCTGCCTGGCCCCCAGGCTCAGGGGCAAGGGCCCGGAGAGAGCACCACCCCAAAGCGGTTTTCTCCCGGGCTTGGGAGCATTGTGCGTGCCTGGCGGGAACAGCGGGCGGGAGTGCTTGCAAACCGGCCTTTGGAGGCAGCCGGGGAGGTCTTCCAGCGGGAGACGGCCGGTTGTGCTCAGAGGCCCCACAAGACAGAGGCAGGACCCAGCAGGGCCCCTGCCCCTGGCCAGCCTTGCTCAGACCTTCCTGGCCTACGGGGGTACTGCCCCACCAAGGGGCAGGCTGCGGGGACTGGGTCCAGACAGGCCCGGGTGCCTCCCCAGTCTCATCCCCGCTGGTGACTTTCCCCTGGGCCTAGGCCTCGGTTAAGGCCTCCTTGGAGATGTGGTTGCTGGCAGGGGCTGTCTCCACACTGCAAGGTGCTGGAGCTCAGAGGGCCTCGTCAGCGGGAAGGGACCAGCAAGGGGCTGGATGCCCAAGACCTCTTTGGCCTAGCAGCCTCAGGGCAGCAGGGAGAGGAAGAGGCCCAACTTGCCCCTATGTCGGCTCTGCCCCTTCCCACACAGGCGGCCAGCCCAGCAGCTGCCTGACAGACTCTGGCTCCCCCGAGCTCTCTGCCGGTGCAGGGGGCAGAAACAGACGTGTGCATGTGGTTCTGCATTGGTCTTGGAGTGTGGACCCACTGCCTGGCCCCCAGGCTCAGGGGCAAGGGCCCGGAGAGAGCAACACCCCGAAGCGCTTTTCTCCCGGGCTTGGGAGCATTGTGCGTGCCTGGCGGGAACAGCGGGCACGAGTGTTGGCAAACCGGCCTTTGGAGGCAGCCGGGGAGGTCTTCCAGTGGGAGAGGGCCGGTTGTGCTCAGAGGACCCACAGGCCAGGGGCAGGACCCAGCAGGGCCCCTGCCCCTGGCCAGCCTTGCCCAGACCTTCCTGGCCTCCGGGGTTACTGCCCCACCAAGGGTCAGGCTGCGGGGACTGGGTCCAGACATGCCCGGGCGCCTCCACTGGCTCATCCCCGCTGGTGCCTTTCCCCTGGGCCTAGGCCTCGGTTGAGGCCTCCTTGGAGAGGAGGTTGCTGGCAGGGGCTGTCTCCACACTGCAAGGTGGTGGAGCTCAGAGGGCTTCGTCAGAGGGAAGGGACCATCAAGGGGCTGGATGCCCAAGACCTCTTTTTGGCCCAGCAGCCTCAGGGCAGCAGGGAGAGCAAGAGGCCCAACTTGCCCCTAGGTCGGTTCTGCCCCTTCCCACACAGGCGGCCAGCCCAGAAGCTGCCTGACAGACTCTGGCTCCCCCCAGCTCTCTGCCGATGGAGGGGGCAGGAACAGACGTGTGCATGTGGTTCTGCCTTAGCCTGGGAGTATGGATCCCCTGCCCGGCCCCCAGGCTCAGGGGCAAGGGCCCGGAGAGAGCACCACCCCGAAGCGCTTTTCTCCCGGGCTTGGGAGCATTGTGCGCGCCTGGTGGGAACAGTGTGCGGGAGTGCTTGCAAACCGGCCTTTGGAGGCAGCCGGGGAGGTCTTCCAGTGGGAGAGGGCCGGTTGTGCTCAGAGGCCCCACAGGCCAGGGGCAGGACCCAGCAGGGCCCCTGCCCTTGGCCAGCCTTGCCCAGACCTTCCTGCCTCCGGGGGTACAGCCCCACCAAGGGGCAGGCTGCGGGGACTGGGTCCAGACATGGCCGGGCGCCTCCCCAGGCTCATCCCCGCTGGTGCCTTTCCCCTGGGCCTAGGCATGGGTTGAGGATTCATTGCAGAGGAGGTTGCTGGCAGGGGCTGTCTCCACACTGCAAGGTGCTGGAGCTCAGAGGGCCTCGTCAGAGGGAAGGAACCAGCAAGGGGCTGGATGCCCAAGACCTCTTTGGCCCAGCAGCCTCAGGGCAGCAGGGAGAGCAAGAGGCCCAACTTGCCCCTAGGTCGGCTCTGCCCCTTCCCACACAGGCGGCCAGCCCAGCAGCTGCCTGACAGACTCTGGCTCCCCTGAGCTCTCTGCCGGTGCAGGGGGCAGGAACAGACGTGTGCATGTGGTTCTGCCTTGGACTGGGTGTGTGGAACCCCTGCATTGCCCCCAGGCTCAGGGGCAAGGGCCCGGTGGGAGCACCACCCCGAAGCGCTTTTCTCCCGGGCTTGGGAGCACTGTGCATGCCTGTCGTGAACAGCGGGCGGGAGTGTTTGCAAACCGGCCTTTGGAGGCAGCCTGGGGAGGTCTTCCAGTGGGAGAGGGCCGGTTGTGCTCAGAGGCCCCACAGGCCAGGGGCAGGACGCAGCAGGGCCCGTGCCCCTGGTCAGCCTTGCCCAGACCTTCCTGGCCTCCGGGGGTACTGCCCCACCAAGGGGCAGGCTGCGGGGACTGGGTCCAGACATACCCGGGCGCCTCCCCGGGCTCATCCCCGCTGGTGCCTTTCCCCTGGGCCTAGGCCTCGGTTGAGGCCTGCTTGGAGAGGAGGTTGCTGGCAGGGGCTGTCTCCACACTGCAATGTGCTGGAACTCAGAGGGCCTCGTCAGAGGGAAGGGACCAGCAAGGGGCTGGATGCCCAAGACCTCTTTGGCCCAGCAGCCTCAGGGCAGCAGGGAGAGCAAGAGGCCCAACTTGCCCCTAGGTCGGCTCTGCCCCTTCCCACACAGGCAGCCAGCCCAGCAGCAGCCTGGCAGTCTCTGGCTCCCCCGAGCTCTCTGCCGGTGTAGGGGGCAGGAACAGACGTGTGCATGTCGTTCTGCCTTGGCCTGGGAGTGTGGACCCCCTGCCTGGCCCCCAGGCTCAGGGGAAAGGGCCCGGAGAGAGCACCACCCCAAAGCGGTTTTCTACCGGGCTTGGGAGCATTGTGCGTGCCTGGCGGGAAAAGCGGGTGGGAGTGCTTGCAAACCGGCCTTTGGAGGCAGCCGGGGAGGTCTTCCAGCGGGAGAGTGCCGGTTTTGCTCAGAGGCCCCACAGGCCAGGGGCAGGACCCAGCAGTGTCCCTGCCCCTGGCAGTCTTGCCCAGACCTTCCTGGCCTCTGGGGGTACTGCGCCACCAAGGGGCAGACTGCTGGGACTGGGTCCAGACATGCCCGGGCGCATCCCCAGGCTCATCCCCGCTGGTGCCTTTCCCCTGGGCCTAGGCCTCGGTTGAGGCCTCCTTGGAGAGGAGGTTGCTGGCAGGGGCTGTCTCCACTCTGCGAGGTGCTGGAACTCAGAGGGCCTCGTCAGAGGGAAGGGACCAGCAAAGGGCTGGATGCCCAAGACCTCTTTGGCCCAGCAGCCTCAGGGCAGCAGGGAGAGCAAGAGGCCCAACTTGCCCCTAGGTCGGCTCTGCCCCTTCCCACACAGGCAGACAGCCCAGCAACTGCCTGGCAGACTCTGGCTCCCCCGAGCTCTCTGCCGGTGCAGGGGGCAGCAACAGACGTGTGCATGTGGTTCTGACTTGGCCTGGGAGTGTGGAACCCCTGCCTGGCCCCCAGGCTCAGGGGCAAGGGCCCGGAGAGAGCACCACCCTGAAGCGGTTTTCTCCCGGGCTTGGGAGCATTGTGCGTGGCTGGCGGAAGCAGCGGGAATGAGTACTTACAAACCTGCCTTTGGAGGCAGCCGGGGAGGTCTTGAAAGTGCCCGGAGAGAGCACCACCCTGAAGCGCTTTTCTCCCGGGCTTGGGAGCATTGTGCGCGGCTGGCGGGAACAGCAGGCAGGAGTGCTTGCAAACTGGCCTTTGGAGGCAGCCGGGGAGGTCTTCCAAGGGCCCGGAGTGAGCACCACCCCAAAATGCTTTTCTCCCGGGCTTGGGAGCATTGTGCTTGGCTGGCGGGAACAGCAGGAAGGAGTCCTTGCAAACCGGCCTTTGGAGGCAGCCGGGGAGGTCTTCCAAGGGCCTGTAGAGAGCACCACCCCGAAGCGCTTTTCTCCCGGGCTTGGGAGCATTGTGCGCGGGTGCCGGGAACAGCAGGCAGGAGTGCTTGAAAACCGTCCTTTGGAGGCAGCCGGGGAGGTCTTCCAGGGCCCGGTGTGAGCACCACCCCAAAATGCTTTTCTCCCGGGCTTGGGAGCATTGTGCGTGGCTGGTGGGAACAGCGGGCGGGAGTGCTTGCAAACCGGCCTTTGGAGGCAGCCGGGGAGGTCTTCCAAGGGCCAGGAGAGAGCACCACCCAGAAGCGCTTTTCTCCCGGGCTTGGAACATTTGCGCGGATGGCGGGGACAGCGAGTGGGAGTGCTTCCAAACCGGCCTTTGGGGGCACCCCGGGAGGTCTTCCATGGGCACGGAGAGTACACCACCCCGAAGCGCTTTTCTCCGGGGTTTTGGAGGATTGTGCGTGGCTGGCGGGAACAGCGAGTGGGAGTGCTTGCAAACCGGCCTTTGGGGACAGCCTGGGAGGTCTTCCAAGGGCCCGGAGAGAGCACCACCCCGAAGCACTTTTCTCCCGGTCTTGGGAGCATTGTGCGAGGCTGGCGGGAACAGCGGGCGGGAGTGCTTGCAAACCGGCCATTGGAGGCAGCCTGGGAGGTCTTCCAAGTGCCCGGAGAGAGCACCATCCCGAAGCACTTTTCTCCCGGAATTGGGAGCATTGTGCACGGCTGTCGGGAACAGCGGACATGAGTGCTTGCAAACCGGCCTTTGTAGGCAGCCGGGGAGGTCTTCCAAGGGCCCGGAGAGAGCACCACCCCAAAATGCTTTTCTCCCGGGCTTGGGAGCATTGTGTGCGGCTGGCGGGTCAGCGGGAGGGAGTTCTTGAAAACCAGCCTTTGGAGGGAGCCGGGGAGGTCTTCCAAGGGCCGGGAGAGAGCACCACCCCAAAGCGCTTTTCTCCCGGGCTTGGGAGCATTGTGCGTGGCTGGCCGGAACAGCGGGATTGAGTGCTTGCAAACCGGCCTTTGGAGGCAGCCGGGGAGGTCTTCCAAGGGCCGGGAGAGAGCACCACCCCGAAGCGCTTTTCTCCTGGGCTTGGAGCATTTGCACGGATGTAGGGAACAGCGAGTGGGAGTGCTTGCAAACCGGCCTTTGGGGGCAGCCCGGGAGGTCTTTCTTGGGCCCAGAGAGAACACCACCCCGAAAAGCTTTTCTCCCGGGCTTGGGAGCATTGTGCGCGTGTGGCGGGAACAGCAGGCAGAAGTGCTTGCAAACCGGCCTTGGAGGCAGCCAGGGAGGTCTTCCAAGGGCCTGGAGTGAGCACCACCCAAAAATGCTTTTCTCCCGGGCTAGGGAGCATTGTGCGCGGCTGGTGGGAACAGCGAGCATGAGGGCTTGCAAACCGGCCATTGGATGCAGCCGGGGAGGTCTTCCAGTGGGAGAGGGCCGGTTGTGCTCAGAGGACCCACAGGCCAGGGGCAGGACCCAGCAGGGCCCCTGCCCCTGGCCAGCCTTGCCCAGACCTTCCTGCCTCCGGGGTTACAGCCCCACCAAGGGGCAGGCTGCGGGGACTGGGTCCAGACATGCCCGGGCCCCTCCCCAGTCTCATCCCCGCTGGTGCCTTTCCCCTGGGCCTAGGCCTCGGTTGAGGCCTCCTTGGAGAGGAGGTTGCTGGCAGGGCTGTCTCCACACTGCAAGGTGCTGGAGCTCAGAGGGCCTCGTCAGAGGGAAGGGACCAGCAAGGGGCTGGATGCCCAAGACCTCTTTGGCCCAGCAACCTCAGGGCAGCAGGGAGAGCAAGAGGCCCAACTTGCCCCTAGGTCGGCTCTGCCCCTTCCCACACAGGCGGCCAGCCCAGCAGCTGCCTGACAGACTCTGGCTCCCCCGAGCTCTCTGCCGGTGCAGGGGGCAGGAACAGACGTGTGCATGTGGTTCTGCCTTGGCCTGGGAGTGTGTTCCCCCTGCATTGCCCCCAGGCTCAGGGGCAAGGGCCCGGTGAGAGCACCACCCCGAAGTGCTTTTCTCCCGGGCTTGGGAGCATTGTGCGCGCCTGCTGGGAACAGTGGGCGGGAGCGCTTGCAAACCGGCCTTTGGAGGAAGCCGGGGAGGTCTTCCAGTGGGAGAGGGCCGGTTGTGCTCAGAGGCCCCACAGGCCAGGGGCAGGACCCAGCAGGGCCCCTGCCCATGGCCAGCCTTGCCCAGACCTTCCTGGCCTCCGGGGGTACTGCCCCACCAAGGGGCAGGCTGCGGGGACTGGGTCCAGACATGCTCGGGTGCCTCCCCTGGCTCATCCCCGCTGGTGCCTTTCCCCTGGGCCTAGGCCTCGGTTGAGGCCTCCTTGGAGAGGAGGTTGCTGGCAGGGGCTGTCTCCACACTGCAAGGTGCTGGAGCTCAGAGGGCCTCGTCAGAGGGAAGGGACCAGTAAGGGGCTGGATGCCCAAGACATCTTTGGCCCAGCAGCCTCAGGGCAGCAGGGAGAGCAAGAGGCCCAACTTGCCCCTAGGTCGGCTCTGCCCCTTCCCACACAGGCGGCCAACCCAGCAGCTGCCTGACAGACTCTGGCTCCCCCAAGCTCTCTGCCGGTGCCCGGGACAGGAACAGACGTGTGCATGTGGTTCTGCCTTGGCCTGGGAGTGTGGACCCCTGCCTGGCCCCCAGGCTCAGGGGCAAGGGCCCGGAGAGAGCACCACCCCGAAGCACTTTTCTCCCGGGCTTGGGAGCATTGTGCGCGCCTGGCGGGAACAGTGGGCGGGAGTGCTTGCAAACCGGCCTTTGGAGGCAGCCGGGGACGTCTTCCAGTGGGAGAGGGCCGGTTGTGCTCAGAGGCCCCACAGGCCAGGGGCAGGACACAGCAGGGCCCCTGCCCCTGGCCAGCCTTGCCCAGACCTTCCTGGCCTCCGGGGTTACTGCCCCACCAAGGGGCAGGCTGCGCGGTCTGGGTCCAGAGATGCCCGGGCGCCTCCCCTGGCTCATCCCTTCTGGTGCCTTTCCCCTGGGCCTAGGCCTCGGTTGAGACCTCCTTGGAGAGGAGATTGCTGGCAGGGGCTGTCTCCACACTGCAAGGTGCTGGAGCTCAGAGGGCCTCGACAGAGGGAAGGGACCAGTAAGGGGCTGGATGCCCAAGACCTCTTTGGCCCAGCAGCCTCAGGGCAGCAGGGAGATCAAGAGGCCCAACTTGCCCCTAGGTCGGCTCTGCCCCTTCCCACACAGGCGGCCAGCCCAGCAGCTGCCTGACAGCCTCTGGCTCCCCTGAGCTCTCTGCCGGTGCAGGGGATAGGAACAGACGTGTGCATGTCGTTCTGCCTTGGTCTGGGAGTGTGTTCCCCATGCCTTCCCCACAGGCACAGGGGCAAGGGCCCGGAGAGAGCACCACCCCGAAGCGCTTTTCTCCCGGGCTTGGGAACACTGTGCATGCCTGGCGTGAACAGCGGGCGGGAGTGTTTGCAAACCGGCCTTTGGAGGCAGCCTGGGGAGGTCTTCCAGTGGGAGAGGGCCGGTTGTGCTCAGAGGCCCCACAGGCCAGGGGCAGGACCCAGCAGGGCCCCTGTCCCTGGCCAGCCTTGCCCAGATCTTCCTGGCCTCCGGGGGTACTGCCCCACCAAGGGGCAGGCTGCGGGGACTGGGTCCAGACATACCCGGGCACCTCCCCCGGCTCATCCCCGCTGGTGCCTTTCCCCTGGGCCTAGGCCTCGGTTGAGGTCTGCTTGGAGAGGAGGTTGCTGGCAGGGGCTGTCTCCACACTGCAATGTGCTGGAACTCAGAGGGCCTCGTCAGAGGGAAGGACCCAGCAAGGGGCTGGATGCACAAGACCTCTTTGGCCCAGCAGCCTCAGGGCAGCAGGGAGAGCAAGAGGCCCAACTTGCCCCTAGATCGGCTCTGCCCCGTCCCACACAGGCAGCCAGCCCAGCAGCAGCCTGGCAGTCTCTGGCTCCCCTGAGCTCTCTGCCAGTGTAGGGGGCAGGAACAGACGTGTGCATGTCGTTCTGCCTTGGCCTGGGAGTGTGGACCCCCTGCCTGGCCCCCAGGCTCAGGGGAAAGGGCCCGGAGAGAGCACCACCCCGAAGCGCTTTTCTCCCGGGCTTGGGAGCATTGTGCGTGCCTGGCGGGAAAAGCGGGTGGGAGTGCTTGCAAACCGGCCTTTGGAGGCAGCCGGGGAGGTCTTCCAAGGGCCGGGAGAGAGCACCACCCCGAAGCGCTTTTCTCCCGGGCTTGGGAGCATTGTGCGCGGGTGGCGGGAACAGCAGGCAGGAGTGCTTGAAAACCGGCCTTTGGAGGCAGCCGGGGAGGTCTTCCAAGGGCCCGGAGTGAGCACCACCCAAAAATGCTTTTCTCCCGGGCTTGGGAGCATTGTGTGCGGCTGGCGGGTCAGCGGGAGGGAGTTCTTGAAAACCAGCCTTTGGAGGCAGCCGGGGAGGTCTTCCAAGGGCCGGGAGAGAGCACCACCCCGAAGCGCTTTTCTCCCGGGCTTGGGAGCATTGTGCGCGGCTGGCGGGAACAGCGGGATTGAGTGCTTGCAAACCGGCCTTTGGAGGCAGCCGGGGATGTCTTCCAAGAGCCCGGAGAGATCACCACCCCGAAGCGCTTTTCTCCCGGGCTTGGGAGCATTGTGCGCGCCTGCTGGGAACAGTGGGCGGGAGCGCTTGCAAACCGGCCTTTGGAGGCAGCCGGGGAGGTCTTCCAGTGGGAGAGGGCCGGTTGTGCTCAGAGGCCCCACAGGCCAGGGGCAGGACCCAGCAGGGCCCCTGCCCCTGGCCTGCCTTGCCCAGACCTTCCTGGCCTCCGGGGGTACTGCCCCACCAAGGGGCAGGCTGCGGGGACTGGGTCCAGACATGCTCGGGCGCCTCCCCTGGCTCATCCCCGCTGGTGCCTTTGCCCTGGGCCTAGGCCTCGGTTGAGGCCTCCTTGGAGAGGAGGTTGCTGGCAGGGGCTGTCTCCACACTGCAAGGTGCTGGAGCTCAGAGGGCCTCGTCAGAGGGAAGGGACCAGTAAGGGGCTGGATGCCCAAGACGTCTTTGGCCCAGCAGCCTCAGGGCAGCAGGGAGAGCAAGAGGCCCAACTTGCCCCTAGGTCGGCTCTGCCCCTTCCCACACAGGCGGCCAGCCCAGCAGCTCCCTGGCAGACTCTGGTTCCCCCGAGCTCTCTGCCGGTGCAGGGGGCAGGAACAGACGTGTGCATGTGGTTCTGCCTTGGCCTGGGAGTGTGGACCCCTGCCTAGCCCCCAGGCTCAGGGGCAAGGGCCTGGAGAGAGCACCACCCCGAAGCGCTTTTCTCCCGGGCTTGGGAGCATTGTGCGTGCCTGGTGGGAACAGTAGGCGGGAGTGCTTGCAAACCGTCCTTTGGAGGCAGCCGGGGAGGTCTTCCAGTGAGAGAGGGTCGGTTGTGCTCAGAGGCCCCACAGGCCAGGGTCAGGACCCAGCACGGCCCCTGCCCCTGGCCAGCCTTGCCCAGACCTTCCTGGCCTCCGGGGGTACTGCCCCACCAAGGGGCAGGCTGCGGGGACTGGGTCCAGACATGCTCGGGCGCCTCCCCTGGCTCATCCCCACTGGTGCCTTTCCCCTGGGCCTAGGCCTCGGTTGAGGCCTCCTTGGAGAGGAGGTTGCTGGCAGGGGCTGTCTCCACACTGCAAGGTTCTGGAGTTCAGAGGGCCTCGTCAGAGGGAAGGGACCAGTAACGGGCTGGATGCCCAAGACGTCTTTGGCCCAGCAGCCTCAGTGCAGCAGGGAGAGCAAGAGGCCCAACTTGCCCCTAGGGCGGCTCTGCCCCTTCCCACACAGGCGGCCAGCCCAGCAGCTGCCTGGCAGACTCTGGCTCCCCCGAGCTCTCTGCCGGTGCAGGGGGCAGGAACAGACGTGTGCATGTGGTTCTGCCTTGGCCTGGGAGTGTGTTCCCCCTGCATTGCCCCCAGGCTCAGGGGCAAGGGCCCGCAGAGAGCATCACTCCAAAGCGCTTTTCTCCCGGGCTTGGGAGCATTGTGCGAGCCTGGCGTGAACAGCAGGCGGGAGTGTTTGCAAACAGGACTTTGGAGGCAGCCGGGGAGGTCTTCCAGTGGGAGAGGGCCGGTTGTGCTCAGAGGCCCCACAGGCCAGGGGCAGGACCCAGCAGGGCCCTTGCCCATGGCCAGCCTTGCCCAGACCTTCCTGGCCTCCGGGGGTACTGCCCCACCAAGGGGCAGGCTGCGGGGACTGGGTCCAGACATGTCCGTGCGCCTCCCCAAGATCATCCCCGCTGGTGCCTTTCCCCTGGGCGTAGGCCTCGGTTGAGGCCACTTTGGAGAGGAGGTTGCTGGCAGGGGCTGTCTCCACACTGCAAGGTGCTGGAGCTCAGAGGGCCTCGTCAGAGGGAAGGGACCAGCAAAGGGCTGGATGCCCAAGACCTCTTTGACCCAGCAGCCTCAGGGCAGCAGGGAGAGCAAGAGGCCCAACTTGCCCCTAGGTCGGCTCTGCCCCGTCCCACACAGGCAGCCAGCCCAGCAGCAGCCTGGCAGTCTCTGGCTCCCCCGAGCTCTCTGCCGGTGTAGGGGGCAGGAACAGACGTGTGCATGTCGTTCTGCCTTGGCCTGGGAGTGTGTTCCCCCTGCCTGGCCCCCAGGCTCAGGGGCAAGGGCCCGGTGAGAGCACCACCCCGAAGCGCTTTTCTCCCGTGGTTGGGAGCATTGTGCGAGCCTGGTGGGAACAGTGGGCAGTAGTGTTGGCAAACCGGCCTTTGGAGGCAGCCGGGGAGGTCTTCCAGTGGGAGAGGGCCGGTTGTGCTCAGAGGCCCCACAGGCCAGGGGCAGGACCCAGCAGGGCCCCTGCCCCTGGCCAGCCTTGCCCAGACCTTCCTGGCCTCCGGGGGTACTGCCCCCCCAAGGGGCAGGCTGCGGCGACTGGGTCCAGACATGCTCGGGCGCCTCCCCTGGCTCATCCCCGCTGGTGCCTTTCCCCTGTGCCTAGGCCTCGGTTGAGGCCTCCTTGGAGAGGAGGTTGCTGGCAGGGGCTGTCTCCACACTGCAAGGTGCTGGAGCTCAGAGGGCCTCGTCAGAGGGAAGGGCCCAGTAAGGGGCTGGATGCCCAAGACCTCTTTGACCCAGCAGCCTCAGGGCAGCAGGGAGAGCAAGAGGCCCAACTTGCCCCTAGGTCGGCTCTGCCCCTTCCCACACAGGCGGCCAGCCCAGCAGCTGCCTGACAGACTCTGGCTCCCCTAGCTCTCTGCCGGTACAGGGGGCAGGAACAGACGTGTGCATGTGGTTCTGCCTTGGCCTGGGAGTGTGTTCCCCCTCCATTGCTCCCAGGCTCAGGGGCAAGGGCCCGGTGAGAGCACCAGCCCGAAGCGCTTTTCTCCCGGGCTTGGGAGCATTTTGCGTGCTTGTTGGGAACAGTGGGCGGGAGTGTTGGCAAACCGGCCTTTGGAGGCAGCCGGGGAGGTCTTCCAGTGGGAGAGGGCCGGTTGTGCTCAGAGGCCCCACAGGCCAGGGGCAGGACCCAGCAGGGCGCCAGCCCCTGGCCAGCCTTGCCCAGACCTTCCTGCCTCCGGCGTTACAGCCCCACCAAGGGGCAGGCTGCGGGGACTGGGTCCAGACATGCCCGGGCGCCTCCCCAGGCTCATCCCCACTGGTGCCTTTACCCTGGGCCTAGGCCTCGGTTGAGGCCTCCTTGGAGAGGAGGTTGCTGGCAGGGGCTGTCTCCACACTGCAAGGTGCTGGAGCTCAGAGGGCCTCGTCAGCGGGAAGGGACCAGCAAGGGGCTGGATGCCCAAGACCTCTTTGGCCCAGCAGCCTCAGGGCAGCAGGGAGAGCAAGAGGCCCAACTTGCCCCTAGGTCGGCTCTGCCCCTTCCCACACAGGCGGCCAGCCCAGCAGCTGTCTGACAGACTCTGGCTCCCCTGAGCTCTCTGCCGGTGCAGGGGTCAGGAACAGACGTGTGCATGTGGTTCTGCCTTGGTCTGGGAGTGTGGACCCACTGCCTGGCCCCCAGGCTCAGGGGCAAGGGCCCGGAGAGAGCAACACCCCGAAGTGCTTTTCTCCCGGGCTTGGGAGCCTTGTGCGTGCCTGGCGGGAACAGCGGGCGGGAGTGTTGCAAACCGGCCTTTGGAGGCAGCCGGGGAGGTCTTCCAGTGGGAGAGGGCCGGTTGTGCTCAGAGGCCCCACAGGCCAGGGGCAGGACCCAGCAGGGCCCCAGCCCCTGGCCAGCCTTGCCCAGACCTTCCTGGCCTCCGGGTGTACTGCCCCACCAAGGGGCAGGCTGCGGCGACTGGGTCCAGACATGCTCGGGCGCCTCCCCTGGCTCATCCCCGCTGGTGCATTTCCCCTGTGCCTAGGCCTCGGTTGAGGCCTCCTTGGAGAGGAGGTTGCTGGCAGGGGCTGTCTCCACACTGCAAGGTGCTGGAGCTCAGAGGGCCTCGTCAGAGGGAAGGGCCCAGTAAGGGGCTGGATGCCCAAGACCTCTTTGGCCCAGCAGCCTCAGGGCAGCAGGGAGAGCAAGAGGCCCAACTTGCCCCTAGGTCGGCTCTGCCCCTTCCCACACAGGCGGCCAGCCCAGCAGCTGCCTGACAGACTCTGGCTCCCCTAGCTCTCTGCCGGTACAGGGGGCAGGAACAGACGTGTGCATGTCGTTCTGCCTTGGCCTGGGAGTGTGTTCCCCCTGCCTGGCCCCCAGGCTCAGGGGCAAGGGCCCGGAGAGAGCACCAGCCCGAAGCGCTTTTCTCCCGGGCTTGGGAGCATTTTGCGTGCTTGGTGGGAACAGTGGGCAGGAGTGCTTGCAAACCGGCCTTTGGAGGCAGCCGGGGTGGTCTTCCAGTGGGAGAGGGCCGGTTGTGCTCAGAGGCCCCACAGGCCAGGGGCAGGACCCAGCAGGGCCCCAGCCCCTGGCCAGCCTTGCCCAGACCTTCCTGCCTCCGGCGTTACAGCCCGACCAAGGGGCAGACTGCGGGGACTGGGTCCAGACATGCCCGGGCGCCTCCCCAGTCTCATCCCCGCTGGTGCCTTACCCCTGGGCCTAGGTCTCGGTTGAGGCCTCCTTGGAGAGGAGGTTGCTGGCAGGGGCTGTCTCCACACTGCAAGGTGCTGGAGCTCAGAGGGCCTCGTCAGAGGGAAGGGACCAGCAAGGGGCTGGATGCCCAAGACCTCTTTGGCCCAGCAGCCTCAGGGCAGCAGGGAGAGCAAGAGGCCCAACTTGCCCCTAGGTCGGCTCTGCCCCGTCCCACACAGGCAGCCAGCCCAGCAGCAGCCTGGCAGTCTCTGGCTCCCCCGAGCTCTCTGCCGGTGTAGGGGGCAGGAACAGACGTGTGCATGTCGTTCTGCCTTGGCCTGGGAGTGTGTTCCCCCTGCCTGGCCCCCAGGCTCAGAGGCAAGGGCCCGGAGAGAGCACCAGCCCGAAGCGCTTTTCTCCCGGGCTTGGGAGCATTTTGCGTGCTTGGTGGGAACAGTGGGCGGGAGTGCTTTCAAACCGGCCTTTGGAGGCAGCCGGGGAGGTCTTCCAGTGGGAGAGGGCCGGTTGTGCTCAGAGGCCCCACAGGCCAGGGGCAGGACCCAGCAGGGCCCCTGCCCCTGGCCAGCCTTGCCCAGACCTTCCTGGCCTCCGGGGGTACTGCCCCACCAAGGGGCAGGCTGCGGGGCCTGGGTCCAGACATTCCCGGGCGCCTCCCCAGGTTCATCCCCGCTGGTGCCTTTCCCTGGGACTAGGCCTCGGTTGAGGCCTCCTTGGAGAGGAGGTTGCTGGCAGGGGCTGTCTCCACACTGCAAGGTGCTGGAGCTCAGAGGGCCTCGTCAGCGGGAAGGGACCAGCAAGGGGCTGGATGCCCAAGACCTCTTTAGCCCAGCAGCCTCAGGGAAGCAGGGAGAGCAAGAGGCCCAACTTGCCCCTAGGTCGGCTCTGCCCCTTCCCACACAGGCAGCCAGCCCAGCAGCTGCCTGACAGACTATGACTCCCCCGAGTTCTCTGCCGGTGCAGGGGGCAGGAACAGCCTTGTGCATGTGGTTCTGCCTTGGCCTGGGAGTGTGTTCCCCCTGCCTTGCCCCCAGGCTCAGGGGCAAGGGCCCGGAGAGAGCACCACCCCGAAGCGCTTTTCTCCCGGGCTTGGGAGCATTGTGCGCGCCTGCTGGGAACAGTGGGCGGGAGCGCTTGCAAACCGGCCTTTGGAGGCAGCCGGGGAGGTCTCCAGCGGGAGAGGGCCGGTCATGCTCAGAGGCCCCACAGGCCAGGGGCAGGACCCAGCAGGGCCCCTGCCCCTGGCCAGCCTTGCCCAGACCTTCCTGGCCTCCGGGGGTACTGCCCCACCAAGGGGCAGGCTGCGGGGACTGGGTCCAGACATGCCCGGGCGCCTCCCCAGGCTCATCCACGCTGGTGCCTTTCCCCTGGGCCTAGGCCTCGGTTGAGGCCTCCTTGGAGAGGAGGTTGCTGGCAGGGGCTGTCTCCACACTGCAAGGTGCTGGAGCTCAGAGGGCCTCGTCAGAGGGAAGGGACCAGTAAGGGGCTGGATGCCCAAGACGTCTTTGGCCCAGCAGCCTCAGGGCAGCAGGGAGAGCAAGAGGCCCAACTTGCCCCTAGGGCGGCTCTGCCCCTTCCCACACAGGCGGCCAACCCAGCAGCTGCCTGACAGACTCTGGCTCCCCCAAGCTCTCTGCCGGTGCAGGGGACAGGAACAGACGTGTGCATGTGGTTCTGTCTTGGCCTGGGAGTGTGGGCCCCTTCCTGGCCCCCAGGCTCAGGGGCAAGGGCCCGGAGAGAGCACCACCCCGAAGCGCTTTTCTCCCGGGCTTGGGAACATTGTGCGCGCCTGGTGGGAACAGTAGGCGGGAGTGTTTGCAAACCGGCCTTTGGAGGCAGCCTGGGGAGGTCTTCCAGTGGGAGAGGGCCGGTTGTGCTCAGAGGCCCCACAGGCCATGGGCAGGACCCAGCAGGGCCCCTGTCCCTGGCCAGCCTTGCCCAGATCTTCCTGGCCTCCGGGGGTACTGCCCCACCAAGGGGCAGGCTGCGGGGACTGGGTCCAGACAGGCCCGGGTGCCTCCCCAGTCTCATCCCCGCTGGTGCCTTTCCCCTGGGCCTAGGCCTCGGTTAAGGCCTCCTTGGAGAGGAGGTTGGTGGCAGGGGCTGTCTCCACACTGCAAGGTGCTGTAGCTCAGAGGGCCTCGTCAGCGGGAAGGGACCAGCAAGGGGCTGGATGCCCAAGACCTCTTTGGCCCAGCAGCCTCAGGGCAGCAGGGAGAGCAAGAGGCCCAACTTGCCCCTAGGTCGGCTCTGCCCCTTCCCACAAAGTCGGGCAGCCCAGCAGCTGCCTGACAGACTCTGGCTCCCCTGAGCTCTCTGCCGGTGCAGGGGGCAGGAACAGACGTGTGCATGTCGTTCTGCCTTGGCCTGGGAGTGTGTTCCCCCTGCATTGCCCCCAGGCTCAGGGGCAAGGGCCCGGTGAGAGCACCACCCCGACGTGCTTTTCTCCCGGGCTTGGGAGCATTGTGCACCCCTGCTGGGAACAGTGGGCGGGAGCGCTTGCAAACCGGCCTTTGGAGGCAGCCGGGGAGGTCTTCCAGTGGGAGTGGGCCGGTTGTGCTCAGAGGCCCCACAGGCCAGGGGCAGGACCCAGCAGGGCCCCTGCCCCTGGCCAGCCTTGCCCAGACCTTCCTGGCCTCTGGGGGTACTGCCCCACCAAGGGGCAGGCTGCGGGGACTGGGTCCAGACATGCTCGGGCGCCTCCCCTGGCTCATCCCCGCTGGTGCCTTTCCCCTGGGCCTAGGCCTCGGTTGAGGCCTCCTAGGAGAGGAGGTTGCTGGCAGGGGCTGTCTCCACACTGCAAGTTGCTGGAGCTCAGAGGGCCTCGTCAGCGGGAAGGGACCAGCAAGGGGCTAGATGCCCAAGACCTCTTTGGCCCAGCAGCCTCAGGGCAGCAGGGAGAGCAAGAGGCCCAACTTGCCCCTAGGTCGGCTCTGCCCATTCCCACACAGGCGGCCAGCCCAGCAGCTGCCTGACAGTCTCTGGCTCCCCCGAGCTTTCTGCCGGTGCAGGGGTCAGGAACAGACGTGTGCATGTGGTTCTGCCTTGGTCTGGGAGTGTGGACCCACTGCCTGGCCCCTAGGCTCAGGGGCAAGGGCCCGGAGAGAGCAACACCCCGAAGTGCTTTTCTCCCGGGCTTGGGAGCATTGTGCGTGCCTGGTGGGAACAGCGGGCGGGAGTGTTGGAAACCGGCCTTTGGAGGCAGCCGGGGAGGTCTTCCAGTGGGAGAGGGCCGGTTGTGCTCAGAGGCCCCAGAGGCCAGGGGCAGGACCCAGCAGTGTCCCTGCCCCTGGCAGCCTTGCCCAGACCTTCCTGGCCGCCGGGGGTACTGCCCCACCAAGGGGCAGGCTGCGGGGACTGGGTCCAGACATGCCCGGGCGCCTCCCCAGTCTCATCCCCGCTGGTGCCTTTCCCCTGGGCCTAGGCCTCGGTTGAGGCCTCCTTGGAGAGGAGGTTCCTGGCAGGGGCTGTCTCCACACTGCAAGGTGCTGGAGCTCAGAGTGCCTCATCAGCGGGAAGGGACCAGCAAGGGGCTGGATGCCCAAGACCTCTTTGGCCCAGCAGCCTCAGGGCAGCAGGGAGAGCAAGAGGCCCAACTTGCCCCTAGGTCGGCTCTGCCCCTTCCCACACAGGCGGCCAGCCCAGCAGCTGCCTGACAGACTCTGGCTCCCCTGAGCTCTCTGCTGGTGCAGGGGGCAGGAACAGACGTGTGCATGTGGTTCTGCCTTGGCCTGGGAGTGTGTTCCCCCTGCATTGCCCCCAGGCTCAGGGGCAAGGGCCCGGTGAGAGAACCACCACGAAGCGCTTTTCTCCCGGGCTTGGGAGCATTGTGCGCGCCTGCTGGGAACAGTGGGCGGGAGCGCTTGCAAACCGGCCTTTGGAGGCAGCCGGGGAGGTCTCCAGCGGGAGAGGGCCGGTCATGCTCAGAGGCCCCACAGGCCAGGGGCAGGACCCAGCAGGGCCCCTGCCCCTGGCCAGCCTTGCCCAGACCTTCCTGGCCTCCGGGGGTACTGCCCCACCAAGGGGCAGGCTGCGGGGACTGGGTCCAGACATGCCCGGGCGCCTCCCCAGGCTCATCCCCGCTGGTGCCTTTCCCCTGGGCCTAGGCCTCGGTTGAGGCCTCGTTGCAGAGGAGGTTGCTGGCAGGGGCTGTCTCCACACTGCAAGGTGCTGGAGCTCAGAGGGCCTCGTCAGAGGAAAGGGACCAGTAAGGGGCTGGATGCCCAAGACGTCTTTGGCCCAGCAGCCTCAGGGCAGCAGGGAGAGCAAGAGGCCCAACTTGCCCCTAGGGCGGCTCTGCCCCTTCCCACACAGGCGGCCAACCCAGCAGCTGCCTGACAGACTCTGGCTCCCCCAAGCTCTCTGCCGGTGCAGGGGACAGGAACAGATGTGGGCATGTGGTTCTGCCTTGGCCTGGGAGTGTGTTCCCCCTGCCTTGCCCCCAGGCTCAGGGGCAAGGGCCCGCAGAGAGCATCACTCCAAAGCGCTTTTCTCCCGGGCTTGGGAGCATTGTGCGAGCCTGGCGTGAACAGCGGGCGGGAGTGTTTGCAAACAGGCCTTTGGAGGCAGCCGGGGAGGTCTTCCAGTGGGAGAGTGCCGGTTGTGCTCAGAGGCCCCACAGGCCAGGGTCAGGACCCAGGGGGGCCCCTGCCCCTGGCCAGCCTTGCCCAGACCTTCCTGCCTCCGTGGTTACAGCCCCACCAAGGGGCAGGCTGCGGGGAATGGGTCCAGACATGCCCGGGCGCCTCCCCTGGCTCATCCCCGCTGGTGCCTTTCCCCTGGGCCTAGGCCTCGGTTGAGGCCTCCTTGGAGAGGAGGTTGCTGGCAGGGGCTGTCTCCACACTGCAAGGTGCTGGAGCTCAGAGGGCCTCGTCAGCGGGAAGGGACCAGCAAGGGGCTGGATGCCCAAGACCTCTTTGGCCCAGCAGCCTCAGGGCAGCAGGGAGAGCAAGAGGCCCAACTTGCCCCTAGGTCGGCTCTGCCCCTTCCCACACAGGCGGCCAACCCAGCAGCTGCCTGACAGACTCTGGCTCCCCCAAGCTCTCTGCCGGTGCAGGGGACAGGAACAGACGTGTGCATGTGGTTCTGTCTTGGCCTGGGAGTGTGGGCCCCTGCCTGGCCCCCAGGCTCAGGGCAAGGGCCCGGAGAGAGCAACACCCCGAAGCGCTTTTCTCCCGGGCTTGGGAGCATTGTGCGCGCCTTGTGGGAACAGTAGGCGGGAGTGTTTGCAAACCGGCCTTTGGAGGCAGCCTGGGGAGGTCTTCCAGTGGGAGAGGGCCGGTTGTGCTCAGAGGCCCCACAGGCCAGGGGCAGGACCCAGCAGGGCCCCTGTCCCTGGCCAGCCTTGCCCAGATCTTCCTGGCCTCCGGGGGTACTGCCCCACCAAGGGGCAGGCTGCGGGGACTGGGTCCAGACAGGCCCGGGTGCCTCCCCAGTCTCATCCCCGCTGGTGCCTTTCCCCTGGGCCTAGGCCTCGGTTAAGGCCTCCTTGGAGAGGAGGTTGGTGCCAGGGGCTGTCTTCACACTGCAAGGTGCTGGAGCTCAGAGGGCCTCGTCAGCGGGAAGGGACCAGCAAGGGGCTGGATGCCCAAGACCTCTTTGGCCCAGCAGCCTCAGGGCAGCAGGGAGAGGAAGAGGCCCAACTTGCCCCTAGGTCGGCTCTGCCCCTTCCCACACAGGCGGCCAGCCCAGCAGCTGCCTAACAGACTCTGGCTCCCCCGAGCTCTCTGCCGGTGCAGGGGGCAGGAACAGACGTGTGCATGTGGTTTTGCCTTGGTCTTTGAGTGTGGACCCACTGCCTGGCCCCCAGGCTCAGGGGCAAGGGCCCGGAGAGAGCAACACCCCGAAGTGCTTTTCTCGCGGGCTTGGGAGCATTGTGCGCGCCTGGTGGGAACAGTGGGCGGGAGTGTTGGCAAACTGGCCTTTGGAGGCAGCCGGGGAGGTCTTCCAGCGGGAGAGGGCCGGATGTGCTCAGAGGCCCCACAGGCCAGGGGCAGGACCCAGCAGGTCCCCTGCCCCTGGCCAGCCTTTCCAAGTCCTTCCTGGCCTCCGGGGGTACTGCCCCACCAAGGGGCAGGCTGCGGGGACTGGGTCCAGACATGGCCGGGCGCCTCCCCAGGCTCATCCCCGCTGGTGGCTTTCCCCTGGGCCTAGGTCTCGGTTTAGGCCTCCTTGGAGAGGAGGTTGCTGGCAGGGGCTGTCTCCACACTGCAAGGTGCTGGAGCTCAGAGGGCCTCGTCAGAGGGAAGGGACCAGCAAGGGGCTGGATGCCCAAGACCTCTTTGGCCCAGCAGCCTCAGGGCAGCAGGGAGAGCAAGAGGCCCAACTTGCCCCTAGGTCGGCTCTGCCCCTTCCCACACAGGCGGCCAGCCCAGCAGCTGCCTGACAGACTCTGGCTCTGCCGAGCTCTCTGCCGGTGCAGGGGGCAGATCAGACGTGTGCATGTGGTTCTGCCTTGGCCTGGGAGTGTGGACACCCTGCCTTGCCCCCAGGCTCAGGGGCAAGTGCCCGGAGAGAGCACCACCCTGAAGCGCTTTTCTCCCGGGCTTGGGAGCATTGTGCACGCCTGCTGGGAACAGTGGGAGGGAGCGCTTGCAAACAGGCCTTTGGAGGCAGCCGGGGAGGTCTTCCAGTGGGAGAGGGCCGGTTGTGTTCAGAGGCCCCAAAGGCCAGGGGCAGGACGCAGCAGGGCCCGTGCCCCTGGGAAGCCTTGCCCAGACCTTCCTGGCCTCCGGGGGTACTGCCCCACCAAGGGGCAGGCTGCGGGGACTGGGTCCAGACATGCTCGGCCGCCTCCCCTGGCTCATCCCCGCTGGTGCCTTTCCCCTGGGCCTAGGCCTCGGTTGAGGCCTCCTTGGAGAGGAGGTTGCTGGCAGGGGCTGTCTCCACACTGCAAGGTGCTGGAGCTCAGAGGGCCTCGTCAGAGGGAAGGGAGCAGTAAGGGGCTGGATGCCCAAGACGTCTTTGGCCCAGCAGCATCAGGGCAGCAGGGAGAGCAAGAGGCCCAACTTGCCCCTAGGGCGGCTCTGCCCCTTCCCACACAGGCGGCCAACCCAGCAGCTGCCTGACAGACTCTGGCTCCCCCAAGCTCTCTGGCAGTGCAGGGGACAGGAACAGACGTGGGCATGTGGTTCTGTCGTGGCCTGGGAGTGTGTTCCCCCTGCCTTGCCCCCAGGCTCAGGGGCAAGGGCCCGGAGAGAGCACCACACTGAAGCGCTTTTCTCCCGGGCTTGGGAGCATTGTGCGAGCCTGGCGTGAGCAGCGGGCGGGAGTGTTTGCAAACAGGACTTTGGAGTCAGCCGGGGAGGTCTTCCAGTGGGAGAGGGCCGGTTGTGCTCAGAGGGCCCACAGGCCAGGGGCAGGACCCAGCAGGGCCCCTGCCCCTGGCCAGCCTTGCCCAGACCTTCCTGGCCTCCGGGGGTACTGCCCCACCAAGGGGCAGGCTGCGGGGACTGGGTCCAGACATGTCCGTGCGCCTCCCCAGGATCATCCCCGCTGGTGCCTTTCCCCTGGGCGTAGGCCTCGGTTGAGGCCTCTTTGGAGAGGAGGTTGCTGGCAGGGGCTGTCTCCACACTGCAATGTGCTGGAGCTCAGAGGGCCTCGTCAGAGGGAAGGGACCAGCAAAGGGCTGGATGCCCAAGACCTCTTTGACCCAGCAGCCTCAGGGCAGCAGGGAGAGCAAGAGGCCCAACTTGCCCCTAGGTCGGCTCTGCCCCGTCCCACACAGGCAGCCAGCCCAGCAGCAGCCTGGCAGTCTCTGGCTCCCCCGAGCTCTCTGCCGGTGTAGGGGGCAGGAACAGACGTGTGCATGTCGTTCTGCCTTGGCCTGGGAGTGTGTTCCCCCTGCCTGTCCCCCAGGCTCAGGGGCAAGGGCCCGGAGAGAGCACCACCCCGAAGCGCTTTTCTCCTGGTCTTGGGAGCATTGTGCGGACCTGGCGGGAACAGCGGGCTGGAGTGCTTGCAAACCGGCCTTTGGAGGCAGCCGGGGAGGTCTTCCAGTGGGAGAGGGCCGGTTGTGCTCAGAGGCCCCACAGGCCAGGGGCAGGACCCAGCAGTGTCCCTGCCCCTGGCAGCCTTGCCCAGACCTTCCTGGCCTCCGGGGGTACAGCCCCACCAAGGGGCAGGCTGCGGGGACTGGGTCCAGACATGCCCGGGCGCCTCCCCAGGCTCATCCCCGCTGGTGCCTTTCCCCTGGGCCTAGGCCTCGGTTGAGGCCTCCTTGGAGAGGAGGTTGCTGGCAGGGGCTGTCTCCACACTGCAAGGTGCTGGAGCTCAGAGGGCCTCGTCAGAGGGAAGGGACCAGCAAGGGGCTGGATGCCCAAGACCTCTTTGGCCCAGCAGCCTCAGGGCAGCAGGGAGAGCAAGAGGCCCAACTTGCCCCTAGGTCGGCTCTGCCCCTTCCCACACAGGCGGCCAGCCCAGCAGCTGCCTGACAGACTCTGGCTCCCCCGAGCTCTCTGCCGGTGCAGGGGTCAGGAACAGACGTGTGCATGTGCTTCTGCCTTGGTCTGGGAGTGTGGACCCACTGCCGGGCCCCCAGGCTCAGGGGCAAGGGCCCGGAGAGAGCAACACCCCGAAGTGCTTTTCTCCCGGGCTTGGGAGCATTGTGCGTGCCTGGCGGGAACAGCGGGCGGGAGTGTTGCAAACCGGCCTTTGGAGGCAGCCGGGGAGGTCTTCCAGTGGGAGAGGGCCGGTTGTGCTCAGAGGCCCCAGAGGCCAGGGGCAGGACCCAGCAGGGCCCCTGCCCCTGGCCAGCCTTGCCCAGACCTTCCTGGCCTCCGGGGGTACTGCCCCACCAAGGGGCAGGCTGCGGGGACTGGGTCCAGACATGCCCGGGCGCCTCCCCAGGCTCATCCCCGCTGGTGCCTTTCCCCTGGGCCTAGGCCTCGGTTGAGGCCTCCTTGGAGAGGAGGTTGCTGGCAGGGGCTGTCTCCACACTGCAAGGTGCTGGAGCTCAGAGGGCCTCGTCAGAGGGAAGGGACCAGCAAGGGGCTGGATGCCCAAGACCTCTTTGGCCCAGCAGCCTCAGGGCAGCAGGGAGAGCAAGAGGCCCAACTTGCCCCTAGGTCGGCTCTGCCCCGTCCCACACAGGCAGCCAGCCCAGCAGCAGCCTGGTAGTCTCTGGCTCCCCCGAGCTCTCTGCCGGTGTAGGGGGCAGGAACAGACGTGTGCATGTCGTTCTGCCTTGGCCTGGGAGTGTGTTCCCCCTGCCTGGCCCCCAGGCTCAGGGGCAAGGGCCCGGAGAGAGCACCACCCCGAAGCGCTTTTCTCCCAGGCTTGGGAGCATTTTGCGTGCTTGGTGGGAACAGTGGGCGGGAGTGCTTGCAAACCGGCCTTTGGAGGCAGCCGGGGAGGTCTTCCAGTGGGAGAGGGCCGGTTGTGCTCAGAGGCCCCACAGGCCAGGGGCAGGACCCAGCAGGGCCCCTGTCCCTGGCCAGCCTTGCCCAGACCTTCCTGCCTCCGGGGTTACAGCCCCACCAAGGGGCAGGCTGCGGGGACTGGGTCCAGACATGCCCGGGCGCCTCCCCAGGCTCATCCCAGCTGGTGCCTTTCCCCTGGGCCTAGGCCTCGGTTGAGGCCTCCTTGGAGAGGAGGTTGCTGGCAGGGGCTGTCTCCACACTGCAAGGTGCTGGAGCTCAGAGGGCCTCGTCAGAGGGAAGGGACCAGCAAGGGGCTGGATGCCCAAGACCTCTTTGGCCCAGCAGCCTCAGGGCAGCAGGGAGAGCAAGAGGCCCAACTTGCCCCTAGGTCGGCTCTGCCCCTTGCCACACAGGCGGCCAGCCCAGCAGCTGCCTGACAGACTCTGGCTCCCCTGAGCTCTCTGCCGGTGCAGGGGGCAGGAACAGACGTGTGCATGTGGTTCTGTCTTGGCCTGGGAGTGTGTTCCCCCTGCATTGCCCCCAGGCTCAGGGGCAAGGGCCCGGTGAGAGCACCACCCCGAAGTGCTTTTCTCCCGGGCTTGGTGGCATTGTGCATGCCTGCTGGGAACAGTGGGCGGGAGCGCTTGCAAACCGGCCTTTGGAGGCAGCCGGGGAGGTCTTCCAGTGGGAGTGGGCCGGTTGTGCTCAGAGGCCCCACAGGCCAGGGGCAGGACCCAGCAGTGTCCCTGCCCCTGGCAGCCTTGCCCAGACCTTCCTGGCCTCCGGGGGTACTGCCCCACCAAGGGGCAGGCTGCGGGGACTGGGTCCAGACATGCCCGGGCGCCTCCCCAGTCTCATCCCCGCTGGTGCCTTTCCCCTGGGCCTAGGCCTCGGTTGAGGCCTCCTTGGAGAGGAGGTTCCTGGCAGGGGCTGTCTCCACACTGCAAGGTGCTGGAGCTCATAGGGCTTCGTCAGCGGGAAGGGACCAGCAAGGGGCTGGATGCCCAAGACCTCTTTGGCCCAGCAGCCTCAGGGCAGCAGGGAGAGCAAGAGGCCCAACTTGCCCCTAGGTCGGCTCTGCCCCTTCCCACACAGGCGGCCAGCCCAGCAGCTG
Source organism: Dama dama (assembly GCF_033118175.1). Lineage (NCBI taxonomy): Eukaryota > Metazoa > Chordata > Mammalia > Artiodactyla > Cervidae > Dama > Dama dama. Next base: position 5,390,083 of record NW_026870920.1, on the reverse strand, counting down.
CCTGACAGATTCTGGCTCCCCTGAGCTCTCTGCCGGTGCAGGGGGCAGGAACAGACGTGTGCATGTGGTTCTGCCTTGGCCTGGGAGTGTGTTCCCCCTGCATTGCCCCCAGGCTCAGGGGCAAGGGCCCGGTGAGAGCACCACCCCGAAGCGCTTTTCTCCCGGACTTGGGAGCATTGTGCGCGCCTGGTGGGAACAGTGGGCGTGAGTGTTGGCAAACCGGCCTTTGGAGGCAGCCGGGGAGGTCTTCCAGCGGGAGAGGGCCGGATGTGCTCAGAGGCCCCGCAGGCCAGGGTCAGGACCCAGAAGGGCCCCTGCCCCTGGCCAGCCTTGCCCAGACCTTCCTGCCTCCGGGGTTACAGCCCCACCAAGGGGCAGGCTGCGGGGACTGGGTCCAGACATGCCCGGGCGCCTCCCCAGTCTCATCCCCGCTGGTGCCTTTCCCCTGGGCCTAGGCCTCGGTTGAGGCCTCCTTGGAGAGGAGGTTGCTGGCAGGGGCTGTCTCCACACTGCAAGGTGCTGGAGCTCAGAGGGCCTCGTCAGAGGGAAGGGACCAGTAAGGGGCTGGATGCCCAAGACGTCTTTGGCCCAGCAGCCTCAGGGCAGCAGGGAGAGCAAGAGGCCCAACTTGCCCCTAGGGCGGCTCTGCCCCTTCCCACACAGGCGGCCAACCCAGCAGCTGCCTGACAGACTCTGGCTCCCCCAAGCTCTCTGCCGGTGCAGGGGACAGGAACAGATGTGGGCATGTGGTTCTGCCTTGGCCTGGGAGTGTGTTCCCCCTGCCTTGCCCCCAGGCTCAGAGGCAAGGGCCCGCAGAAAGCATCACTCCAAAGCGCTTTTCTCCCGGGCTTGGGAGCATTGTGCGAGCCTGGCGTGAACAGCGGGCGGGAGTGTTTGCAAACAGGCCTTTGGAGGCAGCCGGGGAGGTCTTCCAGTGGGAGAGTGCCGGTTGTGCTCAGAGGCCCCACAGGCCAGGGTCAGGACCCAGGGGGGCCCCTGCCCCTGGCCAGCCTTGCCCAGACCTTCCTGCCTCCGTGGTTACAGCCCCACCAAGGGGCAGGCTGCGGGGACTGGGTCCAGACATGTCCGGGCGCCTCCCTGGCTCATCCCCGCTGCTGCCTTTCCCCTGGGCCTAGGCCTCAGTTGAGGCCTCCTTGGAGAGGTGGTTGCTGGCAGGGGCTGTCTCCACACTGCAAGGTGCTGGAGCTCAGAGGGCCTCGTCAGAGGGAAGGGACCAGCAAGGGGCTGGATGCCCAAGACCTCTTTGGCCCAGCAGCCTCAGGGCAGCAGGGAGAGCAAGAGGCCCAACTTGCCCCTAGGTCGGCTCTGCCCCTTCCCACACAGGCGGCCAGCCCAGCAGCTGCCTGACAGACTCTGGCTCCCGAGAGCTCTCTGCCAGTGTAGGGGGCAGGAACAGACGTGTGCATGTGGTTATGCCTTGGCTGGGAGTGTGGATCACCAGCCTGGCCCCCAGGCTCAGGGGCAAGGGCCCGGAGAGAGGACCAGCCCTAAGCGCTTTTCTCCCGGGCTTTGAGGCATTGTGCGTGCCTGGCGGGAACAGCGGGCGGGAGTGTTGCAAACCGGCCTTTGGAGGCAGCCGGGGAGGTCTTCCAGTGGGAGAGGGCCGGTTGTGCTCAGAGGCCCCACAGGCCAGGGGCAGGACACAGCAGGGCCCCTGCCCCTGGCCAGCCTTGCCCAGACCTTCCTGGCCTCCGGGGGTACTGCCCCACCAAGGGGCAGGCTGCGGGGACTGGGTCCAGACATGCCCGGGCGCATCCCCAGGCTCATCCCCGCTGGTGCCTTTCCCCTGGGCCTAGGCCTCGGTTGAGGCCTCTTGGAGAGGAGGTTGCTGGCAGGGGCTGTCTCCACACTGCAAGGTGCTGGAGCTCAGAGGGCCTCGTCAGAGGGAAGGGACCAGCAAGGGGCTGGATGCCCAAGACCTCTTTGGCCCAGCAGCCTCAGGGCAGCAGGGAGAGCAAGAGGCCCAACTTGCCCCTAGGTCGGCTCTGCCCCTTCCCACACAGGCGGCCAGCCCAGCAGCTGCCTGACAGACTCTGGCTCCCGCGAGCTCTCTACCGGTGCAGGGGGCAGGAACAGACGTGTGCATGTGATTCTGCCTTGGCCTGGGAGTGTGTTCCCCCTGCATTGCCCCCAGCCTCAGGGGCAAGGGCCCGGGGAGAGCACCACCCCGAAGCGCTTTTCTCCCGGACTTGGGAGCATTGTGCGCGCCTGGTGGGAACAGTGGGCGTGAGTGTTGGCAAACCGGCCTTTGGAAGCAGCCGGGGAGGTCGTCCAGCGGGAGAGGACCGGATGTGCTCAGAGGCCCCACAGGCCAGGGTCAGGACCCAGCAGGTCCCCTGCCCCTGGCCAGCCTTTCCCAGACCTTCCTGGCCTCCGGGGGTACTGCCCCACCAAAGGGCAGGCTGCGGGGACTGGGTACAGACAAGCCCGGGTGCCTCCCCAGGCTCATCCCCGCTGTTGCCTTTCCCCTGGGCCTAGGCCTCGGTTGAGGCCTCCTTGGAGAGGAGGTTGCTGGCAGGGGCTGTCTCCACACTGCAAGGTGCTGGAGCTCAGAGGGCCTCGTCAGAGGGAAGGGACCAGCAAGGGGCTGGATGCCCAAGACCTCTTTGGCCCAGCAGCCTCAGGGCAGCAGGGAGAGCAAGAGGCCCAACTTGCCCCTAGGTCGGCTCTGCCCCTTCCCACACAGGCGGCCAGCCCAGCAGCTGCCTGACAGACTCTGGCTCCCCCGAGCTCTCTGTCGGTGCAGGGGTCAGGAACAGACGTGTGCATGTGGTTCTGCCTTGGTCTGGGAGTGTGGACCCACTGCCTGGCCCCCAGGCTCAGGGGCAAGGGCCCGGAGAGAGCAACACCCCGAAGTGCTTTTCTCCCGGGCTTGGGAGCATTGTGCGTGCCTGGCGGGAACAGCGGGCGGGAGTGTTGCAAACCGGCCTTTGGAGGCAGCCGGGGAGGTCTTCCAGTGGGAGAGGGCCGGTTGTGCTCAGAGGCCCCACAGGCCAGGGGCAGGACCCAGCAGGGCCCCTGCCCCTGGCCAGCCTTGCCCAGACCTTCCTGGCCTCCGGGGGTACTGCCCCACCAAGGGGCAGGCTGCGGGGACTCGGTCCAGACATGCCCGGGCGCCTCCCCAGGCTCATCCCCGCTGGTGCCTTTCCCCTGGGCCTAGGCCTCGGTTGAGGCCTCCTTGGAGAGGAGGTTGCTGGCAGGGGCTGTCTCCACACTGCAAGGTGCTGGAGCTCAGAGGGCCTCGTCAGAGGGAAGGGACCAGCAAGGGGCTGGATGCCCAAGACCTCTTTGGCCCAGCAGCCTCAGGGCAGCAGGGAGAGCAAGAGGCCCAACTTGCCCCTAGGTCGGCTCTGCCCCGTCCCACACAGGCAGCCAGCCCAGCAGCAGCCTGGTAGTCTCTGGCTCCCCCGAGCTCTCTGCCGGTGTAGGGGGCAGGAACAGACGTGTGCATGTCGTTCTGCCTTGGCCTGGGAGTGTGTTCCCCCTGCCTGGCCCCCAGGCTCAGGGGCAAGGGCCCGGAGAGAGCACCACCCCGAAGCGCTTTTCTCCCGGGCTTGGGAGCATTTTGCGTGCTTGGTGGGAACAGTGGGCGGGAGTGCTTGCAAACCGGCCTTTGGAGGCAGCCGGGGAGGTCTTCCAGTGGGAGAGGGCCGGTTGTGCTCAGAGGCCCCACAGGCCAGGGGCAGGACCCAGAAGGGCCCCTGCCCCTGGCCAGCCTTGCCCAGACCTTCCTGCCTCCGGGGTTACAGCCCCACCAAGGGGCAGGCTGCGGGGACTGGGTCCAGACATGCCCGGGCGCCTCCCCAGTCTCATCCCCGCTGGTGCCTTTCCCCTGGGCCTAGGCCTCGGTTGAGGCCTCCTTGGAGAGGAGGTTGCTGGCAGGGGCTGTCTCCACACTGCAAGGTGCTGGAGCTCAGAGGGCCTCGTCAGAGGGAAGGGACCAGCAAGGGGCTGGATGCCCAAGACCTCTTTGGCCCAGCAGCCTCAGGGCAGCAGGGAGAGCAAGAGGCCCAACTTGCCCCTAGGTCGGCTCTGCCCCTTCCCACACAGGCGGCCAGCCCAGCAGCTGCCTGACAGACTCTGGCTCCCCCGAGCTCTCTGCCGGTGCAGGGGGCAGGAACAGACGTGTGCATGTGGTTCTGCCTTGGTCTTGGAGTGTGGACCCACTGCCTGGCCCCCAGGCTCAGGGGCAAGGGCCCGGAGAGAGCAACACCCCGAAGCGCTTTTCTCCCGGGCTTGGGAGCATTGTGCGTGCCTGGCGGGAACAGCGGGCGCGAGTGTTGGCAAACCGGCCTTTGGAGGCAGCCGGGGAGGTCTTCCAGTGGGAGAGGGCCGGTTGTGCTCAGAGGCCCCACAGGCCAGGGGCAGGACCCAGCAGGGCCCCTGCCCCTGGCCTGCCTTGCCCAGACCTTCCTGGCCTCCGGGGTTACTGCCCCACCAAGGGGCAGGCTGCGGGGACTGGGTCCAGACATGCCCGGACGCCTCCACTGGCTCATCCCCGCTGGTGCCTTTCCCCTGGGCCTAGGCCTCGGTTGAGGCCTCCTTGGAGAGGAGGTTGCTGGCAGGGGCTGTCTCCACACTGCAAGGTGCTGGAGCTCAGAGGGCCTCGTCAGAGGGAAGGGACCAGCAAAGGGCTGGATGCCCAAGACCTCTTTGACCCAGCAGCCTCAGGGCAGCAGGGAGAGCAAGAGGCCCAACTTGCCCCTAGGTCGGCTCTGCCCCGTCCCACACAGGCAGCCAGCCGAGCAGCAGCCTGGCAGTCTCTGTCTCCCCCGAGCTCCCTGCTGGTGTAGGGGGCAGGAACAGACGTGTGCATGTCGTTCTGCCTTGGCCTGGGAGTGTGTTCCCCCTGCCTGGCCCCCAGGCTCAGGGGCAAGGGCCCGGAGAGAGCACCACCCCGAAGCGCTTTTCTCCTGGTCTTGGGAGCATTGTGCGGACCTGGCGGGAACAGCGGGCTGGAGTGCTTGCAAACCGGCCTTTGGAGGCAGCCGGGGAGGTCTTCCAGTGGGAGAGGGCCGGTTGTGCTCAGAGGCCCCACAGGCCAGGGGCAGGACCCAGCAGTGTCCCTGCCCCTGGCAGCCTTGCCCAGACCTTCCTGGCCTCCGGGGGTACAGCCCCACCAAGGGGCAGGCTGCGGGGACTGGGTCCAGACATGCCCGGGCGCCTCCCCAGGCTCATCCCCGCTGGTGCCTTTCCCCTGGGCCTAGGCCTCGGTTGAGGCCTCCTTGGAGAGGAGGTTGCTGGCAGGGGCTGTCTCCACACTGCAAGGTGCTGGAGCTCAGAGGGCCTCGTCAGAGGGAAGGGACCAGCAAGGGGCTGGATGCCCAAGACCTCTTTGGCCCAGCAGCCTCAGGGCAGCAGGGAGAGCAAGAGGCCCAACTTGCCCCTAGGTCGGCTCTGCCCCTTCCCACACAGGCGGCCAGCCCAGCAGCTGCCTGACAGACTCTGGCTGCCCCGAGCTCTCTGCCGGTGCAGGGGGCAGGAACAGACGTGTGCATGTGGTTCTGCCTTGGTCTTGGAGTGTGGACCCACTGCCTGGCCCCCAGGCTCAGGGGCAAGGGCCCGGAGAGAGCAACACCCCGAAGCGCTTTTCTCCCGGGCTTGGGAGCATTGTGCGTGCCTGGCGGGAACAGCGGGCGCGAGTGTTGGCAAACCGGCCTTTGGAGGCAGCCGGGGAGGTCTTCCAGTGGGAGAGGGCCGGTTGTGCTCAGAGGCCCCACAGGCCAGGGGCAGGACCCAGCAGGGCCCCTGCCCCTGGCCAGCCTTGCCCAGACCTTCCTGGCCTCCGGGGTTACTGCCCCACCAAGGGGCAGGCTGCGGGGACTGGGTCCAGACATGCCCGGACGCCTCCACTGGCTCATCCCCGCTGGTGCCTTTCCCCTGGGCCTAGGCCTCGGTTGAGGCCTCCTTGGAGAGGAGGTTGCTGGCAGGGGCTGTCTCCACACTGCAAGGTGCTGGAGCTCAGAGGGCCTCGTCAGAGGGAAGGGACCAGCAAAGGGCTGGATGCCCAAGACCTCTTTGACCCAGCAGCCTCAGGGCAGCAGGGAGAGCAAGAGGCCCAACTTGCCCCTAGGTCGGCTCTGCCCCGTCCCACACAGGCAGCCAGCCGAGCAGCAGCCTGGCAGTCTCTGTCTCCCCCGAGCTCCCTGCTGGTGTAGGGGGCAGGAACAGACGTGTGCATGTCGTTCTGCCTTGGCCTGGGAGTGTGTTACCCCTGCCTGGCCCCCAGGCTCAGGGGCAAGGGCCCGGAGAGAGCACCACCCCGAAGCACTTTTCTCCTGGTCTTGGGAGCATTGTGCGGACCTGGCGGGAACAGCGGGCTGGAGTGCTTGCAAACCGGCCTTTGGAGGCAGCCGGGGAGGTCTTCCAGTGGGAGAGGGCCGGTTGTGCTCAGAGGCCCCACAGGCCAGGGGCAGGACCCAGCAGTGTCCCTGCCCCTGGCAGCCTTGCCCAGACCTTCCTGGCCTCCGGGGGTACAGCCCCACCAAGCGGCAGGCTGCGGGGACTGGGTCCAGACATGCCCGGGCGCCTCCCCAGGCTCATCCCCGCTGGTGCCTTTCCCCTGGGCCTAGGCCTCGGTTGAGGCCTCCTTGGAGAGGAGGTTGCTGGCAGGGGCTGTCTCCACACTGCAAGGTGCTGGAGCTCAGAGGGCCTCGTCAGAGGGAGGGGACCAGCAAGGGGCTGGATGCCCAAGACCTCTTTGGCCCAGCAGCCTCAGGGCAGCAGGGAGAGCAAGAGGCCCAACTTGCCCCTAGGTCGGCTCTGCCCCTTCCCACACAGGCGGCCAGCCCAGCAGCTGCCTGACAGACTCTGGCTCCCCCGAGCTCTCTGCCGGTGCAGGGGTCAGGAACAGACGTGTGCATGTGGTTCTGCCTTGGTCTGGGAGTGTGGACCCACTGCCTGGTCCCCAGGCTCAGGGGCAAGGGCCCGGAGAGAGCAACACCCCGAAGTGCTTTTCTCCCGGGCTTGGGAGCATTGTGCGTGCCTGGCGGGAACAGCGGGCGGGAGTGTTGCAAACCGGCCTTTGGAGGCAGCCGGGGAGGTCTTCCAGTGGGAGAGGGCCGGTTGTGCTCAGAGGCCCCACAGGCCAGGGGCAGGACCCAGCAGGGCCTCTGCCCCTGGCCAGCCTTGCCCAGACCTTCCTGGCCTTCGGGGGTACTGCCCCACCAAGGGGCAGGCTGCGGGGACTGGGTCCAGACATGCCCGGGCGCCTCCCCAGGCTCATCCCCGCTGGTGCCTTTCCCCTGGGCCTAGGCCTCGGTTGAGGCCTCCTTGGAGAGGAGGTTGCTGGCAGGGGCTGTCTCCACACTGCAAGGTGCTGGAGCTCAGAGGGCCTCGTAAGAGGGAAGGGACCAGCAAGGGGCTGGATGCCCAAGACCTCTTTGGCCCAGCAGCCTCAGGGCAGCAGGGAGAGCAAGAGGCCCAACTTGCCCCTAGGTCGGCTCTGCCCCTTCCCACACAGGCGGCCAGCCCAGCAGCTGCCTGACAGACTCTGGCTCCCCTGAGCTCTCTGCCGGGGCAGGGGGCAGGAACAGACGTGTGCATGTGGTTCTGCCTTGGCCTGGGAGTGTGTTCCCCCTGCATTGCCCCTAGGCTCAGGGGCAAGGGCCCGGTGAGAGCACCACCCCGAAGTGCTTTTCTCCCGGGCTTGGGAGCATTGTGCACGCCTGCTGGGAACAGTGGGCGGGAGCGCTTGCAAACCGGCCTTTGGAGGCAGCCGGGGAGGTCTTCCAGTGGGAGTGGGCCGTTTGTGCTCAGAGGCCCCACAGGCCAGGGGCAGGACCCAGCAGGGCCCCTGCCTCTGGCCAGCCTTGCCCAGACCTTCCTGGCCTCTGGGGGTACTGCCCCACCAAGGGGCAGGCTGCGGGGACTGGGTCCAGACATTCTCGGGCGCCTCCCCTGGCTCATCCCCGCTGGTGCCTTTCCCCTGGGCCTAGGCCTCGGTTGAGGCCTCCTTGGAGAGGAGGTTGCTGGCAGGGGCTGTCTCCACACTGCAAGGTGCTGGAGCTCAGAGGGCCTCGTCAGCGGGAAGGGACCAGCAAGGGGCTGGATGCCCAAGACCTCTTTGGCCCAGCAGCCTCAGGGCAGCAGGGAGAGCAAGAGGCCCAACTTGCCCCTAGGGCGGCTCTGCCCCTTCCCACACAGGCGGCCAGCCCAGCAGCTGCCTGACAGACTCTGGCTCCCCCGAGCTCTCTGCCGGTGCAGGGGTCAGGAACAGACGTGTGCATGTGGTTCTGCCTTGGTCTGGGAGTGTGGACCCACTGCCTGGCCCCCAGGCTCAGGGGCAAGGGCCCGGAGAGAGCAACACCCCGAAGTGCTTTTCTCCCGGGCTTGGGAGCATTGTGCGTGCCTGGCGGGAACAGCGGGCGGGAGTGTTGGAAACCGGCCTTTGCAGGCAGCCGGGGAGGTCTTCCAGTGCAAGAGGGCCGGTTGTGCTCAGAGGCCCCAGAGGCCAGGGGCAGGACCCAGCAGGGCGCCTGCCCCTGGCCAGCCTTGCCCAGACCTTCCTGGCCTCCGGGGGTACTGCCCCACCAAGGGGCAGGCTGCGGGGACTGGGTCCAGACATGCCCGGGCACCTCCCCAGGCTCATCCCCGCTGGTGCCTTTCCCCTGGGCCTAGGCCTCGGTTGAGGCCTCCTTGGAGAGGAGGTTGCTGGCAGGGGCTGTCTCCACACTGCAAGGTGCTGGAGCTCAGAGGGCCTCGTCAGAGGGAAGGGACCAGCAAGGGGCTGGATGCCCAAGACCTCTTTGGCCCAGCAGCCTCAGGGCAGCAGGGAGAGCAAGAGGCCCAACTTGCCCCTAGGTCGGCACTGCCCCTTCCCACACAGGCGGCCAGCCCAGCAGCTGCCTGACAGACTCTGGCTCCCCTAGCTCTCTGCCGGTGCAGGGGGCAGGAACAGACGTGTGCATGTGGTTCTGCCTTGGCCTGGGAGTGTGTTCCCCCTGCCTTGCCCCCAGGCTCAGGGGCAAGGGCCCGCAGAGAGCATCACTCCAAAGCGCTTTTCTCCCGGGCTTGGGAGCATTGTGCGAGCCTGGCGTGAACAGCGGGCGGGAGTGTTTGCAAACAGGACTTTGGAGGGAGCCGGGGAGGTCTTCCAGCGGGAGAGTGCCGGTTTTGCTCAGAGGCCCCACAGGCCAGGGTCAGGACCCAGCAGGGCGCCTGCCCCTGGCTAGCCTTGCCCAGACCTTCCTGGCCTCCGGGGGTACTGCCCCACCAAGGGGCAGGCTGCGGGGACTGGGTCCAGACATGTCCGTGCGCCTCCCCAGGATCATCCCCGCTGGTGACTTTCCCCTGGGCGTAGGCCTCGGTTGAGGCCTCTTTGGAGAGGAGGTTGCTGGCAGGGGCTGTCTCCACACTGCAAGGTGCTGGAGCTCAGAGGGCCTCGTCAGAGGGAAGGGACCAGGAAAGGGCTGGATGCCCAAGACCTCTTTGACCCAGCAGCCTCAGGGCAGCAGGGAGAGCAAGAGGCCCAACTTGCCCCTAGGGCGGCTCTGCCCCGTCCCACACAGGCAGCCAGCCCAGCAGCAGCCTGGCAGTCTCTGGCTCCCCCGAGCTCTCTGCCTGTGTAGGGGGCAGGAACAGACGTGTGCATGTCGTTCTGCCTTGTCCTGGGAGTGTGTTCCCCTTGCCTGGCCCCCAGGCTCAGGGGCAAGGGCCCGGAGAGAGCACCAGCCCGAAGCGCTTTTCTCCCGGGCTTGGGAGCATTGTGCGGGCCTGGCGGGAACAGCGGGCTGGAGTGCTTGCAAACCGGCCTTTGGAGGCAGACGGGGAGGTCTTCCAGCGGGAGAGTGCCGGTTGTGCTCAGAGGCCCCACAGGCCAGGGGCAGGACCCAGCAGTGTCCCTGCCCCTGGCAGCCTTGCCCAGACCTTCCTGGCCTCCGGGGGTACTGCCCCACCAAGGGGCAGGCTGCGGGGACTGGGTCCAGACATTCCCGGGCGCCTCCCCAGTCTCATCCCCGCTGGTGCCTTTCCCCTGGGCCTAGGCCTCGGTTGAGGCCTCCTTGGAGAGGAGGTTGCTGGCAGGGGCTGTCTCCACACTGCAAGGTGCTGGAGCTCAGAGGGCCTCTTCAGAGGGAAGGGACCAGCAAAGGGCTAGATGCCCAAGTCCTCTTTGACCCAGCAGCCTCAGGGCAGCAGGGAGAGCAAGAGGCCCAACTTGCCCCTAGGTCGGCTCTGCCCCGTCCCACACAGGCAGCCAGCCAGCAACAGCCTGGCAGTCTCTGGCTCCCCCGAGCTCTCTGCCGGTGTAGGGGGCAGGAACAGACGTGTGCATGTCGTTCTGCCTTGGCCTGGGAGTGTGTTCCCCCTGCCTTGCCCCCAGGCTCAGGGGCAAGGGCCCGAAGAGAGCACCACCCCGAAGCGCTTTTCTCCCGGGCTTCGGAGCATTTTGCGTGCTTGGTGGGAACAGTGGGCGGGAGTGCTTGCAAACCGGCCTTTGGAGGCAGCCGGGGAGGTCTTCCAGTGGGAGAGGGCCGGTTGTGCTCAGAGGCCCCACAGGCCAGGGGCAGGACCCAGCAGGGCCCCAGCCCCTGGCCAGCCTTGCCCAGACCTTCCTGCCCCCGGGGTTACAGCCCCACCAAGGGGCAGGCTGCGGGGACTGGGTCCAGACATGCCCGGGCGCCTCCACAGTCTCATCCCCGCTGGTGCCTTTCCCCTGGGCCTAGGCCTCGGTTGAGGCCTCCTTGGAGAGGAGGTTGCTGGCAGGGGCTGTCTCCACACTGCAAGGTGCTGGAGCTCAGAGGGCCTCGTCAGAGGGAAGGGACCAGCAAGGGGCTGGATGCCCAAGACCTCTTTGGCCCAGCAGCCTCAGGGCAGCAGGGAGAGCAAGAGGCCCAACTTGCCCCTAGGGCGGCTCTGCCCCTTCCCACACAGGCGGCCAGCCCAGCAGCTGCATGACAGACTCTGGCTCCCCTGAGCTCTCTGCCGGTGCAGGGGGCAGGAACAGACGTGTGCATGTGGTTCTGCCTTGGTCTGGGAGTGTGGACCCACTGCCTGGCCCCCAGGCTCAGGGGCAAGGGCCCGGAGAGAGCAACACCCCGAAGTGCTTTTCTCCCGGGCTTGGGAGCATTGTGCGTGCCTGGCGGGAACAGCGGGCGGGAGTGTTGCAAACCGGCCTTTGGAGGCAGCCGGGGAGGTCTTCCAGTGGGAGAGGGCCGGTTGTGCTCAGAGGCCCCACAGGCCAGGGGCAGGACCCAGCAGGGCCCCTGCCCCTGGCCAGCCTTGCCCAGACCTTCCTGGCCTCCGGGGGTACTGCCCCACCAAGGGGCACGCTGCGGGGACTGGGTCCAGACATGCCCGGGCGCCTCCCCAGGCTCATCCCCGCTGGTGCCTTTCCCCTGGGCCTAGGCCTCGGTTGAGGCCTCCTTGGAGAGGAGGTTGCTGGCAGGGGCTGTCTCCACACTGCAAGGTGCTGGAGCTCAGAGGGCCTCGTCAGAGGGAAGGGACCAGCAAGGGGCTGGATGCCCAAGACCTCTTTGGCCCAGCAGCCTCAGGGCAGCAGGGAGAGCAAGAGGCCCAACTTGCCCCTAGGTCGGCTCTGCCCCGTCCCACACAGGCAGCCAGCCCAGCAGCAGCCTGGTAGTCTCTGGCTCCCCCGAGCTCTCTGCCGGTGTAGGGGGCAGGAACAGACGTGTGCATGTCGTTCTGCCTTGGCCTGGGAGTGTGTTCCCCCTGCCTGGCCCCCAGGCTCAGGGGCAAGGGCCCGGAGAGAGCACCACCCCGAAGCGCTTTTCTCCCGGGCTTGGGAGCATTTTGCGTGCTTGGTGGGAACAGTGGGCGGGAGTTCTTGCAAACCGGCCTTTGGAGGCAGCCGGGGAGGTCTTCCAGTGGGAGAGGGCCGGTTGTGCTCAGAGGCCCCACAGGCCAGGGGCAGGACCCAGAAGGGCCCCTGCCACTGGCCAGCCTTGCCCAGACCTTCCTGCCTCCGGGGTTACAGCCCCACCAAGGGGCATGCTGCGGGGACTGGGTCCAGACATGCCCGGGCGCCTCCCCAGGCTCATCCCCGCTGGTGCCTTTCCCCTGGGCCTAGGCCTCGGTTGAGGCCTCCTTGGAGAGGAGGTTGCTGGCAGGGGCTGTCTCCACACTGCAAGGTGCTGGAGCTCAGAGGGCCTCGTCAGAGGGAAGGGACCAGCAAGGGGCTGGATGCCCAAGACCTCTTTGGCCCAGCAGCCTCAGGGCAGCAGGGAGAGCAAGAGGCCCAACTTGCCCCTAGGTCGGTTCTGCCCCGTCCCACACAGGCAGCCAGCCGAGCAGCAGCCTGGCAGTCTCTGTCTCCCCCGAGCTCCCTGCTGGTGTAGGGGGCAGGAACAGACGTGTGCATGTCGTTCTGCCTTGGCCTGGGAGTGTGTTCCCCCTGCCTGGCCCCCAGGCTCAGGGGCAAGTGCCCGGAGAGAGCACCACCCCGAAGCGCTTTTCTCCTGGTCTTGGGAGCATTGTGCGGACCTGGCGGGAACAGCGGGCTGGAGTGCTTGCAAACCGGCCTTTGGAGGCAGCCGGGGAGGTCTTCCAGTGGGAGAGGGCCGGTTGTGCTCAGAGGCCCCACAGGCCAGGGGCAGGACCCAGCAGTGTCCCTGCCCCTGGCAGCCTTGCCCAGACCTTCCTGGCCTCCGGGGGTACAGCCCCACCAAGGGGCAGGCTGCGGGGACTGGGTCCAGACATGCCAGGGCGCCTCCCCAGGCTCATCCCCGCTGGTGCCTTTCCCCTGGGCCTAGGCCTCGGTTGAGGCCTCCTTGGAGAGGAGGTTGCTGGCAGGGGCTGTCTCCACACTGCAAGGTGCTGGAGCTCAGAGGGCCTCGTCAGAGGGAAGGGACCAGCAAGGGGCTGGATGCCCAAGACCTCTTTGGCCCAGCAGCCTCAGGGCAGCAGGGAGAGCAAGAGGCCCAACTTGCCCCTAGGTCGGCTCTGCCCCTTCCCACACAGGCGGCCAGCCCAGCAGCTGCCTGACAGACTCTGGCTCCCCCGAGCTCTCTGCCGGTGCAGGGGGCAGGAACAGACGTGTGCATGTGGTTCTGCCTTGGTCTGGGAGTGTGGACCCACTGCCTGGCCCCCAGGCTCAGGGGCAAGGGCCCGGAGAGAGCAACACCCCGAAGCGCTTTTCTCCCGGGCTTGGGAGCATTGTGCGTGCCTGGCGGGAACAGCGGGCGCGAGTGTTGGCAAACCGGCCTTTGGAGGCAGCCGGGGAGGTCTTCCAGTGGGAGAGGGCCGGTTGTGCTCAGAGGCCCCACAGGCCAGGGGCAGGACCCAGCAGGGCCCCTGCCCCTGGCCAGCTTTGCCCAGACCTTCCTGGCCTCCGGGGTTACTGCCCCACCAAGGGGCAGGCTGCGGGGACTGGGTCCAGACATGCCCGGACGCCTCCACTGGCTCATCCCCGCTGGTGCCTTTCCCCTGGGCCTAGGCCTCGGTTGAGGCCTCCTTGGAGAGGAGGTTGCTGGCAGGGGCTGTCTCCACACTGCAAGGTGCTGGAGCTCAGAGGGCCTCGTCAGAGGGAAGGGACCAGCAAAGGGCTGGATGCCCAAGACCTCTTTGACCCAGCAGCCTCAGGGCAGCAGGGAGAGCAAGAGGCCCAACTTGCCCCTAGGTCGGCTCTGCCCCGTCCCACACAGGCAGCCAGCCGAGCAGCAGCCTGGCAGTCTCTGTCTCCCCAGAGCTCCCTGCTGGTGTAGGGGGCAGGAACAGACGTGTGCATGTCGTTCTGCCTTGGCCTGGGAGTGTGTTCCCCCTGCCTGGCCCCCAGGCTCATGGGCAAGGGCCCGGAGAGAGCACCACCCCGAAGCGCTTTTCTCCTGGTCTTGGGAGCATTGTGCGGACCTGGCGGGAACAGCGGGCTGGAGTGCTTGCAAACCGGCCTTTGGAGGCAGCCGGGGAGGTCTTCCAGTGGGAGAGGGCCGGTTGTGCTCAGAGGCCCCACAGGCCAGGGGCAGGACCCAGCAGTGTCCCTGCCCCTGGCAGCCTTGCCCAGACCTTCCTGGCCTCCGGGGGTACAGCCCCACCAAGGGGCAGGCTGCGGGGACTGGGTCCAGACATGCCCGGGCGCCTCCCCAGGCTCATCCCCGCTGGTGCCTTTCCCCTGGGCCTAGGCCTCGGTTGAGGCCTCCTTGGAGAGGAGGTTGCTGGCAGGGGCTGTCTCCACACTGCAAGGTGCTGGAGCTCAGAGGGCCTCGTCAGAGGGAGGGGACCAGCAAGGGGCTGGATTCCCAAGACCTCTTTGGCCCAGCAGCCTCAGGGCAGCAGGGAGAGCAAGAGGCCCAACTTGCCCCTAGGTCGGCTCTGCCCCTTCCCACACAGGCGGCCAGCCCAGCAGCTGCCTGACAGACTCTGGCTCCCCCGAGCTCTCTGCCGGTGCAGGGGTCAGGAACACACGTGTGCATGTGCTTCTGCCTTGGTCTGGGAGTGTGGACCCACTGCCTGGCCCCCAGGCTCAGGGGCAAGGGCCCGGAGAGAGCAACACCCCGAAGTGCTTTTCTCCCGGGCTTGGGAGCATTGTGCGTGCCTGGCGGGAACAGCGGGCGGGAGTGTTGCAAACCGGCCTTTGGAGGCAGCCGGGGAGGTCTTCCAGTGGGAGAGGGCCGGTTGTGCTCAGAGGCCCCACAGGCCAGGGGCAGGACCCAGCATGGCCCCTGCCCCTGGCCAGCCTTGCCCAGACCTTCCTGGCCTTCGGGGGTACTGCCCCACCAAGGGGCAGGCTGCGGGGACTGGGTCCAGACATGCCCGGGCGCCTCCCCAGGCTCATCCCCGCTGGTGCCTTTCCCCTGGGCCTAGGCCTCGGTTGAGGCCTCCTTGGAGAGGAGGTTGCTGGCAGGGGCTGTCTCCACACTGCAAGTGCTGGAGCTCAGAGGGCCTCGTAAGAGGGAAGGGACCAGCAAGGGGCTGGATGCCCAAGACCTCTTTGGCCCAGCAGCCTCAGGGCAGCAGGGAGAGCAAGAGGCCCAACTTGCCCCTAGGTCGGCTCTGCCCCTTCCCACACAGGCGGCCAGCCCAGCAGCTGCCTGACAGACTCTGGCTCCCCTGAGCTCTCTGCCGGGGCAGGGGGCAGGAACAGACGTGTGCATGTGGTTCTGCCTTGGCCTGGGAGTGTGTTCCCCCTGCATTGCCCCCAGGCTCAGGGGCAAGGGCCCGGTGAGAGCACCACCCCGAAGTGCTTTTCTCCCGGGCTTGGGAGCATTGTGCACGCCTGCTGGGAACAGTGGGCGGGAGCGCTTGCAAACCGGCCTTTGGAGGCAGCCGGGGAGGTCTTCCAGTGGGAGTGGGCCGTTTGTGCTCAGAGGCCCCACAGGCCAGGGGCAGGACACAGCAGGGCCCCTGCCCCTGGCCAGCCTTGCCCAGACCTTCCTGGCCTCTGGGGGTACTGCCCCACCAAGGGGCAGGCTGCGGGGACTGGGTCCAGACATTCTCGGGCGCCTCCCCTGGCTCATCCCCGCTGGTGCCTTTCCCCTGGGCCTAGGCCTCGGTTGAGGCCTCCTTGGAGAGGAGGTTGCTGGCAGGGGCTGTCTCCACACTGCAAGGTGCTGGAGCTCAGAGGGCCTCGTCAGAGGGAAGGGACCAGCAAGGGGCTGGATGCCCAAGACCTCTTTGGCCCAGCAGCCTCAGGGCAGCAGGGAGAGCAAGAGGCCCAACTTGCCCCTAGGGCGGCTCTGCCCCTTCCCACACAGGCGGCCAGCCCAGCAGCTGCCTGACAGACTCTGGCTCCCCCGAGCTCTCTGCCGGTACAGGGGTCAGGAACAGACGTGTGCATGTGGTTCTGCCTTGGTCTGGGAGTGTGGACCCACTGCCTGGCCCCCAGGCTCAGGGGCAAGGGCCCGGAGAGAGCAACACCCCGAAGTGCTTTTCTCCCGGGCTTGGGAGCATTGTGCGTGCCTGGCGGGAACAGCGGGCGGGAGTGTTGGAAACCGGCCTTTGGAGGCAGCCGGGGAGGTCTTCCAGTGCAAGAGGGCCGGTTGTGCTCAGAGGCCCCAGAGGCCAGGGGCAGGACCCAGCAGGGCGCCTGCCCCTGGCCAGCCTTGCCCAGACCTTCCTGGCCTCCGGGGGTACTGCCCCACCAAGGGGCAGGCTGCGGGGACTGGGTCCAGACATGCCCGGGCACCTCCCCAGGCTCATCCCCGCTGGTGCCTTTCCCCTGGGCCTAGGCCTCGGTTGAGGCCTCCTTGGAGTGGAGGTTGCTGGCAGGGGCTGTCTCCACACTGCAAGGTGCTGGAGCTCAGAGGGCCTCGTCAGAGGGAAGGGACCAGCAAGGGGCTGGATGCCCAAGACCTCTTTGGCCCAGCAGCCTCAGGGCAGCAGGGAGAGCAAGAGGCCCAACTTGCCCCTAGGTCGGCACTGCACCTTCCCACACAGGCGGCCAGCCCAGCAGCTGCCTGACAGACTCTGGCTCCCCTAGCTCTCTGCCGGTGCAGGGGGCAGGAACAGACGTGTGCATGTGGTTCTGCCTTGGCCTGGGAGTGTGTTCCCCCTGCCTTGCCCCCAGGCTCAGGAGCAAGGGCCCGCAGAGAGCATCACTCCAAAGCGCTTTTCTCCCGCGCTTGGGAGCATTGTGCGAGCCTGGCGTGAACAGCGGGCGGGAGTGTTTGCAAACAGGACTTTGGAGGGAGCCGGGGAGGTCTTCCAGCGGGAGAGTGCCGGTTTTGCTCAGAGGCCCCACAGGCCAGGGTCAGGACCCAGCAGGGCGCCTGCCCCTGGCCAGCCTTGCCCAGACCTTCCTGGCCTCCGGGGGTACTGCCCCACCAAGGGGCAGGCTGCGGGGACTGGGTCCAGACATGTCCGTGCGCCTCCCGAGGATCATCCCCGCTGGTGCCTTTCCCCTGGGCGTAGGCCTCGGTTGAGGCCTCTTTGGAGAGGAGGTTGCTGGCAGGGGCTGTCTCCACACTGCAAGGTGCTGGAGCTCAGAGGGCCTCGTCAGAGGGAAGGGACCACCAAAGGGCTGGATGCCCAAGACCTCTTTGACCCAGCAGCCTCAGGGCAGCAGGGAGAGCAAGAGGCCCAACTTGCCCCTAGGGCGGCTCTGCCCCGTCCCACACAGGCAGCCAGCCCAGCAGCAGCCTGGCAGTCTCTGGCTCCCCCGAGCTCTCTGCCGGTGTAGGGGGCAGGAACAGACGTGTGCATGTCGTTCTGCCTTGTCCTGGGAGTGTGTTCCCCTTGCCTGGCCCCCAGGCTCAGGGACAAGGGCCCGGAGAGAGCACCAGCCCGAAGCGCTTTTCTCCCGGGCTTGGGAGCATTGTGCGGGCCTGGCGGGAACAGCGGGCTGGAGTGCTTGCAAACCGGCCTTTGGAGGCAGACGGGGAGGTCTTCCAGCGGGAGAGTGCCGGTTGTGCTCAGAGGCCCCACAGGCCAGGGGCAGGACCCAGCAGTGTCCCTGCCCCTGGCAGCCTTGCCCAGACCTTCCTGGCCTCCGGGGGTACTGCCCCACCAAGGGGCAGGCTGCGGGGACTGGGTCCAGACATTCCCGGGCGCCTCCCCAGTCTCATCCCCGCTGGTGCCTTTCCCCTGGGCCTAGGCCTCGGTTGAGGCCTCCTTGGAGAGGAGGTTGCTGGCAGGGGCTGTCTCCACACTGCAAGGTGCTGGAGCTCAGAGGGCCTCGTCAGAGGGAAGGGATCAGCATAGGGCTAGATGCCCAAGTCCTCTTTGACCCAGCAGCCTCAGGGCAGCAGGGAGAGCAAGAGGCCCAACTTGCCCCTAGGTCGGCTCTGCCCCGTCCCACACAGGCAGCCAGCCAGCAACAGCCTGGCAGTCTCTGGCTCCCCCCAGCTCTCTGCCGGTGTAGGGGGCAGGAACAGACGTGTGCATGTCGTTCTGCCTTGGCCTGGGAGTGTGTTCCCCCTGCCTGGCCCCCAGGCTCAGGGGCAAGGGCCCGAAGAGAGCACCACCCCGAAGCGCTTTTCTCCCGGGCTTCGGAGCATTTTGCGTGCTTGGTGGGAACAGTGGGCGGGAGTGCTTGCAAACCGGCCTTTGGAGGCAGCCGGGGAGGTCTTCCAGTGGGAGAGGGCCAGTTGTGCTCAGAGGCCCCACAGGCCAGGGGCAGGACCCAGCAGGGCCCCAGCCCCTGGCCAGCCTTGCCCAGACCTTCCTGCCCCCGGGGTTACAGCCCCACCAAGGGGCAGGCTGCGGGGACTGGGTCCAGACATGCCCGGGCGCCTCCACAGTCTCATCCCCGCTGGTGCCTTTCCCCTGGGCCTAGGCCTCGGTTGAGGCCTCCTTGGAGAGGAGGTTGCTGGCAGGGGCTGTCTCCACACTGCAAGGTGCTGGAGCTCAGAGGGCCTCGTCAGAGGGAAGGGACCAGCAAGGGGCTGGATGCCCAAGACCTCTTTGGCCCAGCAGCCTCAGGGCAGCAGGGAGAGCAAGAGGCCCAACTTGCCCCTAGGGCGGCTCTGCCCCTTCCCACACAGGCGGCCAGCCCAGCAGCTGCATGACAGACTCTGGCTCCCCTGAGCTCTCTGCCGGTGCAGGGGGCAGGAACAGACGTGTGCATGTCGTTCTGCCTTGGCCTGGGAGTGTGTTCCCCCTGCATTGCCCCCAGGCTCAGGGGCAAGGGCCCGGTGAGAGCACCACCCTGAAGCGCTTTTCTCCCGGGCTTGGGAGCAGTGTGCGCGGGTGGCGGGAAAAGCAGGCAGGAGTGCTTGCAAACCGGCCTTTGGAGGCAGGCGCGGAGGTCTTCCAAGGGCAAGGAGTGAGCACCACCCCAAAATGCTTTTCTCCCGTGCTTGGGAGCATTGTACACGGCTGGTGGGAACAGCGGGCATGAGTGCTTGCATACCGGCCATTGGAGGCAGCCGGGGAGGTCTTCAAAGGGCCCTGAGAGAGCACCACCCCGAAGCGCTTTTCTCCCGTGATTGGGAGCATTGTGTGCGGCTGGCGGGACAGCGGGAGGGAGTTCTTGCAAACCGGACTTTGGAGGCAGCCGGGGAAGTCTTCCAAGGGCCGGGAGAGAGCACCACCCCAAAGCGCTTCTCTCCCGTGTTTTGGAGCATGTGCGTGGCTGGCCGGAACAGTGAGTGGGAGTGATTGCAAACCGGCCTTTGGGGGCAGCCGGGGAGGTCCTCCATGGGCACGGAGAGAACACCACCCCGAAGCGCATTTCTCCCGGTCTTGGGAGCATTGTGCACGGCTGGCGGGAACAGCGGGCATGAGTTCTTGCAAACCGGACTTTGGAGGCAGCCGGGCAGGTCTTTCAAGGGCCCGGAGTGAGCACCACCCCAAAATGCTTTTCTCCCGGGCTAGGGAGCATTGTACGCGGCTGGCGGGAACAGCGGGCCTGAGTACTTGCAAACCGGCCTTTTGAGGCAGCCAGGGTGGTCTTCCAAGGGCCCGGAGAGAGCACCACCCCAAAATGCTTTTCTCCCGGGCTTGGGAGCATTGTGCGCAGCTGGCGGGAACAGCGGGAATGAGTACTTGCAAACCCGCCTTTGGAGGTAGCCAGGGAGGTCTTCCAAGGGCCCGGAAAGAGCACCATCCGGAAGCACTTTTCTCCCGGGATTGGGAGCATTGTGCGTGCCTGGCGGGAACAGCAGGAAGGAGTCCTTGCAACCCGGCCTTTGGAGGCAGCCGGGGAGGTCTTCCAAGGGCCCGGAGAGAACACCACCTCGAAGCGCTTTTCTCTCGGGTTTTGGAGCATTGTGTGCGGCTGGTGGAACAGCGGGAGGGAATTCTTGCAAACTGGCCTTTGGAGGCAGCCAGAGAAGTCTTCCAAGGGCCCGGAGAGAGCACCACCCCGAAGCGCTTTTCTCCGGGGTTTTGGAACATTGTGTGTGGCTGGCGGGAACAGCGAGTGGGAGTGCTTGCAAACCGGCCTTTGGGGGCAGCCGGGGACGTCCTCCATGGTCCCGGAGAGAACACCACCCCGAAGCGCTTTTCTCACGGTCTTGGGAGCATTGTGCGCGGCTGGCGGGAACAGCGGGCATGAGTGCTTGCAAACTGTCCTTTGGAGGCAGCCGGGGAGGTCTTCCAAGGGCCCGGACTGATCACCACCCCAAAATGCTTTTCTCCCGGGCTTGGGAGCATTGTGTGCGGCTGTCGGGAACAGCGGACATGAGTGCTTACAAACCGGCCTTTGGAGGCAGCCCGGGAGGTCTTCCAAGGGCCCGGAGAGAACACCACCCCAAAATGCTCTTCTCCCGGGATTGGGAGCATTGTGCGTGGCTGGCAGAAGCAGCGGGAATGAGTACTTACAAACCGGCCTTTGGAGGCAGCCGGGGAGGTCTTGAAAGTGCCCGGAGAGAGCACCACCCCGAAGCGCTTTTCTCCTGGGCTTGGGAGCATTGTGCGCGACTGGCGGGAACAGCAGGCAGGAGTGCTTGCAAACTGGCCTTTGGAGGCAGCCGGGGAGGTCTTCCAAGGGCCCGGAGTGAGCACCACCCCAAAATGCTTTTCTCCCGGGCTTGGGAGGATTGTGCGCGGCTGGTGGGAACAACGGGCATGAGTGCTTGCAAACCGGCCTTTGGAGGCAGCCAGGGACGTCTTCCAAGGGCCCGGAGAGAGCACCACCCCGAAGCACTTTTCTCCCGGGCTTGGGAGCATTGTGCGTGGCTGGCGGGAACAGCAGGAAGGAGTCCTTGCAAACCGGCCTTTGGAGGCAGCCGGGGAGGTCTTCCAAGGGCCTGTAGAGAGCACCACCCCGAAGCGCTTTTCTCCCGGGCTTGGGAGCATTGTGCGCGGGTGGCGGGAACAGCAGGCAGGAGTGCTTGAAAACCGGCCTTTGGAGGCAGCCGGGGAGGTCTTCCAGGGCCCGGTGTGAGCACCACCCCAAAAAGCTTTTCTCCCGGGCTTGGGAGCATTGTGCGCGGCTGGTGGGAACAGCGGGCATGAGTGCTTGCAAACTGGCCATTGGAGGCAGACGGGGAGGTCTTCCAAGAGCCAGGAGAGAGCACCACCCCGAAGCGCTTTTCTCCCGGGCTTGGGAGCATTGTGCGCGGCTGGCGGGAACAGCGGGCGGGAGTGCTTGCAAACCGGCCTTTGGAGGCAGCCGGGGAGGTCTTCCAAGGGCCAGGAGAGAGCACCACCCCGAAGCGCTTTTCTCCCGGGCTTGGAACATTTGCGCGGATGGCGGGAACAGCGAGTGGGAGTGCTTCCAAACCGGCCTTTGGGGGCAGCCGGGGAGGTCTTCCAAGGGCCCGGACTGATCACCACCCCAAAATGCTTTTCTCCCGGGCTTGGGAGCATTGTGCGCAGCTGGCGGGAACAGCGGGAATGAGTACTTGCAAACCCGCCTTTGGAGGTAGCCAGGGAGGTCTTCCAAGGGCCCGGAGAGAGCACCATCCGGAAGCACTTTTCTCCCGGGATTGGGAGCATTGTGCGTGCCTGGCGGGAACAGCAGGAAGGAGTCCTTGCAACCCGGCCTTTGGAGGCAGCCGGGGAGGTCTTCCAAAGGCCCGGAGAAAGCACCACCCCGAAGCGCTTTTCTCCCGGGCTTGGGTGCATTGTGCGCGTGTGGAGGGAACAGCAGGCAGGAGTGCTTGCAAACCGGCCTTTGGAGGCAGCCGGGGAGGTCTTCCAAGGGCCCGGAGAGAACACCACCTCGAAGCGCTTTTCTCTCGGGTTTTGGAGCATTGTGTGCGGCTGGTGGAACAGCGGGAGGGAATTCTTGCAAACCGGCCTTTGGAGGCAGCCAGAGAAGTCTTCCAAGGGCCCGGAGAGAGCACCACCCCGAAGCGCTTTTCTCCGGGGTTTTGGAACATTGTGTGTGGCTGGCGGGAACAGCGAGTGGGAGTGCTTGCAAACCGGCCTTTGGGGGCAGCCGGGGACGTCCTCCATGGTCCCGGAGAGAACACCACCCCGAAGCGCTTTTCTCACGGTCTTGGGAGCATTGTGCGCGGCTGGCGGGAACAGCGGGCATGAGTGCTTGCAAACTGTCCTTTGGAGGCAGCCGGGGAGGTCTTCCAAGGGCCCGGACTGATCACCACCCCAAAATGCTTTACTCCCGGGCTTGGGAGCATTGTGTGCGGCTGTCGGGAACAGCGGACATGAGTGCTTACAAACCGGCCTTTGGAGGCAGCCCGGGAGGTCTTCCAAGGGCCCGGAGAGAACACCACCCCAAAATGCTCTTCTCCCGGGATTGGGAGCATTGTGCGTGGCTGGCAGAAGCAGCGGGAATGAGTACTTACAAACCGGCCTTTGGAGGCAGCCGGGGAGGTCTTGAAAGTGCCCGGAGAGAGCACCACCCCGAAGCGCTTTTCTCCTGGGCTTGGGAGCATTGTGCGCGACTGGCGGGAACAGCAGGCAGGAGTGCTTGCAAACTGGCCTTTGGAGGCAGCCGGGGAGGTCTTCCAAGGGCCCGGAGTGAGCACCACCCCAAAATGCTTTTCTCCCGGGCTTGGGAGGATTGTGCGCGGCTGGTGGGAACAACGGGCATGAGTGCTTGCAAACCGGCCTTTGGAGGCAGCCAGGGACGTCTTCCAAGGGCCCGGAGAGAGCACCATCCCGAAGCACTTTTCTCCCGGAATTGGGAGCATTGTGCACGGCTGTCAGGAACAGCGGACATGAGTGCTTGCAAACCGGCCTTTGTAGGCAGCCGGGGAGGTCTTCCAAGGGCCCGGAGAGAGCACCACCCCAAAATGCTTTTCTCCCGGGCTTGGGATCATTGTGTGCGGCTGGCGGGTCAGCGGGAGGGAGTTCTTGAAAACCAGCCTTTGGAGGGAGCCGGGGAGGTTTTCCAAGGGCCGGGAGAGAGCACCACCCCGAAGCGCTTTTCTCCCGGGCTTGGGAGCATTGTGCGCGGCTGGCGGGAACAGCGGGATTGAGTGCTTGCAAACCTGCCTTTGGAGGCAGCCGGGGAGGTCTTCCAAGGGCCGGGAGAGAGCACCACCCCGAAGCGCTTTTCTCCCGGGCTTGGGAGCATTGTGCGCGGCGGGCGGGAACAGCGGGCATGAGTGCTTGCAAACCGGCCTTTGGAGGCAGCCGGGGAGGTCTTCCAAGGGCGCGGAGAGATCACCACCCCGAAGCGCTTTTCTCCCGTGATTGTGAGCATTGTGGGCGGCTGGCGGGACAGCGGGAGGGAGTTCTTGAAAACCAGCCTTTGGAGGCAGCCGGGGAGGTCTTCCAAGGGCCCGGAGAGAGCACCACCCCGAAGCGCTTTTCTCCTGGGCTTGGAGCATTTGCACGGATGGCGGAAACAGCGAGTGGGAGTGCTTGCAAACCGGCCTTTCGGGGTAGCCCGGGAGGTCTTTCTTGGGCCCAGAGAGAACACCACCCCGAAACGCTTTTCTCCCGGGCTTGGGAGCATTGTGCGCGTGTGGCGGGAACAGCAGGCAGAAGTGCTTGCAAACCGACCTTGGAGGCAGCCAGGGAGGTCTTCCAAGGGCCCGGAGTGAGCACCACCCAAAAATGCTTTTCTCCCGGGCTAGGGAGCATTGTGCGCGGCTGGTGGGAACAGCGAGCATGATGGCTTGCAAACCGGCCATTGGAGGCAGCCGGGGAGGTCTTCCAGTGGGAGAGGGCCGGTTGTGCTCAGAGGCCCCACAGGCCAGGGGCCGGACCCAGCAGAGCCCCTGCCCCTGGCCAGCCTTGCCCAGACCTTCCTGGCCTCCGGGGGTACTGCCCCACCAAGGGGCAGGCTGCGGGGACTGGGTCCAGACATGCTCGGGCGCCTCACCTGGCTCATCCCCGCTGGTGCCTTTCCCCTGGGCCTAGGCCTCGGTTGAGGCCTCCTTGGAGAGGAGGTTGCTGGCAGGGGCTGTCTCCACACTGCAAGGTGCTGGAGCTCAGAGGGCCTCGTCAGAGGGAAGGGCCCAGTAAGGGGCTGGATGCCCAAGACCTCTTTGGCCCAGCAGCCTCAGGGCAGCAGGGAGAGCAAGAGGCCCAACTTGCCCCTAGGTCGGCTCTGCCCCTTCCCACACAGGCGGCCAGCCCAGCAGCTGCCTGACAAACTCTGGCTCCCCTGAGCTCTCTGCCGGTGCAGGGGGCAGGAACAGACGTGTGCATGTGGTTCTGCCTTGGCCTGGGAGTGTGTTCCCCCTGCATTGCCCCCAGGCTCAGGGGCAAGGGCCCGGTGAGAGCACCACCCCGAAGTGCTTTTCTCCCGGGCTTGGGAGCATTGTGCACGCCTGCTGGGAACAGTGGGCGGGAGCGCTTGCAAACCGGCCTTTGGAGGCAGCCGGGGAGGTCTTCCAGTGGGAGTGGCCGTTTGTGCTCAGAGGCCCCACAGGCCAGGGGCAGGACCCAGCAGGGCCCCTGCCCCTGGCCAGCCTTGCCCAGACCTTCCTGGCCTTCGGTGGTACTGCCCCACCAAGGGGCAGGCTGCAGGGACTGGGTCCAGACATTCTCGGGCGCCTCCCCTGGCTCATCCCCGCTGGTGCCTTTCCCCTGGGCCTAGGCCTCGGTTGAGGCCTCCTTGGAGAGGAGGTTGCTGGCAGGGGCTGTCTCCACACTGCAAGGTGCTGGAGCTCAGAGGGCCTCGTCAGCGGGAAGGGACCAGCAAGGGGCTGGATGCCCAAGACCTCTTTGGCCCAGCAGCCTCAGGGCAGCAGGGAGAGGAAGAGGCCCAACTTGCCCCTAGGGCGGCTCTGCCCCTTCCCACACAGGCGGCCAGCCCAGCAGCTGCCTGACAGACTCTGGCTCCCCCGAGCTCTCTGCCGGTGCAGGGGTCAGGAACAGACGTGTGCATGTGGTTCTGCCTTGGTCTGGGAGTGTGGACCCACTGCCTGGCCCCCAGGCTCAGGGGCAAGGGCCCGGAGAGAGCAACACCCCGAAGTGCTTTTCTCCCGGGCTTGGGAGCATTGTGCGTGCCTGGCGGGAACAGCGGACGGGAGTGTTGGAAACCGGCCTTTGGAGGCAGCCGGGGAGGTCTTCCAGTGCAAGAGGGCCGGTTGTGCTCAGAGGCCCCAGAGGCCAGGGGCAGGACCCAGCAGGGCGCCTGCCCCTGGCCAGCCTTGCCCAGACCTTCCTGGCCTCCGGGGGTACTGCCCCACCAAGGGGCAGGCTGCGGGGACTGGGTCCAGACATGCCCGGGCAACTCCCCAGGCTCATCCCCGCTGGTGCCTTTCCCCTGGGCCTAGGCCTCGGTTGAGGCCTCCTTGGAGAGGAGGTTGCTGGCAGGGGCTGTCTCCACACTGCAAGGTGCTGGAGCTCAGAGGGCCTCGTCAGAGGGAAGGGACCAGCAAGGGGCTGGATGCCCAAGACCTCTTTGGCCCAGCAGCCTCAGGGCAGCAGGGAGAGCAAGAGGCCCAACTTGCCCCTAGGTCGGCACTGCCCCTTCCCACACAGGCGGCCAGCCCAGCAGCTGCCTGACAGACTCTGGCTCCCCTAGCTCTCTGCCGGTGCAGGGGGCAGGAACAGACGTGTGCATGTGGTTCTGCCTTGGCCTGGGAGTGTGTTCCCCCTGCCTTGCCCCCAGGCTCAGGGGCAAGGGCCCGCAGAGAGCATCACTCCAAAGCGCTTTTCTCCCGGGCTTGGGAGCATTGTGCGAGCCTGGCGTGAACAGCGGGCGGGAGTGTTTGCAAACAGGACTTTGGAGAGAGCCGGGGAGGTCTTCCAGCGGGAGAGTGCCGGTTTTGCTCAGAGGCCCCACAGGCCAGGGTCAGGACCCATCAGGGCACCTGCCCCTGGCCAGCCTTGCCCAGATCTTCCTGGCCTCCGGGGGTACTGCCCCACCAAGGGGCAGGCTGCGGGGACTGGGTCCAGACATGTCCGTGCGCCTCCCCAGTATCATCCCCGCTGGTGCCTTTCCCCTGGGCGTAGGCCTCGGTTGAGGCCTCTTTGGAGAGGAGGTTGCTGGCAGGGGCTGTCTCCACACTGCAAGGTGCTGGAGCTCAGAGGGCCTCGTCAGAGGGAAGGGACCAGCAAAGGGCTGGATGTCCAAGACCTCTTTGACCCAGCAGCCTCAGGGCAGCAGGGAGAGCAAGAGGCCCAACTTGCCCCTAGGGCGGCTCTGCCCCGTCCCACACAGGCAGCCAGCCCAGCAGCAGCCTGGCAGTCTCTGGCTCACCCGAGCTCTCTGCCGGTGTAGGGGGCAGGAACAGACGTGTGCATGTCGTTCTGCCTTGTCCTGGGAGTGTGTTCCCCTTGCCTGGCCCCCAGGCTCAGGGACAAGGGCCCGGAGAGAGCACCAGCCCGAAGCGCTTTTCTCCCGGGCTTGGGAGCATTGTGCGGGCCTGGCGGGAACAGCGGGCTGGAGTGCTTGCAAACCGGCCTTTGGAGGCAGACGGGGAGGTCTTCCAGCGGCAGAGTGCCGGTTGTGCTCAGAGGCCCCACAGGCCAGGGGCAGGACCCAGCAGTGTCCCTGCCCCTGGCAGCCTTGCCCAGACCTTCCTGGCCTCCGGGGGTACTGCCCCACCAAGGGGCAGGCTGCGGGGACTGGGTCCAGACATGCCCGGGCGCCTCCCCAGTCTCATCCCCGCTGGTGCCTTTCCCCTGGGCCTAGGCCTCGGTTGAGGCCTCCTTGGAGAGGAGGTTGCTGGCAGGGGCTGTCTCCACACTGCAAGGTGCTGGAGCTCAGAGGGCCTCGTCAGAGGGAAGGGACCAGCAAAGGGCTAGATGCCCAAGTCCTCTTTGACCCAGCAGCCTCAGGGCAGCAGGGAGAGCAAGAGGCCCAACTTGCCCCTAGGTCGGCTCTGCCCCGTCCCACACAGGCAGCCAGCCAGCAGCAGCCTGGCAGTCTCTGGCTCCCCCGAGCTCTCTGCCGGTGTAGGGGGCAGGAACAGACGTGTGCATGTCGTTCTGCCTTGGCCTGGGAGTGTGTTCCCCCTGCCTGGCCCCCAGGCTCAGGGGCAAGGGCCCGAAGAGAGCACCACCCCGAAGCGCTTTTCTCCCGGGCTTCGGAGCATTTTGCGTGCTTGGTGGGAACAGTGGGCGGGAGTGCTTGCAAACCGGCCTTTGGAGGCAGCCGGGGAGGTCTTCCAGTGGGAGAGGGCCGGTTGTGCTCAGAGGCCCCACAGGCCAGGGGCAGGACCCAGCAGGGCCCCAGCCCCTGGCCAGCCTTGCCCATTCCTTCCTGCCCCCGGGGTTACAGCCCCACCAAGGGGCAGGCTGCGGGGACTGGGTCCAGACATGCCCGGGCGCCTCCACAGTCTCATCCCCGCTGGTGCCTTTCCCCTGGGCCTAGGCCTCGGTTGAGGCCTCCTTGGAGAGGAGGTTGCTGGCAGGGGCTGTCTCCACACTGCAAGGTGCTGGAGCTCAGAGGGCCTCGTCAGAGGGAAGGGACCAGCAAGGGGCTGGATGCCCAAGACCTCTTTGGCCCAGCAGCCTCAGGGCAGCAGGGAGAGCAAGAGGCCCAACTTGCCCCTAGGTCGGCACTGCCCCTTCCCACACAGGCGGCCAGCCCAGCAGCTGCCTGACAGACTCTGGCTCCCCTAGCTCTCTGCCGGTGCAGGGGGCAGGAACAGACGTGTGCATGTGGTTCTGCCTTGGCCTGGGAGTGTGTTCCCCCTGCCTTGCCCCCAGGCTCAGGGGCAAGGGCCCGCAGAGAGCATCACTCCAAAGCGCTTTTCTCCCGGGCTTGGGAGCATTGTGCGAGCCTGGCGTGAACAGCGGGCGGGAGTGTTTGCAAACAGGACTTTGGAGAGAGCCGGGGAGGTCTTCCAGCGGGAGAGTGCCGGTTTTGCTCAGAGGCCCCACAGGCCAGGGTCAGGACCCAGCAGGGCACCTGCCCCTGGCCAGCCTTGCCCAGATCTTCCTGGCCTCCGGGGGTACTGCCCCACCAAGGGGCAGGCTGCGGGGACTGGGTCCAGACATGTCCGTGCGCCTCCCCAGTATCATCCCCGCTGGTGCCTTTCCCCTGGGCGTAGGCCTCGGTTGAGGCCTCTTTGGAGAGGAGGTTGCTGGCAGGGGCTGTCTCCACACTGCAAGGTGCTGGAGCTCAGAGGGCCTCGTCAGAGGGAAGGGACCAGCAAAGGGCTGGATGTCCAAGACCTCTTTGACCCAGCAGCCTCAGGGCAGCAGGGAGAGCAAGAGGCCCAACTTGCCCCTAGGGCGGCTCTGCCCCGTCCCACACAGGCAGCCAGCCCAGCAGCAGCCTGGCAGTCTCTGGCTCACCCGAGCTCTCTGCCGGTGTAGGGGGCAGGAACAGACGTGTGCATGTCGTTCTGCCTTGTCCTGGGAGTGTGTTCCCCTTGCCTGGCCCCCAGGCTCAGGGACAAGGGCCCGGAGAGAGCACCAGCCCGAAGCGCTTTTCTCCCGGGCTTGGGAGCATTGTGCGGGCCTGGCGGGAACAGCGGGCTGGAGTGCTTGCAAACCGGCCTTTGGAGGCAGACGGGGAGGTCTTCCAGCGGCAGAGTGCCGGTTGTGCTCAGAGGCCCCACAGGCCAGGGGCAGGACCCAGCAGTGTCCCTGCCCCTGGCAGCCTTGCCCAGACCTTCCTGGCCTCCGGGGGTACTGCCCCACCAAGGGGCAGGCTGCGGGGACTGGGTCCAGACATGCCCGGGCGCCTCCCCAGTCTCATCCCCGCTGGTGCCTTTCCCCTGGGCCTAGGCCTCGGTTGAGGCCTCCTTGGAGAGGAGGTTGCTGGCAGGGGCTGTCTCCACACTGCAAGGTGCTGGAGCTCAGAGGGCCTCGTCAGAGGGAAGGGACCAGCAAAGGGCTAGATGCCCAAGTCCTCTTTGACCCAGCAGCCTCAGGGCAGCAGGGAGAGCAAGAGGCCCAACTTGCCCCTAGGTCGGCTCTGCCCCGTCCCACACAGGCAGCCAGCCAGCAGCAGCCTGGCAGTCTCTGGCTCCCCCGAGCTCTCTGCCGGTGTAGGGGGCAGGAACAGACGTGTGCATGTCATTCTGCCTTGGCCTGGGAGTGTGTTCCCCCTGCCTGGCCCCCAGGCTCAGGGGCAAGGGCCCGAAGAGAGCACCACCCCGAAGCGCTTTTCTCCCGGGCTTCGGAGCATTTTGCGTGCTTGGTGGGAACAGTGGGCGGGAGTGCTTGCAAACCGGCCTTTGGAGGCAGCCGGGGAGGTCTTCCAGTGGGAGAGGGCCGGTTGTGCTCAGAGGCCCCACAGGCCAGGGGCAGGACCCAGCAGGGCCCCAGCCCCTGGCCAGCCTTGCCCAGTCCTTCCTGCCCCCGGGGTTACAGCCCCACCAAGGGGCAGGCTGCGGGGACTGGGTCCAGAAATGCCCGGGCGCCTCCACAGTCTCATCCCCGCTGGTGCCTTTCCCCTGGGCCTAGGCCTCGGTTGAGGCCTCCTTGGAGAGGAGGTTGCTGGCAGGGGCTGTCTCCACACTGCAAGGTGCTGGAGCTCAGAGGGCCTCGTCAGAGGGAAGGGACCAGCAAGGGGCTGGATGCCCAAGACCTCTTTGGCCCAGCAGCCTCAGGGCAGCAGGGAGAGCAAGAGGCCCAACTTGCCCCTAGGGCGGCTCTGCCCCTTCCCACACAGGCGGCCAGCCCAGCAGCTGCCTGACAGACTCTGGCTCCCCTGAGCTCTCTGCCGGTGCAGGGGGCAGGAACAGACGTGTGCATGTGGTTCTGCCTTAGCCTGGGAGTGTGTTCCCCCTGCATTGCCCCCAGGCTCAGGGGCAAGGGCCCGGTGAGAGCACCACCCCGAAGCGCTTTTCTCCCGGGCTTGGGAGCAGTGTGCGCGGGTGGTGGGAAAAGCAGGCAGGAGTGCTTGCAAACCGGCCTTTGGAGGCAGGCGCGGAGGTCTTCCAAGGGCAAGGAGTGAGCACCACCCCAAAATGCTTTTCTCCCGTGCTTGGGAGCATTGTACACGGCTGGTGGGAACAGCGGGCATGAGTGCTTGCATACCGGCCATTGGAGGCAGCCAGGGAGGTCTTCAAAGGGCCCTGAGAGAGCACCACCCCGAAGCGCTTTTCTCCCGTGATTGGGAGCATTGTGTGCGGCTGGCGGGACAGCGGGAGGGAGTTCTTGCAAACCGGACTTTGGAGGCATCCGGGGAAGTCTTCCAAGGGCCGGGAGAGAGCACCACCCCAAAGCGCTTCTCTCCCGTGTTTTGGAGCATGTGCGTGGCTGGCCGGAACAGTGAGTGGGAGTGATTGCAAACCGGCCTTTGGGGGCAGCCGGGGAGGTCCTCCATGGGCACGGAGAGAACACCACCCCGAAGCGCATTTCTCCCGGTCTTGGGAGCATTGTGCGCGGCTGGCGGGAACAGCGGGCATGAGTTCTTGCAAACCAGACTTTGGAGGCAGCCAGGCAGGTCTTTCAAGGGCCCGGAGTGAGCACCACCCCAAAATGCTTTTCTCCCGGGCTAGGGAGCATTGTACGCGGCTGGCGGGAACAGCGGGCCTGAGTGCTTGCAAACCGGCCTTTTGAGGCAGCCAGGGTGGTCTTCCAAGGGCCCGGAGAGAGCACCACCCCAAAATGCTTTTCTCCCGGGCTTGGGAGCATTGTGCGCAGCTGGCGGGAACAGCGGGAATGAGTACTTGCAAACCCGCCTTTGGAGGTAGCCAGGGAGGTCTTCCAAGGGCCCGGAGAGAGCACCATCCGGAAGCACTTTTCTCCCGGGATTGGGAGCATTGTGCGTGCCTGGCGGGAACAGCAGGAAGGAGTCCTTGCAACCCGGCCTTTGGAGGCAGCCGGGGAGGTCTTCCAAAGGCCCGGAGAAAGCACCACCCCGAAGCGCTTTTCTCCCGGGCTTGGGTGCATTGTGCGCGTGTGGAGGGAACAGCAGGCAGGAGTGCTTGCAAACCGGCCTTTGGAGGCAGCCGGGGAGGTCTTCCAAGGGCCCGGAGAGAACACCACCTCGAAGCGCTTTTCTCTCGGGTTTTGGAGCATTGTGTGCGGCTGGTGGAACAGCGGGAGGGAATTCTTGCAAACCGGCCTTTGGAGGCAGCCAGAGAAGTCTTCCAAGGGCCCGGAGAGAGCACCACCCCGAAGCGCTTTTCTCCGGGGTTTTGGAACATTGTGTGTGGCTGGCGGGAACAGCGAGTGGGAGTGCTTGCAAACCGGCCTTTGGGGGCAGCCGGGGACGTCCTCCATGGTCCCGGAGAGAACACCACCCCGAAGCGCTTTTCTCACGGTCTTGGGAGCATTGTGTGCGGCTGGCGGGTCAGCGGGAGGGAGTTCTTGAAAACCAGCCTTTGGAGGGAGCCGGGGAGGTTTTCCAAGGGCCGGGAGAGAGCACCACCCCGAAGCGCTTTTCTCCCGGGCTTGGGAGCATTGTGCGTGGCTGGCGGGAACAGCGGGATTGAGTGCTTGCAAACCTGCCTTTGGAGGCAGCCGGGGAGGTCTTCCAAGGGCCGGGAGAGAGCACCACCCCGAAGCGCTTTTCTCCCGGGCTTGGGAGCATTGTGCGCGGCGGGCGGGAACAGCGGGCATGAGTGCTTGCAAACCGGCCTTTGGAGGCAGCCGGGGAGGTCTTCCAAGGGCGCGGAGAGATCACCACCCCGAAGCACTTTTCTCCCGTGATTGGGAGCATTGTGTGCGGCTGGCGGGACAGCGGGAGGGAGTTCTTGAAAACCAGCCTTTGGAGGCAGCCGGGGAGGTCTTCCAAGGGCCCGGAGAGAGCACCACCCCGAAGCGCTTTTCTCCTGGGCTTGGAGCATTTGCACGGATGGCGGGAACAGCGAGTGGGAGTGCTTGCAAACCGGCCTTTCGGTGCAGCCCGGGAGGTCTTTCTTGGGCCCAGAGAGAACACCACCCCGAAACGCTTTTCTCCCGGGCTTGGGAGCATTGTGCGCGTGTGGCGGGAACAGCAGGCAGAAGTGCTTGCAAACCGGCCTTGGAGGCAGCCAGGGAGGTCTTCCAAGGGCCCGGAGTGAGCACCACCCAAAAATGCTTTTCTCCCGGGCTAGGGAGCATTGTGCGCGGCTGGTGGGAACAGCGAGCATGATGGCTTGCAAACCGGCCATTGGAGGCAGCCGGGGAGGTCTTCCAGTGGGAGAGGGCCGGTTGTGCTCAGAGGCCCCACAGGCCAGGGGCAGGACCCAGCAGGGCGCCTGCCCCTGGCCAGCCTTGCCCAGACCTTCCTGGCCTCCGGGAGTACTGCCCCACCAAGGGGCAGGCTGAGGGGACTGGGTCCAGACATGCCCGGGCGCCTCCCCAGGCTCATCCCCGCTGGTGCCTTTCCCCTGGGCCTAGGCCTCGGTTGAGGCCTCCTTGGAGAGCAGGTTGCTGGCAGGGGCTGTCTCCACACTGCAAGGTGCTGGAGCTCAGAGGGCCTCGTCAGAGGGAAGGGACCAGCAAGGGGCTGGATGCCCAAGACCTCTTTGGCCCAGCAGCCTCAGGGCAGCAGGGAGAGCAAGAGGCCCAACTTGCCCCAGGTCGGCTCTGCCCCTTCCCACACAGGCGGCCGGCCCAGCAGCTGCCTGACAGACTCTGGCTCCCCTGAGCTCTCTGCCGGTGCAGGGGGCAGGAACAGACGTGTGCATGTGGTTCTGCCTTGGCCTGGGAGTGTGTTCCCCCTGCATTGCCCCCAGGCTCAGGGGCAAGGGCCCGGAGAGAGCACCAGCCCGAAGTGCTTTTCTCCCGGGCTTGGGAGCATTGTGCGCACCTGCTGGGAACAGTGGGCGGGAGCGCTTGCAAACCGGCCTTTGGAGGCAGCCGGGGAGGTCTTCCAGTGGCAGAGGGCCGGTTGTGCTCAGAGGCCCCACAGGCCAGGGGCAGGACCCAGCAGGGCCCCTGCCCTGGCCAGCCTTGCCCAGACCTTCCTGGCCTCCGGGGGTACTGCCCCACCAAGGGGCAGGCTGTGGGGACTGGGTCCAGACATGTCCGTGCGCCTCCCCAGGATCATCCCCGCTGGTGCCTTTCCCCTGGGCCTAGGCCTCGGTTTAGGCATCTTTGGAGAGGAGGTTGCTGGCAGGGGCTGTCTCCACACTGCAAGGTGCTGGAGCTCAGAGGGCCTCGTCAGAGGGAAGGAACCAGCAAAGGGCTGGATGCCCAAGACTTCTTTGACCCAGGAGCCTCAGGGCAGCAGGGAGAGCAAGAGGCCCAACTTGCCCCTAGGTCGGCTCTGCCCCGTCCCACACAGGCAGCCAGCCCAGCAGCAGCCTGGCAGTCTCTGGCTCCCCCGAGCTCTCTGCCGGTGTAGGGGGCAGGAACAGACGTGTGCATGTCGTTCTGCCTTGGCCTGGGAGTGTGTTCCCCCTGCCTGGCCCCCAGGCTCAGGGGCAAGGGCCCGGAGAGAGCACCAGCCTGAAGCGCTTTTCTCCCGGGCTTGGGAGCATTGTCCGTGCCTGGTGGGAACAGCGGGTGGGAGTGCTTGCAAACGTCCTTTGGAGGCAGACGGGGAGGTCTTCCAGCGGGAGAGTGCCGGTTGTGCTCAGACGCACCACAGGCCAGGGGCAGGACCCAGCAGTGTCCCTGCCCCTGGCAGCCTTGCCCAGACCTTCCTGGCCTCCGGGGGTACTGCCCCACCAAGGGGCAGGTTGGGGGGACTGGGTCCAGACATGGCCGGGCGCCTCCCCAGGCTCATCCCCGCTGGTGCCTTTCCCATAGGCCTAGGCCTCGGTTGAGGCCTCCTTGGAGAGGAGGTTGCTGGCAGGGGCTGTCTCCACACTGCAAGGTGCTGGAGCTCAGAGGGCCTCGTCAGAGGGAAGGGACCAGAAAGGGGCTGGATGCCCAAGACCTCTTTGGCCCAGCAGCCTCAGGGCAGCAGGGAGAGCAAGAGGCCCAACTTGCCCCTAGGTCGGCTCTGCCCCTTCCCACACAGGCCGCCAGCCCAGCAGCTGCCTGGCAGATTCTGGCTCCCCCGAGCTCTCTGCCGGTGCAGGGGTCAGGAACAGACGTGTGCATGTGGTTCTGCCTTGGCCTGGGAGTGTGGACCCCATGCCTGGCCCCCAGGCTCAGGGGCAAGGGCCCGGAGAGAGCACCACCCCGAAGCGCTTTTCTCCCAGGCTTGGGAGCATTTTGCGTGCTTGGTGGGAACAGTGGGCGGGAGTGCTTGCAAACCGGCCTTTGGAGGCAGCCGGGGAGGTCTTCCAGTGGGAGAGGGCCGGTTGTGCTCAGAGGCCCCACAGGCCAGGGGCAGGACCCAGCAGGGCCCCAGCCCCTGGCCTGCCTTGCCCAGACCTTCCTCCTCCGGGGTTACAGCCCCACCAAGGGGCAGGCTGCGGGGACTGGGTCCAGACATGCCCGGGCGCCTCCCCAGTCTCATCCCCGCTGGTGCCTTTCCCCTGGGCTTAGGCCTCGGTTGAGGCCTCCTTGGAGAGGAGGTTGCTGGCAGGGGCTGTCTCCACACTGCAAGGTGCTGGAGCTCAGAGGGCCTCGTCAGAGGGAAGGGACCAGCAAGGGGCTGGATGCCCAAGACCTCTTTGGCCCAGCAGCCTCAGGGCAGCAGGGAGAGCAAGAGGCCCAACTTGCCCCTAGGTCGGCTCTGCCCCTTCCCACACAGGCGGCCAGCCCAGCAGCTGCCTGACAGACTCTGGCTCCCCTGAGCTCTCTGCCGGTGCAGGGGGCAGGAATAGACGTGTGCATGTGGTTCTGCCTTGGCCTGGGAGTGTGTTCCCCCTGCATTGCCCCCAGGCTCAGGGGCAAGGGCCCGGTGAGAGCACCACCCCGAAGCGCTTTTCTCCCGGGCTTGAGAGCATTGTGCGTGCCTGCTGGGAACAGTGGGCAGGAGCGCTTGCAAACCGGCCTTTGGAGGCAGCCGGGGACGTCTTCCAGTGGGAGAGGGCCGGTTGTGCTCAGAGGCCCCACAGGCCAGGGGCAGGACCCAGCACGGCCCCTGCCCCTGGCCAGCCTTGCCCAGACCTTCCTGGCCTCCGGGGGTACTGCCCCACCAAGGGGCAGGCTGCGGGGCCTGGGTCCAGACATGCTCGGGCGCCTCCCCTGGCTCATCCCCGCTGGTGCCTTTCCCCTGGGCCTAGGCCTCGGTTGAGGCCTCCTTGGAGAGGAGGTTGCTGGCAGGGGCTGTCTTTACACTGCAAGGTGCTGGAGCTCAGAGGGCCTCGTCAGAGGGAAGGGACCAGTAAGGGGCTGGATGCCCAAGACGACTTTGGCCCAGCAGCCTCAGGGCAGCAGGGAGAGCAAGAGGCCCAACTTGCCCCTAGGACGGCTCTGCCCCTTCCCACACAGGCGGCCAACCCAGCAGCTGCCTGACAGACTCTGGCTCCCTCAAGCTCTCTGCCGGTGCAGGGGACAGGAACAGACTTGGGCATGTGGTTCTGCCTTGGACTGGGAGTGTGTTCCCCCTGCCTTGCCCCCAGGCTCAGGGGCAAGGCCCCGGAGAGAGCACCACCCCGAAGCGCTTTTTTCCCGGGCTTGGGAGCATTGTGCGTACCTGGCAAGAACAGCGGGCGGGAGTGTTGCAAACCGGCCTTTGGAGGCAGCCGGGGAGGTCTTCCAGTGGGAGAGGGCCGGTTGTGCTCAGAGGCCCCAGAGTCCAGGGGCAGGACCCAGCAGGGCGCCTGCCCCTGGCCAGCCTTGCCCAGACTTTCCTGGCCTCCGGGGGTACTGCCCCACCAAGGGGCAGGCTGCGGGGACTGGGTCCAGACATGTCCGGGCGCCTCCCCAGGCTCATCCTCGCTGGTGCCTTTCCCCTGGGCGTAGGCCTCGGTTGAGGCCTCTTTGGAGAGGAGGTTGCTGGCAGGCGCTGTCTCCACACTGCAAGGTGCTGGAGCTCAGAGGGCCTCGTCAGAGGGAAGGGACCAGCAAAGGGCTGGATGCCCAAGACCTCTTTGGCCCAGCAGCCTCAGGGCAGCAGGGAGAGCAAGAGGCCCAACTTGCCCCTAGGTCGGCTCTGCCCCTTCCCACACAGGCGGCCAGCCCAGCAGCTGCCTGACAGACTCTGGCTCCCCCGAGCTCTCTGCCGGTGCACGGGTCAGGAACAGACGTGTGCATGTGGTTCTGCCTTGGTCTGGGAGTGTGGACCCACTGCCTGGCCCCCAGGCTCAGGGGCAAGGGCCCGGAGAGAGCAACACCCCGAAGTGCTTTTCTCCCGGGCTTGGGAGCATTGTGCGTGCCTGGCAAGAACAGCGGGCGGGAGTGTTGCAAACCGGCCTTTGGAGGCAGCCGGGGAGGTCTTCCAGTGGGAGAGGGCCGGTTGTGCTCAGAGGCCCCAGAGGCCATGGGCAGGACCCAGCAGGGCGCCTGCCCCTGGCCAGCCTTGCCCAGACCTTCCTGGCCTCCGGGGGTACTGCCCCACCAAGGGGCAGGCTGCGGGGACTGGGTCCAGACATGCCCGGGCACCTCCCCAGGCTCATCCCCGCTGGTGCCTTTCCCCTGGGCCTAGGCCTCGGTTGAGGCCTCCTTGGAGAGGAGGTTGCTGGCAGGGGCTGTCTCCACACTGCAAGGTGCTGGAGCTCAGAGGGCCTCGTCAGAGGGAAGGGACCAGCAAGGGGCTGGATGCCCAAGACCTCTTTGGCCCAGCAGCCTCAGGGCAGCAGGGAGAGCAAGAGGCCCAACTTGCCCCTAGGTCGGCTCTGCCCCTTCCCACACAGGCGGCCAGCCCAGCAGCTGCCTGACAGACTCTGGCTCCCCTGAGCTCTCTGCCGGTGCAGGGGGCAGGAACAGACGTGTGCATGTGGTTCTGCCTTGGCCTGGGAGTGTGTTCCCCCTGCATTGCCCCCAGGCTCAGGGGCAAGGGCCCGGTGAGAGCAGCACCCCGAAGCGCTTTTCTCCCGGGCTTGGGAGCATTGTGAGCGCCTGGTGGGAACAGTGGGCGTGAGTGTTGGCAAACCGGCCTTTGTAGGCAGCCGGGGAGGTCTTCCAGCGGGAGAGGGCCGGATGTGCTCAGAGGCCCCACAGGCCAGGGGCAGGACCCAGCAGGTCCCCTGCCCCTGGCCAGCCTTTCCCAGACCTTCCTGGCCTCCGGAGGTACTGCCCCACCAAGGGGCAGGCTGCGGGGACTGGGTCCAGACATGCCCGGGCGCCTCCCCAGGCTCATCCCCGCTGGTGCCTTTCCCCTGGGCCTAGGCCTCGGTTTAGGCCTCCTTGGAGAGGAGGTTGCTGGCAGGGGCTGTCTCCACACTGCAAGGTGCTGGAGCTCAGAGGGCCTCGTCAGAGGGAAGGGACCAGCAAGGGGCTGGATGCCCAAGACCTCTTTGGCCCAGCAGCCTCAGGGCAGCAGGGAGAGCAAGAGGCCCAACTTGCCCCTAGGTCGGCTCTGCCCCGTCCCACACAGGCAGCCAGCCCAGCAGCAGCCTGGCAGTCTCTGGCTCCCCCGAGCTCTCTGCCGGTGTAGGGGGCAGGAACAGACGTGTGCATGTCGTTCTGCCTTGGCCTGGGAGTGTGTTCCCCATGCCTGGCCCCCAGGCTCAGGGGCAAGGGCCCGGAGAGAGCACCACCCCGAAGCGCTTTTCTCCCGGGCTTGGGAGCATTTTGCGTGCTTGGTGGGAACAGTGGGCGGGAGTGCTTGCAAACCGGCCTTTGGAGGCAGCCGGGGAGGTCTTCCAGTGGGAGAGGGCCGGTTGTGCTCAGAGGCCCCACAGGCCAGGGGCAGGACCCAGCAGGGCCCCTGCCCCTGGCCAGCCTTGCCCAGACCTTCCTGCCTCCGGGGTTACAGCCCCACCAAGGGGAAGGCTGCGGGGACTGGGTCCAGACATGCCCGGGCGCCTCCCCAGTCTCATCCCCGCTGGTGCCTTTCCCCTGGGCCTAGGCCTCGGTTGAGGCTTCCTTGGAGAGGAGGTTGCTGGCAGGGTCTGTCTCCAAACTGCAAGGTGCTGGAGCTCAGGGGGCCTCGTCAGAGGGAAGGGACCAGCAAGGGGCTGGATGCCCAAGACCTCTTTGGCCCAGCAGCCTCAGGGCAGCAGGGAGAGCAAGAGGCCCAACTTGCCCCTAGGTCGGCTCTGCCCCTTCCCACACAGGCGGCCAGCCCAGCAGCTGCCTGACAGACTCTGGCTCCCCTGAGCTCTCTGCCAGTGCAAGGGGCAGGAACAGACGTGTGCATGTGGTTCTGCCTTGGCCTGGGAGTGTGTTCCCCCTGCATTGCCCCCAGGCTCAGGGGCCAGGGCCCGGTGGGAGCACCACCCCGAAGTGCTTTTCTCACGGGCTTGGGAGCATTGTGCGCGCCTGCTGGGAACAGTGGGCGGGAGCGCTTGCAAACCGGCCTTTGGAGGCAGCCGGGGAGGTCTTCCAGTGGGAGAGGGCCGGTTGTGCTCAGAGGCCCCACAGGCCAGGGGCAGGACCCAGCAGGGCCCCTGCCCCTGGCCAGCCTTGCCCAGACCTTCCTGGCCTCCGGGTGTACTGCCCCACCAAGGGGCAGGCTGCGGGGACTGGGTCCAGACATGCTCGGGCGCCTCCCCTGGCTCATCCCCGCTGGTGCCTTTCCCCTGGGCCTAGGCCTCGGTTGAGGCCTCCTTGGAGAGGAGGTTGCTGGCAGGGGCTGTCTCCACACTGCAAGGTGCTGGAGCTCAGAGGGCCTCGTCAGAGGGAAGGGACCAGTAAGGGGCTGGATGCCCAAGACCTCTTTGGCCCAGCAGCCTCAGGGCAGCAGGGAGAGCAAGAGGCCCAACTTGCCCCTAGGGCGGCTCTGCCCCATCCCACACAGGCGGCCAACCCAGCAGCTGCCTGACAGACTCTGGCTCCCCCAAGCTCTCTGCCGGTGCAGGGGACAGGAACAGACGTGGGCATGTGGTTCTGCCTTGGCCTGGGAGTGTGTTCCCCCTGCCTTGCCCCCAGGCTCAGGGGCAAGGGCCCGCAGAGAGCATCACTCCAAAGCGCTTTTCTCCCGGGCTTGGGAGCATTGTGCGAGCCTGGCGTGAACAGCGGGCGGGAGTGTTTGCAAACAGGACTTTGGAGGCAGCCGGGGAGGTCTTCCAGTGGGAGAGGGCCGGTTGTGCTCAGAGGCCCCACAGGCCAGGGTCAGGACTCAGCAGGGCCCATGCCCCTGGCCAGCCTTGCCCAGACCTTCCTGGCCTCCGGGGGTACTGCCCCACCAAGGGGCAGGCTGCGGGGACTGGGTCCAGACATGTCCGTGCGCCTCCCCTGGATCATCCCCGCTGGTGCCTTTCCCCTGGGCGTAGGCCTCGGTTTAGGCCTCTTTGGAGAGGAGGTTGCTGGCAGGGGCTGTCTCCACACTGCAAGGTGCTGGAGCTCAGAGGGCCTCGTCAGAGGGAAGGAACCAGCAAAGGGCTGGATGCCCAAGACTTCTTTGACCCAGGAGCCTCAGGGCAGCAGGGAGAGCAAGAGGCCCAACTTGCCCCTAGGTCGGCTCTGCCCCTTCCCACACAGGCAGCCAGCCCAGCAGCAGCCTGGCAGTCTCTGGCTCCCCCGAGCTCTCTGCCGGTGTAGGGGGCAGGAACAGACGTGTGCATGTCGTTCTGCCTTGGCCTGGGAGTGTGTTCCCCCTGCCTGGCCCCCAGGCTCAGGGGCAAGGGCCCGGAGAGAGCACCAGCCCGAAGCGCTTTTCTCCCGGGCTTGGGAGCATTGTGCGTGCCTGGTGGGAACAGCGGGTGGGAGTGCTTGCAAACGTCCTTTGGAGGCAGACGGGGAGGGCTTCCAGCGGGAGAGTGCCGGTTGTGCTCAGACGCACCACAGGCCAGGGTCAGGACTCAGCAGGGCCCATGCCCCTGGCCAGCCTTGCCCAGACCTTCCTGGCCTCCGGGGGTACTGCCCCACCAAGGGGCAGGCTGCGGGGACTGGGTCCAGACATGCTCGGGCGCCTCCCCTGGCTCATCCCCGCTGGTGCCTTTC
The DNA here is from genome assembly GCF_033118175.1 of Dama dama. Taxonomy (NCBI): domain Eukaryota; kingdom Metazoa; phylum Chordata; class Mammalia; order Artiodactyla; family Cervidae; genus Dama; species Dama dama. Next base: position 5,350,639 of record NW_026870920.1, on the reverse strand, counting down.
CCCTGGGCCTAGGCCTCGGTTGAGGCCTCCTTGGAGAGGAGGTTGCTGGCAGGGGCTGTCTCCACACTGCAAGGTGCTGGAGCTCAGAGGGCCTCGTCAGAGGGAAGGGACCAGTAAGGGGCTGGATGCCCAAGACGACTTTGGCCCAGCAGCCTCAGGGCAGCAGGGAGAGCAAGAGGCCCAACTTGCCCCTAGGACGGCTCTGCCCCTTCCCACACAGGCGGCCAACCCAGCAGCTGCCTGACAGACTCTGGCTCCCTCAAGCTCTCTGCCGGTGCAGGGGACAGGAACAGACTTGGGCATGTGGTTCTGCCTTGGCCTGGGAGTGTGTTCCCCCTGCCTTGCCCCCAGGCTCAGGGGCAAGGGCCCGGAGAGAGCACCACCCCGAAGCGCTTTTTTCCCGGGCTTGGGAGCATTGTGCGTGCCTGGCAAGAACAGCGGGCGGGAGTGTTGCAAACCGGCCTTTGGAGGCAGCCGGGGAGGTCTTCCAGTGGGAGAGGGCCGGTTGTGCTCAGAGGCCCCAGAGGCCATGGGCAGGACCCAGCAGGGCGCCTGCCCCTGGCCAGCCTTGCCCAGACCTTCCTGGCCTCCGGGGGTACTGCCCCACCAAGGGGCAGGCTGCGGGGACTGGGTCCAGACATGCCCGGGCGCCTCCCCAGGCTCATCCCCGCTGGTGCCTTTCCCCTGGGCCTAGGCCTCGGTTGAGGCCTCCTTGGAGAGGAGGTTGCTGGCAGGGGCTGTCTCCACACTGCAAGGTGCTGGAGCTCAGAGGGCCTAGTCAGAGGGAAGGGACCAGCAAGGGGCTGGATGCCCAAGACCTCTTTGGCCCAGCAGCCTCAGGGCAGCAGGGAGAGCAAGAGGCCCAACTTGCCCCTAGGTCGGCTCTGCCCCTTCCCACACAGGCGGCCAGCCCAGCAGCTGCCTGACAGACTCTGGCTCCCCCGAGCTCTCTGCCGGTGCAGGGGGCAGGAACAGACGTGTGCATGTGGTTCTGCCTTGGTCTTGGAGTGTGGACCCACTGCCTGGCCCCCAGGCTCAGGGGCAAGGGCCCGGAGAGAGCACCACCCCGAAGCGCTTTTCTCCCGAGCTTGGGAGCATTGTGCGTACCTGGCGGGAACAGCGGGCCCGAGTGTTGGCAAACCGGCCTTTGGAGGCAGCCGGGGAGGTCTTCCAGTGGGAGAGGGCCTATTGTGCTCAGAGGCCCCACAGGCCAGGGGCAGGACCCAGCAGGGCCCCTGCCCCTGGCCAGCCTTGCCCAGACCTTCCTGGCCTCCGGGGTTACTGCCCCACCAAGGGGCAGGCTGCGGGGACTGGGTCCAGACATGCCCGGGCGCCTCCACTGGCTCATCCCCGCTGGTGCCTTTCCCCTGGGCCTAGGCCTCGGTTGAGGCCTCCTTGGAGAGGAGGTTGCTGGCAGGGGCTGTCTCCACACTGCAAGGTGGTGGAGCTCAGAGGGCCTCGTCAGAGGGAAGGGACCAGCAAGGGGCTGGATGCCCAAGACCTCTTTGGCCCAGCAGCCTCAGGGCAGCAGGGAGAGCAAGAGGCCCAACTTGCCCCTAGGTCGGTTCTGCCCCTTCCCACACAGGCGGCCAGCCCAGCAGCTGCCTGACAGACTCTGGCTCCCCCCAGCTCTCTGCCGGTGGAGAGGGCAGGAACAGACGTGTGCATGTGGTTCTGCCTTGGCCTGGGAGTGTGTAACCCCTGCATTGCCCCCAGGCTCAGGGGCAAGGGCCCGGTGGGAGTACCACCCCGAAGCACTTTTCTCCCGGGCTTGGGAGCATTGTGCGCGCCTGGTGGGTACAGTGGGCGGGAGTGATGGCAAACTGGCCTTTGGAGGCAGCCGGGGAGGTCTTCCAGCGGGAGAGGGCCGGATGTGCTCAGAGGCCCCACAGGCCAGGGGCAGGACCCAGCAGGTCCCCTGCCCCTGGCCAGCCTTTCCAAGTCCTTCCTCGCCTCCGGGGGTACTGCCCCACCAAGGGGCAGGCTGCGGGGACTGGGTCCAGATATGCCCGGGCGCCTCCCCAGGCTCATCCCCGCTGGTGCCTTTCCCCTGGGCCTAGGCCTCGGTTGAGGCCTCCTTGGAGAGGAGGTTGCTGGCAGGGGCTGTCTCCACACTGCAAGGTGCTGGAGCTCAGAGGGCCTCGTCAGAGGGAAGGGACCAGCAAGGGGCTGGATGCCCAAGACCTCTTTGGCCCAGCAGCCTCAGGGCAGCAGGGAGAGCAAGAGGCCCAACTTGCCCCTAGGTCGGCTCTGCCCCTTCCCACACATGCGGCCAGCCCAGCAGCTGCCTGACAGACTCTGGCTCTGCCGAGCTCTCTGCCGGTGCAGGGGGCAGATCAGACATGTGCAAGTGGTTCTGCCTTGGACTGGGAGTGTGGACACCCTGCCTTGCCCCCAGGCTCAGGGGCAAGTGCACGGAGAGAGCACCACCCTGAAGCGCTTTTCTCCCGGGCTTGGGAGCATTGTGCATGCCTGCTGGGAACAGTGGGAGGGAGCGCTTGCAAACCGGCCTTTGGAGGCAGCCGGGGAGGTCTTCCAGTGGGAGAGGGCCGGTTGTGCTCAGAGGCCCCACAGGCCAGGGGCAGGACGCAGCACGGCCCGTGACCCCTGGCCAGCCTTGCCCAGACCTTCCTGGCCTCCGGGGGTACTGCCCCACCAAGGGGCAGGCTGCGGGGACTGGGTCCAGACATGTCCGTGCGCCTCCCCAGGATCATCCCCGCTGGTGCCTTTCCCCTGGGCGTAGGCCTCGGTTGAGGCATCTTTGGAGAGGAGGTTGCTGGCAGGGGCTGTCTCCACACTGCAAGGTGCTGGAGCTCAGAGGGCCTCGTCAGAGGGAAGGGACCAGCAAGGGGCTGGATGCCCAAGACCTCTTTGGCCCAGCAGCCTCAGGGCAGCAGGGAGAGCAAGAGGCCCAACTTGCCCGTAGGTCGGATCTGCCCCGTCCCACACAGGCAGCCAGCCACCAGCAGCCTGGCAGTATCTGGCTCCCCCGAGCTCTCTGCTGGTGTAGGGGGCAGGAACAGACGTGTGCATGTCGTTCTGCCTTGGCCTGGGAGTGTGTTCCCCCTGCCTGGCCCCCAGGCTCAGGGGCAAGGGCCCGGAGAGAGCACCACCCCGAAGCGCTTTTCTCCCGGGCTTGGGAGCATTTTGCGTGCTTGGTGGGAACAGTGGGCGGGAGTGCTTGCAAACCGGCCTTTGGAGGCAGCCGGGGAGGTTTTCCAGTGGGAGAGGGCCGGTTGTGCTCAGAGGCCCCACAGGCCAGGGGCAGGACCCAGCAGGGCCCCAGCCCCTGGCCAGCCTTGCCCAGACCTTCCTGCCTCCGGGGTTACAGCCCCACCAAGGGGCAGGCTGCGGGGACTGGGTCCAGACATGCCCGGGCGCCTCCCCAGTCTCATCCCCGCTGGTGCCTTTCCCCTGGGCCTAGGCCTCGGTTGAGGCCTCCTTGGAGAGGAGGTTGCTGGCAGGGGCTGTCTCCACACTGCAAGGTGCTGGAGCTCAGAGGGCCTCGTCAGCGGGAAGGGACCAGCAAGGGGCTGGATGCCCAAGACCTCTTTGGCCCAGCAGCCTCAGGGCAGCAGGGAGAGGAAGAGGCCCAACTTGCCCCTAGGTCGGCTCTGCCCCTTCCCACACAGGCGGCCAGCCCAGCAGCTGCCTGACAGACTCTGGCTCCCCCGAGCTCTCTGCCGGTGCAGGGGGCAGGAACAGACGTGTGCATGTGGTTCTGCCTTGGTCTTGGAGTGTGGACCCACTGCCTGGCCCCCAGGCTCAGGGGCAAGGGCCCGGAGAGAGCATCACCCCGAAGCGCTTTTCTCCCGGTCTTGGGAGCATTGTGCGTGCCTGGCGGGAACAGCGGGCGGGAGTGTTGCAAACCGGCCTTTGGAGGCAGCCGGGGAGGTCTTCCAGTGGGAGAGGGCCGGTTGTGCTCAGAGGCCCCAGAGGACAGGGGCAGGACCCAGCAGGGCGCCTGCCCCTGGCCAGCCTTGCCCAGACCTTCCTGGCCTCCGGGAGTACTGCCCCACCAAGGGGCAGGCTGAGGGGACTGGGTCCAGACATGCCCGTGCGCCTCCCCAGGCTCATCCCCGCTGGTGCCTTTCCCCTGGGCCTAGGCCTCGGTTGAGGCCTCCTTGGAGAGCAGGTTGCTGGCAGGGGCTGTCTCCACACTGCAAGGTGCTGGAGCTCAGAGGGCCTCGTCAGAGGGAAGGGACCAGCAAGGGGCTGGATGCCCAAGACCTCTTTGGCCCAGCAGCCTCAGGGCAGCAGGGAGAGCAAGAGGCCCAACTTGCCCCAGGTCGGCTCTGCCCCTTCCCACACAGGCGGCCGGCCCAGCAGCTGCCTGACAGACTCTGGCTCCCCTGAGCTCTCTGCCGGTGCAGGGGGCAGGAACAGACGTGTGCATGTGGTTCTGCCTTGGCCTGGGAGTGTGTTCCCCCTGCATTGCCCCCAGGCTCAGGGGCAAGGGCCCGGTGAGAGCACCACCCCGAAGTGCTTTTCTCCCGGGCTTGGGAGCATTGTGCGCGCCTGCTGGGAACAGTGGGCGGGAGCGCTTGCAAACCGGCCTTTGGAGGCAGCCGGGGAGGTCTTCCAGTGGCAGAGGGCCGGTTGTGCTCAGAGGCCCCACAGGCCAGGGGCAGGACCCAGCAGGGCCCCTGCCCTGGCCAGCCTTGCCCAGACCTTCCTGGCCTCCGGGGGTACTGCCCCACCAAGGGGCAGGCTGTGGGGACTGGGTCCAGACATGTCCGTGAGCCTCCCCAGGATCATCCCCGCTGGTGCCTTTCCCCTGGGCCTAGGCCTCGGTTTAGGCATCTTTGGAGAGGAGGTTGCTGGCAGGGGCTGTCTCCACACTGCAAGGTGCTGGAGCTCCGAGGGCCTCGTCAGAGGGAAGGGACCAGCAAAGGGCTGGATGCCCAAGACCTCTTTTACCCAGGAGCCTCAGGGCAGCAGGGAGAGCAAGAGGCCCAACTTGCCCCTAGGTCGGCTCTGCCCCGTCCCACACAGGCAGCCAGCCCAGCAGCAGCTTGGCAGTCTCTGGCTCCCCCGAGCTCTCTGCCGGTGTAGGGGGCAGGAACAGACGTGTGCATGTCGTTCTGCCTTGGCCTGGGAGTGTGTTCCCCCTGCCTGGCCCCCAGGCTCAGGGGCAAGGGCCCGGAGAGAGCACCAGCCCGAAGCGCTTTTCTCCCGGGCTTGGGAGCATTGTGCGTGCCTGGTGGAAACAGCGGGTGGGAGTGCTTGCAAACGTCCTTTGGAGGCAGACGGGGAGGTCTTCCAGGGGGAGAGTGCCGGTTGTGCTCAGACGCCCCACAGGCCATGGGTAGGACCCAGCAGTGTCCCTGCCCCTGGCAGCCTTGCCCAGACCTTCCTGGCCTCCGGGGGTACTGCCCCACCAAGGGGCAGGTTGGGGGGACTGGGTCCAGACATGAACGGGCGCCTCCCCAGGCTCATCCCCGCTGGTGCCTTTCCCCTAGGCCTAGGCCTCGGTTGAGGCCTCCTTGGAGAGGCGGTTGCTGGCAGGGGCTGTCTCCACACTGCAAGGTGCTGGAGCTCAGAGGGCCTCGTCAGAGGGAAGGGACCAGAAAGGGGCTGGATGCCCAAGACCTCTTTGGCCCAGCAGCCTCAAGGCAGCAGGGAGAGCAAGAGGCCCAACTTGCCCCTAGGTCGGCTCTGCCCCTTCCCACACAGGCCGCCAGCCCAGCAGCTGCCTGGCAGACTCTGGCTCCCCCGAGCTCTCTGCCGGTGCAGGGGTCAGGAACAGACGTGTGCATGTGGTTCTGCCTTGGCCTGGGAGTGTGGACCCCATGCCTGGCCCCCAGGCTCATGGGCAAGGGCCGGGAGAGAGCACCACCCCGAAGCGCTTTTCTCCCGGGCTTGGGATCATTGTGCGTACCTGGCGGGAACAGCGGGCGCGAGTGTTGGCAAACCGGCCTTTGGAGGCAGGCGGGGAGGTCTTCCAGCGGGAGAGGGCCGGTTGTGCTCAGAGGCCCCACAGGCCAGGGGCAGGACGCAGCAGGGCCCGTACCCCTGGCCAGCCTTGCTCAGACCTTCCTGGCCTCCGGGGGTACTGCCCCACCAAGGGGCAGGCTGCGGGGACTGGGTCCAGACATGCCCGGGCGCCTCCCCAGGCTCATCCCCGCTGGTGCCTTTCCACTGGGCCTAGGCCTCGGTTTAGGCCTCCTTGGAGAGGAGGTTGCTGGCAGGGGCTGTCTCCACACTGCAAGGTGCTGGAGCTCAGAGGGCCTCGTCAGAGGGAAGGGACCAGCAAAGGGCTGGATGCCCAAGACCTCTTTGACCCAGCAGCCTCAGGGCAGCAGGGAGAGCAAGAGGCCCAACTTGCCCCTAGGTCGGCTCTGCCCTGTCCCACACAGGCAGCCAGCCCAGCAGCAGCCTGGCAGTCTCTGGCTCCCCCGAGCTCTCTGCCGGTGTAGGGGGCAGGAACAGACGTGTGCATGTCGTTCTGCCTTGGCCTGGGAGTGTGTTCCCCCTGCATTGCCCCCAGGCTCAGGGGCAAGGGCCCGGTGAGAGCACCACCCCGAAGTGCTTTTCTCCCGGGCTTGGGAGCATTGTGCGCGCCTGCTGGGAACAGTGTGCGGGAGCGCTTGCAAACCGGCCTTTGGAGGCAGCCGGGGAGGTCTTCCAGTGGCAGAGGGCCGGTTGTGCTCAGAGGACCCACAGGCCAGGGGCAGGACCCAGCAGGGCCCCTGCCCCTGGCCAGCCTTGTCCAGACCTTCCTGGCCTCCGGGTGTACTGCCCCACCAAGGGGCAGGCTGTGGGGACTGGGTCCAGACATGCTCGGGTGCCTCCCCTGGCTCATCCCCGCTGGTGCCTTTCCCCTGGGCCTAGGCCTCGGTTGAGGCCTCCTTGGAGAGGAGGTTGCTGGCAGGGGCTGTCTCCACACTGCAAGGTGCTGGAGCTCAGAGGGTCTCATCAGAGGGAAGGGACCAGCAAGGGGCTGGATGCCCAAGACTTCTTTGGCCCAGCAGCCTCAGGGCAGCAGGGAGAGCAAGAGGCCCAACTTGCCCCTAGGTCGGCTCTGCCCCTTCCCACACAGGCGGCCAACCCAGCAGCTGCCTGACAGACTCTGGCTCCCTCAAGCTCTCTGCCGGTGCAGGGGACAGGAACAGACGTGTGCATGTGGTTCTGCCTTTGCCTGGGAGTGTGGGCCCCTGCCTGGCCCCCAGGCTCAGGGGCAAGGGCCCGGAGAGAGCACCACCCCGAAGCGCTTTTCTCCCGGGCTTGGGAGCATTGTGCGTGCCTGGCGTGAACAGCGGGCGGGAGTGTTTGCAAACCGGCCTTTGGAGGCAGCCTGGGGAGGTCTTCCAGTGGGAGAGGGCCGGTTGTGCTCAGAGGACCCAGAGGCCAGGGGCAGGACCCAGCAGGGCCCCTATCCCTGGCCAGCCTTGCCCAGATCTTCCTGGCCTCCGGGGGTACTGCCCCACCAAGGGGCAGGCAGCGGGGAGTGGGTCCAGACAGGCCCGGGTGCCTCCCCAGTCTCATCCCCGCTGGTGCCTTTCCCCTGGGCCTAGGCCTCGGTTAAGGCCTCCTTGGAGAGGAGGTTGCTGGCAGGGGCTGTCTCCACACTGCAAGGTGCTGGAGCTCAGAGGGCTTCATCAGAGGGAAGGGACCAGCAAGGGACTGGATGCCCAAGACCTCTTTGGCCCAGCAGCCTCAGGGCAGCAGGGAGAGGAAGAGGCCCAACTTGCCCCTAGGTCGGCTCTGCCTCTTCCCACACAGGCGGCCAGCCCAGCAGCTGCCTGACAGACTCTGGCTCCCCCGAGCTCTCTGCCGGTGCAGGGGGCAGGAACAGACGTGTACATGTGGTTCTGCCTTGGTCTTTGAGTGTGAACCCACTGCCTGGTCCCCAGGCTCAGGGGCAAGGGCCCGGAGAGAGCAACACCCCGAACCGCTTTTCTCCCGGGCTTGGGAGCATTTTGCGTGCTTGGTGGGAACAGTGGGCGGGAGTGCTTGCAAACCGGCCTTTGGAGGCAACCGGGGAGGTTTTCCAGTGGGAGAGGGCCGGTTGTGCTCAGAGGCCCCACAGGCCAGGGGCAGGACCCAGCAGGGCCCCAGCCCCTGGCCAGCCTTGCCCAGACCTTCCTGCCTCCGGGGTTACAGCCCCACCAAGGGGCAGGCTGCGGGGACTGGGTCCAGACATGCCCGGGCGCCTCCCCAGGCTCATCACCGCTGGTGCCTTTCCCCTGGGCCTAGGCCTCGGTTGAGGCCTCCTTGGAGAGGAGGTTGCTGGCAGGGGCTGTCTCCACACTGCAAGGTACTGGAGCTCAGAGGGCCTCATCAGAGGGAAGGGACCAGCAAGGGGCTGGATGCCCAAGACCTCTTTGGCCCAGCAGCCTCAGGGCAGCAGGGAGAGCAAGAGGCCCAACTTGCCCCTAGGTCAGCTCTGCCCCTTCCCACACAGGCGGCCAGCCCAACAGCTGCCTGACAGAATCTGGCTCCCGCGAGCTCTCTGCCGGTGCAGGGGCAGGAACAGACGTGTGCATGTGGGTCTGCCTTGGCCTGGGAGTGTGGATCACCTGCCTGGCCCCCAGGCTCAGGGGCAAGGGCCCGGAGAGAGCACCACCCCGAAGCGCTTTTCTCCCGGGATTGGGAGCATTGTACACGGCTGGTGGGAACAGCGGGCATGAGTGCTTGCATACCGGCCATTGGAGGCAGCCGGGGAGGTCTTCCAAGGGCAGGGAGAGAGCACCACCCCGAAGCGCTTTTCTCCCGTGATTGGGAGCATTGTGTGCGGCTGGCGGGACAGCGGGAGGGAGTTCTTGCAAACCGGCCTTTGGAGGCAGCCGGGGAAGTCTTCCAAGGGCCGGGAGAGAGCACCACCCCAAAGCGCTTCTCTCCCGTGTTTTGGAGCATGTGCGTGGCTGGCCGGAACAGTGAGTGGGAGTGATTGCAAACCGGCCTTTGGGGGCAGCCGGGGAGGTCCTCCATGGGCACGGAGAGAACACCACCCCGAAGCGCATTTCTCCCGGTCTTGGGAGCATTGTGCGCGGCTGGCGGGAACAGCGGGCATGAGTTCTTGCAAACCGGACTTTGGAGGCAGCCGGGCAGGTCTTTCAAGGGCCCGGAGTGAGCACCACCCCAAAATGCTTTTCTCCCGGGCTAGGGAGTATTGTACGCGGCTGGCGGGAACAGTGGGCCTGAGTGCTTGCAAACCGGCCTTTTGAGGCAGCCGGGGTGGTCTTCCAAGGGCCCGGAGAGAGCACCATCCCGAAGCACTTTTCTCCCGGGATTGGGAGCATTGTGCGAGCCTGGCGGGAACAGCAGGAAGGAGTCCTTGCAAACCGGCCTTTGGAGGCAGCCGGGGAGGTCTTCCAAAGGCCCGGAGAGAGCACCACCCCGAAGCGCTTTTCTCCCGGGCTTGGGTGCCTTGTGCGCGTGTGGCGGGAACAGCAGGCAGGAGTGCTTGCAAAACGGCCTTTGGAGGCAGCCAGGGAGGTCTTCCAAGGGCCCGGAGAGAACACCACCTCGAAGCGCTTTTCTCTCGGGTTTTGGAGCATTGTGTGCGGCTGGTGGAACAGCGGGAGGGAATTCTTGCAAACCGGCCTTTGGAGGCAGCCAGAGAAGTCTTCCAAGGGCCCGGAGAGAGCACCACCCCGAAGCGCTTTTCTCTGGGGTTTTGAAACATTGTGTGTGGCTGGTGGAACAGCGGGAGGGAATTCTTGCAAACCGGCCTTTGGGGGCAGCCGGGGACGTCCTCCATGGTCCCGGAGAGAACACCACCCCGAAGCACTTTTCTCACGGTCTTGGGAGCATTGTGCGCGGCTGGCGGGAACAGCGGGCATGAGTGCTTGCAAACTGTCCTTTGGAGGCAGCCGGGGAGGTCTTCCATGGCGCCCGACTGATCACCACCCCAAAATGCTTAACTCCCGGGCTTGGGAGCATTGTGTGCGGCTGTCGGGAACAGCGGACATGAGTGCTTACAAACCGGCCTTTGGAGGCAGCCCGGGAGGTCTTCCAAGGGCCCGGAGAGAGCACCACCCCAAAATGCTTTTCTCCCGGGATTGGGAGCATTGTGCGTGGCTGGCGGAAGCAGCGGGAATGAGTACTTACAAACCGGCCTTTGGAGGCAGCCGGGGAGGTCTTGAAAGTGCCCGGAGAGAGCACCACCCCGAAGCGCTTTTCTCCCGGGCTTGGGAGCATTGTGCGCGGCTGGCGGGAACAGCAGGCAGGAGTGCTTGCAAACTGGCCTTTGGAGGCAGCCGGGGAGGTCTTCCAAGGGCCCGGAGTGAGCACCACCCCAAAATGCTTTTCTCCCGGGCTTGGGAGCATTGTGCGCGGCTGGTGGGAACAACGGGCATGAGTGCTAGCAAACCAGCCTTTGGAGGCTGCCGGGGAGGTCTTCCAGCGAGAGAGGGCCGGTTGTGCTCAGAGGTCCCACAGGCCAGGGGCAGGACCCAGCAGGGCCCCTGCCCCTGGCCAGCCTTGCCCAGACCTTCCTGGCCTCCGGGGGTACTGCCCCACCAAGGGGCAGGCTGCGGGGACAGGGTCCAGACATGCCCGGGCGCCTCCCCAGGCTCATCCCCGATGGTGCCTTTCCCCTGGGCCTAGGCCTCGGTTTAGGCCTCCTTGGAGAGGAGGTTGCTGGCAGGGCTGTCTCCACACTGCAAGGTGCTTGAGCTCAGAGGGCCTCGTCAGATGGAATGGACCAGCAAGGGGCTGGATGCCCAAGACCTCTTTGGCCCAGCAGCCTCAGGGCAGCAGGGAGAGGAAGAGGCCCAACTTGCCCCTAGGTCGGCTCTGCCCCTTCCCACACAGGCGGCCAGAACAGCAGCTGCCTGGCAGACTCTGGCTCCCCCGAGCACTCTGCCGGTGCAGGAGACAGGAACAGACGTGGGCATGTGGTTCTGCCTTGGCCTGGGAGTGTGTTCCCCCTGCCTGGCCCCAGGCTCAGGGGCAAGGGCCCGGAGAGAGCAACACCCTGAAGCACTTTTCTCCCGGGCTTGGGAGCATTGTGCGTGCCTGGCGGGAACAGTGGGCGGGAGTGTTGGCAAACAGGCCTTTGGAGGCAGCCGGGGGGGTCTTCCAGCGGGAGAGGGCCGGTTGTGCTCAGAGGACCCACAGGCCAGGGGCAGGACCCAGCAGGGCCCCTGCCCCTGGCCAGCCTTGCCCAGACCTTCCTGGCCTTTGGGGGTACTGTCCCACCAAGGGGCAGGCTGCGGGGACTGGGTCCAGACATGCCCGGGCGCCTCCAAAGGCTCATCCCTCCTGGTGCCTTTCCCCTGGGCCTAGGCCTCGGGTGAGGCCTCCTTGGAGAGGAGGTTGCTGGCAGGGGCTGTCTCCACACTGCAAGGTGCTGGAGCTCAGAGGGCCTCGTCAGAGGGAAGGGACCAGCAAGGGGCTGGATGCCCAAGACCTCTTTGGCCCAGCAGCCTCAGGGCAGCAGGCCGAGCAAGCAGCCCAACTTGCCCCAAGGTCGGCTCTGCCACTTCCCACACAGACGGCCAGCCCAGCAGCTGCCTGGCAGACTCTGGCTCCCCCGAGCTCTCTGCCATTGCAGGGGGCAGGAACAGACGTGTGCATGTGGTTCTGCCTTGGCCTGGAAGCGTGTTCCCCCTGCATTGCCCCCAGGCTCAGGGGCAAGGGCCCGGTGAGAGCACCACCCCGAAGCACTTTTCTCCCAGGCTTGGGAGCATTGTGCGTGCCTGGCGGGAACAGCGGGCGGGAGTGTTGGCAAATCGGCCTTTGGAGGCAGCCGGGGAGGTCTTCCAGCGGGAGAGGGCCGGTTGTGCTCAGAGGCCTCACAGGCAAGGGGAAGGACACAGAAGGGCCCCTGCCCCTGGCCAGCCTTGCCCAGACCTTCCTGGCCTCCGGGGGTACTGGCCCAACAAGGGGCAGGCTGCGGGGACTGGGTCCAGACATGCCCGGGCGCCTCCCCAGGCTCATCCCCGCTGGTGCATTTCCCCTGGGCCTAGGCCTCGGGTGAGGCCTCCTTGGAGAGGAGGTTGCTGGCAGGGGCTGTCTCCACACTGCAAGGTGCTGGAGCTCAGACGGCCTCGTCAGAGGGAAGGGACCAGCAAGGGGCTGGATGCCCAAGACCTCTTTGGCCCAGCAGCCTCAGGGCAGCAGGGAGAGCAAGAGGCCCAACTTGCCCCTAGGTCGGCTCTGCCCCTTCCCACACAGGCCGCCAGCCCAGCAGCTGCCTGACAGACTCTGGCTCCCCCGAGCTCTCTGCCGGTGCAGGGGGCAGGAACAGACGTGTGCTTGTGATTCTGCCTTGGCCTGGGAGTGTGTTCCCCCTGCATTGCCCCCAGGCTCCGGGGCAAGGGCCCGGTGAGAGCACCACCCCGAAGCGCTTTTCTCCCGGGCTTGGGAGCGTTGTGCGTTCCTGGCGGGAACAGCGGGCGGGAGTGTTTGCAAACAGGACTTTGGAGGCAGCCGGGGAGGTCTTCCAGTGGGAGAGGGCCGGTTGTGCTCAGAGGCCCCACAGGCCAGGGGCAGGACCCAGCAGGGCCCCTGCCCCTGGCCAGCCTTGCCCAGAACTTCCTGGCCTCCGGGGGTACCTCCCCACCAAGGGGCAGGCTGCGGCGACTGGGTCCAGACATGTCCGTGCGCCTCCCCAAGATCATCCCTGCTGGTGCCTTTCCCCTGGGCGTAGGCCTCGGTTTAGGCCTCTTTGGAGAGGAGGTTGCTGGCAGGGGCTGTCTCCACACTGCAAGGTGCTGGAGCTCAGAGGGACTCGTCAGAGGGAAGGGACCAGCAAAGGGCTGGATGCCCAAGACCTCTTTGACCCAGCAGCCTCAGGGCAGCAGGGAGAGCAAGAGGCCCAACTTGCCCCTAGGTCGGCTCTGCCCCGTCCCACACAGGCAGCCAGCCCAGCAGCAGCCTGGCAGTCTCTGGCTCCCCCGAGCTCTCTGCCGGTGCAGGGGGCAGGAACAGACGTGTGCATGTCGTTCTGCCTTGGCCTGGGAGTGTTTTCCCCCTGCCTGGCCCCCAGGCTCAGGGGCAAGGGCCCGGAGAGAGCACCAGCCCGAAGCACTTTTCTCCCGGGCTTGGGAGCATTGTGCGGGCCTGGCGGGAACAGCGGGTGGGAGTGCTTGCAAACCGTCCTTTGGAGGTAGATGGGGAGGTCTTTCAGCGGGAGAGTGCCGGTTGTGCTCAGACGCCCCACAGGCCAGGGGCAGGACCCAGCAGTGTCCCTGCCCCTGGCAGCCTTGCCCAGACCTTCCTGGCCTCCGGGGGTACTGCCCCACCAAGGGGCAGGCTGCGGGGACTTGGTCCAGACATGCTCGGGCGCCTCCCCTGGCTCATCCCCGCTGGTGCCTTTCCCCTGGGCCTAGGCCTCGGTTGAGGCCTCCTTGGAGAGGAGGTTGCTGGCAGGGGCTGTGTCCACACTGCAAGGTGCTGGAGCTCAGAGGGCCTCGTCAGAGGGAAGGGACCAGTAAGGGGCTGGATGCCCAAGACGTCTTTGGCCCAGCAGCCTCAGGGCAGCAGGGAGAGCAAGAGGCCCAACTTGCCCCTAGCGCGGCTCTGCCCCTTCCCACACAGGCGGCCAACCCAGCAGCTGCCTGACAGACTCTGGCTCCCCCAAGTTCTCTGGCAGTGCAGGGGACAGGAACAGACGTGGGCATGTGGTTCTGCCTTGGCCTGGGATTGTGTTCCCCCTGCCTTGCCCCCAGGCTCAGGGGCAAGGGCCCGGAGAGAGCACCACCCCGAAGCGCTTTTCTCCCGGGCTTGGGAGCATTGTGCGAGCCTGGCGTGAACAGCGGGCGGGAGTGTTTGCAAACAGGACTTTGGAGGCAGCCGGGGAGGTCTTCCAGTGGGAGAGGGCCGGTTGTGCTCAGAGGCCCCACAGGCCAGGGGCAGGACCCAGCAGGGCCCCTGCCCCTAGCCAGCCTTGCCCAGACCTTCCTGGCCTCCGGGGGTACTGCCCCACCTAGGGGCAGGCTGTGGTAACTGGGTCCAGACATGTCCGTGCGCCTCCCCAGGATCATCCCCGCTGGTGCCTTTCCCCTGGGCGTAGGCCTCGGTTGAGGCCTCTTTGGAGAGGAGGTTGCTGGCAGGGGCTGTCTCCACACTGCAAGGTGCTGGAGCTCAGAGGGCCTCGTCAGAGGGAAGGGACCAGCAAAAGGCTGGATTCCCAAGACCTCTTTGACCCAGCAGCCTCAGGGCAGCAGGGAGAGCAAGAGGCCCAACTTGCCCCTAGGTCGGCTCTGCCCCGTCCCACACAGGCAGCCAGCCCAGCAGCAGCCTGGCAGTCTCTGGCTCCCCCGAGCTCTCTGCCGGTGTAGGGGGCAGGAACAGACGTGTGCATGTCGTTCTGCCTTGGCCTGGGAGTGTGTTCTCCCTGCCTGGCCCCCAGGTTCAGGGGCGAGGGCCCGGAGAGAGCACCAGCCCGAAGCGCTTTTCTCCCGGGCTTGGGAGCATTGTGCGGGCCTGGCGGGAACAGCGGGCTGGAGTGCTTGCAAACCGGCCTTTGGAGGCAGACGGGGAGGTCTTCCAGCGGGAGAGTGCCGGTTGTGCTCAGAGGCCCCACAGGCCAGGGGCAGGACCCAGCAGGGCCCCTGCCCCTGGCAGCCTTGCCCAGACCTTCCTGGCCTCCGGGGGTACAGCCCCACCAAGGGGCAGGCTGCGGGGACTGGGTCCAGATATGGCCGGGCGCCTCCCCAGGCTCATCCCCGCTGGTGCATTTCCCCTGGGCCTAGGCCTCGGTTGAGGCCTCCTTGGAGAGGAGGTTGCTGGCAGGGGCTGTCTCCACACTGCAAGGTGCTGGAGCTCAGAGGGCCTCGTCAGCGGGAAGTGACCAGCAAGGGGCTGGATGCCCAAGACCTCTTTGGCCCAGCAGCCTCAGGGCAGCAGGGAGAGCAAGAGGCGCAACTTGCCCCTAGGTCGGCTCTGCCCCTTCCCACACAGGCGGCCAGCCCAGCAGCTGCCTGACAGACTCTGGCTCCCCCGAGCTCTCTGCCGGTGCAGGGGTCAGGAACAGACGTGTGCATGTGGTTCTGCCTTGGTCTGGGAGTGTGGACCCACTGCCTGGCCCCCAGGCTCAGGGGCAAGGGCCCGGAGAGAGCAACACCCCGAAGTGCTTTTCTCCCGGGCTTGGGAGCATTGTGCGTGCCTGGCAAGAACAGCGGGCGGGAGTGTTGCAAACCGGCCTTTGGAGGCAGCCGGGCAGGTCTTCCTGTGGGAGAGGGCCGGTTGTGCTCAGAGGCCCCAGAGGCCATGGGCAGGACCCAGCAGGGCCCCTGCCCCTGGCCAGCCTTGCCCAGACCTTCCTGGCCTCCGGGGGTACTGCCCCACCAAGGGGCAGGCTGCGGGGACTGGGTCCAGACATGCCCGTGCGCTTCCCCAGTCTCATCCCCGCTGGTGCCTTTCCCCTGGGCCTAGGCCTCGGTTGAGGCCTCCTTGGAGAGGAGGTTGCTGGCAGGGGCTGTCTCCACACTGCAAGGTGCTGGAGCTCAGAGGGCCTCGTCAGAGGGAAGGGACCAGCAAGGGGCTGGATGCCCAAGACCTCTTTGGCCCAGCAGCCTCAGGGCAGCAGGGAGAGCAAGAGGCCCAACTTGCCCCTAGGGCGGCTCTGCTAATTCCCACACAGGCGGCCAACCCAGCAGCTGCCTGACAGACTCTGGCTCCCCCAAGCTCTCTGCCGGTGCAGGGGACAGGAACAGACGTGGGCATGTGGTTCTGCCTTGGCCTGGTAGTGTGTTCCCCCTGCCTTGCCCCCAGGCTCAGGGGCAAGGGCCCGGTGAGAGCATCACTCCAAAGCGCTTTTCTCCCGGGCTTGGGAGCATTGTGAGAGCCTGGCGTGAACAGCGGGCCGGAGTGTTTGCAAACAGGACTTTGGAGGCAGCCGGGGAGGTCTTCCAGTGGGAGAGGGCCGGTTGTGCTCAGAGGCCCCACAGGCCAGGGGCAGGACCCAGCAGGGCCCCTGCCCCTAGCCAGCCTTGCCCAGAACTTCCTGGCCTCTGGGGGTACTGCCCCACCCAGGGGCAGGCTGCGGCGACTGGGTCCAGACATGTCCGTGCGCCTCCCCAAGATCATCCCTGCTGGTGCCTTTCCCCTGGGCGTAGGCCTCGGTTTAGGCCTCTTTGGAGAGGAGGTTGCTGGCAGGGGCTGTCTCCACACTGCAAGGTGCTGGAGCTCAGAGGGACTCGTCAGAGGGAAGGGACCAGCAAAGGGCTAGATGCCCAAGACCTCTTTGACCCAGCAGCCTCAGGGCAGCAGGGAGAGCAAGAGGCCCAACTTGCCCCTAGGTCGGCTCTGCCCCGTCCCACACAGGCAGCCAGCCCAGCAGCAGCCTGGCAGTCTCTGGCTCCCCCGAGCTCTCTGCCGGTGCAGGGGGCAGGAACAGACGTGTGCATGTCGTTCTGCCTTGGCCTGGGAGTGTTTTCCCCCTGCCTGGCCCCCAGGCTCAGGGGCAAGGGCCCGGAGAGAGCACCACCCCGAAGCGCTTTTCTCCCGGGCTTGGGAGCATTGTGCGTGCCTGGCGGGAACAGCGGGTGGGAGAGCTTGCAAACCGTCCTTTGGAGGCAGACGGGGAGGTCTTTCAGCGGGAGAGTGCCGGTTGTGCTCAGACACCCCACAGGCCAGGGGCAGGACCCAGCAGTGTCCCTGCCCCTGGCAGCCTTGCCCAGACCTTCCTGGCCTCCGGGGGTACTGCCCCACCAAGGGGCAGGCTGCGGGGACTGGGTCCAGACATGTTCGGGCGCCTCCCCTGGCTCATCCCCGCTGGTGCCTTTCCCCTGGGCCTAGGCCTCGGTTGAGGCCTCCTTGGAGAGGAGGTTGCTGGCATGGGTTGTGTCCACACTGCAAGGTGCTGGAGCTCAGAGGGCCTCGTCAGAGGGAAGGGACCTGTAAGGGGCTGGATGCCCAAGAGGTCTTTGGCCCAGCAGCCTCAGGGCAGCAGGGAGAGCAAGAGGCCCAACTTGCCCCTAGGGCGGCTCTGCACCTTCCCACACAGGCGGCCAACCCAGCAGCTGCCTGACAGACTCTGGCTCCCCCAAGTTCTCTGGCAGTGCAGGGGACAGGAACAGACGTGGGCATGTGGTTCTGCCTTGGCCTGGGAGTGTGTTCCCCCTGCCTTGCCCCCAGGCTCAGGGGCAAGGGCCAGGAGAGAGCACCACCCCGAAGCGCTTTTCTCCCGGGCTTGGGAGCATTGTGCGAACCTGGCGTGAACAGCGGGCGGGAGTGTTTGCAAACAGGACTTTGGAGGCAGTCGGGGAGGTCTTCCAGTGGGAGAGGGCCGGTTGTGCTCAGAGGCCCCACAGGCCAGGGGCAGGACCCAGCAGGGCCCCTGCCCCTGGCCAGCCTTGCCCAGACCTTCCTGGCCTCCGGGGGTACTGCCCCACCAAGGGGCAGGCTGCGGGGACTGGGTCCAGACATTCCCGGGCGCCTCCCCAGGTTCATCCCCGCTGGTGCCTTTCCCTGGGACTAGGCCTCGGTTGAGGCCTCCTTGGAGAGGAGGTTGCTGGCAGGGGCTGTCTCCACACTGCAAGGTGCTGGAGCTCAGAGGGCCTCGTCAGATGGAAGGGACCAGCAAGGGGCTGGATGCCCAAGACCTCTTTGGCCCAGCAGCCTCTGGGCAGCAGGGAGAGCAAGAGGCCCAACTTGCCCCTAGGTCAGCTCTGCCCCTTCCCACACAGGCGGCCAGCCCAGCAGCTGCCTGACAGACTCTGGCTCCCGCGAGCTCTCTGCCGGTGCAGGGGGCAGGAACAGACGTGTGCATGTGGTTCTGCCTTGGCCTGGGAGTGTGGATCACCTGCCTGGCCCCAGGCTCATGGGCAAGGGCCCGGAGAGAGCACCACCCCGAAGTGCTTTTCTCCCGGGCTTGGGAGCATTGTGCGTTCCTGGTGGGAACAGTGGGCGGAGTGTTGGCAAACCGGCCTTTGGAGGCAGCCGGGGAAGTCTTCCAGCGGGAGAGGGCCGGTTGTGCTCAGAGGCCCCACAGGCCAGGGACAGTACACAGCAGGGCCCCTGTCCCTGGCCAGCTTTGCCCAGACTTTCCTGGCCTCCGGGGGTACTGCCCCACCAAGGGGCAGGCTGCGGGGCCTGGGTCCAGACATGCCCGGGCGCCTCCCCTGTCTCATCCCCGCTGGTGCCTTTCCCCTGGGCCTAGGCCTCGGTTGTGGCCTCCTTGGAGAGGAGGTTGCTGGCAGGGGCTGTCTCCACACTGCAAGGTGCTGGAGCTCAGAGGGCCTCGTCAGAGGGAAGGGACCAGCAAGGGGCTGGATACCCAAGACCTCTTTGGCCCAGCAGCCTCAGGGCACGAGGGAGAGCAAGAGGCCCAACTTGCCCCTAGGTCGGCTCTGCCCCTTCCCACACAGGGGGCCAGCCCAGCAGCTGCCTGACAGACTCTGGCTCCCCCGAGCTCTCTGCCGGTGCAGGGGGCAGGAACAGACGTGTGCATGTGGTTCTGCCTTGGCCTGGGAGTGTGGACCCCCTGCCTGGCCCCCAGGCTCAGGGGCAAGGGCCCGGAGAGAGCACCCCCCCGAAGTGCTTTTCTCCCGGGCTTGGGAGCATTGTGCGCGCCTGGTGGGAACAGTGGGCGGGAGTGCTTGCAAACCAGCCTTTGGAGGCAGCCGGGGAGGTCTTCCAGCGGGAGAGGGCCGGTCGTGCTCAGAGGCCCCACAGCCCAGGGGCAGGACCCAGCAGGGCCCCTGCCCCTGGCCAGCCTTGCCCAGACCTTCCTGGCCTCCGGGGGTACTGCCCCACCAAGAGGCAGGCTGCGGGGACTGGGTCCAGACATGCCCGGGCGCCTCCCCAGGCTCATCCCCGCTGGTGCCTTTCCCCTGGGCCTAGGCCTCGGTTGAGGCCTCCTTGGAGAGGAGGTTGCTGGCAGGGGCTGTCTCCACACTGCGAGATGCTGGAGCTCAGAGGGCCTCGTCAGAGGGAAGGGACCAGCAAGGGGCTGGATGCCCAAGACCTCTTTGGCCCAGCAGCCTCAGGGCAGCAGGGAGAGCAAGAGGCCCAACTTGCCCCTAGGTCGGCTCTGCCCCTTCCCACACAGGCAGCCAGCCCAGCAGCTGCCTGGCAGA
Organism: Dama dama; assembly: GCF_033118175.1. Taxonomy (NCBI): domain Eukaryota; kingdom Metazoa; phylum Chordata; class Mammalia; order Artiodactyla; family Cervidae; genus Dama; species Dama dama. The sequence continues at coordinate 5,331,662 of NW_026870920.1, read as the reverse complement.
CTCTGGCTCCCCCGAGCTCTCTGCCGGTGCAGGGGGCAGGAACAAACGTGTGCATGTGGTTCTGACTTGGCCTGGGAGTGTGGACCCCCTGCCTGGCCCCCAGGCACAGGGGCAAGGGCCCGGAGAGAGCACCACCCCAAAATGCTTTTCCCCCCGGCTTGGGAGCATTTGCATGGCTGGCGGGAACAGCTAGTGGGAATGCTTGCAAAGCGGCCTTTGGTTGCAGCCTGGGAGGTCCTCCATGGGCCCGGAGAGAACACCACCCCGATGCGCTTTTCTCCCGGGCTTGGGAGCAGTGTGCGCGGGTGGCGGGAACAGCAGGCAGGAGTGCTTGCAAACCGGCCTTTGGAGGCAGGCGCGGAGGTCTTCCAAGGGCAAGGAGTGAGCACCACCCCAAAATGCTTTTCTCCCGTGCTTGGGAGCATTGTACACGGCTGGTGGGAACAGCGGGCATGAATGCTTGCATACCGGCCTTTGGAGGCAGCCGGGGAGGTCTTCCAAGGGCCCGGAGTGAGCACCACCTCAAAATGCTTTTCTCCTGTGATTGGGAGCATTGTGTGCGGCTGGCGGAACAGCGGGAGGGAGTTCTTGCAAACCGGCCTTTGGAGGCAGCCGGGGAAGTCTTCCAAGGGCCGGGAGAGAGCACCACCCCAAAGCGCTTCTGTCCCGTGTTTTGGAGCATGTGCGTGGCTGGCCGGAACAGTGAGTGGGAGTGATTGCAAACCGGCCTTTGGGGGCAGCCGGGGAGGTCCTCCATGGGCACGAAGAGAACACCACCCCGAAGCGCATTTCTCCCGGTCTTGGGAGCATTGTGCGTGGCTGGCGGGAACAGCGGGCATGAGTTCTTGCAAACCGGACTTTGGAGGCAGCCGGGCAGGTCTTTCAAGGTCCCGGAGTGAGCACCACCCCAAAATGCTTTTCTCCCGGGCTAGGGAGCATTGTACGCGGCTGGCGGGAACAGCGGGCCTGAGTGCTTGCAAACCGGCCTTTTGAGGCAGCCGGGCAGGTCTTTCAAGGGCCCGGAGTGAGCACCACCCCAAAATGCTTTTCTCCCGGGCTTGGGAGCATTGTGCGCAGCTGGCGGGAACAGCGGGAATGAGTACTTGCAAACCCGCCTTTGGAGGTAGCCGGGGAGGTCTTCCAAGGGCCCGGAGAGAGCACCATCCGGAAGCACTTTTCTCCCGGATTGGGAGCATTGTGCGTGCCTGGCGGGAACAGCAGGAAGGAGTCCTTGCAACCCGGCCTTTGGAGGCAGCCGGGGAGGTCTTCCAAAGGCCCGGAGAGAGCACCACCCCGAAGCGCTTTTCTCCCGGGCTTGGGTGCATTGTGCGCGTGTGGCGGGAACAGCAGGCAGGAGTGCTTGCAAACCGGCCTTTGGAGGCAGCCGGGGAGGTCTTCCAAGGGCCCGGAGAGAACACCACCTCGAAGCGCTTTTCTCTCGGGTTTTGGAGCATTGTGTGCGGCTGGTGGAACAGCGGGAGGGAATTCTTGCAAACCGGCCTTTGGAGGCAGCCAGAGAAGTCTTCCAAGGGCCCAGAGAGAGCACCACCCCGAAGCGTTTTCTCCGGGGTTTTCGAACATTGTGTGTGGCTGGCGGGAACAGCGAGTGGGAGTGCTTGCAAACCGGCCTTTGGGGGCAGCCGGGGACGTCCTCCATGGTCCCGGAGAGAACACCACCCCGAAGCGCTTTTCTCACGGTCTTGGGAGCATTGTGCGCGGCTGGCGGGAACAGCGGGCATGAGTGCTTGCAAACTGTCCTTTGGAGGCAGCCGGGGAGGTCTTCCAAGGGCCCGGACTGATCACCACCCCAAAATGCTTTACTCCCGGGCTTGGGAGCATTGTCTGCGGCTGTCGGGAACAGCGGACATGAGTGCTTACAAACCGGCCTTTGGAGGCAGCCGGGGAGGTCTTCCAAGGGCCCGGAGAGAGCACCACCCCAAAATGCTTTTCTCCCGGGATTGGGAGCATTGTGCGTGGCTGGCGGAAGCAGCGGGAATGAGTACTTACAAACCGGCCTTTGGAGGCAACCGGGGAGGTCTTGAAAGTGCCCGGAGAGAGCACCACCCCGAAGCGCTTTTCTCCTGTGCTTGGGAGCATTGTGCGCGACTGGCGGGAACAGCAGGCAGGAGTGCTTGCAAACTGGCCTTTGGAGGCAGCCGGGGAGGTCTTCCAAGGGCCCGGAGTGAGCACCACCCCAAAATGCTTTTCTCCCGGGCTTGGGAGCATTGTGCGCGGCTGGTGGGAACAACGGGCATGAGTGCTTGCAAACCGGCCTTTGGAGGCAGCCAGAAACGTCTTCCAAGGGCCCGGAGAGAGCACCAGCCCGAAGCACTTTTCTCCCGTGCTTGGGAGCATTGTGCGTGGCTGGCGGGAACAGCAGGAAGGATTCCGTGCAAACCGGCCTTTGGAGGCAGCCGGGGAGGTCTTCCAAGGGCCTGTAGAGACCACCACCCCGAAGCGCTTTTCTCCCGGGCTTGGGAGCATTGTGCGCGGGTGGCGGGAACAGCAGGCAGGAGTGCTTGAAAACCGGCCTTTGGAGGCAGCCGGGGAGGTCTTCCAGGGCCCGGTGTGAGCACCACCCCAAAAAGCTTTTCTCCCGGGCTTGGGAGCATTGTGCGCGGCTGGTGGGAACAGCTGGCATGAGTGCTTGCAAACCGGCCTTTGGAGGCAGCCAGAAACGTCTTCCAAGGGCCCGGAGAGAGCACCACCCCGAAGCGCTTTTCTCCCGGGCTTGGGAGCATTGTGCGAACCTGGCGTGAACAGCGGGAGGGAGTGTTTGCAAACAGGACTTTGGAGGCAGCCGGGGAGGTCTTCCAGTGGGAGAGGGCCGGTTGTGCTCAGAGGCCCCACAGGCCAGGGGCAGGACCCAGCAGGGCCCCTGCCCCTGGCCAGCCTTGCCCAGACCTTCCTGGCCTCCGGGGGTACTGCCCCACCAAGGGGCAGGCTGTGGGGACTGGGTCCAGACATGTCCGTGCGCCTCCCCAGGATCATCCCCGCTGGTGCCTTTCCCCTGGGCGTAGGCCTCGGTTGAGGCCTCCTTGGAGAGGAGGTTGCTGGCAGGGGCTGTCTCCACACTGCAAGGTGCTGGAGCTCAGAGGGCCTCGTCAGCGGGAAGTGACCAGCAAGGGGTTGGATGCCCAAGACCTCTTTGGCCCAGCAGCCTCAGGTCAGCAGGGAGAGCAAGAGGCCCAACTTGCCCCTAGGTCGGCTCTGCCCCTTCCCACACAGGCGGCCAGCCCAGCAGCTGCCTGACAGACTCTGGCTCCCCCGAGCTCTCTGCCGGTGCAGGGGTCAGGAACAGACGTGTGCATGTGGTTCTGCCTTGGTCTGGGAGTGTGGACCCACTGCCTGGCCCCCAGGCTCAGGGGCAAGGGCCCGGAGAGAGCAACACCCCGAAGTGCTTTTCTCCCGGGCTTGGGAGCATTGTGCGTGCCTGGCAAGAACAGCGGGCGGGAGTGTTGCAAACCGGCCTTTGGAGGCAGCCGGGGAGGTCTTCCAGTGGGAGAGGGCCGGTTGTGCTCAGAGGCCCCAGAGGCCATGGGCAGGACCCAGCAGGGCCCCTGCCCCTGGCCAGCCTTGCCCAGACCTTCCTGCCTCCGGGGTTACAGCCCCACCAAGGGGCAGGCTGCGGGGACTGGGTCCAGACATGCCCGGGCGCCTCCCCAGTCTCATCCCCGCTGGTGCCTTTCCCCTGGGCGTAGGCCTCGGTTGAGGCCTCCTTGGAGAGGAGGTTGCTGGCAGGGGCTGTCTCCACACTGCAAGGTGCTGGAGCTCAGAGGGCCTCGTCAGAGGGAAGGGACCAGCAAGGGGCTGGATGCCCAAGACCTCTTTGGCCCAGCAGCCTCAGGGCAGCAGGGAGAGCAAGAGGCCCAACTTGCCCCTAGGTCGGCTCTGCCCCTTCCCACACAGGCGGCCAGCCCAGCAGCTGCCTGACAGACTCTGGCTCCCCTGAGCTCTCTGCCGGTGCAGGGGGCAGGAATAGACGTGTGCATGTGGTTCTGCCTTGGCCTGGGAGTGTGTTCCCCCTGCATTGCCCCCAGGCTCAGGGGCAAGGGCCCGGTGAGAGCACCACCCCGAAGCGCTTTTCTCCCGGGCTTGAGAGCATTGTGCGCGCCTGCTGGGATCAGTGTGCGGGAGCGCTTGCAAACCTGCCTTTGGAGGCAGCCGGGGAGGTCTTCCAGTGGGAGAGGGCCGGTTGTGCTCAGAGGCCCCACAGGCCAGGGGCAAGACCCAGCACGGCCCCTGCCCCTGGCCAGCCTTGCCCAGACCTTCCTGGCCTCCGGGGGTACTGCCCCACCAAGGGACAGGCTGCGGGGACTGGGTCCAGACATGCTCGGGCGCCTCCCCTGGCTCATCCCCGCTGGTGCCTTTCCCCTGGGCGTAGGCCTCGGTTGAGGCCTCCTTGGAGAGGAGGTTGCTGGCAGGGGCTGTCTCCACACTGCAAGGTGCTGGAGCTCAGAGGGCCTCGTCAGAGGGAAGGGACCAGCAAGGGGCTGCATGCCCAAGACCTCTTTGACCCAGCAGCCTCAGGGCAGCAGGGAGAGCAAGAGGCCCAACTTACCCCTAGGTCGGCTCTGCCCCTTCCCAAACAGGCAGCCAGCCCAGCAGCTGCCTGACAGACTCTGGCTCCCCTGAGCTCTCTGCCGGTGCAGGGGGCAGGAACAGACGTGTGCATGTGGTTCTGCCTTGGCCTGGGAGTGTGTTCCCCCTGCATTGCCCCAGGCTCAGGGGCAAGGGCCCGGTGAGAGCACCACCCCGAAGCGCTTTTCTCCCGGGCTTGGGAGCATTGTGCGCGCCTGGTGGGAACAGTGGGCGGGAGCGCTTGCAAACCGGCCTTTGGAGGCAGCCGGGGAGGTCTTCCAGTGGGAGAGGGTCGGTTGTGCTCAGAGGCCCCACAGGCCAGGGGCAGGACCCAGCACGGCCCCTGCCCCTCGCCAGCCTTGCCCAGACCTTTCTGGCCTCCGGGGGTACTGCCCCACCAAGGGGCAGGCTGCGGGGCCTGGGTCCAGACATGCCCGGGCGCCTCCCCTGTCTCATCCCCGCTGGTGCCTTTCCCCTGGGCCTAGGCCTCGGTTGTGGCCTCCTTGGAGAGGAGGTTGCTGGCAGGGGCTGTCTCCACACTGCAAGGTGCTGGAGCTCAGAGGGCCTCGTCAGAGGGAAGGGACCAGCAAGGGGCTGGATACCCAAGACCTCTTTGGCCCAGCAGCCTCAGGGCACGAGAGAGAGCAAGAGGCCCAACTTGCCCCTAGGTCGGCTCTGCCCCTTCCCACACAGGGGGCCAGCCCAGCAGCTGCCTGACAGACTCTGGCTCCCCCGAGCTCTCTGCCGGTGCAGGGGGCAGGAACAGACGTGTGCATGTGGTTCTGCGTTGGCCTGGGAGTGTGGACCCCCTGCCTGGCCCCCAGGCTCACGGGCAAGGGCCCGGAGAGAGCACCACCCCGAAGTGCTTTTCTCCCGGGCTTGGGAGCATTGTGCGCGCCTGGTGGGAACAGTGGGCGGGAGTGCTTGCAAACCAGCCTTTGGAGGCAGCCGGGGAGGTCTTCCAGCGGGAGAGGGCCGGTCGTGCTCAGAGGCCCCACAGCCCAGGGGCAGGACCCAGCAGGGCCCCTGCCCCTGGCCAGCCTTGCCCAGACCTTCCTGGCCTCCGGGGGTACTGCCCCACCAAGGGGCAGGATGCGGGGACTGGGTCCAGACATGCCCGGGCGCCTCCCCAGGCTCATCCCCGCTGGTGCCTTTCCCCTGGGCCTAGGCCTCGGTTGAGGCCTCCTTGGAGAGGAGGTTGCTGGCAGGGGCTGTCTCCACACTGCGAGATGCTGGAGCTCACAGGGCCTCGTCAGAGGGAAGGGACCAGCAAGGGGCTGGATGCCCAAGACCTCTTTGGCCCAGCAGCCTCAGGGCAGCAGGGAGAGCAAGAGGCCCAACTTGCCCCTAGGTCGGCTCTGCCCCTTCCCACACAGGCGGCCAGCCCAGCACCTGCCTGACAGACTCTGGCTCCCCCGAGCTCTCTGCCGGTGCAGGGGTCAGGAACAGACGTGTGCATGTGGTTCTGCCTTGGTCTGGGAGTGTGGACCCACTGTCTGGCCCCCAGGCTCAGGGGCAAGGGCCCGGAGAGAGCAACACCCCGAAGTGCTTTTCTCCTGGTCTTGGGAGCATTGTGCGTGCCTGGCGGGAACAGCGGGCGGGAGTGTTGCAAACCGGCCTTTGGAGGCAGCCGGGGAGGTCTTCCAGTGGGAGAGGGCCGGTTGTGCTCAGAGGCCCCAGAGACCAGGGGCAGGACCCAGCAGGGCGCCTGCCCCTGGCCAGCCTTGCCCAGACCTTCCTGGCCTCCGGGAGTACTGCCTCACCAAGGGGCAGGCTGAGGGGACTGGGTCCAGACATGCCCGGGCGCCTCCCCAGGCTCATCCCCGCTGGTGCCTTTCCCCTGGGCCTAGGCCTCGGTTGAGGCCTCCTTGGAGAGCAGGTTGCTGGCAGGGGCTGTCTCCACACTGCAAGGTGCTGGAGCTCAGAGGGCCTCGTCAGAGGGAAGGGACCAGCAAGGGGCTGGATGCCCAAGACCTCTTTGGCCCAGCAGCCTCAGGGCAGCAGGGAGAGCAAGAGGCCCAACTTGCCCCAGGTCGGCTCTGCCCCTTCCCACACAGGCGGCCAGCCCAGCAGCTGCCTGACAGACTCTGGCTCCCCTGAGCTCTCTGCCGGTGCAGGGGGCAGGAACAGACGTGTGCATGTGGTTCTGCCTTGGCCTGGGAGTGTGTTCCCCCTGCATTGCCCCCAGGCTCAGGGGCAAGGGCCCGGTGAGAGCACCACCCCGAAGCGCTTTTCTCCCGGGCTTGGGAGCATTGTGCGCGCCTGGTGGGAACAGTGGGCGTGAGTGTTGGCAAACCGGCCTTTGGAGGCAGCCGGGGAGGTCTTCCAGCGGGAGAGGGCCGGATGTGCTCAGAGGCCCCACAGGCCAGGGGCAGGACCCAGCAGGTCCCCTGCCCCTGGCCAGCCTTTCCCAGAACTTCCTGGCCTCCGGGGGTACTGCCCCACCAAGGGGCAGGCTGCGGGGAGTGGGTCCAGACATGCCCGGGCGCCTCCCCAGGCTCATCCCCGCTGGTGCCTTTCCCCCGGGCCTAGGCCTCGGTTTAGGCCTCCTTGGAGAGGAGGTTGCTGGCAGGGGCTGTCTCCACACTGCAAGGTGCTGGAGCTCAGAGGGCCTCATCAGAGGGAAGGGACCAGCAAGGGGCTGGATGCCCAAGACCTCTTTGGCCCAGCAGCCTCAGGGCAGCAGGGAGAACAAGAGGCCCAACTTGCCCCTAGGTCAGCTCTGCCCCTTCCCACACAGGCGGCCAGCCCAACAGCTGCCTGACAGAATCTGGCTCCCGCGAGCTCTCTGCCGGTGCAGGGGCAGGAACAGACGTGTGCATGTGGGTCTGCCTTGGCCTGGGAGTGTGGATCACCTGCCTGGCCCCCAGGCTCAGGGGCAAGGGCCCGGAGAGAGCACCACCCCGAAGCGCTTTTCTCCCGGGATTGGGAGCATTGTACACGGCTGGTGGGAACAGCGGGCATGAGTGCTTGCATACCGGCCATTGGAGGCAGCCGGGGAGGTCTTCCAAGGGCAGGGAGAGAGCACCACCCCGAAGCGCTTTTCTCCCGTGATTGGGAGCATTGTGTGCGGCTGGCGGGACAGCGGGAGGGAGTTCTTGCAAACCGGCCTTTGGAGGCAGCCGGGGAAGTCTTCCAAGGGCCGGGAGAGAGCACCACCCCAAAGCGCTTCTCTCCCGTGTTTTGGAGCATGTGCGTGGCTGGCCGGAACAGTGAGTGGGAGTGATTGCAAACCGGCCTTTGGGGGCAGCCGGGGAGGTCCTCCATGGGCACGGAGAGAACACCACCCCGAAGCGCATTTCTCCCGGTCTTGGGAGCATTGTGCGCGGCTGGCGGGAACAGCGGGCATGAGTTCTTGCAAACCGGACTTTGGAGGCAGCCGGGCAGGTCTTTCAAGGGCCCGGAGTGAGCACCACCCCAAAATGCTTTTCTCCCGGGCTAGGGAGTATTGTACGCGGCTGGCGGGAACAGTGGGCCTGAGTGCTTGCAAACCGGCCTTTTGAGGCAGCCGGGGTGGTCTTCCAAGGGCCCGGAGAGAGCACCACCCCAAAATGCTTTTCTCCCGGGCTTGGGAGCATTGTGCGCAGCTGGCGGGAACAGCGGGAATGAGTACTTGCAAACCCGCCTTTGGAGGTAGCCGGGGAGGTCTTCCAAGGGCCCGGAGAGAGCACCATCCCGAAGCACTTTTCTCCCGGATTGGGAGCATTGTGCGAGCCTGGCGGGAACAGCAGGAAGGAGTCCTTGCAAACCGGCCTTTGGAGGCAGCCGGGGAGGTCTTCCAAAGGCCCGGAGAGAGCACCACCCCGAAGCGCTTTTCTCCCGGGCTTGGGTGCCTTGTGCGCGTGTGGCGGGAACAGCAGGCAGGAGTGCTTGCAAAACGGCCTTTGGAGGCAGCCAGTGAGGTCTTCCAAGGGCCCGCAGAGAACACCACCTCGAAGCGCTTTTCTCTCGGGTTTTGGAGCATTGTGTGCGGCTGGTGGAACAGCGGGAGGGAATTCTTGCAAACCGGCCTTTGGAGGCAGCCAGAGAAGTCTTCCAAGGGCCCGGAGAGAGCACCACCCCGAAGCGCTTTTCTCTGGGGTTTTGGAACATTGTGTGTGGCTGGTGGAACAGCGGGAGGGAATTCTTGCAAACCGGCCTTTGGGGGCAGCCGGGGACGTCCTCCATGGTCCCGGAGAGAACACCACCCCGAAGCACTTTTCTCACGGTCTTGGGAGCATTGTGCGCGGCTGGCGGGAACAGCGGGCATGAGTGCTTGCAAACTGTCCTTTGGAGGCAGCCGGGGAGGTCTTCCATGGGCCCGGACTGATCACCACCCCAAAATGCTTAACTCCCGGGCTTGGGAGCATTGTGTGCGGCTGTCGGGAACAGCGGACATGAGTGCTTACAAACCGGCCTTTGGAGGCAGCCCGGGAGGTCTTCCAAGGGCCCGGAGAGAGCACCACCCCAAAATGCTTAACTCCCGGGCTTGGGAGCATTGTGCGTGGCTGGCGGAAGCAGCGGGAATGAGTACTTACAAACCGGCCTTTGGAGGCAGCCGGGGAGGTCTTGAAAGTGCCCGGAGAGAGCACCACCCCGAAGCGCTTTTCTCCCGGGCTTGGGAGCATTGTGCGCGGCTGGCGGGAACAGCAGGCAGGAGTTCTTGCAAACTGGCCTTTGGAGGCAGCCGGGGAGGTCTTCCAAGGGCCCGGAGTGAGCACCACCCCAAAATGCTTTTCTCCCGGGCTTGGGAGCATTGTGCGCGGCTGGTGGGAACAACGGGCATGAGTGCTAGCAAACCGGCCTTTGGAGGCTGCCGGGGAGGTCTTCCAGCGAGAGAGGGCCGGTTGTGCTCAGAGGTCCCACAGGCCAGGGGCAGGACCCAGCAGGGCCCCTGCCCCTGGCCAGCCTTGCCCAGACCTTCCTGGCCTCCGGGGGTACTGCCCCACCAAGGGGCAGGCTGCGGGGACAGGGTCCAGACATGCCCGGGCGCCTCCCCAGGCTCATCCCCGATGGTGCCTTTCCCCTGGGCCTAGGCCTCGGTTTAGGCCTCCTTGGAGAGGAGGTTGCTGGCAGGGCTGTCTCCACACTGCAAGGTGCTTGAGCTCAGAGGGCCTCGTCAGATGGAATGGACCAGCAAGGGGCTGGATGCCCAAGACCTCTTTGGCCCAGCAGCCTCAGGGCAGCAGGGAGAGGAAGAGGCCCAACTTGCCCCTAGATCGGCTCTGCCCCTTCCCACACAGGCGGCCAGAACAGCAGCTGCCTGGCAGACTCTGGCTCCCCCGAGCACTCTGCCGGTGCAGGGGACAGGAACAGACGTGGGCATGTGGTTCTGCCTTGGCCTGGGAGTGTGTTCCCCCTGCCTGGCCCCAGGCTCAGGGGCAAGGGCCCGGAGAGAGCAACACCCTGAAGCACTTTTCTCCCGGGCTTGGGAGCATTGTGCGTGCCTGGTGGGAACAGTGGGCGGAAGTGTTGGCAAACAGGCCTTTGGAGGCAGCCGGGGGGGTCTTCCAGCGGGAGAGGGACGGTTGTGCTCAGAGGACCCACAGGCCAGGGGCAGGACCCAGCAGGGCCCCTGCCCCTGGCCAGCCTTGCCCAGACCTTCCTGGCCTTTGGGGGTACTGTCCCACCAAGGGGCAGGCTGCGGGGACTGGGTCCAGACATGCCCGGGCGCCTCCAAAGGCTCATCCCTCCTGGTGCCTTTCCCCTGGGCCTAGGCCTCGGGTGAGGCCTCCTTGGAGAGGAGGTTGCTGGCAGGGGCTGTCTCCACACTGCAAGGTGCTGGAGCTCAGAGGGCCTCGTCAGAGGGAAGGGACCAGCAAGGGGCTGGATGCCCAAGACCTCTTTGGCCCAGCAGCCTCAGGGCAGCAGGCCGAGCAAGCAGCCCAACTTGCCCCAAGGTCGGCTCTGCCACTTCCCACACAGACGGCCAGCCCAGCAGCTGCCTGGCAGACTCTGGCTCCCCCGAGCTCTCTGCCATTGCAGGGGGCAGGAACAGACGTGTGCATGTGGTTCTGCCTTGGCCTGGAAGCGTGTTCCCCCTGCATTGCCCCCAGGCTCAGGGGCAAGGGCCCGGTGAGAGCACCACCCCGAAGCACTTTTCTCCCAGGCTTGGGAGCATTGTGCGTGCCTGGCGGGAACAGCGGGCGGGAGTGTTGGCAAATCGGCCTTTGGAGGCAGCCGGGGAGGTCTTCCAGCGAGAGAGGGCCGGTTGTGCTCAGAGGCCTCACAGGCAAGGGGAAGGACACAGAAGGGCCCCTGCCCCTGGCCAGCCTTGCCCAGACCTTCCTGGCCTCCGGGGGTACTGGCCCAACAAGGGGCAGGCTGCGGGGACTGGGTCCAGACATGCCCGGGCGCCTCCCCAGGCTCATCCCCGCTGGTGCATTTCCCCTGGGCCTAGGCCTCGGGTGAGGCCTCCTTGGAGAGGAGGTTGCTGGCAGGGGCTGTCTCCACACTGCAAGGTGCTGGAGCTCAGACGGCCTCGTCAGAGGGAAGGGACCAGCAAGGGGCTGGATGCCCAAGACCTCTTTGGCCCAGCAGCCTCAGGGCAGCAGGGAGAGCAAGAGGCCCAACTTGCCCCTAGGTCGGCTCTGCCCCTTCCCCCACAGGCCGCCAGCCCAGCAGCTGCCTGACAGACTCTGGCTCCCCCGAGCTCTCTGCCGGTGCAGGGGGCAGGAACAGACGTGTGCTTGTGATTCTGCCTTGGCCTGGGAGTGTGTTCCCCCTGCATTGCCCCCAGGCTCCGGGGCAAGGGCCCGGTGAGAGCACCACCCCGAAGCGCTTTTCTCCCGGGCTTGGGAGCGTTGTGCGTTCCTGGCGGGAACAGCGGGCGGGAGTGTTTGCAAACAGGACTTTGGAGGCAGCCGGGGAGGTCTTCCAGTGGGAGAGGGCCGGTTGTGCTCAGAGGCCCCACAGGCCAGGGGCAGGACCCAGCAGGGCCCCTGCCCCTGGCCAGCCTTGCCCAGAACTTCCTGGCCTCCGTGGGTACCTCCCCACCAAGGGGCAGGCTGCGGCGACTGGGTCCAGACATGTCCGTGCGCCTCCCCAAGATCATCCCTGCTGGTGCCTTTCCCCTGGGCGTAGGCCTCGGTTTAGGCCTCTTTGGAGAGGAGGTTGCTGGCAGGGGCTGTCTCCACACTGCAAGGTGCTGGAGCTCAGAGGGACTCGTCAGAGGGAAGGGACCAGCAAAGGGCTGGATGCCCAAGACCTCTTTGACCCAGCAGCCTCAGGGCAGCAGGGAGAGCAAGAGGCCCAACTTGCCCCTAGGTCGGCTCTGCCCCGTCCCACACAGGCAGCCAGCCCAGCAGCAGCCTGGCAGTCTCTGGCTCCCCCGAGCTCTCTGCCGGTGCAGGGGGCAGGAACAGACGTGTGCATGTCGTTCTGCCTTGGCCTGGGAGTGTTTTCCCCCTGCCTGGCCCCCAGGCTCAGGGGCAAGGGCCCGGAGAGAGCACCAGCCCGAAGCGCTTTTCTCCCGGGCTTGGGAGCATTGTGCGTGCCTGGCGGGAACAGCGGGTGGGAGTGCTTGCAAACCGTCCTTTGGAGGTAGATGGGGAGGTCTTTCAGCGGGAGAGTGCCGGTTGTGCTCAGACGCCCCACAGGCCAGGGGCAGGACCCAGCAGTGTCCCTGCCCCTGGCAGCCTTGCCCAGACCTTCCTGGCCTCCGGGGGTACTGCCCCACCAAGGGGCAGGCTGCGGGGACTGGGTCCAGACATGCTCGGGCGCCTCCCCTGGCTCATCCCCGCTGGTGCCTTTCCCCTGGGCCTAGGCCTCGGTTGAGGCCTCCTTGGAGACAAGGTTGCTGGCAGGGGCTGTGTCCACACTGCAAGGTGCTGGAGCTCAGAGGGCCTCGTCAGAGGGAAGGGACCAGTAAGGGGCTGGATGCCCAAGACGTCTTTGGCCCAGCAGCCTCAGGGCAGCAGGGAGAGCAAGAGGCCCAACTTGCCCCTAGCGCTGCTCTGCCCCTTCCCACACAGGCGGCCAACCCAGCAGCTGCCTGACAGACTCTGGCTCCCCCAAGTTCTCTGGCAGTGCAGGGGACAGGAACAGACGTGGGCATGTGGTTCTGCCTTGGCCTGGGATTGTGTTCCCCCTGCCTTGCCCCCAGGCTCAGGGGCAAGGGCCCGGAGAGAGCACCACCCCGAAGCGCTTTTCTCCCGGGCTTGGGAGCATTGTGCGAGCCTGGCGTGAACAGCGGGCGGGAGTGTTTGCAAACAGGACTTTGGACGCAGCCGGGGAGGTCTTCCAGTGGGAGAGGGCCGGTTGTGCTCAGAGGCCCCACAGGCCAGGGGCAGGACCCAGCAGGGCCCCTGCCCCTAGCCAGCCTTGCCCAGACCTTCCTGGCCTCCAGGGGTACTGCCCCACCAAGGGGCAGGCTGTGGTAACTGGGTCCAGACATGTCCGTGCGCCTCCCCAGGATCATCCCCGCTGGTGCCTTTCCCCTGGGCGTAGGCCTCGGTTGAGGCCTCTTTGGAGAGGAGGTTGCTGGCAGGGGCTGTCTCCACACTGCAAGGTGCTGGAGCTCAGAGGGCCTCGTCAGAGGGAAGGGACCAGCAAAGGGCTGGATTCCCAAGACCTCTTTGACCCAGCAGCTTCAGGGCAGCAGGGAGAGCAAGAGGCCCAACTTGCCCCTAGGTCGGCTCTGCCCCGTCCCACACAGGCAGCCAGCCCAGCAGCAGCCTGGCAGTCTCTGGCTCCCCCGAGCTCTCTGCCGGTGTAGGGGGCAGGAACAGACGTGTGCATGTCGTTCTGCCTTGGCCTGGGAGTGTGTTCTCCCTGCCTGGCCCCCAGGCTCAGGGGCGAGGGCCCGGAGAGAGCACCAGCCCGAAGCGCTTTTCTCCCGGGCTTGGGAGCATTGTGCGGGCCTGGCGGGAACAGCGGGCTGGAGTGCTTGCAAACCGGCCTTTGGAGGCAGACGGGGAGGTCTTCCAGCGGGAGAGTGCCGGTTGTGCTCAGAGGCCCCACAGGCCAGGGGCAGGACCCAGCAGTGTCCCTGCCCCTGGCAGCCTTGCCCAGACCTTCCTGGCCTCCGGGAGTACTGCCTCACCAAGGGGCAGGCTGCGGGGACTGGGTCCAGATATGGCCGGGCGCCTCCCCAGGCTCATCCCCGCTGGTGCCTTTCCCCTGGGCCTAGGCCTCGGTTGAGGCCTCCTTGGAGAGGAGGTTGCTGGCAGGGGCTGTCTCCACACTGCAAGGTGCTGGAGCTCAGAGGGCCTCGTCAGCGGGAAGTGACCAGCAAGGGGCTGGATGCCCAAGACCTCTTTGGCCCAGCAGCCTCAGGTCAGCAGGGAGAGCAAGAGGCGCAACTTGCCCCTAGGTCGGCTCTGGCCCTTCCCACACAGGCGGCCAGCCCAGCAGCTGCCTGACAGACTCTGGCTCCCCCGAGCTCTCTGCCGGTGCAGGGGTCAGGAACAGACGTGTGCATGTGGTTCTGCCTTGGTCTGGGAGTGTGGACCCACTGCCTGGCCCCCAGGCTCAGTGGCAAGGGCCCGGAGAGAGCAACACCCCGAAGTGCTTTTCTCCCGGGCTTGGGAGCATTGTGCGTGCCTGGCAAGAACAGCGGGCGGGAGTGTTGCAAACCGGCCTTTGGAGGCAGCCGGGGAGGTCTTCCTGTGGGAGAGGGCCGGTTGTGCTCAGAGGCCCCAGAGGCCATGGGCAGGACCCAGCAGGGCCCCTGCCCCTGGCCAGCCTTGCCCAGACCTTCCTGGCCTCCGGGGGTACTGCCCCACCAAGGGGCAGGCTGCGGGGACTGGGTCCAGACATGCCCGGGCGCCTCCCCAGTCTCATCCCCGCTGGTGCCTTTGCCCTGGGCCTAGGCCTCGGTTGAGGCCTCCTTGGAGAGGAGGTTGCTGGCAGGGGCTGTCTCCACACTGCAAGGTGCTGGAGCTCAGAGGGCCTCGTCAGAGGGAAGGGACCAGCAAGGGGCTGGATGCCCAAGACCTCTTTGGCCCAGCAGCCTCAGGGCAGCAGGGAGAGCAAGAGGCCCAACTTGCCCCTAGGGCGGCTCTGCTAATTCCCACACAGGCGGCCAACCCAGCAGCTGCCTGACAGACTCTGGCTCCCCCAAGCTCTCTGCCGGTGCAGGGGACAGGAACAGACGTGGGCATGTGGTTCTGCCTTGGCCTGGGAGTGTGTTCCCCCTGCCTTGCCCCCAGGCTCAGGGGAAAGGGCCCGGTGAGAGCATCACTCCAAAGCGCTTTTCTCCCGGGCTTGGGAGCATTGTGAGAGCCTGGCGTGAACAGCGGGCCGGAGTGTTTGCAAACAGGACTTTGGAGGCAGCCGGGGAGGTCTTCCAGTGGGAGAGGGCCGGTTGTGCTCAGAGGCCCCACAGGCCAGGGGGAGGACCCAGCAGGGCCCCTGCCCCTAGCCAGCCTTGCCCAGAACTTCCTGGCCTCCGGGGGTACTGCCCCACCAAGGGGCAGGCTGCGGCGACTGGGTCCAGACATGTCCGTGCGCCTCCCCAAGATCATCCCTGCTGGTGCCTTTCCCCTGGGCGTAGGCCTCGGTTTAGGCCTCTTTGGAGAGGAGATTGCTGGCAGGGGCTGTCTCCACACTGCAAGGTGCTGGAGCTCAGAGGGACTCGTCAGAGGGAAGGGACCAGCCAAGGGCTAGATGCCCAAGACCTCTTTGACCCAGCAGCCTCAGGGCAGCAGGGAGAGCAAGAGGCCCATCTTGCCCCTAGGTCGGCTCTGCCCCGTCCCACACAGGCAGCCAGCCCAGCAGCAGCCTGGCAGTCTCTGGCTCCCCCGAGCTCTCTGCCGGTGCAGGGGGCAGGAACAGACGTGTGCATGTCGTTCTGCCTTGGCCTGGGAGTGTTTGCGCCCTGCCTGGCCCCCAGGCTCAGGGGCAAGGGCCCGGAGAGAGCACCAGCCCGAAGCGCTTTTCTCCCGGGCTTGGGAGCATTTTGCGTGCTTGTTGGGAACAGTGGGCGGGAGTGCTTGCAAACCGGCCTTTGGAGGCAGCCGGGGAGGTCTTCCAGTGGGAGAGGGCCGGTTGTGCTCAGAGGCCCCACAGGCCAGGGGCAGGACCCAGCAGGGCCCCAGCCCCTGGGCAGCCTTGCCCAGACCTTCCTGCCTCCGGGGTTACAGCCCCACCGAGGGGCAGGCTGCGGGGACTGGGTCCAGACATGCCCGGGCGCCTCCCCAGTCTCATCCCCGCTGGTGCCTTTCCCCTGGGCCTAGGCCTCGGTTGAGGCCTCCTTGGAGAGGAGGTTGCTGGCAAGGGCTGTCTCCACACTGCAAGGTGCTGGAGCTCAGAGGGCCTCGTCAGAGGGAAGGGACCAGCAAGGGGCTGGATGCCCAAGACCTCTTTGGACCAGCAGCCTCAGGGCAGCAGGGAGAGCAAGAGGCCCAACTTGCCCCTAGGTCGTCTCTGCCCCTTCCCACACAGGGGGCCAGCCCAGCAGCTGCCTGACAGACTCTGGCTCCCCCGAGCTCTCTGCCGGTGCAGGGGGCAGGAACAGACGTGTGCATGTGGTTCTGCCTTGGCCTGGGAGTGTGGACCCCCTGCCTGGCCCCCATGCTCAGGGGCAAGGGCCCGGAGAGAGCACCCCCCCGAAGTGCTTTTCTCCTGGGCTTGGGAGCATTGTGCGCGCCTGGTGGGAACAGTGGGCGGGAGTGCTTGCAAACCAGCCTTTGGAGGCAGCCGGGGAGGTCTTCCAGCGGGAGAGGGCCGGTCCTGCTCAGAGGCCCCACAGCCCAGGGGCAGGACCCAGCAGGGCCCCTGCCCCTGGCCAGCCTTGCCCAGACCTTCCTGGCCTTCGGGGGTACAGCCCCACCAAGGGGCAGGCTGCGGGGACTGGGTCCAGACATGCCCGGGCGCCTCCCCAGGCTCATCCCCGCTGGTGCCTTTCCCCTGGGCCTAGGCCTCGGTTGAGGCCTCCTTGGAGAGTAGGTTGCTGGCAGGGGCTGTCTCCACACTGCGAGATGCTGGAGCTCAGAGGGCCTCGTCAGAGGGAAGGGACCAGCAAGGGGCTGGATGCCCAAGACCTCTTTGGCCCAGCAGCCTCAGGGCAGCAGGGAGAGCAAGAGGCCCAACTTGCCCCTAGGTCGGCTCTGCCCCTTCCCACACAGGCAGCCAGCCCAGCAGCTGCCTGGCAGACTCTGGCTCCCCCGAGCTCTCTGCCGGTGCAGGGGGCAGGAACAAACGTGTTCATGTGGTTCTGACTTGGCCTGGGAGTGTGGACGCCCTGCCTGGCCCCCAGGCACAGGGGCAAGGGCCCGGAGAGAGCACCACCCCAAAATGCTTTTCCCCCCGGCTTGGGAGCATTTGCATGGCTGGCGGGAACAGCTAGTGGGAATGCTTGCAAACCAGCCTTTGGTTGCAGCCTGGGAGGTCCTCCATGGGCCCGGAGAGAACACCACCCCGATGCGCTTTTCTCCCGGGCTTGGGAGCAGTGTGCGCGTGTGGCGGGAACAGCAGGCAGGAGTGCTTGCAAACCGGCCTTTGGAGGCAGGCGCGGAGGTCTTCCAAGGGCAAGGAGTGAGCACCACCCCAAAATGCTTTTCTCCCGTGCCTGGGAGCATTGTACACGGCTGGTGGGAACAGCGGGCATGAGTGCTTGCATACCGGCCATTGGAGGCAGCCGGGGAGGTCTTCAAAGGGCCCTGAGAGAGCACCACCACGAAGCGCTTTTCTCCCGTGATTGGGAGCATTGTGTGCGGCTGGCGGAACAGCGGGAGGGAGTTCTTGCAAACCGGCCTTTGGAGGCAGCCGGGGAAGTCTTCCAAGGGCCGGGAGAGAGCACCACCCCAAAGCGCTTCTCTCCCGTGTTTTGGAGCATGTGCGTGGCTGGCCGGAACAGTGAGTGGGAGTGATTGCAAACCGGCCTTTGGGGGCAGCCGGGGAGGTCCTCCATGGGCACGGAGAGAACACCACCCCGAAGCGCATTTCTCCCGGTCTTGGGAGCATTGTGCGTGGCTGGCGGGAACAGCGGGCATGAGTTCTTGCAAACCGGACTTTGGAGGCAGCCGGGCAGGTCTTTCAAGGGCCCGGAGTGAGCACCACCCCAAAATGCTTTTCTCCCGGGCTAGGGAGCATTGTACGCGGCTGGCGGGAACAGCGGGCCTGAGTGCTTGCAAACCGGCCTTTTGAGGCAGCCGGGCAGGTCTTTCAAGGGCCCGGAGTGAGCACCACCCCAAAATGCTTTTCTCCCGGGCTTGGGAGCATTGTGCGCAGCTGGCGGGAACAGCGGGAATGAGTACTTGCAAACCCGCCTTTGGAGGTAGCCGGGGAGGTCTTCCAAGGGCCCGGAGAGAGCACCATCCGGAAGCACTTTTCTCCCGGGATTGGGAGCCTTGTGCGTGCCTGGCGGGAACAGCAGGAAGGAGTCCTTGCAACCCGGCCTTTGGAGGCAGCCGGGGAGGTCTTCCAAAGGCCCGGAGAGAGCACCACCCCGAAGCGCTTTTCTCCCGGGCTTGGGTGCATTGTGCGCTTGTGGCGGGAACAGCAGGCAGGAGTGCTTGCAAACCGGCCTTTGGAGGCAGCCGGGGAGGACTTCCAAGGGCCCGGAGAGAACACCACCTCGAAGCGCTTTTCTCTCGGGTTTTGGAGCATTGTGTGCGGCTGGTGGAACAGCGGGAGGGAATTCTTGCAAACCGGCCTTTGGAGGCAGCCAGAGAAGTCTTCCAAGGGCCCGGAGAGAGCAGCACCCCGAAGCGCTTTTCTCCGGCGTTTTGGAACATTGTGTGTGGCTGGCGGGAACAGCGAGTGGGAGTGCTTGCAAACCGGCCTTTGGGGGCAGCCGGGGACGTCCTCCATGGTCCCGGAGAGAACACCACCCCGAAGCGCTTTTCTCACGGTCTTGGGAGCATTGTGCGCGGCTGGCGGGAACAGCGGGCATGAGTGCATGCAAACTGTCCTTTGGAGGCAGCCGGGGAGGTCTTCCAAGGGCCCGGACTGATCACCACCCCAAAATGCTTTACTCCCGGGCTTGGGAGCATTGTCTGCGGCTGTTGGGAACAGCGGACATGAGTGCTTACAAACCGGCCTTTGGAGGCAGCCGGGGAGGTCTTCCAAGGGCCCGGAGAGAGCACCACCCCAAAATGCTTTTCTCCCGGGATTGGGAGCATTGTGCGTGGCTGGCGGAAGCAGCGGGAATGAGTACTTACAAACCGGCCTTTGGAGGCAGCCGGGGAGGTCTTGAAAGTGCCCGGAGAGAGCACCACCCCGAAGCGCTTTTCTCCTGGGCTTGGGAGCATTGTGCGTGACTGGCGGGAACAGCAGGCAGGAGTGCTTGCAAACTGGCCTTTGGAGGCAGCCGGGGAGGTCTTCCAAGGGCCCGGAGTGAGCACCACCCCAAAATGCTTTTCTCCCGGGCTTGGGAGCATTGTGCGCGGCTGGTGGGAACAACGGGCATGAGTGCTTGCAAACCGGCCTTTGGAGGCAGCCAGAAACGTCTTCCAAGGGCTGGAGAGAGCACCACCCCGAAGCACTTTTCTCCCGTGCTTGGGAGCATTGTGCGTGGCTGGCTGGAACAGCAGGAAGGAGTCCTTGCAAACCGGCCTTTGGAGGCAGCCGGGGAGGTCTTCCAAGGGCCTGTAGAGAGCACCACCCCGAAGCGCTTTTCTCCCGGGCTTGGGAGCATTGTGCGCGGGTGGCGGGAACAGCAGGCAGGAGTGCTTGAAAACCGGCCTTTGGAGGCAGCCGGGGAGGTCTTCCAGGGCCCGGTGTGAGCACCACCCCAAAAAGCTTTTCTCCCGGGCTTGGGAGCATTGTGCGCGGCTGGTGGGAACAGCGGGTATGAGTGCTTGCAAACTGGCCATTGGAGGCAGACGGGGAGGTCTTCCAAGGGCCCGGACAGAGCAGCACCCCGAAGCGCTTTTCTCCCGTGATTGGGAGCATTGTGCGCGGCTGGCGGGAACAGCGGGCGGGAGTGCTTGCAAACCGGCCTTTGGAGGCAGCCGGGGAGGTCTTCCAAGGGCCAGGAGAGAGCACCACCCCGAAGCGCTTTTCTCCCGGGCTTGAAATATTTGCGCGGATGGCGGGAACAGCGAGTGGGAGTGCTTCCAAACCGGCCTTTGGGGGCAGCCGGGGAGGTCTTCCAAGGGCCCGGACTGATCACCATCCCAAAATGCTTTTCTCCCGGGCTTGGGAGCATTGTGCGTGGCTGGCGGAAGCAGCGGGAATGAGTACTTACAAACCTGCCTTTGGAGGCAGCCGGGGAGGTCTTGAAAGTGCCCGGAGAGAGCACCACCCTGAAGCGCTTTTCTCCCGGGCTTGGGAGCATTGTGCGCGGCTGGCGGGAAAAGCAGGCAGGAGTGCTTGCAAACTGGCCTTTGGAGGCAGCCAAGGAGGTCTTCCAAGGGCCCGGAGTGAGCACCACCCCAAAATGCTTTTCTCCCGGGCTTGGGAGCATTGTGCGTGGCTGGCGGGAACAGCAGGAAGGAGTCCTTGCAAACCGGCCTTTGGAGGCAGCCGGGGAGGTCTTCCAAGGGCCTGTAGAGAGCACCACCCCGAAGCGCTTTTCTCCCGGGCTTGGGAGCATTGTGCGCGAGTGCCGGGAACAGCAGGCAGGAGTGCTTGAAAACCGTCGTTTGGAGGCAGCCGGGGAGGTCTTCCAGGGCCCGGTGTGAGCACCACCCCAAAATGCTTTTCTCCCGGGCTTGGGAGCATTGTGCGTGGCTGGTGGGAACAGCGGGCGGGAGTGCTTGCAAACCGGCCTTTGGAGGCAGCCGGGGAGGTCTTTCAAGGGCCAGGAGAGAGCACCACCCAGAAGCGCTTTTCTCCCGGGCTTGGAACATTTGCGCGGATGGCGGGGACAGCGAGTGGGAGTGCTTCCAAACCGGCCTTTGGGGGCACCCCGGGAGGTCTTCCATGGGCACGGAGAGTACACCACCCCGAAGCGCTTTTCTCCGGGGTTTTGGAGGATTGTGCGTGGCTGGCGGGAACAGCGAGTGGGAGTGCTTGCAAACCGGCCTTTGGGGACAGCCTGGGAGGTCTTCCAAGGGCCAGGAGAGAGCACCACCCCGAAGCACTTTTCTCCCGGTCTTGGGAGCATTGTGCGAGGCTGGCGGGAACAGCGGGCGGGAGTGCTTGCAAACCGGCCTTTGGAGGCAGCCGGGGAGGTCTTCCAAGTGCCCGGAGAGAGCACCATCCCGAAGCACTTTTCTCCCGGAATTGGGAGCATTGTGCACGGCTGTCGGGAACAGCGGACATGAGTGCTTGCAAACCGGCCTTTGTAGGCAGCCGGGGAGGTCTTCCAAGGGCCCGGAGTGAGCACCACCCCAAAATGCTTTTCTCCCGGGCTTGGGAGCATTGTGCGTGGCTGGCGGGAACAGCAGGAAGGAGTCCTTGCAAACCGGCCTTTGGAGGCAGCCGGGGAGGTCTTCCAAGGGCCTGTAGAGAGCACCACCCCGAAGCGCTTTTCTCCCGGGCTTGGGAGCATTGTGCGCGGGTGCCGGGAACAGCAGGCAGGAGTGCTTGAAAACCGTCCTTTGGAGGCAGCCGGGGAGGTCTTCCAGGGCCCAGTGTGAGCACCACCCCAAAATGCTTTTCTCCCGGGCTTGGGAGCATTGTGCGTGGCTGGTGGGAACAGCGGGCGGGAGTGCTTGCAAACCGGCCTTTGGAGGCAGCCGGGGAGGTCTTCCAAGGGCCCGGAGAGAGCACCACCCAGAAGCGCTTTTCTCCCGGGCTTGGAACATTTGCGCGGATGGCGGGGACAGCGAGTGGGAGTGCTTCCAAACTGGCCTTTGGGGGCACCCCGGGAGGTCTTCCATGGGCACGGAGAGTACACCACCCCGAAGCGCTTTTCTCCGGGGTTTTGGAGGATTGTGCGTGGCTGGCGGGAACAGCGAGTGGGAGTGCTTGCAAACCGGCCTTTGGGGAAGCTTGGGAGGTCTTCCAAGGGCCCGGAGAGAGCACCACCCCGAAGCACTTTTCTCCCGGTCTTGGGAGCATTGTGCGAGGCTGGCGGGAACAGCGGGCGGGAGTGCTTGCAAACCGGCCTTTGGAGGCAGCCAGGGAGGTCTTCCAAGTGCCCGGAGAGAGCACCATCCCGAAGCACTTTTCTCCCGGAATTGGGAGCATTGTGCACGGCTGTCGGGAACAGCGGACATGAGTGCTTGCAAACCGGCCTTTGTAGGCAGCCGGGAAGGTCTTCCAAGGGCCCGGAGAGAGCACCACCCCAAAATGCTTTTCTCCCGGGCTTGGGAGCATTGTGTGCGGCTGGCGGGTCAGCGGGAGGGAGTTCTTGAAAACCAGACTTTGGAGGGAGCCGGGGAGGTCTTCCAAGGGCCGGGAGAGAGCACCACCCTGAAGCGCTTTTCTCCCGGGCTTGGGAGCATTGTGCGTGGCTGGCGGGAACAGCGGGATTGAGTGCTTGCAAACCGGCCTTTGGAGGCAGCCGGGGAGGTCTTCCAAGGGCCGGGAGAGAGCAACACCCCGAAGCGCTTTTCTCCTGGGCTTGGAGCATTTGCACGGATGGCGGGAACAGCGAGTGGGAGTGCTTGCAAACCGGCCTTTGGGGGCAGCCCGGGAGGTCTTTCTTGGGCCCAGAGAGAACACCACACCGAAAAGCTTTTCTCCCGGGCTTGGGAGCATTGTGCGCGTGTGGCGGGAACAGCAGGCAGAAGTGCTTGCAAACCGGCCTTGGAGGCAGCCAGGGAGGTCTTCCAAGGGCCCGGAGTGAGCACCACCCAAAAATGCTTTTCTCCCGGGCTAGGGAGCATTGTGCGCGGCTGGTGGGAACAGCGAGCATGAGGGCTTGCAAACCGGCCATTGGAGGCAGCCGGGGAGGTCTTCCAGTGGGAGAGGGCCAGTTGTGCTCAGAGGCCCCACAGGCCAGGGGCCGGACCCAGCAGGGCCCCTGCCCCTGGCCAGCCTTGCCCAGACCTTCCTGGCCTCCGGGGGTACTGCCCCACCAAGGGGCAGGCTGCGGGGACTGGGTCCAGACATGCTCGGGCGTCTCCCCTGGCTCATCCCCGCTGGTGCCTTTCCCCTGGGCCTAGGCCTCGGTTGAGGCCTCCTTGGAGAGGAGGTTGCTGGCAGGGGCTGTCTCCACACTGCAAGGTGCTGGAGCTCAGAGGGCCTCGTCAGCGGGAAGGGACCAGCAAGGGGCTGGATGCCCAAGACCTCTTTGGCCCAGCAGCCTCAGGGCAGCAAGGAGAGCAAGAGGCCCAAATTGCCCCTAGGTCGGCTCTGCCCCGTCCCACACAGGCAGCCAGCCCAGCAGCAGCCTGGCAGTCTCTGGCTCCCCCGAGCTCTCTGCCGGTGTAGGGGGCAGGAACAGACGTGTGCATGTCGTTCTGCCTTGGCCTGGGAGTGTGTTCCCCCTGCCTGGCCCCCAGGCTCAGGGGCAAGGGCCTGGAGAGAGCACCACCCCGAAGCGCTTTTCTCCCGGGCTTGGGAGCATTTTGCGTGCTTGGTGGGAACAGTGGGCGGGAGTGCTTGCAAACCGGCCTTTGGAGGCAGCCGGGGAGGTCTTCCAGTGGGAGAGGGCCGGTTGTGCTCAGAGGCCCCACAGGCCAGGGGCAGGACCCAGCAGGGACCCTGCCCCTGGCCAGCCTTGCCCAGACCTTCCTGCCTCCGGGGTTACAGCCCCATCAAGGGGCAAGCTGCGGGGACTGGGTCCAGACATGCCCGGGTGCCTCCCCAGTCTCATCACCGCTGGTGCCTTTCCCCTGGGCCTAGGCCTCGGTTGAGGCCTCCTTGGAGAGGAGGTTGCTGGCAGGGGCTGTCTCCACACTGCAAGGTGCTGGAGCTCAGAGGGCCTCGTCAGAGGGAAGGGATCAGCAAGGGGCTGGATGCCCAAGACCTCTTTGGCCCAGCAGCCTCAGGGCAGCAGGGAGAGCAAGAGGCCCAACTTGCCCCTAGGTCGGCTCTGCCCCTTCCCACACAGGCGGCCAGCCCAGCAGCTGCCTGACAGACTCTGGCTCCCCTGAGCTCTCTGCCGGTGCAGGGGGAAGGAACAGACATGTGCATGTGGTTCTGCCTTTGCCTGGGAGTGTGTTCCCCGTGCATTGCCCCCAGGCTCAGGGGCAAGGGCCCGGTGAGAGCACCACCCCGAAGTGCTTTTCTCCCGGGCTTGGGAGCATTGTGCGCGCCTGCTGGGAACAGTGGGCAGGAGTGTAGGCAAACCGGCCTTTGGAGGCAGCCGGGGAGGTCTTCCAGTGGGAGAGGGCCGGTTGTGCTCAGAGGCCCCACAGGCCAGGGGCCGGACGCAGCAGGGCCCCTGCCCCTGGCCAGCCTTGCCCAGACCTTCCTGGCCTCCGGGGGTACTGCCCCACCAAGGGGCAGGCTGCGGGGACTGGGTCCAGACATGCTCGGGCGCCTCCCCTGGCTCATCCCCGCTGGTGCCTTTCCCCTGGGCCTAGGCCTCGGTTGAGGCCTCCTAGGAGAGGAGGTTCCTGGCAGGGGCTGTCTCCACACTGCAAGGTGCTGGAGCTCAGAGGGCCTCGTCAGAGGGAAGGGACCAGTAAGGGGCTAGATGCCCAAGACGTATTTGGCCCAGCAGCCTCAGGGAAGCAGGGAGATCAAGAGGCCCAACTTGCCCCTAGGTCGGCTCTGCCCCTTCCCACACAGGCGGCCAGCCCAGCAGCTGCCTGACAGCCTCTGGCTCCCCCGAGCTCTCTGCCGGTGCAGGGGATAGGAACAGACGTGTGCATATCGTTCTGCCTTGGCCTGGGAGTGTGTTCCCCCTGCCTGGCCCCCAGGCTCAGGGGCAAGGGCCCGGAGAGAGCACCACCCCGAAGCGCTTTTCTCCCGGGCTTGGGAGCATTTTGCGTGCTTGGTGGGAACAGTGGGCGGGAGTGCTTGCAAACCGGCCTTTTGAGGCAGCCGGGGAGGTCTTCCAGTGGGAGAGGGCCGGTTGTGCTCAGAGGCCCCACAGGCCAGGGGCAGGACCCAGCAGGGCCCCTGCCCCTGGCCAGCCTGGCGCAGACCTTCCTGCCTCCGGGGTTACAGCCCCACCAAGGGGAAGGCTGCGGGGACTGGGTCCAGACATGCCCGGGCGCCTCCCCAGTCTCATCACCGCTGGTGCCTTTCCCCTGGGCCTAGGCCTCGGTTGAGGCCTCCTTGGAGAGGAGGTTGCTGGCAGGGGCTGTCTCCACACTGCAAGGTGCTGGAGCTCAGAGGGCCTCGTCAGAGGGAAGGGACCAGCAAGGGGCTGGATGCCCAAGACCTCTTTGGCCCAGCAGCCTCAGGGCAGCAGGGAGAGCAAGAGGCCCAACTTGCCCCTAGGTCGGCTCTGCCCCTTCCCACACAGGCGGCCAGCCCAGCAGCTGCCTGACAGACTCTGGCTCCCCCGAGCTCTCTGCCGGTGCAGGGGGCAGGAACAGACGTGTGCATGTGGTTCTGCCCTGGCCTGGGAGTGTGTTCCCAGTGCATTGCCCCCAGGCTCAGGGGCAAGGGCCCGGTGAGAGCACCACCCCGAAGTGCTTTTCTCCCGGGCTTGGGAGCATTGTGCGCGCATGCTGGGAACAGTGGGCGGGAGCGCTTGCAAACCGGCCTTTGGAGGCAGCCGGGGAGGTCTTCCAGTGGGAGAGGGCCGGTTGTGCTCAGAGGCCCCACAGGCCAGGGGCAGGACCCAGCAGGGCCCCTGCCCCTGGCCAGCCTTGCCCAGACCTTCCTGGCCTCCGGGTGTACTGCCCCACCAAGGGGCAGGCTGTGGGGACTGGGTCCAGACATGCTCGGGTGCCTCCCCTGGCTCATCCCCGCTGGTGCCTTTCCCCTGGGCCTAGGCCTTGGTTGAGGCTTCCTTGGAGAGGAGGTTGCTGGCAGGGGCTGTCTCCACACTGCAAGGTGCTGGAGCTCAGAGGGCTTTGTCAGAGGGAAGGGACCAGTAAGGGGCTGGATGCCCAAGACCTCTTTGGCCCAGCAGCCTCAGGGCAGCAGGGAGAGCAAGAGGTCCAACTTGCCCCTAGGGCGGCTCTGCCCCTTCCCACACAGGCGGCAAACCCAGCAGCTGCCTGACAGACTCTGGCTCCCCCAAGCTCTCTGCCGGTGCAGGGGACAGGAACAGACGTGTGCATGTGGTTCTGCCTTTGCCTGGGAGTGTGGACCCCTGCCTGGCCCCCAGGCTCAGGGGCAAGGGCCCGGAGAGAGCACCACCCCGAAGCGCTTTTCTCCCGGGCTTGGGATCATTGTGCGCGCCTGGCGGGAACAGCGGATGGGAGTGCTTGCAAAGCGGCCTTTGGAGGCAGCCGGGGAGGTCTTCCAGCGGGAGAGTGCCGGTTGTGCTCAGAGGCCCCACAGGCCAGGGGCAGGACCCAGCAGTGTCCCTGGCCCTGGCAGCCTTGCCCAGACCTTCCTGGCCTCTGGGGGTACTGCGCCACCAAGGGGCAGATTGCCGGGACTGGGTCCAGACATGCCCGGGCGCATCCCCAGGCTCATCCCCACTGGTGCCTTTCCCCTGGGCCTAGGCCTCGGTTGAGGCCTCCTTGGAGAGGAGGTTGCTGGCAGGGGCTGTCTCCACACTGCGAGGTGCTGGAACTCAGAGGGCCTCGTCAGAGGGAAGGGACCAGCAAAGGGCTGGATGCCCAAGACCTCTTTGGCCCAGCAGCCTCAGGGCAGCAGGGAGAGCAAGAGGCCCAACTTGCCCCTAGGTCGGCTCTGCCCCTTCCCACACAGGCAGACAGCCCAGCAGCTGCCTGGCAGACTCTGGCTCCCCCGAGCTCTCTGCCGGTGCAGGGGGCAGCAACAGACGTGTGCATGTGGTTCTGACTTGGCCTGGGAGTGTGGAACCCCTGCCTGGCCCCCAGGCTCAGGGGCAAGGGCCCGGAGAGAGAACCACCCCGAAGCGGTTTTCTCCCGGGCTTGGGAGCATTGTGCGTGCCTGGCGGGAACAGCGGGCGGGAGTGCTAGCAAACCGGCCTTTGGAGGCAGCCGGGGAGGTCTTCCAGCGGGAGACGGCCGGTTGTGCTCAGAGGCCCCACAGGCCATGGGCAGGATCCAGCAGGGCCCCTGCCCCTGGCCAGCCTTGCCCAGACCTTCCTGCCTCCGGGGGTACAGCCCCACCAAGGGGCAGGCTGCGGGGACTGGGTCCAGACATGCCCGGGCGCCTCCCCAGGCTCATCCCTGCTGGTGACTTTCCCCTGGGCCTAGGCCTCGGTTGAGGCCTCGTTGCAGAGGAGGTTGCTGGCAGGGGCTGTCTCCACACTGCAAGGTGCTGGAGCTCAGAGGGCCTCGTCAGAGGGAAGGGACCAGCAAAGGGCTGGATGCCCAAGACCTCTTTGGCCCAGCAGCCTCAGGGCAGCAGGGAGAGCAAGAGGCCCAACTTGCCCCTAGGTCGGCTCTGCCCCTTCCCACACAGGCGGCCAGCCCAGCAGCTGCCTGACAGACTCTGGCTCCCCTGAGCTCTCTGCCGCTGCAGGGGGCAGATCAGACGTGTGCATGTGCTTCTGCCATGGCCTGGGAGTGTGGACACCCTGCCTTACACCCAGGTTCAGGTGCAAGGGCCCGGAGAGAGCACCACCCTGAAGCGCTTTTCTCCCGGGCTTGGGAGCATTGTGCACGCCTGCTGGGAACAGTGGGAGGGAGCGCTTGCAAACCGGCCTTTGGAGGCAGCCGGGGAGGTCTTCCAGTGGGAGAGGGCCGGTTGTGCTCAGAGGCCCCACAGGCCAGGGGCAGGACGCAGCAGGGCCCGTGCCCCTGGCCAGCCTTGCCCAGACCTTCCTGGCCTCCGGGGGCACTGCCCCACCAAGGGGCAGGCTGCGGGGACTGGGTCCAGACATGTCCGTGCGCCTCCCCAGGATCATCCCCGCTGGTGCCTTTCCCCTGGGCGTAGGCCTCGGTTGAGGCCTCTTTGGAGAGGAGGTTGCTGGCAGGGGCTGTCTCCACACTGCAAGGTGCTGGAGCTCAGAGGGCCTCGTCAGAGGGAAGGGACCAGCAAAGGGCTGGATGCCCAAGACCTCTTTGACCCCGCAGCCTCAGGGCAGCAGGGAGAGCAAGAGGCCCAACTTGCCCCTAGGTCGGCTCTTCCCCGTCCCACACAGGCAGCCAGCCCAGCAGCAGCCTGGCAGTCTCTGGCTCCCCCGAGCTCTCTGCCAGTGTAGGGGGCAGGAACAGACGTGTGCATGTCGTTCTGCCTTGGCCTGGGATTGTGTTCCCCCTGCCTGGCCCCCAGGCTCAGGGGCAAGGGCCCGGAGAGAGCACCAGCCCGAAGCGCTTTTCTCCCGGGCTTGGGAGCATTGTGCGGGCCTGGCGGGAACAGCGGGCTGGAGTGCTTGCAAACCGGCCTTTAGAGGCAGACGGGGAGGTCTTCCAGCGGGAGAGTGCCGGTTTTGCTCAGAGGCCCCACAGGCCAGGGGCAGGACCCAGCAGTATCCTTGCCCCTGGCAGCCTTGCCCAGACCTTCCTGCCTCCGGGGGTACAGCCCCACCAAGGGGCAGGCTGCGGGGACTGGGTCCAGACATGCCCGGGCGCCTCCCCAGGCTCATCCCCGCTGGTGCCTTTCCCCTGGGCCTAGGCCTCGGTTGAGGCCTCGTTGCAGAGGAGGTTGCTGGCAGGGGCTGTCTCCACACTGCAAGGTGCTGGAGCTCAGAGGGCCTCGTCAGAGGGAAGGGATCAGCAAGGGGCTGGATGCCCAAGACCTCTTTGGCCCAGCAGCCTCAGGGCAGCAGGGAGAGCAAGAGGCCCAACTTGCCCCTAGGTCGGCTCTGCCCCTTCCCACACAGGCGGCCAGCCCAGCAGCTGCCTGACAGACTCTGGCTCTGCCGAGCTCTCTGCCGGTGCAGGGGGCAGATCAGTCGTGTGCATGTGGTTCTACCTTGGCCTGGAAGTGTGGACACCCTGCCTTGCCCCCAGGTTCAGGGGCAAGGGCCCGGAGAGAGCACCACCCTGAAGCGCTTTTCTCCCGGGCTTGGGAGCATTGTGCACGCCTGCTGGGAACAGTTGGAGGGAGCGCTTGCAAACCGGCCTTTGGAGGCAGCCGGGGAGGTCTTCCAGTGGGAGAGGGCCGGTTGTGCTCAGAGTCCCCACAGGCCAGGGGCAGGACGCAGCAGGGCCCGTGTCCCTGGCCAGCCTTGCCCAGACCTTCCTGGCCTCCGGGGGTACTGCCCCACCAAGGGGCAGGCTGCGGGGACTGGGTCCAGACATGCTCGGGCGCCTCCCCTGGCTCATCCCCGCTGGTGCCTTTCCCCTGGGCCTAGGCCTCGGTTGAGGCCTCCTTGGAGAGGAGGTTGCTGGCAGGGGCTGTTTCCACACTGCAAGGTGCTGGAGCTCAGAGGGCCTCGTCAGAGGGAAGGGACCAGTAAGGGGCTGGATGCCCAAGACGTCTTTGGCCCAGCAGCCTCAGGGCAGCAGGGAGAGCAAGAGGCCCAACTTGCCCCTAGGGCGGCTCTGCCCCTTCCCACACAGGCGGCCAACCCAGCAGCTGCCTGACAGACTCTGGCTCCCCCAAGGTCTCTGGCAGTGCAGGGGACAGGAACAGACGTGGGCATGTGGTTCTGCCTTGGCCTGGGAGTGTGTTCCCCCTGCCTTGCCCCCAGGCTCAGGGGCAAGGGCCCGGAGAGAGCACCACCCCGAAGCGCTTTTCTCACCGGCTTGGGAACATTGTGCGAGCCTGGCGTGAACAGCGGGCGGGAGTGTTTGCAAACAGGACTTTGGAGGCAGCCGGGGAGGTCTTCCAGTGGGAGAGGGCCGGTTGTGCTCAGAGGCCCCACAGGCCAGGGGCAGGACCCAGCAGGGCCCCTGCCCCTGGCCAGCCTTGCCCAGACCTTCCTGGCCTCCGGGGGTACTGCCCCACCAAGGGGCAGGCTGTGGGGACTGGGTCCAGACATGTCCGTGCGCCTCCCCAGGATCATCCCCGCTGGTGCCTTTCCCCTGGGCGTAGGCCTCGGTTGAGGCCTCTTTGGAGAGGAGGTTGCTGGCAGGCGCTGTCTCCACACTGCAAGGTGCTGGAGCTCAGAGGGCCTCGTCAGAGGGAAGGGACCAGCAAAGGGCTGGATGCCCAAGACCTCTTTGGCCCAGCAGCCTCAGGGCAGCAGGGAGAGCAAGAGGCCCAACTTGCCCCTAGGTCGGCTCTGCCCCTTCCCACACAGGCGGCCAGCCCAGCAGCTGCCTGACAGACTCTGGCTCCCCCGAGCTCTCTGCCGGTGCACGGGTCAGGAACAGACGTGTGCATGTGGTTCTGCCTTGGTCTGGGAGTGTGGACCCACTGCCTGGCCCCCAGGCTCAGGGGCAAGGGCCCGGAGAGAGCAACACCCCGAAGTGCTTTTCTCCCGGGCTTGGGAGCATTGTGCGTGCCTGGCAAGAACAGCGGGCGGGAGTGTTGCAAACCGGCCTTTGGAGGCAGCCGGGGAGGTCTTCCAGTGGGAGAGGGCCGGTTGTGCTCAGAGGCCCCAGAGGCCATGGGCAGGACCCAGCAGGGCGCCTGCCCCTGGCCAGCCTTGCCCAGACCTTCCTGGCCTCCGGGGGTACTGCCCCACCAAGGGGCAGGCTGCGGGGACTGGGTCCAGACATGCCCGGGCACCTCCCCAGGCTCATCCCCGCTGGTGCCTTTCCCCTGGGCCTAGGCCTCGGTTGAGGCCTCCTTGGAGAGGAGGTTGCTGGCAGGGGCTGTCTCCACACTGCAAGGTGCTGGAGCTCAGAGGGCCTCGTCAGAGGGAAGGGACCAGCAAGGGGCTGGATGCCCAAGACCTCTTTGGCCCAGCAGCCTCAGGGCAGCAGGGAGAGCAAGAGGCCCAACTTGCCCCTAGGTCGGCTCTGCCCCTTCCCACACAGGCGGCCAGCCCAGCAGCTGCCTGACAGACTCTGGCTCCCCTGAGCTCTCTGCCGGTGCAGGGGGCAGGAACAGACGTGTGCATGTGGTTCTGCCTTGGTCTGGGAGTGTGGACCCACTGCCTGGTCCCCAGGCTCAGGGGCAAGGGCCCGGAGAGAGCAACACCCCGAAGTGCTTTTCTCCCGGGCTTGGGAGCATTGTGCGTGGCTGGTGGGAACAGCGGGCGGGAGTGCTTGCAAACCGGCCTTTGGAGGCAGCCGGGGAGGTCTTCCAAGGGCCAGGAGAGAGCACCACCCAGAAGCGCTTTTCTCCCGGGCTTGGAACATTTGCGCGGATGGCGGGGACAGCGAGTGGGAGTGCTTCCAAACCGGCCTTTGGGGGCACCCCGGGAGGTCTTCCATGGGCAGGGAGAGTACACCACCCCGAAGCGCTTTTCTCCGGGGTTTTGGAGGATTGTGCGTTGCTGGCGGGAACAGCGAGTGGGAGTGCTTGCAAACCGGCCTTTGGGGACAGCCTGGGAGGTCTTCCAAGGGCCAGGAGAGAGCACCACCCCGAAGCACTTTTCTCCCGGTCTTGGGAGCATTGTGCGAGGCTGGCGGGAACAGCGGGCGGGAGTGCTTGCAAACCGGCCTTTGGAGGCAGCCGGGGAGGTCTTCTCAGTGCCCGGAGAGAGCACCATCCCGAAGCACTTTTCTCCCGGAATTGGGAGCATTGTGCACGGCTGTCGGGAACAGCGGACATGAGTGCTTGCAAACTGGCCTTTGTAGGCAGCCGGGGAGGTCTTCCTAGGGCCCGGAGTGAGCACCACCCCAAAATGCTTTTCTCCCGGGCTTGGGAGCATTGTGCGCGGCTGGCGGGAACAGCAGGCAGGAGTGCTTGCAAACTGGCCTTTGGAGGCAGCCGGGGAGGTCTTCCAAGGGCCCGGAGTGAGCACCACCCCAAAATGCTTTTCTCCCGGGCTTGGGAGCATTGTGCGTGGCTGGCGGGAACAGCAGGAAGGAGTCCTTGCAAACCGGCCTTTGGAGGCAGCCGGGGAGGTCTTCCAAGGGCCTGTAGAGAGCACCACCCCGAAGCGCTTTTCTCCCGGGCTTGGGAGCATTGTGCGCGGGTGCCGGGAACAGCAGGCAGGAGTGCTTGAAAACCGTCCTTTGGAGGCACCCGGGGAGGTCTTCCAGGGCCCAGTGTGAGCACCACCCCAAAATGCTTTTCTCCCGGGCTTGGGAGCATTGTGCGTGGCTGGTGGGAACAGCGGGCGGGAGTGCTTGCAAACCGGCCTTTGGAGGCAGCCGGGGAGGTCTTCCAAGGGCCCGGAGAGAGCACCACCCAGAAGCGCTTTTCTCCCGGGCTTGGAACATTTGCGCGGATGGCGGGGACAGCGAGTGGGAGTGCTTCCAAACCGGCCTTTGGGGGCACCCCGGGAGGTCTTCCATGGGCACGGAGAGTACACCACCCCGAAGCGCTTTTCTCCGGGGTTTTGGAGGATTGTGCGTGGCTGGCGGGAACAGCGAGTGGGAGTGCTTGCAAACCGGCCTTTGGGGAAGCTTGGGAGGTCTTCCAAGGGCCCGGAGAGAGCACCACCCCGAAGCACTTTTCTCCCGGTCTTGGGAGCATTGTGCGAGGCTGGCGGGAACAGCCGGCGGGAGTGCTTGCAAACCGGCCTTTGGAGGCAGCCGGGGAGGTCTTCCAAGTGCCCGGAGAGAGCACCATCCCGAAGCACTTTTCTCCCGGAATTGGGAGCATTGTGCACGGCTGTCGGGAACAGCGGACATGAGTGCTTGCAAACCGGCCTTTGTAGGCAGCCGGGAAGGTCTTCCAAGGGCCCGGAGAGAGCACCACCCCAAAATGCTTTTCTCCCGGGCTTGGGAGCATTGTGTGCGGCTGGCGGGTCAGCGGGAGGGAGTTCTTGAAAACCAGACTTTGGAGGGAGCCGGGGAGGTCTTCCAAGGGCCGGGAGAGAGCACCACCCCGAAGCGCTTTTCTCCCGGGCTTGGGAGCATTGTGCGTGGCTGGCGGGAACAGCGGGATTGAGTGCTTGCAAACCGGCCTTTGGAGGCAGCCGGGGAGGTCTTCCAAGGGCCGGGAGAGAGCAGCACCCCGAAGCGCTTTTCTCCTGGGCTTGGAGCATTTGCACGGATGGCGGGAACAGCGAGTGGGAGTGCTTGCAAACCGGCCTTTGGGGGCAGCCCGGGAGGTCTTTCTTGGGCCCAGAGAGAACACCACACCGAAAAGCTTTTCTCCCGGGCTTGGGAGCATTGTGCGCGTGTGGCGGGAACAGCAGGCAGAAGTGCTTGCAAACCGGCCTTGGAGGCAGCCAGGGAGGTCTTCCAAGGGCCCGGAGTGAGCACCACCCAAAAATGCTTTTCTCCCGGGCTAGGGAGCATTGTGCGCGGCTGGTGGGAACAGCGAGCATGAGGGCTTGCAAACCGGCCATTGGAGACAGCCGGGGAGGTCTTCCAGTGGGAGAGGGCCAGTTGTGCTCAGAGGCCCCACAGGCCAGGGGCCGGACCCAGCAGGGCCCCTGCCCCTGGCCAGCCTTGCCCAGACCTTCCTGGCCTCCGGGGGTACTGCCCCACAAAGGGGCAGGCTGCGGGGACTGGGTCCAGACATGCTCGGGCGTCTCCCCTGGCTCATCCCCGCTGGTGCCTTTCCCCTGGGCCTAGGCCTCGGTTGAGGCCTCCTTGGAGAGGAGGTTGCTGGCAGGGGCTGTCTCCACACTGCAAGGTGCTGGAGCTCAGAGGGCCTCGTCAGCGGGAAGGGACCAGCAAGGGGCTGGATGCCCAAGACCTCTTTGGCCCAGCAGCCTCAGGGCAGCAAGGAGAGCAAGAAGCCGAAATTGCCCCTAGGTCGGCTCTGCCCCGTCCCACACAGGCAGCCAGCCCAGCAGCAGCCTGGCAGTCTCTGGCTCCCCCGAGCTCTCTGCCGCTGTAGGGGGCAGGAACAGACGTGTGCATATCGTTCTGCCTTGGCCTGGGAGTGTGTTCCCCCTGCCTGGCCCCCAGGCTCAGGGGCAAGGGCCTGGAGAGAGCACCACCCCGAAGCGCTTTTCTCCCGGGCTTGGGAGCATTTTGCGTGCTTGGTGGGAACAGTGGGCGGGAGTGCTTGCAAACCGGCCTTTGGAGGCAGCCGGGGAGGTCTTCCAGTGGGAGAGGGCCGGTTGTGCTCAGAGGCCCCACAGGCCAGGGGCAGGACCCAGCAGGGCCCCTGCCCCTGGCCAGCCTTGCCCAGACCTTCCTGCCTCCGGGGTTACAGCCCCATCAAGGGGCAAGCTGCGGGGACTGGGTCCAGACATGCCCGGGCGCCTCCCCAGTCTCATCCCCGCTGGTGCCTTTCCCCTGGGCCTAGGCCTCGGTTGAGGCCTCCTTGGAGAGGAGGTTGCTGGCAGGGGCTGTCTCCACACTGCAAGGTGCTGGAGCTCAGAGGGCCTCGTCAGAGGGAAGGAATCAGCAAGGGGCTGGATGCCCAAGACCTCTTTGGCCCAGCAGCCTCAGGGCAGCAGGGAGAGCAAGAGGCCCAACTTGCCCCTAGGTCGGCTCTGCCCCTTCCCACACAGGCGGCCAGCCCAGCAGCTGCCTGACAGACTCTGGCTCCCCTGAGCTCTCTGCCGGTGCAGGGGGAAGGAACAGACATGTGCATGTGGTTTTGCCTTTGCCTGGGAGTGTGTTCCCCGTGCATTGCCCCCAGGCTCAGGGGCAAGGGCCCGGTGAGAGCACCACCCCGAAGTGCTTTTCTCCCGGGCTTGGGAGCATTGTGCGCGCCTGCTGGGAACAGTGGGCAGGAGTGTAGGCAAACCGGCCTTTGGAGGCAGCCGGGGAGGTCTTCCAGTGGGAGAGGGCCGGTTGTGCTCAGAGGCCCCACAGGCCAGGGGCAGGACGCAGCAGGGCCCCTGCCCCTGGCCAGCCTTGACCAGACCTTCCTGGCCTCCGGGGGTACTGCCCCACCAAGGGGCAGGCTGCGGGGACTGGGTCCAGACATGCTCGGGCGCCTCCCCTGGCTCATCCCCGCTGGTGCCTTTCCCCTGGGCCTAGGCCTCGGTTGAGGCCTCCTAGGAGAGGAGGTTCCTGGCAGGGGCTGTCTCCACACTGCAAGGTGCTGGAGCTCAGAGGGCCTCGTCAGAGGGAAGGGACCAGTAAGGGGCTAGATGCCCAAGACGTATTTGGCCCAGCAGCCTCAGGGAAGCAGGGAGATCAAGAGGCCCAACTTGCCCCTAGGTCGGCTCTGCCCCTTCCCACACAGGCGGCCAGCCCAGCAGCTGCCTGACAGCCTCTGGCTCCCCCGAGCTCTCTGCCGGTGCAGGGGATAGGAACAGACGTGTGCATATCGTTCTGCCTTGGCCTGGGAGTGTGTTTCCCCTGCCTGGCCCCCAGGCTCAGGGGCAAGGGCCCGGAGAGAGCACCACCCCGAAGCGCTTTTCTCCCGGGCTTGGGAGCATTTGCGTGCTTGGTGGGAACAGTGGGCGGGAGTGCTTGCAAACCGGCCTTTGGAGGCAGCCGGGGAGGTCTTCCAGTGGGAGAGGGCCGGTTGTGCTCAGAGGCCCCACAGGCCCGGGGCAGGACCCAGCAGGTCCCCTGCCCCTGGCCAGCCTGGCCCAGACCTTCCTGCCTCCGGCGTTACAGCCCCACCAAGGGGAAGGCTGCGGGGACTGGGTCCAGACATGCCCGGGCGCCTCCCCAGTCTCATCACCGCTGGTGCCTTTCCCCTGGGCCTAGGCCTCGGTTGAGGCCTCCTTGGAGAGGAGGTTGCTGGCAGGGGCTGTCTCCACACTGCAAGGTGCTGGAGCTCAGAGGGCCTCGTCAGAGGGAAGGGACCAGCAAGGGGCTGGATGCCCAAGACCTCTTTGGCCCAGCAGCCTCAGGGCAGCAGGGAGAGCAAGAGGCCCAACTTGCCCCTAGGTCGGCTCTGCCCCTTCCCACACAGGCGGCCAGCCCAGCAGCTGCCTGACAGACTCTGGCTCTGCCGAGCTCTCTGCCGGTGCAGGGGGCAGATCAGTCGTGTGCATGTGGTTCTGCCTTGGCCTGGGAGTGTGGACACCCTGCCTTGCCCCCAGGTTCAGGGGCAAGGGCCCGGAGAGAGCACCACCCTGAAGCGCTTTTCTCCCGGGCTTGGGAGCATTGTGCACGCCTGCTGGGAATAGTTGGAGGGAGGGTTTGCAAACCGGCCTTTGGAGGCAGCCAGGGAGGTCTTCCAGTGGGAGAGGGCCGGTTGTGCTCAGAGGCCCCACAGGCCAGGGGCAGGACGCAGCAGGGCCCGTGTCCCTGGCCAGCCTTGCCCAGACCTTCCTGGCCTCCGGGGGTACTGCCCCACCAAGGGGCAGGCTGCGGGGACTGGGTCCAGACATGCTCGGGCGCCTCCCCTGGCTCATCCCCGCTGGTGCCTTTCCCCTGGGCCTAGGCCTCGGTTGAGGCTTCCTTGGAGAGGAGGTTGCTGGCAGGGGCTGTGCCACACTGCAAGGTGCTGGAACTTAGAGGGCCTCGTCAGAGGGAAGGGACCAGTAAGGGGCTGGATGCACAAGACGTTTTTGGCCCAGCAGCCTCAGGGCAGCAGGGAGAGCAAGAGGCCCAACTTGCCCCTAGGGCGTCTCTGCCCCTTCCCACACAGGCGGCCAACCCAGCAGCTGCCTGACAGACTCTGGCTCCCCCAAGGTCTCTGGCAGTGCAGGGGACAGGAACAGACGTGGGCATGTGGTTCTGCCTTGGCCTGGGAGTGTGTTCCCCCTGCCTTGCCCCCAGGCTCAGGGGCAAGGGCCCGGAGAGAGCACCACCCCGAAGCGCTTTTCTCACGGGCTTGGGAGCATTGTGCGAGCCTGGCGTGAAGAGCGGGCGGGAGTGTTTGCAAACAGGACTTTGGAGGCAGCCGGGGAGGTCTTCCAGTGGGAGAGGGCCGGTTGTGCTCAGAGGCCCCACAGGCCAGGGGCAGGACCCAGCAGGGCCCCTGCCCCTGGCCAGCCTTGCCCAGACCTTCCTGGCCTCCGGGGGTACTGCCCCACCAAGGGGCAGGCTGTGGGGACTGGGTCCAGACATGTCCGTGCGCCTCCCCAGGATCATCCCCGCTGGTGCCTTTCCCCTGGGCGTAGGCCTAGGTTGAGGCCTCTTTGGAGAGGAGGTTGCTGGCAGGCGCTGTCTCCACACTGCAAGGTGCTGGAGCTCAGAGGGCCTCGTCAGAGGGAAGGGACCAGCAAAGGGCTGGATGCCCAAGACCTCTTTGGCCCAGCAGCCTCAGGGCAGCAGGGAGAGCAAGAGGCCCAACTTGCCCCTAGGTCGGCTCTGCCCCTTCCCACACAGGCGGCCAGCCCAGCAGCTGCCTGACAGACTCTGGCTCCCCCGAGCTCTCTGCCGGTGCACGGGTCAGGAACAGACGTGTGCATGTGGTTCTGCCTTGGTCTGGGAGTGTGGACCCACTGCCTGGCCCCCAGGCTCAGGGGCAAGGGCCCGGAGAGAGCAACACCCCGAAGTGCTTTTCTCCCGGGCTTGGGAGCATTGTGCGTGCCTGGCAAGAACAGCGGGCGGGAGTGTTGCAAACCGGCCTTTGGAGGCAGCCGGGGAGGTCTTCCAGTGGGAGAGGGCCGGTTGTGCTCAGAGGCCCCAGAGGCCATGGGCAGGACCCAGCAGGGCGCCTGCCCCTGGCCAGCCTTGCCCAGACCTTCCTGGCCTCCGGGGGTACTGCCCCACCAAGGGGCAGGCTGCGGGGACTGGGTCCAGACATGCCCGGGCACCTCCCCAGGCTCATCCCCGCTGGTGCCTTTCCCCTGGGCCTAGGCCTCGGTTGAGGCCTCCTTGGAGAGGAGGTTGCAGGCAGGGGCTGTCTCCACACTGCAAGGTGCTGGAGCTCAGAGGGCCTCGTCAGAGGGAAGGGACCAGCAAGGGGCTGGATGCCCAAGACCTCTTTGGCCCAGCAGCCTCAGGGCAGCAGGGAGAGCAAGAGGCCCAACTTGCCCCTAGGTCGGCTCTGCCCCTTCCCACACAGGCGGCCAGCCCAGCAGCTGCCTGACAGACTCTGGCTCCCCTGAGCTCTCTGCCGGTGCAGGGGGCAGGAACAGACGTGTGCATGTGGTTCTGCCTTGGCCTGGGAGTGTGTTTCCCCTGCATTGCCCCCAGGCTCAGGGGCAAGGGCCCGGTGAGAGCACCACCCCGAAGCGCTTTTCTCCCTGGCTTGGGAGCATTGTGCGTGGCTGGTGGGAACAGCGGGCGGGAGTGCTTGCAAACCGGCCTTTGGAGGCAGCCGGGGAGGTCTTCCAAGGGCCAGGAGAGAGCACCACCCAGAAGCGCTTTTCTCCCGGGCTTGGAACATTTGCGCGGATGGCGGGGACAGCGAGTGGGAGTGCTTCCAAACCGGCCTTTGGGGGCACCCCGGGAGGTCTTCCATGGGCACGGAGAGTACACCACCCCGAAGCGCTTTTCTCCGGGGTTTTGGAGGATTGTGCGTGGCTGGCGGGAACAGCGAGTGGGAGTGCTTGCAAACCGGCCTTTGGGGACAGCCTGGGAGGTCTTCCAAGGGCCAGGAGAGAGCACCACCCCGAAGCACTTTTCTCCCGGTCTTGGGAGCATTGTGCGAGGCTGGCGTGAACAGCGGGCGGGAGTGCTTGCAAACCGGCCTTTGGAGGCAGCCGGGGAGGTCTTCCAAGTGCCCGGAGAGAGCACCATCCCGAAGCACTTTTCTCCCGGAATTGGGAGCATTGTGCACGGCTGTCGGGAACAGCGGACATGAGTGCTTGCAAACCGGCCTTTGTAGGCAGCCGGGGAGGTCTTCCTAGGGCCCGGAGTGAGCACCACCCCAAAATGCTTTTCTCCCGGGCTTGGGAGCATTGTGCGCGGCTGGCGGGAACAGCAGGCAGGAGTGCTTGCAAACTGGCCTTTGGAGGCAGCCGGGGAGGTCTTCCAAGGGCCCGGAGTGAGCACCACCCCAAAATGCTTTTCTCCCGGGCTTGAGAGCATTGTGCGTGGCTGGCGGGAACAGCAGGAAGGAGTCCTTGCAAACCGGCCTTTGGAGGCAGCCGGGGAGGTCTTCCAAGGGCCTGTAGAGAGCACCACCCCGAAGCGCTTTTCTCCCGGGCTTGGGAGCATTGTGCGCGGGTGCCGGGAACAGCAGGCAGGAGTGCTTGAAAACCGTCCTTTGGAGGCAGCCGGGGATGTCTTCCAGGGCCCAGTGTGAGCACCACCCCAAAATGCTTTTCTCCCGGACTTGGGAGCATTGTGCGTGGCTGGTGGGAACAGCGGGCGGGAGTGCTTGCAAACCGGCCTTTGGAGGCAGCCGGGGAGGTCTTCCAAGGGCCCGGAGAGAGCACCACCCAGAAGCGCTTTTCTCCCGGGCTTGGAACATTTGCGCGGATGGCGGGACAGCGAGTGGGAGTGCTTCCAAACCGGCCTTTGGGGGCACCCCGGGAGGTCTTCCATGGGCACGGAGAGTACACCACCCCGAAGCGCTTTTCTCCGGGGTTTTGGAGGATTGTGCGTGGCTGGCGGGAACAGCGAGTGGGAGTGCTTGCAAACCGGCCTTTGGGGAAGCTTGGGAGGTCTTCCAAGGGCCCGGAGAGAGCACCACCCCGAAGCACTTTTCTCCCGGTCTTGGGAGCATTGTGCGAGGCTGGCGGGAACAGCGGGTGGGAGTGCTTGCAAACCGGCCTTTGGAGGCAGCCGGGGAGGTCTTCCAAGTGCCCGGAGAGAGCACCATCCCGAAGCACTTTTCTCCCGGAATTGGGAGCATTGTGCACGGCTGTCGGGAACAGCGGACATGAGTGCTTGCAAACCGGCCTTTGTAGGCAGCCGGGAAGGTCTTCCAAGGGCCCGGAGAGAGCACCACCCCAAAATGCTTTTCTCCCGGGCTTGGGAGCATTGTGTGCGGCTGGCGGGTCAGCGGGAGGGAGTTCTTGAAAACCAGACTTTGGAGGGAGCCGGGGAGGTCTTCCAAGGGCCGGGAGAGAGCACCACCCCGAAGCGCTTTTCTCCCGGGCTTGGGAGCATTGTGCGTGGCTGGCGGGAACAGCGGGATTGAGTGCTTGCAAACCGGCCTTTGGAGGCAGCCGGGGAGGTCTTCCAAGGGCCGGGAGAGAGCAGCACCCCGAAGCGCTTTTCTCCTGGGCTTGGAGCATTTGCACGGATGGCGGGAACAGCGAGTGGGAGTGCTTGCAAACCGGCCTTTGGGGGCAGCCCGGGAGGTCTTTCTTGGGCCCAGAGAGAACACCACACCGAAAAGCTTTTCTCCCGGGCTTGGGAGCATTGTGCGCGTGTGGCGGGAACAGCAGGCAGAAGTGCTTGCAAACCGGCCTTGGAGGCAGCCAGGGAGGTCTTCCAAGGGCCCGGAGTGAGCACCACCCAAAAATGCTTTTCTCCCGGGCTAGGGAGCATTGTGCGCGGCTGGTGGGAACAGCGAGCATGAGGGCTTGCAAACCGGCCATTGGAGACAGCCGGGGAGGTCTTCCAGTGGGAGAGGGCCAGTTGTGCTCAGAGGCCCCACAGGCCAGGGGCCGGACCCAGCAGGGCCCCTGCCCCTGGCCAGCCTTGCCCAGACCTTCCTGGCCTCCGGGGGTACTGCCCCACCAAGGGGCAGGCTGCGGGGACTGGGTCCAGACATGCTCGGGCGCCTCCCCTGGCTCATCCCCGCTGGTGCCTTTCCCCTGGGCCTAGGCCTCTGTTGAGGCCTCCTTGGAGAGGAGGTTGCTGGCAGGGGCTGTCTCCACACTGCAAGGTGCTGGAGCTCAGAGGGCCTCGTCAGCGGGAAGGGACCAGCAAGGGGCTGGAGGCCCAAGACCTCTTCGGCCCAGCAGCCTCAGGGCAGCAAGGAGAGCAAGAGGCCCAAATTGCCCCTAGGTCAGCTCTGCCCCGTCCCACACAGGCAGCCAGCCCAGCAGCAGCCTGGCAGTCTCTGGCTCCCCCGAGCTCTCTGCCGGTGTAGGGGGCAGGAACAGACGTGTGCATAACGTTCTGCCTTGGCCTGGGAGTGTGTTCCCCCTGCCTGGCCCCCAGGCTCAGGGGCAAGGGCCTGGAGAGAGCACCACCCCGAAGCGCTTTTCTCCCGGGCTTGGCAGCATTTTGCGTGCTTGGTGGGAACAGTGGGCGGGAGTGCTTGCAAACCGGCCTTTGGAGGCAGCCGGGGAGGTCTTCCAGTGGGAGAGGGCCGGTTGTGCTCAGAGGCCCCACAGGCCAGGGGCAGGACCCAGCAGGGCCCCTGCCCCTGGCCAGCCTTGCCCAGACCTTCCTGCCTCCGGGGTTACAGCCCCATCAAGGGGCAAGCTGCGGGGACTGGGTCCAGACATGCCCGGGCGCCTCCCCAGTCTCATCCCCGCTGGTGCCTTTCCCCTGGGCCTAGGCCTCGGTTGAGGCCTCCTTGGAGAGGAGGTTGCTGGCAGGGGCTGTCTCCACACTGCAAGGTGCTGGAGCTCAGAGGGCCTCGTCAGAGGGAAGGGATCAGCAAGGGGCTGGATGCCCAAGACCTCTTTGGCCCAGCAGCCTCAGGGCAGCAGGGAGAGCAAGAGGCCCAACTTGCCCTAGGTCGGCTCTGCCCCTTCCCACACAGGCGGCCAGCCCAGCAGCTGCCTGACAGACTCTGGCTCCCCTGAGCTCTCTGCCGGTGCAGGGGGAAGGAACAGACATGTGCATGTGGTTCTGCCTTTGCCTGGGAGTGTGTTCCCCGTGCATTGCCCCCAGGCTCAGGGGCAAGGGCCCGGTGAGAGCACCACCCCGAAGTGCTTTTCTCCCGGGCTTGGGAGCATTGTGCGCGCCTGCTGGGAACAGTGGGCAGGAGTGTAGGCAAACCGGCCTTTGGAGGCAGCCGGGGAGGTCTTCCAGTGGGAGAGGGCCGGTTGTGCTCAGAGGCCCCACAGGCCAGGGGCAGGACGCAGCAGGGCCCCTGCTCCTGGCCAGCCTTGCCCAGACCTTCCTGGCCTCCGGGGGTACTACCCCACCAAGGGGCAGGCTGCGGGGACTGGGTCCAGACATGCTCGGGCGCCTCCCCTGGCTCATCCCCGCTGGTGCCTTTCCCCTGGGCCTAGGCCTCGGTTGAGGCCTCCTAGGAGAGGAGGTTCCTGGCAGGGGCTGTCTCCACACTGCAAGGTGCTGGAGCTCAGAGGGCCTCGTCAGAGGGAAGGGACCAGTAAGGGGCTAGATGCCCAAGACCTATTTGGCCCAGCAGCCTCAGGGAAGCAGGGAGATCAAGAGGCCCAACTTGCCCCTAGGTCGGCTCTGCCCCTTCCCACACAGGCGGCCAGCCCAGCAGCTGCCTGACAGCCTCTGGCTCCCCCGAGCTCTCTGCCGGTGCAGGGGATAGGAACAGACGTGTGCATATCGTTCTGCCTTGGCCTGGGAGTGTGTTCCCCCTGCCTGGCCCCCAGGCTCAGGGGCAAGGGCCCGGAGAGAGCACCACCCTGAAGCGCTTTTCTCCCGGGCTTGGGAGCATTTTGCGTGCTTGGTGGGAACAGTGGGCGGGAGTGCTTGCAAACCGGCCTTTGGAGGCAGCCGGGGAGGTCTTCCAGTGGGAGAGGGCCGGTTGTGCTCAGAGGCCCCACAGGCCAGGGGCAGGACCCAGCAGGGCCCCTGCCCCTGGCCAGCCTGGCCCAGAGCTTCCTGCCTCCGGGGTTACAGCCCCACCAAGGGGAAGGCTGCGGGGACTGGGTCCAGACATGCCCGGGCGCCTCCCCAGTCTCATCCCCGCTGGTGCCTTTCCCCTGGGCCTAGGCCTCGGTTGAGGCCTCCTTGGAGAGGAGGTTGCTGGCAGGGGCTGTCTCCACACTGCAAGGTGCTGGAGCTCAGAGGGCCTCGTCAGAGGGAAGGGACCAGCAAGGGGCTGGATGCCCAAGACCTCTTTGGCCCAGCAGCCTCAGGGCAGC
The DNA here is from genome assembly GCF_033118175.1 of Dama dama. NCBI lineage: Eukaryota > Metazoa > Chordata > Mammalia > Artiodactyla > Cervidae > Dama > Dama dama. The sequence goes on along the minus strand of NW_026870920.1, from coordinate 5,289,636 downwards.
AGGGAGAGCAAGAGGCCCAACTTGCCCCTAGGTCGGCTCTGCCCCTTCCCACACAGGCGGCCAGCCCAGCAGCTGCCTGACAGACTCTGGCTCCCCCGAGCTCTCTGCCGGTGCAGGGGGCAGGAACAGACGTGTGCATGTGGTTCTGCCCTGGCCTGGGAGTGTGTTCCCCCTGCATTGCCCCCAGGTTCAGGGGCAAGGGCCCGGTGAGAGCACCACCCCGAAGTGCTTTTCTCCCGGGCTTGGGAGCATTGTGCGCGCATGCTGGGAACAGTGGGCGGGAGCGCTTGCAAACCGGCCTTTGGAGGCAGCCGGGGAGGTCTTCCAGTGGGAGAGGGCCGGTTGTGCTCAGAGGCCCCACAGGCCAGGGGCAGGACGCAGCAGGGCCCCTGCCCCTGGCCAGCCTTGCCCAGACCTTCCTGGCCTCCGGGTGTACTGCCCCACCAAGGGGCAGGCTGTGGGGACTGGGTCCAGACATGCTCGGGTGCCTCCCCTGGCTCATCCCCGCTGGTGCCTTTCCCCTGGGCCTAGGCCTTGGTTGAGGCTTCCTAGCAGAGGAGGTTGCTGGCAGGGGCTGTCTCCACACTGCAAGGTGCTGGAGCTCAGAGGGCTTCGTCAGAGGGAAGGGACCAGTAAGGGGCTGGATGCCCAAGACCTCTTTGGCCCAGCAGCCTCAGGGCAGCAGGGAGAGCAAGAGGTCCAACTTGCCCCTAGGGCGGCTCTGCCCCTTCCCACACAGGCGGCAAACCCAGCAGCTGCCTGACAGACTCTGGCTCCCCCAAGCTCTCTGCCGGTGCAGGGGACAGGAACAGACGTGTGCATGTGGTTCTGCCTTTGCCTGGGAGTGTGGACCCCTGCCTGGCCCCCAGGCTCAGGGGCAAGGGCCCGGAGAGAGCACCACCCCGAAGCGCTTTTCTCCCGGGCTTGGGATCATTGTGCGCGCCTGGCGGGAACAGCGGATGGGAGTGCTTACAAAGCGGCCTTTGGAGGCAGCCGGGGAGGTCTTCCAGCGGGAGAGTGCCAGTTGTGCTCAGAGGCCCCACAGGCCAGGGGCAGGACCCAGCAGTGTCCCTGGCCCTGGCAGCCTTGCCCAGACCTTCCTGGCCTCTGGGGGTACTGCGCCACCAAGGGGCAGATTGCCGGGACTGGGTCCAGACATGCCCGGGCGCATCCCCAGGCTCATCCCCGCTGGTGCCTTTCCCCTGGGCCTAGGCCTCGGTTGAGGCCTCCCTGGAGAGGAGGTTGCTGGCAGGGGCTGTCTCCACACTGCGAGGTGCTGGAACTCAGAGGGCCTCGTCAGAGGGAAGGGACCAGCAAAGGGCTGGATGCCCAAGACCTCTTTGGCCCAGCAGCCTCAGGGCAGCAGGGAGAGCAAGAGGCCCAACTTGCCCCTAGGTCGGCTCTGCCCCTTCCCACACAGGCAGCCAGCCCAGCAGCTGCCTGGCAGACTCTGGCTCCCCCGAGCTCTCTGCCGGTGCAGGGGGCAGCAACAGACGTGTGCATGTGGTTCTGACTTGGCCTGGGATTGTGGAACCCCTGCCTGGCCCCCAGGCTCAGGGGCAAGGGCCCGGAGAGAGAACCACCCCGAAGCGGTTTTCTCCCGGGCTTGGGAGCATTGTGCGTGCCTGGCGGGAACAGCGGGCGGGAGTGCTAGCAAACCGGCCTTTGGAGGCAGCCGGGGAGGTCTTCCAGCGGGAGACGGCCGGTTGTGCTCAGAGGCCCCACAGGCCATGGGCAGGATCCAGCAGGGCCCCTGCCCCTGGCCAGCCTTGCCCAGACCTTCCTGCCTCCGGGGGTACAGCCCCACCAAGGGGCAGGCTGCGGGGACTGGGTCCAGACATGCCCGGGCGCCTCCCCAGGCTCATCCCTGCTGGTGACTTTCCCCTGGGCCTAGGCCTCGGTTGAGGCCTCGTTGCAGAGGAGGTTGCTGGCAGGGGCTGTCTCCACACTGCAAGGTGCTGGAGCTCAGAGGGCCTCGTCAGAGGGAAGGGACCAGCAAAGGGCTGGATGCCCAAGACCTCTTTGGCCCAGCAGCCTCAGGGCAGCAGGGAGAGCAAGAGGCCCAACTTGCCCCTAGGTCGGCTCTGCCCCTTCCCACACAGGCGGCCAGCCCAGCAGCTGCCTGACAGACTCTGGCTCCCCTGAGCTCTCTGCCGGTGCAGGGGGCAGATCAGACGTGTGCATGTGGTTCTGCCATGGCCTGGGAGTGTGGACACCCTGCCTTACACCCAGGTTCAGGGGCAAGGGCCCGGAGAGAGCACCACCCTGAAGCGCTTTTCTCCCGGGCTTGGGAGCATTGTGCACGCCTGCTGGGAACAGTGGGAGGGAGCGCTTGCAAACCGGCCTTTGGAAGCAGCCGGGGAGGTCTTCCAGTGGGAGAGGGCCGGTTGTGCTCAGAGGCCCCACAGGCCAGGGGAAGGACGCAGCAGGGCCCGTACCCCTGGCCAGCCTTGCCCAGACCTTCCTGGCCTCCGGGGGCACTGCCCCACCAAGGGGCAGGCTGCGGGGACTGGGTCCAGACATGTCCGTGCGCCTCCCCAGGATCATCCCCGCTGGTGCCTTTCCCCTGGGCGTAGGCCTCGGTTGAGGCCTCTTTGGAGAGGAGGTTGCTGGCAGGGGCTGTCTCCACACTGCAAGGTGCTGGAGCTCAGAGGGCCTCGTCAGAGGGAAGGGACCAGCAAAGGGCTGGATGCCCAAGACCTCTTTGACACAGCAGCCTCAGGGCAGCAGGGAGAGCAAGAGGCCCAACTTGCCCCTAGGTCGGCTCTTCCCCGTCCCACACAGGCAGCCAGCCCAGCAGCAGCCTGGCAGTCTCTGGCTCCCCCGAGCTCTCTGCCAGTGTAGGGGGCAGGAACAGACGTGTGCATGTCGTTCTGCCTTGGCCTGGGAGTGTGTTCCCCCTGCCTGGCCCCCAGGCTCAGGGGCAAGGGCCCGGAGAGAGCACCAGCCCGAAGCGCTTTTCTCCCGGGCTTGGGAGCATTGTGCGGGCCTGGCGGGAACAGCGGGCTGGAGTGCTTGCAAACCGGCCTTTAGAGGCAGACAGGGAGGTCTTCCAGCGGGAGAGTGCCGGTTTTGCTCAGAGGCCCCACAGGCCAGGGGCAGGACCCAGCAGTATCCTTGCCCCTGGCAGCCTTGCCCAGACCTTCCTGCCTCCGGGGGTACAGCCCCACCAAGGGGCAGGCTGCGGGGACTGGGTCCAGACATGGCCGGGCGCCTCCCCAGGCTCATCCCCGCTGGTGCCTTTCCCCTGGGCCTAGGCCTCGGTTGAGGCCTCGTTGCAGAGGAGGTTGCTGGCAGGGGCTGTCTCCACACTGCAAGGTGCTGGAGCTCAGAGGGCCTCGTCAGAGGGAAGGAACCAGCAAGGGGCTGGATGCCCAAGACCTCTTTGGCCCAGCAGCCTCAGGGCAGCAGGGAGAGCAAGAGGCCCAACTTGCCCCTAGGTCGGCTCTGCCCCTTCCCACACAGGCGGCCAGCCCAGCAGCTGCCTGACAGACTCTGGCTCTGCCGAGCTCTCTGCCGGTGCAGGGGGCAGATCAGTCGTCTGCATGTGGTTCTGCCTTGGCCTGGGAGTGTGGACACCCTGCCTTGCCCCCAGGTTCAGGGGCAAGGGCCCGGAGAGAGCACCACCCTGAAGCGCTTTTCTCCCGGGCTTGGGAGCATTGTGCACGCCTGCTGGGAACAGTTGGAGGGAGCGCTTGCAAACCGGCCTTTGGAGGCAGCCGGGGAGGTCTTCCAGTGGGAGAGGGCCGGTTGTGCTCAGAGGCCCCACAGGCCAGGGGCAGGACGCAGCAGGGCCCGTGTCCCTGGCCAGCCTTGCCCAGACCTTCCTGGCCTCCGGGGGTACTGCCCCACCAAGGGGCAGGCTGCGGGGACTGGGTCCAGACATGCTCGGGCGCCTCCCCTGGCTCATCCCCGCTGGTGCCTTTCCCCTGGGCCTAGGCCTCGGTTGAGGCCTCCTTGGAGAGGAGGTTGCTGGCAGGGGCTGTGTCCACACTGCAAGGTGCTGGAGCTCAGAGGGCCTCGTCAGAGGGAAGGGACCAGTAAGGGGCTGGATGCCCAAGACCTCTTTGGCCCAGCAGCCTCAGGGCAGCAGGGAGAGCAAGAGGCCCAACTTGCCCCTAGGGCGGCTCTGCCCCTTCCCACACAGGCGGCCAACCCAGCAGCTGCCTGACAGACTCTGGCTCCCCCAAGGTCTCTGGCAGTGCAGGGGACAGGAACAGACGTGGGCATGTGGTTCTGCCTTGGCCTGGGAGTGTGTTCCCCCTGCCTTGCCCCCAGGCTCAGGGGCAAGGGCCCGGAGAGAGCACCACCCCGAAGCGCTTTTCTCACGGGCTTGGGAGCATTGTGCGAGCCTGGCGTGAACAGCGGGCGGGAGTGTTTGCAAACAGGACTTTGGAGGCAGCCGGGGAGGTCTTCCAGTGGGAGAGGGCCGGTTGTGCTCAGAGGCCCCACAGGCCAGGGGCAGGACCCAGCAGGGCCCCTGCCCCTGGCCAGCCTTGCCCAGACCTTCCTGGCCTCCGGGGGTACTGCCCCACCAAGGGGCAGGCTGTGGGGACTGGGTCCAGACATGTCCGTGCGCCTCCCCAGGATCATCCCCGCTGGTGCCTTTCTTCTGGGCGTAGGCCTCGGTTGAGGCCTCTTTGGAGAGGAGGTTGCTGGCAGGCGCTGTCTCCACACTGCAAGGTGCTGGAGCTCAGAGGGCCTCGTCAGAGGGAAGGGACCAGCAAAGGGCTGGATGCCCAAGACCTCTTTGGCCCAGCAGCCTCAGGGCAGCAGGGAGAGCAAGAGGCCCAACTTGCCCCTAGGTCGGCTCTGCCCCTTCCCACACAGGCGGCCAGCCCAGCAGCTGCCTGACAGACTCTGGCTCCCCCGAGCTCTCTGCCGGTGCACGGGTCAGGAACAGACGTGTGCATGTGGTTCTGCCTTGGTCTGGGAGTGTGGACCCACTGCCTGGTCCCCAGGCTCAGGGGCAAGGGCCCGGAGAGAGCAACACCCCGAAGTGCTTTTCTCCCGGGCTTGGGAGCATTGTGCGTGCCTGGCAAGAACAGCGGGCGGGAGTGTTGCAAACCGGCCTTTGGAGGCAGCCGGGGAGGTCTTCCAGTGGGAGAGGGCCGGTTGTGCTCAGAGGCCCCAGAGGCCATGGGCAGGACCCAGCAGGGCGCCTGCCCCTGGCCAGCCTTGCCCAGACCTTCCTGGCCTCCGGGGGTACTGCCCCACCAAGGGGCAGGTTGCGGGGACTGGGTCCAGACATGCCCGGGCACCTCCCCAGGCTCATCCCCGCTGGTGCCTTTCCCCTGGGCCTAGGCCTCGGTTGAGGCCTCCTTGGAGAGGAGGTTGCTGGCAGGGGCTGTCTCCACACTGCAAGGTGCTGGAGCTCAGAGGGCCTCGTCAGAGGGAAGGGACCAGCAAGGGGCTGGATGCCCAAGACCTCTTTGGCCCAGCAGCTTCAGGGCAGGAGGGAGAGCAAGAGGCCCAACTTGCCCCTAGGTCGGCTCTGCCCCTTCCCACACAGGCGGCCAGCCCAGCAGCTGCCTGACAGACTCTGGCTCCCCTGAGCTCTCTGCCGGTGCAGGGGCAGGAACAGACGTGTGCATGTGGTTCTGCCTTGGCCTGGGAGTGTGTTCCCCCTGCATTGCCCCCAGGCTCAGGGGCAAGGGCCCGGTGAGAGCACCACCCCGAAGCGCTTTTCTCCCGGGCTTGGGAGCATTGTGAGCGCCTGGTGGGAACAGTGGTCGTGAGTGTTGGCAAACCGGCCTTTGGAGGCAGCCGGGGAGGTCTTCCAGCGGGAGAGGGCCGGATGTGCTCAGAGGCCCCACAGGCAAGTGGCAGGACCCAGCAGGTCCCCTGCCCCTGGCCAGCCTTTCCCAGACCTTCCTGGCCTCCGGAGGTACTGCCCCACCAAGGGGCAGGCTGCGGGGACTGGGTCCAGACATGCCCGGGCGCCTCCCCAGGCTCATCCCCGCTGGTGCCTTTCCCCTGGGCCTAGGCCTCGGTTGAGTCCTCCTTGGAGAGGAGGTTGCTGGCAGGGGCTGTCTCCACACTGCAAGGTGCTGGAGCTCAGGGGGCCTCGTCAGAGGGAAGGGACCAGCAAGGGGCTGGATGCCCAAGACCTCTTTGGCCCAGCAGCCTCAGGGCAGCAGGGAGAGCAAGAGGCCCAACTTGCCCCTAGGTCGGCTCTGCCCCGTCCCACACAGGCAGCCAGCCCAGCAGCAGCCTGGCAGTCTCTGGCTCCCCCGAGCTCTCTGCCGGTGTAGGGGGTAGGAACAGACGTGTGCATGTCGTTCTGCCTTGGCCTGGGAGTGTGTTCCCCATGCCTGGCCCGCAGGCTCAGGGGCAAGGGCCCGGAGAGAGCACCACCCCGAAGCGCTTTTCTCCCGGGCTTGGGAGCATTTTGCGTGCTTGGTGGGAACAGTGGGCGGGAGTGCTTGTAAACCGGCCTTTGGAGGCAGCCGGGGAGGTCTTCCAGTGGGAGAGGGCCGGTTGTGCTCAGAGGCCCCACAGGCCAGGGGCAGGACCCAGCAGGGCCACTGCCCCTGGCCAGCCTTGCCCAGACCTTCCTGCCTCCGGGGTTACAGCCCCACCAAGGGGAAGGCTGCGGGGACTGGGTCCAGACATGCCCGGGCGCCTCCCCAGTCTCATCCCCGCTGGTGCCTTTCCCCTGGGCCTAGGCCTCGGTTGAGGCCTCCTTGGAGAGGAGGTTGCTGGCAGGGGCTGTCTCCACACTGCAAGGTGCTGGAGCTCAGAGGGCCTCGTCAGAGGGAAGGGACCAGTAAGGGGCTGGATGCCCAAGACCTCTTTGGCCCAGCAGCCTCAGGGCAGCAGGGAGAGCAAGAGGCCCAACTTGCCCCTAGGTCGGCTCTGCCCCTTCCCACACAGGCGGCCAGCCCAGCAGCTGCCTGACAGACTCTGGCTCCCCTGAGCTCTCTGACAGTGCAAGGGGCAGGAACAGACGTGTGCATGTGGTTCTGCCTTGGCCTGGGAGTGTGTTCCCCCTGCATTGCCCCCAGGCTCAGGGGCCAGGGCCCGGTGGGAGCACCACCCCGAAGTGCTTTTCTCCCGGGCTTGGGAGCATTGTGCGCGCCTGCTGGGAACAGTGGGCGGGAGCGCTTGCAAACCGGCCTTTGGAGGCAGCCGGGGAGGTCTTCCAGTGGGAGAGGGCCGGTTGTGCTCAGAGGCCCCACAGGCCAGGGGCAGGACCCAGCAGGGCCCCTGCCCCTGGCCAGCCTTGCCCAGACCTTCCTGGCCTCCGGGTGTACTGCCCCACCAAGGGGCAGGATGCGGGGACTGGGTCCAGACATGCTCGGTCGCCTCCCCTGGCTCATCCCCGCTGGTGCCTTTCCCCTGGGCCTAGGCCTCGGTTGAGGCCTCCTTGGAGAGGAGGTTGCTGGCAGGGGCTGTCTCCACACTGCAAGGTGCTGGAGCTCAGAGGGCCTCGTCAGAGGGAAGGGACCAGTAAGGGGCTGGATGCCCAAGACCTCTTTGGCCCAGCAGCCTCAGGGCAGCAGGGAGAGCAAGAGGCCCAACTTGCCCCTAGGGCGGCTCTGCCCCTTCCCACACAGGCGGCCAACCCAGCAGCTGCCTGACAGACTCTGGCTCCCCCAAGCTCTCTGCCGGTGCAGGGGACAGGAACAGACGTGGGCATGTGGTTCTGCCTTGGCCTGGGAGTGTGTTCCCCCTGCCTGGCCCCCAGGCTCAGGGGCAAGGGCCCGGAGAGAACACCAGCCCGAAGCGCTTTTCTCCCGGGCTTGGGAGCATCGTGCGTGCCTGGTGGGAACAGCGGGTGGGAGTGCTTGCAAACGTCCTTTGGAGGCAGACGGGGAGGGCTTCCAGCGGGAGAGTGCCGGTTGTGCTCAGACGCACCACAGGCCAGGGGCAGGACCCAGCAGTGTCCCTGCCCCTGGCAGCCTTGCCCAGACCTTCCTGGCCTCCGGGGGTACTGCCCCACCAAGGGGCAGGTTGGGGGGACTGGGTCCAGACATGGCCGGGCGCCTCCCCAGGCTCATCCCCGCTGGTGCCTTTCCCCTAGGCCTAGGCCTCGGTTGAGGCCTCCTTGGAGAGGAGGTTGCTGGCAGGGGCTGTCTCCACACTGCAAGGTGCTGGAGCTCAGAGGGCCTCGTCAGAGGGAAGGGACCAGAAAGGGGCTGGATGCCCAAGACCTCTTTGGCCCAGCAGCCTCAGGGCAGCAGGGAGAGCAAGAGGCCCAACTTGCCCCTAGGTCGGCTCTGCCCCTTCCCACACAGCCGGCCAGCCCAGCAGCTGCCTGACAGACTCTGGCTCCCGTGAGCTCTCTGCCGGTGCAGGGGGCAGGAATAGACGTGTGCATGTGGTTCTGCCTTGGCCTGGGAGTGTGTTCCCCCTGCATTGCCCCCAGGCTCAGGGGCCAGGGCCCGGTGGGAGCACCACCCCGAAGTGCTTTTCTCCCGGGCTTGGGAGCATTGTGTGCGCCTGCTGGGAACAGTGGGCGGGAGCGCTTGCAAACCGGCCTTTGGAGGCAGCCGGGGAGGTCTTCCAGTGGGAGAGGGCCGGTTGTGCTCAGAGGCCCCACAGGCCAGGGGCAAGACCCAGCAGGGCCCCTGCCCCTGGCCAGCCTTGCCCAGACCTTCCTGGCCTCCGGGTGTACTGCCCCACCAAGGGGCAGGCTGCGGGGACTGGGTCCAGACATGCTCGGGCGCCTCCCCTGGCTCATCCCCGCTGGTGCCTTTCCCCTGGGCCTAGGCCTCGGTTGAGGCCTCCTTGGAGAGGAGGTTGCTGGCAGGGGCTGTCTCCACACTGCAAGGTGCTGGAGCTCAGAGGGCCTCGTCAGAGGGAAGGGACCAGTAAGGGGCTGGATGCCCAAGACCTCTTTGGCCCAGCAGCCTCAGGGCAGCAGGGAGAGCAAGAGGCCCAACTTGCCCCTAGGGCGGCTCTGCCCCTTCCCACACAGGCGGCCAACCCAGCAGCTGCCTGACAGACTCTGGCTCCCCCAAGCTCTCTGCCGGTGCACGGGTCAGGAACAGACGTGTGCATGTGGTTCTGCCTTGGTCTGGGAGTGTGGACCCACTGCCTGGTCCCCAGGCTCAGGGGCAAGGGCCCGGAGAGAGCAACACCCCGAAGTGCTTTTCTCCCGGGCTTGGGAGCATTGTGCGTGCCTGGCAAGAACAGCGGGCGGGAGTGTTACAAACCGGCCTTTGGAGGCAGCCGGGGAGGTCTTCCAGTGGGAGAGGGCCGGTTGTGCTCAGAGGCCCCAGAGGCCATGGGCAGGACCCAGCAGGGCGCCTGCCCCTGGCCAGCCTTGCCCAGACCTTCCTGGCCTCCGGGGGTACTGCCCCACAAAGGGGCAGGTTGCGGGGACTGGGTCCAGACATGCCCGGGCACCTCCCCAGGCTCATCCCCGCTGGTGCCTTTCCCCTGGGCCTAGGCCTCGGTTGAGGCCTCCTTGGAGAGGAGGTTGCTGGCAGGGGCTGTCTCCACACTGCAAGGTGCTGGAGCTCAGAGGGCCTCGTCAGAGGGAAGGGACCAGCAAGGGGCTGGATGCCCAAGACCTCTTTGGCCCAGCAGCTTCAGGGCAGGAGGGAGAGCAAGAGGCCCAACTTGCCCCTAGGTCGGCTCTGCCCCTTCCCACACAGGCGGCCAGCCCAGCAGCTGCCTGACAGACTCTGGCTCCCCTGAGCTCTCTGCCGGTGCAGGGGCAGGAACAGACGTGTGCATGTGGTTCTGCCTTGGCCTGGGAGTGTGTTCCCCCTGCATTGCCCCCAGGCTCAGGGGCAAGGGCCCGGTGAGAGCACCACCCCGAAGCGCTTTTCTCCCGGGCTTGGGAGCATTGTGAGCGCCTGGTGGGAACAGTGGTCGTGAGTGTTGGCAAACCGGCCTTTGGAGGCAGCCGGGGAGGTCTTCCAGCGGGAGAGGGCCGGATGTGCTCAGAGGCCCCACAGGCAAGTGGCAGGACCCAGCAGTTCCCCTGCCCCTGGCCAGCCTTTCCCAGACCTTCCTGGCCTCCGGAGGTACTGCCCCACCAAGGGGCAGGCTGCGGGGACTGGGTCCAGACATGCCCGGGCGCCTCCCCAGGCTCATCCCCGCTGGTGCCTTTCCCCTGGGCCTAGGCCTCGGTTGAGGCCTCCTTGGAGAGGAGGTTGCTGGCAGGGGCTGTCTCCACACTGCAAGGTGCTGGAGCTCAGAGGGCCTCGTCAGAGGGAAGGGACCAGCAAGGGGCTGGATGCCCAAGACCTCTTTGGCCCAGCAGCCTCAGGGCAGCAGGGAGAGCAAGAGGCCCAACTTGCCCCTAGGTCGGCTCTGCCCCGTCCCACACAGGCAGCCAGCCCAGCAGCAGCCTGGCAGTCTCTGGCTCCCCCGAGCTCTCTGCCGGTGTAGGGGGTAGGAACAGACGTGTGCATGTCGTTCTGCCTTGGCCTGGGAGTGTGTTCCCCATGCCTGGCCCCCAGGCTCAGGTGCAAGGGCCCGGAGAGAGCACCACCCCGAAGCGCTTTTCTCCCGGGCTTGGGAGCATTTTGCGTGCTTGGTGGGAACAGTGGGCGGGAGTGCTTGTAAACCGGCCTTTGGAGGCAGCCGGGGAGGTCTTCCAGTGGGAGAGGGCCGGTTGTGCTCAGAGGCCCCACAGGCCAGGGGCAGGACCCAGCAGGGCCACTGCCCCTGGCCAGCCTTGCCCAGACCTTCCTGCCTCCGGGGTTACAGCCCCACCAAGGGGAAGGCTGCGGGGACTGGGTCCAGACATGCCCGGGCGCCTCCCCAGTCTCATCCCCGCTGGTGCCTTTCCCCTGGGCCTAGGCCTCGGTTGAGGCCTCCTTGGAGAGGAGGTTGCTGGCAGGGGCTGTCTCCACACTGCAAGGTGCTGGAGCTCAGAGGGCCTCGTCAGAGGGAAGGGACCAGTAAGGGGCTGGATGCCCAAGACCTCTTTGGCCCAGCAGCCTCAGGGCAGCAGGGAGAGCAAGAGGCCCAACTTGCCCCTAGGTCGGCTCTGCCCCTTCCCACACAGGCGGCCAGCCCAGCAGCTGCCTGACAGACTCTGGCTCCCCTGAGCTCTCTGACAGTGCAAGGGGCAGGAACAGACGTGTGCATGTGGTTCTGCCTTGGCCTGGGAGTGTGTTCCCCCTGCATTGCCCCCAGGCTCAGGGGCCAGGGCCCGGTGGGAGCACCACCCCGAAGTGCTTTTCTCCCGGGCTTGGGAGCATTGTGCGCGCCTGCTGGGAACAGTGGGTGGGAGCGCTTGCAAACCGGCCTTTGGAGGCAGCCGGGGAGGTCTTCCAGTGGGAGAGGGCCGGTTGTGCTCAGAGGCCCCACAGGCCAGGGGCAGGACCCAGCAGGGCCCCTGCCCCTGGCCAGCCTTGCCCAGACCTTCCTGGCCTCCGGGTGTACTGCCCCACCAAGGGGCAGGATGCGGGGACTGGGTCCAGACATGCTCGGTCGCCTCCCCTGGCTCATCCCCGCTGGTGCCTTTCCCCTGGGCCTAGGCCTCGGTTGAGGCCTCCTTGGAGAGGAGGTTGCTGGCAGGGGCTGTCTCCACACTGCAAGGTGCTGGAGCTCAGAGGGCCTCGTCAGAGGGAAGGGACCAGTAAGGGGCTGGATGCCCAAGACCTCTTTGGCCCAGCAGCCTGAGGGCAGCAGGGAGAGCAAGAGGCCCAACTTGCCCCTAGGGCGGCTCTGCCCCTTCCCACACAGGCGGCCAACCCAGCAGCTGCCTGACAGACTCTGGCTCCCCCAAGCTCTCTGCCGGTGCAGGGGACAGGAACAGACGTGGGCATGTGGTTCTGCCTTGGCCTGGGAGTGTGTTCCCCCTGCCTGGCCCCCAGGCTCAGCGGCAAGGGCCCGGAGAGAACACCAGCCCGAAGCGCTTTTCTCCCGGGCTTGGGAGCATCGTGCGTGCCTGGTGGGAACAGCGGGTGGGAGTGCTTGCAAACGTCCTTTGGAGGCAGACGGGGAGGGCTTCCAGCGGGAGAGTGCCGGTTGTGCTCAGACGCACCACAGGCCAGGGGCAGGACCCAGCAGTGTCCCTGCCCCTGGCAGCCTTGCCCAGACCTTCCTGGCCTCCGGGGGTACTGCCCCACCAAGGGGCAGGTTGGGGGGACTGGGTCCAGACATGGCCGGGCGCCTCCCCAGGCTCATCCCCGCTGGTGCCTTTCCCCTAGGCCTAGGCCTCGGTTGAGGCCTCCTTGGAGAGGAGGTTGCTGGCAGGGGCTGTCTCCACACTGCAAGGTGCTGGAGCTCAGAGGGCCTCGTCAGAGGGAAGGGACCAGAAAGGGGCTGGATGCCCAAGACCTCTTTGGCCCAGCAGCCTCAGGGCAGCAGGGAGAGCAAGAGGCCCAACTTGCCCCTAGGTCGGCTCTGCCCCTTCCCACACAGCCGGCCAGCCCAGCAGCTGCCTGACAGACTCTGGCTCCCGTGAGCTCTCTGCCGGTGCAGGGGGCAGGAATAGACGTGTGCATGTGGTTCTGCCTTGGCCTGGGAGTGTGTTCCCCCTGCATTGCCCCCAGGCTCAGGGGCCAGGGCCCGGTGGGAGCACCACCCCGAAGTGCTTTTCTCCCGGGCTTGGGAGCATTGTGTGCGCCTGCTGGGAACAGTGGGCGGGAGCGCTTGCAAACCGGCCTTTGGAGGCAGCCGGGGAGGTCTTCCAGTGGGAGAGGGCCGGTTGTGCTCAGAGGCCCCACAGGCCAGGGGCAAGACCCAGCAGGGCCCCTGCCCCTGGCCAGCCTTGCCCAGACCTTCCTGGCCTCCGGGTGTACTGCCCCACCAAGGGGCAGGCTGCGGGGACTGGGTCCAGACATGCTCGGGCGCCTCCCCTGGCTCATCCCCGCTGGTGCCTTTCCCCTGGGCCTAGGCCTCGGTTGAGGCCTCCTTGGAGAGGAGGTTGCTGGCAGGGGCTGTCTCCACACTGCAAGGTGCTGGAGCTCAGAGGGCCTCGTCAGAGGGAAGGGACCAGTAAGGGGCTGGATGCCCAAGACCTCTTTGGCCCAGCAGCCTCAGGGCAGCAGGGAGAGCAAGAGGCCCAACTTGCCCCTAGGGCGGCTCTGCCCCTTCCCACACAGGCGGCCAACCCAGCAGCTGCCTGACAGACTCTGGCTCCCCCAAGCTCTCTGCCGGTGCAGGGGACAGGAACAGACGTGGGCATGTGGTTCTGCCTTGGCCTGGGAGTGTGTTCCCCCTGCCTTGCCCCCAGGCTCAGGGGCAAGGGCCCGCAGAGAGCATCACTCCAAAGCGCTTTTCTCCCGGGCTTGGGAGCATTGTGCGAGCCTGGCGTGAACAGCGGGCGGGAGTGTTTGCAAACAGGACTTTGGAGGCAGCCGGGGAGGTCTTCCAGTGGGAGAGTGCCGGTTGTGCTCAGAGGCCCCACAGGCCAGGGTCAGGACTCAGCAGGGCCCATGCCCCTGGCCAGCCTTGCCCAGACCTTCCTGGCCTCCGGGGGTACTGCCCCACCAAGGGGCAGGCTGCGGGGACTGGGTCCAGACATGTCCGTGCGCCTCCCCAGGATCATCCCCGCTGGTGCCTTTCCCCTGGGCGTAGGCCTCGGTTTAGGCCTCTTTGGAGAGGAGGTTGCTGGCAGGGGCTGTCTCCACACTGCAAGGTGCTGGAGCTCAGAGGGCCTCGTCAGAGGGAAGGAAGCAGCAAAGGGCTGGATGCCCAAGACTTCTTTGACCCAGGAGCCTCAGGTCAGCAGGGAGAGCAAGAGGCCCAACTTGCCCCTAGGTCGGCTCTGCCCCGTCCCACACAGGCAGCCAGCCCAGCAGCAGCCTGGCAGTCTCTGGCTCCCCCGAGCTCTCTGCCGGTGTAGGGGGCAGGAACAGACGTGTGCATGTCGTTCTGCCTTGGCCTGGGAGTGTGTTCCCCCTGCCTGGCCCCCAGGCTCAGGGGCAAGGGCCCGGAGAGAGCACCAGCCTGAAGCGCTTTTCTCCCGGGCTTGGGAGCATTGTCCGTGCCTGGTGGGAACAGCGGGTGGGAGTGCTTGCAAACGTCCTTTGGAGGCAGACGGGGAGGTCTTCCAGCGGGAGAGTGCCGGTTGTGCTCAGACGCACCACAGGCCAGGGGCAGGACCCAGCAGTGTCCCTGCCCCTGGCAGCCTTGCCCAGACCTTCCTGGCCTCCGGGGGTACTGCCCCACCAAGGGGCAGGTTGGGGGGACTGGGTCCAGACATGGCCGGGCGCCTCCCCAGGCTCATCCCCGCTGGTGCCTTTCCCCTAGGCCTAGGCCTCGGTTGAGGCCTCCTTGGAGAGGAGGTTGCTGGCAGGGGCTGTCTCCACACTGCAAGGTGCTGGAGCTCAGAGGGCCTCGTCAGAGGGAAGGGACCAGAAAGGGGCTGGATGCCCAAGACCTCTTTGGCCCAGCAGCCTCAGGGCAGCAGGGAGAGCAAGAGGCCCAACTTGCCCCTAGGTCGGCTCTGCCCCTTCCCACACAGGCCGCCAGCCCAGCAGCTGCCTGGCAGATTCTGGCTCCCCCGAGCTCTCTGCCGGTGCAGGGGTCAGGAACAGACGTGTGCATGTGGTTCTGCCTTGGCCTGGGAGTGTGGACCCCATGCCTGGCCCCCAGGCTCAGGGGCAAGGGCCCGGAGAGAGCACCACCCCGAAGCGCTTTTCTCCCAGGCTTGGGAGCATTTTGCGTGCTTGGTGGGAACAGTGGGCGGGAGTGCTTGCAAACCGGCCTTTGGAGGCAGCCGGGGAGGTCTTCCAGTGGGAGAGGGCCGGTTGTGCTCAGAGGCCCCACAGGCCAGGGGCAGGACCCAGCAGGGCCCCAGCCCCTGGCCTGCCTTGCCCAGACCTTCCTCCTCCGGGGTTACAGCCCCACCAAGGGGCAGGCTGCGGGGACTGGGTCCAGACATGCCCGGGCGCCTCCCCAGTCTCATCCCCGCTGGTGCCTTTCCCCTGGGCTTAGGCCTCGGTTGAGGCCTCCTTGGAGAGGAGGTTGCTGGCAGGGGCTGTCTCCACACTGCAAGGTGCTGGAGCTCAGAGGGCCTCGTCAGAGGGAAGGGACCAGCAAGGGGCTGGATGCCCAAGACCTCTTTGGCCCAGCAGCCTCAGGGCAGCAGGGAGAGCAAGAGGCCCAACTTGCCCCTAGGTCGGCTCTGCCCCTTCCCACACAGGCGGCCAGCCCAGCAGCTGCCTGACAGACTCTGGCTCCCCTGAGCTCTCTGCCGGTGCAGGGGGCAGGAATAGACGTGTGCATGTGGTTCTGCCTTGGCCTGGGAGTGTGTTCCCCCTGCATTGCCCCCAGGCTCAGGGGCAAGGGCCCGGTGAGAGCACCACCCCGAAGCGCTTTTCTCCCGGGCTTGAGAGCATTGTGCGCGCCTGCTGGGAACAGTGGGCGGGAGCGCTTGCAAACCGGCCTTTGGAGGCAGCCGGGGACGTCTTCCAGTGGGAGAGGGCCGGTTGTGCTCAGAGGCCCCACAGGCCAGGGGCAGGACCCAGCACGGCCCCTGCCCCTGGCCAGCCTTGCCCAGACCTTCCTGGCCTCCGGGGGTACTGCCCCACCAAGGGGCAGGCTGCGGGGACTGGGTCCAGACATGCTCGGGCGCCTCCCCTGGCTCATCCCCGCTGGTGCCTTTCCCCTGGGCCTAGGCCTCGGTTGAGGCCTCCTTGGAGAGGAGGTTGCTGGCAGGGGCTGTCTCCACACTGCAAGGTGCTGGAGCTCAGAGGGCCTCGTCAGAGGGAAGGGACCAGTAAGGGGCTGGATGCCCAAGACGACTTTGGCCCAGCAGCCTCAGGGCAGCAGGGAGAGCAAGAGGCCCAACTTGCCCCTAGGACGGCTCTGCCCCTTCCCACACAGGCGGCCAACCCAGCAGCTGCCTGACAGACTCTGGCTCCCTCAAGCTCTCTGCCGGTTCAGGGGACAGGAACAGACGTGGGCATGTGGTTCTGCCTTGGCCTGGGAGTGTGTTCCCCCTGCCTTGCCCCCAGGCTCAGGGGCAAGGGCCCGCAGAGAGCATCACTCCAAAGCGCTTTTCTACCGGGCTTGGGAGCATTGTGCGAGTCTGGCGTGAACAGCGGGCGGGAGTGTTTGCAAACAGGACTTTGGAGGCAGCCGGGGAGGTCTTCCAGTGGGAGAGGGCCGGTTGTGCTCAGAGGCCCCACAGGCCAGGGTCAGGACTCAGCAGGGCCCATGCCCCTGGCCAGCCTTGCCCAGACCTTCCTGGCCTCCGGGGGTACTGCCCCACCAAGGGGCAGGCTGCGGGGACTGGGTCCAGACATTCCCGGGCGCCTCCCCAGGCTCATCCCCGCTGGTGCCTTTCCCCTGGGCCTAGGCCTCGGTTGAGGCCTCCTTGGAGAGGAGGTTGCTGGCAGGGGCTGTCTCCACACTGCAAGGTGCTGGAGCTCAGAGGGCCTCGTCAGAGGGAAGGGACCAGCAAGGGGCTGGATGCCCAAGACCTCTTTGGCCCAGCAGCCTCAGGGCAGCAGGGAGAGCAAGAGGCCCAACTTGCCCCTAGTCCGTCTCTGCCCCTTCCCACACAGGCGGCCAACCCAGCAGCTGCCTGACAGACTCTGGCTCCCCTGAGCTCTCTGCCGGTGCAGGGGTCAGGAACAGACGTGTGCATGTGGTTCTGCCTTGGCCTGGGAGTGTGGACCCCATGCCTGGCCCCCAGGCTCAGGGGCAAGGGCCCGGAGAGAGCACCACCCCGAAGCGCTTTTCTCCCGGGCTTGGGAGCATTTTGCGTGCTTGGTGGGAACAGTGGGCGGGAGTGCTTGCAAACCGGCCTTTGGAGGCAGCCGGGGAGGTCTTCCAGTGGGAGAGGGCCGGTTGTGCTCAGAGGCCCCACAGGCCAGGGGCAGGACCCAGCAGGGACCCTGCCCCTGGCCAGCCTTGCCCAGACCTTCCTGCCTCCGGGGGTACAGCCCCACCAAGGGGCAGGCTGCGGGGACTGGGTCCAGACATGCCCGGGCGCCTCCCCAGGCTCATCCCCGCTGGTGCCTTTCCCCTGGGCCTAGGCCTCGGTTGAGGCCTCGTTGCAGAGGAGGTTGCTGGCAGGGGCTGTCTCCACACTGCAAGGTGCTGGAGCTCAGAGGGCCTCGTCAGAGGGAAGGGACCAGCAAGGGGCTGGATGCCCAAGACCTCTTTGACCCAGCAGCCTCAGGGCAGCAGGGAGAGCAAGAGGCCCAACTTGCCCCTAGGTCGGCTCTGCCCCTTCCCACACAGGCGGCCAGCCCAGCAGCTGCCTGACAGACTCTGGCTCTGCCGAGCTCTCTGTCGGTGCAGGGGGCAGATCAGACGTGTGCATGTGGTTCTGCCTTGGCCTGGCAGTGTGGACACCCTGCCTTGCCCCCAGGCTCAGGGGCAAGGGCCCGGAGAGAGCACCACCCTGAAGCGCTTTTCTCCCGGGCTTGGGAGCATTGTGCACGCCTGCTGGGAACAGTGGGAGGGAGCGCTTGCAAACCGGCCTTTGGAGGCAGACGGGGAGGTCTTCCAGTGGGAGAGGGCCGGTTGTGCTCACAGGCCCCACAGGCTAGGGTCAGGACGCAGCAGGGCCCGTGCCCCTGGCCAGCCTTGCCCAGACCTTCCTGGCCTCCGGGGGTACTGCCCCACCAAGGGGCAGGCTGCGGGGACTGGGTCCAGACATGCTCGGGCGCCTCCCCTGGCTCATCCCCGCTGGTGCCTTTCCCCTGGGCCTAGGCCTCGGTTGAGGCCTCCTTGGAGAGGAGGTTGCTGGCAGGGGCTGTCTCCACACTGCAAGGTGCTGGAGCTCAGAGGGCCTCGTCAGCGGGAAGGGACCAGCAAGGGGCTGGATGCCCAAGACCTCTTTGGCCCAGCAGCCTCAGGGCAGCAGGGAGAGCAAGAGGCCCAACTTGCCCCTAGGTCGGCTCTGCCCCTTCCCACACAGGCGGCCAGCCCAGCAGCTGCCTGACAGACTCTGGCTCCCCCGAGCTCTCTGCCGGTGCACGGGTCAGGAACAGACGTGTGAATGTGGTTCTGCCTTGGTCTGGGAGTGTGGACCCACTGCCTGGCCCCCAGGCTCAGGGGCAAGGGCCCGGAGAGAGCAACACCCCGAAGTGCTTTTCTCCCGGGCTTGGGAGCATTGTGCGTGCCTGGCAAGAACAGCGGGCGGGAGTGTTGCAAACCGGCCTTTGGAGGCAGCCGGGGAGGTCTTCCAGTGGGAGAGGGCCGGTTGTGCTCAGAGGCCCCAGAGGCCATGGGCAGGACCCAGCAGGGCGCCTGCCCCTGGCCAGCCTTGCCCAGACCTTCCTGGCCTCCGGGGGTACTGCCCCACCAAGGGGCAGGCTGCGGGGACTGGGTCCAGACATGCCCGGGCACCTCCCCAGGCTCATCCCCGCTGGTGCCTTTCCCCTGGGCCTAGGCCTCGGTTGAGGCCTCCTTGGAGAGGAGGTTGCTGGCAGGGGCTGTCTCCACACTGCAAGGTGCTGGAGCTCAGAGGGCCTCGTCAGAGGGAAGGGACCAGTAAGGGGCTGGATGCCCAAGACGACTTTGGCCCAGCAGCCTCAGGGCAGCAGGGAGAGCAAGAGGCCCAACTTGCCCCTAGGACGGCTCTGCCCCTTCCCACACAGGCGGCCAACCCAGCAGCTGCCTGACAGACTCTGGCTCCCTCAAGCTCTCTGCCGGTGCAGGGGACAGGAACAGACTTGGGCATGTGGTTCTGCCTTGGCCTGGGAGTGTGTTCCCCCTGCCTTGCCCCCAGGCTCAGGGGCAAGGGCCCGGAGAGAGCACCACCCCGAAGCGCTTTTTTCCCGGGCTTGGGAGCATTGTGCGTGCCTGGCAAGAACAGCGGGCGGGAGTGTTGCAAACCGGCCTTTGGAGGCAGCCGGGGAGGTCTTCCAGTGGGAGAGGGCCGGTTGTGCTCAGAGGCCCCAGAGGCCATGGGCAGGACCCAGCAGGACGCCTGCCCCTGGCCAGCCTTGCCCAGACCTTCCTGGCCTCCGGGGGTACTGCCCCACCAAGGGGCAGGCTGCGGGGACTGGGTCCAGACATGCCCGGGCGCCTCCCCAGGCTCATCCCCGCTGGTGCCTTTCCCCTGGGCCTAGGCCTCGGTTGAGGCCTCCTTGGAGAGGAGGTTGCTGGCAGGGGCTGTCTCCACACTGCAAGGTGCTGGAGCTCAGAGGGCCTAGTCAGAGGGAAGGGACCAGCAAGGGGCTGGATGCCCAAGACCTCTTTGGCCCAGCAGCCTCAGGGCAGCAGGGAGAGCAAGAGGCCCAACTTGCCCCTAGGTCGGCTCTGCCCATTCCCACACAGGCGGCCAGCCCAGCAGCTGCCTGACAGACTCTGGCTCCACTGAGCTCTCTGCCAGTGCAAGGGGCAGGAACAGACGTGTGCATGTGGTTCTGCCTTGGCCTGGGAGTGTGTTCCCCCTGCATTGCCCCCAGGCTCAGGGGCAAGGGCCCGGTGAGAGCACCACCCCGAAGCGCTTTTCTCCCGGGCTTGAGAGCATTGTGCGTGCCTGCTGGGAACAGTGGGCGGGAGCGCTTGCAAACCGGCCTTTGGAGGCAGCCGGGGACGTCTTCCAGTGGGAGAGGGCCGGTTGTGCTCAGAGGCCCCACAGGCCAGGGGCAGGACCCAGCACGGCCCCTGCCCCTGGCCAGCCTTGCCCAGACCTTCCTGGCCTCCGGGGGTACTGCCCCACCAAGGGGCAGGCTGCGGGGACTGGGTCCAGACATGCTCGGGCGCCTCCGCTGGCTCATCCCCGCTGGTGCCTTTCCCCTGGGCCTAGGCCTCGGTTGAGGCCTCCTTGGAGAGGAGGTTGCTGGCAGGGGCTGTCTCCACACTGCAAGGTGCTAGAGCTCAGAGGGCCTCGTCAGAGGGAAGGGACCAGCAAAGGGCTGGATGCCCAAGACCTCTTTGGCCCAGCAGCCTCAGGGCAGCAGGGAGAGCAAGAGGCCCAACTTGCCCCTAGGTCGGCTCTGCCCCTTCCCACACAGGCGGCCAGCCCAGCAGCTGCCTGACAGACTCTGGCTCCCCCGAGCTCTCTGCCGGTGCACGGGTCAGGAACAGACGTGTGCATGTGGTTCTGCCTTGGTCTGGGAGTGTGGACCCACTGCCTGGCCCCCAGGCTCAGGGGCAAGGGCCCGGAGAGAGCAACACAACGAAGTGCTTTTCTCCCGGGATTGGGAGCATTGTGCGTGCCTGGCAAGAACAGCGGGCGGGAGTGTTGCAAACCGGCCTTTGGAGGCAGCCGGGGAGGTCTTCCAGTGGGAGAGGGCCGGTTGTGCTCAGAGGCCCCAGAGGCCATGGGCAGGACCCAGCAGGGCGCCTGCCCCTGGCCAGCCTTGCCCAGACCTTCCTGGCCTCCGGGTGTACTGCCCCACCAAGGGGCAGGCTGCGGGGACTGGGTCCAGACATGCCCGGGCGCCTCCCCAGCCTCATCCCCGCTGGTGCCTTTCCCCTGGGCCTAGGCCTCGGTTGAGGACTCCTTGGAGAGGAGGTTGCTGGCAGGGGCTGTCTCCACACTGCAAGGTGCTGGAGCTCAGAGGGCCTCGTCAGAGGGAAGGGACCAGCAAGGGGCTGGATGCCCAAGACCTCTTTGGCCCAGCAGCCTCAGGTCAGCAGGGAGAGCAAGAGGCCCAACTTGCCCCTAGGTCGGCTCTGCCCCTTCCCACACAGGCGGCCAGCCCAGCAGCTGCCTGACAGACTCTGGCTCCCCTGAACTCTCTGCCGGTGCAGGGGGCAGGAACAGACGTGTGCATGTGGTTCTGCCTTGGCCTGGGAGTGTGTTCCCCCTGCATTGCCCCCAGGCTCAGGGGCAAGGGCCCGGTGAGAGCAGCACCCCGAAGCGCTTTTCTCCCGGGCTTGGGAGCATTGTGAGCGCCTGGTGGGAACAGTGGGCGTGAGTGTTGGCAAACCGGCCTTTGGAGGCAGCCGGGGAGGTCTTCCAGCGGGAGAGGGCCGGATGTGCTCAGAGGCCCCACAGGCCAGGGGCAGGACCCAGCAGGTCCCCTGCCCCTGGCCAGCCTTTCCCAGACCTTCCTGGCCTCCGGAGGTACTGCCCCACCAAGGGGCAGGCTGCGGGGACTGGGTCCAGACATGCCCGGGCGCCTCCCCAAGCTCATCCCCGCTGGTGCCTTTCCCCTGGGCCTAGGCCTCGGTTTAGGCCTCCTTGGAGAGGAGGTTGCTGGCAGGGGCTGTCTCCACACTGCAAGGTGCTGGAGCTCAGAGGGCCTCGTCAGAGGGAAGGGACCAGCAAGGGGCTGGATGCCCAAGACCTCTTTGGCCCAGCAGCCTCAGGGCAGCAGGGAGAGCAAGAGGCCCAACTTGCCCCTAGGTCGGCTCTGCCCCGTCCCACACAGGAAGCCAGCCCAGCAGCAGCCTGGCAGTCTCTGGCTCCCCCGAGCTCTCTGCCGGTGTAGGGGGCAAGAACAGACGTGTGCATGTCGTTCTGCATTGGCCTGGGAGTGTGTTCCCCATGCCTGGCCCCCAGGCTCAGGGGCAAGGGCCCGGAGAGAGCACCACCCCGAAGCGCTTTTCTCCCGGGCTTGGGAGCATTTTGCGTGCTTGGTGGGAACAGTGGGCGGGAGTGCTTGCAAACCGGCCTTTGGAGGCAGCCGGGGAGGTCTTCCAGTGGGAGAGGGCCGGTTGTGCTCAGAGGCCCCAGAGGCCAGGGGCAGGACCCAGCAGGGCCCCTGCCCCTGGCCAGCCTTGCCCAGACCTTCCTGCCTCCGGGGTTACAGCCCCACCAAGGGGAAGGCTGCGGGGACTGGGTCCAGACATGCCCGGGCGCCTCCCCAGTCTCATCCCCGCTGGTGCCTTTCCCCTGGGCCTAGGTCTCGGTTGAGGCCTCCTTGGAGAGGAGGTTGCTGGCAGGGGCTGTCTCCACACCGCAAGGTGCTGGAGCTCAGAGGGCCTCGTCAGAGGGAAGGGACCAGCAAGGGGCTGGATGCCCAAGACCTCTTTGGCCCAGCAGCCTCAGGGCAGCAGGGAGAGCAAGAGGCCCAACTTGCCCCTAGGTCGGCTCTGCCCCTTCCCACACAGGCGGCCAGCCCAGCAGCTGCCTGACAGACTCTGGCTCCGCTGAGCTCTCTGCCAGTGCAACGGGCAGGAACAGACGTGTGCATGTGGTTCTGCCTTGGCCTGGGAGTGTGTTCCCCCTGCATTGCCCCCAGGCTCAGGGGCCAGGGCCCGGTGGGAGCACCACCCCGTAGTGCTTTTCTCCCGGGCTTGGGAGCATTGTGCGCGCCTGCTGGGAACAGTGGGCGGGAGCGCTTGCAAACCGGCCTTTGGAGGCAGCCGGGGAGGTCTTCCAGTGGGAGAGGGCCGGTTGTGCTCAGAGGCCCCACAGGCCAGGGTCAGGACCCAGCAGGGCCCCTGCCCCTGGCCAGCCTTGCCCAGACCTTCCTGGCCTCCGGGGGTACTGCCCCACCAAGGGGCAGGCTGCGGGGACTGGGTCCAGACATGTCCGTGCGCCTCCCCAGGATCATCCCCGCTGGTGCCTTTCCCCTGGGCGTAGGCCTCGGTTTAGGCCTCTTTGGAGAGGAGGTTGCTGGCAGGGGCTGTCTCCACACTGCAAGGTGCTGGAGCTCAGAGGGCCTCGTCAGAGGGAAGGAACCAGCAAAGGGCTGGATGCCCAAGACTTCTTTGACCCAGGAGCCTCAGGGCAGCAGGGAGAGCAAGAGGCCCAACTTTCCCCTAGGTCGGCTCTGCCCCGTCCCACACAGGCAGCCAGCCCAGCAGCAGCCTGGCAGTCTCTGGCTCCCCCGAGCTCTCTGCCGGTGTAGGGGGCAGGAACAGACGTGTGCATGTCGTTCTGACTTGGCCTGGGAGTGTGTTCCCCCTGCCTGGCCCCCAAGCTCAGGGGCAAGGGCCCGGAGAGAGCACCAGCCCGAAGCGCTTTTCTCCCGGGCTTGGGAGCATTGTGCGTGCCTGGTGGGAAGAGCGGGTTGGAGTGCTTGCAAACGTCCTTTGGAGGCAGACGGGGAGGTCTTCCAGCGGGAGAGTGCCGGTTGTGCTCAGACGCACCACAGGCCAGGGGCAGGACCCAGCAGTGTCCCTGCCCCTGGCAGCCTTGCCCAGACCTTCCTGGCCTCCGGGGTTACAGCCCCACCAAGGGGCAGGCTGCGGGGACTGGGTCCAGACATGCCCGGGCGCCTCCCCAGTCTCATCCCCGCTGGTGCCTTTCCCCTGGGCTTAGGCCTCGGTTGAGGCCTCCTTGGAGAGCAGGTTGCTGGCAGGGGCTGTCTCCACACTGCAAGGTGCTGGAGCTCAGAGGGCCTCGTCAGAGGGAAGGGACCAGCAAAGGGCTGGATGCCCAAGACCTCTTTGGCCCAGCAGCCTCAGGGCAGCAGGGAGAGCAAGAGGCCCAACTTGCCCCTAGGTCGGCTCTGCCCCTTCCCACACAGGCGGCCAGCCCAGCAGCTGCCTGACAGACTCTGGCTCCCCTGAGCTCTCTGCCGGTGCAGGGGGCAGGAATAGACGTGTGCATGTGGTTCTGCCTTGGCCTGGGAGTGTGTTCCCCCTGCATTGCCCCCAGGCTCAGGGGCAAGGGCCCGGAGAGAGCACCAGCCTGAAGCGCTTTTCTCCCGGGCTTGGGACCATTGTGCGTGCCTGGTGGGAACAGCGGGTGGGACGGCTTGCAAACGTCCTTTGGAGGCAGACGGGGAGGTCTTCCAGCGGGAGAGTGCCAGTTGTGCTCAGACGCACCACAGGCCAGGGGCAGGACCCAGCAGTGTCCCTGCCCCTGGCAGCCTTGCCCAGACCTTCCTGGCCTCCGGGGGTACTGCCCCACCAAGGGGCAGGTTGGGGGGACTGGGTCCAGACATCGCCGGGCGCCTCCCCAGGCTCATCCCCGCTGGTGCCTTTCCCCTAGGCCTAGGCCTCGGTTGAGTCCTCCTTGGAGAGGAGGTTGCTGGCAGGGGCTGTCTCCACACTGCAAGGTGCTGGAGCTCAGAGGGCCTCGTCAGAGGGAAGGGACCAGAAAGGGGCTGGATGCCCAAGACCTCTTTGGCCCAGCAGCCTCAGGGCAGCAGGGAGAGCAAGAGGCCCAACTTGCCCCTAGTTCGGCTCTGCCCCTTCCCACACAGGCCGCCAGCCCAGCAGCTGCCTGGCAGATTCTGGCTCCCCCGAGCTCTCTGCCGGTGCAGGGGTCAGGAACAGACGTGTGCATGTGGTTCTGCCTTGGCCTGGGAGTGTGGACCCCATGCCTGGCCCCCAGGCTCAGGGGCAAGGTCCCGGAGAGAGCACCACCCCGAAGCGCTTTTCTCCCGGGCTTGGGAGCATTTTGCGTGCTTGGTGGGAACAGTGGGCGGGAGTGCTTGCAAACCGGCCTTTGGAGGCAGCCGGGGAGG
This sequence comes from Dama dama, assembly GCF_033118175.1. Classification (NCBI taxonomy): domain Eukaryota; kingdom Metazoa; phylum Chordata; class Mammalia; order Artiodactyla; family Cervidae; genus Dama; species Dama dama. The sequence goes on along the minus strand of NW_026870920.1, from coordinate 5,265,442 downwards.
TCTTCCAGTGGGAGAGGGCCGGTTGTGCTCAGAGGCCCCACAGGCCAGGGGCAGGACCCAGCAGGGACCCTGCCCCTGGCCAGCCTTGCCCAGACCTTCCTGCCTCCGGGGGTACAGCCCCACCAAGGGGCAGGCTGCGGGGACTGGGTCCAGACATGCCCGGGCGCCTCCCCAGGCTCATCCCCGCTGGTGCCTTTCCCCTGGGCCTAGGCCTCGGTTGAGGCCTCGTTGCAGAGGAGGTTGCTGGCAGGGGCTGTCTCCACACTGCAAGGTGCTGGAGCTCAGAGGGCCTCGTCAGAGGGAAGGGACCAGCAAGGGGCTGGATGCCCAAGACCTCTTTGACCCAGCAGCCTCAGGGCAACAGGGAGAGCAAGAGGCCCAACTTGCCCCTAGGTCGGCTCTGCCCCTTCCCACACAGGCGGCCAGCCCAGCAGCTGCCTGACAGACTCTGGCTCTGCCGAGCTCTCTGTCGGTGCAGGGGGCAGATCAGACGTGTGCATGTGGTTCTGCCTTGGCCTGGCAGTGTGGACACCCTGCCTTGCCCCCAGGCTCAGGGGCAAGGGCCCGGAGAGAGCACCACCCTGAAGCGCTTTTCTCCCGGGCTTGGGAGCATTGTGCACGCCTGCTGGGAACAGTGGGAGGGAGCGCTTGCAAACCGGCCTTTGGAGGCAGACGGGGAGGTCTTCCAGTGGGAGAGGGCCGGTTGTGCTCAGAGGACCCACAGGCTAGGGTCAGGACGCAGCAGGGCCCGTGCCCCTGGCCAGCCTTGCCCAGACCTTCCTGGCCTCCGGGGGTACTGCCCCACCAAGGGGCAGGCTGCGGGGACTGGGTCCAGACATGCCCGGGCGCCTCCCCAGGCTCATCCCCGCTGGTGCCTTTCCCCTGGGCCTAGGCCTCGGTTTAGGCCTCCTTGGAGAGGAGGTTGCTGGCAGGGGCTGTCTCCACACTGCAAGGTGCTGGAGCTCAGAGGGCCTCGTCAGAGGGAAGGGACCAGCAAAGGGCTGGATGCCCAAGACCTCTTTGACCCAGCAGCCTCAGGGCAGCAGGGAGAGCAAGAGGCCCAACTTGCCCCTAGGTCGGCTCTGCCCCGTCCCACACAGGCAGCCAGCCCAGCAGCAGCCTGGCATTCTCTGGCTCCCCCGAGCTCTCTGCCGGTGTAGGGGGCAGGAACAGACGTGTGCATGTCGTTCTGCCTTGGCCTGGGAGTGTATTCCCCCTGCCTGGCCCCCAGGCTCAGGGGCAAGGGCCCGGAGAGAGCACCACCCCGAAGCGCTTTTCTCCCGGGCTTGGGAGCATTTTGCGTGCTTGGTGGGAACAGTGGGCGGGAGTGCTTGCAAACCGGCCTTTGGAGGCAGCCGGGGAGGTCTTCCAGTGGGAGAGGGCCGGTTGTGCTCAGAGGCCCCACAGGCAGGGGCAGGACCCAGCAGGGCCCCAGCCCCTGGCCTGCCTTGCCCAGACCTTCCTGGCCTCCGGGGGTACTGCCCCACCAAGGGGCAGGCTGCGGGGACTGGGTCCAGACATGCTCGGGCGCCTCCCCTGGCTCATCCCCGCTGGTGCATTTCCCCTGGGCCTAGGCCTCGGTTGAGGCCTCCTTGGAGAGGAGGTTGCTGGCAGGGGCTGTCTCCACACTGCAAGGTGCTGGAGCTCAGAGGGCCTCGTCAGAGGGAAGGGACCAGTAAGGGGCTGGATGCCCAAGACGACTTTGGCCCAGCAGCCTCAGGGCAGCAGGGAGAGCAAGAGGCCCAACTTGCCCCTAGGGCGGCTCTGCCCCTTCCCACACAGGCGGCCAACCCAGCAGCTGCCTGACAGACTCTGGCTCCCCCAAGCTCTCTGCCGGTGCAGGGGACAGGAACAGACGTGTGCATGTGGTTCTGCCTTGGCCTGGGAGTGTGTTCCCCCTGCCTTGCCCCCAGGCTCAGGGGCAAGGGCCCGGAGAGAGCACCACCCCGAAGCGCTTTTCTCACGGGCTTGGGAGCATTGTGCGAGCCTGGCGTGAACAGCGGGCGGGAGTGTTTGCAAACAGGACTTTGGAGGCAGCCGGGGAGGTCTTCCAGTGGGAGAGGGCCGGTTGTGCTCAGAGGCCCCACAGGCCAGGGGCAGGACCCAGCAGGGCCCCTGCCCCTGGCCAGCCTTGCCCAGACCTTCCTGGCCTCCGGGGGTACTGCCCCACCAAGGTTCAGGCTGCGGGGACTGGGTCCAGACATGCCCGGGCGCCTCCCCAGTCTCATCCCCGCTGGTGCCTTTCCCCTGGGCCTAGGCCTCGGTTGAGGCCTCCTTGGAGAGGAGGTTGCTGGCAGGGGCTGTCTCCACACTGCAAGGTGCTGGAGCTCAGAGGGCCTCGTCAGAGGGAAGGGACCAGCAAGGGGCTGGATGCCCAAGACTTCTTTGACCCAGGAGCCTCAGGGCAGCAGGGAGAGCAAGAGGCCCAACTTGCCCCTAGGTCGGCTCTGCCCCGTCCCACACAGGCAGCCAGCCCAGCAGCAGCCTGGCAGTCTCTGGCTCCCCCGAGCTCTCTGCCGGTGTAGGGGGCAGGAACAGACGTGTGCATGGCGTTCTGCCTTGGCCTGGGAGTGTGTTCCCCCTGCCTGGCCCCCAGGCTCAGGGGCAAGGGCCCGGAGAGAGCACCAGCCCGAAGCGCTTTTCTCCCGGGCTTGGGAGCATTGTGCGTGCCTGGTGGGAACAGCGGGTGGGAGTGCCTTCAAACGTCCTTTGGAGGCAGACGGGGAGGTCTTCCAGCGGGAGAGTGCCGGTTGTGCTCAGACGCACCACAGGCCAGGGGCAGGACCCAGCAGTGTCCATGCCCCTGGCAGCCTTGCCCAGACCTTCCTGCCCTCCGGGGGTACTGCCCCACCAAGGGGCAGGTTGGGGGGACTGGGTCCAGACATGGCCGGGCGCCTCCCCAGGCTCATCCCCGCTGGTGCCTTTCCCCTAGGCCTAGGCCTCGGTTGAGGCCTCCTTGGAGAGGAGGTTGCTGGCAGGGGCTGTCTCCACACTGCAAGGTGCTGGAGCTCAGAGGGCCTCGTCAGAGGGAAGGGACCAGAAAGGGGCTGGATGCCCAAGACCTCTTTGGCCCAGCAGCCTCAGGGCAGCAGGGAGAGCAAGAGGCCCAACTTGCCCCTAGGTCGGCTCTGCCCCTTCCCACACAGGCCGCCAGCCCAGCAGCTGCCTGGCAGATTCTGGCTCCCCCGAGCTCTCTGCCAGTGCAGGGGTCAGGAACAGACGTGTGCATGTGTTTCTGCCTTGGCCTGGGAGTGTGGACCCCATGCCTGGCCCCCAGGCTCAGGGGCAAGGGCCCGGAGAGAGCACCACCCCGAAGCGCTTTTCTCCCGGGCTTGAGAGCATTGTGCGCGCCTGCTGGGAACAGTGGGCGGGAGCGCTTGCAAACCGGCGTTTGGAGGCAGTCGGGGAGGTCTTCCAGTGGGAGAGGGCCGGTTGTGCTCAGAGGCCCCACAGGCCAGGGGCAGGACCCAGCACGGCCCCTGCCCCTGGCCAGCCTTGCCCAGACCTTCCTGGCCTCCGGGGGTACTGCCCCACCAAGGGGCAGGCTGCGGGGACTGGGTCCAGACATGCTCGGGCGCCTCCCCTGGCTCATCCCCGCTGGTGCCTTTCCCCCGGGCCTAGGCCTCGGTTGAGGCCTCCTTGGAGAGGAGGTTGCTGGCAGGGGCTGTCTCGACACTGCAAGGTGCTGGAGCTCAGAGGGCCTCGTCAGAGGGAAGGGACCAGTAAGGGGCTGGATGCCCAAGACGACTTTGGCCCAGCAGCCTCAGGGCAGCAGGGAGAGCAAGAGGCCCAACTTGCCCCTAGGACGGCTCTGCCCCTTCCCACACAGGCGGCCAACCCAGCAGCTGCCTGACAGACTCTGGCTCCCTCAAGCTCTCTGCCGGTGCAGGGGACAGGAACAGACTTGGGCATGTGGTTCTGCCTTGGCCTGGGAGTGTGTTCCCCCTGCCTTGCCCCCAGGCTCAGGGGCAAGGGCCCGGAGAGAGCACCACCCTGAAGCGCTTTTCTCCCGGGCTTGGGAGCATTGTGCGGGCATGGCGGGAACAGTGGGCGGGAGTGCTTGCAAACCGGCCTTTGGAGGCAGCCGGGGAGGTCTTCCAGTGGGAGAGGGCCGGTTGTGCTCAGAGGCCCCACAGGCCAGGGGCAGGACCCAGCAGGGCCCCAGCCCCTGGCCTGCCTTGCCCAGACCTTCCTGGCCTCCGGGGGTACTGCCCCACCAAGGGGAAGGCTGCGGGGACTGGGTCCAGACATGCTCGGGCGCCTCCCCTGGCTCATCCCCGCTGGTGCATTTCCCCTGGGCCTAGGCCTCGGTTGAGGCCTCCTTGGAGAGGAGGTTGCTGGCAGGGGCTGTCTCCACACTGCAAGGTGCTGGAGCTCAGAGTGCCTCGTCAGAGGGAAGGGACCAGTAAGGGGCTGGATGCCAAGACGACTTTGGCCCAGCTGCCTCAGGGCAGCAGGGAGAGCAAGAGGCCCAACTTGCCCCTAGGGCGGCTCTGCCCCTTCCCACACAGGCGGCCAACCCAGCAGCTGCCTGACAGACTCTGGCTCCCCCAAGCTCTCTGCCGGTGCAGGGGACAGGAACAGACGTGGGCATGTGGTTCTGCCTTAGCCTGGTAGTGTGTTCCCCCTGCCTTGCCCCCAGGCTCAGGGGCAAGGGCCCGGTGAGAGCATCACTCCAAAGCGCATTTCTCCCGGGCTTGGGAGCATTGTGCGAGCCTGGCGTGAACAGCGGGCGGGAGTGTTTGCAAACAGGACTTTGGAGGCAGCCTGGGAGGTCTTCCAGTGGGAGAGGGCCGGTTGTGCTCAGAGGCCCCACAGGCCAGGGGCAGGACCCAGCAGGGCCCCTGCCCCTGGCCAGCCTTGCCCAGAACTTCCTGGCCTCCGGGGGTACCTCCCCACCAAGGGGCAGGCTGCGGCGACTGGGTCCAGACATGTCCGTGCGCCTCCCCAAGATCATCCCTGCTGGTGCCTTTCCCCTGGGCCTAGGCCTCGGTTTAGGCCTCTTTGGAGAGGAGGTTGCTGGCAGGGGCTGTCTCCACACTGCAAGGTGCTGGAGCTCAGAGGGACTCGTCAGAGGGAAGGGACCAGCAAAGGGCTGGATGCCCAAGACCTCTTTGACCCAGCAGCCTCAGGGCAGCAGGGAGAGCAAGAGGCCCAACTTGCCCCTAGGTCGGCTCTGCCCCGTCCCACACAGGCAGCCAGCCCAGCAGCAGCCTGGCAGTCTCTGGCTCCCCCGAGCTCTCTGCCGGTGCAGGGGGCAGGAACAGACGTGTGCATGTCTTTCTGCCTTGGCCTGGGAGTGTTTTCCCCCTGCCTGGCCCCCAGGCTCAGGGGCGAGGGCCCGGAGAGAGCACCAGCCCGAAGCGCTTTTCTCCCGGGCTTGGGAGCATTGTGCGTGCCTGGCGGGAACAGCGGGTGGGAGTGCTTGCAAACCGTCCTTTGGAGGCAGACGGGGAGGTCTTTCAGCGGGAGAGTGCCGGTTGTGCTCAGAGGCCCCACAGGCCAGGGGCAGGACCCAGCAGTGTCCCTGCCCCTGGCAGCCTTGCCCAGACCTTCCTGGCCTCCGGGGGTACTGCCCCACCAAGGGGCAGGCTGCGGGGACTGGGTCCAGACATGCTCGGGCGCCTCCCCTGGCTCATCCCCGCTGGTGCCTTTCCCCTGGGCCTAGGCCTCGGTTGAGGCCTCCTTGGAGAGGAGGTTGCTGGCAGGGGTTGTGTCCACACTGCAAGGTGCTGGAGCTCAGAGGGCCTCGTCAGAGGGAAGGGACCAGTAAGGGGCTGGATGCCCAAGACGTCTTTCGCCAGCAGCCTCAGGGCAGCAGGGAGAGCAAGAGGCCCAACTTGCCCCTAGGGCGGCTCTGCACCTTCCCACACAGGCGGCCAACCCAGCAGCTGCCTGACAGACTCTGGCTCCCCCAAGTTCTCTGGCAGTGCAGGGGACAGGAACAGACGTGGGCATGTGGTTCTGCCTTGGCCTGGGAGTGTGTTCCCCCTGCCTTGCCCCCAGGCTCAAGGGCAAGGGCCCGGAGAGAGCACCACCCCGAAGCGCTTTTCTCCCGGGCTTGGGAGCATTGTGCGAACCTGGCGTGTACAGCGGGCGGGAGTGTTTGCAAACAGGACTTTGGAGGCAGCCGGGGAGGTCTTCCAGTGGGAGAGGGCCGGTTGTGCTCAGAGGCCCCACAGGCCAGGGGCAGGACCCAGCAGGGCCCCTGCCCCTGGCCAGCCTTGCCCAGACCTTCCTGGCCTCCGGGGGTACTGCCCCACCAAGGGGCAGGCTGTGGGGACTGGGTCCAGACATGTCCGTGCGCCTCCCCAGGATCATCCCCGCTGGTGCCTTTCCCCTGGGCGTAGGCCTCGGTTGAGGCCTCCTTGGAGAGGAGGTTGCTGGCAGGGGCTGTCTCCACACTGCAAAGTGCTGGAGCTCAGAGGGCTTCGTCAGCGGGAAGTGACCAGCAAGGGGCTGGATGCCCAAGACCTCTTTGGCCCAGCAGCCTCAGGTCAGCAGGGAGAGCAAGAGGCCCAACTTGCCCCTAGGTCGGCTCTGCCCCTTCCCACACAGTCGGCCAGCCCAGCAGCTGCCTGACAGACTCTGGCTCCCCTGAGCTCTCTGCCGGTGCAGGGGGCAGGAATAGACGTGTGCATGTGGTTCTGCCTTGGCCTGGGAGTGTGTTCCCCCTGGATTGCCCCCAGGCTCAGGGGCAAGGGCCCGGTGAGAGCACCACCCCGAAGCGCTTTTCTCCCGGGCTTGAGAGCATTGTGCGCGCCTGCTGGGATCAGTGGGCGGGAGCGCTTGCAAACCTGCCTTTGGAGGCAGCCGGGGAGGTCTTCCAGTGGGAGAGGGCCGGTTGTGCTCAGAGGCCCCACAGGCCAGGGGCAAGACCCAGCACGGCCCCTGCCCCTGGCCAGCCTTGCCCAGACCTTCCTGGCCTCCGGGGGTACTGCCCCACCAAGGGGCAGGCTGCGGGGACTGGGTCCAGACATGCTCGGGCGCCTCCCCTGGCTCATCCCCGCTGGTGCATTTCCCCTGGGCCTAGGCCTCGGTTGAGGCCTCCTTGGAGAGGAGGTTGCTGGCAGGGGCTGTCTCCACACTGCAAGGTGCTGGAGCTCAGAGGGCCTCGTCAGAGGGAAGGGACCAGCAAGTGGCTGGATGCCCAAGACCTCTTTGGCCCAGCAGCCTCAGGGCAGCAGGGAGAGCAAGAGGCCCAACTTGCCCCTAGGTCGGCTCTGCCCCTTCCCACACAGGCGGCCAGCCCAGCAGCTGCCTGACAGACTCTGGCTCCCCTGAGCTCTCTGCCGGTGCAGGGGGCAGGAACAGACGTGTGCATGTGGTTCTGCCTTGGCCTGGGAGTGTGGAACCCCTGCATTGCCCCAAGGCTCAGGGGCAAGGGCCCGGTGGGAGCACCACCCCGAAGCGCTTTTCTCCCGGGCTTGGGAGCATTGTGCGCGCCTGGTGGGAACAGTGGGCGGGAGTGTTGGCAAACCGGCCTTTGGAGGCAGCCGGGGAGGTCTTCCAGTGGGAGAGGGCCGGTTGTGCTCAGAGGCCCCACAGGCCAGGGGCAGGAACCAGCAGGGCCCCTGCCCGTGGCCAGCCTTGCCCAGACCTTCCTGGCCTCCGGGTGTACTGCCCCACCAAGGGGCAGGCTGCGGGGACTGGGTCCAGACATGCTCGGGCGCCTCCCCTGGCTCATCCCCGCTGGTGCCTTTCCCCTGGGCCTAGGCCTCGGTTGAGGCCTCCTTGGAGAGGAGGTTGCTGGCAGGGGCTGTGTCCACACTGCAAGGTGCTGGAGCTCAGAGGGCCTCGTCAGAGGGAAGGGACCAGTAAGGGGCTGGATGCCCAAGACGTCTTTGGCCCAGCAGCCTCAGGGCAGCAGGGAGAGCAAGAGGCCCAACTTGCCCCTAGGGCGGCTCTGCCCCTTCCCACACAGGCGGCCAACCCAGCAGCTGCCTGACAGACTCTGGCTCCCCCAAGGTCTCTGGCAGTGCAGGGGATAGGAACAGACGTGGGCATGTGGTTCTGCCTTGGCCTGGGAGTGTGTTCCCCCTGCCTTGCCCCCAGGCTCAGGGGCAAGGGCCCAGAGAGAGCACCACCCCGAAGCGCTTTTCTCACGGGCTTGGGAGCATTGTGCGAGCCTGGCGTGAACAGCGGGCTGGAGTGCTTGCAAACAGGCCTTTGGAGGCAGACGGGGAAGTCTTCCAGCGGGAGAGTGCCGGTTGTGCTCAGAGGTCCCACAGGCCAGGGGCAGGACCCAGCAGTGTCCCTGCCCCTGGCAGCCTTGCCCAGACCTTCCTGGCCTCCGGGGGTACAGCCCCACCAAGGGGCAGGCTGCGGGGACTGGGTCCAGACATGGCCGGGCGCCTCCCCAGGCTCATCCCCACTGGTGCCTTTCCCCTGGGCCTAGGCCTCGGTTGAGGCCTCTTGGAGAGGAGGTTGCTGGCAGGGGCTGTCTCCACACTGCAAGGTGCTGGAGCTCAGAGGGCCTCGTCAGCGGGAAGGGACCAGCAAGGGGCTGGATGCCCAAGACCTCTTTGGCCCTGCAACCTCAGGGCAGCAGGGAGAGCAAGAGGCCCAACTTGCCCCTAGGTCGGCTCTGCCCCTTCCCACACAGGCGGCCAGCCCAGCAGCTGCCTGACAGACTCTGGCTCCCCTAGCTCTCTGCTGGTACAGGGGGCAGGAACAGACGTGTGCATGTGGTTCTGCCTTGGCCTGGGAGTGTGTTCCGCCTGCGTTGCCCCCAGGCTCAGGGGCAAGGGCCCGGTGAGAGCACCACCCCGAAGCGCTTTTCTCCCGGACTTGGGAGCATTGTGCGCGCCTGGTGGGAACAGTGGGCGTGAGTGTTGGCAAACCGGCCTTTGGAGGCAGCCGGGGAGGTCTTCCAGCGGGAGAGGGCCGGATGTGCTCAGAGGCCCCACAGGCCAGGGGCAGGACCCAGCAGGTCCCCTGCCCCTGGCCAGCCTTTCCCAGACCTTCCTGGCCTCCGGGGGTACTGTCCCACCAAGGGGCAGGCTGCGGGGACTGGGTCCAGACATGCCCGGGCGCCTCCCCAGTCTCATCCCTGCTGGTGCCTTTCCCCTGGGCCTAGGCCTCGGTTGAGGCCTCCTTGGAGAGGAGGTTGCTGGCAGGGGCTGTCTCCACACTGCAAGGTGCTGGAGCTCAGAGGGCCTCGTCAGAGGGAAGGGACCAGCAAGGGGCTGGATGCCCAAGACCTCTTTGGCCCAGCAGCCTCAGGGCAGCAGGGAGAGCAAGAGGCCCAACTTGCCCCTAAGTCGGCTCTGCCCCTTCCCACACAGGCGGCCAGCCCAGCAGCTGCCTGACAGACTCTGGCTCCCCTGAGCTCTCTGCCGGTGCAGGGGGCAGGAACAGACGTGTGCATGTGGTTCTGCCTAGGCCTGGGAGTGTGTTCCCCCTGCATTGCCCCCAGGCTCAGGGGCAAGGGCCCGGTGAGAGCACCACCCCGAAGCGCTTTTCTCCCGGGCTTGGGAGCATTGTGCGCGCCTGCTGGGAACAGTGGGCGGGAGCGCTTGCAAACCGGCCTTTGGAGGCAGCCGGGGAGGTCTTCCTGTGGGAGAGGGTCGGTTGTGCTCAGAGGCCCCACAGGCCAGGGGCAGGACCCAGCACGGCCCCTGCCCCTCGCCAGCCTTGCCCAGACCTTCCTGGCCTCCGGGGGTACTGCCCCACCAAGGGGCAGGCTGTGGGGACTGGGTCCAGACATGCTCGGGCGCCTCCCCTGGCTCATCCCCGCTGGTGCCTTTCCGCTGAGCCTAGGCCTCGGTTGAGGCCTCCTTGGAGAGGAGGTTGCTGGCAGGGGCTGTCTCCACACTGCAAGGTGCTGGAGCTCAGGGGGCCTCGTCAGAGGGAAGGGACCAGTAAGGGGCTGGATGCCCAAGACGTCTTTGGCCCAGCAACCTCAGGGCAGCAGGGAGAGCAAGAGGCCCAACTTGCCCCTAGGTCGGCTCTGCCCCTTCCCACACAGGCGGCCAACCCAGCAGCTGCCTGACAGACTCTGGCTCCCCCAAGCTCTCTGCCGGTGCAGGGGACAGGAACAGACGTGTGCATGTGGTTCTGCCTTGGCCTGGGAGTGTGTTCCCCCTGCCTTGCCCCCAGGCTCAGGGGCAAGGGCCCGCAGAGAGCATCACTCCAAAGCGCTTTTCTCCCGGGCTTGGGAGCATTGTGCGAGCCTGGCGTGAACTGCGGGCGGGAGTGTGTGCAAACAGGACTTTGGAGGCAGCCGGGGAGGTCTTCCAGTGGGAGAGGGCCGGTTGTGCTCAGAGGCCCCACAGGCCAGGGGCAGGACCCAGCAGGGCCCCTGCCCCTGGCCAGCCTTGCCCAGACCTTCCTGGCCTCCGGGGGTACTGCCCCACCAAGGGGCAGGCTGCGGGGACTGGGTCCAGACATGTCCGTGCGCCTCCCCAGGATCATTCCCGCTGGTGCATTTCCCCTGGGCGTAGGCCTCGGTTTAGGCCTCTTTGGAGAGGAGGTTGCTGGCAGGGGCTGTCTCCACACTGCAAGGTGCTGGAGCTCAGAGGGCCTCGTCAGAGGGAAAAGACCAGCAAAGGGCTGGATGCCCAAGACCTCTTTGACCCAGCAGCCTCAGGGCAGCAGGGAGAGCAAGAGGCCCAACTTGCCCCTAGGTCGGCTCTGCCCCTTCCCACACAGGCGGCCAGCCCAGCAGCTGCCTGGCAGACTCTGGCTACCCCGAGCTCTCTGCCGGTGCAGGGGGAAGGAACAGACGTGTGCATGTGGTTCTGCCTTGGCCTGGGAGTGTGTTCCCCCTGCATTGCCCCCAGGCTCAGGGGCAAGGGCCCGGAGAGAGCACCACACCAAAGCGCTTTTTTCCCCGGCTTGGGAGCATTGTGCGTGCCTGGTGGGAACAGCGGGCGCGAGTGTTGGCAAACCGGCCTTTGGAGGCAGTCGGGGAGGTCTCCAGCGGGAGAGGGCCGGTCATGCTCAGAGGCCCCACAGGCCAGGGGCAGGACCCAGCAGGGCCCCTGCCCCTGGCCAGCCTTGCCCAGACCTTCCTGGCCTCCGGGGGTAATGCCCCACCAAGGGACAGCCTGCGGGGACTGGGTCCAGACATTCCCGGGCGCCTCCCCAGGTTCATCCCCGCTGGTGCCTTTCCCTGGGACTAGGCCTCGGTTGAGGCCTCCTTGGAGAGGAGGTTGCTGGCAGGGGCTGTCTCCACACTGCAAGGTGCTGGAGCTCAGAGGGCCTCGTCAGATGGAAGGGACCAGCAAGGGGCTGGATGCCCAAGACCTCTTTGGCCCAGCAGCCTCTGGGCAGCAGGGAGAGCAAGAGGCCCAACTTGCCCCTAGGTCGGCTCTGCCCCTTCCCACACAGGAGGCCAGCCCAGCAGCTGCCTGACAGACTCTGGCTCCCGCGAGCTCTCTGCCGGTGCAGGGGGCAGGAACAGACGTGTGCATGTGGTTCTGCCTTGGCCTGGGAGTGTGGATCACCTGCCTGGCCCCAGGCTCAGGGGCAAGGGCCCGGAGAGAGCACCACCCCGAAGTGCTTTTCTCCCGGGCTTGGGAGCATTGTGCGTTCCTGGTGGGAACAGTGGGCGGAGTGTTGGCAAACCGGCCTTTGGAGGCAGCCGGGGAAGTCTTCCAGCGGGAGAGGGCCGGTTGTGCTCAGAGGCCCCACAGGCCAGGGACAGTACACAGCAGGGCCCCTGTCCCTGGCCAGCTTTGCCCAGACCTTCCTGGCCTCCGGGGGTACTGCCCCACCAAGGGGCAGGCTGCGGGGCCTGGGTCCAGACATGCCCGGGCGCCTGCCCTGTCTCATCCCCGCTGGTGCCTTTCCCCTGGGCCTAGGCCTCGGTTGTGGCCTCCTTGGAGAGGAGGTTGCTGGCAGGGGCTGTCTCCACACTGCAAGGTGCTGGAGCTCAGAGGGCCTCGTCAGAGGGAAGGGACCAGCAAGGGGCTGGATGCCCAAGACCTCTTTGGCCCAGCAGCCTCAGGGCACGAGGGAGAGCAAGAGGCCCAACTTGCCCCTAGGTCGGCTCTGCCCCTTCCCACACAGGGGGCCAGCCCAGCAGCTGCCTGACAGACTCTGGCTCCCCCGAGCTCTCTGCCGGTGCAGGGGGCAGGAACAGACGTGTGCATGTGGTTCTGCCTTGGCCTGGGAGTGTGGACCCCCTGCCTGGCCCCCAGGCTCAGGGGCAAGGGCCCGGAGAGAGCACCCCCCCGAAGTGCTTTTCTCCCGGGCTTGGGAGCATTGTGCGCGCCTGGTGGGAACAGTGGGCGGGAGTGCTTGCAAACCAGCCTTTGGAGGCAGCCGGGGAGGTCTTCCAGCGAGAGAGGGCCGGTCGTGCTCAGAGGCCCCACAGCCCAGGGGCAGGACCCAGCAGGGCCCCTGCCCCTGGCCAGCCTTGCCCAGACCTTCCTGGCCTCCGGGTGTACTGCCCCACCAAGGGGCAGGCTGCGGGGACTGGGTCCAGACATGCTCGGGCGCCTCCCCAGGCTCATCCCCGCTGGTGCCTTTCCCCTGGGCCTAGGCCTCGGTTGAGGCCTCCTTGGAGAGGAGGTTGCTGGCAGGGGCTGTCTCCACACTGCGAGATGCTGGAGCTCAGAGGGCCTCGTCAGAGGGAAGGGACCAGCAAGGGGCTGGATGCCCAAGACCTCTTTGGCCCAGCAGCCTCAGGGCAGCAGGGAGAGCAAGAGGCCCAACTTGCCCCTAGGTCGGCTCTGCCCCTTCCCACACAGGCAGCCAGCCCAGCAGCTGCCTGGCAGACTCTGGCTCCCCCGAGCTCTCTGCCGGTGCAGGGGGCAGGAACAAACGTGTGCATGTGGTTCTGACTTGGCCTGGGAGTGTGGACCCCCTGCGTGGCCCCCAGGCACAGGGGCAAGGGCCCGGAGAGAGCACCACCCCAAAATGCTTTTCCCCCCGGCTTGGGAGCATTTGCATGGCTGGCGGGAACAGCTAGTGGGAATGCTTGCAAAGCGGCCTTTGGTTGCAGCCTGGGAGGTCCTCCATGGGCCCGGAGAGAACACCACCACGATGCGCTTTTCTCCCGGGCTTGGGAGCAGTGTGCGCGGGTGGCGGGAACAGCAGGCAGGAGTGCTTGCAAACCGGCCTTTGGAGGCAGGCGCGGAGGTCTTCCAAGGGCAAGGAGTGAGCACCACCCCAAAATGCTTTTCTCCCGTGCTTGGGAGCATTGTACTCGGCTGGAGGGAACAGCGGGCATGAATGCTTGCATACCGGCCTTTGGAGGCAGCCGGGGAGGTCTTCCAAGGGCCCGGAGTGAGCACCACCTCAAAATGCTTTTCTCCCGTGATTGGGAGCATTGTGTGCGGCTGGCGGAACAGCGGGAGGGAGTTCTTGCAAACCGGCCTTTGGAGGCAGCCGGGGAAGTCTTCCAAGTGCCGGGAGAGAGCACCACCCCAAAGCGCTTCTCTCCCGTGTTTTGGAGCATGTGCGTGGCTGGCCGGAACAGTGAGTGGGAGTGATTGCAAACCGGCCTTTGGAGGCAGCCGGGGAGGTCTTCCAAGGGCCCGGAGAGAACACCACCTCGAAGCGCTTTTCTCTCGGGTTTTGGAGCATTGTGTGCGGCTGGTGGAACAGCGGGAGGGAATTCTTGCAAACCGGCCTTTGGAGGCAGCCAGAGAAGTCTTCCAAGGGCCCGGAGAGAGCACCACCCCGAAGCGCTTTTCTCCGGGGTTTTGGAACATTGTGTGTGGCTGGCGGGAACAGCGAGTGGGAGTGCTTGCAAACCGGCCTTTGGGGGCAGCCGGGGACGTCCTCCATGGTCCCGGAGAGAACACCACCCCGAAGCGCTTTTCTCACGGTCTTGGGAGCATTGTGCGCGGCTGGCGGGAACAGCGGGCATGAGTGCTTGCAAACTGTCCTTTGGAGGCAGCCGGGGAGGTCTTCCAAGGGCCCGGACTGATCACCACCACAAAATGCTTTACTCCCGGGCTTGGGAGCATTGTCTGCGGCTGTCGGGAACAGCGGACATGAGTGCTTACAAACCGGCCTTTGGAGGCAGCCGGGGAGGTCTTCCAAGGGCCCGGAGAGAGCACCACCCCAAAATGCTTTTCTCCCGGGATTGGGAGCATTGTGCGTGGCTGGCGGAAGCAGCGGGAATGAGTACTTACAAACCGGCCTTTGGAGGCAACCGGGGAGGTCTTGAAAGTGCCCGGAGAGAGCACCACCCCGAAGCGCTTTTCTCCTGGGCTTGGGAGCATTGTGCGCGACTGGCGGGAACAGCAGGCAGGAGTGCTTGCAAACTGGCCTTTGGAGGCAGCCGGGGAGGTCTTCCAAGGGCCCGGAGTGAGCACCACCCCAAAATGCTTTTCTCCCGGGCTTGGGAGCATTGTGCGCGGCTGGTGGGAACAACGGGCATGAGTGCTTGCAAACCGGCCTTTGGAGGCAGCCAGAAACGTCTTCCAAGGGCCCGGAGAGAGCACCACCCCGAAGCACTTTTCTCCCGTGCTTGGGAGCATTGTGCGTGGCTGGCGGGAACAGCAGGAAGGAGTCCTTGCAAACCGGCCTTTGGAGGCAGCCGGGGAGGTCTTCCAAGGGCCTGTAGAGAGCACCACCCCGAAGCGCTTTTCTCCCGGGCTTGGGAGCATTGTGCGCGGGTGGCGGGAACAGCAGGCAGGAGTGCTTGAAAACCGGCCTTTGGAGGCAGCCGGGGAGGTCTTCCAGGGCCCGGTGAGAGCACCACCACAAAAAGCTTTTCTCCCGGGCTTGGGAGCATTGTGCGCGGCTGGTGGGAACAGCGGGCATGAGTGCTTGCAAACTGGCCATTGGAGGCAGACGGGGAGGTCTTCCAAGGGCCCGGAGAGAGCACCACCCCGAAGCGCTTTTCTCCCGTGATTGGGAGCATTGTGCGCGGCTGGCGGGAACAGCGGGCGGGAGTGCTTGCAAACCGGCCTTTGGGGGCAGCCGGGGAGGTCTTCCAAGGGCCCGGACTGATCACCATCCCAAAATGCTTTTCTCCCGGGCTTGGGAGCATTGTGCGTGGCTGGCGGAAGCAGCGGGAGGGAATTCTTGCAAACCGGCCTTTAGAGGCAGCCGGGGAAGTCTTCCAAGTGCCGGGAGAGAGCACCACCCCAAAGCGCTTCTCTCCCGTGTTTTGGAGCATGTGCGTGGCTGGCCGGAACAGTGAGTGGGAGTGATTGCAAACCGGCCTTTGGAGGAAGCCGTGGAGGTCTTCCAAGGGCCCGGAGAGAACACCACCTCGAAGCGCTTTTCTCTCGGGTTTTGGAGCATTGTGTGCGGCTGGTGGAACAGCGGGAGGGAATTCTTGCAAACCGGCCTTTGGAGGCAGCCGGCGAGGTCTTCCAAGGGCCTGTAGAGAGCACCACCCCGAAGCGCTTTTCTCCCGGGCTTGGGAGCATTGTGCGCGGGTGCTGGGAACAGCAGGCAGGAGTGCTTGAAAACCGTCCTTTGGAGGCAGCCGGGGAGGTCTTCCAAGGGCCTGTAGAGAGCACCACCCCGAAGCGCTTTTCTCCCGGGCTTGGGAGCATTGTGCGTGGCTGGTGGGAACAGCGGGCGGGAGTGCTTGCAAACCGGCCTTTGGAGGCAGCCGGGGAGGTCTTCCAAGGGCCCGGAGAGAGCACCACCCCAAAATGCTTTTCTCCCGGGCCTGGGAGCATTGTGTGCGGCTGGCGGGTCAGCGGGAGGGAGTTCTTGAAAACCAGCCTTTGGAGGGAGCCGGGGAGGTCTTCCAAGGGCCCGGAGAGAGCACCACCCCAAAATGCTTTTCTCCCGGGCCTGGGAGCATTGTGTGCGGCTGGCGGGTCAGCGGGAGGGAGTTCTTGAAAACCAGCCTTTGGAGGGAGCCGGGGAGGTCTTCCAAGGGCCCGGAGAGAGCACCACCCCGAAGCGCTTTTCTCCCGGGCTTGGGAGCATTGTGCGTGGCTGGCCGGAACAGCGGGATTGAGTGCTTGCAAACTGACCTTTGGAGGCAGCCGGGGAGGTCTTCCAAGGGCCGGGAGAGAGCACCACCCCGAAGCGCTTTTCTCCTGGGCTTGGAGCATTTGCACGGATGGCGGGAACAGCGAGTGGGAGTGCTTGCAAACTGGCCTTTGGGGGCAGCCCGGGAGGTCTTTCTTGGGCCCAGAGAGAACACCACCCCGAAAAGCTTTTCTCTCGGGCTTGGGAGCATTGTGCGCGTGTGGCGGGAACAGAAGGGAGAAGTGCTTGCAAACCGGCCTTGGAGACAGCCAGGGAGGTCTTCCAAGGGCCCGGAATGAGCACCACCCAAAAATGCTTTTCTCCCAGGCTAGGGAGCATTGTGCGCGGCTGGTGGGAACAGCGAGCATGAGGGCTTGCAAACCGGCCATTGGAGGCAGCCGGGGAGGTCTTCCAGTGGGAGAGGGCCGGTTGTGCTCAGAGGCCCCACAGGCCAGGGGCCGGACCCAGCAGGGCCCCTGCCCCTGGCCAGCCTTGCCCAGACCTTCCTGGCCGCCGGGGGTACTGCCCCACCAAGGGGCAGGCTGCGGGGACAGGGTCCAGACATGCTCGGGCGCCTCCCCTGGCTCATCCCCGCTGGTGCCTTTCCCCTGGGCCTAGGCCTCGGTTGAGGCCTCCTTGGAGAGGAGGTTGCTGGCAGGGGCTGTCTCCACACTGCAAGGTGCTGGAGCTCAGAGGGCCTCGTCAGAGGGAAGGGCCCAGTAAGGGGCTGGATGCCCAAGACCTCTTTGGCCCAGCAGCCTCAGGGCAGAAGGGAGAGCAAGAGGCCCAACTTGCCCCTAGGTCGGCTTTGCCCCTTCCCACACAGGCGGCCAGCCCAGCAGCTGCCTGACAGACTCTGGCTCCCCCGAGCTCTCCGCCTGTGCAGGGGGCAGGAACAGACGTGTGTATGTGGTTCTGCCTTGGGCGGGGAGTGTGGACCCCCTGCCTGGCCCCCAGGCTCAGGGGCAAGGGCCCGGAGAGAGCACCACCCCGAAGCGCTTTTCTCCCAGGCTTGGGAGCATTGTGCGCGCCTGGTGGGAACAGTAGGCGGGAGTGCTTGCAAACCGGCCTTTGGAGGCAGCCGGGGAGGTCTTCCAGTGGGAGAGGGCCGGTTGTGCTCAGAGGCCCCACAGGCCAGGGGCAGGACCCAGGAGGGCCCCTGCCCCTGGCCAGCCTTGCCCAGACCGTCCTGCCTCCGGGGTTACAGCCCCATCAAGGGGCAGGCTGCGGGGACTGGGTCCAGACATGCCCGGGCGCCTCCCCAGTCTCATCCCCGCTGGTGCCTTTCCCCTGGGCCTAGGCCTCGGTTGAGGCCTCCTTGGAGAGGAGGTTGCTGGCAGGGGCTGTCTCCACACTGCAAGGTGCTGGAGCTCAGAGGGCCTCGGCAGAGGGAAGGGACCAGCAAGGGGCTGGATGCCCAAGACCTCTTTGGCCCAGCAGCCTCAGGGCAGCAGGGAGAGCAAGAGGCCCAACTTGCCCCTAGGTCGGCTCTGCCCCTTCCCACACAGGCGGCCAGCCCAGCAGCTGCCTGACAGACTCTGGCTCCCCTGAGCTCTCTGCCGGTGCAGGGGGCAGGAACAGACGTGTGCATGTGGTTCTGCCTTGGCCTGGGAGTGTGTTCCCCCTGCATTGCCCCCAGGCTCAGGGGCAAGGGCCCGGTGAGAGCACCACCCCGAAGTGCTTTTCTCCCGGGCTTGGGAGCATTGTGCGCGCCTGCTGGGAACAGTGGGCAGGAGTGTAGGCAAACCGGCCTTTGGAGGCAGCCGGGGAGGTCTTCCAAGGGCCCGGAGAGAACACCACCTCGAAGCGCTTTTCTCTCGGGTTTTGGAGCATTGTGTGTGGCTGGCGGGAACAACGAGTGGGAGTGCTTGCAAACCGGCCTTTGGGGGCAGCCGGGGACGTCCTCCATGGTCCAGGAGAGAACACCACCCCGAAGCGCTTTTCTCACGGTCTTGGGAGCATTGTGCGCGGCTGGCGGGAACAGCGGGCATGA
Source organism: Dama dama (assembly GCF_033118175.1). Lineage (NCBI taxonomy): Eukaryota > Metazoa > Chordata > Mammalia > Artiodactyla > Cervidae > Dama > Dama dama. The sequence continues at coordinate 5,247,552 of NW_026870920.1, read as the reverse complement.
GTGCTTGCAAACTGTCCTTTGGAGGCAGCCGGGGAGGTCTTCCAAGGGCCCGGACTGATCACCACCCCAAAATGCTTTTCTCCCGGGCTTGGGAGCATTGTGCGCGGCTGGCGGGAACAACAGGCAGGAGTGCTTGCAAACTGGCCTTTCGAGGCAGCCGGGGAGGTCTTCCAAGGGCCCGGAGTGAGCACCACCCCAAAATGCTTTTCTCCCGGGCTTGGGAGCATTGTGCGCGGCTGGTGGGAACAACGGGCATGAGTGCTTGCAAACCGGCCTTTGGAGGCAGCCGGGACGTCTTCCAAGGGCCCGGAGAGAGCACCACCCCGAAGCACTTTTCTCCCGTGCTTGGGAGCATTGTGCGTGGCTCGCGGGAACAGCAGGAAGGAGTCCTTGCAAACCGGCCTTTGGAGGCAGCCGGGGAGGTCTTCCAAGAGCCTGTAGAGAGCACCACCCCGAAGCGCTTTTCTCCCGGGCTTGGGAGCATTGTCCGCGTGTGGCGGGAACAGCAGTCGGGAGTGCTTGCAAACCGCCCTTTGGAGGCAGCCGGGGAGGTCTTCCAAGGGCCAGGAGAGAGCACCACCCCGAAGCGCTTTTCTCCCGGGCTTGGAACATTTGCGCGGATGGCGGGAACAGCGAGTGGGAGTGCTTCCAAACCGGCCTTTGGGGGCAGCCCGGGAGGTCTTCCAAGGGCCGGGAGAGAGCACCACCCCAAAATGCTTTTCTCCCGGGCTTGGGAGCATTGTGCATGGCTGGCGGAAGCAGGGGGAATGAATACTTACAAACCGGCCTTTGGAGGCAGCCGGGGAGGTCTTGAAAGTGCCCGGAGAGAGCACCACCCCAAAATGCTTTACTCCCGGGCTTGGGAGCATTGTGTGCGGCTGGCGGGTCAACAGGAGGGAGTTCTTGAAAACAAGCCTTTGGAGGCAGCCGGGGAGGTCTTCCAAGGGCCGGGAGAGAGCACCACCCCGAAGCGCTTTTCTCCTGGGCTTGGAGCATTTTCACGGATGGCGGGAACAGCGAGTGGGAGTGCTTGCAAACCGGCCTTTGGGGGCAGCCCGGGAGGTCTTTCTTGGGCCCAGAGAGAACACCACCCCGAAACGCTTTTCTCCCGAGCTTGGGAGCATTGTGCGCGGGTGGCGGGAACAGCAGGCAGAAGTGCTTGCAAACCGGCCTTGGAGGCAGCCGGGGAGGTCTTCCAAGGGCCCGGAGTGAGCACCACCCAAAAATGCTTTTCTCCCGGGCTTGGGAGCATTGTGTGCGGCTGGCGGGTCAGCGGGAGGGAGTTCTTGAAAACCAGCCTTTGGAGGCAGCCGGGGAGGTCTTCCAAGGGCCGGGAGAGAGCACCACCCCGAAGCGCTTTTCTCCCGGGCTTGGGAGCATTGTGCGCGGCTGGCGGGAACAGCGGGATTGAGTGCTTGCAAACCGGCCTTTGGAGGCAGCCGGGGAGGTCTTCCAAGGGCCGGGAGAGAGCACCACCCCGAAGCGCTTTTCTCCCGGGCTTGGGAGCATTGTGCGCGGCGGGCGGGAACAGCGGGCATGAGTGCTTGCAAACCGGCCTTTGGAGGCAGCCGGGGAGGTCTTCCAAGGGCCCGGAGAGATCACCACTCCGAAGCGCTTTTCTCCCGTGATTGGGAGCATTGTGTGTGGCTGGCGGGACAGCGGGAGGGAGTTCTTGAAAACCAGCCTTTGGAGGCAGCCGGGGAGGTCTTCCAAGGGCCGGGAGAGAGCACCACCCCGAAGCGCTTTTCTCCTGGGCTTGGAGCATTTTCACGGATGGCGGGAACAGCGAGTGGGAGTGCTTGCAAACCGGCCTTTGGGGGCGGCCCGGGAGGTCTTTCTTGAGCCCAGAGAGAACACCACCCCGAATCGCTTTTCTCCCGGGCTTGGGAGCATTGTGCGCGTGTGGCGGGAGAAGCAGGCTGAAGTGCTTGCAAACCGGCCTTGGAGGCAGCAGGGAGGTCTTCCAAGGGCCCGGAGTGAGCACCACCCAAAAATGCTTTTCTCCCGGGCTAGGGAGCATTGTGCGCGGCTGGTGGGAACAGCGGGCAAGAGGGCTTGCAAACAGGACTTTGGAGGCAGCCGGGGAGGTCTTCCAGCGAGAGAGGGCCGGTTGTGCTCAGAGGCCCCACAGGCCAGGGGCATGACCCAGCAGGGCCCCTGCCCCTGGCCAGGCCTTGCCCAGATCTTCCTCGCCTCCGGGGGTACTGCCCCACCAAGGGGCAGGCTGCGGGGACTGGGTCCAGACATGGCCGAGCGCCTCCCTTGGCTCATCCCTGCTGGTGCCTTTCCCCTGGGCCTAGGCCTCGGTTGAGGCCTCCTTGGAGAGATGTTGCTGGCAGGGGCTGTCTCCACACTGCAAGGTGCTGGAGCTCAGAGGGCCTCGTCAGCGGGAAGGGACCAGCAAGGGGCTGGATGCCCAAGACCTCTTTGGCCCAGCAGCCTCAGGGCAGCAGGGAGAGCAAGAGGCCCAACTTGCCCCTAGGTCGGCTCTGCCCCTTCCCACACAGGTGGCCAGCCCAGCAGCTGCCTGACAGACTCTGGCTCCCCCGAGCTCTCTGCCTGTGCAGGGGGCAGGAACAGACGTGTGCATGTGGTTCTGGCTTGGTCTGGGAGTGTGGACCCCCTGCCTGGCCCCCAGGCTCAGGCGCAAGGTCCCGGAGAGAGCACCACCCCGAAGCGCTTTTCTCCCGGGCTTGGGAGCATTGTGCGCTTGTGGCGGGAGAAGCAGGCAGAAGTGCTTGCAAACCGGCCTTGGAGGCAGCAGGGAGGTCTTCCAAGGGCCCGGAGTGAGCACCACCCAAAAATGCTTTTCTCCCGGGCTAGGGAGCATTGTGCGCGGCTGGTGGGAACAGCGAGCATGAGGGCTTGCAAACCGGCCATTGGAGGCAGCCGGGGAGGTCTTCCAGTGGGAGAGGGCCGGTTGTGCTCAGAGGCCCCACAGGCCAGGGGCCGGACCCAGCAGGGCCCCTGCCCCTGGCCAGCCTTGCCCAGACCTTCCTGGCCTCCGGGGGTACTGCCCCACCAAGGGGCAGGCTGCGGGGACAGGGTCCAGACATGCTCGGGCGCCTCCCCTGGCTCATCCCCGCTGGTGCCTTTCCCCTGGGCCTAGGCCTCGGTTGAGGCCTCCTTGGAGAGGAGGTTGCTGGCAGGGGCTGTCTCCACACTGCAAGGTGCTGGAGCTCAGAGGGCCTCGTCAGAGGGAAGGGCCCAGTAAGGGGCTGGATGCCCAAGACCTCTTTGGCCCAGCAGCCTCAGGGCAGAAGGGAGAGCAAGAGGCCCAACTTGCCCCTAGGTCGGCTTTGCCCCTTCCCACACAGGCGGCCAGCCCAGCAGCTGCCTGACAGACTCTGGCTCCCCCGAGCTCTCCGCCTGTGCAGGGGGCAGGAACAGACGTGTGTATGTGGTTCTGCCTTGGGCGGGGAGTGTGGACCCCCTGCCTGGCCCCCAGGCTCAGGGGCAAGGGCCCGGAGAGAGCACCACCCCGAAGCGCTTTTCTCCCAGGCTTGGGAGCATTGTGCGCGCCTGGTGGGAACAGTAGGCGGGAGTGCTTGCAAACCGGCCTTTGGAGGCAGCCGGGGAGGTCTTCCAGTGGGAGAGGGCCGGTTGTGCTCAGAGGCCCCACAGGCCAGGGGCAGGACCCAGGAGGGCCCCTGCCCCTGGCCAGCCTTGCCCAGACCGTCCTGCCTCCGGGGTTACAGCCCCATCAAGGGGCAGGCTGCGGGGACTGGGTCCAGACATGCCCGGGCGCCTCCCCAGTCTCATCCCCGCTGGTGCCTTTCCCCTGGGCCTAGGCCTCGGTTGAGGCCTCCTTGGAGAGGAGGTTGCTGGCAGGGGCTGTCTCCACACTGCAAGGTGCTGGAGCTCAGAGGGCCTCGGCAGAGGGAAGGGACCAGCAAGGGGCTGGATGCCCAAGACCTCTTTGGCCCAGCAGCCTCAGGGCAGCAGGGAGAGCAAGAGGCCCAACTTGCCCCTAGGTCGGCTCTGCCCCTTCCCACACAGGCGGCCAGCCCAGCAGCTGCCTGACAGACTCTGGCTCCCCTGAGCTCTCTGCCGGTGCAGGGGGCAGGAACAGACGTGTGCATGTGGTTCTGCCTTGGCCTGGGAGTGTGTTCCCCCTGCATTGCCCCCAGGCTCAGGGGCAAGGGCCCGGTGAGAGCACCACCCCGAAGTGCTTTTCTCCCGGGCTTGGGAGCATTGTGCGCGCCTGCTGGGAACAGTGGGCAGGAGTGTAGGCAAACCGGCCTTTGGAGGCAGCCGGGGAGGTCTTCCAGTGGGAGAGGGCCGGTTGTGCTCAGAGGCCCCACAGGCCAGGGGCAGGACGCAGCAGGGCCCCTGCCCCTGGCCAGCCTTGCCCAGACCTTCCTGGCCTCCGGGGGTACTGCCCCACCAAGGGGCAGGCTGCGGGGACTGGGTCCAGACATGCTCGGGCGCCTCCCCTGGCTCATCCCCGCTGGTGCCTTTCCCCTGGGCCTAGGCCTCGGTTGAGGCCTCCTAGGAGAGGAGGTTGCTGGCAGGGGCTGTCTCCACACTGCAAGGTGCTGGAGCTCAGAGGGCCTCGTCAGGGGGAAGGGACCAGTAAGGGGCTTCATGCCCAAGACGTCTTTGGCCCAGCAGCCTCAGGGCAGCAGGGAGAGCAAGAGGCCAAACTTGCCCCTAGGTCGGCTCTGCCCCTTCCCACACAGGCGGCCAACCCAGCAGCTGCCTGACAGACTCTGGCTCCCCCAAGCTCTCTGCCGGTGCAGGGGACAGGAACAGACGTGTGCATGTGGTTCTGCCTTGGCCTCGGAGTGTGGAACCCTGCCTGGCCCCCATGCTCAGGGGCAAGGGCCCAGAGAGAGCACCACCCCGAAGCGCTTTTCTCCCGGGCTTGGGAGCATTGTGCGCGCCTGCTGGGAACAGTGGGCGGGAGTGCTTGCAAACCGGCCTTTGGAGGCAGCCGGGGACGTCTTCCAGTGGGAGAGGGCCGGTTGTGTTCAGAGGCCCCACAGGCCAGGGGCAGGACACAGCAGGGCTCCTGCCCCTGGCCAGCCTTGCCCAGACCTTCCTGGTCTCCGGGGTTACTGCCCCACCAAGGGGCAGGCTGCGGGGACTGGGTTCAGACATGCCCGGGCGCCTCCCCTGGCTCATCCCTTCTGGTGCCTTTCCCCTGGGCCTAGGCCTTGGTTGAGACCTCCTTGGAGAGGAGATTTCTGGCAGGGGCTGTCTCCACACTGCAAGGTGCTGGAGCTCAGAGGGCCTCGACAGAGGGAAGGGACCAGTAAGGGGCTAGATGCCCAAGACGTATTTGGCCCAGCAGCCTCAGGGCAGCAGGGAGATCAAGAGGCCCAACTTGCCCCTAGGTCGGCTCTGCCCCTTCCCACACAGGCGGCCAGCCCAGCAGCTGCCTGACAGCCTCTGGCTCCCCCGAGCTCTCTGCCGGTGCAGGGGGCAGGAACAGACGTGTGCATGTGGTTCTGCCTTGGTCTTGGAGTGTGGACCCACTGCCTGGCCCCCAAGCTCAGGGGCAAGGGCCCGGAGAGAGCACCACCCCGAAGCGCTTTTCTCCCGGGCTTGGGTGCATTGTGCGCGTGTGGCGGGAACAGCAGGCAGGAGTGCTTGCAAACCGGCCTTTGGAGGCAGCCGGGGAGGTCTTCCAAGGGCCCGGAGAGAACACCACCTCGAAGCGCTTTTCTCTCGGGTTTTGGAGCATTGTGTGCGGCTGTTGGAACAGCGGGAGGGAATTCTTGCAAACCGGCCTTTGGAGGCAGCCAGAGAAGTCTTCCAAGGGCCCGGAGAGAGCACCACCCCGAAGCGCTTTTCTCCGGGGTTTTGGAACATTGTGTGTGGCTGGCGGGAACAACGAGTGGGAGTGCTTGCAAACCGGCCTTTGGGGGCAGCCGGGGACGTCCTCCATGGTCCAGGAGAGAACACCACCCCGAAGCGCTTTTCTCACGGTCTTGGGAGCATTGTGCGCGGCTGGCGGGAACAGCGGGCATGAGTGCTTGCAAACTGTCCTTTGGAGGCAGCCGGGGAGGTCTTCCAAGGGCCCGGACTGATCACCACCCCAAAATGCTTTTCTCCCGGGCTTGGGAGCATTGTGCGCGGCTGGCGGGAACAACAGGCAGGAGTGCTTGCAAACTGGCCTTTCGAGGCAGCCGGGGAGGTCTTCCAAGGGCCCGGAGTGAGCACCACCCCAAAATGCTTTTCTCCCGGGCTTGGGAGCATTGTGCGCGGCTGGTGGGAACAACGGGCATGAGTGCTTGCAAACCGGCCTTTGGAGGCAGCCGGGACGTCTTCCAAGGGCCCGGAGAGAGCACCACCCCGAAGCACTTTTCTCCCGTGCTTGGGAGCATTGTGCGTGGCTCGCGGGAACAGCAGGAAGGAGTCCTTGCAAACCGGCCTTTGGAGGCAGCCGGGGAGGTCTTCCAAGAGCCTGTAGAGAGCACCACCCCGAAGCGCTTTTCTCCCGGGCTTGGGAGCATTGTCCGCGTGTGGCGGGAACAGCAGTCGGGAGTGCTTGCAAACCGCCCTTTGGAGGCAGCCGGGGAGGTCTTCCAAGGGCCAGGAGAGAGCACCACCCCGAAGCGCTTTTCTCCCGGGCTTGGAACATTTGCGCGGATGGCGGGAACAGCGAGTGGGAGTGCTTCCAAACCGGCCTTTGGGGGCAGCCCGGGAGGTCTTCCAAGGGCCGGGAGAGAGCACCACCCCAAAATGCTTTTCTCCCGGGCTTGGGAGCATTGTGCATGGCTGGCGGAAGCAGGGGGAATGAATACTTACAAACCGGCCTTTGGAGGCAGCCGGGGAGGTCTTGAAAGTGCCCGGAGAGAGCACCACCCCAAAATGCTTTACTCCCGGGCTTGGGAGCATTGTGTGCGGCTGGCGGGTCAACAGGAGGGAGTTCTTGAAAACAAGCCTTTGGAGGCAGCCGGGGAGGTCTTCCAAGGGCCGGGAGAGAGCACCACCCCGAAGCGCTTTTCTCCTGGGCTTGGAGCATTTTCACGGATGGCGGGAACAGCGAGTGGGAGTGCTTGCAAACCGGCCTTTGGGGGCAGCCCGGGAGGTCTTTCTTGGGCCCAGAGAGAACACCACCCCGAAACGCTTTTCTCCCGAGCTTGGGAGCATTGTGCGCGGGTGGCGGGAACAGCAGGCAGAAGTGCTTGCAAACCGGCCTTGGAGGCAGCCGGGGAGGTCTTCCAAGGGCCCGGAGTGAGCACCACCCAAAAATGCTTTTCTCCCGGGCTTGGGAGCATTGTGTGCGGCTGGCGGGTCAGCGGGAGGGAGTTCTTGAAAACCAGCCTTTGGAGGCAGCCGGGGAGGTCTTCCAAGGGCCGGGAGAGAGCACCACCCCGAAGCGCTTTTCTCCCGGGCTTGGGAGCATTGTGCGCGGCTGGCGGGAACAGCGGGATTGAGTGCTTGCAAACCGGCCTTTGGAGGCAGCCGGGGAGGTCTTCCAAGGGCCGGGAGAGAGCACCACCCCGAAGCGCTTTTCTCCCGGGCTTGGGAGCATTGTGCGCGGCGGGCGGGAACAGCGGGCATGAGTGCTTGCAAACCGGCCTTTGGAGGCAGCCGGGGAGGTGTTCCAAGGGCCCGGAGAGATCACCACTCCGAAGCGCTTTTCTCCCGTGATTGGGAGCATTGTGTGTGGCTGGCGGGACAGCGGGAGGGAGTTCTTGAAAACCAGCCTTTGGAGGCAGCCGGGGAGGTCTTCCAAGGGCCGGGAGAGAGCACCACCCCGAAGCGCTTTTCTCCTGGGCTTGGAGCATTTTCACGGATGGCGGGAACAGCGAGTGGGAGTGCTTGCAAACCGGCCTTTGGGGGCGGCCCGGGAGGTCTTTCTTGAGCCCAGAGAGAACACCACCCCGAATCGCTTTTCTCCCGGGCTTGGGAGCATTGTGCGCGTGTGGCGGGAGAAGCAGGCTGAAGTGCTTGCAAACCGGCCTTGGAGGCAGCAGGGAGGTCTTCCAAGGGCCCGGAGTGAGCACCACCCAAAAATGCTTTTCTCCCGGGCTAGGGAGCATTGTGCGCGGCTGGTGGGTACAGCGGGCAAGAGGGCTTGCAAACAGGACTTTGGAGGCAGCCGGGGAGGTCTTCCAGCGAGAGAGGGCCGGTTGTGCTCAGAGGCCCCACAGGCCAGGGGCATGACCCAGCAGGGCCCCTGCCCCTGGCCAGGCCTTGCCCAGATCTTCCTCGCCTCCGGGGGTACTGCCCCACCAAGGGGCAGGCTGCGGGGACTGGGTCCAGACATGGCCGAGCGCCTCCCTTGGCTCATCCCTGCTGGTGCCTTTCCCCTGGGCCTAGGCCTCGGTTGAGGCCTCCTTGGAGAGATGTTGCTGGCAGGGGCTGTCTCCACACTGCAAGGTGCTGGAGCTCAGAGGGCCTCGTCAGCGGGAAGGGACCAGCAAGGGGCTGGATGCCCAAGACCTCTTTGGCCCAGCAGCCTCAGGGCAGCAGGGAGAGCAAGAGGCCCAACTTGCCCCTAGGTCGGCTCTGCCCCTTCCCACACAGGTGGCCAGCCCAGCAGCTGCCTGACAGACTCTGGCTCCCCCGAGCTCTCTGCCTGTGCAGGGGGCAGGAACAGACGTGTGCATGTGGTTCTGGCTTGGTCTGGGAGTGTGGACCCCCTGCCTGGCCCCCAGGCTCAGGCGCAAGGTCCCGGAGAGAGCACCACCCCGAAGCGCTTTTCTCCCGGGCTTGGGAGCATTGTGCGCTTGTGGCGGGAGAAGCAGGCAGAAGTGCTTGCAAACCGGCCTTGGAGGCAGCAGGGAGGTCTTCCAAGGGCCCGGAGTGAGCACCACCCAAAAATGCTTTTCTCCCGGGCTAGGGAGCATTGTGCGCGGCTGGTGGGAACAGCGAGCATGAGGGCTTGCAAACCGGCCATTGGAGGCAGCCGGGGAGGTCTTCCAGTGGGAGAGGGCCGGTTGTGCTCAGAGGCCCCACAGGCCAGGGGCCGGACCCAGCAGGGCCCCTGCCCCTGGCCAGCCTTGCCCAGACCTTCCTGGCCTCCGGGGGTACTGCCCCACCAAGGGGCAGGCTGCGGGGACAGGGTCCAGACATGCTCGGGCGCCTCCCCTGGCTCATCCCCGCTGGTGCCTTTCCCCTGGGCCTAGGCCTCGGTTGAGGCCTCCTTGGAGAGGAGGTTGCTGGCAGGGGCTGTCTCCACACTGCAAGGTGCTGGAGCTCAGAGGGCCTCGTCAGAGGGAAGGGCCCAGTAAGGGGCTGGATGCCCAAGACCTCTTTGGCCCAGCAGCCTCAGGGCAGAAGGGAGAGCAAGAGGCCCAACTTGCCCCTAGGTCGGCTTTGCCCCTTCCCACACAGGCGGCCAGCCCAGCAGCTGCCTGACAGACTCTGGCTCCCCCGAGCTCTCCGCCTGTGCAGGGGGCAGGAACAGACGTGTGTATGTGGTTCTGCCTTGGGCGGGGAGTGTGGACCCCCTGCCTGGCCCCCAGGCTCAGGGGCAAGGGCCCGGAGAGAGCACCACCCCGAAGCGCTTTTCTCCCAGGCTTGGGAGCATTGTGCGCGCCTGGTGGGAACAGTAGGCGGGAGTGCTTGCAAACCGGCCTTTGGAGGCAGCCGGGGAGGTCTTCCAGTGGGAGAGGGCCGGTTGTGCTCAGAGGCCCCACAGGCCAGGGGCAGGACCCAGGAGGGCCCCTGCCCCTGGCCAGCCTTGCCCAGACCGTCCTGCCTCCGGGGTTACAGCCCCATCAAGGGGCAGGCTGCGGGGACTGGGTCCAGACATGCCCGGGCGCCTCCCCAGTCTCATCCCTGCTGGTGCCTTTCCCCAGGGCCTAGGCCTCGGTTGAGGCCTCCTTGGAGAGGAGGTTGCTGGCAGGGGCTGTCTCCACACTGCAAGGTGCTGGAGCTCAGAGGGCCTCGTCAGAGGGAAGGGACCAGCAAGGGGCTGGATGCCCAAGACCTCTTTGGCCCAGCAGCCTCAGGGCAGCAGGGAGAGCAAGAGGCCCAACTTGCCCCTAGGTCGGCTCTGCCCCTTCCCACACAGGCGGCCAGCCCAGCAGCTGCCTGACAGACTCTGGCTCCCCTGAGCTCTCTGCCGGTGCAGGGGGCAGGAACAGACGTGTGCATGTGGTTCTGCCTTGGCCTGGGAGTGTGTTCCACCTGCATTGCCCCCAGGCTCAGGGGCAAGGGCCCGGTGAGAGCACCACCCCGAAGTGCTTTTCTCCCGGGCTTGGGAGCATTGTGCGCGCCTGCTGGGAACAGTGGGCAGGAGTGTAGGCAAACCGGCCTTTGGAGGCAGCCGGGGAGGTCTTCCAGTGGGAGAGGGCCGGTTGTGCTCAGAGGCCCCACAGTCCAGGGGCAGGACGCAGCAGGGCCCCTGCCCCTGGCCAGCCTTGCCCAGACCTTCCTGGCCTCCGGGGGTACTGCCCCACCAAGGGGCAGGCTGCGGGGACTGGGTCCAGACATGCTCGGGCGCCTCCCCTGGCTCATCCCCGCTGGTGCCTTTCCCCTGGGCCTAGGCCTCGGTTGAGGCCTCCTAGGAGAGGAGGTTGCTGGCAGGGGCTGTCTCCACACTGCAAGGTGCTGGAGCTCAGAGGGCCTCGTCAGGGGGAAGGGACCAGTAAGGGGCTTGATGCCCAAGACGTCTTTGGCCCAGCAGCCTCAGGGCAGCAGGGAGAGCAAGAGGCCAAACTTGCCCCTAGGTCGGCTCTGCCCCTTCCCACACAGGCGGCCAACCCAGCAGCTGCCTGACAGACTCTGGCTCCCCCAAGCTCTCTGCCGGTGCAGGGGACAGCAACAGACGTGTGCATGTGGTTCTGCCTTGGCCTCGGAGTGTGGACCCCTGCCTGGCCCCCATGCTCAGGGGCAAGGGCCCGGAGAGAGCACCACCCCGAAGCGCTTTTCTCCCGGGCTTGGGAGCATTGTGCGCGCCTGCTGGGAACAGTGGGCGGGAGTGCTTGCAAACCGGCCTTTGGAGGCAGCCGGGGACGTCTTCCAGTGGGAGAGGGCCGGTTGTGTTCAGAGGCCCCACAGGCCAGGGGCAGGACACAGCAGGGCTCCTGCCCCTGGCCAGCCTTGCCCAGACCTTCCTGGTCTCCGGGGTTACTGCCCCACCAAGGGGCAGGCTGCGGGGACTGGGTTCAGACATGCCCGGGCGCCTCCCCTGGCTCATCCCTTCTGGTGCCTTTCCCCTGGGCCTAGGCCTTGGTTGAGACCTCCTTGGAGAGGAGATTTCTGGCAGGGGCTGTCTCCACACTGCAAGGTGCTGGAGCTCAGAGGGCCTCGACAGAGGGAAGGGACCAGTAAGGGGCTAGATGCCCAAGACGTATTTGGCCCAGCAGCCTCAGGGCAGCAGGGAGATCAAGAGGCCCAACTTGCCCCTAGGTCGGCTCTGCCCCTTCCCACACAGGCGGCCAGCCCAGCAGCTGCCTGACAGCCTCTGGCTCCCCCGAGCTCTCTGCCGGTGCAGGGGGCAGGAACAGACGTGTGCATGTGGTTCTGCCTTGGTCTTGGAGTGTGGACCCACTGCCTGGCCCCCAAGCTCAGGGGCAAGGGCCCGGAGAGAGCACCACCCCGAAGCGCTTTTCTCCCGGGCTTGGGTGCATTGTGCGCGTGTGGCGGGAACAGCAGGCAGGAGTGCTTGCAAACCGGCCTTTGGAGGCAGCCGGGGAGGTCTTCCAAGGGCCCGGAGAGAACACCACCTCGAAGCGCTTTTCTCTCGGGTTTTGGAGCATTGTGTGCGGCTGTTGGAACAGCGGGAGGGAATTCTTGCAAACCGGCCTTTGGAGGCAGCCAGAGAAGTCTTCCAAGGGCCCGGAGAGAGCACCACCCCGAAGCGCTTTTCTCCGGGGTTTTGGAACATTGTGTGTGGCTGGCGGGAACAACGAGTGGGAGTGCTTGCAAACCGGCCTTTGGGGGCAGCCGGGGACGTCCTCCATGGTCCAGGAGAGAACACCACCCCGAAGCGCTTTTCTCACGGTCTTGGGAGCATTGTGCGCGGCTGGCGGGAACAGCGGGCATGAGTGCTTGCAAACTGTCCTTTGGAGGCAGCCGGGGAGGTCTTCCAAGGGCCCGGACTGATCACCACCCCAAAATGCTTTTCTCCCGGGCTTGGGAGCATTGTGCGCGGCTGGCGGGAACAACAGGCAGGAGTGCTTGCAAACTGGCCTTTCGAGGCAGCCGGGGAGGTCTTCCAAGGGCCCGGAGTGAGCACCACCCCAAAATGCTTTTCTCCCGGGCTTGGGAGCATTGTGCGCGGCTGGTGGGAACAACGGGCATGAGTGCTTGCAAACCGGCCTTTGGAGGCAGCCGGGACGTCTTCCAAGGGCCCGGAGAGAGCACCACCCCGAAGCACTTTTCTCCCGTGCTTGGGAGCATTGTGCGTGGCTCGCGGGAACAGCAGGAAGGAGTCCTTGCAAACCGGCCTTTGGAGGCAGCCGGGGAGGTCTTCCAAGAGCCTGTAGAGAGCACCACCCCGAAGCGCTTTTCTCCCGGGCTTGGGAGCATTGTCCGCGTGTGGCGGGAACAGCAGTCGGGAGTGCTTGCAAACCGCCCTTTGGAGGCAGCCGGGGAGGTCTTCCAAGGGCCAGGAGAGAGCACCACCCCGAAGCGCTTTTCTCCCGGGCTTGGAACATTTGCGCGGATGGCGGGAACAGCGAGTGGGAGTGCTTCCAAACCGGCCTTTGGGGGCAGCCCGGGAGGTCTTCCAAGGGCCGGGAGAGAGCACCACCCCAAAATGCTTTTCTCCCGGGCTTGGGAGCATTGTGCATGGCTGGCGGAAGCAGGGGGAATGAATACTTACAAACCGGCCTTTGGAGGCAGCCGGGGAGGTCTTGAAAGTGCCCGGAGAGAGCACCACCCCAAAATGCTTTACTCCCGGGCTTGGGAGCATTGTGTGCGGCTGGCGGGTCAACAGGAGGGAGTTCTTGAAAACAAGCCTTTGGAGGCAGCCGGGGAGGTCTTCCAAGGGCCGGGAGAGAGCACCACCCCGAAGCGCTTTTCTCCTGGGCTTGGAGCATTTTCACGGATGGCGGGAACAGCGAGTGGGAGTGCTTGCAAACCGGCCTTTGGGGGCAGCCCGGGAGGTCTTTCTTGGGCCCAGAGAGAACACCACCCCGAAACGCTTTTCTCCCGAGCTTGGGAGCATTGTGCGCGGGTGGCGGGAACAGCAGGCAGAAGTGCTTGCAAACCGGCCTTGGAGGCAGCCGGGGAGGTCTTCCAAGGGCCCGGAGTGAGCACCACCCAAAAATGCTTTTCTCCCGGGCTTGGGAGCATTGTGTGCGGCTGGCGGGTCAGCGGGAGGGAGTTCTTGAAAACCAGCCTTTGGAGGCAGCCGGGGAGGTCTTCCAAGGGCCGGGAGAGAGCACCACCCCGAAGCGCTTTTCTCCCGGGCTTGGGAGCATTGTGCGCGGCTGGCGGGAACAGCGGGATTGAGTGCTTGCAAACCGGCCTTTGGAGGCAGCCGGGGAGGTCTTCCAAGGGCCGGGAGAGAGCACCACCCCGAAGCGCTTTTCTCCCGGGCTTGGGAGCATTGTGCGCGGCGGGCGGGAACAGCGGGCATGAGTGCTTGCAAACCGGCCTTTGGAGGCAGCCGGGGAGGTGTTCCAAGGGCCCGGAGAGATCACCACTCCGAAGCGCTTTTCTCCCGTGATTGGGAGCATTGTGTGTGGCTGGCGGGACAGCGGGAGGGAGTTCTTGAAAACCAGCCTTTGGAGGCAGCCGGGGAGGTCTTCCAAGGGCCGGGAGAGAGCACCACCCCGAAGCGCTTTTCTCCTGGGCTTGGAGCATTTTCACGGATGGCGGGAACAGCGAGTGGGAGTGCTTGCAAACCGGCCTTTGGGGGCGGCCCGGGAGGTCTTTCTTGAGCCCAGAGAGAACACCACCCCGAATCGCTTTTCTCCCGGGCTTGGGAGCATTGTGCGCGTGTGGCGGGAGAAGCAGGCTGAAGTGCTTGCAAACCGGCCTTGGAGGCAGCAGGGAGGTCTTCCAAGGGCCCGGAGTGAGCACCACCCAAAAATGCTTTTCTCCCGGGCTAGGGAGCATTGTGCGCGGCTGGTGGGTACAGCGGGCAAGAGGGCTTGCAAACAGGACTTTGGAGGCAGCCGGGGAGGTCTTCCAGCGAGAGAGGGCCGGTTGTGCTCAGAGGCCCCACAGGCCAGGGGCATGACCCAGCAGGGCCCCTGCCCCTGGCCAGGCCTTGCCCAGATCTTCCTCGCCTCCGGGGGTACTGCCCCACCAAGGGGCAGGCTGCGGGGACTGGGTCCAGACATGGCCGAGCGCCTCCCTTGGCTCATCCCTGCTGGTGCCTTTCCCCTGGGCCTAGGCCTCGGTTGAGGCCTCCTTGGAGAGATGTTGCTGGCAGGGGCTGTCTCCACACTGCAAGGTGCTGGAGCTCAGAGGGCCTCGTCAGCGGGAAGGGACCAGCAAGGGGCTGGATGCCCAAGACCTCTTTGGCCCAGCAGCCTCAGGGCAGCAGGGAGAGCAAGAGGCCCAACTTGCCCCTAGGTCGGCTCTGCCCCTTCCCACACAGGTGGCCAGCCCAGCAGCTGCCTGACAGACTCTGGCTCCCCCGAGCTCTCTGCCTGTGCAGGGGGCAGGAACAGACGTGTGCATGTGGTTCTGGCTTGGTCTGGGAGTGTGGACCCCCTGCCTGGCCCCCAGGCTCAGGCGCAAGGTCCCGGAGAGAGCACCACCCCGAAGCGCTTTTCTCCCGGGCTTGGGAGCATTGTGCGCTTGTGGCGGGAGAAGCAGGCAGAAGTGCTTGCAAACCGGCCTTGGAGGCAGCAGGGAGGTCTTCCAAGGGCCCGGAGTGAGCACCACCCAAAAATGCTTTTCTCCCGGGCTAGGGAGCATTGTGCGCGGCTGGTGGGAACAGCGAGCATGAGGGCTTGCAAACCGGCCATTGGAGGCAGCCGGGGAGGTCTTCCAGTGGGAGAGGGCCGGTTGTGCTCAGAGGCCCCACAGGCCAGGGGCCGGACCCAGCAGGGCCCCTGCCCCTGGCCAGCCTTGCCCAGACCTTCCTGGCCTCCGGGGGTACTGCCCCACCAAGGGGCAGGCTGCGGGGACAGGGTCCAGACATGCTCGGGCGCCTCCCCTGGCTCATCCCCGCTGGTGCCTTTCCCCTGGGCCTAGGCCTCGGTTGAGGCCTCCTTGGAGAGGAGGTTGCTGGCAGGGGCTGTCTCCACACTGCAAGGTGCTGGAGCTCAGAGGGCCTCGTCAGAGGGAAGGGCCCAGTAAGGGGCTGGATGCCCAAGACCTCTTTGGCCCAGCAGCCTCAGGGCAGAAGGGAGAGCAAGAGGCCCAACTTGCCCCTAGGTCGGCTTTGCCCCTTCCCACACAGGCGGCCAGCCCAGCAGCTGCCTGACAGACTCTGGCTCCCCCGAGCTCTCCGCCTGTGCAGGGGGCAGGAACAGACGTGTGTATGTGGTTCTGCCTTGGGCGGGGAGTGTGGACCCCCTGCCTGGCCCCCAGGCTCAGGGGCAAGGGCCCGGAGAGAGCACCACCCCGAAGCGCTTTTCTCCCAGGCTTGGGAGCATTGTGCGCGCCTGGTGGGAACAGTAGGCGGGAGTGCTTGCAAACCGGCCTTTGGAGGCAGCCGGGGAGGTCTTCCAGTGGGAGAGGGCCGGTTGTGCTCAGAGGCCCCACAGGCCAGGGGCAGGACCCAGGAGGGCCCCTGCCCCTGGCCAGCCTTGCCCAGACCGTCCTGCCTCCGGGGTTACAGCCCCATCAAGGGGCAGGCTGCGGGGACTGGGTCCAGACATGCCCGGGCGCCTCCCCAGTCTCATCCCTGCTGGTGCCTTTCCCCAGGGCCTAGGCCTCGGTTGAGGCCTCCTTGGAGAGGAGGTTGCTGGCAGGGGCTGTCTCCACACTGCAAGGTGCTGGAGCTCAGAGGGCCTCGTCAGAGGGAAGGGACCAGCAAGGGGCTGGATGCCCAAGACCTCTTTGGCCCAGCAGCCTCAGGGCAGCAGGGAGAGCAAGAGGCCCAACTTGCCCCTAGGTCGGCTCTGCCCCTTCCCACACAGGCGGCCAGCCCAGCAGCTGCCTGACAGACTCTGGCTCCCCTGAGCTCTCTGCCGGTGCAGGGGGCAGGAACAGACGTGTGCATGTGGTTCTGCCTTGGCCTGGGAGTGTGTTCCACCTGCATTGCCCCCAGGCTCAGGGGCAAGGGCCCGGTGAGAGCACCACCCCGAAGTGCTTTTCTCCCGGGCTTGGGAGCATTGTGCGCGCCTGCTGGGAACAGTGGGCAGGAGTGTAGGCAAACCGGCCTTTGGAGGCAGCCGGGGAGGTCTTCCAGTGGGAGAGGGCCGGTTGTGCTCAGAGGCCCCACAGTCCAGGGGCAGGACGCAGCAGGGCCCCTGCCCCTGGCCAGCCTTGCCCAGACCTTCCTGGCCTCCGGGGGTACTGCCCCACCAAGGGGCAGGCTGCGGGGACTGGGTCCAGACATGCTCGGGCGCCTCCCCTGGCTCATCCCCGCTGGTGCCTTTCCCCTGGGCCTAGGCCTCGGTTGAGGCCTCCTAGGAGAGGAGGTTGCTGGCAGGGGCTGTCTCCACACTGCAAGGTGCTGGAGCTCAGAGGGCCTCGTCAGGGGGAAGGGACCAGTAAGGGGCTTGATGCCCAAGACGTCTTTGGCCCAGCAGCCTCAGGGCAGCAGGGAGAGCAAGAGGCCAAACTTGCCCCTAGGTCGGCTCTGCCCCTTCCCACACAGGCGGCCAACCCAGCAGCTGCCTGACAGACTCTGGCTCCCCCAAGCTCTCTGCCGGTGCAGGGGACAGCAACAGACGTGTGCATGTGGTTCTGCCTTGGCCTCGGAGTGTGGACCCCTGCCTGGCCCCCATGCTCAGGGGCAAGGGCCCGGAGAGAGCACCACCCCGAAGCGCTTTTCTCCCGGGCTTGGGAGCATTGTGCGCGCCTGCTGGGAACAGTGGGCGGGAGTGCTTGCAAACCGGCCTTTGGAGGCAGCCGGGGACGTCTTCCAGTGGGAGAGGGCCGGTTGTGTTCAGAGGCCCCACAGGCCAGGGGCAGGACACAGCAGGGCTCCTGCCCCTGGCCAGCCTTGCCCAGACCTTCCTGGTCTCCGGGGTTACTGCCCCACCAAGGGGCAGGCTGCGGGGACTGGGTTCAGACATGCCCGGGCGCCTCCCCTGGCTCATCCCTTCTGGTGCCTTTCCCCTGGGCCTAGGCCTTGGTTGAGACCTCCTTGGAGAGGAGATTTCTGGCAGGGGCTGTCTCCACACTGCAAGGTGCTGGAGCTCAGAGGGCCTCGACAGAGGGAAGGGACCAGTAAGGGGCTAGATGCCCAAGACGTATTTGGCCCAGCAGCCTCAGGGCAGCAGGGAGATCAAGAGGCCCAACTTGCCCCTAGGTCGGCTCTGCCCCTTCCCACACAGGCGGCCAGCCCAGCAGCTGCCTGACAGCCTCTGGCTCCCCCGAGCTCTCTGCCGGTGCAGGGGGCAGGAACAGACGTGTGCATGTGGTTCTGCCTTGGTCTTGGAGTGTGGACCCACTGCCTGGCCCCCAAGCTCAGGGGCAAGGGCCCGGAGAGAGCACCACCCCGAAGCGCTTTTCTCCCGGGCTTGGGTGCATTGTGCGCGTGTGGCGGGAACAGCAGGCAGGAGTGCTTGCAAACCGGCCTTTGGAGGCAGCCGGGGAGGTCTTCCAAGGGCCCGGAGAGAACACCACCTCGAAGCGCTTTTCTCTCGGGTTTTGGAGCATTGTGTGCGGCTGTTGGAACAGCGGGAGGGAATTCTTGCAAACCGGCCTTTGGAGGCAGCCAGAGAAGTCTTCCAAGGGCCCGGAGAGAGCACCACCCCGAAGCGCTTTTCTCCGGGGTTTTGGAACATTGTGTGTGGCTGGCGGGAACAACGAGTGGGAGTGCTTGCAAACCGGCCTTTGGGGGCAGCCGGGGACGTCCTCCATGGTCCAGGAGAGAACACCACCCCGAAGCGCTTTTCTCACGGTCTTGGGAGCATTGTGCGCGGCTGGCGGGAACAGCGGGCATGAGTGCTTGCAAACTGTCCTTTGGAGGCAGCCGGGGAGGTCTTCCAAGGGCCCGGACTGATCACCACCCCAAAATGCTTTTCTCCCGGGCTTGGGAGCATTGTGCGCGGCTGGCGGGAACAACAGGCAGGAGTGCTTGCAAACTGGCCTTTCGAGGCAGCCGGGGAGGTCTTCCAAGGGCCCGGAGTGAGCACCACCCCAAAATGCTTTTCTCCCGGGCTTGGGAGCATTGTGCGCGGCTGGTGGGAACAACGGGCATGAGTGCTTGCAAACCGGCCTTTGGAGGCAGCCGGGACGTCTTCCAAGGGCCCGGAGAGAGCACCACCCCGAAGCACTTTTCTCCCGTGCTTGGGAGCATTGTGCGTGGCTCGCGGGAACAGCAGGAAGGAGTCCTTGCAAACCGGCCTTTGGAGGCAGCCGGGGAGGTCTTCCAAGAGCCTGTAGAGAGCACCACCCCGAAGCGCTTTTCTCCCGGGCTTGGGAGCATTGTCCGCGTGTGGCGGGAACAGCAGTCGGGAGTGCTTGCAAACCGCCCTTTGGAGGCAGCCGGGGAGGTCTTCCAAGGGCCAGGAGAGAGCACCACCCCGAAGCGCTTTTCTCCCGGGCTTGGAACATTTGCGCGGATGGCGGGAACAGCGAGTGGGAGTGCTTCCAAACCGGCCTTTGGGGGCAGCCCGGGAGGTCTTCCAAGGGCCGGGAGAGAGCACCACCCCAAAATGCTTTTCTCCCGGGCTTGGGAGCATTGTGCATGGCTGGCGGAAGCAGGGGGAATGAATACTTACAAACCGACCTTTGGAGGCAGCCGGGGAGGTCTTGAAAGTGCCCGGAGAGAGCACCACCCCAAAATGCTTTACTCCCGGGCTTGGGAGCATTGTGTGCGGCTGGCGGGTCAACGGGAGGGAGTTCTTGAAAACAAGCCTTTGGAGGCAGCCGGGGAGGTCTTCCAAGGGCCGGGAGAGAGCACCACCCCGAAGCGCTTTTCTCCTGGGCTTGGAGCATTTTCACGGATGGCGGGAACAGCGAGTGGGAGTGCTTGCAAACCGGCCTTTGGGGGCAGCCCGGGAGGTCTTTCTTGGGCCCAGAGAGAACACCACCCCAAAACGCTTTTCTCCCGAGCTTGGGAGCATTGTGCGCGGGTGGCGGGAACAGCAGGCAGAAGTGCTTGCAAACCGGCCTTGGAGGCAGCCGGGGAGGTCTTCCAAGGGCCCGGAGTGAGCACCACCCAAAAATGCTTTTCTCCCGGGCTTGGGAGCATTGTGTGCGGCTGGCGGGTCAGCGGGAGGGAGTTCTTGAAAACCAGCCTTTGGAGGCAGCCGGGGAGGTCTTCCAAGGGCCGGGAGAGAGCACCACCCCGAAGCGCTTTTCTCCCGGGCTTGGGAGCATTGTGCGCGGCTGGCGGGAACAGCGGGATTGAGTGCTTGCAAACCGGCCTTTGGAGGCAGCCGGGGAGGTCTTCCAAGGGCCGGGAGAGAGCACCACCCCGAAGCGCTTTTCTCCCGGGCTTGGGAGCATTGTGCGCGGCGGGCGGGAACAGCGGGCATGAGTGCTTGCAAACCGGCCTTTGGAGGCAGCCGGGGAGGTCTTCCAAGGGCCCGGAGAGATCACCACTCCGAAGCGCTTTTCTCCCGTGATTGGGAGCATTGTGTGTGGCTGGCGGGACAGTGGGAGGGAGTTCTTGAAAACCAGCCTTTGGAGGCAGCCGGGGAGGTCTTCCAAGGGCCGGGAGAGAGCACCACCCCGAAGCGCTTTTCTCCTGGGCTTGGAGCATTTTCACGGATGGCGGGAACAGCGAGTGGGAGTGCTTGCAAACCGGCCTTTGGGGGCGGCCCGGGAGGTCTTTCTTGAGCCCAGAGAGAACACCACCCCGAATCGCTTTTCTCCCGGGCTTGGGAGCATTGTGCGCGTGTGGCGGGAGAAGCAGGCAGAAGTGCTTGCAAACCGGCCTTGGAGGCAGCAGGGAGGTCTTCCAAGGGCCCGGAGTGAGCACCACCCAAAAATGCTTTTCTCCCGGGCTAGGGAGCATTGTGCGCGGCTGGTGGGAACAGCGGGCAAGAGGGCTTGCAAACAGGACTTTGGAGGCAGCCGGGGAGGTCTTCCTGCGGGAGAGGGCCGGATGTGATCAGAGGCCCCACAGGCCAGGGGCAGGACCCAGCAGGTCCTCTGCCCCTGGCCAACCTTGCCCAGACCTTCCTGCCTCCGGGGGTACTGCCCCACCAAGTGGCAGGCTGCGGGGACTGGGTCCAGACATGCCCGGGCGCCTCCCCAGGCTCATCCCCGCTGGTGCCTTTCCCCTGGGCCTAGGCCTCGGTTTAGGCCTCCTTCGAGAGGAGGTTGCTGGCAGGGGCTGTCTCCACACTGCAAGGTGCTGGAGCTCAGAGGGCCTCGTCAGAGGGAAGGGACCAGTAAGGGGCTGGATGCCCAAGACGTCTTTGGCCCAGCAGCCTCAGGGCAGCAGGGAGAGGAAGAGGCCCAACTTGCCCCTAGGGCGGCTCTGCCCCTTCCCACACAGGCGGCCAACCCAGCAGCTGCCTGACAGACTCTGGCTCCCCCGAGCTCTCTGCCGGTGCAGGGGGCAGGAACAGACGTGTGCATGTGGTTCTGCCTTGGCCTGGGAGTGTGGACCCCTGCCTGGCCCCCAGGCTCAGGGGCAAGGGCCCGGAGAGAGCACCACCCCGAAGCGCTTTTCTCCCGGCTTGGGAGCATTGTGCGAGCCTGGCGGGAACAGCGGGCGCGAGTGTTGGCAAACCGGCCTTTGGAGGCAGCCGGGGAGGTCTTCCAGTGGGAGAGGGCCAGTTGTGCTCAGAGGCCCCACAAGCCAGGGGCAGGACCAAGCAGGGCCCCTGCCCCTGGCCAGCCTTGCCCAGACCTTCCTGGCCTCCGGGGGTACTGCCCCACCAAGGGGCAGGCTGCGGGGACTGGGTTCAGACATTCCAGGGCGCCTCCCCAGTTTCATCCCAGCTGGTGCCTTTCCCTGGGACTAGGCCTCGCTTGAGGCCTCCTTGGAGAGGAGGTTGCTGGCAGGGGCTGTCTCCACACTGCAAGGTGCTGGAGCTCAGAGGGCCTCGTCAGATGGAAGGGACCAGCAAGGGGCTGGATGCCCAAGACCTCTTTGGCCCAGCAGCCTCAGGGCAGCAGGGAGAGCAAGAGGCCCAACTTGCCCCTAGGTCAGCTCTGCCCCTTCCCACACAGGCGGCCAGCCCAGCAGCTGCCTGACAGACTCTGGCTCCCGCGAGCTCTCTGCCGGTGCAGGGGGCAGGAACAGACGTGTGCATGTGGTTTGCCTTGGGCTGGGAGTGTGGATCACCTGCCTGGCCCCCAAGCTCAGGGGCAAGGGCGCGGAGAGAGCACCAGCCCGACGCGCTTTTCTCCAGGGCTTGGGAGCATTGTGCGCGCCTGGTGGGAACAGTGGGCGGGAGTGCTTGCAAACCGGCCTTTGGAGGCAGCCGGGGAGGTCTTCCAGTGGGAGAGGGCCGGTTGTGCTCAGAGGCCCCACAGGCCAGGGGCAGGACCCAGCAGGGCCCCTGCCCCTGGCCAGCCTTGCCCAGACCTTCCTGCCTCCGGGGGTACAGCCCCACCAAGGGGCAGGCTGCGGGGACTGGGTCCAGACATGCCCGAGCGCCTCCCCTGGCTCATCCCCGCTGTTGCCTTTCCCCTGGGCCTAGGACTCGGTTGAGGCCTCGTTGCAGAGGAGGTTGCTGGCAGGGGCTCTCTCCACACTGCAAGGTGCTGGAGCTCAGAGGGCCTCGTCAGAGGGAAGGGACCAGCAAGGGGCTGGATGCCCAAGACCTCTTTGGCCCAGCAGCCTCAGGGCAGCAGGGAGAGCAAGAGGCCCAACTTGCCCCTAGGTCGGCTCTGCCCCTTCCCACACAGGCGGCCAGCCCAGCAGCTGCCTGACAGACTCTGGCTCCCCTGAGCTCTCTGCCAGTGCAGGGGGCAGGATCAGACGTGTGCATGTGGTTCTGCCTTGGCCTGGGAGTGTGTTCCCCCTGCATTGCCCCCAGGCTCAGGGGCAAGGGCCCGGTGGGAGCACCACCCCGAAGCGCTTTTCTCCCGGGCTTGTGAGCATTGTGCGCGCCTGGTGGGAACAGTGGGCAGGAGTGTTGGCAAACCGGCCTTTGGAGGCAGCCGGGGAGGTCTTCCAGCGGGAGAGGGCCGGATGTGCTCAGAGGCCCCACAGGCCAGGGGCAGGACCCAGCAGGTCCCCTGCCCCTGGCCAGCCTTTCCCAGTCCTTCCTGGCCTCCGGGGGTACTGCCCCACCAAGGGGCAGGTGGCGGGGACTGGGTCCAGACATGCCCGGGCGCCTCCCCAGGCTCATCCCCGCTGGTGCCTTTCCCCTGGGCCTAGGCCTCGGTTTAGGCCTCCTTGGAGAGGATGTTGCTGGCAGGGGCTGTCTCCACACTGCAAGGTGCTGGAGCTCAGAGGGCCTCGTCAGAGGGAAGGGACCAGCAAGGGGCTGGATGCCCAAGATCTCTTTGGCCCAGCAGCCTCAGGGCAGCAGGGAGAGCAAGAGGCCCAACTTGCCCCTAGGTCGGCTCTGCCCCTTCCCACACAGGCGGCCAGCCCAGCAGCTGCCTGGCAGACTCTGGCTCCCCCGAGCTCTCTGCCGGTGCAGGGGGCAGATCAGACTTGTGCATGTGGTTCTGCCTTGGCCTGGGAGTGTGGACACCCTGCCTTGCCCTCAGGCTCAGGGGCAAGGGCCCGGAGAGAGCACCACCCCGAAGCGCTTTTCTCCCGGGCTTGGGAGCATTGTGCGAGCCTAGCGTGAACAGCAGGCGGGAGTGTTTGCCAACAGGACTTTGGAGGCAGCCGGGGAGGTCTTCCAGTGGGAGAGGGCCGGTTGTGCTCAGAGGCCCCGCAGGACAGGGGCAGGACCCAGAAGGGCCCCTGCCCCTGGCCAGCCTTGCCCAGACCTTCCTGGCCTCCGGGGGTACTGCCCCACCAAGGGGCAGGCTGCGGGGACTGGGTCCAGACATGTCCGTGCGCCTCCCCAGGATCATCCCCGCTGGTGCCTTTCCCCTGGGCGTAGGCCTCGGTTGAGGTCTCTTTGGAGAGGAGGTTGCTGGCAGGGGCTGTCTCCACACTGCAAGGTGCTGGAGCTCAGAGGGCCTCGTCAGAGGGAAGGGACCAGCAAAGGGCTGGATGCCCAAGATCTCTTTGACCCAGCAGCCTCAGGGCAGCAGGGAGAGCAAGAGGCCCAACTTGCCCCTAGGTCGGCTCTGCCCCGTCCCACACAGGCAGCCAGCCCAGCAGCAGCCTGGCAGT
The DNA here is from genome assembly GCF_033118175.1 of Dama dama. Taxonomy (NCBI): domain Eukaryota; kingdom Metazoa; phylum Chordata; class Mammalia; order Artiodactyla; family Cervidae; genus Dama; species Dama dama. The sequence continues at coordinate 5,224,361 of NW_026870920.1, read as the reverse complement.
CTCTGGCTCCCCCGAGCTCTCTGCCGGTGTAGGGGGCAGGAACAGACGTGTGCATGTCGTTCTGCCTTGGCCTGGGAGTGTGTTCCCCCTGCCTGGCCCCCAGGCTCAGGGGCAAGGGCCCGGAGAGAGCACCAGCCCGAAGCGCTTTTCTCCCGGGCTTGGGAGCATTGTGCGGGCCTGGCGGGAACAGCGGGCTGGAGTGCTTGCAAACAGGCCTTTGGAGGCAGACGGGGAGGTCTTCCAGCGGGAGAGTGCCGGTTGTGCTCAGAGGTCCCACAGGCCAGGGGCAGGACCCAGCATTGTCCCTGCCCCTGGCAGCCTTGCCCAGACCTTCCTGGCCTCCGGGGGTACAGCCCCACCAAGGGGCAGGCTGCGGGGACTGGGTCCAGACATGCCCGGGCGCCTCCCAAGGCTCATCCCCACTGGTGCCTTTCCCCTGGGCCTCGGCCTCGGTTGAGGCCTCTTGGAGAGGAGGTTGCTGGCAGGGCCTGTCTCCACACTGCAAGGTGCTGGACCTCAGAGGGCCTCGTCAGCGGGAAGGGACCAGCAAGGGGCTGGATGCCCAAGACCTCTTTGGCCCAGCAACCTCAGGGCAGCAGGGAGAGCAAGAGGCCCAACTTGCCCCTAGGTCGGCTCTGCCCCTTCCCACACAGGCGGCCAGCCCAGCAGCTGCCTGACAGACTCTGGCTCCCCTAGCTCTCTGCTGGTACAGGGGGCAGGAACAGACGTGTGCATGTGGTTCTGCCTTGGCCTGGGAGTGTGTTCCGCCTGCATTGCCCCCAGGCTCAGGGGCAAGGGCCCGGTGAGAGCACCACCCCGAAGCGCTTTTCTCCCGGACTTGGGAGCATTGTGCGCGCCTGGTGGCAACAGTGGGCGTGAGTGTTGGCAAACCGTCCTTTGGAGGCAGCCGGGGAGGTCTTCCAGCGGGAGAGGGCCGGATGTGCTCAGAGGCCCCACAGGCCAGGGGCAGGACCCAGCAGGTCCCCTGCCCCTGGCCAGCCTTTCCCAGACCTTCCTGGCCTCCGGGGGTACTGCCCCACCAAGGGGCAGGCTGCGGGGACTGGGTCCAGACATGCCCGGGCGCCTCCCCAGGCTCATTCCCGCTGGTGACTTTCCCCTGGGCCTAGGCCTCGGTTTAGGCCTCCTTGGAGAGGAGGTTGCTGGCAGGGGCTGTCTCCACACTGCAATGTGCTGGAGCTCAGAGGGCCTCGTCAGAGGGAAGGGACCAGCAAAGGGCTGGATGCCCAAGACCTCTTTGGCCCAGCAGCCTCAGGGCAGCAGGGAGAGCAAGAGGCCCAACTTGCCCCTAGGTCGGCTCTGCCCCGTCCCACACAGGCAGCCAGCCCAGCAGCAGCCTGGCAGTCTCTGGCTCCCCCGAGCTCTCTGCCAGTGTAGGGGGCAGGAACAGACGTGTGCATGGCGTTCTGCCTTGGCCTGGGAGTGTGTTCCCCCTGCCTGGCCCCCAGGCTCAGGGGCAAGGGCCCGGAGAGAGCACCAGCCCGAAGCGCTTTTCTCCCGGGCTTGGGAGCATTTTGCGTGCTTGGTGGGAACAGTGGGCGGGAGTGCTTGCAAACCGGCCTTTGGAGGCAACCGGGGAGGTCTTCCCGTGGGAGAGGGCCGGTTGTGCTCAGAGGCCCCACAGGCCAGGGGCAGGACCCAGCAGGGCCCCAGCCCCTGGGCAGCCTTGCCCAGACCTTCCTGCATCCGGGGTTACAGCCCCACCGAGGGGTAGGCTGCGGGGACTGGGTCCAGACATGCCCGGGCGCCTCCCCAGTCTCATCCCCACTGGTGCCTTTCCCCTGGGCCTAGGCCTCGGTTGAGGCCTCCTTGGAGAGGAGGTTGCTGGCAGGGGCTGTCTCCACACTGCAAGGTGCTGGAGCTCAGAGGGCCTCGTCAGAGGGAAGGGACCAGCAAGGGGCTGGATGCCCAAGACGTCTTTGGCCCAGCAGCCTCAGGGCAGCAGGGAGAGCAAGAGGCCCAACTTGCCCCTAGGTCGGCTCTGCCCCTTCCCACACAGGCGGCCAACCCAGCAGCTGCCTGACAGACTCTGGCTCCCCCGAGCTCTCTGCCGGTGCAGGGGGCAGGAACAGACGTGTGCATGTGGTTCTGCCTTGGCCTGGGAGTGTGGACCCCTGCCTTGCCCCCAGGCTCAGGGGCAAGGGCCCGGAGAGAGCACCACCCCGAAGCGCTTTTCTCCGGGGCTTGGGAGCATTGTGCGCGCCTGCTGGGAACAGTGGGCGGGAGCGCTTGCAAACCGGCCTTTGGAGGCAGACGGGGAGGTCTTCCAGTGGGAGAGGGCCGGTTGTGCTCAGAGGCCCCACAGGCCAGGGGCAGGACCCAGCAGGGCCCCTGCCCCTGGCCAGCCTTGCCCAGACCTTCCTGGCCTCCGGGGGTACTGCCCCACCAAGGGGCAGGCTGCGGGGACTGGGTCCAGACATGCTCGGGCGCGTCCCCTGGCTCATCCCCGCTGGTGCTTTTCCCCTGGGCCTAGGCCTCGGTTGAGGCCTCCTTGGAGAGGAGGTTGCTGGCAGGGGCTGTCTCCACACTGCAAGGTGATGGAGCTCAGAGGGCCTCGTCAGAGGGAAGGGACCAGTAAGGGGCTGGATGCCCAAGACGTCTTTGGCCCAGCAGCCTCAAGGCAGCAGGGAGAGCAAGAGGCCCAACTTGCCCCTAGGGCGGCTCTGCCCCTTCCCACACAGGCGGCCAACCCAGCAGCTGCCTGACAGACTCTGGCTCCCCCAAGCTCTCTGCCAGTGCAGGGGACAGGAACAGACGTGGGCATTTCGTTCTGCCTTGGCCTGGGAGTGTGTTCCCCCTGCCTTGCCCCCAGGCTCAGGGGCAAGGGCCCGCAGAGAGCATCACTCCAAAGCGCTTTTCTCCCGGGCTTGGGAGCATTGTGCGAGCCTAGCGTGAACAGCAGGCGGGAGTGTTTGCCAACAGGACTTTGGAGGCAGCCGGGGAGGTCTTCCAGTGGGAGAGGGCTGGTTGTGCTCAGAGGCCCCACAGGCCAGGGGCAGGACCCAACAGGGCCCCTGCCCGTAGCCAGCCTTGCCCAGACCTTCCTGGCCTCCGGGGGTACTGCCCCACCAAGGGGCAGGCTGCGGGGACTGGGTCCAGACATGTCCGTGCGCCTCCCCAGGATCATCCCCGCTGGTGCCTTTCCCCTGGGCGTAGGCCTCGGTTGAGGTCTCTTTGGAGAGGAGGTTGCTGGCAGGGGCTGTCTCCACACTGCAAGGTGCTGGAGCTCAGAGGGCCTCGTCAGAGGGAAGGGACCAGCAAAGGGCTGGATGCCCAAGACCTCTTTGACCCAGCAGCCTCAGGGCAGCAGGGAGAGCAAGAGGCCCAACTTGCCCCTAGGTCGGCTCTGCCCCGTCCCACACAGGCAGCCAGCCCAGCAGCAGCCTGGCAGTCTCTGGCTCCCCCGAGCTCTCTGCCGGTGTAGGGGGCAGGAACAGACGTGTGCATGTCGTTCTGCCTTGGCCTGGGAGTGTGTTCCCCCTGCCTGGCCCCCAGGCTCAGGGGCAAGGTCCCGGAGAGAGCACCAGCCCGAAGTGCTTTTCTCCCGGGCTTGGGAGCATTGTGCGGGCCTGGCGGGAACAGCGGGCTGGAGTGCTTGCAAACAGGCCTTTGGAGGCAGACGGGGAGGTCTTCCAGCGGGAGAGTGCCGGTTGTGCTCAGAGGTCCCACAGGCCAGGGGCAGGACCCAGCAGTGTCCCTGTCCCTGGCAGCCTTGCCCAGACCTTCCTGGCCTCCGGGGGTACAGCCCCACCAAGGGGCAGGCTGCGGGGACTGGGTCCAGACATGGCCGGGCGCCTCCCAAGGCTCATCCCCACTGGTGCCTTTCCCCTGGGCCTAGGCCTCGGTTGAGGCCTCCTTGGAGAGGAGGTTGCTGGCAGGGGCTGTCTCCACACTGCAAGGTGCTGGAGCTCAGAGGGCCTCGTCAGTGGGAAGGGACCAGCAAGGGGCTGGATGCCCAAGACCTCTTTGGCCCAGCAACCTCAGGGCAGCAGGGAGAGCAAGAGGCCCAACTTGCCCCTAGGTCGGCTCTGCCCCTTCCCACACAGGCGGCCAGCCCAGCAGCTGCCTGACAGACTCTGGCTCCCCTAGCTCTCTGCTGGTACAGGGGGCAGGAACAGACGTGTGCATGTGGTTCTGCCTTGGCCTGGGATTGTGTTCCGCCTGCATTGCCCCCAGCCTCAGGGGCAAGGGCCCGGTGAGAGCACCACCCCGAAGCGCTTTTCTCCCGGACTTGGGAGCATTGTGCGCGCCTGGTGGGAACAGTGGGCGTGAGTTTGGCAAACCGGCCTTTGGAGGCAGCCGGGGAGGTCTTCCAGCGGGAGAGGGCCGGATGTGCTCAGAGGCCCCACAGGCCAGGGGCAGGACCCAGCAGGTCCCCTGCCCCTGGCCAGCCTTTCCCAGACCTTCCTGGCCTCCGGGGGTACTGCCCCACCAAGGGGCAGGCTGCGGGGACTGGGTCCAGACATGCCCGGGCGCCTCCCCAGGCTCATTCCCGTTGGTGCCTTTCCCCTGGGCCTAGGCCTCGGTTTAGGCCTCCTTGGAGAGGAGGTTGCTGGCAGGGGCTGTCTCCACACTGCAATGTGCTGGAGCTCAGAGGGCCTCGTCAGAGGGAAGGGACCAGCAAAGGGCTGGATGCCCAAGAACTCTTTGGCCCAGCAGCCTCAGGGCAGCAGGGAGAGCAAGAGGCCCAACTTGCCCCTAGGTCGGCTCTGCCCCGTCCCACACAGGCAGCCAGCCCAGCAGCAGCCTGGCAGTCTCTGGCTCCCCCGAGCTCTCTGCCAGTGTAGGGGGCAGGAACAGACGTGTGCATGGCGTTCTGCCTTGGCCTGGGAGTGTGTTCCCCCTGCCTGGCCCCCAGGCTCAGGGGCAAGGGCCCGGAGAGAGCACCAGCCCGAAGCGCTTTTCTCCCGGGCTTGGGAGCATTTTGCGTGCTTGGTGGGAACAGTGGGCGGGAGTGCTTGCAAACCGGCCTTTGGAGGCAGCCGGGGAGGTCTTCCAGTGGGAGAGGGCCGGTTGTGCTCAGAGGCCCCACAGGCCAGGGGCAGGACCCAGCAGGGCCCCAGCCCCTGGGCAGCCTTGCCCAGACCTTCCTGCCTCCGGGGTTACAGCCCCACCGAGGGGTAGGCTGCGGGGACTGGGTCCAGACATGCCCGGGCGCCTCCCCAGTCTCATCCCCACTGGTGCCTTTCCCCTGGGCCTAGGCCTCGGTTGAGGCCTCCTTGGAGAGGAGGTTGCTGGCAGGGGCTGTCTCCACACTGCAAGGTGCTGGAGCTCAGAGGGCCTCGTCAGAGGGAAGGGACCAGCAAGGGGCTGGATGCCCAAGACGTCTTTGGCCCAGCAGCCTCAGGGCAGCAGGGAGAGCAAGAGGCCCAACTTGCCCCTAGGTCGGCTCTGCCCCTTCCCACACAGGCGGCCAACCCAGCAGCTGCCTGACAGACTCTGGCTCCCCCGAGCTCTCTGCCGGTGCAGGGGGCAGGAACAGACGTGTGCATGTGGTTCTGCCTTGGCCTGGGAGTGTGGACCCCTGCCTGGCCCCCAGGCTCAGGGGCAAGGGCCCGGAGAGAGCACCACCCCGAAGCGCTTTTCTCCCGGGCTTGGGAGCATTGTGCGCGCCTGCTGGGAACAGTGGGCGGGAGCGCTTGCAAACCGGCCTTTGGAGGCAGACGGGGAGGTCTTCCAGTGGGAGAGGGCCGGGTGTGATCAGAGGCCCCACAGGCCAGGGGCAGGACCCAGCAGGGCCCCTGCCCCTGGCCAGCCTTGCCCAGACCTTCCTGGCCTCCGGGGGTACTGCCCCACCAAGGGGCAGGCTGCGGGGACTGGGTCCAGACATGCTCGGGCGCCTCCCCTGGCTCATCCCCGCTGGTGCCTTTCCCCTGGGCCTAGGCCTCGGTTGAGGCCTCCTTGGAGAGGAGGTTGCTGGCAGGGGCTGTCTCCACACTGCAAGGTGATGGAGCTCAGAGGGCCTCGTCAGAGGGAAGGGACCAGTAAGGGGCTGGATGCCCAAGACGTCTTTGGCCCAGCAGCCTCAAGGCAGCAGGGAGAGCAAGAGGCCCAACTTGCCCCTAGGGCGGCTCTGCCCCTTCCCACACAGGCGGCCAACCCAGCAGCTGCCTGACAGACTCTGGCTCCCCCAAGCTCTCTGCCGGTGCAGGGGACAGGAACAGACGTGGGCATTTCGTTCTGCCTTGGCCTGGGGTGTGTTCCCCCTGCCTTGCCCCCAGGCTCAGGGGCAAGGGCCCGCAGAGAGCATCACTCCAAAGCGCTTTTCTCCCGGGCTTGGGAGCATTGTGCGAGCCTAGCGTGAACAGCAGGCGGGAGTGTTTGCCAACAGGACTTTGGAGGCAGCCGGGGAGGTCTTCCAGTGGGAGAGGGCCGGTTGTGCTCAGAGGCCCCACAGGCCAGGGGCAGGACCCAACAGGGCCCCTGCCCGTAGCCAGCCTTGCCCAGACCTTCCTGGCCTCCGGGGGTACTGCCCCACCAAGGGGCAGGCTGCGGGGACTGGGTCCAGACATGTCCGTGCGCCTCCCCAGGATCATCCCCGCTGGTGCCTTTCCCCTGGGCGTAGGACTCGGTTGAGGTCTCTTTGGAGAGGAGGTTGCTGGCAGGGGCTGTCTCCACACTGCAAGGTGCTGGAGCTCAGAGGGCCTCGTCAGAGGGAAGGGACCAGCAAAGGGCTGGATGCCCAAGACCTCTTTGACCCAGCAGCCTCAGGGCAGCAGGGAGAGCAAGAGGCCCAACTTGCCCCTAGGTCGGCTCTGCCCCGTCCCACACAGGCAGCCAGCCCAGCAGCAGCCTGGCAGTCTCTGGCTCCCCCGAGCTCTCTGCCGGTGTAGGGGGCAGGAACAGACGTGTGCATGTCGTTCTGCCTTGGCCTGGGAGTGTGTTCCCCCTGCATTGCCCCCAGGCTCAGGGGCAAGGGCCCGGTGAGAGCACCACCTCGAAGCGCTTTACTCCCGGGCTTGAGAGCATTGTGCGCGCCTGCTGGGAACAGTGGGCGGGAGCGCTTGCAAACCGGCCTTTGGAGGCAGCCGGGGAGGTCTTCCAGTGGGAGAGAGCCGGTTGTGCTCAGAGGCCCCACAGGCCAGGGGCAGGACCCAGCACGGCCCCTGCCCCTGCCCAGCCTTGCCCAGACCTTCCTGGCCTCCGGGGGTACTGCCCCACCAAGGGGCAGGCTGCGGGGACTGGGTCCAGACATGCTCGGTCGCCTCCCCTGGCTCATCCCCGCTGGTGCCTTTCCCCTGGGCCTAGGCCTCGGTTGAGGCCTCCTTGGAGAGGAGGTGGCTTGCAGGGGCTGTCTCCACACTGCAAGGTGCTGGAGCTCAGAGGGCCTCGTCAGAGGGAAGGGACCAGTAAGGGGCTGGATGCCCAAGACGACTTTGGCCCAGCAGCCTCAGGGCAGCAGGGAGAGCAAGAGGCCCAACTTGCCCCTAGGACGACTCTGCCCCTTCCCACACAGGCGGCCAACCCAGCAGCTGCCTGACAGACTCTGGCTCCCCCAAGCTCTCTGCCGGTGCAGGGGACAGGAACACACGTGGGCATGTGGTTCTGCCTTAGCCTGGTAGTGTGTTCCCCCTGCCTTGCCCCCAGGCTCAGGGGCAAGGGCCCGGTGAGAGCATCACTCCAAAGCGCTTTTCTCTCGGGCTTGGGAGCATTGTGCGAGCCTGGCGTGAACAGCGGGCGGGAGTGTTTGCAAACAGGACTTTGGAGGCAGCCGGGGAGGTCTTCCAGTGGGAGAGGGCCGGTTGTGCTCAGAGGCCCCACAGGCCAGGGGCAGGACCCAGCAGGGCCCCTGCCCCTGGCCAGCCTTGCTCAGAACTTCCTGGCCTCCGGGGGTACCTCCCCACCAAGGGGCAGGCTGCGGCGACTGGGTCCAGACATGTCCGTGCGCCTCCCCAAGATCATCCCTGCTGGTGCCTTTCCCCTGGGCGTAGGCCTCGGTTTAGGCCTCTTTGGAGAGGAGGTTGCTGGCAGGGGCTGTCTCCACACTGCAAGGTGCTGGAGCTCAGAGGGACTCGTCAGAGGGAAGGGACCAGCAAATGGCTGGATGCCCAAGACCTCTTTGACCCAGCAGCCTCAGGGCAGCAGGGAGAGCAAGAGGCCCAACTTGCCCCTAGGTCGGCTCTGCCCCGTCCCACACAGGCAGCCAGCCCAGCAGCAGCCTGGCAGACTCTGGCTCCCCCGAGCTCTCTGCCGGTGCAGGGGGCAGGAACAGACGTGTGCATGTCGTTCTGCCTTGGCCTGGGAGTGTTTTCCCCCTGCCTGGCCCCCAGGCACAGGGGCAAGGGCCCGGAGAGAGCACCAGCCCGAAGCGCTTTTCTCCCGGGCTTGGGAGCATTGTGCGTGCCTGGCGGGAACAGCGGGTGGGAGTGCTTGCAAACCGGCCTTTGGAGGCAGCCGGGGAGGTCTTCCAGTCGGAAAGGGCCGGTTATGCTCAGAGGCCCCACAGGCCATGGGCACGACCCAGCAGGGCCCCTGCCCCTGGCCAGCCTTGCCCAGACCTTTCTGCCTCCGGGGTTACAGCCCCACCAAGGGGAAGGCTGCGGGGACTGGGTCCAGACATGCCCGGGCGCCTCCCCAGTCTCATCCCCGCTGGTGCCTTTCCCCTGGGCCTAGGCCTCGGTTGAGGCCTCCTTGGAGAGGAGGTTGCTGGCAGGGGCTGTCTCCACACTGCAAGGTGCTGGAGCTCAGAGGGCCTCGTCAGAGGAAAGGGACCAGCAAGGGGCTGGATGCCCAAGACCTCTTTGGCCCAGCAGCCTCAGGGCAGCAGGGAGAGCAAGAGGCCCAACTTGCCCCTAGGTCGGCTCTGCCCCTTCCCACACAGGCGGCCAGCCCAGCAGCTGCCTGACAGACTCTGGCTCCCCTGAGCTCTCTGCCAGTGCAACGGGCAGGAACAGACGTGTACATGTGGTTCTGCCTTGGCCTGGGAGTGTGTTCCCCCTGCATTGCCCCCAGGCTCAGGGGCCAGGGCCCGGTGGGAGCACCACCCCGAAGTGCTTTTCTCCCGGGCTTGGGAGCATAGTGCGCGCCTGCTGGGAACAGTGGGCGGGAGAGCTTGCAAACCGGCCTTTGGAAGGAGCCGGGGAGGTCTTCCAGTGGGAGAGGGCCGGTTGTGCTCAGAGGCCCCACAGGCCAGGGGCAGGACCCAGCACGGCCCCTGCCCCTGGCCAGCCTTGCCCAGACCTTCCTGGCCTCCGGGTGTACTGCCCCACCAAGGGGCAGTCTGCGGGGACTGGGCCCAGACATGCTCGGGCGCCTCCCCTGGCTCATCCCCGCTGGTGCCTTTCCCCTGGGCCTAGGCCTCGGTTGAGGCCTCCTTGGAGAGGAGGTTGCTGGCAGGGGCTGTCTCCACACTGCAAGTTGCTGGAGCTCAGAGGGCCTCATCAGAGGGAAGGGACCAGTAAGGGGCTGGATGCCCAAGACGTCTTTGGCCCAGCAGCCTCAGGGCAGCAGGGAGAGCAAGAGGCCCAAATTGCCCCTAGGGCGGCTCTGCCCCTTCCCACACAGGCGGCCAACCCAGCAGCTGCCTGACAGACTCTGGCTCCCCCAAGCTCTCTGCCGGTGCAGAGGACAGGAACAGACGTGGGCATGTGGTTCTGCCTTGGCCTGGGAGTGTGTTCCCCCTGCCTTGCCCCCAGGCTCAGGGGCAAGGTACCGCAGAGAGCATCACTCCAAAGCGCTTTTCTCCCGGGCTTGGGAGCATTGTGCGAACCTGGCGTGAACAGCGGGCAGGAGTGTTTGCAAACAGGACTTTGGAGGCAGCCGGGGAGGTCTTCCAGAGGGAGAGTGCCGGTTGTGCTCAGACACACCACAGGCCAGGGGCAGGACCCAGCAGTGTCCCTGCCCCTGGCAGCCTTGCCCAGACCTTCCTGGCCTCCGGGGGTACTGCCCCACCAAGGGGCAGGTTGGGGGGACTGGGTCCAGACATGGCCAGGCGCCTCCCCAGGCTCATCCCCGCTGGTGCCTTTCCCCAAGCCTAGGCCTCGGTTGAGGCCTCCTTGGAGAGGAGGTTGCTGGCAGGGGCTGTCTCCACACTGCAAGGTGCTGGAGCTCAGAGGGCCTCGTCAGAGGGAAGGGACCAGAAAGCGGCTGGATGCCCAAGACCTCTTTGGCCCAGCAGCCTCAGGGCAGCAGGGAGAGCAAGAGGCCCAACTTGCCCCTAGGTCGGCTCTGCCCCTTCCCACACAGGCCGCCAGCCCAGCAGCTGCCTGGCAGATTCTGGCTCCCCCGAGCTCTCTGCCGGTGCAGGGGTCAGGAACAGACGTGTGCATGTGGTTCTGCCTTGGCCTGGGAGTGTGGACCCCATGCCTGGCCCCCAGGCTCAGGGGCAAGGGCCCGGAGAGAGCACCACCCCGAAGCGCTTTTCTCCCGGGCTTGGGAGCATTTATCGTGCTTGGTGGGAACAGTGGGCGGGAGTGCTTGCAAACCGGCCTTTGGAGGCAGCCGGGGAGGTCTTCCAGTGGGAGAGGGCCGGTTGTGCTCAGAGGCCCCACAGGCCACGGGCAGGACCCAGCAGGGCCCCAGCCCCTGGCCTGCCTTGCCCAGACCTTCCTGCCTCCGGGGTTACAGCCCCACCAAGGGGCAGGCTGCGGGGACTGGGTCCAGACATGCCCGGGCGCCTCCCCAGTCTCATCCCCGCTGGTGCCTTTCCCCTGGGCTTAGGCCTCGATTGAGGCCTCCTTGGAGAGGAGGTTGCTGGCAGGGGCTGTCTCCACACTGCAAGGTGCTGGAGCTCAGAGGGCCTCGTCAGAGGGAAGGGACCAGCAAGGGGCTGGATGCCCAAGACCTCTTTGGCCCAGCAGCCTCAGGGCAGCAGGGAGAGCAAGAGGCCCAACTTGCCCCTAGGTCGGCTCTGCCCCTTCCCACACAGGCGGCCAGCCCAGCAGCTGCCTGACAGACTCTGGCTCCCCTGAGCTCTCTGCCAGTGCAGGGGGCAGGAATAGACGTGTGCATGTGGTTCTGCCTTGGCCTGGGAGTGTGTTCCCCCTGCATTGCCCCCAGGCTCAGGGGCAATGGCCCGGTGAGAGCACCACCCCGAAGCGCTTTTCTCCCGGGCTTGAGAGCATTGTGCGCGCCTGCTGGGAACAGTGGACGGGAGCGCTTGCAAACCGGCCTTTGGAGGCAGCCGGGGAGGTCTTCCAGTGGGAGAGGGCCGGTTGTGCTCAGAGGCCCCACAGGCCAGGGGCAGGACCCAGCACGGCCCCTGCCCCTGGCCAGCCTTGCCCAGACCTTCCTGGCCTCCGGGGGTACTGCCCCACCAAGGGGCAGGCTGCGGGGACTGGGTCCAGACATGCTCGGGCGCCTCCCCTGGCTCATCCCCGCTGGTGCCTTTCCCCTGGGCCTAGGCCTCGGTTGAGGCCTCCTTGGAGAGGAGGTTGCTGGCAGGGGCTGTCTCCACACTGCAAGGTGCTAGAGCTCAGAGGGCCTCGTCAGAGGGAAGGGACCAGTAAGGGGCTGGATGCCCAAGACGACTTTGGCCCAGCAGCCTCAGGGCAGCAGGGAGAGCAAGAGGCCCAACTTGCCCCTAGGTCAGCTCTGCCCCTTCCCACACAGGCGGCCAGCCCAGCAGCTGCCTGACAGACTCTGGCTCCCGCGAGCTCTCTGCCGGTGCAGGGGGCAGGAACAGACGTGTGCATGTGGTTCTGCCTTGGCCTGGGAGTGTGGATCACCTGCCTGGCCCCCAGGCTCAGGGGCAAGGGCCCGGAGAGAGCACCACCCCGAAGCGCTTTTCTCCCGGGCTTGGGAGCATTTTGCGTGCTTAGTGGGAACAGTGGGCGGGAGTGCTTGCAAACCGGCCTTTGGAGGCAGCCGGGGAGGTCTTCCAGTGGGAGAGGGCCGGTTGTGCTCAGAGGCCCCACAGGCCAGGGGCAGGACCCAGCAGGGACCCTGCCCCTGGCCAGCCTTGCCCAGACCTTCCTGCCTCCGGGGGTACAGCCCCACCAAGGGGCAGGCTGCGGGGACTGGGTCCAGACATGCCCGGGCGCCTCCCATATGTCATCCCCGCTGGTGCCTTTCCCCTGGGCCTAGGCCTCGGTTGAGGCCTCCTTGGAGAGGAGGTTGCTGGCAGGGGTTGTGTCCACACTGCAAGGTGCTGGAGCTCAGAGGGCCTCGTCAGAGGGAAGGGACCAGTAAGGGGCTGGATGCCCAAGACGTCTTTGGCCCAGCAGCCTCAGGGCAGCAGGGAGAGCAAGAGGCCCAACTTGCCCCTAGGGCGGCTCTGCACCTTCCCACACAGGCGGCCAACCCAGCAGCTGCCTGACAGACTCTGGCTCCCCCAAGTTCTCTGGCAGTGCAGGGGACAGGAAGAGACGTGGGCATGTGGTTCTGCCTTGGCCTGGGAGTGTGTTCCCCCTGCCTTGCCCCCAGGCTCAGGGGCAAGGGCCCGGAGAGAGCACCACCCCGAAGCGCTTTTCTCCCGGGCTTGGGAGCATTGTTCGAACCTGGCGTGAACAGCGGGCGGGAGTGTTTGCAAACAGGACTTTGGAGGCAGCCGGGGAGGTCTTCCAGTGGGAGAGGGCCGGTTGTACTCAGAGGCCCCACAGGCCAGGGGCAGGACCCAGCAGGGCCCCTGCCCCTGGCCAGCCTTGCCCAGACCTTCCTGGCCTCCGGGGGTACTGCCCCACCAAGGGGCAGGCTGTGGGGACTGGGTCCAGACATGTCCGTGCGCCTCCCCAGGATCATCCCCGCTGGTGCCTTTCCCCTGGGCGTAGGCCTCGGTTGAGGCCTCTTTGGAGAGGAGGTTGTTGGCAGGGGCTGTCTCCACACTGCAAGGTGCTGGAGCTCAGAGGGCCTCGTCAGAGGGAAGGGACCAGCAAAGGGCTGGATTCCCAAGACCTCTTTGACCCAGCAGCCTCAGGGCAGCAGGGAGAGCAAGAGGCCCAACTTGCCCCTAGGTCGGCTCTGCCCCGCCCCAACCAGGCAGCCAGCCCAGCAGCAGCCTGGCAGTCTCTGGCTCCCCCGAGCTCTCTGCCGGTGTAGGGGGCAGGACCAGACGTGTGCATGTCGTTCTGCCTTGGCCTGGGAGTGTGTTCCCCCTGCCTGGCCCCCAGGCTCAGGGGCAAGGGCCCGGAGAGAGCACCAGCCCGAAGCGCTTTTCTCCCGGGCTTGGGAGCATTTTGCGGGCCTGGCGGGAACAGCGGGCTGGAGTGCTTGCAAACCGGCCTTTGGAGGCAGACGGGGAGGTCTTCCAGCGGGAGAGTGCCGGTTGTGCTCAGAGGCCCCACAGGCCAGGGGCAGGACCCAGCAGTGTCCCTGCCCCTGGCAGCCTTGCCCAGACCTTCCTGGCCTCCGGGGGTACAGCCCCACCAAGGGGCAGGCTGCGGGGACTGGGTCCAGACATGGCCGGGCGCCTCCCCAGGCTCATCCCCGCTGGTGCCTTTCCCCTGGGCCTAGGCCTCGGTTGAGGCCTCCTTGGAGAGGAGGGTGCTGGCAGGGGCTGTCTCCACACTGCAAGGTGCTGGAGCTCAGAGGGCCTCGTCAGCGGGAAGTGACCAGCAAGGGGCTGGATGCCCAAGACCTCTTTGGCCCAGCAGCCTCAGGTCAGCAGGGAGAGCAAGAGGCCCAAATTGCCCCTAGGTCAGCTCTGCCCCTTCCCACACAGGCGGCCAGCCCAGCAGCTGCCTGACAGACTCTGGCTCCCCCGAGCTCTCTGCCGGTGCAGGGGTCAGGAACAGACGTGTGCATGTGGTTCTGCCTTGGTCTGGGAGTGTGGACCCACTGCCTGGCCCCCAGGCTCAGGGGCAAGGGCCCGGAGAGAGCAACACCCCGAAGTGCTTTTCTCCCGGGCTTGGGAGCATTGTGCGTGCCTGGCAAGAACTGCGGGCGGGAGTGTTGCAAACCGGCCTTTGGAGGCAGCCGGGGAGGTCTTCCAGTGGGAGAGGGCCGGTTGTGCTCAGAGGCCCCACAGGCCAGGGGCAGGACCCAGCAGGGCCCCTGCCCCTGGCCAGCCTTGCCCAGACCTTCCTGGCCTCCGGGTGTACTGCCCCACCAAGGGGCAGGCTGCGGGGACTGGGTCCAGACATGCTCGGGCGCCTCCCCTGGCTCATCCCCGCTGGTGCCTTTCCCCTGGGCCTAGGCCTCGGTTGAGGCCTCCTTGGAGAGGAGGTTGCTGGCAGGGGCTGTCTCCACACTGCAAGGTGCTGGAGCTCAGAGGGCCTCGTCAGAGGGAAGGGACCAGTAAGGGGCTGGATGCCCAAGACGTCTTGGGCCCAGCAGCCTCAGGGCAGCAGGGAGAGCAAGAGGCCCAAATTGCCCCTAGGGCGGCTCTGCCCCTTCCCACACAGGCGGCCAACCCAGCAGCTGCCTGAAAGACTCTGGCTCCCCCAAGCTCTCTGCCGGTGCAGGGGACAGGAACAGACGTGGGCATGTGGTTCTGCCTTGGCCTGGGAGTGTGTTCCCCCTGCCTTGCCCCCAGGCTCAGGGGCAAGGGCCCGCAGAGAGCATCACTCCAAAGCGCTTTTCTCACGGGCTTGGGAGCATTGTGCGAGCCTGGCGTGAACAGCGGGCGGGAGTGTTTGCAAACAGGACTTTGGAGGCAGCCGGGGAGGTCGTCCAGTGTGAGAGGGCCGGTTGTGCTCAGAGGCCCCACAGGCCAGGGTCAGGACCCAGCAGGGCCCCTGCCCCTGGCCAGGCTTGCCCAGACCTTCCTGGCCTCCGGGGGTACTGCCCCACCAAGGGGCAGGCTGTGGGGACTGGGTCCAGACATGTCCGTGCGCCTCCCCAGGATCATCCCCGCTGGTGCCTTTCCCCTGGGCGTAGGCCTCGGTTTAGGCCTCTTTGGAGAGGAGGTTGCTGGCAGGGGCTGTCTCCACACTGCAAGGTGCTGGAGCTCAGAGGGCCTCGTCAGAGGGAAGGAACCAGCAAAGGGCTGGATGCCCAAGACTTCTTTGACCCAGGAGCCTCAGGGCAGCAGAGAGAGCAAGAGGCCCAACTTGCCCCTAGGTCGGCTCTGCCCCGTCCCACACAGGCAGCCAGCCCAGCAGCAGCCTGGCAGTCTCTGGCTCCCCCGAGCTCTCTGCCGGTGTAGGGGGCAGGAACAGACGTGTGCATGGCGTTCTGCCTTGGCCTGGGAGTGTGTTCCCCCTGCCTGGCCCCCAGGCTCAGGGGCAAGGGCCCGGAGAGAGCACCAGCCCGAAGCGCTTTTCTCCCGGGCTTGGGAGCATTGTGCGTGCCTGGTGGGAACAGCGGGTGGGAGTGCTTGCAAACGTCCTTTGGAGGCAGACGGGGAGGTCTTCCAGCGGGAGAGTGCCGGTTGTGCTCAGACGCACCACAGGCCAGGGGCAGGACCCAGTAGTGTCCCTGCCCCTGGCAGCCTTGCCCAGACCTTCCTGGCCTCCGGGGGTACTGCCCCACCAAGGGGCAGGTTGGGGGGACTGGGTCCAGACATGGCCGGGCGCCTCCCCAGGCTCATCCCCGCTGGTGCCTTTCCCCTAGGCCTAGGCCTCGGTTGAGGCCTCCTTGGAGAGGAGGTTGCTGGCAGGGGCTGTCTCCACACTGCAAGGTGCTGGAGCTCAGAAGGCCTCGTCAGAGGGAAGGGACCAGAAAGGGGCTGGATGCCCAAGACCTCTTTGGCCCAGCAGCCTCAGGGCAGCAGGGAGAGCAAGAGGCCCAACTTGCCCCTAGGTCGGCTCTGCCCCTTCCCACACAGGCTGCCAGCCCAGCAGCTGCCTGGCAGATTCTGGCTCCCCCGAGCTCTCTGCCGGTGCAGGGGTCAGGAACAGACGTGTGCATGTGGTTCTGCCTTGGCCTGGGAGTGTGGACCCCATGCCTGGCCCCCAGGCTCAGGGGCAAGGGCCCGGAGAGTGCACCACCCCGAAGCGCTTTTGTCCCGGGCTTGGGAGCATTTTGCGTGCTTGGTGGGAACAGTGGGCGGGAGTGCTTGCAAACCGGCCTTTGGAGGCAGCCGGGGAGGTCTTCCAGTGGGAGAGGGCCGGTTGTGCTCAGAGGCCCCACAGGCCAGGGGCAGGACCCAGCAGGGCCGCAGCCCCTGGCCTGCCTTGCCCAGACCTTCCTGCCTCCGGGGTTACAGCCCCACCAAGGGGCAGGCTGCGGGGACTGGGTCCAGACATGCCCGGGCGCCTCCCCTGGCTCATCCCCGCTGGTGCCTTTCCCCTGGGCCTAGGCCTCGGTTGAGGCCTCCTTGGAGAGGAGGTTGCTGGCAGGGGCTGTCTCCACACTGCAAGGTGCTGGAGCTCAGAGGGCCTCGTCAGAGGGAAGGGACCAGTAAGGGGCTGGATGCCCAAGTCGACTTTGGCCCAGCAGCCTCAGGGCAGCAGGGAGAGCAAGAGGCCCAACTTGCCCCTAGGACGGCTCTGCCCCTTCCCACACAGGCGGCCAACCCAGCAGCTGCCTGACAGACTCTGGCTCCCTCAAGCTCTCTGCCGGTGCAGGGGACAGGAACAGACTTGGGCATGTGGTTCTGCCTTGGACTGGGAATGTGTTCCCCCTGCCTTGCCCCCAGGCTCAGGGGCAAGGGCCCGGAGAGAGCAACACCCCGAAGCGCTTTTTTCCCGGGCTTGGGAGCATTGTGCGTGCCTGGCGGGAACAGCGGGCGCGAGTGTTGGCAAACCGGCCTTTGGAGGCAGTCGGGGAGGTCTCCAGCGGGAGAAGGCCGGTCATGCTCAGAGGCCCCACAGGCCAGGGGCAGGACCCAGCAGGGCCCCTGCCCCTGGCCAGACTTGCCCAGACCTTCCTGGCCTCCGGGGGTACTGCCCCACCAAGGGGCAGGCTGCGGGGACTGGGTCCAGACATTCCCAGGCACCTCCCCAGGTTCATCCCCGCTGGTGCCTTTCCCTGGGACTAGGCCTCGGTTGAGGCCTCCTTGGAGAGGAGGTTGCTGGCAGGGGCTGTCTCCACACTGCAAGGTGCTGGAGCTCAGAGGGCCTCGTCAGATGGAAGGGACCAGGAAGGGGCTGGATGCCCAAGACCTCTTTGGCCCAGCAGCCTCAGGGCAGCAGGGAGAGCAAGAGGCCCAACTTGCCCCTAGGTCAGCTCTGCCCCTTCCCACACAGGCGTCAAGCCCAGCAGCTGCCTGACATACTCTGGCTCCCCCGAGCTCTCTGCCGGTGCAGGGGGCAGGAACAGACGTGTGCATGTGGTTCTGCCTTGGCCTGGGAGTGTGGATCACCTGCCTGGCCCCCAGGCTCAGGGGCAAGGGCCCGGAGAGAGCACCACCCCGAAGCGCTTTTCTCCCGGGCTTGGGAGCATTGTGCGCGCCTGGTGGGAACAGTGGGCGGGAGTGCTTGCAAACCGGCCTTTGGAGGCAGCCGGGGAGGTCTTCCAGTGGGAGAGGGCCGGTTGTGCTCAGAGGCCCCACAGGCCAGGGGCAGGACCCAGCAGGGCCCCTGCCCCTGGCCAGCCTTGCCCAGACCTTCCTGCCTCCGGGGGTACAGCCCCACCAAGGGGCAGGCTGCGGGGACTGGGTCCAGACATGCCCGGACGCCTCCCCAGGCTCATCCCCGCTGGTTCCTTTCCCCTGGGCCTAGGCCTCGGTTGAGGCCTCGTTGCAGAAGAGGTTGCTGGCAGGGGCTGTCTCAACACTGCAAGGTGCTGGAGCTCAGAGGGCCTCGTCAGAGGGAAGGGACCAGCAAGGGGCTGGATGCCCAAGACCTCTTTGACCCAGCAGCCTCAGGGCAGCAGGGAGAGCAAGAGGCCCAACTTGCCCCTAGGTCGGCTCTGCCCCTTCCCACACAGGCGGCCAGCCCAGCAGCTGCCTGACAGACTCTGGCTCTGCCGAGCTCTCTGTCGGTGCAGGGGGCAGATCAGACGTGTGCATGTGATTCTGCCTTGGCCTGGCAGTGTGGACACCCTGCCTTGCCCCCAGGCTCAGGGGCAAGGGCCCGGAGAGAGCACCACCCTGAAGCGCTTTTCTCCCGGGCTTGGGAGCATTGTGCACGCCTGCTGGGAACATTGGGAGGGAGCGCTTGCAAACCGGCCTTTGGAGGCAGACGGGGAGGTCTTCCAGTGGGAGAGGGCCGGTTGTGCTCAGAGGCCCCACAGGCCAGGGGCAGGACGCAGCAGGGCCCGTGCCACTGGCCAGCCTTGCCCAGACCTTCCTGGCCTCCGGGGGTACTGCCCCACCAAGGGGCAGGCTGCGGGGACTGGGTCCACACATGCTCGGGCGCCTCCCCTGGCTCATCCCCGCTGGTGCCTTTCCCCTGGGCCTAGGCCTCGGTTGAGGCCTCCTTGGAGAGGAGGTTGCTGGCAGGGGCTATCTCCACACTGCAAGGTGCTGGAGCTCAGAGGGCCTCGTCAGAGGGAAGGGACCAGCAAAGGGCTGGATGCCCAAGACCTCTTTGACCCAGCAGCCTCAGGGCAGCAGGGAGAGCAAGAGGCCCAACTTGCCCCTAGGTCGGCTCTGCCCCGTCCCACACAGGCAGCCAGCCCAGCAGCAGCCTGGCAGTCTCTGGCTCCCCCGAGCTCTCTGCCGGTGTAGGGGGCAGGAACAGACGTGTGCATGTGGTTCTGCCTTGGCCTGGGAGTGTGTTCCCCCTGCCTGGCCCCCAGGCTCAGGGGCAAGGGCCCGGAGAGAGCACCACCCCGAAGCGCTTTTCTCCCGGGCTTGGGAGCATTGTGCGTGCCTGGCGGGAACAGCGGGCCGGAGTGCTTGCAAACCGGCCTTTGGAGGCAGACGGGGAGGTCTTCCAGCGGGAGAGTGCCGGTTGTGCTCAGAGGCCCCACAGGCCAGGGGCAGGACCCAGCAGTGTCCCTGCCCCTGGCAGCCTTGCCCAGACCTTCCTGGCCTCCGGGGGTACAGCCCCACCAAGGGGCAGGCTGCGGGGACTGGGTCCAGACATGGCCGGGCGCCTCCCCAGGCTCATCCCCGCTGGTGCCTTTCCCCTGGGCCTAGGCCTCGGTTGAGGCCTCCTTGGAGAGGAGGTTGATGGCAGGGGCTGTCTCCACACTGCAAGGTGCTGGAGCTCAGAGGGCCTCGTCAGCGGGAAGTGACCAGCAAGGGGCTGGATGCCCAAGACCTCTTTGGCCCAGCAGCCTCAGGGCAGCAGGGAGAGCAAGAGGCCCAACTTGCCCCTAGGTCGGCTCTGCCCCTTCCCACACAGGCGGCCAGCCCAGCAGCTGCCTGACAGACTCTGGCTCCCCCGAGCTCTCTGCCGGTGCAGGGGTCAGGAACAGACGTGTGCATGTGGTTCTGCCTTGGTCTGGGAGTGTGGACCCACTGCCTGGCCCCCAGGCTCAGGGGCAAGGGCCCGGAGAGAGCAACACCCCGAAGTGCTTTTCTCCCGGGCTTGGGAGCATTGTGCGTGCCTGGCAAGAACAGCGGGCGGGAGTGTTGCAAACCGGCCTTTGGAGGCAGCCGGGGAGGTCTTCCAGTGGGAGAGGGCCGGTTGTGCTCAGAGGCCCCAGAGGCCATGGGCAGGACCCAGCAGGGCGCCTGCCCCTGGCCAGCCTTGCCCAGACCTTCCTGGCCTCCGGGGGTACTGCCCCACCAAGGGGCAGGCTGCGGGGACTGGGTCCAGACATGCCCGGGCGCCTCCCCAGTCTCATCCCCGCTGGTGCCTTTCCCCTGGGCCTAGGCCTCGGTTGAGGCCTCCTTGGAGAGGAGGTTGCTGGCAGGGGCTGTCTCCACACTGCAAGGTGCTGGAGCTCAGAGGGCCTCGTCAGAGGGAAGGGACCAGCAAGGGGCTGGATGCCCAAGACCTCTTTGGCCCAGCAGCCTCAGGGCAGCAGGGAGAGCAAGAGGCCCAACTTGCCCCTAGGTCGGCTCTGCCCCTTCCCACACAGGCGGCAAACCCAGCAGCTGCCTGACAGACTCTGGCTCCCCCAAGCTCTCTGCCGGTGCAGGGGACAGGAACAGACGTGGGCATGTGGTTCTGCCTTGGCCTGGTAGTGTGTTCCCCCTGCCTTGCCCCCAGGCTCAGGGGCAAGGGCCCGGTGAGAGCATCACTCCAAAGCGCTTTTCTCCCGGGCTTGGGAGCATTGTGCGAGCCTGGCGTGAACAGCGGGCGGGAGTGTTAGCAAACAGGACTTTGGAGGCAGCCGGGGAGGTCTTCCAGTGGGAGAGGGCCGGTTGTGCTCAGAGGCCGCACAGGCCAGGGGCAGGACCCAGCAGGGCCCCTGCCCCTGGCCAGCCTTGCCCAGAACTTCCTGGCCTCCGGGGGTACTGCCCCACCAAGGGGCAGGCTGCGGCGACTGGGTCCAGACATGTCCGTGCGCCTCCCCAAGATCATCCCTGCTGGTGCCTTTCCCCTGGGCGTAGGCCTCGGTTTAGGCCTCTTTGGAGAGGAGGTTGCTGGCAGGGGCTGTCTCCACACTGCAAGGTGCTGGAGCTCAGAGGGACTCGTCAGAGGGAAGGGACCAGCAAAGGGCTGGATGCCCAAGACCTCTTTGACCCAGCAGCCTCAGGGCAGCAGGGAGAGCAAGAGGCCCAACTTGCCCCTAGGTCGGCTCTGCCCCGTCCCACACAGGCAGCCAGCCCAGCAGCAGCCTGGCAGTATCTGGCTCCCCCGAGCTCTCTGCCGGTGCAGGGGGCAGGAACAGACGTGTGCATGTCGTTCTGCCTTGGCCTGGGAGTGTTTTCCCCCTGCCTGGCCCCCAGGCTCAGGGGCAAGGGCCCGGAGAGAGCACCACCCCAAAGCGCTTTTCTCCCGGGCTTGGGAGCATTGTGCGTGCCTGGCGGGAACAGCGGGTGGGAGTGCTTGCAAACCGTCCTTTGGAGGCAGACGGGGAGGTCTTTCAGCGGGAGAGTGCCGGTTGTGCTCAGACGCCCCACAGGCCAGGGGCAGGACCCAGCAGTGTCCCTGCCCCTGGCAGCCTTGCCCAGACCTTCCTGGCCTCCGGGGGTACTGCCCCACCAAGGGGCAGGCTGCGGGGACTGGGTCCAGACATGCTCGGGCGCCTCCCCTGGCTCATCCCCGCTGGTGCCTTTCCCCTGGGCCTAGGCCTCGGTTGAGGCCTCCTTGGAGAGGAGGTTGCTGGCAGGGGTTGTGTCCACACTGCAAGGTGCTGGAGCTCAGAGGGCCTCATCAGAGGGAAGGGACCAGTAAGGGGCTAGATGCCCAAGACGTCTTTGGCCCAGCAGCCTCAGGGCAGCAGGGAGAGCAAGAGGTCCAACTTGCCCCTAGGGCGGCTCTGCACCTTCCCACACAGGCGGCCAACCCAGCAGCTGCCTGACAGACTCTGGCTCCCCCAAGTTCTCTGGCAGTGCAGGGGACAGGAACAGACGTGGGCATGTGGTTCTGCCTTGGCCTGGGAGTGTGTTTCCCCTGCCTTGCCCCCAGGCTCAGGGGCAAGGGCCCGGAGAGAGCACCACCCCGAAGCGCTTTTCTCCCGGGCTTGGGAGCATTGTGCGAACCTGGCGTGAACAGCGGGCGGGAGTGTTTGCAAACAGGACTTTGGAGGCAGCCGGGGAGGTCTTCCAGTGGGAGAGGGCCGGTTGTGCTCAGAGGCCCCACAGGCCAGGGGCAGGACCCAGCAGGGCCCCTGCCCCTGGCCAGCCTTGCCCAGACCTTCCTGGCCTCCGGGGGTACTGCCCCACCAAGGGGCAGGCTGTGGGGACTGGGTCCAGACATGTCCGTGCGCCTCCCCAGGATCATCCCCGCTGGTGCCTTTCCCCTGGGCGTAGGCCTCGGTTGAGGCCTCTTTGGAGAGGAGGTTGTTGGCAGGGGCTGTCTCCACACTGCAAGGTGCTGGAGCTCAGAGGGCCTCGTCAGAGGGAAGGGACCAGCAAAGGGCTGGATTCCCAAGACCTCTTTGACCCAGGAGCCTCAGGGCAGCAGTGAGAGCAAGAGGCCCAACTTGCCCCTAGGTCGGCTCTGCCCCGCCCCAAACAGGCAGCCAGCCCAGCAGCAGCCTGGCAGTCTCTGGCTCCCCCGAGCTCTCTGCCGGTGTAGGGGGCAGGACCAGACGTGTGCATGTCGTTCTGCCTTGGCCTGGGAGTGTGTTCCCCCTGCCTGGCCCCCAGGCTCAGGGGCAAGGGCCCGGAGAGAGCACCAGCCCGAAGCGCTTTTCTCCCGGGCTTGGGAGCATTTTGCGGGCCTGGCGGGAACAGCGGGCTGGAGTGCTTGCAAACCGGCCTTTGGAGGCAGACGGGGAGGTCTTCCAGCGGGAGAGTGCCGGTTGTGCTCAGAGGCCCCACAGGCCAGGGGCAGGACTCAGCAGTGTCCCTGCCCCTGGCAGCCTTGCCCAGACCTTCCTGGCCTCCGGGGGTACAGCCCCACCAAGGGGCAGGCTGCGGGGACTGGGTCCAGACATGGCCGGGCGCCTCCCCAGGCTCATCCCCGCTGGTGCCTTTCCCCTGGGCCTAGGCCTCGGTTGAGGCCTCCTTGGAGAGGAGGTTGCTGGCAGGGGCTGTCTCCACACTGCAAGGTGCTGGAGCTCAGAGGGCCTCGTCAGCGGGAAGTGACCAGCAAGGGGCTGGATGCCCAAGACCTCTTTGGCCCAGCAGCCTCAGGTCAGCAGGGAGAGCAAGAGGCCCAACTTGCCCCTAGGTCGGCTCTGCCCCTTCCCACACAGGTGGCCAGCCCAGCAGCTGCCTGACAGACTCTGGCTCCCCCGAGCTCTCTGTCGGTGCAGGGGTCAGGAACAGACGTGTGCATGTGGTTCTGCCTTGGTCTGGGAGTGTGGACCCACTGCCTGGCCCCCAGGCTCAGGGGCAAGGGCCCGGAGAGAGCAACACCCCGAAGTGCTTTTCTCCCGGGCTTGGGAGCATTGTGCGTGCCTGGCAAGAACAGCGGGCGGGAGTGTTGCAAACCGGCCTTTGGAGGCAGCCGGGGAGGTCTTCCAGTGGGAGAGGGCCGGTTGTGCTCAGAGGCCCCACAGGCCAGGGGCAGGACCCAGCAGGGCCCCTGCCCCTGGCCAGCCTTGCCCAGACCTTCCTGGCCTCCGGGTGTACTGCCCCACCAAGGGGCAGGCTGCGGGGACTGGGTCCAGACATGCTCGGGCGCCTCCCCTGGCTCATCCCCGCTGGTGCCTTTCCCCTGGGCCTAGGCCTCGGTTGAGGCCTCCTTGGAGAGGAGGTTGCTGGCAGGGGCTGTCTCCACACTGCAAGGTGCTGAAGCTCAGAGGGCCTCGTCAGAGGGAAGGGACCAGTAAGGGGCTGGATGCCCAAGACGTCTTCGGCCCAGCAGCCTCAGGGCAGCAGGGAGAGCAAGAGGCCCAAATTGCCCCTAGGGCGGCTCTGCCCCTTCCCACACAGGCGGCCAACCCAGCAGCTGCCTGAAAGACTCTGGCTCCCCCAAGCTCTCTGCCGGTGCAGGGGACAGGAACAGACGTGGGCATGTGGTTCTGCCTTGGCCTGGGAGTGTGTTCCCCCTGCCTTGCCCCCAGGCTCAGGGGCAAGGGCCCGCAGAGAGCATCACTCCAAAGCGCTTTTCTCACGGGCTTGGGAGCATTGTGCGAGCCTGGCGTGAACAGCGGGCGGGAGTGTTTGCAAACAGGACTTTGGAGGCAGCCGGGGAGGTCGTCCAGTGGGAGAGGGCCGGTTTTGCTCAGAGGCCCCACAGGCCAGGGTCAGGACCCAGCAGGGCCCCTGCCCCTGGCCAGGCTTGCCCAGACCTTCCTGGCCTCCGGGGGTACTGCCCCACCAAGGGGCAGGCTGCGGGGACTGGGTCCAGACATGTCCGTGCGCCTCCCCAGGATCATCCCCGCTGGTGCCTTTCCCCTGGGCGTAGGCCTCGGTTTAGGCCTCTTTGGAGAGGAGGTTGCTGGCAGGGGCTGTCTCCACACTGCAAGGTGCTGGAGCTCAGAGGGCCTCGTCAGAGGGAAGGAACCAGCAAAGGGCTGGATGCCCAAGACTTCTTTGACCCAGGAGCCTCAGGGCAGCAGAGAGAGCAAGAGGCCCAACTTGCCCCTAGGTCGGCTCTGCCCCGTCCCACACAGGCAGCCAGCTCAGCAGCAGCCTGGCAGTCTCTGGCTCCCCCGAGCTCTCTGCCGGTGTAGGGGGCAGGAACAGACGTGTGCATGTCGTTCTGCCTTGGCCTGGGAGTGTGTTCCCCCTGCCTGGCCCCCAGGCTCAGGGGCAAGGGCCCGGAGAGAGCACCAGCCCGAAGCGCTTTTCTCCCGGGCTTGGGAGCATTGTGCGTGCCTGGTGGGAACAGCGGGTGGGAGTGCTTGCAAACGTCCTTTGGAGGCAGACGGGGAGGTCTTCCAGCGGGAGAGTGCCGGTTGTGCTCAGACGCACCACAGGCCAGGGGCAGGACCCAGTAGTGTCCCTGCCCCTGGCAGCCTTGCCCAGACCTTCCTGGCCTCCGGGGGTACTGCCCCACCAAGGGGCAGGTTGGGGGGACTGGGTCCAGACATGGCCGGGCGCCTCCCCAGGCTCATCCCCCCTGGTGCCTTTCCCCTAGGCCTAGGCCTCGGTTGAGGCCTCCTTGGAGAGGAGGTTGCTGGCAGGGGCTGTCTCCACACTGCAAGGTGCTGGAGCTCACAGGGCCTCGTCAGAGGGAAGGGACCAGAAAGGGGCTGGATGCCCAAGACCTCTTTGGCCCAGCAGCCTCAGGGCAGCAGGGAGAGCAAGAGGCCCAACTTGCCCCTAGGTCGGCTCTGCCCCTTCCCACACAGGCGGCCAGCCCAGCAGCTGCCTGACAGACTCTGGCTCTGCCGAGCTCTCTGTCGGTGCAGGGGGCAGATCAGACGTGTGCATGTGGTTCTGCCTTGGCCTGGCAGTGTGGACACCCTGCCTTGCCCCCAGGCTCAGGGGCAAGGGCCCGGAGAGAGCACCACCCTGAAGCGCTTTTCTCCCGGGCTTGGGAGCATTGTGCACGCCTGCTGGGAACATTGGGAGGGAGCGCTTGCAAACCGGCCTTTGGAGGCAGCCGGGGAGGTCTTCCAGTGGGAGAGGGTCAGTTGTGCTCAGAGGCCCCAGAGTCCAGGGGCAGGACCCAGCAGGGCCCCTGCCCCTGGCCTGCCTTGCCCAGACCTTCCTGGCCTCCGGGGGTACTGCCCCACCAAGGGGCAGGCTGCGGGGACTGGGTCCAGACATGCTCGGGCGCCTCCCCTGGCTCATCCCCGCTGGTGCATTTCCCCTGGGCCTAGGCCTCGGTTGAGGCCTCCTTGGAGAGGAGGTTGCTGGCAGGGGCTGTCTCCACACTGCAAGGTGCTGGAGCTCAGAGGGCCTCGTCAGAGGGAAGGGCCCAGCAAGGGGCTGGATGCCCAAGACCTCTTTGGCCCAGCAACCTCAGGGCAGCAGGGAGAGCAAGAGGCCCAACTTGCCCCTAGGGCGGCTCTGCCCCTTCCCACACAGGCGGCCAACCCAGCAGCTGCCTGACAGACTCTGGCTCCCCCAAGCTCTCTGCCGGTGCAGGGGACAGGAACAGACGTGGGCATGTGGTTCTGCCTTGGCCTGGTAGTGTGTTCCCCCTGCCTTGCCCCCAGGCTCAGGGGCAAGGGCCCGGTGAGAGCATCACTCCAAAGCGCTTTTCTCCCGGGCTTGGGAGCATTGTGCGAGCCTGGCGTGAACAGCGGGCGGGAGTGTTTTCAAACAGGACTTTGGAGGCAGCCGGGGAGGTCTTCCAGTGGGAGAGGGCCGGTTGTGCTCAGAGGCCCCACAGGCCAGGGGCAGGACCCAGAAGGGCCCCTGCCCCTGGCCAGCCTTGCCCAGAACTTCCTGGCCTCCGGGGGTACTGCCCCACCAAGGGGCAGGCTGCGGCGACTGGGTCCAGACATGTCCGTGCGCCTCCCCAAGATCATCCCTGCTGGTGCCTTTCCCCTGGGCATAGGCCTCGGTTTAGGCCTCTTTGGAGAGGAGGTTGCTGGCAGGGGCTGTCTCCACACTGCAAGGTGCTGGAGCTCAGAGGGACTCGTCAGAGGGAAGGGACCAGCAAGGGTCTGGATGCCCAAGACCTCTTTGGCCCAGCAGCCTCAGGGCAGCAGGGAGAGCAAGAGGCCCAACTTGCCCCTAGGTCGGCTCTGCCCCTTCCCACACAGGCGGCCAGCCCAGCAGCTGCCTGACAGACTCTGGCTCCCCTGAGCTCTCTGCCGGTGCAGGGGGCAGGAACAGACGTGTTCATGTGGTTCTGCCTTGGCCTGGGAGTGTGGAACCCCTGCATTGCCCCCAGGCTCAGGGGCAAGGGCCCGGTGGGAGCACCACCCCGAAGCGCTTTTCTCCCGGGCTTGGGAGCATTGTGCGCGCCTGGTGGGAACAGTGGGCGGGAGTGCTTGCAAACCGGCCTTTGGAGGCAGCCGGGGAGGTCTTCCAGTGGGAGAGGGCCGGTTGTGCTCAGAGGCCCCACAGGCCATGGCCAGGACCCAGCAGGGCCCCTGCCCCTGGCCAGCCTTGCCCAGACCTTCCTGGCCTCCGGGGGTACTGCCCCACCAAGGGGCAGGCTGCGGGGACTGGGTCCAGACATGTCCGTGCGCCTCCCCAGGATCATCCCCGCTGGTGCCTTTCCCCTGGGCGTAGGCCTCGGTTTAGGCCTCTTTGGAGAGGAGGTTGCTGGCAGGGGCTGTCTCCACACTGCAAGGTGCTGGCGCTCAGAGGGCCTCGTCAGAGGGAAGGAACCAGCAAAGGGCTGGATGCCCAAGACCTCTTTGACCCAACAGCCTCAGGGCAGCAGGGAGAGCAAGAGGCCCAACTTGCCCCTAGGTCGGCTCTGCCCCGTCCCACACAGGCAGCCAGCCCAGCAGCAGCCTGGCAGTCTCTGGCTCCCCCGAGCTCTCTGCCGGTGTAGGGGGCAGGAACAGACGTGTGCATGTCGTTCTGCCTTGGCTTGGGAGTGTGTTCCCCCTGCATGGCCCCCAGGCTCAGGGGCAAGGGCCCGGAGAGAGCACCAGCCCGAAGCGCTTTTCTCCCGGGCTTGGGAGCATTGTGCGTGCCTGGTGGGAACAGCGGGTGGGAGTGCTTGCAAACGTCCTTTGGAGGCAGACGGGGAGGTTATCCAGCGGGAGAGTGCCGGTTGTGCTCAGACGCACCACAGGCCAGGGGCAGGACCCAGCAGTGTCCCTGCCCCTGGCAGCCTTGCCCAGACCTTCCTGGCCTCCGGGGGTACTGCCAGACCAAGGGGCAGGTTGGGGGGACTGGGTCCAGACATGGCCGGGCGCCTCCCCAGGCTCATCCCCGCTGGTGCCTTTCCCCTAGGCCTAGGCCTCGGTTGAGGCCTCCTTGGACAGGAGGTTGCTGGCAGGGGCTGTCTCCACACTGCAAGGTGCTGGAGCTCAGAGGGCCTCGTCAGAGGGAAGGGACCAGAAAGGGGCTGGATGCCCAAGACCTCTTTGGCCCAGCAGCCTCAGGGCAGCAGGGAGAGCAAGAGGCCCAACTTGCCCCTAGGTCGGCTCTGCCCCTTCCCACACAGGCCGCCAGCCCAGCAGCTGCCTGACAGACTCTGGCTCCCCCGAGCTCTCTGCCGGTGCAGGGGTCAGGAACAGACGTGTGCATGTGGTTCTGCCTTGGCCTGGGAGTGTGGACCCGATGCCTGGCCCCCAGGCTCAGGGGCAAGGGCCGGGAGAGAGCACCACCCCGAAGCGCTTTTCTCCCGGGCTTGGCAGCATTGTGCGTGCCTGGCGGGAACAGCGGGCGCGAGTGTTGGCAAACCGGCCTTTGGAGGCAGGCGGGGAGGTCTTCCAGCGGGAGAGGGCCGGTTGTGCTCAGAGGCCCCACAGGCCAGGGGCAGGACGCAGCAGGGCCCGTGCCCCTGGCCAGCCTTGCCCAGACCTTCCTGGCCTCTGGGCGTACTGCCCCACCAAGGGGCAGGCTGCGGGGACTGGGTCCAGACATGCCCGGGCGCCTCCCCAGGCTCATCCCCGCTGGTGCCTTTCCCCTGGGCCTAGGCCTCGGTTTAGGCCTCCTTGGAGAGGAGGTTGCTGGCAGGGGCTGTCTCCACACTGCAAGGTGCTGGAGCTCAGAGGGCCTCGTCAGAGGGAAGGGACCAGCAAAGGGCTGGATTCCCAAGACCTCTTTGACCCAGCAGCCTCATGGCAGCAGGGAGAGCAAGAGGCCCAACTTGCCCCTAGGTCGGCTCTGCCCCGTCCCACACAGGCAGCCAGCCCAGCAGCAGCCTGGCAGTCTCTGGCTCCCCCGAGCTCTCTGCCCGTGTAGGGGGCAGGAACAGATGTGTGCATGTCGTTCTGCCTTGGCCTGGGAGTGTATTCCCCCTGCCTGGCCCCAGGCTCAGGGGCAAGGGCCCGGAGAGAGCACCACCCCGAAGCGCTTTTCTCCCGGGCGTGGGAGCATTTTGCGTGCTTGGTGGGAACAGTGGGTGGGAGTGCTTGCAAAGCGGCCTTTGGAGGCAGCCGGGGAGGTCTTCCAGTGGGAGAGGGCCGGTTGTGCTCAGAGGCCCCACAGGCCAGGGGCAGGACCCAGCAGGGCCCCAGCCCCTGGCCTGCCTTGCCCAGACCTTCCTGCCTCCGGGGTTACAGCCCCACCAAGGGGCAGGCTGCGGGGACTGGGTCCAGACATGCCCGGGCGCCTCCCCAGTCTCATCCCCGCTGGTGCCTTTCCCCTGGGCTTAGGCCTCGGTTGAGGCCTCCTTGGAGAGGAGGTTGCTGGCAGGGGCTGTCTCCACATTGCAAGGTGCTGGAGCTCAGAGGGCCTCGTCAGAGGGAAGGGACCAGCAAGGGGCTGGATGCCCAAGACCTCTTTGGCCCAGCAGCCTCAGGGCAGCAGGGAGAGCAAGAGGCCCAACTTGCCCCTAGGTCGGCTCTGCCCCTTCCCACACAGGCGGCCAGCCCAGCAGCTGCCTGACAGACTCTGGCTCCCCTGAGCTCTCTGCCGGTGCAGGGGGCAGGAATAGACGTGTGCATGTGGTTCTGCCTTGGCCTGGGAGTGTGTTCCCCCTGCATTGCCCCCAGGCTCAGGGGCAAGGGCCCGGTGAGAACACCACCACGAAGCGCTTTTCTCCCGGGCTTGAGAGCATTGTGCGCGCCTGCTGGGATCAGTGGGCGGGAGCGCTTGCAAACCGGCCTTTGGAGGCAGCCGGGGAGGTCTTCCAGTGGGAGAGGGCCGGTTGTGCTCAGAGGCCCCACAGGCCAGGCGCAGGACCCAGCACGGCCCGTGTCCCTGGCCAGCCTTGCCCAGACCTTCCTGGCCTCCGGGGGTACTGCCCCACCAAGGGGCAGGCTGCGGGGACTGGGTCCAGACATGCGCGGGCGCCTCCCCTGGCTCATACCCGCTGGTGCATTTCCCCTGGGCCTAGGCCTCGGTTGAGGCCTCCTTGGAGAGGAGGTTGCTGGCAGGGGCTGTCTCCACACTGCAAGGTGCTGGAGATCAGAGGGCCTCGTCAGAGGGTAGGGACCAGCAAGGGGCTGGATGCCCAAGACCTCTTTGGCCCAGCAGCCTCAGGGCAGCAGGGAGAGCAAGAGGCCCAACTTGCCCCTAGGTCAGCTCTGCCCCTTCCCACACAGGCGGCCAGCCCAGCAGCTGCCTGAGAGACTCTGGCTCCCCTGAGCTCTCTGCCGGTGCAGGGGGCAGGAACAGACGTGTGCATGTGGTTCTGCCTTGGCCTGGGAGTGTGGAACCCCTGCATTGCCCCAAGGCTCAGGGGCAAGGGCCCGGTGGGAGCACCACCCCGAAGCGCTTTTCTCCCGGGCTTGGGAGCATTGTGCGCGCCTGGTGGGAAGAGTGGGCGGGAGTGTTGGCAAACCGGCCTTTGGAGGCAGCCGGGGAGGTCTTCCAGCGGGAGAGGGCCGGATGTGCTCAGAGGCCCCACAGGCCAGGGGCAGGACCCAGCAGGTCCCCTGCCCCTGGCCAGCCTTTCCCAGTCCTACCTGGCCTCCGGGGGTACTGCCCCACCAAGGGGCAGGCTGCGGGACCTGGGTCCAGACAAGCCCGGGCGCCTCCCCAGGCTCATCCCCGCTGGTGCCTTTCCCCTGTGCATAGGCCTCGGTTTAGGCCTCCTTGGAGAGGAGGTTGCTGGCAGGGGCTGTCTCCACACTGCAAGGTGCTGGAGCTCAGAGGGCCTCGTCAGAGGGAAGGGACCAGCAAAGGGCTGGA
Organism: Dama dama; assembly: GCF_033118175.1. NCBI lineage: Eukaryota > Metazoa > Chordata > Mammalia > Artiodactyla > Cervidae > Dama > Dama dama. Next base: position 5,194,468 of record NW_026870920.1, on the reverse strand, counting down.
TGCCCAAGACCTCTTTGGCCCAGCAGCCTCAGGGCAGCAGGGAGAGCAAGAGGCCCAACTTGTCCCTAGGTCGGCTCTGCCCCGTCCCACACAGGCAGCCAGCCCAGCAGCAGCCTGGCAGTCTCTGGCTCCCCCGAGCTCTCTGCCGGTGTAGGGGGCAGGAACAGACGTTTGCATGTCGTTCTGCCTTGGCCTGGGAGTGTGTCCCCCTGCCTGGCCCCCAGGCTCATGGGCAAGGGCCCGGAGAGAGCACCACCCCGAAGCGCTTTTCTCCCGGGCTTGGGAGCATTTTGCGTGCTTGGTGGGAACAGTGGGTGGGAGTGCTTGCAAACCGGCCTTTGGAGGCAGCCGGGGAGGTCCTCCAGCGGGACAGGGCCGGTTGTGCTCAGAGGCCCCACAGTCCAGGGTCAGGACCCAACAGGGCCCCTGCCCCTGGCCAGCCTTGCCCAGACCTTCCTGGCTTCCGGGGGTACTGCCCCACCAAGGGGCAGGCAGCGGGACCTGGGTCCAGACATGTCCATGTGCCTCCCCAGGATCATCCCCGCTGGTGCCTTTCCCCAGGGCGTAGGCCTCGGTTTAGGCCTCTTTGGAGAGGAGGTTGCTGGCAGGGGCTGTCTCCACACTGCAAGGTGCTGGAGCTCAGAGGGCCTCGTCAGAGGGAAGGGACTAGCAAAGGGCTGGATGCCCAAGACCTCTTTGACCCAGCAGCCTCAGGGCAGCAGGGAGAGCAAGAGGCCCAACTTGCCCCTAGGTCGGCTCTGCCCCGTCCCACACAGGCAGCAAGCCCAGCAGCAGCCTGGCAGTCTCTGGCTCCCCCGAGCTCTCTGCCGGTGTAGGGCGCAGGAACAGACGTGTGCATGTCGTTCTGCCTTGGCCTGGGAGTGTGTTCCCCCTGCCTGGCCCCCAGGCTCAGGGGCAAGGGCCCGGAGAGAGCACCAGCCCGAAGCGCTTTTCTCCCGGGCTTGGGAGCATTGTGCGTGCCTGGTGGGAACAGCGGGTGGGAGTGCTTGCAAACCGGCCTTTGGAGGCAGACGGGGAGGTCTTCCAGCGGGAGAGTGCCGGTTGTGCTCAGACGTCCCACAGGCCAGGGGCAGGACCCAGCAGTGTCCCTGCCCCTGGCAGCCTTGCCCAGACCTTCCTGGCCTCCGGGGGTACTGCCCCACCAAGGGGCAGGCTGCGGGGACTGGGTCCAGACATGCTCGGGCGCCTCCCCTGGCTCATCCCCGCTGGTGCCTTTCCCCTGGGCCTAGGCCTCGGTTGAGGCCTCCTTGGAGAGGAGGTTGCTGGCAGGGGCTGTCTCCACACTGCAAGGTGCTGGAGCTCAGAGGGCCTCGTCAGAGGGAACGGACCAGTAAGGGGCTGGATGCCCAAGACATCTTTGGCCCAGCAGCCTCAGGGCAGCAGGGAGAGCAAGAGGCCCAACTTGCCCCTAGGGCGGCTCTGCCCCTTCCCACACAGGCGGCCAACCCAGCAGCTGCCTGACAGACTCTGGCTCCCCCAAGCTCTCTGGCAGTGCAGGGGACAGGAACAGACGTGGGGATGTGGTTCTGCCTTGGCCTGGGAGTGTGTTCCCCCTGCCTTGCCCCCAGGCTCAGGGGCAAGGGCCCGGAGAGAGCACCACCCCGAAGCGCTTTTCTCCGGGGTTTGGAACATTGTGTGTGGCTGGCGGGAACAGCGAGTGGGAGTGCTTGCAAAGCGGCCTTTGGGGGCAGCCGGGGACGTCCTCCATGGTCCCGGAGAGAACACCACCCCGAAGCGCTTTTCTCACGGTCTTGGGAGCATTGTGCGCGGCTGGCGGGAACAGCGGGCATGAGTGCTTGCAAACTGTCCTTTGGAGGCAGCCGGGGAGGTCTTCCAAGGGCCCGGACTGATCACCACCCCAAAATGCTTTTCTCCCGGGCTTGGGAGCATTGTGTGCGGCTGTCGGGAACAGCGGACATGAGTGCTTACAAACCGGCCTTTGGAGGCAGCCCGGGAGGTCTTCCAAGGGCCCGGAGAGAGCACCACCCCAAAATGCTTTTCTCCCGGGATTGGGAGCATTGTTCGTGGCTGGCGGAAGCAGCGGGAATGAGTACTTACAAACCGGCCTTTGGAGGCAGCCGGGGAGGTCTTGAAAGTGCCCGGAGAGAGCACCACCCCGAAGCGCTTTTCTCCCGGGCTTGGGAGCATTGTGTGTGGCTGGCGGAAACAGCGGGAATGAGTACTTACAAACCAGGCTTTGGAGGCAGCCGGGGAGGTCTTGAAAGTGCCCGGAGAGAGCACCACCCCGAAGCGCTTTTCTCCCGGGCTTGGGAGCATTGTGCGCGGCTGGCGGGAACAGCAGGCAGGAGTGCTTGCAAGCTGGCCTTTGGAGGCAGCCGGGGAGGTCTTCCAAGGGCCCGGAGTGAGCATCACCCCAAAATGCTTTTCTCCCGGGCTTGGGAGCATTGTGCGTGGCTGGCGGGAACAGCAGGAAGGAGTCCTTGCAAACCGGCCTGTGGAGGCAGCCGGGGAGGTCTTCCAAGGGCCTGTAGAGAGCACCACCCCGAAGCGCTTTTCTCCCGGGCTTGGGAGCATTGTGCGCGGGTGCCGGGAACAGCAGGCAGGAGTGCTTGAAAACCGTCCTTTGGAGGCAGCCGGGGAGGTCTTCCAGGGCCCGGTGTGAGCACCACCCCAAAATGCTTTTCTCCCGGGCTTGGGAGCATTGTGCGTGGCTGGTGGGAACAGCGGGCGGGAGTGCTTGCAAACCGGCCTTTGGAGGCAGCTGGGGAGGTCTTCCAAGGGCCAGGAGAGAGCACCACCCAGAAGGGCTTTTCTCCCGGGCTTGGAACATTTGCGCAGACGGCGGGAACAGCGAGTGGGAGTGCTTCCAAACTGGCCTTTGGGGGCACCCCGGGAGATCTTCCATGGGCACGGAGAGAACACCACCCCGAAGCGCTTTTCTCAGGGGTTTTGGAGGATTGTGCGTGGCTGGCGGGAACAGCGAGTGGGAGTGCTTGCAAACCGGCCTTTGGGGACAGCCTGGGAGGTCTTCCAAGGGCCCGGAGAGAGCACCACCCCGAAGCACTTTTCTCCCGGTCTTGGGAGCATTGTGCGAGGCTGGCGGGAACAGCGGGCGGGAGTGCTTGCAAACCGGCCTTTGGAGGCAGCCGGGGAGGTCTTCCAAGGGCCCGGAGAGAGCACCACCCCAAAATGCTTTTCTCCCGGGCTTGGGAGCATTGTGTACGGCTGGCGGGTCAGCGGGAGGGAGTTCTTGATAACCAGCCTTTGGAGGCAGCCGGGGAGGTCTTCCAAGGGCCGGGAGAGAGCACCACCCCGAAGCGCTTTTCTCCCGGGCTTGGGAGCATTGTGCGCGGCTGGCGGGAACAGCGGGATTGAGTGCTTGCAAACCTGCCTTTGGAGGCAGCCGGGGAGGTCTTCCAAGGGCCGGGAGAGAGCACCACCCCGAAGCGCTTTTCTCCCGGGCTTGGGAGCATTGTGCGCGGCGGGCAGGAACAGCGGGCATGAGTGCTTGCAAACCGGCCTTTGGAGGCAGCAGGGGAGGTCTTCCAAGGGCCCGGAGAGATCACCACCCCGAAGCGCTTTTCTCCCGTGATTGGGAGCATTGTGTACGGCTGGCGGGTCAGCGGGAGGGAGTTCTTGAAAACCAGCCTTTGGAGGCAGCCGGGGAGGTGTTCCAAGGGCCGGGAGAGAGCACCACACCGAAGCGCTTTTCTCCTGGGCTTGGAGCATTTGCACGGATGGCGGGAACAGCGAGTGGGAGTGCTTGCAAACCGGCATTTGGGGGAAGCCCGGGAGGTCTTTATTGGGCCCAGAGAGAACACCACCCCGAAACGCTTTTCTCCCGGGCTAGGGAGCATTGTGCGCGTGTGGCGGGAGAAGCAGGCAGAAGTGCTTGCAAACCGGCCTTGGAGGCAGCCAGGGAGGTCTTCCAAGGGCCCGGAGAGAGCACCACCCCGAAGCGCTTTTCTCCCGGGCTTGGGAGCATTGTGCGTGCCTGGCCGGAACAGCGGGTGGGAGTGCTTGCAAAAAGGCCTTTGGAGGCAGCCGGGAAGGTCTTCCAGCGGGAGAGTGCCGGTTGTGCTCAGAGGCCCCACAGGCCAGGGGCAGGACCCAGCAGTATCCCTGCCCCTGGCAGCCTTGCCCAAACCTTCCTGGCCTCCTGGGGTACTGCGCCACCAAGGGGCAGACTGCCGGGACTGGGTCCAGACATGTCCGTGCGCCTCCCCAGGATCATCCCCGCTGGTGCCTTTCCCCTGGGCCTAGGCCTCGGTTGAGGCCACTTTGGAGAGGAGGTTGCTGGCAGGGGCTGTCTCCACACTGCAAGGTGCTGGAGCTCAGAGGGCCTCGTCAGAGGGAAGGGACCAGCAAAGGGCTGGATGCCCAAGACCTCTTTGACCCAGCAGCCTCAGGGCAGCAGGGAGAGCAAGAGGCCCAACTTCCCCTAGGTCGGCTCTGCCCCGTCCCACACAGGCAGCCAGCCCAGCGGCAGCCTGGCAGTCTCTGGCTCCCCCGATCTCTCTGCCGGTGTAGGGGGCAGGAACAGACGTGTGCATGTCGTTCTGCCTTGGCCTGGGAGTGTGTTTCCCCTGCCTGGCCCCCAGGCTCAGGGGCAAGGGCCCGGAGAGAGCACCAGCCCGAAGCGCTTTTCTCCCGGGCTTGGGAGCATTGTGCGGGCCTGGCGGGAACAGCGGGCTGGAGTGCTTGTAAACCGGCCTTTGGAGGCAGACGGGGAGGTCTTTCAGCGGGAGAGTGCCGGTTGTGCTCAGAGGCCCCACAGGCCAGGGGCAGGACCCAGCATTGTCCCTGCCCCTGGCAGCTTGCCCAGACCTTCCTGGCCTCCGGGGGTACTGCCCCACCAAGGGGCAGGCTGCGGGGACTGGGTTCAGACATTCCCGGGCGCCTCCCCAGGTTCATCCCCGCTGGTGCCTTTCCCTGGGATTAGGCCTCGGTTGAGGCCTCCTTGGAGAGGAGGTTGCTGGCAGGGGCTGTCTCCACACTGCAAGGTGCTGGAGCTCAGAGGGCCTCGTCAGATGGAAGGGACCAGCAAGGGGCTGGATGCCCAAGACCTCTTTGGCCCAGCAGCCTCAGGGCAGCAGGGAGAGCAAGAGGCCCAACTTGCCCCTAGGTCAGCTCTGCCCCTTCCCAAACAGGCGGCCAGCCCAGCAGCTGCCTGACAGACTCTGGCTCCCGCGAGCTCTCTGCCGGTGCAGGGGGCAGGAACAGACGTGTGCATGTGGTTCTGCCTTGGCCTGGGAGTGTGGATCACCTTCCTGGCCCCCAGGCTCAGGGGCAAGGGCCCGGAGAAAGCACCACTCCGAAGCGCTTTTCTCCCGGGCTTGGGAGCATTGTGCGCGCGTGGTGGGAACAGTGGGCGGGAGTGCTTGCAAACCGGCCTTTGGAGGCAGCCGGGGAGGTCTTCCAGTGGGAGAGGTCCGGTTGTGCTCAGAGGCCCCACAGGCCAGGGGCAGGACCCAGCAGGGCCCCTGCCCCTGGCCAGCCTTGCCCAGACCTTCCTGCCTCCGGGGGTACAGCCCCACCAAGGAGCAGGCTGCGGGGACTGGGTCCAGACATGCCCGAGCGCCTCCCCTGGCTCATCCCCGCTGGTGCCTTTCCCCTGGGCTTACTCCTCGGTTGAGGCCTCGTTGCAGAGGAGGTTGCTGGCAGGGGCTCTCTCCACACTGCAAGGTGCTGGAGCTCAGAGGGCTTCGTCAGAGGGAAGGGACCAGCAAGGGGCTGGATGCCCAAGACCTCTTTGGCCCAGCAGCCTCAGGGCAGCAGGGAGAGCAAGAGGCCCAACTTGCCCCTAGGTCGGCTCTGCCCCTTCCCACACAGGCGGCCAGCCCAGCAGCTGCCTGACAGACTCTGGCTCCCCTGAGCTCTCTGCCGGTGCAGGGGGCAGGAACAGACGTGTGCATGTGGTTCTGCCTTGGCCTGGGAGTGTGGAACCCCTGCATTGCCCCCAGGCTCAGGGGCAAGGGCCCGGTGGGAGCACCACCCCGAAGCGCTTTTCTCCCGGGCTTGGGAGCATTGTGCGCGCCTGGTGGGAACAGTGGGCGGGAGTGTTGGCAAACCGGCCTTTGGAGGCAGCCGGGGAGGTCTTCCAGCGGGAGAGGGCCGGATGTGCTCAGAGGCCCCACAGGCCAGGGGCAGGACCCAGCAGGTCCCCTGCCCCTGGCCAGCCTTTCCCAGTCCTTCCTGGCCTCCGGGGGTACTGCCCCACCAAGGGGCAGGCTGCGGGAACTGGGTCCAGACATGCCCGGGCGCCTCCCCAGGCTCATCCCCGCTGGTGCCTTTCCCCTGGGCCTAGGCCTCGGTTGAGGCCTCCTTGGAGAGGAGGTTGCTGGCAGGGGCTGTCTCCACACTGCAAGGTGCTGGAGCTCAGAGGGCCTCGTCAGAGGGAAGGGCCCAGTAAGGGGCTGGATGCCCAAGACCTCTTTGGCCCAGCAGCCTCAGGGCAGCAGGGAGAGCAAGAGGCCCAACTTGCCCCTAGGTCGGCTCTGCCCCTTCCCACACAGGCGGCCAGCCCAGCAGCTGCCTGACAGACTCTGGCTCCCCTAGCTCTCTGCCGGTACAGGGGGCAGAAACAGACGTGTGCATGTGGTTCTGCCTTGGCCTGGGAGTGTGTTCCCACTGCATTGCCCCCAGGCTCAGGGGCAAGGGCCCGGTGAGAGCACCACCCCGAAGCGCTTTTCTCCCGCACTTGGGACCATTGTGCGCGCCTGGTGGGAACAGTGGGCGTGAGTGTTGGCAAACCGGCCTTTGGAGGCAGCCGGGGAGGTCTTCCAGCGGGAGAGGGCCGGATGTGCTCAGAGGCCCCACAGGCCAGGGGCAGGACCCAGCAGGTCCCCTGCCCCTGGCCAGCCTTGCCCAGACCTTCCTGGCCTCCGGGGGTACTGCCCCACCAAGGGGCAGGCTGCGGGGACTGGGTCCAGACATGCCCGGGCGCCTCCCCAGGCTCATCCCCGCTGGTGCCTTTCCCCTGGGCCTAGGCCTCGGTTTAGGCCTCCTTGGAGAGGAGGTTGCTGGCAGGGGCTGTCTCCACACTGCAAGGTGCTGGAGCTCAGAGGGCCTCGTCAGAGGGAAGGGACCAGCAAAGGGCTGGATGCCCAAGACCTCTTTGACAAAGCAGCCTCAGGGCAGCAGGGAGAGCAAGAGGCCCAACTTGCCCCTAGGTCGGCTCTGCCCCGTCCCACACAGGCAGCCATCCCAGCAGCAGCCTGGCAGTTTCTGGCTCCCCCGAGCTCTCTGCCGGTGTAGGGGGCAGGAACAGACGTGTGCATGTCGTTCTGCATTGGCCTGGGAGTGTGTTCCCCCTGCCTGGCCCCCAGGCTCAGGGGCAAGGGCCCGGAGAGAGCACCACCCCGAAGCGCTTTTCTCCCGGTCTTGGGAGCATTGTGCGTGCCTGGCGGGAACAGCGTACGGGAGTGCTTGAAAACCGTCATTTGGAGGCAGACGGGGAGGTCTTCCAGCGGGACAGGGCCGTTTGTGCTCAGACGCCCCACAGGCCAGGGGCAGGACCCAGCAGGGCCCCTGCCCGTGGCCAGCATTGCCCAGACCTTCCTGGCCTCCGGGGGTACTGCCCCACCAAGGGGCAGGCTGCGGGCACTGGGTCCAGACATGCTCGGGCGCCTCCCCTGGCTCATCCCCGCTGGTGCCTTTCCCCTGGGCCTAGGCCTCGGTTGAGGACTCCTTGGAGAGGAGGTTGCTGGCAGGGGCTGTCTCCACACTGCAAGGTGATGGAGCTCAGAGGGCCTCGTCAGAGGGAAGGGACCAGTAAGGGGCTGGATGCCCAAGACGTCTTTGGCACAGCAGCCTCAGGGCAGCAGGGAGAGCAAGAGGCCCAACTTGCCCCTAGGGCGGCTCTGCCCCTTCCCACACAGGCGGCCAACCCAGCAGCTGCCTGACAGACTCTGGCTCCCCCGAGCTCTCTGCCGGTGCAGGGGACAGGAACAGACGTGGGCATGTGGTTCTGCCTTGGCCTGGGAGTGTGTTCCCCCTGCCTTGCCCCCAGGCTCAGGGGCAAGGGCCCGCAGAGAGCATCACTCCAAAGCGCTTTTCTCCCGGGCTTGGGAGCATTGTCCGAGCCTGGCGTGAACAGCGGGCGGGAGTGTTTGCAAACAGGACTTTGGAGGCAGCCGGGGAGGTCTTCCAGTGGGAGAGGGCCGGTTGTGCTCAGAGGCCCCACAGGCCAGGGGCAGGACCCAGCAGGGCCCCTGCCCCTGGCCAGCCTTGCCCAGACCTTCCTATCTCCGGGGGTACAGCCCCACCAAGGGGCAGGCTACGGGGACTGGGTCCAGACATGCCCGAGCGCCTCCTCAGGCTCACCCCCGCTGGTGCCTTTCCCCTGGGCCTAGGACTCGGTTGAGGCCTCGTTGCAGAGGAGTTTGCTGGCAGGGGCTCTCTCCACACTGCAAGGTGCTGGAGCTCAGAGGGCCTCGTCAGAGGGAAGGGACCAGCAAGGGGCTGGATGCCCAAGACCTCTTTGGCCCAGCAGCCTCAGGGCAGCAGGGAGAGCAAGAGGCCCAACATGCCCCTAGATCGGCTCTGCCCCTTCCCACACAGGCGGCCAGCCCAGCAGATGCCTGACAGACTCTGGCTCCCCTGAGCTCTCTGCCGGTGCAGGGGGCAGGATCAGACGTGTGCATGTGGTTCTGCCTTGGCCTGGGAGTGTGGAACCCCTGCATTGCCGCCAGGCTCAGGGGCAAGGGCCCGGTGGGAGCACAATCCCGAAGCCCTTTTCTCCCGGGCTTGGGAGCATTGTGCGCGCCTGGTGGGAACAGTGGGCGTGAGTGTTGGCAAACCGGCCTTTGGAGGCAGCAGGGGAGGTCTTCCAAGGGCCTGTAGAGAGCACCACCCCGAAGCGCTTTTCTCCCGGGCTTGGGAGCATTGTCCGCGGGTGGCGGGAACAGCAGGCAGGAGTGCTTGAAAACCGGCCCTTGGAGGCAGTCGGGGAGGTCTTCCAGGGCCCGGTGTGAGCACCACCCCAAAAAGCTTTTCTCCCGGGCTTGGGAGCATTGTGCGCGGCTGGTGGAAACAGCGGGCATGAGTTCTTGCAAACTGGCCATTGGAGGCAGACGGGGAGGTCTTCCAAGGGCCCGGAGAGAGCACCACCCCGAAGCGCTTTTCTCCCGTGATTGGGAGCATTGTGCGCGGCTGGCGGGAACAGCAGTCGGGAGTGCTTGCAAACCGGCCTTTGGAGGCAGCCGGGGAGGTCTTCCAAGGGCCAGGAGAGAGCACCACCCCGAAGCGCTTTTCTCCCGGGCTTGGAACATTTGCGCGGATGGCGGGAACAGCGCGTGGGAGTGCTTCCAAACCGGCCTTTGGGGGCAGCCGGGGAGGTCTTCCAAGGGCCCGGACTGATCACCACCCCAAAATGCTTTTCTCCCGGGCTTGGGAGCATTGTGCGTGGCTGGCGGAAGCAGCGGGAATGAGTACTTACAAACCTGCCTTTGGAGGCAGCCGGGGAGGTCTTGAAAGTGCCCGGAGAGAGCACCACCCTGAAGCGCTTTTCTCCCCGGCTTGGGAGCATTGTGCGCGGCTGGCGGGAACAGCAGGCAGGAGTGCTTGCAAACTGGCCTTTGGAGGCAGCCGGGGAGGTCTTCCAAGGGCCCGGAGAGAGCACCATCCCGAAGCACTTTTCTCCCGGAATTGGGAGCATTGTGCGTGGCTGGCGGGAACAGCAGGAAGGAGTCCTTGCAAACCGGCCTTTGGAGGCAGCCGGGGAGGTCTTCCAAAGGCCCGGACTGATCACCACCCCAAAATGCTTTTCTCCCGGGCTTGGGAGCATTGTGCGCGGCTGGTGGGAACAGCGGGCATGAGTGCTTGCATACCGGCCATTGGAGGCAGCCGGGGAGGTCTTCAAAGGGCCCTGAGAGAGCACCACCCCGAAGCGCTTTTCTCCCGTGATTGGGAGCATTGTGTGCAGCTGGCAAGACAGCGGGAGGGAGTTCTTCAAACCGGCCTTTGGAGGCAGCCGGGGAAGTCTTCCAAGGGCCGGGAGAGAGCACCACCCCAAAATGCTTTTCTCCCGGGCCTGGGAGCATTGTACTCAGCTGGCGGGAACAGCGGGCATGAGTGCTTGCAAACTGTCCTTTGGAGGCAGCTGGGGAGGTCTTCCAAGGGCCCGGACGGATTACCACCCCAAAATGCTTTTCTCCCGGGCTTGGGAGCATTGTGCGCGGCTGTCGGGAACAGCGGACATGAGTGCTTGCAAACCGGCCTTTGGAGGCAGCCGGGGAGGTCTTCGAAGGGCCCGGAGAGAGCACCACGCCAAAATGCTTTTCTCCCGGGCTTGGGATCATTGTGTGTGGCTGGCGGAAGCAGCGGGAATGAGTACTTACAAACCGGCCTTTGGAGGCAGCCGGGGAGGTCTTGAAAGTGCCCGGAGAGAGCACCACCCCGAAGCGCTTTTCTCCCGGGCTTGGGAGCATTGTGCGCGGCTGGCGGGAACAGCGGGCATGAGTGCTTGCAATCCGGCCTTTGCAGGCAGCCGGGGAGGTCTTCCAAGGGCCTTGAGAGAGCACCACCCCGAAGCGCTTTTCTCCCGGGCTTGGGAGCATTGTGCGCGGCTGGCGGGAACAGCAGGCAGGAGTGCTTGCAAACTGGGCTTTGGAGGCAGCCGGGGAGGTCTTCCAAGGGCCGGGAGAGAGCACCACCCCAAAATGCTTTTCCCCCGGGCTTGGGAGCATTGTGCGCGGCTGGCGGGAACAGCGGGCATGAGTGCTTGCAAACCGGCCTTTGGAGTCAGCCGGGGAGGTCTTCCAGGACCCGGAGAGAGCACCAACCCGAAGCGCTTTTCTCCCGGGCTTGGGAGCATTGTGCGTGCCTGGCGGGAACAGCGGGCGGGAGTGTTGGCAAACCGGCCTTTGGAGGCAGGCGGGGAGGTCTTCCAGCGGGAGAGGGCCGGTAGTGCTCAGAGGCCCCACAGGCCAGGGGCAGGACCCAGCAGGGCCCCTGCCCCTGGCCAGCCTTGCCCAGACCTTCATGGCTTTTATGGGTACAGCCCCACCAAGGGGCTGGCTGCGGGGACTGGGTCCAGACATGCCCGGGCGCCTCCCCAGGCTCATCCCCGCTGGTGCCTTTCCCCTGGGCCTATGCCTCAGGTGAGGCCTCCTTGGAGACGAGGTTGCTGGCAGGGGCTGTCTCCACACTGCAAGGTGCTGGAGCTCAGAGGGCCTCGTCAGAGGGAAGGGACCAGCAAGGGGCTGGATGCCCAAGACCTCTTTGGCCCAGCAGCCTCAGGGCAGCAGGGAGAGCAAGAGGCCCAACTTGCCCCTAGGTCGGCTCTGCCCCTTCTCACACAGGCGGCCAAGCCAGCAGCTGCCTGACAGACTCTGGCTCCCCTGAGCTCTCTGCCGGTTCAAGGGGCAGGAACAGACGTGTGCATGTGGTTCTGCCTTGGCCTGGGAGTGTGTTCCCCCTGCCTGGCCCCCAGGCTCAGGGGCAAGGGCCCGGTGACAGCACCACCCCGAAGCACATTTCTCCCGTGCTTGGGAGCATTGTGCGTGCCTGGCGGGAACAGTGGGCGGGAGTTTTGGCAAACCGGCCTTTGGAGGTAGCCAGGGAGGTCTTCCAGCGGGAGAGGGCCGGTTGTGCTCAGAGGCCCCACAGGCCAGGGGCAGGACCCAGCAGGGCCCTTGCCCCTGGCCAGACTTGCCCAGAACTTTCTGGCCTCCGGGGGTACTGCCCCACCAAGGGGCAGGCTGCGGGGACTGGGTCCAGACATGCCCGGGCGCCTCCCCAGGCTCATCCCCGCTGGTGCCGTTCCCCTGGGCCTAGGCCTCGGTTGAGGCCTCCTTGGAGAGGAGGTTGCTGGCAGGGGATGTCTCCACACTGCAAGGTGCTGGAGCTCAGAGGGCCTCGTCAGAGGGAAGGGACCAGCAAGGGGCTGCATTCCCAAGACCTCTTTGGCCCAGCAGCCTCAGGGCAGCAGGGAGAGCAAGAGGCCCAACTTGCCCCTAGGTCGGCTCTGCCCCTTCCCACACAGGCGGCCAGGCCAGCAGCTGCCTGACAGATTCTGGCTCCCCCGAGCTCTCTGCCGGTTCAAGGGGCAGGAACAGACGTGTGCATGTGGTTCTGCCTTGGCCTGGGAGTGTGTTCCCCCTGCCTGGCCCCCAGGCTCAGGGGCAAGGGCCCGGGGAGAGCACCACCCCGAAGCACTTTTCTCCCGGGCTTGGGAGCATTGTGCGTGCCTGGCGGGAACAGTGGGCGGGAGTGTTGGCAAACCGGCCTTTGGAGGTAGCCAGGCAGGTCTTCCAGCGGGAGAGGGCCGGTTGTGCTCAGAGGCCCCACAGGCCAGGGGCAGGACCCAGCAGGGCCCTTGCCCCTGGCCAGACTTGCCCAGACCTTTCTGGCCTCCGGGGGTACTGCCCCACCAAGGGGCAGGCTGCGGGGACTGGGTCCAGACATGCCCGGGCGCCTCCCCAGGCTCATCCCCGCTGGTGCCGTTCCCCTGGGCCTAGGCCTCGGTTGAGGCCTCCTTGGAGAGGAGGTTGCTGGCAGGGGCTGTCTCCACACTGCAAGGTGATTGAGCTCAGAGGGCCTCGTCATAGGGAAGGGACCAGCAAGGGGCTGGATTCCCAAGACCTCTTTGGCCCAGCAGCCTCAGGGCAGCAGGGAGAGCAAGAGGCCCAACTTGCCCCTAGGTCGGCTCTGCCCCTTCCCACACAGGCCGCCAGCCCAGCATCTGCCTGACAGACTCTGGCTCCCCCGAGCTCTCTGCTGGTGCAGAGCGCAGGAACAGACGTGTGCATGTGGTTCTGCCTTGGCCTGGGAGTGTGTTCCCCCTGCATTGCCCCAAGGCTCAGGGGCAAGGGCCCGGTGAGAGCACCACGCCGAAGCACTTTTCTCCCGGACTTGGGAGCATTGTGCGCGGCTGGCGGGAACAGCGGGCATGAGTGCTTACAAACCGGCCTTTGGAGGCAGCCGGGGAGGTCTTCCAAGGGCCGGGAGAGAGCACCACCCCGAAGCGCTTTTCTCCCGGGCTTGGGAGCATTGTGCGCGGCTGGCGGGAACAGCGGGTACGAGTGCTTGCAAACCGGCCTTTGGGGGCAGCCCGGGAGGTCTTTCTTGGGCCCGGAGAGAACACCACCCCGAAAAGCTTTTCTCCCGGGCTTGGGAGCATTGTGCGCAGGTGGCGGGAACAGCAGGCAGAAGTGCTTGCAAACCGGCCTTGGAGGCAGCCGGGGAGGTCTTCCAAAGGCCCGGAGTGAGCACCACCCAAAAATGCTTTTCTCCCGGGCTTGGGAGCATTGTGCGTGGCTGGCGGAAGCAGCGGGAATGAGTACTTACAAACGGGCCTTTGGAGGCAGCCGGGGAGTTCTTGAAAGTGCCCGGAGAGAGCACCACCCCGAAGCGCTTTTCTCCCGGGCTTGGGAGCATTGTGCGCGGCTGGCGGGAACAGCAGGCGGGAGTGCTTGCAAACTGGCCTTTGGAGGCAGCCGGGGAGGTCTTCCAAGGGCCCGGAGTGAGCACCACCCCAAAATGCTTTTCTCCCGGGCGTGGGAGCATTGTGCGCGGCTGGTGGGAACAACGGGCATGAGTGCTTGCAAACCGGCCTTTGGAGGCAGCCGGGGAAGTCTTCCAAGGGCCGGGAGAGAGCACCACCCCAAAATGCTTTTCTCCCGGGCTTGGGAGCATTGTACGCAGCTGGCGGGAACAGCGGGCATGAGTGCTTGCAAACTGTCCTTTGGAGGCAGCTGGGGAGGTCTTCCAAGGGCCCGGACGGATTACCACCCCAAAATGCTTTTCTCCCGGGCCTGGGATCATTGTGCGTGGCTGGCGGAAGCAGCGGGAATGAGTACTTACAAACCGGCCTTTGGAGGCAGCCGGGGAGGTCTTGAAAGTGCCCCGAGAGAGCACCACCCCGAAGCTCTTTTCTCCCGGGCTTGGGAGCATTGTGCGCGGCTGGCGGGAACAGCAGGCAGGAGTGCTTGCAAACTGGGCTTTGGAGGCAGCCGGGGAGGTCTTCCAAGGGCCCGGAGTGAGCACCACCCCAAAATGCTTTTCCCCCGGGCTTGGGAGCATTGTGCGCGGCTGGCGGGAACAGCGGGCATGAGTGCTTGCAAACCGGCCTTTGGAGTCAGCCGGGGAGGTCTTCCAGGACCCGGAGAGAGCACCACCCCGAAGCGCTTTTCTCCCGGGCTTGGGAGCATTGTGCGTGCCTGGCGGGAACAGCGGGCGGGAGTGTTGGCAAACCGGCCTTTGGAGGCAGGCGGGGAGGTCTTCCAGCGGGAGAGGGCCGGTAGTGCTCAGAGGCCCCACAGGCCAGTGGCAGGACCCAGCAGGGCCCCTGCCCCTGGCCAGCCTTGCCCAGACCTTCAAGGCTTTTATGGGTACAGCCCCACCAAGGGGCTGGCTGCGTGGACTGGGTCCAGACATGCCCGGGCGCCTCCCCAGGCTCATCCCCGCTGGTGCCTTTCCCCTGGGCCTATGAATCAGGTGAGGCCTCCTTGGAGACGAGGTTGCTGGCAGGGGCTGTCTCCACACTGCAAGGTGCTGGAGCTCAGAGGGCCTCGTCAGAGGGAAGGGACCAGCAAGGGGCTGGATGCCCAAGACCTTTTTGGCCCAGCAGCCTCAGGGCAGCAGGGAGAGCAAGAGGCCCAACTTGCCCCTAGGTCGGCTCTGCCCCTTCCCACACAGGCGGCCAGGCCAGCAGCTGCCTGACAGACTCTGGCTCCCCCGAGCTCTCTGCCGGTTCAAGGGGCAGGAACAGACGTGTGCATGTTGTTCTGCCTTGGCCTGGGAGTGTGTTCCCCCTGCCTGGCCCCCAGGCTCAGGGGCAAGGGCCCGGTGAGAGCACCACCCCGAAGCACATTTCTCCCGGGCTTGGGAGCATTGTGCGTGCCTGGCGGGAACAGTGGGCGGGAGTGTTGGCAAACCGGCCTTTGGAGGTAGCCAGGGAGGTCTTCCAGCGGAAGAGGGCCGGTTGTGCTCAGAGGCCCCACAGGCCAGGGGCAGGACCCAGCAGGGCCCTTGCCCCTGGCCAGCCTTGCCCAGACCTTTCTGGCCTCCGGGGGTACTGCCCCACCAAGGGGCAGGCTGCGGGGACTGGGTCCAGACATGCCCGGGCGCCTCCCCAGGCTCATCCCCGCTGGTGCCGTTCCCCTGGGCCTAGGCCTCGGTTGAGGCCTCCTTGGAGAGGAGGTTGCTGGCAGGGGCTGTCTCCACACTGCAAGGTGCTGGAGCTCAGAGGGCCTCGTCAGAGGGAAGGGACCAGCAAGGGGCTGCATTCCCAAGACCTCTTTGGCCCAGCAGCCTCAGGGCAGCAGGGAGAGCAAGAGGCCCAACTTGCCCCTAGGTCGGCTCTGCCCCTTCCCACACAGGCGGCCAGCCCAGCAGCTGCCTGACAGATTCTGGCTCCCCCGAGCTCTCTGCCGGTTCAAGGGGCAGGAACAGACGTGTGCATGTGGTTCTGCCTTGGCCTGGGATTGTGTTCCCCCTGCCTGGCCCCCAGGCTCAGGGGCAAGGGCCCGGTGAGAGCACCACCCCGAAGCACTTTTCTCCCGGGCTTGGGAGCATAGTGCGTGCCTGGCGGGAACAGTGGGCGGGAGTGTTGGCAAACTGGCCTTTGGAGGTAGCCAGGCAGGTCTTCCAGTGGGAGAGGGCCGGTTGTGCTCAGAGGCCCCACAGGCCAGGGGCAGGACCCAGCAGGGCCCTTGCCCCTGGCCAGATTTGCCCAGACCTTTCTGGCCTCCGGGGGTACTGCCCCACCAAGGGGCAGGCTGCGGGGACTGGGTCGAGACATGCCCGGGCGCCTCCCCAGGCTCATCCCCGCTGGTGCCGTTCCCCTGGGCCTAGGCCTCGGTTGAGGCCTCCTTGGAGAGGAGGTTGCTGGCAGGGGCTGTCTCCACACTGCAAGGTGATTGAGCTCAGAGGGCCTCGTCAGAGGGAAGGGACCAGCAAGGGGCTGGATTCCCAAGACCTCTTTGGCCCAGCAGCCTCAGGGCAGCAGGGAGAGCAAGAGGCCCAACTTGCCCCTAGGTCGGCTCTGCCCCTTCCCATACAGGCCGCCAGCCCAGCATCTGCCTGACAGACTCTGGCTCCCCCGAGCTCTCTGCTGGTGCAGGGCGCAGGAACAGACGTGTGCATGTGGTTCTGCCTTGGCCTGGGAGTGTGTTCCCCCTGCATTGCCCCAAGGCTCAGGGGCAAGGGCCCGGTGAGAGCACAACGCCGAAGCGCTTTTCTCCCGGGCTTGGGAGCATTGTGCGCGGCTGGCGGGAACAGCGGGCATGAGTGCTTGCAAACCGGCCTTTGGAGGCAGCCCGGGAGGTCTTTCTTGGGCCCGGAGAGAACACCACCCCGAAACGCTTTTCTCCCGGGCTTGGGAGCATTGTGCGCAGGTGGCGGGAACAGCAGGCAGAAGTGCTTGCAAACCGGCCTTGGAGGCAGCCGGGGAGGTCTTCCAAGGGCCCGGAGTGAGCACCACCCAAAAATGCTTTTCTCTCGGGCTTGGGAGCATTGTGCGTAGCTGGCGGAAGCAACGGGAATGAGTATTTACAAACCGGCCTTTGGAGGCAGCCGGGGAGGTCTTGAAAGTGCCCGGAGAGAGCACCACCCCGAAGAGCTTTTCTCCCGGGCTTGGGAGCATTGTGCGCGGCTGGCGGGAACAGCAGGCGGGAGTGCTTGCAAACTGGCCTTTGGAGGCAGCCGGGGAGGTCTTCCAAGGGCCCGGAGTGAGCACCACCCCAAAATGCTTTTCTCCCGGGCGTGGGAGCATTGTGCGCGGCTGGTGGGAACAACGGGCATGAGTGCTTGCAAACCGGCCTTTGGAGGCAGCCGGGGACGTATTCCAAGGGCCCGGAGAGAGCACCACCCCGAAGCACTTTTCTCCCGGGCTTGGGAGCATTGTGCGCGGCTGGCGGGAACAGCAGGAAGGAGTCCTTGCAAACTGGCCTTTGGAAGCAGCCGGGGAGGTCTTCCACGGGCCTGTAGAGAGCACCACCCCGAAGCGCTTTTCTCCCGGGCTTGGGAGCATTGTGCGCGGGTGGCGGGATCAGCAGGCTAGAGTGCTTGAAATCCGGCCTTTGGAGGCAGCTGGGTAGGTCTTCCAAGGGCCCGGAGTGAGCACCACCCCAAAATGCTTTTCTCCCGGGCTTGGGAGCATTGTGCGCGGCTGGTGGGAACAACGGGCATGAGTGCTTGCAAACCGGCCTTTGGAGGCAGCCGGGGACGTCTTCCAAGGGCCCGGAGAGAGCACCACCCCGAAGCACTTTTCTCCCGGGCTTGGGAGCATTGTGCGTGGCTGGCGGGAACAGCAGGAAGGAGTCCTTGCAAACCGGCCTTTGGAGGCAGCCGGGGAGGTCCTCCATGGGCCCGGAGAGAACACCACCCCGATGAGCTTTTCTCCCGGGCTTGGGAGCATTGTGCGCCGGTGGCGGGAACAGCAGGCAGGAGTGCTTGCAAACCGGCCTTTGGAGGCAGCCGTGGAGGTCTTCCAAGGGCCGGGAGAGAGCACCACCCCGAAGCACTTTTCTCCCGGGCTTGGGAGCATTGTGCGTGCCTGGCACGAACAGCGGGTGGGAGTGTTGGCAAATCGGCCTTTGGAGGCAGCCGGGGAGGTCTTCCAGCGGGAGAGGGCCGGTTGTGCTCAGAGGCCCCACACGCCAGGGGCAGGACCCAGCAGGGCCCCTGCCCCTGGCCAGCCTTGCCCAGACCTTCCTGGCCTCCGGGGGTACTGCCCCAGCAAGGGGCAGGCTGCGGGGACTGGGTCCAGAACTGCCCGGGCGCCTCCCCAGGCTCATCCCCGCTGGTGCTTTTACCCTGGGCCTAGGCCTCGGTTGAGGCCTCTTTGGAGAGGAGGTTGCTGGCAGGGGCTGTCTCCACACTGCAAGGTGCTGGAGCTCAGAGGGCCTCGTCAGAGGGAAGGGACCAGCAAGGGGCTGGATGCCCAAGACCTCTTTTGCCCAGCAGCCTCAGGGCAGCAGGGAGAGCAAGAGGCCCAACTTGCCCCTAGGTCGGCTCTGCCCCTTCCCACACAGGCAGCCAGCCCAGCAACAGCCTGGCAGTCTCTGGCTCCCCTGAGCTCTCTGCCGGTGTAGGGGTCAGGAACAGACGTGTGCATGTCGTTCTGCCTTGGCCTGGGAGTGTGGACCCCCTGCCTGGCCCCCAGGCTCAGGGGAAAGGGCCCGGAGAGAGCACCACCCCGAAGCGCTTTTCTCCCGGGCTTGGGAGCATTGTGCGTGCCTGGCGGGAACAGCAGGCGGGAGTGCTTGCAAACGTCCTTTGGAGGCAGCCGGGGAGGTCTTCCAGCGGGAGAGTGCCGGTTGTGCTCAGAGGCCCCACAGGCAAGGGGCAGGACCCAGCAGTGTCCCTGCCCCTGGCAGCCTTGCCCAGACCTTCCTGGCCACCGGGGGTACTGGGCCACCAAGGGGCAGACTGCCGGGACTGGGTCCAGACATGCCCGGGCGCCTCCCCAGGCTCATCCCCGCTGGTGCCATTCCCCTGGGCCTAGGCCTCGGTTGAGGCCTCCTTGGAGAGGAGGTTGCTGGCAGGGGCTGTCTCCACACTGCGAGGTGCTGGAACTCAGAGGGCCTCGTCATAGGGAAGGGACCAGCAAGGGGCTGGATGCCCAAGACCTCTTTGGCCCAGCAGCCTCAGGGCAGCAGGGAGAGCAAGAGGCCCAACTTGCCCCTAGGTCGGCTCTGCCCCTTCCCACACAGGTGGCCAGTCCAGCAGCTGCCTGACAGACTCTGGCTCCGCCCAGCTCTCTGCCGGTGGAGGGGGCAGGAACAGACGTGTGCATGTGGTTCTGCCTTGGCCTGGGAGTGTGGATCCCCTGCCTGGCCCCCAGGCTCAGGGGCAAGGGCCCGGAGAGAGCACCACCCCGAAGCGCTTTTCTCTCGGGCTTGGGAGCATTGTGCGTGCCTGGCGGGAACAGCGGGCGGGAGTGCTTGCAAACCGGCCTTTGGAGGCAGCCGGGGAGGTTTCCAGCGGGAGAGGGTCGCTTGTGCTCAGAGGCCCCACAGGCCAGGTGCAGAAGCCAGCAGGGCCCCTGCCCCTGGCCAGCCTTGCCCAGACCTTCCTGGCCTCCGTGGGTACTGCCCCACCAATGGGCAGGCTGCGGGGACTGGGTCCAGACATACCCGGGCGCCTCCTCAGGCTCATCTCCACTGGTGCCTTTCCTCTGGGCCTAGGCCTCGGTTGAGGCCTGCTTGGAGAGGAGGTTGCTGGCAGGGGCTGTCTCCACACTGCAAGGTGCTGGAGCTCAGAGGGCCTCGTCAGAGGGAAGGGACCAGCAAGGGGCTGGATGCCCAAGACCTCTTTGGCCCAGCAGCCTCAGGGCAGCAGGGAGAGCAAGAGGCCCAACTTGCCCCTAGGTCGGCTCTGCCCCTGCCCACAAGGCCGCCAGAGAAGCAGCTGCCTGACAGACTCTGGCTCCCCTGAGCTCTCTGCCGGTCCAGTGGACAGGAACAGACGTGTGCATGTGGTTCTGCCTTGGCCTGGAAGTGCGTTCCCTCTGCCTGGCCCCCAGGCTCAGGGGCAAGGGCCCGGAGAGAGCACCACCCCGAAGTGCTTTTCTCCTGGGATTGGGAGCATTGTGCGCGCGTGGCGGGAACAGCGGGCGGGAGTGCTTGCAAACCGGCCTTTGGAGGCAGCCGGGGAGGTCTTCCAAGGGCCCGGACTGATCACCACCCCAAAATGCTTTTCTCCCGGTTGGGAGCATTTTGCGCGGCTGTCGGGAACAGCGGACATGAGTGCTTGCAAACCGGCCTTTGGAGGCAGCCGGGGAGGTCTTCCAAGGGCCCGGAGAGAGCACCACCCCAAAATGCTTTTCTCCCGGGCTTGGGAGCATTGTGCGTGGCTGGCGGAAGCAGCGGGAATGAGTACTTACAACCCGGCCTTTGGAGGCAGCCGGGGAGGTCTTCCAAGGGCCCGGAGTGAGCACCACCCCAAAATGCTTTTCTCCCGGGCTTGGGAGCATTGTGCGCGGCTGGTGGGAACAACGGGCACGAGTGCTTGCAAACAGGCCTTTGGAGGCAGCCGGGGACGTCTTCCAAGGGCCCGGAGAGAGCACCACCCCGAAGCACTTTTTTCCCGGGCTTGGGAGCATTGTGAGTGGCTGGCGGGAACAGCAGGAAGGAGTCCTTGCAAACCGGCCTTTGGAGGCAGCCGGGGAGGTCTTCCAAGGGCCTGTAGAGAGCACCACCCCGAAGCGCTTTTCTCCCGTGATTGGGAGCATTGTGTGCGGCTGGCGGGACAGCGGGAGGGAGTTCTTGAAAACCAGCCTTTGGAGGCAGCCGGGGAGGTCTTCCAAGGGCCGGGAGAGAGCACCACCCCGAAGTGCTTTTCTCCCGGGCTTGGGAGCATTGTGCGCGGCTGGCGGGAACAGCAGACATGAGTGCTTGCAAACCGGCCTTTGCAGGCAGCCGGGGAGGTCTTCCAAGGGCCTTGAGAGAGCACCACCCCGAAGCGCTTTTCTCCCGGGCTTGGGAGCATTGTGCGCGGCTGGCGGGAACAGCAGGCATGAGTGCTTGCAAACCGGCCTTTGGAGGCAGCCGGGGAGGTCTTCCAAGGGCCCGGAGAGAGCACCACCCCGAAGCGCTTTTCTCCCGTGATTGGGAGCATTGTGTGCGTCTGGCGGGACAGCGGGAGGGAGTTCTTGAAAACCAGCCTTTGGAGGCAGCCGGGGAGGTCTTCCAAGGGCCCGGACGGATTACCACCCCAAAATGCTTTTCTCCCGGGCTTGGGAGCATTGTGCACGGCTGTCGGGAACAGCGGACATGAGTGCTTGCAAACCGGCCTTTGGAGGCAGCCGGGGAGGTCTTCGAAGGGCCCGGAGAGAGCACCACGCCAAAATGCTTTTCTCCCGGGCTTGGGATCACTGTGCGTGGCTGGCGGAAGCAGCGGGAATGAGTACTTACAAACCGGCCTTTGGAGGCAGCCGGGGAGGTCTTCCAAGGGCCTTGAGAGAGCACCACCCCGAAGCGCTTTTCTCCCGGGCTTGGGAGCATTGTGCGCGGCTGGCGGGAACAGCGGGCATGAGTGCTTGCAAACCGGCCTTTGCAGGCAGCCGGGGAGGTCTTCCAAGGGCCTTGAGAGAGCACCACCCCGAAGCGCTTTTCTCCCGGGCTTGGGAGCATTGTGCGCGGCTGGCGGGAACAGCAGGCAGGAGTGCTTGCAAACTGGGCTTTGGAGGCAGCCGGGGAGGTCTTCCAAGGGCCCGGAGTGAGCACCACCCCAAAATGCTTTTCCCCCGGGCTTGGGAGCATTGTGCGCGGCTGGCGGGAACAGCAGGCAGGAGTGCTTGCAAACTGGGCTTTGGAGTCAGCCGGGGAGGTCTTCCAGGTCCCGGAGAGAGCACCACCCCGAAGCGCTTTTCTCCCGGGCTTGGGAGCATTGTGCGTGCCTGGCGGGAACAGCGGGCGGGAGTGTTGGCAAACCGGCCTTTGGAGGCAGCCGGGGAGGTCTTCCAGCGGGAGAGGGCCGGTAGTGCTCAGAGGCCCCACAGGCCAGGGGCAGGACCCAGCAGGGCCCCTGCCCCTGGCCAGCCTTGCCCAGACCTTCATGGCTTTTATGGGTACAGCCCCACCAAGGGGCTGGCTGCGGGGACTGGGTCCAGACATGCCCGGGCGCCTCCCCAGGCTCATCCCCGCTGGTGCCTTTCCCCTGGGCCTATGCCTCAGGTGAGGCCTCCTTGGAGACGAGGTTGCTGGCAGGGGCTGTCTCCACACTCCAAGGTGCTGGAGCTCAGAGGGCTTCGTCAGAGGGAAGGGACCAGCAAGGGGCTGGATGCCCAAGACCTCTTTGGCCTAGCAGCCTCAGGGCAGCAGGGAGAGCAAGAGGCCCAACTTGCCCCTAGGTCGGCTCTGCCCCTTCCCACACAGGCGGCCAGGCCAGCAGCTGCCTGACAGACTCTGGCTCCCCCGAGCTCTCTGCCGGTTCAAGGGGCAGGAACAGACGTGTGCATGTGGTTCTGCCTTGGCCTGGGAGTGTGTTCCCCCTGCCTGGCCCCCAGGCTCAGGGGCAAGGGCCCGGTGAAAGCACCACCCCGAAGCACATTTCTCCCGGGCTTGGGAGCATTGTGCGTGCCTGGCGGGAACAGTGGGCGGGAGTGTTGGCAAACCGGCCTTTGGAGGTAGCCAGGGAGGTCTTCCAGCGGGAGAGGGCCGGTTGTGCTCAGAGGCCCCACAGGCCAGGGGCAGGACCCAGCAGGGCCCTTGCCCCTGGCCAGACTTGCCCAGAACTTTCTGGCCTCCGGGGGTACTGCCCCACCAAGGGGCAGGCTGAGGGGACTGGGTCCAGACATGCCCGGGCGCCTCCCCAGGCTCATCCCCGCTGGTGCCGTTCCCCTGGACCTAGGCCTCGGTTGAGGCCTCCTTGGAGAGGAGGTTGCTGGCAGGGGCTGTCTCCACACTGCAAGGTGATTGAGCTCAGAGGGCCTCGTCAGAGGGAAGGGACCAGCAATGGGCTGGATTCCCAAGACCTCTTTGGCCCAGCAGCCTCAGGGCAGCAGGGAGAGCAAGAGGCCCAACTTGCCCCTAGGTCGGCTCTGCCCCTTCCCACACAGGCCGCCAGCCCAGCATCTGCCTGACAGACTCTGGCTCCCCCGAGCTCTCTGCTGGTGCAGAGCGCAGGAACAGACGTGTGCATGTGGTTCTGCCTTGGCCTGGGAGTGTGTTCCCCCTGCATTGCCCCAAGGCTCAGGGGCAAGGGCCCGGTGAGAGCACCACGCCGAAGCACTTTTCTCCCGGACTTGGGAGCATTGTGCGCGGCTGGCGGGAACAGCGGGCATGAGTGCTTACAAACCGGCATTTGGAGGCAGCCGGGGAGGTCTTCCAAGGGCCGGGAGAGAGCACCAACCCGAAGCGCTTTTCTCCCGGGCTTGGGAGCATTGTGCGCGGCTGGCGGGAACAGCGGGCATGAGTGCTTGCAAACCGGCCTTTGGGGGCAGCCCGGGAGGTCTTTCTTGGGCCCGGAGAGAACACCATCCCGAAAAGCTTTTCTCCCTGGCTTGGGAGCATTGTGCGCAGGTGGCGGGAACAGCAGGCAGAAGTGCTTGCAAACCGGCCTTGGAGGCAGCAAGGGAGGTCTTCCAAGGGCCCGGAGTGAGCACCACCCAAAAATGCTTTTCTCTCGGGCTTGGGAGCATTGTGCGTAGCTGGCGGAAGCAGCGGGAATGAGTACTTACAAACGGGCCTTTGGAGGCAGCCGGGGAGTTCTTGAAAGTGCCCGGAGAGAGCACCACCCCGAAGCGCTTTTCTCCCGTGCTTGGGAGCATTGTGCGCGGCTGGCGGGAACAGCAGGCGGGAGTGCTTGCAAACTGGCCTTTGGAGGCAGCCGGGGAGGTCTTCCAAGGGCCCGGAGTGAGCACCACCCCAAAATGCTTTTCTCCCGGGCGTGGGAGCATTGTGCGCGGCTGGTGGGAACAACGGGCATGAGTGCTTGCAAACCGGCCTTTGGAGGCAGCCGGGGAAGTCTTCCAAGGGCCGGGAGAGAGCACCACCCCAAAATGCTTTTCTCCCGGGCTTGGGAGCATTGTACGCAGCTGGCGGGAACAGCGGGCATGAGTGCTTGCAAACTGTCCTTTGAAGGCAGCTGGGGAGGTCTTCCAAGGGCCCGGACGGATTACCACCCCAAAATGCTTTTCTCCCGGGCTTGGGAGCATTGTGCGCGGCTGTCGGGAACAGCGGACATGAGTGCTTGCAAACCGGCCTTTGGAGGCAGCCGGGGAGGTCTTCGAAGGGCCCGGAGAGAGCACCACGCCAAAATGCTTTTCTCCCGGGCTTGGGATCATTGTGCGTGGCTGGCGGAAGCAGCGGGAATGAGTACTTACAAACCGGCCTTTGGAGGCAGCCGGGGAGGTCTTGAAAGTGCCCGGAGAGAGCACCACCCCGAAGCTCTTTTCTCCCGGGCTTGGGAGCATTGTGCGCGGCTGGCGGGAACAGCAGGCAGGAGTGCTTGCAAACTGGCCTTTGGAGGCAGCCGGGGAGGTCTTCCAAGGGCCCGGAGTGAGCACCACCCCAAAATGCTCTTCTCTCGGGCTTGGGAGCATTGTGCGCGGCTGGCGGGAACAGCGGGCATGAGTGCTTGCAAACCGGCCTTTGGAGTCAGCCGGGGAGGTCTTCCAGGACCCGGAGAGAGCACCACCCCGAAGCACTTTTCTCCCGGGCTTGGGAGCATAGTGCGTGCCTGGCGGGAACAGTGGGCGGGAGTGTTGGCAAACTGGCCTTTGGAGGTAGCCAGGCAGGTCTTCCAGCGGGAGAGGGCCGGCTGTGCTCAGAGGCCCCACAGGCCAGGGGCAGGACCCAGCAGGGCCCTTGCCCCTGGCCAGACTTGCCCAGACCTTTCTGGCCTCCGGGGGTACTGCCCCACCAAGGGGCAGGCTGCGGGGACTGGGTCGAGACATGCCCGGGCGCCTCCCCAGGCTCATCCCCGCTGGTGCCGTTCCCCTGGGCCTAGGCCTCGGTTGAGGCCTCCTTGGAGAGGAGGTTGCTGGCAGGGGCTGTCTCCACACTGCAAGGTGATTGAGCTCAGAGGGCCTCGTCAGAGGGAAGGGACCAGCAAGGGGCTGGATTCCCAAGACCTCTTTGGCCCAGCAGCCTCAGGGCAGCAGGGAGAGCAAGAGGCCCAACTTGCCCCTCGGTCGGCTCTGCCCCTTCCCATACAGGCCGCCAGCCCAGCATCTGCCTGACAGACTCTGGCTCCCCCGAGCTCTCTGCTGGTGCAGGGCGCAGGAACAGACGTGTGCATGTGGTTCTGCCTTGGCCTGGGAGTGTGTTCCCCCTGCATTGCCCCAAGGCTCAGGGGCAAGGGCCCGGTGAGAGCACCACGCCGAAGCGCTTTTCTCCCGGGCTTGGGAGCATTGTGCGCGGCTGGCGGGAACAGCGGGCATGAGTGCTTACAAACCGGCCTTTGGAGGCAGCCGGGGAGGTCTTCCAAGGGCCGGGAGAGAGCACCACCCCGAAGCGCTTTTCTCCCGGGCTTGGGAGCAGTGTGCGCGGCTGGCGGGAACAGCGGGCATGAGTGCTTGCAAACCGGCCTTTGGGGGCAGCCCGGGAGGTCTTTCTTGGGCCCGGAGAGAACACCACCCCGAAACGCTTTTCTCCCGGGCTTGGGAGCATTGTGCGCAGGTGGCGGGAACAGCAGGCAGAAGTGCTTGCAAACTGGCCTTGGAGGCAGCCGGGGAGGTCTTCCAAGGGCCCGGAGTGAGCACCACCCAAAAATGCTTTTCTCCCGGGCTTGGGAGCATTGTGCGTGGCTGGCGGAAGCAGCGGGAATGAGTATTTACAAACCGGCCTTTGGAGGCAGCCGGGGAGTTCTTGAAAGTGCCCAGAGAGAGCACCACCCCGAAGCGCTTTTCTCCCGGGCTTGGGAGCATTGTGCGCGGCTGGCGGGAACAGCAGGCGGGAGTGCTTGCAAACTGGCCTTTGGAGGCAGCCGGGGAGGTCTTCCAAGGGCCCGGAGTGAGCACCACCCCAAAATGCTTTTCTCCCGGGCGTGGGAGCATTGTGCGCGGCTGGTGGGAACAACGGGCATGAGTGCTTGCAAACCGGCCTTTGGAGGCAGCCGGGGACGTCTTCCAAGGGCCCGGAGAGAGCACCACCCCGAAGCACTTTTCTCCCGGGCTTGGGAGCATTGTGCGTGGCTGGCGGGAACAGCAGGAAGGAGTCCTTGCAAACTGGCCTTTGGAGGCAGCCGGGGTGGTCTTCCAAGGGCCTGTAGAGAGCACCACCCCGAAGCGCTTTTCTCCCGGGCTTGGGAGCATTGTGCGCGGGTGGCGGGATCAGCAGGCCAGAGTGCTTGAAATCCGGCCTTTGGAGGCAGCTGGGTAGGTCTTCCAAGGGCCCCGAGTGAGCACCACCCCAAAATGCTTTTCTCCCGGGCTTGGGAGCATTGTGCGCGGCTGGTGGGAACAACGGGCATGAGTGCTTGCAAACCGGCCTTTGGAGGCAGCCGGGGACGTCTTCCAAGGGCCCGGAGAGAGCACCACCCCGAAGCACTTTTCTCCCGGGCTTGGGAGCATTGTGCGTGGCTGGCGGGAACAGCAGGAAGGAGTCCTTGCAAACCGGCCTTTGGAGGCAGCCGGGGAGGTCCTCCATGGGCCCGGAGAGAACACCACCCCGATGAGCTTTTCTCCCGGGCTTGGGAGCATTGTGCGCCGGTGGCGGGAACAGCAGGCAGGAGTGCTTGCAAACCGGCCTTTGGAGGCAGCCGTGGAGGTCTTCCAAGGGCCGGGAGAGAGCACCACCCTGAAGCACTTTTCTCCCGGGCTTGGGAGCATTGTGCGTGCCTGGCACGAACAGCGGGCGGGAGTGTTGGCAAATCGGCCTTTGGAGGCAGCCGGGGAGGTCTTCCAGCGGGAGAGGGCCGGTTGTGCTCAGAGGCCCCACAGGCCAGGGGCAGGACCCAGCAGGGCCCCTGCCCCTGGCCAGCCTTGCCCAGACCTTCCTGGCCTCCGTGGGTACTGCCCCACGAAGGGGCAGGCTGCGGGGACTGGGTCCAGAACTGCCCGGGCGCCTCCACTGGCTCATTCCCGCTGGTGCTTTTACCCTGGGCCTAGGCCTCGGTTGAGGCCTCTTTGGAGAGGAGGTTGCTGGCAGGGGCTGTCTCCACACTGCAAGGTGCTGGAGCTCAGAGGGCCTCGTCAGAGGGAAGGGACCAGCAAGGGGCTGGATGCCCAAGACCTCTTTTGCCCAGCAGCCTCAGGGCAGCAGGGAGAGCAAGAGGCCCAACTTGCCCCTAGGTCGGCTCTGCCCCTTCCCACACAGGCAGCCAGCCCAGCAGCAGCCTGGCAGTCTCTGGCTCCCCTGAGCTCTCTGCCGGTGTAGGGGGCAGGAACAGACGTGTGCATGTCGTTCTGCCTTGGCCTGGGAGTGTGGACCCCCTGCCTGGCCCCCAGGCTCAGGGGAAAGGGCCCGGAGAGAGCACCACCCCGAAGCGCTTTTCTCCCGGGCTTGGGAGCATTGTGCGTGCCTGGCGGGAACAGCGGGCGGGAGTGCTTGCAAACCGGCCTTTGGAGGCAGACGGGGAGGTCTTCCAGCGGGAGAGTGCCGGTTGTGCTCAGAGGCCCCACAGGCAAGGGGCAGGACCCAGCAGTGTCCCTGCCCCTGGCAGCCTTGCCCAGACCTTCCTGGCCTCCGGGGGTACTGGGCCACCAAGGGGCAGACTGCCGGGACTGGGTCCAGACATGCCCGGGCGCATCCCCAGGCTCATCCCCGCTGGTGCCATTCCCCTGGGCCTAGGCCTCGGTTGAGGCCTCCTTGGAGAGGAGGTTGCTGGCAGGGGCTGTCTCCACACTGCGAGGTGCTGGAACTCAGAGGGCCTCGTAATAGGGAAGGGACCAGCAAGGGGCTGGATGCCCAAGACCTCTTTGGCCCAGCAGCCTCAGGGCAGCAGGGAGAGCAAGAGGCCCAACTTGCCCCTAGGTCGGCTCTGCCCCTTCCCACACAGGTGGCCAGTCCAGCAGCTGCCTGACAGACTCTGGCTCCGCCCAGCTCTCTGCCGGTGGAGGGGGCAGGAACAGACGTGTGCATGTGGTTCTGCCTTGGCCTGGGAGTGTGTTCCCCTTGCATTGCCCCCAGGCTCAGGGGCAAGGGCCCGGTGAGAGCACCACCCCGAAGCGCTTTTCTCCCGGGCTTGGGAGCATTGTGCGTGCCTGGCAGGAACAGTGGGCGTGAGTTTGGCAAACCGGCCTTTGGAGGCAGCCGGGGAGGTCTTCCAGCGGGAGAGGGCCGGTTGTGCTCAGAGGCCCCACCGGCCAGGGGCAGGACCCAGCAGGGACCCTGCCCCTGGCCAGCCTTGCCCAGACCTTCCTGGCCTCCGGGGGTACTGCCCCACCAAGGGGCAGGCTGCGGGGACTGGGTCCAGACATGCCTGGGCGCCTCCCCAGCCTCATCCCCGCTGGTGCCTTTCCCCTGGGCCTAGGCCTCGGTTGAGGCCTCCTTGGAGAGGAGGTTGCTGGCAGGGGCTGTCTCCACACTGCAAGGTGCTGGAGCTCAGAGGGCCTCGTCAGAGGTAAGGGACCAGCAAGGGGCTGGATGCCCAAGACCTCTTTGGCCCAGCAGCCTCAGGGCAGCAGGGAGAGCAAGAGGCCCAACTTGCCCCTAGGTCGGCTCTGCCCCTTCCCACACAGGCCGCCAGCCCAGCAGCTGCCTGACAGACTCTTGCTCCCCCGAGCTCTCTGCTGGTGCAGGGGGCAGGAACAGATGTGTGCATGTGGTTATGCCTTGGCCTGGGAGTGTGTTCCCCCTGCATTGCCCCCAGGCTCAGGGGCAAGGGCCCGGTGAGAGAACCACCCCATAGGGCTTGTCTCCCGGGCTTGGGAGCATTTGCGTGGCTGGCGGGAACAGCTAGTGGGAATGCTTGCAAACCGGCCTTTGGGGGCAGCCGGGGAAGTCTTCCAAGGGCCGGGAGAGAGCACCACCCCGAAGCGCTTCTCTCCCGTGTTTTGGAGCATTGTGCGTGGCTGGCGGGAACAGCGAGTGGGAGTGATTGCAAACCGGCCTTTGGGGGCAGCCGGGGAGGTCTTCCATGGGCACGGAGAGAACACCACCCCGAAGCGCATTTCTGCAGGTCTTGGGAGCATTGTGCGCGGCTGGCGGGAACAGCGGGCATGGCTTCTTGCAAACCGGACTTTGGAGGCAGCCGGGGAGGTCTTTCAAGGGCCCGGAGTGAGCACCACCCCAAAATGCTTTTCTCCCGGGCTTGGGAGCATTGTGCGTGGCTGGCGGAAGCAGCGGGAATGAGTACTTACAAACGGGCCTTTGGAGGCAGCCGGGGAGGTCTTGAAAGTGCCCGGAGAGAGCACCACCCCGAAGCGCTTTTCTCCCGGGCTTGGGAGCATTGTGCGCGGGTGGCGGGATCAGCAGGCCAGAGTGCTTGAAATCCGGCCTTTGGAGGCAGCTGGGGAGGTCTTCCAGGGCCCGGTGTGAGCACCACCCCAAAATGCTTTTCTCCCGGGCTTGGGAGCATTGTGCGTGGCTGGCGGGAACAGCAGGAAGGAGTCCTTGCAAACTGGCCTTTGGAGGCAGCCGGGGAGGTCTTCCAAGGGCCTGTAGAGGGCACCACCCCGAAGCGCTTTTCTCCCAGGCTTGGGAGCATTGTGCGCGGGTGGCGGGATCAGCAGGCAGGAGTGCTTGCAAACCGGCCTTTGGAGGCAGCCGTGGAGGTCTTCCAAGGGCCGGGAGAGAGCACCACCCTGAAGCACTTTTCTCCCGGGCTTGGGAGCATTGTGCGTGCCTGGCACCAACAGCGGGCGGGAGTGTTGGCAAATCGGCCTTTGGAGGCAGCCGGGGAGGTCTTCCAGCGGGAGAGGGCCGGTTGTGCTCAGAGGCCCCACAGGCCAGGGGCAGGACCCAGCAGGGCCCCTGCCCCTGGCCAGCCTTGCCCAGACCTTCCTGGCCTCCGTGGGTACTGCCCCACGAAGGGGCAGGCTGCGGGGACTGGGTCCAGAACTGCCCGGGCGCCTCCACTGGCTCATTCCCGCTGGTGCTTTTACCCTGGGCCTAGGCCTCGGTTGAGGCCTCTTTGGAGAGGAGGTTGCTGGCAGGGGCTGTCTCCACACTGCAAGGTGCTGGAGCTCAGAGGGCCTCGTCAGAGGGAAGGGACCAGCAAGGGGCTGGATGCCCAAGACCTCTTTTGCCCAGCAGCCTCAGGGCAGCAGGGAGAGCAAGAGGCCCAACTTGCCCCTAGGTCGGCTCTGCCCCTTCCCACACAGGCAGCCAGCCCAGCAGCAGCCTGGCAGTCTCTGGCTCCCCTGAGCTCTCTGCCGGTGTAGGGGGCAGGAACAGACGTGTGCATGTCGTTCTGCCTTGGCCTGGGAGTGTGGACCCCCTGCCTGGCCCCCAGGCTCAGGGGAAAGGGCCCGGAGAGAGCACCACCCCGAAGCGCTTTTCTCCCGGGCTTGGGAGCATTGTGCGTGCCTGGCGGGAACAGCGGGCGGGAGTGCTTGCAAACCGGCCTTTGGAGGCAGACGGGGAGGTCTTCCAGCGGGAGAGTGCCGGTTGTGCTCAGAGGCCCCACAGGCAAGGGGCAGGACCCAGCAGTGTCCCTGCCCCTGGCAGCCTTGCCCAGACCTTCCTGGCCTCCGGGGGTACTGGGCCACCAAGGGGCAGACTGCCGGGACTGGGTCCAGACATGCCCGGGCGCATCCCCAGGCTCATCCCCGCTGGTGCCATTCCCCTGGGCCTAGGCCTCGGTTGAGGCCTCCTTGGAGAGGAGGTTGCTGGCAGGGGCTGTCTCCACACTGCGAGGTGCTGGAACTCAGAGGGCCTCGTAATAGGGAAGGGACCAGCAAGGGGCTGGATGCCCAAGACCTCTTTGGCCCAGCAGCCTCAGGGCAGCAGGGAGAGCAAGAGGCCCAACTTGCCCCTAGGTCGGCTCTGCCCCTTCCCACACAGGTGGCCAGTCCAGCAGCTGCCTGACAGACTCTGGCTCCGCCCAGCTCTCTGCCGGTGGAGGGGGCAGGAACAGACGTGTGCATGTGGTTCTGCCTTGGCCTGGGAGTGTGTTCCCCTTGCATTGCCCCCAGGCTCAGGGGCAAGGGCCCGGTGAGAGCACCACCCCGAAGCGCTTTTCTCCCGGGCTTGGGAGCATTGTGCGTGCCTGGCAGGAACAGTGGGCGTGAGTTTGGCAAACCGGCCTTTGGAGGCAGCCGGGGAGGTCTTCCAGCGGGAGAGGGCCGGTTGTGCTCAGAGGCCCCACCGGCCAGGGGTAGGACCCAGCAGGGACCCTGCCCCTGGCCAGCCTTGCCCAGACCTTCCTGGCCTCCGGGGGTACTGCCCCACCAAGGGGCAGGCTGCGGGGACTGGGTCCAGACATGCCTGGGCGCCTCCCCAGCCTCATCCCCGCTGGTGCCTTTCCCCTGGGCCTAGGCCTCGGTTGAGGCCTCCTTGGAGAGGAGGTTGCTGGCAGGGGCTGTCTCCACACTGCAAGGTGCTGGAGCTCAGAGGGCCTCGTCAGAGGTAAGGGACCAGCAAGGGGCTGGATGCCCAAGACCTCTTTGGCCCAGCAGCCTCAGGGCAGCAGGGAGAGCAGGAGGCCCAACTTGCCCCTAGGTCGGCTCTGCCCCTTCCCACACAGGCCGCCAGCCCAGCAGCTGCCTGACAGACTCTTGCTCCCCCGAGCTCTCTGCTGGTGCAGGGGGCAGGAACAGATGTGTGCATGTGGTTATGCCTTGGCCTGGGAGTGTGTTCCCCCTGCATTGCCCCCAGGCTCAGGGGCAAGGGCCCGGTGAGAGAACCACCCCATAGGGCTTGTCTCCCGGGCTTGGGAGCATTTGCGTGGCTGGCGGGAACAGCTAGTGGGAATGCTTGCAAACCGGCCTTTGGGGGCAGCCGGGGAAGTCTTCCAAGGGCCGGGAGAGAGCACCACCCCGAAGCGCTTCTCTCCCGTGTTTTGGAGCATTGTGCGTGGCTGGCGGGAACAGCGAGTGGGAGTGATTGCAAACCGGCCTTTGGGGGCAGCCGGGGAGGTCTTCCATGGGCACGGAGAGAACACCACCCCGAAGCGCATTTCTGCAGGTCTTGGGAGCATTGTGCGCGGCTGGCGGGAACAGCGGGCATGGCTTCTTGCAAACCGGACTTTGGAGGCAGCCGGGGAGGTCTTTCAAGGGCCCGGAGTGAGCACCACCCCAAAATGCTTTTCTCCCGGGCTTGGGAGCATTGTGCGTGGCTGGCGGAAGCAGCGGGAATGAGTACTTACAAACGGGCCTTTGGAGGCAGCCGGGGAGGTCTTGAAAGTGCCCGGAGAGAGCACCACCCCGAAGCGCTTTTCTCCCGGGCTTGGGAGCATTGTGCGCGGGTGGCGGGATCAGCAGGCCAGAGTGCTTGAAATCCGGCCTTTGGAGGCAGCTGGGGAGGTCTTCCAGGGCCCGGTGTGAGCACCACCCCAAAATGCTTTTCTCCCGGGCTTGGGAGCATTGTGCGTGGCTGGCGGGAACAGCAGGAAGGAGTCCTTGCAAACTGGCCTTTGGAGGCAGCCGGGGAGGTCTTCCAAGGGCCTGTAGAGGGCACCACCCCGAAGCGCTTTTCTCCCAGGCTTGGGAGCATTGTGCGCGGGTGGCGGGATCAGCAGGCCAGAGTGCTTGAAATCCGGCCTTTGGAGGCAGCTGGGGAGGTCTTCCAGGGCCCGGTGTGAGCACCACCCCAAAATGCTTTTCTCCCGGGCTTGGGAGCATTGTGCGCGGCTGGTGGGAACAGCGGGCATGAGAGCTTGCAAACTGGCCATTGGAGGCAGACGGGGAGGTCTTCCAAGGGCACGGAGAGAGCAGCACCCCGAAGCGCATTTCTCCCGTGATTGGGAGCATTGTGCGCGGCTGGCGGGAACAGCGGGCGGGAGTGCTTGCAAACCGGCCTTTGGAGGCAGCCGGGGAGGTCTTCCAAGTGCCGGGAGAGAGCACCACCCCGAAGCGCTTTTCTACCGGGCTTGGAACATTTGCGCGGATGGCGGAAACAGCGAGTGGGAGTGCTTCCAAACCGGCCTTTGGGGGCAGCCGGGGAGGTCTTCCAAGGGCCCGGAGAGAGCACTACCCCAAAATGCTTTTCTCCCGGGCTTGGGAGCATTGTGCGTGGCTGGCGGAAGCAGCGGGAATGAGTACTTACAAACCGGCCTTTGGAGGCAGCCGGGGAGGTCTTGAAAGTGCCCGGAGAGAACACCACCCCGAAGCGCTTTTCTCCCGGGCTTGGGAGCATTGTGCGCGGCTGGCGGGAACAGCAGGCAGGAGTGCTTGCAAACTGGCCTTTGGAGGCAGCCGGGGCGGTCTTCCAAGGGCCCAGAGTGAGCACCACCCCAAAATGCTTTTCTCTCGGGCTTGGGAGCATTGTGCGCGGCTGGTGGGAACAACGGGCATGAGTGCTTGCAAACCGGCCTTTGGAGGCAGCCGGGGACATCTTCCAAGGGCCCGGAGAGAGCACCACCCCGAAGCACTTTTCTCCCGGGCTTGGGAGCATTGTGCGTGGCTGGCGGGAACAGCAGGAAGGAGTCCTTGCAAACTGGCCTTTGGAGGCAGCCGGGGAGGTCCTCCATGGTCCCGGAGAGAACACCACCCCGATGCGCTTTTCTCCTGGGCTTGGGAGCATTGTGCGCCGGTGGCGGGAACAGCAGGCAGGAATGCTTGCAAATCGGCCTTTGGAGGCAGCCGCGGAGGTCTTCCAAGGGCCGGGAGAGAGCACCACCCCGAAGCACTTTTCACCCGGGCTTGGGAGCATTGTGCGTGCCTGGCTCGAACAGCGGGCGGGAGTGTTGGCAAATCGGCCTTTGGAGGCAGCCGGGGAGGTCTTCCAGTGGGAGAGGGCCGGTTGTGCTCAGAGGCCCCACAGGCCAGGGGCAGGACCCAGCAGGGCCCCTGCCCCTGGCCAGCCTTGCCCAGACCTTCCTGGCCTCCGTGAGTACTGCCCCACGAAGGGGCAGGCTGCGGGGACTGGGTCCAGAACTGCCCGGGCACCTCCACTGGCTCATCCCCGCTGGTGCCTTTCCCCTGGGCCTAGGCCTCGGTTGAGGCATCTTTGGAGAGGAGGTTGATGGCAGGGGCTCTCTCCACACTGCAAGGTGCTGGAGCTCAGAGGGCCTCGTCAGAGGGAAGGGACCAGCAAGCGGCTGGATGCCCAAGACCTTTTGGCCCAGCAGCCTCAGGGCAGCAGGGAGAACAAGAGGCCCAACTTGCCCCTAGGTCGGCTCTGCCCCTTCCCACACAGGCAGCCAGCCCAGCAGCAACCTGGCAGTCTCTGGCTCCCCTGAGCTCTCTGCCGGTGTAGGGGGCAGGAACAGACGTGTGCATGTCGTTCTGCCTTGGCCTGGGAGTGTGGACCCCCTGCCTGGCCCGCAGGCTAAGGGGAAAGGGCCCGGAGAGAGCACCACCCCGAAGTGCTTTTCTCCCGGGCTTGGGAGCATTGTGCGTGCCTGGCGGGAACAGCGGGCGGGAGTGCTTGCAAACCGGCCTTTGGAGGCAGCCGGGGAGGTCTTCCAGCGGGAGAGTGCCGGTTGTGCTCAGAGGCCCCACAGGCCAGGGGCAGGACCCAGCAGTGTCCCTGCCCCTGGCAGCCTTGCCCAGACCTTCCTGGCCTCCGGGGGTACTGGGCCACCAAAGGGGCAGACTGCCGGGACTGGGTCCAGACATGCCCGGGCGCATCCCCAGGCTCATCCCCGCTGGTGCCATTCCCCTGGGCCTAGGCCTCGGTTGAGGCCTCCTTGGAGAGGAGGTTGCTGGCAGGGGCTGTCTCCACACTGCAAGGTGCTGGAGCTCAGAGGGCCTCGTCAGAGGGAAGGGACCAGCAAGGGGATGGATGCCCAAGACCTCTTTGGCCCAGCAGCCTCAGGGCAGCAGGGAGAGCAAGAGGCCCAACTTGCCCCTAGGTCGGCTCTGCCCCTTCCCACACAGGCGGCCATCCCAGCACCTGCCTGACAGACTCTGGCTCCCCCCAGCTCTCTGCCGGTGGAGGGGGCAGGAACAGACGTGTGCATGTGGTTCTGCCTTGGCCTGGGAGTGTGGATCCCCTGCCTGGCCCCCAGGCTCAGGGGCAAGGGCCCGGAGAGAGCACCACCCCGAAGCGCTTTTCTCCCGGGCTTGGGAGCATTGTGCGAGCCTGGCGGGAACAGCGGGCGGGAGTGCTTGCAAACCGGCCTTTGGAGGCAGCCGGGGAGGTTTCCAGCGGGAGAGGGCCGCTTGTGCTCAGAGGCCCCACAGGCCAGGGGCAGGACCCAGCAGGGCCCCTGCCCCTGGCCAGCCTTGCCCAGACCTTCCTGGCCTCCGGGGGTACTGCCCCACCAAGGGGCAGGCTGCGGGGAGTGGGTCCAGACATGCCCGGGCGCCTCCCCAGTCTCATCTCCGCTGGTGCCTTTCCCCTGGGCCTAGGCCTCGGTTGAGGCCTCCTTGGAGAGGAGGTTGCTGGCAGGTGCTGTCTCCACACTGCAAGGTGCTGGAGCTCAGAGGGCCTCGTCAGAGGGAAGGGACCAGCAAGGGGCTGGATGCCCAAGACCTCTTTGGCCCAGCAGCCTCAGGGCAGCAGGGAGAGCAAGAGGCCCAACTTGCCCCTAGGTCGGCTCTGCCCCTTCCCACACAGGCCGCCAGACCAGCAGCTGCCTGGCAGACTGTGGCTCCCCCGAGTTCTCTGCCGGTGCAGGGGGCAGGAACAGACGTGTGCATGTGGTTCTGCCTTGGCCTGGGAGTGTGTTCCCCCTGCATTGCCCCCAGGCTCAGGGGCAAGGGCCCGGTGAGAGCACCACCCCGAAGCGCTTTTCTCCCGGGCTTGGGAGCATTGTGCGCGGGTGGCGGGATCAGCAGGCCAGAGTGCTTGAAATCCGGCCTTTTGAGGCAGCTGGGGAGGTCTTCCAGGGCCCGGTGTGAGCACCACCCCAAAATGCTTTTCTCCCGGGCTTGGGAGCATTGTGCGTGGCTGGCGGGAACAGCAGGAAGGAGTCCTTGCAAACTGGCCTTTGGAGGCAGCCGGGGAGGTCTTCCAAGGGCCTGTAGAGAGCACCACCCCGAAGCGCTTTTCTCCCGGGCTTGGGAGCATTGTGCGCGGGTGGCGGGATCAGCAGGCCAGAGTGCTTGAAATCCGGCCTTTGGAGGCAGCTGGGGAGGTCTTCCAGGGCCCGGTGTGAGCACCACCCCAAAATGCTTTTCTCCCGGGCTTGGGAGCATTGTGCGCGGCTGGTGGGAACAGCGGGCATGAGAGCTTGCAAACTGGCCATTGGAGGCAGACGGGGAGGTCTTCCAAGGGCTCGGAGAGAGCACCACCCCGAAGCGCATTTCTCCCGTGATTGGGAGCATTGTGCGCGGCTGGCGGGAACAGCGGGCGGGAGTGCTTGCAAACCGGCCTTTTCAGGCAGCCGGGGAAGTCTTCCAAGGGCCGGGAGAGAGCACCACCCCGAAGAGCTTTTCTACAGGGCTTGGAACATTTGCCCGGATGGCGGAAACAGCGAGTGGGAGTGCTTCCAAACCGGCCTTTGGGGGCAGCCGGGGAGGTCTTCCAAGGGCCCGGAGAGAGCACCACCCCAAAATGCTTTTCTCTCGGGCTTGGGAGCATTGTGCGTGGCTGGCGGAAGCAGCGGGAATGAGTACTTACAAACCGGCCTTTGGAGGCAGCCGGGGAGGTCTTGAAAGTGCCCGGAGAGAACACCACCCCGAAGCGCTTTTCTCCCGGGCTTGGGAGCATTGTGCGCGGCTGGCGGGAACAGCAGGCAGGAGTGCTTGCAAACTGGCCTTTGGAGGCAGCCGGGGCGGTCTTCCAAGGGCCCGGAGTGAGCACCACCCCAAAATGCTTTTCTCTCGGGCTTGGGAGCATTGTGCGCGGCTGGTGGGAACAACGGGCATGAATGCTTGCCAACCGGTCTTTGGAGGCAGCCGGGGACGTCTTCCAAGGGCCCGGAGAGAGCACCACCCCGAAGCACTTTTCTCCCGGGCTTGGGAGCATTGTGCGTGGCTGGCGGGAACAGCAGGAAGGAGTCCTTGCAAACCGGCCTTTGGAGGCAGCCGGGGAGGTCCTCCATGGGCCCGGAGAGAACACCACCCCGAAGCGCTTTTCTCCCGGGCTTGGGAGCATTGTGCGCGGCTGGCGGGAACAGCAGGCAGGAGTGCTTGCAAACTGGCCTTTGGGGGCAGCCGGGGCGGTCTTCCAAGGGCTCGGAGTGAGCACCACCCCAAAATGCTTTTCTCTCGGGCTTGGGAGCATTGTGCGCGGCTGGTGGGAACAACGGGCATGAGTGCTTGCAAACCGGCCTTTGGAGGCAGCCGGGGAGGTCTTCCAAGGGCCGGGAGAGAGCACCACCCCGAAGCACTTTTCTCCCGGGCTTGGGAGCATTGTTCGTGCCTGGCTCGAACAGCGGGCGGGAATGTTGGCAAATCGGCCTTTGGAGGCAGCCGGGGAGGTCTTCCAGTGGGAGAGGGCCGGTTGTGCTCAGAGGCCCCACAGGCCAGGGGCAGGACCCAGCAGGGCCCCTGCCCCTGGCCAGCCTTGCCCAGACCTTCCTGGCCTCCGTGGGTACTGCCCCACGAAGGGGCAGGCTGCGGGGACTGGGTCCAGAACTGCCCGGGCGCCTCCACTGGCTCATCCCCGCTGGTGCCTTTCCCCTGGGCCTAGGCCTCGGTTGAGGCCTCCTTGGAGAGGAGGTTGCTGGCAGGGGCTGTCTCCACACTGCAACGTGCTGAAGGTCAGAGGGCCTCGTCAGAGGGAAGGGACCAGCAAGGGGCTGGATGCCCAAGACCTCTTTGGCCCAGCAGCCTCAGGGCAGCAGGGAGAGCAAGAGGCCCAACTTGCCCCTAGGTCGGCTCTGCCCCTTCCCACACAGGCAGCCAGCCCAGCAGCTGCCTGACAGACTCTGGCTCCCCCGAGCTCTCTGCCGGTGCAGGGGGCAGGAACAGACGTGTGCATGTGGTTCTGCCTTGGCCTGGGAGTGTGGACCAACTGCCTGGCCCCCAGGACCAGGGGCAAGGGCCTGGAGAGAGCACCACCCCGAAGCGATTTTCTCCCGGGCTTGGGAGCACTGTGCGTGCCTGGTGGGAACAGCGGGCGGGAGTGTTTGCAAACCGGCCTTTGGAGGCAGACGGGGAGGTCTTCCAGCGGGAGAGGGCCGGTTGTGCTCAGAGGCCCCACCGGCCAGGGGCAGGACCCAGCAGGGCCCCTGCCCCTGTCCAGCCTTGCCCAGACCTTCCTGGCCTCCGGGGGTACTGCGCCACCAAGGGGCAGGCTGCGGGGACTGGGTCCAGACATGCCCGGGTGCCTCCCCAGCCTCATCCCCGCTGGTGCCTTTCCCCTGGGCCTAGGGCTCGATTGAGGCCTCCTTGGAGAGGAGGTTGATGGCAGGGGCTGTCTCCACACTGCAAGGTGCTGGAGCTCAGAGGGCCTCGTCAGAGGGCAGGGACCAGCAAGGGGCTGGATGCCCAAGACCTCTTTGGCCCAGCAGCCTCAGGGCAGCAGGGAGAGCAAGAGACCCAACTTGCCCCTAGGTCGGCTCTACCCCTTCCCACACAGGCCGCCAGCCCAGCAGCTGCCTGACAGACTCTGGCTCCCCCGAGCTCTCTGCTGGTGCAGGGGGCAGGAAC
Source organism: Dama dama (assembly GCF_033118175.1). NCBI lineage: Eukaryota > Metazoa > Chordata > Mammalia > Artiodactyla > Cervidae > Dama > Dama dama. Next base: position 5,156,508 of record NW_026870920.1, on the reverse strand, counting down.
AGACGTGTGCATGTGGTTCTGCCTTGGCCTGGGAGTGTGTTCCCCCTGCATTGCCCCCAGGCTCAGGGGCAAGGGCCCAGTGAGAGAACCACCCCAAAGCGCTTGTCTCCCGGGCTTGGGAGCATTTGCGTGGCTGGCGGGAACAGCTAGTGGGAATGCTTGCAAACCGGCCTTTGGGGGCAGCCGGGGAAGTCTTCCAAGGGCCGGGAGAGAGCACCACCCCGAAGCGCTTCTCTCCCGTGTTTTGGAGCATTGTGCGTGGCTGGCGGGAACAGCGAGTGGGAGTGATTGCAAACCGGCCTTTGGGGGCAGCCGGGGAGGTCCTCCATGGGCACGGAGAGAACACCACCCCGAAGCGCATTTCTCCAGGTCTTGGGAGCATTGTGCGCGGCTGGCGGGAACAGCGGGCATGGCTTCTTGCAAACCGGACTTTGGAGGCAGCCGGGGAGGTCTTTCAAGGGCCCGGAGTGAGCACCACCCCAAAATGCTTTTCTCCCGGGCTTGGGAGCATTGTGCGTGGCTGGCGGAAGTAGCGGGAATGAGTACTTACAAACGGGCCTTTGGAGGCAGCCGGGGAGGTCTTGAAAGTGCCCGGAGAGAGCACCACCCCGAAGCGCTTTTCTCCCGGGCTTGGGAGCATTGTGCGCTGCTGGCGGGAACAGCAGGCGGGAGTGCTTGCAAACTGGCCTTTGGATGCAGCCGGGGAGGTCTTCCAAGGGCCCGGAGTGAGCACCACCCCAAAATGCTTTTCTCCCGGGCTTGGGAGCATTGTGCACGGCTGGTGGGAACAACGGGCATGAGTGCTTGCAAACCGGCCTTTGGAGGCAGCCGGGGACGTCTTCCAAGGGCCCGGAGAGAGCACCACCCCGAAGCACTTTTCTCCCGGGCTTGGGAGCATTGTGTGTGGCTGGCGGGAACAGCAGGAAGGAGTCCTTGCAAACTGGCCTTTGGAGGCAGCCGGGGAGGTCTTCCAAGGGCCTGTAGAGAGCACCACCCCGAAGCGCTTTTCTTCCTAGCTTGGGAGCATTGTGCGCGGGTGGCGGGATCAGCAGGCCACAGTGCTTGAAATCCGGCCTTTGGAGGCAGCTGGGGAGGTCTTCCAGGGCCCGGTGTGAGCACCACCCCAAAATGCTTTTCTCCCGGGCTTGGAAGTATTGTGCGCGGCTGGTGGGAACAGCGGGCATGAGAGCTTGCAAACTGGCCATTGGAGGCAGACGGGGAGGTCTTCCAAGGGCTCGGAGAGAGCACCACCCCGAAGCGCTTTTCTCCCGTGATTGGGAGCATTGTGCGCGGCTGGCGGGAACAGCGGGCGGGAGTGCTTGCAAACCGGCCTTTGAAGGCAGCCGGGGAGGTCTTCCAAGTGCCGTGAGAGAGCACCACCCCGAAGCGCTTTTCTCCCGGGCTTGGAACATTTGCCCGGATGGCGGGAACAGCGAGTGGGAGTGCTTCCAAACCGGCCTTTGGGGGCAGCCGGGGAGGTCTTCCAAGGGCCCGGAGAGAGCACCACCCCAAGATGCTTTTCTCCCGGGCTTGGGAGCATTGTGCGTGGCTTGCGGAAGCAGCGGGAATGAGTACTTACAAACCGGCCTTTGGAGGCAGCCGGGGTCTTGAAAGTGCCCGGAGAGAACACCACCCCGAAGCGCTTTTCTCCCGGGCTTGGGAGCATTGTGCGCGGCTGGCGGGAACAGCAGGCAGGAGTGCCTGCAAACTGGCCTTTGGAGGCAGCCGGAGAGGTCTTCCAAGGGCCCGGAGTGAGCACCACCCCAAAATGCTTTTCTCCCGGGCTTGGGAGCATTGTGCGTGGCTGGCGGGAACAGCAGGAAGGAGTCCTTGCAAACCGGCCTTTGGAGGCAGCCGGGGAGGTCCTCCATGGGCCCGGAGAGAACACCACCCCGATGCGCTTTTTTCCAGGGCTTGGGAGCATTGTGCGCCGGTGGCGGGAACAGCAGGCAGGAGTGCTTGCAAACCGGCCTTTGGAGGCAGCCGCGGAGGTCTTCCAAGGGCCAGGAGAGAGCACCACCCCGAAGCGCTTTTCTCCAGGGCTTGGGAGCATTGTGCGTGCCTGGCACGAACAGCGGGCGGGAGTGTTGACAACTCGGCCTTTGGAGGCAGCCGGGGAGGTCTTCCAGCGGGAGAGGGCCGGTTGTGCTCAGAGGCCCAACAGGCCAGGGGCAGGACCCAGCAGGGCCCCTGCCCCTGGCCAGCCTTGCCCAGACCTTCCTGGCCTCCGTGGGTACTGCCCCACCAAGGGGCAGGCTGCGGGGACTGGGTTCAGAACTGCCCGGGCGCCTCCCCAGGCTCATCCCCGCTGGTGCCTTTCCCCTGGGCCTAGGCCTCGGTTGAGGCCTCTTTGGAGAGGAGGTTGCTGGCAGGGGCTGTCTCCACACTGCAAGGTGCTGGAGCTCAGAGGGCCTCGTCAGAGGGAAGGGACCAGCAAGGGGCTGGATGCCCAAGACCTCTTTGGCCCAGCAGCCTCAGGGCAGCAGGGAGAGCAAGAGGCCCAACTTGCCCCTAGGTCGGCTCTGCCCCTTCCCACACAGGCAGCCAGCTCAGCAGCAGCCTGGCAGTCTCTGGCTCCCCCGAGCTCTCTGCCGGTGCAGGGGGCAGGAACAGACGTGTGCATGTCGTTCTGCCTTGGCCTGGGAGTGTGGACACCCTGCCTGGCCCCCAGGCTCAGGGGAAAGGGCCCGGAGAGAGCACCACCCCGAAGCGCTTTTCTCCCGGGCTTGGGAGCATTGTGCGTGCCTGGCGGGAACAGTGGGCAGGAGTGCTTGCAAACCAACCTTTGGAGGCAGCCGGGGAGGTTTCCAGCGGGAGAGGGCCGCTTGTGCTCAGAGGCCCCACAGGCCAGGGGCAGAAGCCAACAGGGCCCCTGCCCCTGGCCAGCCTTGCCCAGACCTTCCTGGCCTCTGGGGGTACTGCCCCACCAAGGGGCAGCCTGCGGGGACTGGGTCCAGACATGCCCGGGCGCCTCCCCAGGCTCATCTCCGCTGGTGCCTTTCCCCTGGGCCTAGGCCTCGGTTGAGGCCTCCTTGGAGAGGAGGTTGCTGGCAGGGGCTCTCTCCACACTGCAAGGTGCTGGAGCTCAGAGGGCCTCGTCAGAGGGAAGGGACCAGCAAGGGGCTGGATGCCCAAGACCTCTTTGGCCCAGCAGCCTCAGGGCAGGAGGGAGAGCAAGAGGCCCAACTTGCCCCTAGGTCGGCTCTGCCCCTTCCCACACAGGCCGCCAGACCAGCAGCTGCCTGGCAGACTGTGGCTCCCCCGAGCTCTCTGCCGGTGCAGGGGGCAGGAACAGACGTGTGCATGTGGTTCTGCCTTGGCCTGGGATTGTGTTCCCCCTGCATTGCCCCAGGCTCAGGGGCAAGGGCCAGGAGAGAGCACCACCCCAAACCGCTTTTCTCCCGGGCTTGGGAGCATTGTGCGTGCCTGGCGGGAACAGCGGGCGGGAGTGTTGGCAAACCGGCCTTTGGAGACAGTCGGGGAGGTCTTCCAGCGGGAGAGGGCCGGTCGTGCTCAGAGGCCCCACAGGCCTGGGGCAGGACCCAGCAGGGCCCCTGCCCCTGGCCAGCCTTGCCCAGACCTTCCTGGCCTCCGGTGGTACTGCCCAACCAAGGGGCAGGCTGCGGGGACTGGGTCCAGACATGCCCGGGCGCCTCCCCAGGCTCTTCCCCGCTGGTGCCTTTCCCCTGGGCCTAGGCCTCGGTTGAGGCCTCCTTGTTGAGGAGCTTGCTGGCAGGGGCTGTCTACACACTGCGAGGTGCTGGAGCTCAGAGGGCCTCGTCAGAGGGAAGGGACCAGCAAGGGGCTGGATGCCCAAGGCCTCTTTGGCCCAGCAGCCTCAGGGCAGCAGGGAGAGCAAGAGGCCCAACTTGCCCCTAGGTCGGCTCTGCCCCTTCCCACACAGGCAGACAGCCCAGCAGCTGCCTGGCAGACTCTGGCTCCCCCGAGCTCTCTGCCGGTGCAGGGGCAGGAACAGACGTGTGCATGTGGTTCTGACTTTTCCTGGGAGTGTGGAACCCCTGCCTGTCCCCCAGGCTCAGGGGCAAGGGCCCGGAGAGAGCACCACCCCGAAGCGCGTTTCTCACGGGCTTGGGAGCATTGTGCGCGCCTGGTGGGAACATTGGGCGGGAGTGCTTGAAAACCGGCCTTTGGAGGCAGCCGGGGACGTCCTCCAAGAGCCCGGAGAGAGCACAACCCGAAAATGCTTTTCTCCCTGGATGGGAGCATTGTGCGCGTCTGGCGGGAACAGCGGGCATGAGTGCTTGCAAACCGGCCTTTGGAGGCAGCCGGGGAGGTCTTCCAAGGGCCCGGAGAGAGCACCACCCCGAAGCGCTTTTCTACCGGGCGTGGGAGCATTGTGCGCGTCTGGCGGGAACAGCGGGCGGGAGTGCTTGCAAACCGGCCTTTGGAGGCAGCCGGGGAGGTCTTCCAAGGGCCCGGAGTGAGCACCACCCCAAAATGCTTTTCTCCCGGGCTTGGGAGCATTGTGCGCGTTTGTCGGGAACAGCGGGCATGAGTGCTTGCAAACAGGCCTTTGGAGGCAGCCGGGGAGATCTTCCAAGGGCCCGCAGTGAGCACGACCCCGAAGCGCTTTTCGCCCGGGCTTGGGAGCATTGTGCGCGGCTGGAGGGAAAAGCGGGCGGGTGTGCTTGAACCCGGCCTTTGGAGGCAGCCGGGAAGGTCTTCCAAGGACCCAGAGTGAGCACCACCCAAAATGCTTTTCTCCCGGGCTTGGGAGAATTGTGCGCGGTTGTCGGGAACAGCGGGAATGAGTACTTGCAAACCGGCCTTTGGAGGCAGCCGGGGCGGTCTTCCAGCGGGAGAGGGCAGGTTGTGCTCATGGCAACAGGGAGAGCAAGAGGCCCAACATGCCCCTAGGTAGGCTCTGCCCCTTCCGACACAGGCGGCCAGCCCAGCAGCTGCCTGACAGACTCTGGCTCCCCCGAGCTCTCTGCCGGTGCAGGGGGCAGGAATAAACGTGGGCATGTGGTTCTGCCTTGGCCTGGGAGTGTGTTCCCCCTGCATTGCACCCAGGCTCAGGGGCAAGGGCCCGGAGAGAGCACCACCCCGAAGCGCTTTTCTCCCAGGCTTGGGATCATTGTGCGTGCCTGGCGGGAACAGCGGGCGGGAGTTTTGGTAAACCGGCCTTTGGAGGCAGCCGGGGAGGTCTTCCAGCGGGAGAGGGCCGGTTGTGCTCAGAGGCCCCACAGGCCAGGGGCAGGACCCTGCAGGGCCCCTGCCCCTGTCCAGCATTGCCCAGACCGTCCTGGCCTCCGGGGGTACTGCCCCACCAAGGGGCAGGCTGCGGGGACTGGGTCCAGACATGCCCGGGCGCCTCCTCAGGCTCATCCCAGCTGGTGCATTTCCCTTGGGCCTAGGCTCGGTTGAGGCCTCCTTGGAGAGTCGGTTGCTGGCAGGGGCTGTCTCCACACTGCAAGGTGCTGGAGCTCAGAGGGCCTCGTCAGAGGGAATGGACCAGCAAGGGGCTGGATGCCCAAGACCTCTTTGGCCCAGCAGCCTCAGGGAAGCAGGGAGAGCAAGAGGCCCAACTTGCCCCTAGGTCGGCTCTGCCCCTTCCCACACAGGCGGCCAGCCCAGCAGCTGCCTGGCAGACTCTGGCTCCCCCGAGCTCTCTGCCGGTGCAGGGGGCAGGAACAGACGTGTGCATGTGGTTCTGCCTTGGCCTGGGAGTGTGGACACCCTGCCTGGCCCCCAGGCTCAGGGGCAAGGGCCCGGAGAGATCACCACCCCGAAGCGCTTTTCTCCTGGACTTGGGAGCACTGTGTTCGCTGGTGGGAACAGCGGGTGGGAGTGCTTGCAAACCGGCCTTTGCAGGCAGCCGGGGAGGTCTTCCAGCCGGAGAGGGCTGGTTGAGCTCAGAGGCCCCACAGGCCAGGGGCAGGACCCAGCAGGGCCCCTGCCCCTGGCCAGCCATGCCCAGACCTACCTGGCCTCCGCGGGTACTGCCCCACCAAGGGGCAGGCTGCGGGGACTGGGTCCAGACATTCCCGGGCGCCTCCCCTGGCTCATCCCTGCTGGTGCCTTTCCCCTGGGCCTAGGCCTCGGTTGAGGCCTCCTTGGAGAGGCGGTTGCTGGCAGGGGCTGTCTCCACACTGCGAGGTGCTGGAACTCAGAGGGCCTCGTCAGCGGGAAGGGACCAGCAAGGGGCTGGATGCCCAAGACCTCTTTGGCCCAGCAGCCTCAGGGCAGCACACGTGATTCACACATGATTCCCATATGATTCCCACGTGATGCACAGTTTTTCACACGTGATTTCCACGTGACGCACACGTATTTCACACGTGATTCTTACATAATGCCTACGTGATTGACACGTGATTATCACGTTAAACACATGTGATTTCCACGTGATTCACACGTGATTTCGACGTGTCGCACATGTGACTCACAGGTGATTCCCACGTGACGCAGACGTGATTGACATGTGAATCCCACGTGATACACACGTGGTTTCCTCGTGATGCACACGTGACACACACGTGATTCACATGTTTTTCCCACGTGATGCACACGTGATTCCCACGTGATTTCCACGTGATGCACAGGTGACTGACACGTGATTTCCACGTGACGCACTAGTGATTCACAAGTGATTCCCACGTGATGCACACGTGATTCCGAGATTATTTCCACGTGACGCACACGTGATTTCCACGTGATTCCCACGTGACACACACGTGATTCAGACGTGATTCCCACGTGATGCACACGTGTTTCACATGTAATTTCCACGTGATGCACACGTGACTCACAGGTGATTCCCACGTGACGCACATCTGATTCCCACGTGATGCACACGTGATTCCCACGTGATGCACACGTAATTCACTCGTGATTCACACGTGACGCACACGTGATTCACACGTGATTCCCACGTGATGCACACTCCTTGAGACTGAAACTCAGGGTCCCTGTCACATACCTATAGCTGAAAGCAGCCTCCTGTTCAGGTGCTTGTGGAAAGTTGGTATTCCTCTAGAGTCGAAGCCATGTACTAAGCTCTCATCTCTAGTTGATTTGGGGTACACGGAGCTCTTTCTTGTTGCTATAGTGACCTCAGGATCCCTCTAGACCTGAGACAAGGTTCCTGGGGTTTCTCTGGAGTGCCATCTAGGAAATCAAGTCTCCTTTCAAGTTTTATGTGGAATATGGAATTTCTCTGCACGCAATGCAGCGGATTCGTGCCTAATCTAGCGGCAAAGGGGAAGTCTCATATCTCTTCTCAAGTTGTGGTGGGAACCTGGGGTATATTCTCAAGGTACAACAGGGATGCCCGTTCAAAACTCGGATTTATTAAGTGATGTCAGGATTCCTGTCTAGTTAAGAGGGACACTTGTGTGCCACGTGTGCGTCAGTGTGCGTCACGTGGGAATGACGTGTCAATCACGTGAGAGACACGTGTGAATCAAGTGAGTGTCAAGTGTGTATCACGTGTGCACCACTTGTGCGTCTCGTGTGTCACCAGTGTGTCACGTGGGAATCACGTGTGCGTCAAGTGTGAATCACGTGGGAATCAAGTTTGCATCACGTGGGAATCACGTGTTCTTCACGTGTGCGTCACGTGTGAATCACGAGTGCATCACGTTGGAATCAAGTGTTCTTCACGTGTGCATCACGAGGGAATCACGTGTTCTTCACGTGTGCATCACGTGTGAATCACGTGTGCGTCACCTGGGAATCACTAGTGAATTACGTGTGCATCACGTGGAAATCACGTGTGAATCACATGTGCTTCACATGGGAATCACGTGTGAAACACGTGTGCGTCACCTGGGAATCATGTGGGAATCACGTGTGCATCATGTGGGAATCACGTTTCATTCAGGTTTCATTCAGGTGTGCATCGTGTGGGAATCACGTGGAAATCACGTGTCATTCACGGGTGAATCACGTGGGAAACATGTGCCTCACGTGGGAGTCACGTGTGAATCACGTGTGCATCACGTTTGAATCACGTGGGTATCACGAGTGTGTCATGCGGGAATCATTTGCGAATCACGTGTGTGTCACCTGTCCATCGCGTGGGAATCACGTGTAAATCACGTGTCCGTCACTTGCGAATCACGTGTGCATCATGTGGGAATCACGTGTGCGTCACATGTGAATCACGTGTGCGTCATGCAGGAATCACATGAGAATCACCTGTGCGTCACGTGGAAGTCAGTTGGGAATCACCTGTGAATTACGTGTGCATCACGTGGAAATCACGTGTGAGTCAGGTGTGCATCACATTGAAATCACGTGTGAACCACGTGTGCGTCACGTGGGAATCACGTGGGAATAACATGGGAATCACATGTGTGCCACGTGGAAATCACGTGCGCGTCACGTGGGAATCACGTGTGAAACACGTGTGAGTCACGTGTGCATCACGTGGGAATCACGTGTGTGTCACGTGTGCATCACGTGTAAATCATGTGTGAATCACGTGTGCATCACTTGGGAATCATGTGTGAGTCACGTGTGCGTCACGTGGAAATCACGTGTGAATCACGTGTGCGTCACCTGGGAATCACGAGTGAATTACGTGTGCATCACGTTTGAATCACGTGGGTATCACGAGTGTGTCATGCGGGAATCATTTGCGAATCACGTGTGTGTCACCTGTCCATCGCGTGGGAATCACGTGTAAATCACGTGTCCGTCACTTGCGAATCACGTGTGCATCACGTGGGAATCCCGTGTGCGTCACATGTGAATCACGTGTGCGTCATGCAGGAATCACATGAGAATCACCTGTGCGTCACGTGGAAGTCAGTTGGGAATCACCTGTGAATTACGTGTGCATCACGTGGAAATCACGTGTGAGTCAGGTGTGCATCACATTGAAATCACGTGGGAACCACGTGTGCGTCACGTGGGAATCACGTGGGAATAACATGGGAATCACATGTGTGTCACGTGGAAATCACGTGCGCGTCACGTGGGAATCACGTGTGAAACACGTGTGAGTCACGTGTGCATCACGTGGGAATCATGTGTGAGTCACGTGTGCGTCACGTGGAAGTCACGTGTGAATCACGTGTGCGTCACCTGGGAATCACGAGTGAATTACGTGTGCATCACGTGGAAATCACGTGTGAATCACATGTGCTTCACATGGGAATCACGTGTGAAACACGTGTGCGTCACCTGGGAATCATGTGGAAATCACGTGTGCATCATGTGGGAATCACGTTTCATTCAGGTTTCATTCAGGTGTGCATCGTGTGGGAATCACGTGGAAATCACGTGTCATTCACGGGTGAATCACGTGGGAAACATGTGCCTCACGTGGGAGTCACGTGTGAATCACGTGTGCATCACGTTTGAATCACGTGGGTATCACGAGTGTGTCATGCGGGAATCATTTGCGAATCACGTGTGTGTCACCTGTCCATCGCGTGGGAATCACGTGTAAATCACGTGTCCGTCACTTGCGAATCACGTGTGCATCACGTGGGAATCACGTGTCAGTCACGTGTGCATCACGTGGGAATCACGTGTCCATCCCACGGGAATCACGTGTCCATCCCGTGGGAATCACGTGTGCATCACGTGGGAATCACGTGTCAGTCACGTGTGCATCACGTGGAAATGAGGTGTGCTTCATGTGGGAATCACGTGGGAATCACGTGTCCATCCCGTGGGAATCACGTGTGAACCACGTGTTAATTACGTGTCATTCACGTGTGCGTCATGAGGGAATCACGTGTGAAACACGTGTGAGTCACGTGTGCATCACGTGGGAATCACGTGTCATTCACATGTGCGTGACGGGGAAATCACGTGTGAAACACCTGTGCGTCACGTGTTAATCATGTCTGAATCACATGCAAGTCAAAAGGTAATCACGTGTAAATCACGTGTGCGTCACGTGGGAATTACGTGTGCGTCATGTGGGAATCATTTGCGAATCATGTGTGCATCACGTGGGAGTCACGTGGGAATCACGTGTGAATCACGTGTGCGTCACGGGGAAATCACATGTCAGTCACGTGTGCATCACGTGGGAATCACGTGTACGTCATGGGGGAATCAGTATGGAATCACGTGTACGTCGCGTGGGAATCACGTGTAAATCACGTGTGCATCACGTGGAAATCACGTGGGAATCACGTGCGCGTCACGTGGGAATAACGTGTGAAACACGTGTGTGTCACGTGTGCATTCCATGGAAATCACGTGTGAAACACCTGAGTCACGTGTGCATCACGTGGAAATCAGGTGTGAAACACGTGTGCGTCACGTGGGAATAATGTGGGAATCACGTGTGCGTCACGTGGAAATCAGGTGTAAGTCACGTGTGCATCACATAGGAGTCACGTGTGTGTCACGGGGGAATCACGTGTGAATCACGTGTTCGTCACGGGGGAATCACATGTGAAATACGTGTGCGTCACGGGGGAATCACTTGTGAATCACGTGTGCGTCACGGGGGAATCACGGGTGAATCACGTGTGCGTCACGTGTGCATCACGTGGGAATCACGTGTGATTCACGTGTGCGTCACGTGGGAATCACATGTGAAAAAGGTGTGAGTCACGTGTGCATCACATGGGAATCACGTGGGAATCACGTGTGCGTCATGCGGGAATCATTTGCGAATCACGTGTGTGTCACGTGAAAATCACATGTGAATCACGTGGAAATCACGTGTAAGTCAAGTGTGCATCATGTGCGAATCACGTGTGAAACACGTGTGTGTCACGTGTGAATCACGTCTGAATCAAGTGCACGTCACATGGGAATCACGTGTGAATCACGTGTGCAAAACGTGGGAATCACGTGTCATTCAGGTTTCATTCACGTGTGCATCATGTGGGAATCACGTGGGAATCGCGTGTCATTTACGGGTGAATCACATGGGAATCACGTGTGCCTCACATGGGAGTCACGTGTGTGTCACGTGTGCATCACGTGGGAATCACGTGTGAAACACGTGTGCGTCATGCGGGAATCATTTGGGAATCTCGTGTGTGTCACGTGTGCATCACGTGTGCATCACGTGGGAATCACGTGTGAATCACGTGTGCATCACACGCGAATCACGTGTGCATCACCGTGGGAATCACGTGTCAGTCACGTGTGCATCACGTGGTAATCACGTATGCCTCATGTGGGAATCACGGGGGAATCACGTGTCCATCCCGTGGGAATCACATGTGCATCACGTGGGAATCACGTGTCAGTCACGTGTGCATCACGTGTGAATCACGTGTGCATCCTGTGGGAATCACGTGTGCATCACGTGGGAATCACGTGTCAGTCACGTGTGCATCACGTGTGAATCACGTGTGCATCCTGTGGGAATCACATGTGCATCACGTGGGAATCACCTGTGCCTCATGTGGGAAACACGTGGGAATCACGTGTGCATCCTGTGGGAATCACGTGTGCATCCCGTGGGAATCACGTGTGCATCACCTGGTAATCACGTGTGCCTCATGTGGGAATCACGTGTGCGTCACATGTGAATCACGTGTGCGTCATGCAGGAATCACATGAGAATCACCTGTGCGTCACGTGGAAGTCAGTTGGGAATCACCTGTGGATTACGAGTGCATCACGTGGAAATCACGTGTGAGTCAGGTGTGCATCACGTTGAAATCACGTGTGAACCACGTGTGCGTCACGTGGGAATCACGTGGGAATAACATGGGAATCACCTGTGTGTCACGTGGAAATCACGTGTGCGTCACGTGGGAATCACGTGTGAAACACGTGTGAGTCACGTGTGCATCACGTGGGAATCACGTGTGTGTCACGTGCGCATCACGTGTAAATCATGTGTGAATCACGTGTGCATCACTTGGGAATCATGTGTGAGTCACGTGTGCGTCACGTGGAAATCACGTGTGAATCACGTGTGCGTCACCTGGGAATCACGAGTGAATTACGTGTGCATCACGTGGAAATCACGTGTGAATCACATGTGCTTCACATGGGAATCACGTGTGAAACACGTGTGCGTCACCTGGGAATCATGTGGGAATCACGTGTGCATCATGTGGGAATCACGTTTCATTCAGGTTTCATTCAGGTGTGCATCGTGTGGGAATCACGTGGAAATCACGTGTCATTCACGGGTGAATCACGTGGGAAACATGTGCCTCGCGTGGGAGTCACGTGTGAATCACGTGTGCATCACGTGTGAATCACGTGGGTATCACGAGTGTGTCATGCGGGAATCATTTGCGAATCACGTGTGTGTCACCTGTCCATCGCGTGGGAATCACGTGTAAATCACGTGTCCGTCACTTGCGAATCACGTGTGCATCACGTGGGAATCACGTGTCAGTCACGTGTGCATCACGTGGGAATCACGTGTGCGTCATGTGGGAGTCACGTGGGAATCACGTGTCCATCCCACGGGAATCACGTGTCCATCCCGTGGGAATCACGTGTCCATCACGTGGGAATCACGTGTCAGTCACGTGTGCATCACGTGGGAATGACGTGTAGTTCATGTGGGAATCACGTGGGAATCACGTGTCCATCCCGTGGGAATCACGTGTGAATCACGTGTTAATCACGTGTCATTCACGTGTGCGCCACGAGGGAATCACGTGTGAAACACGTGTGAGTCACGTGTGCATCACGTGGGAATCACGTGTGTGTCACGTGCGCATCACGTGTAAATCATGTGTGAATCACGTGTGCATCACTTGGGAATCATGTGTGAGTCACGTGTGCGTCACGTGGAAATCACGTGTGAATCACGTGTGCGTCACCTGGGAATCACGAGTGAATTACGTGTGCATCACGTGGAAATCACGTGTGAATCACATGTGCTTCACGTGGGAATCACGTGTGAAACACGTGTGAGTCACGTGTGCATCACGTGGGAATCACGTGTGCCTCATGTGGGAATCACTTGTGTATCCCGTGGGAATCACGTGTGCATCACATGTGCGTCACGAGGAAATCACATGTCAGTCACGTGTGCATCACGTGGGAATCACGTGTGCGTCACGGGGGAATCACGTGTGAATCACGTGTTCGTCACGGGGGAATCACGTTTGAAATACGTGTGCGTCACGGGGGAATCACTTGTGAATCACGTGTGCGTCACGGGGGAATCACGGGTGAATCACGTGTGCGTCACGTGTGCATCACGTGGAAATCACGTGTGATTCACGTGTGCGTCATGCGGGAATCATTTGCGAATCACGTGTGTGTCACTTGTGAATCACGTCTGAGTCACGTGTGCGTCACGTGGGAATAACGTGGGAATCACGTGTGTGTCACGTGAAAATCACATGTGAATCACGTGGAAATCACGTGTAAGTCAAGTGTGCATCACGTGGGAATCACGTGTGAATCACGTGTGCATCACACGCGAATCACGTGTACATCAGCGTGGGAATCACTTGTGCATCACGTGGCAATCACGTGTGCCTCATGTGGGAATCACGTGGGAATCACGTGTCAGTCACGTGTGCATCACGTGTGATCACGTGTGCATCCTGTGGGAATCACGTGTGCATCACGTGGGAATCACCTGTGCCTCATGTGGGAAACACGTGGGAATCACGTGTGCATCCTGTGGGAATCACGTGTGCATCCCGTGGGAATCACTTGTGCATCACGTTGAAATCACGTGTGAAACACGTGTGTGTCAAGTGGGAATCACGTGGGAATAACATGGGAATCACGTGTGTGTCACGTGGAAATCACGTGTGAATCACGTGTGAAACACGTGTGATTCACTTGTGCATCACGTGGGAATCACGTGTGTGTCACGTGTGCATCACGTGGAAATCATGTGTGAAACACGTGTGCATCACGTGGGAATCATGTGTGACTCACGTGTGCACCACATGGGAATCACGTGTATGTCATGGGGGAATCAGTTTGGAATCACGTGTACGTCACGTGGGAATCACGTGTGAATCACGTGCGCGTCACGTGGGAATCACGTGTGAAACACGTGTGAGTCACTTGTGCATCACGTGGAAATCACGTGTGAAACAGCTGAGTTACTTGTGCATCACGTGGAAATCATGTGTGAATCACATGTGCGTCACGTGGGAGTCACGTGGGAAACACGGGTGCATCACGTGGGAATCACATGTGCCTCACATGGGAGTCACGTGGGAATCACGTGTGAATCACGTGTGCATCACGTGGGAATCACGTGTGCCTCACGTGGGAGTCACGTGGGAATCACGTGTGCATCACGTGGGAATCACGTGTGCCTCAGGTGGGAGTCACGTGGGAATCACGTGTGAATCACGAGTCATTCACCTGTGTGTCACCTGGGAATCACGTGTGAAACACGTGTGCGTCACGTGTGAATCACGTGTTCGTCACTTGCGAATCACGTGTGCATCACGTGGTAATCACGTGTCAGTCACGTGTGCATCACGTGGGAATCACGTGTGTGTCACCTGGGAATCACGTGTGAAACACGTGTGCGTCACGTGTGAATCACGTGTGAATCACGTGTCCGTCACTTGCGAATCACGTGTGCATCAGGTGGTAATCACGTGTCAGTCACGTGTGCATCACGTGGGAATCACGTGTTCCTCATGTGGGAATCCCGTGGGAATAACGTGTACATCCCGTGGGAATCACGTGTGAAACACGTGTGAGTCAAGTGTGCATCACGTTGGAATCACGTGTCATTCACGTGTGCGTGACGGGGAAACCACGTGTGAAACACGTGTGTGTCACGTGTGAATCAGGTCTGAATCACATGGTAATCACGTGTAAATCACGTGTGCGTCACGTGCGAATCACGTGTGCGTCATGTGGGAATCATTTACGAATCACGTGTGCTTCACGTGGGAATCACGTGTCAGTCACGTTTGCATCACGTGGGAATAACGTGTGCATCCCGTGGGAATCACGTGTGCATCACGTGGGAATCACGTGTCAGTCACGTGTGCGTCACGTGGGAATCACGTTGCCTCATGTGGGAATAACGTGGAAATGACGTGTGCATCCCGTGGGAATCACGTGTGCATCCCGTGGGAATCACTTGTGTATCACGTGGGAATCATTTGTCAGTCACGTGTGCGTCACGTGGGAATCACGTGTGCGTCATGCAGGAATCACTTGAGAATCACCTGTGTGTCACGTGGAAGTCAGTTGGGAATCACCTGTGAATTATGTGTGCATCACGTGGAAATCACGTGTGAGTCAGGTGTGCATCACGTTGAAATCACGTGTGAAACACGTGTGCGTCATGTGGGAATCACGTGGCAATAACATGGGAATCACCTGTGTCACGTGGAAATCACGTGTGAATCACGTGCGCGTCACGTGGGAATCATGTGTGAATCACGTGTGAGTCACGTGTGCATCACGTGGGAATCACGTGTGTGTCACGTTCGCATCACGTGGAAATCACGTGTGAATCACGTGTGCGTCATGTGGGAATCACATGGGAATCACGTGTGCGTCATGGAAATAACGTGCGTGTCATGTGTGTATCACGTGTGCATCACGTGGGAATCACTTGTGCGTCATGCATGGATCACGTGGGAAAAACGTGTGAATCATGTGTTTGTCACGTGGGTATAACGTGTGAAACACGGGCGCATCACGTGGGAATCACGTGTGAATCACGTCTGCGTCACTTGGAAATAACGTGTTTGTCACGTCTGCCTCACGTGGGATTCACGTGTGAGTCACGTGTGCAATACATGGAAATCATGTGTGAATCACGTGTGCATCACGTGTGAATCACGTGGGAATCACGTGTGCAGCACGGGGGAATCACGTGTGAATCATTTGTGCGTCACGGGGGAATCACGAGGGAATCACGTGTGCAGCACGGGGGAATCACGTGTGAATCATTTGTGCGTCACGGGGGAATCACGAGGAATCACGTGTGCATCACCAGGGAATTACGAGTTAATCACGTGTGCGTCACAGGGGAATCACGTGTGAATCACGTGTGTGTCACGGGGGAATCACGTGTGCGTCACGGGATAATCGCGTGCGAATCACGTGTGCATCATGTGGGAATCACGTGGGAATCACGTGTCAATCACGTTTGCGTGACGGGGGAATCACGTGGGAATCAGTATGGAATCACGTGTACGTCACGTGGGAATCACAGGTAAATCACGTGTGCGTCACATGGAAATCACGTGGGAATCACGTGCGCGTCACATGTGTATCACGTGTGAATCACGTGTGCGTCACGTGGGAATCACGTGTGCGTCATGCAGGGATCTTGTTGGAAAAACGTGTGAATCACGTGTGTGTCACGTGGGTATCATGTATGAAACACGTGTGCATCACGTGGGAATCACTTGTGAATCACGTGTGGTTCATGGGGAAATTAGTATGGAATCACGTGTACGTCACCTGGGAATCACGTGTAAGTCACGTGTGCGTCAAGTGGAAATCACGTGGGAATCACGTGCGCATCATGTGTGTATCACGTGGGAATCACGTGTGCGTATTGCAGGGATCACGTGGGAAAAACTTGTGAATCACGTGTGTGTCACGTGGGTATCACGTGTGAAACACGTGCGCGTCACGTGGGAATATCGTGTCAGTCACGTGTGACTCACGTGGGATTCACCTGTGAGTCACGTGTGCAATACGTGGAAGTCACGTGTGAATCACGTGTGCATCACATGGAAATCACGTGTGAATCACGTGTGCGTCATGTGGGAGTCACGTGTGCATCACGTATGAATCACGTGTGCTTCACGTGGGAATCAGGTGTGAAACACGTGTGCGTCACTTGGAAATCACGTGTCAGTCACGAGTGCATTATGTGGGAATCAGGTGTGCGTCACGTGGGAATCACGTGTGCATCACAGGGGAATCACGTGTGAATCACCTGTGTGTCACGGGGGAATCACGTGGGAATCACGTGTGCGTCATGGGGGAATCACGTGTGCGTCACGGGGGAATCACAAGTGAATCACGTGTGCGTTACGAGGGAATCACGGGTGAATCACGTGTGCGTCACGTGCGAATTGCGTGTGAATCACGTGTGCGTCACGGGGGAATCACGTGTGAATCACGTGTGCGTCACGTGCGAATCACGTGTGAAAAACGAAGGCGTCACGGCGGACTCACGTGTAAATCACGTGTGCGTCACCGGATAATCACGTGGGAATCACGTGTGCGCATGGGGGAATCACGTGTGAATCACGTGTGCGACAGGTGGGAATCAGGTGTGACACACGTGTGAGTCACGTGTGCATCACTTGGGAATCACGTGTGAAATAACTGTGCGTCACTTGGGAGTCACATGGCATCACGTGTGCATCTCGTGGGACTCACGTGTGCGTCACGTGGGAGTCACGTGAGAATCACGTGTGAATCACGTGTGCATCACGTGGGAATCACGTGTGAAACACGTGTGAGTCACGTGTGCATCACGTGGGAATCACGTGTGAAATACCTGTGAGTCACGTGTGCATCACTTGGGAATCACGTGTGGATCACGAGAGAATCACGTGTGAAACACGTGTGAGTCACGTGTGCATCACGTGAAAATGACGTTTGAAACACGTGTGCTACACGTGGGAATCACGTCTGAATCACGTGCGTGTCACACGGGAATCACGTGTGAATCACGTGTGCGTCATGCGGGAATCATTTGCGAAACACCTGTGCGTCACGTGGGAGTCACGTGGGAATCACGTGTGAATCACGTGAGCGTCACATGTGAATCACGTGTGCATTACGTAGGAATCACGTGTCAGTCACGTGTGCATCACGTGGGAATCACGTGTACGTCATGTGGGAATCACGTTGGAATCACGTGTGAATCCCGTGAGAATCACGTGTGCATCACGTGGGAATCACGTGTCAGTCACGTGTGCATCACGTGGGAATCACGTGTGCCTCATTTGGGAATCATGTGTTCATCACGTTTGAATCACGAGTGAATCACGTGTGCATCACGTGGGAATCACGTGAGAATCATGTGTGCGTCTCGGGGGAATCAAGTGTGAATCACGTGTGCATCACGTAGGAATCACGTGTGAATCACGTCGTAACTCGAGATGAGAGTTTCGTCCCTGGCTTCGAATCCAGAGGAATACCAACTTACCACAAGCACCTCAAGAGGAGGCTTCTCTCAGCTACAGGTATGTGAGAGGGACCCTGAGTTTGTGGCCTCAAGTGGAATGGCCACCGAGATGCTCTGACTCGACGTAAGGCCGGATATCCCTGCAGTGAATTGAATGCAGGCTCGTCTTGCATCTCCCAAGACGAAGGGATGTCTGAATGCACTGTGGAGACCACAGAGAAAGACCTAGTTCTCCGCCTCATTGCGACCGGAGGCCTCACATCTATTGAAAACTCAAGAGGTCCGCGGAGATCAATGCTTCCAAAGGAGACGATGCCTGACTCCTCTTGAAAATGGATAGGAGTCCCAGGATCCTTATGGCATGTGGTAAGGGACCCTGGGTCTCCCGCCTCACGTGGAGACGCGTCCCAGTTGCCATGCCAAGACTCGAGGAGAATCCCGAGGTGTCCCTCGCACCTAGGCAGGCTTCCTGACGTCGCTGAACAAACACGGGTCTGGAAGGGCCCTCCCCGTCGTAACTCGAGAATATACCCCAGGTTCCAGTCGCAACTCGAGAAAAACCATGAGACTTCCCCCTCGCCGCGAGATGAGGCCCGATTCCCCTGCACTGCGTGCAGAGCAATTCCGTGTTCCACATCAAACGTGAAAGGAGCCTTGATTTCCTTGATGGCACTCCTGAGAAAACCGAAGATCACTGTCTCAAGTCTAGAGGGATACTGAGGTCACTGTAGCAACACGAAAGGGCTCCGTGCACCCCAAATCAACTCGAGATAGAGCTTAGTCCGTGGCTTCGACTGAAGAAGAATACAAACTTTCCACAAGCACCTCAAGAGGAGGCTTCTCTCAGCTATAGGTATGTGAGAGGGACCCTGAGTTTGTGGCCTCAAGTGGAATGGACAGCAAGATGCTCTGATTCGAAGTAAGGCCGGATATCCCTGCAGTGAATTGAATGCAGGCTCGTCTTGCATCTCCTAAGACGAAGGGATGTCTGAATCTCCTGTGGAGACCACAGAGAAAGACCTAGTTCTCCGCCTCATCGAGACCGGAGTCCTCACATCCTTTGAAAACTCGTGAGGTCCGCGGAGATCAATGCTTCCAAAGGAGATGATGCCTGACTCCTCTTGAAAATGGATAGGAGTCCCAGGATCCCTGTGGCATGTGGAAAGGGACCCTGGGTCTTCCGCCTCACGTGGAGATGCGTCCCAATTGCCATGCCAAGACTCGAAGAGAATCCCGAAGTGTCCTTCGCACCTAGGCAGGCGTCCTGACGTCGCTGAACAAACACGTGTCTGGAAGGGCCCTCCCCGTTGTAACTCAAGAATATACCCCAGGTTCCGGCTGCAACTCGAGAAAAACAATGAGACTTCCCCCTCGCCGCGAGATGAGGCCCGAATCCCCTGCACTGCGTGCAGAGCAATTCTGTGTTCCTCATCCAACGTGAAAGGAGCCTTGATTTCCTTGACGGCACTCCAGAGAAAACCCAAGATCACTGTCTAAAGTCTAGAGGGATCCTGAGGTCACTGGAGCAACACGAAAGGGCTCCGTGGACCCCAAATCAACTCGAGATGAGAGCTTAGTCCCTGGCTTCGACTCAAGAGGAATACGAACTTTCCACAAGCACCTCAAGAGGAGGCTTCTCTCAGCTACAGGTATGTGAGAGGGACCCTGAGTTTGTGGCCTCAAGTGGAATGGACACCGAGATGCTCTGACTCGAAGTAAGGCCGGATATCCCTGCAGTGAATTGAATGCAGGCTCGTCTTGCATCTCCCAAAACGAAGGGATGTCTGAATCCCTTGAGGAGACCACAACGAAAGACCCAGTTCTCCGGCTCATCGCCACCGGATGCCTCACATCCTTTGAAAACTCGAGAGGTCTGCGGAGATCAGTGCTTCCAAAGGAGACGATGCCTGAGTCCTCTTGAGAATGGATAGGAGTCCCAGGTTCCATGTGGCACGTGGAAAGGGATCCTGGGTCTCCCGCCTCATGTGGAGACGCGTCCCAATTTCCATGCCAACACTCGTGGAGAATCCCGAGGTGTCGCTCGCACCTAGGCAGGAGTCCTGATGTCGCTGAACAAACAGGTGTCTGGAAGGGCCCTCCCCATCGTAACTCGAGAATATACCCCAGGTTCCGGCCGCAACTCGAGAAAAACCATGAGACTTCCCCCTCACAGCGAGATGAGGCCCGATTCCCCTGCACTGCGTGCAGAGCAATTCCGTGTTCCACATCAAACGTGAAAGGAGCCTTGATTTCCTTGATGGCACTCCAGAGAAAACCCAAGATCACTGTCTCAAGTCTAGAGGGATCCTGAGGTCACTGTAGCATCAGGAAAGGGCTCCGTGGACCCCAAATCAACTCGAGATGAGAGCTTAGTCCCTGCCTTCGACTCAAGAGGAATACCAACTTTCCACAAGCACCTCAAGAGGAGGCTTCTCTCAGCTACAAGTTTGTGAGAGTTACCCTGATTTTGTGGTCTAAAGTGTAATGGACACCGAGATGCTCTGACTCGAAGTAAGGCCGGATATCCCTGCAGTGAATTGAATGCATGCTCGTCTTGCATCTCCCAAGACGAAGGGATGTCTGAATCCCCTGAGGAGACCACAGAGAAAGACCTAGTTCTCCGCCTCTTCGCCACCGGAGTCCTCACATCATTTGAAAACTCCTGAGGTCTGCGGAGATCAATGCTTCCAAAGGAGACGATGCCTGAGTCCTCTTGAAAATGGATAGGAGTCCCAGGTTCCCCTTGGAACGTGAAAGGGACTCTGGGTCTCCCGCCTCAGGTGGAGACGCGTCTCAATTGCCATGCCAAGACTCGAGTAGAATCCGGAGGTGTCCCTCGCACCTAGGCAGGAGTCCTGACGTCGCTGAACAAACACGTGTCTGGAAGGGCCCTCCCCGTCGTAACTCGAGAATATACCCCAGGTTCCGGCTGCAACTCGAGAAAAACCATGAGACTTCCCCCTCGCGACGAGATGAGGCCAGATTCCCCTGCACTGCATGCAGAGCAATTCCGTGTTCCTCATCAAACGTGAAAGGAGCCTTGATTTCCTTGATGGCACTCCAGAGAAAACCCAAGATCACTTTCTCAAGTCTAGAGGGATCCTGAGGTCACTGGAGCAAAACGAAAGGGCTCCGTGGACACCAAATCAACTCGAGATGAGAGCTTAGTCCCTGGCTTCGACTCAAGGGGAATACGAACTTTCCACAAGCACCTCAAGAGGAGCCTTCTCTCAGCTACAGGTATGTGAGAGGGACCCTGAGTTTGTGGCCTCAAGTGTAATGGACACCGAGATGCTCTGACTCGAAGTAAGGCCCGATATCCCTGCAGTGAATTCAATGCAGGCTCGTGTTGCATCTCCCAAGACGAAGGGATGTCTGAATCCCCTGTGGAGACCACAGAGAATGACCTAGTTCTCCGCCTCATCGCGACCGGAGGCCTCATATCCTTTGAAAACTCGAGAGGACTGCGGAGATCAATGCTTCCAAAGGAGACGATGCCTGACTCCTCTTGAAAATGGACAGGAGTCCCAGGATCCCTGTGGCACGTGGAAAGGGACTCTGGGTCTCCCGCCTCACGTGGAGACGCTTCCCAATTGCCATGCCAAGACTCGAGGAGAATCCCGAGGTGTCCCTCGCACCTAGACAGGCGTCCTGACGTCGCTGAACAAACACGTGTCTGGAAGGGCCCTCCCCGCCGTAACTCGAGAACATACCCCAGGTTCGGGCCGCAACTCGAGAAAAACCATGAGACTTTCCCCTCGCCATGAGATGAGGCCTGATTCCCCTGCACTGTGTGTAGAGCAATTCCGTGCTCCACATCAAACGTGAAAGGAGCCTTGATTTCCTTGATGGCACTCCAGAGAAAACCCAAGATCAGTGTCTCAAATCTTGAGGGATCCTTATGTCACTGTAGCATCACGAAAGGGCTCCGTGGACCCCAAATCAACTCGAGATGAGAGCTTAGTCCCTGGTTTCGACTCAAGAGGAATACGAACTTTCCACAAGCACCTGAAGAGGAGGCTTCTCTCAGCTACAGGCATGTGAGAGGGACCCTGAGTTTGTGGCCTCAAGTGGAATGGACACCGAGATGCTCTGACTCGAAGTAAGGCAGGATATCCCTGCAGTGAATTGAATGCAGGCTCGTCTTTCATCTCCCAAGACGAAGGGATGTCTGAATCCCCTGTAGAGGCTCCAGAGAAAGACCTATTTCTCTGCCTCATCGTGACCGGAGGCGTCACATCCTTTGAAAACTTGAGAGGTCTGCGGAGATCAATGCTTCCAAAGGAGACGATGCCTGAGTCCTCTTGAAAATGGATAGGAGTCCCAGGATCCCTGTGGCACGTGGAAAGGGACCCTGGGTCTCCCGCCTCAGGTGGAGATACGTCCCAATTGCCATGCCAAGACTCGAGGAGAATCACGAGGTGTCCCTCGCACCTAGGCAGGAGTCCTGACGTCGCTGAACAAACACGTGTCTGGAAGGGCCCTCCCCGTCGTAAATCGAGAATATACCCCAGGTTCCGGCCGCAACTCGAGGAAAACCATGAGACTTCCCCCTCGCCGCGAGATGAGGCCCGATTCCCCAGCACTGCGTGCAGAGCAATTCCGTGTTCCACATCAAACGTGAAAGGAGCCTTGATTTCCTTGATGGCACTTCAGAGAAAACCCAAGAACACTGTCTCAAGTCTAGAGGGATCCTGAGGTCACTGTAGCAACACGAAAGGGCTCCGTGCACCCCAAATCAACTCGAGATGAGAGCTTAGTCCCTGGTTTCGACTCAAGAGGAATACCAACTTTCCACAAGCACCTCAAGCGGAGGCTTCTCTCAGCTATAGGTATGTGAGAGGGACCCTGAGTTTGTGGCCTCAAGTGTAATGGACACCGAGATGCTCTGACTCGAAGTAAGGCCAGATATCCCTGCAGTGAATTGAATGCAGGCTCGTCCTGCATCTCCCAAGATGAAGGGATGTCTGAATCCCTTGTGGAGACCACAGAGAAAGACCTAGTTCTCCGTCTCATCGAGACCGGAGGGCTCACATCTTTTTAAAATTCGAGAGGTACGTGGAGATCAATGCTTCCAAAGGAGACGATGCCTGACTCCTCTTGAAAATTGATAGGAGTCACGGGATCCCTGTGGCACGTGGAAAGGGTCCCTGGGTCTCCCGCCTCACGTGGAGATGGATCCCAATTGCCATGCCAAGACTCGAGGAGAATCCCGAGCTGTCCCTCGCATCTACGCAGAAGTCCTTACGTCGCTGAACAAACACGTGTCTGGAAGGACCCTCCCAGTGGTACCTCGAGAATATACACAAGGTTCCAGCCACAACTCGAGAAAAACCATGAGAGTTCCCCTCGCCGCGATATGAGGCCCGATTCCCCTGCACTGCATGCAGATCAATTCCGTGTTCCACATCAAACATGAAAGGAGTCTTGGTTTCCTTAATGGCACTCTAGAGAATAACGAAGAACATGAGAAGTTGTGAAAAATAAGAAGAGCGTGACAAGGTGTGAAAAATACGAGGAGCTTGTAAAGGTCTGCAAAATACGAGGAGCATGAAATGGTGTGAAAAATACGAAGAGTGTGAAAAGGTGTGAAAAATATGAAGAGTGTGAAAAGGACTGAAAAATACGAGGAGCATGAAAACGTCTGAAAAATACGAGGAGCATAAAAAGGTGTGAAAAATACGAGGAGCATGAAAAGGTTTGAAAAATAGGAAGAACAGGAAAGGTCTGAAAAATACGAGGATCATTAAAAAGTGTGAAAAATTCGAAGAGCAGGAAAAGGTGTGAAAATACGAGGAGCATGACAAGGTGTGAAAAACACGTGGAGCATGACAAGGTGTGAACACTACGAGGAGCATGAAAAAGTCTGAAAAATTCGAGTATCATGACAAGGTGTGAAAAATATGAGGAGCATGAAAGTGTCTGAAAAATGAGAGGAGCATGAGAAGGTGTGAAAAATATGAGGAGCATGGAAAGGTCTGACAAAATTGAGGAGCATGTGAAGATCTGAAAAATACGAGGAGCCTTAAAAAGTGTGAATATTCGAGGAGCAGGAAAAGGTGTGAAAAATACGAGGAGCATGAAAAGGTTTGAAAAATACAAGGAGCATAATAAGGTGTGAAAAATACGATAAGCATGAAAAGGTCTGAAATATACGAGGAGCAATAAAAGGTGTGAAAAATTCGAGGAGCCAGAAAAGGTGTGAAATATATGAGAAGCATGAAAAGGTCTGAAAATTACGAGGAGCATGACAGGTGTGAAAAACACGAGGGGCATGAAAAGGTGTGAAAAATACGAAGAGCATGAAAAGGTCTGAAAAATATGAGGAGCATGAAAAGGTGTCAAAAATATGAAGAGCGTGAAAAGGTGTGAAAAATACGAGGAGCATGAGAATGTCTGACAAATACGAGGAGCAAGAAAAGGTCTGAAAAATAAGAGGAGCATGAAAAGGTGTCAAAAATACGTAGAGCTTAAAAAAGTGTGAAAAATACGAGGAGCATGAAAATGTCTGAAAAATACGAGGAGCATGAACAGGTGTGAAAAATACGAGGAGCATGAAAACGTGTGAAAAATTCGAGTAGCAGGAAAAGGTGTGAAAAATATGAAGAGCATGAAAAGGTTTGAAAAATACAAGGAGCATGACAAGGTGTGAAACATACGAGTAGCATGACAGGGTGTGAAAAATTCGAGGAGCATGAAAATGTCTGAAAAACAAGAGGAGCATGAAAAGGTGTGAAAAATACGAGGAGCATGACAAGGTTTGAAAAATACGAGGAGCATGACAAGGTGTGAAATAAACGAGGAGCATGAAAAATTGTCAAAAATACGAGGAGAGTGAAAAGATCTGAAAAATCCGAGGAGCATGAAAAGGTCTGAAAAATACGAGGAGCATGAAAAGTTGTCAAAAATACGAAGAGAATGAAAAGGTGTGAAAAATATGAAGAGCGTGAAAGGCTCTGAAATATTCGAGGAGCATGAAAATGTCTGGAAAATACGAGGAGCATGAAAAGGTGTGAAAAATATGAAGAGCATGAAAAGGTGTGAAAAATTCGAAGAGCAGGTAAGGTGTGAAAATACGAGGAGCATGAAAAGGTCTGAAAAATACGAGGAGCATGAAAAGTTGTCAAAAATACGAAGAGAATGAAAAGGTGTGAAAAATATGAAGTGCGTGAAAAGGTCTGAAATATTCGAGGAGCATGAAAATGTCTGGAAAATACGAGGAGCATGACAAGATGTGAAAAATACGAAGAGCAGGAAAAGGTGTGAAAAATATGAAGAGCATGAAAAGCTTTGAAAAATACGAGGAGCATGACAAGGTGTGAAAAATACGAGGAGCATGAAAAGGTGTGAAAAATATGAAGAGCATGAAAAGGTGGGAAAAATATGAGGAGCATGACAAGCTGTGAAAATTTCGAGGAGCATGAAAAGGTCTGACAAATACGAGGAGCATGAAAAGGTCTGAAAAATACGAGGAGCATTAAAACGTGTGAAAAATCTGAGGAGCAAGAAAAGGTGTGAAAAATACGAGGATCATGACAAGGTGTGAAAAATATGAGGAGCATGACAAGTTGAGAAAAATACGAGGAGCATGACAAGGTGTGAAATGTAGGAGGAACATGAAAAGATCTGAAAAATACGACGAGCATGACAAGGTGTGAAAAATACGAGGAACATGAAAAGGTGTGAAAAATATGAAGAGCATGAAAAGGTTGAAAAATACGAGGAGGATGAAAAGGTCTGAAATATACGAGGAGCATGAAACGGTGTGAAAAATTCGAGGAGCATGAAAAGGTGTGAAAAATACGAAGAGCGTGAAAACGTGTGAAAAATATGAAGAGCGTGAAATGGTCTGAAAAATTCGAGGAGCATGAAAAGATCTGAAAAATACGAGGAGCATGAAAAGGTGTGAAAAATACGAGGAGCATATAAAGGTGTGAAAAATACAAGGAGCATGAAAAGGTGTGAAAAATTCGAAGAATAGAAAAATGTGTGAAAAATATGAGGAGCATGAAAAGGTGTGAAAATACGAGGAGCATGAAAAGATCTGAAAAATTCTAGGAGCATGAAAAAGCCTGAAAAATACGAGGAGCATGACAAGATATGAAAAATACGAGCAACATGACAAGGTGTGAAAAATACGAGGAGCATAACAAGGTGTGAAAAATACGAGGAGCATGACAAGGTGTGAAATATACGAGGAGCATGATAAGGTCTGACAAAACGAGGAGCATGACAAGGTGTGAAAAATATGAAGAGCATGAAAGGGTCTGAAAAATACGAAGAGCAGGACAAGGTTTGAAAAATACGAAGAGAATGAAAAGGTCTGAAAAATACGAGGAGCATGAAAAGTTGTGAAAAATACGAGGAGAATGAAAAGGTGTGAAAAATACGAAGAGCATGAAAAGGTCTGAAGAATACGAGGAGCATGAAAATGTGTGAAAAATACAAGGAGCATGAAAAGGTGTGAAAATTACGACAGCAGGAAAAGGTGTGAAAAATACGAGGAGCATAGAATGGTGTGAAAAATTCAAAGACCAGGAAAAGGTGTGAAATATACGATAAGCATGAAATGGTCTGAAAAATACGAGGAGCATGAAAAGGTGTCAAAAATACGGAGAGCGTGAAAAGGTGTGAAAAATATGAAGAGCGTGAAAAGGTGTGAAATTTCGAAGAGCATGAAAAGGTCTGAAAATGTTCTAGTTTCATTCTTTTACAAGTGGTTGACCAGTTATCCCAGCACCACTTGTTAAAGAGGTTGTCTTTTTTCCATTGTATATCCTTGCCTCCTTTGTCAAAGATAAGGTGTCCATAGGTCCGTGGATTTATCTCTGGGCTTTCTATTCTGTTCCATTGATCTATATTTCTGTCTTTGTGCCAGTACCATACTGTCTTGATGACTGTGGCTTTGTAGTAGAGTCTGAAGTCAGGCAGGTTGATTCCTCCCGTTCCATTCTTCTTTCTCAAGATTACTTTGGCTATTCGAGGTTTTTTGTATTTCCATACAAATTGTGAAATTCTTTGGTCTAGTTCTGTGAAAAATACCGTTGGTAACTTGATAGGGATTGCATTGAATCTATAGATTGCTTTGGGTAGAATAGCCATTTTGACAATTTTGATTCTTCCAATCCATGAACACGGTATGTTTCTCCATCTGTTTGTGTCCTCTTTGATTTCTTTCATCAGTGTTTTATAGTTTTCTATGTATAGGTCCTTTGCTTCTTTAGGTAGATATACTTCTAAGTATTTTATTCTTTTTGTTGCAATGGTGAATGGTATTGTTTCTTTAATTTCTCTTTCTGTTTTTTCATTGTTAGTATATAGGAATGCAAGGGATTTCTGTGTGTTAATTTTATATCCTGCAACTTTACTATATTCATTGATTAGCTCTAGTAATTTTCTGGTAGAGACTTTAGGGTTTTTTATGTAGAGGATCATGTCATCTGCAAACAGTGAGAGTTTCACTTCTTCTTTTCCTATCTGGATTCCTTTTACTTCTTTTTCTGATCTGATTGCTGTGGCCAGAACTTCCAACACTATGTTGAATAGTAGTGGTGAGAGTGGGCACCCTTGTCTTGTTCCTGATTTCAGGGTAAATGCTTTCAATTTTTCACCATTGAGGGTGATGCTCGCTGTGGGTTTGTCATATATAGCTTTTATTATGTTGAGGTATGTTCCTTCTATTCCTGCTTTTTGGAGACACAAAAATAAACTCAAAATGGATTAAAGATCTAAATGTAAGACCAGAAACTATAAAACTCCTAGAGGAGAACATAGGCAAAACTCTCTCGGACATAAATCACAGCAAGATCCTCTATGACCCACCTCCCAGAATATTGGAAATAAAAGTAAAAATAAACAAATGGGACCTAATGAAACTTAAAAGCTTTTGCACTACAAAGCAAACTATAAGTAAGTTGAAAAGACAGCCTTCAGATTGGGAGAAAATAATAGCAACTGAAGAAACAGACAAAGGATTAATCTCAAAAATATACAAGCAACTCCTACAGCTCAATTCCAGAAAAATAAATGACCCAATCAAAAAATGGGCCAAAGAACTAAACAGACATTTCTCCAAAGAAGACATACAGATGGCTAACAAACACATGAAAAGATGCTCAACATCACTCATTATTAGAGAAATGCAAATCAAAACCACAATGAGGTACCATTACACGCCAGTCAGGATGGCTGCTATCCAAATGTCTACAAGCAATAAATGCTGGAGAGGGTGTGGAGAAAAGGGAACCCTCTTACACTGTTGGTGGGAATGCAAACTAGTACAGCTGCTATGGAAAACAGTGTGGAGATTTCTTAAAAAACTGGAAATAGAACTGCCATATGACCCAGCAATCCCACTTCTGGGCATGCACACTGAGGAAACCAGATCTGAAAGAGACACGTGCACCCCAATGTTCATCACAGCACTGTTTATAATAGCCAGGACATGGAAGCAACCTAGATGCCCATCAGCAGATGAATGGATAAGGAAGCTGTGGTACATATACACCATGGAATATTACTCAGCCATTAAAAAGAATTCATTTGAACCAGTCCTAATGAGATGGATGAAACTGGAGCCCCTTATACAGAGTGAAGTAAGCCAGAAAGATAAAGAACATTACAGCATACTAACACATATATATGGAATTTAGAAAGATGGTAACGATAATCTTATATTCAAAACAGAAAAAGAGGCACAGTAATACAGAACAGACTTTTGAACTCTGTGGGAGAATGTGAGGGTGAGATATTTCAAAAGAACAGCATGTATACTATCTATGGTGAAACAGATCACCAGCCCAGGTGGAATGCATAAGACAAGTGCCCGGACCTGGTGCACTGGGAGGACCCCGAGGAATCGGGTGGAGAGGGAGGTAGGAGGGGGGATCGGGATAGGGAATACGTGTAAATCTATGGCTGATTCATATCAATGTATGACAAAATAATAATAATAATAATAATAATAATAATAATAATAATAAAGAAAAGGTCTGAAAAATACGAGGAGCATGAAAAGGTGTGAAAAATACGAGGAGAAGGAAAAGGTGTGAAAAATACGAGGAGCATGACAAGGTGTGAAAATACCAGGAGCATGACATCGTGTAAAAAACACGAGGAGCAGGAAAAGGCGTGAAAAATACGAGGAGAATGAAAAGTGGTGAAAAATACAAAGAGCATGAAAAGGTCTGAAAAATATGAAGAGCATGAAAACGTGTGAAAAATCCGAGGAGCAGAAAAAGGTGTGAAAAATATGAAGAGAATGAAAAGGTCTGAAAAATACGAGGTGCATGAAAAGGTGTGAAAAATACGAGGAGCGTGAACAGGTGTGAAAAATATGAAGGGCGTGAAAAAGTCTGAAAAATACGAGGAGCATGAAAAGGTCTGAAAAATACAAGGAGCATGAAAAGGTGTGAAAAATATGAGGAGCATGGCAATGTGTGAAAAATACGAGGAGCATGAAAATGTCTGAAAAATACGAGGATCAGGAAAAGGTTCGAAAAATACGAAGAGAATGAAAAGGTCTGAAAAATACGAGGAGCATGAAAAGTTGTCAAAAATACGAGGAGAATGAAAAGGTGTGAAAAATACGAGGTGCATGAAAAGGTCTGAAAAATACAAGGAGCATGACAAGTTGTGAAAAATACGAGGAGCGTGACAACGTGTGAAAAATACGAGGAGCAGGGAAAGGTGTGAAAAATACGAGGAGCATGACAAGGTTTGAAATATATGAAGAGCATGAAAAGGTCTGAAAAGTATGAGGAGCATGACATGGTGTGAAAAATACGAGGAGCATGAAAAGGTGTGAAAAATACGAGAGCAGGAAAAGGTGAAAAATATGAGGAGAATGAAAAGGTGTGAAAAATCCGAAGAGCATGAAAAGGTCTGAAGAATACGAGGAGCATGATAAAGTGTGTAAAATACGAGGAGCATGGAACGGTGTGAAAAATACGACAGCAGGAAAAGGTGTGAAAAATACGAGAAGCATAAAAAGGTGTGAAAAATTCAAAGACAAGGAAAAGGTCTGAAAAATACGAGGAGCATGAAAAGGTGTCAAAAATACGAAGAGCGTGAAAAGGTGTGAAAAGTACGAGGAGCACGAAAAGGTGTGAAAAATTCGAAGAGTAAGAAAAGGTGTGAAAAATACGAGGATCAGGAAAAGGTGTGAAAAATAAGAGGTGGATGAAAAGGTGAAAAATACGAGGTGCATGAAAAGGTCTGAAAAATACAAGGAGCATGACAAGGTGTGAAAAATACGAGGAGCGTGACAACGTGTGAAAAATACGAGGAGCATGAAAAGGCGTGAAAAATACGAGGAGCATGACAAGGTTTGAAATATATGAAGATCATGAAAAGGTCTGAAAAATACGAGGAGAATGACATGGTGTGAAAAAGACGAGGAGCATGAAAAGGTGTGAAAAATACGAGAGCAGGAAAAGGTGAAAAATATGAGGAGAATGAAAAGGTGTGAAAAATATGAAGAGCATGAAAAGGTCTGAAGAATACGAGGAGCATGATAAAGTGTGTAAAATACGAGGAGCATGGAACGGTGTGAAAAATACGACAGCAGGAAAAGGTGTGAAAAATTCGAAGAGTAAGAAAAGGTGTGAAAAATACGAGGATCAGGAAAAGGTGTGAAAAATACGAGGTGGATGAAAAGGTGAAAAATACGAGGAGCATGAAAAGATGTGAAAAATACGAGGAGCATGAAAAGACTTGAAAAATAGGAGGAGCACGACAAGGTTTGAAAAATATGAAGAGCATGAAAAGGTCTGAATAATACGAGGAGCATGAAAAGGTGTGAAAAATAAGAGGAGCATGAAAAGGTGTGAAAAATGCAAAGAACAGGAAGAGGTGTCAAAAATACGAAGAGCATGAAAATGTCTGAAAAATACGAAGAGCATGAAAAGGTCTGAAAAATACAAGGAGCATGAAAAGGATGCAAAAATACGAAGAGCGTGAACAGGTGTGAAAAATATGAAGAGCGTGAAAAGGTTTGAAAAATTCGAGGAGCATGAAAAGGTGTGAAAAATATGAGGAGCAAGAAAAGGTGTGAAAAATCCGAGGAACAGGAAAAGTTCTGAAATATGCGAGGAGCATGAAACCGTGTGAAAAATCCGAGGAGCAGGAAAAGGTGTGAAAAATACGAGGAGCATGAAAGGTGTAAAAAATTCAAAAACCAGGAAAAGGTGTGAAAAATATGAAGAGCTTCAAAAGGTGTCAAAAATATGAGGAGCATGAAACAGCCTGAAAACTGGAAGAGCATGAAACGGTTTTGAAAAAGATGAAGAGCATGAAAAGTTGTGAAAAATATGAGGAGCTTCAAAAGGTTTCAAAAATATGAGAAGCATGAAACAACTGAAAAATACGAGGAGCATGAAGCAGTGTTGAAAAACAGGAAGAGCCTGAAAAGGTTTGAAATATATGAAGAGCTTCAAACGTGTCAAATATATGAGGAGCATGAAATGGTCTGAAAAATACCAGGAGCATGAAGCGGTGTTGAAAAACATGAAAAGCTTGAAAAGGTGTGAAAAATATGAAGAGCTTCAAAAGTCTCAAAAATATGAGGAGCATGAAACGGTCTGAAAAATACGAGGAGCATGAAGCGGTCTTCAAAAACATGAAGTGCCTGAAAAGGTGTGAAAAATATGAAGAGCTTCAAAAGGTGTCAAAAATATGAGGAGCATGAGACGGTCTGAAAAATAGGAGCAGCATGAAGCGGTGGTCAAAAACATGAAGAGCCTGAAAATGAGTGAAATATATGAAGAGCTTCAAAGGTGTCAAAAATATGAGGAGCATGAAACTGTGTGAAAAATAGGAGGAGCAGGAAGCGGTGTTTGAAAACATAAAGAGCCTGAAAAGATGTGAAAAATATGAAGAGCTTCAAAACGTGTCAAAAATATGAGGAGCATGAAACAGCCTGAAAATTGGAAGAGCATGAAACGGTTTTGAAAATGAGGAAGAGCCTGAAAAGCTGTGATAAATATCAAGAGCTTCAAGGGTGTCAAAAATATGAGGAGCATGAAACGGTCTGAAAAATAGGAGGAGCATGAAACGGTGTTGAAAAACATGAAGAGCTTGAAAAGGTGTGAAAAATATGAAGAGCTTCAAAAGGTGTCAAAAATATGAGGAGCATGAAACGGTCTGAAAAGTAGGAGGGACATGAAGCAGTCGTCAAAAACATGAAGATCCTGAAAATGTGTGAAAATATGAAGAGCTTCAAAAGGTGTCAAAAATATGAGGAGCATGAAACGGTCTGAAAAATAGGAGCAGCATGAAGCCGTGGTCAAAAACATGAAGAGCCTGAAAATGTGTGAAAAATATAAAGAGCTTCAAGGGAGTCAAAAATATGAGGAGCATTAAACGGTCTGAACAATAGGAAGAGCATGAAGCGGTGTTGAAAAACTTGAAGAGCCTGAAAAGGTGTGAAAAATATGAAGAGCTTCAAAAGGTGTCAAAAATATGAGAAGTATGAAACGACTGAAAAATTGGAGGAGCATGAAGCGGTGTTGAAAAACCTGAAAAGCCTGAAAAGGTTTGAAGTATATGAAGAGCTTCAACGTGTCAAAAATATGAGGAGCATGAAACGGTCTAAAAAATACGAGGAGCATGAAGCGGTGTTGAAAAACATGAAAAGCCTATAAAGGTGCGAAAAATATGAAGAGCTTCAAAAGGTGTCAAAAATATGAGGAGCATGAAATAGCCTGAAAAATAGGATGAGCATGATACGATTTTGAAAAAGATGAATATCATGAAAAGGTGTGAAAAATATGAAGAGCTTCAAAAGGTGTCAAAAATATGAGAAGTATGAAACGACTGAAAAATAGGAGGAGCATGAAGCGGTGTTGAAAAACATGAAAAGCCTGAAAAGGTTTGAAATATATGAAGAGCTTCAAACGTGTCAAAAATATGAGGAGCATGAAACGGTCTAAAAAATACGGGGAGCATGAAGCGGTGTTGAAAAACATGAAAAGCCTGAAAAGGTGTGAAAATAATGAAGATCTTCAAAAGGTCTCAAAAATATGAGGAACATGAAATGGTCTGAAAAATAGGAGGAGCATGAAGCGGTTTTGAAAAACATGTAGAGCCTGAAAAGGTGTGAAAAATATAAAGAGCTTCAAGGGAGTCAAAAATATGAGGAGCATGAAACGGTTTGAAAAATAGGAAGAGCATGAAGCGGTGTTGAAAAACTTGAAGAGCCTGAAAAGGTGTGAAAAATATGAAGAGCTTCAAAAGGTGTCAAAAATATGAGGAGCATGAAACAGCCTGAAAATTGGAAGAGCATGAAACGGTTTTGAAAAAGATGAAGAGCATGAAAAGTTGTGAAAAATATGAGGAGCTTCAAAAGGTTTCAAAAATATGAGAAGCATGAAACAACTGAAAAATACGAGGAGCATGAAGCAGTGTTGAAAAACAGGAAGAGCCTGAAAAGGTTTGAAATATATGAAGAGCTTCAAACGTGTCAAATATATGAGGAGCATGAAATGGTCTGAAAAATACCAGGAGCATGAAGCGGTGTTGAAAAACATGAAAAGCTTGAAAAGGTGTGAAAAATATGAAGAGCTTCAAAAGTCTCAAAAATATGAGGAGCATGAAACGGTCTGAAAAATACGAGGAGCTTGAAGCGGTCTTCAAAAACATGAAGTGCCTGAAAAGGTGTGAAAAATATGAAGAGCTTCAAAAGGTGTCAAAAATATGAGGAGCATGAGACGGTCTGAAAAATAGGAGCAGCATGAATCGGTGGTCAAAAACATGAAGAGCCTGAAAATGTGTGAAATATATGAAGAGCTTCAAAAATTCTCAAAAATATGAGGAGCATGATATGGTCTGAAAAATAGGAGGAGCATGAAGTGGTTTTGAAAAACATGTAGAGCCTGAAAAGGTGTGAAAAATATGAAGAGCTTCAAGGGTGTCAAAAATATGAGGAGCATGAAACGGTCTGAAAAATAGGAGGAACATGAAGCCGTGTTGAAAAACATGAAAAGCCTGAAAAGGTGTGAAAAATATGAAGAACTTCAAAAGGTGTCAAAAATATGAGGAGCATGAAACAGCCTGAAAATTGGAAGAGCATGAAACGGTTTTGAAAATGATGAAGAGCATGAAAAGGTGTGAAAAATATGAAGAGCTTCAAAAGGTTTCAAAAATATGAGAAGCATGAAACGATTGAAAAATAGGAGGAGCATGAAGCGGTGTTGAAAATCATGAAGAGCCTGAAAAGGTTGGAAGTATATGAATAGCTTCAAACGTGTCAAAAATATGAGGAACATGAAACGGCCTGAAAAATACGAGGAGCATGAAGAGGTGTTGAAAAACATGAAAAGCCTGAAAAGGTGTGAAAAATATGACGAGCTTCAAAAGGTGTCAAAAAGATGAGGAGCATGAAACGGTCTGAAAAATAGGAGCAGCATGAAGCCGTGGTCAAAAACATGAAGAGCCTGAAAATGTGTGAAAAATATAAAGAGCTTCAAGGGAGTCAAAAATATGAGGAGCATGAAACGGTCTGAAAAATAGGAAGAGAATGAAGCGGTTTTGAAAAACTTGAAGAGCCTGAAAAGCTTTGAAGTATATGAAGAGCTTCAATGTGTCAAAAATATGAGGCGCATGAAACGGTCTAAAAAATACGAGGAGCATGAAGCTGTGTTGAAAAACATGAAAAGCCTATAAAGGTGTGAAAAATATGAAGAGCTTCAAAAGGTGCCAAAAATATGAGGAGCATGAAATAGCCTGAAATATAGGATGAGCATGATACGATTTTGAAAAAGATGAATATCATGAAAAGGTGTGAAAACTATGAAGAGTTTCAAAAGGTGTCAAAAATATGAGAAGTATGAAACGACTGAAAAATAGGAGTAGCATGAAGCGGTGTTGAAAAACATGAAAAGCCTGAAAAGGTTACAAATATATGAAGAGCTTCAAACGTGTCAAAAATATGAGGAGCATGAAACGGTCTAAAAAATACGGGGAGCATGAAGTGGTGTTGAAAAACATGAAAAGCCTGAAAAGGTGTGAAAAATATGAAGAGCTTCAAAAGGTCTCAAAAATATGAGGAACATGAAACGGTCTGAAAAATACGAGGAGCATGAAGCGGTCTTCAAAAACATGAAGTGCCTGAAAAGGTGTGAAAAATATGAAGAGCTTCAAAAGGTGTCCAAAATATGAGGAGCATGAGACGGTCTGAAAAATAGGAGCAGCATGAAGCGGTGGTCAAAAACATTAAGAGCCTGAAAATGTGTGAAAAATATGAAGAGCTTCAAAAATTCTCAAAAATATGAGGAGCATGTTATGGTCTGAAAAATAGGAGGAGCATGAAGTGGTTTTGAAAAACATGTAGAGCCGGAAAAGGAGTGAAAAATATGAAGAGCTTCAAGGGTGTCAAAAATATGAGGAGCATGAAACGGTCTGAAAAATAGGAAGAGCATGAAGCGGTGTTGAAAAACATGAAGAGCCTGAAAAGGTGTGAAAAATATGAAGAGCTTCAAAAGGTTTCAAAAATAAGAGAAGCATGAAACGACTGAAAAACAGGAGGTGCATGAAGCGGTGTTGAAAAACATGAAGAGCCTGAAAAGGTTTGAAGTATATGAAGAGCTTCAAACGTGTCAAAAATATGAGGAGCATGGAACGGTCTGAAAAATACGAGGAGCATGAAGAGGAGTTGAAAAACATGAAAAGCCTGAAAAGGTGTGAAAAATATGAAGAGCTTCAAAAGTCTCAAAAAGATGAGGAGCATGAAACGGTCTGAAAAACAGGAGGAGTATGAAGCGGTCTTCAAAAACATGAAGAGCCTGAAAAGGTGTGAAAAATATGAAGAGCTTCAAAAGGTATCAAAAATATGAGGAGCATGAAACGGTCTGAAAAATAGGAGCAGCATGAAGCCATGGTCAAAAACATGTAGAGCCTGAAAAGGTGTGAAAAATATAAAGAGCTTCAAGGGAGTCAAAAATATGAGAAGCATGAAACGGTCTGAAAAATAGGAAGAGCATGAAGCGGTGTTGAAAAACTTGAAGAGCCTGAAAAGGTGTGAAAAATATGAAGAGCTTCAAAAGGTGTCAAAAATATGAGGAGCATGAAACAGCCTGAAAATTGAAAGAGCATGAAACGGTTTTGAAAAAGATGAAGAGCATGAAAAGTTGTGAAAAATATGAAGAGCTTCAAAAGGTTTCAAAAATATGAGAAGCATGAAACAACTGAAAAATACGAGGAGCATGAAGCAGTGTTGAAAAACAGGAAGAGCCTGAAAAGGTTTGAAATACATGAAGAGCTTCAAACGAGTCAAATATATGAGGAGCATGAAATGGTCTGAAAAATACCAGGAGCATGAAGCGGTGTTGAAAAACATGAAAAGCTTGAAAAGGTGTGAAAAATATGAAGAGCTTCAAAAGTCTCAAAAATATGAGGAGCATGAAACGGTCTGAAAAATACGAGGAGCATGATGCGGTCTTCAAAAACATGAAGTGCCTGAAAAGGTGTGAAAAATATGAAGAGCTTCAAAAGGTGTCAAAAATATGAGGAGCATGAGACGGTCTGAAAAATAGGAGCAGCATGAAGCGGTGGTCAAAAACAGGAAGAGCCTGAAAATGTGTGAAAAATATGAAGAGCTTCAAAAATTCTCAAAAATATGAGGAGCATGATATGGTCTGAAAAATAGGAGGAGCATGAAGTGGTTTTGAAAAACATGTAGAGCCTGAAAAGGTGTGAAAAATATGAAGAGCTTCAAGGGAGTCAAAAATATGAGGAGCATGAAACGGTCTGAAAAATAGGAAGAGCATGAAGCGGTGTTGAAAAACATGAAGAGCCTGAAAAGGTGTGAAAAATATGAATAGCTTCAAAAGGTGTCAAAAATATGAGGAGCATGAAACAGCCTGAAAATTGGAAGAGCATGAAACGGTTGTGAAAATGATGTCGAGCAAGAAATGGTGTGAAAAATATGAAGAGCTTCAAAAGGTTTCAAAAATATGAGAAGCATGAAACGACTGAAAAACAGGAGGTGCATGAAGCGGTGTTGAAAAACATGAAGAGCCTGAAAAGATTTGAAGTATATAAAGAGCTTCAAACGTGTCAAAAATATGAGGAGCATGGAACGGTCTGAAAAATACGAGGAGCATGAAGAGGTGTTGAAAAACATGAAAAGCCTGAAAAGGTGTGAAAAATATGAAGAGCTTCAAAAGTCTCAAAAAGATGAGGAGCATGAAACGTTCTGAAAAATAGGAGGAGCATGAAGCGGTCTTCAGAAACATGAAGAGCCTGAAAAGGTGTGAAAAATATGAAGAGCTTCAAAAGGTAACAAAAATATGAGGAGAATGAAACGGTCTGAAAAATAGGAGCAGCATGAAGCCGTGGTCAAAAACATGAAGAGCCTGAAAAGGTGAGAAAAATATGAAGAGCTTCAAAAGTCTCAAAAAGATGAGGAGCATGAAACGGTCTGAAAAATAGGAGCAGCATGAAGTCGTGGTCAAAAACATGAAGAGCCTGAAAAGGTGTGAAAAATATGAAGAGCTTCAAAAGTCTCAAAAAGATGAGGAGCATGAAACGTTCTGAAAAATAGGAGGAGCATGAAGCGGTCTTCAAAAACATGAAGAGCCTGAAAAGGTGTGAAAAATATGAAGAGCTTCAAAAGGTATCAAAAATATGAGGAGCATGAAACGGTCTGAAAAATAGGAGCAGCATGAAGCCGTGGTCAAAAACATGAAGAGCCTGAAAAGGTGTGAAAAATATGAAGAGCTTCAAAAGGTGACAAAAATATGAGGAGCATGAAACAGCCTCAAAAATAAGAAGAGCATGTTACGATTTTGAAAAAGATGAATAGCATGAAAAGGTGTGAAAATTATGAAGAGCTTCAAAAGGTGTCAAAAATATGAGAAGTATGAAATGACTGAAAAATAGGAGGAGCATGAAGCGGTGTTGAAAAACATGAAAAGCCTGAAAAGGTTTGCCATATATGAAGAGCTTCAAACGTGTCAAAAATATGAGGAGCATGAAACGGTCTAAAAAATACGAGGAGCATGAAGCGGTGTTGAAAAACATGAAAAGCCTGAAAAGGTGTGAAAAATATGAAGAGCTTCAAAAGGTGTCAAAAATATGAGGAGCATGAAACAGCCTGAAAAATAGGATGAGCATGATACGATTTTGTAAAAGATGAATAGCATGAAAAGGTGTGAAAATTATGAAGAGCTTCAAAAGGTGTGAAAAATATGAGATGCATGAAATGGTCTGAAAAATAGGAGGAGCATGAAGCGGTCTTGAAAAACATGAACAGCCTGAAAAGGTATGAAATATATGAAGAGCTTCAAAAGGTTTCAAAACTATGAGGTTCATGAAACAGCCTGAAAATTGGAAGAGCAGAAATGGTTCTGAAAAAGATGAAGAGCATGAAAAGGTGTGAAAAATATGAAGAGCTTCAAAAGGTGTGAAAAATATGAGGTGCATGAAATGGTCTGAAAAATAGGAGGAGCATGAAGCGGTGTTGAAAAACATGAAGAGCCTGAAAAGGTGTGAAAAATATCAAGAGCTTCAAAACGTGTCAAAAATATGAGGAGCATGACACGGTCTGAAAAATAGGAGGAACATGAAGTGGCGTTCAAAAACATTAAGATCCTGAAAAGGTGTGAAAAATATGAAGAGCTTCAAAAGGTGTAAAATATATGAGGAGCATGAAACAATCTGTAAAATAGGAGGAGAATGAAGTGGTGTTTAAAAAAAAAAGAGCCTGAGGGGTGTGGAAAATATGAAGAGCTTCAAAATGTGTCAAAAATATGAGGAGCATGAAACGGTCTGAAATATAGGAGCAGCATGAAGCAGTAGTCAAAAACATGAAGAGCGTGAAGAGGTGTGAAAAATATGAAGAGCTTCAAAAGGTGTCAAAAATATGAGGAGCATGAAAAAGTCTGTAAAATAGGAGGAGAATGAAGCAGTGTTTAAAAACATGAAGAGCCTGTAAAGGTGTGGAAAATATGAAGAACTTCAAAACGTGTCAAAAATATGAGGAGCATGAAACGGTCTGAAAAATAGGAGGAGCATGAAGCGGTGTTGAAAACATGAAGAGCCTTAAAAGGTGTGAAAAATATGAAGAGCTTCAAAAGGTGGCAAAAATATGAGGAGCAAGAAACAGCCTTGAGATTGGAAGAGCATGAAACGGTTCTGAAAACGATGAAGAGAATGAAAAGGTGTGAAAAAAAAAAGAGATTCAAAAGGTGTCAAAAATATGAGGAGCATGAAACGGTCTGAAATATACGAGGAGCATGAAGTGGTGCTCAAAAAGATGAAGAGCCTGAAAATGTGTGAAAAATATGAAGAGCTTCAAAAGGTGTGAAAAAAAAGAGTAGCAGAAAACGGTCTGAAAAATAGGAGGAGCATGAAGCGGTCCTCAGAGACATGAAGAGACTGAAAAGGCATGAAAAATATGCAGAGCTTAAAAAGGTGTCAAAATTATGAGGAGATTAAAACGGTCTGAAAAATAGGAGCAGCATGAAGCGGTGGTCAAAAACATGAAGAACCTGAAATGGTGTGAAAAATATGAAGAACTTCAAAAGGTGTGAAAAATATGAGGAGCATGAAAAGGTCTGAAAAATATGAGTAGCATGAAGCGGTGTTCAAAAACATGAAGAGCCTGAAAAGGTGTGAAAAATATGAAGAGCTTCAAATTGTGTCAAGTATATGAGGAGCATGAAACGGTCTGAAAAATAGGAGGAGCATGAAACGGTCTGAAAAATAAGAGTAGCATGAAGCGGTGTTCAAAAACATGAAGAGCCTGAAAAGGTGTGAAAAATATGAAGAGCTTCAAATTGTGTCAAGTATATGAGGAGCATGACATGGTCTGAAAAATAGGAGGAGCATCAAACGGTGTTGAAAAACATGAAGAGACTGAAAAGGTGAGAAAAATAGGAGGGGCTTCAAAAGGTGTCAAAATATGAGGAGCATGAAACGGTCTGAAAAATAGGAGGAGCATGAAGTGCTGTTCAAAAACATGAAGAGCCTGAAAAGGTGTGAAAAATATTAAAAGCTTCAAAAGCTGTCAAAAACATGAGGAGCATGAAACGGTCTGAAAATTAGGAGGGGCATGAAACGGTGTTCAAAAACATGAAGAACATGATAAGGTGTGAAAAATATGAAGAGCTTGCAAAATTGTCAAAAATATGAGGAGCATGAAACGGTCTGAAAAATAGAAGGAGCATGAAGCGGTCGGAAAAATAGGAGGAGCATGAAGCGGTGTTCAAAAACATGAAGAGCCTGAAAAGTTGTGAAAAATGTGAAGAGTTTAAAAGGTGTCAAAATATGAGGAGCATGAAACGTTCTGAAAAATAGGAGGAGCATGAAGCTGTGCTCAAAAACATAAATAGCCTGAAAATGTGTGAAAAATATGAAGAGCTTCAAAAGGGGTGAAAAATGTGAGGAGCATGAAATGGTCTGAAAAATAGGAGGAGCATGAAGCGGTGTTCAAAAATTTGAAGAGCCTGAAAAGGTGTGAAAAATATGAAGAGCTTCAAAAATTGTCAAAAATATGAGGAGCATGATACGGACTAAAAAATAGGAGGAGGTTGAAATGATGTTCAAAAACATGAAGAGCCTGGAAAGGTGTGAAAAATATGAAGAGCCTCAAATCGTTACAAATATATGAGGAGCATGAAACGGTCTGAAAAATAGGAGGAACATGAAGCGGTGTTGAACAACATGAAGAGCCTGAAAACGTGTGAAAAATATGAAGAGTTTCAAAAGGTGTGAAAAATATGAAGAGCTTCAAAAGGTGTAAAAAATGAGATGAGCATGAAACGGTCTGAAAAATAGGAGGCGCATGAAACGGTCTGAAAAATTAGAGGAGCATGAAACGGTCTGAAAAATAGGAGGAGCATGAAGTGGTGTTGAAAAACATGAAGAGCCTGAAAAGGTGTGAAAAATATGAAGAGCTTCAAAAGGTGTGAAAGATATGAGGAAAATGAAACGGTCTGAAAAATAGGAGGAGCATGAAACGGTCTGAAAAATAGGAGGAGCATGAAACGGTGTCCAAAAACATGAAGAGCCTGAAAGGTTTGAAAAATATGAAGAGCTTCAAAGGCTGTCAAGTATATGAGGAGCATGAAACGGTCTGAAAAATAGGAGGAGCATGAAACTGTCTGAAAAATAGGAGGAGCATGAAAAGGTGTTGAAAAACATGAAGAGCTTTAAAAGGTGTGAAATATAGAAGGAGCTTCAAAAGGTGTCAAAAATATGAGGAGCATGAAACGTTCTGCAAAATAGGAGGAGCATGAAGCGGTGTTCAACAACATGAAGAGCCTGAAAAGTTGTGAAAAATGTGAAGAGCTTAAAAAGGTGTGAAAAATATGAGGAGCATGAAACGTTCTGAAAAATAGGAGGAGCATGAAGCGGTGTTCAAAAACATGAAGAGCCTGAAAAGTTGTGAAAAATGTGAAGAGCTTCAAAAGGTGTCAAAATATGAGGAGCATGAAACGTTCTGAAAAATAGGAGGAGCATGAAGCTGTGCTCAAAAACATGAAGAGCCTGAAAAGGTGTGAAAAATATGAAGAGCTTCAAAAGGTGTGAAAAATGAGAGGAGCATGAAACGGTCTGAAAAATAGGAGGAGCATGAAGCGGTATTCAAAAACTTGAAGAGCCTGAAAAGGTGTGAAAAATATGAAGAGCTTCAAAAGGTGTCAAAAATATGAGGAGCATGAAACGGACTCAAAAATAGGAGGAGCATGAAGCGGTGTTCAAAAACATGAAGAGCCTGGAATGGTGTGAAAATTATGAAGAGCCTCAAACCGTGTCAAATATATGAGGAGCATGAAACGGTCTGAAAAACAGGAGGAGCATGAAGCGGTGTTGAAAAACATGAAGAGCCTGAAAATGTGTGAAAAATATGAAGAGCTTCATAGGTGTGAAAAATATGAAGAGCTTCAAAAGGTGTCAAAAATGAAATGAGCATGAAACGGTCTGATAAATAGGAGGAGCATGAAGTGGTGTTGAAAAACATGACGAGCCTGAAAAGTTGTGAAAAATATGAAGAGCTTCAAAAGGTTTCAAAAATATGAGGAGCATGAAACCGTCTGAAAAATAGGAGGAGCATGAAATCGGGTTCAAATACATGAAGAGACTGAAAAGGTGTGAAAAATATGAAAAACTTCAAAAGGTGTGAAATACATGAGGAACATGAAACGGTCTGATAAATAGGAGGAGCATGAAGGTGTGTTCAAAAATATGAAGAGCCTGAAAAGGTGTGAAAAATATGAAGAGCTTCAAAAGGTGTCAAAAACATGAGGAACATGAAAAGGCCTGAAAATTAGGAGAAGCATGAAGTGGTGTTCAAAATCATGAAGAGCCTGAAAAGGTGTGAAAAATATTAAAAGCTTCAAAAGCTTTCAAATACATGAGGAGCCTGAAACAGTCTGAAAATTAGGAGGGGCATGAAACGGTGCTCAAAAACATGAAGAGCATGAAAAGGTGTGAAAAATATGAAGAGCTTCCAAAATTGTCAAAAATATGAGGAGCATGAAACGGTCTGAAAAATAGAAGGAACATCAAGCGGTCGGAAAAATAGGAGGAGCATGAAGCGGTGTTCAAAAACATGAAGAGCCTGAAAAGCTGTGAAAAATGTGAAGAGTTTAAAAGGTGTCAAAATATGAGGAGCATGAAAAGTTCTGA
The DNA here is from genome assembly GCF_033118175.1 of Dama dama. Classification (NCBI taxonomy): domain Eukaryota; kingdom Metazoa; phylum Chordata; class Mammalia; order Artiodactyla; family Cervidae; genus Dama; species Dama dama. Next base: position 5,113,871 of record NW_026870920.1, on the reverse strand, counting down.
AAAATAGGAGGAGCATGAAGCTGTGCTCAAAAACATGAATAGCCTGAAAAGGTGTGAAAAGTATGAAGAGCTTCAAAAGGGGTGAAAAATATGAGGAGCATGAAATGGTCTGAAAAATCGGAGGAGCAAGAAGCGGTGTTGAAAAACATGAAGAACCTGAAAACGAGTGAAAAATATGAAGAGCTTCAAAAGTTGTGAAAATATGAAGAGCTTCAAACGTGTCAAAAATATGAGGAGCATGAAGCGGTCTGAAAAATAGGAGGAGCATGCAAAGGTGTTGAAAAACATGAAGAGGCTGAGAAGGCGTGAAAAATATGAAGAGGTTCAAAAGGTGTCAAAAATAATAGGAGCATGAAAAGTTCTGAAAAATAGGAGGAGCATGAAATGGTGTTCAAATACATGAAGAGACTGAAAAGGTGTGAAAATTATGAAGAGCTTCAAAAGGTGTGAAATACATGAGGAGCATGAAACGGTCGGAAAAATCGGAGGAGCATGAAGCGGTGTTGAAAAACATGAAGAGCCTGAAAAGGTGTGAAAAATATGAAGAGCTTCAAAAGGTGTCAAAAATATGAGGAGCATGAAACGGTCTGAAAAATAGGAGGAGCATGAAACAGTCGGAAAAATAGGTAGAGCATGAAACGGTGTTGAAAAACATGAAGAGCCTGAAAATGTGTGAAAAATATGAAGAGCTTCAAGTGTTGTCAAAAATATGAGGAGCATGAAACGGTCTGAAAAATAGGAGGAGCATGAACCAGTGTTGAAAAACATGAAGAGCCTGAAAAGTTGTGAAAAATATGAAGAACTTCAAAAGGTGTCAACAATATGAGCAGCATGAAACGGTCTCAAATAAAGGAGGAGGTAGAAACGGTCAGAAAAATAGCTGGAGCATGAAGTGGTGTTGAAAAACATGAAGAGCCTGAAAAGGTGTGAAAAATATGAAAAGCTTCAAATGTAGTCAAAATATGAGGAGCATGAAACGGTCTGAAAAATAGGAGCAGCATGTATCGGTGTTGAAAAACATGAAAAGCCTGAAAGGTGTGAAAAATATGAAGAACTTCAAAAGGTGTCAAAAATATGAGGAGCATGATACGGTCTCAAATATAGGAGTAGCATGAAACGGTCTGAAAAATAGGAGGAGCATGAAGCCGTGTTGAAAAACATGAAGAGCCGGAAAAGGTGTGAAAAGTATGAAGAGCTTCAAAAGGTTTCAAAAATATGAGGAGCATGAAATGGTCTGATAAATAGGAGGAGCATGAAGCGGTGTTGAAAAACCTCAAGCGCCTGAAAAGGTGTGAGAAATATGAAGAGCTTCAAATGTTGTCAAAAATATGAGGAGCATGAAACGGTCTGAAAAATAGGAGTAGCATGAAGGTTTGCTCAAAAACATGAAGAGCCTGAAAAGGTGTGAAAAATATGAAGAGCCTCAAAACGTGTCAAAAATATGAGGAGCATGAAATGGTCTGAAAAAGAGGAGGAGCATGAGCAGAGTTGAAAAACATGAAGAGCCTGAAAAGGTGTGAAAAATACGAAGAGCTTCAAAAGGTGTGAAAAATAGGAGGAGCATGAAGCGGTTTTCAAAAACATGAGGAGCCTGAAAAGGTGTAAAAAATACGAAGAGCTTCAAAAGGTGTCAAAAATATGACGAGCATGAAAGAGTCTGAAAAATAGGAGCAGCATGAAACGGTGTTCAAAAACATGAAGAGCCTGAAAAGTTGAGAAAAATATGAAGAGCTTCAAAAGGTGTGAAAAATAGGAGGAGCATGAAGCGGTGTTCAAAAACATGAAAAGCCTGAAAAGGTGTGAAGAACATGAAGAGTTTCAAAAGGTGTCAAAAATGAGATGAGCATGAAACGGTCTGAAAAATAGGAGGATCATGAAGCGGTATTGAAAATCATGAAGAGCCTGAAAAGGTGTGAAAAATATGAAGAGCTTCAAAAGGGGTCAAAAATATGAGAGGCATGAAACGATCTGAAAAAAAGCAGGAGCATGAAGCCGTGTTCAAAAACATGAAGAGCCTGAAAACGTGTGAAAATTATGAAGAGCTTCAAAAGGTGTGAAATACATGAGGAGCATGAAACTGTCTGAAAAATCGGAGGAGCAAGAAGCGGTGTTGAAAAACATGAAGAACTTGAAAACGAGTGAAAAATATGAAGAGCTTCAAAAGTTGTGAAAATATGAAGAGCTTCAAACGTGTCAAAAATATGAGGAGCATGAAGCGGTCTGAAAAATAGGAGGAGCATGCAAAGGTGTTGAAAAACATGAAGAGGCTGAGAAGGCGTGAAAAATATGAAGAGGTTCAAAAGGTGTGAAAAATATGAAGAGCTTCAAAAGGTGTCAAAAATATCAGGAGCATGAAAAGTTCTGAAAAATAGGAGGAGCATGAAGCGGTGTTCAAAAATATGAAGAGCCTGAAAAGGTGTGAAATATTGGTAGAACTTCATTACGTGTAAAATACATGAGGAGAATGAAACGGTCTGTAAAATAGGAGAAGCATGAAGCGGTGTTCAAAAACATGAAGAGCCTGGAAAAGTGTGAAAAATATGAAGAGCTTCAAAAGATGTGAAAAATATGAGGAGCATGAAACGGTCTGAAAAATAGGAGGAGCAAGAAGCGGTTTTGAAAAACATGAAGAGTCTGAAAAGGTGTGAGAAATATGAAGAGCTTCAATAGGTGTGAAAAATATGAAGAGCTTCAGAAGTTGTGAAGGATATGAAGAGCTTCAAAAGGTGTCAAAAATGAGATGAGCATGAAACGGTCTGAAAAATAGGAGGAGCATGAAGCGGTGTTGAAAAACATGAAGAGCCTGAAAAGGTGTGAAAAATATGAAGAGCTTCAAAAGGTGTGAAAAATATGAGAAGCATGAAACGATCTGAAAAATAGGAGGAGCATGAAGCGGTGTTCAAAAACATGAAGAGACTGAAAAGGTGGGTAAAATACGAAGAGCTTCAAAAGGTGTCAAAAATATGAGGAGCATGAAACGGTCTAAAATTAGGAGGGGCATGAAGCATTGTTCAAAAATATGAAGAGCCTGAAAAGTTGTGAAAAATATGAAGAGCTTCAAAAGGTGTCAAAATTATGAGGAGCAGGAAACGGTCTGAAAAATAGGAGGTTCATGTAGCGGTGTTGAAAAACATGAAGAGCCTGAAAAGGTGTGAAAAATATGAAGAGCTTCAAAAGGTGTGAAAAATAGGAGGAGCATGAAGCGGTTTTTAAAAACATGAGAAGCCTGAAAAGGTGTGAAAAATATGAAGAGCTTCAAAAGGTGTCAAAATATGAGGAGCATGAAACGGTCTGAAAAATAGGAGGAGCATGAAGTGGTGTTGAAAAACATGAAGAGCCTGAAAAGGTGTGAAAAATATGAAGAGCTTCAAAACGTGTCAAAAATATGAGAAGCATGCAACGTTCTGAAAAATAGGAGGAGTAAGAACCGTTATTGAAATACATGAAGAGCCTGAAAACGTGTGAAGAATATGAAGAGCTTCAACAGGTGTGAAGAATATGAAGAGCTTCAAAAGGTGTCAAAAATGAGATGAGCATGAAACGGTCTGAAAAATAGGAGGAGCATGAAGCGGTGTTGAAAAATATGAAGAGCCTGAAAAGGTGTGAAAAATATGAAGAGCTTCAAAAGGTGTGAAATATATGAAGAGCTTAAAATGGTGTCAAAAATGAGATGAGCATGAAACGATCTGAAAAATAGCAGGAGCATGACGCGGTGTTCAGAAACATGAAGTGCCTGAAAAGGTGTGAAAAATATGAAGAGCTTCAAAAGGTGTCAAAATATGAGGAGCATGAACGGTCTGAAAAATAGGAGGAGCATGAAACGGTGTTCAAAAACATGAAGAGCCTGAAAAATGTGAAAAATATGAAGAGCTTCAAAACGTGTCAAAAATATGAGGAGCATGAAACGGTCTGAAAAACTGGAGGAGCATGAAACCTTGTTCAAAAACCTGAAGAGCCTGAAAAGATTTGAAAAATATGAAGAGTTTCAAAAGGTGTGAAATACATGAGAAGCATGAAACGGTGTGAAAAATGGAGGAGCATGAAGCGGTGTTGAAATACATGAAGAGCCTGAAAAGGTGTGAAAAATATGGAGAGCTTCAAAGGTGTCAAAATTATGAGGAGCATGAAAGGGTCTGAAAAATAGGAGGAGCATGCAGCGGGGTTGAAAAACATGAAGAGCCTGAGAAGGTGTGAAAAATATGAAGAGCTTCAAAAGGTATGAAATATACGAAGAGCTCCAAAAGGTGTCAAAAAAGAGATGAGCATGAAACGGTCTAAAAAATAGGAGGAGCATGAAGTTGTGTCCAAAAAAATGAACGGACTGAAAAGGTGTGAAATATATGAAGATTTCAAAAGGTGTCAACAATATGAGAAGCATGAAACGGTCTGAAATATAGGAGGAGGAAGAAGTGATGTTGAAAAACATGAAGAGCCTTAAAAAGTGTGAAAAATATGAAGAGCTTCAAAAGGTGTCAAAAAAGAGATGAGCATGAAACGGTCTGACAAATAGGAGGAGCATGATACAGCGTTGAAAAACATAAAGAGCCTGAAAAGGTGTGAAAAATATGAAGAGCTTCAAAAGGTGTCAAAAATATGACGAGCATTAAATGGTATGAAAAATAGGAGGAGCATGTAACGGTGTTCAAAAACATGAAGAGCCTGAAAGGTATGAAAAATATGCAGAGCTTCAAAACGTCTCAAAAACATGAGGAGCATGAAACGGTCTGAAAAATAGGAGGAGCATGAAACGGTGTTGAAAAACATGAAGAGCCTGAAAAGGTGTGAAAAATATGAAGAGCATGAAAATGTGTGAAAAATATGAGGAGAATGAAACTGTGTTCAAAAACATGAAAATCCTGAAAAGGTGTGAAAAATATGAAGAGCTTCAAAACGTCTCAAAAACATGAGGAGCATGAAACAGTCTGAAAATAGAAGGGGCCTGAAGCGGTGTTCAAAAACATGAAGAGCCTGAAAAGGTGTGAATAGTATGAAGAGCTTCAAAAAGTGTCAAAATATGAGGAGCATGATACGGTCTAAAAATAGGAGGAGCATGAAGCCGTGTTGAAAAATATGACGAGCCTGAAAAGGTGTGAAAAAATATGAAGAGCTTCAAATGGTGTCAAAAATTTGAAGAGCATGAAACGGACTGAAAAAGAGGAGGAGCAAGAAGCGGTTTTGAAAAACATGAAGAGCGTGTAAAGGTGCGAAATATATGAAGAGCTTCAAAAGGTGTCAAAAATATGAGGAACATGAAACGGTGTTCAAAAACATGAAGAGCCTGAAAAGGTGTGAAAAGTATGAAGAGATTCAAAGGGTTTCAAAAATATGAGGAGTATGAAACGGTCTGAAAAATAGGAGGAGCATGAAACGGTGTTCAAAAACATCAAGAGCCTGAAAAGGTTTGAAAAATATGAAGAGCTTGAAAAGGTGGCAAAAATATGAAGAGCATGAAACGGTCTGAAAAATAGGAGGAGCATTAAGCTGTGTTGAAATTCAGGAAGAGCATGAAAAGGTGTGAAATACATGAAGAGCTTCAAAAGGTGTCAAAAATATGAGGAGCATTAAACGGTCTGAAATATAGGAGGAGCATGAAGTGGTGTTCAAAAACGTGAAGAGCCTGAAAAGGTGTGAAAAATATGAAGAGCTTCAAAAGGTGTCAAAAATATGAGGAGCATGAAACGGTCTGAAAAATAGGAAGAGCATGAAATGGTGTTCAAAAACATGAAGAGCCTGAAAAGGTGTGAAATATATGAAGAGCTTCAAAAGCTGTCAAAAATATGAAGAGCATGAAACGGTCTGAAAAATAGGAGGAGCATGAAATGGTGTTCAAAAACATGAAGACTAGGAAAGGTGTGAAAAATATGAAGAGCTTCAAAAGGTGTCAAAAATATCAGGAGCATGAAACGGTCTGAAAAATAGGAGGAGCATGAATCGTTGTTGAAAAACATGAAGAACATGAAAAGGTGTCAAAAATATGAAGAGCTTCAAAAGGTGTCAAAAATATGAGGAGCATGAAACGGTCTGAAAAATAGGAGGAGCATTAAGCAGTGTTGAGAAACATGAAGATCCTGAAAAGCTGTGAATAATATGAAAAGCTTCAAAAGGTGTGAAAAATATGAGGAGCAGGAAACGGTCTTAAAAATAGGAGGAGCATGAAGCGGTGTTGAGAAACATGAAGAGGCTGAAAAGGTGTGAAATATATGAAGAGCTTCAAAAGGTGTCAAAAATATGAGGAGCATGAAACGGCCTGAAAAATAGGTAGAGCATGAAGCGGTGTTGAAAAACATGAAGAGCCTGAAAAGGTGTGAAATATATGATGAGCTTCAAAAGGTGTCAAAAATATGACGAGCATGAAACGCTCTAAAATATAGGAGCAGCATGAAACGGTGTTGAAAAACAGGAAGAGGCAGAAAAGGTGTGAAAGACATGAAGAGCTTCAAAAGGTGTCAAAAATATGAGGTGCATGAAACGGTCTGAAAAGTAGGAGGAGCATGAAGCGGTGTTGAAAACCATGAAGAGCCTGAAAACGTGTGAAAAATATGAAGAGTTTCAAAAGGTGTCAAATATATAGGAGCATGAAACTGTCTGAAAAATAGTATGAGAACGAAACGGTTTTGAAAAAGATGAAGAGCATGAAAACCTGTGAAAAATATGATGAGCTTCAGAAGGTGTCAAAAATATGAGGAGCATGACACGGTCTCAAAAATAGTACGAGCATGAAGCCGTGCTGAAAAACATGAAGAGAATGAAAAGGTGTGAAAAATATGAAGAGCTTCAAAAGGTGTCAAAAATATGAGGAGGATGAAACGGTCTGTAAAATAGGAGGAGCATGAAGCTCTGTGGAAAAACATGAAGAGAATGAAAGGTGTTAAAAATATGAAGAGCTTCAAAAGTTGTCAAAAATATGAGGAGCATGAAACGTTCAGAAAAATAGGAGGAGCATGAAGCGTTGTTTAAAAACGTGAAGAACCTGAAAAGGTGTGAAAAATATGAAGAGCTTCAAAAGGTGTCAAAAATATGAGGACCATGAAACGGTCTGAAAAATAGGAGGAGCATGAAGTCGTGGTGAGAAACAAGAAGAGCCTGAAAAAGTTGTGAAACATATGAGGAGAATGAAACGGTCTGAAAAAGAGGAGGAGCATGAATCAATGTTCAAAAACATGAAGAGCCTGAATAGGTGGGTAAAATATGAAGACCATCAAAAGGTGTCAAAAATATGAGGAGCATGAATCGGTCTGAAAAATAGGAGGAGCATGAAGTTTTGTTCAAAAACATGAAGAGGCTGAAAAGGTGTGAAATATAAGAAGAGCTACAAAAGGTGTGAAAAATATGAAGAGCTTCAAAAGGAGTCAAAAATAAGAAGAGCATGAAACGGTCTGAAAAATAGGAGGAGCATGAAGCGGTTTTGAAAAACATGAAAACTTTGAGAATGTGTGAAAAATATGAACAGCTTCAAAAGGTGTGAAAAATAAGAGGAGCATGAAGCGGTGTTGAAAAACCTGAAGAGCCTGAAAAGGTGTGAAATATATGAAGAGCTTCAAAAGGTGTGAAAAATATGCGGAGCATGAAACAGTCTGAAAAATAGGAGGAGCATGAAGCGGTGTTGAAAAACCTGAAGAGCCTGAAAAGTTGTGAAAAATAGGAAGAGCATCAAAAGGTGTGAATTACATGAGGAGAATGAATGGTCTGAAAAATAGGAGGAGCATGAAGGTGTGTTCAAAAATATGAAGAGCCTGAAAAGGTGTGAAAAATATGAAGAGCTTCAAAAGGTGTCAAAAACATGAGGAACATGAAAAGGCCTGAAAATTAGGAGAAGCATGAAGTGGTGTTCAAAATCATGAAGAGCCTGAAAAGGTGTGAAAAATATTAAAAGCTTCAAAAGCTTTCAAAAACATGAGGAGCCTGAAACAGTCTGAAAATTAGGAGGGGCATGAAACGGTGCTCAAAAACATGAAGAGCATGAAAAGGTGTGAAAAATATGAAGAGCTTCCAAAATTGTCAAAAATATGAGGAGCATGAAACGGTCTGAAAAATAGAAGGAACATCAAGCGGTCGGAAAAATAGGAGGAGCATGAAGCGGTGTTCAAAAACATGAAGAGCCTGAAAAGCTGTGAAAAATGTGAAGAGTTTAAAAGGTGTCAAAATATGAGGAGCATGAAAAGTTCTGAAAAATAGGAGGAGCATGAAGCTGTGCTCAAAAACATGAATAGCCTGAAAAGGTGTGAAAAGTATGAAGAGCTTCAAAAGGGGTGAAAAATATGAGGAGCATGAAATGGTCTGAAAATTAGGAGGAGCATGAAGCGGTGTTCAAAACCTTCAAGAGCCTGAAAAGGTGTGAAAAATATGAAGAGCTTCAAAAATTGTCAAAAATATGAGGAGCATGATACGGACTAAAAAATACGAGGAGCTTGAAACGGTGTTCAAAAACATGAAGAGCCTGGAAAGGTGTGAAAAATATGAAGAGCCTCAAAACGTGTCAAATATATGAGGAGCATGAAACGGTCTGAAAAATAGGAGGAACATGAAGCGGTGTTGAAAAACATGAAGAGCCTGAAAACGTGTGAAAAATATGAAGAGTTTCAAAAGGTGTGAAAAATATGAAGAACTTCAAAATGTGTGAAATACATGAGGAGCATGAAACGGCCTGAAAAATCGGAGGAGCAAGAAGCGGTGTTGAAAAACATGAAGAACCTGAAACGAGTGAAAAATATGAAGAGCTTCAACAGTTGTGAAAATATGAAGAGCTTCAAACGTGTCAAAAATATGAGGAGCATGAAGCGGTCTGAAAAATAGGAGGAGCATGCAAAGGTGTTGAAAAACATGAAGAGGCTGAGAAGGCGTGAAAAATATGAAGAGGTTCAAAAGGTGTGAAAAATATGAAGAGCTTCAAAAGGTGTCAAAAATAATAGGAGCATGAAAAGTTCTGAAAAATAGGAGGAGCATGAAATGGTGTTCAAATACATGAAGAGACTGAAAAGGTGTGAAAATTATGAAGAGCTTCAAAAGGTGTGAAATACATGAGGAGCATGAAACGGTAGGAAAAATCGGAGGAGCATGAAGCGGTGTTCAAAAATATGAAGAGCCTGAAAAGGTGTGAAAAATATGAAGAGCTTCAAAAGGTGTCAAAAATATGAGGAGCATGAAAAGGTCTGAAAAATAGGAGGAGCATGAAGCGGTGTTGAAAAACATGAAGAGCCTGAAAAGGTGTGAAAAATATGAAGAGCTTCAAAAGGTGTCAAAAATATGAGGAGCATGAAACGGTCTGAAAAATAGGAGGGGCATGAAACAGTCGGAAAATTAGGTAGAGCATGAAACGGTGTTGAAAAACATGAAGAGCCTGAAAATGTGTGAAAAATATGAAGAGCTTCAAATGTTGTCAAAAATATGAGGAGCATGAAACGGTCTGAAAAATAGGAGGAGCATGAACCAGTGTTGAAAAATATGAAGAGCCTGAAAAGTTGTGAAAAATATGAAGAACTTCAAAAGGTGTCAACAATATGAGCAGCATGAAACGGTCTCAAATAAAGGAGGAGGTAGAAACGGTCAGAAAAATAGCTGGAGCATGAAGTGGTGTTGAAAAACATGAAGAGCCTGAAAAGGTGTGAAAAATATGAAAAGCTTCAAATGTAGTCAAAATATGAGGAGCATGAAACGGTCTGAAAAATAGGAGGAGCATGTATCGGTGTTGAAAAACATGAAAAGCCTGAAAGGTGTGAAAAATATGAAGAACTTCAAAAGGTGTCAAAAATATGAGGAGCATGATACGGTCTCAAATATATGAGGAGCATGAAACGGTCTGAAAAATAGGAGGAGCATGAAGCCGTGTTGAAAAACATGAAGAGCCGGAAAAGGTGTGAAAAGTATGAAGAGCTTCAAAAGGTTTCAAAAATATGAGGAGCATGAAATGGTCTGATAAATAGGAGGAGCATGAAGCGGTGTTGAAAAACCTCAAGCGCCTGAAAAGGTGTGAGAAATATGAAGAGCTTCAAATGTTGTCAAAAATATGAGGAGCATGAAACGGTCTGAAAAATAGGAGTAGCATGAAGGTTTGCTCAAAAACATGAAGAGCCTGAAAAGGTGTGAAAAATATGAAGAGCCTCAAAACGTGTCAAAAATATGAGGAGCATGAAATGGTCTGAAAAAGAGGAGGAGCATGAGCAGAGTTGAAAAACATGAAGAGCCTGAAAAGGTGTGAAAAATACGAAGAGCTTCAAAAGGTGTGAAAAATAGGAGGAGCATGAAGCGGTTTTCAAAAACATGAGGAGCCTGAAAAGGTGTAAAAAATACGAAGAGCTTCAAAAGGTGTCAAAAATATGACGAGCATGAAAGAGTCTGAAAAATAGGAGCAGCATGAAACGGTGTTCAAAAACATGAAGAGCCTGAAAAGGTGAGAAAAATATGAAGAGCTTCAAAAGGTGTGAAAAATAGGAGGAGCATGAAGCGGTGTTCAAAAACATGAAAAGCCTGAAAAGGTGTGAAAAACATGAAGAGTTTCAAAAGGTGTCAAAAATGAGATGAGCATGAAACGGTCTGAAAAATAGGAGGATCATGAAGCGGTATTGAAAATCATGAAGAGCCTGAAAAGGTGTGAAAAATATGAAGAGCTTCAAAAGGGGTCAAAAATATGAGAGGCATGAAACGATCTGAAAAAAAGCAGGAGCATGAAGCCGTGTTCAAAAACATGAAGAGCCTGAAAACGTGTGAAAATTATGAAGAGCTTCAAAAGGTGTGAAATACATGAGGAGCATGAAACTGTCTGAAAAATCGGAGGAGCAAGAAGCGGTGTTGAAAAACATGAAGAACTTGAAAACGAGTGAAAAATATGAAGAGCTTCAAAAGTTGTGAAAATATGAAGAGTTTCAAACGTGTCAAAAATATGAGGAGCATGAAGCGGTCTGAAAAATAGGAGGAGCATGCAAAGGTGTTGAAAAACATGAAGAGGCTGAGAAGGCGTGAAAAATATGAAGAGGTTCAAAAGGTGTGAAAAATATGAAGAGCTTCAAAAGGTGTCAAAAATATCAGGAGCATGAAAAGTTCTGAAAAATAGGAGGAGCATGAAATGGTGTTCAAATACATGAAGAGACTGAAAAGGTGTGAAAAGTATGAAGAGCTTCAAAAGGTTTCAAAAATATGAGGAGAATGAAATGGTCTGATAAATAGGAGGAGCATGAAGCGGTGTTGAAAAACCTGAAGCACCTGAAAAGGTGTGAGAAATATGAAGAGCTTCAAATATTGGCAAAAATATGAGGAGCATGAAACGGTCTGAAAAATTGGAGTAGCATGAAGATTTGCTCAAAAACATGAAGAGCCTGAAAAGTTGTGAAAAATATGAAGAGCTTCAAAAGGTGTCAAAAATATGAGGAGCATGAAATGGTCGGAAAAATCGGAGGAGCATGAAGCGGTGTTCAAAAATATGAAGAGCCTGAAAAGGTGTGAAAAATTGGAAGAACTTCATTACGTGTAAAATACATGAGGAGAATGAAACGGTCTGTAAAATAGGAGAAGCATGAAGCGGTGTTCAAAAACATGAAGAGCCTGGAAAGGTGTGAAAAATATGAAGAGCTTCAAAAGATGTGAAAAATATGAGGAGCATGAAACGGTCTGAAAAATAGGAGGAGCAAGAAGCGGTTTTGAAAAACATGAAGAGTCTGAAAAGGTGTGAGAAATATGAAGAGCTTCAATAGGTGTGAAAAATATGAAGAGCTTCAGAAGTTGTGAAGGATATGAAGAGCTTCAAAAGGTGTCAAAAGAGATGAGCATGAAACGGTCTGAAAAATAGGAGGAGCATGAAGCAGTGTTGAAAAACATGACGAGCCTGAAAAGTTGTGAAAAATATGAAGAGCTTCAAAAGGTTTCAAAAATATGAGGAGCATGAAACCGTCTGAAAAATAGGAGGAGCATGAAATCGGGTTCAAATACATGAAGAGACTGAAAAGGTGTGAAAAATATGAAAAACTTCAAAAGGTGTGAAATACATGAGGAACATGAAACGGTCTGATAAATAGGAGGAGCATGAAGGTGTGTTCAAAAATATGAAGAGCCTGAAAAGGTGTGAAAAATATGAAGAGCTTCAAAAGGTGTCAAAAACATGAGGAACATGAAAAGGCCTGAAAATTAGGAGAAGCATGAAGTGGTGTTCAAAATCATGAAGAGCCTGAAAAGGTGTGAAAAATATTAAAAGCTTCAAAAGCTTTCAAATACATGAGGAGCCTGAAACAGTCTGAAAATTAGGAGGGGCATGAAACGGTGCTCAAAAACATGAAGAGCATGAAAAGGTGTGAAAAATATGAAGAGCTTCCAAAATTGTCAAAAATATGAGGAGCATGAAACGGTCTGAAAAATAGAAGGAACATCAAGCGGTCGGAAAAATAGGAGGAGCATGAAGCGGTGTTCAAAAACATGAAGAGCCTGAAAAGCTGTGAAAAATGTGAAGAGTTTAAAAGGTGTCAAAATATGAGGAGCATGAAAAGTTCTGAAAAATAGGAGGAGCATGAAGCTGTGCTCAAAAACATGAATAGCCTGAAAAGGTGTGAAAAGTATGAAGAGCTTCAAAAGGGGTGAAAAATATGAGGAGCATGAAATGGTCTGAAAATTAGGAGGAGCATGAAGCGGTGTTCAAAAACTTCAAGAGCCTGAAAAGGTGTGAAAAATATGAAGAGCTTCAAAAATTGTCAAAAATATGAGGAGCATGATACGGACTAAAAAATACGAGGAGCTTGAAACGGTGTTCAAAAACATGAAGAGCCTGGAAAGGTGTGAAAAATATGAAGAGCCTCAAAACGTGTCAAATATATGAGGAGCATGAAACGGTCTGAAAAATAGGAGGAAGATGAAGCGGTGTTGAAAAACATGAAGAGCCTGAAAACGTGTGAAAAATATGAAGAGTTTCAAAAGGTGTGAAAAATATGAAGAGCTTCAAAATGTGTGAAATACATGAGGAGCATGAAACGGTCTGAAAAATCGGAGGAGCAAGAAGCGGTGTTGAAAAACATGAAGAACCTGAAAACGAGTGAAAAATATGAAGAGCTTCAAAAGTTGTGAAAATATGAAGAGCTTCAAACGTGTCAAAAATATGAGGAGCATGAAGCGGTCTGAAAAATAGGAGGAGCATGCAAAGGTGTTGAAAAACATGAAGAGGCTGAGAAGGCGTGAAAAATATGAAGAGGTTCAAAAGGTGTGAAAAATATGAAGAGCTTCAAAAGGTGTCAAAAATAATAGGAGCATGAAAAGTTCTGAAAAATAGGAGGAGCATGAAATGGGGTTCAAATACATGAAGAGACTGAAAAAGTGTGAAAATTATGAAGAGCTTCAAAAGGTGTGAAATACATGAGGAGCATGAAACGGTCGGAAAAATCGGAAGAGCATGAAGCGGTGTTGAAAAACATGAAGAGCCTGAAAAGGTGTGAAAAATATGAAGAGCTTCAAAAGGTGTCAAAAATATGAGGAGCATGAAACGGTCTGAAAAATAGGAGGAGCATGAAACAGTCGGAAAAATAGGTAGAGCATGAAACGGTGTTGAAAAACATGAAGAGCCTGAAAATGTGTGAAAAATATGAAGAGCTTCAAATGTTGTCAAAAATATGAGGAGCATGAAACGGTCTGAAAAATAGGAGGAGCATGAACCAGTGTTGAAAAACATGAAGAGCCTGAAAAGTTGTGAAAAATATGAAGAACTTCAAAAGGTGTCAACAATATGAGCAGCATGAAACGGTCTCAAATAAAGGAGGAGGTAGAAACGGTCAGAAAAATAGCTGGAGCATGAAGTGGTGTTGAAAAACATGAAGAGCCTGAAAAGGTGTGAAAAATATGAAAAGCTTCAAATGTAGTCAAAATATGAGGAGCATGAAACGGTCTGAAAAATAGGAGGAGCATGTATCGGTGTTGAAAAACATGAAAAGCCTGAAAGGTGTGAAAAATATGAAGAACTTCAAAAGGTGTCAAAAATATGAGGAGCATGATACGGTCTCAAATATAGGAGGAGCATGAAACGGTCTGAAAAATAGGAGGAGCATGAAGCCGTGCTGAAAAACATGAAGAGCCGGAAAAGGTGTGAAAAGTATGAAGAGCTTCAAAAGGTTTCAAAAATATGAGGAGCATGAAATGGTCTGATAAATAGGAGGAGCATGAAGCGGTGTTAAAAAAACCTCAAGCGCCTGAAAAGGTGTGAGAAATATGAAGAGCTTCAAAAGGTGTGAAATACATGAGGAGCATGAAACGGTCGGAAAAATCGGAGGAGCATGAAGCGGTGTTCAAAAATATGAAGAGCCTGAAAAGGTGTGAAAAACATGAAGAGCTTCAAAAGGTGTCAACAATATGAGGAGCATGAAACGGTCTGAAAAATAGGAGGAGCATGAAACAGTCGGAAAAATAGGTAGAGCATGAAACGGTGTTGAAAAACATGAAGAGCCTGAAAATGTGTGAAAAATATGAAGAGCTTCAAAAGGTGTCAAAAATATGAGGAGCATGATACGCTCTCAAATATAGGAGGAGCATGAAACGGTCTGAAAAATAGGAGGAGCATGAAACGGTCTGAAAAATAGGAGGAGCATGAACCAGTGTTGAAAAACATGAAGAGCCTGAAAAGTTGTGAAAAATATGAAGAACTTCAAAAGGTGTCAACAATATGAGGAGCATGAAACGGTCTCAAATAAAGGAGGAGGTAGAAACGGTCAGAAAAATAGCTGGAGCATGAAGTGGTGTTGAAAAACATGAAGAGCCTGAAAGGTGTGAAAAATATGGAGAACTTCAAAAGGTGTCAAAAATATGAGGAGCATGAAACGGTCTGAAAAATAGGAGGAGCATGAAGCCGTGTTGAAAAACATGAAGAGCCGGAAAAGGTGTGAAAAGTATGAAGAGCTTCAAAAGGTTTCAAAAATATGAGGAGCATGAAATGGTCTGATAAATAGGAGGAGCATGAAGCGGTGTTGAAAAACCTGAAGCGCCTGAAAAGGTGTGAGAAATATGAAGAGCTTCAAATATTGGCAAAAATATGAGGAGCATGAAACGGTCTGAAAAATTGGAGTAGCATGAAGGTTTGCTCAAAAACATGAAGAGCCTGAAAAGGTGTGAAAAATATGAAGAACTTCAAAAGGTGTGAAAAATATGAGGAGCATGAAATGGTCGGAAAAATCGGAGGAGCATGAAGCGGTCTTCAAAAATATGAAGAGCCTGAAAAGGTGTGAAAAATTGGAAGAACTTCATTACGTGTAAAATACATGAGGAGAATGAAACGGTCTGTAAAATAGGAGAAGCATGCAGCGGTGTTCAAAAACATGAAGAGCCTGGAAAGGTGTGAAAAATATGAAGAGCTTCAAAAGATGTGAAAAATATGAGGAGCATGAAACGGTCTGAAAAATAGGAGGAGCAAGAAGCGGTTTTGAAAAACATGAAGAGTCTGAAAAGGTGTGAGAAATATGAAGAGCTTCAATAGGTGTGAAAAATATGAAGAGCTTCAAAAGTTGTGAAGGATATGAAGAGCTTCAAAAGGTGTCAAAAATGAGATGAGTATGAAACGGTCTGAAAAATAGGAGGAGCATGAAGCGGTGTTCAAAAACATGAAGAGACTGAAAAGGTGGGTAAAATACGAAGAGCTTCAAAAGGTGTCAAAAATATGAGGAGCATGAAACGGTCTAAAATTGGGAGGGGCATGAAGCATTGTTCAAAAATATGAAGAGCCTGAAAAGGTGTGAAAAATATGAAGAGCTTCAAAATGTGTCAAAATTATGAGGAGCAGGAAACGGTCTGAAAAATAGGAGGTTCATGTAGCGGTGTTGAAAAACATGAAGAGCCTGAAAAGGTGTGAAAAATATGAAGAGCTTCAAAAGGTGTGAAAAATAGGAGGAGCATGAAGCGGTGTTCAAACACATGAGAAGCCTGAAAAGGTGTGAAAAATATGAAGCGCTTCAAAAGGTGTCAAAATATGAGGAGCATGAAACGGTCTGAAAAATAGGAGGAGCATGAAGTGGTGTTGAAAAACATGAAGAGCCTGAAAAGGTGTGAAAAATATGAAGAGCTTCAAAACGTGTCAAAAATAGGAGAAGCATGCAACGTTCTGAAAAATAGGAGGAGTAAGAACCGTTATTGAAATACATGAAGAGCCTGAACACGTGTGAAGAATATGAAGAGCTTCAAAAGGTGTGAAAAATATGAAGAGCTTCAAAAGGTGTCAAAAATGAGATGAGCATGAAACGGTCTGAAAAATAGGAGGAGCATGAAGCG
This sequence comes from Dama dama, assembly GCF_033118175.1. Lineage (NCBI taxonomy): Eukaryota > Metazoa > Chordata > Mammalia > Artiodactyla > Cervidae > Dama > Dama dama. The sequence goes on along the minus strand of NW_026870920.1, from coordinate 5,097,653 downwards.
GTGTTGAAAAATATGAAGAGCCTGAAAAGGTGTGAAAAATATGAAGAGCTTCAAAAGGTGTGAAAATTATCAGAAGCATGAAACGATCTGAAAAATAGGAGGATCATGACGCGGTGTTCAGAAACATGAAGTGCCTGAAAAGGTGTGAAAAATATGAAGAGCTTCAAAAGGTGTCAAAATATGAGGAGCATGAACGGTCTGAAAAATAGGAGGAGCATGAAACGGTGTTCAAAAACATGAAGAGCCTGAAAAATGTGAAAAATATGAAGAGCTTCAAAACGTGTCAAAAATATGAGGAGCATGAAACGGTCTGAAAAACGGGAGGAGCATGAAACCTTGTTCAAAAACCTGAAGAGCCTGAAAAGATTTGAAAAATATGAAGAGTTTCAAAAGGTGTGAAATACATGAGAAGCATGAAACGGTGTGAAAAATGGAGGAGCATGAAGCGGTGTTGAAATACATGAAGAGCCTGAAAAGGTGTGAAAAATATGAAGAGCTTCAAAGGTGTCAAAATTATGAGGAGCATGAAAGGGTCTGAAAAATAGGAGGAGCATGCAGCGGGGTTGAAAAACATGAAGAGCCTGAGAAGGTGTGAAAAATATGAAGAGCTTCAAAAGGTATGAAATATACGAAGAGCTCCAAAAGGTGTCAAAAAAGAGATGAGCATGAAACGGTCTAAAAAATAGGAGGAGCATGAAGTTGTGTCCAAAAAAATGAACGGACTGAAAAGGTGTGAAATATATGAAGATTTCAAAAGGTGTCAACAATATGAGAAGCATGAAACGGTCTGAAATATAGGAGGAGCAAGAAGTGATGTTGAAAAACATGAAGAGCCTTAAAAAGTGTGAAAATTATGAAGAGCTTCAAAAGGTGTCAAAATAGAGATGAGCATTAAACGGTCTGACAATTAGGAGGAGCATGATACAGCGTTGAAAAACATAAAGAGCCTGAAAAGGTGTGAAAAATATGAAGAGCTTCAAAAGGTGTCAAAAATATGACGAGCATTAAATGGTATGAAAAATAGGAGGAGCATGTAACGGTGTTAAAAACATGAAGAGCCTGAAAGGTATGAAAAATATGCAGAGCTTCAAAACGTCTCAAAAACATGAGGAGCATGAAACGGTCTGAAAAATAGGAGGAGCATGAAACGGTGTTGAAAAACATGAAGAGCCTGAAAAGGTGTGAAAAATATGAAGAGCATGAAAATGTGTGAAAAATATGAGGAGAATGAAACTGTGTTCAAAAACATGAAAATCCTGAAAAGGTGTGAAAAATATGAAGAGCTTCAAAACGTCTCAAAAACATGAGGAGCATGAAACAGTCTGAAAATAGAAGGGGCCTGAAGCGGTGTTCAAAAACATGAAGAGCCTGAAAAGGTGTGAATAATATGAAGAGCTTCAAAAAGTGTCAAAAATGAGGAGCATGATACGGTCTAAAAATAGGAGGAGCATGAAGCCGTGTTGAAAAATATGACGAGCCTGAAAAGGTGTGAAAAAATATGAAGAGCTTCAAATGGTGTCAAAAATTTGAAGAGCATGAAACGGAGTGAAAAAGAGGAGGAGCAAGAAGCGGTTTTGAAAAACATGAAGAGCGTGTAAAGGTGCGAAATATATGAAGAGCTTCAAAAGGTGTCAAAAATATGAGGAGCATGAAACGGTCTGAAATATAGGAGGAGCATGAAACGGTGTTCAAACACATGAAGGGCCTGAAAAGCTGTGAAAAATATGAAGAGCTTCAAAAGGTGTGAAAAAAACGAGGAGCATGAAATGGTCTGAAAAATAGGAGGAGCATGAAGCGGTGTTCAAAAACATTAAAAGCCTGAAAAGGTGTGAAATATATGAAAAGCTTCAAAAGCTGTCAAAAATATGAGGAGCATGAAAAGGTCTGAAAAATAGGAGAAGCAAGAAATGGTGTTGAGAAACATGAAGAGCCTGAAAAGGTGTGAAAAATATGAAGAGCGTGAAAAGGTGTGAAAAATATGTGGAGCATGAAACTGTGTTCAAAAACATGAAGAGCCTGAAAAGTTGTGAAAATTATGAAGAGCTTCAAAAGGGGTCAAAAATATGAGGAGCATTAAACGGTCTGAAATATAGGAGGAGCATGAAGTGGTGTTCAAAAACGTGAAGAGCCTGAAAAGGTGTGAAAATTATGAAGAGCTTCAAAAGGGGTCAAAAATATGAGGAGCATGAAACGGTCTGAAAATTAGGAGGAACATGAAACCGTGTTCCAAAATATGAAGAGCCTGAAAAGGTGTGAAAAATATGAAGAGCTTCAAAAGGTGTCAAAAATATGAGGAGCAAGAAACGGTCTGAAAATTAGGAGGAGCATGAAGCCGTGTTCAAAAACTTGAAGAGCCTGAAATGGTGTGAAAAATATGAAGAGCTTCAAAAGGTGTCAGAGATTTCAGGAGCAAAAACGGTCTGAAAAATAGGAGCAGCATGATACGGCGTTGAAAAACATAAAGAGCCTGAAAGGTGTGAAAAATATGAAGAGCTTCAAAAGCTGTCAAAAATATGACGAGCATGAAATGGTATGAAAAATAGGAGGAGCATGTAACGGTGTTCAAAAACCTGAAGAGCCTGAAAGGTATGAAAAATATGCAGAGCTTCAAAACGTCTCAAAAACATGAGGAGCATGAAACGGTCTGAAAAATAGGAGGAGCATGAAACGGTGTTGAAAAACATGAAGAGCCTGAAAAGGTGTGAAAAATATGAAGAGCATGAAAATGTGTGAAAAATATGAGGAGAATGAAACTGTGTTCAAAAACATGAAAATCCTGAAAAGGTGTGAAAAATATGAAGAGCTTCAAAACGTCTCAAAAACATGAGGAGCATGAAACAGTCTGAAAATAGAAGGAGCCTGAAGCGGTGTTCAAAAACATGAAGAGCCTGAAAAGGTGTGAATAATATGAAGAGCTTCAAAAGGTGTCAAACATAAGAGGAACAAGAAACGGTGTTCAAAAACATGAAGAGCCTGAAAAGGTGTGAAAAATATGAAGAGCTTCAAAAGGTGTCAAAAATATGAGGAACATGAAACGGTGTTCAAAAACATGAAGAGCCTGAAAAGGTGTGAAAAGTATGAAGAGATTCAAAGGGTGTCAAAAATATGAGGAGTATGAAACAGTCTGAAAAATAGGAGGAGCATGAAACGGTGTTCAAAAATATCAAGAGCCTGAAAAGGTTTGAAAAATATGAAGAGCTTGAAAAGGTGGCAAAAATATGAAGAGCATGAAACGGTCTGAAAAATAGGAGGAGCATTAAGCTGTGTTGAAATTCAGGAAGAGCATGAAAAGGTGTGAAATACATGAAGAGCTTCAAAAGGTGTCAAAAATATGAGGAGCATTAAACGGTCTGAAATATAGGAGGAGCATGAAGTGGTGTTCAAAAACGTGAAGAGCCTGAAAAGGTGTGAAAAATATGAAGAGCTTCAAAAGGTGTCAAAAATATGAGGAGCATGAAACGGTCTGAAAAATAGGAGGAGCATGAATCGTTGTTGAAAAACATGAAGAACCTGAAAAGGTGTCAAAAATATGAAGAGCTTCAAAAGGTGTCAAAAATATGAGGAGCATGAAACGGTCTGAAAAATAGGAGGAGCATTAAGCAGTGTTGAGAAACATGAAGATCCTGAAAAGCTGTGAATAATATGAAAAGCTTCAAAAGGTGTGAAAAATATGAGGAGCAGGAAACGGTCTTAAAAATAGGAGGAGCATGAAGCGGTGTTGAGAAACATGAAGAGGCTGAAAAGGTGTGAAATATATGAAGAGCTTCAAAAGGTGTCAAAAATATGAGGAGCATGAAACGGCCTGAAAAATAGGTAGAGCATGAAGCGGTGTTGAAAAACATGAAGAGCCTGAAAAGGTGTGAAATATATGATGAGCTTCAAAAGGTGTCAAAAATATGACGAGCATGAAACGCTCTAAAATATAGGAGCAGCATGAAACGGTGTTGAAAAACAGGAAGAGGCAGAAAAGGTGTGAAAGACATGAAGAGCTTCAAAAGGTGTCAAAAATATGAGGTGCATGAAACGGTCTGAAAAGTAGGAGGAGCATGAAGCGGTGTTGAAAACCATGAAGAGCCTGAAAACGTGTGAAAAATATGAAGAGTTTCAAAAGGTGTCAAATATATAGGAGCATGAAACTGTCTGAAAAATAGTATGAGAACGAAACGGTTTTGAAAAAGATGAAGAGCATGAAAACCTGTGAAAAATATGATGAGCTTCAGAAGGTGTCAAAAATATGAGGAGCATGACACGGTCTCAAAAATAGTACGAGCATGAAGCCGTGCTGAAAAACATGAAGAGAATGAAAAGGTGTGAAAAATATGAAGAGCTTCAAAAGGTGTCAAAAATATGAGGAGGATGAAACGGTCTGTAAAATAGGAGGAGCATGAAGCTCTGTGGAAAAACATGAAGAGAATGAAAGGTGTTAAAAATATGAAGAGCTTCAAAAGTTGTCAAAAATATGAGGAGCATAAAACGTTCTGAAAAATAGGAGGAGCATGAAGCGTTGTTTAAAAACGTGAAGAACCTGAAAAGGTGTGAAAAATATGAAGAGCTTCAAAAGGTGTCAAAAATATGAGGACCATGAAACGGTCTGAAAAATAGGAGGAGCATGAAGTCGTGGTGAGAAACAAGAAGAGCCTGAAAAAGTTGTGAAACATATGAGGAGAATGAAACGGTCTGAAAAAGAGGAGGAGCATGAATCAATGTTCAAAAACATGAAGAGCCTGAATAGGTGGGTAAAATATGAAGACCTTCAAAAGGTGTCAAAAAAATGAGGAGCATGAATCGGTCTGAAAAATAGGAGGAGCATGAAGTTTTGTTCAAAAACATGAAGAGCCTGAAAAGGTGTGAAATATAAGAAGAGCTACAAAAGGTGTGAAAAATATGAAGAGCTTCAAAAGGAGTCAAAAATAAGAAGAGCATGAAACGGTCTGAAAAATAGGAGGAGCATGAAGCGGTTTTGAAAAACATGAAAACTCTGAGAATGTGTGAAAAATATGAAGAGCTTCAAAAGGTGTGAAAAATAGGAGGAGCATGAAGCGGTGTTGAAAAACCTGAAGAGCCTGAAAAGGTGTGAAATATATGAAGAGCTTCAAAAGGTGTGAAAAATATGCGGAGCATGAAACAGTCTGAAAAATAGGAGGAGCATGAAGCGGTGTTGAAAAACCTGAAGAGCCTGAAAAGTTGTGAAAAATAGGAAGAGCATCAAAAGGTGTGAATTACATGAGGAGAATGAATGGCCTGAAAAATAGGAGGAGCATGAAGGTGTGTTCAAAAATATGAAGAGCCTGAAAAGGTGTGAAAAATATGAAGAGCTTCAAAAGGTGTCAAAAACATGAGGAACATGAAAAGGCCTGAAAATTAGGAGAAGCATGAAGTGGTGTTCAAAATCATGAAGAGCCTGAAAAGGTGTGAAAAATATTAAAAGCTTCAAAAGCTTTCAAAAACATGAGGAGCCTGAAACAGTCTGAAAATTAGGAGGGGCATGAAACGGTGCTCAAAAACATGAAGAGCATGAAAAGGTGTGAAAAATATGAAGAGCTTCCAAAATTGTCAATAATATGAGGAGCATGAAACGGTCTGAAAAATAGAAGGAACATCAAGCGGTCGGAAAAATAGGAGGAGCATGAAGCGGTGTTCAAAAACATGAAGAGCCTGAAAAGCTGTGAAAAATGTGAAGAGTTTAAAAGGTGTCAAAATATGAGGAGCATGAAAAGTTCTGAAAAATAGGAGGAGCATGAAGCTGTGCTCAAAAACATGAAGAGCCTGAAAAGGTGTGAAAAATATGAAGAGCTTCAAAAGGTGTCAAAAATATGACGAGCATTAAATGGTATGAAAAATAGGAGGAGCATGTAACGGTGTTCAAAAACATGAAGAGCCTGAAAGGTATGAAAAATATGCAGAGCTTCAAAACGTCTCAAAAACATGAGGAGCATGAAACGGTCTGAAAAATAGGAGGAGCATGAAACGATGTTGAAAAACATGAAGAGCCTGAAAAGGTGTGAAAAATATGAAGAGCATGAAAATGTGTGAAAAATATGAGGAGAATGAAACTGTGTTCAAAAACATGAAAATCCTGAAAAGGTGTGAAAAATATGAAGAGCTTCAAAACGTCTCAAAAACATGAGGAGCATGAAACAGTCTGAAAATAGAAGGGGCCTGAAGCGGTGTCAAAAACATGAAGAGCCTAAAAGTTGTGAGAAATATGAAGAGCTTCAAAAGGTGTCAAAAATGAGATGAGCATGAAACGGTCTGAAAAATAGGAGTAGTATGAAGCGGTGTTGAAAAACATGAAGAGCCTAAAAAGTTGTGAAAAATATGAAAAGCTTCAAAAGGGGTCAAAAATGAGATGAGCATGAAACGGTCTGAAAAATAGGAGGATCATGTAACGGTGTTGAAAAACATGAAAAGCCTGAAAAGGTGTGAAAAATATGATGAGCTTCAAAAGTTGTCAAAAATATGAGGAGCATGAAACGGTCTGAAAAATAGGAGTAGCATGAAGCTGTGTTCAAAAACATGAAGAGCCTGAAAAGGTGTGAAAAATATGAAGAGCTTCAAAAGGTGTGAAAAATATGAGGAGGATGAAATGGTCTGAAAATTAGGAGGAGCATGAAGCGGTGTTCAAAAAAAAAAGAGCCTGAAAAGGTGTTAAAAATATGAAGAGCTTCAAAAGGTGTAAAAAATATGAGGAGCATGAAACGGTCTGAAATAGAGAAGCAGCATGAAACGGTGTTGAAAAACATGAAGGCCCTCAAAAGGTGTGAAAAATATGAAGAGCTTCAAAATGTGTCAAACATATGAAGAGCATGAAACCGTCTGAAAAATAGGAGGATCATGAAGCAGTGTTCAAAAACATGAAGAGCCTGAAAATGTGTGAAAAATAATCAGAGCTTCAAAATGTGTCAAATATATGAGGAGCATGAAAAGGTCTGAAAAATAGGAGGAGGATGAAACGGTGATTAAAAACATGAAGAGCCTGAAAAGGTGTGAAAAATATGCAGAGCGTCAAAAGGTGTGAAATACATGAGGAGCATGAAACAGGCCGAAAAATAGGAGAAGCATGAAGTGGTGTGGAAAAACATGAAGAGCCTGAAAAGGTGTGAAAAATATGAAGAGCTTCAAAAGAAGTGAAATACATGAGGAGCATGAAACTCTCTGAAAAATAGGAGGATCATGAAGCGGTGATCAAAAACATGAAGAGCCTGAAAAGGTGTGAAAAATATGAAGAGCTTCAAAAGGTGTGAAATACATGAGGAGCATGAAACTCTCTGAAAAATAAGAGGAGCATGAAGCGGGGTTCAAAAACATGAAGAGCCTGAAAATTTGTGAAAAATATGAAAAGCTTCAAAAGGTGTCAAAAATGAGATGAGCATGAAAAGTTCTTAAAAATAGGAGGATCATAAAACGGTGTTGAAAAACATAAAGAGCCTGAAAAGGTGTGAAAAATATGAAGAGCTTCAAAAGGTGTCAAAAATGAGATGAGCAGGAAATGGTCTGAAATATAAGAAGAGCATGAAGCGGTGTTCAAAAACATGAAGAGCCTGAAAAGGTGTGAAAAATATGAAGAGCTTCAAAAGGTGTCAAAAATATGAGGAGCATGAAACGGTCTGAAAAATAGGAGGAGCATGAAGCGGTGTTCAAAAACATGAAGAGCCTGAAAAGTTGTGAAAAATATGAAGAGCTTCAAAAGGTGTCAAAAATATGAGGAGCATGAAGCGGTCTGAAAAATAGGCGGAGCATGAAGCGGTGTTGAAAATCATAAAGAGCCTGAAAAGTTGTGCAAAATATGAAGAGCTTCAAAAGATGTGAAAAATTTGAAGAGCTTCAAAAGGTGTCAAAATGAGATGAGCATGAAACGGTCTGAAAAATAGGAGGAGCATGAAGTGGTGTTGAAAAAAATGAAAAGCCTGAAAAGGTGTGAAATATATGAAGAGCATCAAAAGGTGTGAAAAATATGAAGAGCTTCAAAAGGTTTAAAAAATGAGATGAGCATGAAACGGTCTGAAAAATAGGAGGAGCATGAAGCGGTGTTGAAAAACTTGAAGAGCCTGAAAAGGTGTGAAAAATATGAAGAGCATCAAAAGGTGTGAAAAATATGAAGAGCTTCAAAAGGTTTAAAAAATGCGATGAGCATGAAACGGTCTGAAAAATAGGAGGAGCATCAAGGGGTGTTGAAAAACTTGAAGAGCCTGAAAACGTGTGAAAAATATGAAGAGCATCAAAAGGTGTGAAAAATATGAAGAGCTTCAAAAGGTTTAAAAAATGAGATGAGCATGAAATGGTCTGAAAAATAGGAGGAGCATGAAGTGGTGTTGAAAAAAATGAAGAGCCTGAAAAGGTGTGAAAAATATGAAGAGCTTCAAACGGTGTCAAAAATATGAGGAGCATGAAACGTTCTGAAATATAGGAGGAGCATGAAGCGGTGTTGAAAAACATGAAGAGCCTGAAAAGGTGTGAAAAATATGAAGAGCTTCAAAATGTGTCAAAAATATGAGGAGCAAGAAATCGTCTGAAAAATAGGAGAAACATGAAGCGGTGTTGAAAAACATGAAGAGCCTGAAAAAGTGTGAAAAATATGAAGAGCTTCAAAAGGTGTCAAATATATGAGGAGCATGAAACGGTCAGAAAAATAGGTGGAGCATGATGTGGTGTTGAAAAACATGAAGAGCCTGAAAAGTTGCGAAAAATATGAAGACCTTCAAAAGGTGTCAAAACTATGAGGAGTATGAAAGGGTCTGAAAAATAGGAGGAGCATGAAACGGTGTTCAAAAACATGAAGAGCCTGAAAAGCTGGAAAAATATGAAGAGCCTCAAGGTGTGAAATACTTGAGGAGCATGAATCCGTCTGAAAAATAGGAGGAGCAAGAAGCGGTGTTGAAAAACATGAAGAGCCTGAAAAGGTGTGAAAAATATGAAGAGCTTCAAAAGGTGTCAAAACTATGAGGAGTATGAAACGGTTTGAAAAATAGGAGCAGCATGAAACGGTGTTCAAAAACATGAAGAGCCTGAAAAGGTGTGAAAAAACGAACAGCTTCAAAAGGTGTGAAAAATATGAAGACATTCAAAGGTGTCAAAATTATGAGGAGCAAGAAAAGGTCTGAAAATAGGAGGAGCATGAAGTGGTGTTGAAAAACATGAAGAGCCTGAAAAGGTGTGAAAAATATGAAAAGCTACAAAAGGTGTCAAAAATATTTGGAGCATGAAACGGTCTGAAAAATAGGAGGATCATGAAGCGGTGTTGAAAAACATGAAGAGCCTGAAAAGGTGTGAAAAATATGAAGAGCTTCAAAAGGTGTGAAATATATGAAGAGCTTAAAATGGTGTCAAAAATGAGATGAGCATGAAACGGTCTGAAAAATAGGAGCAGCATGAAACGGTGTTCAAAAACATGAAGAGCCTGAAAAGGTGTGAAAAATATAAAGAGCTTCAAAAGGTGTGAAAAACATGAGGAGAATGAAACGGTCTGAAAAATAGGTGGAGCATGAAACAGTGTTTAAAAACATGAAGAGCCTGAAAAGGTGTGAAAAATATGAAGAGCTCAAAAGGTGCCAAAAATATGAGGAGCATGAAACGGTCTGAAAAATAGGAGCAGCATGAAGTGGTGTTGAAAAATATGAAGAGCCTGAAAAGGTGTGAAATATATGAAGAGCTTCAAAATGTGTCAAAAATATGAGGAGTATGAAACGGTCTGAAAAATAGGAGCAGCATGAAACGCTGTTCAAAATCATGAAGAGCCTGAAAAGGTGTGAAAAATATGAAGAGCTTCAAATGGTGTGAAATACATGAGGAGATTGAAACGGTCTGAAAATAGTAGGAGCATGAAGTGTTGTTCAAAACATGAAGAGCCTGAAAAGGTGTGAAAAATATGAAGAGCTTGAAAAGGTGTGAAAAATATGAAGAGCTTCAAAAGGTGTGCAAAATATGAAGAGCTTCAAGAGGTGTAAAAAATGAGATGACCATGAAATGGTCTGCAAAATAGGAGGAGCATGAAACGGTCTGAAAAATGGGAGGAGCATGAAACGGTCTTAAAAATAGGAGGGGCATGAAGCAGTGTCAAAAACATGGAGAGCCTGAAAAGGTGTGAAAAATAGGAGGAGCATGAAACGGTCTCAAAAATAGGAGGAGCATGAAGTGGTGTTCAAAAACATGGAGAGCCTGAAAACGTGTGAAAAATATGAAGAGCTTCAAACGGTGTCAAAAATAAGAGGAGCATGAAACGGTCTGAAAAATAGGAGAAACATGAAGCGGTGTTGAAAAACATGAAGAGCCTGAAAAAGTGTGAAAAATATGAAGAGCTTCAAAAGGTGTCAAATATATGAGGAGCATGAAACGGTCAGAAAAATAGGTGGAGCATGATGTGGTGTTGAAAAACATGAAGAGCCTGAAAAGTTGCGAAAAATATGAAGACCTTCAAAAGGTGTCAAAACTATGAGGAGTATGAAAGGGTCTGAAAAATAGGAGGAGCATGAAACGGTGTTCAAAAACATGAAGAGCCTGAAAAGCTGGAAAAATATGAAGAGCCTCAAGGTGTGAAATACTTGAGGAGCATGAATCCGTCTGAAAAATAGGAGGAGCAAGAAGCGGTGTTGAAAAACATGAAGAGCCTGAAAAGGTGTGAAAAATATGAAGAGCTTCAAAAGGTGTCAAAACTATGAGGAGTATGAAACGGTTTGAAAAATAGGAGCAGCATGAAACGGTGTTCAAAAACATGAAGAGCCTGAAAAGGTGTGAAAAAACGAACAGCTTCAAAAGGTGTGAAAAATATGAAGACATTCAAAGGTGTCAAAATTATGAGGAGCAAGAAAAGGTCTGAAAATAGGAGGAGCATGAAGTGGTGTTGAAAAACATGAAGAGCCTGAAAAGGTGTGAAAAATATGAAAAGCTACAAAAGGTGTCAAAAATATTTGGAGCATGAAACGGTCTGAAAAATAGGAGGATCATGAAGCGGTGTTGAAAAACATGAAGAGCCTGAAAAGGTGTGAAAAATATGAAGAGCTTCAAAAGGTGTGAAATATATGAAGAGCTTAAAATGGTGTCAAAAATGAGATGAGCATGAAACGGTCTGAAAAATAGGAGCAGCATGAAACGGTGTTCAAAAACATGAAGAGCCTGAAAAGGTGTGAAAAATATGAAGAGCTTCAAAAGGTGTGAAAAACATGAGGAGAATGAAACGGTCTGAAAAATAGGTGGAGCATGAAACAGTGTTTAAAAACATGAAGAGCCTGAAAAGGTGTGAAAAATATGAAGAGCTCAAAAGGTGCCAAAAATATGAGGAGCATGAAACGGTCTGAAAAATAGGAGCAGCATGAAGTGGTGTTGAAAAATATGAAGAGCCTGAAAAGGTGTGAAATATATGAAGAGCTTCAAAATGTGTCAAAAATATGAGGAGTATGAAACGGTCTGAAAAATAGGAGCAGCATGAAACGCTGTTCAAAATCATGAAGAGCCTGAAAAGGTGTGAAAAATATGAAGAGCTTCAAATGGTGTGAAATACATGAGGAGATTGAAACGGTCTGAAAATAGTAGGAGCATGAAGTGTTGTTCAAAACATGAAGAGCCTGAAAAGGTGTGAAAAATATGAAGAGCTTGAAAAGGTGTGAAAAATATGAAGAGCTTCAAAAGGTGTGCAAAATATGAAGAGCTTCAAGAGGTGTAAAAAATGAGATGACCATGAAATGGTCTGCAAAATAGGAGGAGCATGAAACGGTCTGAAAAATGGGAGGAGCATGAAACGGTCTTAAAAATAGGAGGGGCATGAAGCAGTGTCAAAAACATGGAGAGCCTGAAAAGGTGTGAAAAATAGGAGGAGCATGAAACGGTCTCAAAAATAGGAGGAGAATGAAGTGGTGTTCAAAAACATGGAGAGCCTGAAAACGTGTGAAAAATATGAAGAGCTTCAAACGGTGTCAAAAATAAGAGGAGCATGAAACGGTCTGAAAAATAGGAGGAGCATGAAGCAGTGTTGAAAAACATGAAGAGCCTGAAAAGGTGTGAAAAATATGTAGAGCTTCAAAAGTTGTGAAAAATATGAAGAGCTTCAAAAGTTGTAAAAAATGAGATGAGCATGAAACGGTCTGTAAAATAGGAGGAGCATGAAGCGGTGTCAAAAACTTGAAGAGCCTGAAAAGGTGTGAAAAATATGAAAAGCTTCAAAAGGTGTGAAAAATATGAGGAGCATGAAACGGTGAAAAATAGGAGGAGCATAAAGTGATGTTCAAAATCATGAAGAGCCTGAAAAGGTGTCAAAAATATGAAGAGCTTTAAAAGGTGTCAAAAATATGAAGAGCATGAAACGTTCTGAAAAAATAGTAGCATGAAACGGTGTTCAAAAACATGAAGAGCTTGGAAATGTGTGAAAAATATGAAGAGCATCAAAACGTGTCAACATTATGAGGAGCATGAAACGGTCTGAAAAATAGGAGGAGCATGAAGCAGTATTAAAAACATGAAGAGCCTGAAAACCTGTGGAAAATATTAAGAGCTTCAAAAGGTGTGAAAAATATGAAGAGCTTCAAAAGGTGTGAAAAATGAAAGGAGCATGAAAAGGTCTGAAAAATAGGAGGAGCATGAAGAGGTGTTCCAAAACATGAAGAGCCTGAAAAGATTTGAAATATATGAAGAGCTTCAAAATGTGTCAAAATTATAAGGAGCATGAAATGTTCTGAAAAATAGAGGAGCATGAAGCGGTGTTGAAACACATGAACAGCCTGAAAAGGTGTGAAAAATATGAAGAGCTTCAAAAGGTGTCAAAAATATGAGGAGCATGAAACGGTCTGAAAATAGGAGGAGCATGAAGCGGTGTTGAAAAACATGAAGAGCCTGCAAAGGTGTGAAAAATATGAAGAGCTTCAAAAGGAGTGAAAAATATGAAGAGCTTCAAAAGGTGTCAAAAATGAGATGAGCATGAAACGGTCTGAAAAATAGGAGGAGCATGAAGTGGTGTTGAAAATCATGAAGAGCCTGAAAAGGTGTGAAATATATGAAGAGCTTCAAAAGTTGTCAAAAATATGAGGAGAATGAAACAGTCTGAAAATTGGAGGAGCATGAAGCCGTGTTGAAAAACATGAAGAGCCTGAAAAGTGTGAAAAATACGAAGATTTTCAAAAGGTGTCAAAAATATGAGGAGCATGAAACACTCTGAGAAATAGGAAAATCATGAAGCGGTGTTGAAAAACATGAAGAGCCAGAAAAGGTGTGGAAAATATGAAGAGCTTCAAAAGGTGTCAAAAATATGAGGAGCATGAAACGGTTGGAAAAATAGAGGAGCATGAAACGGTGTTCAAAAACGTGAAGAGCCTGAAAAGGTGTGAAAAATATGAAGAACTTCAAAAGGTGTGAAAAATGTGAAGAGTTTCAAAAGGTGTCAAAAATGAGATGAGCATGAAATGGTCTGAAAAATAGGAGGACATTAAGTGGTGTTGAAAAAAATGAAGAGCCTGAAAAGGTGTGAAAAATATGAAGAGCTTCCAAAATTGTGAAAATATGAGGAGAATGATACGGTGAAAAATAGGAGGAGCAAGAAACGGTCTGAAAAATAGGAGGAGCATGAAGCGGTGTTCAAAAACATGAAGAGCCTGAAAAGGTGTGAAAAATATGAAGAGCTTGCAAAATTGTAAAAATATGAGGAGAATGAAACGGTCTGAAAAATAGAGGGAGCATGAAACGGTTTGAAAAATAGGAGGAGCATGAAACGCTGTTGAAAAACATGAAAAGCCTGAAAAGGTGTGAAAAATAGGTGGAGCTTCAAAACGTGTCAAAAATATGAGGAGCATGAAACTGTCTGAAAAAAAGGAGGAGAATGAAGCGATGTTGACAAACATGAAGAGCCTGAATAGGTGTGAAAAATATGAAGAGCTTCAAAAGATGTCAAAAATATGAGGAGCATGAAACGGTCTGAAAAATAGGAGGAGCATGAAGCGGTGTTGAAAAACATGAAGAGCCTGAAAAGGTGTGAAAAATATGAAGAGTTAAAAGTTGTCAAAAATATGAGCAGCATGAAACGGTCTGAAAAATATGAGGAGCATGAAGCGGTCGTCAAAAACATGAAGAGCTTGAAAAGGTTTGAAAAGTATAAAGAGCTTCAAAAAGTGTCAAAAATATGAGGAGCATGAAACGGTCTGAAAAATAGGAGGAGAATGAAGCGGTGTTGGAAAACATGAAGATCCTGAAAAGGTGTGTGTAATATCAAGAGCTTCAAAAGGTGTCAAAAATATGAGGAGCATGAAACGGTCTGAAAAATAGGAGGAGCATGAAATGGTTTTGAAGAAGATGAAGAGCTTGAAAAGGTGTGAAATATATGAAGAGCTTCAAAAGGTGTCAAAAATATGAGGAGCATGAAACAGTCAGAAAAATAGGAGGAGCATGAAGCAGTCGTCAAAAATCATGAAGAGCCTGAAAAGGTGTGAAAAATTTGAGGGATTCAAAAGGTGTCAAAAATATGAAAAGCTTGAAGCTTCTGAAAGATAGGAGGAGCATGAAGCGGTCCTCAAAAACATGAAGAGCGTGAAAAGGTGTGAAAAATATGAAGAGCTTCAAGGTCTCAAAAATATGAGGAGCATGAAACGGTCTGTAAAATAGGAGGAGCATGAATCGGTGTTGAAAAACATGAAGATCCTGAAAAGGTGTGAAAAATATGAAGAGCTGCAAAAAGTGTCAGAAATATGAGGAGCATGAAAGTGTCTGAAATACAGGAGAAGCATGAAGCGGTGGTCAAAAAGATGAAGAGCCTGAAAAGGTGTGAAAAATATGAAGGGCTTAAAACGTGTGAAAAATATGAGGAGCATGAAAAGTTCTGAAAAATAGGAGGCACATGAAAAGGTGGTCAAAAACATGAAGAGCCTGAAAAGGTGTGAAAAATATGAAGAGCTTCAAAAGGTGTCAAAATATGAGGAGCATGAAACGGTCTGAAATATAGGAGGAGCATGAAGCGGTGTTCAAAAAGATGAAGACCTGAAAAGGTGTGAAAAATATGAAGGGCTTAAAGGTGTCAAAAATATGAGGAGCATGAAGCGGTCAGAAACATAGGAGGAGCATGAAACGGTGGTCACAAACATTAAGAGCCTGAAAAGCTGTGAAAAATATGAAGAGCTTCAAAAGATGTCAAAAATATTAGGAGCGGGAAACGGTCTGAAAAATAGGAAGAGCATGAAGCGGTGGTCAAAAACAAGAAAGGAATGAAAATTTGTGAAAAATATGAAGAGCTTCAAAAGGTTTGAAAAATATGAAGAACTTCAAAAGGTGTCAAAAATTAAATGAGCATGAAACGGTCTGAAAAATAGGAGGTGCATGAAGCGGTGTTGAAAATCATGAAGAGCCTGAAAAGGTGTGAAAAATATGAAGAGCTTCAAAAGATGTACAAAATGAGATGTGCATGAAACGGGCTGAAAAATCGGAGGAGCATGACGTGGTGTTGAAAAACATGAAGAGCCTGAAAATGTGTGAAATATATGAACAGCTTCCAAATGTGTCAAATATATGAGGAGCATGAAACGGTCTGAAAAATAGCAGGAGCATGAAGCGATGTTGAAAAACATGAAGAGCCTGAAAATGTGTGAAAAATATGAAGAACTTCAAAAGGTGTCAAAAATATGAGGAGCATGGAACGGTCTGAAAAGTTGGAGGAGCATGAAGTCGTTGTGAAAAACATGAAGAACCTGAAAAGGTGTGCAAAATATGAAGAGCTTCAAAAGGTGTGAAATTCATGAGGAGATGAAACGGTCTGAAAAATAGAAGGGGCATGAAGCGGTGTTCAAACACATGCAGAGACTGAAAAGGTGCCAAAAATATGAAGAGCTTCAAAAGGTGTCAAAAATATGAAGAGCTTCAAAAGGTGTCAATAATGAGATGAGAATGAAACGGTCTGAAAAATAGGAGGAGCATGAAGTGGTGTTGAAAAAAATGAAGAGCCTGAGAAGTTGTGAAAAATATGAAGAGTTTCAAAAGACGTGAAAAATATGAAGAGCTTCAAAAGATATAAAAAATGAGATGAGCATGAAATGGTCTGAAAAATAAGAGGAGCATGAAGCGGTGTTGAAAAACATGAAGAGTCTGAAAAGGTGTGAGAAATATGAAGAGCTTCAACAGGTGTCAAAATTATTAGGAGCATGAAAGGGTCTGCAAAAAAGGAGAAGCATGAAGTGGTGTTGAAAAACATGAAGAGCCTGAAAAGGTGTGAAAAATATGAAGAGCTTCAAAAGGTGTGAAAAATATGAGGAGCTTGAAACGTTCTGAAAAATAGGAGGATCAAGAAACGGTGTTCAAAAACATGAAGAGGCTGAAATGGTGTGAAAAATATGAAGAGCTTTAAAAGGTGTCAAAATATGAGGAGCATGAAACGTTCTGAAAAATAGGAGGATCAAGAAACGGTGTTCAAAAACATGAAGAGGCTGAAATGGTGTGAAAAATATGAAGAGCCTCAAAAAATGTCAAACATATAAGGAGTATGAAATGGTCTCAAAAATAGGAGGAGCATGAAGCGGTCTTGAAAACCATGAAGAGCCTGAAACCGTGAGAAAAATAAGAAGAGCTTCAAAAATGTGAAAAATATGAAGAGCTTCAAAAGGTATGAAAAATATGAAAAGCTTCAAAAGTTGTCAAAAATTAGATGAGCATGAAACGGTCTGAAAAATAGGAGGTGCATGAAGCTGTGTTGAAAATCATGAAGAGCCTGAAAAGGTGTGAAAAATATGAAGAGCTTCAAAAGCTGTGAAAAATATGAAGAGCTTCAAAAGGTGTCAAAAATATGAGGAGCATGAAATGGACGGAAAAATAGGAGGAGCATGAAACGGTGTTGAAAAACATGAAGAGCCTGAAAATGTGTGAAAAATATGTAGAGCTTCAAAAGGTGTGAAAAATAAGAAGAGCTTCAAAAGATGTAAAAAATGAGATGTGCATGAAACAGACTGAAAAATCGGAGGAGCATGACGTGGTGTTGAAAAACTTGAAGAGCCTGAAAATGTGTGAAATATATGAACAGCTTCAAAATGTGTCAAATATATGAGGAGCATGAAACGGACTGCAAAATAGCAGGAGCATGAAGCGGTGTTGAAAAACATGAAGAGCCTGAAAAGGTGTGAAAAATATGAAGAGCTTCAAAAGGTGTGAAAAATATGAACAGCTTCAGAGCACCGGAAGCCGCTCCCCTGAGAGGCTGCGGACCCAGAGCGGCGGCCGCCGGTCCAGGCGCCATGGCTGCGGAGCGGACCTTGCCGCTGGGAGGCTCTGGCGGCCCGAGCGCGCCTAGTTGGTGTGAGCCCGGCGCGAGGTCCCGTGCCCTGGGGCGCTCGCTCAGGTAAATTTTTCCATAACCTTATGGAGAGAAAGGACTTTGAGACATGGCTTGATAACATTTCTGTTACATTTCTTTCTCTGACGGACTTGCAGAAAAATGAAACTCTGGATCACCTGATTAGTCTGAGTGGGGCAGTCCAGCTCAGACACCTCTCCAATAACCTGGAGACTCTGCTCAATCGGGACTTCCTCACACTCCTTCCCCTGGAGCTCAGTTTTTATTTGTTAAAATGGCTCGACCCTCAGACTTTACTCATGTGCTGCCTCGTCTCTAAACAGTGGAATAAGGTGATAAGTGCCTGTACAGAGGTGTGGCAGACCGCCTGTAAAAATTTGGGCTGGCAGATAGATGATTCTGTTCAGGACGCTTTGCACTGGAAGAAGGTTTATTTGAAGGCTATTTTGAGAATGAAGCAACTGGAGGACCATGAAGCCTTTGAGACCTCATCTTTAATTGGACACAGTGCCAGAGTGTATGCACTTTACTACAAAGATGGACTTCTGTGTACAGGGTCAGATGACTTGTCTGCAAAACTGTGGGATGTGAGCACAGGGCAGTGTGTTTATGGCATCCAGACGCACACTTGTGCTGCGGTGAAGTTTGATGAGCAGAAGCTTGTGACAGGCTCCTTTGACAACACCGTGGCCTGCTGGGAATGGAGCTCCGGAGCCAGGACCCAGCACTTCCGGGGGCACACGGGGGCGGTGTTTAGTGTTGACTACAATGACGAACTGGACGTCTTGGTGAGTGGCTCTGCAGACTTCACCGTGAAAGTATGGGCTTTATCTGCTGGGACATGCCTGAACACTCTCACCGGGCACACAGAATGGGTCACCAAGGTGGTCTTGCAGAAGTGCAAAGTCAAGTCTCTCTTGCACAGCCCTGGAGACTACATCCTCTTAAGTGCAGACAAATATGAGATCAAGATTTGGCCAATTGGGAGAGAAATTAACTGTAAGTGCTTAAAGACGTTGTCTGTCTCTGAGGATAGAAGTATCTGCCTGCAGCCAAGTCTTCATTTTGATGGCAAATACATTGTCTGTAGTTCGGCACTGGGCCTCTACCAGTGGGACTTCGCCAGTTATGATATTCTCAGGGTCATCAAGACTCCGGAGATAGCAAACCTGGCCTTGCTTGGCTTTGGAGACATCTTTGCCCTGCTGTTTGACAACCGCTACCTGTATATCCTGGACTTGTGGACAGAGAGCCTGATTAGCCGCTGGCCTCTCCCCGAGTATAGGAAGTCCAAGAGGGGCTCCAGCTTCCTGGCGGGTGAAGCGTCCTGGCTGAACGGACTGGACGGGCACAACGACACGGGCCTGGTCTTCGCCACCAGCATGCCCGACCACAGCATCCACCTGGTGCTGTGGAAGCAGCACGGCTGACGTGGGGCGCCGGGGCTGCGGCCCTGGCGCACGGCCCCTGGCAGCCACCTGCATGAACCAAAGTTCTCACCTCACGGCATCATCACGCAGCGCACAATCACTATCTGTTTGCCGGGGCCGGGGCTCGGGGCGGGGGGCTCGTCTTGTGGACACACACCGCAGCACGCTGACGGGGCGCACCGTTGGCTTCATGTGTTCCTAGTTTGTGGTCAGTGTGAGAGGCTTCGTCTGGGGTTCATCATTTATTTGTCCTTAGTTATGTGGGTCCGTGTGAGAGGCTGCATCTGGGGTTCATCTTTCTTGAATATTGGTTTTAAGTAAAGAAATTTAAATGGCTCATTAATCTGCTAATTGGTTGCCTATAAAAACACAGTCTATTATTAAAGCTTTTTACCATTGCCTTTTTCTCTTTTGAAATTGAAGCAAAGGTGCTATGATGTTGTTACAGCAACTTTTCTCACATGGGGCTTAGCTTTTATAACGACCCGTGTTATAAAGACCACCAAGTTCTGTGACATTCATGCTCTCCACCAAATACCAGTTCTAAAGAAAATGTCTTCAGTGCAAATCCAGTTCTATAGATTGATGGTTTGTGACACGTTTTAAGCCCTCATTCTTGTCAGAGCCAAGGTCGGCCGTGTCTGAGATGCACGAAGTTCTGTAGTCTTTGTTTCTGTGGAACAAGCTGGCTGGGTCACCTGCCACCTCCATGACTGCGTAGAGGGGACACGGTTCAGTGGAAGGCGCCAAGCTGGCAGACTGAAGCCTGGCTCTGTTCCCTAGGAGCCCCGCAGCCCAGGAGTGCAGTTCTCTGGCCCCGTTTTCTGTGTCTGTATAGCTAGTTGTTAGGCTGTCATTTGATTTCTGGGATTCTTTCTGGTCCTGTGTCTGCCGAGCTGTGCAAAAGTTGATGCTTCAGTTTTGTCCGATTGCTAATTCGTTGTTTCTTGGCATGATGATCTTGGAGATCATCTATAAATGAAACCACTGATACAAAGTTGTCATCTATAAGGAAATCAAACATGCAAAAAAAAAGAATGGATAAAAGGGAATGTGGAAAATGTTAACATAGTCTGCTTTAAAAACTGTATGCAGTTGGTGGAAGAAGTGCTGAGAGGAGTTGGGGTTCTCTGGAGAGGCAGGGTGTGCCAGTTCAGAGGGAGAGGTCCCTGACCCTGACGCTCCGTCCTCCGCTGTCTCTCTCTTGATGGGTTGCCTCAGGCAGGCTAACTTTCTGTTGAAAGTGAAGGACTTGCGCTAGATTGGGGTTTGCAAACTCACAGGCCCGGGGAGCCATGCAGAGAGCATAGGTGAGCGCCGCCCTCCGGGCAGGATGGAGCTGTACCAGGGGACGCTCCTCTGACGGGCGGTTTCAGAGCCCTGCCTGCCACGCGGGAGGAAGCCCAGCGTTGCACAGGCCTTCTGATGTGTCAGGTGGAGCTAGGCCTCCAGAATTGTGTTTATAATTCCCTAATTTTAAAAATGTGGACAATGACTTGGAGATCATGTGAAATGCAGTGGGCTAATAAACGAAGCGAGTCTGCAGGCTGCCAGTTCACATTCCCCACCTTCTCATTCCTGCAGAGTAGGCGAGGCTGTGATTCGACAGTGGCGGTGTTTTAATGTAATTGTCACAAACATTAGGGAGACAGTCTAGGGAACGAGTGTTGGGAAGAATTTAAGAGTTCCCAGTTGTGTGACAGAGGAGTGAGGAGGGGGCGTTTCAGTCACTGACCTCCAGGAAAGTATTAATAGTTAGAAGATGAATTTAAGAGCTGGAGCCTGAGTGGGAGGCCCTGCCTGGGAATATGAGGGATTCTTTCTTCTTGTTAACTTTGATATTAACCCATTTTTCAGGTAGGAAAAGGGTTGCTGGTAGAGCTGAGAATGATTCAAAGTACAGGGGGAACACCACACTCCCAAATCCTATCACCCTAGAGCCTGACAACAGACCTCCAAATGCTGCAAAGTCAGGGTTTATGAGAACTGACGGTTGCTCCCAAGGATGGATTTAGGTAATATCCATGCCGAGACTCTGAGGAAATCAGGTGAAAGAACAAGATCTTCATACCCCAAATCCATCTCACATTGATTTCTGTGGGTGAGTGCTGCTTGGTCCTTTTAAGAAATGGGACTAGGTTCAAAGCTGGAATCTACTTCTCAGGAAACCCAGGAGGCTTTGGGCCACGGTGAGGGGAAATGACTTTTCTCATTTTCATCCACCTGGAACATGAAACTGAGATCACAGGTCTAATGATCATCCGTAGTCCCACCTCACCTTCCGACATACATCCAGTTGCTTTAAAGACCACGCGATTATGTAGTCATCTGTGGGGAAACTTTGAAATGACAGACCTAAAGCTTGTATGGCAGGCCCCGTCTCCTTTCGGTTTTCAGTGGCGAGTACCAAGGTTACCACCGAGGTGGCGCAGCTGATTCTGACCTCGGTGCTCAGAGCCCTGCCTTCATCCCTCTTCGTATAGTGTTGCGGTCCATAGAGTCAGAGCCACGGTTTTTCCAGTAGTCATGTACAGATGTGAGAGTTGGACCATAAATAAGGCTGAGCACCAAAGAACTGATGCTTTTGAATTGTGGTGATGGAGAAGACTCTTGAAGTCCCTTGGACAGCCAGGAGATCAATCAATCCTAAAGGAAATCAACCCTGAATATTCACTGAAAGGACTGATGCTGAAGCTGAGGCTCCAATTCTTTGGCCACCTGATGCAAAGAGGCAACTCATTAAGAGAAGACCCTGATGTTGAGAAAGATTGAAGGCAAAAGGAGAAGGGGGCTGAAGAGATAGTTTGATAGCATCACTGACTCAGTGGACATGAATTTGAGCAAACTCTGGGAGATAGTGGAGGACAGAGGAGGAGCCTGGCGTGCTGCATGCAGTCCATGGTGTGGCAAAGAGTTGGACACGACTTAGTGACTAAACAACAACAACTTCTATAAAAATGGAAAACCGACCCATCCTTTGGAAAAGAATAAAGCGAGGTGGGGAGTTGAGCACAGTGGATAGGGGTAACTCAGGCTCCTTTCACAGAGTTGGGGGCGCTCTTTCCCGGACACTGACTTCTGCTTCCGTAGCTCAGAGGCTAGGGATTTGCCTTTGCTGCTTCTTTTGTGAGTATTCTCATTTCTGAAAAATTCTTAGGTCATGAACAGATAGACTCCATCTTTCTTCCCGAGCATTGGATTTCTCCAGTAACCCTGGTGTGGTAGAAGGTGGGGTGGCTGTCAGCTCAGGTCTCTGGAGGGACTCATAAGAACTTGGGGCTCTGGGGAGAGGATGGGGTCCGAGAGAGCTGAGGGGGTGTGAGGTTTCAGCAGACTTGGTTCCCATTCCAAAGGAAGCTGGTTCCCCCCCCACAGCAAACCCCATTATTTGAAGAATATAATAAGTGATGTCAACAGCTGGGTTTCACCTGACATCTTAGACCTATCAGAGAAGTAGGAAGAAAGACTTCCTCCAGGGGAGGGGCTTGACTTTGAACAAATCCCACAGGAAGTACACATGTTTGAATAGCTTTTAAGTGGAGGAAAGGGAATGTTGCTATTCGGTTTTAAGGTGTGCACTTCCTTTTTCCTAGTTCAAAGTTACTCTGTTCTGGCCATTGGGAGTGCTCAGGAAAACATGAGTGAGGGTCATGTGATCATGCTAGTGTTTGCTCTCGGGAGAATGTTGAGTGCTCTGCATTTGTAAAACATCTTAGGGAGAAAAGAAGTACTTTTGCAAACAGTATTATGTTAGTCATGCAGAAATCGTTGCTGTCAGGTGAGGCGTTTCAGCTGAACAGAAGCGGCTAAGGAGAGGAGCCCAGCTTGATGCGTTACTTTGGCCAAACCCAGCCAACCCCTGAAGCCGTGGTGGTTGCCCCGACTTCTGGGGTGCCTAGAGATGGGTCTCTCCACCGTCTCACATCTGGCTCTCCATGCCTCCTTGTCTGGGCCTCTGCCGGGCCCTGGCATCCGAACCGCTTGCCGTTGCCTGTAGGGAAGCGTGTAGTCAGACTGCTGCCCTGGGAGGCAGCCTGCGCCAGGGCGCACTCTCCGCTTTCCTTCAGCGCCACGGGGTTGTCAGCGTAGGGGAGAGGCCCCAGGTCCGTCCCCGACACAGCCTTCCTACCTGCTTATGCTGGTGCTTGCCAAGGTTTGAGGGGACCAAGACCCTCTTGAGAATTCTGCAGTCCCTAGACAGTGTCTGACAGAGGGGCCAGGTTAGCACTCCCGACACAAGTGCCTGCCGGCCACCTCTGTGTCCTGATCTGCAGCTCCCTGCGCTTGCTCTAGGAAATGGGATTTCTTTCAGGATAAGTCACCAGATGGATTACCAGTTACCTTTGTACCACTCCCTTCAGCCTGATGAGGCTGAGTGACCGTGCTCGGTGCAAAAAGGTGTTTTGCTATCAAGTCGTTTCTGTGTGTATCCAGTCTCCCCCAGTTGCTTAAAACTTGTGTTACAGTCTTGACTAGTGTGAACATACTTAATGGTTGCAGCTTAAGAGACCCAGCTAACTTCAACTCTTCATGAATGTACTCAAATAAAAATGTGTTTTTGCATATTTAAAAAAAAAAAAAGAAAAATATGAACAGCTTCAAAAGGTGTAAAAAATGAGATGAGCATGAAGCGGTCTGAAAAATAGGAGGAGCATGAAGTGGTGTTGAAGAACATGAAGTGCCTGAAAAGGTGTGAAATATATAATGATCTTCAAAAGGTGTGAAAAATATGAGGAGCATGAAACAGTCTGAAGAATAGGAGGAGCATGAAGCGGTGTTCAAAAACATGAAGAGCCTGGAAAGGTGTGAAAAATATGAAAAGCTTAAAAGGTGTGAAAAATATGAACAGCTTCAAAAGGTGTGAAATACATGAGGAGCATGAAACGGTCTGAAAAATAGGAGGATCAAGAAGCGGTGTTGAAAAACATGAAGAGCCTGAAAAGGTGTGAAAAATATGCAGAGCTTCAAAAGGTGTGAAACACATGAGGAGCATTAAACGGTCTGAAAAATAGGAGGAGCATGAAGCGGTGTTCAAAATCGTGAAGAGCCTGAAAAGCTGTGAAAAATATGAAGAGCTTCAAAAGGTGTGAAAAATATGAGGAAAATTAAACGGTCTGAAAAATAGGAGGAGCATCAAGCAGTGTTCAAAAACTTGAAGAGCCTGACAAGTTGTGTAAAATATGTAGAGCTTCAAAAGGTGTCAAATATATGAGGAGCATGAAACGGTCTGAAAAATAGGAGCAGCATGAAACGGTGTTCAAAAACATGAAGAGCCTGAAAAGGTGTGAAAAATATGAAGAGCTTCAAAAGTTGTGAAAAATAGGAGGAGCATGAAGCGTTGTTGTGAAACATGAACAGCCTGAAAAGGTTTGAAAAATATGAAGAGCTTCAAAAGGTGTCAAAAATATGAGGAGCATGAAACGGTCTGAAAAATA
Source organism: Dama dama (assembly GCF_033118175.1). NCBI lineage: Eukaryota > Metazoa > Chordata > Mammalia > Artiodactyla > Cervidae > Dama > Dama dama. Next base: position 5,073,543 of record NW_026870920.1, on the reverse strand, counting down.
GGAGGAGCATGAAGCGTTGTTGAAAAACATGAAGAGCCTGAAAAGGTGTGAAAAATATGAAGAGCTTCAAAAAGTGTCAAAAATATGAGGAGCATGAATCCGTCTGAAAAATTGGAGGAGCATGAAGTGGAGTTGAAAAACATGAAGGGCCTGAAAAAGTGTGAAATATATGAAGAGCTTCAAAAGGTGTGAAAAATATGTGGAGCTCCAAAAGGTGTCAAAAATATCAGGAGCATGAAACTGTCTGAAAAATAGGAAGAGCAAGAAGCGGTGTTGAAAAAGATGAAGAGCATGAAAAGGTGTGAAAAATATGAAGAGCTTCCAAAGGTGTCAAAAATATGAGGAGCATGAAATGGTCTGAAAAATAGGAGGAGCATGAAGCAGTGCTTAAAAACATGAAGAGCGTGAAAAGCTGTGAAATATATGAAGAGCTTCAAAATGTGTGAAAAATATGAGGAGCATGAAACGGTCTGAAAAATTGGTGGAGCATGAAGCGGTGTTGAAAAACATGAAGAGCCTGAAAAGGTGTGAAATATATGAAGAGCTTCAAAACCTGTGAAAAATATGAGGAGCATGAAACGGTCTGAAAAATTGGAGGAACATCAGGCGGTGTTGAAAAATATGAAGAGACTGAAAAGGGTTGAAAAATATGAATAGCTTCAAAAGGTGTCAAAAATATGGGGACCATGAAACGGTCTGAAAAATAGGAGGAGCATGAAGCGTTGTTGAAAAACATGAAGAACCTGAAAAAGTGTGAAATATATGAAGAGCTTCAAAAGGTGTCAAAAAGATGAGGAGGATGAAACGGTCTGAAAAATAGGAGGAGCATGAAGCGGTGTTCAAAAACATGAAGAGCCTGAAAAGGTGTGAAATATATGAAGAGATTCAAAAGGTGTCAAAAATATGAGGAGCATGAAAAGGTCTGAAAAATATGAGGATCATGAAGCGGTTGTGAAAAACATGAAGAGCCTGAAAAGGTGTGAAATATATGAAGAGATTCAAAAGGTGGCAAAAATAGGAGGAGCATGAAACGTTCTGAAAATTAGGAGGAGCATGAAGCGGTGTTGAAAAACATGATGAGCGTGAAAACGTGTAAAAATATGAAGATCTTCAAAACGTGTGAAATACATGAGGAGCATGAAATGGTTTGAAAAATAGGAGGAGCATGAAGCGGTGTTCAAAAACATGAAGAGCCTGAAAAGCTGTGAAAAATATGAAGAGCATCAAAAGGTGTGAAATATATGAAGAGCTTCAAAAGATGTCAAAAATATGGGGACCATGAAACGGTCTGAAAAATAGGAGGAGCATGAAGCGGTGTTCAAAACCATGAAGAGCCTGAAAAGGTGTGAAATATATGAAGAGATTCAAAAGGTGTCAAAAATATGAGGAGCATGAAAAGGTCTGAAAAATATGAGGATCATGAAGCGGTTGTGAAAAACATGAAGAGCCTGAAAAGGTGTGAAATATATGAAGAGATGCAAAAGGTGGCAAAAATAGGAGGAGCATGAAACGTTGTTCAAAAGATGAAGAGCCTGAATAGGTATGAAAATTATGAAGAGCTTCAAAAGGTGTGAAATATATGAGGAGCATGAAACGGTCTGAAAAATAGAAGGAGCATCAAGCTGTGTTGAAAAATATGAAGAGCCTGAAAAGGTGTGAAAAATATGAAGAGCTTCAAAACGTGTCAAAAATATGAGGAACATGAAAGAGTCTGAAAAATAGGAGGAGCATGAAACGGTGTTCAAAATATGAAGGGCCTGAAAAGGTGTGAAGTATATGAAGAGCTTCAAAAGGTGTCAAAAATATGAGGAGCATGAAACTGTCTGAAAAATAGGAGGAGCATGAAGCGGTGTTGAAAAACATGAAGAGCCTTAAAGGGTGTGAAAAATATGAAGAGATTCAAAATGTGTCAAAAATAAAAGGAGCATGAGATGCTCTGAAAAATAGGAGGAGCATGAACGGTGTTCAAAAAATGAAGAGCCTGAAAAGGTGTGAAAAATATGATGAGCTTCAAAAGGTGTGAAATACATGATAAGCATGAAACGGTTTGAAAAATAGAAGGAGCATGAAGCTGTGTCGAAAAACATGAAGAGACTGAAAAGGTGTGAAAAATATGAAGAGCTTCAAAAGGTGTGAAAAATATGAAGAGCTTCAGAAGGTGTCTAAAATGAGATGAGCATGAAACGGTTTGAAAAATAGGAGGAGCATGAAGTGGTGTTGAAAAACATGAAGAGCCTGAAAAGGTGTGAAATATATGAAGAGCTTCAAAAGGTGTCAGAAATTAGAGGAGCATGAAACGGTCTGAAAAATAGAAGGAGCATGAAGCGGTGGTGAGAAACATGAAGAGCCTGAAAAGGTATTGAAAAATATGAAGAGCTTCAAAAGGTGTCAAAAATATGAGGAGCCTGAAACGGTCTGAAAAATAGGAGGAACATAAAACGGTGTTCAAAAACATGAAGGGCCTGAAAAGGTGTGAAATATATGAAGAGCCTCAAAACGTGTCAAAAATATGAGGAGCATGAAACGGTCTGAAAAATAGGAGGAACATGAAGCGGTGTTGAAAAACATTTAGAGACTGAAAACTTGTGAAAAATAAGAAGAGTTTCAAAAGGTGTGAAAAATATGAAGAGATTCAAAGGTGTCAAAAATATGAGGAGCATGAAACGGTCTGAAAAATAGGAGGAGCATGAAACGGTGTTCAGAAACATGAGGAGCCTTAAAAGGTGTGAAAAATATGAAGAGCTTCCATAGGTGTGAAAAATATGAGGAGCATGAAACGGTCTCAAAAATAGGAGGAGCATGAAGCCGTGTTCAAAAACATGAAGAGCCTGAAAAGAGGTAAAAAATATGAAGAGCTTCAAAGGTGTCAAATATATGAGGAACATGAAACGGTCTCAACAATAGGAGGAGCATGAAGTGGTATTGAAATTCATGAAGAGCCTCAAAAGGTGTGTAAATATGAAGAGCTTGAAAAGGTGTGAAATACATGAGGAGCATGAGACGGTCTGAAAAATAGGAGGAGCATGACGCGGTGTGGAAAACATGAAGAGCTTGAGAAGGTGTGAAATATATGAAGAGCTTCAAAAGGTGTGAAAAATATGATGAGCTTCAAAAGCTGTCAAAAATGAGATGAACATGAAACGGTCTGAAAAATAGGAGGAGCATGAAGTGGTGTTGACAAACATAAAGGGCCTGAAAAAGTGTGAAATATATGAAGAGCTTCTAAAGATGTGAAAAATATGAGGAGCTTCAAAAGGTGTCAAAAATATGAGGAGCATGAAATGGTCAGAAAAATAGGAGGAGCATGAAACGGTGTTCAAAACATGAAGGGCCAGAAATGGTGTGAAAAATATGAAGAGCTTCAAAAGGTGTGAAAAATATGAGGAGCATGAAACGGTCTGAAAAAGAAGAGGAGCATGAAGAGGTGTTGAAAAACATGAAGAGCCTTAAAAGGTGTGAAAAATATGAAGAGCTTCAAAAGGTGTCAAAAATATGAGGAGCATGAGACGGTCTGAAAAATAGGAGGAGCATGACGGGGTTCAAAAACATGAAGAGCCTGAAAAGGTGAGAAAAATATGAAGAGTTTCAAAAGATGTGAAAAATATGAAGAGCTTCAAAAGCTCTCAAAAATTAAATGAGCATGAAACGGTCTGAAAAATAGGAGGAGCATGAAACGGTGTTCAAAAACATGAAGAGCCTGAAAACGTGTGGAAAATATGAGAGCGTCAAAAGGTGTGAAATACATGAGAAGCATGAAACGGTCTGAAAAATAGAAGGAGAATGAAGCTGTGTTGAAAAACATGAAGAGACTGACAAGGTGTAAAAAATATGAAGAGCTTCAAAAGGTTTCAAACAAATGAGGAGAATGAAACGGTCTGAAAAATAGGAGGGTCATGAAGCGGTGTTTAAAAACATGAAGAGCCTGAAAAGGTGTGAAAAATATGAAGAGCTTCAAAAGGTGTCAACATTATGAGGAACATGAAACGGTCGGAAAAATAGGAGGAGCATGAATCGGTGTTCAAAAACATGAAGAGCCTGAAAAGGTGTGAAAAATATGCAGAGCTTCAAGAGGTGTGAAATACATGAGCAGCATGAAAAGGTCTGAAAAATAGGAGGAGCATGAATCGGTGTTGAAAAACATGAAGAGCCTGAAAAGGTGTGAAAAATATGAAGAGCTTCAAAAGGTGTCAAAATTATGAGGAGCATGAAACGGTCTGAATAATAGGAGGAGCATGAAGTGGAGTTGAAAAACGTGAAGAGCCTAAAAAAGTGTAAAATATATGAAGAGCTTCAAAAGGTGTGAAATATATGAGGAGCTTCAAAAGGTGTCAAAAATAAGAGGAGCATGAAACGGTCTGAAAAATAGCAGGAGCATGAAGCGGTGTGTAAAAACATGAAGAGCCTGAAAAGGTGTGAAGTATATGAAGAGCTTCAAAATGTGTCAAAATTATGAGAAGCATGCAACGGTCTAGAAAATGGGACGAGCTTAAAAAGGTGTTGAAAAATATGAAGAGCCTGAAAAGGTGTGAAGTATATGAAGAGCTTCAAAATGTGTCAAAATTATGAGAAGCATGCAACGGTCTAGAAAATGGGACGAGCTTAAAACGGTGTTGAAAAATATGAAGAGCCTGAAAAGGTGTGAAGTATATGAAGAGCTTCAAAATGTGTCAAAATTATGAGAAGCATGCAACGGTCTGAAAAATAGGAGGAGCATGAAGCGGTGTTGAAAAACATGAAGAGCCTGAAAAGGGGTGAAAATTATGAAGAGCTTCAAAAGGTGTAAAAAATATGAGGAGTATGAAACGGTCTGAAAAATAAGAGAAGCAAGAAGCAGTGTTCAAAAACATGAAGAGCCTGAAAACGTTTGAAAAATATGAAGAGCTTGAATCGGTGTGAAAAATATGAAGAGCTTCAAAAGGTGTCAGAAATGAGAGGAGCATGAAACGGTCTGAAAAATAGGATGAGCATGAAGCGGTGTTGAAAAACATGAAGAGCCTGAAAAGGTGTGAAATATATGAAGAGCTTCAAAAGGTGTCAGAAATGAGAGAGCATGAAACGGTCTGAAAAAGAGGAGGAGCATGAAGCAATGTTCAAAAACATGAAGAGGCTTAAAAGGTGTGCAAAAAATGAAGCGCTTCAAAAGGTGTGAAAAATATGAAAAGCTTCAAAAGCTGTCAAAAAAGAGGTGAGCATGAAACGGTCTGAGAAATTGGAGCAGCATGAAGCGGTGTTGAAAAACATGAAGAGACTGAAAAGGGTTGAAAAATATGAAGAGTTTCAAAAGATGTGAAAAATATGAAGTGCTTTAAAAGCTCTCAAAAATTAAATGAGCATGAAACGGTCTGAAAAATAGGAGGAGCATGAAGCTGTGTTGAAAAACATGAAGAGAATGAAAAGGTGTAAAAAATATGAAGAGCTTCAAAAGGTTTCAAAAAAATGAGGAGAATGAAACGGTCTGAAAAATAGGAGGATTATGAAGGGTATGTAAAAACATGAAGAGCCTGAAAAGGTGTGAAAAATATGAAGAGCTTCAAAAGGTGTCAAAATTATGACGAACATGAAACGGTCTGAAAAATAGGAGGAGCATGAAGCTGTGTTCAAAAACATGAAAAGCCTGAAAAGGTGTGAAAAATATGAAGAGCTTCAAAAGGTGTCAAAAATGAGATGAGCATGAAGCGGTCTGAAAAATAGGAGGAGCATGAAGTGGCTTTGAAAAACATGAAGAGCCTGAAAAGGTGTGAAAAGAAAGAAGAGCTTCAAAAGGTGTCAAAATTATGACGAACATGAAAGGTCTGAAAAATAGGAGGAGCATGAAGCTGTGTTCAAAAACATGAAAAGCCTGAAAAGGTGTGAAAAATATGAAGAGCTTCAAAAGGTGTCAAAAATGAGATGAGCATGAAGCGGTCTGAAAAATAGGAGGAGCATGAAGCGGTGGTGAGAAACATGAAGAGCCTGAAAAGGTATTGAAAAATATGAAGAGCTTCAAAAGGTGTCAAAAATATGAGGAGCCTGAAACGGTCTGAAAAATAGGAGGAACATAAAACGGTGTTCAAAAACATGAAGGGCCTGAAAAGGTGTGAAATATATGAAGAGCCTCAAAACGTGTCAAAAATATGAGGAGCATGAAACGGTCTGAAAAATAGGAGGAACATGAAGCGGTGTTGAAAAACATTTAGAGACTGAAAACTTGTGAAAAATAAGAAGAGTTTCAAAAGGTGTGAAAAATATGAAGAGATTCAAAGGTGTCAAAAATATGAGGAGCATGAAACGGTCTGAAAAATAGGAGGAGCATGAAACGGTGTTCAGAAACATGAGGAGCCTTAAAAGGTGTGAAAAATATGAAGAGCTTCCATAGGTGTGAAAAATATGAGGAGCATGAAACGGTCTCAAAAATAGGAGGAGCATGAAGCTGTGTTCAAAAACATGAAGAGCCTGAAAAGAGGTAAAAAATATGAAGAGCTTCAAAGGTGTCAAATATATGAGGAACATGAAACGGTCTCAACAATAGGAGGAGCATGAAGTGGTATTGAAATTCATGAAGAGCCTCAAAAGGTGTGTAAATATGAAGAGCTTGAAAAGGTGTGAAATACATGAGGAGCATGAGACGGTCTGAAAAATAGGAGGAGCATGACGCGGTGTGGAAAACATGAAGAGCTTGAGAAGGTGTGAAATATATGAAGAGCTTCAAAAGGTGTGAAAAATATGATGAGCTTCAAAAGCTGTCAAAAATGAGATGAACATGAAACGGTCTGAAAAATAGGAGGAGCATGAAGTGGTGTTGACAAACATAAAGGGCCTGAAAAAGTGTGAAATATATGAAGAGCTTCTAAAGATGTGAAAAATATGAGGAGCTTCAAAAGGTGTCAAAAATATGAGGAGCATGAAATGGTCAGAAAAATAGGAGGAGCATGAAACGGTGTTCAAAACATGAAGGGCCAGAAATGGTGTGAAAAATATGAAGAGCTTCAAAAGGTGTGAAAAATATGAGGAGCATGAAACGGTCTGAAAAAGAAGAGGAGCATGAAGAGGTGTTGAAAAACATGAAGAGCCTTAAAAGGTGTGAAAAATATGAAGAGCTTCAAAAGGTGTCAAAAATATGAGGAGCATGAGACGGTCTGAAAAATAGGAGGAGCATGACGGGGTTCAAAAACATGAAGAGCCTGAAAAGGTGAGAAAAATATGAAGAGTTTCAAAAGATGTGAAAAATATGAAGAGCTTCAAAAGCTCTCAAAAATTAAATGAGCATGAAACGGTCTGAAAAATAGGAGGAGCATGAAACGGTGTTCAAAAACATGAAGAGCCTGAAAACGTGTGGAAAATATGAGAGCGTCAAAAGGTGTGAAATACATGAGAAGCATGAAACGGTCTGAAAAATAGAAGGAGAATGAAGCTGTGTTGAAAAACATGAAGAGACTGACAAGGTGTAAAAAATATGAAGAGCTTCAAAAGGTTTCAAACAAATGAGGAGAATGAAACGGTCTGAAAAATAGGAGGGTCATGAAGCGGTGTTTAAAAACATGAAGAGCCTGAAAAGGTGTGAAAAATATGAAGAGCTTCAAAAGGTGTCAACATTATGAGGAACATGAAACGGTCGGAAAAATAGGAGGAGCATGAATCGGTGTTCAAAAACATGAAGAGCCTGAAAAGGTGTGAAAAATATGCAGAGCTTCAAGAGGTGTGAAATACATGAGCAGCATGAAAAGGTCTGAAAAATAGGAGGAGCATGAATCGGTGTTGAAAAACATGAAGAGCCTGAAAAGGTGTGAAAAATATGAAGAGCTTCAAAAGGTGTCAAAATTATGAGGAGCATGAAACGGTCTGAATAATAGGAGGAGCATGAAGTGGAGTTGAAAAACGTGAAGAGCCTAAAAAAGTGTAAAATATATGAAGAGCTTCAAAAGGTGTGAAATATATGAGGAGCTTCAAAAGGTGTCAAAAATAAGAGGAGCATGAAACGGTCTGAAAAATAGCAGGAGCATGAAGCGGTGTGTAAAAACATGAAGAGCCTGAAAAGGTGTGAAGTATATGAAGAGCTTCAAAATGTGTCAAAATTATGAGAAGCATGCAACGGTCTAGAAAATGGGACGAGCTTAAAAAGGTGTTGAAAAATATGAAGAGCCTGAAAAGGTGTGAAGTATATGAAGAGCTTCAAAATGTGTCAAAATTATGAGAAGCATGCAACGGTCTAGAAAATGGGACGAGCTTAAAACGGTGTTGAAAAATATGAAGAGCCTGAAAAGGTGTGAAGTATATGAAGAGCTTCAAAATGTGTCAAAATTATGAGAAGCATGCAACGGTCTGAAAAATAGGAGGAGCATGAAGCGGTGTTGAAAAACATGAAGAGCCTGAAAAGGGGTGAAAATTATGAAGAGCTTCAAAAGGTGTAAAAAATATGAGGAGTATGAAACGGTCTGAAAAATAAGAGAAGCAAGAAGCAGTGTTCAAAAACATGAAGAGCCTGAAAACGTTTGAAAAATATGAAGAGCTTGAATCGGTGTGAAAAATATGAAGAGCTTCAAAAGGTGTCAGAAATGAGAGGAGCATGAAACGGTCTGAAAAATAGGATGAGCATGAAGCGGTGTTGAAAAACATGAAGAGCCTGAAAAGGTGTGAAATATATGAAGAGCTTCAAAAGGTGTCAGAAATGAGAGAGCATGAAACGGTCTGAAAAATAGGAGGAGCATGAAGCAATGTTCAAAAACATGAAGAGGCTTAAAAGGTGTGCAAAAAATGAAGCGCTTCAAAAGGTGTGAAAAATATGAAAAGCTTCAAAAGCTGTCAAAAAAGAGGTGAGCATGAAACGGTCTGAGAAATTGGAGCAGCATGAAGCGGTGTTGAAAAACATGAAGAGACTGAAAAGGGTTGAAAAATATGAAGAGTTTCAAAAGATGTGAAAAATATGAAGTGCTTTAAAAGCTCTCAAAAATTAAATGAGCATGAAACGGTCTGAAAAATAGGAGGAGCATGAAGCTGTGTTGAAAAACATGAAGAGAATGAAAAGGTGTAAAAAATATGAAGAGCTTCAAAAGGTTTCAAAAAAATGAGGAGAATGAAACGGTCTGAAAAATAGGAGGATTATGAAGGGTATGTAAAAACATGAAGAGCCTGAAAAGGTGTGAAAAATATGAAGAGCTTCAAAAGGTGTCAAAATTATGACGAACATGAAACGGTCTGAAAAATAGGAGGAGCATGAAGCTGTGTTCAAAAACATGAAAAGCCTGAAAAGGTGTGAAAAATATGAAGAGCTTCAAAAGGTGTCAAAAATGAGATGAGCATGAAGCGGTCTGAAAAATAGGAGGAGCATGAAGTGGCTTTGAAAAACATGAAGAGCCTGAAAAGGTGTGAAAAGAAAGAAGAGCTTCAAAAGGTGTCAAAATTATGACGAACATGAAAGGTCTGAAAAATAGGAGGAGCATGAAGCTGTGTTCAAAAACATGAAAAGCCTGAAAAGGTGTGAAAAATATGAAGAGCTTCAAAAGGTGTCAAAAATGAGATGAGCATGAAGCGGTCTGAAAAATAGGAGGAGCATGAAGTGGTGTTGAAAACATGAAGAACCTGAAAAGTTGGGAAAAATATGAAGAGCTTCAAAAGATGTCAAAAATAGGAGGAGCATGAAGCGGTGTAGAAAAACATGAAGAGTCTGAAAAGGCGTGAAAAATATGAAGAGCTTCAAAACATGTCAAAAATATGAGGAGCATGACACGGTCAGAAATATAGGAGGAGCATGAAGTGGTGTTGAAAACATGAAGAACCTGAAAAGTTGGGAAAAATATGAAGAGCTTCAAAAGGTGTCAAATATATGAGGAGTATGAAACGGTCTGAAAAATGGGAGGAGCATGAAGCGGTGTTGAAAAACATGAAGAGCTTGAATAAGTGTGAAAAATATGAAGAGCTTCAAAAGGTGTCAAAAATATGAGGAGCATGAAACAGTCTGAAAAATAGGAGGAGCATGAAGCGGATTTGAAAAGCATGAATAGCCTGAAAAGGTGTGAAACATATGAAGAGCTTCAAAAGGTGTAAAAAATACGAGGAGCTTGAAACGGTCTGAAAAATAAGAGGATCTGGTTTCCTCAGTGTGTATGCACAGAAGTGGGATTGCTGGGTCATATGGCTGTTCTATTTCCAGTTTTTTAAGAAATCTCCACACTGTTTTCCATAGCGGCTGTACTAGTGTGCATTCCCACCAACAGTGTAAGAGGGTTCCCTTTTCTCCACACCATCTCCAGCATTTATTGCTTGTAGACTTTTGGATAGCAGCCATCCTGACTGGCATGTAATGGTACCTCATTGTGGTTTTGATTTGCATTTCTCTAATAATGAGTGATGTTGAGCATCTTTTCATGTGTTTGTTATCCATCTGTATGTCTTCTTTGGAGAAATGTCTGTTTAGTTCTTTGGCTCATTTTTTATTGGGTCATTTATTTTTCTGGAATTGAGCTGCAGGATTTGCTTGTATATTTTTGAGATTAATCCTTTGTCTGTTTCTTCATTTGCTATTATTTTCTCCCAATCTGAGGGCTGTCTTTTCACCTTACTTATAGTTTCCTTTGTAGTGCAAAAGCTTTTAAGTTTCATTAGGTCCCATTTGTTTAGTTTTGCTTTTATTTCCAATATTCTGGGAGGTGGGTCATAGAGGATCTTGCTTTGATTTATGTCGGAGAGTGTTTTGCCTATCTTCTCCTCTAGGAGTTTTATAGTTTCTGGTCTTACATTTAGATCTTTAATCCATTTTGAGTTTATTTTTGTGTATGGTGTTAGAAAGTGTTCTATTTTCATTCTTTTACAAGTGGTTGACCAGTTTTCCCAGCACCACTTGTTAAAGAGGTTGTCTTTTTTCCATTGAATATCCTTGCCTCCTTTGTCAAAGATAAGGTGTCCATAGGTTCGTCTGAAAGAGACACGTGCACCCCAATGTTCATCGCAGCACTGTTTATAATAGCCAGGACATGGAAGCAACCTAGATGCCCGTCAGCAGATGAATGGATAAGAAAGCTGTGGTATATATACACCATGGAATATCACTCAGCCATTATAAAGAATTCATTTGAATCAGTCCTAATGAGATGGATGAAGCTGGAGCCCATTATACAGAGTGAAGTAAGCCAGAAAGATAAAGAACATTAGAGCATGCTGACACATGTATATGGAATTTAGAAAGGTGATAACGATAACCCTATATGCAGAACAGAAAAAGAGACACAGAAATACAGAACAGACTTTTGAACTTTGTGGGAGAATGCGAGGTTGGGATATTTCAAAAGAACAGCATGTATGCTATCTATGGTGAAACAGATCACCAGCCCAGGTAGGATGCACGAGACAAGTGCTCCAGCTTGGTGCACTGGGAAGACCGAGAGGAATCGGGTGGAGAGGGAGGTGGGAGGGGGGATTGGGATTGGGAATACATGTAAATCCATGGCTGATTCATATCAATGTATGACAAAACCGACTGGGAAAAAAAAATAAAAATAATAAAAAAAAAATTTAAAAAAAATAACAATAAAAAAAAATAAGAAGAGCATGAAATGGTGTTCAAAAACATGAAGAGCCTGAAAAGGTGTGGAAAATATGAAGAGCTTCAAAAGGTGTCAAATATATGAGGAGCATAAAACGGTCTGAAACATAGGAGGAGCATGAAGCGGTGTTGAAAAACATGAAGAGCCTGAAAAGGTGTGAAAAATATGAAGAGCTTCAAAAGGTGCCAAAAATATGAAGAGCATGAAACGGTCTGAAAAATAGGAGGAGCATGAAATGGTGTTCAAAAACATGAAGAAATGAAAAGGTGTGAAAAATATGAAGAGCTTCAAAAGGTGCCAAAAATATGAGGAGCATGAAACGGTCTGACAAAGTGGAGGAGCATGAAGCGGTGTTGAAAAACATGAAGAGCCTGAAAAGTTGTGAAAAATATGAAGAGCTTCAAAAGGTGTCAAAATATGAGAAGCATGAAACGGTCTGAAAAATAGGAGGAGCATGAAGCAGTGTTGAAAAACATGAAGAGTCTGAAAAGGTGTGAAAAATATGAAGAGCTTCAAACGTGTCAAAAATATGAGGAGCATGAAACGGTCTGAAAAATAGGAGGAGCATGAAGCGGTGCTGAAAAACATGAAGAGCCTGAAAAGGTGTGTAAAATATGAAGAGCTTCAAAATATGTGAAAAATATGAAGAGCTTCAAAAGGTGTAAAAAATGAGATGAGCATGAAAAGGTCTGAAAAATAGGAGTAGCAATAAGCGGTGTTGAATAATATGAAGAGCCTGAAAAGGTGTAAAAAATATGAAGAGCTTCTAAAGGTGTCAAAAATATGAGGAGCTTCAAAAGGTGTCAAAAATGAGATGAGCATTAAACGGTGTGAAAAAAATGAGGAGCATGAAGCGGTGTTGGAAATCATGAAGAGTCTGAAAAGGTATGAAATATACGAGGAGCTTCAAAAGGTGTCAAAAATATGAGTGTCATGAAACGGTCTGAAAATTAGGGGGAGCATGAAGCGGTGTTGAAAAACATGAAGAGCCTGAAAAGTTGTCAAAAATATAAAGAGCTTCTAAATGGGTCAAAATTAGAGGAGCTTCAAAAGGTGTCAAAAATGAGATGAGCATGAAATGGTGTGAAAATATGAGGACCATGAAGCCGTTTTGAAAATCATGTAGAGTCTGAAAAGGTGTGAAAAATATGAAGAGCTTCAAAAGGTGTGAAAAATATGAAGAGCTTCAAAAGGTGATAAAAATGAGATGAGCAAGAAACGGTCTGAAAAATATGAGGAGCATGAAGCGGTGTTGGAAATCATGAAGAGTCTGAAAAGGTGTGAAATATATTAAGAGCTTCAAAAGGTGTCAAAAATATGAGGAGCATGAAACGGTCTGAAAAATAGGAGGAGCATGAAGCGGTGTTGAAAATCATGAAGAACCTGAAAAGGTGTGAAAAATATGAAGAGCTTCAAAAGGTGTCAAAACTATGAGGAGCATGAAACGGTCTGAAAAATAGGAGGAGCATGAAAATGTGTTCAAATGCATGAAGAGCCTGAAAAGGTGTGAAAAATATGAAGAGCTTCAAAAGGTGTAAAATACATGAGGAACATGAAACGGTCTGGATAATAGGATGAGCATGAAGTTGTGTTGAAAAACATGAAGAGACTGAAAAGGTGTGAAAAATATGAAGAGGTTCAAAACGTGTCAAAAATATGAGGAGCATGAAATGGTCTGAAAATTAGGAGGGGCAAGAAGTGGTGTTGAAAAACATGAACAGCCTGAAAACGTGTGAGAAATATAAAGAGCTTCAAAAGCTGAGAAAAATATGAAGTGCTTCAAAAGGTGTCAAAAATGAGATGAGCATGAAACGGTCTGAAAAATAGGAGGAGCATGAAGTTGTGTTGAAAAACATGAAGAGCCTGAAAAGGTGTGAAAAATATGAAGAGCTTCAAAAGGTGTGAAATACATGAGGAGCATGAAACTCTCTGAAATATAGGAGGAGCATGAAGTGGTGTTGAAAAACATGAAGAGGCTGAAAACGTGTGAAAAATATGAGGAGGTTCAAAAGGTGTGAAACCTATGAGGAGCATGATACGGTCTAAAAAATAGGAGGAGCATGAAGCGGTGTTCAAAAACATGAAGAGCCTGAAAGGTTGTGAAAAATATGAAAAGCTTCAAAAGGTGTCAAAAATATGAGGAGCATGGAATGGTCTGAAAAATAGGAGGAGCATGAAGCGGTGTTCAAAAACATGAAGAGCCTGAAAAGGTTTGAAAAATATGAAGAGCTTCAAATGGTCTCAAAAATATGAGGAGCATGAAACGGTCTGAAAAAAGGGAGGAGCATGAAGCGGTGTTCAAAAACATGAAGAGCCTGAAAAGGTGTGAAAAATATGAAGAGCTTCAAAAGGTGTGAAAAATATGAAGACCTTCAAAAGGTGTCAAAAATCGATGAGCAGGAAATGGTCTGAAAAATAGGAGGAGCATGAAGTGGTGTTAAAAACATGAAGAGCCTGAAAAGGTGTGAGAAATATGAAGAGATTCAAAAGGTGTGAAAATTATGAGGAGTCTGAAACGGTCTGAAAAATAGGAGGAGCATGAAGAGGTGTTCAAAAACATGAAGGGCCTGAAAAGCTGTGAAAAATATGCAAAGCTTCAAAAGGTGGCAAAACTGAGATGAGCATGAAACGGTCTGCAAAATAGGAGGAGCATGAAATGGTGTTCAAAAACATGAAGAGCCTGAAAAGGTGTGAAAAATATGAAGAGATTCAAAATGTGTGAAATACATGAGGAGTATGAAACGGTCAGAAAAACAGCAGGAGCATGAAGCGGTGTTGAAAAACATGAAGAGTGTGAAAACGTGTGAAAAGTATGAAGAGCTTCAAAAATGTGAAAAACATGAAGAGCTTCAAAAGGTGTGAAAAATACGAGAAGCATGAATCGGTCTGAAAAATAGGAAGAGCATGAAGCTGTGTTCAAAAACATGAAGAGCCTGAAAAGGTGTGCAAAACATGAAGAGCTTCAAAAGGTCTGAAATATATGCGGAGCATGAAACGGTCTGAAAAATAGGAGGATCATGAAGCGGTGTTCAAAACATGAAGAGACTGAAAAGGTCTGAAAAATATGAAGAGCTTCAAAAGGTGTGAAAAATATGAGGAGCATGAAACGGTCTGAAAAATAGGAGGAGCATGAAGCGGTGTTCAAAACATGAAGAGACTGAAAAGGTCTGAAAAATATGAAGAGCTTCAAAAGGTGTGAAAAATATGAGGAGCATGAAACGGTCTGAAAAATAGGAGGAGCATGAAGCGGTGTTCAAAAACATGAAGAGCCTGAAAAGGTGTGAAAAAAATGAAGAGCTTCAAAAGGTGTCAAAAATATTAGGAGCAGGAACGGTCTGAAAAATAGGAGGAGCATGAAACGGTGTTCAAAAACATGAAGAGCCTGGAAAGGTGTGAAAATTATGAAGAGCTTCAAAAGGTGTGTAATATATGAGGAACATGAAACGGTCTAAAAAATAGGAGGAGCATGAAGCGGTGTTGAAAAACATGAAGAGCCAGTAAAGGAGTGAAATAAATGAAGAGCTTCAAAAGGTGTGAGAAACATGAAGAGCTTCAACAGGTGTCAAAAATGAGATGGGCATGAAATGGTCTGAAAAACAGGAGAAGCATGAAGTGGTGTTGATAAACATGAAGAGCTGAAAAGTTGTGAAATATATGAAGAGCTTCAAAAGGTGTCAAAAATATGAGGAGTATGAAACGGTCTGAAAACGAAGAGGAGCATGAAGGGGTGTTCAAAAACATGAAGAGCCTGAAAAGCTGTGAAAAATATGAAGAGCTTCAAAAGGTGTCAAAAATATGAGAAGTATGAAACGTTCTGAAAAATAGGAGGAGCATGAAGCTGTTTTGAAAAACATGAAGAGCCTGAAAAGGTGAGAAAAAAATGAAGAGTTTCAAAACGTGTCAAAAATATGAGGAGCATGAAACGGTCTGAAATAGGAGGAGCATGAAATGGTGTTGCGAAACATGAAGAGCCTGAAACGGTTTGAAAAATATGAAGAGTTTCAAAAGGTGTCAAAACTATGGGGAGCATTAAACGTTCTAAACATAGGAGGAGCATGAAGTGGTGTTGAGAAACATGAAGAGCCAGATAAGGTGTGAAAAATATGGAGAGCTCCAAAAGGTGTGAAAAATATGAGGAGCATGGAACGTTCTGAAAAATAGGAGGAGCATGAAACGATGTTCAAAAACCTGAAGAGCCTGAAAAGCTGTGAAATATATGAAGAGCTTCAAAAGGTGTCAAAAATATGAGGAGCATGAAACTGTCTGAAAAATATGAAGAGTTTCAATAGTTGTCAAAATATGAGGAGCATGAAATGGTGTTCAAAAACATGAAG
This sequence comes from Dama dama, assembly GCF_033118175.1. Taxonomy (NCBI): domain Eukaryota; kingdom Metazoa; phylum Chordata; class Mammalia; order Artiodactyla; family Cervidae; genus Dama; species Dama dama. Next base: position 5,057,693 of record NW_026870920.1, on the reverse strand, counting down.
AGCCTGAAAACGTCTTAAAAAATGAAGAGCTTCAAAAGGTGTCAAAAATATGAGGAGCATGAAACGGTCTGAAAAATAGGAGGAGCATGAAGCGGTGTTCAAAACATGAAGAGCCTGAAAAAGTGTGAAAAATATGAAGAGCTTCAAAAGGTCTGAAAAATATGAAGAGCCTGAAAAGGTGTCAAAAATGAGATGAGCATGAAACGGTCTGAAAAATAGGAGGAGCATGAAGCCGTGTTCTAAACATGAAAAGCCTGAAAAAGTGTGAAAAATATGAAGAGCTTCACTGGTTTGAAAAATAAGAAGAGCCTGAAAAGGTGTGAAAATTGACATGAGCATGAAACGGTCTGAAAAATAGGAAGAGCATGAAGAGGTGTTCAAAAACATGTACAGCCTGAAAAGGTGTGAAAAATATGAAGAGCTTCAAAAGGTGTCAAAAATATGAGGAGCATGAAACGGTCTGAAAAATAGGAGCAGCATGAAATGGTGTTCAGAAATATGTAGAGCCTGAAAAGGTGTGAAAAATATGAAGAGCTTCAAAAGGTGTCAAAAATATGAGGAGAATAAAACGGTCTGAAAAATAGGAGCAGCATGAAGCTGTGCTCAAATACATGAAGAGACTGAAAAAGTGTGAAAAATATGAAGAGCTTCAAAAGGTGTCAATAATAAGAGGTGCATGAAACAGTCTGAAAAATAGGATGAGCATGAAGCGGTGTTGAAAAACATGAAGAACCTGAAAAGTAGTGAAAAATATGAAGAGCTTCAACAGGTGTCAAAAATATGAGGAGCATGAAACGCTCTGAAAAGAGGAGGAGCATGAAGCGGTGTTGAAAAACATGAAGAGCCTGAAAAGTAGTGAAAAATATGAAGAGCTTCTAAAGGTGTCAAAAATATGAGGAGCAATGTAACAGTCTTAAAAATACGAGGAGCATGAAGTGATGTTGAAAACCATGAATAGCCTGAAAATGTGTGAAATATATGAAGAGATTAAAAATGTGACAAATATATGAGGAGCATGAAACGGTCTGAAAAATACGAGGAGCATGAAGCGGTGTTCAAAAATATGAAGAGCCTGAAAATGTGTGAAAAATATGAAGAGCTTCAAAAGGTGTCAAAAATACGAGAAGCATGAATCGGTCTGAAAAATAGGAAGAGCATGAAGCTGTGTTCAAAAACATGAAGAGCCTGAAAATGTGTGAAAAATATGAAGAGCTTCAAAAGATGTGAAAATTATCAAGAGCTTCAAAAGGTGTCAAAAATGAGATGAGCATGAAACGGTCTGAAAGATAGGAGGAGCAAGAAACGGCCTGAAAAATAGGAGGAGCATGAAGTGGTGTTCAAAAACATGAAGAGCCTGAAAAGGTGTGAAAAATATGAAGAGCTTCAAAAGGTGTCAAAAATATGATGAGCATGAAACGGTCTGAAAAATAGGAGGAGCATGAAGCGGTATTGAAAAACATGAAGAGCCTGAAATCTTGTGAAAAATATGAAGAGCTTCAAAAGATGTGAAAATTATGAAGAGCTCCAAAAGGTGTGAAAAAAATGAGGAGCATGGAACGTTCTGAAAAATAGGAGGAGCATGAAACGATGTTCAAAAACCTGAAGAGCCTGAAAAGCTGTGAAATATATGAAGAGCTTCAAAAGGTGTCAAAAATATTAGGAGAATGAAACGGTCTGCAAAATAGGAGGAGCATGAAGTGGTGTTGAAAAACATGAAGAGCCTGAAAAAGTGTAAAATATATGAAGAGCTTCAAAAGGTGTTAAAAATAGGAGGAGCATGAAGCGGGGTTCAAAAACATGAAGAGCCTGAAAATGTGTGTAAAATATGAAGAGCTTCAAAACGTGTCAAAAATATGAGGAGCATGAAACGGTCTGAAATATAGGTGGATCAAGAAGCGGTGTTGAAAAACATGAAGAGCGTGAAAACGTGTGAAAAATATAAAGAGCTTAAAATGGTGTCAAAAATGAGATGAGCATGAAACGGTCTGAAAAATAGGAGCAGCATGAAACGGTGTTCAAAAACATGAAGAGCCTGAAAAGGTGTGAAAAATATGAAGAGCTTCAAAAGCTGTGAAAAACATGCGGAGCATGAAACGGTCTGAAAAATAGGAGGAGCATGAAAAGGTGTTCAAAAACATGAAAGCCTGAAAAGGTGAGAAAAATATGAAAAGGTTCAAAACGTGTCAAAAATATGAGGAGCATGAAACGGTCTGAAAAATAGGAGGACCATGAAACGGTCTTCAAAACATATAGAACCTGAAAAGGTGTGAAAAATATGAAGAGCTTCAAAAGGTGTCAAAAATGAGATGAGCATGAAACGGTCTGAAAAATCGGAGGAGCATGAAGTGGGGTTGAAAATCATGAAGAGCCTGAAAAGGTGTGTAAAATATGAAGAGCTTCAAAAGGAGTGAAAGACTTGAGGAGCATGAAACCGTCTGAATTATAGGAGGAGCATGAAACGGTGTTGAAAAACATGAAGAGCCTCAAAAGGTGTGAAAAATATGAAGAGCTCAAAAGGTGTCAAAAATATGAAGAGCTTCAAAAAGTGTGACAAATGAGATGAGCATGAAATGGTCTGAAAAAGGAGGAGCATGAGTGGTGTTGAAAAACATGAAGAGCCTGAAAAGGTGTAAAATATATGAAGAGATTCAAAAGGTGTCAAAAATATGAGGAGCTTGAAATGGTCTGAAAAATTGGAGGATCATGAAGCGGTGTTGAAAAACATGAAGAGCCTGAGAAGTTGTGAAAAATATGAAGAGCTTCAAAGGTGTCAAAAATGTGAGGAGCATGAAACGGTCTGAAAAATAGGAGGAGCATGAAATCGTGTTCAAAAACATGAAGAGCCTGAAAAGGTGTGAAAAATATGAAGAGCTTCAAAAAGTGTGAAATACAAGAGGAGCATGAAACTGTCTGAAAAGGAGGAGGTGCATGAAGTGGTGTTCAAAAACATGAAGAGCCTGAAAAGGTGTGAATAATATGAAGAGTTTCAAAAGGTGTGAAAAATATGAGGAGCATGATACGGTGTGAAAAATAGGAGGAGCATGAAGCGGTGTTCAAAACATGAAGAGCCTGAAAAGGTGTGAAAAATATGAAGAGCTTCAAAAGGTGTGAAATACATGAGGAGCATGAAACTGTCTGAAAAATAGGAGGAGCATGAAGCGGTGTTGAAAAACATGAAGAGCCTGAAAACGTGTGAAAAACATGAAGAGCTTCAAAAGGTGTGAAAAATATGAACAGCTTCAAAAAGTGTCAAAAATGAGATGAGCATGAAGCGGTCTCAAAAATGGTGGAGCATGACGTGTTGTTGAAAAACATAAAGAGCCTGAAATCGTGTGAAAAATAGGAAGAGCTTCAAAAGGTGTGAAATACATGAGGAGCATTAATCGGTCTGAAAAATAGGAGTAGCATGAAGCGGTGTTGAAAAACATGAAGAGCCTGAAAAGGAGTGAAAAATATGAAGAGCTTCAAAAGGTGTGAAATATATGAAGAGCTTCAAGAGGTTTCAAAAATATGAGGAGCATGAAACGGTCTGAAAAATAGGAGGAGCATGAAGCGGTGTTCAAAACATGAAGAGCTTGAAAAAGTGTGAAAAATATGAAGAGCTTCAAATGGTTTGAAAAATATGAAGAGCCTGGAAAGGTGTCAAAAATGAGATGAGCATGAAACGGTCTGAAAATTAGAAGGAGCATGAAGTGTTGTTCAAAAACGTGAAGAGCCTGAAAAGGTGAGAAAAATATGAAGAGCTTCAAAAGGTGTGAAAAATATGAAGAGCTTCAAAAGGTGTCAAAAATATGAAGAGCATGAAAAGGTCTGAAAATTAGGAGGAGCATAAAAAGGTGTTCAAAAACATGAAAGCCTGAAAAGGTGAGAAAAATATGAAGAGCTTCAAAAGGTGTTAAATACATGAGGAGCATAAAACGGTCTGAAAATTAGGAGGAGCATGAAGCGGTGTTCAAAAACATGAAGAGCCTGAAAACGTGTGAAAAATATGAAAAGGTTCAAAATGTGTCAAAAATATGAGGAGCATGAAACGGTCTGAAAAATAGGAGGACCATGAAACGGTCTTCAAAACATAAAGAACCTGAAAAGGTGTGAAAAATATGAAGAGCTTTGAAAGGTGTCAAAAATATGAGGAGCATGAAACGGTCTGAAAAGGAGGAGGAGCATGAAACCGTGTTCAAAAACATGAAGAGCCTGAAAAGGTGTGAAAAATATGAACAGCTTCAAAACGTGTCAAAAATATGAGGAGCATGAAACTGTCTGAAAAAAAGGAGGAGCATGATGCGGTGTTGAAAAATATGAAGAGCTTCAAAAGGTGTCAAAAATGAGATGACCATGAAACGGTCTGAGAAATAGAAGGAGCATGAAGTTCTTTTCAAAAAAATGAAGAACCTGAAAAGGTGTGAAGTATATGAAGATTTCAAAAGGTGTCAAAAATATGAGGAGCATGAAACGGTCTGAAAAATAGGAGGAGCATGAAGTCATGTTGAAAAACATGAAGAGCCTGAAAAGCTGTGAAAAATATGAAGAGCTTCAAAAGGTGTGAAAATTATGAGGAGCATGAAACGGTATGAAAAATAGGAGGAACATGAAGCGTTGTTGAAAAACGTGAAGAGCCTGAAAAGGTTTGAAAAATAGGAAGAGCTTCAAAAGGTGTCAAAAATATGAGTAGCATGAGACGGTCTGAAAAATAGGAGGAGCATGAAGCGATGTTGAAAAACATGAAGCGCATGAAAAGGTGTGAAATATATGAAGAGCTTCAAAAGATGTCAAAAATAATAGGAGCATGAAACGTTCTGAAAAATAGAAGGAACATGAAGCGGTGTTCAAAAGCATGAAGAGCCTGAAAAGGTGGAAAAAATATGAAGAGCTTCAAAAGGTGTCAAAAATTTGAGGAGCATGAAACGGTCTGAAAAATAGGAACGTGAAGCGGTGTTCAAAAACATGAAGAGTTGAAAAGGTGTGAAAAATATGAAGAGCTTCAAAAGTTGTGAAAAATATGAAAAGCATGAAACAGTCTGAAAAATAGGAGGAGTATGAAGCGGTGTTGAAAAACATGAAGAGTCTGAGAAGTTGTGAAAAATATGCAGAGCTTCAAAAGATGTCAAATATATGAGGATCATGAAAATTTCTGAAGAATACGAGGAGCATGAAGCGGTTTTGAAAAACATGAAGAGCCTGAAAAGGTGTGAAAAATATGAAGCGCTTCAAAAGGTGTCAAAAATATGAGGAGCATGAAACAGTCTGAAAAATAGGAGGAGCATGAATTGGTTTTGAAAAACATGAAGAGCCTGAAAAGGTGTGAAAAATATGAAGAGCTTCAAAAGGTTACAAATGTATGAGGATCATGAAACGGTCTGAAAAATAGGAGGAGCATAAAGCGGTGTTCAAAAACATGAAGAGTCTGAAAAGGTGTGAAAAATATGAAGAGTTTCTAAAGGTGTCAAAAATATGAGGAGCATGAAACGGTCTGAAAATAGGAGGAGCATGTAACGGTGTTGAAAAACATGAAGAGTCTGAAAACGTGTGAAAAATATGAAGAGCTTCAAAAGGTGTCAAAATATGAGGAGCATGAAACGGTCTGAAAAATAGGAGGAGCATCAAACGGTGTTCAGAAACATGAAGAGCCTGAAAAGGTGTGAAAAGTATGAAGACTCTCAAAAAATACCAAAAATATGAGGAGAATGAAACGGTCTGAAAAATAGGAGGAGCATGAAGCGGTGTTGAAAATCATGAAGAGCCTGAAAAGGTGTGAAAAATATGAAGAGCTTCAAAAGGTGTGAAAATCATGAACAGCTTCAAAAGGTGTCAAAAAGAGATGAGCATGAAACGGTCTAAAAAATAGGAGGAGCATGAAGTGGTGTTGAAAAAAATTAAGAGCCTGAAAAGTGTGAAAAATACAAAGATCTTCAAAAGGTGTCAACAATATGAAGAGCATGAAACAGTCTGAAAAAAAGGAAAATTATGAAGCAGTGTTGAAAAACATGAAGAGCCTGAAAAGGTGTGGAAAATGTGAAGAGCTTCAAAAGGTTGCAAAAATATGAGGAGCATGAAACGATTCGAAAAATATGAGGAGCACGAAACGGTGTTCAAAACATGAAGAGCATGAAAAGGTGTGAAAAATATGAAGAGCTTCAAAAGGTGTAAAATACATGAGGAGCATGATACGGTCTGAAAAATAGGAGAAGCATGAAGTTGGGTTGAAAAACATGAAGAGCATGAAAAGGTGTGAAAAATATGAAGAGCTTCAAAAGGTGTGAAATACATGAGGAGCATGATACGGTCTGAAAAATAGGAGAAGCATGAAGTTGTGTTGAAAACATGAAGAGCTTGAAAAGGTGTGAAAAATATGAAGATCTTCAAAAGGTGTGAAAATTATGAGGAGAATGAAACGGTCTGAAAAATAGGAGGAGCATGAAGCGGTGTTCAAAAACATGAAGAGCCACAAAAGGTGTGAAAAACATGAAGAGCTTTAAAAGGTGTCAAAATATGAGGAGCATGAAACGTTCTGAAAAATAGGAGGATCATGAAACGGTGTTCAAAAACATGAATATCCTGAAAGGTGTGAAAAATATGAAGAGCCTCAAAAAATGTCAAAAATATAAGGAGTATGAAATGGTCTCAAAAATAGGAGGAGCAAGAAGCGGTGTTGAAAAACATGAAGAGCCTGAAACCAGTGAAAAATATGAAGAGCTTCAAAAATGTGAAAAATATGAAGAGCTTCAAAAGGTGTGAAAAATATGAAGAGCTTCAAAAGTTGTCAAAAATGAGATGTGCATGAAACGGACTGAAATATAGGAGGAGCATGAAGTGATGTTGAAAAACATGAAGAGCCTGAAAATGTGTGAAATATAGGAAGAGCTTCAAAAGGTGTCAAAAATATGAGGAGCATGAAACGGTCTGAAAACTAGGAGGAGCATGAAGCGGTGTTGAGAAACATGAAGAGCCTGAAAAGGTGTGAAAAATATGAAGAGATTCAAAAGGTGTCAAAAATATGGGGAGCATGAAATGGTCTGAAAAGTAGGAGGAGCATGAAGTGGTTGTGAAAAACTTCAAGAGCCTGAAAAGGTGTGCAAAATATGAAGAGCTTCAAAAGGTGTGAAATTCATGAGGAGATGAAACGGTCTGACAAAGAGGAGGGTCATGAAGCGGTGTTGAAAAACATGAAGAGCCTGAAAACGTGTGAAAATATGAAGAGCTTCAAAAGGTGTCAAAAATATGAGGAGAATGAAACGGTCTGTAAAATAGGAGGAGCATAAAGCAGTGTTGAAAAACATGAAGAGCCTGAAAAGGTGTGAAAAATATGAAGAGCTTCAAAAGATGTGAAATACATGAGGAGCATGAAACGGTCTGAAAAAGAGGAGGAGCATGAAGGGGTGTTGAAAAACATGAAGAGCCTGAAAACGTGTGAAAAATATGAAGAGCTTAAAATGGTGTCAAAAATGAGATGAGCATGAAACGGTCTGAAAAATAGGAGGAGCATGAAATGGTGTTCAAAAACATGAAAGCCTGAAAAGGTGAGAAAAATATGAAAAGGTTCAAAACGTGTCAAAAATATGAGGAGCATGAAACGGTCTGAAAAATAGGAGGACCATGAAACGGTCTTCAAAACATATAGAACCTGAAAAGGTGTGAAAAATATGAAGAGCTTCAAAAGGTGTCAAAAATGAGATGAGCATGAAACGGTCTGAAAAATCGGAGGAGCATGAAGTGGGGATGAAAATCATGAAGAGCCTGAAAAGGTGTGTAAAATATGAAGAGCTTCAAAAGGAGTGAAAGACTTGAGGAGCATGAAACCGTCTGAATTATAGGAGGAGCATGAAGCGGTGTTGAAAAACATGAAGAGCCTGAAAAGGTGTGAAAAATATGAAGAGCTTCAAAAGGTGTGAAATACATGAGGAGCATGAAACTGTCTGAAAAATAGGAGGAGCATGAAGCGGTGTTGAAAAACATGAAGAGCCTGAAAACGTGTGAAAAACATGAAGAGCTTCAAAAGGTGTGAAAAATATGAACAGCTTCAAAAAGTGTCAAAAATGAGATGAGCATGAAGCGGTCTCAAAAATGGTGGAGCATGACGTGTTGTTGAAAAACATAAAGAGCCTGAAATCGTGTGAAAAATAGGAAGAGCTTCAAAAGGTGTGAAATACATGAGGAGCATTAATCGGTCTGAAAAATAGGAGTAGCATGAAGCGGTGTTGAAAAACATGAAGAGCCTGAAAAGGAGTGAAAAATATGAAGAGCTTCAAAAGGTGTGAAATATATGAAGAGCTTCAAGAGGTTTCAAAAATATGAGGAGCATGAAACGGTCTGAAAAATAGGAGGAGCATGAAGCGGTGTTCAAAACATGAAGAGCTTGAAAAAGTGTGAAAAATATGAAGAGCTTCAAATGGTTTGAAAAATATGAAGAGCCTGGAAAGGTGTCAAAAATGAGATGAGCATGAAACGGTCTGAAAATTAGAAGGAGCATGAAGTGTTGTTCAAAAACGTGAAGAGCCTGAAAAGGTGAGAAAAATATGAAGAGCTTCAAAAGGTGTGAAAAATATGAAGAGCTTCAAAAGGTGTCAAAAATATGAAGAGCATGAAAAGGTCTGAAAATTAGGAGGAGCATAAAAAGGTGTTCAAAAACATGAAAGCCTGAAAAGGTGAGAAAAATATGAAGAGCTTCAAAAGGTGTTAAATACATGAGGAGCATAAAACGGTCTGAAAATTAGGAGGAGCATGAAGCGGTGTTCAAAAACATGAAGAGCCTGAAAACGTGTGAAAAATATGAAAAGGTTCAAAATGTGTCAAAAATATGAGGAGCATGAAACGGTCTGAAAAATAGGAGGACCATGAAACGGTCTTCAAAACATAAAGAACCTGAAAAGGTGTGAAAAATATGAAGAGCTTTGAAAGGTGTCAAAAATATGAGGAGCATGAAACGGTCTGAAAAGGAGGAGGAGCATGAAACCGTGTTCAAAAACATGAAGAGCCTGAAAAGGTGTGAAAAATATGAACAGCTTCAAAACGTGTCAAAAATATGAGGAGCATGAAACTGTCTGAAAAAAAGGAGGAGCATGATGCGGTGTTGAAAAATATGAAGAGCTTCAAAAGGTGTCAAAAATGAGATGACCATGAAACGGTCTGAGAAATAGAAGGAGCATGAAGTTCTTTTCAAAAAAATGAAGAACCTGAAAAGGTGTGAAGTATATGAAGATTTCAAAAGGTGTCAAAAATATGAGGAGCATGAAACGGTCTGAAAAATAGGAGGAGCATGAAGTCATGTTGAAAAACATGAAGAGCCTGAAAAGCTGTGAAAAATATGAAGAGCTTCAAAAGGTGTGAAAATTATGAGGAGCATGAAACGGTATGAAAAATAGGAGGAACATGAAGCGTTGTTGAAAAACGTGAAGAGCCTGAAAAGGTTTGAAAAATAGGAAGAGCTTCAAAAGGTGTCAAAAATATGAGTAGCATGAGACGGTCTGAAAAATAGGAGGAGCATGAAGCGATGTTGAAAAACATGAAGCGCATGAAAAGGTGTGAAATATATGAAGAGCTTCAAAAGATGTCAAAAATAATAGGAGCATGAAACGTTCTGAAAAATAGAAGGAACATGAAGCGGTGTTCAAAAGCATGAAGAGCCTGAAAAGGTGGAAAAAATATGAAGAGCTTCAAAAGGTGTCAAAAATTTGAGGAGCATGAAACGGTCTGAAAAATAGGAACGTGAAGCGGTGTTCAAAAACATGAAGAGTTGAAAAGGTGTGAAAAATATGAAGAGCTTCAAAAGTTGTGAAAAATATGAAAAGCATGAAACAGTCTGAAAAATAGGAGGAGTATGAAGCGGTGTTGAAAAACATGAAGAGTCTGAGAAGTTGTGAAAAATATGCAGAGCTTCAAAAGATGTCAAATATATGAGGATCATGAAAATTTCTGAAGAATACGAGGAGCATGAAGCGGTTTTGAAAAACATGAAGAGCCTGAAAAGGTGTGAAAAATATGAAGCGCTTCAAAAGGTGTCAAAAATATGAGGAGCATGAAACAGTCTGAAAAATAGGAGGAGCATGAATTGGTTTTGAAAAACATGAAGAGCCTGAAAAGGTGTGAAAAATATGAAGAGCTTCAAAAGGTTACAAATGTATGAGGATCATGAAACGGTCTGAAAAATAGGAGGAGCATAAAGCGGTGTTCAAAAACATGAAGAGTCTGAAAAGGTGTGAAAAATATGAAGAGTTTCTAAAGGTGTCAAAAATATGAGGAGCATGAAACGGTCTGAAAATAGGAGGAGCATGTAACGGTGTTGAAAAACATGAAGAGTCTGAAAACGTGTGAAAAATATGAAGAGCTTCAAAAGGTGTCAAAATATGAGGAGCATGAAACGGTCTGAAAAATAGGAGGAGCATCAAACGGTGTTCAGAAACATGAAGAGCCTGAAAAGGTGTGAAAAGTATGAAGACTCTCAAAAAATACCAAAAATATGAGGAGAATGAAACGGTCTGAAAAATAGGAGGAGCATGAAGCGGTGTTGAAAATCATGAAGAGCCTGAAAAGGTGTGAAAAATATGAAGAGCTTCAAAAGGTGTGAAAATCATGAACAGCTTCAAAAGGTGTCAAAAAGAGATGAGCATGAAACGGTCTAAAAAATAGGAGGAGCATGAAGTGGTGTTGAAAAAAATTAAGAGCCTGAAAAGTGTGAAAAATACAAAGATCTTCAAAAGGTGTCAACAATATGAAGAGCATGAAACAGTCTGAAAAAAAGGAAAATTATGAAGCAGTGTTGAAAAACATGAAGAGCCTGAAAAGGTGTGGAAAATGTGAAGAGCTTCAAAAGGTTGCAAAAATATGAGGAGCATGAAACGATTCGAAAAATATGAGGAGCACGAAACGGTGTTCAAAACATGAAGAGCATGAAAAGGTGTGAAAAATATGAAGAGCTTCAAAAGGTGTAAAATACATGAGGAGCATGATACGGTCTGAAAAATAGGAGAAGCATGAAGTTGGGTTGAAAAACATGAAGAGCATGAAAAGGTGTGAAAAATATGAAGAGCTTCAAAAGGTGTGAAATACATGAGGAGCATGATACGGTCTGAAAAATAGGAGAAGCATGAAGTTGTGTTGAAAACATGAAGAGCTTGAAAAGGTGTGAAAAATATGAAGAGCTTCAAAAGGTGTGAAAAACATGAAGAGCTTTAAAAGGTGTCAAAATATGAGGAGCATGAAACGTTCTGAAAAATAGGAGGATCATGAAACGGTGTTCAAAAACATGAATATCCTGAAAGGTGTGAAAAATATGAAGAGCCTCAAAAAATGTCAAAAATATAAGGAGTATGAAATGGTCTCAAAAATAGGAGGAGCAAGAAGCGGTGTTGAAAAACATGAAGAGCCTGAAACCAGTGAAAAATATGAAGAGCTTCAAAAATGTGAAAAATATGAAGAGCTTCAAAAGGTGTGAAAAATATGAAGAGCTTCAAAAGTTGTCAAAAATGAGATGTGCATGAAACGGACTGAAATATAGGAGGAGCATGAAGTGATGTTGAAAAACATGAAGAGCCTGAAAATGTGTGAAATATAGGAAGAGCTTCAAAAGGTGTCAAAAATATGAGGAGCATGAAACGGTCTGAAAACTAGGAGGAGCATGAAGCGGTGTTGAGAAACATGAAGAGCCTGAAAAGGTGTGAAAAATATGAAGAGATTCAAAAGGTGTCAAAAATATGGGGAGCATGAAATGGTCTGAAAAGTAGGAGGAGCATGAAGTGGTTGTGAAAAACTTCAAGAGCCTGAAAAGGTGTGCAAAATATGAAGAGCTTCAAAAGGTGTGAAATTCATGAGGAGATGAAACGGTCTGACAAAGAGGAGGGTCATGAAGCGGTGTTGAAAAACATGAAGAGCCTGAAAACGTGTGAAAATATGAAGAGCTTCAAAAGGTGTCAAAAATATGAGGAGAATGAAACGGTCTGTAAAATAGGAGGAGCATAAAGCAGTGTTGAAAAACATGAAGAGCCTGAAAAGGTGTGAAAAATATGAAGAGCTTCAAAAGATGTGAAATACATGAGGAGCATGAAACGGTCTGAAAAAGAGGAGGAGCATGAAGGGGTGTTGAAAAACATGAAGAGCCTGAAAACGTGTGAAAAATATGAAGAGCTTCAAAAATGTGAAAAATATGAAGAGCTTCAAAAGGTGTGAAAAATACGACGAGCTTCAATAGGTGTCAAAAATGAGATGAACATGAAACGGTCTGAAACATAGGAGGAGCATGAAGCGGTGTTGAAAATCATGAAGAGCCTGAAAAGATGTGAAAAATATGAAGAGCTTCAAAAGTTGTGAAAAATATGAAGAGTTTGAAAAGGTGTCAAAAATATGAGGAGCAAGAAACGGTCTGAAAAATAGGAGGAGCATGAAACTGTGTTCAAAAACATGAAGAGCCTGAAAATGTGTGAAAAATATGAAGAGCTTCAAAAGGTGTGAAAAATAGGAAGAGCTTCAAATGGTGTCAAAAATGAGATTACCATGAAACGGTCTGAAAAATAGGAGGAGCATGAAGCGGTGTTGAAAATCATGAAGAGCCTGAAAAGGTGTGAAAAATATGAAGAGCTTCAAAAGGTGTGAAAAACATGAACAGCTTCAAAAGGTGTCAAAAAGAGATGAGCCTGAAACGGTCTGAAAAATAGGAGGACCATGAAACTGTGTTCAAAAACATGAAGAGCCTGAAAATCTGTGAAAAATATGAAGAGCTTCAAAAATGTGAAAAATATGAAGAGCTTCAAAAGGTGTGAAAAATAGGAAGAGCTTCAAAAGGTGTAAAAAATGAGATTACCATGAAACGGTCTGAAAAATAGGAGGAGCATGAAGCGGTGTTGAAAATCATGAAGAGCCTGAAAAGGTGTGCAAAATATGAAGAGCTTCAAAAGGTGTAAAAAATGAGATGAGCCTGAAACGGTCTGAAAAATAGGAGGAGCATGAACTGGTGCTGAAAATCATGAAGAGCCTGAAAAGGTGTGCAAAATATGAAGAGCTTCAAAAGGTGTAAAAAATGAGAGCAGCATGAAACGGTCTGAAAAATAGGAGGAGCATGAAGTGGAGCTGAAAAACATGAAGAGCCTGAAAAAGTGTGCAAAATATGAAGAGCTTCAAGGAGTGTCAAGAATATTAGGAGCATGAAACGGTCTGAAAAATAGGAGGAGCATGAACTGGTGCTGAAAAACATGAAAGCCTGAAAAGGTTTGAAAAATATGAAGAGCTTCAAAAGGTGTGAGAAATATGAGGAGCATGAAACGGTCTGAAAAATAGGAGAAGCATGAAGCGGTGTTCAAAAACATGAAGAGCCTGAAAAGGTGTGAAAAATATGAAGAGCTTCAAAAGGTGTCAAAAAATAGATGAGCATGAAAAGGTCTGAAAAATAGGAGGAGCATGAGGCGGTGTTCAAAATCATGAAGGGCCTGAAAAGGTGTGAGAAATATGAAGAGCTTCAAAAGCTGTGAAAAATATGAAGAGCTTCAAAGGTATCAAAATTGAGATGAGCATGAAACGGTCTGAAAAATAGGAGGAGCATGAAGCTTTGTGCAAAAAGATGAAGAGCCTGAAAAGGTGTGAAATATATGAAGAGCTTCAAAGGATGTGAAATACATGAGGAGCATGATACGGTCTGAAAAATAGGAGAAGCATGAAGTTGTGTTGAAAAACATGAAGAGCCTGAAAAGGTGTGAAAAATATGAAGAGCTTCAAAATATGTGAAAAATATGAGGAGAATGAAACGGTCTGAAAAATAGGAGGAGCATGAAGCGGTGTTCAAAAACATGAACAGCCACAAAAGGTGTGAAAAATATGAAGAGCTTTAAAAGGTGTCAAAATATGAGGAGCATGAAACGTTCTGAAAAATAGGAGGATCATGAAACGGTGTTCAAAAACATGAAGAGCCTGAAAAGGTGTGAAAAATATGAAGAGCTTCAAAAGGTGTGAGAAATATGAGGAGCATGAAACGGTCTGAAAAATAGGAGAAGCATGAAGCGGTGTTCAAAAACATGAAGAGCCTGAAAAGGTGTGAAAAATATGAAGAGCTTCAAAAGGTGTCAAAAAATAGATGAGCATGAAAACGTCTGAAAAATAGGAGGAGCATTAAGCGGTGTTCAAAATCATGAAGTGCCTGAAAAGGTGTGAGAAATATGAAGAGCTTCAAAAGCTGTGAAAAATATGAAGAGCTTCAAAGGTATCAAAATTGAGATGAGCATGAAACGGTCTGAAAAATAAGAGGAGCATGAAGCTTTGTGCAAAAAGATGAAGAGCCTGAAAAGGTGTGAAATATATGAAGAGCTTCAAAGGATGTGAAATACATGAGGAGCATGATACGGTCTGAAAAATAGGAGAAGCATGAAGTTGTGTTGAAAAACATGAAGAGCCTGAAAAGGTGTGAAAAATATGAAGAGCTTCAAAATGTGTGAAAAATATGAGGAGAATGAACCGGTCTGAAAAATAGGAGGAGCATGAAGCGGTGTTCAAAAACATGAACAGCCACAAAAGGTGTGAAAAATATGAAGAGCTTTAAAAGGTGTCAAAATATGAGGAGCATGAAACGTTCTGAAAAATAGGAGGATCATGAAACGGTGTTCAAAAACATGAAGAGCCTGAAAAGGTGTGAAAAATATGAAGAGCCTCAAAAAATGTCAAAAATATAAGGAGTATGAAATGGTCTCAAAAATAGGAGGAGCAAGAAGCGGTGTTGAAAAACATGAAGAGCCTGAAACCGAGTGAAAAATATGAAGAGCTTCAAAAATGTGAAAAATATGAAGAGCTTCAAAAGGTGTGAAAAATATGAAGAGCTTCAAAAGTTGTCAAAAATGAGATGTGCATGAAACGGACTGAAATATAGGAGGAGCATGAAGTGATGTTGAAAAACATGAAGAGCCTGAAAATGTGTGAAATATAGGAAGAGCTTCAAAAGGTGTCAAAAATATGAGGAGCATGAAACGGTCTGAAAACTAGGAGGAGCATGAAGCGGTGTTGAGAAACATGAAGAGCCTGAAAAGGTGTGAAAAATATGAAGAGCTTCAAAAGGTGTCAAAAATATGAGGAGCATGAAATAGTCTGAAAAGTAGGAGGAGCATGAAGTGGTTGTGAAAAACTTCAAGAGCCTGAAAAGGTGTGCAAAATATGAAGAGCTTCAAAAGGTGTGAAATTCATGAGGAGATGAAACGGTCTGAAAAAGAGGAGGGGCATGAAGCGGTGTTCAAAAACATGCAGAGACTGAAAAGGTGTGAAAAATATGAAGAGCTTCAAAAGGTGTGAAAAATATGAGGAGCATGCAACGGTCTGAAAAATAGGAGGAGCATGAACCGGTGTTCAAAAATATGAAGAGCCTGAAAAGGTGTGAAAAATATGAAGAGCTTCAAAAGGTGTCAAAAATATGAGGAGCATGAAACGGTCTGTAAAATAGGAGGAGCATAAAGCAGTGTTGAAAAACATGAAGAGCCTGAAAAGGTGTGAAAAATATGAAGAGCTTCAAAAGGTGTGAAATACATGAGGAGCAAAGAACGGTCTGAAAAATAGGAGGAGCATGAAGCGGTGTTGAAAAACATGAAGAGCCTGAAAACGTCTGAAAAATATGAAGACCTTCAAAAATGTGAAAAATATGAAGAGCTCAAAAGGTGTGAAAAATACGAAGAGCTTCAAACGTGTCAAAAATGAGATGAACATGAAACGGTCTGAAACATAGGAGGAGCATGAAGCGGTGTTAAAAATCATGAAGAGCCTGAAAAGGTGTGAAAAATATGAAAAGCTTCAAAAGTTGTGAAAAATATGAAGAGTTTGAAAAGGTGTGAAAAATATGTGGAGCTTCAAAAGGTGTCAAAAATATGAGGAGCATGAAATGGTCTGAAAAATAGAGGAGCATGAAGCGGAGTTAAAAAACATGAAGAGCCTGAAAAGGTGTGAAAAATATGAAGAGCTTCAAAAGGTGTCAAAAATACGAGGAGCATGAAACGGTCTGAAATATAGGAGGAGCATGAAGCGGAGTTGAAAAACATGAAGAGCCTGAAAACGTGTGAAAAATATGAAGAGCTTCAAAAGGTGTGAAATATATGAAGAGCTTCAAAAGGTGTCAAATATGAGATGAGCATGAAACGGTCTGAAAAAAACGAGGAGCATGAAGCGGTGTTCAAAAACATGAATAGCCTGAAAAGGTGTGAAAAATATGAAGAGCTTCAAAAGCTGTCAAAAATATGAGGAGCATGAAACGGTCTGAAAAATAGGAGGAGCATGAAGCGGTGTTCAAAAACATGAAGAGGTTGAATAGGTGTGAGAAATATGAAGAGCTTCCAAAGGTGTCAATAATATGAGGAGCATGAAACGGTCTGAAAAATAGGAGGAGGATGAAGCGGTGTTCAAAAACATGAACAGCCAGAAAAGGTGTGAAATATATGAAGAGCTTCAAAAGATGTGAAATACATGAGGAGCATGAAACCGGCTGAAAAATAGTAGAAACATGAAGTGGTGTGGAAAAACATGAAGAGCATGATAAGGTGTGAAAAATATGAAGAGCTTCAAAAGGTGTGAAATACATGAGGAGCATGAATCGGTCTGAAAAAGAGGAGGAGCATGAAGGGGTGTTCAAAAACAGGAAGAGCCTGAAAACGTGTGAAAAATATGAAGAGCTTCAAAAATGTGAAAAATATGAAGAGCTTCAAAAGGTGTGAAAAATACGTCGAGCTTCAATAGGTGTCAAAAATGAGATGAACATGAAACGGTCTGAAACATAGGAGGAGCATGAAGCGGTGTTGAAAATCATGAAGAGCCTGAAAAGGTGTGAAAAATATGAAGAGCTTCAAAAGTTGTGAAAAATATGAAGAGTTTGAAAAGGTGTCAAAAATATGAGGAGCATGAAACGGTCTGAAAAATAGGAGGAGCATGAAACTGTGTTCAAAAACATGAAGAGCCTGAAAATGTGTGAAAAATATGAAGAGCTTCAAAAATGTGAAAAATATGAAGAGCTTCAAAAGGTGTGAAAAATAGGAAGAGCTTCAAATGGTGTCAAAAATGAGATTACCATGAAACGGTCTGAAAAATAGGAGGAGCATGAAGCGGTGTTGAAAATCATGAAGAGCCTGAAAAGGTGTGAAAAATATGAAGAGCTTCAAAAGGTGTGAAATACATGAGGAGCATGAAACGGTCTGAAAAATAGGAGGAGCATGAAGCGGTGTTGAAAAACATGAAGAGCCTGAAAACGTGTGAAAAATATGAAGAGCTTCAAAAATGTGAAAAATATTAAGAGCTTCAAAAGGTGTGAAAAATACGAAGAGCTTCAAAGGATGTCAAAAATGAGATGAACATGAAACCGTCTGAAACATTGGAGGAGCATGAAGCGGTGTTGAAAATCATGAAGAGCCTGAAAAGGTGTGAAAAATATGAAGAGCTTCAAACGTTGTGAAAAATATGAAGAGTTTGAAAAGGTGTCAAAAATATGAGGAGCATGAAACGTTCTGAAAAATAGGAGGAGCATGAAGCGGTGTTGAAAAACATGAAGAGCCTGAAAAGGTGTGAAAAATATGAAGAGCTTCAAAAGGAGTCAAAAATAGAAGTAGCATGAAACGGTGTTCAAAAACTTGAAGAGCCTGAAAATGTGTGAAAAATATGAAGAGATTTAAAGGTGTCAAAAATATGAGGAGCATGAAACGGTCTGAAAAATAGGAGGAGCATGAAGCGGTGTTGAAAAACATGAAGAGCCTGAAAAGGTGTGAAAAATATGAAGAGCTTCAAAAGGTGTGAAAAATATGAGGAGCATGAAACGGTCTGAAAAATAGGAGGAGCATGAAGCGGTGTTCAAAAACATGAAGAGCATGAAAAGGTGTGAAAAATATGAAGAGCTTGAAAAGGTGTCAAAATATGAGGAGCATGAAACGGTCTGAAAAATAGGAGGAGCATGAAAAGGTGTTCAGAAACATGAAGAGCCTGAAAAGGTGTGAAAAATATGAAGACTCTCAAAAAATACCAAAAATATGATGAGTATGAAACGGTCTGAAAAATAGGAGGAGCATGAAGCGGTGTTGAAAATCATGAAGAGCCTGAAAAGGTGTGAAAAATATGAAGAGCTTCAAAAGGTGTGAAAATCATGAACAGCTTCAAAAGGTGTCAAAAAGAGATGAGCATGAAACGGTCTAAAAAATAGGAGGAGCATGAAGTCGTGTTGAAAAAAATTAAGAGCCTGAAAAGTGTGAAAGATACGAAGATCTTCAAAAGGTGTCAACAATATGAAGAGCATGAAACAGTCTGAAAAAAAGGAAAATTATGAAGCAGTGTTGAAAAACATGAAGAGCCTGAAAAGGTGTGGAAAATATGAAGAGCTTCAAAAGGTTGCAAAAATATGAGGAGCATGAAACGGTTCGAAAAATATGAGGAGCACGAAACGGTGTTCAAAACATGAAGAGCATGAAAAGGTGTGAAAAATATGAAGAGCTTCAAAAGGTGTAAAATACATGAGGAGCATGATACGGTCTGAAAAATAGGAGAAGCATGAAGTTGGGTTGAAAAACATGAAGAGCATGAAAAGGTGTGAAAAATATGAAGAGCTTCAAAAGGTGTGAAATACATGAGGAGCATGATACGGTCTGAAAAATAGGAGAAGCATGAAGTTGTGTTGAAAACATGAAGAGCTTGAAAAGGTGTGAAAAATATGAAGATCTTCAAAAGGTGTGAAAAATATGAGGAGAATGAAACGGTCTGAAAAATAGGAGGAGCATGAAGCGGTGTTCAAAAACATGAAGAGCCACAAAAGGTGTGAAAAATATGAAGAGCTTTAAAAGGTGTCAAAATATGAGGAGCATGAAACGTTCTGAAAAATAGGAGGATCATGAAACGGTGTTCAAAAACATGAATATCCTGAAAGGTGTGAAAAATATGAAGAGCTTCAAAAGGTGTGAAATACATGAGGAGCATGAAACGGTCTGAAAAAGAGGAGGAGCATGAAGGGGTGTTCAAAAACAGGAAGAGCCTGAAAACGTGTGAAAAATATGAAGAGCTTCAAAAATGTGAAAAATATGAAGAGCTTCAAAAGGTGTGAAAAATACGTCGAGCTTCAATAGGTGTCAAAAATGAGATGAACATGAAACGGTCTGAAACATAGGAGGAGCATGAAGCGGTGTTGAAAATCATGAAGAGCCTGAAAAGGTGTGAAAAATATGAAGAGCTTCAAAAGTTGTGAAAAATATGAAGAGTTTGAAAAGGTGTCAAAAATATGAGGAGCATGAAACGGTCTGAAAAATAGGAGGAGCATGAAACTGTGTTCAAAAACATGAAGAGCCTGAAAATGTGTGAAAAATATGAAGAGCTTCAAAAATGTGAAAAATATGAAGAGCTTCAAAAGGTGTGAAAAATAGGAAGAGCTTCAAATGGTGTCAAAAATGAGATTACCATGAAACGGTCTGAAAAATAGGAGGAGCATGAAGCGGTGTTGAAAATCATGAAGAGCCTGAAAAGGTGTGAAAAATATGAAGAGCTTCAAAAGGTGTGAAATACATGAGGAGCATGAAACGGTCTGAAAAATAGGAGGAGCATGAAGCGGTGTTGAAAAACATGAAGAGCCTGAAAACGTGTGAAAAATATGAAGAGCTTCAAAAATGTGAAAAATATTAAGAGCTTCAAAAGGTGTGAAAAATACGAAGAGCTTCAAAGGATGTCAAAAATGAGATGAACATGAAACGGTCTGAAACATTGGAGGAGCATGAAGCGGTGTTGAAAATCATGAAGAGCCTGAAAAGGTGTGAAAAATATGAAGAGCTTCAAACGTTGTGAAAAATATGAAGAGTTTGAAAAGGTGTCAAAAATATGAGGAGCATGAAACGTTCTGAAAAATAGGAGGAGCATGAAGCGGTGTTGAAAAACATGAAGAGCCTGAAAAGGTGTGAAAAATATGAAGAGCTTCAAAAGGAGTCAAAAATAGAAGTAGCATGAAACGGTGTTCAAAAACTTGAAGAGCCTGAAAATGTGTGAAAAATATGAAGAGATTTAAAGGTGTCAAAAATATGAGGAGCATGAAACGGTCTGAAAAATAGGAGGAGCATGAAGCGGTGTTGAAAAACATGAAGAGCCTGAAAAGGTGTGAAAAATATGAAGAGCTTCAAAAGGTGTGAAAAATATGAGGAGCATGAAACGGTCTGAAAAATAGGAGGAGCATGAAGCGGTGTTCAAAAACATGAAGAGCATGAAAAGGTGTGAAAAATATGAAGAGCTTGAAAAGGTGTCAAAATATGAGGAGCATGAAACGGTCTGAAAAATAGGAGGAGCATGAAAAGGTGTTCAGAAACATGAAGAGCCTGAAAAGGTGTGAAAAATATGAAGACTCTCAAAAAATACCAAAAATATGATGAGTATGAAACGGTCTGAAAAATAGGAGGAGCATGAAGCGGTGTTGAAAATCATGAAGAGCCTGAAAAGGTGTGAAAAATATGAAGAGCTTCAAAAGGTGTGAAAATCATGAACAGCTTCAAAAGGTGTCAAAAAGAGATGAGCATGAAACGGTCTAAAAAATAGGAGGAGCATGAAGTCGTGTTGAAAAAAATTAAGAGCCTGAAAAGTGTGAAAAATACGAAGATCTTCAAAAGGTGTCAACAATATGAAGAGCATGAAACAGTCTGAAAAAAAGGAAAATTATGAAGCTGTGTTGAAAAACATGAAGAGCCTGAAAAGGTGTGGAAAATATGAAGAGCTTCAAAAGGTTGCAAAAATATGAGGAGCATGAAACGGTTCGAAAAATATGAGGAGCACGAAACGGTGTTCAAAACATGAAGAGCATGAAAAGGTGTGAAAAATATGAAGAGCTTCAAAAGGTGTAAAATACATGAGGAGCATGATACAGTCTGAAAAATAGGAGAAGCATGAAGTTGGGTTGAAAAACATGAAGAGCATGAAAAGGTGTGAAAAATATGAAGAGCTTCAAAAATGTGAAAAATATGAAGAGCATGAAAAGGTGTGAAAAATAGGAAGAGCTTCAAAAGGTGTAAAAAATGAGATTACCATGAAACGGTCTGAAAAATAGGAGGAGCATGAAGCGGTGTTGAAAATCATGAAGAGCCTGAAAAGGTGTGCAAAATATGAAGAGCTTCAAAAGGTGTAAAAAATGAGATGAGCCTGAAACGGTCTGAAAAATAGGAGGAGCATGAACTGGTGCTGAAAATCATGAAGAGCCTGAAAAGGTGTGCAAAATATGAAGAGCTTCAAAAGGTGTAAAAAATGAGAGCAGCATGAAACGGTCTGAAAAATAGGAGGAGCATGAAGTGGAGCTGAAAAACATGAAGAGCCTGAAAAAGTGTGCAAAATATGAAGAGCTTCAAGGAGTGTCAAGAATATTAGGAGCATGAAACGGTCTGAAAAATAGGAGGAGCATGAACTGGTGCTGAAAAACATGAAAGCCTGAAAAGGTTTGAAAAATATGAAGAGCTTCAAAAGGTGTGAGAAATATGAGGAGCATGAAACGGTCTGAAAAATAGGAGAAGCATGAAGCGGTGTTCAAAAACATGAAGAGCCTGAAAAGGTGTGAAAAATATGAAGAGCTTCAAAAGGTGTCAAAAAATAGATGAGCATGAAAAGGTCTGAAAAATAGGAGGAGCATGAGGCGGTGTTCAAAATCATGAAGGGCCTGAAAAGGTGTGAGAAATATGAAGAGCTTCAAAAGCTGTGAAAAATATGAAGAGCTTCAAAGGTATCAAAATTGAGATGAGCATGAAACGGTCTGAAAAATAGGAGGAGCATGAAGCTTTGTGCAAAAAGATGAAGAGCCTGAAAAGGTGTGAAATATATGAAGAGCTTCAAAGGATGTGAAATACATGAGGAGCATGATACGGTCTGAAAAATAGGAGAAGCATGAAGTTGTGTTGAAAAACATGAAGAGCCTGAAAAGGTGTAAAATATGAAGAGCTTCAAAATATGTGAAAAATATGAGGAGAATGAAACGGTCTGAAAAATAGGAGGAGCATGAAGCGGTGTTCAAAAACATGAACAGCCACAAAAGGTGTGAAAAATATGAAGAGCTTTAAAAGGTGTCAAAATATGAGGAGCATGAAACGTTCTGAAAAATAGGAGGATCATGAAACGGTGTTCAAAAACATGAAGAGCCTGAAAAGGTGTGAAAAATATGAAGAGCTTCAAAAGGTGTGAGAAATATGAGGAGCATGAAACGGTCTGAAAAATAGGAGAAGCATGAAGCGGTGTTCAAAAACATGAAGAGCCTGAAAAGGTGTGAAAAATATGAAGAGCTTCAAAAGGTGTCAAAAAATAGATGAGCATGAAAACGTCTGAAAAATAGGAGGAGCATTAAGCGGTGTTCAAAATCATGAAGTGCCTGAAAAGGTGTGAGAAATATGAAGAGCTTCAAAAGCTGTGAAAAATATGAAGAGCTTCAAAGGTATCAAAATTGAGATGAGCATGAAACGGTCTGAAAAATAAGAGGAGCATGAAGCTTTGTGCAAAAAATGAAGAGCCTGAAAAGGTGTGAAATATATGAAGAGCTTCAAAGGATGTGAAATACATGAGGAGCATGATACGGTCTGAAAAATAGGAGAAGCATGAAGTTGTGTTGAAAAACATGAAGAGCCTGAAAAGGTGTGAAAAATATGAAGAGCTTCAAAATGTGTGAAAAATATGAGGAGAATGAACCGGTCTGAAAAATAGGAGGAGCATGAAGCGGTGTTCAAAAACATGAACAGCCACAAAAGGTGTGAAAAATATGAAGAGCTTTAAAAGGTGTCAAAATATGAGGAGCATGAAACGTTCTGAAAAATAGGAGGATCATGAAACGGTGTTCAAAAACATGAAGAGCCTGAAAAGGTGTGAAAAATATGAAGAGCCTCAAAAAATGTCAAAAATATAAGGAGTATGAAATGGTCTCAAAAATAGGAGGAGCAAGAAGCGGTGTTGAAAAACATGAAGAGCCTGAAACCGAGTGAAAAATATGAAGAGCTTCAAAAATGTGAAAAATATGAAGAGCTTCAAAAGGTGTGAAAAATATGAAGAGCTTCAAAAGTTGTCAAAAATGAGATGTGCATGAAACGGACTGAAATATAGGAGGAGCATGAAGTGATGTTGAAAAACATGAAGAGCCTGAAAATGTGTGAAATATAGGAAGAGCTTCAAAAGGTGTCAAAAATATGAGGAGCATGAAACGGTCTGAAAACTAGGAGGAGCATGAAGCGGTGTTGAGAAACATGAAGAGCCTGAAAAGGTGTGAAAAATATGAAGAGCTTCAAAAGGTGTCAAAAATATGAGGAGCATGAAATAGTCTGAAAAGTAGGAGGAGCATGAAGTGGTTGTGAAAAACTTCAAGAGCCTGAAAAGGTGTGCAAAATATGAAGAGCTTCAAAAGGTGTGAAATTCATGAGGAGATGAAACGGTCTGAAAAAGAGGAGGGGCATGAAGCGGTGTTCAAAAACATGCAGAGACTGAAAAGGTGTGAAAAATATGAAGAGCTTCAAAAGGTGTGAAAAATATGAGGAGCATGCAACGGTCTGAAAAATAGGAGGAGCATGAACCGGTGTTCAAAAATATGAAGAGCCTGAAAAGGTGTGAAAAATATGAAGAGCTTCAAAAGGTGTCAAAAATATGAGGAGCATGAAACGGTCTGTAAAATAGGAGGAGCATAAAGCAGTGTTGAAAAACATGAAGAGCCTGAAAAGGTGTGAAAAATATGAAGAGCTTCAAAAGGTGTGAAATACATGAGGAGCAAAGAACGGTCTGAAAAATAGGAGGAGCATGAAGCGGTGTTGAAAAACATGAAGAGCCTGAAAACGTCTGAAAAATATGAAGACCTTCAAAAATGTGAAAAATATGAAGAGCTCAAAAGGTGTGAAAAATACGAAGAGCTTCAAACGTGTCAAAAATGAGATGAACATGAAACGGTCTGAAACATAGGAGGAGCATGAAGCGGTGTTAAAAATCATGAAGAGCCTGAAAAGGTGTGAAAAATATGAAAAGCTTCAAAAGTTGTGAAAAATATGAAGAGTTTGAAAAGGTGTGAAAAATATGTGGAGCTTCAAAAGGTGTCAAAAATATGAGGAGCATGAAATGGTCTGAAAAATAGAGGAGCATGAAGCGGTGTTAAAAAACATGAAGAGCCTGAAAAGGTGTGAAAAATATGAAGAGCTTCAAAAGGTGTCAAAAATACGAGGAGCATGAAACGGTCTGAGATATAGGAGGAGCATGAAGCGGAGTTGAAAAACATGAAGAGCCTGAAAACGTGTGAAAAATATGAAGAGCTTCAAAAGGTGTGAAATATATGAAGAGCTTCAAAAGGTGTCAAATATGAGATGAGCATGAAACGGTCTGAAAAAAACGAGGAGCATGAAGCGGTGTTCAAAAACATGAATAGCCTGAAAAGGTGTGAAAAATATGAAGAGCTTCAAAAGCTGTCAAAAATATGAGGAGCATGAAACGGTCTGAAAAATAGGAGGAGCATGAAGCGGTGTTCAAAAACATGAAGAGGTTGAATAGGTGTGAGAAATATGAAGAGCTTCCAAAGGTGTCAATAATATGAGGAGCATGAAACGGTCTGAAAAATAGGAGGAGGATGAAGCGGTGTTCAAAAACATGAACAGCCAGAAAAGGTGTGAAATATATGAAGAGCTTCAAAAGATGTGAAATACATGAGGAGCATGAAACTGGCTGAAAAATAGTAGAAACATGAAGTGGTGTGGAAAAACATGAAGAGCATGATAAGGTGTGAAAAATATGAAGAGCTTCAAAAGGTGTGAAATACATGAGGAGCATGAATCGGTCTGAAAAAGAGGAGGAGCATGAAGGGGTGTTCAAAAACAGGAAGAGCCTGAAAACGTGTGAAAAATATGAAGAGCTTCAAAAATGTGAAAAATATGAAGAGCTTCAAAAGGTGTGAAAAATACGTCGAGCTTCAATAGGTGTCAAAAATGAGATGAACATGAAACGGTCTGAAACATAGGAGGAGCATGAAGCGGTGTTGAAAATCATGAAGAGCCTGAAAAGGTGTGAAAAATATGAAGAGCTTCAAAAGTTGTGAAAAATATGAAGAGTTTGAAAAGGTGTCAAAAATATGAGGAGCATGAAACGGTCTGAAAAATAGGAGGAGCATGAAACTGTGTTCAAAAACATGAAGAGCCTGAAAATGTGTGAAAAATATGAAGAGCTTCAAAAATGTGAAAAATATGAAGAGCTTCAAAAGGTGTGAAAAATAGGAAGAGCTTCAAATGGTGTCAAAAATGAGATTACCATGAAACGGTCTGAAAAATAGGAGGAGCATGAAGCGGTGTTGAAAATCATGAAGAGCCTGAAAAGGTGTGAAAAATATGAAGAGCTTCAAAAGGTGTGAAATACATGAGGAGCATGAAACGGTCTGAAAAATAGGAGGAGCATGAAGCGGTGTTGAAAAACATGAAGAGCCTGAAAACGTGTGAAAAATATGAAGAGCTTCAAAAATGTGAAAAATATTAAGAGCTTCAAAAGGTGTGAAAAATACGAAGAGCTTCAAAGGATGTCAAAAATGAGATGAACATGAAACGGTCTGAAACATTGGAGGAGCATGAAGCGGTGTTGAAAATCATGAAGAGCCTGAAAAGGTGTGAAAAATATGAAGAGCTTCAAACGTTGTGAAAAATATGAAGAGTTTGAAAAGGTGTCAAAAATATGAGGAGCATGAAACGTTCTGAAAAATAGGAGGAGCATGAAGCGGTGTTGAAAAACATGAAGAGCCTGAAAAGGTGTGAAAAATATGAAGAGCTTCAAAAGGAGTCAAAAATAGAAGTAGCATGAAACGGTGTTCAAAAACTTGAAGAGCCTGAAAATGTGTGAAAAATATGAAGAGATTTAAAGGTGTCAAAAATATGAGGAGCATGAAACGGTCTGAAAAATAGGAGGAGCATGAAGCGGTGTTGAAAAACATGAAGAGCCTGAAAAGGTGTGAAAAATATGAAGAGCTTCAAAAGGTGTGAAAAATATGAGGAGCATGAAACGGTCTGAAAAATAGGAGGAGCATGAAGCGGTGTTCAAAAACATGAAGAGCATGAAAAGGTGTGAAAAATATGAAGAGCTTGAAAAGGTGTCAAAATATGAGGAGCATGAAACGGTCTGAAAAATAGGAGGAGCATGAAAAGGTGTTCAGAAACATGAAGAGCCTGAAAAGGTGTGAAAAATATGAAGACTCTCAAAAAATACCAAAAATATGATGAGTATGAAACGGTCTGAAAAATAGGAGGAGCATGAAGCGGTGTTGAAAATCATGAAGAGCCTGAAAAGGTGTGAAAAATATGAAGAGCTTCAAAAGGTGTGAAAATCATGAACAGCTTCAAAAGGTGTCAAAAAGAGATGAGCATGAAACGGTCTAAAAAATAGGAGGAGCATGAAGTCGTGTTGAAAAAAATTAAGAGCCTGAAAAGTGTGAAAAATACGAAGATCTTCAAAAGGTGTCAACAATATGAAGAGCATGAAACAGTCTGAAAAAAAGGAAAATTATGAAGCTGTGTTGAAAAACATGAAGAGCCTGAAAAGGTGTGGAAAATATGAAGAGCTTCAAAAGGTTGCAAAAATATGAGGAGCATGAAACGGTTCGAAAAATATGAGGAGCACGAAACGGTGTTCAAAACATGAAGAGCATGAAAAGGTGTGAAAAATATGAAGAGCTTCAAAAGGTGTAAAATACATGAGGAGCATGATACAGTCTGAAAAATAGGAGAAGCATGAAGTTGGGTTGAAAAACATGAAGAGCATGAAAAGGTGTGAAAAATATGAAGAGCTTCAAAAATGTGAAAAATATGAAGAGCATGAAAAGGTGTGAAAAATAGGAAGAGCTTCAAAAGGTGTAAAAAATGAGATTACCATGAAACGGTCTGAAAAATAGGAGGAGCATGAAGCGGTGTTGAAAATCATGAAGAGCCTGAAAAGGTGTGCAAAATATGAAGAGCTTCAAAAGGTGTAAAAAATGAGATGAGCCTGAAACGGTCTGAAAAATAGGAGGAGCATGAACTGGTGCTGAAAATCATGAAGAGCCTGAAAAGGTGTGCAAAATATGAAGAGCTTCAAAAGGTGTAAAAAATGAGAGCAGCATGAAACGGTCTGAAAAATAGGAGGAGCATGAAGTGGAGCTGAAAAACATGAAGAGCCTGAAAAAGTGTGCAAAATATGAAGAGCTTCAAGGAGTGTCAAGAATATTAGGAGCATGAAACGGTCTGAAAAATAGGAGGAGCATGAACTGGTGCTGAAAAACATGAAAGCCTGAAAAGGTTTGAAAAATATGAAGAGCTTCAAAAGGTGTGAGAAATATGAGGAGCATGAAACGGTCTGAAAAATAGGAGAAGCATGAAGCGGTGTTCAAAAACATGAAGAGCCTGAAAAGGTGTGAAAAATATGAAGAGCTTCAAAAGGTGTCAAAAAATAGATGAGCATGAAAAGGTCTGAAAAATAGGAGGAGCATGAGGCGGTGTTCAAAATCATGAAGGGCCTGAAAAGGTGTGAGAAATATGAAGAGCTTCAAAAGCTGTGAAAAATATGAAGAGCTTCAAAGGTATCAAAATTGAGATGAGCATGAAACGGTCTGAAAAATAGGAGGAGCATGAAGCTTTGTGCAAAAAGATGAAGAGCCTGAAAAGGTGTGAAATATATGAAGAGCTTCAAAGGATGTGAAATACATGAGGAGCATGATACGGTCTGAAAAATAGGAGAAGCATGAAGTTGTGTTGAAAAACATGAAGAGCCTGAAAAGGTGTGAAAAATATGAAGAGCTTCAAAATATGTGAAAAATATGAGGAGAATGAAACGGTCTGAAAAATAGGAGGAGCATGAAGCGGTGTTCAAAAACATGAACAGCCACAAAAGGTGTGAAAAATATGAAGAGCTTTAAAAGGTGTCAAAATATGAGGAGCATGAAACGTTCTGAAAAATAGGAGGATCATGAAACGGTGTTCAAAAACATGAAGAGCCTGAAAAGGTGTGAAAAATATGAAGAGCTTCAAAAGGTGTGAGAAATATGAGGAGCATGAAACGGTCTGAAAAATAGGAGAAGCATGAAGCGGTGTTCAAAAACATGAAGAGCCTGAAAAGGTGTGAAAAATATGAAGAGCTTCAAAAGGTGTCAAAAAATAGATGAGCATGAAAACGTCTGAAAAATAGGAGGAGCATTAAGCGGTGTTCAAAATCATGAAGTGCCTGAAAAGGTGTGAGAAATATGAAGAGCTTCAAAAGCTGTGAAAAATATGAAGAGCTTCAAAGGTATCAAAATTGAGATGAGCATGAAACGGTCTGAAAAATAAGAGGAGCATGAAGCTTTGTGCAAAAAGATGAAGAGCCTGAAAAGGTGTGAAATATATGAAGAGCTTCAAAGGATGTGAAATACATGAGGAGCATGATACGGTCTGAAAAATAGGAGAAGCATGAAGTTGTGTTGAAAAACATGAAGAGCCTGAAAAGGTGTGAAAAATATGAAGAGCTTCAAAATGTGTGAAAAATATGAGGAGAATGAACCGGTCTGAAAAATAGGAGGAGCATGAAGCGGTGTTCAAAAACATGAACAGCCACAAAAGGTGTGAAAAATATGAAGAGCTTTAAAAGGTGTCAAAATATGAGGAGCATGAAACGTTCTGAAAAATAGGAGGATCATGAAACGGTGTTCAAAAACATGAAGAGCCTGAAAAGGTGTGAAAAATATGAAGAGCCTCAAAAAATGTCAAAAATATAAGGAGTATGAAATGGTCTCAAAAATAGGAGGAGCAAGAAGCGGTGTTGAAAAACATGAAGAGCCTGAAACCGAGTGAAAAATATGAAGAGCTTCAAAAATGTGAAAAATATGAAGAGCTTCAAAAGGTGTGAAAAATATGAAGAGCTTCAAAAGTTGTCAAAAATGAGATGTGCATGAAACGGACTGAAATATAGGAGGAGCATGAAGTGATGTTGAAAAACATGAAGAGCCTGAAAATGTGTGAAATATAGGAAGAGCTTCAAAAGGTGTCAAAAATATGAGGAGCATGAAACGGTCTGAAAACTAGGAGGAGCATGAAGCGGTGTTGAGAAACATGAAGAGCCTGAAAAGGTGTGAAAAATATGAAGAGCTTCAAAAGGTGTCAAAAATATGAGGAGCATGAAATAGTCTGAAAAGTAGGAGGAGCATGAAGTGGTTGTGAAAAACTTCAAGAGCCTGAAAAGGTGTGCAAAATATGAAGAGCTTCAAAAGGTGTGAAATTCATGAGGAGATGAAACGGTCTGAAAAAGAGGAGGGGCATGAAGCGGTGTTCAAAAACATGCAGAGACTGAAAAGGTGTGAAAAATATGAAGAGCTTCAAAAGGTGTGAAAAATATGAGGAGCATGCAACGGTCTGAAAAATAGGAGGAGCATGAACCGGTGTTCAAAAATATGAAGAGCCTGAAAAGGTGTGAAAAATATGAAGAGCTTCAAAAGGTGTCAAAAATATGAGGAGCATGAAACGGTCTGTAAAATAGGAGGAGCATAAAGCAGTGTTGAAAAACATGAAGAGCCTGAAAAGGTGTGAAAAATATGAAGAGCTTCAAAAGGTGTGAAATACATGAGGAGCAAAGAACGGTCTGAAAAATAGGAGGAGCATGAAGCGGTGTTGAAAAACATGAAGAGCCTGAAAACGTCTGAAAAATATGAAGACCTTCAAAAATGTGAAAAATATGAAGAGCTCAAAAGGTGTGAAAAATACGAAGAGCTTCAAACGTGTCAAAAATGAGATGAACATGAAACGGTCTGAAACATAGGAGGAGCATGAAGCGGTGTTAAAAATCATGAAGAGCCTGAAAAGGTGTGAAAAATATGAAAAGCTTCAAAAGTTGTGAAAAATATGAAGAGTTTGAAAAGGTGTGAAAAATATGTGGAGCTTCAAAAGGTGTCAAAAATATGAGGAGCATGAAATGGTCTGAAAAATAGAGGAGCATGAAGCGGAGTTAAAAAACATGAAGAGCCTGAAAAGGTGTGAAAAATATGAAGAGCTTCAAAAGGTGTCAAAAATACGAGGAGCATGAAACGGTCTGAAATATAGGAGGAGCATGAAGCGGAGTTGAAAAACATGAAGAGCCTGAAAACGTGTGAAAAATATGAAGAGCTTCAAAAGGTGTGAAATATATGAAGAGCTTCAAAAGGTGTCAAATATGAGATGAGCATGAAACGGTCTGAAAAAAACGAGGAGCATGAAGCGGTGTTCAAAAACATGAATAGCCTGAAAAGGTGTGAAAAATATGAAGAGCTTCAAAAGCTGTCAAAAATATGAGGAGCATGAAACGGTCTGAAAAATAGGAGGAGCATGAAGCGGTGTTCAAAAACATGAAGAGGTTGAATAGGTGTGAGAAATATGAAGAGCTTCCAAAGGTGTCAATAATATGAGGAGCATGAAACGGTCTGAAAAATAGGAGGAGGATGAAGCGGTGTTCAAAAACATGAACAGCCAGAAAAGGTGTGAAATATATGAAGAGCTTCAAAAGATGTGAAATACATGAGGAGCATGAAACCGGCTGAAAAATAGTAGAAACATGAAGTGGTGTGGAAAAACATGAAGAGCATGATAAGGTGTGAAAAATATGAAGAGCTTCAAAAGGTGTGAAATACATGAGGAGCATGAATCGGTCTGAAAAAGAGGAGGAGCATGAAGGGGTGTTCAAAAACAGGAAGAGCCTGAAAACGTGTGAAAAATATGAAGAGCTTCAAAAATGTGAAAAATATGAAGAGCTTCAAAAGGTGTGAAAAATACGTCGAGCTTCAATAGGTGTCAAAAATGAGATGAACATGAAACGGTCTGAAACATAGGAGGAGCATGAAGCGGTGTTGAAAATCATGAAGAGCCTGAAAAGGTGTGAAAAATATGAAGAGCTTCAAACGTTGTGAAAAATATGAAGAGTTTGAAAAGGTGTCAAAAATATGAGGAGCATGAAACGTTCTGAAAAATAGGAGGAGCATGAAGCGGTGTTGAAAAACATGAAGAGCCTGAAAAGGTGTGAAAAATATGAAGAGCTTCAAAAGCTGTCAAAAATATGAGGAGCATGAAACGGTCTGAAAAATAGGAGGAGCATGAAGCGGTGTTCAAAAACATGAAGAGGTTGAATAGGTGTGAGAAATATGAAGAGCTTCCAAAGGTGTCAATAATATGAGGAGCATGAAACGGTCTGAAAAATAGGAGGAGGATGAAGCGGTGTTCAAAAACATGAACAGCCAGAAAAGGTGTGAAATATATGAAGAGCTTCAAAAGATGTGAAATACATGAGGAGCATGAAACTGGCTGAAAAATAGTAGAAACATGAAGTGGTGTGGAAAAACATGAAGAGCATGATAAGGTGTGAAAAATATGAAGAGCTTCAAAAGGTGTGAAATACATGAGGAGCATGAATCGGTCTGAAAAAGAGGAGGAGCATGAAGGGGTGTTCAAAAACAGGAAGAGCCTGAAAACGTGTGAAAAATATGAAGAGCTTCAAAAATGTGAAAAATATGAAGAGCTTCAAAAGGTGTGAAAAATACGTCGAGCTTCAATAGGTGTCAAAAATGAGATGAACATGAAACGGTCTGAAACATAGGAGGAGCATGAAGCGGTGTTGAAAATCATGAAGAGCCTGAAAAGGTGTGAAAAATATGAAGAGCTTCAAAAGTTGTGAAAAATATGAAGAGTTTGAAAAGGTGTCAAAAATATGAGGAGCATGAAACGGTCTGAAAAATAGGAGGAGCATGAAACTGTGTTCAAAAACATGAAGAGCCTGAAAATGTGTGAAAAATATGAAGAGCTTCAAAAATGTGAAAAATATGAAGAGCTTCAAAAGGTGTGAAAAATAGGAAGAGCTTCAAATGGTGTCAAAAATGAGATTACCATGAAACGGTCTGAAAAATAGGAGGAGCATGAAGCGGTGTTGAAAATCATGAAGAGCCTGAAAAGGTGTGAAAAATATGAAGAGCTTCAAAAGGTGTGAAATACATGAGGAGCATGAAACGGTCTGAAAAATAGGAGGAGCATGAAGCGGTGTTGAAAAACATGAAGAGCCTGAAAACGTGTGAAAAATATGAAGAGCTTCAAAAATGTGAAAAATATTAAGAGCTTCAAAAGGTGTGAAAAATACGAAGAGCTTCAAAGGATGTCAAAAATGAGATGAACATGAAACCGTCTGAAACATTGGAGGAGCATGAAGCGGTGTTGAAAATCATGAAGAGCCTGAAAAGGTGTGAAAAATATGAAGAGCTTCAAACGTTGTGAAAAATATGAAGAGTTTGAAAAGGTGTCAAAAATATGAGGAGCATGAAACGTTCTGAAAAATAGGAGGAGCATGAAGCGGTGTTGAAAAACATGAAGAGCCTGAAAAGGTGTGAAAAATATGAAGAGCTTCAAAAGGAGTCAAAAATAGAAGTAGCATGAAACGGTGTTCAAAAACTTGAAGAGCCTGAAAATGTGTGAAAAATATGAAGAGATTTAAAGGTGTCAAAAATATGAGGAGCATGAAACGGTCTGAAAAATAGGAGGAGCATGAAGCGGTGTTGAAAAACATGAAGAGCCTGAAAAGGTGTGAAAAATATGAAGAGCTTCAAAAGGTGTGAAAAATATGAGGAGCATGAAACGGTCTGAAAAATAGGAGGAGCATGAAGCGGTGTTCAAAAACATGAAGAGCATGAAAAGGTGTGAAAAATATGAAGAGCTTGAAAAGGTGTCAAAATATGAGGAGCATGAAACGGTCTGAAAAATAGGAGGAGCATGAAAAGGTGTTCAGAAACATGAAGAGCCTGAAAAGGTGTGAAAAATATGAAGACTCTCAAAAAATACCAAAAATATGATGAGTATGAAACGGTCTGAAAAATAGGAGGAGCATGAAGCGGTGTTGAAAATCATGAAGAGCCTGAAAAGGTGTGAAAAATATGAAGAGCTTCAAAAGGTGTGAAAATCATGAACAGCTTCAAAAGGTGTCAAAAAGAGATGAGCATGAAACGGTCTAAAAAATAGGAGGAGCATGAAGTCGTGTTGAAAAAAATTAAGAGCCTGAAAAGTGTGAAAGATACGAAGATCTTCAAAAGGTGTCAACAATATGAAGAGCATGAAACAGTCTGAAAAAAAGGAAAATTATGAAGCAGTGTTGAAAAACATGAAGAGCCTGAAAAGGTGTGGAAAATATGAAGAGCTTCAAAAGGTTGCAAAAATATGAGGAGCATGAAACGGTTCGAAAAATATGAGGAGCACGAAACGGTGTTCAAAACATGAAGAGCATGAAAAGGTGTGAAAAATATGAAGAGCTTCAAAAGGTGTAAAATACATGAGGAGCATGATACGGTCTGAAAAATAGGAGAAGCATGAAGTTGGGTTGAAAAACATGAAGAGCATGAAAAGGTGTGAAAATATGAAGAGCTTCAAAAGGTGTGAAATACATGAGGAGCATGATACGGTCTGAAAAATAGGAGAAGCATGAAGTTGTGTTGAAAACATGAAGAGCTTGAAAAGGTGTGAAAAATATGAAGATCTTCAAAAGGTGTGAAAAATATGAGGAGAATGAAACGGTCTGAAAAATAGGAGGAGCATGAAGCGGTGTTCAAAAACATGAAGAGCCACAAAAGGTGTGAAAAATATGAAGAGCTTTAAAAGGTGTCAAAATATGAGGAGCATGAAACGTTCTGAAAAATAGGAGGATCATGAAACGGTGTTCAAAAACATGAATATCCTGAAAGGTGTGAAAAATATGAAGAGCTTCAAAAGGTGTGAAATACATGAGGAGCATGAAACGGTCTGAAAAAGAGGAGGAGCATGAAGGGGTGTTCAAAAACATGAAGAGCCTGAAAACGTGTGAAAAATATGAAGAGCTTCAAAAATGTGAAAAATATGAAGAGCTTCAAAAGGTGTGAAAAATACGTCAAGCTTCAATAGGTGTCAAAAATGAGATGAACATGAAACGGTCTGAAACATAGGAGGAGCATGAAGCGGTGTTGAAAATCATGAAGAGCCTGAAAAGGTGTGAAAAATATGAAGAGCTTCAAAAGTTGTGAAAAATATGAAGAGTTTGAAAAGGTGTCAAAAATATGAGGAGCATGAAACGGTCTGAAAAATAGGAGGAGCATGAAACTGTGTTCAAAAACATGAAGAGCCTGAAAATGTGTGAAAAATATGAAGAGCTTCAAAAATGTGAAAAATATGAAGAGCTTCAAAAGGTGTGAAAAATAGGAAGAGCTTCAAATGGTGTCAAAAATGAGATTACCATGAAACGGTCTGAAAAATAGGAGGAGCATGAAGCGGTGTTGAAAATCATGAAGAGCCTGAAAAGGTGTGAAAAATATGAAGAGCTTCAAAAGGTGTGAAATACATGAGGAGCATGAAACGGTCTGAAAAATAGGAGGAGCATGAAGCGGTGTTGAAAAACATGAAGAGCCTGAAAACGTGTGAAAAATATGAAGAGCTTCAAAAATGTGAAAAATATTAAGAGCTTCAAAAGGTGTGAAAAATACGAAGAGCTTCAAAGGATGTCAAAAATGAGATGAACATGAAACGGTCTGAAACATTGGAGGAGCATGAAGCGGTGTTGAAAATCATGAAGAGCCTGAAAAGGTGTGAAAAATATGAAGAGCTTCAAACGTTGTGAAAAATATGAAGAGTTTGAAAAGGTGTCAAAAATATGAGGAGCATGAAACGTTCTGAAAAATAGGAGGAGCATGAAGCGGTGTTGAAAAACATGAAGAGCCTGAAAAGGTGTGAAAAATATGAAGAGCTTCAAAAGGAGTCAAAAATAGAAGTAGCATGAAACGGTGTTCAAAAACTTGAAGAGCCTGAAAATGTGTGAAAAATATGAAGAGATTTAAAGGTGTCAAAAATATGAGGAGCATGAAACGGTCTGAAAAATAGGAGGAGCATGAAGCGGTGTTGAAAAACATGAAGAGCCTGAAAAGGTGTGAAAAATATGAAGAGCTTCAAAAGGTGTGAAAAATATGAGGAGCATGAAACGGTCTGAAAAATAGGAGGAGCATGAAGCGGTGTTCAAAAACATGAAGAGCATGAAAAGGTGTGAAAAATATGAAGAGCCTGAAAAGGTGTCAAAATATGAGGAGCATGAAACGGTCTGAAAAATAGGAGGAGCATGAAAAGGTGTTCAGAAACATGAAGAGCCTGAAAAGGTGTGAAAAATATGAAGACTCTCAAAAAATACCAAAAATATGATGAGTATGAAACGGTCTGAAAAATAGGAGGAGCATGAAGCGGTGTTGAAAATCATGAAGAGCCTGAAAAGGTGTGAAAAATATGAAGAGCTTCAAAAGGTGTGAAAATCATGAACAGCTTCAAAAGGTGTCAAAAAGAGATGAGCATGAAACGGTCTAAAAAATAGGAGGAGCATGAAGTCGTGTTGAAAAAAATTAAGAGCCTGAAAAGTGTGAAAAATACGAAGATCTTCAAAAGGTGTCAACAATATGAAGAGCATGAAAAAGTCTGAAAAAAAGGAAAATTATGAAGCTGTGTTGAAAAACATGAAGAGCCTGAAAAGGTGTGGAAAATATGAAGAGCTTCAAAAGGTTGCAAAAATATGAGGAGCATGAAACAGTTCGAAAAATATGAGGAGCACGAAACGGTGTTCAAAACATGAAGAGCATGAAAAGGTGTGAAAAATATGAAGAGCTTCAAAAGGTGTAAAATACATGAGGAGCATGATACGGTCTGAAAAATAGGAGAAGCATGAAGTTGGGTTGAAAAACATGAAGAGCATGAAAAGGTGTGAAAAATATGAAGAGCTTCAAAAGGTGTGAAATACATGAGGAGCATGATACGGTCTGAAAAATAGGAGAAGCATGAAGTTGTGTTGAAAACATGAAGAGCTTGAAAAGGTGTGAAAAATATGAAGAGCTTCAAAAGGTGTGAAAAATATGAGGAGAATGAAACGGTCTGAAAAATAGGAGGAGCATGAAGCGGTGTTCAAAAACATGAAGAGCCACAAAAGGTGTGAAAAATATGAAGAGCTTTAAAAGGTGTCAAAATATGAGGAGCATGAAACGTTCTGAAAAATAGGAGGATCATGAAACGGTGTTCAAAAACATGAAGAGACTGAAAGGTGTGAAAAATATGAAGAGCTTCAAAAGGTGTGAAATACATGAGGAGCATGAAACGGTCTGAAAAAGAGGAGGAGCATGAAGGGGTGTTCAAAAACATGAAGAGCCTGAAAACGTGTGAAAAATATGAAGAGCTTCAAAAATGTGAAAAATATGAAGAGCTTCAAAAGGTGTGAAAAATACGTCGAGCTTCAATAGGTGTCAAAAATGAGATGAACATGAAACGGTCTGAAACATAGGAGGAGCATGAAGCGGTGTTGAAAATCATGAAGAGCCTGAAAAGGTGTGAAAAATATGAAGAGCTTCAAAAGTTGTGAAAAATATGAAGAGTTTGAAAAGGTGTCAAAAATATGAGGAGCATGAAACGGTCTGAAAAATAGGAGGAGCATGAAACTGTGTTCAAAAACATGAAGAGCCTGAAAATGTGTGAAAAATATGAAGAGCTTCAAAAATGTGAAAAATATGAAGAGCTTCAAAAGGTGTGAAAAATAGGAAGAGCTTCAAATGGTGTCAAAAATGAGATTACCATGAAACGGTCTGAAAAATAGGAGGAGCATGAAGCGGTGTTGAAAATCATGAAGAGCCTGAAAAGGTGTGAAAAATATGAAGAGCTTCAAAAGGTGTGAAATACATGAGGAGCATGAAACGGTCTGAAAAATAGGAGGAGCATGAAGCGGTGTTGAAAAACATGAAGAGCCTGAAAACGTGTGAAAAATATGAAGAGCTTCAAAAATGTGAAAAATATTAAGAGCTTCAAAAGGTGTGAAAAATACGAAGAGCTTCAAAGGATGTCAAAAATGAGATGAACATGAAACGGTCTGAAACATTGGAGGAGCATGAAGCGGTGTTGAAAATCATGAAGAGCCTGAAAAGGTGTGAAAAATATGAAGAGCTTCAAACGTTGTGAAAAATATGAAGAGTTTGAAAAGGTGTCAAAAATATGAGGAGCATGAAACGTTCTGAAAAATAGGAGGAGCATGAAGCGGTGTTGAAAAACATGAAGAGCCTGAAAAGGTGTGAAAAATATGAAGAGCTTCAAAAGGAGTCAAAAATAGAAGTAGCATGAAACGGTGTTCAAAAACTTGAAGAGCCTGAAAATGTGTGAAAAATATGAAGAGATTTAAAGGTGTCAAAAATATGAGGAGCATGAAACGGTCTGAAAAATAGGAGGAGCATGAAGCGGTGTTGAAAAACATGAAGAGCCTGAAAAGGTGTGAAAAATATGAAGAGCTTCAAAAGGTGTGAAAAATATGAGGAGCATGAAACGGTCTGAAAAATAGGAGGAGCATGAAGCGGTGTTCAAAAACATGAAGAGCATGAAAAGGTGTGAAAAATATGAAGAGCCTGAAAAGGTGTCAAAATATGAGGAGCATGAAACGGTCTGAAAAATAGGAGGAGCATGAAAAGGTGTTCAGAAACATGAAGAGCCTGAAAAGGTGTGAAAAATATGAAGACCCTCAAAAAATACCAAAAATATGATGAGTATGAAACGGTCTGAAAAATAGGAGGAGCATGAAGCGGTGTTGAAAATCATGAAGAGCCTGAAAAGGTGTGAAAAATATGAAGAGCTTCAAAAGGTGTGAAAATCATGAACAGCTTCAAAAGGTGTCAAAAAGAGATGAGCATGAAACGGTCTAAAAAATAGGAGGAGCATGAAGTCGTGTTGAAAAAAATTAAGAGCCTGAAAAGTGTGAAAAATACGAAGATCTTCAAAAGGTGTCAACAATATGAAGAGCATGAAACAGTCTGAAAAAAAGGAAAATTATGAAGCTGTGTTGAAAAACATGAAGAGCCTGAAAAGGTGTGGAAAATATGAAGAGCTTCAAAAGGTTGCAAAAATATGAGGAGCATAAAACGGTTCGAAAAATATGAGGAGCACGAAACGGTGTTCAAAACATGAAGAGCATGAAAAGGTGTGAAAAATATGAAGAGCTTCAAAAGGTGTAAAATACATGAGGAGCATGATACGGTCTGAAAAATAGGAGAAGCATGAAGTTGGGTTGAAAAACATGAAGAGCATGAAAAGGTGTGAAAAATATGAAGAGCTTCAAAAGGTGTGAAATACATGAGGAGCATGATACGGTCTGAAAAATAGGAGAAGCATGAAGTTGTGTTGAAAACATGAAGAGCTTGAAAAGGTGTGAAAAATATGAAGATCTTCAAAAGGTGTGAAAAATATGAGGAGAATGAAACGGTCTGAAAAATAGGAGGAGCATGAAGCGGTGTTCAAAAACATGAAGAGCCACAAAAGGTGTGAAAAATATGAAGAGCTTTAAAAGGTGTCAAAATATGAGGAGCATGAAACGTTCTGAAAAATAGGAGGATCATGAAACGGTGTTCAAAAACATGAAGAGACTGAAAGGTGTGAAAAATATGAAGAGCTTCAAAAAGTGTGAAAAATATGAAGAGCTTCAAAAGTTGTCAAAAATGAGATGTGCATGAAACGGACTGAAATATAGGAGGAGCATGAAGTGATGTTGAAAAACATGAAGAGCCTGAAAATGTGTGAAATATAGGAAGAGCTTCAAAAGGTGTCAAAAATATGAGGAGCATGAAACGGTCTGAAAACTAGGAGGAGCATGAAGCGGTGTTGAGAAACATGAAGAGCCTGAAAAGGTGTGAAAAATATGAAGAGGTTCAAAAGGTGTCAAAAATATGAGGAGCATGAAATGGTCTGAAAAGTAGGAGGAGCATGAAGTGGTTGTGAAAAACTTCAAGAGCCTGAAAAGGTGTGCAAAATATGAAGAGCTTCAAAAGGTGTGAAATTCATGAGGAGATGAAACGGTCTGAAAAAGAGGAGGGGCATGAAGCGGTGTTCAAAAACATGAAGAGCCTGAAAATGTGAGAAAAATATGAAGAGCTTCAAGACGTGTGAAAAATATGAGGAGCAAGAAACGGTCTGAAAAATAGGAGGAGCATGAAGCGGTGTTGAAAAACATGAAGAGCCTGAAATGGCGTCAAAATTAGGAAGAGCTTCAAAAGGTGTCAAAAATATGAGGAGCATGAAAAGGTTTGAAAAATAGGAGGAGCATGAAACGGTGTTCAAAAACATGAAGAGCCTGAAAAGGTGTGAATAATATGAAGAGCTTCAAAAGGTGTGAAAAATATGAAGAGGTTCCAAAGGAGTCAAAAATGAGATGAGCATGAAACGGTCTGAAAAACAGGAGGAGCATGAAGTGGTGTTGAAAAACATGAAGTGCCGGAAAAGGTGTGAAATATATGAAGACCTTCAAAAGGTGTGAAAAATAGAGGAGCATCAAAAGGTGTCAAAAATATGAGGAGCCTGAAACGGTCTGAAAAATAGGAGGAGCATGAGACGATGATGAACATCATGAAGAGAAAGAAAGTTGTGAAAAATATGAAGAGCTTCAAAAGGTGTCAAAAATATGAGGAGCATGAAACGGTCTGAAAAATAGGAGGAGCATGACGCGATGTTGAACATCATGAAGAGCACAAAAAGGTGTGAAATATATGAAGAGCTTCAAAAGGTGTCAAAAATATGAGGAGCATGAAACGGCCTGAAAAATTGGAGGAGCATGAAGCGATGTTTAAAAACATGAAGAGCCTGAAACGGTGTAAAATATATGAAGAGCTGCAAAACGTGTCAAAAATATGAAGAGCATGAAACGATCTGCAAAATAGGAGAAGCATGAAACGGTGTTCAAAAACATGAAGAGCCTGAAAAGGTGTGAAAAATATGAAGACCTTCAAAAGGTGTCAAAAATATGAAGAACATGAATCGGTCTGAAAAATCGGAAGAGCATGAAATGATGTTCCAAAACATTAAAGGTTGAAAAGGTGTGAAAAATATGAAGAGCTTCAAAACGTGACAAAAATATGAGAAGCATGAAACGGTCTCAAAAATAGGAGGACCATGAAGCGGTGTTGAAAAACATGAAGAGCCTGAAAACGTGTGAAAAATATGAAGAGCTTCAAAAGGTGTGAAAAATATGAAAATCTTCAAAAGGTGTCAAAAATGACATGAGCATGTAACGGTCTGAAAAATAGGACGAGCTTGAAGTGGTGTTCAGAAACATGAAGAGCCTGAAAAGGAGTGAAATATATGAAGAGCTTCAAAGGTGTCAAAAGTATGAGGAGCATGAAACGGTCTGAAAAATAGGAAGAGCATGAAGCGTGTTGAAAAACATGAATAGGCTGCAAAGGTGTGAAAAATAAGAAGAGCTTCAAAAGGTGTCAAAAATATGAAGCGCTTCAAACGGTGTCAAAAATGAGAGTAGCATGAAACGGTCTGAAAAATAGGAGGAGCATGAAGCTGTGTTCAAAATCATGAGAGCCTGAAAAGGGGTGAAAAATATAAAGAGCTTCAAAAGGTGTGAAATACATGACGAGCATGAACCGGTATGAAAAATAGGAGGAAAATGAAGCGGTGTTCAAAAACATGAAGAGCCTGAAAATGTGTGAAAAATATGAAGAGCTTCAAGAGGTGTGAAAAATATGAGGAGCATGAAACGGTCTGAAAAATAGGAGGAGCATGAAGTGGTGTTGAAAAACATGAAGAGCCTGAAATGGCGTGAAAACTAGGAAGAGCTTCAAAAGGTGTCAAAAATATGAGGAGCATGAAAAGGTCTGAAAATAGGAGGAGCATGAAGCTGTGTTCAAAAACATGAAGAGCCTGAAAAGGTGTGAAAAAAATGAAGATCCTTAAAAGGTGTGAAAAATATGAAGAGCTCAAAAAGGTGTAAAAAATGAGATGAGTATGAAACGGTCTGAAAAATAGGAGGAGCATGAAGCGGTGTTTAAAAACATGAAGAGCCTGAAAAGGTGTGAAAAATATAAAGAGCTTCAAAACGTGTCAAAAATATGACGACCATGAAACGGTCTGAAAAATAGGAGGAGGCTGAAGTGGTGTTGAAAAACATGAAGAGCTTGAAAACGTGGAAAAATATGAAGAGTTTCAAATGGTGTGAAAAATATGAAGAGCTTTAAAAGGTGTCAAAAAAGAAATGAGCATAAAACAGTCTGAAAAATAGGAGGAGCATGAAGTGGTGTTCAAAAAAATGAAGAGTGTGAAAAGGTGTTAACAATATGAAGAGCTTCAAAAGGTGTCAAACATATGAGGAGCATGAAACAGTCTGAAAAATAGGAGGAGCATGAAGCGGTGTTCAAACAAATGAAGAGCCTGAAACGGTGTGAAATATATGAAGAGCTTCAAAGGTGTCAAAAATATGAGGAGCATGAAACAGTCTGAAAAATAGGCGGAGCATGAACCGGTGTTCAAAAACGTGAAGAGCCTGAAAAGTTGTGAAAACTATGAAGAGCTTGAAAAGGTGTCAAATATATGAGGAGCATGAAACGGTCTGAAAAATGGGAGGAGCATGAAACGGTGTTGAAAAACATGAAGAGCCTGAAAAGGTGTGAAAAATATGAGGAGCTTCAAAAGGTGTAAAAAATAGGAGGAGCATGAAGCGGTGTTCAAAACATGAAGAACCTGAAAAGGTGTGAAAAATTTGAAGAGCTTCAAAAGATTTCAAAATATGAGAAGCATGAAACCGTCTGAAAAATACGAGGAACATGAAACGGTGTTGAAAAACATGAAGGGCCTGAAAACTTGTGAAAAATATGAAAAGCTTCAAAAGGTGTGAAAAATATGAAGAGGTTCAAAAGGTGTCATAAATGAGATGAGCATGAAACGGTCTAAAAAACAGGAGGAGCATGAAGTGGTCTTGAAAAACTTGAAGAGCCTGAAAAAGTGTGAAATATATGAAGAACTTCAAAGGTGTCAAAAATATGAGGAGCATGAAACGGTCTGAAAAATAGGAAGAGCATGAAAAGGTCTGAAAAATAGGAGGAGGATGAAGCGTTGTTCAAAAACATGAAGAGCCTGAAAATGTGTGAAATATATGAAGAGCCTCAAAACGTGTCAAAAATATGAGGAGCATGAAACGGTCTGAAAAATAGGAGGATCATGAACCGGTGTTGAAACACATGAAGAGCCTGAAAAGGTGTGAAAAATATGAAGAGCTTCAAATTGTGTCAAAAATATGAGGAGCATGAAACGGTCTGAAAAAATAGGAGTGACATGAAACGGTGTTCAAAAACATGAAGAGCCTGAAAATGTGTGAAATATATGAAGAGCCTCAAAACGTGTCAAAAATATGAGGAGCATGAAACGGTCTGAAAAATAAGAGGAGCATGAAGCGGTGTTGAAAAACATGAAGAGACTGAAAACGTGTGAAAAATATGAAGAGCTTCAAAGGTGTTAAAAATATGAAGAGATTCAAAGATGTCAAAAAAATGGGGAGCATGAAATGGTCTGAAAAATAGGAGGAGCATGAAACGGTCTGAAAAATAGGAAGAGCCTGAAACGGTGTGCCAAATATAAAGAGTTTCAAAAGGTGTCAATAATAAGCGTTGCATGAAACAGTCTGAAAAATAGGAGGAGCGTGAACAGTCTGAAAAATAGGAAGAGCATGACGCGGTGTTGAAAAACATGAAGAGCCTGAAAATTTGTGACAAATATAAAGAGTTTCAAAAGGTGTCAATAATAAGCGTTACATGAAACAGTCTGAAAAATAGGAGGAGCATGAAACGGTGTTGAAAAAAATTAAGAGCCTGAAAAGTGTGAAAGATACGAAGATCTTCAAAAGGTGTCAACAATATGAAGAGCATGAAACAGTCTGAAAAAAAGGAAAATTATGAAGCAGTGTTGAAAAACATGAAGAGCCTGAAAAGGTGTGGAAAATATGAAGAGCTTCAAAAGGTTGCAAAAATATGAGGAGCATGAAACGGTTCGAAAAATATGAGGAGCACGAAACGGTGTTCAAAACATGAAGAGCATGAAAAGGTGTGAAAAATATGAAGAGCTTCAAAAGGTGTAAAATACATGAGGAGCATGATACGGTCTGAAAAATAGGAGAAGCATGAAGTTGTGTTGAAAACATGAAGAGTTTGAAAAGGTGTGAAAAATATGAAGATCTTCAAAAGGTGTGAAAAATATGAGGAGAATGAAACGGTCTGAAAAATAGGAGGAGCATGAAGCGGTGTTCAAAAACATGAAGAGCCACAAAAGGTGTGAAAAATATGAAGAGCTTTAAAAGGTGTCAAAATATGAGGAGCATGAAACGTTCTGAAAAATAGGAGGATCATGAAACGGTGTTCAAAAACATGAAGAGACTGAAAGGTGTGAAAAATATGAAGAGCTTCAAAAGGTGTGAAATACATGAGGAGCATGAAACGGTCTGAAAAAGAGGAGGAGCATGAAGGGGTGTTCAAAAACATGAAGAGCCTGAAAACGTGTGAAAAATATGAAGAGCTTCAAAAATGTGAAAAATATGAAGAGCTTCAAAAGGTGTGAAAAATACGTCGAGCTTCAATAGGTGTCAAAAATGAGATGAACATGAAACGGTCTGAAACATAGGAGGAGCATGAAGCGGTGTTGAAAATCATGAAGAGCCTGAAAAGGTGTGAAAAATATGAAGAGCTTCAAAAGTTGTGAAAAATATGAAGAGTTTGAAAAGGTGTCAAAAATATGAGGAGCATGAAACGGTCTGA
Organism: Dama dama; assembly: GCF_033118175.1. Taxonomy (NCBI): domain Eukaryota; kingdom Metazoa; phylum Chordata; class Mammalia; order Artiodactyla; family Cervidae; genus Dama; species Dama dama. The sequence goes on along the minus strand of NW_026870920.1, from coordinate 5,014,213 downwards.
AAAATAGGAGGAGCATGAAACTGTGTTCAAAAACATGAAGAGCCTGAAAATGTGTGAAAAATATGAAGAGCTTCAAAAATGTGAAAAATATGAAGAGCTTCAAAAGGTGTGAAAAATAGGAAGAGCTTCAAATGGTGTCAAAAATGAGATTACCATGAAACGGTCTGAAAAATAGGAGGAGCATGAAGCGGTGTTGAAAATCATGAAGAGCCTGAAAAGGTGTGAAAAATATGAAGAGCTTCAAAAGGTGTGAAATACATGAGGAGCATGAAACGGTCTGAAAAATAGGAGGAGCATGAAGCGGTGTTGAAAAACATGAAGAGCCTGAAAACGTGTGAAAAATATGAAGAGCTTCAAAAATGTGAAAAATATTAAGAGCTTCAAAAGGTGTGAAAAATACGAAGAGCTTCAAAGGATGTCAAAAATGAGATGAACATGAAACGGTCTGAAACATTGGAGGAGCATGAAGCGGTGTTGAAAATCATGAAGAGCCTGAAAAGGTGTGAAAAATATGAAGAGCTTCAAACGTTGTGAAAAATATGAAGAGTTTGAAAAGGTGTCAAAAATATGAGGAGCATGAAACGTTCTGAAAAATAGGAGGAGCATGAAGCGGTGTTGAAAAACATGAAGAGCCTGAAAAGGTGTGAAAAATATGAAGAGCTTCAAAAGGAGTCAAAAATAGAAGTAGCATGAAACGGTGTTCAAAAACTTGAAGAGCCTGAAAATGTGTGAAAAATATGAAGAGATTTAAAGGTGTCAAAAATATGAGGAGCATGAAACGGTCTGAAAAATAGGAGGAGCATGAAGCGGTGTTGAAAAACATGAAGAGCCTGAAAAGGTGTGAAAAATATGAAGAGCTTCAAAAGGTGTGAAACATATGAGGAGCATGAAACGGTCTGAAAAATAGGAGGAGCATGAAGCGGTGTTCAAAAACATGAAGAGCATGAAAAGGTGTGAAAAATATGAAGAGCCTGAAAAGGTGTCAAAATATGAGGAGCATGAAACGGTCTGAAAAATAGGAGGAGCATGAAAAGGTGTTCAGAAACATGAAGAGCCTGAAAAGGTGTGAAAAATATGAAGACCCTCAAAAAATACCAAAAATATGATGAGTATGAAACGGTCTGAAAAATAGGAGGAGCATGAAGCGGTGTTGAAAATCATGAAGAGCCTGAAAAGGTGTGAAAAATATGAAGAGCTTCAAAAGGTGTGAAAATCATGAACAGCTTCAAAAGGTGTCAAAAAGAGATGAGCATGAAACGGTCTAAAAAATAGGAGGAGCATGAAGTCGTGTTGAAAAAAATTAAGAGCCTGAAAAGTGTGAAAAATACGAAGATCTTCAAAAGGTGTCAACAATATGAAGAGCATGAAACAGTCTGAAAAAAAGGAAAATTATGAAGCTGTGTTGAAAAACATGAAGAGCCTGAAAAGGTGTGGAAAATATGAAGAGCTTCAAAAGGTTGCAAAAATATGAGGAGCATGAAACGGTTCGAAAAATATGAGGAGCACGAAACGGTGTTCAAAACATGAAGAGCATGAAAAGGTGTGAAAAATATGAAGAGCTTCAAAAGGTGTAAAATACATGAGGAGCATGATACGGTCTGAAAAATAGGAGAAGCATGAAGTTGGGTTGAAAAACATGAAGAGCATGAAAAGGTGTGAAAAATATGAAGAGCTTCAAAAGGTGTGAAATACATGAGGAGCATGATACGGTCTGAAAAATAGGAGAAGCATGAAGTTGTGTTGAAAACATGAAGAGCTTGAAAAGGTGTGAAAAATATGAAGATCTTCAAAAGGTGTGAAAAATATGAGGAGAATGAAACGGTCTGAAAAATAGGAGGAGCATGAAGCGGTGTTCAAAAACATGAAGAGCCACAAAAGGTGTGAAAAATATGAAGAGCTTTAAAAGGTGTCAAAATATGAGGAGCATGAAACGTTCTGAAAAATAGGAGGATCATGAAACGGTGTTCAAAAACATGAAGAGACTGAAAGGTGTGAAAAATATGAAGAGCTTCAAAAAGTGTGAAAAATATGAAGAGCTTCAAAAGTTGTCAAAAATGAGATGTGCATGAAACGGACTGAAATATAGGAGGAGCATGAAGTGATGTTGAAAAACATGAAGAGCCTGAAAATGTGTGAAATATAGGAAGAGCTTCAAAAGGTGTCAAAAATATGAGGAGCATGAAACGGTCTGAAAACTAGGAGGAGCATGAAGCGGTGTTGAGAAACATGAAGAGCCTGAAAAGGTGTGAAAAATATGAAGAGGTTCAAAAGGTGTCAAAAATATGAGGAGCATGAAATGGTCTGAAAAGTAGGAGGAGCATGAAGTGGTTGTGAAAAACTTCAAGAGCCTGAAAAGGTGTGCAAAATATGAAGAGCTTCAAAAGGTGTGAAATTCATGAGGAGATGAAACGGTCTGAAAAAGAGGAGGGGCATGAAGCGGTGTTCAAAAACATGAAGAGCCTGAAAATGTGAGAAAAATATGAAGAGCTTCAAGACGTGTGAAAAATATGAGGAGCAAGAAACGGTCTGAAAAATAGGAGGAGCATGAAGCGGTGTTGAAAAACATGAAGAGCCTGAAATGGCGTCAAAATTAGGAAGAGCTTCAAAAGGTGTCAAAAATATGAGGAGCATGAAAAGGTTTGAAAAATAGGAGGAGCATGAAACGGTGTTCAAAAACATGAAGAGCCTGAAAAGGTGTGAATAATATGAAGAGCTTCAAAAGGTGTGAAAAATATGAAGAGGTTCCAAAGGAGTCAAAAATGAGATGAGCATGAAACGGTCTGAAAAACAGGAGGAGCATGAAGTGGTGTTGAAAAACATGAAGTGCCGGAAAAGGTGTGAAATATATGAAGACCTTCAAAAGGTGTGAAAAATAGAGGAGCATCAAAAGGTGTCAAAAATATGAGGAGCCTGAAACGGTCTGAAAAATAGGAGGAGCATGAGACGATGATGAACATCATGAAGAGAAAGAAAGTTGTGAAAAATATGAAGAGCTTCAAAAGGTGTCAAAAATATGAGGAGCATGAAACGGTCTGAAAAATAGGAGGAGCATGACGCGATGTTGAACATCATGAAGAGCACAAAAAGGTGTGAAATATATGAAGAGCTTCAAAAGGTGTCAAAAATATGAGGAGCATGAAACGGCCTGAAAAATTGGAGGAGCATGAAGCGATGTTTAAAAACATGAAGAGCCTGAAACGGTGTAAAATATATGAAGAGCTGCAAAACGTGTCAAAAATATGAAGAGCATGAAACGATCTGCAAAATAGGAGAAGCATGAAACGGTGTTCAAAAACATGAAGAGCCTGAAAAGGTGTGAAAAATATGAAGACCTTCAAAAGGTGTCAAAAATATGAAGAACATGAATCAGTCTGAAAAATCGGAAGAGCATGCAATGATGTTCCAAAACATTAAAGGTTGAAAAGGTGTGAAAAATATGAAGAGCTTCAAAACGTGACAAAAATATGAGAAGCATGAAACGGTCTCAAAAATAGGAGGACCATGAAGCGGTGTTGAAAAACATGAAGAGCCTGAAAACGTGTGAAAAATATGAAGAGCTTCAAAAGGTGTGAAAAATATGAAAATCTTCAAAAGGTGTCAAAAATGACATGAGCATGTAACGGTCTGAAAAATAGGACGAGCTTGAAGTGGTGTTCAGAAACATGAAGAGCCTGAAAAGGAGTGAAATATATGAAGAGCTTCAAAGGTGTCAAAAGTATGAGGAGCATGAAACGGTCTGAAAAATAGGAAGAGCATGAAGCGTGTTGAAAAACATGAATAGGCTGCAAAGGTGTGAAAAATAAGAAGAGCTTCAAAAGGTGTCAAAAATATGAAGCGCTTCAAACGGTGTCAAAAATGAGAGTAGCATGAAACGGTCTGAAAAATAGGAGGAGCATGAAGCTGTGTTCAAAATCATGAGAGCCTGAAAAGGGGTGAAAAATATAAAGAGCTTCAAAAGGTGTGAAATACATGACGAGCATGAACCGGTATGAAAAATAGGAGGAAAATGAAGCGGTGTTCAAAAACATGAAGAGCCTGAAAATGTGTGAAAAATATGAAGAGCTTCAAGAGGTGTGAAAAATATGAGGAGCATGAAACGGTCTGAAAAATAGGAGGAGCATGAAGTGGTGTTGAAAAACATGAAGAGCCTGAAATGGCGTGAAAACTAGGAAGAGCTTCAAAAGGTGTCAAAAATATGAGGAGCATGAAAAGGTCTGAAAATAGGAGGAGCATGAAGCTGTGTTCAAAAACATGAAGAGCCTGAAAAGGTGTGAAAAAAATGAAGATCCTTAAAAGGTGTGAAAAATATGAAGAGCTCAAAAAGGTGTAAAAAATGAGATGAGTATGAAACGGTCTGAAAAATAGGAGGAGCATGAAGCGGTGTTTAAAAACATGAAGAGCCTGAAAAGGTGTGAAAAATATAAAGAGCTTCAAAACGTGTCAAAAATATGACGACCATGAAACGGTCTGAAAAATAGGAGGAGGCTGAAGTGGTGTTGAAAAACATGAAGAGCTTGAAAACGTGGAAAAATATGAAGAGTTTCAAATGGTGTGAAAAATATGAAGAGCTTTAAAAGGTGTCAAAAAAGAAATGAGCATAAAACAGTCTGAAAAATAGGAGGAGCATGAAGTGGTGTTCAAAAAAATGAAGAGTGTGAAAAGGTGTTAACAATATGAAGAGCTTCAAAAGGTGTCAAACATATGAGGAGCATGAAACAGTCTGAAAAATAGGAGGAGCATGAAGCGGTGTTCAAACAAATGAAGAGCCTGAAATGGTGTGAAATATATGAAGAGCTTCAAAGGTGTCAAAAATATGAGGAGCATGAAACAGTCTGAAAAATAGGCGGAGCATGAACCGGTGTTCAAAAACGTGAAGAGCCTGAAAAGTTGTGAAAAATATGAAGAGCTTGAAAAGGTGTCAAATATATGAGGAGCATGAAACGGTCTGAAAAATGGGAGGAGCATGAAACGGTGTTGAAAAACATGAAGAGCCTGAAAAGGTGTGAAAAATATGAGGAGCTTCAAAAGGTGTAAAAAATAGGAGGAGCATGAAGCGGTGTTCAAAACATGAAGAGCCTGAAAAGGTGTGAAAAATTTGAAGAGCTTCAAAAGATTTCAAAATATGAGAAGCATGAAACCGTCTGAAAAATACGAGGAACATGAAACGGTGTTGAAAAACATGAAGGGCCTGAAAACTTGTGAAAAATATGAAAAGCTTCAAAAGGTGTGAAAAATATGAAGAGGTTCAAAAGGTGTCATAAATGAGATGAGCATGAAACGGTCTAAAAAACAGGAGGAGCATGAAGTGGTCTTGAAAAACTTGAAGAGCCTGAAAAAGTGTGAAATATATGAAGAACTTCAAAGGTGTCAAAAATATGAGGAGCATGAAACGGTCTGAAAAATAGGAAGAGCATGAAAAGGTCTGAAAAATAGGAGGAGGATGAAGCGTTGTTCAAAAACATGAAGAGCCTGAAAATGTGTGAAATATATGAAGAGCCTCAAAACGTGTCAAAAATATGAGGAGCATGAAACGGTCTGAAAAATAGGAGGATCATGAACCGGTGTTGAAACACATGAAGAGCCTGAAAAGGTGTGAAAAATATGAAGAGCTTCAAATTGTGTCAAAAATATGAGGAGCATGAAACGGTCTGAAAAAATAGGAGCGACATGAAACGGTGTTCAAAAACATGAAGAGCCTGAAAATGTGTGAAATATATGAAGAGCCTCAAAACGTGTCAAAAATATGAGGAGCATGAAACGGTCTGAAAAATAAGAGGAGCATGAAGCGGTGTTGAAAAACATGAAGAGACTGAAAACGTGTGAAAAATATGAAGAGCTTCAAAGGTGTTAAAAATATGAAGAGATTCAAAGATGTCAAAAAAATGGGGAGCATGAAATGGTCTGAAAAATAGGAGGAGCATGAAACGGTCTGAAAAATAGGAAGAGCCTGAAACGGTGTGCCAAATATAAAGAGTTTCAAAAGGTGTCAATAATAAGCGTTGCATGAAACAGTCTGAAAAATAGGAGGAGCGTGAACAGTCTGAAAAATAGGAAGAGCATGACGCGGTGTTGAAAAACATGAAGAGCCTGAAAATTTGTGACAAATATAAAGAGTTTCAAAAGGTGTCAATAATAAGCGTTACATGAAACAGTCTGAAAAATAGGAGGAGCATGAAACGGTGTTGAAAAAAATTAAGAGCCTGAAAAGTGTGAAAGATACGAAGATCTTCAAAAGGTGTCAACAATATGAAGAGCATGAAACAGTCTGAAAAAAAGGAAAATTATGAAGCAGTGTTGAAAAACATGAAGAGCCTGAAAAGGTGTGGAAAATATGAAGAGCTTCAAAAGGTTGCAAAAATATGAGGAGCATGAAACGGTTCGAAAAATATGAGGAGCACGAAACGGTGTTGAAAACATGAAGAGCATGAAAAGGTGTGAAAAATATGAAGAGCTTCAAAAGGTGTAAAATACATGAGGAGCATGATACGGTCTGAAAAATAGGAGAAGCATGAAGTTGTGTTGAAAACATGAAGAGCTTGAAAAGGTGTGAAAAATATGAAGATCTTCAAAAGGTGTGAAAAATATGAGGAGAATGAAACGGTCTGAAAAATAGGAGGAGCATGAAGCGGTGTTCAAAAACATGAAGAGCCACAAAAGGTGTGAAAAATATGAAGAGCTTTAAAAGGTGTCAAAATATGAGGAGCATGAAACGTTCTGAAAAATAGGAGGATCATGAAACGGTGTTCAAAAACATGAAGAGACTGAAAGGTGTGAAAAATATGAAGAGCTTCAAAAGGTGTGAAATACATGAGGAGCATGAAACGGTCTGAAAAAGAGGAGGAGCATGAAGGGGTGTTCAAAAACATGAAGAGCCTGAAAACGTGTGAAAAATATGAAGAGCTTCAAAAATGTGAAAAATATGAAGAGCTTCAAAAGGTGTGAAAAATACGTCGAGCTTCAATAGGTGTCAAAAATGAGATGAACATGAAACGGTCTGAAACATAGGAGGAGCATGAAGCGGTGTTGAAAATCATGAAGAGCCTGAAAAGGTGTGAAAAATATGAAGAGCTTCAAAAGTTGTGAAAAATATGAAGAGTTTGAAAAGGTGTCAAAAATATGAGGAGCATGAAACGGTCTGAAAAATAGGAGGAGCATGAAACTGTGTTCAAAAACATGAAGAGCCTGAAAATGTGTGAAAAATATGAAGAGCTTCAAAAATGTGAAAAATATGAAGAGCTTCAAAAGGTGTGAAAAATAGGAAGAGCTTCAAATGGTGTCAAAAATGAGATTACCATGAAACGGTCTGAAAAATAGGAGGAGCATGAAGCGGTGTTGAAAATCATGAAGAGCCTGAAAAGGTGTGAAAAATATGAAGAGCTTCAAAAGGTGTGAAATACATGAGGAGCATGAAACGGTCTGAAAAATAGGAGGAGCATGAAGCGGTGTTGAAAAACATGAAGAGCCTGAAAACGTGTGAAAAATATGAAGAGCTTCAAAAATGTGAAAAATATTAAGAGCTTCAAAAGGTGTGAAAAATACGAAGAGCTTCAAAGGATGTCAAAAATGAGATGAACATGAAACGGTCTGAAACATTGGAGGAGCATGAAGCGGTGTTGAAAATCATGAAGAGCCTGAAAAGGTGTGAAAAATATGAAGAGCTTCAAACGTTGTGAAAAATATGAAGAGTTTGAAAAGGTGTCAAAAATATGAGGAGCATGAAACGTTCTGAAAAATAGGAGGAGCATGAAGCGGTGTTGAAAAACATGAAGAGCCTGAAAAGGTGTGAAAAATATGAAGAGCTTCAAAAGGAGTCAAAAATAGAAGTAGCATGAAACGGTGTTCAAAAACTTGAAGAGCCTGAAAATGTGTGAAAAATATGAAGAGATTTAAAGGTGTCAAAAATATGAGGAGCATGAAACGGTCTGAAAAATAGGAGGAGCATGAAGCGGTGTTGAAAAACATGAAGAGCCTGAAAAGGTGTGAAAAATATGAAGAGCTTCAAAAGGTGTGAAACATATGAGAAGCATGAAACGGTCTGAAAAATAGGAGGAGCATGAAGCGGTGTTCAAAAACATGAAGAGCATGAAAAGGTGTGAAAAATATGAAGAGCCTGAAAAGGTGTCAAAATATGAGGAGCATGAAACGGTCTGAAAAATAGGAGGAGCATGAAAAGGTGTTCAGAAACATGAAGAGCCTGAAAAGGTGTGAAAAATATGAAGACCCTCAAAAAATACCAAAAATATGATGAGTATGAAACGGTCTGAAAAATAGGAGGAGCATGAAGCGGTGTTGAAAATCATGAAGAGCCTGAAAAGGTGTGAAAAATATGAAGAGCTTCAAAAGGTGTGAAAATCATGAACAGCTTCAAAAGGTGTCAAAAAGAGATGAGCATGAAACGGTCTAAAAAATAGGAGGAGCATGAAGTCGTGTTGAAAAAAATTAAGAGCCTGAAAAGTGTGAAAAATACGAAGATCTTCAAAAGGTGTCAACAATATGAAGAGCATGAAACAGTCTGAAAAAAAGGAAAATTATGAAGCTGTGTTGAAAAACATGAAGAGCCTGAAAATGTGTGGAAAATATGAAGAGCTTCAAAAGGTTGCAAAAATATGAGGAGCATGAAACGGTTCGAAAAATATGAGGAGCACGAAACGGTGTTCAAAACATGAAGAGCATGAAAAGGTGTGAAAAATATGAAGAGCTTCAAAAGGTGTAAAATACATGAGGAGCATGATACGGTCTGAAAAATAGGAGAAGCATGAAGTTGGGTTGAAAAACATGAAGAGCATGAAAAGGTGTGAAAAATATGAAGAGCTTCAAAAGGTGTGAAATACATGAGGAGCATGATACGGTCTGAAAAATAGGAGAAGCATGAAGTTGTGTTGAAAACATGAAGAGCTTGAAAAGGTGTGAAAAATATGAAGATCTTCAAAAGGTGTGAAAAATATGAGGAGAATGAAATGGTCTGAAAAATAGGAGGAGCATGAAGCGGTGTTCAAAAACATGAAGAGCCACAAAAGGTGTGAAAAATATGAAGAGCTTTAAAAGGTGTCAAAATATGAGGAGCATGAAACGTTCTGAAAAATAGGAGGATCATGAAACGGTGTTCAAAAACATGAAGAGACTGAAAGGTGTGAAAAATATGAAGAGCTTCAAAAAGTGTGAAAAATATGAAGAGCTTCAAAAGTTGTCAAAAATGAGATGTGCATGAAACGGACTGAAATATAGGAGGAGCATGAAGTGATGTTGAAAAACATGAAGAGCCTGAAAATGTGTGAAATATAGGAAGAGCTTCAAAAGGTGTCAAAAATATGAGGAGCATGAAACGGTCTGAAAACTAGGAGGAGCATGAAGCGGTGTTGAGAAACATGAAGAGCCTGAAAAGGTGTGAAAAATATGAAGAGGTTCAAAAGGTGTCAAAAATATGAGGAGCATGAAATGGTCTGAAAAGTAGGAGGAGCATGAAGTGGTTGTGAAAAACTTCAAGAGCCTGAAAAGGTGTGCAAAATATGAAGAGCTTCAAAAGGTGTGAAATTCATGAGGAGATGAAACGGTCTGAAAAAGAGGAGGGGCATGAAGCGGTGTTCAAAAACATGAAGAGCCTGAAAATGTGAGAAAAATATGAAGAGCTTCAAGACGTGTGAAAAATATGAGGAGCAAGAAACGGTCTGAAAAATAGGAGGAGCATGAAGCGGTGTTGAAAAACATGAAGAGCCTGAAATGGCGTCAAAATTAGGAAGAGCTTCAAAAGGTGTCAAAAATATGAGGAGCATGAAAAGGTTTGAAAAATAGGAGGAGCATGAAACGGTGTTCAAAAACATGAAGAGCCTGAAAAGGTGTGAATAATATGAAGAGCTTCAAAAGGTGTGAAAAATATGAAGAGGTTCCAAAGGAGTCAAAAATGAGATGAGCATGAAACGGTCTGAAAAACAGGAGGAGCATGAAGTGGTGTTGAAAAACATGAAGTGCCGGAAAAGGTGTGAAATATATGAAGACCTTCAAAAGGTGTGAAAAATAGAGGAGCATCAAAAGGTGTCAAAAATATGAGGAGCCTGAAACGGTCTGAAAAATAGGAGGAGCATGAGACGATGATGAACATCATGAAGAGAAAGAAAGTTGTGAAAAATATGAAGAGCTTCAAAAGGTGTCAAAAATATGAGGAGCATGAAACGGTCTGAAAAATAGGAGGAGCATGACGCGATGTTGAACATCATGAAGAGCACAAAAAGGTGTGAAATATATGAAGAGCTTCAAAAGGTGTCAAAAATATGAGGAGCATGAAACGGCCTGAAAAATTGGAGGAGCATGAAGCGATGTTTAAAAACATGAAGAGCCTGAAACGGTGTAAAATATATGAAGAGCTGCAAAACGTGTCAAAAATATGAAGAGCATGAAACGATCTGCAAAATAGGAGAAGCATGAAACGGTGTTCAAAAACATGAAGAGCCTGAAAAGGTGTGAAAAATATGAAGACCTTCAAAAGGTGTCAAAAATATGAAGAACATGAATCAGTCTGAAAAATCGGAAGAGCATGCAATGATGTTCCAAAACATTAAAGGTTGAAAAGGTGTGAAAAATATGAAGAGCTTCAAAACGTGACAAAAATATGAGAAGCATGAAACGGTCTCAAAAATAGGAGGACCATGAAGCGGTGTTGAAAAACATGAAGAGCCTGAAAACGTGTGAAAAATATGAAGAGCTTCAAAAGGTGTGAAAAATATGAAAATCTTCAAAAGGTGTCAAAAATGACATGAGCATGTAACGGTCTGAAAAATAGGACGAGCTTGAAGTGGTGTTCAGAAACATGAAGAGCCTGAAAAGGAGTGAAATATATGAAGAGCTTCAAAGGTGTCAAAAGTATGAGGAGCATGAAACGGTCTGAAAAATAGGAAGAGCATGAAGCGTGTTGAAAAACATGAATAGGCTGCAAAGGTGTGAAAAATAAGAAGAGCTTCAAAAGGTGTCAAAAATATGAAGCGCTTCAAACGGTGTCAAAAATGAGAGTAGCATGAAACGGTCTGAAAAATAGGAGGAGCATGAAGCTGTGTTCAAAATCATGAGAGCCTGAAAAGGGGTGAAAAATATAAAGAGCTTCAAAAGGTGTGAAATACATGACGAGCATGAACCGGTATGAAAAATAGGAGGAAAATGAAGCGGTGTTCAAAAACATGAAGAGCCTGAAAATGTGTGAAAAATATGAAGAGCTTCAAGAGGTGTGAAAAATATGAGGAGCATGAAACGGTCTGAAAAATAGGAGGAGCATGAAGTGGTGTTGAAAAACATGAAGAGCCTGAAATGGCGTGAAAACTAGGAAGAGCTTCAAAAGGTGTCAAAAATATGAGGAGCATGAAAAGGTCTGAAAATAGGAGGAGCATGAAGCTGTGTTCAAAAACATGAAGAGCCTGAAAAGGTGTGAAAAAAATGAAGATCCTTAAAAGGTGTGAAAAATATGAAGAGCTCAAAAAGGTGTAAAAAATGAGATGAGTATGAAACGGTCTGAAAAATAGGAGGAGCATGAAGCGGTGTTTAAAAACATGAAGAGCCTGAAAAGGTGTGAAAAATATAAAGAGCTTCAAAACGTGTCAAAAATATGACGACCATGAAACGGTCTGAAAAATAGGAGGAGGCTGAAGTGGTGTTGAAAAACATGAAGAGCTTGAAAACGTGGAAAAATATGAAGAGTTTCAAATGGTGTGAAAAATATGAAGAGCTTTAAAAGGTGTCAAAAAAGAAATGAGCATAAAACAGTCTGAAAAATAGGAGGAGCATGAAGTGGTGTTCAAAAAAATGAAGAGTGTGAAAAGGTGTTAACAATATGAAGAGCTTCAAAAGGTGTCAAACATATGAGGAGCATGAAACAGTCTGAAAAATAGGAGGAGCATGAAGCGGTGTTCAAACAAATGAAGAGCCTGAAATGGTGTGAAATATATGAAGAGCTTCAAAGGTGTCAAAAATATGAGGAGCATGAAACAGTCTGAAAAATAGGCGGAGCATGAACCGGTGTTCAAAAACGTGAAGAGCCTGAAAAGTTGTGAAAAATATGAAGAGCTTGAAAAGGTGTCAAATATATGAGGAGCATGAAACGGTCTGAAAAATGGGAGGAGCATGAAACGGTGTTGAAAAACATGAAGAGCCTGAAAAGGTGTGAAAAATATGAGGAGCTTCAAAAGGTGTAAAAAATAGGAGGAGCATGAAGCGGTGTTCAAAACATGAAGAGCCTGAAAAGGTGTGAAAAATTTGAAGAGCTTCAAAAGATTTCAAAATATGAGAAGCATGAAACCGTCTGAAAAATACGAGGAACATGAAACGGTGTTGAAAAACATGAAGGGCCTGAAAACTTGTGAAAAATATGAAAAGCTTCAAAAGGTGTGAAAAATATGAAGAGGTTCAAAAGGTGTCATAAATGAGATGAGCATGAAACGGTCTAAAAAACAGGAGGAGCATGAAGTGGTCTTGAAAAACTTGAAGAGCCTGAAAAAGTGTGAAATATATGAAGAACTTCAAAGGTGTCAAAAATATGAGGAGCATGAAACGGTCTGAAAAATAGGAAGAGCATGAAAAGGTCTGAAAAATAGGAGGAGGATGAAGCGTTGTTCAAAAACATGAAGAGCCTGAAAATGTGTGAAATATATGAAGAGCCTCAAAACGTGTCAAAAATATGAGGAGCATGAAACGGTCTGAAAAATAGGAGGATCATGAACCGGTGTTGAAACACATGAAGAGCCTGAAAAGGTGTGAAAAATATGAAGAGCTTCAAATTGTGTCAAAAATATGAGGAGCATGAAACGGTCTGAAAAAATAGGAGCGACATGAAACGGTGTTCAAAAACATGAAGAGCCTGAAAATGTGTGAAATATATGAAGAGCCTCAAAACGTGTCAAAAATATGAGGAGCATGAAACGGTCTGAAAAATAAGAGGAGCATGAAGCGGTGTTGAAAAACATGAAGAGACTGAAAACGTGTGAAAAATATGAAGAGCTTCAAAGGTGTTAAAAATATGAAGAGATTCAAAGATGTCAAAAAAATGGGGAGCATGAAATGGTCTGAAAAATAGGAGGAGCATGAAACGGTCTGAAAAATAGGAAGAGCCTGAAACGGTGTGCCAAATATAAAGAGTTTCAAAAGGTGTCAATAATAAGCGTTGCATGAAACAGTCTGAAAAATAGGAGGAGCGTGAACAGTCTGAAAAATAGGAAGAGCATGACGCGGTGTTGAAAAACATGAAGAGCCTGAAAATTTGTGACAAATATAAAGAGTTTCAAAAGGTGTCAATAATAAGCGTTACATGAAACAGTCTGAAAAATAGGAGGAGCATGAAACGGTGTTGAAAAAAATTAAGAGCCTGAAAAGTGTGAAAGATACGAAGATCTTCAAAAGGTGTCAACAATATGAAGAGCATGAAACAGTCTGAAAAAAAGGAAAATTATGAAGCAGTGTTGAAAAACATGAAGAGCCTGAAAAGGTGTGGAAAATATGAAGAGCTTCAAAAGGTTGCAAAAATATGAGGAGCATGAAACGGTTCGAAAAATATGAGGAGCACGAAACGGTGTTGAAAACATGAAGAGCATGAAAAGGTGTGAAAAATATGAAGAGCTTCAAAAGGTGTAAAATACATGAGGAGCATGATACGGTCTGAAAAATAGGAGAAGCATGAAGTTGTGTTGAAAACATGAAGAGCTTGAAAAGGTGTGAAAAATATGAAGATCTTCAAAAGGTGTGAAAAATATGAGGAGAATGAAACGGTCTGAAAAATAGGAGGAGCATGAAGCGGTGTTCAAAAACATGAAGAGCCACAAAAGGTGTGAAAAATATGAAGAGCTTTAAAAGGTGTCAAAATATGAGGAGCATGAAACGTTCTGAAAAATAGGAGGATCATGAAACGGTGTTCAAAAACATGAAGAGACTGAAAGGTGTGAAAAATATGAAGAGCTTCAAAAGGTGTGAAATACATGAGGAGCATGAAACGGTCTGAAAAAGAGGAGGAGCATGAAGGGGTGTTCAAAAACATGAAGAGCCTGAAAACGTGTGAAAAATATGAAGAGCTTCAAAAATGTGAAAAATATGAAGAGCTTCAAAAGGTGTGAAAAATACGTCGAGCTTCAATAGGTGTCAAAAATGAGATGAACATGAAACGGTCTGAAACATAGGAGGAGCATGAAGCGGTGTTGAAAATCATGAAGAGCCTGAAAAGGTGTGAAAAATATGAAGAGCTTCAAAAGTTGTGAAAAATATGAAGAGTTTGAAAAGGTGTCAAAAATATGAGGAGCATGAAACGGTCTGAAAAATAGGAGGAGCATGAAACTGTGTTCAAAAACATGAAGAGCCTGAAAATGTGTGAAAAATATGAAGAGCTTCAAAAATGTGAAAAATATGAAGAGCTTCAAAAGGTGTGAAAAATAGGAAGAGCTTCAAATGGTGTCAAAAATGAGATTACCATGAAACGGTCTGAAAAATAGGAGGAGCATGAAGCGGTGTTGAAAATCATGAAGAGCCTGAAAAGGTGTGAAAAATATGAAGAGCTTCAAAAGGTGTGAAATACATGAGGAGCATGAAACGGTCTGAAAAATAGGAGGAGCATGAAGCGGTGTTGAAAAACATGAAGAGCCTGAAAACGTGTGAAAAATATGAAGAGCTTCAAAAATGTGAAAAATATTAAGAGCTTCAAAAGGTGTGAAAAATACGAAGAGCTTCAAAGGATGTCAAAAATGAGATGAACATGAAACGGTCTGAAACATTGGAGGAGCATGAAGCGGTGTTGAAAATCATGAAGAGCCTGAAAAGGTGTGAAAAATATGAATAGCTTCAAACGTTGTGAAAAATATGAAGAGTTTGAAAAGGTGTCAAAAATATGAGGAGCATGAAACGTTCTGAAAAATAGGAGGAGCATGAAGCGGTGTTGAAAAACATGAAGAGCCTGAAAAGGTGTGAAAAATATGAAGAGCTTCAAAAGGAGTCAAAAATAGAAGTAGCATGAAACGGTGTTCAAAAACTTGAAGAGCCTGAAAATGTGTGAAAAATATGAAGAGATTTAAAGGTGTCAAAAATATGAGGAGCATGAAACGGTCTGAAATATAGGAGGAGAATGAAGCGGTGTTGAAAAACATGAAGAGCCTGAAAAGGTGTGAAAAATATGAAGAGCTTCAAAAGGTGTGAAAAATATGAGGAGCATGAAACGGTCTGAAAAATAGGAGGAGCATGAAGCGGTGTTCAAAAACATGAAGAGCATGAAAAGGTGTGAAAAATATGAAGAGCCTGAAAAGGTGTCAAAATATGAGGAGCATGAAACGGTCTGAAAAATAGGAGGAGCATGAAAAGGTGTTCAGAAACATGAAGAGCCTGAAAAGGTGTGAAAAATATGAAGACTCTCAAAAAATACCAAAAATATGATGAGTATGAAACGGTCTGAAAAATAGGAGGAGCATGAAGCGGTGTTGAAAATCATGAAGAGCCTGAAAAGGTGTGAAAAATATGAAGAGCTTCAAAAGGTGTGAAAATCATGAACAGCTTCAAAAGGTGTCAAAAAGAGATGAGCATGAAACGGTCTAAAAAATAGGAGGAGCATGAAGTCGTGTTGAAAAAAATTAAGATCCTGAAAAGTGTGAAAAATACGAAGATCTTCAAAAGGTGTCAACAATATGAAGAGCATGAAACAGTCTGAAAAAAAGGAAAATTATGAAGCTGTGTTGAAAAACATGAAGAGCCTGAAAAGGTGTGGAAAATATGAAGAGCTTCAAAAGGTTGCAAAAATATGAGGAGCATGAAACGGTTCGAAAAATATGAGGAGCACGAAACGGTGTTCAAAACATGAAGAGCATGAAAAGGTGTGAAAAATATGAAGAGCTTCAAAAGGTGTAAAATACATGAGGAGCATGATACGGTCTGAAAAATAGGAGAAGCATGAAGTTGGGTTGAAAAACATGAAGAGCATGAAAAGGTGTGAAAAATATGAAGAGCTTCAAAAGGTGTGAAATACATGAGGAGCATGATACGGTCTGAAAAATAGGAGAAGCATGAAGTTGTGTTGAAAACATGAAGAGCTTGAAAAGGTGTGAAAAATATGAAGATCTTCAAAAGGTGTGAAAAATATGAGGAGAATGAAACGGTCTGAAAAATAGGAGGAGCATGAAGCGGTGTTCAAAAACATGAAGAGCCACAAAAGGTGTGAAAAATATGAAGAGCTTTAAAAGGTGTCAAAATATGAGGAGCATGAAACGTTCTGAAAAATAGGAGGATCATGAAACGGTGTTCAAAAACATGAAGAGACTGAAAGGTGTGAAAAATATGAAGAGCTTCAAAAGGTGTGAAAAATATGAAGAGCTTCAAAAGTTGTCAAAAATGAGATGTGCATGAAACGGACTGAAATATAGGAGGAGCATGAAGTGATGTTGAAAAACATGAAGAGCCTGAAAATGTGTGAAATATAGGAAGAGCTTCAAAAGGTGTCAAAAATATGAGGAGCATGAAACGGTCTGAAAACTAGGAGGAGCATGAAGCGGTGTTGAGAAACATGAAGAGCCTGAAAAGGTGTGAAAAATATGAAGAGGTTCAAAAGGTGTCAAAAATATGAGGAGCATGAAATGGTCTGAAAAGTAGGAGGAGCATGAAGTGGTTGTGAAAAACTTCAAGAGCCTGAAAAGGTGTGCAAAATATGAAGAGCTTCAAAAGGTGTGAAATTCATGAGGAGATGAAACGGTCTGAAAAAGAGGAGGGGCATGAAGCGGTGTTCAAAAACATGAAGAGCCTGAAAATGTGTGAAAAATATGAAGAGCTTCAAGACGTGTGAAAAATATGAGGAGCAAGAAACGGTCTGAAAAATAGGAGGAGCATGAAGCGGTGTTGAAAAACATGAAGAGCCTGAAATGGCGTCAAAATTAGGAAGAGCTTCAAAAGGTGTCAAAAATATGAGGAGCAAGAAACGGTCTGAAAAATAGGAGGAGCATGAAGCGGTGTTGAAAAACATGAAGAGCCTGAAACGGTGTGAAATATATGAAGAGCTGCAAAACGTGTCAAAAATATGAAGAGCATGAAACGATCTGCAAAATAGGAGAAGCATGAAACGGTGTTCAAAAACATGAAGAGCCTGAAAAGGTGTGAAAAATATGAAGACCTTCAAAAGGTGTCAAAAATATGAAGAACATGAATCGGTCTGAAAAATCGGAATAGCATGAAATAATGTTCCAAAACATTAAAGGTTGAAAAGGTGTGAAAAATATGAAGAGCTTCAAAACGTGACAAAAATATGAGAAGCATGAAACGGTCTCAAAAATAGGAGGACCATGAAGCGGTGTTGAAAAACATGAAGAGCCTGAAAACGTGTGAAAAATATGAAGAGCTTCAAAAGGTGTGAAAAATATGAAAATCTTCAAAAGGTGTCAAAAATGACATGAGCATGTAACGGTCTGAAAAATAGGACGAGCTTGAAGTGGTGTTCAGAAACATGAAGAGCCTGAAAAGTAGTGAAATATATGAAGAGCTTCAAAGGTGTCAAAAGTATGAGGAGCATGAAACGGTCTGAAAAATAGGAAGAGCATGAAGCGTGTTGAAAAACATGAATAGGCTGCAAAGGTGTGAAAAATAAGAAGAGCTTCAAAAGGTGTCAAAAATATGAAGCGCTTCAAACGGTGTCAAAAATGAGAGTAGCATGAAACGGTCTGAAAAATAGGAGGAGCATGAAGCTGTGTTCAAAATCATGAGAGCCTGAAAAGGGGTGAAAAATATAAAGAGCTTCAAAAGGTGTGAAATACATGACGAGCATGAACCGGTATGAAAAATAGGAGGAAAATGAAGCGGTGTTCAAAAACATGAAGAGCCTGAAAATGTGTGAAAAATATGAAGAGCTTCAAGAGGTGTGAAAAATATGAGGAGCATGAAACGGTCTGAAAAATAGGAGGAGCATGAAGTGGTGTTGAAAAACATGAAGAGCCTGAAATGGCGTGAAAACTAGGAAGAGCTTCAAAAGGTGTCAAAAATATGAGGAGCATGAAAAGGTCTGAAAATAGGAGGAGCATGAAGCTGTGTTCAAAAACATGAAGAGCCTGAAAAGGTGTGAAAAAAATGAAGATCCTTAAAAGGTGTGAAAAATATGAAGAGCTCAAAAAGGTGTAAAAAATGAGATGAGTATGAAACGGTCTGAAAAATAGGAGGAGCATGAAGCGGTGTTTAAAAACATGAAGAGCCTGAAAAGGTGTGAAAAATATAAAGAGCTTCAAAACGTGTCAAAAATATGACGACCATGAAACGGTCTGAAAAATAGGAGGAGGCTGAAGTGGTGTTGAAAAACATGAAGAGCTTGAAAACGTGGAAAAATATGAAGAGTTTCAAATGGTGTGAAAAATATGAAGAGCTTTAAAAGGTGTCAAAAAAGAAATGAGCATAAAACAGTCTGAAAAATAGGAGGAGCATGAAGTGGTGTTCAAAAAAATGAAGAGCGTGAAAAGGTGTTAACAATATGAAGAGCTTCAAAAGGTGTCAAACATATGAGGAGCATGAAACAGTCTGAAAAATAGGAGGAGCATGAAGCGGTGTTCAAACAAATGAAGAGCCTGAAACGGTGTGAAATATATGAAGAGCTTCAAAGGTGTCAAAAATATGAGGAGCATGAAACAGTCTGAAAAATAGGCGGAGCATGAACCGGTGTTCAAAAACGTGAAGAGCCTGAAAAGTTGTGAAAAATATGAAGAGCTTGAAAAGGTGTCAAATATATGAGGAGCATGAAACGGTCTGAAAAATGGGAGGAGCATGAAACGGTGTTGAAAAACATGAAGAGCCTGAAAAGGTGTGAAAAATATGAGGAGCTTCAAAAGGTGTAAAAAATAGGAGGAGCATGAAGCGGTGTTCAAAACATGAAGAGCCTGAAAAGGTGTGAAAAATTTGAAGAGCTTCAAAAGATTTCAAAATATGAGAAGCATGAAACCGTCTGAAAAATACGAGGAACATGAAACGGTGTTGAAAAACATGAAGGGCCTGTAAACTTGTGAAAAATATGAAAAGCTTCAAAAGGTGTGAAAAATATGAAGAGGTTCAAAAGGTGTCATAAATGAGATGAGCATGAAACGGTCTAAAAAACAGGAGGAGCATGAAGTGGTCTTGAAAAACTTGAAGAGCCTGAAAAAGTGTGAAATATATGAAGAACTTCAAAGGTGTCAAAAATATGAGGAGCATGAAACGGTCTGAAAAATAGGAAGAGCATGAAAAGGTCTGAAAAATAGGAGGAGGATGAAGCGTTGTTCAAAAACATGAAGAGCCTGAAAAAGTGTGAAATATATGAAGAGCCTCAAAACGTGTCAAAAATATGAGGAGCATGAAACGGTCTGAAAAATAGGAGGATCATGAACCGGTGTTGAAACACATGAAGAGCCTGAAAAGGTGTGAAAAATATGAAGAGCTTCAAATTGTGTCAAAAATATGAGGAGCATGAAACGGTCTGAAAAAATAGGAGCGACATGAAACGGTGTTCAAAAACATGAAGAGCCTGAAAATGTGTGAAATATATGAAGAGCCTCAAAACGTGTCAAAAATATGAGGAGCATGAAACGGTCTGAAAAATAAGAGGAGCATGAAGCGGTGTTGAAAAACATGAAGAGACTGAAAACGTGTGAAAAATATGAAGAGCTTCAAAGGTGTTAAAAATATGAAGAGATTCAAAGATGTCAAAAAAATGGGGAGCATGAAATGGTCTGAAAAATAGGAGGAGCATGAAACGGTCTGAAAAATAGGAAGAGCCTGAAACGGTGTGCCAAATATAAAGAGTTTCAAAAGGTGTCAATAATAAGCGTTGCATGATACAGTCTGAAAAATAGGAGGAGCGTGAACAGTCTGAAAAATAGGAAGAGCATGACGCGGTGTTGAAAAACATGAAGAGCCTGAAAATTTGTGACAAATATAAAGAGTTTCAAAAGGTGTCAATAATAAGCGTTACATGAAACAGTCTGAAAAATAGGAGGAGCATGAAACGGTGTTCAAAAACATGAAGAGCCTGAAAAGCTGTGAAAAATATGAAGAGCTTCAAAAGGTGTCAACAATATGAGGAGCATGAAACGGTCTGAAAAATGAGAGGAGCATGAAGCGGTGTTAAAAAAACTGAAGAGCCTGAAAATGTGTGAAAAATATGAAGAGCTTCAAAATGTGTGAAATATATGAGGAGCATGAAACGGTCTGAAATATAGGAGGAGCATGAAGCGGTGTTCAAAAACATCAAGAGCCTGAAGTTGTGTGAAAAATATGAAGAGCTTCAAAAGGTGTCAAAAATATGAGTTGCATGAAACGGTCTGAAAAATAGGAGGAGCATGAAACGGTGTTCAAAAACATGAAGAGCCTGAAAAGCTGTGAAAAATATGAAGAGCTTCAAAAGGTGAGAAAAATATGAAGAGCTTCAAAAGGTGTCAAAAATGAGATGATCATGAAACGGTCTGAAAAATAGGAGGAGCAGGAAGTCGTGTTGTAAAACATGAAGAGCCTGACAAAGTGGGAAATATATGAAGAGCTTCAAAAAGTGTCAAATACATGAGGAGCTTCAAAAGGTGTCAAAATTATGAGGACCATGAAACGGTTTGAAAAATAGGAGCAGCATGAAACGTTGTCCAAAAACTTGAAGAGCCTGAAAAGGTGTGAAACATATGAAGAGCTTCAAAAGGTGTGAAATACAAGAGGAGCATGAAACGGTCTGAAAAATAGGAGGAGCATGAAGCGGTGTTGAAAAACATGAAGAACCAGAAAAGGTGTGAAAAATATGAACAGCTTCACAAGGTGTGAAATACATGAGGCGCATGAAGCGGTCTGAAAAATAGGAGGAGCATGAAGCGGTGTTGAAAAAAAAGAAGTGCCTGAAAACGTGTGAAAAATATGAAGAGCTTCAAAAGGTGTGAAAAATATGAAGACCTTCAAAAGGTGTCAAAAATGAGATGAGCATGAAACGTTCTGAAAAATAGAAGAAGCATGAAGTGGTGTTGAAAATCGTGAAGAGCCTGAAAAGGTGTGAAATATATGAAGAGCTTCAAAAGGAGTCAAAAATATGAAGAGCTTCAAAAGGTGTGAAAATTATGAAGTGCTTCAAAAGGTGTCAAAAATGAGATGATCATGAAACGGTCTGATAAATAGGAGGAGCATGAAACGGTGTTCAAAAACATGAAGAGCCTGAAAAGGTGTGAAAAATATGAAGAGCTTCAAAAGGTGTCAAAAATATGAGGAGCATGAAACGGTCTGAAAAATAGGAGGAGCATGAAATGGTGTTCAAAACCATGAAGAGCCTGAAAAGGTGTGAAAAATATGAAGAGATTCAAAGGGTGTCAAAAATATGAGGAGCATGAAACGGTCTGAAAAATAGGAGGAGCAAGAGACCGTGTTCAAAAACATGAAGAGCCTGAAAAGGTTTGAAAAATATGAAGAGCTTGAAAAGGTGGCAAATATATGAGGAGCATGAAACGGTCTGAAAAATAGGAGGAGCATTAAGCTGTGTTGAAATTCAGGAAGAGCATGAAAAGGTGTGAAATACATGAAGAGCTTCAAAAGGTGTCAAAAATATGAGGAGCATGAAACGGTCTGAAAAATAGGAGGAGCATGAAGCGGTATTGAAAATCATGAAGAGCCTGAAAAGATGTGAAGAATATGAAGAGCTTCAAAAGGGGTCAAAAATATGAGAGGCATGAAACGATCTGAAAAAAAGCAGGAGCATGAAGTCGTGTTCAAAAACATGAAGAGCCTGAAAATGTGTGAAAAACGAAGAGCTTCAAAAAGTGTGAAAAATAGGAGGAGCATGAAGCGGTGTTCAAAAACATGAAGAGCCTGAAAAAGTTTGAAAAATATGAAGAGCTTCAAACGGTCTGAAATACATGAGGAGCATGAAACGGTCTGAAAAATAGGAGGAGCATGAAACGGTGTTCCAAAACATGAACAGCCTGAAAAGTTGTGTAAAATATGAAGAGCTTCAAAAGGTGTCAAAATTATGAGGAGCATGAAAAGGTCTGAAAAATAGGAGGAGCATGAAACGGTGTTCCAAAACATTAATAGCCTGAAAAGGTGTGAAAAATATGAAGAGCATCAAAAGGTGTGAAAAATATCAGGAGCATGAAACGGTCTGAACAATAGGAGGAGCATGAAGCGGTGTTCAAAAACATGAAGAGCCTGAGAACGTGTGAAAAATATGAAGAGCTTCAAAAGGTGTGAAATACATGAAAGAAATGAAACTATCTGAAAAATTGGAGGAGCATGAAGCTGTGTTGAAAAACATGAAGAGCCTGAAAAGGTGTGAAAAATATGAAAAGCATCAAAAGGTGTCAAAAAAGAGATGATCAGGAAACGATCTGAAAAATATTAGGAGCATGAAGCGGTTTTGAAAAATATGAAGAGCCTGAAAAGGTGTGAGAAATATGAAGACCTTCAAAAGGTGTCAAAAATAAGAGGAGTATGAAACGGTCTGCAAAAAATGAGGAGCAAGAAGTGTTGTTCAAAAACATGAAGAGCCTGAAAAGGTGTGAAAAATATGAGAAGCTTCAAAAGGTGTCAAAAATGACATGAGCATGAAACGGTCTGAAAAATAGGAGGAGCATGAAGTAGTGTTGAAAAAAATGAAGAGCCTGAAAAGGTGTGAAAAACATGAAGAGCGTTAAAAGGTGTGAATAATATGAAGAGCTTCAAAAGGTGTCAAAATGAGATGAGCATGAAACGGTCTGAAAAATAGGAGGAGCATGAAGTAGTGTTGAAAAAAATGAAGAGCCTGAAAAGGTGTGAAATACATGAAGAGCTTCAAAAGGTGTCAAAGATGAGATGAGCATGAAACGGTTTTAAAAATATTAGGAGCATGAAGTGGTGTTCAACAAAATGAAGACCCTGAAAAGGTGTGAAAAATATGAAGAGCTTCAAATGGTGTCAAAAATATGAGGAGCATGAAACGGTCTGAAATATATGAGGAGCATGAAGCGGTGTTCAAAATTAAGAAGAGCCTGAAAAGGTGTGAAAAATATGAACAGCTTCAAAAGGTGTCAAAAATATGAGGAGTATGAAACGGTCTGAAAAACACGAGGAGCATGAAACTGTGTTCAGTAATATGAAGAGCCAGAAAAGGTGTGAAAAATATGAAGAGCTTCAAAACGTGTCAAAAATATGAGGAGCATGAAACGGTCTGAAAAATAGGAGGAGCATGAAGCGGTGTTGAAAAACATGAAGAGCCTGAAAAGGTGTGAAAAATATGAAGAGCTTAAAAAGGTGTGAAAAATATGAAGAGCTTCAAAAAGTGTCAAAAATGAGATGAGCATGAAAAGGTCTGAAAAATAGGAGGAGCATGAAGTGGTGTTCAAAAAAATGAAGAGCCTGAAAAGGTGTGAAATACATGAAGAGCTTCAAAATGTGTCAAAAATATGAGGAGCATGAAACGGTCTGAAAAATCGGGGAGCATGAAGCGGTGTTGAAAATCATGAAGAGCCTGAAAAACTGTGAGAAATATGAAGAGCTTCAAAAGGTGTCAAAAATATGAAGAGCTTCATAAGGTGTCAAAAATATGAGGAGCATGAAGCGGTTTGAAAAATATTAGGTGCATGAAGCGGTGTTGAAAAACATGAAGAGCCTGAAAAGGTGTGAAAAATATGAAGAGTTTCAAAAGGTGTGAAAAATATGAGGTACGTTAAACGGTCTGAAAAAAGGGGGAGCATGAAGCGGTGTTGAAAAACATGAAGAGCATGAACAGGTGTGAAAAATATGAAGACCTTCAAAAGGTGTGAAACATAGGAGGAGCATGAAGCGGTGTTAAAAAAACATGAAGAGCCTGAAAAGGTGTGAAAAATGTGAAGAGCTTCAAAAGGTGTGAAATACATGAGAAGCATGAAACGGTCTGAAAAATAGGAGGAGCATGAAGCAGTGTTCAAAAATATGAAGAGCCTGAACAGGTGTGAAAAATATGAAGACCTTCAAAAGGTGTGAAACATAGGAGGAGCATGAAGCAGTGTTCAAAAACATGAAGAGCCTGAAAAGGAGTGAAAAATACGAAGAGCTTCAAAAGGTGTCAAATACATGAGGAGCATGAAACGGTCTGAAAAATAGGAGGAGCATGAAGCGGTGTTCAAAAACATGAAGAGCCTGAAAAGGTGTGAAAAATATGAAGAGCTTCAAAAGGTGTGAAAAATAGGAGGAGCATGAAGCGGTGTTAAAAAAACATGAAGAGCCTGAAAAGGTGTGAAAAATATGAAGACCTTCAAAAGGCGTCAAAAATATGAGGATCTTGAAACTGTCTGAACAATAGGAGGATTATGAAACGGTGTCACAAAACATGAAGAGCCTGAAAAGGTGTGAAAAATATGAAGAGCTTCAAAAGGTGTGAAAAATATGAAGAGCTTCAAAAAGTGTGAAATACATGAGGAGGATTAAACGGTTTGAAAAATAGGAGGAGCATGAAGCGGTGCTGAAAAACATGAAGAGCCTGAAAAGGTGTGAAAAATATGAAGAGCTTCAAAAGGTGTGAAAAATATGAAGAGTTTCATAAGTTGTCAAAAATTAGATGAGCATGAAACGGTCTGAAAAATAGGAGGAACATGAAGCGGTGTTCAAAATCATGAAGAGACTGAAAAGGTGTGAAAAATATGAAGAGCTTCCAAACGTGTCAAAAATATGAGGAGCATGAAACGTTCTGAAAAATAGGAGGAGCATGAAGCGGTGTTGAAAAACATGAAGAGCCTGAAAAGGTGTGAAAAATATGAAGAGCTTCAAAAGGTGTGAAAAATATGAGGTACATTAAACGGTCTGAAAAAAGGGGGAGCA
Source organism: Dama dama (assembly GCF_033118175.1). NCBI lineage: Eukaryota > Metazoa > Chordata > Mammalia > Artiodactyla > Cervidae > Dama > Dama dama. Next base: position 4,989,472 of record NW_026870920.1, on the reverse strand, counting down.
TGAAGCGGTGTTGAAAAACATGAAGAGCATGAAAACGTGTGAAAAATATGAAGAGCTTCAAAAGGTGTCAAAATTATGAGGAGTATGAAACGGTCTGAAAATAGGAGGAGCATGAAGCCATGTTCAAAAACATGAAGAGCCTGAAATGGTGTGAAAAATATGAAGAGCTTCAAAATGTGTGAAAAATATGAAGAGCTTCAAAAGGAGTCAAAAATGAGATGAGTCTGAAACGGTTTGAAAAATAGGACGAGCATGAAGTGGTGTTGAAAACATGAAGACCCTGAAAATGTGTGAAAAATATGAAGAGCTTCAAAACCTGTCAAAAATATGAGGAGCATGAAACAGTCTGAAAAATAGGAGGAGCATGAAGCGGTGTTCAAAAACTTGAAGAGCCTGAAAAGGTTTGAAAAATATGAAGAGCTTCAAAAGATTTCAAATATATGAGGAGCATGAAACGGTCTGAAAAATAGGAGGAGCATGAAACGGTGATCAAAAACATGAAGAGCCTGAAAAGGTGTGAAAAATATGAAGAGCTTCAAAAGGTGTGAAAAATATGAAGAGCTTCAAAAGTTGTCAAAAATTAGATGAGCATGAAACGGTCTGAAAAATAGGAGGAGCATGAAGTGGTGTTGAAAAAAATGAAGAGCCTGAAAAGGTTTGAAAAATATGAAAAGCTTCAAAAGGTGTCAAAAATATGAGGAGCATGAAACTGTCTCAAAAATAGGAGGAGCATGAAGCGGTGTTCAAAAACAAGAAGAGCCTGAAAAGGTGTGAATAATATGAAGAGCTTCAAAAGGTGTCAAAAATATGAGGAGCATGAAACGGTTTTGAGAAACATGAATAGCCTGAAAATATGTGAAAAATATGAAGAGCATAAAAATATGTGAAAAATATGAGGAGCATGAAACTGTGTTCAAAACATGAAGAGCCTGAAAAGGTGTGAAAAATATGAAGATCTTCAGAAGGTGTCAAAATTGAAGGCATTTCCCCTGAAATCAGGAACAAGACAAGGGTGCCCACTCTCACCACTACTATTCAACATAGTGTTGGAAGTTCTGGCCACAGCAATCAGAGCAGAAAAAGAAGTAAAAGGAATCCAGATAGGAAAAGAAGAAGTAAAACTCTCACTGTTTGCAGATGACATGATCCTCTACATAGAAAACCCTAAAGACTCTACCAGAAAATTACTAGAACTAATCAATGAATATAGTAAAGTTGCAGGATATAAAATTAACACACAGAAATCCCTTGCATTCCTATATACTAACAATGAAAAAACAGACAGAGAAATTAAGGAAACAATACCATTCACCATTGCAACAAAAAGAATAAAATACTTAGGAGTATATCTACCTAAAGAAACAAAGGACCCATACATAGAAAACTATAAAACACTGATGAAAGAAATCAAAGAGGACACAAACAGATGGAGAAACATACCGTGTTCATGGATTGGAAGAATTAATATTGTCAAAATGGCTATTCTACCCAAAGCAGTCTAGAGATTCAATGCAATCCCTATCAAGCTACCAATGGTATTTTTCACAGAACTAGACCAAAGAATTTCACAATTTGTATGGAAATACAAAAAACCTCGAATAGCCAAAGTAATCTTGAGAAAGAAGAATGGAGCTGGAGGAATCAACCTGCCTGACTTCAGACTCTACTACAAAGCCACAGTCATCAAGACAGTATGGTACTGGCACAAAGACAGAAATATAGATCAATGGAACAGAATAGAAAGCCCAGAGATAAATCCACGAACCTATGGACACCTTATCTTTGACAAAGGAGGCAAGGATATACAATGGAAAAAAGACAACCTCTTTAACAAGTGGTGCTGGGAAAACTGGTCAACCACTTGTAAAAGAATGAAACTAGAACACTTTCTAACACCATACACAAAAATAAACTCAAAATGGATTAAAGATCTAAATGTAAGACCAGAAACTATAAAACTCCTAGAGGAGAACATAGGCAAAACACTCTCTGACATAAATCAAAGCAAGATCCTCTATGACCCACCTCCCAGAATATTGGAAATATAAGCAAAACTAAACAAATGGGACCTAATGAAACTTAAAAGCTTTTGCACTACAAAGGAAACTATAAGTAAGGTGAAAAGACAGCCCTCAGATTGGGAGAAAATAATAGCAAATGAAGAAACAGACAAAGGATTAATCTCAAAAATATACAAGCAACTCCTGCAGCTCAATTCCAGAAAAATAAATGACCCAATCAAAAAATGGGCCAAAGAACTAAACAGACATTTCTCCAAAGAAGACATACAGATGGCTAACAAACACATGAAAAGATGCTCAACATCACTCATTATTAGAGAAATACAAATCAAAACCACAATGAGGTACCATTACACGCCAGTCAGGATGGCTGCTATCCAAAAGTCTACAAGCAATAAATGCTGGAGAGGGTGTGGAGAAAAGGGAACCCTCTTACACTGTTGGTGGGAATGCAAACTAGTACAGCCGCTATGGAAAACAGTGTGGAGATTTCTTTAAAAACTGGAAATAGAACTGCCATATGACCCAGCAATCCCACTTCTGGGCATACACACTGAGGAAACCAGAACTGAAAGAGACACGTGCACCCCAATGTTCATCGCAGCACTGTTTATAATAGCCAGGACATGGAAGCAACCTAGATGCCCATCAGCAGATGAATGGATAAGGAAGCTGTGGTACATATACACCATGGACTATTACTCAGCCATTAAAAAGAATTCATTTGAACCAGTCCTAATGAGATGGATGAAGCTGAAGCCCATTATACAGAGTGAAGTAAGCCAGAAAGATAAAGAACATTACAGCATACTGACACATGTATATGGAATTTAGAAAGGTGATAACGATAACCCTATATGCAGAACAGAAAAAGAGACACAGAAATACAGAACAGACTTTTGAACTTTGTGGGAGAATGTGAGGGTGGGATATTTCAAAAGAACAGCATGTATCCTATCTATGGTGAAACAGATCACCAGCCCAGGTGGGATGAACGAGACAAGTGCTCCGGCCTGGTGCACTGGGAAGACCCAGAGGAATCGGGGGGAGAGGGAGGTGGGAGAGGGGATCGGGATTGGGAATACATGTAAATCCATGGCTGATTCATATCAATGTATGACAAAACCCACTGGAAAAAAAAGTATGAGGAGCATGAAACAGTCTGAAAAATAGGAGGAGCAAGAAACGGTGATCAAAAACATGAAGAGCCTGAAAACGTGTGAAAAATATGAAGAGTTTCAAAAGGTGTGAAAAATATGAAGAGCTTCAAAAGGTGTCAAAAAGTAGATGAGCCTGAAACGGTCTGAAAAATAGCAGCAGCATGAAGCGGTGTTGAAAAACATGAAGAGCCTGAAAACGTGTGAAAAATATGAAGAGTTTCAAAAGGTGTGAAAAATATGAAGAGCTTCAAAAGGTGTCAAAAAGTAGATGAGCATGAAACGGTCTGAAAAATAGGAGGAGCATGAAGTGGTGTGGAAAAAAATGAAGAGCCTGAAAAGGTGTGAAAAATATGGAAAGCTTCAAAAGGTGTCAAAATTATTAGTCGCATGAAACGGGTAAAAAAAATAGGAGGAGCATGAGACGGTGTTGAAAAACATGAAGATCCTGAAAAGGTGTGAAATATATGAAGAGCTTCAAAAGGTTTCAAAAAAAGGAGGAGCATGAGACGGTGTTGAAAAACATGAAGAGCATGAAAAGGTGTGAAAAATATGAAGAGGTTCAAAAGTTATCAAAAATATGAGGAGCATGAAAGGGTCTGAAAATAGGAGGAGCATGAAACTTTGTATGTATACATGAAGAGCATGAAAAGGTGTGAAAAATTTGAAGAGTTGCAAAAGGTGTCAAAAATATGAGGAGCATGTAACGGTGTTGAAAAACATGAAGAGCATTAAAAGTGTGAAAAATATGAAAAGCTTCAAAAGGTGTCAAAAATATGAGGAGCATGAAACGGTCTGAAAAATAGTAGGAGCATGAATTGGTGTTGAAAAACCTGAATAACCTGAAAAGGTTGGAAATATATGAAGAGCTTTCAAGGTGTCAAAAATATGAGGAGCATGAAACGGTCTGAAAAATAGGAGAAACATGAAACGGTGTTGAAAAACATGAAGAGCATGATAAGTGTTAAAAATATAAAGAGCTTCAAAAGGTGCCAAAATTTGAGGAGCAAGAAACGGTCTGAAAAATAGGACGAGTATGAAACCATGTTGAAAAACATGAAGAGCCTGAAAAGGTGTAAAAAATATGAATAGCTTCAAAAAGTGTCAAAAATATGAGGAGCAAGAAACGGTCTGAAATATAGGAGGAGCATGAAGCGGTATTCAAATACATGAAGAGCCTGAAAAGGTGTGCAAAATATTAAGAGCTTCAAAAGGAGTCAAATATACCAGGAGCATGAAACAGTGTTGAAAAACATGAAGAGCATGAAAAGGTGTGAAAAATATGAAGAGTTTCAAAAGGTGTCAAAAATATGAGAAGCATGCAACAGTCTGAAAAATAGGAGGAGCATTAAACAGTGTTCAAAAACATGAAGAGCCTGAAAAGGTGTGAAATATATCAAGAGTTCAAAAGGTGTCAAAAATATGAGGAGCATGAAATGGTGTTCAAAAACATGAAAAGCCTGAAAAGGTGTGAAAAATATGAAGAGCTTCAAAAGGTGTCAAATATATGAGGAGCATGAAACGGTGTTGAAAAACATGAGGAGCATTAAAAGTGTGAAAAATATAAACAGCTTCAAAAGCTGTCAAAAATATGAGGAGCAAGAAACGTTCTGAAAAAGAGGAGGAGCATGAAACGGTGTTGAAAAACATGAAGAGAATGAAAATGTGTGAAAAATATGAAGAGCTTCAAAATGTGTGAAAATTATGAGGAGCATGAAACGGTCTGAAAAATAGGAGGAGCATGATACGGTGTTGAAAAACATGAAGAGCATGAAAAGGTGTGAAAAATATGAAGAGCTTCAAAAGGTGTGAAAAATCTGAGGAGCATGAAACCGTCTGAAAAATAGGAGGAGCAAGAAGCGGTGTTGAAAAACATGAAGAGCCTGAAAAGGTGTGAAATATATGAAGAGTTTCAAAGGGTGTCAAATATATGAGGACCAGGAAACGGTCTGAAAAATAACAGGAGCATGAAATGGTGTTCAAAAAGAAGAAGAGCCTGAAAAGTTATGAAAAATATGAGGAGCTTCAAAAGGTGTGAAATACATGTGGAGCATTAAACGGTCTGAAAAATAGGAGGAGCATGAAGCGGTGTTCAAAAACAAGAAGAGCCTGAAAAGGTATGAAAAATATGAGGAGCTTCAAAAGGTGTGAAATACATGTGGAGCATTAAACGGTCTGAAAAATAGGAGGAGCATGAAGCGGTGTTGAAAAACATGAAGAGCCTGAAAAGGTGTGAAAAATATGAGGAGCTTCAAAAGGTGTGAAATACATGTGGAGCATTAAACGGTCTGAAAAATAGGAGGAGCATGAAGCGGTGTTCAAAAACAAGAAGAGCCTGAAAAGGTGTGAAAAATATGAGGAGCTTCAAAAGGTGTGAAATACATGTGGAGCATTAAACGGTCTGAAAAATAGGAGGAGCATGAAACGGTGATAAAAAATGAAGAGCGTGAAATGGTGTGAAAAATATGAAGAGCTTCAAAATGTGTCAAATATAAGAGGAGCATGAAACAGTGTTCAAAAACATGAAGAGCCTGAAAAGCTGTGAAAAATATGAAGAGCTTCAAAAGGTGCCAAAAATATATGGAGCATGAAACGGTCTGAAAAATAGGAGGAGCATGAAGCGGTGTTGAAAAACATGAAGAGCCTGAAAAGGTGTGAAAAATATGAAGAGCTTCAAAAGGTGTCAAAAATATGAGGAGCATGAAACGATATGAAAAATAGGAGGAGCATGAAACGGTGTTCAGAAACATGAAGAGCCTGAAAAGGTATGAAAAATATGAAGAGCTTCAAAACGTCTCAAAAACATGAGGAGCATGAAACCGTATGAAAATAGGAGGAGCATGAAGCAGTGTTCACAAATATGAAGAGCCTGAAAAGGTGTGAAAAATATGAAGTGTTTCAAAACGTGTCAAAAATATGAGGAGCATGAAAATTTCTGAAAAATAGGAGGAGCATGAAGCGGTGTTCAAAAACCTGAAGAGCCTGAAAGCGTGTGAAAAATATGAAGAGCTTCAAACGGTGTGAAATATATGAGGAGCATGAAACGGTCTGAAAAATAGGAGGAGCATGAAGCCGTGTTCAAAAAACTGAAGAGCCTGAAAAGTTGAGAAAACTATGAAGAGCTTCAATAGGGTTAAAAATATGAGGAGCATGAAACGGTCTGAAAAATAGGAGGAGCATGAAGCGGTGTTCCAAAACATTAAGAGCCTGAAAAGGTATGAAAAATATGAAGAGCTTCAAAAAGTGTCAAAATTATGAGGAGCATGAAACGGTCTGAAAAATACGAGGAGCATGAAGGCGTGTTCAAAAACCTGAAGAGCATGAAACGGTGTTGTGAAACATGAAGAGCATGAAAAGATGTGAAAAATATGAAGAGCATGAAAAAGTGTGAAAAATATGAGGAGCATGAAACGGTCTGAAAAATACGAGGAGCATGAAGCCGTGTTAAAAAACCTGAAGAAACTGAAAAGGTGTGAAAAATATGAAGAGCTTCAAAAGCTGTCAAAGTTATGAGGAGCATGAAACCGTCTGAAAAATAGGAGGAGCATGAAATGGTGTTCAAAAACATGAAGAGTCTGAAAGGTGTGAAAAATATGAAGAGCATGAAAATGTGTGAAAAATATGAGGAGCATGAAACTGTGTTCAAAAAAATGCAGAGCCTGAAAAGGTGTGAAAAATATGAATAACTTCAAAACGTGTCAAAAATATGAGGAGCATGAAACTGTCTGAAAAAGGAGGAGCATGAAGCGGTGTTCAAAAACAAGAAGAGCCTGAAAAGGTGTAAAATATATGAAGAGCTTCAAAAAGTGTCAAAAATATGAGAAACATGAAACCTTTTGAAAAATAGGAGGAGCATGAAGCGGTGTTAGAAAATCTAAAGAGCCTGAAAAGGTGTGAAAAATATGAAGAGCATCAAAAGGTGTGTAAAATATGAGGAACATGAAACGGTCTGAAATATAGGAGGAGCATGAAACGGTGTTCAAAAACATGAAGAGGCTGAAAAGGTGTGAAAAATATGAGGAGCTTCAAAAGGTGTCAAAATTATTAGGGGCATGAAACGGTCTAAGAAATAGGAGGAGCATCAAACGGTGTTGAAAAATATGAAGAGCCTGAATAGGTGTGAAAAATATGAAGAGCTTCAAAAGTGTCACAAATAGGAGGAGCATGAAACGGTGTTCAAAAACATGAAGAGCCAGTAAAGGTGTGAAAAATATGAATAGCTTCCAAATGTGACAAAAATAAGATGAGCATGAAACGGTCTGAAAAAGAGGAGGAGCATGAAGCGGTGTTGAAAAACATGAAGAGCCTGAAAAGGTGTGAAATATATGAAGAGGTTCAAAAGGTGTCAAAAATGCGAGGAGCATGAAACCATTGAAATATAGGAGGAGCATGAACTGGTGTTGAAAAACATTAATAGCCTGAAAAGGTGTGAAAAATATGAAGAGCTTCAAGAGGTGTGAAAAATATGAGGAGCATGAAACGGTCTGAAAAAAAGGAGGAGCATGAGGTGGTGTTGAAAATCATGAAGAGCCTGAAATGGCGTGAAAACTAGGAAGAGCTTCAAAAGGTGTCAAAAATATGAGGAGCATGAAAAGGTCTGAAAATAGGAGGAGCATGAAGCTGTGTTCAAAAACATGAAGAGCCTGAAAAGGTGTGAAAAAAATGAAGATCCTTAAAAGGTGTGAAAAATATGAAGAGCTTAAAAAGGTGTAAAAAATGAGATGAGTATGAAACGGTCTGAAAAATAGGAGGAGCATGAAGCGGTGTTTAAAAACATGAAGAGCCTGAAAAGGTGTGAAAAATATAAAGAGCTTCAAAACGTGTCAAAAATATGACGACCATGAAACGGTCTGAAAAATAGGAGGAGGCTGAAGTGGTGTTGAAAAACATGAAGAGCTTGAAAACGTGGAAAAATATGAAGAGTTTCAAATGGTGTGAAAAATATGAAGAGCTTTAAAAGGTGTCAAAAAAGAAATGAGCATAAAACAGTCTGAAAATTAGGAGGAGCATGAAGTGGTGTTCAAAAAAATGAAGAGCGTGAAAAGGTGTTAACAATATGAAGAGCTTCAAAAGGTGTCAAACATATGAGGAGCATGAAACAGTCTGAAAAATAGGAGGAGCATGAAGCGGTGTTCAAACAAATGAAGAGCCTGAAACGGTGTGAAATATATGAAGAGCTTCAAAGGTGTCAAAAATATGAGGAGCATGAAACAGTCTGAAAAATAGGCGGAGCATGAACCGGTGTTCAAAAACGTGAAGAGCCTGAAAAGTTGTGAAAAATATGAAGAGCTTGAAAAGGTGTCAAATATATGAGGAGCATGAAACGGTCTGAAAAATGGGAGGAGCATGAAACGGTGTTGAAAAACATGAAGAGCCTGAAAAGGTGTGAAAAATATGAGGAGCTTCAAAAGGTGTAAAAAATAGGAGGAGCATGAAGCGGTGTTCAAAACATGAAGAGCCTGAAAAGGTGTGAAAAATTTGAAGAGCTTCAAAAGATTTCAAAATATGAGAAGCATGAAACCGTCTGAAAAATACGAGGAACATGAAACGGTGTTGAAAAACATGAAGGGCCTGAAAACTTGTGAAAAATATGAAAAGCTTCAAAAGGTGTGAAAAATATGAAGAGGTTCAAAAGGTGTCATAAATGAGATGAGCATGAAACGGTCTAAAAAACAGGAGGAGCATGAAGTGGTCTTGAAAAACTTGAAGAGCCTGAAAAAGTGTGAAATATATGAAGAACTTCAAAGGTGTCAAAAATATGAGGAGCATGAAACGGTCTGAAAAATAGGAAGAGCATGAAAAGGTCTGAAAAATAGGAGGAGGATGAAGCGTTGTTCAAAAACATGAAGAGCCTGAAAATGTGTGAAATATATGAAGAGCCTCAAAACGTGTCAAAAATATGAGGAGCATGAAACGGTCTGAAAAATAGGAGGATCATGAACCGGTGTTGAAACACATGAAGAGCCTGAAAAGGTGTGAAAAATATGAAGAGCTTCAAATTGTGTCAAAAATATGAGGAGCATGAAACGGTCTGAAAAAATAGGAGCGACATGAAACGGTGTTCAAAAACATGAAGAGCCTGAAAATGTGTGAAATATATGAAGAGCCTCAAAACGTGTCAAAAATATGAGGAGCATGAAACGGTCTGAAAAATAAGAGGAGCATGAAGCGGTGTTGAAAAACATGAAGAGACTGAAAACGTGTGAAAAATATGAAGAGCTTCAAAGGTGTTAAAAATATGAAGAGATTCAAAGATGTCAAAAAAATGGGGAGCATGAAATGGTCTGAAAAATAGGAGGAGCATGAAACGGTCTGAAAAATAGGAAGAGCCTGAAACGGTGTGCCAAATATAAAGAGTTTCAAAAGGTGTCAATAATAAGCGTTGCATGAAACAGTCTGAAAAATAGGAGGAGCGTGAACAGTCTGAAAAATAGGAAGACCATGACGCGGTGTTGAAAAACATGAAGAGCCTGAAAATTTGTGACAAATATAAAGAGTTTCAAAAGGTGTCAATAATAAGCGTTACATGAAACAGTCTGAAAAATAGGAGGAGCATGAAACGGTGTTCAAAAACATGAAGAGCCTGAAAAGCTGTGAAAAATATGAAGAGCTTCAAAAGGTGTCAACAATATGAGGAGCATGAAACGGTCTGAAAAATGAGAGGAGCATGAAGCGGTGTTAAAAAAACTGAAGAGCCTGAAAATGTGTGAAAAATATGAAGAGCTTCAAAATGTGTGAAATATATGAGGAGCATGAAACGGTCTGAAATATAGGAGGAGCATGAAGCGGTGTTCAAAAACATCAAGAGCCTGAAGTTGTGTGAAAAATATGAAGAGCTTCAAAAGGTGTCAAAAATATGAGTTGCATGAAACGGTCTGAAAAATAGGAGGAGCATGAAACGGTGTTCAAAAACATGAAGAGCCTGAAAAGCTGTGAAAAATATGAAGAGCTTCAAAAGGTGAGAAAAATATGAAGAGCTTCAAAAGGTGTGAAAATTATGAAGAGCTTCAAAAGGTGTCAAAAATGAGATGATCATGAAACGGTCTGAAAAATAGGAGGAGCAGGAAGTCGTGTTGTAAAACATGAAGAGCCTGACAAAGTGTGAAATATATGAAGAGCTTCAAAAAGTGTCAAATACATGAGGAGCTTCAAAAGGTGTCAAAATTATGAGGACCATGAAACGGTTTGAAAAATAGGAGCAGCATGAAACGTTGTCCAAAAACTTGAAGAGCCTGAAAAGGTGTGAAACATATGAAGAGCTTCAAAAGGTGTGAAATACAAGAGGAGCATGAAACGGTCTGAAAAATAGGAGGAGCCTGAAGCGGTGTTGAAAAACATGAAGAACCAGAAAAGGTGTGAAAAATATGAACAGCTTCACAAGGTGTGAAATACATGAGGCGCATGAAGCGGTCTGAAAAACAGGAGGAGCATGAAGCGGTGTTGAAAAAAAAGAAGGGCCTGAAAACGTGTGAAAAATATGAAGAGCTTCAAAAGGAGTCAAAAATATGAAGAGCTTCAAAAGGTGTGAAAATTATGAAGTGCTTCAAAAGGTGTCAAAAATGAGATGATCATGAAACGGTCTGATAAATAGGAGGAGCATGAAACGGTGTTCAAAAACATGAAGAGCCTGAAAAGGTGTGAAAAATATGAAGAGCTTCAAAAGGTGTCAAAAATATGAGGAGCATGAAACGGTCTGAAAAATAGGAGGAGCATGAAATGGTGTTCAAAACCATGAAGAGCCTGAAAAGGTGTGAAAAATATGAAGAGATTCAAAGGGTGTCAAAAATATGAGGAGCATGAAACGGTCTGAAAAATAGGAGGAGCAAGAGACCGTGTTCAAAAACATGAAGAGCCTGAAAAGGTTTGAAAAATATGAAGAGCTTGAAAAGGTGGCAAATATATGAGGAGCATGAAACGGTCTGAAAAATAGGAGGAGCATTAAGCTGTGTTGAAATTCAGGAAGAGCATGAAAAGGTGTGAAATACATGAAGAGCTTCAAAAGGTGTCAAAATTATGAGGAGCATGAAACGGTCTGAAAAATAGGAGGAGCATGAAGCGGTATTGAAAATCATGAAGAGCCTGAAAAGATGTGAAGAATATGAAGAGCTTCAAAAGGGGTCAAAAATATGAGAGGCATGAAATGATCTGAAAAAAAGCAGGAGCATGAAGTCGTGTTCAAAAACATGAAGAGCCTGAAAATGTGTGAAAAACGAAGAGCTTCAAAAAGTGTGAAAAATAGGAGGAGCATGAAGCGGTGTTCAAAAACATGAAGAGCCTGAAAAAGTTTGAAAAATATGAAGAGCTTCAAACGGTCTGAAATACATGAGGAGCATGAAACGGTCTGAAAAATAGGAGGAGCATGAAACGGTGTTCCAAAACATGAACAGCCTGAAAAGTTGTGTAAAATATGAAGAGCTTCAAAAGGTGTCAAAATTATGAGGAGCATGAAAAGGTCTGAAAAATAGGAGGAGCATGAAACGGTGTTCCAAAACATTAATAGCCTGAAAAGGTGTGAAAAATATGAAGAGCATCAAAAGGTGTGAAAAATATCAGGAGCATGAAACGGTCTGAACAATAGGAGGAGCATGAAGCGGTGTTCAAAAACATGAAGAGCCTGAGAAAGTGTGAAAAATATGAAGAGCTTCAAAAGGTGTGAAATACATGAAAAAATGAAACTATCTGAAAAATTGGAGGAGCATGAAGCTGTGTTGAAAAACATGAAGAGCCTGAAAAGGTGTGAAAAATATGAAAAGCATCAAAAGGTGTCAAAAAAGAGATGATCAGGAAACGATCTGAAAAATATTAGGAGCATGAAGTGGTTTTGAAAAATATGAAGAGCCTGAAAAGGTGTGAGAAATATGAAGACCTTCAAAAGGTGTCAAAAATAAGAGGAGTATGAAACGGTCTGCAAAAAATGAGGAGCAAGAAGTGTTGTTCAAAAACATGAAGAGCCTGAAAAGGTGTGAAAAATATGAGAAGCTTCAAAAGGTGTCAAAAATGACATGAGCATGAAACGGTCTGAAAAATAGGAGGAGCATGAAGTAGTTTTGAAAAAAATGAAGAGCCTGAAAAGGTGTGAAAAACATGAAGAGCTTTAAAAGGTGTGAAAAATATGAAGAGCTTCAAAAGGTGTCAAAATGAGATGAGCATGAAACGGTCTGAAAAATAGGAGGAGCATGAAGTAGTGTTGAAAAAAATGAAGAGCCTGAAAAGGTGTGAAATACATGAAGAGCTTCAAAAGGTGTCAAAAATGAGATGAGCATGAAACGGTTTTAAAAATATTAGGAGCATGAAGTGGTGTTCAACAAAATGAAGACCCTGAAAAGGTGTGAAAAATATGAAGAGCTTCAAATGGTGTCAAAAATATGAGGAGCATGAAACGGTCTGAAATATATGAGGAGCATGAAGCGGTGTTCAAAATTAAGAAGAGCCTGAAAAGGTGTGAAAAATATGAACAGCTTCAAAAGGTGTCAAAAATATGAGGAGTATGAAACGGTCTGAAAAACACGAGGAGCATGAAACTGTGTTCAGTAATATGAAGAGCCAGAAAAGGTGTGAAAAATATGAAGAGCTTCAAAACGTGTCAAAAATATGAGGAGCATGAAACGGTCTGAAAAATAGGAGGAGCATGAAGCGGTGTTGAAAAACATGAAGAGCCTGAAAAGGTGTGAAAAATATGAAGAGCTTAAAAAGGTGTGAAAAATATGAAGAGCTTCAAAAAGTGTCAAAAATGAGATGAGCATGAAAAGGTCTGAAAAATAGGAGGAGCATGAAGTGGTGTTCAAAAAAATGAAGAGCCTGAAAAGGTGTGAAATACATGAAGAGCTTCAAAATGTGCCAAAAATATGAGGAGCATGAAACGGTCTGAAAAATCGGGGAGCATGAAGCGGTGTTGAAAATCATGAAGAGCCTGAAAAACTGTGAGAAATATGAAGAGCTTCAAAAGGTGTCAAAAATATGAAGAGCTTCATAAGGTGTCAAAAATATGAGGAGCATGAAGCGGTTTGAAAAATATTAGGTGCATGAAGCGGTGTTGAAAAACATGAAGAGCCTGAAAAGGTGTGAAATATATGAAGAGCTTCAAAAGGTGTGCAATACATGAGAAGCATGTAACAACCTTAAAAACAGGACGAGCATGAAGCTGTGTTCAAAAACATGAGAGCCTGAAAAGGTGTGAAAAATGTGAAGAGCTTCAAAAGGTGTGAAATACATGAGAAGCATGAAACGGTCTGAAAAATAGGAGGAGCATGAAGCAGTGTTCAAAAATATGAAGAGCCTGAACAGGTGTGAAAAATATGAAGACCTTCAAAAGGTGTGAAACATAGGAGGAGCATGAAGCAGTGTTCAAAAACATGAAGAGCCTGAAAAGGAGTGAAAAATACGAAGAGCTTCAAAAGGTGTCAAATACATGAGGAGCATTAAACGGTCTGAAAAATAGGAGGAGCATGAAGCGGTGTTCAAAAACATGAAGAGCCTGAAAAGGTGTGAAAAATATGAAGAGCTTCAAAAGGTGTGAAAAATAGGAGGAGCATGAAGCGGTGTTAAAAAAACATGAAGAGCCTGAAAAGGTGTGAAAAATATGAAGACCTTCAAAAGGCGTCAAAAATATGAGGATCTTGAAACTGTCTGAACAATAGGAGGATTATGAAACGGTGTCACAAAACATGAAGAGCCTGAAAAGGTGTGAAAAATATGAAGAGCTTCAAAAGGTGTGAAAAATATGAAGAGCTTCAAAAAGTGTGAAATACATGAGGAGGATTAAACGGTTTGAAAAATAGGAGGAGCATGAAGCGGTGCTGAAAAACATGAAGAGCCTGAAAAGGTGTGAAAAATATGAAGAGCTTCAAAAGGTGTGAAAAATATGAAGAGTTTCATAAGTTGTCAAAAATTAGATGAGCATGAAACGGTCTGAAAAATAGGAGGAACATGAAGCGGTGTTCAAAATCATGAAGAGACTGAAAAGGTGTGAAAAATATGAAGAGCTTCCAAACGTGTCAAAAATATGAGGAGCATGAAACGTTCTGAAAAATAGGAGGAGCATGAAGCGGTGTTGAAAAACATGAAGAGCCTGAAAAGGTGTGAAAAATATGAAGAGCTTCAAAAGGTGTGAAAAATATGAGGTACATTAAACGGTCTGAAAAAAGGGGGAGCATGAAGCGGTGTTGAAAAACATGAAGAGCATGAAAACGTGTGAAAAATATGAAGAGCTTCAAAAGGTGTCAAAATTATGAGGAGTATGAAACGGTCTGAAAATAGGAGGAGCATGAAGCCATGTTCAAAAACATGAAGAGCCTGAAATGGTGTGAAAAATATGAAGAGCTTCAAAATGTGTGAAAAATATGAAGAGCTTCAAAAGGAGTCAAAAATGAGATGAGTCTGAAACGGTTTGAAAAATAGGACGAGCATGAAGTGGTGTTGAAAACATGAAGACCCTGAAAATGTGTGAAAAATATGAAGAGCTTCAAAACCTGTCAAAAATATGAGGAGCATGAAACAGTCTGAAAAATAGGAGGAGCATGAAGCGGTGTTCAAAAACTTGAAGAGCCTGAAAAGGTTTGAAAAATATGAAGAGCTTCAAAAGATTTCAAATATATGAGGAGCATGAAACGGTCTGAAAAATAGGAGGAGCATGAAACGGTGATCAAAAACATGAAGAGCCTGAAAAGGTGTGAAAAATATGAAGAGCTTCAAAAGGTGTGAAAAATATGAAGAGCTTCAAAAGTTGTCAAAAATTAGATGAGCATGAAACGGTCTGAAAAATAGGAGGAGCATGAAGTGGTGTTGAAAAAAATGAAGAGCCTGAAAAGGTTTGAAAAATATGAAAAGCTTCAAAAGGTGTCAAAAATATGAGGAGCATGAAACTGTCTCAAAAATAGGAGGAGCATGAAGCGGTGTTCAAAAACAAGAAGAGCCTGAAAAGGTGTGAATAATATGAAGAGCTTCAAAAGGTGTCAAAAATATGAGGAGCATGAAACGGTTTTGAGAAACATGAATAGCCTGAAAATATGTGAAAAATATGAAGAGCATAAAAATATGTGAAAAATATGAGGAGCATGAAACTGTGTTCAAAACATGAAGAGCCTGAAAAGGTGTGAAAAATATGAAGATCTTCAGAAGGTGTCAAAATTGAAGGCATTTCCCCTGAAATCAGGAACAAGACAAGGGTGCCCACTCTCACCACTACTATTCAACATAGTGTTGGAAGTTCTGGCCACAGCAATCAGAGCAGAAAAAGAAGTAAAAGGAATCCAGATAGGAAAAGAAGAAGTAAAACTCTCACTGTTTGCAGATGACATGATCCTCTACATAGAAAACCCTAAAGACTCTACCAGAAAATTACTAGAACTAATCAATGAATATAGTAAAGTTGCAGGATATAAAATTAACACACAGAAATCCCTTGCATTCCTATATACTAACAATGAAAAAACAGACAGAGAAATTAAGGAAACAATACCATTCACCATTGCAACAAAAAGAATAAAATACTTAGGAGTATATCTACCTAAAGAAACAAAGGACCCATACATAGAAAACTATAAAACACTGATGAAAGAAATCAAAGAGGACACAAACAGATGGAGAAACATACCGTGTTCATGGATTGGAAGAATTAATATTGTCAAAATGGCTATTCTACCCAAAGCAGTCTAGAGATTCAATGCAATCCCTATCAAGCTACCAATGGTATTTTTCACAGAACTAGACCAAAGAATTTCACAATTTGTATGGAAATACAAAAAACCTCGAATAGCCAAAGTAATCTTGAGAAAGAAGAATGGAGCTGGAGGAATCAACCTGCCTGACTTCAGACTCTACTACAAAGCCACAGTCATCAAGACAGTATGGTACTGGCACAAAGACAGAAATATAGATCAATGGAACAGAATAGAAAGCCCAGAGATAAATCCACGAACCTATGGACACCTTATCTTTGACAAAGGAGGCAAGGATATACAATGGAAAAAAGACAACCTCTTTAACAAGTGGTGCTGGGAAAACTGGTCAACCACTTGTAAAAGAATGAAACTAGAACACTTTCTAACACCATACACAAAAATAAACTCAAAATGGATTAAAGATCTAAATGTAAGACCAGAAACTATAAAACTCCTAGAGGAGAACATAGGCAAAACACTCTCTGACATAAATCAAAGCAAGATCCTCTATGACCCACCTCCCAGAATATTGGAAATATAAGCAAAACTAAACAAATGGGACCTAATGAAACTTAAAAGCTTTTGCACTACAAAGGAAACTATAAGTAAGGTGAAAAGACAGCCCTCAGATTGGGAGAAAATAATAGCAAATGAAGAAACAGACAAAGGATTAATCTCAAAAATATACAAGCAACTCCTGCAGCTCAATTCCAGAAAAATAAATGACCCAATCAAAAAATGGGCCAAAGAACTAAACAGACATTTCTCCAAAGAAGACATACAGATGGCTAACAAACACATGAAAAGATGCTCAACATCACTCATTATTAGAGAAATACAAATCAAAACCACAATGAGGTACCATTACACGCCAGTCAGGATGGCTGCTATCCAAAAGTCTACAAGCAATAAATGCTGGAGAGGGTGTGGAGAAAAGGGAACCCTCTTACACTGTTGGTGGGAATGCAAACTAGTACAGCCGCTATGGAAAACAGTGTGGAGATTTCTTAAAAAACTGGAAATAGAACTGCCATATGACCCAGCAATCCCACTTCTGGGCATACACACTGAGGAAACCAGAACTGAAAGAGACACGTGCACCCCAATGTTCATCGCAGCACTGTTTATAATAGCCAGGACATGGAAGCAACCTAGATGCCCATCAGCAGATGAATGGATAAGGAAGCTGTGGTACATATACACCATGGACTATTACTCAGCCATTAAAAAGAATTCATTTGAACCAGTCCTAATGAGATGGATGAAGCTGAAGCCCATTATACAGAGTGAAGTAAGCCAGAAAGATAAAGAACATTACAGCATACTGACACATGTATATGGAATTTAGAAAGGTGATAACGATAACCCTATATGCAGAACAGAAAAAGAGACACAGAAATACAGAACAGACTTTTGAACTTTGTGGGAGAATGTGAGGGTGGGGTATTTCAAAAGAACAGCATGTATCCTATCTATGGTGAAACAGATCACCAGCCCAGGTGGGATGAACGAGACAAGTGCTCCGGCCTGGTGCACTGGGAAGACCCAGAGGAATCGGGGGGAGAGGGAGGTGGGAGAGGGGATCGGGATTGGGAATACATGTAAATCCATGGCTGATTCATATCAATGTATGACAAAACCCACTGGAAAAAAAAGTATGAGGAGCATGAAACAGTCTGAAAAATAGGAGGAGCAAGAAACGGTGATCAAAAACATGAAGAGCCTGAAAACGTGTGAAAAATATGAAGAGTTTCAAAAGGTGTGAAAAATATGAAGAGCTTCAAAAGGTGTCAAAAAGTAGATGAGCATGAAACGGTCTGAAAAATAGCAGCAGCATGAAGCGGTGTTGAAAAACATGAAGAGCCTGAAAACGTGTGAAAAATATGAAGAGTTTCAAAAGGTGTGAAAAATATGAAGAGCTTCAAAAGGTGTCAAAAAGTAGATGAGCATGAAACGGTCTGAAAAATAGGAGGAGCATGAAGTGGTGTGGAAAAAAATGAAGAGCCTGAAAAGGTGTGAAAAATATGGAAAGCTTCAAAAGGTGTCAAAATTATTAGTCGCATGAAACGGGTAAAAAAAATAGGAGGAGCATGAGACGGTGTTGAAAAACATGAAGATCCTGAAAAGGTGTGAAATATATGAAGAGCTTCAAAAGGTTTCAAAAAAAGGAGGAGCATGAGACGGTGTTGAAAAACATGAAGAGCATGAAAAGGTGTGAAAAATATGAAGAGGTTCAAAAGTTATCAAAAATATGTGGAGCATGAAAGGGTCTGAAAATAGGAGGAGCATGAAACTTTGTATGTATACATGAAGAGCATGAAAAGGTGTGAAAAATTTGAAGAGCTGCAAAAGGTGTCAAAAATATGAGGAGCATGTAACGGTGTTGAAAAACATGAAGAGCATTAAAAGTGTGAAAAATATGAAAAGCTTCAAAAGGTGTCAAAAATATGAGGAGCATGAAACGGTCTGAAAAATAGTAGGAGCATGAATTGGTGTTGAAAAACCTGAATAACCTGAAAAGGTTGGAAATATATGAAGAGCTTTCAAGGTGTCAAAAATATGAGGAGCATGAAACGGTCTGAAAAATAGGAGAAACATGAAACGGTGTTGAAAAACATGAAGAGCATGATAAGTGTTAAAAATATAAAGAGCTTCAAAAGGTGCCAAAATTTGAGGAGCAAGAAACGGTCTGAAAAATAGGACGAGTATGAAACCATGTTGAAAAACATGAAGAGCCTGAAAAGGTGTAAAAAATATGAATAGCTTCAAAAAGTGTCAAAAATATGAGGAGCAAGAAACGGTCTGAAATATAGGAGGAGCATGAAGCGGTATTCAAATACATGAAGAGCCTGAAAAGGTGTGCAAAATATTAAGAGCTTCAAAAGGAGTCAAATATACCAGGAGCATGAAACAGTGTTGAAAAACATGAAGAGCATGAAAAGGTGTGAAAAATATGAAGAGTTTCAAAAGGTGTCAAAAATATGAGAAGCATGCAACAGTCTGAAAAATAGGAGGAGCATTAAACAGTGTTCAAAAACATGAAGAGCCTGAAAAGGTGTGAAATATATCAAGAGTTCAAAAGGTGTCAAAAATATGAGGAGCATGAAATGGTGGTCAAAAACATGAAAAGCCTGAAAAGGTGTGAAAAATATGAAGAGCTTCAAAAGGTGTCAAATATATGAGGAGCATGAAACGGTGTTGAAAAACATGAGGAGCATTAAAAGTGTGAAAAATATAAACAGCTTCAAAAGCTGTCAAAAATATGAGGAGCAAGAAACGTTCTGAAAAAGAGGAGGAGCATGAAACGGTGTTGAAAAACATGAAGAGAATGAAAATGTGTGAAAAATATGAAGAGCTTCAAAATGTGTGAAAATTATGAGGAGCATGAAACGGTCTGAAAAATAGGAGGAGCATGATACGGTGTTGAAAAACATGAAGAGCATGAAAAGGTGTGAAAAATATGAAGAGCTTCAAAAGGTGTGAAAAATCTGAGGAGCATGAAACCGTCTGAAAAATAGGAGGAGCAAGAAGCGGTGTTGAAAAACATGAAGAGCCTGAAAAGGTGTGAAATATATGAAGAGTTTCAAAGGGTGTCAAATATATGAGGACCAGGAAACGGTCTGAAAAATAACAGGAGCATGAAATGGTGTTCAAAAAGAAGAAGAGCCTGAAAAGGTATGAAAAATATGAGGAGCTTCAAAATGTGTGAAATACATGTGGAGCATTAAACGGTCTGAAAAATAGGAGGAGCATGAAGCGGTGTTCAAAAACAAGAAGAGCCTGAAAAGGTATGAAAAATATGAGGAGCTTCAAAAGGTGTGAAATACATGTGGAGCATTAAACGGTCTGAAAAATAGGAGGAGCATGAAGCGGTGTTGAAAAACATGAAGAGCCTGAAAAGGTGTGAAAAATATGAGGAGCTTCAAAAGGTGTGAAATACATGTGGAGCATTAAACGGTCTGAAAAATAGGAGGAGCATGAAGCGGTGTTCAAAAACAAGAAGAGCCTGAAAAGGTGTGAAAAATATGAGGAGCTTCAAAAGGTGTGAAATACATGTGGAGCATTAAACGGTCTGAAAAATAGGAGGAGCATGAAACGGTGATAAAAAATGAAGAGCGTGAAATGGTGTGAAAAATATGAAGAGCTTCAAAATGTGTCAAATATAAGAGGAGCATGAAACAGTGTTCAAAAACATGAAGAGCCTGAAAAGCTGTGAAAAATATGAAGAGCTTCAAAAGGTGCCAAAAATATATGGAGCATGAAACGGTCTGAAAAATAGGAGGAGCATGAAGCGGTGTTGAAAAACATGAAGAGCCTGAAAAGGTGTGAAAAATATGAAGAGCTTCAAAAGGTGTCAAAAATATGAGGAGCATGAAACGATATGAAAAATAGGAGGAGCATGAAACGGTGTTCAGAAACATGAAGAGCCTGAAAAGGTATGAAAAATATGAAGAGCTTCAAAACGTCTCAAAAACATGAGGAGCATGAAACCGTATGAAAATAGGAGGAGCATGAAGCAGTGTTCACAAATATGAAGAGCCTGAAAAGGTGTGAAAAATATGAAGTGTTTCAAAACGTGTCAAAAATATGAGGAGCATGAAAATTTCTGAAAAATAGGAGGAGCATGAAGAGGTGTTCAAAAACCTGAAGAGCCTGAAAGCGTGTGAAAAATATGAAGAGCTTCAAACGGTGTGAAATATATGAGGAGCATGAAACGGTCTGAAAAATAGGAGGAGCATGAAGCCGTGTTCAAAAAACTGAAGAGCCTGAAAAGTTGAGAAAACTATGAAGAGCTTCAATAGGGTTAAAAATATGAGGAGCATGAAACGGTCTGAAAAATAGGAGGAGCATGAAGCGGTGTTCCAAAACATTAAGAGCCTGAAAAGGTATGAAAAATATGAAGAGCTTCAAAAAGTGTCAAAAATATGAGGAGCATGAAACGGTCTGAAAAATACGAGGAGCATGAAGGCGTGTTCAAAAACCTGAAGAGCACGAAACGGTGTTGAGAAACATGAAGAGCATGAAAAGATGTGAAAAATATGAAGAGCATGAAAAAGTGTGAAAAATATGAGGAGCATGAAACGGTCTGAAAAATACGAGGAGCATGAAGCCGTGTTAAAAAACCTGAAGAAACTGAAAAGGTGTGAAAAATATGAAGAGCTTCAAAAGGTGTCAAAGTTATGAGGAGCATGAAACCGTCTGAAAAATAGGAGGAGCATGAAATGGTGTTCAAAAACATGAAGAGTCTGAAAGGTGTGAAAAATATGAAGAGCATGAAAATGTGTGAAAAATATGAGGAGCATGAAACTGTGTTCAAAAAAATGCAGAGCCTGAAAAGGTGTGAAAAATATGAATAACTTCAAAACGTGTCAAAAATATGAGGAGCATGAAACTGTCTGAAAAAGGAGGAGCATGAAGCGGTGTTCAAAAACAAGAAGAGCCTGAAAAGGTGTAAAATATATGAAGAGCTTCAAAAAGTGTCAAAAATATGAGAAACATGAAACCTTTTGAAAAATAGGAGGAGCATGAAGCGGTGTTAGAAAATCTAAAGAGCCTGAAAAGGTGTGAAAAATATGAAGAGCATCAAAAGGTGTGTAAAATATGAGGAACATGAAACGGTCTGAAATATAGGAGGAGCATGAAACGGTGTTCAAAAACATGAAGAGGCTGAAAAGGTGTGAAAAATATGAGGAGCTTCAAAAGGTGTCAAAATTATTAGGGGCATGAAACGGTCTGAGAAATAGGAGGAGCATCAAACGGTGTTGAAAAATATGAAGAGCCTGAATAGGTGTGAAAAATATGAAGAGCTTCAAAAGTGTCACAAATAGGAGGAGCATGAAACGGTGTTCAAAAACATGAAGAGCCAGTAAAGGTGTGAAAAATATGAATAGCTTCCAAATGTGACAAAAATAAGATGAGCATGAAACGGTCTGAAAAATAGGAGGAGCATGAAGCGGTGTTGAAAAACATGAAGAGCCTGAAAAGGTGTGAAATATATGAAGAGGTTCAAAAGGTGTCAAAAATGCGAGGAGCATGAAACCATTGAAATATAGGAGGAGCATGAACTGGTGTTGAAAAACATTAATAGCCTGAAAAGGTGTGAAATATATGAAGAGTTTCAAAAGCTGTCAAAAATATGAGGAGCATGAAACGGTCTGAAAAAAAGGAGGAGCATGAAGTGGTGTTGAAAATCATGAAGTGCCTGAAAATGTGTAAAAAATATGAAGAGCTTGAAAAGGTGTCCAAAATATGAGGAGCATGAAACGGTCTAAAAAATAAATGGAGCATGAAACGGTATTAAAAAACATCAAGAGCCTTAAAACGTGTGAAAAATATGAAGAGCTTCAAAAGGTGTGTAAAATATGAAAAGCTTCAATAGGTTGAAAAATATGAAGAGCTTCAAAAGATGTGAAAAATATGAAGAGCTTCAAAAGGTGTCAAAAATATGAGGATCATGAAACGGTCTGAAATATAGGAGGAGTATGAAACGGTGTTGAAAAACATAAAGAGCATGAAAAGGTGTGAAAAATATGAAGAGCTTCAAAAGGTTTCAAAATTATTAGTCGCATGAAACGGGTAAAAAAAAATAGGAGGAGCATGAGACGGTGTTGAAAAACATGAAGATCCTGAAAAGGTGTGAAATATATGAAGAGCTTCAAAAGGTTTCAAAAAAAGGAGGAGCATGAGACGGTGTTGAAAAACATGAAGAGCATGAAAAGGTGTGAAAAATATGAAGAGGTTCAAAAGTTATCAAAAATATGAGGAGCATGAAAGGGACTGAAAATAGGAGGAGCATGAAACTTTGTATGTATACATGAAGAGCATGAAAAGGTGTGAAAAATTTGAAGAGCTGCAAAAGGTGTCAAAAATAGTAGGAGCATGAGATGGTGTTGAAAAACATGAAGAACCTGAAAAGGCTGGAAATATATGAAGAGCTTTCAAGGTGTCAAAAATATGAGGAGCATGAAACGGTCTGAAAAATAGGAGGAGCATGAAACGGTGTTGAAAAACATGAAGAGTATGATAAGTGTTAAAAATATAAAGAGCTTCAAAAGGTGCCAAAATTTGAGGAGCATGAAACGTTCTGAAAAATAGGAGGAGCATGAAACGTTCTGAAAAATAGGAGGAGCATGAAACGGTCTGAAAAATAGGAGGAGCATGAAACCATGTTGAAAAACATGAAGAGCCTAAAAAGGTGTGAGAAATATGAATAGCTTCAAAAAGTGTCAAAAATATTAGGAGCATGAAACGGTCTGAAACATAGGAGGAGCATGAAGTGGTATTCAAATACATGAAGAGCATGAAAAGGTGTGCAAAATATTAAGAGCTTCAAAAGGAGTCAAATATACGAGGAACATGAAACGGTGTTAAAAAACATGAAAACAATTAAAAGTGTGAAAAATATAAAGAGCTTCAAAAGCTGTCAAAATTATGAGGAGCAAGAAACGGTCTGAAAAAAAGAAGGAGCATGAAACGGTGTTGAAAAACATGAAGAGAATGAAAAGGTGTGAAAAATATGAAGAGCTTCAAAAGGTGTCAAAAATATGAGGAGCATGAAATGGTCTGAAAAACTGGAGGAGCATGAAAACGTGTTGAAAAATATGAACAGCATGAAAAGGTGTGAAAAACATGAAAAGCTTCAAAAGGTGTCAAAAAAAAGAGGAGCATGAAACTGTCTGAAAAATAGGAACAGCATGAAACGGTGGTGAAAAACATGAAGAGCATGAAAAGGTGTGAAAAATATGAAGAGCTTCAAAAGGTGTCAAAAAAAAGAGGAGCATGAAACTGTCTGAAAAATAGGAACAGCATGAAGCGGTGTTGAAAAACATGAAGAGCCTGAAAACGTGTGAAAAATATGAAGAGCTTCAAAAGGTGTGAAAAATATGAAGAGCTTCAAAAGGTGTCAAAAATGAGATGAGCATGAAACGGTTTGAAAATAGGAGAACATGAAGTGCTGTTGAAAAACATGAAGAGCCTGAAAAGGTGTGAAATATATGAAGAGCTTCAAAAGGTGTCAAAAATATGAGGAGCAAGAAATGGTCTGAAAAATAGGAGGAGCATGAAGTGGTGTTGAAAAACATGAAGAGCCTGAAAACGTGTGAAAAATACGACGAGCTTCAAAAGGTGTCAAAAATATGAGGAACATGAAACGGTCTGAAAAATAGGAGGATCATGAAGCGGTGTTGAAACACCTGAAGAGCCTAAAAAGTGTGAAAAATATGAAGAGCTTCAAAAGGTGTCAACAATATGAGGAGCATGAAACGGTCTGAAAAATGAGAGGAGCATGAAGCGGTGTTAAAAAAACTGAAGAGCCTGAAAATGTGTGAAAAATATGAAGAGCTTCAAAATGTGTGAAATATATGAGGAGCATGAAACGGTCTGAAATATAGGAGGAGCATGAAGCGGTGTTCAAAAACATCAAGACCTGAAGTTGTGTGAAAAATATGAAGAGCTTCAAAAGGTGTCAAAAATATGAGGAGCATGAAACGGTCTGAAAAATAGGAGGAGCATGAAACGGTGTTCAAAAACATGAAGAGCCTGAAAAGCTGTGAAAAATATGAAGAGCTTCAAAAGGTGTGAAAAATATGAAGAGCTTCAAAAGGTGTGAAAATTATGAAGAGCTTCAAAAGGTGTCAAAAATGAGATGATCATGAAACGGTCTGAAAAATAGGAGGAGCAGGAAGTCGTGTTGTAAAACATGAAGAGCCTGAAAAAGTGTGAAATATATGAAGAGCTTCAAAAAGTGTCAAATACATGAGGAGCTTCAAAAGGTGTCAAAATTATGAGGACCATGAAACGGTTTGAAAAATAGGAGTAGCATGAAACGTTGTCCAAAAACTTGAAGAGCCTGAAAAGGTGTGAAACATATGAAGAGCTTCAAAAGGTGTGAAAAATATGAGGAGCATGAAACGGTCTGAAAAATAGGAGTAGCATGAAGCGGTGTTGAAAAACATGAAGAGCCTGAAAAGCTGTGAAAAATATGAAAAGCTTCAAAATGTGTGAAAAATGTGAGGAGCATGAAACGGTATGAAAAATAGGAGCAGCATGATGCGATGTTGAAAAACATGTATAGCCTGAAAATGTGTGAAATATACAAAGAGCTTCAAAGGTGTCAAAAATTAAAGGAGCATGAAACGATCTGAAAAATAGGAGGAGCCTGAAGCCGTGTTGAAAAATATGACAAGCCTGAAAATGTGTGAAAAATATGAAGAGCTTCAAAAGGTGTCAAAAATATGAGGAGCATGAAACGGTCTGAAAAATAGGAGGAGCATGAAGCAGTGTTGAAAAACAGGAAGCGCATGAAATGGTGTGAAAAATATGAAGAGCTTCAAAATGTGTCAAAAATATGAGGAGCATGAAATGGTCTGAACAAGAGGAGGAGCCTGAAAAGGAGTTCAAAAACATGAAGAGCCTGAAAAGATGTGAAAAATATGAAGAGCTTCAAAAGGTGTCAAAAATATGAGGAGCATGAAACAGTCTGAAAAATAGGAGGAGCATGAAGCGGTGTTGAAAAACAGGAAGCGCCTGAAAAGGTGTGAAAAATATGAAGATCTTCACAAGGTGTCAGAAATACAAGGAGCATTAAACGGTCTCAAAAATAGGAGGAGCATGAAAGGGTGTTGAAAAACATGAACAGCATGAAAAGCTTTGAAAAATATGAAGAGCTTCACAACGTGTCAGAAAAACGAGGAGCATGAAACGGTCTGAAAAATATGAGGAGCATGAAACGGTGTTCAACAACATGAAAACCCTGAAAAGTTGTGAAATCTATGAAGAGTTTCAAAATATGTTAAAAATTGGAGGAGCATGAAACGGTCTGAAAAATATGAGGAGCAAGAAACGGTGTGAAAAATATGAAGAGCTTCAAAAGGTGTCAAAATAATGAGGAGCATGACACGGTCAGAAATATAGGAGGAGGATGATGCGGATTTGAAAAAACATGAAGAGCGTGAAAAGGTGTGACAATTATGAAGCGCTTCAAAAGGTGTCAAAATTATGGGGAGCATTAAACGGTCTGAAAAACAGGAGGAGCATGAAATGGTGTTGAAAAATATGAAGAGCATTAAAAGGTGTGAAAAATATGAAGAGCTTCAAAAGGTGTCAAAAATATGAGGAGAATGAAACGGTGTTCAAAAACATGAAAAGCCTGAAAAGTTGTGAAAAATATGAAGAGCTTCAAAAGGTGTGAAAAATATGAGGAGCATGAAGCGGTCTGAAAAATAGGAGGAGCATCAAATGGTGTTCAAAGACGTGAAGAGCATGAAAAGGTGTCCAATATAAGAAGAGCTTCAAAACGTGTCAAAAATATGAGGAGCATGAAACGGTCTGAAAAATAGGAGGAGCATGAAGTGGTTTTGACAAACATGAAGAGCCTGAAAAGGTGTGAAAAATATGAAGAGCTTCAAAAGGTGTCAAAAATATGAGGAGCATGAAACGGTCTGAAAAATAGGAGGAGCATGAAGTGGTATTGAAAAACAGAAAGACCCTGAAAAGGTGTGAAAAATATGAAGAGCTTCAAAAGGTGTCAAAAATATGTGGAGCATGAAATGGTTTAAAAAATAGGAGGAGCATGAAACGGTCTTCAAAAACATGAAGAGCCTGAAAAGGTGTGAAAAATATGAAGAGCTTCAAAAGGTGTCAAAAATATGAGGAGCATGAAACGGTCTGAAAAATAGGAGGAGCATGAAGTGGTATTGAAAAACAGAAAGAGCCTGAAAAGGTGTGAAAAATATGAAGAGCTTCAAAAGGTGTCAAAAATATGAGGAGCATGAAACGGTTTAAAAAATAGAAGGAGCATGAAACGGTCTTCAAAAACAGGAAGTGCCTGAAAAGGTGTGAAAAATATGAAGAGCTTCAAAAGGTGTCAAAAATATGAGGACCATGAAACGGTCTGAAAAATCGGAGGAGCATGAAATGGTATTGAAAATCATAAAGAGCCTGAAAAGGTGTGAAAAATATGAAGAGCTTCAAAAGGTGTCAAAAATATGAGGAGCATGAAAGTGTTCAAAAACATGAAAAGCCTGAAAAGTTGTGAAATATATGAAGAGCTTCAAAAGGTGTCAAAAATGTGAGGAGCATGAAACGGTCTGAACAATAGGAGGAACATGAATCGGTGTTGAAAAACATGAAGAACCTGAAAAGGTGTGAAAAATATGAAGAGCTTCAAAAGGTGTCAAAAATATGAGGAGCATGAAACAGTCCGAAAAATAGGAGCAGCATGAAGCGGTTTTGAAAAACATGAAGAGCCTCAAAAGATGTGAAAAATATGAAGCACTTCAAAAGGTTTCAATAATATGTGGAGCATGAAACGGTCTGAAAAGTAGGAGGAGCATGAAACGCTTTTCAAATCGTGAAGAGCCTGAAAATGCGTGAAATATATGAAGAGCTCCAAAAGGTGTCAAAAATAGGAGGAGCATGAAGCGGTGTAGAAAAACCTGAATAGCCTGAAAAGGTGTGAAAAATATGAAGATCTTCAAAAGGTGTCAAAAATATGAGGAGCATGACACGGTCAGAAATACAGCAGGAGCATGAAGTGGTGTTGAAAACATGAAGAACCTGAAAAGTTGTGAAATGATGAAGAGCTTCAAAAGATGTCAAATATATGAGCAGCATGAAACGTTCTGAAAAATTGGAGGTGCAAGAAACGATGTTCAAAACATGAAGAGCCTGAAAAGGTGTGAAAAATATGAAGGGCTTCAAAACGTATCAAAAATATGAAGAGCTTCAAAAGGTGTGAAAAATGATATGAGCATGAAACGGTCTGAAAAATAGGAGAAGCATGAAGTGGTGTGGAAAAAGATGAAGAGCCTGAAAAGCTGTGAGAAATATGAAGAGCTTCAAAAGGTGTCAAAAATATGAGGAGCATGAAACTGTCTGAAAAATAGGAGGAGCATGAAACCATGTTCAAAAACATGAAGAGCCTGAAAAGGTGTGAAAAATATGAAGAGCTTCAAAAGGTGTGAAGTACATGAGGAGCATGAAACTGTCTGAAAAATAGAAGGACCATGAAGCGGTGTTGAAAAACATGAAGAGCCTGAGAACGTGTGAAAAATATGAAGAGCTTCAAAATGTGTGAAAACATGAGGAGCTTCAAAAGGTGTCAAAAATGAGATAAGCATGAAAAGGTCTGAAAAATAGGAGGAGAATGAAGTGCTGTTGAAAAACATGAAGAGCCTGAAATGGTGTGAAATATATGAAGAGCTTCAAAAGGTGTGAAAAATATGGGAGATTCAAAAAGTGTCAAACATATGAGGAGCCTGAAACGGTCTGAAAAATAGGAGGAGCATGAAGCGGTGTTCAAAAAAATGAAGAGCCTGAAAAGGTGTGAAATATAAGAAGAGCTTCAAAAGCTCTCAATAATATGAGGAGCATGAAATCATATGTAAAATAGGAGGAGTATGAAACATTGTTGAAAAACATGAAGAGTCTGAAAAGTTGTGAAAAATATGAAGAGCTTCAAAAGGTGTGAAATACATGAGGAGCATGAAAAGGTCTGAAAAAAAGGAGGATAATGAAGCGGTGTTGAAAAACATGAAGAGCCTGAAAAAGTGTGAAAAATATGAAGAGCTTCAAAAGGTGTGAAATACATGAGGAGCATGAAACGGTCTGAAAAATAGGAGGAGCATGAAGCGGTGTTCAAAAACATGAAAAGCCTGAAACGATGTTAAAAATATGAAGAGCTTGAAAAGGTGTCAAAAATATGAGGTGCATGAAACGGTCTGAAAAACAGGAGGAGCATGAAACGTTGTTGAAAAACATGAAGAGCCTGTAAAGGTTTGAAAAATATGAAGAGCCTCAAAACGTGTCAAAAATATGAAGAACGTGAAACGGTCTCAAAAAAAGAGGAGAATGAAAGGGTGTTCAAAAACATGAAGAGCCTGAAAAGGTGTTAAAAATATGAAGAGCTTCAAAGGTTTGAAAAACATGAACAGCTTCAAAAGGTGTGAAATACATGAGGAGCATGAAACGGTCTGAAAAATAGGAGTAGCCTGAAGCGGTGTTCAAAAATATGAAGAGCCTGAAAAGTTGGGTAAAATATGAAGAGCTTAAAACGGTGTGAAAAATAGGAGGAGCATGAAGCGGTGTTCAAAAACATGAAGTGCCTGAAAAGGTGTGAAAAATATGAAGAGCTTCAAAAGGTGTCAAAAATATGAGGAGCATGAAACGGTCTGAAAAATAGGAGGAGCATGAAGCCGTGTTGAAAAACATGAAGAGCCTGAAAACGTGTGAAATATATGAAGAGCTTCAAAAGGTGTGAAAAATATGAAGAGCTTCAAAAGGTGTCAAAAATGAGATGAGCATGAAACGGTTTTAAAAATATTAGGAGCATGAAGTGGTGTTCAACAAAATGAAGACCCTGAAAAGGTGTGAAAAATATGAAGAGCTTCAAATGGTGTCAAAATTATGAGGAGCATGAAACGGTCTGAAATATATGAGGAGCATGAAGCGGTGTTCAAAATTAAGAAGAGCCTGAAAAGGTGTGAAAAATATGAAGAGCTTCATAAGGTGTCAAAAATATGAGGAGCATGAAGCGGTTTGAAAAATATTAGGTGCATGAAGCGGTGTTGAAAAACATGAAGAGCCTGAAAAGGTGTGAAATATATGAAGAGCTTCAAAAGGTGTGAAATACATGAGAAGCATGAAACGGTCTGAAAAATAGGAGGAGCATGAAGCAGTGTTCAAAAATATGAAGAGCCTGAACAGGTGTGAAAAATATGAAGAGCTACAAAAGGTGTCAAAAATATGAGTAGCATGAAACGTTCTGAAAAATAGGAGGAGTATGAAGCGGTGTTCAAAAACATGAAGAGCCTGAAAAGGTGTGAAAAATATGAAGACCTTCAAAAGGTGTGAAACATAGGAGGAGCATGAATCAGTGTTCAACAACATGAAGAGCCTGAAAAGGAGTGAAAAATACGAAGAGCTTCAAAAGGTGTCAAATACATGAGGAGCATTAAACGGTCTGAAAAATAGGAGGAGCATGAAGCGGTGTTCAAAAACATGAAGAGCCTGAAAAGGTGTGTAAAATATGAAGAGCTTCAAAAGGTGTGAAAAATAGGAGGAGCATGAAGCGGTGTTCAAAAACATGAAGAGCCTGAAAAGGTGTGAAAAATATGAAGAATTTCAAAAGGTGTGAAAAATATGAAGAGCTTCAAAAAGTGTGAAATACATGAGGAGGATTAAACGGTTTGAAAAATAGGAGGAGCATGAAGCGGTGCTGAAAAACATGAAGAGCCTGAAAAGGTGTGAAAAATATGAAGACCTTCAAAAGGTGTGAAAAATATGAAGAGTTTCATAAGGTGTCAAAAATTAGATGAGCATGAAACGGTCTGAAAAATAGGAGGAACATGAAGCGGTGTTCAAAAACATGAAGAGACTGAAAAGGTGTGAAAAATGTGAAGAGCTTCCAAACGTGTCAAAAATATGAGGAGCATGAAACGTTCTGAAAAATAGGAGGAGCATGAAGCGGTGTTGAAAAACATGAAGAGCCTGAAAAGGTGTGAAAAATATGAAGAGCTTCAAAAGGTGTGAAAAATATGAGGTACATTAAAAGGTCTGAAAAAAGGGGGAGCATGAAGCGGTGTTGAAAAACATGAAGAGCATGAAAACGTGTGAAAAATATGAAGAGCTTCAAAAGGTGTCAAAATTATGAGGAGTATGAAACGGTCTGAAAATAAGAGGAGCATGAAGCCATGTTCAAAAACATGAAGAGCCTGAAATGGTGTGAAAAGTATGAAGAGCTTCAAAATGTGTGAAAAATATGAAGAGCTTCAAAAGGAGTCAAAAATGAGATGAGTCTGAAACGGTTTGAAAAATAGGACGAGCATGAAGTGGTGTTCAAAACATGAAGAGCCTGAAAATGTGTGAAAAATATGAAGAGCTTCAAAACCTGTCAAAAATATGAGGAGCATGAAACGGTCTGAAAAATAGGAGGAGCATGAAGCCGTGTTCAAAAACTTGAAGAGCCTGAAAAGGTTTGAAAAATATGAAGAGTTTCAAAAGATTTCAAATATATGAGGAGCATGAAACGGTCTGAAAAATACGAGGAGCATGAAACGGTGATCAAAAACATGAAGAGCCTGAAAAGGTGTGAAAAATATGAAGAGCTTCAAAAGGTGTGAAAAATATGAAGAGCTTCAAAAGGTGTCAAAAATTAGATGAGCATGAAACGGTCTGAAAAATAGGAGGAGCATGAAGTGGTGTTGAAAAAAATGAAGAGCCTGAAAAGGTTTGAAAAATATGAAAAGCTTCAAAAGGTGTCAAAAATATGAGGAGCATGAAACTGTCTCAAAAATAGGAGGAGCATGAAGCGGTGTTCAAAAACAAGAAGAGCATGAAAAGGTGTGAAAAATATGAAGAGCTTCAAAAGGTGTCAAAAATATGAGGAGCATGAAACGGTTTTGAGAAACATGAATAGCCTGAAAATATGTGAAAAATATGAAGAGCATAAAAATATGTGAAAAATATGAGGAGCATGAAACTGTGTTCAAAACATGAAGAGCCTGAAAAGGTGTGAAAAATATGAAGATCTTCAGAAGGTGTCAAAGTTGAAGGCATTTCCCCTGAAATCAGGAACAAGACAAGGGTGCCCACTCTCACCACTACTATTCAACATAGTGTTGGAAGTTCTGGCCACAGCAATCAGAGCAGAAAAAGAAGTAAAAGGATTCCAGATAGGAAAAGAAGAAATAAAACTCTCACTGTTTGCAGATGACATGATCCTCTACATAGAAAACCCTAAAGACTCTACCAGAAAATTACTAGAACTAATCAATGAATATAGTAAAGTTGCAGGATATAAAATTAACACACAGAAATCCCTTGCATTCCTATATACTAACAATGAAAAAACAGACAGAGAAATTAAGGAAACAATACCATTCACCATTGCAACAAAAAGAATAAAATACTTAGGAGTATATCTACCTAAAGAAACAAAGGACCCATACATAGAAAACTATAAAACACTGATGAAAGAAATCAAAGAGGACACAAACAGATGGAGAAACATACCGTGTTCATGGATTGGAAGAATTAATATTGTCAAAATGGCTATTCTACCCAAAGCAGTCTAGAGATTCAATGCAATCCCTATCAAGCTACCAATGGTATTTTTCACAGAACTAGACCAAAGAATTTCACAATTTGTATGGAAATACAAAAAACCTCGAATAGCCAAAGTAATCTTGAGAAAGAAGAATGGAGCTGGAGGAATCAACCTGCCTGACTTCAGACTCTACTACAAAGCCACAGTCATCAAGACAGTATGGTACTGGCACAAAGACAGAAATATAGATCAATGGAACAGAATAGAAAGCCCAGAGATAAATCCACGAACCTATGGACACCTTATCTTTGACAAAGGAGGCAAGGATATACAATGGAAAAAAGACAACCTCTTTAACAAGTGGTGCTGGGAAAACTGGTCAACCACTTGTAAAAGAATGAAACTAGAACACTTTCTAACACCATACACAAAAATAAACTCAAAATGGATTAAAGATCTAAATGTAAGACCAGAAACTATAAAACTCCTAGAGGAGAACATAGGCAAAACACTCTCTGACATAAATCAAAGCAAGATCCTCTATGACCCACCTCCCAGAATATTGGAAATATAAGCAAAACTAAACAAATGGGACCTAATGAAACTTAAAAGCTTTTGCACTACAAAGGAAACTATAAGTAAGGTGAAAAGACAGCCCTCAGATTGGGAGAAAATAATAGCAAATGAAGAAACAGACAAAGGATTAATCTCAAAAATATACAAGCAACTCCTGCAGCTCAATTCCAGAAAAATAAATGACCCAATCAAAAAATGGGCCAAAGAACTAAACAGACATTTCTCCAAAGAAGACATACAGATGGCTAACAAACACATGAAAAGATGCTCAACATCACTCATTATTAGAGAAATACAAATCAAAACCACAATGAGGTACCATTACACGCCAGTCAGGATGGCTGCTATCCAAAAGTCTACAAGCAATAAATGCTGGAGAGGGTGTGGAGAAAAGGGAACCCTCTTACACTGTTGGTGGGAATGCAAACTAGTACAGCCGCTATGGAAAACAGTGTGGAGATTTCTTAAAAAACTGGAAATAGAACTGCCATATGACCCAGCAATCCCACTTCTGGGCATACACACTGAGGAAACCAGAACTGAAAGAGACACGTGCACCCCAATGTTCATCGCAGCACTGTTTATAATAGCCAGGACATGGAAGCAACCTAGATGCCCATCAGCAGATGAATGGATAAGGAAGCTGTGGTACATATACACCATGGACTATTACTCAGCCATTAAAAAGAATTCATTTGAACCAGTCCTAATGAGATGGATGAAGCTGAAGCCCATTATACAGAGTGAAGTAAGCCAGAAAGATAAAGAACATTACAGCATACTGACACATGTATATGGAATTTAGAAAGGTGATAACGATAACCCTATATGCAGAACAGAAAAAGAGACACAGAAATACAGAACAGACTTTTGAACTTTGTGGGAGAATGTGAGGGTGGGGTATTTCAAAAGAACAGCATGTATCCTATCTATGGTGAAACAGATCACCAGCCCAGGTGGGATGAATGAGACAAGTGCTCCAGCCTGGTGCACTGGGAAGACCCAGAGGAATCGGGGGGAGAGGGAGGTGGGAGGGGGGATCGGGATTGGGAATACATGTAAATCCATGGCTGATTCATATCAATGTATGACAAAACCCACTGGAAAAAAAAGTATGAGGAGCATGAAACAGTCTGAAAAATAGGAGGAGCAAGAAACGGTGATCAAAAACATGAAGAGCCTGAAAACGTGTGAAAAATATGAAGAGTTTCAAAAGGTGTGAAAAATATGAAGAGCTTCAAAAGGTGTCAAAAAGAAGATGAGCATGAAACGGTCTGAAAAATAGCAGCAGCATGAAGCGGTGTTGAAAAACATGAAGAGCCTGAAAACGTGTGAAAAATATGAAGAGTTTCAAAAGGTGTGAAAAATATGAAGAGCTTCAAAAGGTGTCAAAAAGTAGATGAGCATGAAACGGTCTGAAAAATAGGAGGAGCATGAAGTGGTGTGGAAAAAAATGAAGAGCCTGAAAAGGTGCGAAAAATATGGAAAGCTTCAAAAGGTGTCAAAATTATTAGTCGCATGAAACGGGTAAAAAAAATAGGAGGAGCATGAGACGGTGTTGAAAAACATGAAGATCCTGAAAAGGTGTGAAATATATGAAGAGCTTCAAAAGGTTTCAAAAAAAGGAGGAGCATGAGACGGTGTTGAAAAACATGAAGAGCATGAAAAGGTGTGAAAAATATGAAGAGGTTCAAAAGTTATCAAAAATATGAGGAGCATGAAAGGGTCTGAAAATAGGAGGAGCATGAAACTTTTTATGCATACATGAAGAGCATGAAAAGGTGTGAAAAATTTGAAGAGCTGCAAAAGGTGTCAAAAATATGAGGAGCATGTAACGGTGTTGAAAAACATGAAGAGCATTAAAAGTGTGAAAAATATGAAAAGCTTCAAAAGGTGTCAAAAATATGAGGAGCATGAAACGGTCTGAAAAATAGTAGGAGCATGAGATGGTGTTGAAAAACCTGAATAACCTGAAAAGGTTGGAAATATATGAAGAGCTTTCAAGGTGTCAAAAATATGAGGAGCATGAAACGGTCTGAAAAATAGGAGAAACATGAAACGGTGTTGAAAAACATGAAGAGCATGATAAGTGTTAAAAATATAAAGAGCTTCAAAAGGTGCCAAAATTTGAGGAGCAAGAAACGGTCTGAAAAATAGGACGAGTATGAAACCATGTTGAAAAACATGAAGAGCCTGAAAAGGTGTAAAAAATATGAATAGCTTCAAAAAGTGTCAAAAATATGAGGAGCATGACACGGTCTGAAATATAGGAGGAGCATGAAGCGGTATTCAAATACATGAAGAGCCTGAAAAGGTGTGCAAAATATTAAGAGCTTCAAAAGGAGTCAAATATACCAGGAGCATGAAACGGTGTTGAAAAACATGAAGAGCATGAAAAGGTGTGAAAAATATGAAGAGTTTCAAAAGGTGTTCAAAAATATGAGAAGCATGCAACTGTCTGAAACATAGGAGGAGCATTAAACAGTGTTCAAAAACATGAAGAGCCTGAAAAGGTGTGAAATATATCAAGAGTTCAAAAGGTGTCAAAAATATGAGGAGCATGAAATGGTGTTCAAAAACATGAAAAGCCTGAAAAGGTGTGAAAAATATGAAGAGCTTCAAAAGGTGTCAAATATATGAGGAGCATGAAACGGTGTTGAAAAACATGAGGAGCATTAAAAGTGTGAAAAATATAAACAGCTTCAAAAGCTGTCAAAAATATGAGGAGCAAGAAACGGTCTGAAAAAGAGGAGGAGCATGAAACGGTGTTGAAAAACATGAAGAGAATGAAAAGGTGTGAAAAATATGAAGAGCTTCAAAATGTGTGAAAAATATGAGGAGCATGAAACGGTCTGAAAAATAGGAGGAGCATGATACAGTGTTGAAAAACATGAAGAGCATGAAAAGGTGTGAAAAATATGAAGAGCTTCAAAAGGTGTGAAAAATCTGAGGAGCATGAAACCGTCTGAAAAATAGGAGGAGCAAGAAGCGGTGTTGAAAAACATGAAGAGCCTGAAAAGTTATGAAAAATATTAAGAGCTTCAAAAAGTGTCAAAAATATGAGGAGCATGAAACGGTCTGAAATAAAGGAGGAGCATGAAGCGGTGTTGAAAAACATGAAGATCCTGAAAAGGTGTGAAATATATGAAGAGTTTCAAAGGGTGTCAAATATATGAGGACCAGGAAACGGTCTGAAAAATAATAGGAGCATGAAATGGTGTTCAAAAACAAGAAGAGCCTGAAAAGGTATGAAAAATATGAGGAGCTTCAAAAGGTGTGAAATACATGTGGAGCATTAAACGGTCTGAAAAATAGGAGGAGCATGAAGCGGTGTTGAAAAACATGAAGAGCCTGAAAAGGTGTGAAAAATATGCATTAAACGGTCTGAAAAACAGGAGGAGCATGAAGTGGTGTTCAAAAACAAGAAGAGCCTGAAAAGGTATGAAAAATATGAGGAGCTTCAAAAGGTGTGAAATACATGTGGAGCATTAAACGGTCTGAAAAATAGGAGGAGCATGAAGCGGTGTTCAAAAACAAGAAGAGCCTGAAAAGGTGTGAAAAATATGAGGAGCTTCAAAAGGTGTGAAATACATGTGGAGCATTAAATGGTCTGAGAAATAGGAGGAGCATGAAGCGGTGTTCAAAAACAAGAAGAGCCTGAAAAGGTGTGAAAAATATGAGGAGCTTCAAAAGGTGTGAAATACATGTGGAGCATTAAACGGTCTGAAAAATAGGAGGAGCATGAAGCGGTGTTCCAAAACATTAAGAGCCTGAAAAGGTATGAAAAATATGAAGAGCTTCAAAAAGTGTCAAAAATATGAGGAGCATGAAACGGTCTGAAAAATACGAGGAGCATGAAGCCGTGTTCAAAAACCTGAAGAGCATGAAACGGTGTTGAGAAACATGAAGAGCATGAAAAGATGTGAAAAATATGAAGAGCATGAAAAAGTGTGAAAAATATGAGGAGCATGAAACGGTCTGAAAAATACGAGGAGCATGAAGCCGTGTTAAAAAACCTGAAGAAACTGAAAAGGTGTGAAAAATATGAAGCGCTTCAAAAGGTGTCAAAGTTATGAGGAGCATGAAACCGTCTGAAAAATAGGAGGAGCATGAAATGGTGTTCAAAAACATGAAGAGCCTGAAAGGTGTGAAAAATATGAAGAGCATGAAAATGTGTGAAAAATATGAGGAGCATGAAACTGTGTTCAAAAAAATGCAGAGCCAGAAAAGGTGTGAAAAATATGAATAACTTCAAAACGTGTCAAAAATATGAAGAGCTTGAAACTGCCTGAAATAGGAGGAGCATGAAGCGGTGTTCAAAAACATGAAGAGCCTGAAAAGGTGTGAAAAATATGAAGAGCTTCAAAAGGTGTCAAAATTATGAGGAGCATGAAACGGTCTGAAAAATAGGAGAGCATGAAGTGGTGTTCAAAAATATAAAGAGCCTGAAAAGGTGTGAAAAATACGAAGAGCTTCAAAAGGTGTCAAAAATATGAGGAGCATGAAACGGTCTTAAAAAAAGGAGGAGGATGAAGCGGTGTTGAAAAACATGAAGAGTCTGAAAACGTGTGAAAAATATGAAGAGCTTCAAAAGGTGTCAAAAAAGAGATAAGCATGAAACGGTCTGAAAAATAGGAGGAGCATGAAGCGGTGTTGAAAATCATGAAGAGCCTGAAAAGGTGTGAAAAATATGAAAAGCTTCAAAAGATCTGAAAAATATGAAGAGCTTCAAAAGGTGTCAAAATGAGATGAGCATGAAACGGTCTGAAAAATAGGAGGAGCTTGAAGTGGTGTTGAAAAAAATGAAAAGCCTTAAAATGTGTGAAATATATGAAGAGCTTCAAAAGGTGTCAAAAATATAAGGAGAATGAAACGGTCTGCAAAATAGGAGGAGCATGAAATGGTGTTCAAAAACATGAAGAGCCTGAAAAGGTATGAAAAATATGAACAGTTTCAAAAAGTGTGAAATACATGAGGAGAATTAAACGGTCTGAAAAATAGGAGGAGCATGAAATGGTGTTCAAAAACATGAAGAGCCTGAAAAGCTGTGAACAATATGAACAGTTTCAAAAAGTGTGAAATACATGAGGAGAATTAAACTGTCTGAAAAATAGGAGGAGCATGAAGCGGTGTTGAAAAACATGAAGGCCTGAAAACGTGTGAAAAATATGAAGAGCTTCAAAAGTTGTGAAAAATATGAAGAGCGTCAAAAGTTGTGAAAAATATGAAGAGCTTCAAAAGGTGTCAAAAATTTGATGAGCATGAAACGGTCTGAAAAATAGGAGGAGCAAGAAGTGGTGTTGAAAAAAATGAAGAGCCTGAAAATGTTTGAAAAATATGAAAAGCTTCAAAAGGTGTCAAAAATATGAGGAGCATGAAACTGTCTCAAAAATAGGAGGAGCATGAAGTGGTGTTCAAAAACAAGAAGAGCCTGAAAAGGTGTGAAAAATATGAAGAGCTTCAAAAGGTGTCAAAAATATGAGGAGTATGAAACGGTTTTGAGAAACATGAATAGCCTGAAAATATGTGAAAAATATGAAGAGCATAAAAATATGTGAAAAATATGAGGAGCTTGAAACGGTTTTGAGAAACATGAATAGCCTGAAAATATGTGAAAAATATGAAGAGCATAAAAATATGTGAAAAATATGAGGAGCATGAAACTGTGTTCAAAACATGAAGAGCCTGAAAAGGTGTGAAAAATATGAAGATCTTCAGAAGGTGTCAAAATTGAAGGCATTTCCCCTGAAATCAGGAACAAGACAAGGGTGCCCACTCTCACCACTACTATTCAACATAGTGTTGGAAGTTCTGGCCACAGCAATCAGAGCAGAAAAAGAAGTAAAAGGAATCCAGATAGGAAAAGAAGAAGTAAAACTCTCACTGTTTGCAGATGACATGATCCTCTACATAGAAAACCCTAAAGACTCTACCAGAAAATTACTAGAACTAATCAATGAATATAGTAAAGTTGCAGGATATAAAATTAACACACAGAAATCCCTTGCATTCCTATATACTAACAATGAAAAAACAGACAGAGAAATTAAGGAAACAATACCATTCACCATTGCAACAAAAAGAATAAAATACTTAGGAGTATATCTACCTAAAGAAACAAAGGACCCATACATAGAAAACTATAAAACACTGATGAAAGAAATCAAAGAGGACACAAACAGATGGAGAAACATACCGTGTTCATGGATTGGAAGAATTAATATTGTCAAAATGGCTATTCTACCCAAAGCAGTCTAGAGATTCAATGCAATCCCTATCAAGCTACCAATGGTATTTTTCACAGAACTAGACCAAAGAATTTCACAATTTGTATGGAAATACAAAAAACCTCGAATAGCCAAAGTAATCTTGAGAAAGAAGAATGGAGCTGGAGGAATCAACCTGCCTGACTTCAGACTCTACTACAAAGCCACAGTCATCAAGACAGTATGGTACTGGCACAAAGACAGAAATATAGATCAATGGAACAGAATAGAAAGCCCAGAGATAAATCCACGAACCTATGGACACCTTATCTTTGACAAAGGAGGCAAGGATATACAATGGAAAAAAGACAACCTCTTTAACAAGTGGTGCTGGGAAAACTGGTCAACCACTTGTAAAAGAATGAAACTAGAACACTTTCTAACACCATACACAAAAATAAACTCAAAATGGATTAAAGATCTAAATGTAAGACCAGAAACTATAAAACTCCTAGAGGAGAACATAGGCAAAACACTCTCTGACATAAATCAAAGCAAGATCCTCTATGACCCACCTCCCAGAATATTGGAAATATAAGCAAAACTAAACAAATGGGACCTAATGAAACTTAAAAGCTTTTGCACTACAAAGGAAACTATAAGTAAGGTGAAAAGACAGCCCTCAGATTGGGAGAAAATAATAGCAAATGAAGAAACAGACAAAGGATTAATCTCAAAAATATACAAGCAACTCCTGCAGCTCAATTCCAGAAAAATAAATGACCCAATCAAAAAATGGGCCAAAGAACTAAACAGACATTTCTCCAAAGAAGACATACAGATGGCTAACAAACACATGAAAAGATGCTCAACATCACTCATTATTAGAGAAATACAAATCAAAACCACAATGAGGTACCATTACACGCCAGTCAGGATGGCTGCTATCCAAAAGTCTACAAGCAATAAATGCTGGAGAGGGTGTGGAGAAAAGGGAACCCTCTTACACTGTTGGTGGGAATGCAAACTAGTACAGCTGCTATGGAAAACAGTGTGGAGATTTCTTAAAAAACTGGAAATAGAACTGCCATATGACCCAGCAATCCCACTTCTGGGCATACACACTGAGGAAACCAGAACTGAAAGAGACACGTGCACCCCAATGTTCATCGCAGCACTGTTTATAATAGCCAGGACATGGAAGCAACCTAGATGCCCATCAGCAGATGAATGGATAAGGAAGCTGTGGTACATATACACCATGGACTATTACTCAGCCATTAAAAAGAATTCATTTGAACCAGTCCTAATGAGATGGATGAAGCTGAAGCCCATTATACAGAGTGAAGTAAGCCAGAAAGATAAAGAACATTACAGCATACTGACACATGTATATGGAATTTAGAAAGGTGATAACGATAACCCTATATGCAGAACAGAAAAAGAGACACAGAAATACAGAACAGACATTTGAACTTTGTGGGAGAATGTGAGGGTGGGATATTTCAAAAGAACAGCATGTATCCTATCTATGGTGAAACAGATCACCAGCCCAGGTGGGATGAACGAGACAAGTGCTCCGGCCTGGTGCACTGGGAAGACCCAGAGGAATCGGGGGGAGAGGGAGGTGGGAGGGGGGATCGGGATTGGGAATACATGTAAATCCATGGCTGATTCATATCAATGTATGACAAAACCCACTGGAAAAAAAAGTATGAGGAGCATGAAACAGTCTGAAAAATAGGAGGAGCAAGAAACGGTGATCAAAAACATGAAGAGGCTGAAAACGTGTGAAAAATATGAAGAGTTTCAAAAGGTGTGAAAAATATGAAGAGCTTCAAAAGGTGTCAAAAAGAAGATGAGCATGAAACGGTCTGAAAAATAGCAGCAGCATGAAGCGGTGTTGAAAAACATGAAGAGCCTGAAAACGTGTGAAAAATATGAAGAGTTTCAAAAGGTGTGAAAAATATGAAGAGCTTCAAAAGGTGTCAAAAAGTAGATGAGCATGAAACGGTCTGAAAAATAGGAGGAGCATGAAGTGGTGTGGAAAAAAATGAAGAGCATGAAAAGGTGCGAAAAATATGGAAAGCTTCAAAAGGTGTCAAAATTATTAGTCGCATGAAACGGGTAAAAAAAATAGGAAGAGCATGAGACGGTGTTGAAAAACATGAAGATTCTGAAAAGGTGTGAAATATATGAAGAGCTTCAAAAGGTTTCAAAAAAAGGAGGAGCATGAGACGGTGTTGAAAAACATGAAGAGCATGAAAAGGTGTGAAAAATATGAAGAGGTTCAAAAGTTATCAAAAATATGAGGAGCATGAAAGGGTCTGAAAATAGGAGGAGCATGAAACTTTGTATGTATACATGAAGAGCATGAAAAGGTGTGAAAAATTTGAAGAGCTGCAAAAGGTGTCAAAAATATGAGGAGCATGTAACGGTGTTGAAAAACATGAAGAGCATTAAAAGTGTGAAAAATGTGAAAAGCTTCAAAAGGTGTCAAAAATATGAGGAGCATGAAACGGTCTGAAAAATAGTAGGAGCATGAGATGGTGTTGAAAAACCTGAATAACCTGAAAAGGTTGGAAATATATGAAAAGCTTTCAAGGTGTCAAAAATATGAGGAGCATGAAACGGTCTGAAAAATAGGAGAAACATGAAACGGTGTTGAAAAACATGAAGAGCATGATAAGTGTTAAAAATATAAAGAGCTTCAAAAGGTGCCAAAATTTGAGGAGCAAGAAACGGTCTGAAAAATAGGACGAGTATGAAACCATGTTGAAAAACATGAAGAGCCTGAAAAGGTGTAAAAAATATGAATAGCTTCAAAAAGTGTCAAAAATATGAGGAGCATGAAACGGTCTGAAATATAGGAGGAGCATGAAGCGGTATTCAAATACATGAAGAGCCTGAAAAGGTGTGCAAAATATTAAGAGCTTCAAAAGGAGTCAAATATACCTGGAGCATGAAACGGTGTTGAAAAACATGAGGAGCATTAAAAGTGTGAAAAATATAAACAGCTTCAAAAGCTGTCAAAAATATGAGGAGCAAGAAACGGTCTGAAAAAGAGGAGGAGCATGAAACGGTGTTGAAAAACATGAAGAGAATGAAAAGTTGTGAAAAATATGAAGAGCTTCAAAATGTGTGAAAAATATGAGGAGCATGAAACGGTCTGAAAAATAGGAGGAGCATGATACGGTGTTGAAAAACATGAAGAGCATGAAAAGGTGTGAAAAATATGAAGAGCTTCAAAAGGTGTGAAAAATCTGAGGAGCATGAAACCGTCTGAAAAATAGGAGGAGCAAGAAGCGGTGTTGAAAAACATGAAGAGCCTGAAAAGTTGTGAAAAATATTAAGAGCTTCAAAAAGTGTCAAAAATATGAGGAGCATGAAACGGTCTGAAATAAAGGAGGAGCATGAAGCGGTGTTGAAAAACATGAAGATCCTGAAAAGGTGTGAAATATATGAAGAGTTTCAAAGGGTGTCAAATATATGAGGACCAGGAAACGGTCTGAAAAATAACAGGAGCATGAAATGGTGTTCAAAAAAAGAAGAGCCTGAAAAGGTATGAAAAATATGAGGAGCTTCAAAAGGTGTGAAATACATGTGGAGCATTAAACGGTCTGAAAAATAGGAGGAGCATGAAGCGGTGTTGAAAAACATGAAGAGCCTGAAAAGGTGTGAAAAATATGAGGAGCTTCAAAAGGTGTGAAATACATGTGGAGCATTAAACGGTCTGAAAAACAGGAGGAGCATGAAACGGTGATAAAAAATGAAGAGCGTGAAATGGTGTGAAAAATATGAAGAGCTTCAAAATGTGTCAAATATAAGAGGAGCATGAAACAGTGTTCAAAAACATGAAGAGCCTGAAAAGCTGTGAAAAATATGAAGAGCTTCAAAAGGTGCCAAAAAAATATGGAGCATGAAATGGTCTGAAAAATAGGAGGAGCATGAAGCAGTGTTCACAAATATGAAGAGCCTGAAAAGGTGTGAAAAATATGAAGTGTTTCAAAACGTGTCAAAAATATGAGGAGCATGAAAAGTTCTGAAAAATAGGAGGAGCAGGAAGCGGTGTTCAAAAACCTGAAGAGCCTGAAAACGTGTGAAAAATATGAAGAGCTTCAAACGGTGTGAAATATATGAGGAGCATGAAACGGTCTGAAAATACGAGGAGCATGAAGCCGTGTTCAAAAAACTGAACAGCCTGAAAAGTTGAGAAAACTATGAAGAGCTTCAATAGGGTTAAAAATATGAGGAGCATGAAACGGTCTGAAAAATAGGAGGAGCATGAAGCGGTGTTCCAAAACATTAACAGCCTGAAAAGGTATGAAAAATATGAAGAGCTTCAAAAAGTGTCAAAAATATGAGGAGCATGAAACGGTCTGAAAAATACGAGGAGCATGAAGCCGTGTTCAAAAACCTGAAGAGCATGAAACGGTGTTGAGAAACATGAAGAGCATGAAAAGATGTGAAAAATATGAAGAGCATGAAAAAGTGTGAAAAATATGAGGAGCATGAAACGGTCTGAAAAATACGAGGAGCATGAAGCCGTGTTAAAAAACCTGAAGAAACTGTAAAGGTGTGAAAAATATGAAGAGCTTCAAAAGGTGTCAAAGTTATGAGGAGCATGAAACCGTCTGAAAAATAGGAGGAGCATGAAATGGTGTTCAAAAACATGAAGAGCCTGAAAGGTGTGAAAAATATGAAGAGCATGAAAATGTGTGAAAAATATGAGGAGCATGAAACTGTGTTCAAAAAAATGCAGAGCCTGAAAAGGTGTGAAAAATATGAATAACTTCAAAACGTGTCAAAAATATGAAGAGCATGAAACTGCCTGAAAAAGGAGGAGCATGAAGCGGTGTTCAAAAACATGAAGAGCCTGAAAAGGTGTAAAATATATGAAGAGCTTCAAAAAGTGTCAAAAATATGAGGAACATGAAACCTTTTGAAAAATAGGAGGAGCATGAAGCGGTGTTAGAAAACCTAAAGAGCCTGAAAAGGTGTGAAAAATATGAAGAGCTTCAAAAGGTGTGTAAAATATGAGGAACATGAACCAGTCTGAAAAATACGAGGAGCATGAAACGGTTTTCAAAAACATGAAGAGGCTGAAAAGGTGTGAAAAATATGAAGAGCTTCAAAAGGTGTGAAATACATGAGGAGGATTAAACAGTCTGCAAGATAGGAGGAGCATGAAGCGTTTTTGAAAAACATGAAGCGCCTGAAAAGGTGTGAAAAATATGAAGAGATTCTAAAGGTGTCAAAAATATGAGGAGCATGAAATGGTCTTAAAAATATGAGGAGCATGAAGTGGTGTTGAAAAACATGAAGAGCCTGAAAAGGTGTGAAATATATGAAGAGCTTCAAAGGGTGTCAAATATATGAGGAGCATGAAACGGTCTGAAAAATAGGAGGAGCATGAAACGCTGTTGAAAAAAATGAAGAGCCTGAAAAGGTGTGAAAAATATGGAAATCTTCAAAAGGTGTCAAAAATATGAGGAGCATGAAACGGTCTGAAAAATAGGAGTAGCATGATGCGGTGTTCAAAAACATGAAGAGCCTGAAAAGGTGTGAAAAATATGAAGAGCTTCA
The DNA here is from genome assembly GCF_033118175.1 of Dama dama. Classification (NCBI taxonomy): domain Eukaryota; kingdom Metazoa; phylum Chordata; class Mammalia; order Artiodactyla; family Cervidae; genus Dama; species Dama dama. Next base: position 4,945,222 of record NW_026870920.1, on the reverse strand, counting down.
AAAGGTGTCAAAATTATGAGGAGCATGAAACGGTCTGAAAAATAGGAGAGCATGAAGCGGTGTTCAAAAATATAAAGAGCCTGAAAAGGTGTGAAAAATACGAAGAGCTTCAAAAGGTGTCAAAAATATGAGGAGCATGAAACGGTCTTAAAAAAAGGAGGAGGATGAAGCGGTGTTGAAAAACATGAAGAGTCTGAAAACGTGTGAAAAATATGAAGAGCTTCAAAAGGTGTCAAAAAAGAGATGAGCATGAAACGGTCTGAAAAATAGGAGGAGTATGAAGCGGTGTTGAAAATCATGAAGAGCCTGAAAAGGTGTGAAAAATATGAAAAGCTTCAAAAGATCTGAAAAATATGAAGAGCTTCAAAAGGTGTCAAAATGAGATGAGCATGAAACGGTCTGAAAAATAGGAGGAGCTTGAAGTGGTGTTGAAAAAAATGAAAAGCCTTAAAATGTGTGAAATATATGAAGAGCTTCAAAAGGTGTCAAAAATATAAGGAGAATGAAACGGTCTGCAAAATAGGAGGAGCATGAAATGGTGTTCAAAAACATGAAGAGCCTGAAAAGGTATGAAAAATATGAACAGTTTCAAAAAGTGTGAAATACATGAGGAGAATTAAACGGTCTGAAAAATAGGAGGAGCATGAAATGGTGTTCAAAAACATGAAGAGCCTGAAAAGCTGTGAACAATATGAACAGTTTCAAAAAGTGTGAAATACATGAGGAGAATTAAACTGTCTGAAAAATAGGAGGAGCATGAAGCGGTGTTGAAAAACATGAAGGCCTGAAAACGTGTGAAAAATATGAAGAGCTTCAAAAGTTGTGAAAAATATGAAGAGCGTCAAAAGTTGTGAAAAATATGAATAGCTTCAAAAGGTGTCAAAAATTTGATGAGCATGAAACGGTCTGAAAAATAGGAGGAGCAAGAAGTGGTGTTGAAAAAAATGAAGAGCCTGAAAATGTTTGAAAAATATGAAAAGCTTCAAAAGGTGTCAAAAATATGAGGAGCATGAAACTGTCTCAAAAATAGGAGGAGCATGAAGCGGTGTTCAAAAACAAGAAGAGCCTGAAAAGGTGTGAATAATATGAAGAGCTTCAAAAGGTGTCAAAAATATGAGGAGCATGAAACGGTTTTGAGAAACATGAATAGCCTGAAAATATGTGAAAAATATGAAGAGCATAAAAATATGTGAAAAATATGAGGAGCATGAAACTGTGTTCAAAACATGAAGAGCCTGAAAAGGTGTGAAAAATATGAAGATCTTCAGAAGGTGTCAAAATTGAAGGCATTTCCCCTGAAATCAGGAACAAGACAAGGGTGCCCACTCTCACCACTACTATTCAACATAGTGTTGGAAGTTCTGGCCACAGCAATCAGAGCAGAAAAAGAAGTAAAAGGAATCCAGATAGGAAAAGAAGAAGTAAAACTCTCACTGTTTGCAGATGACATGATCCTCTACATAGAAAACCCTAAAGACTCTACCAGAAAATTACTAGAACTAATCAATGAATATAGTAAAGTTGCAGGATATAAAATTAACACACAGAAATCCCTTGCATTCCTATATACTAACAATGAAAAAACAGACAGAGAAATTAAGGAAACAATACCATTCACCATTGCAACAAAAAGAATAAAATACTTAGGAGTATATCTACCTAAAGAAACAAAGGACCCATACATAGAAAACTATAAAACACTGATGAAAGAAATCAAAGAGGACACAAACAGATGGAGAAACATACCGTGTTCATGGATTGGAAGAATTAATATTGTCAAAATGGCTATTCTACCCAAAGCAGTCTAGAGATTCAATGCAATCCCTATCAAGCTACCAATGGTATTTTTCACAGAACTAGACCAAAGAATTTCACAATTTGTATGGAAATACAAAAAACCTCGAATAGCCAAAGTAATCTTGAGAAAGAAGAATGGAGCTGGAGGAATCAACCTGCCTGACTTCAGACTCTACTACAAAGCCACAGTCATCAAGACAGTATGGTACTGGCACAAAGACAGAAATATAGATCAATGGAACAGAATAGAAAGCCCAGAGATAAATCCACGAACCTATGGACACCTTATCTTTGACAAAGGAGGCAAGGATATACAATGGAAAAAAGACAACCTCTTTAACAAGTGGTGCTGGGAAAACTGGTCAACCACTTGTAAAAGAATGAAACTAGAACACTTTCTAACACCATACACAAAAATAAACTCAAAATGGATTAAAGATCTAAATGTAAGACCAGAAACTATAAAACTCCTAGAGGAGAACATAGGCAAAACACTCTCTGACATAAATCAAAGCAAGATCCTCTATGACCCACCTCCCAGAATATTGGAAATATAAGCAAAACTAAACAAATGGGACCTAATGAAACTTAAAAGCTTTTGCACTACAAAGGAAACTATAAGTAAGGTGAAAAGACAGCCCTCAGATTGGGAGAAAATAATAGCAAATGAAGAAACAGACAAAGGATTAATCTCAAAAATATACAAGCAACTCCTGCAGCTCAATTCCAGAAAAATAAATGACCCAATCAAAAAATGGGCCAAAGAACTAAACAGACATTTCTCCAAAGAAGACATACAGATGGCTAACAAACACATGAAAAGATGCTCAACATCACTCATTATTAGAGAAATACAAATCAAAACCACAATGAGGTACCATTACACGCCAGTCAGGATGGCTGCTATCCAAAAGTCTACAAGCAATAAATGCTGGAGAGGGTGTGGAGAAAAGGGAACCCTCTTACACTGTTGGTGGGAATGCAAACTAGTACAGCCGCTATGGAAAACAGTGTGGAGATTTCTTAAAAAACTGGAAATAGAACTGCCATATGACCCAGCAATCCCACTTCTGGGCATACACACTGAGGAAACCAGAACTGAAAGAGACACGTGCACCCCAATGTTCATCGCAGCACTGTTTATAATAGCCAGGACATGGAAGCAACCTAGATGCCCATCAGCAGATGAATGGATAAGGAAGCTGTGGTACATATACACCATGGACTATTACTCAGCCATTAAAAAGAATTCATTTGAACCAGTCCTAATGAGATGGATGAAGCTGAAGCCCATTATACAGAGTGAAGTAAGCCAGAAAGATAAAGAACATTACAGCATACTGACACATGTATATGGAATTTAGAAAGGTGATAACGATAACCCTATATGCAGAACAGAAAAAGAGACACAGAAATACAGAACAGACTTTTGAACTTTGTGGGAGAATGTGAGGGTGGGATATTTCAAAAGAACAGCATGTATCCTATCTATGGTGAAACAGATCACCAGCCCAGGTGGGATGAACGAGACAAGTGCTCCGGCCTGGTGCACTGGGAAGACCCAGAGGAATCGGGGGGAGAGGGAGGTGGGAGGGGGGAACGGGATTGGGAATACATGTAAATCCATGGCTGATTCATATCAATGTATGACAAAACCCACTGGAAAAAAAAGTATGAGGAGCATGAAACAGTCTGAAAAATAGGAGGAGCAAGAAACGGTGATCAAAAACATGAAGAGCCTGAAAACGTGTGAAAAATATGAAGAGTTTCAAAAGGTGTGAAAAATATGAAGAGCTTCAAAAGGTGTCAAAAAGAAGATGAGCATGAAACGGTCTGAAAAATAGCAGCAGCATGAAGCGGTGTTGAAAAACATGAAGAGCCTGAAAACGTGTGAAAAATATGAAGAGTTTCAAAAGGTGTGAAAAATATGAAGAGCTTCAAAAGGTGTCAAAAAGTAGATGAGCATGAAACGGTCTGAAAAATAGGAGGAGCATGAAGTGGTGTGGAAAAAAATGAAGAGCCTGAAAAGGTGCGAAAAATATGGAAAGCTTCAAAAGGTGTCAAAATTATTAGTCGCATGAAACGGGTAAAAAAAATAGGAGGAGCATGAGACGGTGTTGAAAAACATGAAGATCCTGAAAAGGTGTGAAATATATGAAGAGCTTCAAAAGGTTTCAAAAAAAGGAGGAGCATGAGACGGTGTTGAAAAACATGAAGAGCATGAAAAGGTGTGAAAAATATGAAGAGGTTCAAAAGTTATCAAAAATATGAGGAGCATGAAAGGGTCTGAAAATAGGAGGAGCATGAAACTTTGTATGTATACATGAAGAGCATGAAAAGGTGTGAAAAATTTGAAGAGCTGCAAAAGGTGTCAAAAATATGAGGAGCATGTAACGGTGTTGAAAAACATGAAGAGCATTAAAAGTGTGAAAAATATGAAAAGCTTCAAAAGGTGTCAAAAATATGAGGAGCATGAAACGGTCTGAAAAATAGTAGGAGCATGAGATGGTGTTGAAAAACCTGAATAACCTGAAAAGGTTGGAAATATATGAAGAGCTTTCAAGGTGTCAAAAATATGAGGAGCATGAAACGGTCTGAAAAATAGGAGAAACATGAAACGGTGTTGAAAAACATGAAGAGCATGATAAGTGTTAAAAATATAAAGAGCTTCAAAAGGTGCCAAAATTTGAGGAGCAAGAAACGGTCTGAAAAATAGGACGAGTATGAAACCATGTTGAAAAACATGAAGAGCCTGAAAAGGTGCAAAAAATATGAATAGCTTCAAAAAGTGTCAAAAATATGAGGAGCATGAAACGGTCTGAAATATAGGAGGAGCATGAAGCGGTATTCAAATACATGAAGAGCCTGAAAAGGTGTGCAAAATATGAAGAGCTTCAAAAAGTGTGAAATACATGAGGAGGATTAAACAGTCTGAAAAATAGGAGGAGCATGAAGTGGTGTTGAAAAAACTAAAGAGCCTGAAAAGGTGTGAAAAATATGAAGAGCTTCAAAAGGTGTCAAAAATATGAGGAGCATGAAACGGTCTGAAAAATAGGAGGAGCATGAAGCGGTGTTCAAAAACAGGAAGAGCCTGAAAAGGTGTGAAAAATATGAAGAGCTTCAAAAAGTGTGAAATACATGAGGAGGATTAAACGGTCTGAAAAATAGGAGGAGCATTAAGCGGTGTTGAAAATCATGAAGGCCTGAAAACATGTGAAAAATATGAAGAGCTTCAAAAGGTGTGAAAAATATGAAGAGCTTCAAAAGGTGTGAAATACATGTGGAGCATTAAACGGTCTGAAAAATAGGAGGAGCATGAAGCGGTGTTGAAAAACATGAAGAGCCTGAAAAGGTGTGAAAAATATGAGGAGCTTCAAAAGGTGTGAAATACATGTGGAGCATTAAACGGTCTGAAAAATAGGAGGAGCATGAAGCGGTGTTCAAAAACAAGAAGAGCCTGAAAAGGTGTGAAAAATATGAGGAGCTTCAAAAGGTGTGAAATACATGTGGAGCATTAAACGGTCTGAAAAATAGGAGGAGCATGAAACGGTGATAAAAAATGAAGAGCGTGAAATGGTGTGAAAAATATGAAGAGCTTCAAAATGTGTCAAATATAAGAGGAGCATGAAACAGTGTTCAAAAACATGAAGAGCCTGAAAAGCTGTGAAAAATATGAAGAGCTTCAAAAGGTGCCAAAAATATATGGAGCATGAAACGGTCTGAAAAATAGGAGGAGCATGAAGCGGTGTTGAAAAACATGAAGAGCCTGAAAAGGTGTGAAAAATATGAAGAGCTCCAAACGGTGTGAAATATATGAGGAGCATGAAACGGTCTGAAAAATAGGAGGAGCATGAAGCCGTGTTCAAAAAACTGAAGAGCCTGAAAAGTTGAGAAAAATATGAAGAGCTTCAATAGGATTAAAAATATGAGGAGCATGAAACGGTCTGAAAAATAGGAGGAGCATGAAGCGGTGTTCCAAAACATTAAGAGCCTGAAAAGGTATGAAAAATATGAAGAGCTTCAAAAATTGTCAAAATTATGAGGAGCATGAAACGGTCTGAAAAATACGAGGAGCATGAAGGCGTGTTCAAAAACCTGAAGAGCATGAAACGGTGTTGAGAAACATGAAGAGCATGAAAAGATGTGAAAAATATGAAGAGCATGAAAAAGTGTGAAAAATATGAGGAGCATGAAACGGTCTGAAAAATACGAGGAGCATGAAGCCGTGTTAAAAAACCTGAAGAAACTGAAAAGGTGTGAAAAATATGAAGAGCTTCAAAAGGTGTCAAAGTTATGAGGAGCATGAAACCGTCTGAAAAATAGGAGGAGCATGAAATGGTGTTCAAAAACATGAAGAGACTGAAAGGTGTGAAAAATATGAAGAGCATGAAAATGTGTGAAAAATATGAGGAGCATGAAACTGTGTGCAAAAAAATGCAGAGCCTGAAAAGGTGTGAAAAATATGAATAACTTCAAAAAGTGTCAAAATTATGAGGAGCATGAAACGGTCTCAAAAACAGGAGGAGCATGAAGCGGTGTTGAAAAACATGAAGAGCCTGAAAAGGTGTGAAAAATATGAAGAGTTTCAAAATGTATCAAAAATATGAGGAGCATGAAGCGCTGTTTAAAAATATGAAGAGCCTGAAAAAGTGTGAAAAATATGAAGAGCTTCAAAAGGTGTCAAATATAGGAGGAGCATGAAACAGTGTTCAAAAACAAGAAGAGCCTGAAAAGGTGTGAAAAATATGAAGAGCTTCAAAGGTGTCAAAAATATGAGGAGCATGAAACAGTCTGAGAAATAGGAGGAGCATGAAGCGGTGTTCAAAAACATGAAGAGCCTGAAAAGGTGTGAAAAATATGAAGAGCTTCAAAAGGTGTGCAAAATATGAGGAGCATTAAACGGTCTCAAAAATAGGAGGAGCATGAAGCGGTGCTGAAAAACATGAAGAGCCTGAAAAGGTGTGAAAAATATGAAGAGCTTCAAAAGGTGTGCAAAATATGAGGAGCATGAAACAGTCTGAGAAATAGGAGGAGCATGAAGCGGTGTTCAAAAACATGAAGAGCCTGAAAAGGTGTGAAAAATATGAAGAGCTTCAAAAGGTGTGCAAAATATGAGGAGCATTAAACGGTCTCAAAAATAGGAGGAGCATGAAGCGGTGCTGAAAAACATGAAGAGCCTGAAAAGGTGTGAAAAATATGAAGAGCTTCAAAAGGTGTGCAAAATATGAGGAGCATGAAACAGTCTGAGAAATAGGAGGAGCATGAAGCGGTGTTCAAAAACATGAAGAGCCTGAAAAGGTGTGAAAAATATGAAGAGCTTCAAAAGGTGTGCAAAATATGAGGAGCATGGAACGGTCTCAAAAATAGTAGGAGCATGAGATGGTGTTGAAAAACATGAAGAACCTGAAAAGCCTGGAAATATATGAAGAGCTTTCAAGGTGTCAAAAATATGAGGAGCATGAAACGGTCTGAAAAATAGGAGGAGCATGAAACGGTGTTGAAAAACATGAAGAGCATGATAAGTGTTAAAAATATAAAGAGCTTCAAAAGGTGCCAAAATTTGAGGAGCATGAAACGTTCTGAAAAATAGGAGGAGCATGAAACGGTCTGAAAAATAGGAGGAGCATGAAACCATGTTGAAAAACATGAAGAGCCTAAAAAGGTGTGAGAAATATGAATAGCTTCAAAAAGTGTCAAAAATATTAGGAGCATGAAAAGGTCTGAAATATAGGAGGAGCATGAAGCGGTATTCAAATACATGAAGAGCATGAAAAGGTGTGCAAAATATTAAGAGCTTCAAAAGGAGTCAAATATACGAGGAACATGAAACGGTGTTAAAAAACATGAAAACAATTAAAAGTGTGAAAAATATAAAGAGCTTCAAAAGCTGTCAAAATTATGAGGAGCAAGAAACGGTCTGAAAAATAGAAGGAGCATGAAACGGTGTTGAAAAACATGCAGAGAATGAAAAGGTGTGAAAAATATGAAGAGCTTCAAAAGGTGTCAAAAATATGAGGAGCATGAAATGGTCTGAAAAACTGGAGGAGCATGAAAACGTGTTGAAAAATATGAACAGCTTGAAAAGGTGTGAAAAATATGAAAAGCTTCAAAAGGTGTCAAAAAAAAGAGGAGCATGAAACTGTCTGAAAAGTAGGAACAGCATGAAATGGTGGTGAAAAACATGAAGAGCATGAAAAGGTGTGAAAAATATGAAGAGCTTCAAAAGGTGTCAAAAATATGAGGAGCATGCAACTGTCTGAAAAATAGGAGGAGCATTAAACAGTGTTTAAACATGAAGAGCCTGAAAAGGTGTGAAATATATCAAGAGTTCAAAAGGTGTCAAAAATATGAGGAGCATGAAACGGTGTTCAAAATCATGAAAAGCCTGAAAAGGTGAAAAATATGAAGAGCTTCAAAAGGTGTCAAATAAATGAGGAGCATGAAACGGTGTTGAAAAACATGAGGAGCATTAAAAGTGTGAAAAATATAAACAGCTTCAAAAGCTGTCAAAAATATGAGGAGCAAGAAACGGTCTTGAAAAGGGGAGGAGCATGAAACGGTGTTGAAAAACATGAAGAGAATGAAAAGGTGTGAAAAATATGAAGAGCTTCAAAAGGTGTCAAAAATATGAGGAACATGAAACTGTCAGAAAAATATGAGGACCATGAAACGGTCTGAAAAATAGGACAAGCATGAAACGGTGTTGAAAAATATGAAGAGCTTCAAAAAGTGTCAAAAATACGAGGAGCATGAAACGGTCTGAAAAACAGGAGGAGCATGAAACCGTGTTGAAAAACATGAAGAGCATGAAAAGATGTGAAAAATATGATAAGCTTCAAAAAGTTTCAAGAAAATGAGGAGGATGTAAAGGTCTGAAAAACAGGAGGAGCATGAAACGTTGTTGAAAAACCTTAAGAGCCTGAAAAGGTGATAAAAATATGAAGAGCTTCAAACGGTGTCAAAAATATGAGGAGCGTGAAACGGTCTGAAAAATAGGATTGGCATGAAACGGTGTTGACAAACATGAAGAGCCTGAAAGGCTGTGAAAAATATGAAGAGCTTCAAAAGGTGTCAAAAATATCAGGAGCATGAATGGGTCTGAAAAATAGGAGGAGCATGAAACGTTGTTGAATTACTTGAAGAGCCTGAAAAGGTGTTAAAAATATGAAGAGCTTCAAAAGGTTTCAAAAATATGAGGAGCGTGAAACGGTCTGAAAAATAGGATTAGCATGAAACAGTGTTCAGAAACATGAAAAGCCTGAGAAGGTGTGAAAAACATGATGAGCGTCAAAAGGTGTCAAAAATATGATGAGCACGAAATGGCCTAAAAAATACGAGGAGCATGAAACGTTCTGAAAAGTAGGAAGAGCATGAAACGGTTTTGAAAAATATGAGGAGCGTCAAAAGGTGTGAAAAATATGAGGACCATGGAACGGTCTGAAAAATATGAGGAGCCTGAAACGATGTGAAAAATAGGAGGAGCATGAAACGGTGTTGAAAAACATGAAGAACTTCAAAAGGTGTCAAAAACATGAGGAGCATGAAACGGTCTGAAAAATACGAGGAGCATGAAGCGGTGTTGAAAAGATGAAGAGCTTGAAAAGGTGTGAAATATATGAAGAGCTTCAAAACGTGTCAATAATATGAGGAGCATGAAACGGTCTGAAAAGCAGGAGTTCCATGAAACGGTGTTCAAAAACATGAAGACGCTGAAAAGGTGTGAAATATATGAAGAGCTTCAAAAGGTGTCATTATATGAGGAGCATGAAACAGTCTGAAAAATAGGAGGAGCATGAAGCGGTGTTGAAAAACATGACGAGACTGAAAAAGTGTGAAATATATGAAGAGCTTCAAAAGGTGTTAAAATTTGAGGAGCATGATACGGTCTGAAAGATAGGAGGAGCATGAAGCGGTGTTGAAAAACATGAAGAGCCTGAAAAGGTGTTAAAAATATTAGGAGCATGAAACGGTCTGAAAAATAGGTGGAGCATGAAGCGGTGTTGAAAAACATGACGAGACTGAAAAAGTGTGAAATATATGAAGAGCTTCAAAGGGTGTTAAAATTTGAGGAGCATGATACGGTCTGAAAGATAGGAGGAGCATGAAGCGGTGTTGAAAAACATGAAGAGCCTGAAAAGGTGTTAAAAATATTAGGAGCATGAAACGGTTTGAAAAATAGGTGGAGCATGAAGTGGTGTTGAAAAACTTGAAGAGCCTGAAAAGGTGTGAAAAACATGAATAGCTTCTAAAGTTGTCAAAACTATGAAGAGCATGAAACGGTCTGAAAAAAAGGAGCAGCATGAAACGGTCTGAAAAATAGGAGGAGCATCAAAAGGTGTTGGAAAACATGAATAGCCTGAAAAGGTGTGAAAAATAAGAAGACCTTCAAATGGTATCAAAAATATGAGGAGCATGAAACGGCGTTCAAAAACATGAAGAGCCTGAAAATGTGTGAAAAATATGAAGAGCTTCAAAAGGTGTCAAAAATATGAGGAGCCTGAAACGGTCTGAAAAATAGTAGGATGATGAAGCTGTGTTGAAAAATATGAAGAGCCTGAAAAGGTGTGAAAAACATGAAGAGCTTCAAAAGGTGTCAAAAATATGAGGAGCCTGAAACGGTCTGAAAAATAGTAGGATGATGAAGCGGTGTTGAAAAACATGAAGAGCCTGAAAAGGTGTGAAAATTATGAAGAGCTTCAAAAGGTGTCAAAAATTTGAAGAGAATGAAACGGTCTGAAAAACAGGAGCAGCATGAAGCGGTTTTGAAAAATATGAAGATCCTGAAAAGGTGTGAAAAATATGAAGAGCTTCAAAAGGTGCAAAAATATGAGGAGTATGAAACAGTCTGAAAAAATAGGAGGAGCATGAAGCAGTGTTGCAAACCTGAAGAGCCTGAAAATGTGTGAAATATATGAAGAGCTTCAAAAGGTGTCAAAAATATGAGGAGCATGAAACGGTCTGAAAAATAGAGGGAACATGAAGCGGTGTTGAAAAACATGAAGAGCCTGAAAAGAGTGAAATATATGAAGAGCTGCAACAGGTGTCAAAAATATGAGGAGCATGAAACGGTCTGAAAAATAGGCAGAGCAAGAAGCGGTGTTGAAAAACATGACGAGCCTGAAAAAGTGTGAAATATATGAAGAGCTTCAAAAGGTGTTAAAATTTGAGGAGCATGATATGGTCTGAAAAATAGGAGGAGCATGAAGCGGTGTTGAAAAACATGAAGAGCCAGAAAAGTTGTTAAAAATATTAGGAGCATGAAACGGTCTTAAAAATAGGTGGAGCATGAAGCGGTTGTGAAAAACATGAAGAGCCTGAAAAGGTGTGAAATATATGAAGAGCTTCAAAACGTGTCAAAAATATGAGGAGCATGAAACGGTATTCAAGAACATGAAGAGCCTGAAAAGATGTGAAAAATATGAAGAGCTTCAAAAGGTGTCAAAAAGATGAGGAGCATGAAATGGTCTGAAAATTAGGACTAGCATGAAACGGTGTTCAAAAACATGAAGAGCCTGAAAAGGTGGGAAGTATATTAAGAGCTTCAAAAGGTGTGAAAAATATGAGGAGCATGAAACAGTCTGAAAAATAGGAGGAGCATCAAATGGTGTTGAAGAACATGAAGATCCTGAAAAGTTGTGAAAAATATGAAGAGTGTCAAAAGGTGTCAAAATTATGAGGAGCATGAAACGGTCTGAAAAATAGGAGGAGCAAGAAGCGGTGTTGAAAAACCTGAAGAGACTGAAACGGTGTGAAATATATGACGAGCTTCAAAAGGTGTCAAAAATATGAGGAGCATGAAACGATCTGAAAAATAGGAGGAGCATGAAGCGGTGTTCAAAAACAAGAATTGCCTGAAAAGGTGTGAAAAATATGAAGAGATTCAAAAGGTGTCTAATATTTGAGGAGCATGAAACGGTCTGATAAATAGGAGGAGCATGAAGCGGTGTTGAAAAACATGAAGAGCCTGAAAAGGTGTGAAATATATGAAGAGCTTAAAAAGGCGTGAAATGTATGAGGAACCTGAAACGCTCTGAGAAACAGGAGGAGAATGAATCGGTGTTGAAAAATATGAAGAGCCTGAAAAGGTGTGAAATATATGACGAGCTTAAAAAGGCGTGAAATATATGAGGAACCTGAAACTCTCTGAGAAACAGGACGAGAATGAAGCGGTGTTGAAGAATATGAAGAGCCTGAAAAGGTGTTAACAATATTAGGAGCCTGAAACGGTCTGAAAAATAGGAGGCGCATGAAGCGGTGTTGAAAAACTTGAAAAGCCTGAAAAGGTGTGAAAAACATGAAGAGCTTCAAAAAGTGTCAAAAATATGAGGAGCATGAAACGGTCTGAAAAATAGGAGGAGAATGAAACGGTGTTGAAAAACATGAAGAGCGTGAAAAGAGTAAAATATATGAAGAGCTTCAAAAGGTGTCAAAAATATGAGGAACATGAAACGGTCTGAAAAATAGGAGGAGCATGAAGCGGGGTTGAAAAACATGAAGAGCCTGAAAAGTTGTGTAATATATGAAGAGCTTCAAAAGATGTGAAAAATATGAGGAGAATGATACGGGCTGAAAAATAGGAGGAGCATGAAGCGGTGTTGAAAAACATGAACAGCCTGAAAAGGTGGGGAAAATATGAGGAGCATGATACGGTCTGAAAAATAGGTGGAGCATGAAGCGGTGTTCAAAAATATGAAGAGCCTGAAAAGGTGGGGAAAATATGAGGAGCATGATACGGTCTGAAAAATAGGTGGAGCATGAAGCGGTGTTCAAAAACATGAAGAGCCTGACAGGTGTGAAAAATATGAAGAGCTTCAAAGAGTGTGAAAAATATGAGGAGCATGAAACGGTCTGAAAAAAAGGAGAAGCATGAAGCGGTGCTCAAAAACATGAAGAGCCCTAAAAGGTGTGAAAAACATGAAGAGCTTCAAAAGGTGTCAAAAATATGAGGTGTATGAAACGGTCTTAAAAATAGAAGGAGCATGAAACGGTGTTCAAAAATATGAAGAGCCCGAAAAGGTGTGAAAAATATGAAGAGCGTCAAAAGGTGTCAAAAATATGAGGAGCATGAAACGGTCTGAAAAATAGGAGGAGCAAGAAGCGGTGTTGAAAAACATGAAGAGTCTGAAAAGGTGGGAAAAACATGAAGAGCTTCAAAAGGTGTCAAAAATATGAGGAGCATGAAACGGCCAGAAAAATAGGAGGAGCATGAAGCGGTGTTCAGAAATATGAAGCGCCTGAAAAGGTGGGAAAAATATGAGGAGCATGATACGGTCTGAAAAATAGGTGTAGCATGAAGCGGTGTTCACATGAAGAGCCTGAAAAGGTGTGAAAAATATGAAGAGCTTCAAAAGGTGTCAAAAATATGGGGAGCATGAAACGGTCTGAAAAATTGGAGGAGCATGAAGCAGTGTTGAAAAACATGAAGAGACTGAAAAGAGTGAAATATATGAAGAGCTTCAAAAGGGTCAAAAATAGGAAGAGCATGAAACGGTCTGAAAAATAGGCGGAGCAAGAAGCGGTGTTGAAAAACATGAAGAGCCGGAAAAGGTGTGAAGTATATGAAGAGCTTAAAAAGGCGTGAAATATATGAGGAACCTGAAACGCTCTGAAAAACAGGAGGAGAATGAAGTGGTGTTGAAAAACATGAAGAGCCTTAAAAGTTGTGTAATATATGAAGAGCTTCAAAAGATGTGAAAAATATGAGGAGAATGATACGGGCTGAAAAAAAGGAGGAGCATGAAGCGGTGTTGAAAAACATGAACAGCCTGAAAAGGTGTGAAAAACATGAAGAGCTTCAAAAGGTGTCAAAAATATGAGGAGCATGAAACGGTCTGAAAAATAGGAGGAGCATGAAGCGGTGTTGCAAAGATGAAGAGCATGAAAAGGTGTGAAAATAATGAAGAGTTTCAAAAGGTGTCAAAAATATGAGGAGAATGAAAAGGTCTCAAAAATAGGAGGAGCATGAAGCGGTGTTGAAAAACATGAAGAGCATGAAAAGGTGTGCACAATATGGAGAGCTTCAAAATGTGTAAAAATATGTGGAGCAGGAAACGGTCTGAAAAATAGGAGGAGCATAAAGCGGTGTTGAAAAACATGAAGCGCCTGAAATTGTGTGAAAAATATGAAAAGCTTCAAAAGGTGTCAAATATATGAACAGCATGAAACCTTCTGAAAAATTGGAGGAGCATGAAGCTGGGTTGAAAAACATGAAGAGCCTGAAAAGGTGTGAAAAATATGAAGAGCTTCAAAAGGTGTCAGAAATATGAGGAGCATGAAACGGTCTGAAAAATAGGAGGAGCATGAAGCTGTGTTGAAAAACATGAAGAGCCTGAAAAGGTGTGAAAAATATGAAGAGCTTCAAAAGTTGTGAAAAATATGAAGAGTTTGAAAAGATGTCAAAAATATGTGGAGCTTCAAAAGGTGTCAAATATATGAGGAGAATGAAATGGTCTGAAAAATAGAGGAGCATGATGCGGTGTTAAAAAACATGAAGAGCCTGAAAAAGTGTGAAAAATATGAAGAGCTTCAAAAGGTGTCAGAAATATGAGGAGCATGAAACGGTCTGAAAAATAGGAGGAGCATGAAGCTGTGTTGAAAAACATGAAGAGCCTGAAAAGGTGTGAAATATATGAAGAGCTTCAAAAGGCGTGAAAAATATGTGGAGCATGAAACGTTCTGAAAAATAGGAGGAGCATTAAGCGGTGTTGAAAAATATGACGACGCTGAAAAGGTGTGAAAAATATGAAGAGCTTCAAAAGGTGTGAAAAATGAGATGAGCATGAAACGGTCTGAAAAATAGGAGGAGCATGAAGTGGTGTTGAAAAAAATGAAGAGCCTGAGAAGGTGTGAAAAATATGAAGAGTTTCAAAAGATGTGAATAATATGAAGAGCTTCAAAAGGTGTCAAAAATATGAGGAGCATGAAACGGTCTGAAAAATAGGAGGAGAATGAAACGGTGTTCAAAAAGAAGAAGAGCCTGAAAAGGTTTGAAAAATATGAAGAGCTTAAAAAGTTGTCAAAATATGAGGAGCATGAAACGGTCTGAAAAATAGGAGGAGCATGAAGCAGTGTTGAAAAACATGAAGGGCCTGAAAAGGTGTCAAAAATATGAAGAGCTTCAAAAGGTGTCAAATATATGACGAGCATGAAACGGTCTGAAAAATAGGAGGAGAATGAAACGGTGTTCAAAAATAAGAAGAGCCTGAAAAGGTGTGAAAAATATGAAGAGCTTCAAAAGGTGTCAAAAATATGAGGAGCATGAAACGGTCTGAAAAATTGGAGGAGCATGAAGCAGTGTTGAAAAACATGAAGAGCCTGAAAAGAGTGAAATATATGAAGAGCTTCAAAAGGGTCAAAAATAGGAAGAGCATGAAACGGTCTGAAAAATAGGCGGAGCAAGAAGCGGTGTTGAAAAACATGAAGAGCCTGAAAAGGTGTGAAGTATATGAAGAGCTTAAAAAGGCGTGAAATATATGAGGAACCTGAAACGCTCTGAAAAACAGGAGGAGAATGAAGTGGTGTTGAAAAACATGAAGAGCCTTAAAAGTTGTGTAATATATGAAGAGCTTCAAAAG
Source organism: Dama dama (assembly GCF_033118175.1). Classification (NCBI taxonomy): domain Eukaryota; kingdom Metazoa; phylum Chordata; class Mammalia; order Artiodactyla; family Cervidae; genus Dama; species Dama dama. Next base: position 4,929,851 of record NW_026870920.1, on the reverse strand, counting down.
ATGTGAAAAATATGAGGAGAATGATACGGGCTGAAAAATAGGAGGAGCATGAAGCGGTGTTGCAAAGATGAAGAGCATGAAAAGGTGTGAAAATAATGAAGAGTTTCAAAAGGTGTCAAAAATATGAGGAGAATGAAACGGTCTGAAAAATAGGAGGAGCATGAAGCGGTGTTGCAAAGATGAAGAGCATGAAAAGGTGTGAAAATAATGAAGAGTTTCAAAAGGTGTCAAAAATATGAGGAGAATGAAAAGGTCTCAAAAATAGGAGGAGCATGAAGCGGTGTTGAAAAACATGAAGAGCATGAAAAGGTGTGCACAAAATGGAGAGCTTCAAAATGTGTAAAAATATGTGGAGCAGGAAACGGTCTGAAAAATAGGAGGAGCATAAAGCGGTGTTGAAAAACATGAAGCGCCTGAAATTGTGTGAAAAATATGAAAAGCTTCAAAAGGTGTCAAATATATGAACAGCATGAAACCTTCTGAAAAATTGGAGGAGCATGAAGCTGGGTTGAAAAACATGAAGAGCCTGAAAAGGTGTGAAAAATATGAAGAGCTTCAAAAGGTGTCAGAAATATGAGGAGCATGAAACGGTCTGAAAAATAGGAGGAGCATGAAGCTGTGTTGAAAAACATGAAGAGCCTGAAAAGGTGTGAAAAATATGAAGAGCTTCAAAAGTTGTGAAAAATATGAAGAGTTTGAAAAGATGTGAAAAATATGTGGAGCTTCAAAAGGTGTCAAATATATGAGGAGAATGAAATGGTCTGAAAAATAGAGGAGCATGATGCGGTGTTAAAAAACATGAAGAGCCTGAAAAGGTGTGAAAAATATGAAGAGCTTCAAAAGGTGTCAGAAATATGAGGAGCATGAAACGGTCTGAAAAATAGGAGGAGCATGAAGCTGTGTTGAAAAACATGAAGAGCCTGAAAAGGTGTGAAATATATGAAGAGCTTCAAAAGGCGTGAAAAATATGTGGAGCATGAAACGTTCTGAAAAATAGGAGGAGCATTAAGCGGTGTTGAAAAAAATGAAGAGCCTGAGAAGGTGTGAAAAATATGAAGAGTTTCAAAAGATGTGAATAATATGAAGAGCTTCAAAAGGTGTCAAAAATATGAGGAGCATGAAACGGTCTGAAAAATAGGAGGAGAATGAAACGGTGTTCAAAAAGAAGAAGAGCCTGAAAAGGTTTGAAAAATATGAAGAGCTTAAAAAGGTGTCAAAATATGAGGAGCATGAAACGGTCTGAAAAATAGGAGGAGCATGAAGCAGTGTTGAAAAACATGAAGGGCCTGAAAAGGTGTCAAAAATATGAAGAGCTTCAAAAGGTGTCAAATATATGACGAGCATGAAACGGTCTGAAAAATAGGAGGAGAATGAAACGGTGTTCAAAAATAAGAAGAGCCTGAAAAGGTGTGAAAAATATGAAGAGCTTCAAAAGGTGTCAAAATATGAGGAGCATGAAACGGTCTGAAAAATAGGAGGAGCATGATGCGGTGTTGAAAAACATGAAGGGCCTGAAAAGGTGTCAAAAATATGAAGAGCTTCAAAAGGTGTCAAATATATGAGGAGCATGAAACGGTCTGAAAAATAGGAGGAGCATGAAGTGGTGATGAAAAACATGAAGAGCCTGAAAAGGTGTGAAAAATATGAAGAACTTCCAAAATTGTGAAAATATGAGGAGAATGAAACGGTCTGAAAAATAGGAGGAGCATGAAACGGTCTGAAAAATAGGAGGATCATGAAACGGTGTTCAAAAACATGAAGAGCCTGAAAAGGTGTGAAAAATATGAAGAGCTTCCAAAATTGTCAAAATATGACGAGAATGAAACTGTCTGAAAAATAGGAAGAGCATGAAACGGTTTGAAAAATAGGAGGAGCATGAAACGCTGTTGAAAAACATGAAGAGCCTGAAAAGGTTTGAAAAATAGGTGGAGCTTCAAAAGGTGTGAAAAATATGAGGAGCATGAAAGGGTCTGAAAAATAGGAGGAGCATGAAACGGTGTTGAAAAACTTGAAGAGCCTGAAAACGTGTGAAAAATAAGAGGAGCTTCAAATGGTGTGAAAAATATGAAGAGCTTCAAAACGTGTAAAAAATATGAGGAGCATGAAACGGTCTGAAAAATAGGAGGAGCATGAAGCGGTTGACAATAACATGAAGAGCCTGAAAAGGTGTGAAAAATATGAAGAGCTTCAAAACGTGTCAAAAATATGAGGAGCATGAAACTGTCTGAGAAATAGGAGAAGCATAAAGCGGTTGTCAAAAACATGAAGATCCTGAAAAGGTGTGAAAAGTATGAAGAGCTTCAAAAGTTGTCAAAAATATGAGGATCATGAAATGGTCTGAAAAATATGAGGAGCATGAAGCGGTGTTGACAAACATGAAGAGCCTGAAAAGGTGTGAGAAATATGAGGAGCTTCAAAAGGTGTAAAAAATATGAGGAGCATGAATCAGTCTGAAAATTAGGAGAAGCATGAAATGGTGTTCAAAAACATGAAGAGCCTGAAAAGGTGTGAAAAATAGGAGGAGCTTCAAAAGGTGTCAAAATATGAGGAGCAGGAAACGGTCTGAAAAATAGGAGGAGCCTGAAGTGCTGTTCAAAAATATGAAGAGCCTGAAAAGGTGTGAAAAATATGAAGAGCTTCAAAAGTTGTGAAAAATATGAAGAGTTTGAAAAGATGTGAAAAATATGTGGAGCTTCAAAAGGTGTCAAATATATGAGGAAAATGAAATGGTCTGAAAAATAGAGGAGCATGATGCGGTGTTAAAAAACATGAAGAGCCTGAAAAGGTGTGAAAAATATGAAGAGCTTCAAAAGGTGTCAAAATTTGAGGAGCATGAAACGGTCTGAAATATAGGAGGAGCATGAAGCGGAGTTGAAAAACATGAAGAGCCTGAAAACGTGTGAAAAATATGAAGAGCTTCAAAAGGTGTGAAATATATGAAGAGCTTCAAAAGGTGTCAAAAATGAGATGAGCATGAAACGGTCTGAAAAAAACGAGGAGCATGAAGCGGTGTTGAAAAACATGAACAGCCTGAAAAGGTGTGAAAAACATGAAGAGCTTCAAAAGGTGTCAAAAATATGAGGAGCATGAAACGGTCTGAAAAATAGGAGGAGCATGAAGCGGTGTTGCAAAGATGAAGAGCATGAAAAGGTGTGAAAATAATGAAGAGTTTCAAAAGGTGTCAAAAATATGAGGAGAATGAAAAGGTCTCAAAAATAGGAGGAGCATGAAGCGGTGTTGAAAAACATGAAGAGCATGAAAAGGAGTGCAAAATATGGAGAGCTTCAAAATGTGTAAAAATATGTGGAGCAGGAAACGGTCTGAAAAATAGGAGGAGCATAAAGCGGTGTTGAAAAACATGAAGCGCCTGACATTGTGTGAAAAATATGAAAAGCTTCAAAAGGTGTCAAATATATGAAGAGCATGAAACCTTCTGAAAAATTTGAGGAGCATGAAGCTGGGTTGAAAAACATGAAGAGCCTGAAAAGGTGTGAAAAATATGAAGAGCTTCAAAAGGTGTCAGAAATATGAGGAGCATGAAACGGTCTGAAAAATAGGAGGAGCATGAAGCTGTGTTGAAAAACATGAAGAGTCTGAAAAGGTGTGAAATATATGAAGAGCTTCAAAAGGCGTGAAAAATATGTGGAGCATGAAACGTTCTGAAAAATAGGAGGAGCATTAAGCGGTGTTGAAAAATATGACGACGCTGAAAAGGTGTGAAAAATATGAAGAGCTTCAAAAGGTGTCAAAAATGAGATGAGCATGAAACGGTCTGAAAAATAGGAGGAGCATGAAGTGGTGTTGAAAAAAATGAAGAGCCTGAGAAGGTGTGAAAAATATGAAGAGTTTCAAAAGATGTGAATAATATGAAGAGCTTCAAAAGGTGTCAAAAATATGAGGAGCATGACACGGTCTGAAAAATAGGAGGAGAATGAAACGGTGTTCAAAAAGAAGAAGAGCCTGAAAAGGTTTGAAAAATATGAAGAGCTTAAAAAGGTGTCAAAATATGAGGAGCATGAAACGGTCTGAAAAATAGGAGGAGCATGAAGCGGTGTTGAAAAACATGAAGAGCATGAAAAGGAGTGCAAAATATGGAGAGCTTCAAAATGTGTAAAAATATGTGGAGCAGGAAACGGTCTGAAAAATAGGAGGAGCATAAAGCGGTGTTGAAAAACATGAAGCGCCTGACATTGTGTGAAAAATATGAAAAGCTTCAAAAGGTGTCAAATATATGAAGAGCATGAAACCTTCTGAAAAATTTGAGGAGCATGAAGCTGGGTTGAAAAACATGAAGAGCCTGAAAAGGTGTGAAAAATATGAAGAGCTTCAAAAGGTGTCAGAAATATGAGGAGCATGAAACGGTCTGAAAAATAGGAGGAGCATGAAGCTGTGTTGAAAAACATGAAGAGTCTGAAAAGGTGTGAAATATATGAAGAGCTTCAAAAGGCGTGAAAAATATGTGGAGCATGAAACGTTCTGAAAAATAGGAGGAGCATTAAGCGGTGTTGAAAAATATGACGACGCTGAAAAGGTGTGAAAAATATGAAGAGCTTCAAAAGGTGTCAAAAATGAGATGAGCATGAAACGGTCTGAAAAATAGGAGGAGCATGAAGTGGTGTTGAAAAAAATGAAGAGCCTGAGAAGGTGTGAAAAATATGAAGAGTTTCAAAAGATGTGAATAATATGAAGAGCTTCAAAAGGTGTCAAAAATATGAGGAGCATGACACGGTCTGAAAAATAGGAGGAGAATGAAACGGTGTTCAAAAAGAAGAAGAGCCTGAAAAGGTTTGAAAAATATGAAGAGCTTAAAAAGGTGTCAAAATATGAGGAGCATGAAACGGTCTGAAAAATAGGAGGAGCATGAAGCGGTGTTGAAAAACATGAAGGGCCTGAAAAGGTGTCAAAAATATGAAGAGCTTCAAAAGGTGTCAAATATATGACGAGCATGAAACGGTCTGAAAAATAGGAGGAGAATGAAACGGTGTTCAAAAATAAGAAGAGCCTGAAAAGGTGTGAAAAATATGAAGAGCTTCAAAAGGTGTCAAAATATGAGGAGCATGAAACGGTCTGAAAAATAGGAGGAGCATGATGCGGTGTTGAAAAACATGAAGGGCCTGAAAAGGTGTCAAAAATATGAAGAGCTTCAAAAGGTGTCAAATATATGAGGAGCATGAAACGGTCTGAAAAATAGGAGGATCATGAAGTGGTGATGAAAAACATGAAGAGCCTGAAAAGGTGTGAAAAATATGAAGAGCTTCCAAAATTGTGAAAATATGAGGAGAATGAAACGGTCTGAAAAATAGGAGGAGCATGAAACGGTCTGAAAAATAGGAGGATCATGAAACGGTGTTCAAAAACATGAAGAGCCTGAAAAGGTGTGAAAAATATGAAGAGCTTCCAAAATTGTCAAAATATGACGAGAATGAAACTGTCTGAAAAATAGGAAGAGCATGAAACGGTTTGAAAAATAGGAGGAGCATGAAACGCTGTTGAAAAACATGAAGAGCCTGAAAAGGTTTGAAAAATAGGTGGAGCTTCAAAAGGTGTGAAAAATATGAGGAGCATGAAACGGTCTGAAAAATAGGAGGAGCATGAAACGGTGTTGAAAAACTTGAAGAGCCTGAAAACGTGTGAAAAATAAGAGGAGCTTCAAATGGTGTGAAAAATATGAAGAGCTTCAAAACGTGTCAAAAATATGAGGAGCATGAAACGGTCTGAAAAATAGGAGGAGCATGAAGCGGTTGACAATAACATGAAGAGCCTGAAAAGGTGTGAAAAATATGAAGAGCTTCAAAAGATGTAAAAAATATGAGGAGCATGAAGCGGTGTTGAAAAAAATGAAGAGCATGAAAATGTGTGAAATATATGAAGAGCTTCAAAAGGTGTCAAAAATATGAGGAGCCCTAAATGGTCTGAAAAATAGGAGGAGCATGAAGCGGTGTTGAAAAACGTGAAGAGCCTGAAAAGTTGTGAAAAATATGAAGAGCTTCAAAAGATGTCAAAATTAACGGGAGCATGAAACGGTCTGAAAAATAGGAGGAGCATGAAGCGGTGTTGAAAAACATGAAGATCCTGAAAAGGTATGAAAACTATGAAGAGCTTCAAAAGGTATGAAAAATATGAAGAGCATCAAAAGGTGTCAAAACGAGATGAGCATGAAATGGTCTGAAAAATAGGAGGAGCATGAAGTGGTGTTCAAAAAAATGAAGAGCCTGAAAAGGTGTGAAATATATGAAGAGCTTCAAAAGGTGTCAAAATTATGAGGAGCATGAAACGGGCTGAAAAATAGGAGGAGCATGTAGCGGTGTTCAAAAACATGAAGAGCCTGAAAAGGTGTGAAAAATATGAAGAGCTTCAAAAGGTGTCTAAAATATGAGGAGCATGAAACAGTCTGAAATATAGGAGGAGCATGAAACGGTGTTCAAAAACATGAAGAGACTGAAAAGGTGTGAAAAATATGATGAGCTTCAAAAGGTGTCAAAAATATGAGGCGCATGAAACGGTCTGAAAAATAGGAGGAGCAAGAAGCGGTGTTGAAAAAGATTAAGAGCCTGAAAACGTTTGAAAAATATGAAGAGCTTCAAAAGGTTTGGAAAATATGAAGAGCTTCAAAATGTGTCAAAAGCGAGATGAGTATGAAACGGTATGAAAAATAGGAGGAGCATGAAGTGGTGTTGAAAAACATGAAGAGCCTGAAAATGTGTGAAATATATGAAGAGCTTCAAAATGTGTCAGAAATGAGAGAAGCATGAAACGGTCTGAAAAATAGGATGAGCAAGAAGGGGTGTTGAAAAACATGAAGAGCCTGAAAACGTTTGAGAAATATGAAGAGCTTCAAAAGCTGTGAAAAATATGAAGAGCTTCAAAAGTTGTTAAAAATGAGATGAGCATGACACAGTTTGAAAAATAGGAGGAGCATGAAATCGTGTTCAAAAACATGAAGAGCCTGAAAATGTGGGTAAAAGATGAAGAGCTTCAAAAGGTGTGAAATACATGAGGAGCATGAATCGGTCTGAAAAATAGGAGGAGCATGAAGTAGTGTTTAAAAACATGAAGAGACTGAATAGGTGTGAAAAATATGAAGAGCTTCAAAAGGTGTCAAAATATGAGGAGGATGAAACGGTCTGAAATATAGGAGGAGCAGGAATCGGTTTTGAAAAACATGAAGAGCCTGAAAATGTGTGAAAAATATGAAGATCTTCAAAACGTGTCAAAATATGAGGAGCATGAAACGGTCTGAAAAACATGAGGATCATGAAGCGGTGTTGAAAAACATGGGGAGCCTGCAAAGGTGTGAAAAATATGAAGAGCTTCAAAAGGTTGGAAATACATGAGGAGCATGAAACGGTCTGGAAAATAGGAAGAGCATTAAGCGGTGTTGAAAAACAGGAAGAGCCTGAAAAGGTGGATAAAATATGAAGAGCTTCAAAAGTTGTCAAAAATATGAGGAGCATGAAACGGTCTGAAAAATAGGAGAAGCATGAAGTGGTGTTGAATAACATGAAGAGCCCGAAAACGTGTGAAAAATATGAAGAGCTTCAAAAGTTGTGAAAAATATGAAGAGCATCAAAAGATGATAAAAATGAGATGAGCATGAAACGGTCTGAAAAATATGAGGAGCATGAAGCGGTGTTGGAAATCATGAAGAGTCTGAAAAGGTGTGAAATATATTAAGAGCTTCAAAAGGTGTCAAAAATATGAGGAGCATGAAACGGTCTGAAAAATAGGAGGAGCATGAAGCGGTGTTGAAAAACATGAAGAACCTGAAAAGGTGTGAAAAATCTGAAGAGCTTCAAAAGGTGTCAAAACTATGAGGAGCATGAAACGGTCTGAAAATAGGAGGAGCATGAAAGGGTGTTCAAATGCATGAAGAGCCTGAAAAGGTGTGAAAAATATGAAGAGCTTCAAAAGGTGTAAAATACTTGAGGAACATGAAACGGTCTGGAAAATAGGATGAGCATGAAGTTGTGTTGAAAAACATGAAGTGACTTAAAAGGTGTGAAAAATATGAAGAGGTTCAAAAGGTGTGAAAAATATGACGAGTATGATACGGTCTGAAAAATAGGAGGAGCATGAAGCTCTGTTCAAAAACATGAAGATCCTGAAAAGTTGTGAAAAATATGAAAAGCTTCAAAAGTTGTCAAAAATATGAGGAGCATGAAACATTCTGAAAAATAGGAGGATCATGAAGCGGTGTTCAAAATCATGAAGAGGCTGAAAAGGTGTGAAAAATATGAAGAGCTTCCAAAGGTGTCAAAAATATGAGGAGCATGAAACCTTTTGAAAAATAGGAGGAGCATGAAGCGGTGTTGAAAAACATGAAGAGGCTGAAAAGGTGTGAAAAATATGAAGAGCTTCAAAAGGTGTCAAAAATATGAGGAGCATGAAACATTCTGAAAAATAGCAGGAGCATGAAGCGGTGTTAAAAAACATGAAGAGCCTGAAAAGGTGTGAAAAATATGAAGAGCTTCAAAAGGTGTCAAAAATATGAGGAGCATGAACCGGTCTGAAAAATAGGAGGAGCATGAAGCGGTGTTCAAAAACATGAAGAGCCTGAAAAGTTGTGAAAAATATGAAGAGCTTCAAACGGTTGGAAATACATGAGGAGCATGAAACGGTCTGAAAAATAGGAGGAGCATGAAACCGTGTTCAAAAACATGAAGAGCCTGAAAAGTTGTGAAAAATATGAAGAGCTTCAAACGGTTGGAAATACATGAGGAGCATGAAACGGTGTTGAAAAACATGAAGAGCCTGAAAATGTGTGAAAAATATGAAGAGCTTCAAAAGGTGTGGAAATATGACGAGCTTCAAAATGTGTCAAAAGCGAGATGAGTATGAAACGGTCTGAAAAATAGGAGGAGCATGAAGTGGTGTTGAAAAACATGAAGAGCCTGTAAAAGTGTGAAATATATGAAGAGCTTCAAAATGTGTCAGAAATGAGAGAAGCATGAAACGGTCTGAAAACTAGGATGAGCAAGAAGGGGTGTTGAAAAGCATGAAGAGCCTGAAAACGTTTGAGAAATATGAAGAGCTTCAAAAGCTGTGAAAAATATGAAGAGCTTCAAAATCTGTAAAAAATGAGATGAGCATGAAACGGTGTGAAAAATAGGAGGAGCATGAAGTGGTGTTGAAAAACATGAAGAGCCTGAAAAGGTGTGAAAAATATGAAGAGCCTCAAAAGGTGTGAAATACATGAGGAGCATGAAACGGTCTGAAAAATAGGAGGAGCATGAAGCGGTGTTCAAAAACATGAAGAGCCTGAAAAGCTGTGAAAAATATGAAGAGCCTGAAAAGGTGTGAAAAATATGAGGAGCTTCAAAAGGTGTCAAAAATATGAGGAGCATGAAACCTTTTGAAAAATAGGAGGAGCATGAAGCGGTGTTGAAAAACATGAAGAGCCTGAAAAGGTGTGAAAAATATGAAGAGCTTCAAAAGGTGTGACAAATATGAGGAGCATGAAACGGTCTGAAAAATAAGAGAAGCAAGAAGCGGTGTTGAAAAACATGAAGAGCTTCAAAAGTTGTGAAAAATATGAAAAATTTCAAAAGCTGTCAAAAATGAGATGAGTTGAAACGGTCTGAAAAATAGGCGGAGCATGAAACGGTCTGAAAAATAGGAGGAGCATGAAGCGGTGTTGAAAAACATGAAGAGCCTGAAATGGCGTCAAAATTAGGAAGAGGTTCAAAATGTGTTAAAAATATGAGGAGCATGAAACGGTCTGAAAAATAGGAGGAGCATGAAATGGTGTTCAAAAAGATGAAGAGCCTGAATAGGTGTGAAAAATATGAAGAGCCTCAAAAGGTGTGAAATACATGAGGAGCATGAAACGGTCTGAAAAATAGAAGGAGCATGAAGTTGTATTGAGAAACTTGAAGAGCCTGAAAAGGTGTGAAAAATATGAAGAGCTTGAAAAGGTTTCAAAAATATGAGGAACATGAAACAATCTGAAAAATAGGAGGAGCATGAAGCGGTGTTGAAAATCATGAAGAGCCTGAAAAGGTGTTAAAAATTTGAAGAGCTTCAAAAGGTGTAAAATACATGAGGAGAATGAAACCTTCTGAAAAATAGGAGGAGCATGAAGTGGTGTTCAAAAACATGAAGAGTCTGAAAAGATGTGAAATATATGAAGAGCTTCAAAGGTTGTCAGAAATATGAGGAGCTTGAAACGGTCTGAAAAATAGGAGGAGCATGAAGCTGTGTTCAAAAACATGAAGAGCCTGAAAAGGTGTGAAAAATATGAAGAGCTTCAAAAGGTGTCAAAAATGAGATGAGCATGAAGCGGTCTGAAAAATAGGAGGAGCATGAAGTGGCGTTGAAAAACATGAAGAGCCTGAAAAGGTGTGAAAAATATAAAGAGCTTCAAAAGTTGTGAAATGCATGAGGAGCATGAAACAGTCTGAAAAATAGGAGGAGCATGAAGTGGTGTTCAAAAACATGAAGAGTCTGAAAAGATGTGAAATATATGAAGAGCTTCAAAGGTTGTCAGAAATATGAGGAGCTTGAAACGGTCTGAAAAATAGGAGGAGCATGAAGCTGTGTTCAAGAACATGAAGAGCCTGAAAAGCTTCGAAAAACATGAAGAGCCTGAAAAGGTGTGAAAAATATGAAGAGCTTCAAAAGGTGTCAAAAATATGAGGATCATGAAACGGTCTGAAAAATAGGAGGAACACAAGTGGTGTTCAAAAACATGAAGAGCCTGAAAAGGTGTGAAAAATATGAAGAGCTTCAAAAGGTGTCAGAAATATGAGGAGCATGAAACGGTCTGAAAAATAGGAGGAGCATGAAGCTGTGTTGAAAAACATGAAGAGCCTGAAAAGGTGTGAAATATATGAAGAGCTTCAAAAGGCGTGAAAAATATGTGGAGCATGAAACGTTCTGAAAAATAGGAGGAGCATTAAGCGGTGTTGAAAAATATGACGACGCTGAAAAGGTGTGAAAAATATGAAGAGCTTCAAAAGGTGTCAAAAATGAGATGAGCATGAAACGGTCTGAAAAATAGGAGGAGCATGAAGTGGTGTTGAAAAAAATGAAGAGCCTGAGAAGGTGTGAAAAATATGAAGAGTTTCAAAAGATGTGAATAATATGAAGAGCTTCAAAAGGTGTCAAAAATATGAGGAGCATGACACGGTCTGAAAAATAGGAGGAGAATGAAACGGTGTTCAAAAAGAAGAAGAGCCTGAAAAGGTTTGAAAAATATGAAGAGCTTAAAAAGGTGTCAAAATATGAGGAGCATGAAATGGTCTGAAAAATAGGAGGAGCATGAAGCGGTGTTGAAAAACATGAAGGGCCTGAAAAGGTGTCAAAAATATGAAGAGCTTCAAAAGGTGTCAAATATATGACGAGCATGAAACGGTCTGAAAAATAGGAGGAGAATGAAACGGTGTTCAAAAATAAGAAGAGCCTGAAAAGGTGTGAAAAATATGAAGAGCTTCAAAAGGTGTCAAAATATGAGGAGCATGAAACGGTCTGAAAAATAGGAGGAGCATGATGCGGTGTTGAAAAACATGAAGGGCCTGAAAAGGTGTCAAAAATATGAAGAGCTTCAAAAGGTGTCAAATATATGAGGAGCATGAAACGGTCTGAAAAATAGGAGGATCATGAAGTGGTGATGAAAAACATGAAGAGCCTGAAAAGGTGTGAAAAATATGAAGAGCTTCCAAAATTGTGAAAATATGAGGAGAATGAAACGGTCTGAAAAATAGGAGGAGCATGAAACGGTCTGAAAAATAGGAGGATCATGAAACGGTGTTCAAAAACATGAAGAGCCTGAAAAGGTGTGAAAAATATGAAGAGCTTCCAAAATTGTCAAAATATGACGAGAATGAAACTGTCTGAAAAATAGGAAGAGCATGAAACGGTTTGAAAAATAGGAGGAGCATGAAACGCTGTTGAAAAACATGAAGAGCCTGAAAAGGTTTGAAAAATAGGTGGAGCTTCAAAAGGTGTGAAAAATATGAGGAGCATGAAACGGTCTGAAAAATAGGAGGAGCATGAAACGGTGTTGAAAAACTTGAAGAGCCTGAAAACGTGTGAAAAATAAGAGGAGCTTCAAATGGTGTGAAAAATATGAAGAGCTTCAAAACGTGTCAAAAATATGAGGAGCATGAAACGGTCTGAAAAATAGGAGGAGCATGAAGCGGTTGACAATAACATGAAGAGCCTGAAAAGGTGTGAAAAATATGAAGAGCTTCAAAAGATGTAAAAAATATGAGGAGCATGAAGCGGTGTTGAAAAAAATGAAGAGCATGAAAATGTGTGAAATATATGAAGAGCTTCAAAAGGTGTCAAAAATATGAGGAGCCCTAAATGGTCTGAAAAATAGGAGGAGCATGAAGCGGTGTTGAAAAACGTGAAGAGCCTGAAAAGTTGTGAAAAATATGAAGAGCTTCAAAAGATGTCAAAATTAACGGGAGCATGAAACGGTCTGAAAAATAGGAGGAGCATGAAGCGGTGTTGAAAAACATGAAGATCCTGAAAAGGTATGAAAACTATGAAGAGCTTCAAAAGGTATGAAAAATATGAAGAGCATCAAAAGGTGTCAAAACGAGATGAGCATGAAATGGTCTGAAAAATAGGAGGAGCATGAAGTGGTGTTCAAAAAAATGAAGAGCCTGAAAAGGTGTGAAATATATGAAGAGCTTCAAAAGGTGTCAAAATTATGAGGAGCATGAAACGGGCTGAAAAATAGGAGGAGCATGTAGCGGTGTTCAAAAACATGAAGAGCCTGAAAAGGTGTGAAAAATATGAAGAGCTTCAAAAGGTGTCTAAAATATGAGGAGCATGAAACAGTCTGAAATATAGGAGGAGCATGAAACGGTGTTCAAAAACATGAAGAGACTGAAAAGGTGTGAAAAATATGATGAGCTTCAAAAGGTGTCAAAAATATGAGGCGCATGAAACGGTCTGAAAAATAGGAGGAGCAAGAAGCGGTGTTGAAAAAGATTAAGAGCCTGAAAACGTTTGAAAAATATGAAGAGCTTCAAAAGGTTTGGAAAATATGAAGAGCTTCAAAATGTGTCAAAAGCGAGATGAGTATGAAACGGTATGAAAAATAGGAGGAGCATGAAGTGGTGTTGAAAAACATGAAGAGCCTGAAAATGTGTGAAATATATGAAGAGCTTCAAAATGTGTCAGAAATGAGAGAAGCATGAAACGGTCTGAAAAATAGGATGAGCAAGAAGGGGTGTTGAAAAACATGAAGAGCCTGAAAACGTTTGAGAAATATGAAGAGCTTCAAAAGCTGTGAAAAATATGAAGAGCTTCAAAAGTTGTTAAAAATGAGATGAGCATGACACAGTTTGAAAAATAGGAGGAGCATGAAATCGTGTTCAAAAACATGAAGAGCCTGAAAATGTGGGTAAAAGATGAAGAGCTTCAAAAGGTGTGAAATACATGAGGAGCATGAATCGGTCTGAAAAATAGGAGGAGCATGAAGTAGTGTTTAAAAACATGAAGAGACTGAATAGGTGTGAAAAATATGAAGAGCTTCAAAAGGTGTCAAAATATGAGGAGGATGAAACGGTCTGAAATATAGGAGGAGCAGGAATCGGTTTTGAAAAACATGAAGAGCCTGAAAATGTGTGAAAAATATGAAGATCTTCAAAACGTGTCAAAATATGAGGAGCATGAAACGGTCTGAAAAACATGAGGATCATGAAGCGGTGTTGAAAAACATGGGGAGCCTGCAAAGGTGTGAAAAATATGAAGAGCTTCAAAAGGTTGGAAATACATGAGGAGCATGAAACGGTCTGGAAAATAGGAAGAGCATTAAGCGGTGTTGAAAAACAGGAAGAGCCTGAAAAGGTGGATAAAATATGAAGAGCTTCAAAAGTTGTCAAAAATATGAGGAGCATGAAACGGTCTGAAAAATAGGAGAAGCATGAAGTGGTGTTGAATAACATGAAGAGCCCGAAAACGTGTGAAAAATATGAAGAGCTTCAAAAGTTGTGAAAAATATGAAGAGCATCAAAAGATGATAAAAATGAGATGAGCATGAAACGGTCTGAAAAATATGAGGAGCATGAAGCGGTGTTGGAAATCATGAAGAGTCTGAAAAGGTGTGAAATATATTAAGAGCTTCAAAAGGTGTCAAAAATATGAGGAGCATGAAACGGTCTGAAAAATAGGAGGAGCATGAAGCGGTGTTGAAAAACATGAAGAACCTGAAAAGGTGTGAAAAATCTGAAGAGCTTCAAAAGGTGTCAAAACTATGAGGAGCATGAAACGGTCTGAAAATAGGAGGAGCATGAAAGGGTGTTCAAATGCATGAAGAGCCTGAAAAGGTGTGAAAAATATGAAGAGCTTCAAAAGGTGTAAAATACTTGAGGAACATGAAACGGTCTGGAAAATAGGATGAGCATGAAGTTGTGTTGAAAAACATGAAGTGACTTAAAAGGTGTGAAAAATATGAAGAGGTTCAAAAGGTGTGAAAAATATGACGAGTATGATACGGTCTGAAAAATAGGAGGAGCATGAAGCTCTGTTCAAAAACATGAAGATCCTGAAAAGTTGTGAAAAATATGAAAAGCTTCAAAAGTTGTCAAAAATATGAGGAGCATGAAACATTCTGAAAAATAGGAGGATCATGAAGCGGTGTTCAAAATCATGAAGAGGCTGAAAAGGTGTGAAAAATATGAAGAGCTTCCAAAGGTGTCAAAAATATGAGGAGCATGAAACCTTTTGAAAAATAGGAGGAGCATGAAGCGGTGTTGAAAAACATGAAGAGGCTGAAAAGGTGTGAAAAATATGAAGAGCTTCAAAAGGTGTCAAAAATATGAGGAGCATGAAACATTCTGAAAAATAGCAGGAGCATGAAGCGGTGTTAAAAAACATGAAGAGCCTGAAAAGGTGTGAAAAATATGAAGAGCTTCAAAAGGTGTCAAAAATATGAGGAGCATGAACCGGTCTGAAAAATAGGAGGAGCATGAAGCGGTGTTCAAAAACATGAAGAGCCTGAAAAGTTGTGAAAAATATGAAGAGCTTCAAACGGTTGGAAATACATGAGGAGCATGAAACGGTCTGAAAAATAGGAGGAGCATGAAACCGTGTTCAAAAACATGAAGAGCCTGAAAAGTTGTGAAAAATATGAAGAGCTTCAAACGGTTGGAAATACATGAGGAGCATGAAACGGTGTTGAAAAACATGAAGAGCCTGAAAATGTGTGAAAAATATGAAGAGCTTCAAAAGGTGTGGAAATATGACGAGCTTCAAAATGTGTCAAAAGCGAGATGAGTATGAAACGGTCTGAAAAATAGGAGGAGCATGAAGTGGTGTTGAAAAACATGAAGAGCCTGTAAAAGTGTGAAATATATGAAGAGCTTCAAAATGTGTCAGAAATGAGAGAAGCATGAAACGGTCTGAAAACTAGGATGAGCAAGAAGGGGTGTTGAAAAGCATGAAGAGCCTGAAAAGGTTTGAGAAATATGAAGAGCTTCAAAAGCTGTGAAAAATATGAAGAGCTTCAAAATCTGTAAAAAATGAGATGAGCATGAAACGGTGTGAAAAATAGGAGGAGCATGAAGTGGTGTTGAAAAACATGAAGAGCCTGAAAAGGTGTGAAAAATATGAAGAGCCTCAAAAGGTGTGAAATACATGAGGAGCATGAAACGGTCTGAAAAATAGGAGGAGCATGAAGCGGTGTTCAAAAACATGAAGAGCCTGAAAAGCTGTGAAAAATATGAAGAGCCTGAAAAGGTGTGAAAAATATGAGGAGCTTCAAAAGGTGTCAAAAATATGAGGAGCATGAAACCTTTTGAAAAATAGGAGGAGCATGAAGCGGTGTTGAAAAACATGAAGAGCCTGAAAAGGTGTGAAAAATATGAAGAGCTTCAAAAGGTGTGACAAATATGAGGAGCATGAAACGGTCTGAAAAATAAGAGAAGCAAGAAGCGGTGTTGAAAAACATGAAGAGCTTCAAAAGTTGTGAAAAATATGAAAAATTTCAAAAGCTGTCAAAAATGAGATGAGTTGAAACGGTCTGAAAAATAGGCGGAGCATGAAACGGTCTGAAAAATAGGAGGAGCATGAAGCGGTGTTGAAAAACATGAAGAGCCTGAAATGGCGTCAAAATTAGGAAGAGGTTCAAAATGTGTTAAAAATATGAGGAGCATGAAACGGTCTGAAAAATAGGAGGAGCATGAAATGGTGTTCAAAAAGATGAAGAGCCTGAATAGGTGTGAAAAATATGAAGAGCCTCAAAAGGTGTGAAATACATGAGGAGCATGAAACGGTCTGAAAAATAGAAGGAGCATGAAGTTGTATTGAGAAACTTGAAGAGCCTGAAAAGGTGTGAAAAATATGAAGAGCTTGAAAAGGTTTCAAAAATATGAGGAACATGAAACAATCTGAAAAATAGGAGGAGCATGAAGCGGTGTTGAAAATCATGAAGAGCCTGAAAAGGTGTTAAAAATTTGAAGAGCTTCAAAAGGTGTAAAATACATGAGGAGAATGAAACGGTCTGAAAAATAGGAGGAGCATGAAGTGGTGTTCAAAAACATGAAGAGTCTGAAAAGATGTGAAATATATGAAGAGCTTCAAAGGTTGTCAGAAATATGAGGAGCTTGAAACGGTCTGAAAAATAGGAGGAGCATGAAGCTGTGTTCAAAAACATGAAGAGCCTGAAAAGGTGTGAAAAATATGAAGAGCTTCAAAAGGTGTCAAAAATGAGATGAGCATGAAGCGGTCTGAAAAATAGGAGGAGCATGAAGTGGCGTTGAAAAACATGAAGAGCCTGAAAAGGTGTGAAAAATATAAAGAGCTTCAAAAGTTGTGAAATGCATGAGGAGCATGAAACAGTCTGAAAAATAGGAGGAGCATGAAGTGGTGTTCAAAAACATGAAGAGTCTGAAAAGATGTGAAATATATGAAGAGCTTCAAAGGTTGTCAGAAATATGAGGAGCTTGAAACGGTCTGAAAAATAGGAGGAGCATGAAGCTGTGTTCAAGAACATGAAGAGCCTGAAAAGCTTCGAAAAACATGAAGAGCCTGAAAAGGTGTGAAAAATATGAAGAGCTTCAAAAGGTGTCAAAAATATGAGGATCATGAAACGGTCTGAAAAATAGGAGGAACACAAGTGGTGTTCAAAAACATGAAGAGCCTGAAAAGGTGTGAAAAATCTGAAGAGATTCAAAAGGTGTCAAAAATATGAGGAGCATGAATCGGTGTGGAAAAACATGAAGAGCCTGAAAACGTGTGAAAAATATGAAGAGCTTCAAAAGGTGTCAAAAATATGAGGAGCATGAAATGGTCTGAAAAATAGGAGAAGCATGAAGCGGTGTTGAAAAACATGAAGAACATGAAAAGGTGTGAAAAATATGAAGACCTTCAAAAGGTGTCAAAAATATGAGGAGCATGAAACGGTCTGAAAAATAGGAGCAGCATGAAGCGGTGTAATAAACATGAAGAGCCTGAAAAGGTGTGAAAAATATGAAGAGCTTCAAAAGTTGTGAAAAAAATGAAGAGCTTCAAAATGTGTCAAAAATATGAGGAGCATGAAAAGATCTGAAAAATAGGAGCAGCATGAAACGGTGTTCAAAGACATGAAGAGCCTGAAAAGGTGTAAAAAATATGAAGAGCTTCAAAACGTGTCAAAAATATGAGGAGCATGAAACGATCTGAAAAATAGGATGAGTAAGAAGCGGTGTTGAAAAAAATGAAGAGCCTGAAAACGTATGAAAAATATGAAGAGCTTCAAAAGGTGTGGAAAATATGAAGAGCTTCAAAATGTGTCAAAAGTGAGATGAGCATGAAACGGTCTGAAAAATAGGAGGAGCATGAGGGGTGTTGAAAAACATGAAGAGCCTGAAAATGTGTGAAATATATGAAGAGCTTCAAAAGTTGTCAGAAAAGATAGAAACATGAAACGGTATGAAAAATAGGATGAGCCAGAAGGGGTGTTGAAAAACATGAAGAGCCTGAAAACGTGTGAAAAAAAAGAAGAGCTTCAAAAGATGTGGTAAAATATGACGAGCTTCAAAAGGTGTCAAAAAAGAGATGAGCATGAAACGGTCTGAAAAATAGGAGGAGCATGAAGCGGTGTTGAAAAACATGAAGAACCTGAAAAGCTGTGAGAAATATGAAGAGCTTCAAATGGTGTCAAAAATATGAGGAGCATGAAACGGTCTGAAAAATAGGAGGAGCATGAAGCGGTGTTGAAAAACATGAAGTACCTGAAAAGCTGTGAGAAATATGAAGAGCTTCAAATGGTGTCAAAAATATGAGGAGCATGAAACGGTCTGAAAAATAGGAGGAGCATGAAGCGGTGTTCAAAAACATGAAGAGCCTGAAAAGGTTTGAAATATATGAAGAGTTTCAAAAGGTGTCAAAAATATGAGGAGCATGAAACGGTCTGAAAAATAGGAGGAGCATGAAGCGGTGTTGAAAAACATGAAGAGCCTGAAAAGGTTTGAAATATATGAAGAGTTTCAAAAGGTGTCAAAAATATGAGGAGCTTGAATCGGTCTGAAAAATAGGAGGAGCATGAAGCGGTGTGCAAAAACATGAAGAGCCTGAAAGATGTGAAAAATATGAAGAGCTTCAAAAGGTGTCAAAAATATGAGAAGCATGAAACTGTCTGAAAAATAGGAGGAGCAGGAAGCGATTTTCAAAAACATGAAGAGCCTGAAAACGTGTGAAAAATATGAAGAGCTTCAAAAGGTGTGAAATACATGAGGAGCATTAAACGGTCTGAAAAATAGGAGGAGCATGAAGCGGTGTTCAAAAACAGGAAGAGCCTGAAAAGTTGTGAAAAATATGAAGAGTTTCAAAAGGTGTCAAAAATAAGAGGAGCATGAAACGGGCTGAGAAATAGGAGGAGCATGAAGCGGTGTTCAAAAACATGAAAAGCCTGAAAATGTGTGAAATATATGAAGAGCTTCAAAAGGTGTCAAAAATGAGATGAGCATCAAACGGTCTGAAAAATAGGAGGAGCATGAAGTGGTGTTGAAAAAAAAGAAGAGACTGAAAAGGTGTGAAATATATGAAGAGCTTCAAAAGGTGTCAAAAATATGAGGAGAAAGAAAGGGTCTGAAAAATAGGAGGAGCATGAAGCTGTGTTGAGAAACATGAAGAGCCTGAAAAGGTGTGAAAAATATGAAGAGCTTCTAAAGTTGTCAAAAATATGAGGAGCATGAAACGGTCTGAAAAATAGATGTGGCATGAAATGGTGTTGAAAAACATGAAGAGAGTGAAAAGGTGTGAAAAATATGAAGAGCTTCAAAAGGTGTGAAATACATGAGGAGCATGAAACGAGCTGAAAAATAGAAGCATGAAGTGGTGTGGAAAAACATGAAGAGCCTGAAAAGGTGTGAAAAATCTGGAGAGCTTCAAAAGGAGTGAAATACATTAGGAGCATGAAACTCTCTGAAAAATAGGAGGAGCATGAAGCGGTGTTCAAAAACATGAAGAGCCTGAAAAGGTGTGAAAAATATGAAGAGCTTCAAAAGGTGTTAAAAATATGAGGAGCATGAAACAGTCTGAAAAGTAGGAGGAGCATGAAGCTGTGTTCAAAAATATGAAGAGCCTGAAAAGGTGTGAAAAATATGAAGAGCTTCAAAAGGTGTGAAATACATTAGGAGCATGAAACTCTCTGAAAAATAGGAGGAGCATGAAACGGTGTTGAAAAACATGAAGAGCCTGGAATGGTGGGAAAAATATGAAGAGCCTCAAAACGTGTCAAAATATGAGGGGCATGAAACGGTCTGAAAAATAGGAGGAGCATGAAACGGTGATCAAAAATATGAAGAGGCTGAAAATGTGTGAATAATATTTAGAGCTTCAAAAGGTGTGAAATATACGAAGAACTTCAAAATGTGTCAAAAATATGAGGAGCATGAAACGGTCTGAAAACTAGAAGGAGCATGAAGGGGTGTTGAAAAACATGAAGAGCCTGAAAAGGTGTGAAAAACATGAAGAGATCGAAAAGGTGTGAAATATATGAAGAGCTTCAAAAGGTGTCAAAAATATGTGGAGCATGAAACGGTCTGAAAAATAGGAGGTGCATGAAGCGATGTTCAAAAACATGAAGATCCTGAAAAGGTGTGAAATAAATGAAGAGCTTCAAAAGGTGTCAAAAATGTGAGGAGCATGAAACGGTCTGAAATATAGGAGGAGCATGAAGCGGTGTTGAAAAGCATGAAGAGCCTGAAAAGTTGTGAAATATATGAAGAGCTTCAAAAGGTGTCAAAAATATTAGGAGCATGAATCAGTCTGAAAAACAGGAGGAGCATGAAGCGGTCTTGAAGGACATGAAGAGCCTGAAAAGGTGTGAAAAGTATGAAGACCTTCAAAAAAGTGTCAAAAATATGAGGAGCATGAAACGGTCTAAAAAATAGAGGAGCATGAAGCAGTGTTGAAAAACTTGAAGAGCCTGAAAAGGTGTGAAAAATAGGAGGAGCTTCAAAATGTGTCAAAAATATGAGGAGCATGAAACCGTCTGAAAAATAGGAGGAGCATGAAGTCGTGTTGAAAAATATGAATAGCCTGAAAAGGTGTGACAAATATGAAGAGTTTCAAAGGTGTCAAAAATATGAGGAGCATGAAACGGTCTGAAAAATAGGAGGAGCATGAAACGGTGTTCAAAAACATGAAGAGCCAGAAAAGGTGTGAAAAATATGAAAGCTTCAAAAGGTGTCATAAATATGAGGAGCATGAAACGGTCTGAAAAATAGGAGGAGCATGAAACGGTATTCAAAAACATGAAGAGTCTGTAAAGGTGTGAAAAATATGAAGAGCTTCAAAAGGTGTCACAAATATGAGGAGCATGAAACGGTATGAAAAATAGGAGGAGAATGAGGCGGTGTTGAAAAACATGAAGGGCCTGAAAATGTGTGAAATATATGAAGAGCTTCAAAAAGTGTCAAAAATATGTGGAGCATGAAACGGTCTGAAAATAGGAGGAGCATGAAGCGGTTTCAAAAACTTGAAGAGCCTGAATCGTGTGAAAAATATGAAGAGCTTCAAAAGGTGTGAAAAATATTAAGAGCTTCAAAAGATGTCAAAAATGAGATGAGCATGAAACGGTCTGAAAAATAGGAGGAGCATGAAGTGGTGTTCAGAAAAATGACGAGCCTGAAAAGGTGTGAAATATATGAAGAGCTTCAAAAGGTGTCAAAAATATGAGGAGCATGAAACGGTCTGAAAAAGAGGAGGAGCATGAAGCGGTGTTGAAAAACATGAAGAGCCTGAAAAAGTGTGAGAAATATGAAGAGCTTCAAAAGGTGTCAAAAATATGAAGAGCTTCAAAAGGTGTCAAAAATGAGATGAGCATGAAGTCGTCTGAAAAATATGTGGAGGATGAAGTCGTGTTGAAAAAGATGAAGAGCCTGAAAAGGTGTGAAATATCTGAAGAGCTTCAACAAGTGTCAAAAATATGAGGAGCATGAAACGGTCTGAAAAAGAGGAGGATCATGAAGCGGTGTTGAAAAACATGAACAGCCTGAAAAGGTGTGAAAAATATGAAGAGCCTCTAAAGGTGTCAAAAATATGAGGAGCATGAAACGATCTGAAACGTAGGAGCAGCATGAAATGATGTTCAAAAACCTGAAGAGCCTGAAAAGGAGTTGAATAATATGAAGAGCTTCAAAAGGTGTGAAATACATGAGGAGCATGAAACGGTCTGAAAATAGGAGGAGCATGATGCGCTGTTCAAAAACATGTGGAGCCTGAAAAGGAGTGAAAAATATGAAGAGCTTCAAAAGGTGTCAAAAAAAAGAGGAGCATGAAACGACCTGAAAAATAGGAGGAGTATGAAGCATTGTTCAAAAACATGAAGAGCCTGAAAAGGTGTGAAATATATGAAGAGCTTCAAAAGGTGTCAAAAATATGAGGAGCATGTAACAGTCTGAAAAATAGGAGGAGCATGAAGCGGTGTTCAAAAACATGAAGTGCCTGAAAAGATGTGAAAAATATGAAGAGCTTCAAAAGGTGTCAAACATAAGAAGAGCTTGAAACGGTCTAAAAAACAGGAGGAGCATGAAGTGTTGTTGAAAAACATGAAGAGCCTGAAAAAGTGTGAAAAATATGAAGAGCTTCAAAAGGTGTCAAATATATGAAGAGCTTCAAAAGGTGTCAAAAATGAGATGAGCATGAAACGGTCTGAAAAATAGGAGGAGCAAGAAGTGGTGTTCAAAAAAATGAAGAGCCTGAGAAGGTGTGAAATATATCAAGAGCTTCAAAAGGTGTCAAAAATATGAGGAGCATGAAACGGTCTAAAAAATGGGAGGAGCATGAAGCGGTGTTAAAAAACATGCAGAGCCTGAAAAGGTGTGAAAAATATGAAGAACTAGAAAAGGTGTTAAATATATGAGGAGCTTGAAACGGTCTAAAAAATAGGAGGAGCATGAAGTGTTGTTGAAAAACATGAAGAGCATGAAAAAGTGTGAAAAATATGAAGAGCTTCAAAAGGTATGAAATATATGAGGAGTATGAAACGGTCTTGAAAATAGGAGGAGCATGAAGCGGTGTTAAAAAACATGAAGAGGTTTAAAAGGTGTGAAATATATGAAGAGCTTCAAAAGGTGTGAAAAATATGAGGAGCATGAAACCGTCTGAAAAATAGGAGAAGCATGAAGCGGTGTTCAAAAACAAGAAGAGCCTGAAAATGTGTGAAAAATATGAAGAGCTTCAAAATGTGTCAAAAATAGGAAGAGCATGAAGCGGTGTTCAAAAACATGAAGAGCCTGAAAAGGTTTGAAAAATATGAAGAGCTTCAAAATGTGTCAAAAATGTGAGGAGCATGAAACGGTCTGAAAATTAGGAGCAGCAAGAAGCGGTATTGAAAAACCTGAAGAGCCTGAAAAAGTGTGGAAAATATGAAGAGCTTCAAAAGCTTGGAAAAATATTAAGAGTTTGACAAGATGTTAAAAATGAGATGAGCATGAAACGGTCTGAAAAATAGGGGGAGCATGAAGTTGTGTTGAAAAATATGAAGAGCCTGAAAATGTGTGAAATATTTGAAAAGCTTCAAAATGTGTCAGAAAGGAGAGGAGCATGAAACGATCTGAAAAATAGGAGGAGCATGAATCGGTGTTGAAAAACATGAAGAGCCTGAAATTAAGTGAAAAATATGAAGAGCTTCAAATGGTGTCAAAAATATAAGGAGCATGAAATGGTCTGAAATATAGGAGGAGCATGAAACGGTGTTCAAAAACATGAAGAGCCTGAAAAGTTGTGAAAAATATGAAGAGCATCAAAAGGTGTGAAAAATATGAAGAACTTCAAAAGGTGTGAAAATTATGAGGAGCTTCAAAAGGTGTCCAAAATATGATGAGCATGGAACGGTCTGAAAAATTGGGGGAGCATGAAACGGTGTTGAAAAACATGAAGAGCCTGAAAAGGTGTGAACATTATGAAGAGCTTCCAAAGGTGTGAAATACATGAGGAGCATGGAACGGTCTGAAAAATAGGAGGAGCATGAAGCGGTGTTGAAAAACATGAAGAGCCTCAAATGCTGTAAAATATGAACAGCGTCAAAATGTGTTAAAACTATGAGGAGCATGAAACGGTTTGAAAAACAGGAGCAGCATGAAGTGGTGCTCAAAAACATGAAGAACCTGAAAAGGTGTGAAACATACGAAGAGCTTCAAAAGGTGTGAAATACATGAGGAGCATGAAACGGTCTGAAAATTAGGAACAGTTTGAAACTGTGTTCAAAAACATGAAGAGCCTGAAAAGGTGTGAATAATATGAAGAGCTTCAAAAGGTGTAAAAAATATGAGGAGCTTCAAAAGGTGTCAAATATATTAGGAGCATGAAACGGTCTGAAAAAGAGGAGGAGCATAAAGCTGTGATGAAAAACATGAAGAACGTGAAAACGTGTGAGAAATATGAAGAGCTTCAAAAGGTGTCAAAAATATGAGGAGCATGACACGGTCTGAAAATTAGGAACAGGATGAAACTGTGTTCAAAATCATGAAGAGCCTGAAAAGGTGTGAACAATGTGAAGAGCTTCAAAAGGTGTCAAAAATATGAGGAGCATGAAACGGTCTGAAAAATAGGACGAGCATGAAGTGGTGTTGAAAAACATGAAGAGGCTGAAAAGGTGTGAAAAATATGAAGAGCTTCTAAAGGTGTCAAAAATATGAGGAGCATGAAACGGTCTGAAAAATAGATGTGGCATGAAATGGTGTTGAAAAACATGAAGAGAGTGAAAAGGTGTGAAAAATATGAAGAGCTTCAAAAGGTGTGAAATACATGAGGAGCATGAAACGAGCTGAAAAATAGAAGCATGAAGTGGTGTGGAAAAACATGAAGAGCCTGAAAAGGTGTGAAAAATATGAAGAGCTTCAAAAGGAGTGAAATACATTAGGAGCATGAAACTCTCTGAAAAATAGGAGGAGCATGAAGTGGTGTTGAAAAACATGAAGAGCCTGAAAAGGTGTGAAAAATATGAAGAGCTTTAAAAGGTGTGAAATACATGAGGAGCATGAACGGTCTGAAAAATAGGAGGAGCATGAAACCGTGTTCAAAAACATGAAGAGCCTGAAAAGGTGGGTAAAATATGAAGAGCTTCAAAAGGTGTCAAAAATATGAGGAGCATGAAACGGTCTGAAAAATAGGAGGAGCATTAAACGGTGTTCAAAAACATGAAGAGCCTGAAATGGTGTGAAATATGAAGAGCTTCAAAAGGTGTCAAAAATAGGAGGAGCATGAAACAGTCTGAAAAATAGGAGGAGCATGAAGCGGTGTAAAAAACATGAAGAGCCTGAAAAGGTGTGAAAAATAGGAAGAGCTTCAAAGATGTGAAAAAAATGAAGAGCTTCAAAATGTGTCAAAAATATGAGGAGCATGAAAAGATCTGAAAAATAGGAGCAGCATGAAACGGTGTTGAAAGACAAGAAGAGCATGAAAATGTGTGAAAAATATGAAGATCTTCAAAACGTGTCAAAATATGAGGAGCATGAAACGGTCTGAAAAACAGGAGGATCATGAAGCCGGGTTGAAAAACATGGGGAGGCTGCAAAGGTGTGAAAAATATGAAGAGCATCAAAAGGTGTGAAAAATATGAGGAGCTTCAAAAGGTGTGAAAAATATGAGGAGCATGAAACGGTCTGAAAAATAGGAGGAGCATGAAGCGTTGTTGAAAAACATGAAGGGCCTGAAAATGCATGAAAAATATGAAGAGCTTCAAAAGGTGTGAAAAATATGAGGGGCAAGAAACGGTCTGAAAAATAGGAGGAGCATGAAGCTTTGTTGAAAAACAGGAAGAGCCTGAAAAGGTGTGAAATATATGAAGAGCTTCAAAAGGTGTCAAAAATGAGATGAGCATGAAACGGTCTGAAAAATAGGAGGAGCATGAAGTGGTGTTCAGAAAAATGACGAGACTGAAAAGGTGTGAAGTATATGAAGAGCTTCAAAAGGTGTCAAAAATATGTGGAGCATGAAACGGTCTGAAAATAGGAGGAGCATGAAGCGGTTTCAAAAACTTGAAGAGCCTGAAACGTGTGAAAAATATGAAGAGCTTCAAAAGGTGTGAAAAATATTAAGAGCTTCAAAAGATGTCAAAAATGAGATGAGCATGAAACGGTCTGAAAAATAGGAGGAGCATGAAGTGGTGTTCAGAAAAATGACGAGCCTGAAAATGTGTGAAATATATGAAGAGCTTCAAAAGGTGTCAAAAATATGAGGAGCATGAAACGGTCTGAAAAAGAGGAGGAGCATGAAGCGGTGTTGAAAAACATGAAGAGCCTGAAAAAGTGTGAGAAATATGAAGAGCTTCAAAAGGTGTCAAAAATATGAAGAGCTTCAAAAGGTGTCAAAAATGAGATGAGCATGAAGTCGTCTGAAAAATATGTGGAGGATGAAGTCGTGTTGAAAAAGATGAAGAGCCTGAAAAGGTGTGAAATATCTGAAGAGCTTCAACAAGTGTCAAAAATATGAGGAGCATGAAACGGTCTGAAAAAGAGGAGGATCATGAAGCGGTGTTGAAAAACATGAACAGCCTGAAAAGGTGTGAAAAATATGAAGAGCCTCTAAAGGTGTCAAAAATATGAGGAGCATGAAACGATCTGAAAAGTAGGAGCAGCATGAAATGATGTTCAAAAACCTGAAGAGCCTGAAAAGGAGTTGAATAATATGAAGAGCTTCAAAAGGTGTGAAATACATGAGGAGCATGAAACGGTCTGAAAATAGGAGGAGCATGATGCGCTGTTCAAAAACATGTGGAGCCTGAAAAGGAGTGAAAAATATGAAGAGCTTCAAAAGGTGTCAAAAAAAAGAGGAGCATGAAACGACCTGAAAAATAGGAGGAGTATGAAGCATTGTTCAAAAACATGAAGAGCCTGAAAAGGTGTGAAATATATGAAGAGCTTCAAAAGGTGTCAAAAATATGAGGAGCATGTAACAGTCTGAAAAATAGGAGGAGCATGAAGCGGTGTTCAAAAACATGAAGTGCCTGAAAAGATGTGAAAAATATGAAGAGCTTCAAAAGGTGTCAAACATAAGAGGAGCTTGAAACGGTCTAAAAAACAGGAGGAGCATGAAGTGTTGTTGAAAAACATGAAGAGCCTGAAAAAGTGTGAAAAATATGAAGAGCTTCAAAAGGTGTCAAATATATGAAGAGCTTCAAAAGGTGTCAAAAATGAGATGAGCATGAAACGGTCTGAAAAATAGGAGGAGCAAGAAGTGGTGTTCAAAAAAATGAAGAGCCTGAGAAGGTGTGAAATATATCAAGAGCTTCAAAAGGTGTCAAAAATATGAGGAGCATGAAACGGTCTAAAAAATGGGAGGAGCATGAAGCGGTGTTAAAAAACATGCAGAGCCTGAAAAGGTGTGAAAAATATGAAGAACTAGAAAAGGTGTTAAATATATGAGGAGCTTGAAACGGTCTAAAAAATAGGAGGAGCATGAAGTGTTGTTGAAAAACATGAAGAGCATGAAAAAGTGTGAAAAATATGAAGAGCTTCAAAAGGTATGAAATATATGAGGAGTATGAAACGGTCTTGAAAATAGGAGGAGCATGAAGCGGTGTTAAAAAACATGAAGAGGTTTAAAAGGTGTGAAATATATGAAGAGCTTCAAAAGGTGTGAAAAATATGAGGAGCATGAAACCGTCTGAAAAATAGGAGAAGCATGAAGCGGTGTTCAAAAACAAGAAGAGCCTGAAAATGTGTGAAAAATATGAAGAGCTTCAAAATGTGTCAAAAATAGGAAGAGCATGAAGCGGTGTTCAAAAACATGAAGAGCCTGAAAAGGTTTGAAAAATATGAAGAGCTTCAAAATGTGTCAAAAATGTGAGGAGCATGAAACGGTCTGAAAATTAGGAGCAGCAAGAAGCGGTATTGAAAAACCTGAAGAGCCTGAAAAAGTGTGGAAAATATGAAGAGCTTCAAAAGCTTGGAAAAATATTAAGAGTTTGACAAGATGTTAAAAATGAGATGAGCATGAAACGGTCTGAAAAATAGGGGGAGCATGAAGTTGTGTTGAAAAATATGAAGAGCCTGAAAATGTGTGAAATATTTGAAAAGCTTCAAAATGTGTCAGAAAGGAGAGGAGCATGAAACGATCTGAAAAATAGGAGGAGCATGAATCGGTGTTGAAAAACATGAAGAGCCTGAAATTAAGTGAAAAATATGAAGAGCTTCAAATGGTGTCAAAAATATAAGGAGCATGAAATGGTCTGAAATATAGGAGGAGCATGAAACGGTGTTCAAAAACATGAAGAGCCTGAAAAGTTGTGAAAAATATGAAGAGCATCAAAAGGTGTGAAAAATATGAAGAACTTCAAAAGGTGTGAAAATTATGAGGAGCTTCAAAAGGTGTCCAAAATATGATGAGCATGGAACGGTCTGAAAAATTGGGGGAGCATGAAACGGTGTTGAAAAACATGAAGAGCCTGAAAAGGTGTGAATATTATGAAGAGCTTCCAAAGGTGTGAAATACATGAGGAGCATGGAACGGTCTGAAAAATAGGAGGAGCATGAAGCGGTGTTGAAAAACATGAAGAGCCTCAAATGCTGTAAAATATGAACAGCGTCAAAATGTGTTAAAACTATGAGGAGCATGAAACGGTTTGAAAAACAGGAGCAGCATGAAGTGGTGCTCAAAAACATGAAGAACCTGAAAAGGTGTGAAACATACGAAGAGCTTCAAAAGGTGTGAAATACATGAGGAGCATGAAACGGTCTGAAAATTAGGAACAGTTTGAAACTGTGTTCAAAAACATGAAGAGCCTGAAAAGGTGTGAATAATATGAAGAGCTTCAAAAGGTGTAAAAAATATGAGGAGCTTCAAAAGGTGTCAAATATATTAGGAGCATGAAACGGTCTGAAAAAGAGGAGGAGCATAAAGCTGTGATGAAAAACATGAAGAACGTGAAAACGTGTGAGAAATATGAAGAGCTTCAAAAGGTGTCAAAAATATGAGGAGCATGACACGGTCTGAAAATTAGGAACAGGATGAAACTGTGTTCAAAATCATGAAGAGCCTGAAAAGGTGTGAACAATGTGAAGAGCTTCAAAAGGTGTCAAAAATATGAGGAGCATGAAACGGTCTGAAAAATAGGACGAGCATGAAGTGGTGTTGAAAAACATGAAGAGGCTGAAAAGGTGTGAAAAATATGAAGAGCTTCTAAAGGTGTCAAAAATATGAGGAGCATGAAACGGTCTGAAAAATAGATGTGGCATGAAATGGTGTTGAAAAACATGAAGAGAGTGAAAAGGTGTGAAAAATATGAAGAGCTTCAAAAGGTGTGAAATACATGAGGAGCATGAAACGAGCTGAAAAATAGAAGCATGAAGTGGTGTGGAAAAACATGAAGAGCCTGAAAAGGTGTGAAAAATATGAAGAGCTTCAAAAGGAGTGAAATACATTAGGAGCATGAAACTCTCTGAAAAATAGGAGGAGCATGAAGTGGTGTTGAAAAACATGAAGAGCCTGAAAAGGTGTGAAAAATATGAAGAGCTTTAAAAGGTGTGAAATACATGAGGAGCATGAACGGTCTGAAAAATAGGAGGAGCATGAAACCGTGTTCAAAAACATGAAGAGCCTGAAAAGGTGGGTAAAATATGAAGAGCTTCAAAAGGTGTCAAAAATATGAGGAGCATGAAACGGTCTGAAAAATAGGAGGAGCATTAAACGGTGTTCAAAAACATGAAGAGCCTGAAATGGTGTGAAATATGAAGAGCTTCAAAGGTGTCAAAAATAGGAGGAGCATGAAACAGTCTGAAAAATAGGAGGAGCATGAAGCGGTGTAAAAAACATGAAGAGCCTGAAAAGGTGTGAAAAATAGGAAGAGCTTCAAAGATGTGAAAAAAATGAAGAGCTTCAAAATGTGTCAAAAGTATGAGGAGCATGAAAAGATCTGAAAAATAGGAGCAGCATGAAACGGTGTTGAAAGACAAGAAGAGCATGAAAATGTGTGAAAAATATGAAGATCTTCAAAACGTGTCAAAATATGAGGAGCATGAAACGGTCTGAAAAACAGGAGGATCATGAAGCCGGGTTGAAAAACATGGGGAGGCTGCAAAGGTGTGAAAAATATGAAGAGCTTCAAAAGGTGTGAAAAATATGAGGAGCTTCAAAAGGTGTGAAAAATATGAGGAGCATGAAACGGTCTGAAAAATAGGAGGAGCATGAAGCGTTGTTGAAAAACATGAAGGGCCTGAAAATGCATGAAAAATATGAAGAGCTTCAAAAGGTGTGAAAAATATGAGGGGCAAGAAACGGTCTGAAAAATAGGAGGAGCATGAAGCTTTGTTGAAAAACAGGAAGAGCCTGAAAAGGTGTGAAATATATGAAGAGCTTCAAAAGGTGTCAAAAATATGAGGAGCATGAAACGGTCTGAAAAATAAGAGGAGCATGAAGTGGCATTGAAAAACATGAAGAGACTGAAAAGGTGTGAAAAATATGAAGAGCTTCAAAAGGGGTCAAAAATATAAAGAGCATGAAACGGTCTGTAAAATAGGAGGTTCATGAAGCGGTGTTCAAAATCATGAAGAGCCTGAAAACGTGTGAAAAATATGAAGAGCTTCAAAAGGTGTCAAAAATATGACGAGCATGAAACCCTCTTAAAAATAGGAGGAGAATGAAGCGGTGTTCAAAAACATGAAGAGCCTGAAAAGGTGTGCAAAATATGAAGAGCTTCAAATGGTGTCAAAAATATGAGAAGCATGAAACGGTGTGAAAGATAGGAGGAGCCTGAAACGGTGATCAGAAACATGAAGAGCCTGAAACGTTGTGAAAAATATGAAGAGCTTCAAAATGTGTGAAATTCATGAGAAGCATGAAAAGTTTTGAAAATTACGAGAAGCATGAAGTGGTGTGGAAAAACATGAAGAACCTGAAAAGGTGTGAAAAATATGAAGAGTTTCAAAAGGTGTCAAAAATATGAAGAGCATGAAACGGTCTGAAAATTCGGAGGAACATGTGCAGTGTTGAAAAACATGAGGAGCCTGAAAAGGTGTGAAAATTATGAAGAGCTTCAAATGGTGTCAAAAATATGAGAAGCATGAAACGGTGTGAAAGATAGGAGGAGCCTGAAACGGTGATCAGAAACATGAAGAGCCTGAAAGGTTGTGAAAAATATGAAGAGCTTCAAAATGTGTGAAATTCATGAGAAGCATGAAATGGTTTGAAAATTACGAGAAGCATGAAGTGGTGTGGAAAAACATGAAGAGCCTGAAAAGGTGTGAAAAATATGAAGAGCTTGAAAAGGTGTGAAATACATGAGGAGCATGAAACTCTCTGAAAAATAGGAGGAGCATGAAGTGGTGTTCAAAAACATGAAGAGTCTGAAAAGGTGTGAAAAATATGAAGAGCTTCAATAGGTGTGAAAAATATGAGGAGCAGTATACGGTGTGAAAAATAGGAGAAGCATGAAGCGGTGTTCAAAAACATGAAGAGCCTGAAAAGGTGTGAAAAATATGAAAAGTTTGAAAAGGTGTCAAAAATGAGATGAGCATGAAACGGTCTGAAAAATTGGAGGAGCATGAAGTGGTGTTGAAAAACATGAAGAGCCTGGAAAGTTGTGAAAAATATGAAGAGATTCTAAAGGTTTTAAAAATGAGATGAGCATGAAACGGTCTGAAAAATAGGAGGAGCATGAAGTGGTGGTGCAAAACAAGAAGAGCCTGAAAATGCATGAAAAATATGAAGAGGTTCAAAAGGTGTGAAATACATGAGGTGCATGAAACTCTCTGAAAAATAGGAGGAGCATGAAGCGGTGTTCAAAAACATGAAGAGCCTGAAATGTTGTGAAAATTTGAAAAGCTTCAAAAGGTGTCAAAAATGAGATGAGCATGAAACTGTCTGAAAAATAGGAGGACCATGAAGTTGTGTTGAAAAACATGAAGAGCCTGAAAAGGAGTGAAAAATATGAAGAGCTTCAATAAGTGTCAAAAATATGAGGAGCATGAAACGGTCTGAAAAAGAGGAGGAGCATGAAACGGTGATCAAAAACATGAAGAGTCTGAAAAGCTGTGAAAAATATGAAGAGCTTCAAAAGGTGTGAAAAATATGAGGAGCATGAAAGGTCTGAAAAATAGGACGAGCATGAAGTGGTGCTAAAACACATGAAGAGCCTGAAAAGTTGTGAAATAATGAAGAGCTTCTAAAGGTGTCAAAAATATGAGGACGATGAAACGGTCTGAAAAATAGGAGGAGCATGAAGTGTTGTTGAAAAACCTGAAGAGCCTGAAAACGTGTGAAAAATATGAAGAGCTTCAAAATGTGTCAAAAATATGAGGAGCATGAAACGGTCTGGAAAATAGGAGGAGCATGAAGCGGTGTTCAAAAACATGAAGAGTCTGAAAAGGTGTGAAAAATATGAAGAGCTTCAAAAGGTGTCAAAACTATTAGGGGCATGAAACGGTCTGAAAAATACGAGGAGCATGAAGTGGTGTTGAAAAACATGAAGAGCCTGAAAAGGTGTGAAAATTATGAAGAGCTTCAAAAGGTGTCAAAAATATGAGGAGCATGAAACGGTCTGAAAAATAGGAGAAGCGTGAAGCTGTGTTCAAAAACATGAAGAGCCTGAAAAGGTGTGAAAAATATGAAGAGCTTCAAAAGGTGTGAAAAATATGAGGAGCATGAAAAGGTCTGAAAAAGAGAAGAAGCATGAAATGGTGTTCAAAAACATGAAGAGCCTGAAAAGGTGTGAAATATATGAAGAGCTTCAAAAATGTGAAAAATATGAAGAGCTTCAAAAGGTGTGAAATATATGAAGAGTTTCAAAGGGTGTTAAAAATTAGAAGAGCATGAAACGGTCTGAAAAATAGGAGGAGCATGAAGTGGTGTTGAAAACATGAAGAGCCTGAAAAGGTGTGAAAAATATAAAGAGCTTCAAAAGGTGTGAATTACATGAGGAGCATGAAAAAGCCTGAAAAAAAGGAGGAGCATAAGGCGGTGTTGAAAAACATGAAGAGCCTGAAAAGGTGTGAAAAATATGAAGAGCTTCAAAAGGTGTCAAAAATACGAGGAGCATGAAACGGTCTGAAAAATAGGAGGAGCATGAAGCGTTGTTCAAAAACGTGAAGAGCCTGAAAAGGTGTGAAAAATATGAAGAGCTTCAAAACGTGTCAAAAATATGAGGAGCATGAAACGGTCGGAAAAATAGAAGCAGCATGAAGCGGTGTTCAAAAACATGAAGAGCCTGAAAAGGTGTGAAAAATATGAAGAGCTTCAAAAGGTGTCAAAAATATGAGGAGCAAGAAATGGTCTGAAAAATAGAAGGAGCATGAAACGGTCTTCAAAAACATGAAGAGCCTGAAAAGGTGTGAAAAATATGAAGAGCTTCAAAAGGTGTCAAAAATGTGAGGAGCATGAAACAATCTGAAAAATAGGAGGAGCATAAAGCGGTGTTCAAAAACATGAAGAGCCTGAAATGGTGTGAAAAATATGAAGAGATTCAAAACGTGTCAAAAATATGAGGAGCATGAAACGGTCTGAAAAAAGGAAGAGCAAGAAAGGGTGTTGAAAAACATGAAGAGACTGAAAACGTGTGAAAAATATGAAGAGCTTCCAAAGATGTGAAAAATATGAAGAGCTTCAAAAGGTGTCAAAAATGAGATGAGCATGAAGTGGTCTGAAAAATACGAGGAGCATGAAGGTGTGTTGAAAATCATGAAAAGCCTGAAAAGGCATGAAAAATATGAAGAGCTTCAAAAGATGTGAAAAATATGAAGAGCATCAAAAGATGTCAAAATGAGATGAGCATGAAACGGTCTGAAAAATAGGAGGAGCATGAAGTGGTGTTGAAAAAAATGAAAAGCCTGAAATGGTGTGAAATATATGAAGAGCTTCAAAATGTGTTAAAAATATGAGGAGAAAGAAACGGTCTGCAAAATAGGAGGAGCATGAAATGGTGTTCAAAAAAACGAAGAGCATGAAAAGCTGTGAGAAATATGTAGTGCTTCAAAAGGTGTGAAAAATATGAGGAGCATGAAATGGTCTGAAAAATAGGAGGAGCATGAAGCGGTGTTCAAAAACATGAGGAGCCTGAAAAGGTGTGAAAAATATGAAGAGCTTCAAAAGGTGTGAAATAAATGAGGAGCATGAAAAGGTCTGAAATATAGGAGGAGCATGAAGCGGTATTCAAAAACATGAAGAGCCTGAAAATGTGTTAAAAATATGAAGAGCTTCTAAAGGTGTCAAAAATATGAGGAGCATGAAACGGTCTGAAAAACAGGAGTAGCATGAAGTGGTGTTGAATAACATCAAGAGCCTGAAAAGGTGTGAAAAATATGAAGAGCATCAAAAGGTGTTAAAAATATGAAGAGCATGAAACGGTCTGAAAATTTGGAGGATCATGAGCGGTGTTCAAAAACATGAAGAGCCTGAAAAGGTGTCAAAAATATGAAGAGCTTCAAATGGTGTCAAAAATATGAGAAGAATGAAACAGTCTGAAAGATAGATGCGGCATGAAATGGTGTTGAAAAACATGAAGAGCCTGAAAAGATGTGAAAAATATGAAGAGCTTCAAAAGGTGTGAAATACATGAGGACCATGAAACGGGCTGAAAAATAGAAGCATGAAGTGGTGTGGAAATACATGAAGAGCCTGAAAAGGTGTGAAAAATATGAAGAGCTTCAAAAGGAGTGAAATATATTAGGAGCATGAAACTCTCTGAAAAATAGGAGGAGGATGAAGCGGTGTTCAAAAACATGAAGAGCCTAAAAAGTTGTGAAAAATATGAAAAGCTTCAAAAGGTGTCAAAAATGAGATGAGCATGAAACGGTCTGAAAAATAGGAGGATCATGAAACGGTGTTGAAAAACATGAAGAGCCTGAAACGTTGTGAAAAATATGAAGAGCTTCAAAGTGTGTGAAATTCATGAGAAGCATGAAAAGGTTTGAAAAATACGAGAAGCATGAAGTGGTGTGGAAAAACATGAAGAACCTGAAAAGGTGTGAAAAATATGAAGAGTTTCAAAAGGTGTCAAAAATATGAAGAGCATGAAACGGTCTGAAAATTCGGAGGATCATGAGCAGTGTTCAAAAACATGAGGAGCATGAAAAGATGTGAAAAATATGAAGAGCTTCAATAGGTGTGAAAAATATGAGGAGCAGTATACGGTGTGAAAAATAGGAGAAGCATGAAGCGGTGTTCAAAAATATGAAGAGCCTGATAAGGTTTGAAAAATATGAAAAGTTTGAAAAGGTGTCAAAAATGAGATGAGCATGAAACGGTCTGAAAAATAGGAGGAGCATGAAGCGGTGTTGAAAAACATGAAGAGCCTGAAAAGGTGTGAAAAGTATGAAGAGATTCTAAAGGTTGCAAAAATGAGATGAGCATGAAACGATCTGAAAAATAGGAGGAGCATGAAGTGGTGGTGCAAAACATGAAGAGCCTGAAAATGCGTGAAAAATATGAAGAGGTTCAAAAGGTGTGAAATACATGAGGTGCATGAAACTCTCTGAAAAATAGGAGGAGCATGAAACGGTGTTCAAAAACATGAAGAGCCTGAAATGTTGGGAAAAATTTGAAAAGCTTTAAAAGGTGTCAAAAATGAGATGAGCATGAAACTGTCTGAAAAATAGGAGGACCGTGAAGTGGTGTTGAAAAACATGAAGAGCCTGAAAAGGAGTGAAAAATATGAAGAGCTTCAAAATGTGTCAAAAACATGAGGAGCATGAAACGGTCTGGAAAATAGGAGGAGCATGAAGCGGTGTTCAAAAACATGAAGAGTCTGAAAACGCGTGAAAAATATGAAGAACTTCAAAAGGTGTCAAAACTATTAGGGGCATGAAACGGTCTGAAAAATAGGAGGAGCATGAAGTGGTGTTGAAAAACATGAAGAGCCTGAAAAGGTGTGAAAATTATGAAGAGCTTCAAAAGGTGTGAAAAATATGAGGAGCAAGAAAAGGTCTGAAAAATAGAAGCAGCATGAAATGGTGTTGAAAAACATGAAGAGCCTGAAAAGGTGTGAAAAATATGAAGAGCTTCAAAAATGTGAAAAATATGAAGAGCTTCAAAAGGTGTGAAATATATGAAGAGTTTCAAAAGGTGTTAAATATTAGATGAGCATGAAAGGGTCTGAAAAATAGGAGGAGCATGAAGTGGTGTTGAAAAACATGAAGAGCCTGAAAAGGTGTGAAAAATATAAAGAGCTTCAAAACGTGTGAATTACATGAGGAGCATGAAAAAGTCTGAAAAAAAGGAGGAGCATAGGGCGGTGTTGAAAAACATGAAGAGACTGAAAAGGTGTGAAAAATATGAAGAGCTTCAAAAGGTGTCAAAAATATGAGGAGCAAGAAATGGTCTGAAAAATAGAAGGAGCATGAAACGGTCTTCAAAAACATGAAGAGCCTGAAAAGGTGTGAAAAATATGAAGAGCTTCAAAAGCGGTCAAAAATGTGAGGAGCATGAAACGGTCTGAAAAATAGGAGGAGCATGAAGCGGTGTTCAAATACATGACGAGCCTGAAAAGGTGTGAAAAATATGAAGAGCTTCAAAAGGTCTCAAAAATATGAGGAGCATGAAACGGCCTGAAAAATAGAAGCAGCTTGAAACGGTGTTGAAAAATATGAACAGCCTGAAAAGGTGTGAAAAATATGAAGAGCTTCAAAAGGGGTCAAAAATATAAAGAGCATGAAACGGTCTGTAAAATAGGAGGTTCATGAAGCGGTGTTCAAAATCATGAAGAGCCTGAAAACGTGTGAAAAATATGAAAAGCTTTAAAAGGTGTCAAAATTATGAGGAACATGAAACGTTGTGAAAAATAGGAGCATCATGAAACGTTGTTCAAAATCATGAAGAGCCTGCAAAGGTGTGAAAAATATGAAGAGCCTCAAAACGTGTCAAAAATATGAGGAGTAAGAAACTGTCTGAAAAATAGGAGGAGAATGAAACGGTGTTCAAAAACATGAAGAGCCTGAAAAGGTGTGAAAAATGTGAAGAGCTTCAAAAGGTGTCAAGAATATGAAGAGCTTCAAAAGTGTCATATATTAGATGAGCATGAAACGGTCTGAAAAATAGGAGAAGCATGAAGTGGTGATGAAAAATATGAAGAGCCTGAAAAGGTGCGAAATATATGAAGAGTTTCAAAATTGTGAAAAATATGAAGAGCTTCAAAAGGTGTCAAAAATATGAGGAGCATGAAAGGGTCTGAAAAATAGGAGGAGAATGAAACGGTGTTCAAAAACATGAAGAGCCTGAAAAGGTGTGAAAAATATGAAGAGCTTCAAAAGGTGTGAAAAATTTGAGGAGCATGAATCGGTCAGATAAATAGGAGGAGCATGAAGTGGAGTTGAAAAACATGAAGAGCCTGAAAACGTGTGAAAAATATGAAGAGCTTCAAAAGGTGTGAAAAATATGAACAGCTTCAAAAGGTGTAAAAAATGAGATGAGCATGAAGCGGTCTGAAAAATAGGAGGAGCATGAAGTGGTGTTGAAGAACATGAAGTGCCTGAAAAGGTGTGAAATATATAATGAGCTTCAAAAGGTGTGAAAAATATGAGGAGCATGAAACAGTCTGAAGAATAGGAGCAGCATGAAGCGGTGTTCAAAAACATAAAGAGCCTGGAAAGGTGTGAAAAATATGAAAAGCTTAAAAGGAGTGAAAAATATGACGAGCTTCAAAAGGTGTCAAACATATTAGGAGCATGAAACGGTCTGAAAAATAGGAGGATCAAGAAGCGGTGCTGAAAAACATGAAGAGCCTGAAAAGGTGTGAAAAATATGCAGAGCTTCAAAAGGTGTGAAATACATGAGGAGCATGAAACGGTCTGAAAAATAGGAGGAGCATGAAGCGTTGTTGTGAAACATGAACAGCCTGAAAAGGTTTGAAAAATATGAAGAGCTTCAAAAGGTGTCAAAAATATGAGGAGCTTGAAACGGTCTGAAAAATAGGAGCAGCATGAAACGGTGTTCAAAAACATGAAGAGCCTGAAAAGGTGTGAAAAATATGAAGAGCTTCAAAAGGTGTGAAAAATAGGAGGAGCATGAAGCATTGTTGAAAAACATGAAGAGCTTGAAAATGTGTGAAAAATATGAAGAGCTTCAAAAAGTGTCAAAAATATGAGGAGCATGAATCGGTCTGAAAAATTGGAGGAGCATGAAGTGGAGTTAAAAAACATGAAGAGCCTGAAAGCATGTGAAAAATATGAAGAGCTTCAAAAGGTGTGAAAAATATGAACAGCTTCAAAAGGTGTAAAAAATGAGATGAGCATGAAGCGGTCTGAAAAATAGGAGGAACATGAAGTCGTGTTGAAGAACATGAAGTGCCTGAAAAGGTGTGAAATATATAATGAGCTTCAAAAGGTGTGAAAAATATGAGGAGCATGAAACGGTCTGAAAAATATGAGGATCATGAAGCGGTTGTGAAAAACATGAAATGCCTGAAAAAGTGTGAAAAATATGAACAGCTTCAAAAGGTGTGAAAAATATGAGGAGCTTCAACAGGTGTGAACAATATGAGGAGCATGAAACGGTCTGAAAAATAGGAGGAGCATGAAACGGTGTTCAAAAACATGAAGAGCTTGAAAAGGTGTGAAAAATATGAAGAGCTTCAAAAGGTGTGAAAAATATGAGGAGCATGAAACGGTGTGAAAAATAGGAGGAGAATGAAGCCGTGTTCAAAAAAATGAAAAGCCTGAAAAGGTGTGAAAAATATGAAGAGCTTCAAAAGGTGTCAAAAATATGAGGAGCCTGAAACGGTCTGAAAAATAGGAGGAGCATGAAGCGGTGTTCAAAAAAATGAAGAGACTGAAAATGTGTGAAAAATATGAGGAGCTTCAAAAGGTGTCAAATTATGAGGAGCATGAAAAGTTCTGAAAAATAGGAGG
This sequence comes from Dama dama, assembly GCF_033118175.1. Classification (NCBI taxonomy): domain Eukaryota; kingdom Metazoa; phylum Chordata; class Mammalia; order Artiodactyla; family Cervidae; genus Dama; species Dama dama. The sequence goes on along the minus strand of NW_026870920.1, from coordinate 4,891,635 downwards.
AACATAAAACGGTGTTCAAAAACATGAAGGGCCTGAAAACGTGTGAAATATATGAAGAGCTTCAAAAGGTGTGAAAAATATGAAGAGATTCAAAGGTGTCAAAAATATGAGGAGCATTAAACGGTCTGAAAAATAGGAGGAGCATGAAACGGTGTTCAAAAACATGAAGAGCCTGAAAAGGTGTGAAAAATATGAAGAGCTTCAAAAGTTGTCGAAAATATGAGGAGCATGAAACGGTCTGAAAAATAGGAGGAGCATTGAAGCGTTGTTCAAAATCTTGAAGAGCCTGAAAAGGTGTGAAAAATATGAAGAGCTTCAAAAGGTGTCAAAAATATGAGGAGCATGAAACGGTCTGAAAAATAGGAGGAGCATGAAGCAATGTTCAAAAACATGAAGAGCTTCAAAAGGTGTGAAATATATGAAGATCTTCAAAAGGTGTGAAAAATATGATGAGCTTCAAAAGCTGTAAAAAATTAGATGAGCATGAAACGGACTGAAAAATAGGAGGAGCATAAAGTGGTGTTGAAAAACATGAAGAGACTGAAAAAGTGTGAAATATAAGAAGAGCTTCAAAAGGTGTGAAAAATATGAGGAGCTTCAAAAGGTGTCAAAAATATGAGGAGCATGAAATTATCTGAAAAATAGGAGCAGAATGAAACGGTGTTCAAAAACATGAAGAGCCTGAAAAGGTGTGAAAAGTATGAAGAGCTACAAAAGGTGTGAAAAATATGAGGAGAATGAAACGGCCTGAAAAGTAAAAGGAGCATGAAGCGGTGTTCAAAAAAATGAAGAGCCTGAAAAGATGTGAAAAATATGAAGAGCTTCAAAAGTTGTGAAATACATGAGGAGCATGAAACGGTCTGAAAAATAGGAGGAACATAAAAAGCTGTTCAAAAACATGAAGGGCCTGAAAAGGTGTGAAATATATGAAGAGTCTCAAAACGTGTCAAAATATAAGGAGCATGAAACGGTCTGAAAAATAGGAGGAGCATGAAGTGGTGTTGAAAAACATGAAGAGACTGAACACGTGTGAAAAATATGAAGAGCTTCAAAAGGTGTGAAATACATGAGGAGCATGAAACGGTCTGAAAAATAGGAGGAGCATGAAGCGGTGTTTAAAAACATGAAGAGCCTGAAAAGGTGTGAAATATATGAAGAGATTCAAAAGGTGTCAAAAATATGAGGAGCATGAAATGGTCTGAAAAATATGAGGATCATGAAGTGGTTGTGAAAAACATGTAAAGCCTGAAAAGGTGTGAAAAATATGAAGAGCTTCAAAAGTTGTCAAATATATGAGGAGCATGAAACATTCTGAAAAATAGGAGGAGCCTGAAACCATGTTCTAAAACATGAAGAGCCTGAAAAGCTGTGAAAAATATGAAGAGCTTCAAAAGGTGTGAAATACATGAGGAGCATGAAACTGTTTGAGAAATAGGAGCAGAATGAAACGGTGTTGAAAAACATGAAGAGCCTGAAAAGGTGTGAAAAATATGAAGAGCTTCAAAAGGTGTGAAAAATATGAGGAGCATGAAACGGTCTGAAAACGAAGAGGAACAAGAAGCGGTGTTGAAAAAGATTAAGAGCCTGAAAAGATGTGAAAAATATGAAGAGCTTCAAAAGGTGTGGAAAATATGAAGAGCTTCAAAATGTGTCAAAATTGAGATGAGTATGAAACGGTCTGAAAAATAGGAGGGGCATGAAGTGATATTGAAAAACATGAAGATCCTGAAAATCTGTGAAATATATGAAGAGCTTCAAAATGTGTCAGAAATGAGAGAAGCATGAAATGGTCTGAAAAATAGGATGAGCAAGAAGGGGTGTTGAAAAACATGAAGAGCCTGAAAACGTTTGAGAAATATGAAGAGCTTCAAAAGGTGTGAAAAATATGAAGAGCTTCAAAAGCTGTTAAAAATGAGATGAGCATGACACAGTTTGAAAAATAGGAAGAGCATGAAACCGTGTTCAAAAACATGAAGAGCCTAAAAATGTTGAAAAATATGAAGAGCTTCAAAAGGTGTCAAAAATATAAGGAGCATGAGATGCTCTGAAAAATAGGAGGAGCATGAACGGTGTTCAAAAAATGAAGAGCCTGAAAAGTTGTGAAAAATATGATGAGCTTCAAAAGGTGTGAAATACATGAGAAGCATGAAACGGTTTGAAAAATAGAAGGAGCATGAAGCTGTGTCGAAAAACATGAAGAGACTGAAAAGGTGTGAAAAATATGAAGAGCTTCAAAAGGTGTGAAAAATATGAAGAGCTTCAGAAGGTGTCAAAAATGAGATGAGCATGAAACGATTTGAAAAATAGGAGGAGCATGAAGTGGTGTTGAAAAACATGAAGAGCCTGAAAAGGTGTGAAATATATGAAGAGCTTCAAAAGGTGTCAGAAATTAGAGGAGCATGAAACGGTCTGAAAAATAGGAGGAGCATGAAGCGGTGGTGAGAAACATGAAGAGCCTGAAAAGGTATTGAAAAATATGAAGAGCTTCAAAAGGTGTCAAAAATATGAGGAGCCTGAAACGGTCTGAAAAATAGGAGGAACATAAAACGGTGTTCAAAAACATGAAGGGCCTGAAAAGGTGTGAAAAATATGAAGAGCTTCAAAAGGTGTGAAAAATATGAGGAGCATGAAACGGTCTGAAAAAGAAGAGGAGCATGAAGAGGTGTTGAAAAACATTTAGAGACTGAAAACGTGTGAAAAATAAGAAGAGTTTCAAAAGGTGTGAAAAATATGAAGAGATTCAAAGGTGTAAAAAATATGAGGAGCATGAAACGGTCTGAAAAATAGGAGGAGCATGAAACGGTCTGAAAAATAGGAGGAGCATTGAAGCGTTGTTCAAAATCTTGAAGAGCCTGAAAAGGTGTGAAAAATATGAAGAGCTTCAAAAGGTGTCAAAAATATGAGGAGCATGAAACGGTCTGAAAAATAGGAGGAGCATGAAGCAATGTTCAAAAACATGAAGAGCTTCAAAAGGTGTGAAATATATGAAGATCTTCAAAAGGTGTGAAAAATATGATGAGCTTCAAAAGCTGTAAAAAATTAGATGAGCATGAAACGGACTGAAAAATAGGAGGAGCATAAAGTGGTGTTGAAAAACATGAAGAGACTGAAAAAGTGTGAAATATAAGAAGAGCTTCAAAAGGTGTGAAAAATATGAGGAGCTTCAAAAGGTGTCAAAAATATGAGGAGCATGAAATTATCTGAAAAATAGGAGCAGAATGAAACGGTGTTCAAAAACATGAAGAGCCTGAAAAGGTGTGAAAAGTATGAAGAGCTACAAAAGGTGTGAAAAATATGAGGAGAATGAAACGGCCTGAAAAGTAAAAGGAGCATGAAGCGGTGTTCAAAAAAATGAAGAGCCTGAAAAGATGTGAAAAATATGAAGAGCTTCAAAAGTTGTGAAATACATGAGGAGCATGAAACGGTCTGAAAAATAGGAGGAACATAAAAAGCTGTTCAAAAACATGAAGGGCCTGAAAAGGTGTGAAATATATGAAGAGTCTCAAAACGTGTCAAAATATAAGGAGCATGAAACGGTCTGAAAAATAGGAGGAGCATGAAGTGGTGTTGAAAAACATGAAGAGACTGAACACGTGTGAAAAATATGAAGAGCTTCAAAAGGTGTGAAATACATGAGGAGCATGAAACGGTCTGAAAAATAGGAGGAGCATGAAGCGGTGTTTAAAAACATGAAGAGCCTGAAAAGGTGTGAAATATATGAAGAGATTCAAAAGGTGTCAAAAATATGAGGAGCATGAAATGGTCTGAAAAATATGAGGATCATGAAGTGGTTGTGAAAAACATGTAAAGCCTGAAAAGGTGTGAAAAATATGAAGAGCTTCAAAAGTTGTCAAATATATGAGGAGCATGAAACATTCTGAAAAATAGGAGGAGCCTGAAACCATGTTCTAAAACATGAAGAGCCTGAAAAGCTGTGAAAAATATGAAGAGCTTCAAAAGGTGTGAAATACATGAGGAGCATGAAACTGTTTGAGAAATAGGAGCAGAATGAAACGGTGTTGAAAAACATGAAGAGCCTGAAAAGGTGTGAAAAATATGAAGAGCTTCAAAAGGTGTGAAAAATATGAGGAGCATGAAACGGTCTGAAAACGAAGAGGAACAAGAAGCGGTGTTGAAAAAGATTAAGAGCCTGAAAAGATGTGAAAAATATGAAGAGCTTCAAAAGGTGTGGAAAATATGAAGAGCTTCAAAATGTGTCAAAATTGAGATGAGTATGAAACGGTCTGAAAAATAGGAGGGGCATGAAGTGATATTGAAAAACATGAAGATCCTGAAAATCTGTGAAATATATGAAGAGCTTCAAAATGTGTCAGAAATGAGAGAAGCATGAAATGGTCTGAAAAATAGGATGAGCAAGAAGGGGTGTTGAAAAACATGAAGAGCCTGAAAACGTTTGAGAAATATGAAGAGCTTCAAAAGGTGTGAAAAATATGAAGAGCTTCAAAAGCTGTTAAAAATGAGATGAGCATGACACAGTTTGAAAAATAGGAAGAGCATGAAACCGTGTTCAAAAACATGAAGAGCCTAAAAATGTTGAAAAATATGAAGAGCTTCAAAAGGTGTCAAAAATATAAGGAGCATGAGATGCTCTGAAAAATAGGAGGAGCATGAACGGTGTTCAAAAAATGAAGAGCCTGAAAAGTTGTGAAAAATATGATGAGCTTCAAAAGGTGTGAAATACATGAGAAGCATGAAACGGTTTGAAAAATAGAAGGAGCATGAAGCTGTGTCGAAAAACATGAAGAGACTGAAAAGGTGTGAAAAATATGAAGAGCTTCAAAAGGTGTGAAAAATATGAAGAGCTTCAGAAGGTGTCAAAAATGAGATGAGCATGAAACGATTTGAAAAATAGGAGGAGCATGAAGTGGTGTTGAAAAACATGAAGAGCCTGAAAAGGTGTGAAATATATGAAGAGCTTCAAAAGGTGTCAGAAATTAGAGGAGCATGAAACGGTCTGAAAAATAGGAGGAGCATGAAGCGGTGGTGAGAAACATGAAGAGCCTGAAAAGGTATTGAAAAATATGAAGAGCTTCAAAAGGTGTCAAAAATATGAGGAGCCTGAAACGGTCTGAAAAATAGGAGGAACATAAAACGGTGTTCAAAAACATGAAGGGCCTGAAAAGGTGTGAAAAATATGAAGAGCTTCAAAAGGTGTGAAAAATATGAGGAGCATGAAACGGTCTGAAAAAGAAGAGGAGCATGAAGAGGTGTTGAAAAACATTTAGAGACTGAAAACGTGTGAAAAATAAGAAGAGTTTCAAAAGGTGTGAAAAATATGAAGAGATTCAAAGGTGTAAAAAATATGAGGAGCATGAAACGGTCTGAAAAATAGGAGGAGCATGAAACGGTCTGAAAAATAGGAGGAGCATTGAAGCGTTGTTCAAAATCTTGAAGAGCCTGAAAAGGTGTGAAAAATATGAAGAGCTTCAAAAGGTGTCAAAAATATGAGGAGCATGAAACGGTCTGAAAAATAGGAGGAGCATGAAGCAATGTTCAAAAACATGAAGAGCTTCAAAAGGTGTGAAATATATGAAGATCTTCAAAAGGTGTGAAAAATATGATGAGCTTCAAAAGCTGTAAAAAATTAGATGAGCATGAAACGGACTGAAAAATAGGAGGAGCATAAAGTGGTGTTGAAAAACATGAAGAGACTGAAAAAGTGTGAAATATAAGAAGAGCTTCAAAAGGTGTGAAAAATATGAGGAGCTTCAAAAGGTGTCAAAAATATGAGGAGCATGAAATTATCTGAAAAATAGGAGCAGAATGAAACGGTGTTCAAAAACATGAAGAGCCTGAAAAGGTGTGAAAAGTATGAAGAGCTACAAAAGGTGTGAAAAATATGAGGAGAATGAAACGGCCTGAAAAGTAAAAGGAGCATGAAGCGGTGTTCAAAAAAATGAAGAGCCTGAAAAGATGTGAAAAATATGAAGAGCTTCAAAAGTTGTGAAATACATGAGGAGCATGAAACGGTCTGAAAAATAGGAGGAACATAAAAAGCTGTTCAAAAACATGAAGGGCCTGAAAAGGTGTGAAATATATGAAGAGTCTCAAAACGTGTCAAAATATAAGGAGCATGAAACGGTCTGAAAAATAGGAGGAGCATGAAGTGGTGTTGAAAAACATGAAGAGACTGAACACGTGTGAAAAATATGAAGAGCTTCAAAAGGTGTGAAATACATGAGGAGCATGAAACGGTCTGAAAAATAGGAGGAGCATGAAGCGGTGTTTAAAAACATGAAGAGCCTGAAAAGGTGTGAAATATATGAAGAGATTCAAAAGGTGTCAAAAATATGAGGAGCATGAAATGGTCTGAAAAATATGAGGATCATGAAGTGGTTGTGAAAAACATGTAAAGCCTGAAAAGGTGTGAAAAATATGAAGAGCTTCAAAAGTTGTCAAATATATGAGGAGCATGAAACATTCTGAAAAATAGGAGGAGCCTGAAACCATGTTCTAAAACATGAAGAGCCTGAAAAGCTGTGAAAAATATGAAGAGCTTCAAAAGGTGTGAAATACATGAGGAGCATGAAACTGTTTGAGAAATAGGAGCAGAATGAAACGGTGTTGAAAAACATGAAGAGCCTGAAAAGGTGTGAAAAATATGAAGAGCTTCAAAAGGTGTGAAAAATATGAGGAGCATGAAACGGTCTGAAAACGAAGAGGAACAAGAAGCGGTGTTGAAAAAGATTAAGAGCCTGAAAAGATGTGAAAAATATGAAGAGCTTCAAAAGGTGTGGAAAATATGAAGAGCTTCAAAATGTGTCAAAATTGAGATGAGTATGAAACGGTCTGAAAAATAGGAGGGGCATGAAGTGATATTGAAAAACATGAAGATCCTGAAAATCTGTGAAATATATGAAGAGCTTCAAAATGTGTCAGAAATGAGAGAAGCATGAAATGGTCTGAAAAATAGGATGAGCAAGAAGGGGTGTTGAAAAACATGAAGAGCCTGAAAACGTTTGAGAAATATGAAGAGCTTCAAAAGGTGTGAAAAATATGAAGAGCTTCAAAAGCTGTTAAAAATGAGATGAGCATGACACAGTTTGAAAAATAGGAAGAGCATGAAACCGTGTTCAAAAACATGAAGAGCCTAAAAATGTTGAAAAATATGAAGAGCTTCAAAAGGTGTCAAAAATATAAGGAGCATGAGATGCTCTGAAAAATAGGAGGAGCATGAACGGTGTTCAAAAAATGAAGAGCCTGAAAAGTTGTGAAAAATATGATGAGCTTCAAAAGGTGTGAAATACATGAGAAGCATGAAACGGTTTGAAAAATAGAAGGAGCATGAAGCTGTGTCGAAAAACATGAAGAGACTGAAAAGGTGTGAAAAATATGAAGAGCTTCAAAAGGTGTGAAAAATATGAAGAGCTTCAGAAGGTGTCAAAAATGAGATGAGCATGAAACGATTTGAAAAATAGGAGGAGCATGAAGTGGTGTTGAAAAACATGAAGAGCCTGAAAAGGTGTGAAATATATGAAGAGCTTCAAAAGGTGTCAGAAATTAGAGGAGCATGAAACGGTCTGAAAAATAGGAGGAGCATGAAGCGGTGGTGAGAAACATGAAGAGCCTGAAAAGGTATTGAAAAATATGAAGAGCTTCAAAAGGTGTCAAAAATATGAGGAGCCTGAAACGGTCTGAAAAATAGGAGGAACATAAAACGGTGTTCAAAAACATGAAGGGCCTGAAAAGGTGTGAAAAATATGAAGAGCTTCAAAAGGTGTGAAAAATATGAGGAGCATGAAACGGTCTGAAAAAGAAGAGGAGCATGAAGAGGTGTTGAAAAACATTTAGAGACTGAAAACGTGTGAAAAATAAGAAGAGTTTCAAAAGGTGTGAAAAATATGAAGAGATTCAAAGGTGTAAAAAATATGAGGAGCATGAAACGGTCTGAAAAATAGGAGGAGCATGAAACGGTGTTCAGAAACATGAGGAGCCTTAAAAGGTGTGAAAAATATGAAGAGCTTCCATAGGTGTGAAAAATATGAGGAGCATGAAACGGTCTGAAAAATAGAAGGAGCATGAAGCCGTGTTCAAAAACATGAAGAGCCTGAAAAGAGGTAAAAAATATGAAGAGCTTCAAAAGGTGTCAAATATATGAGGAACATGAAACGGTCTCAACAATAGGAGGAGCATGAAGTGGTATTGAAATTCATGAAGAGCCTCAAAAGGTGTGTAAATATGAAGAGCTTGAAAAGGTGTGAAATACATGAGGAGCATGAGACGGTCTGAAAAATAGGAGGCGCATGAAGTGGTGTGGAAAACATGAAGAGCTTGAAAAAGTGTGAAATATATGAAGATCTTCAAAAGGTGTGAAAAATATGATGAGCTTCAAAAGCTGTCAAAAATGAGATGAACATGAAACGGTCTGAAAAATAGGAGGAGCATGAAGTGGTGTTGACAAACATAAAGGGCCTGAAAAAGTGTGAAATATATGAAGAGCTTTTAAAGGTGTGAAAAATATGAGGAGCTTCAAAAGGTGTCAAAAATATGAGGAGCATGAAATGGTCGGAAAATTAGGAGGAGCATGAAACGGTGTTCAAAACATGAAGTGCCAGAAATGGTGTGAAAAATATGAAGAGCTTCAAAAGGTGTGAAAAATATGAGGAGCATGAAATGGTCTGAAAAAGAAGAGGAGCATGAAGAGGTGTTGAAAAACATGAAGAGCCTTAAATGGTGTGAAAAATATGAAGAGCTTCAAAAGGTGTCAAAAATATGAGGAGCATGAGACGGTCTGAAAAATAGGAGGAGCATGACGGGGTTCAAAAACATGAAGAGCCTGAAAAGGTGAGAAAAATATGAAGAGTTTCAAAAGATGTGAAAAATATAAAGAGCTTCAAAAGCTCTCAAAAATTAAATGAGCATGAAACGGTCTGAATAATAGGAGGAGCATGAAACGGTGTTCAAAAACATGAAGAGCCTGAAAAGGTGTGGAAAATATGAAGAGCCTCAAAACGTATCAAAAATATAAGGAGCATGAAACGGTTTGAAAAATAGGAGGAGCATGAAGCGGTGTTGAAAAACATGAAGAGCCTGAAAACGTGTAAGAATATGAAGAGCTTCAAAACGTGTGAAAAATATGAAGAGCTTCAGAAGGTGTGAAATACATGAGGAGCATGAAACGGTCTGAAAAATAAGAGGAGCATGAAACCCTGTTCAAAAACATGAAGAGCCTGAAAAGGTGTGAAAAATATGAAGAGCTTCAAAAGGTGGCAAAAATAGGAGGAGCATGAAACGTTCTGAAAATTAGGAGGTGCATGAGGCAGTGTTGAAAAACATGATGAGCGTGAAAAGGTTTGAAAAATATGAAGAGCTTCAAAGGTTGTCAAAAATATAAGGAGCATGAAACGGTCTGAAAAGTGGAGGAGCATGAAGCGGTGTTGAAAAACATGAAGAGCCTGAAAAGTTGTGAAATACATGAAGAGCTTCAAAAGGTTTCAAAAATATGAGGAGCATGAACGGTCTGAAAAATAGGAGGAGCAAGAAGCGGTTGTGAAAAACATGAAATGCCTGAAAAAGTGTGAAATATATGAACAGCTTCAAAAGGTGTGAAAAATATGAGGAGCTACAACAGGTGTGAACAATATGAGGAGCATGAAACGGTCTGAAAAATAGGAGGAGCATGAAACGGTGTTCAAAAACATGAAGAGCCTGAAAAGGTGTGAAAAATATGAAGAGCTTCAAAAGGTGTGAAAAATATGACGAGCATGAAACGGTGTGAAAAATAGGAGGAGAATGAAGCCATGTTCAAAAAAATGAAGAGCCTGAAAAGGTGTGAAAAATATGAAGAGCTTCAAAAGGTGTCAAAAATATGAGGAGCCTGAAACGGTCTGAAAAATAGGAGGAGCATGAAGCGGTGTTCAAAAAAATGAAGAGACTGAAAATGTGTGAAAAATATGAGGAGCTTCAAAAGGTGTCAAATTATGAGGAGCATGAAAAGTTCTGAAAAATAGGAGGAACATAAAACGGTGTTCAAAAACATGAAGGGCCTGAAAACGTGTGAAATATATGAAGAGCTTCAAAAGGTGTGAAAAATATGAAGAGATTCAAAGGTGTCAAAAATATGAGGAGCATTAAACGGTCTGAAAAATAGGAGGAGCATGAAACGGTGTTCAAAAACATGAAGAGCCTGAAAAGGTGTGAAAAATATGAAGAGCTTCAAAAGTTGTCGAAAATATGAGGAGCATGAAACGGTCTGAAAAATAGGAGGAGCATTGAAGCGTTGTTCAAAATCTTGAAGAGCCTGAAAAGGTGTGAAAAATATGAAGAGCTTCAAAAGGTGTCAAAAATATGAGGAGCATGAAACGGTCTGAAAAATAGGAGGAGCATGAAGCAATGTTCAAAAACATGAAGAGCTTCAAAAGGTGTGAAATATACGAAGATCTTCAAAAGGTGTGAAAAATATGATGAGCTTCAAAAGCTGTAAAAAATTAGATGAGCATGAAACGGACTGAAAAATAGGAGGAGCATGAAGTGGTGTTGAAAAACATGAAGAGACTGAACACGTGTGAAAAATATGAAGAGCTTCAAAAGATGTGAAATACATGAGGAGCATGAAACGGTCTGAAAAATAGGAGGAGCATGAAGCGGTGTTTAAAAACATGAAGAGCCTGAAAAGGTGTGAAATATATGAAGAGATTCAAAAGGTGTCAAAAATATGAGGAGCATGAAATGGTCTGAAAAATATGAGGATCATGAAGTGGTTGTGAAAAACATGTAAAGCCTGAAAAGGTGTGAAAAATATGAAGAGCTTCAAAAGTTGTCAAATATATGAGGAGCATGAAACATTCTGAAAAATAGGAGGAGCCTGAAACCATGTTCTAAAACATGAAGAGCCTGAAAAGCTGTGAAAAATATGAAGAGCTTCAAAAGGTGTGAAATACATGAGGAGCATGAAACTGTTTGAGAAATAGGAGCAGAATGAAACGGTGTTGAAAAACATGAAGAGCCTGAAAAGGTGTGAAAAATATGAAGAGCTTCAAAAGGTGTGAAAAATATGAGGAGCATGAAACGGTCTGAAAACGAAGAGGAACAAGAAGCGGTGTTGAAAAAGATTAAGAGCCTGAAAAAATGTGAAAAATATGAAGAGCTTCAAAAGGTGTGGAAAATATGAAGAGCTTCAAAATGTGTCAAAATTGAGATGAGTATGAAACGGCCTGAAAAATAGGAGGGGCATGAAGTGATATTGAAAAACATGAAGATCCTGAAAATCTGTGAAATATATGAAGAGCTTCAAAATGTGTCAGAAATGAGAGAAGCATGAAATGGTCTGAAAAATAGGATGAGCAAGAAGGGGTGTTGAAAAACATGAAGAGCCTGAAAACGTTTGAGAAATATGAAGAGCTTCAAAAGGTGTGAAAAATATGAAGAGCTTCAAAAGTTGTTAAAAATGAGATGAGCATGACACAGTTTGAAAAATACGAGGAGCATGAAACCGTGTTCAAAAACATGAAGAGCCTAAAAATGTTGAAAAATATGAAGAGCTTCAAAAGGTGTGAAAAATACGAGGAGCATAAAATGGTCTGAAAAATAGGAGAAGCATGACGTTGTGTTGAAAAACATGAAGAGCCTGAAAAAGTGTGAAATAGATGAAGAGCTTCAAAAGGTGTCAAAAATATGAGGAGCATGAAACGGTCTGAAAAATAGGAGGACCACAAGTCGTGTTCAAAAACATGAAGAGCCTGAAAAGGTGTGAAAAATATGAAGAGATTCAAAAGGTGTCAAAATATGAGGAGCATGAATCGGTGTTGAAAACATGAAGAGCCTGAAAATGTGTGAGAAATATGAAGAGCCTCAAAAGGTGTCAAAAATATGAGGAGCATGAAACGGTCTGAAAAATAGGAGAAGCATGAAGTTGTGTTGAAAAACATGAAGAACATGAAAAGGTGTGAAAAATATGAAGAGCTTCAAAAGGTGTCAAATATATGAGGAGCATGAACCGGTCTGAAAAATTGGAGGAGTGAAGCGGTGTTCCAAAACATGAAGAGCATGAAAAGGTGTGAAAAATGTGAAGAGCTTCAAAAGGTGTCAAAAATATGAGGAGCATGAAACGGTCTGAAAAATAGGAAGAGCATGAAGCGGTGTTGAGAAACATGAAGAGCCTGAAAAGGTGTGAAAAATATGAAGAGCTTCAAAAGGTGTCAAAAATATGAGGAGCATGAAACGGTCTGAAAAATAGGAGGAGCATGAAGCGGTGTTGAAAAACATGTAGAGCATGAAAAGGTGTGAAAAATATGAATAGCTTCAAAAGTTTTCAAATATATGAGGAGCATGAAACTGTCTTTAAAATAGGAGGAGCATCAAACGGTGTTGAGAAACATGAAGAGCCTGAAAAGGTGTGAAAAATATGAAGAGCTTCAAAAGGTGTCAAAAAGAGGAGGCACATGAAACTGTTTGAAAAATAGGAGGAGCATGAAGTGGTGTAGAAAAACATGAAGAGACTGAAAGGTGTGAAAAATATGAAGAGCTTCTAAAGGTGTCAAAAATATGAGGATCATGAAACGGTATGAAAATCAGGAGGAGCATGAAGTGGTGTTGAGAAACATGAAGAGACTGAAAAGGTGTGAAAAATATGAATAGCTTCAAAAGGTGTCAAAAATATGAGTAGCATGAAACGGTCTGAAAAATAGTAGGAGCATGAAGCGGTGTGGAAAAACATGAAGAGCCTGAATACATGTGAAAAATCTGAAGCATTTCAAAAGGTTTCAGAAATATGAGGAGCATGAAACGGTCTGAAAAATAGGAGGAGCATGAAACGGTTTTCAAATCGTGAAGAGCCTGAAAAGGTGTGAATAATATGAAGAACTTCAAAAGCTGTCAAAAATATGAGGCAAATGAATCGGTGTTCAAAAACATGAAGAGCCTGAAAAGCTGTGAAAAATATGAAGAGCATCAAGAGGTGTCAAAATATGAGGAGCATGAAATGGTCTAAAAAATAGGAGGAGCATGAAACGCTGTTGAAAAACATGAAGAGCCTGAAAAAGTGTGAAAAATATGAAGAGCTTCAAAAGGTGTCAAAAATATGAGGAGCATGAAATGCTCTGAAAAATAGGAGGAGAATAAAGCGGTGTTGAAAAACATGAAGAGCCTGAAAAGGTGTGAAAAATATGAAAAGCTTCAAAAGGTGTCAAAAATATGAGGAGCATGAAACAGTCTGAAAAATAGGAGGAGAATAAAGCGGTGTTGAAAAACATGAAGAGCCTGAAAAGGTGTGAAAAATATGAAAAGCTTCAAAAGGTGTCAAAAATATGAGGAGCATGAAACAGTCTGAAAAATAGGAGGAGCAGAAGCAGATTTGAAAAACATGAAGAGCCTGAAAAGGTGTGATAATTATGAAGCGCTTCAAAAGGTGTCAAAATTATGGGGAGCATTAAACGGTCTGAAATATAGGAGGAGCATGAAACCTTGTTGAAAAATATGAAGACCCTGAAAAGGTGTGAAAAATATGAAGAGCTTCAAAAGGTGTCAAAATATGAGGAGCATGAAACGGTCTGAAAAAGAGGAGGAGCATGAAGCGGTGTTGAAAAACATGAAGAGACTGAAAAGGTGTGAAAAATATGAAGAGCTTCAAAATGTGTCAAAAATATGAGGATCATGAAACGGTCTGAAAAATAGGAGAAGCAGGAAGTGGTGTTGAAAAACATGAAGAGCCTGAAAACGTGTGAAAAATATGAAGAGCTTCAAAAGGTGATAAAAATGAGATGAGCATGAAACGGTCTGAAAAATATGAGGAGCATGAAGCGGTGTTGGAAATCATGAAGAGTCTGAAAAGGTGTGAAATATATTAAGAGCTTCAAAAGGTGTCAAAAATATGAGGAGCATGAAACGGTCTGAAAAATAGGAGGAGCATGAAGCGGTGTTGAAAATCATGAAGAACCTGAAAAGGTGTGAAAAATATGAAGAGCTTCAAAAGGTGTCAAAACTATGAGGAGCACGAAACGGTCTGAAAAATAGGAGGAGCATGAAAAGGTGTTCAAAAATATGAAGAGCCTGAAAAGGTGTGAAAAAAATGAAGAGCTTCAAAAGGTGTAAAATACATGAGGAACATGAAACGGTCTGGATAATAGGATGAGCATGAAGTTGTGTTGAAAAACATGAAGAGACTGAAAAGGTGTGAAAAATATGAAGAGGTTCAAAAGGTGTGAAAAATATGACGAGTATGATACGGTCTGAAAAATAAGAGGAGAATGAAGCTCTGTTCAAAAACATGAAGAGCCTGAAAAGTTGTGAAAAATATGAAAAGCTTCTAAAGTTGTCAAAAATATGAGGAGCATGAAACATTCTGAAAAATAGGAGTATCATGAAGCGGTGTTCAAAATCATGAAGAGGCTGAAAAGGTGTGAAAAATATGAAGAGCTTCAAAACGTGTGAAATACATGAGGAGCATGAAACGGTCTGAAAAATAGGAGGAGCATGAAGCAGTGTTCAAAAACATGAAGAGCCTGAAAAGGTGTGAAAAATATGAAGAGCTTCAAAAAATATCAAAAATATGAGGAGCATTAAACGGTCTGAAAAATAGGAGCAGCATGAAACGGTGTTCAAAAACATGAAGATCCTGAAAAGGTGTGAAAAATATGAAGAGCTTCAAAACGTGTCAAAAATATGAGGAGCATGAAACGGTCTGAAAATTAGGAGGGGCAAGAAGTGGTGTTGAAAAACATGAACAGCCTGAAAAGCTGTGAAAAATATGCAAAGCTTCAAAAGCTGTGAAAAAAATGAAGTGCTTCAAAAGGTGTCAAAAATGAGATGAGCATGAAACGGTCTGAAAAATAGGAGGAGCATGAAGTTGTGTTGAAAAACATGAAGAGCCTGAAAAGGTGTGAAAAATATGAAGAGCTTCAAAACGTGTGAAATACATGAGGAGCATGAAACTCTCTGAAATATAGGAGGAGCATGAAGTGGTGTTGAAAAACATGAAGAGGCTGAAAACTTGTGAAAAATATGAGGAGGTTCAAAAGGTGTGAAACCTATGAGGAGCATGATACGGTCTGAAAAATAGGAGGAGCATGAAGCGGTGTTCAAAAACATGAAGAGCCTGAAAAATTGTGAAAAATATGAAAAGCTTCAAAAGGTGTCAAAAATATGAGGAGCATGAAACAGTCTGAAAAATAGGAGGAGCAGAAGCAGATTTGAAAAACATGAAGAACCTGAAAAGGTGTGATAATTATGAAGCGCTTCAAAAGGTGTCAAAATTATGGGGAGCATTAAACGGTCTGAAATATAGGAGGAGCATGAAACCTTGTTGAAAAATATGAAGACCCTGAAAAGGTGTGAAAAATATGAAGAGCTTCAAAAGGTGTCAAAATATGAGGAGCATGAAACGGTCTAAAAATTAGGAGGAGGATGAAACGGTGTTCAAAACATGAAGAGGCTGAAAAGGTTTGAAAAATGTGAAGAGCTTGAAAAGGTGTCAAAAATATGAGGGCCATGAAACGGTCTGAAAAAGAGGATGAGCAAGAAGCGGTGTTGAAAAACATGAAGAGCCTGAAAAGGTGTGAAAAATATGAAGAACTTCAAAAGGAGTCAAAATATGAGGAGCAGGAAACGGTCTGAAAAATAGGAGGTGCAAGAAACGGTGTTCAAAAACATGAACAGCCTGAAAAGGTTTGAAAAATGTGAAGAGCTTGAAAAGGTGTCAAAAATATGAGGGGCATGAAACTGTCTGAAAAATAGGAGGAGCATGAAACCTTTTTGAAAAATATGAAGAGCCTGAAAAGGTGTGAAAAATATGAAGAGCTTCAAAAGGTGTCAAAATATGAGGAGCATGAAACGGTCTGAAAATTAGGAGGAGCATGAAACCGTGTTGAAAACATGAAGAGCCTGAAAAGGTGTGAAAAATATGAAGAGCTTCAAAAGGTGTCAAAAATATGAGAAGCATGAAACGGTCTGAAAAATATGAGGAGCATGAAACGGTGTTCAAAAACATGAAAACCCTGAAAAGGTGTGAAATATATGAAGAGCTTCAAAAGATGTCAAAAATAGGAGGAGCATGAAGCGGTGTAGAAAAACATGAAGAGTCTGAAAAGGCGTGAAAAATATGAAGTGCTTCAAAACATGTCAAAAATATGAGGAGCATGACACGGTCAGAAATATAGGAGGAGCATGAAGTGGTGTTGAAAACATGAAGAGCCTGAAAAGGTGTGAAAAATATGAAGAGCTTCAAAAGGTGTCAAAATATGAGGAGCATGAAACGGTCTGAAAATTAGGAGGAGCATGAAACCGTGTTGAAAACATGAAGAGCCTGAAAAGGTGTGAAAAATATGAAGAGCTTCAAAAGGTGTCAAAAATATGAGAAGCATGAAACGGTCTGAAAAATATGAGGAGCATGAAACGGTGTTCAAAAACATGAAAACCCTGAAAAGGTGTGAAATATATGAAGAGCTTCAAAAGATGTCAAAAATAGGAGGAGCATGAAGCGGTGCAGAAAAACATGAAGAGTCTGAAAAGGCGTGAAAAATATGAAGTGCTTCAAAACATGTCAAAAATATGAGGAGCATGACACGGTCAGAAATATAGGAGGAGCATGAAGTGGTGTTGAAAACATGAAGAACCTGAAAAGTTGTGAAAAATATGAAGAGCTTCAAAAGGTGTCAAATATATGAGGAGTATGAAACGGTCTGAAAAATGGGAGGAGCATGAAGCGCTGTTGAGAAAGATGAAGAGCTTGAATACGTGTGAAAAATATGAAGAGCTTCAAAAGGTGTCAAAAATATGAGGAGCATGAAACAGTCTGAAAAATAGGAGGAGCATGAAGTGGATTTGAAAAGCATGAAGAGCCTGAAAAGGTGTGAAACATATGAAGAGCTTCAAAAGGTGTAAAAATTATGAGGAGCTTGAAACGGTCTGAAACATCAGAGGATCTGGTTTCCTCAGTGTGTATGCCCAGAAGTGGGATTGCTGGGTCATATGGCAGTTCTATTTCCAGTTTTTTAAGAAATCTCCACACTGTTTTCCATAGGGGCTGTACTAGTGTGCATTCCCACCAACAGTGTAAGAGGGTTCCCTTTTCTCCACACCATCTCCAGCATTTATTGCTTGTAGACTTTTGGATAGCAGCCA
This sequence comes from Dama dama, assembly GCF_033118175.1. Taxonomy (NCBI): domain Eukaryota; kingdom Metazoa; phylum Chordata; class Mammalia; order Artiodactyla; family Cervidae; genus Dama; species Dama dama. The sequence goes on along the minus strand of NW_026870920.1, from coordinate 4,874,559 downwards.
TCCTGGCTGGCATGTAATGGTACCTCATTGTGGTTTTGATTTGCATTTCTCTAATAATGAGTGATGTTGAGCATCTTTTCATGTGTTTGTTATCCATCTGTATGTCTTCTTTGGAGAAATGTCTGTTTAGTTCTTTGGCTCATTTTTTATTGGGTCATTTATTTTTCTGCAATTGAGCTGCAGGATTTGCTTGTATATTTTTGAGATTAATCCTTTGTCTGTTTCTTCATTTGCTATTATTTTCTCCCAATCTGAGGGCTGTCTTTTCACCTTACTTATAGTTTCCTTTGTAGTGCAAAAGCTTTTAAGTTTCATTAGGTCCCATTTGTTTAGTTTTGCTTTTATTTCCAATATTCTGGGAGGTGGGTCATAGAGGATCTTGCTTTGATTTATGTCGGAGAGTGTTTTGCCTATCTTCTCCTCTAGGAGTTTTATAGTTTCTGGTCTTACATTTAGATCTTTAATCCATTTAGAGTTTATTTTTGTGTATGGTGTTAGAAAGTGTTCTAGTTTCATTCTTTTACAAGTGGTTGACCAGTTTTCCCAGCACCACTTGTTAAAGAGGTTGTCTTTTTTCCATTGTATATCCTTGCCTCCTTTGTCAAAGATAAGGTGTCCATAGGTTCGTCTGAAAGAGACACGTGCACCCCAATGTTCATCGCAGCACTGTTTATAATAGCCAGGACATGGAAGCAACCTAGATGCCCGTCAGCAGATGAATGGATAAGAAAGCTGTGGTACATATACACCATGGAATATTACTCAGCCATTAAAAAGAATTCATTTGAATCAGTCCTAATGAGATGGATGAAGCTGGAGCCCATTATACAGAGTGAAGTAAGCCAGAAAGATAAAGAACATTAGAGCATGCTGACACATGTATATGGAATTTAGAAAGGTGATAACGATAACCCTATATGCAGAACAGAAAAAGAGACACAGAAATACAGAACAGACTTTTGAACTTTGTGGGAGAATGTGAGGTTGGGATATTTCAAAAGAACAGCATGTATGCTATCTATGGTGAAACAGATCACCAGCCCAGGTAGGATGCATGAGACAAGTGCTCTGGCTTGGTGCACTGGGAAGACCGAGAGGAATCGGGTGGAGAGGGAGGTGGGAGGGGGGATTGGGATTGGGAATACATGTAAATCCATGGCTGATTCATATCAATGTATGACAAAACCGACTGGGAAAAAAAAATAAAAATAATAAAAAAAAAATTAAAAAAAATAACAATAAAAAAAAAAATAAGAAGAGCATGAAATGGTGTTCAAAAACATGAAGAGCCTGAAAAGGTGTGGAAATTATGAAGAGCTTCAAAAGGTGTCAAATATATGAGGAGCATAAAACGGTCTAAAACATAGGAGGAGCATGAAGCGGTGTTGAAAAACATGAAGAGCCTGAAAAGGTGTGAAAAATATGAAGAGCTTCAAAAGGTGCCAAAAATATGAAGAGCATGAAACGGTCTGAAAAATAGGAGGAGCATGAAATGATGTTCAAAAACATGAAGACCTGAAAAGGTGTGAAAAATATGAAGAGCTTCAAAAGGTGCCAAAAATATGAGGAGCATGAAACGGTCTGACAAAGTGGAGGAGCATGAAGCGGTGTTGAAAAACATGAAGAGCCTGAAAAGTTGTGAAAAATATGAAGAGCTTCAAAAGGTGTCAAAATATGAGAAGCATGAAACGGTCTGAAAAATAGGAGGAGCATGAAGCAGTGTTGAAAAACATGAAGAGTCTGAAAAGGTGTGAAAAATATGAAGAGCTTCAAAGGTGTCAAAAATATGAGGAGCATGAAACGGTCTGAAAAATAGGAGGAGCATGAAGCGGTGTTGAAAAACATGAAGAGCCTGAAAAGGTGTGAAAAATATGAAGAGCTTCAAAATATGTGAAAAATATGAAGAGCTTCAAAAGGTGTAAAAAATGAGATGAGCATGAAACGGTCTGAAAAATAGGAGTAGCAATAAGCGGTGTTGAAAAATATGAAGAGCCTGAAAAGGTGTGAAAAATATGAAGAGCTTCAAAAGGTGTGAAAAATATGAAGACCTTCAAAAGGTGTCAAAAATTAGATTAGCATGAAAGGGACTGAAAAATAGGAGGAGCATGAAGCGGTGTTCTAAAACATGAAGAGCCTGAAAAGGTCTGAAAAATATTAAGAGCTTCAAAAGCTGTGAAAAATATGAAGAGCTTCAAAAGGTGTCAAAAATCGATGAGCAGGAAATGGTCTGAAAAATAGGAGGAGCATGAAGTTGTGTTAAAAACATGAAGAGCCTGAAAAGGTGTGAAATATATGAAGAGCTTCAAAAGGTGTCAAAAATATGAGGAGAATGAAACGGTCTTAAAATAGGAGGAGCATGAAGTAGTGTTGAAAAACATGAAGATCCTGAAATGGTGTGAAATATATGAAGAGCTTCACAATGTGTGAAAAATATGAGGAGCTTCAAAAAGTGTCAGAAATATGAGGAGCATGAAACGGTCTGAAAAATAGGAAGAGCATGAAATGGTGTTGAAAAACATGAGGAGCCTGAAAAGTGTGAAAAATATGAAAAGCTTCAAAAGGTGTCAAAAATATGAGGAGCATGAAACGGTCTGAAAAATAGGAGGAGCATGAAGTGGTGTTAAAAACATGAAGAGCCTGAAAAGGTGTGAAAAATATGAAGAGCTTCAAAAGGAGTGAAATACATTAGGAGCATGAAACTCTCTGAAAAATAGGAGGAGCATGAAGCGGTGTTCAAAAACCTGAAGAGCCTAAAGAGTTGTGAAAAATATGAAAAGCTTCAAAAGGTGTCAAAAATGAGATGAGCATGAAACGGTCTGAAAAATAGGAGGATCATGAAACGGTATTGAAAAACATGAAGAGCCTGGAAAGGTGTGAAAAATATGAAGAGTTTCAAAAGGTGTCAAAAATATGAGGAGCATGTAACGGTCTGAAAAATAGGAGGATCATGAAGCTGTGTTCAAAAATATGAAGAGCCTGAAAGGTGTGAAAAATATGAAGAGCTTCAAAAGGTGTGAAAAATATGAGGAGCATGAAACGGTCTGAAAAATAGAAGCAGCATGAAACGGTGTTGAAAAACATGAAGAGCCTGAAAAGCTGTGAAAAATATGAAGAGCTTCAAAAGGTGTGAAAAATATGAGGAGCATGAAACGGTCTGAAAAATAGGAGGAGCTTGAAGCAGTGTTCAAAAACATGACGAGCCTGAAAAGGTGTGAAAAATATGAAGAGCTTCAAAAGGTGTGAAATAAATGAGGAGCATGAAACGGTCTGGAATATAGAAGGAGCATGAAGCGGTGTTCAAAGACATGAAGAGCCTGAAAAGGTGTTAAAAATATGAAGAGCTTCAAAAGGAGTCAAATATATGAGGAGCAGGAAACGGTCTGAAAAACAGGAGTAGCATGAAGTGGTGTTGAATAAAATCAAGAGCCTGAAAAGGTGTGAAAAATATGAAGACCTTCAAAAGGGGTGAAATAGATGAGGAGCATGAAACGGGCTGAAAAATAGGAGAAGCATGAAGTGGTGTGGAAAAACATGAAGAGCCTGAAAAGGTGTGAAAAATATGAAGAGCTCAAAAGGTGTGAAAAATATGAGGAGCATGAAACGGCCTGAAAAATAGAAGCTGCATGAAACAGTGTGGAAAAACATGAAGAGCCTGAAAAGGTGTGAAAAATATGAAGAGCTTCAAATGGTGTCAAAAATATGAGGAGCATGTAACCTTCTGAAAAATAGGAGGAGCATGAGACGGTGATCAAAAACATGAGGAGCCTGAGAAGGTGTAATAAATATGAAGAGCTTCAAATGGTGTCAAAAATATGAGAAGCATGAAACGGTCTGAAAGATAGGAGGAGCATGAAACGGGGATCAGAAACATGAAGAGCCTGAAAAGTTGTGAAAAATATGAAGAGCTTCAAAAGGTGTGAAATTCATGAGGAGCATGAAACGGTCTGAAAAATAGGAGAAGCATGAAGTGGTGTGGAAAAACATGAAGAGCCTGAAAATATGTGAAAAATATGAAGAGCTTCAAAAGGTGTGAAATACATGACGAGCATGAAACTCTCTGAAAAATAGGAGGAGCATGAAGTGCTGTACAAAAACATGAAGAGCCTGAAAAGGTGAGAAAAATATGAAGAGCTTCAAAAGGGGTGAAAAATATGAGGAGCATGATGCAGCCGAAAAAATAGGAGGAGCATGAAGCAGAGTTAAAAAACATGAAGAGCCTGAAAAGGTGTGAATAATATGAAAAGCTTCAAAAGGTGTCAAAAATGAGAAGACCATGAAACGGTCTGAAAATTAGAAGGAGAATGAAGCGATGTTGAAAAATATGAAGAGACTGAAAACGTGTGAGACATATGAAGAGCTTCAAAAGGTGTCAACAATATGAGGAGCATGAAACGGTCTTAAAAATAGGAGGAGTATGAAGCGCTGTTCAAAAACATGAAGAGGATGAAAAGGTGTGAAAAATATGAAGAGCTTTAAAAGGTGTCAAAAATATGAGGAGCATGAAACGGTCTGAAAAATAGGAGGATTATGAAACGGTGTTCAAAAACATGAAGAGCCTGAAAAGTTGTGAGAAATATGAAGAGATTCAAAAGGTGTGAAAATTATGAGGAGTCTGAAACGGTCTGAAAAATAGGAGGAGCATGAAGAGGTGTTCAAAAACATGAAGAGCCTGAAAAGCTGTGAAAAATATGCAAAGCTTCAAAAGGTGTCAAAACTGAGATGAGCATGAAACGGTCTGCAAAATATGAGGAGCATGAAATGGTGTTCAAAAACATGAAGAGCCTGAAAAGGTGTGAAAAATATGAAGAGATTCAAAAGGTGTGGAATACATTAGGAGGATTAAACGGTCTGAAACATAGGAGGAGCATGAAGCGGTGTTGAAAAACATGAAGAGCCTTAAAAGATGTGAAAAATATGAAGAGCTTCAAAATGTGTGAAATACATGAGGAGTATGAAACTGTCAGAAAAATAGCAGGAGCATGAAGCGGTGTTAAAAACATGAAGAGTCTGAAAAGGTGTGAAAAGTATGAAGAGCTTCAAAAATGTGAAAAATATGAAGAGGTTCAAAAGGTGTGAAAAATATGAAGAGCTTCAAAAGGTGTCAAAAAAGAGTTGAGCATGAAAAGGTCTGAAAAATACGAGGAGCATGAAGCAGTGTTGAAAATCATGAAGAGCCTGAAAAGGTATGAAAAATATGAAGAGCTTCATAAGGTGTGAAATATATGAAGATCTTCAAAAGTTGTCAAAATGAGATGAGCATGAAACGATTTGAAAAAAAGGAGGATCATGAATTGGTGTTGAAAGAAATGAAGAGCCTGAAAAGGTGTGAAATATCTGAAGAGATTCAAAATGTGTCAAATATATGAGGAGAATGAAACGGTCTGAAAAATAGGCAGAACATGAAGTGGTGATCAAAAACATGAAGAGCCTGAAAAGGTGTGAATAATATGACGAGCTTCTAAAGGTGTCAAAAATATCAGGAGCATAAAACGTCCTGAAAAATAGGCGGAGCATGAAGCGGTGTTGAAAATCATCAAGAGACTGAAAAGTGTGAAATATATGAAGAGCTTCAAAAGGTTTGAAAAATATGAGGAGCATGAAACGGTCTGAAAAATAGGAGGAGCATGAAGCGGTGTTTAAAAACATGAAGAGCCTGAAAAGTTGTGAAAAATATGAAGAGCTTCAAAAGGCGTCAAAAATATGAGGAGCATGAAACGGTCTGAAAAATAGGAGGAGCATGAAGCGGTGTTGAAAAACATGAAGAGCCTGAAAACGTGTGGAAAATATGTGTAGCTTCAAAAGGTGTTAAATACATGAGGAGCATGAAACCGTCTGAAAAATAAGAGGAGCATGAATCAGTGTTCAAAAACATGAAGAGCCTGAAAAGGTGTGAAAAATATGAAGAGCTTCAAAATGTGTGAAATACATGAGGAGCATGAAAAGGTCTGAAAAATAGGAGGAGCATGAAGTGGTGTTCAGAAACATGAAGAGCCTGAAAACGTGTGAAAAATATGAGGAGCTTCAAAAATGTGAAAAATATGAAGAGCTTCAAAAGGTGTCAAAAATATGAGGAACAGGAAACGGTCTTAAAAATAGGAGGAGGATGAAGTGGTGTTCAAAAACATGAAGAGCCTGAAAAGGTGTGAAAAATATGAAGAGACTCAATACGTGTCAAAAATATGAGGAGTATGAAACGGTCGGAAAAATTGCAGGAGCATGAAGCGGTGTTGAAAAACATGAAGAGTCTGAAAACGTGTGAAAATAATGAAGAGCTTCAAAAATGTGAAAAATATGAAGAGCTTCAACAGGTGTGAAAAATATGAAGAGCTTCAAAAGGTGTCAAAAAAGAGATGAGCATGAAAGGTCTGAAAAATACGAGGAGCATGAAGCGGTGTTGAAAATCATGAAGAGCCTGAAAAGGTATGAAAAATATGAAGAGATTCATAAGGTGTGAAATATATGAAGAGCTTCAAAAGGTGTCAAAATGAGATGAGCATGAAACGATTTGAAAAATAGGAGGAGCATGAAATAGTGTTGAAAAAAATGAAGAGCCTGAAAAGGTGTGAAATATCTGAAGAGCTTCAAAAGGTGTCAAAGATATGAGGAGAATGAAACGGTCTGAAAAATAGGAGGAGAATGAAGCGGTGATCAAAAACATGAAGAGCCTGAAAAGGTGTGAATAATATGAAGAGCTTCTAAAGGTGTCAAAAATATGAGGAGCAAGAAACGGCCTGAAAAATAGGCGGAGCATGAAGCGGTGTTGAAAAACATCAAGAGCCTGAAAAGTGTGAAAAATATGAAGAGCTTCAAAAGGTGTGAAAAATATGAGGAGCATGAAACGGTCTGAAAAATAGGAGGAGCATGAAGCGGTTTTTAAAAACATGAAGAGCCTGAAAAGGTGTGAATAATATGAAAAGCTTCAAAAGTTGTCAAAAATGAGAAGAGGATGAAATGGTCTGAAAATTAGGAGGAGCATGAAGCGATGTTGAAAAATATGAAGAGACTGAAAAGGTGTGAGACATATGAAGAGCTTCAAAAGGTGTCAAATATATGAGGAGAATGAAACGGTCTGAAAAATAGGCGGAGCATGAAGCGGTGATCAAAAACATGAAGAGCCTGAAAAGCTATGAATAATATGACGAGTTTCTAAAGGTGTCAAAAATATCAGGAGCATGAAACGACCTGAAAAATAGGCGGAGCATGAAGCGGTGTTGAAAATCATCAAGAGACTGAAAAGTGTGAAATATATGAAGAGCTTCAAAAGGTGTGAAAAATATGAGGAGCATGAAACGGTCTGAAAAATAGGAGGAGCATGAAGCGGTGTTTAAAAACATGAAGAGCCTGAAAATTTGTGAAAAATGTGAAGAGCTTCAAAAGGTGTCAAAAATATGAGGAGCATGAAACGGTCTGAAAAATAGGAGGAGCATGAATCGGTGTTGAAAAACATGAAGAGCCTGAAAACGTGTGGAAAATATGTTTAGCTTCAAAAGGTGTTAAATACATGAGGAGCATGAAACCGTCTGAAAAATAAGAGGAGCATGAATCAGTGTTCAAAAACATGAAGAGCCTGAAAAGGTGTGAAAAATATGAAGAGCTTCAAAATGTGTGAAATACATGAGGAGCATGAAAAGGTCTGAAAAATAGGAGGAGCATGAAGTGGTGTTCAAAAGCATGAAGAGCCTGAAAACGTGTGAAAAATATGAGGAGCTTCAAAAGTGTGAAAAATATGAAGAGCTTCAAAAGGTGTCAAAAATATGAGGAGCATGAAACGGTCTTAAAAATAGGAGGAGGATGAAGTGGTGTTCAAAAACTTGAAGAGCCTGAAAAGTTGTGAAAAATATGAAGAGCTTCAAAAGGTGTCAAAATATGAGGAGCATGAAACGGTCTGAAAAATACGAGGAGCATGAAGCGGTGTTGAAAAACATGAAGAGCCTGAAAAGGTGTGAAAAGTATGAAGAGCTTCAAAAGGTGTGAAATACATGACGAGCATGAAACTCTCTGAAAAATAGGAGGAGCATGAAGTGGTGTGGAAAAACATGAAGAACCTGAAAAGGTGTGAAAAGTATGAAGATCTTCAAAAGGTGTGAAATACATGACGGGCATGAAACTCTCCGAAAAATAGGAGGAGCATGAAATGCTGTACAAAAACATGAAGAGCCTGAAAAGGTGTGAAAAATATGAAGAGCTTCAAAAGATGTCAAAAATAGGAGGAGCATGAAGCGGTGTAGAAAAACATGAAGAGTCTGAAAAGGCGTGAAAAATATGAAGAGCTTCAAAACATGTCAAAAATATGAGGAGCATGACACGGTCAGAAATATAGGAGGAGCATGAAGTGGTGTTGAAAACATGAAGAACCTGAAAAGTTGTGAAAAATATGAAGAGCTTCAAAAGGTGTCAAAAATATGAGGAGCATGAAACATTCTGAAAAATAGGAGGAGCATGAAGCGGATTTGAAAAGCATGAAGAGCCTGAAAAGGTGTGAAACATATGAAGAGCTTCAAAAGGTGTAAAAAATATGAGGAGCTTGAAACGGTCTGAAACATCAGAGGATCTGGTTTCCTCAGTGTGTATGCCCAGAAGTGGGATTGCTGGGTCATATGGCAGTTCTATTTCCAGTTTTTTAAGAAATCTCCACACTGTTTTCCATAGGGGCTGTACTAGTGTGCATTCCCACCAACAGTGTAAGAGGGTTCCCTTTTCTCCACACCATCTCCAGCATTTATTGCTTGTAGACTTTTGGATAGCAGCCATCCTGGCTGGCATGTAATGGTACCTCATTGTGGTTTTGATTTGCATTTCTCTAATAATGAGTGATGTTGAGCATCTTTTCATGTGTTTGTTATCCATCTGTATGTCTTCTTTGGAGAAATGTCTGTTTAGTTCTTTGGCTCATTTTTTATTGGGTCATTTATTTTTCTGCAATTGAGCTGCAGGATTTGCTTGTATATTTTTGAGATTAATCCTTTGTCTGTTTCTTCATTTGCTATTATTTTCTCCCAATCTGAGGGCTGTCTTTTCACCTTACTTATAGTTTCCTTTGTAGTGCAAAAGCTTTTAAGTTTCATTAGGTCCCATTTGTTTAGTTTTGCTTTTATTTCCAATATTCTGGGAGGTGGGTCATAGAGGATCTTGCTTTGATTTATGTCGGAGAGTGTTTTGCCTATCTTCTCCTCTAGGAGTTTTATAGTTTCTGGTCTTACATTTAGATCTTTAATCCATTTTGAGTTTATTTTTGTGTATGGTGTTAGAAAGTGTTCTAGTTTCATTCTTTTACAAGTGGTTGACCAGTTTTCCCAGCACCACTTGTTAAAGAGGTTGTCTTTTTTCCATTGTATATCCTTGCCTCCTTTGTCAAAGATAAGGTGTCCATAGGTTCGTCTGAAAGAGACACGTGCACCCCAATGTTCATCGCAGCACTGTTTATAATAGCCAGGACATGGAAGCAACCTAGATGCCCGTCAGCAGATGAATGGATAAGAAAGCTGTGGTACATATACACCATGGAATATTACTCAGCCATTAAAAAGAATTCATTTGAATCAGTCCTAATGAGATGGATGAAGCTGGAGCCCATTATACAGAGTGAAGTAAGCCAGAAAGATAAAGAACATTAGAGCATGCTGACACATGTATATGGAATTTAGAAAGGTGATAACGATAACCCTATATGCAGAACAGAAAAAGAGACACAGAAATACAGAACAGACTTTTGAACTTTGTGGGAGAATGCGAGGTTGGGATATTTCAAAAGAACAGCATGTATGCTATCTATGGTGAAACAGATCACCAGCCCAGGTAGGATGCATGAGACAAGTGCTCTGGCTTGGTGCACTGGGAAGACCGAGAGGAATCGGGTGGAGAGGGAGGTGGGAGGGGGGATTGGGATTGGGAATACATGTAAATCCATGGCTGATTCATATCAATGTATGACAAAACCGACTGGGAAAAAAAAATAAAAATAATAAAAAAAAAATTTAAAAAAATAACAATAAAAAAAAAAATAAGAAAAGCATGAAATGGTGTTCAAAAACATGAAGAGCCTGAAAAGGTGTGGAAATTATGAAGAGCTTCAAAAGGTGTCAAATATATGAGGAGCATAAAACGGTCTAAAACATAGGAGGAGCATGAAGCGGTGTTGAAAAACATGAAGAGCCTGAAAAGGTGTGAAAAATATGAAGAGCTTGAAAAGGTGCCAAAAATATGAAGAGCATGAAACGGTCTGAAAAATAGGAGGAGCATGAAATGATGTTCAAAAACATGAAGACCTGAAAAGGTGTGAAAAATATGAAGAGCTTCAAAAGGTGTGAAAAATATGAGGAGCATGAAACGGTCTGACAAAGTGGAGGAGCATGAAGCGGTGTTGAAAAACATGAAGAGCCTGAAAAGTTGTGAAAAATATGAAGAGCTTCAAAAGGTGTCAAAATATGAGAAGCATGAAACGGTCTGAAAAATAGGAGGAGCATGAAGCAGTGTTGAAAAACATGAAGAGTCTGAAAAGGTGTGAAAAATATGAAGAGCTTCAAAGGTGTCAAAAATATGAGGAGCATGAAACGGTCTGAAAAATAGGAGGAGCATGAAGCGGTGTTGAAAAACATGAAGAGCCTGAAAAGGTGTGTAAAATATGAAGAGCTTCAAAATATGTGAAAAATATGAAGAGCTTCAAAAGGTGTAAAAAATGAGATGAGCATGAAACGGTCTGAAAAATAGGAGTAGCAATAAGCGGTGTTGAAAAATATGAAGAGCCTGAAAAGGTGTAAAAAATATGAAGAGCTTCTAAAGGTGTCAAAAATATGAAGAGCTTCAAAAGGTGTCAAAAATGAGATGAGCATTAAACGGTGTGAAAAAAATGAGGAACATGAAGCCGTGTTGGAAATCATGAAGAGTCTGAAAAGGTATGAAATATACGAGGAGCTTCAAAAGGGGTCATAAATATGAGTGTCATGAAACGGTCTGAAAATTAGGGGGAGCATGAAGCGGTGTTGAAAAACATGAAGAGCCTGAAAAGTTGTCAAAAATATGAAGAGCTTCTAAAGGGGTCAAAAGTAGAGGAGCTTCAAAAGGTGTCAAAAATGAGATGAGCATGAAATGGTGTGAAAATATGAGGAGCATGAAGCCGTTTTGAAAATCATGTAGAATCTGAAAATGTGTGAAAAATATGAAGAGCATCAAAAGGTGTCAAAAATATGAGGAGCATGAAACGGTCTGAAAAAGAGGAGGAGCATGAAGCGGTGTTGAAAAACATGAAGAGACTGAAAAGGTGTGAAAAATATGAAGAGCTTCAAAATGTGTCAAAAATATGAGGATCATGAAACGGTCTGAAAAATAGGAGAAGCAGGAAGTGGTGTTGAAAAACATGAAGAGCCTGAAAACGTGTGAAAAATATGAAGAGCTTCAAAAGGTGATAAAAATGAGATGAGCATGAAACGGTCTGAAAAATATGAGGAGCATGAAGCGGTGTTGGAAATCATGAAGAGTCTGAAAAGGTGTGAAATATATTAAGAGCTTTAAAACATGTGAAAAATACGAAGAGCTTCAAAAGATGTGAAAAATATGAAGAGCTTCAAAAGGTGTCAAAAATATGAGGAGCATAAAACGGTCTTAAAAATATGAGGAGCATTAAGCGGTGTTGAAAATCATGAAGAGCCTGAAAAGGTGTGAAAAATATGAAGAGCTTCAAAAGGTGTCAAAAATATGAGGAGCATTAAACCGTCTGAAAAATAGGAGGAGCATGAAGCGGTGTTCAAAAACATGAAGAGCATGAAAAGGTGTGAAATATATGAAGAGTTTCAAAACGTGTGAAATACATGAGGAGCATGAAACGATCTGAAAAATAGGAGTACCATGAAGCAGTGTTCAAATACATGAAGAGCCTGAAAAAGTGTGAAAAATATGAAGAGCTTCAAAAGGTGTCAAAAATGCGATATGCATGAAACGGTCTGAAAAATAGGAGGAGCATGAAGCGGTGTTGGAAATCGTGAAGAGTCTGAAAAGGTGTGAAATATATGAAGAGCTTCAAAAGGTGTGAAAAATATGAGGAACATGAAACGGTCTGAAAAATAGGAGCAGCATCAAACGATATTCAAAAACATGAAGAGCCTGAAGAGGTGTGATATATATGAAGAGCTTCAAAAGGTGTGAAAATTAGGAGGAGCATGAAACGGTCTGAAAAATAGGAGGAGCATGAAGTGGTGTTGAAAAAGGTGAATAGCCTGTAAAGGTGTGAATATATGAAGAGCTTCAAAAGGTGTAAAAAATATGAGAGGCATGAAACGACTGAAAAATAGGAGGAGCATGAAGTGGTGTTGAAAAAGGTGAATAGCCTGTAAAGGTGTGAATATATGAAGAGCTTCAAAAGGTGTCAAAACTATGAGGAGCATGAAACGGTCTGAAAAATAGGAGGAGCATGAAGCGGTGTTGAAAAAAATGAAGAGCTTGAAAAGGTGTGAAAATATGAAGAGCTTCAAAAGGTGTCAAAAATATAGGAGAATGAAACGGTCTGAAAAATAGGAGGAGCATGAAACGGTGTTCAAAACATGAAGAGCTGAAAAGGTGTGAAAAATATGAAGAGCTTCAAAAGGTGTCAAAAATATGAGGAGCATGAAACGGTCTGAAAAATAGGAGGAGCATGAAGCGGTGTTGAAAAACATGAAGAGCCTGAAAAGATGTGAAAAATATGAAGAGCTTCAAAAGTTGTCAAAAATATGAGGAGCATGAAACGGTCTGAAAAAAAGGAGGAGCATGAAGCGGTGTTGAAAACATGAAAAGCCTGAAAATGTGTGAAAAATATGAAGAGCTTTCAAAGGTGTGAAAAATATGAATAGCTTCAAAATGTGTCAATAATGAGAGGAGCATGAAACGGTGTGAAAAATAGGAGGAGCATGAAGCGGTGTGCAAAAACATGAAGAGCCTGAAAAGGTGTGAAAAATATGAAGAGCTTCAAAAGGTGTTAAAAATATGAGGAGCATGAAACGGTCTGAAAAATAGGAGGAGCATGAAACGGTGTTGAAAACATGAAGAGCCTGAGAAGGTGTGAAAAATATGAAGAGCTTCAAAAGATGTCAAAAATATGAGGAGCATGAAGCGGTCCGAAAAATAGGATGAGCATGAAGCGGTGTTGAAAACATTAAGAGCCTGAAAAGGTGGGAAAATATAAAGAGTTTGAAAAGGTGTCAAAAATATGAGGAGCATGAAACGGTGTGAAAAATAGGAGAAGCATGAAGTGATGTTGAGAAACCTGAAGAGACTGAAAAGGTGTGAAAAATATGAAGAGCTACAAAAGATGTGAAATATATGAGGAGCATGAAATGTTCTGAAAAATAGGAGGAGCATGAAACGGTGTTGAAAAACATGAAGAGCCTGAAAAGGTGTGAAAATTATGAAGACCTTCAAAATGTGTCAAAAAAAAGGAGGAGCATGAAATGGTGTTCAAAAACATGAAGAGCCTGAAAAGGTGTGAAAAATATGAACAGCTTCAAAAGGTGTCAAAAATATGAGGAGCATGACATGGTCTGAAAAATAGGAGGAGCATGAAACGGTGTTGAAAAACATGAAGAGCCTGAAAAGGTGTGAAAAATAGGAAGAGCTTCACAAGGTGTCAAATATATGAGGAGCATGAAACGGTCTGAAAAATAGGAGGAGCATGAAGCAGTCGTCAAAAACATGAAGAATTTGAAAAGTTTTGTAAAATATGAAGAGCTTCAAAAGGTGTGAAAAATATGAGGAACATGAAACGGTCTGAAAAATAGGAGCAGCATGAAACAGTGTTGAAAGACATGAAGAGCTTCAAAAGTGTCAAAAATATGAGGAGCATGAAACGGTCTGAAAAATAAGAGGATCATGAAACGTTGTTCAAAACATGAAGAGCCTGAAAAGCTGTGAAAAATATGAAGAGCTTTAAAAGGTCTCAAATATATGAGGAGCATGAAATTTTCTGAAAAATAGGAGGAGCATGAAACGTTGTTCAAAACATGAAGAGCCTGAAAAGCTGTGAAAAATTCGAAGAGCTTCAAAAGGTGTGAAATACATGAGGAGCAGGAAACGGGCTGATAAATAGGAGGAGCATGAAGCGGTGTTCGAAAACATGAAGACCATGAAAATGTGTGAAAAAAATGAAGAGCCTCAAAACGTGTCAAAAATATGAAGAGCATGAAACGGTCTGAAAAATAGGAGAAACATGATGCGGTGTTCAAAAACATGAAGAGCCTGAAAAGGTGTGAAAAATATGAAGAGCTTCAAAAGGTGTGAAAGACATGAGGAGCATAAAACGGTCTGAAAAATGGGAGGCGCATGAAACGGTGTTCAAAAACATTAAGAGCCTGAACATGTGAAACATATGAAGAGCTTCCAAAGGTGTCAAAAATGAAATGAGCATGAAACAGCCTGAAAAATAGGAGGAGCACGAAGCCGTGTTCAAAAATATGAAGAGCCTGAAAAGGTGTGAAAAATATGAAGAGCTTCAAAAGGAGTGTAATATATGAGGAGCATGAAACGGTCTGAAAAATAGGAAGAGCATGAATAGGTGTTCAAAAACATGAAGAGCCTGAACATGTGAAACATATGAAGAGCTTCCAAAGGTGTCAAAAATGAAATGAGCATGAAACGGCCTGAAAAATAGGAGGAGCATGAAGCGGTGTTTAAAAACATGAAGAGCCTGAAAAGGTGTGAAAAATATTATAAGCTTCAAAAGATGTCAAAAGTATGAGGAGCATGAAACGGTCTGAAAAATAGGAGGAGAATGAAACGGTGTTCAAAAATATGAAGAGCCTGAAAGTGTGAAAAATTTGAAGAGCTTCACAAGGTGTCAAATACATGAGGTGCATGAAACGGTATGAAAAATAGGAGGAGCAAGAAGCGGTGTTCAAAAACATCAAGAGTCTGAAAAGGTGTGAAATATATGAAGAGCTTCAAAAGGTGTCAAAAATATGAGCAGCATGAAACGGTCTGAAAAATAGGAGGAGCATGAAGCGATGTTCAAAAACATGAAGAGCCTGAAAAGGTGTGAAAAATTTGAAGAGATTCAAAAGGTGTGAAATATATGAGGAGCATGAAACTGTCTGAAAAATAGGAGGAGCATGAAGCGGTGTTCAAAAACATGAAGAGTCTAAAACGGTGTGAAATATATGAAGAGCTTCAAAACGTGTCAAAAATATGAGGAGCATGAAACGGTCTGAAAAATAGGAGGAGCATGAAGCGGTGTTCAAAAACATGAAGAGTCTAAAAAGTTGTGAAAAATACGAAGAGCTTCAAAAGGTGTGAAATACAAGAGGAGCATGAATCGGTCTGAAAAATAAGAGGAGCATGAAGCGGTGTTGAAAGACATGAAGAGCCTGAAAAGGTGTGAAAAATATGAAGAGCTTCAAAAGTTGTCAAAAATATGAGGAGCATGAAACGGTCTCAAAAATAGGAGGAACATGAAGCGGTGTTCAAAAACCTAGAGAGAGTGAAAAAGTGTGAAAAATATGAGGAGCTGAAAATGTGTGAAATATATGAAGAGCTTCAGAAGGTGTCAAAAATGATATGAGCATGAAACGGTCTGACAAATAAGAGGAGCATGAAATGGTGATCAAAACGTGAAGAGCCTGAAAAGGAGTGAAAAATATGAAGAGCTTCAAAAGGTGTGAAATACATGAGGAGCATGAAACGGGCTGATAAATAGGAGAAGCATGAAGCGTTGTTCAAAAACATGAAGAGCCTGAAAAGGTGTGAAAAATATGAAGAGCTTCAAAAGGTGTCAAAAATATTAGGAGCATGAAACGGTCTGAAAAATAGGAGGAGCATAAAGTGGTGTTGAAAAACATGAAGAGCCTGAAAGGGTGTGAATATTAAGAGAGCTTCAAAAGGTGTCAAAAATATGAGGAGCATGAAACGGTCTGAAAAATAGGAGGAGCATGAAGCTGGGTTGAAAAACATGAAGAGCCTGAAAAGGTGTGAAAAATATGAAGAGCTTTAAAAGGTGTCAAAAGTATGAGGAGCATGAAACGGTCTGAAAAATAGGAGGAGCATGAAGTGGTGTTGAAAAACATGAAGAGCCTGAAAGGGTGTGAGAATAATGAAGAGCTTCAAAATGTGTGAAATACATGAGGAGCATGAAACGGGCTGAAAAAAAGGAGAAGCATGAAGTGGTGTGGAAAAACATGAAGAGCCTGAAAAGGTGTGAAAAATATGAAGAGCTTCAAAAGTTGAGAAAGACATGAGGAGCATGAAACTCTCTGAAAAATAGAAGGAGCATGAAGCGGTGTTCAAAAACATGAAGAGCCTGAAAAGGTGTGAAAATATGAAGAGCTTCAAAAGGTGTGAAAAATATGAAGAGCTTCAAAAGGTGTCAAAAATTAGATGAGTATGAAACGGTCTGAAAATTTGGAGGAGCAAGAAGTAGTGTTGAAAAAAATGAACAGCCTGAAAAGGTGTGAAAAATATGAAAAACTTCAAAAGGTGTCAAAAATATGAGGAGCATGAAACGGTCTGAAAAATAGCAGGAGCATGACACGGTGTTGAAAAACATGAAGAGCTTGAAAAGGTGTGAAAAATATGAAGAGCTTCAAAAGGTGTCAAAAATATGAGAGGCATGAAACGGTCTGAAAAATAGGAGGAGCATGAAGCGTTGTTGAAAAACATGAGGAGCCAGAGAACTTGTGAAAAATATGAAGAGCTTCAAAAGGTGTCAAAAATGAGATGAGCATGAAACGGTCTGAAAAATAGGAGGAGCATGAAGCTGTGTTCAAAAACATGAAAAGCCTGAAAAGGTGTGAAAAATATGAGGAGCTTCAAAAGGTGTGAAAATATGAGGAGCATGAAACGGTCTGAAAAATAGGAGGAGCATGAAGCGGTGAGGAAAACATGAAAAGCCTGAAAATGTGTGAAAAATATGAAGAGCTTCCAAAGGTGTGAAAAATATGAATAGCTTCGAAATGTGTCAATAAAGAGAGGAGCATGAAACGGTGTGAAAAATAGGAGGAGCATGAAGCGGTGTGCAAAAACATGAAGAGCCTGAAAAGGTGTGAAAAATATGAAGAGCTTCAAAAGGTGTTAAAAATATGAGGAGCATGAAACGGTCTGAAAAATAGGATGAGCATGAAGCGGTGTTGAAAACATTAAGAGCCTGAAAAGGGGGGAAATATATAAAGAGCTTGAAAAGGTGTCAAAAATATGAGGAGCATGAAACGGTGTGAAAAATAGGAGAAGCATGAAGTGATGTTGAGAAACCTGACGAGACTGAAAAGGTGTGAAAAATATGAAGAGCTACAAAAGATGTGAAATATATGAGGAGCATGAAATGATCTGAAAAATAGGAGGAGCATGAAACGGTGTTGAAAAACAGGAAGAGCCTGAAAAGCTGTGAAAATTATGAAGACCTTCAAAATGTGTCAAAAAAAAGGAGGAGCATGAAATGGTGTTCAAAAACATGAAGAGCCTGTAAAGGTGTTAAAAATATTAAGATCTTCAAAAGGTGTCAAAAATATGAGGAGCATAAAACGGTCTGAAAAATAGGAGGAACATGAAGCACGGTTGAAAAACATGAAGAGCCTGAAAAGTGTGAAAAATATGAAGAGCTTCAAAAGGTGTCAAAAATATGAGGAGCATGAAACAGTCTGAAAAATAGGAGAAGCATGAAGCGTTGTTGAAAAACATGAAGAGCCTGAAAAGGTGTGAAAAATCTGAAGAGCATTAAAAGGTGTCAAAAATATGAGGAGCATGAAACGGTCTGTAAATAAGGAGGAGTATGAAGCGGTGTTGAAAACATGAAAAGCCTGAAAATGTGTGATAAATATGAAGAGCTTCCAAAGGTGTGAAAAATATGAATAGCTTCAAAAGGTGTGAAAAATATGAAGAGCTTCAAAAAGTGTGAAAAATATGAAGAGCTTCAAAAGGTGTGAAAAATATGAAGAGCTTCAAAAAGTGTGAAAATTATGAGGAGCATGAAACGGTCTGAAAAATAGGAGGAGCATGAAGCGATGTTGAAAAACATGAAGAGCGTGAAAACGTGTGATAAATATGCAGAGCTTCAAAAGGTGTGAAAAATAGGAGAAACATGAAGCATTGTTCAAAAACATGAAGAGCCTGAAAATGTGTGAAAAATATGAAGAGCTTCAAAATGTGTCAAAAATATGAGGAGCATGAAACGTTCTGAAAAATAGGAGGAGCATGAAGCAGTGTTGAAAAACATGAAGAGCCTGAAAAGGTGTGAAAAATAAGAAGAGATTCAAAAGGTGTGAAAAATATGAGGAGCATGAAACGGTCTGAAAATTAGGAGGAGCATGAAGCGGTGCTGAATATATGAAGAGCCTCAAAAGTTGAGAAGAATATGAAGAGCTTCAAAAGATGTGACAAATATGAGAATCTTGAAACGGTCCGAAAAATAGGAGGAGCATGAAGCGATGTTAAAAAACATGAAGAGCCTGAAAAGGTGTGAAAAATAGGAAGAGATTCAAAAGGTGTGAAATATATGAGGAGCATGAAACGGTCTGAAAAATAGGAGGAAGATGAAGCTTTGTTCAAAAGCATGAGAGCGTGAAAATGTGTGAAAAATATGACGAGCTTCAAAATGTGTGAAAAATATGAGGAGGATGAAAAGGTCTGAAAAATAGGAGGAGCATGAAGCGGTGTTGAAAAATATGAAGAGCCTGAAAAGGTGTGAAATATATGAAAAGCTTCAAAAGTTTTCAAAAAAACGAGGAGCATGAAACGGTCTGAGAAATAGGAGGAGTATGAAAAGTTGTTTAAAAACATGAAGAGCCTGGAAAGGTGTGAAAAATATGAAGAGCTTCAAAAGGAGTGAAATACATGAGGAGCATGAAACGGTCTGAAAAATAGGAGCAGCATGAAAAGGTCTTCAAAAACATGAAGAGCCTGAAAAGATGTGAAAACTATGAAGAGATTCAAAAGTTGTCAAATATATGAGGAGCATGAAACAGTCTGAAAAATAGGAGGAGCATGAAGCGATGTTGAAAAACATGAAGAGCGTGAAAACGTGTGATAAATATGAAGAGCTTCAAAAGGTGTCTAAAAGAGATGAGCATGAAACGGTCTGAAAAATAGGAGGAGCAAGAAGCTGTGTTCAAAAACATGAGAACCAGAAAAGGTGTGAAAAATATGAAGAGCTTCAAAAGGTGTGAAATACATGCTGAGAATTAAACTGTCTGAAAAATAGGAGGAACATGAAGCGGTGTTCAAAACATGAAGAGACTGAAAAGGTGGGAAAATATGAAGAGCTTCAAAAGGTGTGAAAAATATGAGGAGCATGAAACGGTCTGAAAAATAGGAGGAGCATGAAGCGGGGTTCAAAAACATGAAGAGCCTGGAAAGGTGTGAAAATTATGAAGAGCTTCAAAAGGTGTGTAATATATGAGGAACATGAAACGGTCTAAAAAATACGAGGAGCATGAAGCAGTGTTGAAAAACATGAAGAGCCTGTAAAGGAGTGAAATAAATGAAGAGCTTCAAAAGTTGTCAAAAATATGAGGAGAAAGAAACGGTCTGAAAAATAGGAAGAGCATGAAGCGGTGTTGAAAAACATGAAGAGCCTGAAAAGGTGTGAAATATATGAAGAGCTTCAAAAGGTGTCAAAAATATGAGGAGCAAGAAACGGTCTGAAAAAGATGAGGAGCATGAAGCGGCGTTGAAAATCATGAAGAGCTTCAAAAGGTGTCAAAAATATGAAGAGCTTCGAGTGGTGTCAAAAATATTATGAGCATGAAACGGTCTGAAAAATAGGAGGAGCATGAAGCGGTGTTGAAAAACATGATGAGCTTGAAAAGGTTTCAAAAATAGGAAGTGATTCAAAAGGTGTCAAAAATATGAGGAGCATGAAACGGTCTGAAAAATAGGAGGAGCATGAAGCGGTGTTGAAAAACATGAAGAGCCTGAAAAGGAGTGAAAAACATGAAGAGCTTCAAAAGGTGTCAAAAATATGAGGAGCATGAAACGGTCTGAAAAATAGGAGGAGCATGAAGCAGTGTTCAAAAACATGAAGAGTTTGAAAAAGTGTGAAATATATGAAGAGCTTCAAAAGGTGTCAAAAATAGGAGGAGAATGAAACTGTCTGAAAAAAAGGAGGAGCATGAAGCGGTGTTGAAAAACATGAAGAGCCTGAAAAGGTGTGAAAAATATGAAGAGCTTCAAAAGGTGTCAAAAATATGAGGAGCATGATACGGTCTGAAAAATAGGAGGAGCATGAATCTGTGTTCAAAAACATGAAGAGCCTGAAAAGATGTGAAAAATATGAAGAGCTTCAAAAGGTGTGAAAAATATGAAGAGCTTGACAAGGTGTCAAAAATATGAGGAACACGATACGGTCTGAAAAATAGGAGGAGCATGAAGTGGTGTGGAAAAACATGAAGGGCCTGAAAAGGTGTGAAAAATATGAAGAGCTTCAAAAGGTGTGAAATACGTGATGAGCATGAAACTCTCTGAAAAATAGGAGGAGCCTGAAATGGTGTTCAAAAACATGAATAGACTGAAAACGTGTGAAAAATATGAAGAGCTTCAAAAGGTGTGAAAAATATGAGGAGCATGATACGGTCTGAAAAATAGGAGGAGCATGAAGCTGTGTTCAAAAACATGAAGAGCCTGAAAAATTGTGAAAAATATGAAAAGCTTCAAAAGGTGTCAAAAATGAGATGAGCATGAAACGGTCTGAAAAATAGGAGGAGCATGAAGCGATGTTCAAAAATATGAAGAGCCTGAAAAGTTGTGAAAAATATGAAAGGCTTCAAAAGGTGTGAAAAATATGAGGAGCATGAAACGATCTGAAAAATATGAGGATCATGAAGCGGTGTTCAAAAACATGAGAAGCCTGAAAACGTGTGAAAAATATGAAGAGCTTCAACGGTGTCAAAAACATGAGGAGCATGAAACGGTCTGAAAAATAGGGGGAGCATGAAACTGTGTTCAAAACAATGAAGAGCCTGAAAAGGTGTGAAAAATATGAAGAGCTTCAAAACATGTCATAAATATGAGGAGCATGAAAATTTCTGAAATATAGGAGGAACATGAAGTGGTGTTCAAAAACATGGACACCCTGAAACGGTCTGAAAAATACGAGGAGCATGAAACGGTCTGAAAAATAGGAGGAGCATGGAGCGGTGTTCAAAAGCATGAAGAGCCTGAAAAGGTGTGAAAAATAGGAAGAGCTTCAAAAGGTGTGAAATATATGAGGAGCTTGAAACGCTCTGAAAAACAGGAGGAGCATGAAGAAGTGTTGAAAAACATGAAGAGCATGAAAAAGTGTGAAAAATATGAAGAGCTTCAAAAGATGTGAAAAATATGAAGAGTTTAAAAAGGTGTCAAAAATATGAGGAGCATGAAACGGTCTGAAAAATAGGAGGAGCAAGAAGCTGTGTTGAAAAACAAGAAGAGTCTGAAAAGGTGTGAAATATATGAAGAGCTTCAAAAGGTGTCAAAAATGAGATGATAATGAAGCAGTCTGAAAAACTGGAGAAGCATGAAGCGCTGTTGAAAATCATGAAGAGCCTGAAAAGGTGTGAAAAATATGAAAAGCTACAAAAGGTGTCAAAAATATGAGGAGCACGAAACGGTCTAAAAAATAGGAGGAGCATGAAATGCTGTTGAAAAACATGAAGAGCCTGAAAAGGTGAGAAAAAATGAAGATATTCAAAAGGTTCAAAAATATGAGGAGCATGAAACGGTCTGAAAAATAGGAGGAGCATGCAATGGTGTTCAAAAACATGAAGAGCCTGAAAAGGTCTGAAAAATAGGAAGAGCTTCAAAAGGTGTGAAATATATGAGGAGCATGAAACGGTCTGAAAAATAGGAGAAGCATGAAGCTGTATTCAAAAACATGAGAACCAGAAAAGGTGTGAAAAATATGAAGAGCTTCAAATGGTGTGAAATATATGCGGAGCATGAAACGGTCTGAAAAATAGGAGGATCATGAAGCCGTGTTCAAAACATGAAGAGACTAAAAAGGTGTGAAAAATATGAAGAGCTTCAAAAGGTGTCAAAATTATGGGGAGCATTAAACGTTCTAAACATAGGAGGAGCATAAAGTGGTGTTGAAAAATATGAAGAGCCAGAAAAAGTGTGAAAAATATGAAGAGCTGCAAAAGGTGTCAAAATTATTAAGAGCATTAAACGTTCTAAACATAGGAGGAGCATTAAATGCTGTTTAAAAATATGAAGAGCCAGAAAAGGTGTGAAAAATATGAAGAACTGCAAAAGGTGTGAAAAATATGAGGAGCATGGAATGTTCCGAAAAATAGGAGGAGCATGAAACGATGTTCAAAAACCTGAAGAGCCTGAAAATCTGTGAAATATATGAAGAGCTTCAAAAGGTGTCAAAATATGAGGAGCATGAAACGTTCTGAAAATTAGGAGGAGCATGAAGCGGTGTTGAAAAACATGATGACCGTGAAAAGGTGTGAAAAATATGAAGAGCTTCAAAAGGTGGCAAAAATGGAAGGAGCATGAAACGTTCTGAAAATTAGGAGGAGCATGAAGCGGTGTTGAAAAACATGAAGAGCCTGAAAACGTGTGAAAAATATGAAGAGTTTCAAAAGGTGTGAAAAATATGAAGAGCTTCAAAAGGTGTAAAAAATGAGATGAGCATGAAACGGTCTGAAAAATAGGAGGAGCATGAAGTGGTGTTGAAAAACATGAAGAGCTTGAAATTGTGTCAAAAATATAAAGAGCCTCAAAAGGTGTCAAAATTATGAGGAGCATGAAATGGTCTGAAAAATAGAAGGAGCAGGAAGCCGTGTTGAAAAACATGAAGAGCCTGAAAAGGTGTGAAAAAAATGAAGATATTCAAAAGGTGTCAAAACTATGAGGAGCATGAAACGGTCTGAAAAATAGGAGGAGCATGAAGCGGTGTTGAAAAACATGAAGAGCCTGAAAAGGTGTGAAAAATATGAAGAGCTTCAAAAGGTGTCAAAAATATGAGGCGCATGAAATGGTCTGAAAAATAGGAGGAGCATGAAGCGGTGTTGAAAAACATGAAGAGCCTGAAAAGGTGTGAAAAATATGAAGAGCTTCAAAACGTGTCAAAAATATGAGGAGCATGAAACGGTGTGAAATATAGGAGGAGCATGAAGCCGAATTCAAAAACATGAAGAGCATGAAAAGGTGTGAAAACTATGAAGAGCTTCAAAATGTGTCAAAATATGAGGAGCATGAAACGGCCTGAAAAATAGGAGGAGCATGAAACGGTCTGAAAAATAGGAGGAGCATGAATCGGTGTTGAAAACATGAAGAGCATGAAAAAGTGTGAAAAATATGAAGAGCTTCAAAAGGTATCAAAAATATGAGGAGCATGAAAAGTTCTGAAAAATAGGAGGAAAATGAAGCGGTTTTGAAAAACATGAAGTTCCTGAAAAGGTGTGAAATATATGAAGAGCTTCAAAACTTGTCAAATATGAGGAGCATGAAACGGTCTGAAAAATAGGAGGAGCATGCAGTGGTGTTCAAAAACATGAAGAGCCTGAAAAGTTGTGAAATATATGAAGAGTTTCAAAAGGTGTCAAAAATATGAGGAATATGAAACGGTCTGAAAAAGAAGAGGAGCATGAAGGGGTGTTCAAAAACATGAAGAGCCTGAAAAGCTGTGAAAAATATGAAGAGCTTCAAAAAGGTGTCAAAAATATGAGAAGTATGAAGCGTTCTGAAAAACAGGAGGAGCATGAAGCGGTTTGAAAAACATGAAGAGCCTGAAAACGTGTGAAAAATATGAAGAGCTAGAAAAGGTGTCAAAGATATGAGGAGCATGAAACGGCCTGAAAAATAGGAGGAGCATGAAACGGTATGACAAATAGGAGGAGCATGAAGCGGTGTTCAAAAACATGAAGAGCTTGAAAAAGTGTGAAATATATGAAGAGCTTCAAAAGGTGTCAAAATATGAGGAGCATGAAACGGCCTGAAAAATAGGAGGAGCATGAAACGGTGTGAAATATAGGAGGAGCATGAAGCCGAATTCAAAAACATGAAGAGCATGAAAAGGTGTGAAAACTATGAAGAGCTTCAAAATGTGTCAAAATATGAGGAGCATGAAACGGCCTGAAAAATAGGAGGAGCATGAAACGGTCTGAAAAATAGGAGGAGCATGAATCGGTGTTGAAAACATGAAGAGCATGAAAAAGTGTGAAAAATATGAAGAGCTTCAAAAGGTATCAAAAATATGAGGAGCATGAAAAGTTCTGAAAAATAGGAGGCAAATGAAGCGGTTTTGAAAAACATGAAGAGCTTGAAAAAGTGTGAAATATATGAAGAGCTTCAAAAGGTGTCAAAATATGAGGAGCATGAAACGGCCTGAAAAATAGGAGGAGCATGAAACGGTGTGAAATATAGGAGGAGCATGAAGCCGAATTCAAAAACATGAAGAGCATGAAAAGGTGTGAAAACTATGAAGAGCTTCAAAATGTGTCAAAATATGAGGAGCATGAAACGGCCTGAAAAATAGGAGGAGCATGAAACGGTCTGAAAAATAGGAGGAGCATGAATCGGTGTTGAAAACATGAAGAGCATGAAAAAGTGTGAAAAATATGAAGAGCTTCAAAAGGTATCAAAAATATGAGGAGCATGAAAAGTTCTGAAAAATAGGAGGAAAATGAAGCGGTTTTGAAAAACATGAAGTTCCTGAAAAGGTGTGAAATATATGAAGAGCTTCAAAACTTGTCAAATATGAGGAGCATGAAACGGTCTGAAAAATAGGAGGAGCATGCAGTGGTGTTCAAAAACATGAAGAGCCTGAAAAGTTGTGAAATATATGAAGAGTTTCAAAAGGTGTCAAAAATATGAGGAATATGAAACGGTCTGAAAAAGAAGAGGAGCATGAAGGGGTGTTCAAAAACATGAAGAGCCTGAAAAGCTGTGAAAAATATGAAGAGCTTCAAAAAGGTGTCAAAAATATGAGAAGTATGAAGCGTTCTGAAAAACAGGAGGAGCATGAAGCGGTTTGAAAAACATGAAGAGCCTGAAAACGTGTGAAAAATATGAAGAGCTAGAAAAGGTGTCAAAGATATGAGGAGCATGAAACGGCCTGAAAAATAGGAGGAGCATGAAACGGTATGACAAATAGGAGGAGCATGAAGCGGTGTTCAAAAACATGAAGAGCTTGAAAAAGTGTGAAATATATGAAGAGCTTCAAAAGGTGTCAAAAATAGGAGGAGAAGGAAACTGTCTGAATAAAGGAGGAGCATGAAGCAGTGTTGAAAACCATGAAGAGCCTGAAAAGGTGTGAAAAATATGAAGAGCTTCAAAAGGATTGAAATACATGAGGAGCACGAAACGGTCTGAAAAAAAGGAGGAGCATGAAGCCGTGTTCAAAAACATGAAGAGCCTGAAAAGGTGTGAAAAATATGAAGAGCTTCAAAATGTGTCAAAAATATTAGGAGCAGGAAACGGTCTGAAAAAATAAGAGGAGCATGAAACGGTGTTCAAAAATATGAAGAGCCTGGAAATGTGTGAAAAATATGAAGAGCTTCAAAGGTGTGTAATATATGAGGAGCATGAAACGCTCTAAAAAATAAGAGGAGCATGAAGCTGTGTTGAAAAACATGAAGAGCCTGTAAAGGAGTGAAATAAATGAAGAGCTTCAAAATATGTCAAAAATATGAGGAGCAAGAAACGGTCTGATATATAGGAGGAGAATGAAGCGGTGTTGAAAAACATGAAGAGCCTGAAAAGGTGTGAAATATATGAAGAGCTTCAAAAGGTGTCAAAAATATGAGGAGCATGAAACATTCTGAAAAATAGAAGGAGCATGAAGCGGTGTTCAAAAACATGAAGAGCATTAAAAGGTGTCAAATATATGAGGAGCTTCGAATGGTGTGAAAAATATTTTGAGCATGAAACGGTCTGAAAAATAGGAGGAGCATGAAGTGGTGTTGAAAAACATGAAGAGCCTGAAATGGTGTGAAATATATGAAGAGCTTCAAAATGTGTGAAAAATATGAGGAGCTTCAAAATGTGCCAAAAATATGAGGAGCAAGAAACTGTCTGAAAAATACGAGGAGCATGAAGAGGTGTTGAAAAAAATGAAGAGCCTGAAAAGGTGTGAAAAATATGAAGAGCTTCTAAAGGTGTCAAAAACATGAGGAGCATGAAGGTCTGAAAAATAGGAGGAGCGTGAAGTGGTGTTGAAAAACATGAAGAGCCTGAAAAGTGTGAAAAATATGAAGAGCTTCAAAAGGTGTCAAAAATATGAGGAGCATGAAAGAGTCTGAAAAATAGGAGGAGCATGAAGCGGTGTTGAAAAACATGAAGAGCCTGAAAACGTGTGAAAAAATATGAAAAGCTTCAAAAGGTGTGAAGAATATGAAGAGTTTCATAAGGTGTCAAAAATGAGATGAGCATGAAACGGTCTGAAAAATAGGAGGAGCATGAAACGGTGTTGAAAAACATGAAGAGCTTGAAAAGGTGTGTAAAATATGAAGAGCTTCAAAAGGTGTCAAAAATGAAATGAGCATGAAACGGTCTGAAAAATGAGAGGAGCATGAAGCGGTGTTCAAAAACATGAAGAGCATGAAAAGATATGACAAATATGAAGAGCTTCAAAAGGTGTCAAAAATAAGAGGAGCATGAAACGGTCCGAAAAATAGGAGGAGCATGAAGCGGTGTTGAAAAACATGAAGAGCCTGAAAAGGTATGAAAAATATGAAGAGCTTCAAAAGGTGTGAAATTCATGAGGAGCATGAAACTCTCTGAAAAATAGGAGGAGCATGAAGCGGTGTTCAATAACATGAAGAGCCTGAAATGTTGTGAAAAATATGAAAAGCTTCTAAAGGTGTTAAAGATGAGATGAGTATGAAACGGTCTGAAAAATAGGAGGATCAAGAAACGGTGTTGAAAAACGTGAAGAGCAAGAAAACGTGTGAAAAATATGAAGAGCTACAAAAGGTGTCAAAAATGAGATGAGCATGAAACGGTTTGAAAAATAGGAGGAGCGAGAAACGGTGTTCAAAAACATGAAGAGCCTGAAAAGGTGTGTAAAATATGAAGAGCTTCAAAAGGTGTCAAAAATATGAGGAGCATGAAACGGTCTGAAAATAGGAGGGGCATGACACGGTGTTGAAAAACATCAAGAGCATGAAAAGGTGTCAAAATTATGAGGAGCATGAAATGGTCTGAAAAAAAGGAGGAGCAGGAAGCGGTGTTGAAAAACATGAAGAGCTTGAAATTGTGTCAAAAATATAAAGAGCTTCAAAAGGTGTCAAAATTATGAGGAGCATGAAATGGTCTGAAAAATAGAAGGAGCAGGAAGCCGTGTTGAAAAACATGAAGAGCCTGAAAAGGTGTGAAAAATATGAAGAGCTTCAAAAGGTGTCAAAACAATGCGGAGCATGAAACGGTCTGAAAAATAGGAGGAGCATGAAGCGGTATTGAAAAACATGAAGAGCATGAAAAGGTGTGAAAAATATGAAGAGCTTCAAAACGTGTCAAAAATATGAGGAGCATGAAACGGTCTGAAAAATAGGAGGAGCATGAAGCGGTGTTGAAAAACATGAAGAGCCTGAAAAGGTGTGAAAAATATGAAGAGCTTCAAAAGGTGTCAAAACTATGAGGAGCATGAAACGGTGTGAAATATAGGAGGAGCATGAAGCTGAATTCAAAAACATGAAGAGCATGAAAAGGTGTGAAAATTATGAAGAGCTTCAAAATGTGTCAAAATATGAGGAGCATGAAACGGCCTGAAAAATAGGAGGAGCATGAAACGGTCTGAAAAATAGGAGGAGCATGAATCGGTGTTGAAAACATGAAGAGCATGAAAAAGTGTGAAAAATATGAAGAGCTTCAAAAGGTATCAAAAATATGAGGAGCATGAAAAGTTCTGAAAAATAGGAGGAAAATGAAGCGGTTTTGAAAAACATGAAGTGCCTGAAAAGGTGTGAAATATATGAAGAGCTTCAAAACTTGTCAAATATGAGGAGCATGAAACGGTCTGAAAAATAGGAGGAGCATGCAGTGGTGTTCAAAAACATGAAGAGCCTGAAAAGTTGTGAAATATATGAAGAGTTTCAAAAGGTGTCAAATATATGAGGAATATGAAATGGTCTGAAAAAGAAGAGGAGCATGAAGGGGTGTTCAAAAACATGAAGAGCCTGAAAAGCTGTGAAAAATATGAAGAGCTTCAAAAGGTGTCAAAAATATGAGAAGTATGAAACGTTCTGAAAAACAGGAGGAGCATGAAGCGGTTTTGAAAAACATGAAGAGCCTGAAAACGTGTGAAAAATATGAAGAGCTAGAAAAGGTGTCAAAGATATGAGGAGCATGAAACGGCCTGAAAAATAGGAGGAGCATGAAACTGTATGACAAATAGGAGGAGCATGAAGCGGTGTTCAAAAACATGAAGAGCTTGAAAAAGTGTGAAATATATGAAGAGCTTCAAAAGGTGTCAAAAATAGGAGGAGAAGGAAACTGTCTGAATAAAGGAGGAGCATGAAGCGGTGTTGAAAACCATGAAGAGCCTGAAAAGGTGTGAAAAATAAGAAGAGCTTCAAAAGGATTGAAATACATGAGGAGCACGAAACAGTCTGAAAAAAAGGAGGAGCATGAAGCCGTGTTCAAAAACATGAAGAGCCTGAAAAGGTGTGAAAAATATGAAGAGCTTCAAAATGTGTCAAAAATATTAGGAGCAGGAAACGGTCTGAAAAAATAAGAGGAGCATGAAACGGTGTTCAAAAATATGAAGAGCCTGGAAATGTGTGAAAAATATGAAGAGCTTCAAAGGTGTGTAATATATGAGGAGCATGAAACTCTCTAAAAAATAAGAGGAGCATGAAGCTGTGTTGAAAAACATGAAGAGCCTGTAAAGGAGTGAAATAAATGAAGAGCTTCAAAATGTGTCAAAAATATGAGGAGCAAGAAACGGTCTGATATATAGGAGGAGAATGAAGCGGTGTTGAAAAACATGAAGAGCCTGAAGAGGTGTGAAATATATGAAGAGCTTCAAAAGGTGTCAAAAATATGAGGAGCATGAAACATTCTGAAAAATAGAAGGAGCATGAAGCGGTGTTCAAAAACATGAAGAGCATTAAAAGGTGTCAAATATATGAAGAGCTTCGAATGGTGTCAAAAATATTTTGAGCATGAAACGGTCTGAAAAATAGGAGGAGCATGAAGTGGTGTTGAAAAACATGAAGAGCTTGAAAAGGTGTGAAAAATAAGAAGAGCTTCAAAATGTGTCAAAAATATGACGAGCATGAAACCCTCTTAAAACTAGGAGGAGGATGAAGCGGTGTTCAAAAACATGAAGAGCCAGAAAATGTGTGCAAAATATGAAGAGCTGCACAAGGAGTGAAATACATGAGGAGCATGAAAAGGTGTTCAAAAACATGCAGAGACTTAAAAGGTGTGAAAAATATGAAGAGATTCAAAAAGTGTCAAAAATTAGATTAGCATGAAAGGGTCTGAAAAATAGGAGGAGCCTGAAGAGGTGTTGAAAAACATGAAGAGCCTGAAAAAGTGTGAAAAATATGAAGAGCTTCAAAAATATGAAAATTATGAAGAGCTTCAAAAGGTGTGAAAATTATGAAGAGTTTCAAAAGGTGTGAAATACATGAGGAGCATGAAACGTTCTGAAACATGGGAGGACAATGAAGCGGTGTTGAAAAACATGAAGAGCCTGAAAAGGTGTGAAAAACATGAAGAGCTTCAAAAGGTGTCAAAAATATTAGGGGCAGGATCGGTCTGAAAAATAGGAGGAGCATGAAACGGTGTTCAAAAACATGAAGAGCCTGAAAAGGTGTGAAAAATATGAAGAGCTTCAAAACGTGTCAAAAATTAGATTAGCATGAAAGGGTCTGAAAAATAGGAGGAGCCTGAAGTGGTGTTGAACAACATGAAGAGCCTGAAAAAGTGTGAAAAATAAGAAGAGCTTCAAAAATATGAAAATTATGAAGAGATTCAAAAGGTGTAAAAAATATGAAGAGCTTCAAAAGGTGTCAAAAATGAGATGAGCATGAAACGGTCTGAAAATTAGGAGGAGCATGAGGCGTTGTTGAAAAACATGAAGAGCCTGAGAAGTTGTGAAAAATATGAAGAGCTTCAAAAGGTGTGAAAAATATGAAGAGCTTCAAATGTGTCAAAAATGAGATGAGCATGAAACGGTCTGAAAAATAAGAGGAGCATGAAGTGGTGTTGAAAAAAAAGTAGAGGCTGAAAAGGTGTGAAATATATGAAGACCTTCAAAAGGTGTCAAAAATATGAGGAGAATGAAACGTTCTGAATAATAGGAGGAGCATGAAGCGGTGTTGAAAAACATGAAGAGCCTGAAAACGTGTGAAAAATATGAAGAGCATCAAAAGGTGTCAAAAATATGAGGAGCATGAAACGGTCTGAAAAATAGGAGGAGCATGAAGCGGTGTTGAAAAATCTGAAGAGCCTGAAAAGGTATGAAAAATATGAAGAGCTTCAAAAGGTGTGAAATTCATGAGGAGCATGAAACTCTCTGAAAAATAGGAGGAGCATGAAGCGGTGTTCAATAACATGAAGAGCCTGAAATGTTGTGAAAAATATGAAAAGCTTCTAAAGGTGTTAAAGATGAGATGAGCATGAAACGGTCTGAAAAATAGGAGGATCAAGAAACGGTGTTGAAAAACATGAAGAGCCAGAAAACGTGTGAAAAATATGAAGAGCTACAAAAGGTGTCAAAAATGAGATGAGCATGAAACGGTCTGAAGAAAAGGAGGAGCATGAAGCGGAGTTCACAAAAATGAAGAGCCTGAAAAGGTGGAAAATATATGAAGAGCTTCAAAAGGTGTCAAAAATTTGAGGAGCATGAAACAGTCTGAAAAATAGGAGGAGCATGAAGCGGTTTTTAAAAACATGAAGAGCCTGAAAGATATGTAAAATATGAAGAGCTTCAAAAGGTGTGAAATACATGAGGAGCATGAAATGGTCTGAAAAATAGGAGGAGCATGAAGCGGTGTTGAAAAACATGAAGAGCCTGAAAAGGTGTGAAAAAAATGAAAAGCTTCAAAAGGTGTCAATAATAAGATGTGCATGAAACAGTCTGAAAAATAGGAGGAGCATGAAACGGTCTGAAATATAGGAGGAGCATGAAGCGGTGTTCAAAACAAGAAGAGCCTGAAAAGGTGTGACAAATATAAAGAGCTTCAAAACGTGTGAAAAATATGAGGAGCATGTAAAGGTCTGAAAAATAGGAGGAGCATGAAACGGTGTGAAAAACATGAAGAGCATGAAAAGGTGTGAAAAATATGAAGAGCTTCAAAAGGTGTCAAAAATATGAGGAGCATGAAACGGTCTCAAAAATAGGAGGAGCATGAAGCGGTGTTGAAAAACATGAAGAGCCTGAAAAGGTGTGAAAAAAATGAAGAGCTTCAAAAGGTGTCAAAAATATGAGGAGCATGAAACGGCCTGAAAAATAGGAGGAACATGAATCTGTGCTCAAATACATGAAGCGCCTGAGAAGGTGCGAAAAATATGAAGAGCTTCAAAAGGTGTGAAAAATATGAGGACCATGAAACGATCTCAAAAATAGGAGGAGCATGAAGCGGTGTTAAAAAACATGAAGAGCCTGAAAAGGTGTGACAAATATAAAGAGCTTCAAGATGTGTGAAAAATATGAGGAGCATGAAACGGTCTGAAAAATAGGAGGAACATGAATCTGTGCTCAAATACATGAAGCGCTTGAGAAGGTGCGAAAAATATGCAGAGCTTCAAAAGGTGTGAAAAATATGAGGACCATGAAACGATCTCAAAAATAGGAGGAGCATGAAGCGGTGTTAAAAAACATGAAGAGCCTGAAAAGGTGTGACAAATATAAAGAGCTTCAAGATGTGTGAAAAATATG
This sequence comes from Dama dama, assembly GCF_033118175.1. Taxonomy (NCBI): domain Eukaryota; kingdom Metazoa; phylum Chordata; class Mammalia; order Artiodactyla; family Cervidae; genus Dama; species Dama dama. The sequence continues at coordinate 4,842,797 of NW_026870920.1, read as the reverse complement.
AGGAGCGTGAAACGGTCTGAAAAATAGGAGGAACATGAATCTGTGCTCAAATACATGAAGCGACTGAGAACGTGCGAAAAATATGAAGAGCTTCAAAAGGTGTGAAAAATATGAGGACCATGAAACCATCTCAAAAATAGGAGGAGCATGAAGCGGTGTTAAAAAACATGAAGAGCCTGAAAAGGTGTGACAAATATAAAGAGCTTCAAGATGTGTCAAAAATAGGAGCAACATGAAACGGTCTGAAAAATAAGAGGAGCATGAAATGGTGTTGAAAAACAGGAAGAGCCTGAAAATGCGAGAAAAATATGAAAAGCTTCAAAAGGTTTCAAAAATATGAGGAGCATGAAACTTTCTGAAAAAGAGGAGGAGCATGAACTGGTGTTGAAAAACATGAAGAGCCTGAAAAGGTGTGAAAAATATGAAGAGGTTTAAAAGGTGTCAAAAATATGAGGAGCATGAAACATTCTGAAAAATAGGAGGATCATGAAACCATGTTCAAAAACATGAAGACCCTGAAAAGGTGTGAAAAACATGAAGAGCTTCAAAATGTGTCAAAATATGAGGAACATGAAACGGTCTGAAAAATAGGAGGAGCAAGAAGCGGTGTTGAAAAACATGAAGAGCCTGAAAATGTGTGAAGAATATGAAGAGCTTCAAAAGGTGTGAAAAATATGAAGAGCTTCAAAAGCTGTCAAATGAGATGAGCATGAAACGGTCTGAAAAATAGCAGGAGCATGAAGCGGTGTTCAAAAACATGAAGAGCCTGAAAAGGGGTGAAAAATATGAAGAGCTTCAAAAGGTGTCAATAATAAGACGTGCATAAAACAGTCTGAAAAATAGGAGGAGGATGAAACGGTCTGAAATATAGGAGGAGCATGAATCTGTGCTCAAATACATGAAGCGCCTGAGAAGGTGCGAAAAATATGAAGAGCTTCAAAAGGTGTGAAAAATATGAGGAGCATAAAACGATCTCAAAAATAGGAGGAGCATGAAGCGGTGTTAAAAAACATGAAGAGCCTGAAAAGGTGTGACAAATATAAAGAGCTTCAAGATGTGTGAAAAATAGGAGCAACAAGAAACGGTCTGAAAAATAAGAGGAGCATGAAATGGTGTTGAAAAACAGGAAGAGCCTGAAAATGCAAGAAAAATATGAAGAGCTTCAAAACGTTTCAAAAATATGAGGAGCATGAAACTTTCTGAAAAAGAGGAGGAGCATGAACCGGTGTTGAAAAACATGAAGAGCCTGAAAAGGTGTGAAAAATATGAAGAGGTTTAAAAGGTGTCAAAAATATGAGGAGCATGAAACATTCTGAAAAATAGGAGGATCATGAAACCGTGCTCAAAAACATGAAGAGCCTGAAAAGGTGTGAAAAATATGAAGAGTCTTAAAAAATGTCAAAAATATGAGGAGTATGAAACGGTCTGAAAAATAGCAGGAGCATGAAGCGGTGTTGAAAAACATGAAGAGCCTGAAAAGGTGTGAAAAATATGAAGAGCGTCAAAAGGTGTGAAAAATATGAAGAGCTTCAAAAGGTGTCAAAAATATGAGGAGAATGAAACGGTCTGAAAAATAGGCGGAGCATGAAACGGTGTTCAAAAACATGAAGAGCCTAAAAAGGTGTGAAAAATATGAAGAGCGTCAAAACGTGTCAAAATATGAGGAGCATGAAACGGTCTGAAAAATAGGAGGAGCAAGAAGCGGTGTTGAAAAACATGAAGAGCCTGAAAATGTGTGAAAAATATGAAGAGCCTGAAAAGGTGTGAAAAATATGAAGAGCTTCAAAAGGTGTCAAAATTATGAGGAGCATTAAACGGTTTGAAAAATAGGAAGAGCATGAAGCTGTGTTCAACAACATGAAGAGACTGAAAAGGTGCGAAAAATATGAAGAGCCTGAAAAGGTGTGAAAAATATGAAGAGCTTCAAAAGGTGTCAAAAATTAGATGAGCATGAAACGGTCTGAAAAATAGGAGGAGCATTAAACGGCGTGGAGAAACATGAAGAGCCGGAAAAGGTGTGGAAAAATAGGAGGAGCTTCAAAATGTGTCAAATATATGAGGAGAATGAAACGGTCTGAAAAATAGGAGGAGCATGAAACGGTCTGAAAAATAAGAAGAGCATGAAACGGTCTGAAAAATAGGAGGATCATGAAGCGGTGTTGAAAATCGTGAAGAGCCTGAAATGGTGTGAAAAATGTGAAGAGCTTCAACAGGTGTCAAAAACTTGAGGAGAATGAAACGGTCTGAAAAATAGGAGGAGCATGAAGCTGTGTTGAAAAACATGAAGAGCCTGAAAAGGTGTGTAAAATATGAAGAGCTTCAAAAGGTGTAAAAAATGAGATGAGCATGAAACGGTCTGAAAAATAGGAGGAGCATGAACTGGTGCTGAAAACATGAAGAGCCTGAAAAGGTGTGAAAAATATGAAGAGCTTTAAAAGGTGTGAAAAATATGACGAGCATGAAACGGTCTGAAAAATAGGAGGAGCATGAAGCTGTGTTCAAAAACATGAAGAGCCAGAAAAGGTGTGAAAAATATGAAGAGCTTCAAAAAGTGTCAAAAATATGAGGAGCAAGAAACGGTCAGAAAATAGGAGGAGCATGAAATGATCTGAAAAATAGGAGGAGCAGGAAGCTGTGTTCAAAAACATGAAGAGCCTGAAAAGGTGTGAAAAATATGAAGAGCTTCAAAAGGTGTAAAAAACTTGAGCAGCATGAAACGGTCTGAAAAATAGGAGGAGCATGAAGTGGAACTGAAAAACATGAAGTGCCTGAAAAGGTGTGCAAAATATGAAGAGTTTCAAAAGGTGTAAAAATGAGATGAGCATGAAACGGTCTGAAAAATAGGAGGAGCACGAACTGGTGCTGAAAAACATGAAGAGCCTGAAAAGGTGTGAAAAATATGAAGAGCTTCAAAAGGTGTGAAAAATATGAGGAGCATGAAACGGTCTGAAAAATATGAGGAGCATGAAGTGGTGTTCAAAAACATGAAGAGCCTGAAAAGGTGTGAAAAATATGAAGAGCTTCAAAAAGTGTCAAATATATGAGGAGAAAGAAACGGTCTGAAAAAAAGGAGGAGCATGAAGCGTTGTTGAAAATCTTGAAGAGCTTGAAAAGGTGTGAAAAATATGAAGAGCTTCAAAAAGTGTCAAATATATGAGGAGAAAGAAACGGTCTGAAAAAAAGGAGGAGCATGAAGCGTTGTTGAAAAACATGAAGAGCCTGAAAAGGTGTGAAAAATATGAAGAGCTTCAAAAGGTGTGAAAAATATGAAGAGCTTCAAAAGGTGTCAAAAATATGAGGAAACTGAAAGGTCTGAAAAACAGGAGGATCATGAAACAGTGTTCAAAAACATGAAGAGCCTGAAAAGGTGTGAAAAACATGAAGAGCTTCAAAACGTGTCAAAATATGAGGAACATGAAACGGTCTGAAAAATAGGAGGAGCAAGAAGCGGTGTTGAAAAACAAAAAGAGCCTGAAAATGTGTGAAGAATATGAAGAGCTTCAAAGGTGTGAAAAATATGAAGAGCTTCAAAAGCTGTCAAATGAGATGAGCATGAAACTGTCTGAAAAATAGCAGGAGCATGAAGCGGTGTTCAAAAACATGATGAGCCTGAAAAGGGGTGAAAAATATGAAGAGCTTCAAAAGGTGTCAAAAATATGAGGATCATGAAACGGTCTGAAAAATAGTAGGAACATGAAGCGGTGTTGAAATACATGAAGAGCCTGAAGAGGTGAGAAAAACATGAAGAGCTTCAAAAGGTGTCAAAAATAGGAGGAGCATGAAACGGTCTGAAAAATAGGAGGAGCATTAATCGGTGTTGAAAAACAGGATGTGCCTGAAAAGCTGTGAAATTATGACAAGCTTCAAAAGATGTGAAAAATATGAGGAGCATGAAACGGTCTGAAAAATAGGAGGAGTATAAAGCGGTGTTAAAAAACATGAAGAGCCTGAAATGGTGTGAAATATATGAAGAGCTTCAAAAGGTGTCAAAAATATCAGGAGCATGAAACGGTCTGAAATATCGGAGGAGCAAGAAACGGAGTTCAAAAAGATGAAGAGTCTGAAAAGGTGTGAAAAATATGAAGAGCTTCAAAAGGTGTCAATAATAAGACGTGCATGAAACAGTCTGAAAAATAGGAGGAGCATGAAACGGTCTGAAATATAGGAGGAGCATGAATCTGTGCTCAAATACATGAAGCGCCTGAGAAGGTGCGAAAAATATGAAGAGCTTCAAAAGGTGTGAAAAATATGAGGAGCATAAAACGATCTCAAAAATAGGAGGAGCATGAAGCGGTGTTCAAAAATATGGAGAGCCTGAAAAGGTGTGACAAATATTAAGAGCTTCAAAAGGTGTCAAAAATATGAGGAGCATGAAACGGTCTCAAAAATAGGAGGAGCATGAAGCGGTGTTCAAAAATATGGAGAGCCTGAAAAGGTGTGAAAAATATGAAGAGCTTCAAAAGGTGTCAAAAATATGAGGAGCATGAAACGGTCTGAAAAATAGGAGGAGCATGAAGCGGTGTTCAAAAACATGAAGAGCCTTAAAAGGTGTGAAAAATATGAAGAGCTTCAAAAGGTGTCAAAAATATGAGGATCATGAAACGGTCTGAAAAATAGTAGGAACATGAAGCGGTGTTGAAATACATGAAGAGCCTGAAGAGGTGAGAAAAACATGAAGAGCTTCAAAAGGTGTCAAAAATATGAGGAGCATGAAACGGTCTGAAAAATAGGAGGAGCATTAATCGGTGTTGAAAAACAGGATGTGCCTGAAAAGCTGTGAAATTATGACAAGCTTCAAAAGATGTGAAAAATATGAGGAGCATGAAACGGTCTGAAAAATAGGAGGAGTATAAAGCGGTGTTAAAAAACATGAAGAGCCTGAAATGGTGTGAAATATATGAAGAGCTTCAAAAGGTGTCAAAAATATCAGGAGCATGAAACGGTCTGAAATATCGGAGGAGCAAGAAACGGAGTTCAAAAAGATGAAGAGCCTGAAAAGGTGTGAAAAATATGAAGAGCTTCAAAAGGTGTCGTATATATGAGGAGCATGAAACGGTCTGAAAAATAGGAGGAGCATGAAGTGGTATTCAAAAACATGAAGAGCCAGAAAAGGTGTGACAAATATGAAGAGCTTCAAAAGGTGTCAAAAATATGAGGAGCATGAAACGGTCTCAAAAATAGGAGGAGCATGAAGCGGTGTTCAAAAATATGTAGAGCCTGAAAAGGTATGAAAAATATGAAGAGCTTCAAAAGGTGTCAAAATAATGAGGAACATGAAACGGTCTGAAAAAAAGAAGGAGCATGAAGCGGTGTTTAAAAATATGAAGAGCCTGAAAAGGTGTGAAAAATATGAAGAGCTTCAAAAGGTTTGAAAAATATGAAGAGCAGGGAATGGTCTGAAAAATAGGAGGAGGATAAAGCGATGTTCAAAATCATGAAGAGCCTGAAAAGGTGTGACAAATATTAAGAGCTTCAAAAGGTGTCAAAAATATGAGGAGAATGAAACGGTCTCAAAAATAGGAGGAGCATGAAGCGGTGTTCAAAAATATGGAGAGCCTGAAAAGGTGTGAAAAATATGAAGAGCTTCAAAAGGTGTCAAAAATATGAGGAGCATGAAACGGTCTGAAAAATAGGAGGAGCATGAAGCGGTGTTCAAAAACTTGAAGAGCCTTAAAAGGTGTGAAAAATATGAAGAGCTTCAAAAGGTGTCAAAAATATGAGGATCATGAAACGGTCTGAAAAATAGTAGGAACATGAAGCGGTGTTGAAATACATGAAGAGCCTGAAGAGGTGAGAAAAACATGAAGAGCTTCAAAAGGTGTCAAAAATAGGAGGAGCATGAAACGGTCTGAAAAATAGGAGGAGCATTAATCGGTGTTGAAAAACAGGATGTGCCTGAAAAGCTGTGAAATTATGACAAGCTTCAAAAGATGTGAAAAATATGAGGAGCATGAAACGGTCTGAAAAATAGGAGGAGTATAAAGCGGTGTTAAAAAACATGAAGAGCCTGAAATGGTGTGAAATATATGAAGAGCTTCAAAAGGTGTCAAAAATATCAGGAGCATGAAACGGTCTGAAATATCGGAGGAGCAAGAAACGGAGTTCAAAAAGATGAAGAGTCTGAAAAGGTGTGAAAAATATGAAGAGCTTCAAAAGGTGTCAATAATAAGACGTGCATGAAACAGTCTGAAAAATAGGAGGAGCATGAAACGGTCTGAAATATAGGAGGAGCATGAATCTGTGCTCAAATACATGAAGCGCCTGAGAAGGTGCGAAAAATATGAAGAGCTTCAAAAGGTGTGAAAAATATGAGGAGCATAAAACGATCTCAAAAATAGGAGGAGCATGAAGCGGTGTTCAAAAATATGGAGAGCCTGAAAAGGTGTGACAAATATTAAGAGCTTCAAAAGGTGTGAAAAATATGAGGAGCATGAAACGGTCTCAAAAATAGGAGGAGCATGAAGCGGTGTTCAAAAATATGGAGAGCCTGAAAAGGTGTGAAAAATATGAAGAGCTTCAAAAGGTGTCAAAAATATGAGGAGCATGAAACGGTCTGAAAAATAGGAGGAGCATGAAGCGGTGTTCAAAAACATGAAGAGCCTTAAAAGGTGTGAAAAATATGAAGAGCTTCAAAAGGTGTCAAAAATATGAGGATCATGAAACGGTCTGAAAAATAGTAGGAACATGAAGCGGTGTTGAAATACATGAAGAGCCTGAAGAGGTGAGAAAAACATGAAGAGCTTCAAAAGGTGTCAAAAATATGAGGAGCATGAAACGGTCTGAAAAATAGGAGGAGCATTAATCGGTGTTGAAAAACAGGATGTGCCTGAAAAGCTGTGAAATTATGACAAGCTTCAAAAGATGTGAAAAATATGAGGAGCATGAAACGGTCTGAAAAATAGGAGGAGTATAAAGCGGTGTTAAAAAACATGAAGAGCCTGAAATGGTGTGAAATATATGAAGAGCTTCAAAAGGTGTCAAAAATATCAGGAGCATGAAACGGTCTGAAATATCGGAGGAGCAAGAAACGGAGTTCAAAAAGATGAAGAGCCTGAAAAGGTGTGAAAAATATGAAGAGCTTCAAAAGGTGTCGTATATATGAGGAGCATGAAACGGTCTGAAAAATAGGAGGAGCATGAAGTGGTATTCAAAAACATGAAGAGCCAGAAAAGGTGTGACAAATATGAAGAGCTTCAAAAGGTGTCAAAAATATGAGGAGCATGAAACGGTCTCAAAAATAGGAGGAGCATGAAGCGGTGTTCAAAAATATGTAGAGCCTGAAAAGGTATGAAAAATATGAAGAGCTTCAAAAGGTGTCAAAATAATGAGGAACATGAAACGGTCTGAAAAAAAGAAGGAGCATGAAGCGGTGTTTAAAAATATGAAGAGCCTGAAAAGGTGTGAAAAATATGAAGAGCTTCAAAAGGTTTGAAAAATATGAAGAGCAGGGAATGGTCTGAAAAATAGGAGGAGGATAAAGCGATGTTCAAAATCATGAAGAGCCTGAAAAGGTGTGACAAATATTAAGAGCTTCAAAAGGTGTCAAAAATATGAGGAGAATGAAACGGTCTCAAAAATAGGAGGAGCATGAAGCGGTGTTCAAAAATATGGAGAGCCTGAAAAGGTATGAAAAATATGAAGAGCTTCAAAAGGTGTCAAAAATATGAGGAGCATGAAACGGTCTGAAAAATAGGAGGAGCATGAAGCGGTGTTCAAAAACATGAAGAGCCTTAAAAGGTGTGAAAAATATGAAGAGCTTCAAAAGGTGTCAAAAATATGAGGATCATGAAACGGTCTGAAAAATAGTAGGAACATGAAGCGGTGTTGAAATACATGAAGAGCCTGAAGAGGTGAGAAAAACATGAAGAGCTTCAAAAGGTGTTAAAAATAGGAGGAGCATGAAACGGTCTGAAAAATAGGAGGAGCATTAATCGGTGTTGAAAAACAGGATGTGCCTGAAAAGCTGTGAAATTATGACAAGCTTCAAAAGATGTGAAAAATATGAGGAGCATGAAACGGTCTGAAAAATAGGAGGAGTATAAAGCGGTGTTAAAAAACATGAAGAGCCTGAAATGGTGTGAAATATATGAAGAGCTTCAAAAGGTGTCAAAAATATCAGGAGCATGAAACGGTCTGAAATATCGGAGGAGCAAGAAACGGAGTTCAAAAAGATGAAGAGCCTGAAAAGGTATGAAAAATATGAAGAGCTTCAAAAGGTGTCAATAATAAGACGTGCATGAAACAGTCTGAAAAATAGGAGGAGCATGAAACGGTCTGAAATATAGGAGGAGCATGAATCTGTGCTCAAATACATGAAGCGCCTGAGAAGGTGCGAAAAATATGAAGAGCTTCAAAAGGTGTGAAAAATATGAGGAGCATAAAACGATCTCAAAAATAGGAGGAGCATGAAGCAGTGTTAAAAAACATGAAGAGCCTGAAAAGGTGTGACAAATATAAAGAGCTACAAGATGTGTGAAAAATATGAGGAGCATGAAACGGTCTGAAATATAGGAGGAGCATGAAATGGTGTGAAAAAAATGAAGAGCATGAAAAGGTGTGAAAAATATGAAGAGCTTCAAAAGGTGTGAAAAATATGAGTAGCATGAAACGGTCTGAAAAATAGGAAGAGCATGAAGCGGTGTTTAAAAACATGAAGAGCCTGAAAAGGTGTGAAAAATATGAAGAGCATCAAAAGGTTTGAAAAATATGAAGAGCATGGAACGGTCAGAAAAATAGGAGGAAGATAAGGCCGAGTTCAAAAACATGAAGAGCCTGAAAAGGTGTGAAAAATATGAAGAGCTTCAAAAGGTGTCAAAAATATGAGGAGCATGAAACGGTCTCAAAAATAGGAGGAGCATGAAGCGGAGTTCAAAAATATGGAGAGCCTGAAAAGGTATGAAAAATATGAAGAGCTTCAAAAGGTGTCAAAATATGAGGAACATGAAACGGTCTGAAAAAAAGAAGGAGCATGAAGCAGTGTTTAAAAATATGAAGAGCCTGAAAAGGTGTGAAAAATATGAAGAGCTTCAAAATGTTTGAAAAATATGAAGAGCAGGGAACGGTCTGAAAAATAGGAGGAGGATAAAGCAATGTTCAAAAACATGAAGAGCCTGAAAAGGTGTGACAAATATTAAGAGCTTCAAAAGGTGTCAAAAATATGAGGAGCATGAAACGGTCTCAAAAATAGGAGGAGCATGAAGCGGTGTTCAAAAATATGGAGAGCCTGAAAAGGTATGAAAAATATGAAGAGCTTCAAAAGGTGTCAAAAATATGAGGAGCATGAAACGGTCTGAAAAATAGGAGGAGCATGAAACGGTGTTCAAAAACATGAAAAGCCTGAAAAGGGGTGAAAAATATGAAGAGCTTCAAAAGGTGTCAATAATAAGAAGTGCATGAAACAGTCTGAAAAATATGAGGAGCATGAAACAGTTTGAAAAATAGCAGGAGCATGAAGCGGTGTTGAAAAACATGAAGAGTCTGAAAACGTGTAAAAATAAAGAGCCTCAAAAATATGAAAAATATGAAGAGCTTCAAAAGGTGTGAAAAATATGAAGAGCTTCAAAAGGTGTCAAAATGAGATGAACATGAAAAGGTCTGAAAATTAGGAGGAGCATGAAGCGGTGTTGAAAATCATAAATAGCCTGAAAAGTTGTGAAAAATATGAAGAGCTTCAAAAGATGTGAAAAATATGAAGAGCTTCAAAAGGTGTCAAAATGAGATGAGCATGAAACGGTCTGAAAAATAGGAGGAGCATGAATTGGTGTTGAAAAAAATGAAAAGCCTGAAAAGGTGTGAAAAATATGAAGAGCTTCAAAACGTATCAAAAATATGAGGAGCATGAAACGGTCTGAAAAATAGGAGGACCATGAAGTGGTGTTGAAAAAATGAGGAGCCTGAAAAGTTGTGAAATATATGAAGAGCTTCAAAAGGTGTCAAACATATAAGGAGAATGAAACGGTCTGAAACATAGGAGGAGCATGAATCGGTGTTGAAAAACATGAAGAGCCTGAAAACGTGTGAAAAATATGAAGAGCTTCAAAAGGTGTGAAAACTATGAAGAGCTTCAAAATGTGTCAAAAATGAGATGAGCATGAAACGGTCTGAAAAATAGGAGGATCATGCAGTGGTGTTGAAAAACATGAAGAGCCTGAAAACGTGTGAAAAATATGAAGAGCTTCAAAAGGTGTGAAAACTATGAAGAGCTTCAAAATGTGTCAAAAATGAGATGAGCATGAAACGGTCTGAAAAATAGGAGGAGCATGAAGTGGTGTGGAAAAAGCTGAAGAGCCTGAAAAGTTGTGAAAAATATGAAGAGCTTCAAAAGGTGTCAAAAATATGAGGAGCATGAAACGGTCTGAAAAATAGGAGGAGCATGAAACGCTGATCAAAAACATGAAGAGCCTGAAAAGGTGTGAAAAATATGAAGAGCCTCAAAACGTGTCAAAAATATGAGGAGCATGAAACGGTCTGAAAAATAGGAGGAGCATGAAATGTTGTTGAAAAACTTGAAGAGCCTGAAAACTTGTGAAAAAATATGAAGAGCTTCCAAAGGTGTCAAAAATGAGATGAGCATGAAACGGTCTGAAAAATAGGAAGAGCATGAAGCGGTGTTGAAAATCATGAAGAGCCTGAAAAGGTGTGAATAATATGTAGAGCTTCAAAAGGTGTGAAAATACGAAGCTTCAAAAGCTGTCAAAATAAGATGATCATGAAACGGTCTGAAAATTAGGAGGAGCATGTAGTGATTTTGAAAAATATGAAGAGCCTGAAAAGGTGTGAAATATATGAAGAGCTTCAAAAGGAGTGAAAATATGAAGAGCTTCAAAAGCTGTCAAAATGAGATGAGAATGAAACGGTCTGAAAATTAGGAGGAGCATGAAACGGTGTTCAAACAAATTAAGAGCCTGAAAAGGTGTGAAAAATAAGAAGAGCTTCAAAAGTTGTGAAATACATGAGGAGCATGAAACTGTGTGTTAAATAGGAGGAGCATGAAGTGGTGCTCAAAAACATGAAGAGCCTGAAAAGGTGTGAAAAATAAGAAGAGCTTCAAAAGGTGTGAAATACATGAGAGGAATGAAACTGTCTGAAAAATAGGAGGAGCATGAAGCGGTTGTGAAAAACATGAAGAGCCTGAAAAGTTGTGAAAAATATAAAGAGCTTCTAAAGGTGTCAAAAATATGAGGACAATGAAACGCTCTGGAAAATAGGAAAAGCATGAAGTGGTGTTGAAAAACATGAAGAGGCTGAAAAGTTGTGAAAAATTTGAAGAGCTTCAAAAGGTGTCAAAATTATGAGGAGCATGAAACGGTCTGAAAAAAAGGAGGAGCATGAAGTGGTGTTGAAAAACATGAAGAGCCTGAAATGATGTGAAATATATGAAGAGGTTCAAAAGGTGTGAAAAATATGAGGAGGTTCAAAAAGGGTCAAAATTATGAGGAGCATGAAACGGTCTGAAAAAAAGGAGGAGCATGAAGTGGTGTTGAAAATCATGAAGAGTCTGAAAAGTTGTGAAAAACACGAAGAGCCTGAAAAGGTGTGAAAAACATGAAGAGCCTCAAAAGGTGTGAAATATATGAAGAGCTTCAAAAGGTATAAAAATATGAGGAGCATGAAACGATCTGAAAAATAGGTGGAGCAAGAAGTGGTGTTGAAAAACATGAAGCGCATGAAAATGTGTGAAAAATATGAAGAGCTTCGAAAGGTGTCAAAAATATGAGGAGCATGAAAACGTCTGAAAAATAGGAGGAGCATGAAGCGGTGTGAAAAACTTGAAAGAGCCTGAAAAGGTGTGAAATATATGAAGAGCTTCAAAAGGCGTCAAAAATAGGAGGAGCATGAAACGCTCTGAAAATTAGGAGGAGCATGAGGCGGTGTTGAAAAACATGAAGAGGCTGAAAAGGTGTGAAAAATATGAAGAGCTTCAAAAGGTGTCAGAAATATGAGGAGCATGAAATTGTCTGAAAAATAGGAGGAGCATGAAAAGGTGTTCAAGAACATGAAGAGCCTGAAAAGGTGTGAAAAACATGAAGAGACTGAAAAGGTGTGAAATATATGAAAAGCTTCATAATGTGTCAAAAATATGAGGAGCATGAAGCGGTGTTGAAAAACATGAAGATCCTGAAAAGAAGTGAAATATATGACGAGCTGCAAAAGGTGTCAAAAATATGAGGAGCATGAAGCGTTGTTGAAAAACATGAAGAGCCTGAAAAGGTGTGAAATATATGAAGAGCTTCTAAAGGTGTCAAAAATATGAGGAGCACGAAACGGTCTGAAAAATAGGAGTAGCATGAAGCGGTGTTGAAAAACATGAAGAGCCTGAAAAGGTGTGAAAAATATGAAGAGCTTCAAAATGTTTGAAAAATATGAAGAGCAGGGAACGGTCTGAAAAATAGGAGGAGGATAAAGCAATGTTCAAAAACATGAAGAGCCTGAAAAGGTGTGACAAATATTAAGAGCTTCAAAAGGTGTCAAAAATATGAGGAGCATGAAACGGTCTCAAAAATAGGAGGAGCATGAAGCGGTGTTCAAAAATATGGAGAGCCTGAAAAGGTATGAAAAATATGAAGAGCTTCAAAAGGTGTCAAAAATATGAGGAGCATGAAACGGTCTGAAAAATAGGAGGAGCATGAAACGGTGTTCAAAAACATGAAAAGCCTGAAAAGGGGTGAAAAATATGAAGAGCTTCAAAAGGTGTCAATAATAAGAAGTGCATGAAACAGTCTGAAAAATATGAGGAGCATGAAACAGTTTGAAAAATAGCAGGAGCATGAAGCGGTGTTGAAAAACATGAAGAGTCTGAAAACGTGTAAAAATAAAGAGCCTCAAAAATATGAAAAATATGAAGAGCTTCAAAAGGTGTGAAAAATATGAAGAGCTTCAAAAGGTGTCAAAATGAGATGAACATGAAAAGGTCTGAAAATTAGGAGGAGCATGAAGCGGTGTTGAAAATCATAAATAGCCTGAAAAGTTGTGAAAAATATGAAGAGCTTCAAAAGATGTGAAAAATATGAAGAGCTTCAAAAGGTGTCAAAATGAGATGAGCATGAAACGGTCTGAAAAATAGGAGGAGCATGAATTGGTGTTGAAAAAAATGAAAAGCCTGAAAAGGTGTGAAAAATATGAAGAGCTTCAAAACGTATCAAAAATATGAGGAGCATGAAACGGTCTGAAAAATAGGAGGACCATGAAGTGGTGTTGAAAAAATGAGGAGCCTGAAAAGTTGTGAAATATATGAAGAGCTTCAAAAGGTGTCAAACATATAAGGAGAATGAAACGGTCTGAAACATAGGAGGAGCATGAATCGGTGTTGAAAAACAGGAAGAGCCTGAAAACGTGTGAAAAATATGAAGAGCTTCAAAAGGTGTGAAAACTATGAAGAGCTTCAAAATGTGTCAAAAATGAGATGAGCATGAAACGGTCTGAAAAATAGGAGGATCATGCAGTGGTGTTGAAAAACATGAAGAGCCTGAAAACGTGTGAAAAATATGAAGAGCTTCAAAAGGTGTGAAAACTATGAAGAGCTTCAAAATGTGTCAAAAATGAGATGAGCATGAAACGGTCTGAAAAATAGGAGGAGCATGAAGTGGTGTGGAAAAAGCTGAAGAGCCTGAAAAGTTGTGAAAAATATGAAGAGCTTCAAAAGGTGTCAAAAATATGAGGAGCATGAAACGGTCTGAAAAATAGGAGGAGCATGAAACGCTGATCAAAAACATGAAGAGCCTGAAAAGGTGTGAAAAATATGAAGAGCCTCAAAACGTGTCAAAAATATGAGGAGCATGAAACGGTCTGAAAAATAGGAGGAGCATGAAATGTTGTTGAAAAACTTGAAGAGCCTGAAAACTTGTGAAAAAATATGAAGAGCTTCCAAAGGTGTCAAAAATGAGATGAGCATGAAACGGTCTGAAAAATAGGAAGAGCATGAAGCGGTGTTGAAAATCATGAAGAGCCTGAAAAGGTGTGAATAATATGTAGAGCTTCAAAAGGTGTGAAAATACGAAGCTTCAAAAGCTGTCAAAATAAGATGATCATGAAACGGTCTGAAAATTAGGAGGAGCATGTAGTGATTTTGAAAAATATGAAGAGCCTGAAAAGGTGTGAAATATATGAAGAGCTTCAAAAGGAGTGAAAATATGAAGAGCTTCAAAAGCTGTCAAAATGAGATGAGAATGAAACGGTCTGAAAATTAGGAGGAGCATGAAACGGTGTTCAAACAAATTAAGAGCCTGAAAAGGTGTGAAAAATAAGAAGAGCTTCAAAAGTTGTGAAATACATGAGGAGCATGAAACTGTGTGTTAAATAGGAGGAGCATGAAGTGGTGCTCAAAAACATGAAGAGCCTGAAAAGGTGTGAAAAATAAGAAGAGCTTCAAAAGGTGTGAAATACATGAGAGGAATGAAACTGTCTGAAAAATAGGAGGAGCATGAAGCGGTTGTGAAAAACATGAAGAGCCTGAAAAGTTGTGAAAAATATAAAGAGCTTCTAAAGGTGTCAAAAATATGAGGACAATGAAACGCTCTGGAAAATAGGAAAAGCATGAAGTGGTGTTGAAAAACATGAAGAGGCTGAAAAGTTGTGAAAAATTTGAAGAGCTTCAAAAGGTGTCAAAATTATGAGGAGCATGAAACGGTCTGAAAAAAAGGAGGAGCATGAAGTGGTGTTGAAAAACATGAAGAGCCTGAAATGATGTGAAATATATGAAGAGGTTCAAAAGGTGTGAAAAATATGAGGAGGTTCAAAAAGGGTCAAAATTATGAGGAGCATGAAACGGTCTGAAAAAAAGGAGGAGCATGAAGTGGTGTTGAAAATCATGAAGAGTCTGAAAAGTTGTGAAAAACACGAAGAGCCTGAAAAGGTGTGAAAAACATGAAGAGCCTCAAAAGGTGTGAAATATATGAAGAGCTTCAAAAGGTATAAAAATATGAGGAGCATGAAACGATCTGAAAAATAGGTGGAGCAAGAAGTGGTGTTGAAAAACATGAAGCGCATGAAAATGTGTGAAAAATATGAAGAGCTTCGAAAGGTGTCAAAAATATGAGGAGCATGAAAACGTCTGAAAAATAGGAGGAGCATGAAGCGGTGTGAAAAACTTGAAAGAGCCTGAAAAGGTGTGAAATATATGAAGAGCTTCAAAAGGCGTCAAAAATAGGAGGAGCATGAAACGCTCTGAAAATTAGGAGGAGCATGAGGCGGTGTTGAAAAACATGAAGAGGCTGAAAAGGTGTGAAAAATATGAAGAGCTTCAAAAGGTGTCAGAAATATGAGGAGCATGAAATTGTCTGAAAAATAGGAGGAGCATGAAAAGGTGTTCAAGAACATGAAGAGCCTGAAAAGGTGTGAAAAACATGAAGAGACTGAAAAGGTGTGAAATATATGAAAAGCTTCATAATGTGTCAAAAATATGAGGAGCATGAAGCGGTGTTGAAAAACATGAAGATCCTGAAAAGAAGTGAAATATATGACGAGCTGCAAAAGGTGTCAAAAATATGAGGAGCATGAAGCGTTGTTGAAAAACATGAAGAGCCTGAAAAGGTGTGAAATATATGAAGAGCTTCTAAAGGTGTCAAAAATATGAGGAGCACGAAACGGTCTGAAAAATAGGAGTAGCATGAAGCGGTGTTGAAAAACATGAAGAGCCTGAAAAGGTGTGAAAAATATTAAGAGCTTCAAAACGTGTCAAAAATATGAGGAGCATGAAACGGTCTGAAAAATCGGAGGAGCATGAGTGGTGTTGAAATACATGAAGAGGCTGAAAAGGTGTGAAATATATGAAGAGTTTCAAAACGTGTCATAAATATGAGGAGTACGAAACAGTCTGAAAAATACGAGGAGCATGAAGCGGTGTTCAAAACCATGAAGAGCCTGAAAAGGTGTGAAATATATGAAGAGCTTCAAGGGTGTCAAAAATATGAGGAACATGAAACAGTCTGAAAAATAGAAGGAGCATGAAACGGTGTTGAAAAACATGAAGAGCCTGAAAAGGTGTGAAAAACATGAAGAGCCTGAAAAGTTGTGAAAAACATGAAGAGCCTGAAAAGTTGTGAAAAAGATGAAGAGCCTCAAAAGGTGTAAAATATATGAAGAGCTTCAAAAGGTGTCAAAAATATGAGGAGCATAAAATGGTCTGAAAAATAGGAGGAGCATGAAACGGTGTTCAAAAATATGAAGAGCCTGAAAAGGCATGAAATATAAGAAGATCTTCAAAAAGTGTCAAAATTATGAGGAGCATGAAACGGTCTGAAAAATAGGAGGAGCATGAAGCGGTGTTCAAAAAGATGAAGAGCCTGAAATGGTGTGAAAATATGAGGAGCATGAAACGGTCTGAAAAATATGAGGAGCATGAAGCGGTGTTTCAAAACATGAAGAGCCTGAAAACATGTGAAAAATATGAAGCACTTCAAAAGGTGTCAAAAATATGAGGAGCATGAAACGGTCTGAAAAATAGGAGGAAAATGAAACGGTGTTCAAAATCATTAAGAGCCTGAAAATGTGTGAAAAATATGAAGAGCTTCAGAAGGTGTGAAAAATATGAGAAGCAGAAAACGCTCTGAATATTAGGGGGAGCATGAAACGGACTTCAAAAACATGAAGAGCCTGAAAATGTGTTAAAAATATGAAGAGCTTCAAAACTGGTCAATAATATAATGAGAATGAAACGGTCTGAAAAATAGGAGGAGCATGAAGCGGTGTTGAAAAACATGAAAAGCCTGAAAAGGAGTGAAATATGTGAAGAGCTTCAAAGGTGTCAAAAATATGAGGATCATGAAACGGTGTTAAAATCATGAAAAGCCTGAAAAGTTGCGATAAATGTATAGAGCTTCAAAAGGTGTGAAAAATATGAGGAGCAATAAACGGTCTGGAAAATAGGAGGAGAATGAAGTGGTGTTGAAAAACATGAAGAGCCTGAAATGCTGTGAAAAATATGAAGAGCTTCAAAAGGTGTCAAAAATATGAGCAGCATGAAACTGTATGTAAATTAGAAGGAGCTGGAAGTGGTGTTGAAATACATGAAGAGCCTGAAAAGGTGTGAAATACATGAAGAGCTTCAAAAGGTGTCAAAAATATGAGGAGCATGAAACAGTGTTCAAAAAGATGAAAAGCCTGAAAAACTGTGAAGAATATAAAGAGCTTCAAAAGGTGTGAAACAGATGAGGAGCATGAAATGGTCTGAAAAATAGGAGGAGCACGAAGCGGTGTTGAAAAACATGAACAGCCTGAAAAGGTGTGAAATATATGAAGGGCTTCAAATGGTGTCAAAAATATGAGGAGCATAAAACAGTGTTCAAAAACATGAAAAGCCTGAAAAACTGTGAAGAATATAAAGAGCTTCAAAAGGTATGAAACAGATGAGGAGCATGAAACGGTGATGAAAAACATGAAGAGCATGAAAAGGTGTGAATATAGGAAGAGATTCAAAAGGTGTCAAAAATATGAGGAGCACGACACTGTCCGAAAAATTGTAGGAGAATGAAACGGTCTGAAAAATAGGAGGAGCATGAAATGGTGTTCAAAAACATGAAGAGCCTGAAAAGGTGTGAAATATATGAAGAACTTCAAAAGGTGTCAAAAATATGAGGAGCATGAAACAGTCAAAAAATAGGAGGAGCATGAGACGGTGTTGAAAAAATGAAGACCATAAAGAGGTGTGAAAAATATGAAGAGCTTCAAAAGGTGTCAAAAATATGAGGAGCATGAATCGGTCTGAAATATAGGAGGAGCAGGAAGCGGTATTGAAAAACATGAAGAGCCTGAAAAGTTGTGAATAACATGAAGAGCTTCAAAAGGTGTCAAAAAAGTGAGGAGCATGAAACGGTCTGAAAAATAGGAGGAGCATGAAGCGGTGTTGAAAAACATGAAGAGCCTGAAAAGGTGTGAAATATATGAAGACCTTCAAAAGGTGTCAAAAATATGAGGAGCATGAAACGGTGTTAAAATCATGAAAAGCCTGAAAAGTTGTGATAAATGTATAGAGCTTCAAAAGGTGTGAAAAATATGAGGAGCAATAAACGGTCTGGAAAATAGGAGGAGAATGAAGTGGTGTTGAAAAACATGAAGAGCCTGAAATGGTGTGAAAAATATGAAGAGCTTCAAAAGGTGTCAAAAATATGAGCAGCATGAAACTGTATGTAAATTAGAAGGAGCTGGAAGTGGTGTTGAAATACATGAAGAGCCTGAAAAGGTGTGAAATACATGAAGAGCTTCAAAAGGTGTCAAAAATATGAGGAGCATGAAACAGTGTTCAAAAATTGAAAAGCCTGAAAAACTGTGAAGAATATAAAGAGCTTCAAAAGGTGTGAAAGAGATGAGGAGCATGAAACGGTCTGAAAAATAGGAGGAGAATGAAACGGTCTGAAAAAACGTAAGAGTATGAAACGGTGTTGAAAAACATGAAGAGCTTCAAAAGGTGTCAAAAATATGAGGACCGTGGAACGGTCTGAAAAATAGGAGGAGCATGAAGCGGTGTTGAAAAATATGAAGAGCCTGAAAAGCTGTGAAAAATATGAAGAGCTTCAAAAGGTGTCAAAAATATGAGGAGCATGAAACGATCTGAAAAATAGGAGGAGCATGAAGCGGTGTTCAAAAACATGAAGAGCCTGAAAAGGTGTTAAAAATATGAAGAGCTTCAAAACGTGTCAAAAATATGAGGAGCATGAAACGGTCAGAAAAATAGGAGGAGCATGAAGCGGTGTGGAAAAACATGAAGAGCCTGAGAAGGTGTGAACTATATGAGGAGCCTCAAAGGATGTCAAAAATATGAGGAGCATGAAACGGTCTGAAAAATAGGAGGGGCATAAAGTGGTGTTCAAATACATGAAGAGCCTGAAAATGTTTGAAAAATATGAAGAGCTTAAAAAAGCTGTCAATAATATGAGGAGCATGAAACGGTATGTAAAATAGGAGAAGCATGAAGCAGTGTTGAAAAATATGAAGAGCCTGAAAAGGTGTGAAAAATATGAAGAGCTTCAAAAGGTGTCAAAAATATGAGGAGCATGAAACGGTTTGAAAAATGGAGGAGAAAGAAACGGTGTTCATAAACATGAAGAGCCTGAAAAGGTGTGAAAAATATGAAGAGCTTCAAAAGGTGTCAAGAATATGAGGAGCATGAAACAGTCTGAAAAATAGGAGGAGCATGAAGTGGTATGGAAAAACATGAAGATCCTGAAAAGGTGTGAAATATATAAAGAGCTTCAAAAGGTGTCAAAAATATGAGGAGCATGAAATGGTCTGAAAAATAAGAGGAGCATGAAGTGGCGCTGAAAAATATGAAGAGCCTGAAAAGGTGGTAAAAATATGAAGAGCTTCAAAAGGTGTCAAAAATATGAGGAGCATGAAACGGTCTTAAAAATAGGAGCAGCATGAAGCGTTGTAGAAAAACATAAACAGCTTGACAAGGTGTGAAATATATGAAGAGCTTCAAAAAGTGTAAAAAATATGAGGAGCATGAAAAGGTCTGAAAAATAGGAGGTGCGTGAAGCGGTGTTGAAACACATGAAGAGCCTGAAAAGTTGTGAGAAATATGAAGAGCTTCAAAAGGTGTCAAAAATATGATGAGCATGAAATGGTATGAAAAATAGGAGGAGCATGAAGCGGTGTTCAAAACATGAAGAGCCTGAAAAGGTGTGAAAAATATGAAGAGCTTCAAAAGGTGTCAAAAATATGAGGAGCATGAAACGTTCTGAAAAATATGATGAGCATGAAAAGGTTTTGCAAATCATGAAGAGCCTGACAAAGTGTGAAAAATATGAAGAGCTTCAAAAGGTGTGAAAAATAAGAAGAGCTTCAAAAGGTGTCAAAAATATGAGGAGCAGTAAACAGTCCGAAAAATACGATGAGAATGAATCGGTTTTGAAAACGATGAAGAGCATGAAAAGGTGTGAAAAATATGAAGAGCTTCAAAAGGTGTCAAAAATATGAAGAGCTTCAAAAGGAGTCAAAAATATGAGAAGCATGAAACGACAGAAAAATAGGAGGAGCTTGAAGTGGTGTTGAAAAACATGAAGAGCATGGAAAGGTGTGAAATATATGAAGAGCTTCAAAAGTTGTCAAAAATATGAGGAGCATGAAACTGTCTGAAAAATAGGAGGAGCATGAAGCGGTATTGAAAAACATGAAGAGCCTGAAAAGGTGTAAAAAATATGAAGAGCTTAAATAGGTGTGAAAAATATGAGGAGCATGAAACAGTCTGAAAAAAAGGAGGAGCATGAAGCGGTGTTCAAAAACATGAAGAGCCTGAAAAGGTGTAAAAATATGAAGAGCTTAAAAAGGTGTAAAAAATATGAGGAGCTTAAAAAGGTGTGAAAAATATTAGGAGCATGAAACTGACTGAAAAATAGGAGGAGCATGAAGTGGTGTTGAAAAATATGAAGAGCCTGAAAAGGTGTGAAATATATGAAGAGCTAAAAAAGGTTTCAAAAATATGAGGAGCATGAAATGGTCAGAAAAATATGAGGAGCACGAAACTGTCTGAAATAGGAGGAGCATTAAACGTTGTTGAAAAAGATGAAGAGCATGAAAAGGTGAGAAAAATATGTAGAGCTTCAAAAGGTGTCAAAAATATGAGGAAGACGAAATGGTCTGAAAAATAGGACGAGCATGAAGCGGTGTTGAAAAACATGAAGAGCCTGACATGGTGTGAAAAATATGAAGAGCTTCAAAAGGTTTCAAAAATATGAGGAGCATGAAACCGTCTAAAAATATGACGAGCATGAAATGGTGTTGATAAACATGAAGAGCCTCAAAAGGTGTGAAAAATATGAAGAGCTTCAAAAGGTGTCAAAAAAATGAGGAGCATGAAACGGTCTGAAAAATAGGAGGAGCATGAAATGATGTTGAAAAACATGAAGACATGATAAGGTGTGAAAAATATGAAGAGCTTCCAAAGGTGTCAAAAATATGAGGAGCATGAAACGGTCTGAAAAATAGGAGGAGCATGATACGATGTTGAAATACATGAAGACATGAAAAGGTGTGAAATATATGAAGAGCTTCAAAAGGTGTCAAAATAATGAGGAGCATGAAACGGTCTGAAAAATAGGAGGAGCATGAAACGGTGTTGAAAAACATGAAGAGATTCAAAATGTGTCAGAAATATGAGGAGCTTGAAACGGTCTGAAAAATCAGAGGAGCATGAAACGGTGTTGAGAAACATGAAGAGCATGAAGAGGTGTGAAAAATATGAAGAGCTTCAAAAGGTGGCCAAAATTTGAGGAGCATGAAACGGTCTGATACATATGAGGAGCATGAAACGGTCTGCCATATAGGAGGAGCATGAAACGGTGTTGAAAAACATGAAGAGACTGAAAATTGTGAAAAATATGAAGAGCATCAAAAGCTGCCAAAAATAGGAGGAGCATGAAACGGTCTGAAAAATATGAAAGAGCATGAAACGGTTTGACAAATAGGAGGAGCATGAAACGTGGTGAAAAACATGAAGAGCTTCAAAAGGTGTCAAAAATAGGAGGAGCACGATACTGTCTGAAAAATAAGAGGAGCATGAAACAGTCTGAAAAATAGGAGGAGCATGAAACGGTCTGAAAAATAGGAGGAGCATGAAACTGTCTGAAAAATAAGAGGAGCAGGAAACTGTCTGAAAAATAGGAGGAGCATGAAACGGTCTGAAAAATAGGAGGAGCATGAAACGGTCTGAAAAATAGGAGGAGCATGAAACGGTCTGAAAAATAGGAGGAGCATGAAGCTGTAATGAAAAATATGAAGAGCCTGAAAAGGTGTGAAAATATGAAGAGCTTCAAAAGGTGTCAAAAATATGAGGAGCATGAAACGGTCTGAAAAATAGGAGAAACATGAAGCGGTGTGAAAAACATGAAGAGCCTGAAAAGGTGTGAAAAATATGAAGAGCTTCAAAAAGTGTCAAAAATATGAGGAGCATGAAACGGTCTGAAAAATAGAAGGAGCCTGAAGCGATGTGAAAAAGATGAAGAGCCTGAAAAGCTGTGAAATATAAGAAGAGCTTCAAAAGGTGTCAACAATATGAGGAGCATGAAACGGTCTGAAAAATAGGAGGAGCCTGAAGCATTGCTGAAAAAAAAGAAGAGCCTGAAAAGATGTGAAAAACATGAAAAGCTTCAAAAGGTGTCAAAATTATGAGGAGCTTGAAACGGTCTGAAAAATATGAAGGAGCATGAAACGGTTTGAAAAATAGGAGGAGCATGAAACGTGGTGAAAAACATGAAGAGCTTCAAAAGTTGTCAAAAATAGGAAGAGCACGATACTGTCTGAAAAATTAGAGGAGCATGAAACAGTCTGAAAAATAGGAGGAGCATGATACTGTCTGAAAAATAAGAGGAGCACAAAACGGTCTGAAAAATAGGAGGAGCACGAAACTGTTTGAAAAATAGGAGGAGCATGAAACGTTGTTGAAAAACATGAAGAGCATGAAAAGGTGTGAAGAATATGAAGAGCTTCAAAAGGTGTCAAAAATATGAGGAGAAAGAAACGGTCAAAAAAATAGGAGGAGCATGAAAAGGTGTTGAGAACATAAAGAGCCTGAAAAGGTGTGAATAATATGAAGAGCTTCAAAAGGTGTCAAAAATATGAGGAGCATGAAAAGGTCTGAAAAATCGGAGGAGCATGAAACTATGTTGAAAAACATGAAGAGACTGAAAAGCTGTGAAAAATATGAAGAGCTTCAAAAAGTGTCCAAAATATGAGGTGCATGAAACTGTCTGATAATAGGAGGAGCATGAAACGGTCTGGTAAATAGGCGGAGCATTAAACGGTTTTGAAAAACATGAAGAGCTTCAAAAGGTGTCAAAAATTTGAGGAGGATGAAACAGTCTGAAAAATATGAGGAGCTTGAAACGGTCTGCAAAATAGTAGTAGCATGAAACGGTGTTCAAAAACATGAAGAGCTTCAAAAATTGTCAAAAATATGAGGAGCATGAAACGGTCTGTAATATAGGAGGAGCATGAAACGGTGTTGAAAAACATGAAGAGCATGAAAAGGTGTGAAAAATATGAAGAGCTTCAAAAGGTGTCAAAAATATGAGGAGCATTAAACCTTCTGAAAAATAGGAGGAGCATGAACGGTGTTCAAAAACATGAAGAGCATGAAAAGGTTTGAAAAATTTGAAAAGCTACAAAGCGTGTCAAAAAAATTAGGAGGATGAAACGGTCTGATAAACTGGAGGAGCATGAAGCGGTGTTGAAAAACATGAAGAGCCTGAAAAGGTGTGAAAAATATGAAGAGCTTCAAAAGGTTTTCAAAAATATGAGGAGCATGAAACAGTCTGTAAAATAGGAGGAGCATGAAACAGTTTGGAAAACAGGAGGAGCATGAAACGGTATTGAAAAACATGAAGAGCCTGAATATGTGTGAAAAATATGAATAGCTTCAAAACGAGTAAAAAAATTACGAGCATGAAACAGTCTGAAAAATAGGAGGAGCATGAATCGGTCTGAAAAATAGGAGGAGCCTGAAACGGTGTGAAAAATAAGGGGAGCATGAAACGGTGTTGAAAAATATGAAGAGCATGAAAAGGAGTGAAAAATATGAAGAGCTTCAAAAGGTGTTAAAAATATGAGGAGTATGAAACGGTCTGAAAAATATGAAGAGCATGAAATGGTCTGCAATATAGGAGGAGCATGTACGGTGTTGAAAATCTTGAAGAGCTTCAAAAGGTGTCAAAAATATGAGGAGCATGAAATGGTCAGAAAAATATGAGGAGCACGAAACTGTCTGAAAAATAGGAGGAGCATGAAACGTTGTTGAAAAAGATGAAGAGCATTAAAAGATGTGAAAAATATGAAGAGCTTCAAAAAGTGTTAAAAATATGATGAGCATGAAACGGTCTGAAAATGTGAGGAGCACGAAACGTTCTGAAAAATAGGAGGACCATGAAACGGTGTTGAAAAACATGAAGAGCATGAAAAGGTGAGAAAAATATGTAGAGCTTCAAAAGGTGTCAAAAATATGAGGAAGACGAAATGGTCTGAAAAATAGGACGAGCATGAAGCGGTGTTGAAAACCATGAAGAGCCTGACATGGTGTGAAAAATATGAAGAGCTTCAAAAGGTTTCAAAAATATGAGGAGCATGAAACCGTCTAAAAATCTGACGAGCATGAAATGGTGTTGAAAAACATGAAGAGCCTCAAAAGGTGTGAAAAATATGAAGAGCTTCAAAAGGTGTCAAAAAAATGAGGAGCATGAAACGGTCTGAAAAATAGGAGGAGCATGAAACGATGTTGAAAAACATGAAGACATGATAAGGTGTGAAAAATATGAAGAGCTTCAAAAAGTGTCAAAAATATGAGGAGCATGAAACGGTCTGAAAAATAGGAGGAGCATGAAGCGGTGTTGAAAAACATGAAGAGATTCAAAATGTGTCAGAAATATGAGGAGCATGAAACGGTCTGAAAAATAGGAGGAGCATGAAACGGTGTTGAAAAACATGAAGAGATTCAAAATGTGTCAGAAATATGAGGAGCATGAAACGGTCTGAAAAATAGGAGGAGCATGAAACGCTGTTGAGAAACATGAAGAGCATGAAGAGGTGTGGAAAATATGAAGAGCTTCAAAAGGTGGCCAAAATTTGAGGAGCATGAAACGGTCTGATTCATATGAGGAGCATGAAACGCTCTGCCATATAGGAGGAGCATGAAACGGTGTTGAAAAACATGAAGAGCCTGAAAATTGTGAAAAATATGAAGAGCGTCAAAAGCTGCCAAAAATAGGAGGAGCATGAAACTGTCTGAAAAATATGAAGGAGCATGTAACGGTGTTGAAAAACATGAAGAGCTTCAAAAGGTGTCAAAATTATGAGGAGCATGAAACGGTCTGAAAAATATGAAAGAGCATGAAACGGTTTGACAAATAGGAGGAGCATGAAACGTGGTGAAAAACATGAAGAGCTTCAAAAGGTGTCGAAAATAGGAGGAGCACGATACTGTCTGAAAAATAAGAGGAGCATGAAACAGTCTGAAAAATAGGAGGAGCATGATACTGTCTGAAAAATAAGAGGAGCAGGAAACTGTCTGAAAAATAGGAGGAGCATGAAACGGTCTGAAAAATAGGAGGAGCATGAAACAGTGGAGAAATATATGAAGAGCTTCAAAAGGTGTCAAAAATATGAGGAGCATGAAACGGTCTGAAAAATAGGAGGAGCATGAAGCTGTAATGAAAAACATGAAGAGCCTGAAAAGGTGTGAAAATATGAAGAGCTTCAAAAGGTGTCAAAAATATGAGGAGCATGAAACGGTCTGAAAAATAGGAGAAACATGAAGCGGTGTGAAAAACATGAAGAGCCTGAAAAGGTGTGAAAAATATGAAGAGCTTCAAAAAGTGTCAAAAATATGAGGAGCATGAAACGGTCTGAAAAATAGGAGGAGCCTGAAGTGATGTGAAAAAGATGAAGAGCCTGAAAAGCTGTGAAATATAAGAAGAGCTTCAAAAGGTGTCAACAATATGAGGAGCATGAAACGGTCTGTAATATAGGAGGAGCATGAAACGGTGTTGAAAAACATGAAGAGCATGAAAAGGTGTGAAAAATATGAAGAGCTTCAAAAGGTGTCAAAAATATGAGGAGCATTAAACCTTCTGAAAAATAGGAGGAGCATGAACGGTGTTCAAAAACATGAAGAGCATGAAAAGGTTTGAAAAATTTGAAAAGCTACAAAGCGTGTCAAAAAAATTAGGAGGATGAAACGGTCTGATAAACTGGAGGAGCATGAAGCGGTGTTGAAAAACATGAAGAGCCTGAAAAGGTGTGAAAAATATGAAGAGCTTCAAAAGGTTTTCAAAAATATGAGGAGCATGAAACAGTCTGTAAAATAGGAGGAGCATGAAACAGTTTGGAAAACAGGAGGAGCATGAAACGGTATTGAAAAACATGAAGAGCCTGAATATGTGTGAAAAATATGAATAGCTTCAAAACGAGTAAAAAAATTACGAGCATGAAACAGTCTGAAAAATAGGAGGAGCATGAATCGGTCTGAAAAATAGGAGGAGCCTGAAACGGTGTGAAAAATAAGGGGAGCATGAAACGGTGTTGAAAAATATGAAGAGCATGAAAAGGAGTGAAAAATATGAAGAGCTTCAAAAGGTGTTAAAAATATGAGGAGTATGAAACGGTCTGAAAAATATGAAGAGCATGAAATGGTCTGCAATATAGGAGGAGCATGTACGGTGTTGAAAATCTTGAAGAGCTTCAAAAGGTGTCAAAAATATGAGGAGCATGAAATGGTCAGAAAAATATGAGGAGCACGAAACTGTCTGAAAAATAGGAGGAGCATGAAACGTTGTTGAAAAAGATGAAGAGCATTAAAAGATGTGAAAAATATGAAGAGCTTCAAAAAGTGTTAAAAATATGATGAGCATGAAACGGTCTGAAAATGTGAGGAGCACGAAACGTTCTGAAAAATAGGAGGACCATGAAACGGTGTTGAAAAACATGAAGAGCATGAAAAGGTGAGAAAAATATGTAGAGCTTCAAAAGGTGTCAAAAATATGAGGAAGACGAAATGGTCTGAAAAATAGGACGAGCATGAAGCGGTGTTGAAAACCATGAAGAGCCTGACATGGTGTGAAAAATATGAAGAGCTTCAAAAGGTTTCAAAAATATGAGGAGCATGAAACCGTCTAAAAATCTGACGAGCATGAAATGGTGTTGAAAAACATGAAGAGCCTCAAAAGGTGTGAAAAATATGAAGAGCTTCAAAAGGTGTCAAAAAAATGAGGAGCATGAAACGGTCTGAAAAATAGGAGGAGCATGAAACGATGTTGAAAAACATGAAGACATGATAAGGTGTGAAAAATATGAAGAGCTTCAAAAAGTGTCAAAAATATGAGGAGCATGAAACGGTCTGAAAAATAGGAGGAGCATGAAGCGGTGTTGAAAAACATGAAGAGATTCAAAATGTGTCAGAAATATGAGGAGCATGAAACGGTCTGAAAAATAGGAGGAGCATGAAACGGTGTTGAAAAACATGAAGAGATTCAAAATGTGTCAGAAATATGAGGAGCATGAAACGGTCTGAAAAATAGGAGGAGCATGAAACGCTGTTGAGAAACATGAAGAGCATGAAGAGGTGTGGAAAATATGAAGAGCTTCAAAAGGTGGCCAAAATTTGAGGAGCATGAAACGGTCTGATTCATATGAGGAGCATGAAACGCTCTGCCATATAGGAGGAGCATGAAACGGTGTTGAAAAACATGAAGAGCCTGAAAATTGTGAAAAATATGAAGAGCGTCAAAAGCTGCCAAAAATAGGAGGAGCATGAAACTGTCTGAAAAATATGAAGGAGCATGTAACGGTGTTGAAAAACATGAAGAGCTTCAAAAGGTGTCAAAATTATGAGGAGCATGAAACGGTCTGAAAAATATGAAAGAGCATGAAACGGTTTGACAAATAGGAGGAGCATGAAACGTGGTGAAAAACATGAAGAGCTTCAAAAGGTGTCGAAAATAGGAGGAGCACGATACTGTCTGAAAAATAAGAGGAGCATGAAACAGTCTGAAAAATAGGAGGAGCATGATACTGTCTGAAAAATAAGAGGAGCAGGAAACTGTCTGAAAAATAGGAGGAGCATGAAACGGTCTGAAAAATAGGAGGAGCATGAAACAGTGGAGAAATATATGAAGAGCTTCAAAAGGTGTCAAAAATATGAGGAGCATGAAACGGTCTGAAAAATAGGAGGAGCATGAAGCTGTAATGAAAAACATGAAGAGCCTGAAAAGGTGTGAAAATATGAAGAGCTTCAAAAGGTGTCAAAAATATGAGGAGCATGAAACGGTCTGAAAAATAGGAGAAACATGAAGCGGTGTGAAAAACATGAAGAGCCTGAAAAGGTGTGAAAAATATGAAGAGCTTCAAAAAGTGTCAAAAATATGAGGAGCATGAAACGGTCTGAAAAATAGGAGGAGCCTGAAGTGATGTGAAAAAGATGAAGAGCCTGAAAAGCTGTGAAATATAAGAAGAGCTTCAAAAGGTGTCAACAATATGAGGAGCATGAAACGGTCTGAAAAATAGGAGGAGCCTGAAGCATTGCTGAAAAACAAGAAGAGCCTGAAAAGATGTGAAAAACATGAAAAGCTTCAAAAGGTGTCAAAATTATGAGGAGCATGAAACGGTCTGAAAAATATGAAGGAGCATGAAACGGTTTGAAAAATAGGAGGAGCATGAAACGTGGTGAAAAACATGAAGAGCTTCAAAAGTTGTCAAAAATAGGAAGAGCACGATACTGTCTGAAAAATAAGAGGAGCATGAAACAGTCTGAAAAATGGGAGGAGCATGATACTGTCTGAAAAATAAGAGGAGCCCAAAACGGTCTGAAAAATAGGGGGAGCACGAAACTGTTTGAAAAATAGGAGGAGCATGAAACGGTGTTGAAAAACATAAAGAGCATGAAAAGGTGTGAAGAATATGAAGAGCTTCAAAAGGTGTCAAAAATATGAGGAGAAAGAAACGGTCAGAAAAATAGGAGCAGCATGAAACGGTGTTGAAAACATGAAGAGCATGAAAAGGTGTGAAAAATATGAAGAGCTTCAAAAAGTGTCCAAAATATGAGGTGCATGAAACTGTCTGATAATAGGAGGAGCATGAAACGGTCTGGTAAATAGGCGGAGCATTAAACGGTTTTGAAAAACATGAAGAGCTTCAAAAGGTGTCAAAAATTTGAGGAGGATGAAACGGTCTGAAAAATATGAGGAGCTTGAAACAGTCTGCAAAATAGTAGTAGCATGAAACGGTGTTCAAAAACATGAAGAGCTTCAAAAGTTGTCAAAAATATGAGGAGCATGAAACGGTCTGTAAAATAGGAGGAGCATGAAACGGTGTTGAAAAACCTGAAGAGCATGAAAAGGTGTGAAAAATATGAAGAGCTTCAAAAGGTGTCAAAAATATGAGGAGCATGAAACTGTCTGAAAAATATCATGAGCATGAAACGGTGTTGAAAAACTTGAAGAGCATGAAAAGGTGTGACAAATATGAAGAGCTTCAAAAGGTGTTAAGAACATGAGGACAACGATACGATCTGAAAAATATGAGGAGCATGAAAGGGTGTTGAAAAACATGAAGAGCATGAAAAGGTGTGAAAAATATGAAGAGCTTCAAAGAATGTCAAAAATGAGGAACATGAAACGGTCTGATAAATAGAGGAGCATGAAATGGTCTGAAAAATAGGAGGAGCATGAAACACTCTGAAA
Organism: Dama dama; assembly: GCF_033118175.1. NCBI lineage: Eukaryota > Metazoa > Chordata > Mammalia > Artiodactyla > Cervidae > Dama > Dama dama. The sequence continues at coordinate 4,813,641 of NW_026870920.1, read as the reverse complement.
AATAGGAGGAGCATGAAACGCTCTGAAAAATAGGAGGAGCATGAAACGGTGTTGAAAAACGTGAAGAGCTTCAAAAGGTTTCAGAAATATGAGGAGCATGAAACGGTCTGAAAAATATGAGGAGAATGAAACAGTCTGCAAAATAGGAGGAGCATGAAATGGTGTTGAAAAATATGAAGAGCTTCAAAAGGTGTCAAAAAATGAGAAGCATGAAACGGTCTGAAAAATAGGAGGAGCATGAAACGATGTTGAAAAACATTAAGAGCTTCAAAAGGTGTCAAAAATATGAGGAGCATGAAACGGTCTGAAAAATAGGAGGAGCATGAAACGGTCTGCAAAATAGGAGTAGCATGAAAAGGTGTGAAAAATATGAAGAGCTTCAAAAGGTGTCAAAAACATGAGGAGCATGAAAAGGTCTGAAAAATGGGAGGAGCAGGAAACGGTGTTGAAAAACATGAAGAGCCTGAAAATGTGTAAAAAAATGAAGAGCTTCAAAAGGTGTAAAGAATATGAGGAGCATGAAACGGTCTGAAATATAGAGGAGCATGAAACGGTGTGGAAAAACATTAAGAGCATGAAAAGTTGTGAAAAATACGAGGAGCATGAAAAGGTGTGAAAAATATAAGGAGCATGAAAAGGTGTGAAAAATACGAGGAGCATGAAAAGGTGTGAAAAATAAGAGGAGCATGAAAAGTTGTGAAAAACACGAGGAGCATGAATAGGTGTGAAAAACATGAAAAGCATGAAACAGTGTGAAAAATACAGGAGCATGAAAAGGTACGAAAAATACGAGGAGCATGGAAAGGTGTGAAAAATTTGAGGAGCATGAAACGGTCTGAAAAATATGAAGAGCATGAAATGGTGTGAAAAACACGAGCAACATGAAAAGTTGTGGAAAACACGAAGTGCATGTAAATGTGTGAAAAATTCGAAGAGCATGAAAAGGTTTGCAAAATACGAAGAGCATGTAAAGGTGTGAAAAATACGAGGAGCATTAAAGGTGTGAAAATTACGAGGAGCATGAAAAGGTGTGAAAAATAGTAGGAGCATGAAAAGGTCTGAAAAATACGAGGACCATGAAAAGTTGTGAAAAATACGTAGAACATTAAAAGGTGTGAGAAAAACAAGGAGCATGAAAAGCTCTGTAAAATACGAGGAGCATGAAAAGGTGTGAAAAATACGAGGAGCATATAAAGGTCTAAAAATATGAGGAGCGTGAAATGGTCTAAAAAATGTGAGGAGCATGAAACTGCGTGAAAATAGAAAGAGCATGAAACGGTGTGAAAAACATGAAGACCTTTAAAACGTGTCAGAAATATGAGGACCATGAAAAGATGTGAAAAATATGAGGAGCATGAAACGGTATGAAAAATAGGAGGAGCATGAAAATGTGTCAAAAATATGAAGAGCATGAAAAGTTGTGAAATATATGAGGAGCATGAAAAGGTGTGAAAAATACGAGGAGCACAAAAAGGTCTGAAAGTACGAGGACCATGAAAAGGTCTGAAAAATACGAGGAGCATGAAAAGGTCTATAAAATATGAGGAGCATGTAAAGGTCAGAAAAATACGAGGAGCATGAAAAGGTGTGAAAAATATGAGGAGCATGAAAAGGTGTGAAATATATGAGGAGCATGAAAAATTGTAAAAAACACGAAGAGCATGAAAATGTATAAAAATTCGAAGAGCATGAAAAGGTTTGAAAAACACGAAGAGCATGAAAAGGTGGGAACAATACAAGGAGCATGAAAAGGTTTGTAAAATACGAGGAGCACGAAAAGGTCTGAAATATACGAGGACCATGAAAAGTTCTAAAAAATACGACTGGCATGACAAGGTGGGAAAAATATGAAGAGCATGAAAAGGTTTGAAAAATATGAGGAGCATGAAAAGGTGTGAAAAATACGAAGAGCATGAAAAGGTGTGAAAAATACAAGGAGCATGAAAAGGTGTGAACAATAGTAGGAGCATGAAAAGGTCTGAAAAATACGAGGAGCATGAAAAGGTGTGAAAAAAACAGGAGCATGAAAAGGTCTAAAAAATTTGAGGAGGATGAAATGGTGTGAAAATATGAAGATCATGAAACAGTGTGAAAAATATGAAGACCTTTTAAACGTGTCAAATATATGAGGAGCATGAAAAGATGTGAAAAATATGAGGAGCATTAAAATATGTCAATTATATGAAGAGCATGAAAAGTTGTGAAATATATGAGGAGCATGAAAAGGTGTGAAAGACACGAGGAGTACGAAAAGGTCTGCAAATAAGAGGAGTACGAAAAGGTCTGAAAAATATGAGGAGCATGAAAAGGTGTGAAAACTACAAAGTGCATGAAAATGTGTGAAAAATTCGAAGAGCAGGAAAAGGTTTGAAAAATACGAAGAGCATGTAAAGGTGTGAAAAATACGAAGAGCATGTAAAGGTGTGAAAAATACGGAGAATTAAAGGTGTGAAAAATTCGAGGAGCATGAAAAGGTGTGAAAAATGCAATGAGAAAGAAAATGTGCTAAAAATACGAGGAGCATGAAAAGGTGGGAAAAATAGTAGGAGCATGAAAAGGTCTGAAAAATATGAGGAACATGAAAAGGTGTGAAAACTACAAAGAGCATGAAAAGGTGTGAAAAATTCGAAGAGCAGGAAAAGGTTTGAAAAATACGAAGAGCAGGAAAAGGTTTGAAAAATACGAAGAGCATGTAAAGGTGTGAAAAATACGAGAAGCATGAAACGGTCTGAAAAATACTCGGAGCATGAAAAGGTCTATATAATACGAGGAGCATGAAAAGGTCTGAAAATTACAAGGAGCATGAAAAGGTCTGAAAAATGCGAGGAGCATGAAAAGGTGTGAAAAACACAAGAGCATGAAAATGTGTGAAAAATACGAGGAGCATGAAAAGGTTTGAAAAATACGAGGAGCATGAAAAGTTGTGAAAAATACGAGGAGCATGAAAAGGTGTGAAAAATACGAGAAGCATGAAATGGTCTGAAAAAGACGAGGATCATGAAAAGGTGTCAAAAATATGAGAAGCATGAAAAGGTGTGAAATATATGAGGAACATGAAACGGTCTGAAAAATATGAGGAGCATGAAACGTTGTGAAAATATGAAGAGCATGAAATGGTATGAAAAATATGAAGAGCTTTAAATCGTATCAAATATATGACGAACATAAAAAGATGTGAAAAATATGAGGAGCATGAAACGGTATGAAAAATATGAGGAGCATGAAACGATGTGAAAAATATGAAGAGCATGAAAAGTTGTGAACAATATGAGGAGCATGAAAAGGTGTGAAAAATACGAGGAGCATGAAAATGTCTGAAAAATACGAGGGCCTTAATGTCTGAAAAATACGAGGAGCGTGAAAAGGTGTGAAAAATAGGAGGAATATGAAAATGTGTGAAAAATACGAGGAGCATGAAAAGTTCTGAAAAACACGAGGAGCATGAAAATGTCTGAAAAATACGAGGTGCCTAAAAGTCTGAAAAATACGAGGAGCGTGAAAAGGTCTGAAAAACACGAGGAGCATGAAAAGGTCTGAAAAATACGAAGACCATGAAAGGTATGAAAAATACAGGGAGCATGAAAAGGTCTGAAAAATACGAGGAGCATGAAAGGTATGAAAAATACAGGGAGCATGAAATGGTCTGAAAAATACGAGGACCATGAAAATGTCTGAAAAATATGAGGGGCCTGAATGTCTGAAAAATATGAGGAGCGTGAAAAAGTCTGAAAAACACGAGGAGCATGAAAAGGTCTGAAAAATATGAGGAGCATGAAAAGGTGTCAAAAATATGACTAGCATGAAATGCTGTGAAAACATGAAGAGCATGAAATGGTGTGAAGAAATATGAGGAGCATGAAAAGGTGTGGAAAACACGAAGAGCAAGAAAAGGTGTGAAAAACACGGAGAGCATGAAAAGGTGAGAAAAATATCAAGAGCGTGAAAAGGCCTGAAAGATATGAAGAGCATTAAAAGGAGTGAAAAACACGAAGAGCATGAAAAGGTGTGAAAAACAGGAAGAGCATGAAAAGGTGTGAATAATACGAGAAGCATGAAACGGTCTGAAAAATATGAGGACCAAGAAAGGTATGAAAGATACAGGAAGCATGAAAAGGTCTGAAAAATATTAGGAGCATGAAAAGGTGTGAAAAATAAGAGGAGCATGAAAAGTTATCAAAAATATGAGGAGCATGAAACGGTGTGAAAATATCATGAGCATGAAACTGTGTGAAAAATATGAAGAGCATGAAAGGTGTGGAAAACATGAGGAGCATGAAAAGGTGTGAAAAATTCGAGGAACAAGAAAAGGTCTGAAAATACGAGGAGCACGAAAAGTTCTGAAAAATACGAGGAGCATGAAAAGCTCTGTAAAATACGAGGAGCATGAAAAGGTCTGAAAAATACGAGGAGCATGAAAAGGTGTAAAAATACGAGGAGCAAAAAAAGGTCTGAAAAATACGAGGAGCATGAAAATGTCTGAAAAATACTAGGAGCATGAAAAGGTCTATATAATACGAGGAGCATGAAAAGGTCTGAAAATTACAAGGAGCATGAAAAGGTCTGAAAAATACGAGGAGCATGAAAAGTTGTGAAAAATACGAGGAGCATGAAAAGGTGTGAAAAATACGAGAAGCATGAAACGGACTGAAAAAGACGAGGATCATGAAAAGGTGTCAAAAATATGAGAAGCATGAAAAGGTGTGAAATATATGAGGAACATGAAACGGTCTGAAAAATATGAAGAGCATGAAATGGTATGAAAAATATGAAGAGCTTTAAATCGTATCAAATATATGACGAACATAAAAAGATGTGAAAAATATGAGGAGCATGAAACGGTATGAAAAATATGAGGAGCATGAAACGATGTGAAAAATATGAAGAGCATGAAAAGTTGTGAACAATATGAGGAGCATGAAAAGGTGTGAAAAATACGAGGAGCATGAAAAGGTCTGAAAAATACGAGGGGCCTTAATGTCTGAAAAATATGAGGAGCATGAAACTATCTGAAAATATGAAGAGCATGAAACGGTGTGAAAAATACGAGGAGCATGGAAAGGTCTGAAAAATACAAGGGTCGTGAAAAGGTGTGAAAAATACGAGGAGCATGGAAATGTGTGAAAAATACGAGGAGCATGAAAAGGTCTGAAAAATACGAGGAGCCTGAAAAGGTTTCAAAACTATCAAGAGCATGAAAAGGTCTGAAAAATACGAAGAGCATGCAAACGTCTGAAAAATACGAAGAGCATGAAAAGGTGTGCAAAATATGAGGAGCATGAAAAGTTCTGAAAAATACGAGGAGCATGAAAATGTGTGAAAAATACAGGGAGCATGCAAAGGCCTGAAAAATACGAAGAGCGTGAAAAGGTGTGAAAAATATGAGGAGGATGAAAAGGTCTGGAAAATACGAGGAGCATGCCAAGGTCTGAAAATTATGAGGAGCATGAAAAGGTCTGAAAAATGCGAGGACCATGAAAAGGTCTGAAAAATATGAGGAGCATGAAACAGTGTGAGAATATGAAGAGCATGAAACGGTATGAAAAATATGAAGAGCAGGAAAAGGTGTGAAAAATATGAAGAGCATGAAACGGTGTGAAAAATATGAGGAGCAAGAAAAGGTGTCAAAAATATGAGGAGCATGTAAAGGTGTGAAAAATATGAAGAGCATGAAAAGTTCTGAAAAATACGAGGAGCAAGAAATGGTGTCAAAAATATGAGGAGCATGTAAAGGTGTGAAAAATTTGAAGAGCATGAAACTATGATAAATATGAGGAGCATGTAATGGTGTGAACATATGAAGAGCATGAAACAGTGTGAAATATATGAAGAGCATGAAAAGAAGTGAAAAATATGAAGATTATGAAACAGTGTGAAAAATATGAATAGCATGAAAAGGTGTGAAAAATATGAAGTGCATGAAACGGTGTGAAAAATGAGAAGAGCATGAAAAGTTCTGAAAAATATGGAGATCACGAAAAGTTCTGATAAATACGAAAAGCATGAAACGGTGTGAAAAATAAGAAGATCATGAAAACATCTGATAAATACGAAGAGCATGAAACGGTGTGAAAAATACAAAGAGCATGAAAAGATCTGAAAAATACGAAGAGAAGGATAAAACCTGAAAAATACGAAGAGCATGAAAAGGTGTAAAAAATTTGAAAAGCATGACAAGGTGTGAAAAATATGAAGAGCATGAAACGGTGTGTAAAATATGAAGAGCAAGAAAAGGTTTAAAAAATATGAAGAGCATGAAAAGTTGTGTAAAATATGAGGAGCAAGAAAAGGTTTAAAAAATACGAAGAGCATGAAAAGGTGTGAAAAATTTGAAAAGCATGACAAGGTGTGAAAAATATGAAGAGCATGAAACGGTGTGAAAAATAAGAAGAGCAAGAAAAGGTTTAAAAAATAAGAAGAGCATGAGAAGTTGTGTAAAATATGAAGAGCATGTAAACGTGTGAATAATATGTGGAGCATGAAAAGGTCTGAAAAATATGAAGAGCATGAAAAGGTGTGAAAAATCTGACGAGCATGAAACGGTGTGACAACATGAAGCTCATGAAAAGATGTGAAATATATGAGGAGCATGAAATGGTGTGAAAAATAAGAAGAGCATGAAAAGCTGTAAAAAATATGAAGAGCATGAAAAGGTCTGAAAAATACGAAGAGCATGAAAAGGTCTGAAAAATATCAAGAGATTGAAAAGGTCTGAAAAATATGAAAGGCATGAAAAGTTGTGAAAAATTGAAGAGCATGAAAAGGTCTGAAAAATATCAAGAACATGAAAACTTCTGAAAAATATCAAGAGCATGAAAAGGTATGAAAAATATGAAGAGCATGAAAAGTTCTGAAAATACGAAGAGCATGAAGAGCATGAAAATTTCTGAAAAATATGAAGAGCTGAAAAGGTGTGAAAAATATAATGAGCATGAAAAGTTGTGAATAATATGAGGAGTATGAAAGTTGTGAACAATATGAGGAGGATGAGAAGTTGTGAAAAATACGAGGAGCGTGAAAAGTTCAGAAAAATACGAGGAGCATGCAAAGGTCTGAAAAATACGAGGAGCATGAAAAGGTCTGAAAAATACAAAGAGCATGAAAAGGTCTGAAAAATACAAAAAGCATGAAACGGAAAAATGAGAAGAGGATGAAAAGGTGTGAAAAATATGAAAAGGTGTGAAAAATTTCGAAGAGCCTGAAGAGGTGTGAAAAATACGAAGAGCATGAAAAGTTGTGAAAAATACGAAGTGCTTGAAAAGGTGTGAAACATACGAAGAGCCTGAAATGGTGTGAAAAATGTGCAGAGCATGAAAGGTTGTGAAAACTACGAAGAGCTTGAAAAGGTCTGAAAAATATCAAGAGCTTGAAAAGTTCTGAAGTATATGAAGAGCATGAAAAGGTGTGAAAAATACCAGGAGCATGAAAAGCTGTGAAAAATACGAAGAGCAAGAAAAATTCTGAAAAATACGAAGAGCATGTAAAGGTCTGACAACTATGAAGAGCATGAAAAGTTGTGAACAATATGAGGTTCATGAAATGGTGTGAAAAATATGAAGAGCATGAAACGGTGTGTAAAATATGAAGAGCATGAAAAGGTTTGAAAAATACCAGGAGCATGAAAAGCTGTGATTTACGAGGAGAATGAAAAGTTCTGAAAAATAGGAGGAGCATGAAAAGGTGTGAAAAATGCGAGGAGCATGAAAAGGTCTGAAAAATACCAGGAGCATAAAAAGTTGTGAATAATATGAGGAGTATGAAAAGGTGTGAACAATATGAGGAGCATGGGAAGTTGTGAAAAACACAAGGAGCGTGAAAAGGTCTGAAAAATACGAGGAGCATGCAAAGGTCTGAAAAATACGAGGAGCTTGCAAAGGTCTGAAAAATACGAGTAGCATGAAAAGGTCTAAAATATACGAGGAGCATGAAAAGGTGTGAATAATACGAGGAGCATGAAAAGGTCTAAAATATACAAGGAGCATGAAAAGGTGTGAATAATACAAAAAGCACGAAAAGTTGTGAAAAATACGAAGAGCATGAAAAGGTGTGAAAAATTACGAAGTGCAAGAAAAGTTGTGAAAAATTACGAGGAACATGAAAAGATGTGAAAAATACAAAGAGCATGAAAAGGTGAAAAATACAAAGAGCATGAAAAGGTGTGATAAATATGAAGAGCATTAAACGGTGTGAAAAATACGAAGTGCATGAAACGCTGTGAAAAATAGGAAGAGCTTGAAAAGTTCTGAAAAATATGAAGAGCATGAAAAGGTGTGAAAAATCCCAGGAGCATGAAAAGCTGTGAACAATACGAAGAGCATGAAAAATTCTGAAACATATGAAGAGCATGTAAAGGTTTGAAAACTATGAAGAGCATGAAAAGTTGTGAACAATATGAGGTTCATGAAATGGTGTGAAAAATATGAAGAGCATGAAACGGTGTGTAAAATATGAAGAGCATGAAACGGTGTGAAAAATACCAGGAGCATGAAAAGCTGTGATTTACAAGGACAATGAAAAGTTCTGAAAAATAGGAGGAGCATGAAAAGGTCTGAAAAATACCAGAAGCATAAAAAGTTGTGAATAATATGAGGAGTATGAAAAGGTGTGAACAATATGAGGAGCATGAGAAGTTGTGAAAAACACGAGGAGCGTGAAAAGTTCTGAAAAATACGAGGAGCATGCAAAGGTCTGAAAAATACGAGGAGCTTGCAAACGTCTGAAAAATACGAGTAGCATGAAAAGGTCTAAAATATACGAGGAGCATGAAAAGGTGTGAATAATACGAGGAGCATGAAAAGGTCTAAAATATACAAGGAGCATGAAAAGGTGTGAATAATACGAAAAGCATGAAAAGGTGTGAAAAATACGAAGAGCATGAAAAGGTGTGAAAAATTACAAAGTGCATGAAAATTTGTGAAAAATTACGAAGACCATGAAAAGATGTGAAAAATAAAAAGAGCATGAAAAGGTGTGAAAAATACGAAGAGCATGAAAAGGTGTGAAAAATATGAAGAGCATTAAACGGTGTGAAAAATACGAAGTGCATGAAACGCTGTGAAAAATACGAAGCATCAGAATGTCTGAAAAATACGAAGAGCATGAAATAGTGTGAAAAATACGAAGAGCATGAAAAGTTCTGAAAAATACGAAGAACATGAAAAGATGGGACAAATACGAAGAGGATGAAAAGATGTAAAAAATATGAAGAGCACGACAGGGTGTGAAAAATACGAAGAGCATGAAAAGGGGTGAAAAATTTCGAAGAGCCTGAAAAGGTGTGAAAAATACGAAGAGCATGAAAATTTGTGAAAAATACGAAGTGCATGAAAAGGTGTGAAACATACGAAGAGCCTGAAATGGTGTGTAAAATATGAAGAGCATGAAAAGGTGTGAATAATATAAGGTTAATGAAATGGTGTGAAAAACATGAAGAGCCTGAAACGGTGTGTAAAATATGAAGAGCAAGAAAAGGTGTGAAAAATACGCAGAATATGAAAAGGTCTGAAAAATAGGAGGAGCATGAATAGGTCTGAAAATACGAAGAGCATGAAGAGCATGAAAAGTTGTGAAAAATATGAAGAGCATGAAAAGTTGTGAAAAATATGAAGAGCATGAAAATGTGTGAATATTATGACGAGCATGAAAAGGTGTGAACAATATGAGGAGCATGAGAAGTTGTGAAAAATACGAGGAGCATGAAAAGTTCTGAACAATATGAAGAGCATGAAAAGGTGTGAACTATATGAAGAGCATGAAAAGGTGTGAAAAATATGAGGAGCATGAAAAGGTCTGAAAAATAAGAGGAGCTTGAAAGGTCTGAAAAATTTGAGGAGCATGAAAAGATCTGAAAAATACGAGGAGGTTGAAAAATTCTGAAAAATATGAAGAGCATGAAAAGTTCTGAAAAATAAAAAGAGCATGAAAAGGCGTGAAAATCACGAAGAGCATGCAAAGGTGTGAAAAATACGAGGAGCATGAAAATGTGTGAAAAATACGAGGAGCATGAAAAGGTCTGAAAAAAAACGAGGAACATGAAATGTTGTAAAAAATACGAGAACCATGAAAATGCGTGAAAATCACGAAGAGCATGAAAAGGTGTGAAAAATACGAGGAGCATGTAAAGGTCTGAAAAATAGAAGTAGCATAAAAAGGTCTGAAAAATACGGGGAGCATGAAAAGGTCTGAAAAATACGAGGAGCATGAATAGGTCTGAAAAATAAGAGGAGCATAAAGATGTCTGAAAAATAGTAAGAGCATGGAAAGGTCTATAAAATACGAGGACCAGGCAAGGTCTGAAAAATACGAGGAGCATGAAAAGGTCTGAAAAATACGAGGAGCATGAAAAGGTGTGAAAAATATGAGGAGCATGAAAAAGTGTGAAAAATACGAGGAGCATGAAAAGGTGTGAAAAACACGAAGAGCATGAAAATGAATGAAAAATTCGAAGAGCATGAAAAGGTTTGAAAAATATGAGGAGCATGAAAAAGTGTGAAAAATATGAGGAGCATGAAAAGGTGTGAAAAATATGAAGAACATGAAAAGTGTGAAAAATAGGAGCATGAAATGTGTGAAAAACACGAAGAGCAAGAAACGGTGTGAAAAACATGGAGAGCATGAAAAGGTGTGGAAAATATCAAGAGCATGAAAAGGCCTGAAAAATATGAAGAGCATTAAAAGGAGTGAAAAACACGAAGAGCATGAAAAGGTGTGAAAAACAGGAAGAGCATGAAAAGGTGTGAAAAATACAAAGAGCATATAAAGGTGTGAAAAATACGAGGAGAATGAAAAAGTGAGAAAAATACGAGGAGCATGAAAAGGTGTGAAAAATACGAGAAGCATGGAAAGGTCTGATAAATACGAGGAGGATGAAAAGGTCTGAAAAATACGAGGAGCATGAAAAGGTCTGAAAAACACAAGGAGCATGAAAAGGTCTGAAAAATACGGGGAGCCTGAAAAGTTGTGAACAATATGAACAGCATGAAACGGTGTGAAAAATATGAAGAGCATGAAAAGGTGTGAAATATACGAAGAGCATGAAAAAGTGTCAAAAATACGAAGAGCATGAAACAGTGTGAAAAATATGAAGAGCATGAAATGGTGTGAAAAATATGAAGAGCATGAAAAGGTGTGAAAAATATGAAGAGCATGAAACGGTGTGAAAAATATGAAGAGCATGAAAAGGTGTGAATCATACGAAGTGCATGAAAAGGTGTGAAATATACGAAGAGCATTAAAATGTGTGAAAAATACAAAGAGCATGAAAAAGTGTGAAAAGTACAAACGCATCAAACGGTGTGAAAAATATGAAGAGCATGAAACGTTGTGAAAAATCACGAAAAGCATGAAAAGTTGTGAAAAATTCAGAGAGCATTAAAAGATGTGAAAAATTACCAAGAACATGAAAAAGTCTGAAAAATACAAAGAGCTTTCTGAAAAATATGAAGAGCATGAAACGTGTGAAAAATATGAGGAGCATGAAACTATCTGAAAATATGAAGAGCATGAAACGGTGTGAAAAATACGAGGAGCATGGAAAGGTCTGAAAAATACAAGGGTCGTGAAAAGGTGTGAAAAATACGAGGAGCATGGAAATGTGTGAAAAATACGAGGAGCATGAAAAGGTCTGAAAAATACGAGGAGCCTGAAAAGGTTTCAAAACTATCAAGAGCATGAAAAGGTCTGAAAAATACGAAGAGCATGCAAACGTCTGAAAAATACGAAGAGCATGAAAAGGTGTGCAAAATATGAGGAGCATGAAAAGTTCTGAAAAATACGAGGAGCATGAAAATGTGTGAAAAATACAGGGAGCATGCAAAGGCCTGAAAAATACGAAGAGCGTGAAAAGGTGTGAAAAATATGAGGAGGATGAAAAGGTCTGGAAAATACGAGGAGCATGCCAAGGTCTGAAAATTATGAGGAGCATGAAAAGGTCTGAAAAATACGAGGACCATGAAAAGGTCTGAAAAATATGAGGAGCATGAAACAGTGTGAGAATATGAAGAGCATGAAACGGTATGAAAAATATGAAGAGCAGGAAAAGGTGTGAAAAATATGAAGAGCATGAAACGGTGTGAAAAATATGAGGAGCAAGAAAAGGTGTCAAAAATATGAGGAGCATGTAAAGGTGTGAAAAATATGAAGAGCATGAAAAGTTCTGAAAAATACGAGGAGCAAGAAATGGTGTCAAAAATATGAGGAGCATGTAAAGGTGTGAAAAATTTGAAGAGCATGAAACTATGATAAATATGAGGAGCATGTAATGGTGTGAACATATGAAGAGCATGAAACAGTGTGAAATATATGAAGAGCATGAAAAGAAGTGAAAAATATGAAGATTATGAAACAGTGTGAAAAATATGAATAGCATGAAAAGGTGTGAAAAATATGAAGTGCATGAAACGTTGTGAAAAATGAGAAGAGCATGAAAAGTTCTGAAAAATATGGAGATCACGAAAACTTCTGATAAATACGAAAAGCATGAAACGGTGTGAAAAATAAGAAGATCATAAAAACATCTGATAAATACGAAGAGCATGAAACGGTGTGAAAAATACAAAGAGCATGAAAAGATCTGAAAAATACGAAGAGAATGATAAAACCTGAAAAATACGAAGAGCATGAAAAGGTGTAAAAAATTTGAAAAGCATGACAAGGTGTGAAAAATATGAAGAGCATGAAACGGTGTGTAAAATATGAAGAGCAAGAAAAGGTTTAAAAAATATGAAGAGCATGAAAAGTTGTGTAAAATATGAGGAGCAAGAAAAGGTTTAAAAAATACGAAGAGCATGAAAAGGTGTGAAAAATTTGAAAAGCATGACAAGGTGTGAAAAATATGAAGAGCATGTAAACGTGTGAAAAATATGTGGAGCATGAAAAGGTCTGAAAAATGTGAAGAGCATGAAAAGCTGTGAAAAATCTGAGGAGCATGAAACGGTGTGACAATATGAAGCTCATGAAAAGATGTGAAAAATATGAGGAGCATGAAATGGTGTGAAAAATAAGAAGAGCATGAAAAGCTCTAAAAAATATGAAGAGCATGAAAAGGTGTGAAAAATATGAAGAGCATGAAAAGGTGTGAAAAATACAAAGAGCATGAAAAGGTGGGAAAAATACGAAGAGCATGAAAAGTTCTGAAAAATAGGAGGAGCATGAAAAGGTCTGAAAAATATCAAGAGATTGAAAAGGTCTGAAAAATATGAAAGGCATGAAAAGTTGTGAAAAATTGAAGAGCATGAAAAGGTCTGAAAAATATCAAGAACATGAAAACTTCTGAAAAATATCAAGAGCATGAAAAGGTATGAAAAATATGAAGAGCATGAAAAGTTCTGAAAATACGAAGAGCATGAAGAGCATGAAAATTTCTGAAAAATATGAAGAGCTGAAAAGGTGTGAAAAATATAATGAGCATGAAAAGTTGTGAATAATATGAGGAGTATGAAAGTTGTGAACAATATGAGGAGGATGAGAAGTTGTGAAAAATACGAGGAGCGTGAAAAGTTCAGAAAAATACGAGGAGCATGCAAAGGTCTGAAAAATACGAGGAGCATGAAAAGGTCTGAAAAATACAAGAAGCATGAAACGGAAAAATGAGAAGAGGATGAAAAGGTGTGAAAAATATGAAAAGGTGTGAAAAATTTCGAAGAGCCTGAAGAGGTGTGAAAAATACGAAGAGCATGAAAAGTTGTGAAAAATACGAAGTGCTTGAAAAGGTGTGAAACATACGAAGAGCCTGAAATGGTGTGAAAAATGTGCAGAGCATGAAAGGTTGTGAAAACTACGAAGAGCTTGAAAAGGTCTGAAAAATATCAAGAGCTTGAAAAGTTCTGAAGTATATGAAGAGCATGAAAAGGTGTGAAAAATACCAGGAGCATGAAAAGCTGTGAAAAATACGAAGAGCAAGAAAAATTCTGAAAAATACGAAGAGCATGTAAAGGTCTGACAACTATGAAGAGCATGAAAAGTTGTGAACAATATGAGGTTCATGAAATGGTGTGAAAAATATGAAGAGCATGAAACGGTGTGTAAAATATGAAGAGCATGAAAAGGTTTGAAAAATACCAGGAGCATGAAAAGCTGTGATTTACGAGGAGAATGAAAAGTTCTGAAAAATAGGAGGAGCATGAAAAGGTGTGAAAAATGCGAGGAGCATGAAAAGGTCTGAAAAATACCAGGAGCATAAAAAGTTGTGAATAATATGAGGAGTATGAAAAGGTGTGAACAATATGAGGAGCATGGGAAGTTGTGAAAAACACAAGGAGCGTGAAAAGGTCTGAAAAATACGAGGAGCATGCAAAGGTCTGAAAAATACGAGGAGCTTGCAAAGGTCTGAAAAATACGAGTAGCATGAAAAGGTCTAAAATATACGAGGAGCATGAAAAGGTGTGAATAATACGAGGAGCATGAAAAGGTCTAAAATATACAAGGAGCATGAAAAGGTGTGAATAATACGAAAAGCATGAAAAGGTGTGAAAAATACGAAGAGCATGAAAAGGTGTGAAAAATTACAAAGTGCATGAAAATTTGTGAAAAATTACGAAGACCATGAAAAGATGTGAAAAATAAAAAGAGCATGAAAAGGTGTGAAAAATACGAAGAGCATGAAAAGGTGTGAAAAATATGAAGAGCATTAAACGGTGTGAAAAATACGAAGTGCATGAAACGCTGTGAAAAATACGAAGCATCAGAATGTCTGAAAAATACGAAGAGCATGAAATAGTGTGAAAAATACGAAGAGCATGAAAAGTTCTGAAAAATACGAAGAACATGAAAAGATGGGACAAATACGAAGAGGATGAAAAGATGTAAAAAATATGAAGAGCACGACAGGGTGTGAAAAATACGAAGAGCATGAAAAGGGGTGAAAAATTTCGAAGAGCCTGAAAAGGTGTGAAAAATACGAAGAGCATGAAAATTTGTGAAAAATACGAAGTGCATGAAAAGGTGTGAAACATACGAAGAGCCTGAAATGGTGTGTAAAATATGAAGAGCATGAAAAGGTGTGAATAATATAAGGTTAATGAAATGGTGTGAAAAACATGAAGAGCCTGAAACGGTGTGTAAAATATGAAGAGCAAGAAAAGGTGTGAAAAATACGCAGAATATGAAAAGGTCTGAAAAATAGGAGGAGCATGAATAGGTCTGAAAATACGAAGAGCATGAAGAGCATGAAAAGTTGTGAAAAATATGAAGAGCATGAAAAGTTGTGAAAAATATGAAGAGCATGAAAATGTGTGAATATTATGACGAGCATGAAAAGGTGTGAACAATATGAGGAGCATGAGAAGTTGTGAAAAATACGAGGAGCATGAAAAGTTCTGAACAATATGAAGAGCATGAAAAGGTGTGAACTATATGAAGAGCATGAAAAGGTGTGAAAAATATGAGGAGCATGAAAAGGTCTGAAAAATAAGAGGAGCTTGAAAGGTCTGAAAAATTTGAGGAGCATGAAAAGATCTGAAAAATACGAGGAGGTTGAAAAATTCTGAAAAATATGAAGAGCATGAAAAGTTCTGAAAAATACAAAGAGCATGAAAAGGCGTGAAAATCACGAAGAGCATGCAAAGGTGTGAAAAATACGAGGAGCATGAAAATGTGTGAAAAATACGAGGAGCATGAAAAGGTCTGAAAAAAAACGAGGAACATGAAATGTTGTAAAAAATACGAGAACCATGAAAATGCGTGAAAATCACGAAGAGCATGAAAAGGTGTGAAAAATACGAGGAGCATGTAAAGGTCTGAAAAATAGAAGTAGCATAAAAAGGTCTGAAAAATACGGGGAGCATGAAAAGGTCTGAAAAATACGAGGAGCATGAATAGGTCTGAAAAATAAGAGGAGCATAAAGATGTCTGAAAAATAGTAAGAGCATGGAAAGGTCTATAAAATACGAGGACCAGGCAAGGTCTGAAAAATACGAGGAGCATGAAAAGGTCTGAAAAATACGAGGAGCATGAAAAGGTGTGAAAAATATGAGGAGCATGAAAAAGTGTGAAAAATACGAGGAGCATGAAAAGGTGTGAAAAACACGAAGAGCATGAAAATGAATGAAAAATTCGAAGAGCATGAAAAGGTTTGAAAAATATGAGGAGCATGAAAAAGTGTGAAAAATATGAGGAGCATGAAAAGGTGTGAAAAATATGAAGAACATGAAAAGTGTGAAAAATAGGAGCATGAAATGTGTGAAAAACACGAAGAGCAAGAAACGGTGTGAAAAACATGGAGAGCATGAAAAGGTGTGGAAAATATCAAGAGCATGAAAAGGCCTGAAAAATATGAAGAGCATTAAAAGGAGTGAAAAACACGAAGAGCATGAAAAGGTGTGAAAAACAGGAAGAGCATGAAAAGGTGTGAAAAATACAAAGAGCATATAAAGGTGTGAAAAATACGAGGAGAATGAAAAAGTGAGAAAAA
Organism: Dama dama; assembly: GCF_033118175.1. Classification (NCBI taxonomy): domain Eukaryota; kingdom Metazoa; phylum Chordata; class Mammalia; order Artiodactyla; family Cervidae; genus Dama; species Dama dama. Next base: position 4,797,236 of record NW_026870920.1, on the reverse strand, counting down.
TACGAGGAGCATGAAAAGGTGTGAAAAATACGAGAAGCATGGAAAGGTCTGATAAATACGAGGAGGATGAAAAGGTCTGAAAAATACGAGGAGCATGAAAAGGTCTGAAAAACACAAGGAGCATGAAAAGGTCTGAAAAATACGGGGAGCCTGAAAAGTTGTGAACAATATGAACAGCATGAAACGGTGTGAAAAATATGAAGAGCATGAAAAGGTGTGAAATATACGAAGAGCATGAAAAAGTGTCAAAAATACGAAGAGCATGAAACAGTGTGAAAAATATGAAGAGCATGAAATGGTGTGAAAAATATGAAGAGCATGAAAAGGTGTGAAAAATATGAAGAGCATGAAACGGTGTGAAAAATATGAAGAGCATGAAAAGGTGTGAATCATACGAAGTGCATGAAAAGGTGTGAAATATACGAAGAGCATTAAAATGTGTGAAAAATACAAAGAGCATGAAAAAGTGTGAAAAGTACAAACGCATCAAACGGTGTGAAAAATATGAAGAGCATGAAACGTTGTGAAAAATCACGAAAAGCATGAAAAGTTGTGAAAAATTCAGAGAGCATTAAAAGATGTGAAAAATTACCAAGAACATGAAAAAGTCTGAAAAATACAAAGAGCTTTCTGAAAAATATGAAGAGCATGAAACGTGTGAAAAATATGAGGAGCATGAAACTATCTGAAAATATGAAGAGCATGAAACGGTGTGAAAAATACGAGGAGCATGGAAAGGTCTGAAAAATACAAGGGTCGTGAAAAGGTGTGAAAAATACGAGGAGCATGGAAATGTGTGAAAAATACGAGGAGCATGAAAAGGTCTGAAAAATACGAGGAGCCTGAAAAGGTTTCAAAACTATCAAGAGCATGAAAAGGTCTGAAAAATACGAAGAGCATGCAAACGTCTGAAAAATACGAAGAGCATGAAAAGGTGTGCAAAATATGAGGAGCATGAAAAGTTCTGAAAAATACGAGGAGCATGAAAATGTGTGAAAAATACAGGGAGCATGCAAAGGCCTGAAAAATACGAAGAGCGTGAAAAGGTGTGAAAAATATGAGGAGGATGAAAAGGTCTGGAAAATACGAGGAGCATGCCAAGGTCTGAAAATTATGAGGAGCATGAAAAGGTCTGAAAAATACGAGGACCATGAAAAGGTCTGAAAAATATGAGGAGCATGAAACAGTGTGAGAATATGAAGAGCATGAAACGGTATGAAAAATATGAAGAGCAGGAAAAGGTGTGAAAAATATGAAGAGCATGAAACGGTGTGAAAAATATGAGGAGCAAGAAAAGGTGTCAAAAATATGAGGAGCATGTAAAGGTGTGAAAAATATGAAGAGCATGAAAAGTTCTGAAAAATACGAGGAGCAAGAAATGGTGTCAAAAATATGAGGAGCATGTAAAGGTGTGAAAAATTTGAAGAGCATGAAACTATGATAAATATGAGGAGCATGTAATGGTGTGAACATATGAAGAGCATGAAACAGTGTGAAATATATGAAGAGCATGAAAAGAAGTGAAAAATATGAAGATTATGAAACAGTGTGAAAAATATGAATAGCATGAAAAGGTGTGAAAAATATGAAGTGCATGAAACGTTGTGAAAAATGAGAAGAGCATGAAAAGTTCTGAAAAATATGGAGATCACGAAAACTTCTGATAAATACGAAAAGCATGAAACGGTGTGAAAAATAAGAAGATCATAAAAACATCTGATAAATACGAAGAGCATGAAACGGTGTGAAAAATACAAAGAGCATGAAAAGATCTGAAAAATACGAAGAGAATGATAAAACCTGAAAAATACGAAGAGCATGAAAAGGTGTAAAAAATTTGAAAAGCATGACAAGGTGTGAAAAATATGAAGAGCATGAAACGGTGTGTAAAATATGAAGAGCAAGAAAAGGTTTAAAAAATATGAAGAGCATGAAAAGTTGTGTAAAATATGAGGAGCAAGAAAAGGTTTAAAAAATACGAAGAGCATGAAAAGGTGTGAAAAATTTGAAAAGCATGACAAGGTGTGAAAAATATGAAGAGCATGTAAACGTGTGAAAAATATGTGGAGCATGAAAAGGTCTGAAAAATGTGAAGAGCATGAAAAGCTGTGAAAAATCTGAGGAGCATGAAACGGTGTGACAATATGAAGCTCATGAAAAGATGTGAAAAATATGAGGAGCATGAAATGGTGTGAAAAATAAGAAGAGCATGAAAAGCTCTAAAAAATATGAAGAGCATGAAAAGGTGTGAAAAATATGAAGAGCATGAAAAGGTGTGAAAAATACAAAGAGCATGAAAAGGTGGGAAAAATACGAAGAGCATGAAAAGTTCTGAAAAATAGGAGGAGCATGAAAAGGTCTGAAAAATATCAAGAGATTGAAAAGGTCTGAAAAATATGAAAGGCATGAAAAGTTGTGAAAAATTGAAGAGCATGAAAAGGTCTGAAAAATATCAAGAACATGAAAACTTCTGAAAAATATCAAGAGCATGAAAAGGTATGAAAAATATGAAGAGCATGAAAAGTTCTGAAAATACGAAGAGCATGAAGAGCATGAAAATTTCTGAAAAATATGAAGAGCTGAAAAGGTGTGAAAAATATAATGAGCATGAAAAGTTGTGAATAATATGAGGAGTATGAAAGTTGTGAACAATATGAGGAGGATGAGAAGTTGTGAAAAATACGAGGAGCGTGAAAAGTTCAGAAAAATACGAGGAGCATGCAAAGGTCTGAAAAATACGAGGAGCATGAAAAGGTCTGAAAAATACAAGAAGCATGAAACGGAAAAATGAGAAGAGGATGAAAAGGTGTGAAAAATATGAAAAGGTGTGAAAAATTTCGAAGAGCCTGAAGAGGTGTGAAAAATACGAAGAGCATGAAAAGTTGTGAAAAATACGAAGTGCTTGAAAAGGTGTGAAACATACGAAGAGCCTGAAATGGTGTGAAAAATGTGCAGAGCATGAAAGGTTGTGAAAACTACGAAGAGCTTGAAAAGGTCTGAAAAATATCAAGAGCTTGAAAAGTTCTGAAGTATATGAAGAGCATGAAAAGGTGTGAAAAATACCAGGAGCATGAAAAGCTGTGAAAAATACGAAGAGCAAGAAAAATTCTGAAAAATACGAAGAGCATGTAAAGGTCTGACAACTATGAAGAGCATGAAAAGTTGTGAACAATATGAGGTTCATGAAATGGTGTGAAAAATATGAAGAGCATGAAACGGTGTGTAAAATATGAAGAGCATGAAAAGGTTTGAAAAATACCAGGAGCATGAAAAGCTGTGATTTACGAGGAGAATGAAAAGTTCTGAAAAATAGGAGGAGCATGAAAAGGTGTGAAAAATGCGAGGAGCATGAAAAGGTCTGAAAAATACCAGGAGCATAAAAAGTTGTGAATAATATGAGGAGTATGAAAAGGTGTGAACAATATGAGGAGCATGGGAAGTTGTGAAAAACACAAGGAGCGTGAAAAGGTCTGAAAAATACGAGGAGCATGCAAAGGTCTGAAAAATACGAGGAGCTTGCAAAGGTCTGAAAAATACGAGTAGCATGAAAAGGTCTAAAATATACGAGGAGCATGAAAAGGTGTGAATAATACGAGGAGCATGAAAAGGTCTAAAATATACAAGGAGCATGAAAAGGTGTGAATAATACGAAAAGCATGAAAAGGTGTGAAAAATACGAAGAGCATGAAAAGGTGTGAAAAATTACAAAGTGCATGAAAATTTGTGAAAAATTACGAAGACCATGAAAAGATGTGAAAAATAAAAAGAGCATGAAAAGGTGTGAAAAATACGAAGAGCATGAAAAGGTGTGAAAAATATGAAGAGCATTAAACGGTGTGAAAAATACGAAGTGCATGAAACGCTGTGAAAAATACGAAGCATCAGAATGTCTGAAAAATACGAAGAGCATGAAATAGTGTGAAAAATACGAAGAGCATGAAAAGTTCTGAAAAATACGAAGAACATGAAAAGATGGGACAAATACGAAGAGGATGAAAAGATGTAAAAAATATGAAGAGCACGACAGGGTGTGAAAAATACGAAGAGCATGAAAAGGGGTGAAAAATTTCGAAGAGCCTGAAAAGGTGTGAAAAATACGAAGAGCATGAAAATTTGTGAAAAATACGAAGTGCATGAAAAGGTGTGAAACATACGAAGAGCCTGAAATGGTGTGTAAAATATGAAGAGCATGAAAAGGTGTGAATAATATAAGGTTAATGAAATGGTGTGAAAAACATGAAGAGCATGAAACGGTGTGTAAAATATGAAGAGCAAGAAAAGGTGTGAAAAATACGCAGAATATGAAAAGGTCTGAAAAATAGGAGGAGCATGAATAGGTCTGAAAATACGAAGAACATGAAGAGAATGAAAAGTTGTGAAAAATATGAAGAGCATGAAAAGTTGTGAAAAATATGAAGAGCATGAAAATGTGTGAATATTATGACGAGCATGAAAAGGTGTGAACAATATGAGGAGCATGAGAAGTTGTGAAAAATACGAGGAGCATGAAAAGTTCTGAACAATATGAAGAGCATGAAAAGGTGTGAACTATATGAAGAGCATGAAAAGGTGTGAAAAATATGAGGAGCATGAAAAGGTCTGAAAAATAAGAGGAGCTTGAAAGGTCTGAAAAATTTGAGGAGCATGAAAAGATCTGAAAAATACGAGGAGGTTGAAAAATTCTGAAAAATATGAAGAGCATGAAAAGTTCTGAAAAATACAAAGAGCATGAAAAGGCGTGAAAATCACGAAGAGCATGCAAAGGTGTGAAAAATACGAGGAGCATGAAAATGTGTGAAAAATACGAGGAGCATGAAAAGGTCTGAAAAAAAACGAGGAACATGAAATGTTGTAAAAAATACGAGAACCATGAAAATGCGTGAAAATCACGAAGAGCATGCAAAGGTGTGAAAAATACGAGGAGCTTTAAAATGTGTGAAAAATACGAGGAGCATGAAAAGGTCTGAAAAAAAACGAGGAACATGAAATGTTGGAAAAAATACGAGAACCATGAAAATGCGTGAAAATCACGAAGAGCATGAAAAGGTGTGAAAAATACGAGGAGCATGTAAAGGTCTGAAAAATAGAAGTAGCATAAAAAGGTCTGAAAAATACGGGGAGCATGAAAAGGTCTGAAAAATACGAGGAGCATGAATAGGTCTGAAAAATAAGAGGAGCATGAAGATGTCTGAAAAATAGTAAGAGCATGGAAAGGTCTATAAAATACGAGGACCAGGCAAGGTCTGAAAAATACGAGGAGCATGAAAAGGTCTGAAAAATACGAGGAGCATGAAAAGGTGTGAAAAATATGAGGAGCATGAAAAAGTGTGAAAAATACGAGGAGCATGAAAAGGTGTGAAAAACACGAAGAGCATGAAAATGAATGAAAAATTCGAAGAGCATGAAAAGGTTTGAAAAATATGAGGAGCATGAAAAAGTGTGAAAAATACGAGGAGCATGAAAAGGTGTGAAAAATATGAAGAACATGAAAAGTGTGAAAAATAGGAGCATGAAATGTGTGAAAAACACGAAGAGCAAGAAACGGTGTGAAAAACATGGAGAGCATGAAAAGGTGTGGAAAATATCAAGAGCATGAAAAGGCCTGAAAAATATGAAGAGCATTAAAAGGAGTGAAAAACACGAAGAGCATGAAAAGGTGTGAAAAACAGGAAGAGCATGAAAAGGTGTGAAAAATACAAAGAGCATATAAAGGTGTGAAAAATACGAGGAGAATGAAAAAGTGTGAAAAATACGAGGAGCATGAAAAGGTGTGAAAAAAACGAGAAGCATGAAAAGGTCTGATAAATACGAGGAGGATGAAAAGGTCTGAAAAATACGAGGAGCATGAAAAGGTCTGAAAAACACAAGGAGCATGAAAAGGTCTGAAAAATACGGGGAGCCTGAAAAGTTGTGAACAATATGAACAGCATGAAACGGTGTGAAAAATATGAAGAGCATGAAAAGGTGTGAAATATACGAAGAGCATGAAAAAGTGTCAAAAATACGAAGAGCATGAAACAGTGTGAAAAATATGAAGAGCATGAAATGGTGTGAAAAATATGAAGAGCATGAAAAGGTGTGAAAAATATGAAGAGCATGAAACGGTGTGAAAAATATGAAGAGCATGAAAAGGTGTGAATCATACGAAGTGCATGAAAAGGTGTGAAATATACGAAGAGCATTAAAATGTGTGAAAAATACAAAGAGCATGAAAAAGTGTGAAAAGTACAAACGCATCAAACGGTGTGAAAAATATGAAGAGCATGAAACGTTGTGAAAAATCACGAAAAGCATGAAAAGTTGTGAAAAATTCAGAGAGCATTAAAAGATGTGAAAAATTACCAAGAACATGAAAAAGTCTGAAAAATACAAAGAGCTTTCTGAAAAATATGAAGAGCATGAAACGTGTGAAAAATATGAGGAGCATGAAACTATCTGAAAATATGAAGAGCATGAAACGGTGTGAAAAATACGAGGAGCATGGAAAGGTCTGAAAAATACAAGGGTCGTGAAAAGGTGTGAAAAATACGAGGAGCATGAAAATGTGTGAAAAATACAGGGAGCATGCAAAGGCCTGAAAAATACGCAGAGCGTGAAAAGGTGTGAAAAATATGAGGAGGATGAAAAGGTCTGGAAAATACGAGGAGCATGCCAAGGTCTGAAAATTATGAGGAGCATGAAAGGTCTGAAAAATACGAGGACCATGAAAAGGTCTGAAAAATATGAGGAGCATGAAACAGTGTGAGAATATGAAGAGCATGAAACGGTATGAAAAATATGAAGAGCAGGAAAAGGTGTGAAAAATATGAAGAGCATGAAACGGTGTGAAAAATATGAGGAGCAAGAAAAGGTGTCAAAAATATGAGGAGCATGTAAAGGTGTGAAAAATATGAAGAGCATGAAAAGTTCTGAAAAATACGAGGAGCAAGAAATGGTGTCAAAAATATGAGGAGCATGTAAAGGTGTGAAAAATTTGAAGAGCATGAAACTATGATAAATATGAGGAGCATGTAATGGTGTGAACATATGAAGAGCATGAAACAGTGTGAAATATATGAAGAGCATGAAAAGAAGTGAAAAATATGAAGATTATGAAACAGTGTGAAAAATATGAATAGCATGAAAAGGTGTGAAAAATATGAAGTGCATGAAACGGTGTGAAAAATGAGAAGAGCATGAAAAGTTCTGAAAAATATGGAGATCACGAAAAGTTCTGATAAATACGAAAAGCATGAAACGGTGTGAAAAATAAGAAGATCATGAAAACATCTGATAAATACGAAGAGCATGAAACGGTGTGAAAAATACAAAGAGCATGAAAAGATCTGAAAAATACGAAGAGAATGATAAAACCTGAAAAATACGAAGAGCATGAAACGGTGTAAAAAATTTGAAAAGCATGACAAGGTGTGAAAAATATGAAGAGCATGAAACGGTGTGTAAAATATGAAGAGCAAGAAAAGGTTTAAAAAATATGAAGAGCATGAAAAGTTGTGTAAAATATGAGGAGCAAGAAAAGGTTTAAAAAATACGAAGAGCATGAAAAGGTGTGAAAAATTTGAAAAGCATGACAAGGTGTGAAAAATATGAAGAGCATGAAACGGTGTGAAAAATAAGAAGAGCAAGAAAAGGTTTAAAAAATAAGAAGAGCATGAGAAGTTGTGTAAAATATGAAGAGCATGTAAACGTGTGAAAAATATGTGGAGCATGAAAAGGTCTGAAAAATGTGAAGAGCATGAAAAGCTGTGAAAAATCTGAGGAGCATGAAACGGTGTGACAATATGAAGCTCATGAAAAGATGTGAAAAATATGAGGAGCATGAAATGGTGTGAAAAATAAGAAGAGCATGAAAAGCTCTAAAAAATATGAAGAGCATGAAAAGGTGTGAAAAATATGAAGAGCATGAAAAGGTGTGAAAAATACAAAGAGCATGAAAAGGTGGGAAAAATACGAAGAGCATGAAAAGTTCTGAAAAATAGGAGGAGCATGAAAAGGTCTGAAAAATATCAAGAGATTGAAAAGGTCTGAAAAATATGAAAGGCATGAAAAGTTGTGAAAAATTGAAGAGCATGAAAAGGTCTGAAAAATATCAAGAACATGAAAACTTCTGAAAAATATCAAGAGCATGAAAAGGTATGAAAAATATGAAGAGCATGAAAAGTTCTGAAAATACGAAGAGCATGAAGAGCATGAAAATTTCTGAAAAATATGAAGAGCTGAAAAGGTGTGAAAAATATAATGAGCATGAAAAGTTGTGAATAATATGAGGAGTATGAAAGTTGTGAACAATATGAGGAGGATGAGAAGTTGTGAAAAATACGAGGAGCGTGAAAAGTTCAGAAAAATACGAGGAGCATGCAAAGGTCTGAAAAATACGAGGAGCATGAAAAGGTCTGAAAAATACAAGAAGCATGAAACGGAAAAATGAGAAGAGGATGAAAAGGTGTGAAAAATATGAAAAGGTGTGAAAAATTTCGAAGAGCCTGAAGAGGTGTGAAAAATACGAAGAGCATGAAAAGTTGTGAAAAATACGAAGTGCTTGAAAAGGTGTGAAACATACGAAGAGCCTGAAATGGTGTGAAAAATGTGCAGAGCATGAAAGGTTGTGAAAACTACGAAGAGCTTGAAAAGGTCTGAAAAATATCAAGAGCTTGAAAAGTTCTGAAGTATATGAAGAGCATGAAAAGGTGTGAAAAATACCAGGAGCATGAAAAGCTGTGAAAAATACGAAGAGCAAGAAAAATTCTGAAAAATACGAAGAGCATGTAAAGGTCTGACAACTATGAAGAGCATGAAAAGTTGTGAACAATATGAGGTTCATGAAATGGTGTGAAAAATATGAAGAGCATGAAACGGTGTGTAAAATATGAAGAGCATGAAAAGGTTTGAAAAATACCAGGAGCATGAAAAGCTGTGATTTACGAGGAGAATGAAAAGTTCTGAAAAATAGGAGGAGCATGAAAAGGTGTGAAAAATGCGAGGAGCATGAAAAGGTCTGAAAAATACCAGGAGCATAAAAAGTTGTGAATAATATGAGGAGTATGAAAAGGTGTGAACAATATGAGGAGCATGGGAAGTTGTGAAAAACACAAGGAGCGTGAAAAGGTCTGAAAAATACGAGGAGCATGCAAAGGTCTGAAAAATACGAGGAGCTTGCAAAGGTCTGAAAAATACGAGTAGCATGAAAAGGTCTAAAATATACGAGGAGCATGAAAAGGTGTGAATAATACGAGGAGCATGAAAAGGTCTAAAATATACAAGGAGCATGAAAAGGTGTGAATAATACGAAAAGCATGAAAAGGTGTGAAAAATACGAAGAGCATGAAAAGGTGTGAAAAATTACAAAGTGCATGAAAATTTGTGAAAAATTACGAAGACCATGAAAAGATGTGAAAAATAAAAAGAGCATGAAAAGGTGTGAAAAATACGAAGAGCATGAAAAGGTGTGAAAAATATGAAGAGCATTAAACGGTGTGAAAAATACGAAGTGCATGAAACGCTGTGAAAAATACGAAGCATCAGAATGTCTGAAAAATACGAAGAGCATGAAATAGTGTGAAAAATACGAAGAGCATGAAAAGTTCTGAAAAATACGAAGAACATGAAAAGATGGGACAAATACGAAGAGGATGAAAAGATGTAAAAAATATGAAGAGCACGACAGGGTGTGAAAAATACGAAGAGCATGAAAAGGGGTGAAAAATTTCGAAGAGCCTGAAAAGGTGTGAAAAATACGAAGAGCATGAATATTTGTGAAAAATACGAAGTGCATGAAAAGGTGTGAAACATACGAAGAGCCTGAAATGGTGTGTAAAATATGAAGAGCATGAAAAGGTGTGAATAATATAAGGTTAATGAAATGGTGTGAAAAACATGAAGAGCATGAAACGGTGTGTAAAATATGAAGAGCAAGAAAAGGTGTGAAAAATACGCAGAATATGAAAAGGTCTGAAAAATAGGAGGAGCATGAATAGGTCTGAAAATACGAAGAGCATGAAGAGAATGAAAAGTACTGAAAAATATGAAGAGCATGAAAAGTTGTGAAAAATATGAAGAGCATGAAAATGTGTGAATATTATGACGAGCATGAAAAGGTGTGAACAATATGAGGAGCATGAGAAGTTGTGAAAAATACGAGGAGCATGAAAAGTTCTGAACAATATGAAGAGCATGAAAAGGTGTGAACTATATGAAGAGCATGAAAAGGTGTGAAAAATATGAGGAGCATGAAAAGGTCTGAAAAATAAGAGGAGCTTGAAAGGTCTGAAAAATTTGAGGAGCATGAAAAGATCTGAAAAATACGAGGAGGTTGAAAAATTCTGAAAAATATGAAGAGCATGAAAAGTTCTGAAAAATACAAAGAGCATGAAAAGGCGTGAAAATCACGAAGAGCATGCAAAGGTGTGAAAAATACGAGGAGCATGAAAATGTGTGAAAAATACGAGGAGCATGAAAAGGTCTGAAAAAAAACGAGGAACATGAAATGTTGTAAAAAATACGAGAACCATGAAAATGCGTGAAAATCACGAAGAGCATGCAAAGGTGTGAAAAATACGAGGAGCTTTAAAATGTGTGAAAAATACGAGGAGCATGAAAAGGTCTGAAAAAAAACGAGGAACATGAAATGTTGGAAAAAATACGAGAACCATGAAAATGCGTGAAAATCACGAAGAGCATGAAAAGGTGTGAAAAATACGAGGAGCATGTAAAGGTCTGAAAAATAGAAGTAGCATAAAAAGGTCTGAAAAATACGGGGAGCATGAAAAGGTCTGAAAAATACGAGGAGCATGAATAGGTCTGAAAAATAAGAGGAGCATGAAGATGTCTGAAAAATAGTAAGAGCATGGAAAGGTCTATAAAATACGAGGACCAGGCAAGGTCTGAAAAATACGAGGAGCATGAAAAGGTCTGAAAAATACGAGGAGCATGAAAAGGTGTGAAAAATATGAGGAGCATGAAAAAGTGTGAAAAATACGAGGAGCATGAAAAGGTGTGAAAAACACGAAGAGCATGAAAATGAATGAAAAATTCGAAGAGCATGAAAAGGTTTGAAAAATATGAGGAGCATGAAAAAGTGTGAAAAATACGAGGAGCATGAAAAGGTGTGAAAAATATGAAGAACATGAAAAGTGTGAAAAATAGGAGCATGAAATGTGTGAAAAACACGAAGAGCAAGAAACGGTGTGAAAAACATGGAGAGCATGAAAAGGTGTGGAAAATATCAAGAGCATGAAAAGGCCTGAAAAATATGAAGAGCATTAAAAGGAGTGAAAAACACGAAGAGCATGAAAAGGTGTGAAAAACAGGAAGAGCATGAAAAGGTGTGAAAAATACAAAGAGCATATAAAGGTGTGAAAAATACGAGGAGAATGAAAAAGTGTGAAAAATACGAGGAGCATGAAAAGGTGTGAAAAAAACGAGAAGCATGAAAAGGTCTGATAAATACGAGGAGGATGAAAAGGTCTGAAAAATACGAGGAGCATGAAAAGGTCTGAAAAACACAAGGAGCATGAAAAGGTCTGAAAAATACGGGGAGCCTGAAAAGTTGTGAACAATATGAACAGCATGAAACGGTGTGAAAAATATGAAGAGCATGAAAAGGTGTGAAATATACGAAGAGCATGAAAAAGTGTCAAAAATACGAAGAGCATGAAACAGTGTGAAAAATATGAAGAGCATGAAATGGTGTGAAAAATATGAAGAGCATGAAAAGGTGTGAAAAATATGAAGAGCATGAAACGGTGTGAAAAATATGAAGAGCATGAAAAGGTGTGAATCATACGAAGTGCATGAAAAGGTGTGAAATATACGAAGAGCATTAAAATGTGTGAAAAATACAAAGAGCATGAAAAAGTGTGAAAAGTACAAACGCATCAAACGGTGTGAAAAATATGAAGAGCATGAAACGTTGTGAAAAATCACGAAAAGCATGAAAAGTTGTGAAAAATTCAGAGAGCATTAAAAGATGTGAAAAATTACCAAGAACATGAAAAAGTCTGAAAAATACAAAGAGCTTTCTGAAAAATATGAAGAGCATGAAACGTGTGAAAAATATGAGGAGCATGAAACTATCTGAAAATATGAAGAGCATGAAACGGTGTGAAAAATACGAGGAGCATGGAAAGGTCTGAAAAATACAAGGGTCGTGAAAAGGTGTGAAAAATACGAGGAGCATGAAAATGTGTGAAAAATACAGGGAGCATGCAAAGGCCTGAAAAATACGCAGAGCGTGAAAAGGTGTGAAAAATATGAGGAGGATGAAAAGGTCTGGAAAATACGAGGAGCATGCCAAGGTCTGAAAATTATGAGGAGCATGAAAGGTCTGAAAAATACGAGGACCATGAAAAGGTCTGAAAAATATGAGGAGCATGAAACAGTGTGAGAATATGAAGAGCATGAAACGGTATGAAAAATATGAAGAGCAGGAAAAGGTGTGAAAAATATGAAGAGCATGAAACGGTGTGAAAAATATGAGGAGCAAGAAAAGGTGTCAAAAATATGAGGAGCATGTAAAGGTGTGAAAAATATGAAGAGCATGAAAAGTTCTGAAAAATACGAGGAGCAAGAAATGGTGTCAAAAATATGAGGAGCATGTAAAGGTGTGAAAAATTTGAAGAGCATGAAACTATGATAAATATGAGGAGCATGTAATGGTGTGAACATATGAAGAGCATGAAACAGTGTGAAATATATGAAGAGCATGAAAAGAAGTGAAAAATATGAAGATTATGAAACAGTGTGAAAAATATGAATAGCATGAAAAGGTGTGAAAAATATGAAGTGCATGAAACGGTGTGAAAAATGAGAAGAGCATGAAAAGTTCTGAAAAATATGGAGATCACGAAAAGTTCTGATAAATACGAAAAGCATGAAACGGTGTGAAAAATAAGAAGATCATGAAAACATCTGATAAATACGAAGAGCATGAAACGGTGTGAAAAATACAAAGAGCATGAAAAGATCTGAAAAATACGAAGAGAATGATAAAACCTGAAAAATACGAAGAGCATGAAACGGTGTAAAAAATTTGAAAAGCATGACAAGGTGTGAAAAATATGAAGAGCATGAAACGGTGTGTAAAATATGAAGAGCAAGAAAAGGTTTAAAAAATATGAAGAGCATGAAAAGTTGTGTAAAATATGAGGAGCAAGAAAAGGTTTAAAAAATACGAAGAGCATGAAAAGGTGTGAAAAATTTGAAAAGCATGACAAGGTGTGAAAAATATGAAGAGCATGAAACGGTGTGAAAAATAAGAAGAGCAAGAAAAGGTTTAAAAAATAAGAAGAGCATGAGAAGTTGTGTAAAATATGAAGAGCATGTAAACGTGTGAAAAATATGTGGAGCATGAAAAGGTCTGAAAAATGTGAAGAGCATGAAAAGCTGTGAAAAATCTGAGGAGCATGAAACGGTGTGACAATATGAAGCTCATGAAAAGATGTGAAAAATATGAGGAGCATGAAATGGTGTGAAAAATAAGAAGAGCATGAAAAGCTCTAAAAAATATGAAGAGCATGAAAAGGTGTGAAAAATATGAAGAGCATGAAAAGGTGTGAAAAATACAAAGAGCATGAAAAGGTGGGAAAAATACGAAGAGCATGAAAAGTTCTGAAAAATAGGAGGAGCATGAAAAGGTCTGAAAAATATCAAGAGATTGAAAAGGTCTGAAAAATATGAAAGGCATGAAAAGTTGTGAAAAATTGAAGAGCATGAAAAGGTCTGAAAAATATCAAGAACATGAAAACTTCTGAAAAATATCAAGAGCATGAAAAGGTATGAAAAATATGAAGAGCATGAAAAGTTCTGAAAATACGAAGAGCATGAAGAGCATGAAAATTTCTGAAAAATATGAAGAGCTGAAAAGGTGTGAAAAATATAATGAGCATGAAAAGTTGTGAATAATATGAGGAGTATGAAAGTTGTGAACAATATGAGGAGGATGAGAAGTTGTGAAAAATACGAGGAGCGTGAAAAGTTCAGAAAAATACGAGGAGCATGCAAAGGTCTGAAAAATACGAGGAGCATGAAAAGGTCTGAAAAATACAAGAAGCATGAAACGGAAAAATGAGAAGAGGATGAAAAGGTGTGAAAAATATGAAAAGGTGTGAAAAATTTCGAAGAGCCTGAAGAGGTGTGAAAAATACGAAGAGCATGAAAAGTTGTGAAAAATACGAAGTGCTTGAAAAGGTGTGAAACATACGAAGAGCCTGAAATGGTGTGAAAAATGTGCAGAGCATGAAAGGTTGTGAAAACTACGAAGAGCTTGAAAAGGTCTGAAAAATATCAAGAGCTTGAAAAGTTCTGAAGTATATGAAGAGCATGAAAAGGTGTGAAAAATACCAGGAGCATGAAAAGCTGTGAAAAATACGAAGAGCAAGAAAAATTCTGAAAAATACGAAGAGCATGTAAAGGTCTGACAACTATGAAGAGCATGAAAAGTTGTGAACAATATGAGGTTCATGAAATGGTGTGAAAAATATGAAGAGCATGAAACGGTGTGTAAAATATGAAGAGCATGAAAAGGTTTGAAAAATACCAGGAGCATGAAAAGCTGTGATTTACGAGGAGAATGAAAAGTTCTGAAAAATAGGAGGAGCATGAAAAGGTGTGAAAAATGCGAGGAGCATGAAAAGGTCTGAAAAATACCAGGAGCATAAAAAGTTGTGAATAATATGAGGAGTATGAAAAGGTGTGAACAATATGAGGAGCATGGGAAGTTGTGAAAAACACAAGGAGCGTGAAAAGGTCTGAAAAATACGAGGAGCATGCAAAGGTCTGAAAAATACGAGGAGCTTGCAAAGGTCTGAAAAATACGAGTAGCATGAAAAGGTCTAAAATATACGAGGAGCATGAAAAGGTGTGAATAATACGAGGAGCATGAAAAGGTCTAAAATATACAAGGAGCATGAAAAGGTGTGAATAATACGAAAAGCATGAAAAGGTGTGAAAAATACGAAGAGCATGAAAAGGTGTGAAAAATTACAAAGTGCATGAAAATTTGTGAAAAATTACGAAGACCATGAAAAGATGTGAAAAATAAAAAGAGCATGAAAAGGTGTGAAAAATACGAAGAGCATGAAAAGGTGTGAAAAATATGAAGAGCATTAAACGGTGTGAAAAATACGAAGTGCATGAAACGCTGTGAAAAATACGAAGCATCAGAATGTCTGAAAAATACGAAGAGCATGAAATAGTGTGAAAAATACGAAGAGCATGAAAAGTTCTGAAAAATACGAAGAACATGAAAAGATGGGACAAATACGAAGAGGATGAAAAGATGTAAAAAATATGAAGAGCACGACAGGGTGTGAAAAATACGAAGAGCATGAAAAGGGGTGAAAAATTTCGAAGAGCCTGAAAAGGTGTGAAAAATACGAAGAGCATGAAAATTTGTGAAAAATACGAAGTGCATGAAAAGGTGTGAAACATACGAAGAGCCTGAAATGGTGTGTAAAATATGAAGAGCATGAAAAGGTGTGAATAATATAAGGTTAATGAAATGGTGTGAAAAACATGAAGAGCATGAAACGGTGTGTAAAATATGAAGAGCAAGAAAAGGTGTGAAAAATACGCAGAATATGAAAAGGTCTGAAAAATAGGAGGAGCATGAATAGGTCTGAAAATACGAAGAGCATGAAGAGAATGAAAAGTACTGAAAAATATGAAGAGCATGAAAAGTTGTGAAAAATATGAAGAGCATGAAAATGTGTGAATATTATGACGAGCATGAAAAGGTGTGAACAATATGAGGAGCATGAGAAGTTGTGAAAAATACGAGGAGCATGAAAAGTTCTGAACAATATGAAGAGCATGAAAAGGTGTGAACTATATGAAGAGCATGAAAAGGTGTGAAAAATATGAGGAGCATGAAAAGGTCTGAAAAATAAGAGGAGCTTGAAAGGTCTGAAAAATTTGAGGAGCATGAAAAGATCTGAAAAATACGAGGAGGTTGAAAAATTCTGAAAAATATGAAGAGCATGAAAAGTTCTGAAAAATACAAAGAGCATGAAAAGGCGTGAAAATCACGAAGAGCATGCAAAGGTGTGAAAAATACGAGGAGCATGAAAATGTGTGAAAAATACGAGGAGCATGAAAAGGTCTGAAAAAAAACGAGGAACATGAAATGTTGTAAAAAATACGAGAACCATGAAAATGCGTGAAAATCACGAAGAGCATGCAAAGGTGTGAAAAATACGAGGAGCTTTAAAATGTGTGAAAAATACGAGGAGCATGAAAAGGTCTGAAAAAAAACGAGGAACATGAAATGTTGGAAAAAATACGAGAACCATGAAAATGCGTGAAAATCACGAAGAGCATGAAAAGGTGTGAAAAATACGAGGAGCATGTAAAGGTCTGAAAAATAGAAGTAGCATAAAAAGGTCTGAAAAATACGGGGAGCTTGAAAAGGTCTGAAAAATACGAGGAGCATGAAAAGGTCTGAAAAATACGAGGAGCATGAAAAGGTGTGAAAAATATGAGGAGCATGAAAAAGTGTGAAAAATACGAGGAGCATGAAAAGGTGTGAAAAACACGAAGAGCATGAAAATGAATGAAAAATTCGAAGAGCATGAAAAGGTTTGAAAAATATGAGGAGCATGAAAAAGTGTGAAAAATACGAGGAGCATGAAAAGGTGTGAAAAATATGAAGAACATGAAAAGTGTGAAAAATAGGAGCATGAAATGTGTGAAAAACACGAAGAGCAAGAAACGGTGTGAAAAACATGGAGAGCATGAAAAGGTGTGGAAAATATCAAGAGCATGAAAAGGCCTGAAAAATATGAAGAGCATTAAAAGGAGTGAAAAACACGAAGAGCATGAAAAGGTGTGAAAAACAGGAAGAGCATGAAAAGGTGTGAAAAATACAAAGAGCATATAAAGGTGTGAAAAATACGAGGAGAATGAAAAAGTGTGAAAAATACGAGGAGCATGAAAAGGTGTGAAAAATACGAGAAGCATGAAAAGGTCTGATAAATACGAGGAGGATGAAAAGGTCTGAAAAATACGAGGAGCATGAAAAGGTCTGAAAAACACAAGGAGCATGAAAAGGTCTGAAAAATACGGGGAGCCTGAAAAGTTGTGAACAATATGAACAGCATGAAACGGTGTGAAAAATATGAAGAGCATGAAAAGGTGTGAAATATACGAAGAGCATGAAAAAGTGTCAAAAATACGAAGAGCATGAAACAGTGTGAAAAATATGAAGAGCATGAAATGGTGTGAAAAATATGAAGAGCATGAAAAGGTGTGAAAAATATGAAGAGCATGAAACGGTGTGAAAAATATGAAGAGCATGAAAAGGTGTGAATCATACGAAGTGCATGAAAAGGTGTGAAATATACGAAGAGCATTAAAATGTGTGAAAAATACAAAGAGCATGAAAAAGTGTGAAAAGTACAAACGCATCAAACGGTGTGAAAAATATGAAGAGCATGAAACGTTGTGAAAAATCACGAAAAGCATGAAAAGTTGTGAAAAATTCAGAGAGCATTAAAAGATGTGAAAAATTACCAAGAACATGAAAAAGTCTGAAAAATACAAAGAGCTTTCTGAAAAATATGAAGAGCATGAAACGTGTGAAAAATATGAGGAGCATGAAACTATCTGAAAATATGAAGAGCATGAAACGGTGTGAAAAATACGAGGAGCATGGAAAGGTCTGAAAAATACAAGGGTCGTGAAAAGGTGTGAAAAATACGAGGAGCATGGAAATGTGTGAAAAATACGAGGAGCATGAAAAGGTCTGAAAAATACGAGGAGCCTGAAAAGGTTTCAAAACTATCAAGAGCATGAAAAGGTCTGAAAAATACGAAGAGCATGCAAACGTCTGAAAAATACGAAGAGCATGAAAAGGTGTGCAAAATATGAGGAGCATGAAAAGTTCTGAAAAATACGAGGAGCATGAAAATGTGTGAAAAATACAGGGAGCATGCAAAGGCCTGAAAAATACGAAGAGCGTGAAAAGGTGTGAAAAATATGAGGAGGATGAAAAGGTCTGGAAAATACGAGGAGCATGCCAAGGTCTGAAAATTATGAGGAGCATGAAAAGGTCTGAAAAATACGAGGACCATGAAAAGGTCTGAAAAATATGAGGAGCATGAAACAGTGTGAGAATATGAAGAGCATGAAACGGTATGAAAAATATGAAGAGCAGGAAAAGGTGTGAAAAATATGAAGAGCATGAAACGGTGTGAAAAATATGAGGAGCAAGAAAAGGTGTCAAAAATATGAGGAGCATGTAAAGGTGTGAAAAATATGAAGAGCATGAAAAGTTCTGAAAAATACGAGGAGCAAGAAATGGTGTCAAAAATATGAGGAGCATGTAAAGGTGTGAAAAATTTGAAGAGCATGAAACTATGATAAATATGAGGAGCATGTAATGGTGTGAACATATGAAGAGCATGAAACAGTGTGAAATATATGAAGAGCATGAAAAGAAGTGAAAAATATGAAGATTATGAAACAGTGTGAAAAATATGAATAGCATGAAAAGGTGTGAAAAATATGAAGTGCATGAAACGGTGTGAAAAATGAGAAGAGCATGAAAAGTTCTGAAAAATATGGAGATCACGAAAAGTTCTGATAAATACGAAAAGCATGAAACGGTGTGAAAAATAAGAAGATCATGAAAACATCTGATAAATACGAAGAGCATGAAACGGTGTGAAAAATACAAAGAGCATGAAAAGATCTGAAAAATACGAAGAGAATGATAAAACCTGAAAAATACGAAGAGCATGAAAAGGTGTAAAAAATTTGAAAAGCATGACAAGGTGTGAAAAATATGAAGAGCATGAAACGGTGTGTAAAATATGAAGAGCAAGAAAAGGTTTAAAAAATATGAAGAGCATGAAAAGTTGTGTAAAATATGAGGAGCAAGAAAAGGTTTAAAAAATACGAAGAGCATGAAAAGGTGTGAAAAATTTGAAAAGCATGACAAGGTGTGAAAAATATGAAGAGCATGTAAACGTGTGAAAAATATGTGGAGCATGAAAAGGTCTGAAAAATGTGAAGAGCATGAAAAGCTGTGAAAAATCTGAGGAGCATGAAACGGTGTGACAATATGAAGCTCATGAAAAGATGTGAAAAATATGAGGAGCATGAAATGGTGTGAAAAATAAGAAGAGCATGAAAAGCTCTAAAAAATATGAAGAGCATGAAAAGGTGTGAAAAATATGAAGAGCATGAAAAGGTGTGAAAAATACAAAGAGCATGAAAAGGTGGGAAAAATACGAAGAGCATGAAAAGTTCTGAAAAATAGGAGGAGCATGAAAAGGTCTGAAAAATATCAAGAGATTGAAAAGGTCTGAAAAATATGAAAGGCATGAAAAGTTGTGAAAAATTGAAGAGCATGAAAAGGTCTGAAAAATATCAAGAACATGAAAACTTCTGAAAAATATCAAGAGCATGAAAAGGTATGAAAAATATGAAGAGCATGAAAAGTTCTGAAAATACGAAGAGCATGAAGAGCATGAAAATTTCTGAAAAATATGAAGAGCTGAAAAGGTGTGAAAAATATAATGAGCATGAAAAGTTGTGAATAATATGAGGAGTATGAAAGTTGTGAACAATATGAGGAGGATGAGAAGTTGTGAAAAATACGAGGAGCGTGAAAAGTTCAGAAAAATACGAGGAGCATGCAAAGGTCTGAAAAATACGAGGAGCATGAAAAGGTCTGAAAAATACAAAAAGCATGAAACGGAAAAATGAGAAGAGGATGAAAAGGTGTGAAAAATATGAAAAGGTGTGAAAAATTTCGAAGAGCCTGAAGAGGTGTGAAAAATACGAAGAGCATGAAAAGTTGTGAAAAATACGAAGTGCTTGAAAAGGTGTGAAACATACGAAGAGCCTGAAATGGTGTGAAAAATGTGCAGAGCATGAAAGGTTGTGAAAACTACGAAGAGCTTGAAAAGGTCTGAAAAATATCAAGAGCTTGAAAAGTTCTGAAGTATATGAAGAGCATGAAAAGGTGTGAAAAATACCAGGAGCATGAAAAGCTGTGAAAAATACGAAGAGCAAGAAAAATTCTGAAAAATACGAAGAGCATGTAAAGGTCTGAAAACTATGAAGAGCATGAAAAGTTGTGAACAATATGAGGTTCATGAAATGGTGTGAAAAATATGAAGAGCATGAAACGGTGTGTAAAATATGAAGAGCATGAAAAGGTTTGAAAAATACCAGGAGCATGAAAAGCTGTGATTTACGAGGAGAATGAAAAGTTCTGAAAAATAGGAGGAGCATGAAAAGGTCTGCAAAATACCAGGAGCATAAAAAGTTGTGAATAATATGAGGAGTATGAAAAGGTGTGAACAATATGAGGAGCATGGGAAGTTGTGAAAAACACAAGGAGCGTGAAAAGGTCTGAAAAATACGAGGAGCATGCAAAGGTCTGAAAAATACGAGGAGCTTGCAAAGGTCTGAAAAATACGAGTAGCATGAAAAGGTCTAAAATATACGAGGAGCATGAAAAGGTGTGAATAATACGAGGAGCATGAAAAGGTCTAAAATATACAAGGAGCATGAAAAGGTGTGAATAATACAAAAAGCACGAAAAGTTGTGAAAAATACGAAGAGCATGAAAAGGTGTGAATAATTACGAAGTGCAAGAAAAGTTGTGAAAAATTACGAGGAACATGAAAAGATGTGAAAAATACAAAGAGCATGAAAAGGTGAAAAATACAAAGAGCATGAAAAGGTGTGATAAATATGAAGAGCATTAAACGGTGTGAAAAATACGAAGTGCATGAAACGCTGTGAAAAATAGGAAGAGCTTGAAAAGTTCTGAAAAATATGAAGAGCATGAAAAGGTGTGAAAAATCCCAGGAGCATGAAAAGCTGTGAACAATACGAAGAGCATGAAAAATTCTGAAACATACGAAGAGCATGTAAAGGTTTGAAAACTATGAAGAGCATGAAAAGTTGTGAACAATATGAGGTTCATGAAATGGTGTGAAAAATATGAAGAGCATGAAACGGTGTGTAAAATATGAAGAGCATGAAACGGTGTGAAAAATACCAGGAGCATGAAAAGCTGTGATTTCCAAGGACAATGAAAAGTTCTGAAAAATAGGAGGAGCATGAAAAGGTCTGAAAAATACCAGAAGCATAAAAAGTTGTGAATAATATGAGGAGTATGAAAAGGTGTGAACAATATGAGGAGCATGAGAAGTTGTGAAAAACACGAGGAGCGTGAAAAGTTCTGAAAAATACGAGGAGCATGCAAAGGTCTGAAAAATACGAGGAGCTTGCAAACGTCTGAAAAATACGAGTAGCATGAAAAGGTCTAAAATATACGAGGAGCATGAAAAGGTGTGAATAATACGAGGAGCATGAAAAGGTCTAAAATATACAAGGAGCATGAAAAGGTGTGAATAATACGAAAAGCATGAAAAGGTGTGAAAATACAAAGAGCATGAAAAGGTGTGAAAAATTACAAAGTGCATGAAAATTTGTGAAAAATTACGAAGACCATGAACAGATGTGAAAAATAAAAAGAGCATGAAAAGGTGTGAAAAATACGAAGAGCATGAAAAGGTGTGAAAAATATGAAGAGCATTAAACGGTGTGAAAAATACGAAGTGCATGAAACGCTGTGAAAAATACGAAGCATCAGAATGTCTGAAAAATACGAAGAGCATGAAATAGTGTGAAAAATACGAAGAGCATGAAAAGTTCTGAAAAATACGAAGAACATGAAAAGATGGGACAAATACGAAGAGGATGAAAAGATGTAAAAAATATGAAGAGCACGACAGGGTGTGAAAAATACGAAGAGCATGAAAAGGGGTGAAAAATTTCGAAGAGCATGAAAATTTGTGAAAAATACGAAGTGCATGAAAAGGTGTGAAACATACGAAGAGCCTGAAACGGTGTGTAAAATATGAAGAGCATGAAAAGGTGTGAATAATATAAGGTTAATGAAATGGTGTGAAAAACATGAAGAGCATGAAACGGTGTGTAAAATATGAAGAGCAAGAAAAGGTGTGAAAAATACGCAGAATATGAAAAGGTCTGAAAAATAGGAGGAGCATGAATAGGTCTGAAAATACGAAGAGCATGAAGAGAATGAAAAGTTCTGAAAATATGAAGAGCATGAAAAGTTGTGAAAAATATGAAGAGCATGAAAATGTGTGAATATTATGACGAGCATGAAAAGGTGTGAACAATATGAGGAGCATGAGAAGTTGTGAAAAATACGAGGAGCATGAAAAGTTCTGAACAATATGAAGAGCATGAAAAGGTGTGAACTATATGAAGAGCATGAAAAGGTGTGAAAAATATGAGGAGCATGAAAAGGTCTGAAAAATAAGAGGAGCTTGAAAGGTCTGAAAAATTTGAGGAGCATGAAAAGATCTGAAAAATACGAGGAGGTTGAAAAATTCTGAAAAATATGAAGAGCATGAAAAGTTCTGAAAAATAAAAAGAGCATGAAAAGGTCTGAAAAATACAAAGAGCATGAAAAGGCGTGAAAATCACGAAGAGCATGCAAAGGTGTGAAAAATACGAGGAGCATCAAAATGTGTGAAAAATACGAGGAGCATGAAAAGGTCTGAAAAAAAACGAGGAACATGAAATGGTGTAAAAAATACGAGAACCATGAAAATGCGTGAAAATCACGAAGAGCATGAAAAGGTGTGAAAAATACGAGGAGCATGTAAAGGTCTGAAAAATAGAAGTAGCATAAAAAGGTCTGAAAAA
Source organism: Dama dama (assembly GCF_033118175.1). Lineage (NCBI taxonomy): Eukaryota > Metazoa > Chordata > Mammalia > Artiodactyla > Cervidae > Dama > Dama dama. The sequence goes on along the minus strand of NW_026870920.1, from coordinate 4,774,544 downwards.
TACGGGGAGCATGAAAAGGTCTGAAAAATACGAGGAGCATGAAAAGGTGTGAAAAATACGAGGAGTATGAAAAGGTGTCAAAAATACGAAGAGCATGAACAGGTGTGAAATATTACAAAGAGCATGAAAAGGTGTGAAAAATATGAGGAGCATGAAATGGTCTGAAAAATATCAAGAATTTGAAAAGGTCTGAAATATACGAAGAGCATGAAAACGTGTGAACAGTATGAAGAGCATGAAGAGTTCTGAAAAATACGAGTAGCATGAAGAGTTCTGAAAAATACGAAGAGCATGAATAGGTCTGAAAAATAAGAGGAGCATGAAGTTGTCTGAAAAATAGTAAGAGCATGGAAAGGTCTATAAAATACGAGGACCAGGCAAGGTCTGAAAAATACGAGGAGCATGAAAAGGTGTGAAAAATACGAGGAGCATGAAAAGGTGTGAAAAACACGAAGAGCATGAAAATGAATGAAAAATTCGAAGAGCATGAAAAGGTTTGAAAAATATGAGGAGCATGAAAAAGTGTGAAAAATACGAGGAGCATGAAAAGGTGTGGAAAATATGAAGAGCATGAAAAGTGTGAAAAACAGGAGCATGAAATGTGTGAAAAACACGAAGAGCAAGAAACGGTGTGATAAACATGGAGAGCATGAAAAGGTGTGGAAAATATCAAGAGCATGAAAAGGCCTGAAAAATATGAAGAGCATTAAAAGGAGTGAAAAACACGAAGAGCATGAAAAGGTGTGAAAAACAGGAAGAGCATGAAAAGGTGTGAAAAATACAAAGAGCATATAAAGGTGTGAAAAATACGAGGAGAATGAAAAAGTGTGAAAAATACGAGGAGCATGAAAAGGTGTGAAAAATACGAGAAGCATGAAAAGGTCTGATAAATACGAGGAGGATGAAAAGGTCTGAAAAATACGAGGAGCATGAAAAGGTCTGAAAAACACAAGGAGCATGAAAAGGTCTGAAAAATACGGGGAGCCTGAAAAGTTGTGAACAATATGAACAGCATGAAACGGTGTGAAAAATATGAAGAGCATGAAAAGGTGTGAAATATACGAAGAGCATGAAAAAGTGTCAAAAATACGAAGAGCATGAAACAGTGTGAAAAATATGAAGAGCATGAAATGGTGTGAAAAATATGAAGAGCATGAAAAGGTGTGAAAAATATGAAGAGCATGAAACGGTGTGAAAAATATGAAGAGCATGAAAAGGTGTGAATCATACGAAGTGCATGAAAAGGTGTGAAATATACGAAGAGCATTAAAATGTGTGAAAAATACAAAGAGCATGAAAAAGTGTGAAAAGTACAAACGCATCAAACGGTGTGAAAAATATGAAGAGCATGAAACGTTGTGAAAAATCACGAAAAGCATGAAAAGTTGTGAAAAATTCAGAGAGCATTAAAAGATGTGAAAAATTACCAAGAACATGAAAAAGTCTGAAAAATACAAAGAGCTTTCTGAAAAATATGAAGAGCATGAAACGTGTGAAAAATATGAGGAGCATGAAACTATCTGAAAATATGAAGAGCATGAAACGGTGTGAAAAATACGAGGAGCATGGAAAGGTCTGAAAAATACAAGGGTCGTGAAAAGGTGTGAAAAATACGAGGAGCATGGAAATGTGTGAAAAATACGAGGAGCATGAAAAGGTCTGAAAAATACGAGGAGCCTGAAAAGGTTTCAAAACTATCAAGAGCATGAAAAGGTCTGAAAAATACGAAGAGCATGCAAACGTCTGAAAAATACGAAGAGCATGAAAAGGTGTGCAAAATATGAGGAGCATGAAAAGTTCTGAAAAATACGAGGAGCATGAAAATGTGTGAAAAATACAGGGAGCATGCAAAGGCCTGAAAAATACGAAGAGCGTGAAAAGGTGTGAAAAATATGAGGAGGATGAAAAGGTCTGGAAAATACGAGGAGCATGCCAAGGTCTGAAAATTATGAGGAGCATGAAAAGGTCTGAAAAATACGAGGACCATGAAAAGGTCTGAAAAATATGAGGAGCATGAAACAGTGTGAGAATATGAAGAGCATGAAACGGTATGAAAAATATGAAGAGCAGGAAAAGGTGTGAAAAATATGAAGAGCATGAAACGGTGTGAAAAATATGAGGAGCAAGAAAAGGTGTCAAAAATATGAGGAGCATGTAAAGGTGTGAAAAATATGAAGAGCATGAAAAGTTCTGAAAAATACGAGGAGCAAGAAATGGTGTCAAAAATATGAGGAGCATGTAAAGGTGTGAAAAATTTGAAGAGCATGAAACTATGATAAATATGAGGAGCATGTAATGGTGTGAACATATGAAGAGCATGAAACAGTGTGAAATATATGAAGAGCATGAAAAGAAGTGAAAAATATGAAGATTATGAAACAGTGTGAAAAATATGAATAGCATGAAAAGGTGTGAAAAATATGAAGTGCATGAAACGGTGTGAAAAATGAGAAGAGCATGAAAAGTTCTGAAAAATATGGAGATCACGAAAACTTCTGATAAATACGAAAAGCATGAAACGGTGTGAAAAATAAGAAGATCATAAAAACATCTGATAAATACGAAGAGCATGAAACGGTGTGAAAAATACAAAGAGCATGAAAAGATCTGAAAAATACGAAGAGAATGATAAAACCTGAAAAATACGAAGAGCATGAAAAGGTGTAAAAAATTTGAAAAGCATGACAAGGTGTGAAAAATATGAAGAGCATGAAACGGTGTGTAAAATATGAAGAGCAAGAAAAGGTTTAAAAAATATGAAGAGCATGAAAAGTTGTGTAAAATATGAGGAGCAAGAAAAGGTTTAAAAAATACGAAGAGCATGAAAAGGTGTGAAAAATTTGAAAAGCATGACAAGGTGTGAAAAATATGAAGAGCATGAAACGGTGTGAAAAATAAGAAGAGCAAGAAAAGGTTTAAAAAATAAGAAGAGCATGAGAAGTTGTGTAAAATATGAAGAGCATGTAAACGTGTGAATAATATGTGCAGCATGAAAAGGTCTGAAAAATATGAAGAGCATGAAAAGGTGTGAAAAATCTGAGGAGCATGAAACGGTGTGACAACATGAAGCTCATGAAAAGATGTGAAATATATGAGGAGCATGAAATGGTGTGAAAAATAAGAAGAGCATGAAAAGCTGTAAAAAATATGAAGAGCATGAAAAGGTCTGAAAAATATCAAGAGATTGAAAAGGTCTGAAAAATATGAAAGGCATGAAAAGTTGTGAAAAATTGAAGAGCATGAAAAGGTCTGAAAAATATCAAGAATATGAAAACTTCTGAAAAATATCAAGAGCATGAAAAGGTGTGAAAAATACGAAGAGCATGAAAAGTTCTGAAAAATACGAAGAGCATGCAAAGGTCTGAAAAATACGAGGAGCTTGCAAAGGTCTGAAAAATACGAGTAGCATGAAAAGGTCTAAAATATACGAGGAGCATGAAAAGGTGTGAATAATACGAGGAGCATGAAAGGGTCTAAAACATACAAGGAGCATGAAAAGGTGTGAATAATACAAAAAGCATGAAAAGGTGTGAAATATACAAAGAGCATGAAAAGGTGTGAAAAATTATGAAGTGCATGAAAAGTTGTGAAAAATTACGAAGACCATGAAAAGATGTGAAAAATACAAAGAGCATGAAAAGCTGTGAAAAATACGAAGAGCATGAAAAGGTGTGAAAAATATGAAGAGCATTAAACGGTGTGAAAAATACAAAGTGCATGAAACGCTGTGAAAAATAGGAAGAGCTTGAAAAGTTCTGAAAAATATGAAGAGCATGAAAAGGTGTGAAAAATACCAGGAGCATGAAAAGTGTGAACAATACGAAGAGCATGAAAAATTCTGAAACATACGAAGAGCATGCAAAGGTTTGAAAACTATGAAGAGCATGAAAAGTTGTGAACAATATGAGGTTCATGAAATGGTGTTAAAAATATGAAGAGCATGAAACGGTGTGTAAATATGAAGAGCATGAAAAGGTGTGAAAAATACCAGGAGCATAAAAAGCTGTGATTTACGAGCAGAATGAAAAGTTCTGAAAAATAGGAGGAGCATGAAAAGGTCTGAAAAATACCAGGAGCATGAAAAGGTGTGAATAATATGAGGAGTATGAAAAGGTGTGAACAATGTGAGGAGCATGAGAAGCTGTGAAAAACACGAGGAGCGTGAAAAGTTCTGAAAAATACGAGGAGCATGCAAAGGTCTGAAAAATACGAGGAGCTTGAAAAGTCTGAAAAATACGAGTAGCATGAAAAGGTGTGAAATATACGAAGAGCATGAAAAGGTGTGAAAAATTACGAAGTGCAGGAAAAGTTGTAAAAAATTACGAAGACCATGAAAAGATGTGAAAAATAAAAAGAGCATGAAAAGGTGTGAAAAATACGAAGAGCATGAAAAGGTGTGAAAAATATGAACAGCATTAAACGGTGTGAAAAATACGAGGAGCATGAAAAGGTCTGAAAAATAGAAGGAGCATAAAAAGGTGTGAAAAATGCGAGGAGTATGAAAAGGTGTCAAAAACACGAAGAGCATGAACAGGTGTGAAATATTACAAAGAGCATGAAAAGGTGTGAAAAATATGAGGAGCATGAAATGGTCTGAAAAATACGAAGAGCATGAAAAGGTCTGAAAAATATCAAGAACTTGAAAAGGTCTGAAATATACGAAGAGCATGAAAATGTGTGAACAGTATGAAGAGCATGAAAATTTCTGAAAAATACGAGTAGCATGAAGAGTTCTGAAAAATACGAAGAGCATGAATAGGTCTGAAATATCAGAGGAGCATGAAGAGGTCTGAAAAATACTAAGAGCATGAGGAGGTCTAAAAAATACGAGGAGCATGAAAAGATCTGAAAAATAAGAAGAGCATGAAAAGGTCAGAAAAATACGAGGAGCATGAAACAGTCTGAAAACTATGAAGAGCATGAAAAGGTCTGAAAAATTTTAAGAGCATGAAAAGATCTGAAAAATATGAAGTGATTGAAAAAGTGTGAAAAATATGAAGAGCATGAAATGCTGTGAAAAATATGAAGAGCATGAAAAGGTGTGAAAATTATGAGGAGCATGAAACGGTGTGAACAATACGAGGAGCATGAAATGGTGTGAACAATACGAGGAGCAGGAAAAGTTGTGAACAATACGAAGAGCATGAAAAGGTCTGAAAAATATAAGGAGCATGAAAAGGTCTGAAAAATAAGAAGAGCATGGAAAGGTGTGTTAAATATGAGGAGCATAAAAAGGTGTGAAAAATATTAACAGCATGAAAAGGTGTGAAAAATATGAAGAGCATGATAAGATGTGAAACATATGAAGAGCATGAAAAGGTCTGAAAAATATGAAGAGCGTGAAGAGCGACGTCAGGACTTGTGCCTAGATGCGAGCGACACCTCGGGACTCTCCTCGAGGCTTGGCAGGGCATTGGGATGTCTCTCCAGCTGAGGGGGGAGACCAGGGGTCCCGTTCCACTTGCCACAGGAATCCTGGGACTACTATCCATATTAAAGAGGTGTCAGGCATCGTCTCCTTTGGAAGCATTGATCTCCGCGGACCTCTCGAGTTTTCAAAGGATGTGATGCCTCCGGTCGCGAGGAGCCGGAGGACGAGGTTTTTCTCTGTCGTCTCCACAGGGGATTTAGACATCCCTTCTTCTTGGGAGATGCAAGACGAGCCTGCATTCAATTCACTGCAGGGATATCCAGCCTTACTTCGAGTCAGAGCATCTCGGTTTCCATTCCACTTGAGGCCAAAAACTCAGTGTCCCTCTCACATACCTGTGGCTGCGAGAAGCCTCCTCTTCAGGTGCTTCTGGAAAGTTGGTATTCCTCTTGAGTCGAAGCCAGGGACTAAGCTCTCATCTCGAGTTGATTTGGGTTCCACGGAGACCTTTCGTGTTCTTCCAGTGACCTCAGGATCCCTCTAGGCTTGAGACAGTGATCTTGGGTTTTCTCTGGAGTGCCATCAAGGAAATCAAGGCTCCGTTCACGTTTGATGTGGAACACGGAATTGCTCTGCATGCATTGCAGGGGAATCGGGCCTCATCTCGCGGCGAGGGGGAAGTCTCATGGTTTTTCTCGAGTTGCGGCCGGAACCTGGGTTATATTCTCGAGTTACGACGGGGAGGGCCCTTCCAGACACGTGTTTGTTCAGCGACGTCAGGACTCCTGCCTAGGTGCGAGGGACACCTCGGGATTCTCCTCGAGTCTTGGCATGGCAATTGGGACGCGTCTCCAGGTGAGGCGGGAGACCCAGGGTCCCTTACCACGTGCCACAGGGATCCTGGGATTCCTATCCATTTTCAAGAGGAGTCAGGCATCGTCTCCTTTGGAAGCATTGATCTCCGCAGACCTCTCGAGTTTTCAAAGGATGTGAAACCTACGGTCGCGATGAGGTGGAAAACTAGGTCTTTCTCTGTGGTCTCCACAGGGGATTCAGACATCCCTTCGTCTTGTGAGATGCAAGACGAGCCTGCTTTCAATTCACTGTTGGGATATCTGGCCTTACTTCGAGTCAGAGCATCTCGGTGTCCATTCCACTTGAGGCCACAAACTCAGGGTCCCTCTCACATACCTGTAGCTGAGAGACGGCTCCTCTTGAGGTGCTCGTGGAAACTTGGTATTCCTCTTTAGTCGAAGCCAGGGACTAAGCTCTCATCTCGAGTTGATTTGGGGTCCACGGAGCCCTTTCGTGTTGCTCCAGTGACCTCAGCATCCCTCTAGACTTGAGACAGTGATCTTGGGTTTTCTCTGGAGTGCCATCAAGGAAATCAAGGCTCCGTTTACTTTTGATGTGGAACACGGAATTGCTCTGCACGCAGTGCAGGGGAATCGGGCCTCATCTCGCGGCTAGGGGGAAGTCTCATGGTTTTTCTCGAGTTGTGGCCGGAACCTGGGGTATATTCTCGAGTTATGACGGGGAGGGCCCTTCCAGATACAGGTTTGTTCAGCGATGTGAGGACTCCTGTCTAGGTGCGAGGGACACCTCGGGCTTCTCCTCGAGTCTTGGCATGGCAATTTGGACGCGACTCCACGTGAGCCGGGAGACCCAGGGTCCCTTTCCACGTGCCACAGGGATCGTGGGACTCCTATCCATTTTCAAGAGGAGTCAGGCATCGTCTCCTTTGGAAGCATTGATCTCCGCAGACCTCTCGAGTTTTCAAAGGATGTGATGCCTCCGGTCTCGATGAGGCGGAGGACTAGGTCTTTCTCTGTCGTCTCCACAGGGGATTTAGACATCCCTTCTTCTTGGGAGATGCAAGACGAGCCTGCATTCAATTCACTGCAGCGATATCCAGTCTTACTTCGAGTCAGAGCATCTCGGTGTCCATTCCACTTGAGGCCACAAACTCAGGGTCCCACTCACATACCTGTAGCTGAGAGAAGCCTCCACTTGAGGTGCTTGTGGAAAGTTGGTATTCCTCTTGAGTCGAATCCAGGTACTAAGCTCTCATCTCGAGTTGATTTGTGGTCCACGGAGCCCTTGCCTGTTGCTCCAGTGACCTCAGGATCCCTCTAGACTTGAGACAGTGATCTTGGGTTGTCTCTGGAGTGCCATCAAGGAAATCAAGGCTGCGTTTACGTTTGATGTGGAACACGGAATTGCTCTACACGCAGTGCCGGGGAATCGGGCCTCATCTCGCGGCGAGGGGGAAATCTCATGGTTTTTCTCGAGTTGCGGCCGGAACCTGGGGTATATTCTCGAGTTACGACGGGGAGGGACCTTCCAGACACGGGTTTGTTCAGCGACGTCAGGACTCCTGCCTAGGTGCGAGGGACACCTCGGGATTCTCCTCGAGTCTTGGCATGACAATTTGGACGCGTCTCCACGTGAGGCGGGAGACCCAGGTTCTCTTTCCACGTGCCACAGGGATCCTGGGACTCCTATCCATTTTCAAGAGGAGTCAGGCATCGTCTCCTTTGGAAGCATTGATCTCCGCGGACCTCTCGAGTTTTCAAAGGATGTGAGGCCTCTGGTCGCGATGAGGCGGAGAACTCGGTCTTTCTCTGTGGTCTCCACAGGGGATTCAGACATCTCTTCGTCTTGGGAGATGCAAGACGAGCCTGCATTCAATTCACTGCAGGGATATCCGGCCTTACTTCGAGTCAGAGCATCTTGGTGTCCATTCCACTTGAGGCCACAAACTCAGGGGCCCTTTCACATACCTGTAGCTGAGAGAAGCCTCTTCTTGAGGTGCTTGTGCAAAGTTGGTATACCTCTTGAGTCGAAGCCAGGGACTAAGCTCTCATCTCGAGTTGATTTGGGGTCCACGGAGCCCTTTCGTGTTGCTCCAGTGACCTCAGGATCCCTCTAGACTTGAGACAGTGATCTTGGGTTTTCTCTGGAGTGCCATCAAGGAAATCAAGGCTCCTTTCACGTTTGATGTGGAACACGGAATTGCCCTGCCCGCAGTGCAGGGGAATTGGGCCTCATCTCACGGCGAGGGGTAAGTCTCATGGTTTTTCTCGAGTTGCGGCTGGAACCTGGGGTATATTCTCGAGTTACGACGGGGAGGGCCCTTCCAGACACGTGTTTGTTCAGCGACGTCAGGACTCCTGCCTAGGTGCGAGGTACACCTCGGGATTCTCCTCGAGTCTTGGCATGGCAATTGGGACGCGTCTCCACGTGAGGCGGGAGACCCAGGGAACCTTTCCACGTGCCACAGGGATCCTGGGACTCCTATCCATTTTCAAGAGGAGTCAGGCATCGTCTCCTTTGGAAGCATTGATCTCCACAGACCTCTCGAGTTTTCAAAGGATGTGAGGCCTCCGGTCGCGATGAGGCGGAAAACTAGGTCTTTCTCTGTGGTCTCCACAGGGGATTCAGACATCCCTTCGTCTTGTGAGATGCAAGACGAGCCTGCATTCAATTCACTGCAGGGATATCTGGCCTTACTTCGAGTCAGAGCATCTCGGTGTCCATTCCACTTGAGGCCACAAACTCAGGGTCCCTCTCACATACCTGTAGCTGAGAGTCGGCTCCTCTTGAGGTACTTGTGGAAACTTGGTATTCCTCTTGAGTCGAAGCCAGGGACTAAGCTCTCATCTCGAGTTGATTTGGGGTCCACGGAGCCCTTTCCTGTTGCTCCAGTGACCTCAGGATCCCTCTAGACTTGAGACAGTGATTTTGCGTTTTCTCTGGAGTGCCATCAAGGAAATCAAGGCTCCTTTCACGTTTGATGTGGAACACGGAATTGCTCTGCACGCAGTGCAGGGGAATCGGGACTCATCCAGCGGCGAGGGGGAAGTCTCATGGTTTTTCTCGAGTTGCGGCCGGAACCTGGGGTATATTCTCGAGTTACGACGGGGAGGGCCCTTCCATACACGTGTTTGTTCAGCGACGTCAGGAATCCTGCCTAGGTGCGAGGGACACCTCGGGATTCTCCTCGAATCTTGGCATGGCAATGGGGACGCGTCTCCACGTGAGGCGGGAGACACAGGGTCCCTTTCTACGTGCCACAGGGATCCTGGGACTCCTATCCATTTTCAAGAGGAGTCAGGCATCGTCTCCTTTGGAAGCATTGATCTCCGCGGACCTCTCGAGTTTTCAAAGGATGTGAGGCCTCCGGTCGCGATGAGGCGGAGAACTCGGTCTTTCTCTGTGGTCTCCAGAGGGGATTCAGACATCCCTTCGACTTGGGAGATGCAAGACGAGCCTGCATTCAATTCACTGCAGGGATATCCGGCCTTACTTCGAGTCAGAGCATCTCGGTGTCCATTCCACTTGAGGAAACAAACTCAGGGGCCCTCTCACATACCTGTAGCTGAGAGAAGCCTCCTCTTGAGGTGCTTGTCGAAAGTTGGTATTCCTCTTGAGTCGAAGCCAGGGACTAAGCTCTCATCTCGAGTTGATTTGGGGTCCACGGAGCCCTTTTGTGTTGCTCCAGTGACCTCAGGTTCCCTCTAGACTTGAGACCGTGATCTTGGGTTTTCTCTGGAGTGCCATCAAGGAAATCAAGGCTCCTTTCACGTTTGATGTGGAACTCGGAATTGCTCTGCACGCAGTGCAGGGGAATCGGGCCTCATCTCGCGGCGAGGGGGAAGTCTCATGGTTTTTCTCGAGTTGTGGCCGGAACCTGGGGTATATTCTCGAGTTATGACGGGGAGCGCCCTTCCAGATACAGGTTTGTTCAGCGACGTGAGGACTCCTGTCTAGGTGCAAGGGACACCTCGGGATTCTCCTCGAGTCTTGGCATGGCAATTTGGACGCGTCTCCACGTGAGGCGGGAGACCCAGGGACACTTTCCACGTTCCACAGGGATCCTGGGACTCCTATCCATTTTCAAGAGGAGTCAGGCATCGTCTCCTTTGGAAGCATTGATCTCCGCAGACCTCTCGAGTTTTCAAAGGATGTGATGCCTCCGGTCTCGATGAGGTGGAGGACTAGGTCTTTCTCTGTCGTCTCCAAAGGGGATTCAGACATCCCTTCGTCTTGGGAGATGCAAGACGAGCCTGCATTCAATTCACTGCAGGGATATCCGGCCTTACTTCGAGTCAGAGCATCTCGGTGTCCATTCCACTTGAGGCCAAAAACTCAGTGTCCCTCTCACATACCGGTGGCTGCGAGAAGCCGCCTCTTCAGGTGCTTCTGGAAAGTTGGTATTCCTCTTGAGTCGAAGCCAGGGACTAAGCTCTCATCTCGAGTTGATTTGGGGTCCACGGAGCCCTTTCGTGTTCTTCCAGTGACCTCAGGATCCCTCTAGGCTTGAGACAGTGATCTTGGGTTTTCTCTGGAGTGCCATCAAGGAAATCAAGGCTCCTTTCAGGTTTGATGTGGAACACGGAATTGCTCTGCACGCAGTGCAGGGGAATCGGGCCTCATCTCGCGGAGAGGGGGAAGTCTCATGGTTTTTCTCGAGTTGCGGCCGGAACCTGGGGTATATTCTCGAGTTACGACGTGGAGGGCCCTTCCAGACACGGGTTTGTTCAGCGACGTCAGGACCCCTGCCTAGGTGCGAGGGACACCTCGGGATTCTCCTCCAGTCTTGGCATGGCAATTGGGATGCGTCTCCACGTGAGGCGGGAGACCCAGGGTCCCTTTCCACGTGCCACAGGGATCCTGGGACTCCTATCCATTTTCAAGAGGAGTCAGGCATCGCCTCCTATGGAAGCATTGATCTCGCATACCTCTCGAATTTTCAAAGGATGTGAGGCCTCCGGTCGCGATGAGGCGGAGGACTAGGACTTTCTCTGTTGTCTCCACAGCGGATTCAGACATCCCTTCGTCTTGGGAAATGCAAGACGAGCCTGCATTCAATTCACTGCAGGGATTTCCGGCCTTACTTCGAGTCAGAACATCTCGGTGTCCATTCCACTTGAGGCCACAAACTCAGGGTCCCTCTCACATACATGTAGCTGTGAGAAGCCTCCTCTTGAAGTGCTTGTGGAAAGTTGGTAATCCTCTTGAGTCGAAGCCAGGGACTAAGCTCTCATCTCGAGTTGATTTGGGGTCCACGGAGCCCTTTCGTGTTCTTCCAGTGACCTCAGGATCCCTCTAGACTTGAGACAGTGATCTTGGGTTTTCTCTGGAGTGCCATCAAGGAAATCAAGGCTCCTTTCACGTTTGATGTGGAACACGGAATTGCTCTGCACGCAGTGCAGGGGAATCGGGCCTCATCTCGCGGCGTGGGGGAAGTCTCATGGTTTTTCTCGAGTTGTGGCCCGAACCTGGGGTATATTCTCGAGTTACGACGGGGAGGGCCCTTCCAGATACAGGTTTGTTCAGCGACGTGAGGACTCCTGTCTAGGTGCAAGGGACACCTCGGGATTCTCCTCGAGTCTTGGCATGGCAATTTGGACGCGTCTCCACGTGAGGCGGGAGACCCAGTGTCCCTTTCCACATTCCACAGCGATCCTGGGAGTCCTATCCATTTTCAAGAGGAGTCAGGCATCGTCTCCTTTGGAAGCATTGATCTCCGCAGACCTCTCGAGTTTTCAAAGGATGTGATGCCTCCGGTCTCGATGAGGCGGAGGACTAGGTCTTTCTCTGTCATCTCCAGAGGGGATTCAGACATCCCTTCGTCTTGGGAGATGCAAGACGAGCCTGCATTCAATTCACTGCAGGGATATCCAGCCTTACTTCGAGTCAGAGCATCTCGCTGTCCATTCCACTTGAGGCCAAAAACTCAGTGTCCCTCTCACGTACCTGTGGCTGCGAGAAGCCGCCTCTTCAGGTGCTTTTGGAAAGTTGGTATTCCTCTTGAGTCGAAGCCAGGGACTAAGCTCTCATCTCGAGTTGATTTGGGGTCCACGGAGCCCTTTCGTGTTCTTCCAGTGACCTCAGGATCCCTCTAGGCTTGAGACAGTGATCTTGGGTTTTCTCTGGAGTGCCATCAAGGAAATCAAGGCTCCTTTCACGTTTGATGTGGAACACGGCATTGCTCTGCACGCAGTGCAGGGGAATCGGGCCTCATCTCGCGGCGAGGGGGAAGTCTCATGGCTTTTGTCGAGTTGCGGCCGAAACCTGGGGTATATTCTCGAGTTACGATGGAGAGGGCCCGTCCAGACACGTGTTTGTTCAGCGATGTCAGGAATCCGGCCTAGGTGCGAGGGACACCTCGGGATTCTCCTCGAGTCTTGGCATGGCAATTTGGACGCGTCTCCACGTGAGGCGGGAGACCCAGGGTCCCTTTCCACGTGCCACAGGGATCCTGGGACTCCTATCCATTTTCAAGAGGAGTCAGGCATCGTCTCCTTTGGAAGCATTGATCTCGCATACCTCTCGAATTTTCAAAGGATGTGAGGCCTCCGGTCGCAATGAGGCGGTGAACTCGCTCTTTCTCTGTGGTCTCCACAGGCGATTCAGACATCCCTTCGTCTTGGGAGATGCAAGACGAGCCTGCATTCAATTCACCGCAGGGATATCCGGCCTTACTTCGAGTCAGAACATCTCGGTGTCCATTCCACTTGAGGCCACAAACTAAGGGTCCCTCTCACATACCTGTAGCTGAGAGAAGCCTCCTCTTGAGGTGCTTGTGGAATGTTGGTATTCCTCTTGAGTCGAAGCCAGGGCATAAGCTCTCATCTCGAGTTGATTTGGGGTCCACGGAGACCTTTCGTGTTGCTCCAGTGACGTCAGGATCCCTCTAGACTTGAGACAGTGATCTTGGGTTTTCTCTGGAGTGCCATCAAGGAAATCAAGGCTCCTTTCAGGTTTGATGTGGAACACGGAATTGCTCTGCACGCAGTGCAGGGGAATCGGACCTCATCTCGCGGCGAGGGGGAAGTCTCATGGTTTTTCTCGAGTTGCGGCCGGAACCTGGGGTATATTCTCCAGTTACGAAAGGGAGGGCCCTTCCAGACACGTGTTTGTTCAGCGACGTCAGGACTCCTGCCTAGGTGCGAGGGACAACTCGGGATTCTCCTTGAGTCTTGGCATGGCAATTTGGACGCGTCTCAACGTGATGAGGGAGACCCAGGGTCCCTTTCCACGTGCCACAGGGATCCTGGGACTCCTATCCATTTTCAAGAGGAGTCAGGCATCGTCTCCTTTGGAAGCATTGATCTCCACGGACCTCTCGAGTTTTCAAAGGATGTGAGGCCTCCGGTCGCGATGAGGCGGAGAACTCGGTCTTTCTCTGTGGTCTCCACAGGGGATTCAGACATCCCTTCGTCTTGGGAGATGCAAGACGAGCCTGCATTCAATTCACTGCAGGGATATCCGGCCTTACTTCGAGTCAGAGCATCTCGGTGTCCATTCCACTTGAGGAAACAAACTCAGGGGCCCTCTCACATACCTGTAGCTGAGAGAAGCCTCCTCTTGAGGTGCTTGTCGAAAGTTGGTATTCCTCTTGAGTCGAAGCCAGGGACTAAGCTCTCATCTCGAGTTGATTTGGGGTCCACGGAGCCCTTTCATGTTGCTCCAGTGACCTCAGGATCCCTCTAGGCTTGAGACAGTGATCTTGGGTTTTCTCTGGAGTGCCATCAAGGAAATCAAGGCTCCTTTCACGTTTGATGTGGAACACGGAATTGCCCTGCCCGCAGTGCAGGGGAATTGGGCCTCATCTCACGGCGAGGGGGAAGTCTCATGGTTTTTCTCGAGTGGCGGCCGGAAACTGGGGTATATTCTCGAGTTACGACGGGGAGGGCCCTTCCAGATACGGGTTTGTTCAGCGACGTGAGTACTCCTGTCTGTGCGAGGGACACCTCGGGATTCTCCTCGAGTCTTGGCATGGCAATTTGGACGCGTCTCCACGTGAGGCGGGAGACCCAGGGTCCCTTTCCACGTGCGACAGGGATCCTGGGACTCCTATCCATTTTCAAGAGGAGTCAGGCGTCGTCTCCTTTGGAAGCATCGATCTCCGCAGACCTCTCGAGTTTTCAAAGGATGTGAGGCCTCCGTTCGCGATGAGGCGGAGAACTCGGTCTTTCTCTGTGATCTCCACAGGGGATTCAGACATCCCTTCGTCTTGGGAGATGCAAGACGAGCCTGCATTCAATTCACTGCAGGGATATCCGGCCTAACTTCGAGTCAGAGCATCTTGGTGTCCATTCCACTTGAGGCCACAAACTCAGGGTCCCTCTCACATACCTGTAGCTGAGAGAAGCCTCCTCTTGAGGTGCTTGTGGAAAGTTGGTATTCCTCTTGATTCAAAGCCAGGGACTAAGCTCTCATCTCGAGTTGATTTGGGGTCCACGGAGCCCTTTCGTGTTGCTCCAGTGACCTCAGGATCCCTCTAGACTTGACACAGTAATCTTGGGTTTTCTCTGGAGTGCCATCAAGGAAATCAAGGCTCCTTTCACGTTTGATGTGGAACACGGAATTGCTCTGCACGCAGTGCAGGGGAATCGGGCCTCATCTCGTGGCGAGGGGGAAGTCTCATGGTTTTTCTCGAGTTGCGGCCGGAACCTGGGGTATATTCTCGAGTTACGACGGGGAGGGCCCTTCCATACACGTGTTTGTTCAGCGACGTAAGGACTCCAGCCTAGGTGTGAGGGACAACTCGGGATTCTCCTCGAGTCTTCGCATGGCAATTGGGCCGCGTCTCCACGTGAGGCGGGAGACCCAGGGTCCCTTTCCACGTGCCACAGGGATCCTGGGACTCCTATCCATTTTCAAGAGGAGTCAGGCATCGTCTCCTTTGGAAGCATTGATCTCCGCAGACCTCTCGAGTTTTCAAAGGATGTGAGGCCTCCGGTCGCGTTGAGGCGGAGGACTAGGTCTTTCTCTGTGGTCTCCACAGGGGATTCAGACATCTCTTCGTCTTGGGAGATGCAAGACGAGCCTGCATTCAATTCACTGCAGGGATATCCGGCCTTACTTCGAGTCAGAGCATCTCGGTGTCCATTCCACTTGAGGCCACAAACTCAGGGTCCCTCTCACATACCTGTAGCTGAGAGAAGCCTCCTCTTGAGGTGCTTGTGGAAAGTTGGTATTCCTCTTGAATCGAAGCCAGGAACTAACCTCTCATCTCGAGTTGATTTGGGGTCCACGGAGCCCTTTCTTGTTGCTCCAATGACCTCAGGATCCCTCTAGACTTGAGACAGTGATCTTGGGTTTTCTCTGGAGTGCCATCAAGGAAATCAAGGCTCCTTTCACGTTTGATGTGGAACACGGAATTGCTCTGCATGCAGTGCAGGGAAATCGGGCCTCATCTCGCGGCGAGGGGGAAGTCTCATGGTTTTTCTCGAGTTGTGGCCGGAACCTGTGGTATATTGTGGAGTTACGACGGGGAGGTCCCGTCCAGACACGTGTTTGTTCAGCGACGTCAGGACTCCTTCCTAGGTGCGAGGGACACCTTGGGATTCTCCTCGAGTCTTGGCATGGCAATTTGGACGCGTCTCCACGTGAGGCGGGAGACCCAGGGTCCCTTTCCACGTGCCACAGGGATCCTGGGACTCCTATCCATTTTCAAGAGGAGTCAGGCATCGTCTCCTTTGGAAGCATTGATCTCCGCAGACCTCTCGAGTTTTCAAAGGATGTGAGGCCTCCGGTCTCGATGAGGCGGAGGACTAGGTCTTTCTCTGTGGTCTACACAGGGGATTCAGACATCCCTTCGTCTTGGGAGATGCAAGACGAGCCTGCGTTCAATTCACTGCAGGGATATCCGGCCTTACTTCGAGTCAGAGCATCTCGGTGTCCATTCCACTTGAGGCCACAAACTCAGGGTCCCTCTCACATACCTGTAGCTGAGAGAAGCCTCCTCTTGAGGTGCTTGTGGAAAGTTGGTATTCCTCTTGAGTTGAAGCCAGGGACTAAGCTCTCATCTCGCGTTGATTTGGGGTCCACGGAGCACTTTCGTGTTGCTCCAGTCACCTCAGGATCCCTCTAGACTTGAGACAGTGATCTTGGGTTTTCTCTGGAGTGCCATCAAGGAAATCAAGGCTCCTTTCACGTTTGATGTGGAACACGGAATTGCTCTGCACGCAGTGCAGTGGAATCGGGCCTCATGTTGCAGCGAGGGGGAAGTCTCATGGTTTTTCTCGAGTTGCGGCCGGAACCTGGGATATATGCTCGAGATACGACGGGGAGGGCCCTTCCAGACACATGTTTGTTCAGCGACGTCAGGACACCTGCCTAGGTGCGATGGACTCCTCGGGATTCTCCCCGAGGTTTCGCATGGCAATTGGGATGTGTCTCCAGGTGAGGCGGGAGAACCAGTGTTCCTTTCCACGTGCCACAGGGTCCTGGGACTCCTATCCATTTTCAAGAGGAGTCAGGCATCGTCTCCTTTGGAAGCATTGATCTCCACGGACCTCTCGAGTTTTCCAAGGATGTGAGGCCTCCAGTCGCGATGAGGCGGAGAACTAGGTCTTTCTCTGTGGTCTCCACAGGAGATTTAGACATCCCTTCATCGTGGGAGATGCAAGACGAGCCGGCATTCAATTCACTGCAGGGATATCCGGCCTTACTTAGAGTCACAGCCTCTCAGTGTCCATACCACCTGAGGTCACAAACTCAGGGTCGCTCTCACATACCTGTAGCTCAGAGAAACCTCCTCTTGAGGTGCTTGTGGAATGTTGGTATTCCTCTTGAGTCGAAGCCAGGGACTAAGCTCTCATCTCGAGTTGATTTGGGGTCCATGGAGCCATTTCGTTTTGCTACAGTGACTTCAGGATCCCTCTAGACTTGAGACAGTGATCTTGGGTTTTCTCTGGAGTGCCATCAAGGAAATCAAGGCTCCTTTCACGTTTGTTGTGAAACATGGAATTGCTCTGCACACAGTGCAGGGGAATCGGGCCTCATCTCGTGGCAAGGGGGAAGTCTCATGGTTTTTCTCGAGTTGCAGCTGGAACCTGGGGTATATTCTCGGGTTACGACGGGGAGGGCCCTTCCAGACACGTGTATGTTCAGCGACGTCAGCACTCCTGCCTAGGTGCGAGGGACAGCTCGGGATTTTCCTCGAGTCTTGGCATGGCAATTGGGACGCGTCTCCACATGAGGCGGGAGACCCAGGGTCCCTTTCCACGTGCCACAGGGATCCTGGTTCTCCTATCCATTTTCAGGAGGAGTCAGGCATCGTCTCGTTCGGAAGCATTGATCTCCGGGGACCTCTCCAGTTTTCAAAGGATGTGAGGCCTCCGGTCGCGATGAGGCGGAGAAGTAGGTATTTCTCTGTGGTCTCCACAGGGGATTTAGACATCCCTACGTCGTGGGAGATGCAAGACGAGCTGGCATTCAATTCACTGCCGGGATATCCGGCCTTACTTCGAGTCAGAGCATCTCGGTGTCCATTCCACTTGAGGCCACAAACTCAGGGTCCCTCTCACATACCTGTAGCTGAGAGAAGCCTCCTCTTGAGGTGCTTGTGGAAAGTTGGTATTCCTCTTGATTCAAAGCCAGGGACTCAGCTCTCATCTCGAGTTGATTTGGGGTCCACGGAGCCCTTTCGTGTTGCTCCAGTGACCTCAGGATCCCTCTAGACTTGAGACAGTGATCTTGGGTTTTCTCTGGAGTGCCATCAAGGAAATCAAGGCTCCTTTCACGTTTGATGTGGAACACGGAATTGCTCTGCACGCAGTGCAGGGGAATCGGGCCTCATCTCGCGGCGAGGGGGAAGTCTCATGGTTTTTCTCGAGTTGCGGCCGGAACCTGGGGTATATTCTTGAGTTACGACGGGGAGGGCCCTTCCAGACACGTGTTTGTTCAGCGACTTCAGGACTCCTGCCTAGGTGCGAGGGACACCTCGGGATTCTCCTAGAGTCTTGGCATGGCAATTGGGACGCGTCTCCACGTGAGGCGGGAGACCCAGGGTCCCTTTCGACATGCCACAGGGATCCTGGGACTCCTATCCATTTTCAAGAGGAGTCAGGCATCGTCTCCTTTGGAAGCATTGATCTCCACGGACCTCTCGAATGATGTGAGGCCTCCGTTTGCGTTGAGGCGGAGGACTAGGTCTTTCTCTGTGGTCTCCACAGGGGATTCAGACAACCCTTCGTCTTGGGAGATGCAAGATGAGCCTGCATTCAATTCACTGCAGGGATATCCGGCCTTACTTCGAGTCAGAGCATCTCGGTGTCCATTCCACTTGAGGCCACAAACTCAGGGGCCCTCTCACATACCTGTAGCTGAGAGAAGCCTCCTCTTGAGGTGCTTGTGGAAAGTTGGTATTCCTCTTGAGTCGAAGCCAGGGACTCAGCTTTCATCTCGAGTTGATTTGGGGTCCACAGAGCCCTTTCGTGTTGCTCCAGTGACCTCAGGATCCCTCTAGACTTGAGACAGTGATCTTGGGTTTTCTCTGGAGTGCCATCAAGGAAATCAAGGCTCCTTTCACGTTTGATGTGGAACACGGAATTGCTCTGCACGCAGTGCAGGGGAATCGGGCCTCATCTCGCGGCGAGGGGGAAGTCTCATGATTTTTCTCGAGTTGCGGCCGGAACCTGGGGTGTATTCTCGAGTTACGACGGGGAGGGCCCTTCCAGACACGTGTTTGTTCAGCGACGTCAGGACACCTGCCTAGGTGCGAGGGACACCTCGGGATTCTCCTCGAGTCTTTGCATGGCAATTGGGACGCGTCTCCACGTGAGGCGGGAGACCCAGGGTCCCTTTCGACGTGCCACAGGGATCCTGGGACTCCTATCCATTTTCAAGAGGAGTCAGGCATCGTCTCCTTTGGAAGCATTGATCTCCGCGGACCTCTTGAGTTTTCAAAGGATGTGAGGCCTCCGTTCGCGTTGAGGCGGAGGACTAGGTCTTTCTCTGTGGTCTCCACAGGGGATTCAGACAACCCTTCGTCTTGGGAGATGCAAGACGAGCCTGCCTTCAATACACTGCAGGGATATCCGGCCTTACCTCGAGTCAGAGCATCTCGGTGTCCATTCCACTTGAGGCCACAAACTCAGGGTCCCTCTCACATACCTCTAGCTGAGAGAAGCCTCCTCTTGAGGTGCTTGTGGAAAGTTGGTATTCCTCTTGATTCAAAGCCAGGGACTAAGCTCTCATCTCGAGTTGATTTGGGGTCCACGGAGCCCTTTCGTGTTGCTCCAGTGACCTCAGGATCCCTCTAGACTTGACACACTAATCTTGGGTTTTCTCTGGAGTGCCATCAAGGAAATCAAGGCTCCTTTCACGTTTGATGTGGAACACGGAATTGCTCTGCACGCAGTGCAGGGGAATCGGGCCTCATCTCGTGGCGAGGGGGAAGTCTCATGGTTTTTCTCGAGTTGCGGCCGGAACCTGGGGTATATTCTCGAGTTACGACGGGGAGGGCCCTTCCATACACGTGTTTGTTCAGCGACGTAAGGACTCCAGCCTAGGTGTGAGGGACAACTCGGGATTCTCCTCGAGTCTTCGCATGGCAATTGGGACGCGTCTCCACGTGAGGCGGGAGACCCAGGGTCCCTTTCCACGTGCGACAGGGATCCTGGGACTCCTATCCATTTTCAAGAGGAGTCAGGCGTCGTCTCCTTTGGAAGCATCGATCTCCGCAGACCTCTCGAGTTTTCAAAGGATGTGAGGCCTCCGTTCGCGATGAGGCGGAGAACTCGGTCTTTCTCTGTGATCTCCACAGGGGATTCAGACATCCCTTCATCTTGGGAGATGCAAGACGAGCCTGCATTCAATTCACTGCAGGGATATCCGGCCTAACTTCGAGTCAGAGCATCTTGGTGTCCATTCCACTTGAGGCCACAAACTCAGGGTCCCTCTCACATACCTGTAGCTGAGAGAAGCCTCCTCT
Source organism: Dama dama (assembly GCF_033118175.1). Classification (NCBI taxonomy): domain Eukaryota; kingdom Metazoa; phylum Chordata; class Mammalia; order Artiodactyla; family Cervidae; genus Dama; species Dama dama. The sequence continues at coordinate 4,754,439 of NW_026870920.1, read as the reverse complement.
TGAGGTGCTTGTGGAAAGTTGGTATTCCTCTTGATTCAAAGCCAGGGACTAAGCTCTCATCTCGAGTTGATTTGGGGTCCACGGAGCCCTTTCGTGTTGCTCCAGTGACCTCAGGATCCCTCTAGACTTGACACAGTAATCTTGGGTTTTCTCTGGAGTGCCATCAAGGAAATGAAGTCTCCTTTCACGTTTGATGTGGAACACGGAATTGCTCTGCACGCAGTGCAGGGGAATCGGGCCTCATCTCGTGGCGAGGGGGAAGTCTCATGGTTTTTCTCGAGTTGCGGCCGGAACCTGCGGTATATTCTCGAGTTACGACGGGGAGGGCCCTTCCATACACGTGTTTGTTCAGCGACGTAAGGACTCCAGCCTAGGTGTGAGGGACAACTCGGGATTCTCCTCGAGTCTTCGCATGGCAATTGGGCCGCGTCTCCACGTGAGGCAGGAGACCCAGGGTCCCTTTCCACGTGCCACAGGGATCCTGGGACTCCTATCCATTTTCAAGAGGAGTCAGGCATCGTCTCCTTTGGAAGCATTGATCTCCGCAGACCTCTCGAGTTTTCAAAGGATGTGAGGCCTCCGGTCGCGTTGAGGCGGAGGACTAGGTCTTTCTCTGTGGTCTCCACAGGGGATTCAGACATCTCTTCGTCTTGGGAGATGCAAGACGAGCCTGCATTCAATTCACTGCAGGGATATCCGGCCTTACTTCGAGTCAGAGCATCTCGGTGTCCATTCCACTTGAGGCCACAAACTCAGGGTCCCTCTCACATACCTGTAGCTGAGAGAAGCCTCCTCTTGAGGTGCTTGTGGAAAGTTGGTATTCCTCTTGAATCGAAGCCAGGAACTAACCTCTCATCTCGAGTTGATTTGGGGTCCACGGAGCCCTTTCTTGTTGCTCCAATGACCTCAGGATCCCTCTAGACTTGAGACAGTGATCTTGGGTTTTCTCTGGAGTGCCATCAAGGAAATCAAGGCTCCTTTCACGTTTGATGTGGAACACGGAATTGCTCTGCATGCAGTGCAGGGAAATCGGGCCTCATCTCGCGGCGAGGGGGAAGTCTCATGGTTTTTCTCGAGTTGTGGCCGGAACCTGTGGTATATTGTGGAGTTACGACGGGGAGGTCCCGTCCAGACACGTGTTTGTTCAGCGACGTCAGGACTCCTTCCTAGGTGCGAGGGACACCTCGGGATTCTCCTCGAGTCTTGGCATGGCAATTTGGACGCGTCTCCACGTGAGGCGGGAGACCCAGGGTCCCTTTCCACGTGCCACAGGGATCCTGGGACTCCTATCCATTTTCAAGAGGAGTCAGGCATCGTCTCCTTTGGAAGCATTGATCTCCGCAGACCTCTCGAGTTTTCAAAGGATGTGAGGCCTCCGGTCTCGATGAGGCGGAGGACTAGGTCTTTCTCTGTGGTCTACACAGGGGATTCAGACATCCCTTCGTCTTGGGAGATGCAAGACGAGCCTGCGTTCAATTCACTGCAGGGATATCCGGCCTTACTTCGAGTCAGAGCATCTCGGTGTCCATTCCACTTGAGGCCACAAACTCAGGGTCCCTCTCACATACCTGTAGCTGAGAGAAGCCTCCTCTTGAGGTGCTTGTGGAAAGTTGGTATTCCTCTTGAGTTGAAGCCAGGGACTAAGCTCTCATCTCGCGTTGATTTGGGGTCCACGGAGCACTTTCGTGTTGCTCCAGTCACCTCAGGATCCCTCTAGACTTGAGACAGTGATCTTGGGTTTTCTCTGGAGTGCCATCAAGGAAATCAAGGCTCCTTTCACGTTTGATGTGGAACACGGAATTGCTCTGCACGCAGTGCAGTGGAATCGGGCCTCATGTTGCAGCGAGGGGGAAGTCTCATGGTTTTTCTCGAGTTGCGGCCGGAACCTGGGATATATGCTCGAGATACGACGGGTAGGGCCCTTCCAGACACATGTTTGTTCAGCGACGTCAGGACACCTGCCTAGGTGCGATGGACTCCTCTGGATTCTCCCCGAGGTTTCGCATGGCAATTGGGATGTGTCTCCAGGTGAGGCGGGAGAACCAGTGTTCCTTTCCACGTGCCACAGGGTCCTGGGACTCCTATCCATTTTCAAGAGGAGTCAGGCATCGTCTCCTTTGGAAGCATTGATCTCCACGGACCTCTCGAGTTTTCCAAGGATGTGAGGCCTCCAGTCGCGATGAGGCGGAGAACTAGGTCTTTCTCTGTGGTCTCCACAGGAGATTTAGACATCCCTTCATCGTGGGAGATGCAAGACGAGCCGGCATTCAATTCACTGCAGGGATATCCGGCCTTACTTAGAGTCACAGCCTCTCAGTGTCCATACCACCTGAGGTCACAAACTCAGGGTCGCTCTCACATACCTGTAGCTCAGAGAAACCTCCTCTTGAGGTGCTTGTGGAATGTTGGTATTCCTCTTGAGTCGAAGCCAGGGACTAAGCTCTCATCTCGAGTTGATTTGGGGTCCATGGAGCCATTTCGTTTTGCTGCAGTGACTTCAGGATCCCTCTAGACTTGAGACAGTGATCTTGGGTTTTCTCTGGAGTGCCATCAAGGAAATCAAGGCTCCTTTCACGTTTGTTGTGAAACATGGAATTGCTCTGCACACAGTGCAGGGGAATCGGGCCTCATCTCGTGGCAAGGGGGAAGTCTCATGGTTTTTCTCGAGTTGCAGCTGGAACCTGGGGTATATTCTCGGGTTACGACGGGGAGGGCCCTTCCAGACACGTGTATGTTCAGCGACGTCAGCACTCCTGCCTAGGTGCGAGGGACAGCTCGGGATTTTCCTCGAGTCTTGGCATGGCAATTGGGACGCGTCTCCACATGAGGCGGGAGACCCAGGATCCCTTTCCACGTGCCACAGGGATCCTGGTTCTCCTATCCATTTTCAGGAGGAGTCAGGCATCGTCTCGTTCGGAAGCATTGATCTCCGTGGACCTCTCCAGTTTTCAAAGGATGTGAGGCCTCCGGTCGCGATGAGGCGGAGAAGTAGGTATTTCTCTGTGGTCTCCACAGGGGATTTAGACATCCCTACGTCGTGGGAGATGCAAGACGAGCTGGCATTCAATTCACTGCCGGGATATCCGGCCTTACTTCGAGTCAGAGCATCTCGGTGTCCATTCCACTTGAGGCCACAAACTCAGGGTCCCTCTCACATACCTGTAGCTGAGAGAAGCCTCCTCTTGAGGTGCTTGTGGAAAGTTGGTATTCCTCTTGATTCAAAGCCAGGGACTCAGCTCTCATCTCGAGTTGATTTGGGGTCCACGGAGCCCTTTCGTGTTGCTCCAGTGACCTCAGGATCCCTCTAGACTTGAGACAGTGATCTTGGGTTTTCTCTGGAGTGCCATCAAGGAAATCAAGGCTCCTTTCACGTTTGATGTGGAACACGGAATTGCTCTGCACGCAGTGCAGGGGAATCGGGCCTCATCTCGCGGCGAGGGGGAAGTCTCATGGTTTTTCTCGAGTTGCGGCCGGAACCTGGGGTATATTCTTGAGTTACGACGGGGAGGGCCCTTCCAGACACGTGTTTGTTCAGCGACTTCAGGACTCCTGCCTAGGTGCGAGGGACACCTCGGGATTCTCCTAGAGTCTTGGCATGGCAATTGGGACGCGTCTCCACGTGAGGCGGGAGACCCAGGGTCCCTTTCGACATGCCACAGGGATCCTGGGACTCCTATCCATTTTCAAGAGGAGTCAGGCATCGTCTCCTTTGGAAGCATTGATCTCCACGGACCTCTCGAATGATGTGAGGCCTCCGTTTGCGTTGAGGCGGAGGACTAGGTCTTTCTCTGTGGTCTCCACAGGGGATTCAGACAACCCTTCGTCTTGGGAGATGCAAGATGAGCCTGCATTCAATTCACTGCAGGGATATCCGGCCTTACTTCGAGTCAGAGCATCTCGGTGTCCATTCCACTTGAGGCCACAAACTCAGGGGCCCTCTCACATACCTGTAGCTGAGAGAAGCCTCCTCTTGAGGTGCTTGTGGAAAGTTGGTATTCCTCTTGAGTCGAAGCCAGGGACTCAGCTCTCATCTCGAGTTGATTTGGGGTCCACAGAGCCCTTTCGTGTTGCTCCAGTGACCTCAGGATCCCTCTAGACTTGAGACAGTGATCTTGGGTTTTCTCTGGAGTGCCATCAAGGAAATCAAGGCTCCTTTCACGTTTGATGTGGAACACGGAATTGCTCTGCACGCAGTGCAGGGGAATCGGGCCTCATCTCGCGGCGAGGGGGAAGTCTCATGATTTTTCTCGAGTTGCGGCCGGAACCTGGGGTGTATTCTCGAGTTACGACGGGGAGGGCCCTTCCAGACACGTGTTTGTTCAGCGACGTCAGGACACCTGCCTAGGTGCGAGGGACACCTCGGGATTCTCCTCGAGTCTTGGCATGGCAATTGGGACGCGTCTCCACGTGAGGCGGGGACCCAGGGTCCCTTTCGACGTGCCACAGGGATCCTGGGACTCCTATCCATTTTCAAGAGGAGTCAGGCATCGTCTCCTTTGGAAGCATTGATCTCCGCGGACCTCTTGAGTTTTCAAAGGATGTGAGGCCTCCGTTCGCGTTGAGGCGGAGGACTAGGTCTTTCTCTGTGGTCTCCACAGGGGATTCAGACAACCCTTCGTCTTGGGAGATGCAAGACGAGCCTGCCTTCAATACACTGCAGGGATATCCGGCCTTACCTCGAGTCAGAGCATCTCGGTGTCCATTCCACTTGAGGCCACAAACTCAGGGTCCCTCTCACATACCTCTAGCTGAGAGAAGCCTCCTCTTGAGGTGCTTGTGGAAAGTTGGTATTCCTCTTGATTCAAAGCCAGGGACTAAGCTCTCATCTCGAGTTGATTTGGGGTCCACGGAGCCCTTTCGTGTTGCTCCAGTGACCTCAGGATCCCTCTAGACTTGACACACTAATCTTGGGTTTTCTCTGGAGTGCCATCAAGGAAATCAAGGCTCCTTTCACGTTTGATGTGGAACACGGAATTGCTCTGCACGCAGTGCAGGGGAATCGGGCCTCATCTCGTGGCGAGGGGGAAGTCTCATGGTTTTTCTCGAGTTGCGGCCGGAACCTGGGGTATATTCTCGAGTTACGACGGGGAGGGCCCTTCCATACACGTGTTTGTTCAGCGACGTAAGGACTCCAGCCTAGGTGTGAGGGACAACTCGGGATTCTCCTCGAGTCTTCGCATGGCAATTGGGACGCGTCTCCACGTGAGGCGGGAGACCCAGGGTCTCTTTCCACGTGCCACAGGGATCCTGGGACTCCTATCCATTTTCAAGAGGAGTCAGGCATCGTCTCCTTTGGAAGCATTGATCTCCGCAGACCTCTCGAGTTTTCAAAGGATGTGAGGCCTCCGGTCGCGTTGAAGCGGAGGACTAGGTCTTTCTCTGTGGTCTCCACAGGGGATTCAGACATCTCTTCGTCTTGGGAGATGCAAGACGAGCCTGCATTCAATTCACTGCAGGGATATCCGGCCTTACTTCGAGTCAGAGCATCTCGGTGTCCATTCCACTTGAGGCCACAAACTCAGGGTCCCTCTCACATACCTGTAGCTGAGAGAAGCCTCCTCTTGAGGTGCTTGTGGAAAGTTGGTATTCCTCTTGAATCGAAGCCAGGAACTAACCTCTCATCTCGAGTTGATTTGGGGTCCACGGAGCCCTTTCTTGTTGCTCCAATGACCTCAGGATCCCTCTAAACTTGAGACAGTGATCTTGGGTTTTCTCTGGAGTGCCATCAAGGAAATCAAGGCTCCTTTCACGTTTGATGTGGAACACGGAATTGCTCTGCACGCAGTGCAGGTTAATCGGGCCTCATCTCGCGGCGAGGGGGAAGTCTCATGGTTTTTCTCGAGTTGCGGCTGGAACCTGGGGTATATTCTCGAGTTACGACGGGGAGCGCCCTTCCAGACATGTGTTTTTTCAGCGACGTCAGGACTCCTGCCTAGGTGCGAGGGACACCTCGGGATTCTCCTCGAGTCTTGTCATGGCAATTGGGCCGCGTCTCCACGTGAGGCGGGAGACCCAGGGTCCCTTTCCACGTGCCACAGGGATCCTGGGACTCCTATCCATTTTCAAGAGGAGTCAGGCATCGTCTCCTTAGGAAGCATTGATCTCCGCGGACCTCTCGAGTTTTCAAAGGATGTGAGGCCTCCGGTCGCGATGAGGCGGAGGACTAGGTCTTTCTCTGTGGTCTCCACACGGGATTCAGACATCCCTTCGTCTTGGGAGATGCAAGAGGAGCCTGCATTCAATTCACTGCAGGGATATCCGGCCTTACTTCGAGTCAGAGCATCTCGGTGTCCATTCCACTTGAGGCCACAAACTCAGGGTCCCTCTCACATACCTGTAGCTGAGAGAAGCCTCCTCTTGAGGTGCTTGTGAAAAGTTGGTATTCCTCTTGAGTCGAAGCCAGGGACTAAGCTCTCATCTCGAGTTGATTTGGGGTCCACGGATCCCTTTCCTGTTGCTCCAATGACCTCAGGATCCCTCTAGACTTGAGACAGTGATCTTGGGTTTTCTCTGGAGTGCCATCAAGGAAATCAAGGCTCCTTTCACGTTTGATGTGGAACACGGAATTGCTCTGCATGCAGTGCAGGGAAATCGGGCCTCATCTCGCGGCGAGGGGGAAGTCTCATGGTTTTTCTCGAGTTGTGGCCGGAACCTGTGGTATATTGTGGAGTTACGACGGGGAGGTCCCTTCCAGACACGTGTTTGTTCAGCGACGTCAGGACTCCTGCCTAGGTGCGAGGGACACCTCGGGATTCTCCTCGAGTCTTGGCATGGCAATTGGGACGCGTCTCCACGTGAGGCGGGAGACCCAGGGACCCTTTCCACGTGCCACAGGGATCCTGGGACTCCTATCCATTTTCAAGAGGAGTCAGGCATCGTCTCCTTTGGAAGCATTGATCTCCGCAGACCTCTCGAGTTTTCAAAGGATGTGAGGCCTCCGGTCTCGATGAGGCGGAGGACTAGGTCTTTCTCTGTGGTCTACACAGGGGATTCAGACATCCCTTCGTCTTGGGAGATGCAAGACGAGCCTGCGTTCAATTCACTGCAGTGATATCCGGCCTTACTTCGAGTCAGAGCATCTCGGTGTCCATTCCACTTGAGGCCACAAACTAAGGGTCCCTCTCACATACCTGTAGCTGAGAGAAGCCTCCTCTTGAGGTGCTTGTGGAAAGTTGGTATTCCTCTTGATTCAAAGCCAGGGACTAAGCTCTCATCTCGAGTTGATTTGGGGTCCACGGAGCCCTTTCGTGTTGCTCCAGTGACCTCAGGATCCCTCTAGACTTGACACACTAATCTTGGGTTTTCTCTGGAGTGCCATCAAGGAAATCAAGGCTCCTTTCACGTTTGATGTGAAACACGGAATTGCTCTGCACGCAGTGCAGGGGAATCGGGCCTCATCTCGTGGCGAGGGGGAAGTCTCATGGTTTTTCTCGAGTTGCGGCCGGAACCTGGGGTATATTCTCGAGTTACGACGGGGAGGGCCCTTCCATACACGTGTTTGTTCAGCGACGTAAGGACTCCAGCCTAGGTGTGAGGGACAACTCGGGATTCTCCTCGAGTCTTCGCATGGCAATTGGGACGCGTCTCCACGTGAGGCGGGAGACCCAGGGTCTCTTTCCACGTGCCACAGGGATCCTGGGACTCCTATCCATTTTCAAGAGGAGTCAGGCATCGTCTCCTTTGGAAGCATTGATCTCCGCAGACCTCTCGAGTTTTCAAAGGATGTGAGGCCTCCGGTCGCGTTGAAGCGGAGGACTAGGTCTTTCTCTGTGGTCTCCACAGGGGATTCAGACATCTCTTCGTCTTGGGAGATGCAAGACGAGCCTGCATTCAATTCACTGCAGGGATATCCGGCCTTACTTCGAGTCAGAGCATCTCGGTGTCCATTCCACTTGAGGCCACAAACTCAGGGTCCCTCTCACATACCTGTAGCTGAGAGAAGCCTCCTCTTGAGGTGCTTGTGGAAAGTTGGTATTCCTCTTGAATCGAAGCCAGGAACTAACCTCTCATCTCGAGTTGATTTGGGGTCCACGGAGCCCTTTCTTGTTGCTCCAATGACCTCAGGATCCCTCTAAACTTGAGACAGTGATCTTGGGTTTTCTCTGGAGTGCCATCAAGGAAATCAAGGCTCCTTTCACGTTTGATGTGGAACACGGAATTGCTCTGCACGCAGTGCAGGTTAATCGGGCCTCATCTCGCGGCGAGGGGGAAGTCTCATGGTTTTTCTCGAGTTGCGGCCGGAACCTGGGGTATATTCTCGAGTTACGACGGGGAGGGCCCTTCCAGACACGTGTTTGTTCAGCGACGTCAGGACTCCTGCCTAGGTGCGAGGGACACCTCGGGATTCTCCTCGAGTCTTGGCATGGCAATTGGGACGCGTCTCCACGTGAGGCGGGAGACCCAGGGTCCCTTTCCACGTGCCACAGGTATCCTGGGACTCCTATCCATTTTCAAGAGTATTCAGGCATCGTCTCCTTCGGAAGTATTGATGTCCGCAGACCTCTCGAAAGTTCAAAGGATGTGAGGCCTCCGGTCGCGATGAGGCGGAGAACTAGTTCTTTCTCTGTGGTCTCCACAGGGGATTCAGACATCCCTTCGTCTTCGGAGATGCAAGACGAGCCTGCATTCAATTCACTGCAGGGATATCCGGCCTTACTTCGAGTCAGAGCATCTCGGTGTCCATTCCACTTGAGGCCACAAACTCAGGGTCCCTCTCACATACCACTAGCTGAGAGAAGCCTCTTCTTGAGGTGCTTGGGGAAAGTTGGTATTCCTCTTGAGTCGAAGCCAGGGACTAAGCTCTCATCTGGAGTTGATTTGGGGTCCACGGAGCCCTTTTGTGTTGCTCCAGTGACCTCAGGATCCCTCTAGACTTGAGACAGTGATCTTGGGTTTTCTCTGGAGTGCCATCAAGGAAATCAAGGCTCCTTTCACGTTTGATCTGGAACACGGAATTGCTCTGCACGCAGTGCAGGGGAATCGGGCCTCATCTCGCGGCGAGGGGGAAGTGTCATGGTTTTTCTCGAGTTGCGGCCAGAACCTGGGGTGTATTCTCGAGTTACGACGGGGAGCGCACTTCCAGACACGTGCTTGTTCAGCGACGTCAGGACTCCTGCCTAGGTGCGAGGGACACCTCGGGATTCTCCTCGAGTCTTGGCATGGCAATTTGGACGCGTCTCCACGTGAGGCGGGAGACCCAGGGTCCCTTTCCACGTGCCACAGGGATCCTGGGACTCCTATTCATTTTCAAGAGGAGTCAGGCATCGTCTCCTTTGGAAGCATTGATCTCCGCGTACCTCTCGCGTTTTCAAAGAATGTGAGGCCTTCGGTCGCCTTGAGGCGGAGAACTTGGTCTTTGTCTGTGGTCTCCACAGGGGATTCAGACATCCCTTCGTCTTGGGAGATGCAAGACGAGCCTGCATTCAATTCACTGCAGGGATATCCGGCCTTACTTCGAGTCAGAGCATCTCGGTGTCCATTCCACTTGAGGCCACAAACTCAGGGTCCCTCTCACATACCTGTAGCTGAGAGAAGCCTCCTCTTGAGGTGCTTGTGGAAAGTTGGTATTGCTCTTGAGTCGAAGCCAGGGACTACGCTTTCATCTCGAGTTGATTTGGGGTCCACGGAGCCCTGTCGTGTTGCTCCAGTGACCTCAGGATCCCTCTAGACTAGAGACAGTGATCTTGGGTTTTCTCTGGAGTGCCATCAAGGAAATCAAGTCTCCTTTCAAGTTTGATGTGGAACACGGAATTGCTCTGCACGCAGTGCAGGGGAATCGGGGCTCATCTCGCGGCAAGGGGGATGTCTCATGGTTTTTCTCATGTTGCGGCCGGAATCTGGGGTATATTCTCGAGTTACGATGGGGAGGGCCCTTCCAGACACGTGTTTGTTCAGCGACGTCAGGACTCCTGCCTAGGTGCGAGGGACACCTCGGGATTCTCCTCGAGTCTTGGCATGACAATTGGGATGCGTCTCCACGTGAGGCGGGAGACCCAGGGTCCCTTTCCACGTGCCACAGGGATCCTGGGACTCCTATCCATTTTCAAGAGGAGTCAGGCATCGTCTCCTTTGGAAGCATTGATCTCCGCAGACCTTTCGAATTTTCAAAGGATGTGATGCCTCCGGTCTGAATGAGGCGGAGGACTAGGTCTTTCTCTGTTGTCTCCACAGGGGATTCAGACATCCCTTCGTCTTGGGAGATGCAAGACGAGCCTGCATTCAATTCACTGCAGGGATATCCGGCCTTACTTCGAGTCAGAGCATCTCGGTGTCCATTCCACTTGAGGCCACAAACTAAGGGTCCCTCTCACATACCTGTAGCTGAGAGAAGCCTCCTCTTGAGTTGCTTGTGAAAAGTCGGTATTCCTCTTGAGTCGAAGCCAGGGACTAAGCTCTCATCTCGAGCTGATTTGGGGTCTTCGGAGCCCTTTGGTGTTGCTCCAGTGACCTCAGGATCCCTCTAGACTTGAGACAGTGATCTTGGGTTTTCTCTGTAGTGCCATCAAGGAAATCAAGGCTCCTTTCACGTTTGATGTGGAACACGGAATTGCTCTGCACGCAGTCCAGGGGAATCGGGCCTCATGTCGCGGCGAGGGGGAAGTCTCATGGTTTTTCTCGAGTTGCGGCCGGAACCTGGGGTATATTCTCGAGTTACGACGGGGAGGGCCCTTCCAGACACGTGTTTGTTCAGCGACGTCAGGACTCCTGCCTAGGAGAGAGGGACACCTCGGGATTCTCCTCGAGTCTTGGCATGGCAATTGGGTCGCGTCTCCACGTGAGGCGGGAGACCCAGGGTCCCTTTCCACGTGCCACAGGGATCCTGGGACTTCTATCCATTTTCAAGAGGAGTCAGGCATCGTCTCGTTTGGAAGCATTGATCTCCGCAGACCTCTCGAGTTTTCAAAGGATGTGAGGCCTCCGTGTGCGTTGAGGTGGAGGACTCGGTCTTTCTCTGTCATCTCCACAGGGTATTCAGACATCGCTTCTCTTGGGAGATGCAAGTTGAGCCTGCATTCAATTCACTGCAGGGATATCCGGCCTTACTTCGAGTCAGAGCATCTCGGTGTCCATTCCACTTGAGGCAACAAACTCAGGGGCCCTCTCACATACCTTTAGCTGAGAGAAGCCTCCTCTTGAGGTGCTTGTGCAAAGTTGGTATTTATCTTGAGTCGAAGCCAGGGACTAAGCTCTCATCTCGAGTTGATTTGTGGTCCAGGGAGCCCTTTCGTGTTTCTCCAGTGACCTCAGGATCCCTCTAGACTTGAGACAGTGAACTTGGGTTTTCTCTGGAGTGCCATCAAGGAAATCAAGGCTCCTTTCACGTTTGATGTGGAAAACGGAATTGCTCTGCACGCAGTGCAGGGGAATCGGTCCTCATCTCGCGGCGAGGGGGAAGTCTCATGGTTTTTCTCGAGTTGCGGCCAGAACCTGGGGTATACTCTCGAGTTACGACAGGGAGGGCCCTTCCAGACACGTGTTTGTTCAGCGACGTCAGGACTCCTGCCTAGGTGCGAGGGAAACCTCGGGATTCTCCTCGAGTCTTGGCATGGCAATTGGGACACGTCTCCACGTGAGGCGGGAGACCCAGGGTCCCTTTCCACGTGCCACAGGGATCCTGGGACTCTTATCCATTTTCAAGAGGAGTCAGGCATCGTCTCCTTCGGAAGTATTGATCTCAGCGGACCTCTCGAGTTTTCAAAGGATATGAGGCCTCCGGTTGCATTGAGGTGGAGGACTAGGTCTTTCTCTGTGGTCTCCACAGGGGATTCAGGCAACCCTTCGTCTTGGGAGATGCAAGACGAGCCTGCATTCAATTCACTGCAGGGATATCCAGCATTACTTCGAGTCAGAGCATCTCGATGTCCATTCCACTTGAGGCCACAAACTCAGGGTCCCTCTCACATACCTGTAGCTGAGAGAAGCCTCCTCTTGAGGTGCTTGTGGAAAGTTGGTATTCCTCTTGAGTCGAAGCCAGGGAAGAAGATCTCATCTCGAGTTGATTTGGGGTACACGGAACCCTTTCGTGTTGCTCCAGTGACCTCAGGATCCCTCTAGACTAGAGACAGTGATCTTGGGTTTTCTCTGGAGTGCCATCAAGGAAATCAAGGTTCCTTTCACGTTTGATGTGGAACGCGGAATTGCTCTGCACGCAGTTCAGGGGAATCGGGCCTCATCTCGCGGCGAGGGGGAAATCTCATTGTTTTTCTCGAGGTGCGGCCGGAACCTGGGGTATATTCTCGAGTTACGACGGGGAGGGCCCTTCCAGACACGTGTTTGTTCAGCGACGTCAGGACTCCTGCCTAGGTGCGAGGGACACCTCGGGATTCTCCTCGAGTCTTGGCATGGCAATTTGGACTCGTCTCCACGTGAGGCGGGAGACCCAGGGTCTCTTTCCACGTGCCACAGGGATCCTGGGACTCCTATCCATTTTCAAGAGGAGTCAGGTATCGTCTCCTTTGGAAGCATTGATCTCCGCGGACCTCTCAAGTTTTCAAAGGATGTGAGGCCTCCGGTCGCAATGAGGCGGTGAACTCGCTCTTTCTCTGTGGTCTCCACAGGCGATTCAGACATCCCTTCGTCTTGGGAGATGCAAGACGAGCCTGCATTCAATTCACTGCAGGGATATCCGGCCTTACTTCGAGTCAGAACATCTCGGTGTCCATTCCACTTGAGGCCACAAACTCAGGGTCCCTCTCACATACCTGTAGCTGAGAGAAGCCTCCTCTTGAGGTGCTTGTGGAAAGTTGGTATTCCTCTTGAGTCGAAGCCAGGGAATAAGCTCTCATCTCGAGTTGATTTGGGGTCCACGGAGCCCTTTCGTGTTGCTCCAGTGACCTCAGGATCCCTCTAGACTTGAGACAGTGATCTTGGGTTTTCTCTGGAGTGCCATCAAGGAAATCAAGGCTCCTTTCACGTTTGATGTGGAACACGGAATTGCTCTGCACGCAGTGCAGGGGAATCGGGCCTCATGTCGCGGCGAGGGGGAAGTCTCATGGTTTTTCTCGAGTTACGGACGGAACCTGGGGTATATTCTCGAGTTACGATGGGGAGGGCCCTTCCAGACACTTGTTTGTTCAGCGAAGTCAGGACTCCTGCCTAGGTGCGAGGGACACCTCGGTATTCTCCTCGAGTCTAGGCATGGCAATTGGGACGCGTCTCCACGTGATGCGGGAGACCCAGGGTCCCTTTCCACGTGCCACAGGGATCCTGGGACTCCTATCCATTTTCAAGAGGAGTCAGGCATCGTCTCCTTTGGAAGCATTGATCTCCGCGGACCTCTCGAGTTTTCAAAGGATGTGAGGCCTCCGGTCGCGATGAGGCGGAGGACTAGGACTTTCTCTGTGGTCTCCACAGAGGATTCAGACATCCCTTCGTCTTGGGAGATGCAAGACGAGCCTGCATTCAATTCACTGCAGGGATATCTGGCCTTACTTCGAGTCGGAGCATCTCAGTGTCCGTTCCACTTGAGGCCACAAACTCAGGGTCCCTCTCACATACATGTAGCTGAGAGAAGCCTCCTCTTGAAGTGCTTGTGGAAAGTTGGTATTCCTCTTGAGTCGAAGCCACAGACTAAGCTCTCATCACGAGTTGATTTGGGGTCCACGGAGCCCTTTCGTGTTGTTCCAGTGACCTCAGGATCCCTCTAGACTTGAGACAGTGATCTTGGGTTTTCTCTGGAGTGCCATCAAGGAAATCAAGGCTCCGTTTACTTTTGATGTGGAACACGGAATTGCTCTGCACGCTGTGCAGGGGAATCGGGCCTCATCTCGCGGCGAGGGGGAAGTCTCATGGTTTTTCTCGACTTGTGGCCGGAACCTAGGGTATATTCTCGAGTTATGACGGGGAGGACCCTTCCAGATACAGTTTTGTTCAGCGACGTGAGGACTCCTGTCTAGGTGCGAGGGACACCTCGGGATTCTCCTCGAGTCTTGGCATGGCAATTTGGACGCGTCTCCACGTGAGGCGGGAGACCCAGGGTCCCTTTCCACGTTCCACAGGGATCCTGGGACTCCTATCCATTTTCAAGAGAAGTCAGGCGTCATCTCCATTGGAAGCATTGATCTCTCATACCTCTCGAATTTTCAAAGGATGTGAGGCCTCCGGTCGCGATGAGGCGGAGGACTAGGACTTTCTCTGTGGTCTCCACAGAGGATTCAGACATCCCTTCGTCTTGGGAGATGCAAGACGAGCCTGCATTCAATTCACTGCAGGGATATCTGGCCTTACTTCGAGTCGGAGCATCTCAGTGTCCGTTCCACTTGAGGCCACAAACTCAGGGTCCCTCTCACATACATGTAGCTGAGAGAAGCCTCCTCTTGAAGTGCTTGTGGAAAGTTGGTATTCCTCTTGAGTCGAAGCCACAGACTAAGCTCTCATCACGAGTTGATTTGGGGTCCACGGAGCCCTTTCGTGTTGTTCCAGTGACCTCAGGATCCCTCTAGACTTGAGACAGTGATCTTGGGTTTTCTCTGGAGTGCCATCAAGGAAATCAAGGCTCCGTTTACTTTTGATGTGGAACACGGAATTGCTCTGCACGCTGTGCAGGGGAATCGGGCCTCATCTCGCGGCGAGGGGGAAGTCTCATGGTTTTTCTCGACTTGTGGCCGGAACCTTGGGTATATTCTCGAGTTATGACGGGGAGGACCCTTCCAGATACAGTTTTGTTCAGCGACGTGAGGACTCCTGTCTAGGTGCGAGGGACACCTCGGGATTCTCCTCGAGTCTTGGCATGGCAATTTGGACGCGTCTCCACGTGAGGCGGGAGACCCAGGGTCCCTTTCCACGTTCCACAGGGATCCTGGGACTCCTATCCATTTTCAAGAGAAGTCAGGCGTCATCTCCATTGGAAGCATTGATCTCTCATACCTCTCGAATTTTCAAAGGATGTGAGGCCTCCGGTCGCGATGAGGCGGAGGACTAGGACTTTCTCTGTTGTCTCCACAGCGGATTCAGACATCCCTTCGTCTTGGGAGATGCAAGACGAGCCTGCATTCAATTCACTGCAGGGATATCCGGTCTTACTTCGAGTCAGAGCATCTCGGTGTCCATTCCACTTGAGGCCAAAAACTCAGGGTCCCTCTCACATACCTGTGGCTGCGAGAAGCCGCCTCTTCAGGTGCTTCTGGAAAGTTGGTATTCATCTTGAGTCGAAGCCAGGGACTAAGCTCTCATCTCGAGTTGATTTGGGGTCCACGGAGCCCTTTCGTATTCTTCCAGTGACCTCAGGATCCCTCTAGGCTTGAGACAGTGATCGTGGGGTTTCTCTGGAGTGCCATCAAGGAAATCAAGGCTCCTTTCACGTTTGATGTGGAACACGGAATTGCTCTGCACGCAGTGCAGGGGAATCGGGCCTCATCCAGCGGCGAGGGGGAAGTCTCATGGTTTTTCTCGGGTTGCGGCCGGAACCTGGGGTATATTCTCGAGTTACGACGGGGAGGGCCCTTCCAGACACATGTTTGTTCAGCGACGTCAGGACTCCTGCCTAGGTGCGAGGGACACCTCGGGATTCTCCTCGAGTCTTGGCATGGAAATGGGGACGCGTCTCCACGTGAGGCGGGAGACACAGGGTCCCTTTACACGTGCCACAGGGATCCTGGGACTCCTATCCATTTTCAAGAGGAGTCAGGCATCGTCTCCTTTGGAAGCATTGATCTCCACGGACCTCTCGAGTTTTCAAAGGATGTGAGGCCTCCGGTCGCCATGAGGCGGAAAATTAAGTCTTTCTCTGTAGTCTCCATAGGGGATTCAGACATCGCTTCGTCTTGGGAGATGCAAGATGAGCCTGCATTCAATTCAATGCAGGGATATCCGGCCTTACTTCGAGTCAGAGCATCTCGGTGTCCATTCCACTTGAGGCCACAAACTCAGGGGCCCTCTCACATACCTGTAGCTGAGAGAAGCCTCCTCTTGAGGTGCTTGTGGAAAGTTGGTACTCCTCTTGAGTCGAAGCCAGGGACTAAGCTCTCATCACGAGTTGATTTGGGGTCCACGGAGCCCTTTCGTTTTGCTCCAGTGACCTCAGGATCCCGCTAGACTTGAGACAGTGATCTTGGGTTTTCTCTGGAGTGCCATCAAGGAAATCAAGGCTCCGTTCACGTTTGATGTGGAACACGGAATTGCTCTGCATGCATTGTAGGGGAATCGGGCCTCATCTCGCAGCGAGTGGGAAGTCTCATGGTATTTCTCGAGTTGCGGCCGGAACCTGGGGTATATTCTCGAGTTACGACGGGGAGGGCCCTTCCAGACACGGGTTTGTTCAGCGACGTCAGGACTCCTGCCTAGGTGCGAGGGACACCTCGGGATTCTCCTCGAGTCTTGGCATGGCAATTGGGACGCGTCTCCACGTGAGGCGGGAGACCCAGGTTCCCTTTCCACGTGCCACAGGGATCCTGGGACTCCTATCCATTTTCAAGAGGAGTCAGGCATCGTCTCCTTTGGAAGCATTGATCTCCGCGGACCTCTCGAGTTTTCAAAGGATGTGAGGCCTCCGGTCGCGATGAGGCGGAGAACTCGGTCTTTCTCTGTGGTCTCCACAGGGGATTCAGACATCCCTTCGTCTTGGGAGATGCAAGACGAGCCTGCATTCAATTCACTGCAGGGATATCCGGCCTGACTTCGAGTCAGAGCATCTCGGTGTCCATTCCACTTGAGGCCACAAACTCAGGGTCCCCCTCACATACCTGTAGCTGAGAGTAGCCTCCTCTTGAGGTGCTTGTGGAAAGTTGGTATTCCTCTTGAGTCGAAGCCAGGGAATAAGTTCTGATCTCGAGTTGATTTGGGGTACACGGAACCCTTTCCTGTTGCTCCAGTGACCTCAGGATCCCTCTAGACTAGAGACAACGATCTTGGGTTTTCTCTGGAGTGCCATCAAGGAAATCAAGGCTCCTTTCACGTTTGATGTGGAACTCGGAATTGCTCTGCACGCAGTGCAGGGGAATCGGGCCTCATCTCGCGGCGAGGGGGAAGTCTCATGGTTTTTGTCGAGTTGCGGCCGGAACCTGGGGTATATTCTCGAGTTACGACGGGGAGGGCCTTTCGAGACACGTGTTTGTTCAGCGACGTCAGGACTCCTGCCTAGGTCCGAGGGAAACCTCGGGATTCTCCTCGAGTCTTGGCATGGCAATTGGGACGCGTCTCCACAGGAGGCGGGAGACCCAGGTTCCCTTTCCACGTGCCACAGGGATCCTGGGACTCCTATCCATTTTCAAGAGGAGTCAGGCATCGTCTCCTTTGGAAGCATTGATCTCCGCGGACCTCTCGAGTTTTCAAAGTATGTGAGGCCTCCAGTCGCGATGAGGCGGAGAACTAGGTCTTTATCTGTGGTCTCCACAGGGGATTCAGACATCCCTTCGTCTTGGGAGATGCAAGACGAGCCTGCATTCAATTCAATGCAGGGATATCCGGCCTAACTTCGAGTCAGAGCATCTCGGTGTCCATTCCACTTGAGGCCACAAACTCAGGGTCCCTCTCACATACCTGTAGCTGAGAGACAGCTCCTCTTGAGGTGCTTGTGGAAAGTTGGTATTCCTCTTGAGTCGAAGCCAGGGACTAAGCTCTCATCTCGAGTTGATTTGGGGTCCACAGAGCCCTTTCGTGTTGCTCCAGTGACCTCAGGATCCCTCTAGACTTTAGGCAGTGATCTTGGGTTTTCTCTGGAGTGCCATCAAGGAAATCAAGGCTCCTTTCATGTTTGATGTGGAACACGGAATTGCTCTGCATGCAGTGCAGGGGAATAAGGCCTTATCTCGCGGCGAACGGGAAGTCTCATGGTTTTTCTCGAGTTGCGGCCGGACCCGGGGTATATTCTCGAGTTACGACGGGGAGGGCCCTTCCAGACACGTGTTTGTTCAGCTGCGTCAGGACTCCTGCCTAGGTGCGAGGGACACCTCGGGATTCTCCTCGAGTCTTGGCATGGCAATTGGGACGCGTCTCCACGTGAGGCGGGAGACGCAGGGTTCCTTTCCACGTGCCACAGTGATCCTGGGACTCCTATCCATTTTCAAGAGGAGTCAGGCATCGTCTCCTTTGGAAGCATTGACCTCCGCAGACCTCTCGAATTTTCAAAGGATGTGATGCCTCCGGTCTCGATGAGGCCGAGGGCTAGGTCTTTCTCTGTGGTCTCCACAGCGGATTCAGACATCCCTTCATCTTGGGAGATGCAAGACGAGCCTGCATTCAATTCACTGCTGGGATATCCGGCCTTACTTCGAGTCAGAGCATCTCGGTGTCCATTACACTTGAGGCCACAAATTCAGGGTCCCTCTCACATACCTGTAGCTGAGAGAAGCCTCCTCTTGAGGTGCTTGTGGAAAGTTGGTATTCCTCTTGAGTCGAAGCCAGGGACTAAGCTCTCATCTCGAGTTGATTTGGGGTCCACGGAGCCCTTTCGTGTTGCTCCAGTGACCTCAGGATCCCTCTAGACTTGAGACAGTGATCTTGGGTTTTCTCTGGAGTGCCATCAAGGAAATCAAGGCTCCTTTCAGGCTTGATGTGGAACACGGAATTGCTCTGCACGCTGTGCAGGGGAATCGGGCCTCATCTCGCAGCGAGGGGGAAGTCTCATGGTTTTTCTAGAGTTGCGGCGGAACCTGGGGTATATTCTCGAGTTACGACGGAGAGGGCCCTTCCAGACACGCGTTTGTTCAGCGACGTCAGGACTCCTGCCTAGGTGCAAGGGACAACTCGGGATTTTCCTCGAGTCTTGGCATGGCAATTGGGACGCGTCTCCTCGTGTGGCGGTAGACCCAGGGTCCCTTTCCACGTGCCACAGGGATCCTGGGACTCCTATCCATTTTCAAGAGGAGTCAGGCATCGTCTCCTTTGGAAGCATTGATCTCCGCGGACCTCTCGAGTTTTCAAAGGATGTGAGGCCTCCGGTCGCGATGAGTCGGAGAACTAGGTCTTTCTCTGTGGTCTCCACAGGGGATTCAGACATCCCTTCGTCTTGGCAGATGCAAGATGAGCCATCATTCAATTCACTGCAGGGATATCCAGCCATACTTCGAGTCAGAGCATCTCGGTGTCAATTCCACTTGAGTGCACAAACTCAGGGTCCCTCTCACATACCTGTAGCTGAGAGAAGCCTCCTCTTGAGGTGCTTGTGGAAAGTTGGTATCCCTTTTGAGTCGAAACCAGGGACTAAGCTATCATCTCCAGTTGATTTGGGGTCCACGGAGCCCTTTCGTGTTGTTCCAGTGACCTCAGGATCCCTCTAGACTGAGTCAGTGATCGTGGGTTTTCTCTGGAGTGCCATCAAGGAAATCAAGGCTCCTTTCATGTTTGATGTGGAACACGGAATTGCTCTGCACGCTGTGCAGGGGAATCGGGCCTCATCTCGCGGCGAGCGGGAAGTCTCATGGTTTTTCTCGAGTTGCGGCCGGAACCTGGGGTTAATTCTCGAGTTAAGATGGGGGGGGCCCTTCCAGACACGTGTTTGTTCAGCAACGTCAGGACTCCTGCCTAGGTGCGAGGGACACCTCGGGATTCTCCACGAGTCTTGGCATGGCAATTGGGACGCGTCTCCACGTGAGGCGGGAGACCCAGTGTCCCTTTCCACGTGCCACAGGGATCCTGGGACTCCTATCCATTTTCAAGAGGAGTCAGGCATCATCTCCTTTGGAAGCATTGATCTCCGTGGACCTCTCGAGTTTTCAAAGGATGTGAGGCCTCCGGTCGCGATGAGGCGGATAACGAGGTCTTTCTCTGTGGTCTCCACAGGGGATTCAGACATCCCTTCGTCTTCGGAGATGCAAGACGAGCCTGCATTCAATTCACTGCAGGGATATCCGGCCTTACTTCGAGTCAGAGTATATCGGGGTCCATTCCACTTGAGGCCACAAACTCAGGGTCCCTCTCACATACCTGTAGCTGAGATAAGCCTCCTCTTGAGGTGCTTGTGGAAAGTTGGTATTACTCTTGAGTCGAAGCCAGGGACTACGATCACATCTAGAGTTGATTTGTGGTCCACGGAGCCCTTTCGGGTTGCTACAGTGACCCCAGAATCCCTCTAGACTTGAGACAGTGATCTTGGGTTTTCTCTGGAGTGCCATCAAAGAAATCAAGGCTCCTTTCACGTTTGATGTGAAACACGGAATTGCTCTGCACGCAGTGCAGGCGAATCAGGCCTCATCTCGCGGCGAGGGGGAAGTCTCATGGTTTTTCTCGAGTTGCGGCCGGAACCTGGGGTGTATTCTCGAGTTACGACGGGGAGGGCCCTTCCAGGCACGTGTTTGTTCATCGACGTCAAGAATCCTGCCTAGGTGCTATGGACACCTCGGGATTCTCCTCGAGTCTTGGCATGGCAATTGGGACGCGTCTCCACGTGTGGCGGGAGACCCAGTGTCCCTTTCCACGTTCCACAGGGATGCTGGGACTCCTATCCATTTTCAAGACGAGTCAGGCATCGTCTCCTTTGTAAGCATTGATCTCCGCGGACCTCTCGAGTTTTCAAAGGATGTGAGGCCTCCGGTCGCGATGAGGGGGAGAACTAGGTCTTTTTCTGTGGTCTCCACAGGGGATTCAGACATCCCTTCTTCTTGGGAGATCCAAGAAGAGCCTGCATTCAATTCACTGCAGGGATATCCGGCCTTACTTTGAGTCAGAGAATCTCGGTGTCCATTCCACTTGAGGCCACAAACTCAGGGTCCCTCTCACATACCTGTAGCTGAGAGAAGCCTCCTCTTGAGGTGCTTGTGGAAAGTTGGTATTTCTATAGAGTTGAAGTCAGGGACTAAGCTCTCATCTCGAGTTGATTTGGGGTCCACGGAGCCCTTTCTTGTTGCTACAGTGACCTCAGGATCCCTCTAGATTTGACACAGTGATCTTGGGTTTTCTCTGGAGTGCCATCAAGGAAATCAAGGCTCCTTTCACGTTTGATGTGGAACACGGAATTGCTCTGCACACAGTGCAGGGGAATCGGGCCTCCTCTCGTGGCGAGGGGGAAGTCTCATAGTTTTTCTCGAGTTGCGGACGGAACCTGGCGTATATTCTCGAGTTACAACGGGGAGCTACGTTCCAGACTCGTGTTTGTTCAGTGACGTCAGGACTCCTGCCTAGGTGCGAGGGACACCTCGGGATTCTCATCGAGTCTTGGCATGGCAATTGGGACGCATCTCCACGTTTGACGGGAGACCCGGTGTCTCTTTCCCCGTGCCACAGGGATCCTGGGACACCTAACCATTTTCAAGAGGAGTCAGGCTTCGTCTCCTTTGGAAGCATTCATCTCCGCGGACCTCTCCAGTTTTCAAAGGATGTGAGGCCTCCGGTCTCTATGAGGCGGAGAACTAGGTCTTTCTCTGTGGTCTCCACAGGGGATTCAGACATCCCTTCGTCTTGGGAGATGCAAGACGAGTCTGCATTCAATTCACTGCAAGGATATGCGGCCTTACTTGGAGTCAGATAATCTCGGTGTCCATTCCACTTGAGGCCACAAACTCACGGTCCCTCTCACATACCTGTAGCTGAGAGAAGCCTCCTCTTGAGGTGCTTGTGGAAAGTTGGTATTCCTCTTCAGTCGAAGCCAGGGACTAAGCTCTCATCTCGAGTGGATTTGGGGTCCACGGAGCCCTTTCATGTTGCTCCAGTGACCTCAGGATTCCTCTAGACTTGAAATAGTGATCTTGGGTTTTCTGAAGATCTGAAATGGTGTGAAAAACATGAAGAGCCTAAAAGGTGTGAAAAATATGAAAAGCTTCAAAAGATGTCACAAATATGAGGAGCATGAAACGGTCTTAAAAATTGGAGGATCATGAAGCGGTGTTGAAAATCATGAAGAGCATGAAAAGCTGTGAAAAATATGAAGAGCTTCAAAAGGTGTCAAAAATATGGGAGCATGAAACGGTATGAAAAATAGGAGGAAAATGAAGCTGTGTTGAAAACCATGAAGAGCCTGAAAAGGTGTGAAAAATATGAAGAGCTTCAAAATGTGTCAAAAATATGAGAAGCATGAAACGGTCTGAAAAATAGGAGGAGCATGAAGAGGTGTTAAAAAACATGTAGAGCATGAAAAGGGGTAAAAAATATGAAGAGCTTCAAAAGGTGTCAAAACTATGAGGAGTATGAAACGGTCTGAAAATAGGAGCAGCATGAAACGGTGTTCAAAAACATGAAGAGCCTGAAAAGGTGTGAAAAATATGAAGAGCTTCAAAAGGTGTCAAAAATTAGATTAGCATGGAACGGTCTGAAAAATAGGAGGAGCATGAAGTGGTGTTGAAAAACATGAAGAGCCTGAAAAAGTGTAAAATATATGAAGAGCTTCAAAAGGTGTGAAAAATATTAGGAGCTTCAAAAGAGGTCAAAAAAATGAGGAGCATGAAACGGTCTGAAAAATAGGAGGAGCATGAAACGGTTTTGAAAAACACGAAGGGCCTGAAAAGGTGTGAAAAATATGAAGAGCTTCAAAAGGTGTGAAATACATAGGGGCATGAAACGGTCTGAAAAACAGAAGGAGCATGAAGCTGTGTTGATAAACATGAAGAGCCTGAAAAGATGTGAAAAATATGAATAGCTTCAAAAGGTGTCAAAAATATGAGGAGAATGAAACGGTCTGAAAAATAGGTGGAGCATGAAGCAGTGTTTAAAAACATGAAGAGCCTGAAAAGGTGTGAAAAATATG
The DNA here is from genome assembly GCF_033118175.1 of Dama dama. NCBI lineage: Eukaryota > Metazoa > Chordata > Mammalia > Artiodactyla > Cervidae > Dama > Dama dama. The sequence goes on along the minus strand of NW_026870920.1, from coordinate 4,731,827 downwards.
AAGAGCTTCAAAAGGTGTAAAAAATATGAAGAGCTTCAAAAGGTGTCAAAAATGATATGAGCATGAAACGGTCTAAAAAATAGGAGGAGCATGAAGCGGTGTTCAAAAAAATGCAGACACTGAAAAATTGTGAAAAATATGAAGAGCTTCAAAAGGTGTAAAAAATAGGAGGAGCATGAAACGGGTTGAAAAATAGGAGGAGCATGAACCAGTGTTCAAAATCATAAAGAGCATGAAGAGGTGTGAAAAAAATGAAGATCTTCATAAGGTGTCAAAATTAGTTTAGAATGAAAGGGTCTGAAAAATAGGAGGAGCATGAAGTGGTGTTGAAAACATGAAGAGCCTGAAAAGGTGTGAAATATACGAAGAGCTTCAAAAGGTGTGAAAAATATGAAGTGCATCAAAAGGTGTCAAAAATGAGATGAGCATGAAACGGTCTGAAAAATAGGAGGAGCATGAAGTGGTATTGAAAAACATGAAGAGCCTGAAAAAGTGTGAAAAATATGAAGAGCTTCAAAAATATGAAAAATATGAAGAGATTCAAAAGGTGTGAAAAATATGAAGAGCTTCAAAAGATGTCAAAAATGAGATGAGCATGAAACGGTCTGAAGAAAAGGAGGAGCATGAAGCGGAGTTCACAAAAATGAAGAGCCTGAAAAGGTGGAAAATATATGAAGAGCTTCAAAAGGTGTCAAAAATATGAGGATCATGAAAATTTCTGAAGAATACGAGGAGCATGAAGTGGTTTTGAAAAACATGAAGAGCCGGAAATGGTGTGAAAAATATGAAGCGCTTCAAAAGGTGTCAAAAATATGAGGAGCATGAAATGGTCTGAAAAATAGGAGGAGCATGAAGCGGTGTGGAAGAACATGAAGAGCCTGAAAAGGTTTGAAAAATATGAAGCGCTTCAAAAGATGTCAAAATTATGAGGAGCATGAAACAGTCTGAAAAATAGGAGGAGCATGAATTCGTTTTGAAAAACATGAAGAGCCTGAAAACATGCGAAATATATGAAGCGCTTCAAAAGGTGTGAAATACATGAGGAGCATGAAACAGTTGAAAAATAGGAGGAGCATGAAGCAGTGTTCAAAAACATGAAGAACCGGAAAAGGTGTGAAAAATATGAAGAACTTCAAAAGGTGTGAAAATTATGAGGAGCATGAAACGGTCTGAATAATAGGAGGAGCATGAAACGGTGTTCAAAAACATGAAGAGCCTGAAAAGGTGTGAAAAATATGAAGAGCTTCAAAGGGTTGGAAATACATGGAGAGCATGAAACGGTCTGATAAATAAGAGGAGCATGAAGCGGTGTTGAAAAACATGAAGAGCCTGAAAAGGTGGGTAAAATATGAAGAGCTTCAAAAGGTGTCAAAAATATGAGGAGCATGAAACGGTCTGAAAAATAGGAGGAGCATTAAACGGTGTTCAAAAACATGAAGAGCCTGAAATGGTGTGAAAAATATGAAGAGCATCAAAAGCTGTCAAAAATAGGAGGAGCATGAAACGGTCTGAAAAATAGGAGGAGCATGAAGCGGTGTAAAAAACATGAAGACCCTGAAAAGGTGTGAAAAATATGAAGAGCTTCAAAAGGTGTCAAAAATATGAGGATCATGAAACGGTCTGAAAAATAGGAGGAGCATGAAGCGGTGTTCAAAAACATGAAGAGCCTGAAAAGGTGTGAAAAATATGAAGAGCTTCAAAAGGTGTCAAAAATATGAGGATCATGAAACGGTCTGAAAAATAGGAGGAGCATGAAGCGGTGTTGAAAAACATGAAGAGTCAGAAAGGTGTGAAAAATATGAAGAGCTTCAAAAGGTGTCAAAAATATGAGGATCATGAAAATTTCTGAAGAATAGGAGGAGCATGAAGCTGTGTTGATAAACATGAAGAGCCTGAAAGGTGTGAAAAATATGAAGAGCTTCAAAAGGTGTCAAAAATATGAGGATCATGAAAATTTCTGAAGAATAGGAGGAGCATGAAGCTGTGTTGAAAAACATGAAGATCCTGAAAACTTGTGAAATATATGAAGTGCTTCAAAACGTGTGAAATACATGAGGAGCATGAAACAGTCTAAAAAATAGGAGGAGCATGAAGCAGTGTTCAAAAACATGAAGAACCTGAAAAGGTGTGAAAAATATGAAGAGCTTCAAAAGGTGTGAAAATTATGAGGAGCATGAAACGGTCTGAAAAATACGAGGAGCATGAAATGGTGTTGAAAAAAATGAAAAGCCTGAAAAGGAGTGAAATATATGAAGAGCTTCAAAAGGTTTCAAAAATATGAGGAGAATGAAACGGTCTGCAAAATAGGAGGAGCATGAAATGGTGTTCAAAAACATGAAGAGCATGAAAATGTGTGAAAAATATGAAGAGCTTCAAAATGTGTCAAAAATATGAGGAGCATGAAACGGTCTGAAAAATAGGAGAAGCATGAAGCGGTGTTGAAAAACATGAAGAGCCAGAAGAGGTGTGAAAAATATGAAGAGCTTCAAAAGGTGTGAAAAATATGAGGAGCATGAAACGGTCTGAAATATAGGAGGAGCAAGAAGCAGTGTTCAAAAACATGAAGAGCCTGAAAAGGTGTGAGAAATATGAAGAGCTTCAAAAGGTGTCAAAAATATGAGGAGCATGAAACGGTGTGAAAAATAGGAGGAGCAAGAAGGGGTGTTGAAAAACATGAAGAGCCTGAAAATGTGTGAAAAATATAAAGAGCTTCAAAAGATGTGAAAAATATGAAGAGCTTCAAAAGTTGTGAAATACATGAGGAGGATTAAATGGTCTGAAAAATAGGAGGAGCATGAAGCGGTGTTCAAAAACATGAAGAGCCAGAAGAGGTGTGAAAAATATGAAGAGCTTCAAAAGGTGTGAAAAATATGAGGAGCATGAAACGGTCTGAAATATAGGAGGAGCAAGAAGCAGTGTTCAAAAACATGAAGAGCCTGAAAAGGTGTGAGAAATATGAAGAGCTTCAAAAGGTGTCAAAAATATGAGGAGCATGAAACGGTGTGAAAAATAGGAGGAGCAAGAAGGGGTGTTGAAAAACATGAAGAGCCTGAAAATGTGTGAAAAATATAAAGAGCTTCAAAAGATGTGAAAAATATGAAGAGCTTCAAAAGGAGTCAAAAATGAGATGAGCAAGAAACGCTCTGAAAAATAGGAGGAGCATGAAGCGGTGTTGAAAAACATGAAGAACCTGAAAAGTTGTGAGAAATATGAAGAGCTTCAACAGGTGTCAAAAATATGAGGAGAATGAAACGGTCTGAAAAAGAGGAGGAGCAAGAAGCGGTGTTGAAAAACATGAAGAGCCTCAAAAGGTGTGAAAAATATGCAGAGCTTCTAAAGGTGTCAAAAATATGAGGAGCATGAAACGGTCTGAAAAAGAGGAGGAGCATGAAGCGGTGTTGACAAACATGAAGAGCCTGAAAAGGTGTGAAAAATATGAAGAGCTTCAAAAGTTGTCAAAATATGAGGAGCATGAAACGGCCTGAAAAATAGGAGGACTATGAAAAGGTCTGAAAAATAGGAGGAGCATGAGTCGGTGATGAAAACATTAAGAGCATGAAAAGGTGTGAAATATATGAAGAGCTTCAAAAGGTGTGATAAATATCATGAGCTTCAAAAGCTGTCAAAAAAGAGATGAGCATGAAACGGTCTGAAAAATAGGAGGAGCATGAAGCGGTGTTGAAAAACATGAAGAGCCTGAAAAAGTGTGAAATATATGAAGAGCTTCAAAAGGTGTGAAAAATACGAGGAGCTTCAAAAGGTGTCAAAAATATGAGGAGCATGAAATGGTTTGAAAAACAGGAGGAGCATGAAACGGTGTTCAAAAACATGAAGCCTGAAAAGGTGTGAAAAATATGAAGAGCTTCAAAAGGTGTGAAAAATATGAGGAGCGTGAAACGGTCTGAAAAAGAGGAGGTGCATGAAGCGGTGTTCAAAAATATGAAGAGCTTCAAAAGGTGTGAAAAATATGAGGAGCATGAAACGGTCTGAAAAATAGGAGGAGCATGAAACCGTGTTCTAAAACATGAAGAGCCTGAAAAGGTGTGAAAAATATGAGGAGTTCCAAAAGTTGTCAAAAATATGAGGAGCATGAAACGGTCTGAAAAATAGGAGGAGCATGAAGCGGTTTTGAAAAACCTGAAGAGTCTGAAAACGTGTGAAAGTATGAAGAGCTTCAAAAATATGAAAAATATGAAGAGCTTCAAAAGGTGTGAAAAATATGAAGAGCTTCAAAAGGTGTCAAAAATGAGATGAGCATGAAACGGTCTGAAAAATAGGAGGAGCAAGAAGCAGTGTTGAAAAACATGTAGAGCCTGAAAACGTGTGAAAAATACGAAGAGCTTCAAAAGATGTGAAAAATATGAAGAGCTTTAAAAGGTGTCAAAAATTAGATGAGCATGAAACGCTCTGAAAAATAGTAGGAGAATGAAGCGGTGTTGAAAAACATGAAGAACCTGAAAAGGTGTGAGAAATATGAAGAGCTTCAAAAGGTGTCAAATATATGAGGAGCATGAAACGGTCTGAAAAAGAGGAGAGTATGAAGCGGTGTTGAAAAACATGAAGAGCCTGAAAAGGTGTGTAAAATATTAAGAGGTTCTAAAGGTGTCAAAAATATGAGGAGCATGAAACGGTCTGAAAAATACGAGGAGCATGAAGCGGTGTTGAAAATCATGAAGAGCCTGAAAACGCGTGAAAAATATGAAGAGCTTCAAAAGGTGTCAAAATGAGATGAGCATCAAACGGTCTAAAAAATAGGAGGAGCATGAAATGGTGTTGAAAAAAATGAAAAGCCTGAAAAGGAGTGAAATATATGAAGAGCTTCAAAAGGTTTCAAAAATATGAGGAGAATGAAACGGTCTGCAAAATAGGAGGAGCATGAAATGGTGTTCAAAAACATGAAGAGCATGAAAAGGTGTGAAAAATATGAAGAGCTTCAAAAGTTGTGAAATACATGAGGAGGATTAAATGGTCTGAAAAAGAGGAGGAGCATGAAGCGGTGTTGAAAAACATGAAGAGCCTGAAAAGGTGTGAAAAATATGAAGAGCTTCAAAAGTTGTCAAAATATGAGGAGCATGAAACGGCCTGAAAAATAGGAGGAGCATGAAACGGTCTGAAAAATAGGAGGAGCATGAGTCGGTGATGAAAACATTAAGAGCATGAAAAGGTGTGAAATATATGAAGAGCTTCAAAAGGTGTGATAAATATCATGAGCTTCAAAAGCTGTCAAAAAAGAGATGAGCATGAAACGGTCTGAAAAATAGGAGGAGCATGAAGCGGTGTTGAAAAACATGTAGAGACTGAAAAAGTGTGAAATATATGAAGAGCTTCAAAAGGTGTGAAAAATATGAGGAGCGTGAAATGGTTTGAAAAACAGGAGGAGCATGAAACGGTGTTCAAAAACATGAAGAGCCTGAAAAGGTGTGAAATATATGAAGAGCTTCAAAAGGTGTCAAAAATATGAGGAGCGTGAAATGGTTTGAAAAACAGGAAGAGCATGAAACGGTGTTCAAAAACATGTAGAGCCTGAAAAAGTGTGAAATATATGAAGAGCTTCAAAAGGTGTCAAATATATGAGGAGCATGAAATGGTTTGAAAAACAGGAGGAGCATGAAACAGTGTTCAAAAACATGAATAGCCTGAAAAGGTGTGAAAAATATGAATAGCTTCAAAAGGTGTGAAAAATATGAGGAGCGTGAAACGGTCTGAAAAAGAGGAGGAGCATGAAGCGGTGTTCAAAAATATGAAGAGCTTCAAAAGGTGTGAAAAATATGAAGAGCTTCAAAAGGTGTCAAAAATGAGATGAGCATGAAAGGGTCTGAAATATAGGAGGAGCATGAAGTGGTGTTCAAAAAAATGAAGAGCCTGAAAAGGTGTGAAATATATGAAGAACTTCCAAAGGTGTCAAAAATATGAAGAGCTTCAAAAGGTGTCAAAAATATGAGGAGCATGAAGCAGTCTGAAAAATAGGAGGAGCATGAAGCGGTCTGAAAAATAGGAGGAGCATTGAAGCGGGGTTCAAAAACATGAAGAGCCTGAAAATGTGTGAAAAATATGAAGAGCTTCAAGGGTTACAAAAATGTGAGGAGCATAATACGGGCTGAAAAATAGGAGGAGCATGAAGCGGTGTTGAAAAACATGAAGAGCCTGAAAAGGTGTGAAAAACATGAAGAGCTTCTAAAGGTGTCAAAAATATGTGGAGCATGAAACGGTCTGGAAAATAGGAGGAGCATGAAGCGGTGTTGAAAAACATTAGGAGCGTGAAAGGGTGTGAAAAATATGAAGAGCTTCAAAAGGTGTCAAATATATGAGGAGCAAGAAACGGTCGGAAAATAGGAGGAGCATGAAACGATCTGAAAAATAGGAGGAGCATGAAGCTGTGTTCAAAAACATGAAGAGCCTGAAAAGGTGTGAAAAATATGAAGAGCTTCAAAAGGTGTGAAATACATGAGGAGCATGAAACTGTCTGAAAAATAGGAGGATCATGAAGCGGTGTGGAAAAACATTAGGAGTGTGAAAAGGTGTGAAAAATATGAAGAGCTTCAAAAGGTGTCAAATATATGAGGTGCATGAAACAGCTTGAAAAATAGGATGAGCATGAAACGGTTTTGAAAAGATGAAGCGCATGAAAAGGTGTGAAACATATGAAGCGCTTCAAAAGGTGTCAAAAATATGAGAAGCATGAAACGACTGAAAAATAGGAGGAACATGAAGTGCTGTTTAAAATCATGAAGAGCCTGAAAAGGTGTGGAATAACTGAAGAGATTCAAAACGTGTTAAATATGAGGAGCATGAAACGGTCTGAAAAATAGGAGGAGCATGAAGCTGTGTTCAAAAACATGAAGAGCCTGAAAAGGTGTGAAAAATATGAAGAGCTTCAAAAGGTTTCAAAAATATGAGGAGCATGAAACAGTCTGAAAAATAGGAGGAGCATGATGCATTGTTGTAAAACATGAAGAGCCTGAAGAGGTGTGAAAAATGTGAAGAGTTTCAAAATGTGTGAAAAATATGAGGAGCATGAAACAGTCTGAAAAATAGTAGGAGCATGAAGCGGTGTTCAAAAACATGAAGAGCCTGAAAATGTGTGAAAAATATGAAGAGCTTCAAAAGACGTGAAATACATGAGGTGCATTAAATGGTCTGAAAAATAGGAGGAGCATGAAGCGTTGTTGAAAAACATGAAGAGCTTGAAAAAGTGTTAAAAATATGAAGAGCATCAAAAGGTGTCAAAAATATGAGGAGCATGAAACAGTCAGAAAAATAGGAGGAGCATGATGCATTGTTGTAAAACATGAAGAGCCTGAAGAGGTGTGAAAAATGTGAAGAGTTTCAAAATGTGTGAAAAATATGAGGAGCAGGAAAAAGTCTGAAAAATAGGAGGATCATGAAACGGTGTTGAAAAACATGAAGAGCCTGAAAAGTTGTGAAAAATAGGAAGAGCTTCAAAAGGTTGAAATACATGAGGAGAATGAAAAGGTCTGTAAAATAGGAGGAGCAAGAAGCGTTGTTCAAAACATGAAGAGCCTGAAAAGTTGTGAAAAATATGAAGAGCTTCAAAAGGTGTCAAATATATGAGGAGCATGAAACGGTCTGAAAAATAGGAGGAGCATGAAGCGGTGTTGAAAAACATGAAGAGCTTCAAATGGTGTGAAACATATGAAGAGCTTAAAAGGTGTAAAAAAAGAGATGAGTATGAAACAGTCTGAAATATATGAGAAGCATGTAGTGGTGTTGAAAAACATGAAGAGCCTGAAATGGTGTGAAATATATGAAGAGCGTTAAAAGGTGTCAAAAATATGAGGAGCATGAAACAGTGTGAAAAATAGTAGGAGCATGAAGCGGTGTTGAAAAACATGAAGAGCATGAAAAGGTGTGAAAAATACGAAGAGCTTCAAAAGGTGTGAAATACATGAGGAGGATGAAACGGTCTGAAAAATAGGAGGAGCATGAAGCAGTGTTGAAAAACATGAAGAGCCTGAAAAGGTGTGAAAAATATGAAGAGCTTCAAAAGGTGTGAAAATTATGAGGAGCAGGAAACGGTCTGAAAAATAGGAGGATCATGAAGCGGTGTGGAAAAACATGAAGAGCCTGAAAAGGTGTGAAAAATATGAAGAGCTTCAAAAGGTGTGAAATGCATGAGGAGCTTGAAACGGTCTGAAAAACAAGAGGAGCATGAAGCAGTGTTGAAAAACATGAAGAGCCTGAAAACGTGTGAAAAATATGAAGAGCTTCAAAAGGTGTGAAAAATATTAAGAGCTTCAAAAGGTGTCAAAAATGCGAAGAGAATGAAATGGTCTGAATAATAGGAGGAACATGAAGTGGTGTTGAAAAACATGAAGAACCTAAAAGGTGTATAATATATGAAGAGCTTCAAAAGGTGTGGAAAATATGAAGAGCTTCAAAAGTTGTCAAAAATGCAATGAGAATGAAACGGTGTGAAAAATAGGAGGAGCAAGAAGCGGTGTTGAAAAACATGAAGAGCCTGAAAACGTGTGAAACATATGAAGAGCTTCAAAAGGTGTGGAAAATATGAAGAGCTTGAAAAGGTGTCAAAAATGAGATGAGCATGAAGCGTTTTTCAAAATATTATGAGCATGAAGCGGTGTTGAAAAACATGAAGAGCCTGAAAACGTGTGAAAAATATGAAGAGCTTCAAAAGGTGTCAAAAATATGAAGAGCTTCAAACGTTGTCAAAAATGAGATGAGCATGATATGGTCTGAAAAATATGAGGAGCATAAAGCGGTCTGAAAAATAGAAGGAACATGAAGCGGTCTGAAAAATAGGAGGAGCATGAACCAGTGTTGAAAAACATGAAGAGCATGAAAAGGTGTGAAGAATATGAAGAGCTTCAAAAGGTGTCAAAAATATGAGGAGCATGAAACGGTCTGAAAAATAGGAGTAGCATGAAGTGGTGGTCAAAAAGATGAAGAGCATGAAAATGTGTGAAAAATATGAAGAGCTTCAAAAGTAGTCAAACATATGAGGAGCATGAAACGGTCTGAAAAATAGGATGAGCATGACATGGTTGTGAAAAATATGAAGAGCGTGAAAAGGTGTGAAAATTATGAAGAGCTTCAAAAGGTGTCAAAAATATGAGAAGCATGAAACGATCGAGAAATAGGAGGAGCATGAAGAGGTTTGAAAAACATGAAGAGCCTGAAAAGGTGTGAAAAATATGAAGAGCTTCAAAAGGTGTCAAAAATATGAGAAGCATGAAACGATCGAGAAATAGGAGGAGCATGAAGAGGTTTGAAAAACATGAAGAGCCTGAAACACTGTGAAAAATATGAAGAGCTTCAAAAGGTGTCAAAAATATGAGGAGGATGAAAAGCTCTGAAAAATAGGAGGAGAATGAAGCGGTGTTTAAAAACATGAGGAGCCTGAAAAGGTGTGAAAAATATGAAGAGCTTCAAAACGAGTCAAAAATATGAGTAGGATAAAACCGTATGAAAAATAGCAGGAGCATGAAACGGTGTTGAAAAACATGAAGAGCATGAAAAGGTGTGAAATATATGAAGAGCTAGAAAAAGTGTCAAAATTATGAGAAGCATGAAACGGTCTGAAAAATACGAGGAGCATGAAGGGGTGTTGAAAAACATGAAGAGCCTGAAAAGGTGTGAAAAATATGAAGAGCATCAAAAGGTGTCAAAAATATGAGGAGCATGAAACTGTTTGAAAAATAGGAGGAGCATGAAGCGGTGTTCAAAAACATGAAGAGCCTGAAAAGGTGTGAAAAATATGAAGAGCTTCAAAAGTTGTGAAAACTATGAGGATCAGGAAGCGGTCCGAAAAATAGGAGGAGCATGAAGCGGTTTACAAAATCATGAAGAGCCTGAAAAGGTGTCAAAAATATGAAGAGCTTCAAAAGGTGTCAAAATATTAGGATCATGAAACAGCCTGAAAAATAGGATGAGCATGAAACGGTTTTGAAAAAGATGAAGAGCATGAAAATGTGTGAATAATATGAAGAGCTTAAAAGGTGTCAAAAATATGAGAAGCATGAAACGACTGAAAAATAGGAGGAGCATGAAGCGGTGTTGAAAAACATGAAGAGCCTGAAAAGGTTTGAAATATATGAAGAGCTTAAAAAGTGTTAAAAATATGAGGAGCATGAAACGGTCTGAAATATAGGAGGAGCATGAAGCGGTGTTGAAAAAAATTAAGAGCCTGAAAAGGTGTCAAAATTATGAAGAGCTTCAAAAGGTCTCAAAAATATGAGGAGCATGAAACGGTCTGAAAAATAGGAGGCTCATTAAACGGTGTTGAAAAATATGAAAAGCCTGAAAAAGTGTGAAAAATATGAAGAGCTTCAAAAGGTGTCAATAATATGAGGTGCATGAAACAGTCTGAAAATTAGGAGGAGCATGAAACGGTGTTGAAAAACATGAAGAGCCTGAAAAAGTGAGAAAAATATGAAGAGCTTCAAAACGTGTCAAACATATGAGGAGCATGAAATGGTCTGAAAAATAGGAGCACCATGAAGCAGTGTTGAAAAAGATGAAGAGCCTGAAAACGTGTGAAAAATATGAAGAGCTTCAAACGGTGCCAAAAATATGAGGAGCATGAAACGGTCTGAAAATAGTAGGAGCATGAAGCGGTGTTGAAAAAGATGAAGAGCCTGAAAACGTGTGAAAAATATGAAGAGCTTCAAAAGGTGTGAAATACATGAAGAGCATGAATCGGTCTACAAAATAGGAGGAGCATGAAACGGTGTTCAAAAACATGAAGAGCCTGAAAATGTGTGAAAAATATGAAGAGCTTCAAATGGTGTCAAAAATATGAGGAGCATGAATCGGTCTGAAAAATATGAGGAGCATGAAGGGGTGTTCAATAATAAGAAGAGCCTGAAAAGCTGTGAAATATATGAAGAGCTTCAAAAGGTGTCAAAATATGAGGAGCATGAAACGGTCTGAAAATAGGAGAAGCATGAAGTGGTGTTGAAAAACATGAAGAGCCTGAAAAGGTGTGAAAAATATGAAGAGCTTCAAAAGGTGTGAAAAATATGAAAAGCTTCAAAAGGTATCAAAAATGAGATGAGCATGAAACGGTCTGGAAAATAGGAGGAGCATGAAGTGGTGTTCAAAAAAAAGAAGAGCCTGAAAAGGTGTGAAATATATGAAGAACTTCAAAAGGTGTGAAAAATATGAAGAGCTTCAAAAGGTGTCAAAAATATGAGGAGCATGAAACGGTCTGAAAAATCGGAGGAGAATGAAGCGGTGTTGAAAAACATGAAGAGCCTAAAAACGTGTGAGAAATATGAAGAACTTCAAAAGGTGTCAAAAATATGAAGAGCTTCAAAAGGTGTCAAAAATATGAGGAGCATGAAACGGTCTGAAAATTAGGAGGAGCTAGAAGCGGTGTTGAAAAACCTGAAGAGCCTGAAAATGTGTGAAAAATATGAAAAGCTTCAAAAGTTGTGAAAAATATGAAGAGCTTCAAAAGGTGTCAAAAATGAGATGAGCATGAAACGGTCTGAAATATAGGAGGAGCATGAAGTGGTGTTGAAAAACATGAAGAGCCTGAAAAGGTGTGAAAATTATGAAGAGCTTCCAAAGGTGTGAAATAAATGAGGGGCATGAAACGGTCTGATAAATAGGAGGAGCATGAAGCGGTGTTGAAAAACATGAAGAGCCTGAAAAGGTGTGAAAAATATGAAGAGCTTCAAATCGTGTCAAAAATATGAGGAGCATGAAACGGTCTGAAAAATAGGAGGAGCATGAAGCGGTGTTCAAAACCATGAAGAGCCTGAAAAGTTGTGAAAAATATGAAGAGCTTCAAAATGTGTCAAAAATATGAGGAGGATGAAAAGGTCTGAAAAATAGGAGGAGCATGAAGCGGTGTTCAAAACATGAAGAGCCTGAAAAGTTGTGAAAAATATGAAGAGCTTCAAAAGGTGTGAAATATATGAGGAGCATGAAACGGCCTGAAAAATAGGAGGAGCATGAAGCGGTGTTGAAAAACATGAAGAGCTTCAAAAGGTGTGAAACATATGCAGAGCTTCAAAAGGTGTAAAAAAAGAGATGAGTATGAAACAGTCTGAAATATACGAGAAGCATGTAGTGGTGTTGAAAAACATGAAGAGCCTGAAATGGTGTGAAATATACGAAGAGCTTTAAAAGGTGTCAAAAATATGAGGAGCATGAAACAGTGTGAAAAATAGTAGGAGCATGAAGCGGTGTTGAAAAACATGAAGAGCATGAAAAGGTGTGAAAAATATGAAGAGCTTCAAAAGGTGTGAAATACATGAGGAGGATGGAACGGTCTGAAAAATAGGAGGAGCATGAAGCAGTGTTGAAAAACATGAAGAGCCTGAAAAGGTGTGAAAAATATGAAGAGCTTCAAAAGGTGTGAAAATTATGAGGAGCAGGAAACGGTCTGAAAAATAGGAGGATCATGAAGCGGTGTGGAAAAACATGAAGAGCCTGAAAAGGTGTGAAATATATGAAGAGATTCAAAAGGTTTCAAAAATATGAGGAGCATGAAACGCTCAGAAAAGTAGGAGGATCATGAAGCGGTGTTCAAAAACATGAAGAGCCGTAAAAGGTGTGAAAAATATTAAGAGCTTCAATAGGTGTGAAAAATATGAGGAGCATGAAACGGTCTGAAAAATAGGAGGAGCATGAAGCCGTGTTCAAAAACATGAAGAGCCTGAAGAGAGGTAAAAAATATGAAGAGCTTCAAAAGGTGTCAAATATATGAGGAGCATGAAACCGTCTGAAAAATAGGAAGAGCAGGAAGCGGTGCTGAAAAACATGAAGAGAATGAAAAGGTGTGAAAAATATGAAGAGCTTCAAAGAGTCAAAAATATGAGGAGCATGAAACGGTCTGAAAAATAGGAGGAGCATGAAGCCGGGTTGAAAAACATGAAAAGACTGAAAAGGTGAGAAAAATATGAGGAGCTTTGAAAGGTCTCAAATATATGAGGAGGATGAAACGGTCTGAAAATATGAGGAGCATGAAACGGTGTTCAAGAACATGAAGAGCCTGAAAAGCTTCGAAAAACATGAAGAGCTTCAAAAGGTGTGAAAAATATTAAGAGCTTCAAAATGTGTGGAATACATGAGGAGCATGAAACGGTCTGAAAATTAGGAGGAGCGTGAAGCGGTGTTCAAAAACATGAAGAGCCTGAAAAGGTGTGAAATATATGAAGAGATTCAAAAGGTTTCAAAAATATGAGGAGCATGAAACGCTCAGAAAAGTAGGAGGATCATGAAGCGGTGTTGAAAAACATTAAAAGCCTGAAAAGGTGTGAAAAATATGAAGAGCTACAAAAAGTGTCAAAAATACGAGGAGCATGAAACGGTCTGAAATATAGGAGGAGCAAGAAGCGGTGTTGAAAAACATGAAGAGCCTGAAAAGGTGAGAAAAATATGAAGAGCTTCAAAAGGTGTCAAAATATGAGGAGCATGAAATGGTCTGGAAAATAGGAGGAGCATGAAATGCTGTTCAAAAACATGAAGAGCCTGAAAAGGTGTGATATATGAAGAGATTCAAATGGTGTCAAAAATATGAGGAGCATGAAATGGTCTGGAAAATAGGAGTAGCATGAAATGGTGTTCAAAACCATGAAGAGCCTGAAAAGTTATGAAAAATATGAAGAGCTTCAAAAGGTGTCAAAAATCTGAGGAGCATGAAACGGTCTGAAAAATAGGAGGAGCATGAAGTGGTTTAGAAAAACATGAAGTGCCTAAAAAGGTGTGAAAAATATGTGGAGCTTCAAAAGGTGTCAAAAATATGAGGAGCATGAAACGGTCTGAAACATAGGAGGATCATGAAGCGGTGTTGAAAATCATGAATAACTTGAAAAGGTGTGAAAAATATGAAGAGCTTCAAAAGGTGTGAAAAATATGAGGAGCTTCACAAGTTGTCAAAAATATGAGGAGCATGAAACGGTCTAAAAAATAGGAGGAACATTAAGTGGTGTTGAGAAACATGAAGAGCCTGAAATGGTGTGAAAAATATGAAGAGCTTCAAAAGATGTCAAAAATATGAGGAGCATGAAACGTTCTGAAAAACAGGAGGAGCATGAAACGATATTCAAAACATGAAGAGCTTGAAAAGGTGTGAAAAATATGAAGAGCTTCAAAACCTGTCAAAAGAATGAGGAGCATGAAATGGTCTGAAAAGTAGGAGGAGCATGAAGCGGTGTTGAAAAACATGAAAAGCAAGAAAAGATGTGAAAAATATGAAGAGCTTCAAAACGTGTCAAATATATGAGGAGCATGAAACGTTCTGAAAAACAGGAGGAGCATGAAACGGTATTCAAAACATGAAGAGCTTGAAAAGGTGTGAAAAATATGAAGAGCTTCAAAACCTGTCAAAAGAATGAGGAGTTTGAAATGGTCTGAAAAGTAGGAGGAGCATGAAGCAGTGTTGAAGAACATGAAGAGCCTGAAAAGTTGTGAAATATATGAAGAGCTTCAAAAGGTGTCAAAAATATCAGGAGAGAGAAACGGTGTTCAAAAACGTGAAGCGCCTTAAAAGGTGTGAAAAATACGAAGAGATTCAAAAGATGTCAAAAATAGGAGGAGCCTGAAACGGTGTTGAAAAACATGAAGAGCATGAAAAGGTGTGAAAAATATGAAGAGCTTCAAAAAGTGTCAAAAATATGAGGAGCATGAAACGGTCTGAAATATAGGAGACGCATGAAGCGGTGTTGAAAAACATGAAGAGTTTGAAAACGTGTGAAAAATATGAAGAGCTTCAAAAGGTGTCAAAAATATGAGGAGCATGAAACGGTCTGAAAGAGAGGAGGAGCATGAAGCGGTGTTGAAAAACATGAAGAGCCTGAAAAAGTGTGAAAAATATGAAGAGCTTCAAAAGGTGTCAAAATTATGACGAGCATGAAATGGTCTGAAAAATAGGAGGAGCATGAAACGGTGTTCAAACATGAAGAGCCTGAAAAGGTGTGAAAAATATGAAGGGCTTCAAAAGGTGTGAAAAATACGAAGAACTTCAAAAGCTGTCAAAAATGAGATGAGCATGAAACGGTCTGAAAAATATGAGGAGCATGAAGTGGTGTTGAAAAACATGAAAAGCCTGAAAACGTGTGAAAAATATGAAGAGCTTCAAAAGGTGTCAAAAATGAGATGAGCATGAAAGGGTCTGAAAAATAGGAGTAGCATGGAACGGTGTTCAAAAACATGAAGAGCCACTACAATGTGAAAAATATGAAGAGCTTCAAAAGCTGTCAAATATATGAGGAGCATCAAACGGTCTAAAAAATAGGAGGAGCATGAAGTGGTGTTGAAAAACATGAAGAGCCTGATAATGTGTGAAAAATATGAAGAGCTTCAAAAGGTGTCAAAAATATGAGGAGCTGGAAACGGTCTGACAAATGGGAGGAGCATGAAGTGGTGTTGAAAAACATGAAGAGCCTGAAAAGCTGTGAAAAATATGACGAGCTTCCAAAGTTGTCAAAAATATGAGGAGCATGAAAAGGTCTGAAAAATAGGAGCATGAAGCGGTGTTCAATAATATGAAGAGCCTGAAAAGGTGTGAAAAATATGAAGAGCTCCAAAAGTTGTCAAAAATATGAGGAGCATGAAACGGTCTGAAAAATTGGAGGAGCATGAAGCGGTGTTCAAAAATACGGAGAGCCTGAAAGGTAAGAAAAATATGAAGAGCTTCAAAAGGTGTCAAAAATATGAGGAGCATGAAACGGTCTGAAAAATAGGAGCAGCATGAAATGGTGTTCAGAAACATGTAGAGCCTGAAAAGGTGTGAAAAATATGAAGACCTTCAAAAGGTTTCAAAAATATGAGGAGCATAAAACGGTCTGAAAAATAGGAGGATCATGAAGCAGTGTTCAAAAACATGAAGAGCCTGAAAAGGTGTGAAAAATATGAAGAGCTTCAAAAGGTGTGAAATACATGAGGAGCATGAAACAGGCCGAAAAATAGGAGAAGCATGAAGTGGTGTGGTAAAACATGAAAGGCCTAAAAAGTTGTGAGAAATATGAAGAGCTTCAAAAGATGTGAAATACATGAGGAGCATGAAACTCTCTGAAAAATAGGAGGAGCATGAAGCAGTGTCAATAACATGAAGAGCCTAAAAAGTTGTGAGAAATATGAAGAGCTTTAAAAGGTGTCAAAAATGAGATGAGCATGAAACGGTCTGAAAAATAGGAGGAGCATGAAGCGGTGTTGAAAAACATGAAGAGCCTAAAAAGTTGTGAAAATTATGAAAAGCTTCAAAAGGGGTCAAAATTGAGATGAGCATGAAACGGTCTGAAAAATAGGAGCATGAAACAGTGATAAAAAACATGAAGAGCCTGAAAAGGTGTGAAAAATATGAAGAGCTTCAAAAGGTGTGAAATTCATGAGGAGCATGAAATGGTCTGAAAAATAGGAAAAGCATGAAGTGGTGTGGAAAAACATGAAGAGCCTGAAAAGGTGTGAAAAATATGAAGAGCTTCAAGAGGTGTCAAAAATATGAGGAGCATGAAACGGTCCGAAAAATAGGAGGAGCATGAAGCAGTGTTCAAAAACATGAAGAGCATGAAAACGTGTGAAAAATATGAAGAGCTTCAAAAGGTGTGAAATACATGAGGAGCATGAAACGGTCTGAAAAATAGGAGGAGCATGAAGCGGTGTTGAAAAACATGAAGAGCCTGAAAACGTGTGAAAAACATGAAGAGCTTCAAAAGGTGTGAAATACATGAGGATCATGAAATGGTCTGAAAAATAGGAGGAGCATGAAACGGTGTTCAAAAAGAGGAAGAGCCTGAAAATTTGTGAAAAATATGACAGCTTCAAAAGGTGTCAAAAATATGAGCAGCATGAAACGGTCTGAAAAATAGAAGGAGCATGAAGCGGTGTTCAAAAACATGAAAAGGCTGAAAAGGTGTGAAAAATATGAAGAGCCTCAAAACGTGTCAAAAATGAGAAGAGCATGAAACTGTCTGAAAAATAGGAGTAGCATGAAGTGGTGTTGAAAAAAAAGAAGACACTGAAAAGGTGTGAAATATATGAAGAGCTTCTAACAGTGCCAAAAATATGAGGAGAACGAAAGCGTCTCAAAAATATGAGGAGCATGAAGCTGTGTTGAAAAACATGAAGAGCCTGAAAAGGTTTGAAAAATATGAAGAGCTTCTAAAGGTATGAAAAATATGAGGAGAATGAAACGGTCGGAAAAATAGGAGGAGCATGAAGTGGTGTTGGAAAAAATGAAGAGCCTGAAAATGTGTGAAACATATGAAGAGCTTCAAAAGGTGTCAAAATTATGAGGAGCATGAAACGGCCTGAAAAATTGGAGGAGCATGAAGTGGTGTTGAAAAACATGAAGAGCCTGAAAACGTGTGAAAAATATGAAGAGCTTCAAAACGTGTCAAAAATATGAGGAGCATGAAACGGTCTGAACAAATAGGAGGATCAAGAAGCGGTGTTGAAAAACATGAAGATCTGAAAACGTGTGAAAAATATGAAGAGCTTCAAAAGGTGTGAAAAATATGAAGAGCTTCAAAAGGTGTCAAAAATGAGATGAGCATGAAACGGTCTGAAAAATAGGTGGAGCATGAAGTGGTGTTGAAAAACATGAAGAGCCTGAAAAGGTGTGAAATATATGAAGAGATTCAAAAGGTGTCAAAAATATGAGGAGGATGTAACGGTTTGGAAAATAGGACGAGCATGAAGTGGTGTTGAAAAACATGAAGAGACTGAAAAGATGTGAAAAATATGAAGAGCTTCAAAAGGTTTCCACAATATGAGGAGCAAGAAACTGTCTGAGAAATAGGAGGAGCATGAAGTGGTGCTGAAAAACATGAAGAGCCTAAAAGGTGTGAAAAATAAGAAAAGCTTCAAAAGATGTCACAAATATGAGGAGCATGAAACGGTCTGAAAAATTGGAGGATCATGAAGCGGTGTTGAAAAACATGAAGAGTCTGAAAAGTTGTGAAAAATATGAAGAGCTTCAAAAGCTGTGAAATACATGTGGAGCATGAAACGGTCTGAAAAATAGGAGGAGCATGAAAAGGTGTTCAAAAACATGAAAGCCTGAAAAGGTGAGAAAAATATGAAGAGCTTCAAAAGGTGTGAAAATTAGCAGGGTCATGAAGCGGTGTTCCAAAACATGAAGAGCCTGAAAATGTGTGTAAAATATGAAGAGCTTCAAAACGTGTCAAAAATATGAGGAGCATGAAACGGTCTGAACAAATAGGAGGATCAAGAAGCGGTGTTGAAAAACATGAAGATCTGAAAACGTGTGAAAAATATGAAGAGCTTCAAAAGGTGTGAAAAATATGAAGAGCTTCAAAAGGTGTCAAAAATGAGATGAGCATGAAACGGTCTGAAAAATAGGTGGAGCAAGAAGTGGTGTTGAAAAACCTGAAGAGCCTGAAAAGGTGTGAAATATATGAAGAGATTCAAAAGGTGTCAAAAATATGAGGAGGATGTAACGGTTTGGAAAATAGGACGAGCATGAAGTGGTGTTGAAAAACATGAAGAGACTGAAAAGATGTGAAAAATATGAAGAGCTTCAAAAGGTTTCCACAATATGAGGAGCAAGAAACTGTCTGAGAAATAGGAGGAGCATGAAGTGGTGCTGAAAAACATGAAGAGCCTAAAAGGTGTGAAAAATAAGAAAAGCTTCAAAAGATGTCACAAATATGAGGAGCATGAAACGGTCTGAAAAATTGGAGGATCATGAAGCGGTGTTGAAAAACATGAAGAGTCTGAAAAGTTGTGAAAAATATGAAGAGCTTCAAAAGCTGTGAAATACATGTGGAGCATGAAACGGTCTGAAAATTAGGAGGAGCATGAAGCGGTGTTCAAAAACATGAAGAGCCTGAAAACGTGTGAAAAATATGAAGAGGTTCAAAAGGTGTCAAAAATATGAGGAGCATGAAACGGTCTGAAAAATAGGAGAGGCATGAATTTGTGTTGAAAAACATGAAGAGCCTGAAAAGTTGTGAAAAATATGAAGAGCTTCAAAGGTGTCAAAAATGGGAGGAGCATGAAACGGTGTGAAAAATAGGAGGAGCATGAAATCGTGTTCAAAAACATGAAGAGCCTGAAAAGGTGTGAATAATATGAAGAGGTTCAAAAGGTGTGAAAAATATGAGGAGCATGATACGGTGTGAAAAATAGGAGGAGCATGAAGCGGTGTTCAAAACATGAAGAGCCTGAAAAGGTGTGAAAAATATGAATAGTTTCAATGGTGTCAAAAATGGGAGGAGCATGAAACGGTCTGAAAAATAGGAGGAGCATGAAATCGTGTTCAAAAACATGAAGAGCCTGAAAAGGTGTGAAATATATGAAGAGCTTCAAAATGTGTGAAATACATGAGGAGCAAGAAACGATCTGAAAAGGAGGAGGAGCATGAAGCCGTGTTCAAAATCATGAAGAGCCTAAAAAAGTGTGAAAAATATGAAGAGCTTCAAAAGGTGTGAAAAATATGAAGAGGTTCTAAACGTGTCAAAAATATGAGGAGCATGAAACGGTCTGAAAAATAGGAGAGGCATGAATTTGTGTTGAAAAACATGAAGAGCCTGAAAAGTTGTGAAAAATATGAAGAGCTTCAAAGGTGTTAAAAATGGGAGGAGCATGAAACGGTGTGAAAAATAGGAGGAGCATGAAATCGTGTTCAAAAACATGAAGAGCCTGAAAAGGTGTTAAAAATATGAACAGCTTCAAAAGGTGTGAAAAATATGAAGAGCTTCAAAAGGTGTCAAAAATGAGATGAGCATGAAACGGTCTGAAAAATAGGAGGAGCATGAAGCGGTGTTCAAAAACATGAAGAGACTGAAAAAGTGTGAAAAATATGAAAAGGTTCAAAATGTGTCAAAAATATGAGGAGCATGAAACGGTCTGAAAAATAGGAGGATCATGAAACGGTCTTCAAAACATAAAGAACCTGAAAAGGTGTGAAAAATATGAAGAGCTTTTAAAGGTGTCAAAAATATGAGGAGCATGAAACGGTCTGAAAAAGAGGAGGAGCATGAAACCGTGTTCAAAAAAATGAAGAGCCTGAAATGGTGTGAAAAATATGAACAGCTTCAAAAGGTGTGAAAACTATGAAGAGCTTCAAAAGCTGTCAAAAATGAGATGAGCATGAAACGGTCTGAAAAATCGGAGGAGCATGAAGTGGGGTTGAAAATCATGAAGAGCCTGAAAAGGTGTGTAAAATATGAAGAGCTTCAAAAGGAGTGAAAGACTTGAGGAGCATGAAACCGTCTGAATTATAGGAGGAGCATGAAACGGTGTTGAAAAACATGAAGAGCCTCAAAAGGTGTGAAAAATATGAAGAGCTCAAAAGGTGTCAAAAATATGAAGAGCTTCAAAAAGTGTGACAAATGAGATGAGCATGAAATGGTCTGAAAAAGGAGGAGCATGAAGTGGTGTTGAAAAACATGAAGAGCCTGAAAAGGTGTAAAATATATGAAGAGATTCAAAAGGTGTCAAAAATATGAGGAGCTTGAAACGGTCTGAAAAATTGGAGGATCATGAAGCGGTGTTGAAAAACATGAAGAGCCTGAAAAGTTGTGAAAAATATGAAGAGCTTCAATGGTGTCAAAAATGGGAGGAGCATGAAACGGTCTGAAAAATAGGAGGAGCATGAAATCGTGTTCAAAAACATGAAGAGCCTGAAAAGGTGTGAAATATATGAAGAGCTTCAAAATGTGTGAAATACATGAGGAGCATGAAACGATCTGAAAAGGAGGAGGAGCATGAAGCCGTGTTCAAAATCATGAAGAGCCTAAAAAAGTGTGAAAAATATGAAGAGCTTCAAAAGGTGTGAAAAATATGAAGAGGTTCAAAAGGTGTCAAAAATATGAGGAGCATGAAACGGTCTGAAAAATCGGAGAGGCATGAATTTGTGTTGAAAAACATGAAGAGCCTGAAAAGTTGTGAAAAATATGAAGAGCTTCAAAGGTGTCAAAAATGGGAGGAGCATGAAACGGTGTGAAAAATAGGAGGAGCATGAAATCGTGTTCAAAAACATGAAGAGCCTGAAAAGGTGTTAAAAATATGAACAGCTTCAAAAGGTGTGAAAAATATGAAGAGCTTCAAAAGGTGTCAAAAATGAGATGAGCATGAAACGGTCTGAAAAATCGGAGGAGCATGAAGTGGGGTTGAAAATCATGAAGAGCCTGAAAAGGTGTGTAAAATATGAAGAGCTTCAAAAGGAGTGAAATACATGAGGAGCATGAAACCGTCTGAATTATAGGAGGAGCATGAAACGGTGTTCAAAAACATGAATAGCCTGAAAAGGTGTGAAAAATATGAAGAGCTACAAAAGGTGTGAAAAATATGAAGAGCTCAAAAGGTGTGAAAGATATGAAGAGCTTCAAAAGGTGTGAGATACATGAGGAGCATGAAACGGTCAGAAAAATAGGAGGAGCATGAAGCGGTGTTGAAAAACATGAAGAACCTGAAAAGGTGTTAAAAATATGAAGAGCTTCCAAAGGTGTCAAAAATGTGAGGAGCATTAAACGGTCTGAAAAATAGGAGGAGCATGAAACCGTGTCAAAAACATGAAGAGCCTGAAAAGGTGTGAAATATATGAAGAGATTCAAAACGTGTCAAAAATATGAGGAGCATGTAACGGTTTGGAAAATAGGACGAGCAAGAAGTGGTGTTGAAAAACATGAAGAGCCTGAAAAAGTGTAAAAAATATGAAGAGCTTCAAAAGGTGTTAAATATAGGTAGAGCATGAAGCGGTGTTCAAAAACATGAAGAGCCTGAAAATGTGTGTAAAATATGAAGAGCTTCAAAACGTGTCAAAAATATGAGGAGCATGAAACGTTCTGAAAAATAGGTGGATCAAGAAGCGGTGTTGACAAACAGATGGAGAAACATACCGTGTTCATGGATTGGAAGAATTAATATTGTCAAAATGGCTATTCTACCCAAAGCAGTCTATAGATTCAATGCAATCCCTATCAAGCTACCAACGGTATTTTTCACAGAACTAGACCAAAGAATTTCACAATTTGTATGGAAATACAAAAAACTTCGAATAGCCAAAGTAATCTTGAGAAAGAAGAATGGAACTGGAGGAATCAACCTGCCTGACTTCAGACTCTACTACAAAGCCGCAGTCATCAAGACAGTATGGTACTGGCACAAAGACAGAAATATAGATCAATGGAACAGAATAGAAAGCCCAGAGATAAATCCACGAACCTATGGACACCTTATCTTTGACAAAGGAGGCAAGGATATACAATGGAAAAAAGACAACCTCTTTAACAAGTGGTGCTGGGAAAACTGGTCAACCACTTGTAAAAGAATGAAACTAGAACACTTTCTAACACCATACACAAAAATAAACTCAAAATGGATTAAAGATCTAAATGTAAGACCAGAAACTATAAAACTCCTAGAGGAGAACATAGGCAAAACACTCTCCGACATAAATCAAAGCAAGATCCTCTATGACCCACCTCCCAGAATATTGGAAATAAAAGCAAAACTAAACAAATGGGACCTAATGAAACTTAAAAGCTTTTGCACTACAAAGGAAACTATAAGTAAGGTGAAAAGACAGCCCTCAGATTGGGAGAAAATAATAGCAAATGAAGAAACAGACAAAGGATTAATCTCAAAAATATACAAGCAACTCCTGCAGCTCAATTCCAGAAAAATAAATGACCCAATCAAAAAATGGGCCAAAGAACTAAACAGACATTTCTCCAAAGAAGACATACAGATGGCTAACAAACACATGAAAAGAGGTTCAACATCACTCATTATTAGAGAAATGCAAATCAAAACCACAATGAGGTACCATTACATGCCAGTCAGGATGGCTGCTATCCAAAAGTCTACAAGCAATAAATGCTGGAGAGGGTGTGGAGAAAAGGGAACCCTCTTACACTGTTGGTGGGAATGCAAACTAGTACAGCCGCTATGGAAAACAGTGTGGAGATTTCTTAAAAAACTGGAAATAGAACTGCCATATGACCCAGCAATCCCACTTCTGGGCATACACACTGAGGAAACCAGATCTGAAAGAGACACGTGCACCCCAATGTTCATCGCAGCACTGTTTATAATAGCCAGGACATGGAAGCAACCTAGATGCCCATCAGCAGATGAATGGATAAGGAAGCTGTGGTACATATACACCATGGAATATTACTCAGCCATTAAAAAGAATTCATTTGAACCAGTCCTAATGAGATGGATGAAGCTGGAGCCCATTATACAGAGTGAAGTAAGCCAGAAAGATAAAGAACATTACAGCATACTGACACATGTATATGGAATTTAGAAAGGTGATAACGATAACCCTATATGCAGAACAGAAAAAGAGACACAGAAACACAGAACAGACTTTTGAACTTTGTGGGAGAATGTGAGGGTGGGATATTTCAAAAGAACAGCATGTATACTATCTATGGTGAAACAGATCACCAGCCCAGGTGGGATGCACGAGACAAGTGCTCGGGCCTGGTGCACTGGGAAGACCCAGAGGAATCGGGTGGAGAGGGAGGTGGGAGGGGGGATCGGGATTGGGAATACATGTAATTCCATGGCTGATTCATATCAATGTATGACAAAACCCACTGGGAAAAAAAAATAATAATAAAAAAAAAAATAAAAAATAAAAAAAAAAAAGAAGCTGTGTTGAAAAACATGAAGAGCGTGAAAACGTGTGAAAAATATGAAGAGGTTCAAAAGGTGTGAAAAATATGAAGAGCTTAAAATGGTGTCAAAAATGAGATGAGCATGAAACGGTCTGAAAAATAGGAGCAGCATGAAAAGGTGTTCAAAAACATGAAGAGCCTGAAAAGGTGTGAAAAATATAAAGAGCTTGAAAAGCTGTGAAATACATGTGGAGCATGAAACGGTCTGAAAAATAGGAGGAGCATGAAAAGGTGTTCAAAAACATGAAAGCCTGAAAAGGTGAGAAAAATATGAAGAGCTTCAAAAGGTGTTAAATACATGAGGAGCATGAAACGGTCTGAAAATTAGGAGCAGCATGAAGCGGTGTTCAAAAACATGAAGAGCCTGAAAACGTGTGAAAAATATGAAAAGGTTCAAAATGTGTCAAAAATATGAGGAGCATGAAACGGTCTGAAAAATAGGAGGACCATGAAACGGTCTTCAAAATATAAAGAACCTGAAAAGGTGTGAAAAATATGAAGAGCTTTTAAAGGTGTCAAAAATATGAGGAGCATGAAACGGTCTGAAAAAGAGGAGGAGCATGAAACCGTGTTCAAAAACATGAAGAGCCTGAAAAGGTGTGAAAAATATGAACAGCTTCAAAAGGTGTGAAAAATGTGAAGAGCTTCAAAAGGTGTCAAAAATGAGATGAGCAAAAAACGGTCTGAAAAATCGGAGGAGCATGAAGTGGGGTTGAAAATCATGAAGAGCCTGAAAAGGTGTGTAAAATATGAAGAGCTTCAAAAGGAGTGAAAGACTTGAGGAGCATGAAACCGTCTGAATTATATGAGGAGCATGAAACGGTGTTGAAAAACATGAAGAGCCTCAAAAGGTGTGAAAAATATGAAGAGCTCAAAAGGTGTCAAAAATATGAAGAGCTTCAAAAAGTGTGACAAATGAGATGAGCATGAAATGGTCTGAAAAAGGAGGAGCATGAAGTGGTGTTGAAAAACATGAAGAGCCTGAAAAGGTGTAAAATATATGAAGAGATTCAAAAGGTGTCAAAAATATGAGGAGCTTGAAATGGTCTGAAAAATTGGAGGATCATGAAGCGGTGTTGAAAAACATGAAGAGCCTGAAAAGTTGTGAAAAATATGAAGAGCTTCAAAGGTGTCAAAAATGGGAGGAGCATGAAACGGTCTGAAAAATAGGAGGAGCATGAAATCGTGTTCAAAAACATGAAGAGCCTGAAAAGGTGTGAAAAATATGAAGAGCCTCAAAAAATGTCAAAAATATAAGGAGTATGAAATGGTCTCAAAATTAGGAGGAGCAAGAAGCGGTGTTGAAAAACATGAAGAGCCTGAAACCAAGTGAAAAATATGAAGAGCTTCAAAAATGTGAAAAATATGAAGAGCTTCAAAAGGTGTGAAAAATATGAAGAGCTTCAAAAGTTGTCAAAAATGAGATGTGCATGAAACGGACTAAAATATAGGAGGAGCTTGAAGTGATGTTGAAAAACATGAAGAGCCTGAAAATGTGTGAAATATAGGAAGAGCTTCAAAAGGTGTCAAAAATATGAGGAGCATGAAACCGTCTGAAAACTTGGAGGAGCATGAAGCGGTGTTGAGAAACATGAAGAGCCTGAAAAGGTGTGAAAAATATGAAGAGCTTCAAAAGGTGTCAAAAATATGAGGAGCATGAAATGGTCTGAAATGTAGGAGGAGCATGAAGTGGTTGTGAAAAACTTCAAGAGCCTGAAAAGGTGTGCAAAATATGAAGAGCTTCAAAAGGTGTGAAATTCATGAGGAGATGAAACGGTCTGAAAAAGAGGAGGGGCATTAAGCGGTGTTCAAAAACATGCAGAGACTGAAAAGGTGTGAAAAATATGAAGAGCTTCAAAAGGTATGAAAAATATGAGGAGCATGCAACCGTCTGAAAAATAGGAGGAGCATGAACCGGTGTTCAAAAATATGAAGAGCCTGAAAAGGTGTGAAAAATATGAAGAGCTTCAAAAGATGTGAATAATATGAAGAGCTTCAAAAGGTGTCAAAAATAAGATGAGCATGAAACGGTCTGAAAATAAGAAGGAGCATGAAGCGGTGTTCAGAAACATGAAGAGCCTGAAAAGGTGTGAAAAATATGAGGAGCTTCAAAAGGTGTCAAAAATATGAGGAGCATGAAATGGTCTGGAAAATAGAGGAGCATGAAGCGGTGTTGAAAAACATGAAGAGCCTGAAAAGGTGTGAAAAATATGAAGAGCTTCAAAAGGTTTCAAAAATATGAGGAGCATGACACGGTCTGAAAAATTGGAGGAACATGAAGCGGTGATCAATAACATGTAGAGCCTGAAAAGGTGAGAAAAATATGAAGAGCTTCAAAATGTGTGAAAAATATGAAGAGCTTCAAAAGGTGTAAAAAATGAGATGAGTAGGAAACGGTCTGAAAATTAGGAGGGGCATGAGGTGGTGTTGAAAAACATGAAGAGCCTGAAGAGGTGTGAAATATATGATGAGCTTCAAAAGGTGTCAAAATTATGAGGAGCATGAAACGGTCTGAAAATAGGAGGAGCATGAAGCGGTGTTCAAAAACTTGAAGAGCCTTAAAAGGTGTGAAAAATATGAAGAGCTTCCAAAGGTTTCAAAAATATGAGGAGCATGAAACGGTCTGAAATACAGGAGGAGCATGAAACGGTGTTCAAAAACATGAAGAGACTGAAAAGGTGTGAAAAATATGATGAGCTTCAAAAGGTGTGAAAAATATGAGGAGCATGAAACGGTCTGAAAAATAGGAGGAGCAAGAAGCTGTGTTCAAAAACATGAAGGCCTGAAAATGTGTGAAATATATGAAGAGCTTCAAAAGGTGTGAAATACATGAGGATCATGAAACGGTCTGAACAATAGGAGGAGCATGAAGCGGTGTTCAAAAACATGAAGAGCCTGAAAAGGTGTGAAAAATATGAAGAGCTTCAAAAGGTGTGAAAAACATGAATAGCTTCAGAAGGTGTTAAAAATATGAGGAGCATGAAACGGTCTGAAAAATAGGTGGAGCATCAAAATGTGTTGAAAAACATGAAGATCATGAAAGGTTTGAAAAATATGAAGAGCTTCAAAAGGAGTCAAAAATAGAAGTAGCATGAAACGGTGTTCAAAAACTTGAAGTGCCTGAAAATGTGTGAAAAATATGAAGAGATTTAAAGGTGTCAAAAATATGAGGAACATGAAACGGTCTGAAAAATAGGAGGAGCATGAAGCGGTGTTGAAAAACATGAAGAGCCTGAAAAGGTGTGAAAAATATGAAGAGCTTCAAACGGTGTGAAAAATATGAAGAGCTTCAAAAGTTGTCAAAAATGAGATGTGCATGAAACGGACTAAAATATAGGAGGAGCTTGAAGTGATGTTGAAAAACATGAAGAGCCTAAAAATGTGTGAAATATAGGAAGAGCTTCAAAAGGTGTCAAAAATATGAGGAGCATGAAACCGTCTGAAAACTAGGAGGAGCATGAAGCGGTGTTGAGAAACATGAAGAGCCTGAAAAGGTGTGAAAAATATGAAGAGCTTCAAAAGGTGTCAAAAATATGAGGAGCATGAAATGGTCTGAAATGTAGGAGGAGCATGAAGTGGTTGTGAAAAACTTCAAGAGCCTGAAAAGGTGTGCAAAATATGAAGAGCTTCAAAAGGTGTGAAATTCATGAAGAGATGAAACGGTGTGAAAAAGAGGAGGGGCATTAAGCGGTGTTCAAAAACATGCAGAGACTGAAAAGGTGTGAAAAATATGAAGAGCTCCAAAAGGTATGAAAAATATGAGGAGCATGCAACCGTCTGAAAAATAGGAGGAGCATGAACCGGTGTTCAAAAATATGAAGAGCCTGAAAAGGTGTGAAAAATACGAAGAGCTTCAAAAGGTGTCAAAAATATGAGGAGCATGAAACGGTCTGTAAAATAGGAGGAGCATAAAGCAGTGTTGAAAAACATGAAGAGCCTGAAAAGGTGTGAAAAATATGAAGAGCTTCAAAAGGTGTGAAATACATGAGGAGCATGAAACGGTCTGAAAAATAGGAGGAGCATGAAGCGGTGTTGAAAAACATGTAGAGCCTGAAAAGGTGAGAAAAATATGAAGAGCTTCAAAAGATGTGAATAATATGAAGAGCTTCAAAAGGTGTCAAAAATAAGATGAGCATGAAACGGTCTGAAAATAAGAAGGAGCATGAAGCGGTGTTCAGAAACATGAAGAGCCTGAAAAGGTGTGAAAAATATGAGGAGCGTCAAAAGGTGTCAAAATATGAGGAGCATGAAACGTTCTGAAAAATAGGAGGATCATGAAACGGTGTTCAAAAACATGAAGAGCCTGAAAAGGTGTGAAAAATATGAAGAGCCTCAAAAAATGTCAAAAATATAAGGAGTATGAAATGGTCTCAAAATTAGGAGGAGCAAGAAGCGGTGTTGAAAAACATGAAGAGCCTGAAACCAAGTGAAAAATATGAAGAGCTTCAAAAATGTGAAAAATATGAAGAGCTTCAAAAGGTGTGAAAAATATGAAGAGCTTCAAAAGTTGTCAAAAATGAGATGTGCATGAAACGGACTAAAATATAGGAGGAGCTTGAAGTGATGTTGAAAAACATGAAGAGCCTGAAAATGTGTGAAATATAGGAAGAGCTTCAAAAGGTGTCAAAAATATGAGGAGCATGAAACCGTCTGAAAACTTGGAGGAGCATGAAGCGGTGTTGAGAAACATGAAGAGCCTGAAAAGGTGTGAAAAATATGAAGAGCTTCAAAAGGTGTCAAAAATATGAGGAGCATGAAATGGTCTGAAATGTAGGAGGAGCATGAAGTGGTTGTGAAAAACTTCAAGAGCCTGAAAAGGTGTGCAAAATATGAAGAGCTTCAAAAGGTGTGAAATTCATGAGGAGATGAAACGGTCTGAAAAAGAGGAGGGGCATTAAGCGGTGTTCAAAAACATGCAGAGACTGAAAAGGTGCGAAAAATATGAAGAGCTTCAAAAGGTATGAAAAATATGAGGAGCATGCAACCGTCTGAAAAATAGGAGGAGCATGAACCGGTGTTCAAAAATATGAAGAGCCTGAAAAGGTGTGAAAAATATGAAGAGCTTCAAAAGATGTGAATAATATGAAGAGCTTCAAAAGGTGTCAAAAATAAGATGAGCATGAAACGGTCTGAAAATAAGAAGGAGCATGAAGCGGTGTTCAGAAACATGAAGAGCCTGAAAAGGTGTGAAAAATATGAGGAGCTTCAAAAGGTGTCAAAAATATGAGGAGCATGAAATGGTCTGGAAAATAGAGGAGCATGAAGCGGTGTTGAAAAACATGAAGAGCCTGAAAAGGTGTGAAAAATACGAAGAGCTTCAAAAGGTGTCAAAAATATGAGGAGCATGAAACGGTCTGTAAAATAGGAGGAGCATAAAGCAGTGTTGAAAAACATGAAGAGCCTGAAAAGGTGTGAAAAATATGAAGAGCTTCAAAAGGTGTGAAATACATGAGGAGCATGAAACGGTCTGAAAAATAGGAGGAGCATGAAGCGGTGTTGAAAAACATGTAGAGCCTGAAAAGGTGAGAAAAATATGAAGAGCTTCAAAAGATGTGAATAATATGAAGAGCTTCAAAAGGTGTCAAAAATAAGATGAGCATGAAACGGTCTGAAAATAAGAAGGAGCATGAAGCGGTGTTCAGAAACATGAAGAGCCTGAAAAGGTGTGAAAAATATGAGGAGCTTCAAAAGGTGTCAAAATATGAGGAGCAAGAAACGTTCTGAAAAATAGGAGGATCATGAAACGGTGTTCAAAAACATGAAGAGCCTGAAAAGGTGTGAAAAATATGAAGAGCCTCAAAAAATGTCAAAAATATAAGGAGTATGAAATGGTCTCAAAATTAGGAGGAGCAAGAAGCGGTGTTGAAAAACATGAAGAGCCTGAAACCAAGTGAAAAATATGAAGAGCTTCAAAAATGTGAAAAATATGAAGAGCTTCAAAAGGTGTGAAAAATATGAAGAGCTTCAAAAGTTGTCAAAAATGAGATGTGCATGAAAAGGACTAAAATATAGGAGGAGCTTGAAGTGATGTTGAAAAACATGAAGAGCCTGAAAATGTGTGAAATATAGGAAGAGCTTCAAAAGGTGTCAAAAATATGAGGAGCATGAAACCGTCTGAAAACTTGGAGGAGCATGAAGCGGTGTTGAGAAACATGAAGAGCCTGAAAAGGTGTGAAAAATATGAAGAGCTTCAAAAGGTGTCAAAAATATGAGGAGCATGAAATGGTCTGAAATGTAGGAGGAGCATGAAGTGGTTGTGAAAAACTTCAAGAGCCTGAAAAGGTGTGCAAAATATGAAGAGCTTCAAAAGGTGTGAAATTCATGAGGAGATGAAACGGTCTGAAAAAGAGGAGGGGCATTAAGCGGTGTTCAAAAACATGCAGAGACTGAAAAGGTGCGAAAAATATGAAGAGCTTCAAAAGGTATGAAAAATATGAGGAGCATGCAACCGTCTGAAAAATAGGAGGAGCATGAACCGGTGTTCAAAAATATGAAGAGCCTGAAAAGGTGTGAAAAATATGAAGAGCTTCAAAAGATGTGAATAATATGAAGAGCTTCAAAAGGTGTCAAAAATAAGATGAGCATGAAACGGTCTGAAAATAAGAAGGAGCATGAAGCGGTGTTCAGAAACATGAAGAGCCTGAAAAGGTGTGAAAAATATGAGGAGCTTCAAAAGGTGTCAAAAATATGAGGAGCATGAAATGGTCTGGAAAATAGAGGAGCATGAAGCGGTGTTGAAAAACATGAAGAGCCTGAAAAGGTGTGAAAAATATGAAGAGCTTCAAAAGGTTTCAAAAATATGAGGAGCATGACACGGTCTGAAAAATTGGAGGAACATGAAGCGGTGATCAATAACATGTAGAGCCTGAAAAGGTGAGAAAAATATGAAGAGCTTCAAAATGTGTGAAAAATATGAAGAGCTTCAAAAGGTGTAAAAAATGAGATGAGTAGGAAACGGTCTGAAAATTAGGAGGGGCATGAGGTGGTGTTGAAAAACATGAAGAGCCTGAAGAGGTGTGAAATATATGAAGAGCTTCAAAAGGTGTCAAAATTATGAGGAGCATGAAACGGTCTGAAAATAGGAGGAGCATGAAGCGGTGTTCAAAAACTTGAAGAGCCTTAAAAGGTGTGAAAAATATGAAGAGCTTCCAAAGGTTTCAAAAATATGAGGAGCATGAAACGGTCTGAAATACAGGAGGAGCATGAAACGGTGTTCAAAAACATGAAGAGACTGAAAAGGTGTGAAAAATATGATGAGCTTCAAAAGGTGTGAAAAATATGAGGAGCATGAAACGGTCTGAAAAATAGGAGGAGCAAGAAGCTGTGTTCAAAAACATGAAGGCCTGAAAATGTGTGAAATATATGAAGAGCTTCAAAAGGTGTGAAATACATGAGGATCATGAAACGGTCTGAACAATAGGAGGAGCATGAAGCGGTGTTCAAAAACATGAAGAGCCTGAAAAGGTGTGAAAAATATGAAGAGCTTCAAAAGATGTAAAAAATATGAGGAGCATGAAGCGGTGTTGAAAAAAATGAAGAGCATGAAAAAGTGTGAAAAATATGAAGAGCTTCAAAATGTGTGAAAAAAATGAAGAGCTTTCAAAGTTGTTCAAATATGAGATGAGCATGAAACGGTCTGAAAAATAGGAGGAGCATGAAGTGGCTTTGAAAAACATGAAGAGCCTGAAAAGGTGTGAAATATATGAAGAGCTTCAAAAGGTGTCAAAAATATGAGGAGCCCTAAACGGTCTGAAAAATAGGAGGAGCATGAAGCGGTGTAGAAAAACATGAAGAGCCTGAAAAGGTGTGGAAAATATGAAGAGCTTCAAAAGGTGTCAAAAATATGAGGAGCATGAAACGGTCTGAAAAATAGGAGGAGCATGAAGCGGTGTAGAAAAACATGAAGAGCCTGAAAATGTGTGAAAAATATGAAGAGCTTCAAAAGGTGTCAAAAATGAGATGAGCATGAAACGGTCTGAAAAGTAGGAGGAGCATGAAGTGGTGTTGACAAACATGAAGAGCCTGAAAACGTGTGAAAAATATGAAGGGCTTCAAAAGGTGTGAAAAATATGAAGAGCTTCCAAAGTTGTCAAAAATATGAGGAGCATGAATCGGTCTCAAAAAATAGGAGAGAGCATGAAGCGGTGTTGAAAAACATGAAGAGCCTGAAAAGGTTTGAAAAATATGAAGAACTTCAGAAGTTGTCAAATCATGAGGAGCATGAAACGGTCTGAAAAATAAGAGGACATTGAAGCGGTGTTGAAAAATATGAAGAGCATGAAAACGTGTGAAAAATATGAAGAGCTTCAAAAGGTGTGAAAAATATGAAAAGCTTCTAAAGGTGTCAAAAATGAGATGGGCATGAAACGGTCTGAAAATTAGGAGGAGCATGAAGCGGTGTTGAAAAACATGAAGAGCGTGAAAAGGTGTGAAAAATATGAAGAGCATGAAAATGTGTGAAAAATATGAGGAGCATAAACTGTGTTCAAAAACATGAATATCCAGAAAAGGTGTGAAAAATATGAAGAGCGTCAAAATGTCTCAAAAACATGAGGAGCATGAAACGGTCTGAAAATAGAAGGAGCATGAAGCGGTGTTCAAAAACATGAAGAGCCTGAAAAGGTGTGAAAAATATGAAGAGCTTCTAAACGTGTCAAAAATATGAGGAGCATGAAACCTTCTTAAATTTGGAGGAGCATGAAGCGGTGTTCAAAAATCTAAAGAGCCTGAAAAGGTTTGAAACATGTGAAGAGCTTGAAAAGGTGTCAAAAATATGAGGGGCATGAAACGGTCTGAAAAAGAGAATGAGCATGAAACTGTGTTGAAAACCTGAAGAGCCAGAAAAGGTGTGAAAAATATGACGAGCTTCAAAAGATATAAAAAATATGAGGAGCATGAAACGGTTTGAAAAATACAAGGAGCATGATGTGGTGTTGAAAACATGAAGTGCATAAAAATGTGTGAAAAATATGAAGAGCTTCAAAAAATATCAAAATATGAGGAGCATGTAACGGTCTGAAAATTAGGAGGAGCATGAGGTGGTGTTCAAAAACATGAAGAGCCTGAAAAGGTGTGAAAAATATGAAGAGATTCAAAAGGTGTCAATAATATGAGGAGCATGAAACGGTCTGTAAAATATGAGGAGCATGAATCGGTGTTCAAAAACATGAAGAGCCTGAAAAGCTGTGAAAAATATGAAGAGCATCAAGATTGTCAAAATATGAGGAGCATGAAATGGTCTGAAAAATAGGAGGAGCATGAAACGGTGTTGAAAAACATGAAGATCCTGAAAAAGTGTGAAAAATATGAAGAGCTTCAAAAAGTGTCAAAAATATGAGGAGCATGAAACGGTGTGAAAAATAGGAGGAGAATAAAGCGGTGTTGAAAAACATGAAGAGCCTGAAAAGGTGTGAAAAATATGAAGAGCTTGAAAAGTTGTCAAAAATATGAGGAGCATGAAACAGTCTGAAAAATAGGAGGAGGAGAAGCGGATTTGAAAAACATGAAGAGCCTGAAATGGTGTGATAATTATGAAGCACTTCAAATGGTGTCAAAATTATGGGGAGCATTAAACGGTATGAAAAATAGGAGGAGCTTGAAACCTTGTTGAAAAATATGAAGAGCATGAAAAGGTGTGGAAAAATATGAAGAGCTTCAAAAGGTGTCAAAAATATGAGGAGCATGAAACGGTCTGAAAAATATGAGGAGCATGAAACGGTGTTCAAAATCAAGAAAACCCTGAAAAGGTGTGAAATATATGAAGAGCTTCAAAAGATATCAAAAATAGGAGGAGCAGGAAGCGGTGTAGAAAAACATGAACAGCCTGAAAAGGTGTGAAATATATGAAGAGCTTCAAAACGTGTCAAAAATATGAGGACCATGAAACGGTCTGAAAAATAGGAGGAGCATGAAGCGGTGTTCAAAAACATGAAGAGCCTGAAAAGGTGTGAAATATATGAAGAGCTTCAAAAGGTGTCAAAAATGAGATGAGCATGAAACGGTCTGAAAAGTAGGAGGAGCATGAAGTGGTGTTGACAAACATGAAGAGCCTGAAAACGTGTGAAAAATATGAAGGGCTTCAAAAGGTGTGAAAAATATGAAGAGCTTCCAAAGTTGTCAAAAATATGAGGAGCATGAATCGGTCTCAAAAAATAGGAGAGAGCATGAAGCGGTGTTGAAAAACATGAAGAGCCTGAAAAGGTTTGAAAAATATGAAGAACTTCAGAAGTTGTCAAATCATGAGGAGCATGAAACGGTCTGAAAAATAAGAGGACATTGAAGCGGTGTTGAAAAATATGAAGAGCATGAAAACGTGTGAAAAATATGAAGAGCTTCAAAAGGTGTGAAAAATATGAAAAGCTTCTAAAGGTGTCAAAAATGAGATGGGCATGAAACGGTCTGAAAATTAGGAGGAGCATGAAGCGGTGTTGAAAAACATGAAGAGCGTGAAAAGGTGTGAAAAATATGAAGAGCATGAAAATGTGTGAAAAATATGAGGAGCATAAACTGTGTTCAAAAACATGAATATCCAGAAAAGGTGTGAAAAATATGAAGAGCGTCAAAATGTCTCAAAAACATGAGGAGCATGAAACGGTCTGAAAATAGAAGGAGCATGAAGCGGTGTTCAAAAACATGAAGAGCCTGAAAAGGTGTGAAAAATATGAAGAGCTTCTAAACGTGTCAAAAATATGAGGAGCATGAAACCTTCTTAAATTTGGAGGAGCATGAAGCGGTGTTCAAAAATCTAAAGAGCCTGAAAAGGTTTGAAACATGTGAAGAGCTTGAAAAGGTGTCAAAAATATGAGGGGCATGAAACGGTCTGAAAAAGAAATGAGCATGAAACTGTGTTGAAAACCTGAAGAGCCAGAAAAGGTGTGAAAAATATGACGAGCTTCAAAAGAAATAAAAATTATGAGGAGCATGAAACGGTTTGAAAAATACAAGGAGCATGATGTGGTGTTGAAAACATGAAGTGCATAAAAATGTGTGAAAAATATGAAGAGCTTCAAAAAATATCAAAATATGAGGAGCATGTAACGGTCTGAAAATTAGGAGGAGCATGAGGTGGTGTTCAAAAACATGAAGAGCCTGAAAAGGTGTGAAAAATATGAAGAGATTCAAAAGGTGTCGATAATATGAGGAGCATGAAACGGTCTGTAAAATATGAGGAGCATGAATCGTTGTTCAAAAACATGAAGAGCCTGAAAAGCTGTGAAAAATATGAAGAGCATCAAGATTGTCAATATATGAGGAGCATGAAATGGTCTGAAAAATAGGAGGAGCATGAAACGGTGTTGAAAAACATGAAGATCCTGAAAAAGTGTGAAAAATATGAAGAGCTTCAAAAGGTGTCAAAAATATGAGGAGCATGAAACGGTGTGAAAAATAGGAGGAGAATAAAGCGGTGTTGAAAAACATGAAGAGCCTGAAAAGGTGTGAAAAATATGAAGAGCTTGAAAAGTTGTCAAAAATATGAGGAGCATGAAACAGTCTGAAAAATAGGAGGAGGAGAAGCGGATTTGAAAAACATGAAGAGCCTGAAATGGTGTGATAATTATGAAGCACTTCAAATGGTGTCAAAATTATGGGGAGCATTAAACGGTATGAAAAATAGGAGGAGCTTGAAACCTTGTTGAAAAACATGAAGAGCATTGAAAGGTGTGAAAAATATGAAGAGCTTCAAAAGGTGTCAAAACTGTGAGGATCATGAAATGATCTGAAAGATAGGAGGAGCATGAACCGGTGGTCAGAAACATGAAGAGCCTGAAAAGGTGTGAAATATATGAAGAGCTTCAAAAGGTGTGAAAAATATGAATAGCTTCAGAAAGTGTTAAAAATATGAGGAGCATGAAACGGTCTGAAAAATAGGTGGAGCATCAAAATGTGTTGAAAAACATGAAGATCATGAAAGGTTTGAAAAATATGAAGAGCTTCAAAAGGAGTCAAAAATAGAAGTAGCATGAAAAGGTGTTCAAAAACTTGAAGTGCCTGAAAATTTGTGAAAAATATGAAGAGATTTAAAGGTGTCAAAAATATGAGGAACATGAAACGGTCTGAAAAATAGGAGGAGCATGAAGCGGTGTTGAAAAACATGAAGAGCCTGAAAAGGTGTGAAAAATATGAAGAGCTTCAAACGGTGTGAAAAATATGAAGAGCTTCAAAAGTTGTCAAAAATGAGATGTGCATGAAACGGACTAAAATATAGGAGGAGCTTGAAGTGATGTTGAAAAACATGAAGAGCCTAAAAATGTGTGAAATATAGGAAGAGCTTCAAAAGGTGTCAAAAATATGAGGAGCATGAAACCGTCTGAAAACTAGGAGGAGCATGAAGCGGTGTTGAGAAACATGAAGAGCCTGAAAAGGTGTGAAAAATACGAAGAGCTTCAAAAGGTGTCAAAAATATGAGGAGCATGAAACGGTGTGAAAAATAGGAGGAGCATGAAGCGGTGATCAAAAACATGAAGAGCCACAAAAGGTGTGAAAAATATGAAGAGCTTTAAAAGGTGTCAAAATATGAGGAGCATGAAACGTTCTGAAAAATAGGAGGATCATGAAACGGTGTTCAAAAACATGAAGAGCCTGAAAACTTGTGAAAAATATGAAGAGCCTCAAAAAATGTCAAAAATATAAGGAGTATGAAATGGTCTCAAAAATAGGAGGAGCAAGAAGCGGTGTTGAAAAACATGAAGAGCCTGAAACCGAGTGAAAAATATGAAGAGCTTCAAAAATGTGAAAAATATGAAGAGCTTCAAAAGGTGTGAAAAATATGAAGAGCTTCAAAAGTTGTCAAAAATGAGATGTGCATGAAACGGACTAAAATATAGGAGGAGCTTGAAGTGATGTTGAAAAACATGAAGAGCCTGAAAATGTGTGAAATATAGGAAGAGCTTCAAAAGGTGTCAAAAATATGAGGAGCATGAAACCGTCTGAAAACTTGGAGGAGCATGAAGCGGTGTTGAGAAACATGAAGAGCCTGAAAAGGTGTGAAAAATATGAAGAGCTTCAAAAGGTGTCAAAAATATGAGGAGCATGAAATGGTCTGAAATGTAGGAGGAGAATGAAGTGGTTGTGAAAAACTTCAAGAGCCTGAAAAGGTGTGCAAAATATGAAGAGCTTCAAAAGGTGTGAAATTCATGAGGAGATGAAACGGTCTGAAAAAGAGGAGGGGCATTAAGCGGTGTTCAAAAACATGCAGAGACTGAAAAGGTGTGAAAAATATGAAGAGCTTCAAAAGGTATGAAAAATATGAGGAGCATGCAACCGTCTGAAAAATAGGAGGAGCATGAACCGGTGTTCAAAAATATGAAGAGCCTGAAAAGGTGTGAAAAATATGAAGAGCTTCAAAAGATGTGAATAATATGAAGAGCTTCAAAAGGTGTCAAAAATAAGATGAGCATGAAACGGTCTGAAAATAAGAAGGAGCATGAAGCGGTGTTCAGAAACATGAAGAGCCTGAAAAGGTGTGAAAAATATGAGGAGCTTCAAAAGGTGTCAAAAATATGAGGAGCATGAAATGGTCTGGAAAATAAAGGAGCATGAAGCGGTGTTGAAAAACATGAAGAGCCTGAAAAGGTGTGAAAAATATGAAGAGCTTCAAAAGGTTTCAAAAATATGAGGAGCATGACACGGTCTGAAAAATTGGAGGAACATGAAGCGGTGATCAATAACATGTAGAGCCTGAAAAGGTGAGAAAAATATGAAGAGCTTCAAAATGTGTGAAAAATATGAAGAGCTTCAAAAGGTGTAAAAAATGAGATGAGTAGGAAACGGTCTGAAAATTAAGAGGGGCATGAGGTGGTGTTGAAAAACATGAAGAGCCTGAAGAGGTGTGAAATATATGAAGAGCTTCAAAAGGTGTCAAAATTATGAGGAGCATGAAACGGTCTGAAAATAGGAGGAGCATGAAGCGGTGTTCAAAAACTTGAAGAGCCTTAAAAGGTGTGAAAAATATGAAGAGCTTCCAAAGGTTTCAAAAATATGAGGAGCATGAAACGGTCTGAAATACAGGAGGAGCATGAAACGGTGTTCAAAAACATGAAGAGACTGAAAAGGTGTGAAAAATATGATGAGCTTCAAAAGGTGTGAAAAATATGAGGAGCATGAAACGGTCTGAATAATAGGAGGAGCAAGAAGCTGTGTTCAAAAACATGAAGGCCTGAAAATGTGTGAAATATATGAAGAGCTTCAAAAGGTGTGAAATACATGAGGAACATGAAACGGTCTGAACAATAGGAGGAGCATGAAGCGGTGTTCAAAAACATGAAGAGCCTGAAAAGGTGTGAAAAATATGAAGAGCTTCAAAAGATGTAAAAAATATGAGGAGCATGAAGCGGTGTTGAAAAAAATGAAGAGCATGAA
This sequence comes from Dama dama, assembly GCF_033118175.1. Classification (NCBI taxonomy): domain Eukaryota; kingdom Metazoa; phylum Chordata; class Mammalia; order Artiodactyla; family Cervidae; genus Dama; species Dama dama. The sequence goes on along the minus strand of NW_026870920.1, from coordinate 4,693,881 downwards.
AAAGTGTGAAAAATATGAAGAGCTTCAAAATGTGTGAAAAAAATGAAGAGCTTTCAAAGTTGTTCAAATATGAGATGAGCATGAAACGGTCTGAAAAATAGGAGGAGCATGAAGTGGCTTTGAAAAACATGAAGAGCCTGAAAAGGTGTGAAATATATGAAGAGCTTCAAAAGGTGTCAAAAATATGAGGAGCCCTAAACGGTCTGAAAAATAGGAGGAGCATGAAGCGGTGTAGAAAAACATGAAGAGCCTGAAAAGGTGTGGAAAATATGAAGAGCTTCAAAAGGTGTCAAAAATATGAGGAGCATGAAACGGTCTGAAAAATAGGAGGAGCATGAAGCGGTGTAGAAAAACATGAAGAGCCTGAAAATGTGTGAAAAATATGAAGAGCTTCAAAAGGTGTCAAAAATGAGATGAGCATGAAACGGTCTGAAAAGTAGGAGGAGCATGAAGTGGTGTTGACAAACATGAAGAGCCTGAAAACGTGTGAAAAATATGACGGGCTTCAAAAGGTGTGAAAAATATGAAGAGCTTCCAAAGTTGTCAAAAATATGAGGAGCATGAATCGGTCTCAAAAAATAGGAGAGAGCATGAAGCGGTGTTGAAAAACATGAAGAGCCTGAAAAGGTTTGAAAAATATGAAGAACTTCAGAAGTTGTCAAATCATGAGGAGCATGAAACGGTCTGAAAAATAAGAGGACATTGAAGCGGTGTTGAAAAATATGAAGAGCATGAAAACGTGTGAAAAATATGAAGAGCTTCAAAAGGTGTGAAAAATATGAAAAGCTTCTAAAGGTGTCAAAAATGAGATGGGCATGAAACGGTCTGAAAATTAGGAGGAGCATGAAGCGGTGTTGAAAAACATGAAGAGCGTGAAAAGGTGTGAAAAATATGAAGAGCATGAAAATGTGTGAAAAATATGAGGAGCATAAACTGTGTTCAAAAACATGAATATCCAGAAAAGGTGTGAAAAATATGAAGAGCGTCAAAATGTCTCAAAAACATGAGGAGCATGAAACGGTCTGAAAATAGAAGGAGCATGAAGCGGTGTTCAAAAACATGAAGAGCCTGAAAAGGTGTGAAAAATATGAAGAGCTTCTAAACGTGTCAAAAATATGAGGAGCATGAAACCTTCTTAAATTTGGAGGAGCATGAAGCGGTGTTCAAAAATCTAAAGAGCCTGAAAAGGTTTGAAACATGTGAAGAGCTTGAAAAGGTGTCAAAAATATGAGGGGCATGAAACGGTCTGAAAAAGAGAATGAGCATGAAACTGTGTTGAAAACCTGAAGAGCCAGAAAAGGTGTGAAAAATATGATGAGCTTCAAAAGATATAAAAAATATGAGGAGCATGAAACGGTTTGAAAAATACAAGGAGCATGATGTGGTGTTGAAAACATGAAGTGCATAAAAATGTGTGAAAAATATGAAGAGCTTCAAAAAATATCAAAATATGAGGAGCATGTAACGGTCTGAAAATTAGGAGGAGCATGAGGTGGTGTTCAAAAACATGAAGAGCGTGAAAAGGTGTGAAAAATATGAAGAGCATGAAAATCTGTGAAAAATATGAGGAGCATAAACTGTGTTCAAAAACATGAATATCCAGAAAAGCTGTGAAAAATATGAAGAGCGTCAAAATGTCTCAAAAACATGAGGAGCATGAAACGGTCTGAAAATAGAAGGAGCATGAAGCGGTGTTCAAAAACATGAAGAGCCTGAAAAGGTGTGAAAAATATGAAGAGCTTCTAAACGTGTCAAAAATATGAGGAGCATGAAACCTTCTTAAATTTGGAGGAGCATGAAGCGGTGTTCAAAAATCTAAAGAGCCTGAAAAGGTTTGAAAAATGTGAAGAGCTTGAAAAGGTGTCAAAAATATGAGGGGCATGAAACGGTCTGAAAATTAGGAGGAGCATGAAACGGTGTTCAAATCGTGAAGAGCCTGAAAAGGTGTGAAAAATATGAAAAACTTCAAAAGTTGTCAAAAATATGAGGAGCATGAAACTGTCTGAAAAATAGGAGGAGCATGAAACGTTGTTCAAAAACATGAAGAGCCTGAAAAGGTTTGAAAAATGTGAAGAGCTTGAAAAGGTGTCAAAAATATGAGGGGCATGAAACGGTCTGAAAAAGAGAATGAGCATGAAACTGTGTTGAAAACCTGAAGAGCCAGAAAAGGTGTGAAAAATATGACGAGCTTCAAAAGATATAAAAAATATGAGGAGCATGAAACGGTTTGAAAAATACAAGGAGCATGATGTGGTGTTGAAAACATGAAGTGCATAAAAATGTGTGAAAAATATGAAGAGCTTCAAAAAATATCAAAATATGAGGAGCATGTAACGGTCTGAAAATTAGGAGGAGCATGAGGTGGTGTTCAAAAACATGAAGAGCCTGAAAAGGTGTGAAAAATATGAAGAGATTCAAAAGGTGTCAATAATATGAGGAGCATGAAATGGTCTGTAAAATATGAGGAGCATGAATCGTTGTTCAAAAACATGAAGAGCCTGAAAAGCTGTGAAAAATATGAAGAGCATCAAGATTGTCAATATATGAGGAGCATGAAATGGTCTGAAAAATAGGAGGAGCATGAAACGGTGTTGAAAAACATGAAGATCCTGAAAAAGTGTGAAAAATATGAAGAGCTTCAAAAGGTGTCAAAAATATGAGGAGCATGAAACGGTGTGAAAAATAGGAGGAGAATAAAGCGGTGTTGAAAAACATGAAGAGCCTGAAAAGGTGTGAAAAATATGAAGAGCTTGAAAAGTTGTCAAAAATATGAGGAGCATGAAACAGTCTGAAAAATAGGAGGAGGAGAAGCGGATTTGAAAAACATGAAGAGCCTGAAATGGTGTGATAATTATGAAGCACTTCAAATGGTGTCAAAATTATGGGGAGCATTAAACGGTATGAAAAATAGGAGGAGCTTGAAACCTTGTTGAAAAATATGAAGAGCATGAAAAGGTGTGGAAAAATATGAAGAGCTTCAAAAGGTGTCAAAAATATGAGGAGCATGAAACGGTCTGAAAAATATGAGGAGCATGAAACGTTGTTCAAAATCAAGAAAACCCTGAAAAGGTGTGAAATATATGAAGAGCTTCAAAAGATATCAAAAATAGGAGGAGCAGGAAGCGGTGTAGAAAAACATGAACAGCCTGAAAAGGTGTGAAATATATGAAGAGCTTCAAAACGTGTCAAAAATATGAGGACCATGAAACGGTCTGAAAAATAGGAGGAGCATGAAGCGGTGTTCAAAAACATGAAGAGCCTGAAAAGGTGTGAAATATATGAAGAGCTTCAAAATGTGTAAAAAATATGAGGAGTTTGAAACGGTCTGAAAAATAAGAGGATCTGGTTTCCTCAGTGTGTATGCCCAGAAGTGGAATTGCTGGGTCATATGGCAGTTCTCTTTCCAGTTTTTTAAGAAATCTCTACACCGTTTTCCATAGCGGCTGTACTAGTGTGCATTCCCACCAACAGTATAAGAGGGTTCCCTTTTCTCCACTCCCTCTCCAGCATTTATTGCTTGTAGACTTTTGGATAGCAGCCATCCTGACTGGCGTGTAATGGTACCTCATTGTGGTTTTCATTTGCATTTCTCTAATAATGAGTGATGTTGAGCATCTTTTCATGTGTTTGTTATCCATCTGTATGTCTTCTTTGGAGAAATGTCTGTTTAGTTCTTTGGCTCATTTTTTATTGGGTCATTTATTTTTCTGGAATTGAGCTGCAGGATTTGCTTGTATATTTTTGAGATTAATCCTTTGTCTGTTTCTTCATTTGCTATTATTTTCTCCCAATCTGAGGGCTGTCTTTTCACCTTACTTATAGTTTCCTTTGTAGTGCAAAAGCTTTTAAGTTTCATTAGGTCCCATTTGTTTAGTTTTGCTTTTATTTCCAATATTCTGGGAGGTGGGTCATAGAGGATCTTGCTTTGATTTATGTCGGAGAGTGTTTTGCCTATGTTCTCCTCTAGGAGTTTTATAGTTTCTGGTCTTACATTTAGATCTTTAATCCATTTAGAGTTTATTTTTGTGTATGGTGTTAGAAAGTGTTCTAGTTTCATTCTTTTACAAGTGGTTGACCAGTTTTCCCAGCACCACTTGTTAAAGAGGTTGTCTTTTTTCCATTGTATATCCTTGCCTCCTTTGTCAAAGATAAGGTGTCCATAGGTTCGTCTGAAAGAGACACGTGCACCCCAATGTTCATCGCAGCACGGTTTATAATAGCCAGGACATGGAAGCAACCTAGATGCCCGTCAGCAGATGAATGGATAAGAAAGCTGTGGTACATATACACCATGGAATATTACTCAGCCGTTAAAAAGAATTCATTTGAATCAGTCCTAATGAGATGGATGAAGCTGGAGCCCATTTTACAGAGTGAAGTAAGCCAGAAAGTTAAAGAACATTACAGCATACTGACACATGTATATGGAATTTAGAAAGGTGACAACGATAACCCTATATGCAGAACAGAAAAAGAGACACAGAAATACAGAACAGACTTTTAAACTTTGTGGGAGAATGTGAGGGTTGGATATTTCAAAAGAACAGCATGTATGCTATCTATGGTGAAACAGATCACCAGCCCAGGTAGGATGCACGAGACAAGTGCACCGGCTTGGTGCACTGGGAAGACCCAGAGGAATCGTGTGGAGAGGGAGGTGGGAGGGGGAATCGGGACTGGGAATGCATGTAAATCCATGGCTGATTCATATCAAAGTATGACAAAACCAACTGGAAAAAAAATAAAAATAATAAAAAAAATTAAAAAAATAACAATAAAAAAAAAATAAGAGGAGCATGAAACGGTGTTCAAAAACATGAAGAGCCTGAAAAGGAGTGGAAATTATGAAGAGCTTCAAAAGGTGTCAAATATATGAGGAGCATAAAACGGTCTGAAAAAAAGGAGGAGCATGAAATGGTGTTGAAAAACATGAAGAGCCTGAAAAGGTGTGGAAATTATGAAGAGCTTCAAAAGGAGTCAAATATATGAGGAGCATAAAACGGTCTGAAAAAAAGGAGGAGCATGAAACGGTGATCAAAAACATGAAGAGTCTGAAAACGTGTGAAAAATATGAAGAGCTTCAAACCGTGTGAAAAATATCAGGAGGATGAAACGGTCTGAAAAAGATGAGGAGCATGAAGTGGTCTTCAAAAACATGTACAGCCTGAAAAGGTGTGAAAAATATGAAGAGCTTCAAAAGGTGTGAAATACATGAGTATCATGAAACGGTATAAAAAATAGGAGGAGCATGAAGCTGTGTTCAAAAACATGAGAGCCTGAAAAGGTGTGCAAAATATGAAGAGGTTTAAAAGGTGTGAAAAATACGAGGAGCATGAAACGGTGTTCAAAACATGAAGAGCCTGAAATGGTGTGAAAAATATGAAGAGCTTCAAAAGGTGTTAAAAATATGAGGAGCTTCAAAAGGTGTCAAAAATATAAGGAGCAAGAAACGGTAGGAAAAATAGGAGGGACATGAAGCGGTGTTCAAAATCATGAAGAGCCTGAAAAGCTGAGAAATATATGAAGAGCTTCAAAGGGTGTCAAAATTATGAGGAGCATGAAACGGTCTGAAAAATAGGAGGGGAATGACGTGGTGTTGAAAAAAATGAAGAGACTGAAAAGGTGTGAAAAATATGAAGAGCTTCTAAAGGGGTCAAAAATATGAGGAGCATGAAACGGTCTGAAAAATAGGAGGAGCATGAAGTGGTGTTGAAAAACATGAAGAGCCTGAAAAGTGTGAAAAATATGAAGAGCTTCAAAAGGTGTGAAATACATGAGAAGCATGAAATGGTCTGAAAAATAGGAGGAGCATGAAGCAGTGTTCAAAAATATGAAGAGCCTGAAAAGGTGTGAAAAATATGAAGAGCTACAAAAGGTGTGAAATACATGAGAAGCATGAAACGGTCTGAAAAATAGGAGGAGCATGAAGCAGTGTTCAAAAATATGAAGAGCCTGAAAAGGTGTGAAAAATATGAAGAGCTACAAAAGGTGTCAAAAATAAGAGTAGCATGAAACGTTCTGAAAAATAGGAGGAGTATGAAGCGGTGTTCAAAAACATGAAGAGCCTGAAAAGGTGTGAAAAATATGAAGACCTTCAAAAGGTGTGAAAAATAGGAGGAGCATGAAGCGGTGTTCAAAAACATGAAGAGCCTGAAAAGGAGTGAAAAATACGAAGAGCTTCAAAAGGTGTCAGATACATGAGGAGCATTAAACGGTCTGAAAAATAGGAGGAGCATGAAGCGGTGTTCAAAAACATGAAGAGCCTGAAAAGGTGTGAAAAATATGAAGAGCTTCAAAAGGTGTGAAAAATAGGAGGAGCATGAAGCGATGTTCAAAAACATGAAGAGCCTGAAAACGTGTGAAAATCATGAAGAGCTTCAAAAGATGTGAAAAATATGAAGAGCTTCAAAAGGTATCAAAAATGAGATGAGCATTAAACGGTCTGAAAAATAGGAGGAGCATGAAGTGGTGTTGAAAAACATGAAGAGCCTGAAAAAGTGTGAAATATATGAAGAGTTTCTAAAGGTGTAAAAAATATGAGGAGCTTCAAAAGGTGTCAAAAATATGAGGGACATGAAACGGTCGGAAAAAGAGGAGGAGCATGAAGCGGTGTTGAAAAATATGAAGAGCCTGAAAACGTGTGAGAAATATGAAGAGCTTCAAAAGGTGTCAAAAATGAGAGGAGCATGAAGCGGTCTGAAAATTAAGAGGAGGAGGAAGTGGTGTTGAAAAACATGAAGAGCCTGAAAAGGTGTGAAATATATGAAGAGCTTCAAAAGGTGTCAAACATATGAGGAGCATGAAATGGTCTGAAAAGTAGGAACAGGTTGAAACGGTTTTCAAAAACCTGAAGAGCCTGAAAAGGTGTGAAAAATGTGAAGAGCTTCAAAAGATGTGAAATACATCAGGAGCAAGAAACGGTCTGAAAATAGGAGGAGCATGATGCGGTATTCAAAAACATGAGGAGCCTGAAAAGTTGTGAAAAATATGAAGAGCATAAAAATATGTGAAAAATATGAGGAGCATGAAACTGTGTTCAAAACATGAAGAGCCTGAAAAGGTGTGAAAAATATGAAGATCTTCAGAAGGTGTCAAAATTGAAGGCATTTCCCCTGAAATCAGGAACAAGACAAGTGTGCCCACTCTCACCACTACTATTCAACATAGTGTTGGAAGTTCTGGCCACAGCAATCAGAGCAGAAAAAGAAGTAAAAAGAATCCAGATAGGAAAAGAAGAAGTAAAATACTCACTGTTTGCAGATGACATGATCCTCTACATAGAAAACCCTAAAGACTCTACCAGAAAATTACTAGAACTAATCAATGAATATAGTAAAGTTGCAGGATATAAAATTAACACACAGAAATCCCTTGCATTCCTATATACTAACAATGAAAAAACAGACAGAGAAATTAAGGAAACAATACCATTCACCATTGCAACAAAAAGAATAAAATACTTAGGAGTATATCTACCTAAAGAAACAAAGGACCTATACATAGAAAACTATAAAACACTGATGAAAGAAATCAAAGAGGACACAAACAGATGGAGAAACATACCGTGTTCATGGATTGGAAGAATTAATATTGTCAAAATGGCTATTCTACCCAAAGCAGTCTATAGATTCAATGCAATCCCTATCAAGCTACCAATGGTATTTTTCACAGAACTAGACCAAAGAATTTCACAATTTGTATGGAAATACAAAAAACCTCGAATAGCCAAAGTAATCTTGAGAAAGAAGAATGGAGCTGGAGGAATCAACCTGCCTGACTTCAGACTCTACTACAAAGCCACAGTCATCAAGACAGTATGGTACTGGCACAAAGACAGAAATATAGATCAATGGAACAGAATAGAAAGCCCAGAGATAAATCCACGAACCTATGGACACCTTATCTTTGACAAAGGAGGCAAGGATATACAATGGAAAAAAGACAACCTCTTTAACAAGTGGTGCTGGGAAAACTGGTCAACCACTTGTAAAAGAATGAAACTAGAACACTTTCTAACACCATACACAAAAATAAACTCAAAATGGATTAAAGATCTAAATGTAAGACCAGAAACTATAAAACTCCTAGAGGAGAACATAGGCAAAACACTCTCCGACATAAATCAAAGCAAGATCCTCTATGACCCACCTCCCAGAATATTGGAAATATAAGCAAAACTAAACAAATGGGACCTAATGAAACTTAAAAGCTTTTGCACTACAAAGGAAACTATAAGTAAGGTGAAAAGACAGCCCTCAGATTGGGAGAAAATAATAGCAAATGAAGAAACAGACACAGGATTAATCTCAAAAATATACAAGCAACTCCTGCAGCTCAATTCCAGAAAAATAAATGACCCAATCAAAAAATGGGCCAAAGAACTAAACAGACATTTCTCCAAAGAAGACATACAGATGGCTAACAAACACATGAAAAGATGCTCAACATCACTCATTATTAGAGAAATACAAATCAAAACCACAATGAGGTACCATTACATGCCAGTCAGGATGGCTGCTATCCAAAAGTCTACAAGCAATAAATGCTGGAGAGGGTGTGGATAAAAGGGAACCCTCTTACACTGTTGGTGGGAATGCAAACTAGTACAGCCGCTATGGAAAACAGTGTGGAGATTTCTTAAAAAACTGGAAATAGAACTGCCATATGACCCAGCAATCCCACTTCTGAGCATACACACTGAGGAAACCAGAACTGAAAGAGACACGTGCACCCCAGTGTTCATCGCAGCACTGTTTATAATAGCCAGGACATGGAAGCAACCTAGATGCCCATCAGCAGATGAATGGATAAGGAAGCTGTGGTACATATACACCATGGAATATTACTCAGTCATTAAAAAGAATTCATTTGAACCAGTCCTAATGAGATGGATGAAGCTGAAGCCCATTATACAGAGTGAAGTAAGCCAGAAAGATAAAGAACATTACAGCATACTGACACATGTATATGGAATTTAGAAAGGTGATAACAATAACCCTATATGCAGAACAGAAAAAGAGACACAGAAATACAGAACAGACTTTTGAACTTTGTGGGAGAATGTGAGGGTGGGATATTTCAAAAGAACAGCATGTATCCTATCTATGGTGAAACAGATCACCAGCCCAGGTGGGATGAAGGAGACAAGTGCTCCGGCCTGGTGCACTGGGAAGACCCAGAGGAATCGGGGGGAGAGGGAGGTGGGAGGGGGGATCGGGATTGGGAATACATGTAAATCCATGGCTGATTCATATCAATGTATGACAAAACCCACTGGAAAAAAAAAATATGAGAAGCATGAAACAGTCTGAAAAATAGGAGGAGCATGAAACGGTGATCAAAAACATGAAGAGCCTGAAAACGTGTGAAAAATATGAAGAGTTTCAAAAGGTGTGAAAAATATGAAGAGCTTCAAAAGGTGTCAAAAAGTAGATGAGCATGAAACGGTCTGAAAAATAGCAGCAGCATGAAGAAGTGTTGAAAAACATGAAGAGCCTGAAAACGTGTGAAAAATATGAAGACTTTCAAAAGGTGTGAAAAATATGAAGAGCTTCAAAAGGTGTCAAAAAGTAGATGAGCACGAAACGGTCTGAAAAATAGGAGGAGCATGAAGTGGTGTGGAAAAAAATGAAGAGCCTGAAAAGGTGTGAAAAATATGGAAAGCTTCAAAAGGTGTCAAAAATATGAGGAGCATTAAACGGTCTCAAAAAATAGGAGGAGCATGAAGCGGTGTTCAAAAACATGAAGAGCCTGAAAAGATTTGAAATATATGAAGAGCTTCAAAAGGTGTCAAAAATATGAGGAGCATGAAACGGTCTCAAAAAATAGGAGGAGCATGAAGCGGTGTTCAAAAACATGAAGAGCCTGAAAAGATGTGAAAAATATGAAGAGCTTCAAAAGGTGTCAAAAATATGAAGAGCTTCAAAAGGTGTCATAATATGTGGAGCATGAAACAGTCTGAAAAATAGGAGGAGCATGAAATGGTGTTGAAACAATGAAGAGCCTGATAAGGTGTGAAAAATATGAAGAGCTTCAAAAGGTGTCAAAAATATGAGGAGCAGGAAACGGTCTGAAAAATTGGAGGAGCATGAAGTGGTGTTGAAAAACATGAAGAGCCTGAAAAGCAGTGAAAAATATTAAGTAAGAGCTTCTAAAGTTGTCAAAGTATGAGGAGCATGAAACGGTCAGAAAAATAGGAGGAGCATGAAGCGGTTTTCAAAAATATGAAGAGCCTGAAAATGTGTGAAAAATATGAAGAGCTTCCAAAGGTGTGAAAAATATGAGGAGCATGAAACGGTCTGAAATATAGGAGGAGCATGAAGCGTTGTTGTAAAACATGAAGAGCCTGAAAATGTGTGAAAAATATGAAGAGCTTCAAAAGGTGTGAAAAATATGAGGAGCATGAAATGTTCTGAAAAATAGCAGGAGAATGAAGTGGTGTTGAAAAACATGAAGAGCCGGAAAAGGTGTGAAAAATATGAAGACCTTCAAAAGGTGTCAAAAATATGAGGAGCAAGAAACGGTCTGAAAAATCGGAGGACCACGAAACGTTCTGAAAAATAGTAGGCCATTAAACGGTGTTGAAAAACATGAAGAGCATGAAAAGGTGTGAAAAACATGATGAGCGTCAAAAGGTGTCAAAAATATGATGAGCACGAAATGGCCTAAAAAATACGAGGAGCATGAAACGTTCTGAAAAGTAGGAAGAGCATGAAACGGTTTTGAAAAATATGAGGAGCGTCAAAAGGTGTGAAAAATATGAGGACCATGAATCGGTCTGAAAAATATGAGGAGCCTGAAACGATGTGAAAAATAGGAGGAGCATGAAACGGTGTTGAAAAACATGAAGAACTTCAAAAGGTGTCAAAAACATGAGGAGCATGAAACGGTCTGAAATATAGGAGGAGCATGAAACCGTGTTGAAAAACATGAAGAGCATGAAAGGGTGTGAAAAACATGAAGAGCTGCAAAAGGTGTCAAAAATATGAGGAGCATGAAACGGTCAAAAAATAGGAGGAACATGAGACGGCATTGAAAATCAGGAAGAGCATGAAAAGGTGTGAAAAATATGAGGTGTTTTAAAAGGTGTCAAAAATATGAGGAGCATGAAACGGTGTTGAAAAAAATGAAGAGCCTGAAAAGGTGTGAAAAATATGAAGAGCTTCAAATGGTGTCAAAAATATGAGGAGCATGAAACAGTCTGAAAAATAGGAGGAGCATGAAGCGGTGTTGAACAACATGAAGAGCCTGAAAATGTGTGAAAAATATCAAAAGCTTCAAAAGGTGTCAAAATTATGAGGAGCATGAAATGGTCTGAAAAATAGGAGGAGTATCAAGCGGTATTGAAAAAAATGAAGAGCCTGAAAAGATGTTCAAAAATATGACGAGGCTGAAAAGTTTTGAAAAATATGAAGAGCTTAAAAAAGTGTAAAAAATATAAAGAGCTTCAAAATGTGTGAAAAATATGAAGAGCTTCAAACGGTGTCAAAAATAAGAGGAGCATGAAACGGTCTGAAAAATAGGAGTAGCATGAAGCAGTATTGAAAAGCATGCAGAGCCTTAAAAGGTGTGAAAAATATGAAGAGCTTCAAAAGGTGTCAAAAATATGAGAAGCATGAAACTATCTCCAAAAATTAAGGAGCAAGAAGTGGTGTTCAAAAACATGAAGATCCTGAAAAGGTGTGAAAAATATCAAGAGCTTCAAAAGTTGTCACAAATAGGAGGAGCATGAAACGGTGTTCAAAAACATGAAGAGCCTGAAAAGGTGTGAAAAATATGAAGAGCTTCAAAAGCTGTCAAAAATTAGAGGAGCAAGAAACGGTCTGAAAAATAGGAGGATCATGAAGTGGTGTTGAAAAACATGAAGAGCCTGAAAAAGTGTGAAATATATGAAAATCTCCAAATGGTGTCAAAAATATGAGGAGCATGAAACGGTCTGAAAAATAGGAGGAGCATGAATCGATGTTGAAAAAAATGAAGAGCCTGAAAAGGTGTGAAAAATATGAAGAGCTTCAAAAGGTGTCAAAAATATCAGTAGCATGAATGGGTCTGAAAGATAGGAGGAGCATGAAATGGTATTGAAAAACATGAACAGCCTGAAAAGATGTGAAAAATATGAAGAGCTTCAAAAGGTGTCAAAAATATGAGGATCATGAAACGGTCTGAAATATAGGAGGAGTATGAAACGGTGTTGAAAAACATAAAGAGCATGAAAAGGTGTGAAAAATATGAAGAGCTTCAAAAGGTTTCAAAATTATTAGTCGCATGAAACGGGTAAAAAAAATAGGAGGAGCATGAGACGGTGTTGAAAAACATGAAGATCCTGAAAAGGTGTGAAATATATGAAGAGCTTCAAAAGGTTTCAAAAAAAGGAGGAGCATGAGACGGTGTTGAAAAACATGAAGAGCATGAAAAGGTGTGAAATATATCAAGAGTTCAAAAGGTGTCAAAAATATGAGGAGCATGAAACGGTGTTCAAAAACATGAAAAGCCTGAAAAGGTGAAAAATATGAAGATCTTCAAAAGGTGTCAAATATATGAGGAGCATGGAACGGTCTGAAAAAAAGTAGGAGCATGAGATGGTGTTGAAAAACATGAAGAACCTGAAAAGGTTGGAAAAACATGAAGAGCTTTCAAGGTGTCAAAAATATGAGGAGCATGAAACGGTCTGAAAAATAGGAGGAGCATGAAACGGTCTAAAAAATAGGAGGAACATGAGACGGCGTTGAAAATCAGGAAGAGCATGAAAGGGTGTGAAAAACATGAAGAGCTGCAAAAGGTGTCAAAAATATGAGGAGCATGAAACGGTCAAAAAATAGGAGGAACATGAGACGGCATTGAAAATCAGGAAGAGCATGAAAAGGTGTGAAAAATATGAGGTGTTTTAAAAGGTGTCAAAAATATGAGGAGCATGAAACGGTCTGAAATATAGGAGGAGCATGAAACATTCTGAAAAAAAGTAATAGTATGAAACTGTGTTGAAAAACATGAAGAGCTTCAAAAGGTGTGAAATACATGAGGAGCATGAAACTGTCTGAAAAGTAGGAGGAGCATGAAGCGTTGTTCAAAAACATGAAGAGCCTAAAAAGGCGTGAAAAATATGAAGAGCTTCAAAAGTTGTCAAAAATATTAGGAGCATGAAACGGTCTGAAAAATAGGAGGAGCATGAAGCGGTGTTGAAAAACATGAAGAGCCTGAAAAGGTGGGAAAAATATGAAGAGCTTCAAATCGTCTCAAAAATATCAGTAGCATGAAAGGTTCTGAAAAATAGGAGCAGCAGGAAACGGTGTTGAAAAACATGGAAAGCGTGAAAATGTGTGAAATATATGAAGAGCTTCAAAATGTGTCAAAAATATGAGGAGCATGAAACGGTCTGAAAAAGGAGGAGCATGAAGAGGTGTTCAAAAACATGAAGATCATGACAATGTGTGAAACATATGAAGAGTTTCAAAATGTGTCAAAAATATGAGGAGCATGAAACGGTCTGAAAAATAGAGGGAACATGAAGCGGTGTTGAAATACTTGAAGAGCCTGAAAAGGTGTGAAAAATATGAAGAGCCTGAAAAGAGTGAAATATATTAAGAGCTTCAAAACTGTCAAAAATATGAGGAGCATGAAATGATCTGAAAAATTGGTGGGTCATGAAGCGGTGTTGAAAAACTTGAAGAGCCTGAAAAGGTGTTAAAAATATTAGGAGCATGAAACGGTCTTAAAAATAGGTGGAGCATGAAGCGGTGTGAAAAACATGAAGAGCCTGAAAAGGTGTGAAATATATGAAGAGCTTCAAAAGGTGTTAAAATTTGAGGAGCATGATACGGTCTGAAAGATAGGAGGAGCATGAAGCGGTGTTGAAAAACATGAAGAGCCTGAAAAGGTGTTAAAAATATTAGGAGCATGAAACGGTTTGAAAAATAGGAGGAGCAAGAAGCAGTGTTGAAAAACATGAAGAGCCTGAAAAGGTTTGAAAAACATGAAGAGTCTGAAAAGGTGTGATATATATGAAGAGCTTCAAAAGGTGTCAAAAATGTTAGGAGCATGAAGTGGTGTTGAAAAACATGAAGAGCCTGAAAAGGTATGAAATATATGAAGAGCTTCAAAATGTATCAAAAATATGAGGAGCATGAAACGGACTGAAAAATTGGAGGAGCATGAAGCGGTGTTGAAAAACATGAAGAGCCTGAAAAGGTGTGAAATATATGAAGAGCTTCAAAAGGTGTCAAAAATATGAGGAGCATGAAAAGGTCTGAAAATTTGGAGGAGCATGAAGCGGTCTTGAAAGACATGAATACCCTGACATGGTGTCAAAAATATGAAGAGCTTCAAAAGATGTCAAAAATATGAGGAGCATGAAACAGTCTGAAAAACTGGAGGACCATGAATCGGTCTTGAAAGACATTAATTCCCTGAAAAAGTGTGAAAAACATGAAGAGCTTCAAAAGGTGTCAAAAATATGAGGAGCCTGAAACGGTCTGAAAAATAATAGGATGATGAAGCTGTGTTGAAAAATATGAAGAGCCTGAAAAGGTGTGAAAAATATGAAGAGCTTCAAAAGGTGTAAAAATATGAGGAGCATGAAACGGTCTGAAAAAAAGGAGGAGCATGAAACGGTGTGCCAAAACATGAAGAGCCTGAAAAGGTGTGAAAAATATGAAGAGCTTCAAAAAGTGTCAAAAATAGGAGAAGCATGAAAAAGTCTGAAAAATAGGAGGAACCTGAAACGGTGTTGAAAAACATGAACAGCCTGAAGAGGTGTGAAAAATATGAAGAGCTTCAAAAGGTGTCAACAAAATGAGGAGCATGACAGTCTGAAAAATAGGAGGAGCATGAAGCGGTGTTGAAAAACATGAAGAGCCTGAAAAGGTGTCAAAAATATTAGGAGCATCAAACGGTCTTAAAAATAGGTGGAGCATGAAGCGGTTGTGAAAAACATGAAGAGCCTGAAAAGGTGTGAAATATAGGAAGAGCTTCAAAACGTGTAAAAAATATGAGGAGCATGAAACGGTATTCAAAAACATGAAGAGCCTGAAAAGATGTGAAAAATATGAAGAGCTACAAAAGGTGTCAAAAAGATGAGGGGCATGAAACGGTCTGAAAAATAGGAGGAGCATCAAATGGTGTTGAAGAACATGAAGAGCCTGAAAAGAGTGAAATATATGAAGAGCTTCAAAAGGTGTCAAAAATATGAGGAACATGAAACGGTCTGAAAAATAGGAGGAGCATGTAGCGGGGTTGAAAAACATGAAGAGCCTGAAAAGTTGTGTAATATATGAAGAGCTTCAAAAGATGTGAAAAATATGAGGAGAATGATACGGGCTGAAAAGAAGGAGGAGCATGAAGCGGTGTTGAAAAACATGAACAGCCTGAAAAGGTGTGAAAAACAAGAAGAGCTTCAAAAGGTGTCAAAAATATGAGGAGCATGAAACGGCCAGAAAAATAGGAGGAGCATGAAGCGGTGTTCAAAAATATGAAGCGCCTGAAAAGTTGGGAAAAATATGAGGAGCAAGATACGGTCTGAAAAATAGGTGGAGCATGAAGCGTTGTTCACATGAAGAGCCTGAAAAGGTGTGAAAAATATGAAGAGCTTAAAAAAGTGTCAAAAATATGAGGAGCATGAAACGGTGTTGCAAAACATGAAGAGCCTGAAAAGAGTGAAATAAATGAAGAGCTTCAAAAGGTGTCAAAAATATGAGGAGCATGAAACGGTCTGAAAAATTGGAGGAGCATGAAGCGGTGTTCAAAAACATAAAGAGCCTGAAAAGGTGTTAAATATATTAAGAGCTTCAAAATGTATCAAATATATTAGGAGCAGAAACGGTCTGAAAAACAGGAGGAGCATGAAGCGGTGTTGAAAAATATGGAGAGTCTGAAAAGGTGTGAAAAATATGAAGAGCTTCAAAAAGTGTCAAAAATGTGAGGAGCATGAAACGGTCTGAAAAATAGGAGAAGCATGAAGCGGTGTTGAAAAACATGAAGAGCCTGAAAAGGTGTTAAAAACATGAAGAGTCTGAAAAGGTGTGAAATATATGAAGAGCTTCAAAAGGTTTGAAAAATATGAGGAGCATGATACAGTCTGAAAAATAGGAGGAGCAAGAAGCAGTGTTGAAAAACATGAAGAGCCTCAAAAGGTTTGAAAAACATGAAGAGCCTGATACGGTGTGAAATACATGAAGAGCTTCAAAAGGTGTCAAAAATATGAGGATCATGAAACGGTCTGAAAAATCAGAGGAATATGAAGCGGTATTGAAAAACATGAAAAGCCTGAAAAAGTGTGAAAAAAATTAGGAGCATTAAACGGTCTGAAAAAGAGGTGGAGCATGAAGCACTGTTGAAAAACATGAAGAGCCTGAAAAGGTGTGAAATATATGAAGAGCTTCAAAAGGTGTCAAAAAATTTAGGAGCATGAAACGCTCTGAAACATAGGAGGAGCATGAAGCGGTGTTGAAAAGCATGAAGAGCCTGATACGGTGTGAAATATATGAAGAGCTGCAAAAGCTGTCAAAAATATGAGGAGCATGAAACGGTCTGAAAAATTGGAGGAGCATGAAGCGGTCTTGAAAGACATGAAGACCCTGAAAAGGTGTGAAAAATATGAAGAGTTCAAAAGGTGTGAAAAATATGAGGAGAATGAAACGGTCTGAAAAATAGAAGTAGCATGATGCGGTGTTGAAAAACATGAAGAGACTGAAAATTTGTGAAATATATGAAGAGCTTCAAAAGGTGTTAAAAATATGAGGAGCATGAAACGATCTGAAAAATAGGAGCAGCTTGAAGCGGTGTTGAAAAACATGAACAACCTGAAAAGGTGTGAAAAATATGAGGAGCAGGAAACGATCTGAAAGATAGGAGGAGCATGAAGTGGTGATGAAAAACATGAAGCGCCTGTAAATGTGTGAAGTATATGAAGAGCTTCAAAAGGTGTGAAAAATATGAGGAGCATGAAACGGCATGAAAAATAGCAGGAGCATGAAGCTGAGTTGAAAAACATGAGGGGCCAGAAAATGTGTGAAAAATATGAAGAGCTTCAAAAGGTGTCAAAAATATGAGGAGAATGAAACAGTCTGAAAAATAGAATGAGAAAGAAACTGTTTTGAAAAAGATGAAGCGCATGAAAAGCTGTGGAAAATATGAAGAGCTTCAAAAGTTGTCAAAAATATGAGAAGCATGTAACGGTCTGAAAAATAGGAAAAGCATGAAATGTTGTTTAAAAATATGAAGAGCCTGAAAAGGTGTGAAATATATGAAGAGCTTCAAAAGTTGTCAAAAATATGAAGAGCATGAAACGGTCTCAAAAATAGGAGGAGCATGAAGCGGTGTTGAAAAAAAGAATAGCCTGAAAAGGTGTGAAAAATATGAAGAGCTTCAAAAGGTGTCAAAAATATGAGGAGAATGAAACAGTCTGAAAAATAGAATGAGAAAGAAACTGTTTTGAAAAAGATGAAGCGCATGAAAAGCTGTGGAAAATATGAAGAGCTTCAAAAGTTGTCAAAAATATGAGAAGCATGTAACGGTCTGAAAAATAGGAAAAGCATGAAATGTTGTTTAAAAATATGAAGAGCCTGAAAAGGTGTGAAATATATGAAGAGCTTCAAAAGTTGTCAAAAATATGAAGAGCATGAAACGGTCTCAAAAATAGGAGGAGCATGAAGCGGTGTTGAAAAAAAGAATAGCCTGAAAAGGTGTGAAAAATATGAAGAGCTTCAAAAGTTGTCAAAAATATGAGGAGTATATAACGGTCTGAAAATAGGAGGAGCACGAAGCGGTGTTGAAAAACTTGAAGAGACTGAAAAGGTGTGAAAAATTTGAAGAGACTCAAAAAGTGTCAAAAATATGAGGAGCATGAAACGGTGTTGAAAAACATGAAGAGCCTGAAAAGAGTGAAATAAATGAAGAGCTTCAAAAGGTGTCAAAAATATGAGGAGCATGAAACGGTCTGAAAAATAGGTGGAGCATGAAGCGGTGATGAAAAATATGAAGAGCCTGAAAAAGTGTGAAATACATGAAGAGCTTCAAAAGGTGTCAAAAATATGAGGTGCATGAAACGGTCTGAAAAATAGGAGGAGAATGAAACGGTGTTGAAAAACATGAAGCCTGAAAAGGTGTGAAAAATATTAGGAGCAAGAAACGGTCTGAAAAATAGGTGGAGCATGAGGCGGTGTTGAAAAACATGAAGAGCCTGAAAAGGTGTGAAAAATATGAGGAGCATGAAACGGTCTGAAAAATAGGAGGAGCATGAAACGGTGTTCAAAAACAAGAAGAGCCTGAAAAGGTGTGAAAAATATGAAGAGCTTCAAAAGTTGTCAAAAATATGAGGAGTATATAACGGTCTGAAAAATAGGAGGAGCACGAAGCGGTGTTGAAAAACTTGAAGAGCCTGAAAAGGTGTGAAAAATTTGAAGAGACTCAAAAAGTGTCAAAAATATGAGGAGCATGAAACGGTGTTGAAAAACATGAAGAGCCTGAAAAGAGTGAAATAAATGAAGAGCTTCAAAAGGTGTCAAAAATATGAGGAGCATGAAACGGTCTGAAAAGTAGGTGGAGCATGAAGCGGTGATGAAAAATATGAAGAGCCTGAAAAAGTGTGAAATACATGAAGAGCTTCAAAAGGTGTCAAAAATATGAGGTGCATGAAACGGTCTGAAAAATAGGAGGAGAATGAAACGGTGTTGAAAAACATGAAGCCTGAAAAGGTGTGAAAAATATTAGGAGCAAGAAACGGTCTGAAAAATAGGTGGAGCATGAGGCGGTGTTGAAAAACATGAAGAGCCTGAAAAGGTGTGAAAAATATGAGGAGCATGAAACGGTCTGAAAAATAGGAGGAGCATGAAACGGTGTTCAAAAACAAGAAGAGCCTGAAAAGGTGTGAAAAATATGAAGAGCTTCAAAACGTGTCAAAATTATGAGGAGCAATAAACGATCTGAAAATATTGTAGGAGCGTGAAGTGGTGTTGAAAAACATGAAGAGCCTGACAAGTTGTGAAAAAAATGAAAAGCTTCAAAAGGTGTGAAAATTATGAGGAGCAGGAAACGGGCTGAAAAATAGGTGGAGCATGAAGTGGTGTTGAAAAACATGAAGCACCGGAAAATGTGTGAAATATATGAAGAGCTTCAAAAGATTTCAAAAATATGAGGAGCATGAAACGGTCTGAAAAATAGGAGGAGCATGAAGCGGTGTTGCAAAGAAGAAGAGCCTGAAAAGGTGTGAAAATAATGAAGAGTTTCAAAAGGTGTCAAAAATATGAGGAGAATGAAAAGGTCTCAAAAATAGGAGGAGCATGAAGCGGTGTTGAAAAACATGAAGAGCATGAAAAGGTGTGCAAAATATGGAGAGCTTCAAAATGTGTTAAAAATATGTGGAGCAGGAAACGGTCTGAAAATAGGAGGAGCATAAAGCGGTGTTGAAAAACATGAAGCGAATGAAAATGTGTGAAAAATATGAAAAGCTTCAAAAGGTGTCAAATATATGAAGAGCATGAAACCTTCTGAAAAATTGGAGGAGCATGAAGCTGTGTTGAAAAACATGAAGAGCCTGAAAAGGTGTGAAAAATATGAAGAGCTTCAAAAGGTGTGAAAAATATGCAGAGCATGAAACGGTCTGAAATATAGATGGAGCATGAAGCGGTGTTGGAAAATATGAAGACCCTGAAAAAGTGTGAAATATATGAAGAGCTTTAAAAGGTGTGAAAAATATGAGGAGCATGAAACGGTCTGAAAAATTGGAGGAGCATGAAGCTTTTTTGAAAAACATGAAGAGCCTGAAAAGGTGTGAAAAATATGAAGAGCTTCAGAAGGTGTCAAATTTATGAGGAGCATGAAACGGTCTGAAAAGTAGGAGGAGCAAGAAGTGGTGTTGAAAAACCTGAAGAGCCTGAAAAGGTGTGAAATATATGAAGAGCTTCAAAACGCGTGTAATATATAAGGAACATAAATCGCTCTGAAAAATAGGAGGAGCATGAAGCGGTGTTGAAAAACATGAAGAGCCTGAAAAGTTGTGAAATATATGAAGAGCTTCAAAACGCGTGAAATATATGAGGAACATAAAACGCTCTGAAAAATAGGAGGAGCATGAAGCGGTGTTGAAAAACATGAAGAGCCTGAAAAGGTGTGAAATATATGAAGAGCTTCAAAACGGGTGAAATATATGAGGAACATAAAACGCTCTGAAAAATAGGAGGAGCATGAAGCTGTGTTGAAAAACATGAAGAGCCTGAAAAGGTGTGAAATATATGAAGAGCTTCAAAACGCGTGAAATATATGAGGAACATAAAACGCTCTGAAAAATAGGAGGAGCATGAAACGGTGTAGAAAAACATGAAGAGCATGAAAAGGTGTGAAAAATAGGAAGAGCTTTAAAAAGTGTCAAAAATATGAGGAGCATGAAACGGTCTGAGAAACAGAAGGAGCATGAAGTGGTATTGAAAAACATGAAGAGCCTGAAAAGGGGAGAAAAATATGAAGAGCTTCAAATGTGTCAAACTTTTGAGGAGCATGATACGGTCTCAAAAATAGGAGGAGCATGAAGCGTTGTTCAAAAACATGAAGAGCCTGAAAAGGTGTGAAAAATATGAAAAGCTTCAAAAGGTGTCAAAAAAACGAGGAGCATGAAATGGTCTTAAAAATAGGAGGAGCATGAAGCGGAGTTGAAAAACATGAAGAGCCTGAAAAGGTGTGAAAAATATGAAGAGCTTACAAAGGTGTCAAAAATATTAGGAGCATGTAACGGTCTGAAAAATAGGAGGAGCATGAAACGGTGTTCAAAAATAAGAAAAGCCTGAAAAGGTGTGAAAAATATGAAGAGGTTCAAAAGGTGTGAAAATATGAGGAGCATGAAACGGTCTGAAAATTGGGAGGAGCATGAAGCTTTGTTGAAAAACATGAAGAGCCTGAAAAGATGTGAAAAATATGAAGAGCTTCAAAAGGTGTGAAAAATATGCAGAGCATGAAACGGTCTGAAATATAGATGGAGCATGAAGCGGTGGTTGAAAATATGAAGACCCTGAAAAAGTGTGAAATATATGAAGAGCTTCAAAAGGTGTGAAAAATATGAGGAGCATGTAACGGTCTGAAAAATAGGAGGAGCATCAAATGGTGTTGAAAAACATGAAGAGCCTGAAACGGTGTGAAATATATGAAGAGCTTCAAAAGGTGTCAAAAATATGAGGAGCATGAAACGGTCTGATAAATAGGAGGAGCATGAAGCGGTGTTGAAAAACATGAAGAGCGTGAAAAGGTGTGAAATATATGAAGAGCTTCAAAAGGTGTCAAAATTATGAGGAGCATGAAACAGTCTGAAAAACAGGAGGAGCATGAAACGGTGTTCAAAAACATGAAGAGCCTGAAAAGGTGTGAAAAATATGAAGAGCTTCAAAAGGTGTGAAAAATATGAGGAGCATGAAACGGTCTGAAAAATAGGAGGAGCATGAAGCTTTGTTGAAAAACATGAAGAGCCTGAAAATGTGTGAAAAATATGAAGAGCTTCAAAAGGTGTCAAAAATCTGAGGAGCATGAAACGGTCTGAAAAATAGGAGGAATATGAAGCGGTGTTGAAAAACATGAAAAGCCTGAAAAGTTGTGAAATATATAAAGAGCTTCAAAAGGTGTCAAAAATATGAGGAGCATGAAACGTTCTGAAAAATACGAGGAGAATAAAGCAGTGTTGAAATACATGAAGAGCCTGAAAAGCTGTGAAATATATGTAGAGCTTCAAAACGTGTCAAAATTATGAGGAGCATTAAATGATCTGAAAAATTGTAGGAGCTTGAAGTGGTGTTGAAAAACATGAAGAGCCTGACAAGTTGTGAAAAAAATGAAGAGCTTCAAAAGGTGTGAAAATTATGTGGAGCAGGAAACGTGCTGAAAAATAGGTGGAGCATGAAGTGGTGTTCAAAAACATGAAGAGCCTGAAAAGGTGTGAAAAATGTGAAGAGCTTCAAAAGTTGTGAAAAATATGAGGAGCATGAAACGGTCTGAAAAATAGGAGGAGCATGAAATGGTGTTCAAAAACATGAAGAGCCTGAAAAGGTGTGAAAAATGTGAAGAGCTTCAAAAGGTGTCAAAAATATGAGGAGCATGAAACACTCTCAAAAATAGGAGGAGCATGAAGCGGTGTTCAAAAACTTGGAGAGCCTGAAAACGTGTGAAAAATATGAAGAGCTTCAAAAGGTGTCAATAATAGGAGGTGCATGAAACAGTGAAAAATAGGAGGAGCATGAAACGGTCTGAAAAATAGAAGGAGCATGAAGCGGTGTTGAAAAACATGAAGAGCCTGAGAAGGTTTGACAAATATGAAGAGCTTCAATAGGTGTCAAAAATAGGAGGAGCATGAAACGGTGTGAAAAATAGGAGCAGCATGAAGCGGTGTAAAAAACATGAAGAGCCTGAAAAGGTGTGAAAGATATGAAGACCTTCAAAAGGTGTCAAAAATATGAGGAGCATGAAACGGTCTGAAAAATAGGAGCAGCATGAAGCGGTGTATTAAACATGAAGAGCCTGAAAACGTGTGAAAAATATGAAGAGCTTCAAAAGGTGTCAAAAATAGGAGGAGCATGAAACGGTGTGAAAAATAGGAGCAGCATGAAGCGGTGTAAAAAACATGAAGAGCCTGAAAAGGTGTGAAAGATATGAAGACCTTCAAAAGGTGTCAAAAATATGAGGAGCATGAAACGGTCTGAAAAATAGGAGCAGCATGAAGCGGTGTATTAAACATGCAGAGCCTGAAAAGGTGTGAAAAATATGAAGAGCTTCAAAAGGTGTGAAAAAAATGAAGAGCTTCAAAATGAGTCAAAAATATGAGGAGCATGAAAAGATCTGAAAAATAGGAGCAGCATGAAACGGTGTTCAAAGACATGAAGAGCCTGAAAAGGTGTGAAAAATATGGAGAGCTTCAAATGGTGTGAAATACATGAGGAGCATGAAATGGGCTGAAAATAGGAGAAGCATGGAGTTGTGTGGAAAAACATGAAGAGCCTGAAAAGGTGTGAAAAATATGAGGAGCTTGAAAAGGTGTCAAAAATATAAGGAGCATGAAACGGTCTGAAAAATAGGAGGAGCAAGAAGCGGTGTTGAAAAAATTAAGAGCCTGAAAACGTTTGAAAAATATGAAATGCTTCAAAAGGTGTGGAAAATATGAAGAGCTTCAAAATGTGTCAAAAGCGAGATGAGTATGAAATGGTCTGAAAAATAGGAGGAGCATGAAGTGGTGTTGAAAAACATGAGGAGCCTGAAATTGTGTGAAATATATGAAGAGCTTCAAAATGTGTCAGAAATGAGAGAAGCATGAAACGGTCTGAAAAATAGGATGAGCAAGAAGGGGTGTTGAAAAACATGAAGAGCCTGAAAACGTTTGAGAAATATGAAGAGCTTCATAAGGTGTGAAAAATATGAAGAGCTTCAAAAGTTGTTAAAAATGAGATGAGCATGACACAGTTTGAAAAATAGGAGGAGCATGAAACCGTGTTCAAAAACATGAAGAGCCTAAATAAGTTGAAAAATATGAAGAGCTTCAAAATTTGTGAAAAAAAGGGGAGCTTAAAAGGTCTGAAAAATAGGAGAAGCATGAAGTGGTGTTGAAAAACATGAAGAACCTGAAAACGTGTGAAATATATGAAGAGCTTCAAAAGGTGTCAAATATATGAGGAGCATGAAACGGTCTGAAAAATAGGAGGAACACATGTGGTGTTCAAAAACATGAAGAGCCTGAAAAGGTGTGAAAAATATGAAGAGTTTCAAAAGGTGTCAAAAATATGAGGAGCATGAATCGGTGTTGAAAAACATGAAGAGCCTGAAAATGTGTGAAAAATATGAAGAGCTTCAAAAGGTGTCAAAAATATGAGTAGCATGAAACGGTCTGAAAAATAGGAGAAGCATGAAGCGGTGTTGAAAAACATGAAGAACATGAAAAGGTGTGAAAAATATGAAGAGCTTCAAAAGGTGTCAAAATATGAGGAGCATGAACTGGTCTGAAAAATAGGAGGAGCATGAAGCGGTGTTCAAAAACATGAAGAGCATGAAAAGGTGTGAAAAATATGAAGAGCTTCAAAAGGTGACAAAAATATGAGGAGCATGAAACGGTCTGATCTATAGGAAGAGCATGAAGCGGTGTTGAAAAACATGAAGAGCCTGAAAAGGTGTGAAAAATATGAAGAGCTTCAAAAGGTGTCAAAAATATGAGGAGCATGATACTGTCTGAAAAATGGGAGGAGCATGAAGCGGTGTTGAAAAACATGAAGAGCCTGAAAACGTGTGAAAAACATGAAAAGCTTAAAAGTTGTGAGAAATATGAAGAGCTTCAAAAGGTGTCAAAAATGAGACGAGCATGAAATGGTCTGGAAAATAGGACGAGCATGAAGCGGTGTTGAAAAACATGGGGAGCCTGAAAAGGTGTGAAAAATATGAAGAGCTTTAAAAGGTGTGAAATACATGAGGAGCATGAAACGGTCTGAAAAATAGGAGGAGCATGAAACCGTGTTCAAAAACATGAAGAGCCTGAAAAGTTGTGAAAAATATGAAGAGCTTCAAACGGTTGGAAATACATGAGGAGCATGAAAAGGTGTTGAAAAACATGAAGAGCCTGAAAAGGTGGGTAAAATATGAAGAGCTTCAAAAGGTGTCAAATATATGAGGAGCATGAAACGGTCTGAAAAATAGGAGGAGCATTAAACGGTGTTCAAAAACATGAAGATCCTGAAATGGTGTGAAATATGAAGAGGTTCAAAAGGTGTCAAAAATAGGAGGAGCATGAAACAGTCTGAAAAATAGGAGGAGCATGAAGCGGTGTAAAAAACATGAAGACCCTGAAAAGGTGTGAAAAATATGAAGAGCTTCAAAAGGTGTCAAAAATAGGAGGAGCATGAAACGGTGTGAAAAATAGGAGCAGCATGAAGCGGTGTAAAAAACATGAAGAGCCTGAAAAGGTGTGAAAGATATGAAGACCTTCAAAAGGTGTCAAAAATATGAGGAGCATGAAACGGTCTGAAAAATAGGAGCAGCATGAAGCGTTGTAATAAACATGAAGAGCCTGAAAAGGTGTGAAAAATATGAAGAGCTTCAAAAGGTGTGAAAAAAATGAAGAGCTTCAAAATGAGTCAAAAATATGAGGAGCATGAAAAGATCTGAAAAATAGGAGCAGCATGAAATGGTGTTCAAAGACATGAAGAGCCTGAAAAGGTGTGAAAAATATGGAGAGCTTCAAAAGGTGTCAAAAATATGAGGAGCATGAAACGGTTGGAAAAATAGGAGGAGCATGAAGCGGTGCTGAAAAACATAAAGAGCCTGAAAAGCTGTGAGAAATATGAAGAGCTTCAAAAGGTGTCAAAAATATGAGGAGCATGAAACGGTCGAAAAATACGAGGAGCATGAACTGGTGTTGAAAAACATGAAGAGCCTGAAAAGTGTGAAAAATACGAAGAGCTTCAAAAGGTGTCAAAAATATGAGGAGCATGAAACGGTTAGAAAAATAGGAAGATCATGAAGCGGTGTTGAAAAACATGAAGAGCCTGAAAAGGTGTGAAAAATATGAAGCGCTTCAAAAGGTGTGAAAAATATGAAGAGCTTCAAATGGTGTGAAAAAGTATGAGGAGCATGAAACGATCTGAAATATAGGAGGAGCATGAACCGGTGTTCAAAAACATGAAGAGCATGAAAAGGTGTGAAAAATATGAAGAGCTTCAAAAGGTGTTAAAAATATGAGGAGCATGGAATCATCTGAAAAATAGGAGGAGCATGAAGCGGTGTTCAAAAACATGAAGAGCCTGAAAAGGTGTGAAAAATACGAAGAGCTTCAAAATGTGTCAAAAATCTGAGGAGTATGTAACGGTCTGAAAAATAGGAAGAGCATGAATTGGTGTTCAAAAACATGAAGAGCCTGAAAAGGTGTGAAAAATATGAAGAGCTTCAAAAGGTGTGAAAAATATGAGGTGCATGTAATGGTCTGAAAAATAGGAGGAGCATGAAGCTGTGTTGAAAAACATGAAGAGCCTGAAAACGTGTGAAAAATATGAAGAGCTTCAAAAGGTGTGAAAAATATGAAGAGCTTCAAAAGGTGTCAAAAATGAGATGAGCATGAAATGGTCTGAAAAATAGGAGGAGCATGAAGTGGTGTTGAAAAAAATGAAGAGCCTGAAAAGGTGTGATCTATATGAAGAGCCTCAAAAGGTGTCAAAAATATGAGGAGATTGATACGGTTTGAAAAATAGGAGGAGCATGAAGTGGTGTTGAAAATCATGAAGAGCCTGAATAGCTGTGAGAAATATGAAGAGCTTCAAAAGTTGTCAAAAGTATGAGGAGCATGAAACGGTCTGAAAAATAGCAGGAGCATGAAGCGGTGTTGAAAAACATGAAGAGTCTGAAAACGTGTGAAAATTAGAAGAGCTTCAAAAATATGAAAAACATGAAGAGCTTCAAAAGGTGTCAAAAATATGAGGAGCATGAAACGGTCTGAAAAATAGGAGGATAATGAAGCGGTGTTGAAAAACCTCAAGAGCCTGAAAAGGTGTGAAAAATATGAAGAGCTTCAAAAAGTGTCAAAAATTAGATTAGCATGAATGGGTCTGAAAAATAGGAGGAGCCTGAAGTTTTGTTGAAAAACATGAAGAGCTTGAAAAAGTTGAAAAATATGAAGAGCTTCAAAAATATGAAAATTTTGAAGAGCTTCAAAAGGTGTGAATAATATGAAGAGCTTCTAAAGGTGTCAAGAATATGAGGAGCATGAAACGGCCTGAAAAATAGGCGAAAAATGAAGCGGTGTTGAAAAACATCAAGAGCCTGAAAAGCTGTGAGAAATATGAAGAGCTTCAAAAGGTGTCAAAAATATGAGGAGCATGAAACGGTCTGAAAAATACGAGGAGCATGAAGTGGTGTTGAAAAACATGAAGAGCCTGAAAAGTGTGAAAAATATGAAGAGCTTCAAAAGATGTCAAAAATATGAGGAGCATGATACGGTCTGAAAAATAGGAGGATCATAAAGCGTTGATGAAAAACATGAAGAGCCTGAAAAGGTGTGAAAAATATGAAGCGCTTCAAAAGGTGTGAAAAATATGAAGAACTTTAAATGCTGTGAAAAATATGAGGAGCATGAAACGGTCAGAAATATAGGAGGAACATGAACCGGTGTTCAAAAACATGAAGAGCCTGAAAAGGTTTGAAAAATATGAAGAGCTTCAAAAGGTGTCAAAAATATGAGGAGCATGGAATCGTCTGAAAAATAGGAGGAGCATGAAGCGGTGTTGAAAAACATGAAGAGCCTGAAAAGGTGTGAAAAATATGAAGAGCTTCAAAAGGTGTGAAATATATGAGGAGCATGAAACGGTCTGAAAAATAGGAGGAGCATGAAGCGGTGTTTAAAAACATGAAGAGCCTGAAAAGTAGTGAAAAATATGAAGAGCTTCAAAAGGTGTCAAAAATATGAGGAGCATGAAACGGTCTGAAAAATACGAGGAGCATGAAGCGGTGTTGAAAAACATGAAGAGCCTGAAAAGGTGTGAAAATTACGAAGAGCTTCAAAAGGTGTCAAAAATATGAGGAGCATGAAACGGTCTTAAAAATAGGAGAAGGATGAAGCGGTGTTCAAAAACTTGAAAAGGATGAAAAGGTGTGAAAAATATGAAGAGCTTCAAAAGGTGTCAAAAATATGAGGAGCATGAAACGGTCTGAAAAATAAGAGGAGCATGAAGTGGAGTTTAAAAAAAAGAAGAGCCTGAAAAGGTGTGAAAAATATGAAAATCTTCAAAATCTGTCAAAAATAAGAGGAGCATGAAACGGTCTGAAAAATAGGAGGATCATGAAGCGGTTTTCAAAAACATGAAAAGCCTGAAAAGGTGTGAAAATATGAAGTGCTTCAAAAAGTGTCAAAAATATGAGGAGCATGAAACGGTCTGAAAAAAAGGAGGAGCATGAAGTGGTGTGGAAATATATGAAGAGACTGAAAAGGTGTGAAAAATATGAAGAGCTTCAAAAGGTGTGAAATACATGAGGAGCATGAAACTCTCTGACAAATAGGAGGAGCATGAAGCTGTGTTAAAAACATGAAGAGCCTGAAAAGGTGTGAAAAATATGAAGAGCTTTAAAAGCTGTGAAAAATATGAGGAGCATGAAACCGTCTGAAAAACAGAAGCAGCATGAAACGGTGTTGAAAAACATGAAGAGCCTGCAAACGTGTGAAAAATATGAAGAGCTTCAAAAGGTGTGAAATATATGAAAAGCTTCAAAAGGTGTCAAAAATGAGATGAGCATGAAACGGTCTGAAAAATAGGAGGAGCATGAAACGGTGATCAGAAACATGAAGAGTTTGAAAAGGTGTGAAAAATATGAAGAGCTTCATAGGCATGAAATTCATGAGGATCATGAAACGGTCTGAAAAATAGGAGAAGCATGAAGTGGAAAACATGAAGAGCCTGAAAAGTTGTGAAAAATATGAAGAGCTTCAAAAGGTGTGAAATACATGAAGAGCATGACTCTCTGACAAATAGGAGGAGCATGTAGTGGTGTTCAAAAACATGAAGAGTCTGAAAAGGTGTGAAAAATATGAAGAGCTTCAAAAAGTGTCAAAAATATGAGGAGCATGAAACGGTCTGAAAAATTGGAGGAGCATGAAGCGGTCTTGAAAAACATGAAGAGCCTGAAAACGTGTGAAAAATATGAAGCGCTTCAAAAGGTGTAAAAAATATGGGGAGCATGAAACGGTCTGCAAAAAAGGAGGAGCATGAAGTGGTGTTGAAAAACTTGAACAGCCAGAAAATGCGTGAAAAATATGAAAAGCTTCAAAAGGTGGTAAAAATATGCGGAGCATGAAACGGTCTGAAAAATAGGAGGAGCATGAAAAGATGTTCAAATACATGAAGAGCCTGAAAATGTGCGAATAAAATGAAGAGCTTCAAAAGGTGTGAAAAACATGAGGAGCATGAACCTGTCTAAAAAATAGGAGGAGCATGAAGCGGTGTTGAAAAACATGAAGAGCCTGAAAACGTGTAAAAAATATGAAGAGCTTCAAAAGATGTGAAAAATATGAAGAGCTTCAAATGGTGTGTAATACATGAGGAGCTTGAAACTCTCTGAAAAATAGGAGGAGCATGAAGCGGTGTTCAAAAACATGAAGAGCCTGAAATGTTGTGAAAAATATGAAAAGCTTCAAAAGTTGTCAAAAATGAGATGAGCTTGAAACGGTCTGAAAAATAGGAAGAGCATGAAGCGGTGTTGAAAAACATGAAGAGCTGAAAACGTGTGAATTATATGAAGAGGTTTAAAAGGTGTCAAAAATATGAGGAGCAAAAAACGGTCTGAAAACAAGGAGAAGCATGAAGCGTATTCAAATATATGAAAAGCCTGAAAAGGTGTGAAAAATATGAAGAGCTTCAAAACGTGTCAAAATTAAGAGGAGCATGAAACGGTCTGAAAAATAGGAGGAGCATGAAGCGGTGTTCAAAAACATGAAGAGCCTGAAAAGGTGTGAAAAATATAAAGAGCTTCAAAAGGTGTCAAAATTAAGAGGAGCATGAAACGGTCTGAAAAATAGGAGGAGCATGAAGCGGTGTTCAAAAACATAAAGAGCCTGAAAAGGTGTGAAAAATATGAAGAGCTTCAAAAGGTGTGAAAAATATGAACAGCTTCAAAAGGTGTCAAAAATGAGATGAGCATGAAGGGGTCTGAAAAATATGAGGAGCATGAAGTGGTGTTGAAAAACATGAAGAGCCTGAAAAGGTGTGAAAAATATGAAGAGCTTCAAAAGGTGTGAAAAATATGAGGAGCATGAAACGGTCTGAAAAATAGGAGGAGCATGAAACTGTGTTCAAAAACATGAAGAGCCTGAAAAGTTGTGAAAAATCTGAAGAGCTTCAAAAGGTGTCAAATATATGAGGAGCATGAAACTGTCTGAGATATAGGAGGAGCATGAAGCAGTGTTGAAAAACATGAAGACCCTGAAAAGTTGTGAAAAATATGTAGAGGTTCTAAAGGTGTCAAAAATATGAGGAGCATGAAACAGTCTTTAAAATAGGATGAGAATGAGATGGTTTTGAAAAAGATGAAGAGCATGAAAAGGTGTGAAAAACATGAAGAGCTTCAAAAGGTGTAAAAATTATGAGAGGCATGAAACGACTGAAAAATAGGAGGAGCATGATGCGGTGGTCAAAAACATGAAGAGCCTGAAAAGGTGTGAAAAATATAAAGAGCTTCAGAAGGTTTCAAAAATATTAGATGCATGAAACAGTATGAAACGTAGGATGAGCATGAAACTTTTTTGAAAAAGAGGAAGAGCATTAAAAGGTGTGAAAAATATGAAGAGCTTCAAAAGATGTTAAAAATATGAGGAGCATGAAACTTTCTGAAAAATTGGAGGAGCATGAAGCGGTGTTGAAAAACATGAAGAGCCTGAAAAGGTGTGAAATGTATGAAGAGCTTCAAAATTTGTCAAAAATATGAGGAGCATGAAACGATCTGAAAAATAGGAGAAGCATGAAGCGGTGTTGAAAAGCATGAAAAGCCTGAAAAGGTGGAAAAATATGAAGAGCTTCAAAAAGTGTCAACAATATGAGGAGCATGAAACGGTCTGAAAATTAGGAAGAGCATGAAACTGTGTTGATAAACATGAAGAGCCTGAAAAGGTGTGAAAAATATGAAGAGCTTCAAAAGGTCTCAAATATATGAGGAGCATGAAACAGTGTGAAAAATAGGATGAGCATGAAACGGTTTTAAAAAGACGAAGAGCCTAAAAGGTGTGACATATATGAAGAGCTTCAAAAGGTGTGAAATACATGAGGAGGTCGAAACGGTCTGAAAATAGTAGGAGCATGAAGCGGCGTTGAAAAACATGAAGAGCCTGAAAACGTGTGAAAAATATGAAGAGCTTCAAAAGGTGTGAAATATATGAAGAGCTACAAAAGGTGTCAAAAATATGAGGAGCATGAACCGGTCTGAAATATAGGAGGAGCATGAAGAGGTGTTGAAAAACATGAAGAGCCTGAAAAGGTGTGAAAAATATGAAGAGCTTCAAAAGGTGTCAAAAATATGAGGAGAATGAACCGGTCTGAAAAATAGGAGGAGCATGAAGTGGTGTTGAAAAACATGAAGTGCCTGAAATGTTGTGAAATATATGAAGAGTTTCAAAAGGTGTGAAAAATATGAGGAGCTTCAAAAGGTGTCAAAAATATGGGGAGGCTGAAACGGTCTGAAAAATAGGAGGAGCATGATACGGTGTTCAAAAATATGAAGAGCCTGAAAAGGTGTGAAAAACATGAATATCTTCAAAAGGGGTCAAAAATATGAGGAGCATGAAACGATCTGAAAAATAGGAGGAGCATGAAGTGGTGTTCAAAAACATGAAGAGCCTGAAAAGGTGTGAAAAACATGAAGAGCCTCAAAACGTGTCAAAAATATGAAGAGCATGAAACGGTCTGAAAAATAGGAGGAGCATGATACGGTGTTCAAAAATATGAAGAGCCTGAAAAGGTGTGAAAAACATGAATATCTTCAAAAGGGGTCAAAAATATGAGGAGCATGAAACGATCTGAAAAATAGGAGGAGCATGAAGTGGTGTTCAAAAACATGAAGAGCCTGAAAAGGTGTGAAAAACATGAAGAGCCTCAAAACGTGTCAAAAATATGAAGAGCATGAAACGGTCTGAAAAATAGGAGGAGCATGAAGCGGTGTTGACAAACATGAAGAGCCTGAAAACGTGTGAAAAATATGAAGAGCTTCAAAAGGTGTGAAATATATGAAGAGCTTCCAAAGGTGTCAAAAATGAGAAGAGCATGAAAAGGTCTGAAAAATAGGAGGAGCATGAAGTGGTCGTGAAAATCATGAAGTGCCTGAAAAGGTGTGAAATATATGAAGAGCTTCAAAAGTTGTTAAAAAATGAGGAGTTTCAAAAGGTGTCAAAAATATGAGGAGCATGAAACGGTCTGAAAAATAGGAGGAGCATGAAACGGTGTTCAAAAACATGAAGAGCCTGAAAAGGTGTGAAAAATATGAAGAGCTTGAAAAGGTGTGAAATACATGAGGAGCCTGAAGCGGTCTGAAAAATAGGAGGAGCATGAAACGGTGTTGAAAAACATGAAGAGCCTGAAAAGGTGTGAAAAATAGGAAGAGCTTCACAAGGTGTCAAATATATGAGGAGCATGAAACGGTCTGAAAAATAGGAGGAGCATGAAGCAGTCGTCAATAACATGAAGAACCTGAAAAGTTTTGTAAAATATGAAGAGCTTCCAAAGGCGTGAAAAATATGAGGAACATGAAACGGTCTGAAAAATAGGAGCAGCATGAAACAGTGTTGAAAGACATGAAGAGCTTCAAAAGTGTCAAAAATATGAGGAGCATGAAACGGTCTGAAAAATAAGAGGATCATGAAACGGTCTGAAAAATAGGAGCAGCATGAAACGGTGTTGAAAGACATGAAGAGCTTCAAAAGGTGTCAAAAATATGAGGAGAATGAAATGGTTTGAAAAATAGGAGAAGCAGGAAACGGTCTGAAAAATAGAGGCAGCATGGAATGGTGTGGAAAAATATGAAGAGCTTCAAAAGTTGTGAAAAAATGAGGAGGTTCAAAAGGCGTCAAAAATATGAGGAGCATGAAACGGTCTGAAAAATAGGAGGGGCTTGAAACGGTGTTCCAAAACATGAAGAGCCTGAAAAGATGTGAAAAATATGAACAGCTTCAAAAGCTGTGAAAAATATGAGGAGCATGAAACAGTTTGAAAAATAGGAGAAGCATGAAACAGAGTTGAAAACATGAAGAGCATGACAAGTGTGAAAAATATAAAGAGCATTAAAAGGTGTCAAAAATATGAGGAGAATGAAACGGTCTGAAAAAAAGGAGGAGCATGAAGCGGTGTTGAAAACATGAAAAGCCTGAAAACGTGTGAAAAATATGAAGAGCTTCAAAAGGTGTGCAAAATATGAAGAGATTCAAAGGGGTCCAAAATATGAGGAGCATGAAACGGTCTGAAAAATAGGAGGAGCATGACACGATGTTCAAAAACATGAAGAGCCTGAAAAGGTGTGAAAAATATGTGGAGCATGAAACGTTCTGAAGAATAGCAGGAGGATTGTAGCGTTGTTCAAAAACATGAAGAGCATGAAAAGGTGTGAATAATATGAAGAGCTTCAAAAGGTGTCAAAAATATGAGGAGCATG
Organism: Dama dama; assembly: GCF_033118175.1. Classification (NCBI taxonomy): domain Eukaryota; kingdom Metazoa; phylum Chordata; class Mammalia; order Artiodactyla; family Cervidae; genus Dama; species Dama dama. The sequence goes on along the minus strand of NW_026870920.1, from coordinate 4,660,764 downwards.
AAACGGTCTGAAAAATATGAGGAGCATGAAGTAGTGTTGAAAAACATGAAGAGCCTGAAAATGTTTGAAATATATGAAGCGCTTCAAAAGGTTTCAGAAGTGAGAGGAGCATGAAACTGTCTTAAAAATAGGAGGATAATGAAGCAGTGTTGAAAAACATGAAGAGCCTGAAAAGGTGTGTAAAATATGAAGAGCTTCAAAAGGTGTCAAAAATATGAGGAGATTGAAATGGTCTGAAAAATAGGAGGTGCATGAAACGATGTTCAAAAATATGAAGAGCCTGAAAAGGTGTGTAAAATATGAAGAGCTTTAAAAGGTGTCAAAAATATGAGGAGCATGAAACGGTCTGAAAAATAGGAGGAGCATGAAGTGGTGTTGAAAACATGAAGATACTGAAAAAGTGTGAAATATATGAAGAGCTTCAAAAAGTGTGAAAAATATGAGGAGCTTCAAAATGTGTCAAAAATATGAGGAGCATGAAACGGTCTTAAAAATAGGAGGAGCATGAAACGGTGTTGAAAAACATGAAGAGCCTGAAAAGGTGTGAAAAATATGAAGAGCTTCAAAATGTGTCAAAAATATGAAGAGTATGAAACGGTCTGAAAAATAGGAGGAGCTTGAAGCGGTGTTCAAAAACCTGAAGAGCCTGAAAAGGTGACAAAAATATGACGAGCATGAAACGGTCTGAAAAATAGGAATAACATGAAGCGGTGTTCAAAAACATTTAGAGACTGAAAACGTGTGAGAAATAAGAAGAGTTTCAAAAGGTGTGAAAAATATGAAGAGATTCAAAGGTGTCAAAAATATGAGGAGCATGAAACGATCTGAAAAAAAGGAGGAGCATTAAAGGGTGTTCAAAAACATGAAGAGCCTGAAAAGGTGTGAAAAATATGAAGAGCTTCACAAGGTGTGAAAAATACGAAGAGCTTCAAAAGGTGTCAAAAAAGAGATGAGCATGAAACGGTCTGAAAAATAGGAGGAGCATGAAACGGTGGTCAGAAACATGAAGAGGCTGAAATTGTGTCAAAAAATGAAGAGTTTCAAAAGGTGTGAAATACATGAGGAGCATGAAACGGTCTGAAAAATAGGAGGAGCATGAAGCGGTGTTCAAAAACCTGAGGAGCCTAAAAAGGTGTAAAAAATATGAAGAGGTTCAAAAGGTGTGAAAAATAGGAGGAGCATGAAGCGGTGTTCAAAAACATGAAAAGCCTGAAAAGGTGTGAAAAATATGAAGAGCTTCAAAAGGTGTCAAAAATATGAGGAGCATGAAACGGTCTGAAAAATAGGAGGAGAATGAAACGGTGTTCAAAAACATGAAGAGCCTGAAAAGGTGTGAAAAATATGAAGAGCTTCAAAAGGTGTCAAAAATAGGAGGAGCATGAAACGGTCTGAAAAATAGGAGCAGCATGAAGCGGTGTAAAAAACCTGAAGAGCCTGAAAACGTGTGAAAGATATGAAGACTTTCAAAAGGTGTCAAAAATATGAGGAGCATGAAACGGTCTGAAAAATAGGAGCAGCATGAAGCGGTGTAATAAACATGAAGAGCCTGAAAAGGTGTGAAAAATATGAAGAGCTTCAAAAGGTGTGAAAAAAATGAAGAGCTTCAAAACGTGTCAAAAATATGAGGACCATGAAACGGTCTGATAAATAGGAGGAGCAAGAAGCGGTGTTGAAAAACATTAAGAGCCTGAAACCGTTTGAAAAATATGAAGAGCTTCAAAAGGTGTGGAAAATATGAAGACCTTCAAAATGTGTCAAAAGCGAGATGAGTATGAAACGGTCTGAAAAATAGGAGGAACATGAAATGGTGTTGAAAAACATGAAGAGCCTGAAAATGTGTGAAAAATATGAAGAGCTTCAAAATGTGTCAAAAATATGAGGAGCATGAAACGGTCTGAAAAATAGGAGAAGCATGAAGCGGTGTTGAAAAACATGAAAAACATGAAAAGGTGTGAAAAATATGAAGAGCTTCAAAAGGTGTCAAAAATATGAGGAGCATGAACCGGTCTGAAAAATAGGAGGAGCATGAAGCGGTGTTCAAAAACATGAAGAGCCTGAAAAGGTGTGAAAAATATGAAGAGCTTCAAATGGTGTCAAAAATATGAGAAGCATGAAACGGTCTGAAAGATAGGAGAAGCATGAAACGGTGATCAGAAACATGAAGAGCCTGAAAAGTTGTGAAAAATATGAATAGCTTCAAAAGGTGTGAAATTCATGAGGAGCATGAAACCTTTCTGAAAAATAAGAGAAGCATGAAGTGGTGTGGAAAAACATGAAGAGCCTGAAAAGGTGTGAAAAATATGAAGAGCTTCAAAAGGTGTTAAAAATATGAAGAGCATGAAACGGTCTGAAAATTTGGAGGATCATGAGCGGTGTTCAAAAACATGAAGAGCCTGAAAAGGTGTGAAAAATATGAAGAGCTTCAAAAGGAGTGAAATATATTAGGAGCATGAAACTCTCTGAAAAATAGGAGGAGCATGAAATGATGTTCAAAAACATGAAGAGCCTGAAAAGGTGTTGAAAATACGAAGAGATTCAAAAGGTGTGGAATACATGAGGAGGATTAAACGGTCTGAAACATAGGAGGAGCATGAAGCGGTGTTGAAAAACATGAAGAGCCTGAAAAGGTGTGAAAAATATGAAGAGCTTCAAAATGTGTGAAATACATGAGGAGTATGAAACGGTCAGAAAAATAGCAGGAGCATGAAGCGGTGTTGAAAAACATGAAGAGTCTGAAAACGTGTGAAAAGTATGAAGAGCTTCAAAAATGTGAAGAATATGAAGAGGTTCAAAAGGTGTGAAAAATATGAAGAGCTTCAAAAGGTGTCAAAAAAGAGATGAGCATGAAAAGGTCTGAAAAATACAAGGAGCATGAAGCGGTGTTGAAAATCATGAAGAACCTGAAAAGGTATGAAAAATATGAAGAGCTTCATAAGGTGTGAAATATATGAAGAGCTTCAAAAGGTGTCAAAATGAGATGAGCATGAAACGATTTGAAAAATAGGAGGATCATGAATTGGTGTTGAAAAAAATGAAGAGCCTGAAAAGGTGTGAAATATCTGAAGAGGTACAAAATGTGTCAAATATATGAGGGGAATGAAACGGTCTGAAAAATAGGCGGAGCATGAAGCGGTGATCAAAAACATGAAGAGCCTGAAAAGGTGTGAAATATATGAAGAGCTTCTAAAGGTGTCAAAAATATGAGGAGCATGAAACGGCCTGAAAAATAGGCGGAGCATGAAGCGGTGTTGAAAAACATCAGGAGACTGAAAAGTGTGAAATATATGAAGAGCTTCAAAAGGTGTGAAAAATATGAGGAGCTTGAAACGATCTGAAAAAGAGGAGGAGCATGAAGCGGTGTTTAAAAACATGAAGAGCCGGAAAAGTAGTGAAAAATATGAAGAACTCAAAAGGTGTCAAAAATATGAGGAGTATGAAACGGTCTGAAAAATACGAGGAGCATGAAGCGGTGTTGAAAAACATGAAGAGCCTGAAAAGGTTGAAAAATATGAAGAGCTTCAAAAGGTGTGAAATACATGAGGAGCATGAAATGGTCTGAAAAATAGGAGGAGCATGAAGCGGTGTTGAAAAATATGAAGAGCCTGAAAAGGTGTGAAAATTATGAAGAGCTTCAAAAGGTGTCAAAACTATGAGGAGCATGAAACGGTCTTAAAAATAGGAGGAGGATGAAGTGGTGTTCAAAAAATTGAAGAGGATGAAAAGGTGTGAAAAATATGAAGAGCTTCAAAAGGTGTCAAAATGGGATGAGCATGAAACGATTTGAAAAAGAGGAGGATCATGAATTGGTGTTGAAAAAAATGAAGAGCCTGAAAAGGTGTGAAATATCTGAATAGGTACAAAATGTGTCAAATATATGAGGAGAATGAAACGGTCTGAAAAATAGGCGGAGCATGAAGCGGTGATCAAAAACATGAAGAGCCTGAAAAGGTGTGAAATATATGAAGAGCTTCTAAAGGTGTCAAAAATATGAGGAGCATGAAACGGCCTGAAAAATAGGCGGAGCATGAAGCGGTGTTGAAAAACATCAGGAGACTGAAAAGTGTGAAATATATGAAGAGCTTCAAAAGGTGTGAAAAATATGAGGAGCATGAAACGATCTGAAAAATAGGAGGAGCATGAAGCGGTGTTTAAAAACATGAAGAGCCTGAAAAGTAGTGAAAAATATGAAGAACTCAAAAGGTGTCAAAAATACGAGGAGTATGAAACGGTCTGAAAAATACGAGGAGCATGAAGCGGTGTTGAAAAACATGAAGAGCCTGAAAAGGTTGAAAAATATGAAGAGCTTCAAAAGGTGTGAAATACATGAGGAGCATGAAACGGTCTGAAAAATAGGAGGAGCATGAAGCGGTGTTGAAAAATATGAAGAGCCTGAAAAGGTGTGAAAATTATGAAGAGCTTCAAAAGGTGTCAAAAATATGAGGAGCATGAAACGGTCTTAAAAATAGGAGGAGGATGAAGTGGTGTTCAAAAACTTGAAGAGGATGAAAAGGTGTGAAAAATATGAAGAGCTTCAAAAGGTGTCAAAATGAGATGAGCATGAAACGATTTGAAAAAGAGGAGGATCATGAATTGGTGTTGAAAAAAATGAAGAGCCTGAAAAGGTGTGAAATATCTGAAGAGGTACAAAATGTGTCAAATATATGAGGAGAATGAAACGGTATGATAAATAGCAGGAGCATGAACCGGTGTTGAAAAACATGAAGAGTCTGAAATCGTGTGAAAAATATGAAGAGCTTCAAAAGATGTGAATAATATGCAAAGCTTCAAAAGATGTCAAAAATGAGATGAGCATGAAACAGTCCTAAAAATAAGAAGGGCATGAAATCGTGTTCAAAAATATGAAGAGCCTGAAAAGGTGTGAAAAATATGAAGAGCTTCAAAAGTTGTGAAAAATATGAGGAGCATGATACGGTCTGAAAAATAGGCGGAGCATGAAGCGGTGTTCAATAACATGAACAGCCTGAAAAGGTGTGGAAAATATGAAGCGATTCAAAAGGTGTGAAAAATATGAGGAGCATGATACCGTCTGAAAAATAGAAGGAGCATGAAGCGGTGTTCAATAACATGAAGAGCCTGAAAAGGTGTGGAAAATATGAAGAGCTTCAAATGGTGTGAAAAATATGAGGAGCATGAAACGGTCTGAAATATAGGAGGAGCATGAACCGGTGTTCAAAAACATGAAGAGTCTGAAAAGGTGTGAAAAATATGAAGAGTTTCAAAAGGTGTCTAAAATATGAGGAGCATGGAATCGTCTGAAAAATAGGAGGAGCATGAAGCGGTGTTGAAAAACATGAAGAGCCTGAAAAGGTGTGAAAAATATGAAGAGCTTCAAAAGGTGTGAAATACATGAGGAGCATGAAACGGTCTGAAAAATAGGAGGAGCATGAAGCGGTGTTGAAAAACATGAAGTGCCTGAAAAGGTGTGAAAAATATGAACAGCTTCAAAATGTGTGAAAAATATCAGGAGCATGAAACGGTGAAAAATAGGAGGAGCATGAAGCGGTGTTGAAAAACATGAACAGTCTGAAAAGGTGTGGAAAATATGTATAGCTTCAAAAGGTGTTAAATACATGAGGAGCATGAAACGGTCTGAAAAATAAGAGGAGCATGAAGCGGTGTTCAAAAACATGAAGAGCCTGAAAAGGTGTGAAAAATATGAAGAGCTTCAAAATGTGTGAAATACATGAGGAGCATGAAAAGGTCTGAAAAATAGGAGTAGCATGAAGTGGTGTTCAAAAACATGAAGAGCCTGAAAAGGTGTGAAAAATATGAAGAGACTCAATACGTGTCAAAAATATGAGGAGTATGAAACGGTCGGAAAAATAGCAGGAGCATGAAGCGGTGTTGAAAAACATGAAGAATCTGAAAACGTGTGAAAATTATGAAGAGTTTCAAAAATGTGAAAAATATGAAGAGCTTCAAAAGGTGTGAAAAATATGAAGAGCTTCAAAAGGTGTCAAAAAAGAGATGAGCATGAAAAAGTCTGAAAAATACGAGGAGCATGAAGCGGTGTTGAAAATCATGAAGAGCCTGAAAAGGTATGAAAAATATGAAGAGCTTCATAAGGTGTGAAATATATGAAGAGATTCAAAAGGTGTCAAAATGAGATGAGCATGAAGCGATTTGAAAATAGGAGGGGCATGAATTGGTGTTGAAAAAATCGAAGAGCCTGAAAAGATGTGAAATATCTGAAGAGCTTCAAAAGGTGTCAAAGATATGAGGAGAATGAAATGCTCTGAAATATAGGCGGAGCATGAAGCGGTGATCAAAAACATGAAGAGAATGAAAAGGTGTGAATAATATGAAGAGCTTCTAAAGGTGTGAAAATATGAGGAGCATGAAACGGCCTGAAAAATAGGCGGAGCATGAAGCGGTGTTGAAAAACATCAAGAGCCTGAAAAGTGTGAAAAATATGAAGAGCTTCAAAAGGTGTGAAAATATGAGGAGCATGAAACGTTCTGAAAAATTGGAGGAGCATGAAGCGGTGTTTAAAAACATGAAGAGCCAGAAAAGTTGTGAAAAATATGAAGAGCTTCAAAAGGTGTGAAAAATATGAGGTGCATGTAATGGTCTGAAAAATAGGAAGAGCATGAAGCGGTGTTGAAAAACATGAAGAGCCTGAAAACGTGTGAAAAATATGAAGAGCTTCAAAAGGTGTGAAAAATATGAAGAGCTTCAAAAGGTGTGAAAAATATGAAGAGCTTCAAAAGGTGTCAAAATGAGATGAGCATGAAACGGTCTGAAAAAAAGGAGGAGAATGAAGCGGTGTTGAAAAACATGAAGAGCCTGAAACCGTGTGAAAAATATGAAGAGCTTCAAAAGGTGTGAAAAATATGAAGAGCTTCAAATGGTGTCAAATATTAGATGAGCCTGAAACGGTCTGAAAAATAGGAGGAGCATGAAGTGGTGTTGAATAAAATGAAGAGCCTGAAGAGGTGTGAAAAATATGAAAAGCTTCAAAAGGTGTCAAAAATATGAGGAGCATGGAATGGTCTGAAAAATAGGAGGAGCATGAAGCGGTGTTGAAAAACATGAAGAGCCTGAAAAGGTGTGAAAAATATGAACAGCTTCAAAATGTGTGAAAAATATGAAGAGCTTCAAAACGTGTCAAAATGAGATGAGAAAGAAACGGTCTGAAAAACAGGAGGAGCATGAAGTGTTGTTGAAAAAATGAAGAGCCTGAAAAGCTGTGAGAAATATGAAGAGCTTCAAAAGGTGTGAAAAATATGAAGAGCTTCAAAAGGTGTCAAAAATATGAGGAAAATGAAACGGTCTGCAACATAGGAGGAGCATGAAATGGTGTTCAAAAACATGAAGAGCCTGAAAAGGTGTGAAAAATATGAAGTGATTCAAAAGGTGTGAAATACATGAGGAGGATTAAACGGTCTGAAACATAGGAGGAGCATGAAGCGGTGTTGAAAAACATGAAGAGCCTGAAAACGTGTGAAAAATATGAAGAGCTTCAAAATGTGTGAAAAATATGAAGAGCTTCAAAAGGTGTCAAAATGAGATGAGCATGAAACGGTCTGAAAAATAGAAGGAGAATGAAGCGATGTTGAAAAACATGAAGAGCCTGAAAACGTGTGAAAAATATGAAGAGCTTCAAAAGGTGTGAAAAATATGAAGAGCTTCAAATGGTGTCAAATATTAGATGAGCCTGAAACGGTCTGAAAAATAGGAGGAGCATGAAGTGGTGTTGAATAAAATGAAGAGCCTGAAGAGGTGTGAAAAATATGAAAAGCTTCAAAAGGTGTCAAAAATATGAGGAGCACGGAATGGTCTGAAAAATAGGAGGAGCATGAAGTGGTGTTGAAAAACATGAAGAGCATGAAAAGGTGTGAAAAATATGAAGAGCTCAAAAGGTGTGAAATACATGAGGAGCATGAAACGGTCTGAAAAATAGGAGGAGCATGAAGCGGTGTTGAAAAACATGAAGAGCCTGAAAAGGTGTGAAAAATATGAACCGCTCCAAAATGTGTGAAAAATATGAGGAGCATGAAACGGTGAAAAATAGGAGGAGCATGAAGCGGTGTTGAAAAACTTGAACAGTCTGAAAAGGTGTGGAAAATATGTATAGGTTCAAAAGGTGTTAAATACATGAGGAGCATGAAATGGTCTGAAAAATAAGAGGAGCATGAAGCGGTGTTCAAAAACATGAAGAGCCTGAAAAGGTGTGAAAAATATGAAGAGCTTCAAAAGGTGTAAAAAATATGAGGAGCATGATATGGTTTGAAAAATAGGATTAGCATGAAGCGGTGTTCAAAACATGAAGAGCCTGAAAAGTTGTGAAAAATATGAAAAGCTTCAAAAGGTGTCAAAAATGAGATGAGCATGAAACGTTCTGAAAAATAGGAGGTGCATGAAGCGGTGTTGAAAAACATGAAGACCCTGAAAAGGTGTGAAAAATATGAAGAGCTTCAAAAGATGTCAAAAATATGAGGAGTAAGAAACGGTCTGAAAAATAGGAGGAGCATGAAGCGATGTTGAAGAACATGAAGAGTCTGAAAAGGTGTGAAACATATGAAGAGCTTCAAAATGTGTGAAACACATGAGGAGCGTGAAACGATTTGAAAAATAGGATGATCATGAATTGGTGTTGAAAAAAATGAAGAGCCTGAAAATGTGTGAAATATCTGAAGAGCTTCAAAAGGTGTCAAAGATGTGAGGAGAATGAAACGGTCTGAAAAATAGGCGGATCATGAAGCGGTGATCAAAAACATGAAGAGCCTGAAAAGGTGTGAATAATATGAAGAGCTTCTAAAGGTGTCAAAAATATGAGGAGCATGAAACGGCCTCAAAAATAGGCGGAGCATGAAGTGGTGTTGAAAAACATCAAGAGCCTGAAAAGTGTGAAATATATGAAGAGCTTCAAAAGGTGTGAAAAATATGAGGAGCATGAAACGGTCTGAAAAATAGGAGGAGCATGAAGCGGTGTTGAAAATCATGAAGAGCCTGAAAAGGTGTGAAAAATATGAAGAGCTTCAAAAGGTGTGAAATACATGAGGAGCATGAAACGGTCTGAAAAATAGGAGGAGCATGAAGTGGTTTTGAAAAACATGAAGAGCCTGAAAAGGTGTGAAAATTATGAAGAGCTTCAAAAGGTGTCAAAAATATGAGGAGCATGAAACGGTCTTAAAAATAGGAGGAGGATGAAGCGGTGTTGAAAAATTTGAAGAGGATGAAATGGTGTGAAAAATATGAAGAGCTTTAAAAGGTGTCAAAAATATGAGGAGCATGAAACGGTCTGAAAAATAGGAGGATTATGAAACGGTGTTCAAAAACATGAAGAGCCTGAAAAGGTGTGAAAAATATGAAGAGTCTCAAAACGTGTCAAAAATATGAGGAGTATGAAACGGTATGATAAATAGCAGGAGCATGAACCGGTGTTGAAAAACATGAAGAGTCTGAAATCGTGTGAAAAATATGAAGAGCTTCAAAAATGTGAAAAATATGAAGAGCTTCAAAAGATGTGAATAATATGCAAAGCTTCAAAAGATGTCAAAAATGAGATGAACATGAAACGGTCTGAAAAATAAGAGGGGCATGAAGTCGTGTTCAAAACTATGAAGAGCCTGAAAAGGTGTGAAAAATATGAAGTGCTTCAAAAGGTGTGAAAAATATGAGGAGCATGATACGGTCTGAAAAATAGGAGGAGCATGAAGCGGTGTTCAAAAACATGAAGAGCCTGAAAAGGTGTGAGAAATATGACGAGCTTCAAAAGGTGTGAAAATTATGAGGAGCCTGAAACGGTCTGAGAAATAGGAGGAGCATGAAGCGGTGTTAAAAAACATGAAGAGCCTGAAAAGCTGTGAAAAATATGCAAAGCTTCAAAAGGTGTCAAACCTGAGATGATCATGAAACGGTCTGAAAAATAGGAGGAGCATGAAGCGGTGTTCAAAAACATGAAGAGCCTGAAAAGGTGTGAAAAATATGAAGAGCTTCAAAAGGTGTCAAGAATATGAGGAGCATGAAACGGTCTGAAAAATAGGAGGAACATGAAACTGTGTTCAAAAACATGAAAAGCCTGAAAAGGTGTGAAAAATATGAAGAGCTTCAAAAGGTGTCAAAAATATGAGGAACATGAAACGTTCTGAAAAACAGGAGGAGGATGAAGCGGTGTTGAAAAATATGAAGAGTCTGAAAAGGTGTGAAAATATAAAGACCTTCAAAAATAGAAAAATATGAAGAGCTTCAAAAGGGGTGAAAAACTTGAAGAGCTTCAAAAGGTGTCAAAAATGAGATGAGAATGAAACGGTCTGAAAAATCGGAGGAGCATGTAGCGGTGTTGTAAATCATGAAGAGCCTGAAAAGATGTGAAAAATATGAAGAGTTTCAAAAGGTGTCAAAATCAGATGAGCATGAAACGCTCTGAAAAATAGGAGAAGCATGAAGTGGTGTTGAAAAAAATGAAAAGCCTGAAAATGTGGGAAATATATGAAGAGCTTCAAAAGGTGTCAAAAATATGAGGAGAATGAAACGGTCTGCAAAATAGGAGGAGCATGAAACGGTGTTCAAAAACATGAATAGCCTGAAAAGGTGTAACAAATATGAAGAGCTTCAAAAGGTGTGAAATACATGAGGAGAATTAAACGGTCTGAAAAATAGGAGGAGCATGAAGCATTGTTGAAAAACATGGACAGCCTGAAAAGGTGTGAAAACTATGAAGAGCTTCTAAAGGTGTCAAAAATATGAGGAGCAAGAAACAGTCTTAAAAATATGAGGAACATGAAGTGGTGTTGAAAAACATGAAGAGCCTGAAAAGGTGTGAAATATAAGAAGAGCTTCAAAAGGTGTCAAATATATGAGGAGCATGAAACGGTCTGAAAAGTAGGAGGATCATGAAATGGTGTTGAAAAACATGAAGAGCCTGAAAAGGTGTGAAAAATATGAAGAGCCTCAAAACGTGTCAAAAATATGAGGAGCATGAAACGGTATGATAAATAACAGGAGCATGAACCTGTGTTGAAAAACATGAAGAGTCTGAAATCGTGTGAAAAATATGAAGAGCTTAAAAATGTGAAAAATAGGAAGAGCTTCAAAAGATGTGAAAAATATGCAAAGCTTCAAAAGGTGTCAAAAATGAGATGAGCATGAAACGGTCTGAAAAATAGAGGAGCATGAAGTCGTGTTCAAAAATATGAAGAGCCTGAAAAGGTGTGAAAAATATGAAGAGATTCAAAGGTGTGAAATATATGAAGACCTGGAAAAGTTGTGAAAAAAGAAATGAGCATGAAATGGTCTGAAAAATAGGAGGAGCATGAAGCGATGTTGAAAATCATGAAGAGCCTGAAAAGGTGTGAAAAATATGAAGAGCTTCTAAAGGTGTGAAAAAGAGATGAGCATGAAAAGGTCTGAAAAATAGGAGGAGCATGAAGCGGTGTTGAAAATCATGAAGAGCCTGAAATGGTGTGAAAATTATGAAGAGCTTCAAAAGGTGTGAAATACATGAAGAGCATGAAACTATCTGAAAAATAGAAGGAGCATGAAGTGGTGTTGAAAAACATGAAGAGCCTGCAAAGGTGTGAAAAATATGAAGAGCTTCAAAAGGTGTCCAAAATATGAGGAGCATGAAATGGTCTGAAAAATAGGAGGAACATGAAGCGGTGTTGAAAAACATGAAGAGCCTGAAAAGGTGTGAAATATATGAAGAGCTTCAAAAGGTGTGAGATACATAAGGAGCATGAAACGATCTGAAAAATAGTAGTAGCATGAAGCGGTGTTGAAAAACATGAAGTGTCTGAAAAGTGTGAAAATATGAAGAGCTTCAAAAATATGAAAAATATGAAGCACTTCAAAAGGTGTCAAAAATATGAGGAGCATGAAATGGTCTGAAAAATACGAGGAGCATGAAACGGTGTTCAAAAACTTGTAGAGCCTGAAAATCTTTGAAAATATGAAGAGCTTAAAAGGTTTCAAAAATATGAGGAGCATGAAATGGTCTGAAAAATAGGAGGAGCATGAAACGGTGTTCAAAAACATGAAGAGCACTTAAAGGTGTGAAAATCAGGAAGAGCCTGAAAAGGTGTAAAAAATATTAAGACCTTCAAAAGGTGTCAAAAATATGAGGAGCATGAAATGGTCTGAAAAATAGTAGTAGCATGAAGCGGTGTTCAAAAACTTGAAGAGCCTGAAAATCTGTGAAAAATATGAAGAGCTTAAAAGGTGTCAAAAATATAAGGAGCATGAAATGGCCTGAAAAATAGTAGAGGCATGATACGGTGTTGAATGACGTGAAGAGCCTGAAAAGGTGTGAAAAATATCAAGAGCTACAAAAATGTGTCAAAAATATGAGGAGCATGGAATGGTCTGAAAAATAGGAGGAGCATGAAGCGGTGTTGAAAAACATGAAGAGCCTGAAAAGGTGTGAAAAATATGAACAGCTTCAAAATGTGTGAAAAATATGAAGAGCTTCAAAACGTGTCAAAATGAGATGAGAAAGAAACGGTCTGAAAAACAGGAGGAGCATGAAGTGTTGTTGAAAAAATGAAGAGCCTGAAAAGCTGTGAGAAATATGAAGAGCTTCAAAAGGTGTGAAAAATATGAAGAGCTTCAAAAGGTGTCAAAAATATGAGGAAAATGAAACGGTCTGCAACATAGGAGGAGCATGAAATGGTGTTCAAAAACATGAAGAGCCTGAAAAGGTGTGAAAAATATGAAGTGATTCAAAAGGTGTGAAATACATGAGGAGGATTAAACGGTCTGAAACATAGGAGGAGCATGAAGCGGTGTTGAAAAACATGAAGAGCCTGAAAACGTGTGAAAAATATGAAGAGCTTCAAAATGTGTGAAAAATATGAAGAGCTTCAAAAGGTGTCAAAATGAGATGAGCATGAAACGGTCTGAAAAATAGAAGGAGAATGAAGCGATGTTGAAAAACATGAAGAGCCTGAAAACGTGTGAAAAATATGAAGAGCTTCAAAAGGTGTGAAAAATATGAAGAGCTTCAAATGGTGTCAAATATTAGATGAGCCTGAAACGGTCTGAAAAATAGGAGGAGCATGAAGTGGTGTTGAATAAAATGAAGAGCCTGAAGAGGTGTGAAAAATATGAAAAGCTTCAAAAGGTGTCAAAAATATGAGGAGCACGGAATGGTCTGAAAAATAGGAGGAGCATGAAGTGGTGTTGAAAAACATGAAGAGCATGAAAAGGTGTGAAAAATATGAAGAGCTCAAAAGGTGTGAAATACATGTGGAGCATGAAACGGTCTGAAAAATAGGAGGAGCATGAAGCGGTGTTGAAAAACATGAAGAGCCTGAAAAGGTGTGAAAAATATGAACCGCTCCAAAATGTGTGAAAAATATGAGGAGCATGAAACGGTGAAAAATAGGAGGAGCATGAAGCGGTGTTGAAAAACTTGAACAGTCTGAAAAGGTGTGGAAAATATGTATAGGTTCAAAAGGTGTTAAATACATGAGGAGCATGAAATGGTCTGAAAAATAAGAGGAGCATGAAGCGGTGTTCAAAAACATGAAGAGCCTGAAAAGGTGTGAAAAATATGAAGAGCTTCAAAAGGTGTAAAAAATATGAGGAGCATGATATGGTTTGAAAAATAGGATTAGCATGAAGCGGTGTTCAAAACATGAAGAGCCTGAAAAGTTGTGAAAAATATGAAAAGCTTCAAAAGGTGTCAAAAATGAGATGAGCATGAAACGTTCTGAAAAATAGGAGGTGCATGAAGCGGTGTTGAAAAACATGAAGACCCTGAAAAGGTGTGAAAAATATGAAGAGCTTCAAAAGATGTCAAAAATATGAGGAGTAAGAAACGGTCTGAAAAATAGGAGGAGCATGAAGCGATGTTGAAGAACATGAAGAGTCTGAAAAGGTGTGAAACATATGAAGAGCTTCAAAATGTGTGAAACACATGAGGAGCGTGAAACGATTTGAAAAATAGGATGATCATGAATTGGTGTTGAAAAAAATGAAGAGCCTGAAAATGTGTGAAATATCTGAAGAGCTTCAAAAGGTGTCAAAGATGTGAGGAGAATGAAACGGTCTGAAAAATAGGCGGATCATGAAGCGGTGATCAAAAACATGAAGAGCCTGAAAAGGTGTGAATAATATGAAGAGCTTCTAAAGGTGTCAAAAATATGAGGAGCATGAAACGGCCTCAAAAATAGGCGGAGCATGAAGTGGTGTTGAAAAACATCAAGAGCCTGAAAAGTGTGAAATATATGAAGAGCTTCAAAAGGTGTGAAAAATATGAGGAGCATGAAACGGTCTGAAAAATAGGAGGAGCATGAAGCGGTGTTGAAAATCATGAAGAGCCTGAAAAGGTGTGAAAAATATGAAGAGCTTCAAAAGGTGTGAAATACATGAGGAGCATGAAACGGTCTGAAAAATAGGAGGAGCATGAAGTGGTTTTGAAAAACATGAAGAGCCTGAAAAGGTGTGAAAATTATGAAGAGCTTCAAAAGGTGTCAAAAATATGAGGAGCATGAAACGGTCTTAAAAATAGGAGGAGGATGAAGCGGTGTTGAAAAATTTGAAGAGGATGAAATGGTGTGAAAAATATGAAGAGCTTTAAAAGGTGTCAAAAATATGAGGAGCATGAAACGGTCTGAAAAATAGGAGGATTATGAAACGGTGTTCAAAAACATGAAGAGCCTGAAAAGGTGTGAAAAATATGAAGAGTCTCAAAACGTGTCAAAAATATGAGGAGTATGAAACGGTATGATAAATAGCAGGAGCATGAACCGGTGTTGAAAAACATGAAGAGTCTGAAATCGTGTGAAAAATATGAAGAGCTTCAAAAATGTGAAAAATATGAAGAGCTTCAAAAGATGTGAATAATATGCAAAGCTTCAAAAGATGTCAAAAATGAGATGAACATGAAACGGTCTGAAAAATAAGAGGGGCATGAAGTCGTGTTCAAAACTATGAAGAGCCTGAAAAGGTGTGAAAAATATGAAGTGCTTCAAAAGGTGTGAAAAATATGAGGAGCATGATACGGTCTGAAAAATAGGAGGAGCATGAAGCGGTGTTCAAAAACATGAAGAGCCTGAAAAGGTGTGAGAAATATGACGAGCTTCAAAAGGTGTGAAAATTATGAGGAGCCTGAAACGGTCTGAGAAATAGGAGGAGCATGAAGCGGTGTTAAAAAACATGAAGAGCCTGAAAAGCTGTGAAAAATATGCAAAGCTTCAAAAGGTGTCAAACCTGAGATGATCATGAAACGGTCTGAAAAATAGGAGGAGCATGAAGCGGTGTTCAAAAACATGAAGAGCCTGAAAAGGTGTGAAAAATATGAAGAGCTTCAAAAGGTGTCAAGAATATGAGGAGCATGAAACGGTCTGAAAAATAGGAGGAACATGAAACTGTGTTCAAAAACATGAAAAGCCTGAAAAGGTGTGAAAAATATGAAGAGCTTCAAAAGGTGTCAAAAATATGAGGAACATGAAACGTTCTGAAAAACAGGAGGAGGATGAAGCGGTGTTGAAAAATATGAAGAGTCTGAAAAGGTGTGAAAATATAAAGACCTTCAAAAATAGAAAAATATGAAGAGCTTCAAAAGGGGTGAAAAACTTGAAGAGCTTCAAAAGGTGTCAAAAATGAGATGAGAATGAAACGGTCTGAAAAATCGGAGGAGCATGTAGCGGTGTTGTAAATCATGAAGAGCCTGAAAAGATGTGAAAAATATGAAGAGTTTCAAAAGGTGTCAAAATCAGATGAGCATGAAACGCTCTGAAAAATAGGAGAAGCATGAAGTGGTGTTGAAAAAAATGAAAAGCCTGAAAATGTGGGAAATATATGAAGAGCTTCAAAAGGTGTCAAAAATATGAGGAGAATGAAACGGTCTGCAAAATAGGAGGAGCATGAAACGGTGTTCAAAAACATGAATAGCCTGAAAAGGTGTAACAAATATGAAGAGCTTCAAAAGGTGTGAAATACATGAGGAGAATTAAACGGTCTGAAAAATAGGAGGAGCATGAAGCATTGTTGAAAAACATGGACAGCCTGAAAAGGTGTGAAAACTATGAAGAGCTTCTAAAGGTGTCAAAAATATGAGGAGCAAGAAACAGTCTTAAAAATATGAGGAACATGAAGTGGTGTTGAAAAACATGAAGAGCCTGAAAAGGTGTGAAATATAAGAAGAGCTTCAAAAGGTGTCAAATATATGAGGAGCATGAAACGGTCTGAAAAGTAGGAGGATCATGAAATGGTGTTGAAAAACATGAAGAGCCTGAAAAGGTGTGAAAAATATGAAGAGCCTCAAAACGTGTCAAAAATATGAGGAGCATGAAACGGTATGATAAATAACAGGAGCATGAACCTGTGTTGAAAAACATGAAGAGTCTGAAATCGTGTGAAAAATATGAAGAGCTTAAAAATGTGAAAAATAGGAAGAGCTTCAAAAGATGTGAAAAATATGCAAAGCTTCAAAAGGTGTCAAAAATGAGATGAGCATGAAACGGTCTGAAAAATAGAGGAGCATGAAGTCGTGTTCAAAAATATGAAGAGCCTGAAAAGGTGTGAAAAATATGAAGAGATTCAAAGGTGTGAAATATATGAAGACCTGGAAAAGTTGTGAAAAAAGAAATGAGCATGAAATGGTCTGAAAAATAGGAGGAGCATGAAGCGATGTTGAAAATCATGAAGAGCCTGAAAAGGTGTGAAAAATATGAAGAGCTTCTAAAGGTGTGAAAAAGAGATGAGCATGAAAAGGTCTGAAAAATAGGAGGAGCATGAAGCGGTGTTGAAAATCATGAAGAGCCTGAAATGGTGTGAAAATTATGAAGAGCTTCAAAAGGTGTGAAATACATGAAGAGCATGAAACTATCTGAAAAATAGAAGGAGCATGAAGTGGTGTTGAAAAACATGAAGAGCCTGCAAAGGTGTGAAAAATATGAAGAGCTTCAAAAGGTGTCCAAAATATGAGGAGCATGAAATGGTCTGAAAAATAGGAGGAACATGAAGCGGTGTTGAAAAACATGAAGAGCCTGAAAAGGTGTGAAATATATGAAGAGCTTCAAAAGGTGTGAGATACATAAGGAGCATGAAACGATCTGAAAAATAGTAGTAGCATGAAGCGGTGTTGAAAAACATGAAGTGTCTGAAAAGTGTGAAAATATGAAGAGCTTCAAAAATATGAAAAATATGAAGCACTTCAAAAGGTGTCAAAAATATGAGGAGCATGAAATGGTCTGAAAAATACGAGGAGCATGAAACGGTGTTCAAAAACTTGTAGAGCCTGAAAATCTTTGAAAATATGAAGAGCTTAAAAGGTTTCAAAAATATGAGGAGCATGAAATGGTCTGAAAAATAGGAGGAGCATGAAACGGTGTTCAAAAACATGAAGAGCACTTAAAGGTGTGAAAATCAGGAAGAGCCTGAAAAGGTGTAAAAAATATTAAGACCTTCAAAAGGTGTCAAAAATATGAGGAGCATGAAATGGTCTGAAAAATAGTAGTAGCATGAAGCGGTGTTCAAAAACTTGAAGAGCCTGAAAATCTGTGAAAAATATGAAGAGCTTAAAAGGTGTCAAAAATATAAGGAGCATGAAATGGCCTGAAAAATAGTAGAGGCATGATACGGTGTTGAATGACGTGAAGAGCCTGAAAAGGTGTGAAAAATATCAAGAGCTACAAAAATGTGTCAAAAATATGAGGAGCATGGAATGGTCTGAAAAATAGGAGGAGCATGAAGCGGTGTTGAAAAACATGAAGAGCCTGAAAAGGTGTGAAAAATATGAACAGCTTCAAAATGTGTGAAAAATATGAAGAGCTTCAAAACGTGTCAAAATGAGATGAGAAAGAAACGGTCTGAAAAACAGGAGGAGCATGAAGTGTTGTTGAAAAAATGAAGAGCCTGAAAAGCTGTGAGAAATATGAAGAGCTTCAAAAGGTGTGAAAAATATGAAGAGCTTCAAAAGGTGTCAAAAATATGAGGAAAATGAAACGGTCTGCAACATAGGAGGAGCATGAAATGGTGTTCAAAAACATGAAGAGCCTGAAAAGGTGTGAAAAATATGAAGTGATTCAAAAGGTGTGAAATACATGAGGAGGATTAAACGGTCTGAAACATAGGAGGAGCATGAAGCGGTGTTGAAAAACATGAAGAGCCTGAAAACGTGTGAAAAATATGAAGAGCTTCAAAATGTGTGAAAAATATGAAGAGCTTCAAAAGGTGTCAAAATGAGATGAGCATGAAACGGTCTGAAAAATAGAAGGAGAATGAAGCGATGTTGAAAAACATGAAGAGCCTGAAAACGTGTGAAAAATATGAAGAGCTTCAAAAGGTGTGAAAAATATGAAGAGCTTCAAATGGTGTCAAATATTAGATGAGCCTGAAACGGTCTGAAAAATAGGAGGAGCATGAAGTGGTGTTGAATAAAATGAAGAGCCTGAAGAGGTGTGAAAAATATGAAAAGCTTCAAAAGGTGTCAAAAATATGAGGAGCACGGAATGGTCTGAAAAATAGGAGGAGCATGAAGTGGTGTTGAAAAACATGAAGAGCATGAAAAGGTGTGAAAAATATGAAGAGCTCAAAAGGTGTGAAATACATGTGGAGCATGAAACGGTCTGAAAAATAGGAGGAGCATGAAGCGGTGTTGAAAAACATGAAGAGCCTGAAAAGGTGTGAAAAATATGAACCGCTCCAAAATGTGTGAAAAATATGAGGAGCATGAAACGGTGAAAAATAGGAGGAGCATGAAGCGGTGTTGAAAAACTTGAACAGTCTGAAAAGGTGTGGAAAATATGTATAGGTTCAAAAGGTGTTAAATACATGAGGAGCATGAAATGGTCTGAAAAATAAGAGGAGCATGAAGCGGTGTTCAAAAACATGAAGAGCCTGAAAAGGTGTGAAAAATATGAAGAGCTTCAAAAGGTGTAAAAAATATGAGGAGCATGATATGGTTTGAAAAATAGGATTAGCATGAAGCGGTGTTCAAAACATGAAGAGCCTGAAAAGTTGTGAAAAATATGAAAAGCTTCAAAAGGTGTCAAAAATGAGATGAGCATGAAACGTTCTGAAAAATAGGAGGTGCATGAAGCGGTGTTGAAAAACATGAAGACCCTGAAAAGGTGTGAAAAATATGAAGAGCTTCAAAAGATGTCAAAAATATGAGGAGTAAGAAACGGTCTGAAAAATAGGAGGAGCATGAAGCGATGTTGAAGAACATGAAGAGTCTGAAAAGGTGTGAAACATATGAAGAGCTTCAAAATGTGTGAAACACATGAGGAGCGTGAAACGATTTGAAAAATAGGATGATCATGAATTGGTGTTGAAAAAAATGAAGAGCCTGAAAATGTGTGAAATATCTGAAGAGCTTCAAAAGGTGTCAAAGATGTGAGGAGAATGAAACGGTCTGAAAAATAGGCGGATCATGAAGCGGTGATCAAAAACATGAAGAGCCTGAAAAGGTGTGAATAATATGAAGAGCTTCTAAAGGTGTCAAAAATATGAGGAGCATGAAACGGCCTCAAAAATAGGCGGAGCATGAAGTGGTGTTGAAAAACATCAAGAGCCTGAAAAGTGTGAAATATATGAAGAGCTTCAAAAGGTGTGAAAAATATGAGGAGCATGAAACGGTCTGAAAAATAGGAGGAGCATGAAGCGGTGTTGAAAATCATGAAGAGCCTGAAAAGGTGTGAAAAATATGAAGAGCTTCAAAAGGTGTGAAATACATGAGGAGCATGAAACGGTCTGAAAAATAGGAGGAGCATGAAGTGGTTTTGAAAAACATGAAGAGCCTGAAAAGGTGTGAAAATTATGAAGAGCTTCAAAAGGTGTCAAAAATATGAGGAGCATGAAACGGTCTTAAAAATAGGAGGAGGATGAAGCGGTGTTGAAAAATTTGAAGAGGATGAAATGGTGTGAAAAATATGAAGAGCTTTAAAAGGTGTCAAAAATATGAGGAGCATGAAACGGTCTGAAAAATAGGAGGATTATGAAACGGTGTTCAAAAACATGAAGAGCCTGAAAAGGTGTGAAAAATATGAAGAGTCTCAAAACGTGTCAAAAATATGAGGAGTATGAAACGGTATGATAAATAGCAGGAGCATGAACCGGTGTTGAAAAACATGAAGAGTCTGAAATCGTGTGAAAAATATGAAGAGCTTCAAAAATGTGAAAAATATGAAGAGCTTCAAAAGATGTGAATAATATGCAAAGCTTCAAAAGATGTCAAAAATGAGATGAACATGAAACGGTCTGAAAAATAAGAGGGGCATGAAGTCGTGTTCAAAACTATGAAGAGCCTGAAAAGGTGTGAAAAATATGAAGTGCTTCAAAAGGTGTGAAAAATATGAGGAGCATGATACGGTCTGAAAAATAGGAGGAGCATGAAGCGGTGTTCAAAAACATGAAGAGCCTGAAAAGGTGTGAGAAATATGACGAGCTTCAAAAGGTGTGAAAATTATGAGGAGCCTGAAACGGTCTGAGAAATAGGAGGAGCATGAAGCGGTGTTAAAAAACATGAAGAGCCTGAAAAGCTGTGAAAAATATGCAAAGCTTCAAAAGGTGTCAAACCTGAGATGATCATGAAACGGTCTGAAAAATAGGAGGAGCATGAAGCGGTGTTCAAAAACATGAAGAGCCTGAAAAGGTGTGAAAAATATGAAGAGCTTCAAAAGGTGTCAAGAATATGAGGAGCATGAAACGGTCTGAAAAATAGGAGGAACATGAAACTGTGTTCAAAAACATGAAAAGCCTGAAAAGGTGTGAAAAATATGAAGAGCTTCAAAAGGTGTCAAAAATATGAGGAACATGAAACGTTCTGAAAAACAGGAGGAGGATGAAGCGGTGTTGAAAAATATGAAGAGTCTGAAAAGGTGTGAAAATATAAAGACCTTCAAAAATAGAAAAATATGAAGAGCTTCAAAAGGGGTGAAAAACTTGAAGAGCTTCAAAAGGTGTCAAAAATGAGATGAGAATGAAACGGTCTGAAAAATCGGAGGAGCATGTAGCGGTGTTGTAAATCATGAAGAGCCTGAAAAGATGTGAAAAATATGAAGAGTTTCAAAAGGTGTCAAAATCAGATGAGCATGAAACGCTCTGAAAAATAGGAGAAGCATGAAGTGGTGTTGAAAAAAATGAAAAGCCTGAAAATGTGGGAAATATATGAAGAGCTTCAAAAGGTGTCAAAAATATGAGGAGAATGAAACGGTCTGCAAAATAGGAGGAGCATGAAACGGTGTTCAAAAACATGAATAGCCTGAAAAGGTGTAACAAATATGAAGAGCTTCAAAAGGTGTGAAATACATGAGGAGAATTAAACGGTCTGAAAAATAGGAGGAGCATGAAGCATTGTTGAAAAACATGGACAGCCTGAAAAGGTGTGAAAACTATGAAGAGCTTCTAAAGGTGTCAAAAATATGAGGAGCAAGAAACAGTCTTAAAAATATGAGGAACATGAAGTGGTGTTGAAAAACATGAAGAGCCTGAAAAGGTGTGAAATATAAGAAGAGCTTCAAAAGGTGTCAAATATATGAGGAGCATGAAACGGTCTGAAAAGTAGGAGGATCATGAAATGGTGTTGAAAAACATGAAGAGCCTGAAAAGGTGTGAAAAATATGAAGAGCCTCAAAACGTGTCAAAAATATGAGGAGCATGAAACGGTATGATAAATAACAGGAGCATGAACCTGTGTTGAAAAACATGAAGAGTCTGAAATCGTGTGAAAAATATGAAGAGCTTAAAAATGTGAAAAATAGGAAGAGCTTCAAAAGATGTGAAAAATATGCAAAGCTTCAAAAGGTGTCAAAAATGAGATGAGCATGAAACGGTCTGAAAAATAGAGGAGCATGAAGTCGTGTTCAAAAATATGAAGAGCCTGAAAAGGTGTGAAAAATATGAAGAGATTCAAAGGTGTGAAATATATGAAGACCTGGAAAAGTTGTGAAAAAAGAAATGAGCATGAAATGGTCTGAAAAATAGGAGGAGCATGAAGCGATGTTGAAAATCATGAAGAGCCTGAAAAGGTGTGAAAAATATGAAGAGCTTCTAAAGGTGTGAAAAAGAGATGAGCATGAAAAGGTCTGAAAAATAGGAGGAGCATGAAGCGGTGTTGAAAATCATGAAGAGCCTGAAATGGTGTGAAAATTATGAAGAGCTTCAAAAGGTGTGAAATACATGAAGAGCATGAAACTATCTGAAAAATAGAAGGAGCATGAAGTGGTGTTGAAAAACATGAAGAGCCTGCAAAGGTGTGAAAAATATGAAGAGCTTCAAAAGGTGTCCAAAATATGAGGAGCATGAAATGGTCTGAAAAATAGGAGGAACATGAAGCGGTGTTGAAAAACATGAAGAGCCTGAAAAGGTGTGAAATATATGAAGAGCTTCAAAAGGTGTGAGATACATAAGGAGCATGAAACGATCTGAAAAATAGTAGTAGCATGAAGCGGTGTTGAAAAACATGAAGTGTCTGAAAAGTGTGAAAATATGAAGAGCTTCAAAAATATGAAAAATATGAAGCACTTCAAAAGGTGTCAAAAATATGAGGAGCATGAAATGGTCTGAAAAATACGAGGAGCATGAAACGGTGTTCAAAAACTTGTAGAGCCTGAAAATCTTTGAAAATATGAAGAGCTTAAAAGGTTTCAAAAATATGAGGAGCATGAAATGGTCTGAAAAATAGGAGGAGCATGAAACGGTGTTCAAAAACATGAAGAGCACTTAAAGGTGTGAAAATCAGGAAGAGCCTGAAAAGGTGTAAAAAATATTAAGACCTTCAAAAGGTGTCAAAAATATGAGGAGCATGAAATGGTCTGAAAAATAGTAGTAGCATGAAGCGGTGTTCAAAAACTTGAAGAGCCTGAAAATCTGTGAAAAATATGAAGAGCTTAAAAGGTGTCAAAAATATAAGGAGCATGAAATGGCCTGAAAAATAGTAGAGGCATGATACGGTGTTGAATGACGTGAAGAGCCTGAAAAGGTGTGAAAAATATCAAGAGCTACAAAAATGTGTCAAAAATATGAGGAGCATGGAATGGTCTGAAAAATAGGAGGAGCATGAAGCGGTGTTGAAAAACATGAAGAGCCTGAAAAGGTGTGAAAAATATGAACAGCTTCAAAATGTGTGAAAAATATGAAGAGCTTCAAAACGTGTCAAAATGAGATGAGAAAGAAACGGTCTGAAAAACAGGAGGAGCATGAAGTGTTGTTGAAAAAATGAAGAGCCTGAAAAGCTGTGAGAAATATGAAGAGCTTCAAAAGGTGTGAAAAATATGAAGAGCTTCAAAAGGTGTCAAAAATATGAGGAAAATGAAACGGTCTGCAACATAGGAGGAGCATGAAATGGTGTTCAAAAACATGAAGAGCCTGAAAAGGTGTGAAAAATATGAAGTGATTCAAAAGGTGTGAAATACATGAGGAGGATTAAACGGTCTGAAACATAGGAGGAGCATGAAGCGGTGTTGAAAAACATGAAGAGCCTGAAAACGTGTGAAAAATATGAAGAGCTTCAAAATGTGTGAAAAATATGAAGAGCTTCAAAAGGTGTCAAAATGAGATGAGCATGAAACGGTCTGAAAAATAGAAGGAGAATGAAGCGATGTTGAAAAACATGAAGAGCCTGAAAACGTGTGAAAAATATGAAGAGCTTCAAAAGGTGTGAAAAATATGAAGAGCTTCAAATGGTGTCAAATATTAGATGAGCCTGAAACGGTCTGAAAAATAGGAGGAGCATGAAGTGGTGTTGAATAAAATGAAGAGCCTGAAGAGGTGTGAAAAATATGAAAAGCTTCAAAAGGTGTCAAAAATATGAGGAGCACGGAATGGTCTGAAAAATAGGAGGAGCATGAAGTGGTGTTGAAAAACATGAAGAGCATGAAAAGGTGTGAAAAATATGAAGAGCTCAAAAGGTGTGAAATACATGTGGAGCATGAAACGGTCTGAAAAATAGGAGGAGCATGAAGCGGTGTTGAAAAACATGAAGAGCCTGAAAAGGTGTGAAAAATATGAACCGCTCCAAAATGTGTGAAAAATATGAGGAGCATGAAACGGTGAAAAATAGGAGGAGCATGAAGCGGTGTTGAAAAACTTGAACAGTCTGAAAAGGTGTGGAAAATATGTATAGGTTCAAAAGGTGTTAAATACATGAGGAGCATGAAATGGTCTGAAAAATAAGAGGAGCATGAAGCGGTGTTCAAAAACATGAAGAGCCTGAAAAGGTGTGA
The DNA here is from genome assembly GCF_033118175.1 of Dama dama. Lineage (NCBI taxonomy): Eukaryota > Metazoa > Chordata > Mammalia > Artiodactyla > Cervidae > Dama > Dama dama. The sequence goes on along the minus strand of NW_026870920.1, from coordinate 4,636,627 downwards.
AAAATATGAAGAGCTTCAAAAGGTGTAAAAAATATGAGGAGCATGATATGGTTTGAAAAATAGGATTAGCATGAAGCGGTGTTCAAAACATGAAGAGCCTGAAAAGTTGTGAAAAATATGAAAAGCTTCAAAAGGTGTCAAAAATGAGATGAGCATGAAACGTTCTGAAAAATAGGAGGTGCATGAAGCGGTGTTGAAAAACATGAAGACCCTGAAAAGGTGTGAAAAATATGAAGAGCTTCAAAAGATGTCAAAAATATGAGGAGTAAGAAACGGTCTGAAAAATAGGAGGAGCATGAAGCGATGTTGAAGAACATGAAGAGTCTGAAAAGGTGTGAAACATATGAAGAGCTTCAAAATGTGTGAAACACATGAGGAGCGTGAAACGATTTGAAAAATAGGATGATCATGAATTGGTGTTGAAAAAAATGAAGAGCCTGAAAATGTGTGAAATATCTGAAGAGCTTCAAAAGGTGTCAAAGATGTGAGGAGAATGAAACGGTCTGAAAAATAGGCGGATCATGAAGCGGTGATCAAAAACATGAAGAGCCTGAAAAGGTGTGAATAATATGAAGAGCTTCTAAAGGTGTCAAAAATATGAGGAGCATGAAACGGCCTCAAAAATAGGCGGAGCATGAAGTGGTGTTGAAAAACATCAAGAGCCTGAAAAGTGTGAAATATATGAAGAGCTTCAAAAGGTGTGAAAAATATGAGGAGCATGAAACGGTCTGAAAAATAGGAGGAGCATGAAGCGGTGTTGAAAATCATGAAGAGCCTGAAAAGGTGTGAAAAATATGAAGAGCTTCAAAAGGTGTGAAATACATGAGGAGCATGAAACGGTCTGAAAAATAGGAGGAGCATGAAGTGGTTTTGAAAAACATGAAGAGCCTGAAAAGGTGTGAAAATTATGAAGAGCTTCAAAAGGTGTCAAAAATATGAGGAGCATGAAACGGTCTTAAAAATAGGAGGAGGATGAAGCGGTGTTGAAAAATTTGAAGAGGATGAAATGGTGTGAAAAATATGAAGAGCTTTAAAAGGTGTCAAAAATATGAGGAGCATGAAACGGTCTGAAAAATAGGAGGATTATGAAACGGTGTTCAAAAACATGAAGAGCCTGAAAAGGTGTGAAAAATATGAAGAGTCTCAAAACGTGTCAAAAATATGAGGAGTATGAAACGGTATGATAAATAGCAGGAGCATGAACCGGTGTTGAAAAACATGAAGAGTCTGAAATCGTGTGAAAAATATGAAGAGCTTCAAAAATGTGAAAAATATGAAGAGCTTCAAAAGATGTGAATAATATGCAAAGCTTCAAAAGATGTCAAAAATGAGATGAACATGAAACGGTCTGAAAAATAAGAGGGGCATGAAGTCGTGTTCAAAACTATGAAGAGCCTGAAAAGGTGTGAAAAATATGAAGTGCTTCAAAAGGTGTGAAAAATATGAGGAGCATGATACGGTCTGAAAAATAGGAGGAGCATGAAGCGGTGTTCAAAAACATGAAGAGCCTGAAAAGGTGTGAGAAATATGACGAGCTTCAAAAGGTGTGAAAATTATGAGGAGCCTGAAACGGTCTGAGAAATAGGAGGAGCATGAAGCGGTGTTAAAAAACATGAAGAGCCTGAAAAGCTGTGAAAAATATGCAAAGCTTCAAAAGGTGTCAAACCTGAGATGATCATGAAACGGTCTGAAAAATAGGAGGAGCATGAAGCGGTGTTCAAAAACATGAAGAGCCTGAAAAGGTGTGAAAAATATGAAGAGCTTCAAAAGGTGTCAAGAATATGAGGAGCATGAAACGGTCTGAAAAATAGGAGGAACATGAAACTGTGTTCAAAAACATGAAAAGCCTGAAAAGGTGTGAAAAATATGAAGAGCTTCAAAAGGTGTCAAAAATATGAGGAACATGAAACGTTCTGAAAAACAGGAGGAGGATGAAGCGGTGTTGAAAAATATGAAGAGTCTGAAAAGGTGTGAAAATATAAAGACCTTCAAAAATAGAAAAATATGAAGAGCTTCAAAAGGGGTGAAAAACTTGAAGAGCTTCAAAAGGTGTCAAAAATGAGATGAGAATGAAACGGTCTGAAAAATCGGAGGAGCATGTAGCGGTGTTGTAAATCATGAAGAGCCTGAAAAGATGTGAAAAATATGAAGAGTTTCAAAAGGTGTCAAAATCAGATGAGCATGAAACGCTCTGAAAAATAGGAGAAGCATGAAGTGGTGTTGAAAAAAATGAAAAGCCTGAAAATGTGGGAAATATATGAAGAGCTTCAAAAGGTGTCAAAAATATGAGGAGAATGAAACGGTCTGCAAAATAGGAGGAGCATGAAACGGTGTTCAAAAACATGAATAGCCTGAAAAGGTGTAACAAATATGAAGAGCTTCAAAAGGTGTGAAATACATGAGGAGAATTAAACGGTCTGAAAAATAGGAGGAGCATGAAGCATTGTTGAAAAACATGGACAGCCTGAAAAGGTGTGAAAACTATGAAGAGCTTCTAAAGGTGTCAAAAATATGAGGAGCAAGAAACAGTCTTAAAAATATGAGGAACATGAAGTGGTGTTGAAAAACATGAAGAGCCTGAAAAGGTGTGAAATATAAGAAGAGCTTCAAAAGGTGTCAAATATATGAGGAGCATGAAACGGTCTGAAAAGTAGGAGGATCATGAAATGGTGTTGAAAAACATGAAGAGCCTGAAAAGGTGTGAAAAATATGAAGAGCCTCAAAACGTGTCAAAAATATGAGGAGCATGAAACGGTATGATAAATAACAGGAGCATGAACCTGTGTTGAAAAACATGAAGAGTCTGAAATCGTGTGAAAAATATGAAGAGCTTAAAAATGTGAAAAATAGGAAGAGCTTCAAAAGATGTGAAAAATATGCAAAGCTTCAAAAGGTGTCAAAAATGAGATGAGCATGAAACGGTCTGAAAAATAGAGGAGCATGAAGTCGTGTTCAAAAATATGAAGAGCCTGAAAAGGTGTGAAAAATATGAAGAGATTCAAAGGTGTGAAATATATGAAGACCTGGAAAAGTTGTGAAAAAAGAAATGAGCATGAAATGGTCTGAAAAATAGGAGGAGCATGAAGCGATGTTGAAAATCATGAAGAGCCTGAAAAGGTGTGAAAAATATGAAGAGCTTCTAAAGGTGTGAAAAAGAGATGAGCATGAAAAGGTCTGAAAAATAGGAGGAGCATGAAGCGGTGTTGAAAATCATGAAGAGCCTGAAATGGTGTGAAAATTATGAAGAGCTTCAAAAGGTGTGAAATACATGAAGAGCATGAAACTATCTGAAAAATAGAAGGAGCATGAAGTGGTGTTGAAAAACATGAAGAGCCTGCAAAGGTGTGAAAAATATGAAGAGCTTCAAAAGGTGTCCAAAATATGAGGAGCATGAAATGGTCTGAAAAATAGGAGGAACATGAAGCGGTGTTGAAAAACATGAAGAGCCTGAAAAGGTGTGAAATATATGAAGAGCTTCAAAAGGTGTGAGATACATAAGGAGCATGAAACGATCTGAAAAATAGTAGTAGCATGAAGCGGTGTTGAAAAACATGAAGTGTCTGAAAAGTGTGAAAATATGAAGAGCTTCAAAAATATGAAAAATATGAAGCACTTCAAAAGGTGTCAAAAATATGAGGAGCATGAAATGGTCTGAAAAATACGAGGAGCATGAAACGGTGTTCAAAAACTTGTAGAGCCTGAAAATCTGTGAAAATATGAAGAGCTTAAAAGGTTTCAAAAATATGAGGAGCATGAAATGGTCTGAAAAATAGGAGGAGCATGAAACGGTGTTCAAAAACATGAAGAGCACTTAAAGGTGTGAAAATCAGGAAGAGCCTGAAAAGGTGTAAAAAATATTAAGACCTTCAAAAGGTGTCAAAAATATGAGGAGCATGAAATGGTCTGAAAAATAGTAGTAGCATGAAGCGGTGTTCAAAAACTTGAAGAGCCTGAAAATCTGTGAAAAATATGAAGAGCTTAAAAGGTGTCAAAAATATAAGGAGCATGAAATGGCCTGAAAAATAGTAGAGGCATGATACGGTGTTGAATGACGTGAAGAGCCTGAAAAGGTGTGAAAAATATCAAGAGCTACAAAAATGTGTCAAAAATAGGAGGAGAATGAAACAGTCTGAAAAATAGGAGGAGCATGAAACGGTGTTGAAAAACATGAAGAGCCTGAAAAGGTGTGAAAAATATCAAGAGCTTCAAAAATGTGTCAAAAATATGAGGAGCATGAACCGGTCTGAAAAATAGGAGGAGCATGAAACGGTGTTGAAAAACATGAAGAGCATGAAAAGGATTGAAAAATATGAAGAGCTTCAAAAGGTGTGAAAAATAGGAGTAGCATGAAGCGGTGTTCAAAAACTTGAAGAGCCTGAAAATGTGTTAAAAATATGAAGAGCTTAAAAGGTTTCAAAAATATGAGGAACATGAAATGGTCTGAAAAATAGGTTGAGCATGGAAGGGTGTTCAAAAACATGAAGAGCCTGAAAGGTGTGAATAATATGAAGCCTTCGAAACGTAGCAAAAATATGAGGAGCATGAAACGGTCTGAAAAATAGGAGGAGCATGAAGCGCTGTTCAAAATCATGAAGAGCCTGAAAACGGGTGAAATATATGAAGAGCTTCAAAAGGTGTCAAAAATATGAGGAGCATGAAGCGGTCTGAAAAATAGGAGGAGCATGAAGTGGTGTTCAAAACATGAAGAGCCTGAAAAGGTGTGAAAAATATGAAGAGCTTCAAAAGGTGTCAAAAATATGAGGAGCATGAAACGATCTGAAAAATAGGAGGAGCATCAAGCGGTGTTCAAAAACATGAAGAGCCTGCAAAGGTGTGAAAAACATGAAGAGCTTCAAAAGGTTTTGAAAATATGAGGAGCATGAAACGGTCTGAAAAATAGGACGAGCATGAATCGATGTTGAAAAACATGAAGAGCCTGAAAAGGTGTGAAAAATATGAACAGCTTCAAATGGTGTCTAAAATAGGAGTAGCATGAAGCGGTGTTCCAAATCTTGAAGAGCCTGAAACTGTGTTAAAAATATGAAGAGCTTAAAAGGTGTCAAAATTATGAGGAGCAGGAAATGGTCTGAAAAATAGGATGAGCATGAAACGGTGTTCAAAAACATGAAGAGTCTGAATGGTGTGAAAAAATATGAAGGGCTTCAAAACGTGTCAAAATTATGAAGAGCATGAAATGGTCTGAAAAATACGAGTAGCATGAAGCAGTGTTGAAAAACATGAAGAGCCTGAAAATGTGTTAAAAATATGAAGAGCTTAAAAGGTGTCAAAAATATGAGGAACATGAAATGGTCTGAAAATTAGGAGGAGCATGAAGCGGTGTTCAAAAACATGAAGACCCTGAAAAGGTGTGAAAAATATGAAGAGTTTCAAATGGTGTCAAAAATATGAGGAGTCTATAACGGTCTGAAAAATAGGAGTAGCATGAAGCGGTGTTCAAAAACTTGAAGAGCCTGAAAATGTGTTAAAAATATGAAAGCTTAAAAGGTTTCAAAAATATGAGGAGCATGAAATGGTGTGAAAAATAGGAGGAGCATGAAGCGGTGTTGAAAAACATGAAGAGCCTGAAAACGTGTGAAAACATGAAGAGCTTCAAAAGGTGTGAAAAATATGAAGAGTTTCAATAGGTGTAAAAAATGTGAGGAGAATGAAACGGTCTGAAAAATAGGAGGAGTATGAAAGGTGTTGAAAAACATGAAGAGCCTGAAAAGGTGTGAAATATATGAAGAGCTTCAAAAGGTGTCAAAAATATGAGGAGCATGAAAAGGTCTGAAGAATACGAGGAGTAAGAAGCGGTGTTGAAAAACATGAAGAGCCTGAAAAGGTGTGAAATATATGAAGAGCTTCAAAATTGTCAAAAATATGAGGAGCATGAAAAGGTCTGAAAAATAGGAGGAGCATGAAGCGGTGTTGCAAAACATGAAGAGCCTGAAAAGGTGTGAAAAACATGAAGAGCCTGAAAATGTGTGAAATATATGAAGAGCTTCAAATGGTGTCAAAATATGAGGATCATGAAACAGTCTGAAAAATATGAGGAGCATGAAACGGCGTTCAAAAACATGAAGAACCTGAAATGGTGTGAAAAATATGAAGAACTTAAAAACGTGTCAAAAATAGGAGGAGTTTCAAACGGTCCGAAAAATAGGAAGAGCATGAAGGGGTGTTGCAAAACATGAAGAGCCTGAAAAGGTGTGAAAAACATGAAGAGCCTGAAAAGGTGTAAAAAATATGAAGAGCTTCAAAAAGTGTCAAAAATATGAGGAGCATGAAACGATCTGAAACGTAGTAGGAGCATGAAGCGTTGTTCAAAAACATGAAGAGCCTGAAAAGGTGTGAAATATATGAAGAGCTTCAAAAGGTGTCAAAAATATGAGGAGCATGACATGGTCTGAAAACTAGGAGGAGCACGAAGCGGTGTTGAAAAACATGAAGAGTCTGAAAAGGTGTGAAATATATGAAGAGCTTCAAAAGGTGTCAAAAATATAAGAAGCATGAAACGGTCTTAAAAATAGGAGGAGCATGAAACGGTGTTGAAAAACATGAAGAGCCTGAAAATGTGTGAAAAATATGAAGAGCTTCAAAAGGTGTCAAAAATAGAAGGAGCATGAAGCGGAGTTGAAAAACATGAAGAGCTTCAAAATGTGTCAAAAATACGAGGAGCATGATACGGTCTCAAAAATAGGAGGAGCATGAAGCGGTGTTGAAAAACATGAAGAGCCTGGAAAGGTGTGAAATATATGAAGAGATTCAAAAGTGTCAAAAATATGAGGAGCATGATACGGTCTGAAAAATAGGAGGAGCATGTAATGGTGTTGAAAAACACGAAGAGCCTGAAGAGGAGTGAAATACATGAAGAGCTTCAAAAGGTGTGATAAATATGAGAAGCATGAAATGGTGTTCAAAAACATGAAGAGCCTGAAAATGTGTGAAAAATATGAGGAGCATGAAACGGTCTTAAAAATATGTGGAGCATGAAGCGGTGTTCAAAAACATGAAGAGCCTGACAAGGTGTGAAAAATATTAAGAGGTTCAAAAAGTGTCAAAAATATGAGGAGCATGAAACTGTTCTGAAAAATAGGTGCAGCATAAAGCGGTGTTGAAAAACATGAAGGGTCTGAAAATGTGTGAAACATATGAAGAGCTTCAAAAGGTGAAAAAATATGAGGAGCATGAAACGGTCTGAAACATAGGAGGAGCATGAAGGAGTGTTCAAAACATGCAGAGCCTGAAAAGGTGTGAAAAATATGAAGAGCTCCAAAAGTTGTCAAAAATATGAAGAGCAGGAAACGGTCTGAAAAATAGGAGGAGCATGAAGCGGTGTTGAAAAACATGAAGATACTGAAAAGATGTGAAAAATATGAAGAGCTCCAAAAGGTGTGAAATATATGAGGAGCATGAAACGGTGTGAAAAATAGGAGGAGCATGAAATGGTGTTCAGAAACATGAAGAGCCTGAAAAGGTGTGAAATATATGAAGAGCTTCAAAAGGTGTGAAATATATGAGGAGCATGAAATGGTGTGAAAAATAGGAGGAGCATGAAACGGTGTTCAGAAACATGAAGAGCCTGAAAAGGTGTGAAAAATATGAAGAGCTTCACAAGGTGTGAAAAATATGAGGAGCATGAAACGGTCTGAAAAATAGGAGGAGCATGAAACGGTGTTGAAAACATGAAGAGCATGAAAAGGTGTGAAAAATATGAAGAGCTTCAAAAGGTGTCAAAAAAATGAGGAGCATGAAACGATCTGAAATATAGGAGTAGCATGAAGTGGTGTTGAAAACCATGAAGAGACTGAAAAGGTTTGAAAAATATGAAGAGCTTCAAAAGGTGTGAAAAATATGAAGAGCTTCAAAAGGTGTGAAAATTATGAGGAGCATGAAACGGTCTGAAAATAGGAGGAGCATGAAACGGTGTTGAAAAACATGAAGAGCATGAAAAGGATTGAGAAATATGAAGAGCTTCAAAAGGTGTGAAAAATAGGAGTAGCCTGAAGCGGTGTTCAAAAACTTGAAGAGCCTGAAAATGTGTTAAAAATATGAAGAGCTTAAAAGGTTTCAAAAATATGAGGAACATGAAATGGTCTGAAAAATAGGTTGAGCATGGAAGGGTGTTCAAAAACATGAAGAGCCTGAAAGGTGTGAATAATATGAAGCCTTCAAAACGTAGCAAAAATATGAGGAGCATGAAACGGTCTGAAAAATAGGAGGAGCACGAAGCGCTGTTCAAAATCATGAAGAGCCTGAAAACGGGTAAAATATATGAAGAGCTTCAAAAGGTGTCAAAAATATGAGGAGCATGAAGCGGTCTGAAAAATAGGAGGAGCATGAAGTGGTGGTCAAAACATGAAGAGCCTGCAAAGGTGTGAAAAACATGAAGAGCTTCAAAAGGTTTTAAAAATATGAGGAGCATGAAACGGTCTGAAAAATAGGACGAGCATGAATCGATGTTGAAAAACATGAAGAACCTGAAAAGGTGTGAAAAATATGAACAGCTTCAAATGGTGTCTAAAATAGGAGTAGCATGAAGCGGTGTTCCAAATCTTGAAGAGCCTGAAAATGTGTTAAAAATAGGAAGAGCTTAAAAGTTGTCAAAATTATGAGGAGCATGAAATGGTCTGAAAAATAGGAGGAGCATGAAACGGTGTTCAAAAACATGAAGTGTCTGAAAGGTGTGAAAAATATGAAGGGCTTCAAAACGTGTCAAAATTATGACGAGCATGAACCGGTCTGAAAAATACGAGGAGCATGAAACTGTGTTGAAAAACATGAAGAGCCTGAAAATGTGTGAAAACATGAAGAGCTTCAAAAGTTTTCATAATAGGAGTAGCATGAAGCGGTGTTCAAAAACATGAAGAGCCTGAAAATGTGTTAAAAATATGAAAGCTTAAAAGGTTTCAAAAATATGATGAGCATGAAATGGTGTGAAAAATAGGAGGAGCATGAAGCGGTGTTGAAAAACATGAAGAGCCTGAAAACGTGTGAAAACATGAAGAGCTTCAAAAGGTGTGAAAAACATGAAGAGTTTCAATAGGCGTAAAAAATATGAGGAGAATGAAACGGTCTGAAAAATAGGAGGAGCATGAAAGGTGTTGAAAAACATGAAGAGCCTGAAAAGGTTTGAAATATATGAAGAGCTTCAAAAGGTGTCAAAAATATGAGGAGCATGAAAAGGTCTGAAGAATAGGACGAGTAAGAAGCGGTGTTGAAAAACATGAAGAGCCTGAAAAGGTGTGAAATATATGAAGAGCTTCAAAATTGTCAAAAATATGAGGAGCATGAAACGGTCTGAAAAATAGGAGGAGCATGAAGCGGTGTTGCAAAACATGAAGAGCCTGAAAAGGTGTGAAAAACATGAAGAGCCTGAAAATGTGTGAAATATATGAAGAGCTTCAAATGGTGTCAAATATATGAGGATCATGAAACAGTCTGAAAAATACGAGGAGCATGAAACGGCGTTCAAAAACATGAAGAGCCCGAAAAGGTGTGAAAAATATGAAGAGCTTCAAAAGGTGTCAAATATATGAGGAGCATGAAACTGTCTGAAAAATAAGAGGAGTATGAAACGGTGTTCAAAATCATTAAGAGCCTGAAAAGGTGTCAAAAATATGAGGAGCATGAAACAGTCTGAAAATAGGAGGAGCATGAAACGGTGTTGAAAAACATGAAGAGCATGAAAAGGTGTGAAAAATATGAAGAGCTTCAAAAGGTGTCAAATAGGAGTAGCATGAAACGGTGTTCAAAAACATGAAGAGCCTGAAAAGGTGTGCAAAATTTGAAGAGCTTCAACACGTGTGAAAATATGAGGTGCATGAAACGGTCTGAAAAATAGGAGGAGCATGAAACGGTCTTGAAAAACATGAAGAGCATGAAACGGTCTGAAAAATAGTAGGAGCATGAAATGGTGTTCAAAAACATGAAGATCCTGAAAACATGTGAAAAATATGAAGCGCTTCAAAAGGTGTCAAAAATATGAGGAGCATGAAACGGTCTGAAAAATAGGAGGAAAATGAAACGGTGTTCAAAATCATTAAGAGCCTGAAAAGGTGTGAAAAATATGAGGAGCATGAAACGGTCTGAAAAAAAGGCGAGAATGAAGTCGTGTTCAAAGACATGAAGAGCCCAAAAAGGTGTGTAAAATATGAAGAGCTTCAAAAGGTGTCAAAAATATGAGGAGCATGAAACGGTCTGAAAAATAGGAGGAGCATGAAGTGGTGTTGAAAAACATGAAGAGCCTGAAAATGTGTGAAAAATATGAAGAGCTTCAGAAGGTGTGAATAATATGAGGAACATGAAGCGGCGTTCAAAAACTTGAAGATACTGAAAAGGTGTGAAACATATGAAGAGCTTCAAAAGGTGTCAAAAATATGAGGAGCATGAAACGGTCTGAAAAATATTAGGAGCATGAAACGGTGTTGAAAACCTGAAGAGCCTGAAAAGGTGTGAAAAATATGAAGAGTTTCAAAACATGTAAAAATATGAGGAGCATGAAACGGTGTTCAGAAACATGAAGAGCCTGAAATGGTGTGAAAAATATGAAGAGCTTCAAATGGTGTCTAAAATAGGAGTAGCATGAAGCGGTGTTCAAAAACTTGAAGAGCCTGAAAATCTGTGAAAAATATGAAGAGCTTCAAAAGGTGTGAAAAATATGAGGAGAATGAAACTGTCTGAAAATAGGAGGAGCATGAAACGGTGTTGAAAAACATGAAGAGCCTGAAAACGTGTGAAAAATATCACGAGCTTCAAAAATGTGTCAAAAATAGGAGGAGCATGAAACAGTCTGAAAAATAGGAGGAGCATGTAACCATGTTGAAAAACATGAAGAGCCTGAAAATGTGTGAAAAATATCAAGAGCTTCAAAAGGTGTCAAAAATATGAGGAGCATGAACCGGGCTGAAAAATAGGAGGAGCATGAAACGGTGTTGAAAAACATGAAGAGCATGAAAAGGATTGAAAAATATGAAGAGCTTCAAAAGGTGTGAAAAATAGGAGTAGCCTGAAGCGGTGTTCAAAAACTTGAAGAGCCTGAAAATGTGTTAAAAATATGAAGAGCTTAAAGGGTTTCAAAAATATGAGGAACATGAAATGGTCTGAAAAATAGGTTGAGCATGGAAGGGTGTTCAAAAACATGAAGAGCCTGAAAGGTGTGAATAATATGAAGCCTTCAAAACGTAGCAAAAATATGAGGAGCATGAAACGGTCTGAAAAATAGGAGGAGCACGAAGCGCTGTTCAAAATCATGAAGAGCCTGAAAAGGGGTGAAATATATGAAGAGCTTCAAAAGGTGTCAAAAATATGAGGAGCATGAAGCGGTCTGAAAAATAGGAGGAGCATGAAGTGGTGTTCAAAACATGAAGAGCCTGAAAAGGTCTGAAAAATATGAAGAGCTTCAAAAGGTTTCAAAAATATGAGGAGCATGAAACGATCTGAAAAATAAGAGGAGCATCAAGCGGTGTTCAAAACATGAAGAGCCTGCAAAGGTGTGAAAAACATGAAGAGCTTCAAAAGGTTTTAAAAATATGAGGAGCATGAAACGGTCTATAAAATAGGACGAGCATGAATCGATGTTGAAAAACATGAAGAGCCTGAAAAGGTGTGAAAATTATGAAGAGCTTCAAATGGTGTCTAAAATAGGAGTAGCATGAAGCGGTGTTCCAAATCTTGAAGAGCCTGAAAATGTGTTAAAAATATGAAGAGCTTAAAAGGTGTCAAAATTATGAGGAGCATGAAATGGTCTGAAAAATAGGAGGAGCATGAAACATGTGTTCAAAAACTTGAAGAGTCTGAAAGGTGTGAAAAATATGAAGGGCTTCAAAACGTGTCAAAATTATGACGAGCATGAAACAGTCTGAAAAATAGGAGGAGCATGAAACCGTGTTGAATAAGACGAAGAGCCTAAAAAGGAGTGAAAAATATGAAGAGCTTCAAATGGTGTCAAATATATAAGGAGCATGAAGCGTTCTGAAAAATAGGAGCAGCCTGAAACGGTGTGGAAAAACATGAAGAGACTGAAAATGTGTGAAAAATATGAAGAGCTTCATAAGGTTTCAAAATTATGATGCGCATGAAACTGTCTTAAAAATATGAAGAGCATGAAGCGGTGTTGAAAAACATGAAGAGCCTGAAAAGGTGTGAAATATATGAAGAGCTACAAAATGTGTCAAAAATATGAAGAGCATGAAGCGTTCTGAAAAATAGGAGGAGCATGAAACGGTGTTGAAAAACACGAAGAGCCTAAAAAGGAGTGAAATAGATGAAGAGCTTCAAAAGAAGTCAAAAATATAAGAAGCATGAAACGGTCTGAAAAATAGGAGGAGCATGAAGCGGTGTTGAAAAACATGAAGAGCCTGAAAAGGTGTGAAATATATGAAGAGGTTCAAAAGGTGTCAAAAATAGGAGGAGCATGAAACAGTTTGAAAAATAGGAAGAGCATGAAGTGGTGTTGAAAAACATGAAGAGCCTGAAAAGGTGTGAATAATATGAAGAGCTTCAAAAGGAGTCAAATATATGAGGAGCATGAAACGGTCTGAAAAATAGGAGGAGCATGAAACGGTGTTGCAAAACATGAAGAGCCTGAAAAGGTGTGAAATATATGAAGAGCTTCAAAAGTTTTCAAAAGTATGAGGAGCATGATACGGTCTGAAAAATAGGAGGAGCATGAAGCGGTGTTGAAAAGTGAAGAGCCTGAAAAGGTGTGAAAAACATGAAGCGCTTCAAAAGTTGTCAAAAATATGAGGAACATGAAACGGTCTGAAAAATAGGAGAAGCAAGAATCGGTGTTGAAAAAAAGACGAGCCTGAAAAGTTGTGAAATATATGAAGAACTTCAAAACGTGTCAAATATATGAGGAGCATGAAACGGTCTGAAAAAGAGGAGCCGCATGAAGCGGTGTTAAAAAACATAAACAGCCTGAAAAGGTGTGAAATATATGAAGAGCTTCAAAAGGTGTCAAAAATATGAGGAGCATAAAACGCTCTGAATATTAGGGGGAGCATGAAACGGTCTTCAAAAACATGAAGAGCCTGAAAAGGTGTTAAAAATATGAAGAGCTTCAAAACTTGTCAATAATATAACGAGAATGAAACGGTCTGAAAAATAGGAGGAGCATGAAGTGGTGTTGAAAAACATGAAAAGCCTGAAAAGGTGTGAAAAATAAGAAGAGCTTCAAAAGGTGTCAAAAATATGAGGAGCATGAAACGGTCTGAAAAACAGGAGGAGCATGACGCGGTGTTGAAAAACATGAGGAGCCTGAAAAGGTGTGAAATATATGAAGAGCTTCAAAAGGTGTCAAAAATATGAGGAGCATGAAAAGGTCTGAAGAATAGGAGGAGTAAGAAGCGGTGTTGAAAAACATGAAGAGCCTGAAAAGGTGTGAAATACATGAAGAGCTTCAAAATAGTCAAAAATATGAGGAGCATGAAACGGTCTTAAAAATAGGAGGAGCATGAAACGGTGTTGAAAAACATGAAGAGCCTGAAAATATGTGAAAAATATGAAGAGCTTCAAAAGGTGTCAAAAATATGAGCAGCATGAAACAGTGTTCAAAAAGATGAAAAGCCTGAAAAACTGTGAAGAATATAAAGAGCTTCAAAAGGTGTGAAACAGATGAGGAGCATGAAATGGTATGAAAAATAGGAGGAGCACGAAGCGGTGTTGAAAAACATGAACAGCCTGAAAAGGTGTGAAATATATGAAGGGCTTCAAATGGTGTCAAAAATATTAGGAGCATAAAACAGTGTTCAAAAACATGAAAAGCCTGAAAAACTGTGAAGAATATAAAGAGCTTCAAAAGGTATGAAACAGATGAGGAGCATGAAACGGTGATGAAAAACATGAAGAGCATGAAAAGGTGTGAATATAGGAAGAGATTCAAAAGGTGTCAAAAATATGAGGAGCACGACACTGTCCGAAAAATTGTAGGAGAATGAAACGGTCTGAAAAATAGGAGGAGCATGAAATGGTGTTCAAAAACATGAAGAGCCTGAAAAGGTGTGAAATATATGAAGAACTTCAAAAGGTGTCAAAAATATGAGGAGCATGAAACAGTCAAAAAATAGGAGGAGCATGAGACGGTGTTGAAAAAATGAAGACCATAAAGAGGTGTGAAAAATATGAAGAGCTTCAAAAGGTGTCAAAATTATGAGGAGCATGAAACGGTCTGAAAAATAGGAGGAGCATGAAGCGGTCTTGAAAACCATGAAGAGCCTGAAAAGGTGTGAAATATATGAAGACCATCAAAAGGTGTCAAAAATATGAGGAGCATGAAACGGTGTTAAAAACATGAAAAGCCTGAAAAGTTGAGATAAATATATAGAGCTTCAAAAGGTGTGAAAAATATTAGGAGCATGAAACGGTCTGAAAAATAGGAGGAGAATGAAGTGGTGTTGAAAAACATGAAGAGCCTGAAATGGTGTGAAAAATATGAAGTGCTTCAAAAGGTGTCAAAAATATTAGGAGCATGAAACGGTCTGAAAAATAGGAGGAGCCTGAAGCGGTGTTGAAATACATGAAGAGCCTGAAAAGGTGTGAAATACATGAAGAGCTTCAAAAGGTGTCAAAAATATAAGGAGCATGAAACAGTGTTCAAAAGCATGAAAGGCCTGATAACCTAAAGAATATAAAGAGCTTCAAAAGGTGTGAAACAGATGAGGAACATGAAATGGTCTGAAAAATAGGAGGAGCATGAAGTGGTGCTGAAAAACCTGAGGAGCTTGAAAAGGTGTGAAATATTTGAAGAGCTTCAAAATGTGTCAAAAATATGAGGAGCATGAATCGGTCTGAAATATAGGAGGAGCAGGAAGCGGTGTTCAAAAACATGAAGAGCTTGAAAAGGTGTGAAAAATATGAAGAGCTCCAAAAGGTGTCAATAATATGAGGAGCAAGAAACGGTCTGAAAAAGAGGAGGAGCATGAAGCGGTATTGAAAAACATGAACAGCCTGAAAATGTGTGAAATATTTGAAGAGCTTCAAAATGTGTCAAAAATATGAGGAGCATGAATCGGTCTGAAATATAGGAGAAGCATGAAGCGGTGTTCAAAAACATGAAGAGCCTGAAAAGGTGTGATATATATGAAGAGCTTCAATAAGTGTGAAAAATATTAGGAGCATGAAAGGTCTGAAAAATAGGAGGAGCATGAAGCAGGGTTGAAAAACATGAAGAGGCTGAAAAGGTGTGAAAAATATTGAGAACTTCAAAAGGTGTCAAAAATATGAGGAGCATGAAACGGTCTGAAAAATAGGAGGAGCATGAAGCCGTGTTGAAAACATGAACAGCCTGAAAAGTTGTGAAAAATATGAAGAGCTTCAAAAGGTGTCAAAAATATGAGGAGCATGAAACATCTGAAAAATAGGAGGAGCATGAAACGGTGTTCCAAAAAATGAAGAGCCTGAAAAGATGTGAAAAATAATAAAGAGCTACAAAAGATGTGAAACATATGAGGAGAATGAAACGGACTGAAATATAGGAGGAGCATGAAGTGGTTTTGAAAAACATGAATTCCTGAAAAGGTGAGAAATATATGAAGAACTTCAAAAGGTGTCAAAAATATGAGGAGCATGAAACGGTGTTCAAAAACATGAAAATCATGAAAAGGGGTGAAAAATATAAAGAGCTTCAAAAGCTGTGAAAAATATGAGGAGCATGAAACGGTCTGAAATATAGGAGGAGCATGAAGCGGTGTTCAAAAACATGAACAGCCTGAAAAGGTGTGAAATATATGAAGAGCTTCAAAAGGTGTCAAAAATATGAAGAGCATAAAACAGTGTTCAAAAACATGAAAAGCCTGAAAAACTGTGAAGAATTTAAAGAGCTTCAAAAGGTGTGAAACAGATGAGGAGCATGAAATGGTCGGAAATATAGGAGGAGCATGAAGCGGTGTTCAAAAACATGAAGAGCCTGAAAAGGTGTGATATATAAGAAGCGCTTCAAAAGGTGTGAAAAAATTTAGTCGCATGAACGGTCTGAAAAATAGGAGGAGCATGAAATGGTGTTGAAAAACATGAAGAGCCAGAAAAGGTGTGAAACATATGAAGAGCTTCAAAAGGTGTCAAAAATGAGAGGAGAAAGAAACGGTCAGAAAAATAGGAGGAGTATGAAGTGGTGTTGAAAAACATGAAGAGCCAGAAAAGGTGTGAAACATATGAAGAGCTTCAAAAGGTGTGAAAAACATGAAGAGCTTCAAAAGGTGTGAAATATATGAGGAGCTTCAAAAGGTGTCAAAAATGTGAGGAGCATGAAACGGTCTGAAAAATAGGAGGAGCATGAAGCGGTGTTGAAAAACATGAAGAGCCTGAAAAGGTGTGAAATATATGAAGACTTTCAAAAGGTGTCAAAAATATGAGGAGCATGAAACGGTGTTAAAATCATGAAAAGCCTGAAAAGTTGCGATAAATGTATAGAGCTTCAAAAGGTGTGAAAAATATGAGGAGCAATAAACGGTCTGGAAAATAGGAGGAGAATGAAGTGGTGTTGAAAAACATGAAGAGCCTGAAATGGTGTGAAAAATATGAAGAGCTTCAAAAGGTGTCAAAAATATGAGCAGCATGAAACTGTATATAAATTAGAAGGAGCTGGAAGTGGTGTTGAAATACATGAAGAGCCTGAAAAGGTGTGAAATACATGAAGAGCTTCAAAAGGTGTCAAAAATATGAGGAGCATGAAACAGTGTTCAAAAAGATGAAAAGCCTGAAAAACTGTGAAGAATATAAAGAGCTTCAAAAGGTGTGAAACAGATGAGGAGCATGAAACGGTCTGAAAAATAGGAGGAGAATGAAACGGTCTGAAAAAAAGTAAGAGTATGAAACGGTGTTGAAAAACATGAAGAGCTTCAAAAGGTGTCAAAAATATGAGGACCGTGGAACGGTCTGAAAAATAGGAGGAGCATGAAGCGGTGTTGAAAAACATGAAGAGCCTGAAAAGCTGTGAAAAATATGAAGAGCTTCAAAAGGTGTCAAAAATATGAGGAGTATGAAACGATCTGAAAAATAGGAGGAGCATGAAGCGGTGTTCAAAAACATGAAGAGCCTGAAAAGGTGTTAAAAATATGAAGAGCTTCAAAACGTGTCAAAAATATGAGGAGCATGAAACGGTCAGAAAAATAGGAGGAGCATGAAGCGGTGTGGAAAAACATGAAGAGCCTGAAAAGGTGTGAACTATATGAGGAGCCTCAAAGGATGTCAAAAATATGAGGAGCATGAAACGGTCTGAAAAATAGGAGGGGCATAAAGTGGTGTTCAAATACATGAAGAGCCTGAAAATGTTTGAAAAATATGAAGAGCTTAAAAAAGGTGTCAATAATAAGAAGAGCATGAAACGGTATGTAAAATAGGAGAAGCATGAAGCAGTGTTGAAAAATATGAAGAGCCTGAAAAGGTGTGAAAAATATGAAGAGCTTCAAAAGGTGTCAAAAATATGAGGAGCATGAAACGGTTTGAAAAATGGAGGAGAAAGAAACGGTGTTCATAAACATGAAGAGCCTGAAAAGGTGTGAAAAATATGAAGAGCTTCAAAAGGTGTCAAGAATATGAGGAGCATGAAACAGTCTGAAAAATAGGAGGAGCATGAAGTGGTATTGAAAAACATGAAGATCCTGAAAAGGTGTGAAATATATAAAGAGCTTCAAAAGGTGTCAAAAATATGAAGAGCATGAAATAGTCTGAAAAATAAGAGGAGCATGAAGTGGTGCTGAAAAATATGAAGAGCCTGAAAAGGTGGTAAAAATATGAAGAGCTTCAAAAGGTGTCAAAAATATGAGGAGCATGAAACGGTCTTAAAAATAGGAGCAGCATGAAGCGTTGTAGAAAAACATAAACAGCCTGACAAGGTGTGAAATATATGAAGAGCTTCAAAAAGTGTAAAAAATATGAGGAGCATGAAATGGTCTGAAAAATAGGAGGAGCATGAAGTGGTGCTGAAAAATATGAAGAGCCTGACAAGGTGTGAAAAATATGAAGAGCTTCAAAAGGTGTCAAAAATATGAGGAGCATGAAACGTTCTGAAAAATATGATGAGCATGAAAAGGTTTTGCAAATCATGAAGAGCCTGAAAAAGTGTGAAAAATATGAAGAGCTTCAAAAGGTGTGAAAAATATGAAGAGCTTCAAAAGGTGTCAAAAATATGAGGAGCAGTAAACAGTCCGAAAAATACGATGAGAATGAATCGGTTTTGAAAACGATGAAGAGCATGAAAAGGTGTGAAAAATATGAAGAGCTTCAAAAGGTGGCCAAAATTTGAGGAGCATGAAACGGTCTGATACATATGAGGAGCATGAAACGGTCTGCCATATAGGAGGAGCATGAAACGGTGTTGAAAAACATGAAGAGCCTGAAAATTGTGAAAAATATGAAGAGCATCAAAAGCTGCCAAAAATAGGAGGAGCATGAAACGGTCTGAAAAATATGAAAGAGCATGAAACGGTTTGACAAATAGGAGGAGCATGAAACGTGGTGAAAAACATGAAGAGCTTCAAAAGGTGTCAAAAATATGAGGAGCATGAAACGGTCTGAAAAATAGGAGGAGCATGAAGCTGTAATGAAAAACATGAAGAGCCTGAAAAGGTGTGATAATATGAAGAGCTTCAAAAGGTGTCAAAAATATGAGGAGCATGAAACGGTCTGAAAAATAGGAGAAACATGAAGCGGTGTGAAAAACATGAAGAGCCTGAAAAGGTGTGAAAAATATGAAGAGCTTCAAAAAGTGTCAAAAATATGAGGAGCACGAAACGGTCTGAAAAATAGGAGGAGCCTGAAGCGATGTGAAAAAGATGAAGAGCCTGAAAAGCTGTGAAATATAAGAAGAGCTTCAAAAGGTGTCAACAATATGAGGAGCATGAAACGGTCTGAAAAATAGGAGGAGCCTGAAGCATTGCTGAAAAACAAGAAGAGCCTGAAAAGATGTGAAAAACATGAAAAGCTTCAAAAGGTGTCAAAATTATGAGGAGCTTGAAACGGTCTGAAAAATATGAAGGAGCCTGAAACGGTTTGAAAAATAGGAGGAGCATGAAACGTGGTGAAAAACATGAAGAGCTTCAAAAGTTGTCAAAAATAGGAAGAGCACGATACTGTCTGAAAAATTAGAGGAGCATGAAACAGTCTGAAAAATAGGAGGAGCATGATACTGTCTGAAAAATAAGAGGAGCACAAAACGGTCTGAAAAATAGGAGGAGCACGAAACTGTTTGAAAAATAGGAGGAGCATGAAACGTTGTTGAAAAACATGAATTGCATGAAAAGGTGTGAAGAATATGAAGAGCTTCAAAAGGTGTCAAAAATATGAGGAGAAAGAAACGGTCAAAAAAATAGGAGGAGCATGAAAAGGTGTTGAGAACATAAAGAGCCTGAAAAGGTGTGAATAATATGAAGAGCTTCAAAAGGTGTCAAAAATATGAGGAGGATGAAACGGTTTTAAATATAGGAGGAGCATGAAATGGTCTGAAAAATAGGAGGAGCATGAAACAGTCTGAAAAATAGGAGGAGCATGAAATTGTGTTGAAAAACATGAAGGGCCTAAGAGGTGTGTAAAATATGAAGAGCTTCAAAAGGTTTCAATTATACGAGGAGCATGAAACGGTCTGAAAAATATGAGGAGCACGAAACTGTCTGAAAAATAGGAGGAGCATGAAACGGTCTCAAAAATAGGAGGAGCATGAAACAGTGGAGAAATATATGAGGAGCTTCAAAAGGTGTCAAAAATATGTGGAGCATGAAAAGGTCTGAAAAATCGGAGGAGCATGAAACTATGTTGAAAAACATGAAGAGACTGAAAAGCTGTGAAAAATATAAAGAGCTTCAAAAAGTGTCCAAAATATGAGGTGCATGAAACTGTCTGATAATAGGAGGAGCATGAAACGGTCTGGTAAATAGGCGGAGCATTAAACGGTTTTGAAAAACATGAAGAGCTTCAAAAGGTGTCAAAAATTTGAGGAGGATGAAACGGTCTGAAAAATATGAGGAGCTTGAAACGGTCTGCAAAATAGTAGTAGCATGAAACGGTGTTCAAAAACATGAAGAGCTTCAAAAGTTGTCAAAAATATGAGGAGCATGAAACGGTCTGTAATATAGGAGGAGCATGAAACGGTGTTGAAAAACATGAAGAGCATGAAAAGGTGTGAAAAATATGAAGAGCTTCAAAAGGTGTCAAAAATATGAGGAGCATTAAACCTTCTGAAAAATAGGAGGAGCATGAACGGTGTTCAAAAACATGAAGAGCATGAAAAGGTTTGAAAAATTTGAAAAGCTACAAAGCGTGTCAAAAAAATTAGGAGGATGAAACGGTCTGATAAATTGGAGGAGCATGAAGCGGTGTTGAAAAACATGAAGAGCCTGAAAAGGTGTGAAAAATATGAAGAGCTTCAAAAGGTTTTCAAAAATATGAGGAGCATGAAACAGTCTGTAAAATAGGAGGAGCATGAAACAGTTTGGAAAACAGGAGGAGCATGAAACGGTATTGAAAAACATGAAGAGCCTGAATATGTGTGAAAAATATGAATAGCTTCAAAACGAGTAAAAAAATTACGAGCATGAAACAGTCTGAAAAATAGGAGGAGCATGAATCGGTCTGAAAAATAGTAGGAGCCTGAAACGGTGTGAAAAATAAGGGGAGCATGAAACGGTGTTGAAAAATATGAAGAGCATGAAAAGGAGTGAAAAATATGAAGTGCTTCAAAAGGTGTTAAAAATATGAGGAGTATGAAACGGTCTGAAAAATATGAAGAGCATGAAATGGTCTGCAAAATAGGAGGAGCATGTACGGTGTTGAAAATCTTGAAGAGCTTCAAAAGGTGTCAAAAATATGAGGAGCATGAAATGGTCAGAAAAATATGAGGAGCACGAAACTGTCTGAAAAATAGGAGGAGCATGAAACGTTGTTGAAAAAGATGAAGAGCATTAAAAGATGTGAAAAATATGAAGAGCTTCAAAAAGTGTTAAAAATATGATGAGCATGAAACGGTCTGAAAATGTGAGGAGCACGAAACGTTCTGAAAAATAGGAGGACCATGAAACGGTGTTGAAAAACATGAAGAGCATGAAAAGGTGAGAAAAATATGTAGAGCTTCAAAAGGTGTCAAAAATATGAGGAAGACGAAATGGTCTGAAAAATAGGACGAGCATGAAGCGGTGCTGAAAAACATGAAGAGCCTGACATGGTGTGAAAAATATGAAGAGATTCAAAAGGTTTCAAAAATATGAGGAGCATGAAACCGTCTAAAAATATGACGAGCATGAAATGGTGTTGAAAAACATGAAGAGCCTCAAAAGGTGTGAAAAATATGAAGAGCTTCAAAAGGTGTCAAAAAAATGAGGAGCATGAAACGGTCTGAAAAATAGGAGGAGCATGAAACGATGTTGAAAAACATGAAGACATGATAAGGTGTGAAAAATATGAAGAGCTTCCAAAGGTGTCAAAAATATGAGGAGCATGAAACGGTCTGAAAAATAGGAGGAGCATGAAACGGTGTTGAAAAACATGAAGAGATTCAAAATGTGTCAGAAATATGAGGAGCATGAAACGGTCTGAAAAATAGGAGGAGCATGAAACGGTGTTGAGAAACATGAAGAGCATGAAGAGGTGTGGAAAATATGAAGAGCTTCAAAAGGTGGCCAAAATTTGAGGAGCATGAAACGGTCTGATACATATGAGGAGCATGAAACGCTCTGCCATATAGGAGGAGCATGAAACGGTGTTGAAAAACATGAAGAGCCTGAAAATTGTGAAAAATATGAAGAGCGTCAAAAGCTGCCAAAAATAGGAGGAGCATGAAACTGTCTGAAAAATATGAAGGAGCATGTAACGGTGTTGAAAAACATGAAGAGCTTCAAAAGGTGTCAAAATTATGAGGAGCATGAAACGGTCTGAAAAATATGAAAGAGCATGAAACGGTTTGACAAATAGGAGGAGCATGAAACGTGGTGAAAAATATGAAGAGCTTCAAAAGGTGTCAAAAATAGGAGGAGCACGATACTGTCTGAAAAATAAGAGGAGCATGAAACAGTCTGAAAAATAGGAGGAGCATGATACTGTCTGAAAAATAAGAGGAGCAGGAAACTGTCTGAAAAATAGGAGGAGCATGATACTGTCTGAAAAATAAGAGGAGCAGGAAACTGTCTGAAAAATAGGAGGAGCATGAAACGGTCTGAAAAATAGGAGGAGCATGAAACAGTGGAGAAATATATGAAGAGCTTCAAAAGGTGTCAAAAATATGAGGAGCATGAAACGGTCTGAAAAATAGGAGGAGCATGAAGCTGTAATGAAAAACATGAAGAGCCTGAAAAGGTGTGAAAATATGAAGAGCTTCAAAAGGTGTCAAAAATATGAGGAGCATGAAACGGTCTGAAAAATAGGAGAAACATGAAGCGGTGTGAAAAACATGAAGAGCCTGAAAAGGTGTGAAAAATATGAAGAGCTTCAAAAAGTGTCAAAAATATGAGGAGCATGAAACGGTCTGAAAAATAGGAGGAGCCTGAAGTGATGTGAAAAAGATGAAGAGCCTGAAAAGCTGTGAAATATAAGAAGAGCTTCAAAAGGTGTCAACAATATGAGG
The DNA here is from genome assembly GCF_033118175.1 of Dama dama. Taxonomy (NCBI): domain Eukaryota; kingdom Metazoa; phylum Chordata; class Mammalia; order Artiodactyla; family Cervidae; genus Dama; species Dama dama. The sequence continues at coordinate 4,614,078 of NW_026870920.1, read as the reverse complement.
AGCATGAAACGGTCTGAAAAATAGGAGGAGCCTGAAGCATTGCTGAAAAACAAGAAGAGGCTGAAAAGATGTGAAAAACATGAAAAGCTTCAAAAGGTGTCAAAATTATGAGGAGCATGAAACGGTCTGAAAAATATGAAGGAGCATGAAACGGTTTGAAAAATAGGAGGAGCATGAAACGTGGTGAAAAACATGAAGAGCTTCAAAAGTTGTCAAAAATAGGAAGAGCACGATACTGTCTGAAAAATAAGAGGAGCATGAAACAGTCTGAAAAATGGGAGGAGCATGATACTGTCTGAAAAATAAGAGGAGCACAAAACGGTCTGAAAAATAGGGGGAGCACGAAACTGTTTGAAAAATAGGAGGAGCATGAAACGGTGTTGAAAAACATAAAGAGCATGAAAAGGTGTGAAGAATATGAAGAGCTTCAAAAGGTGTCAGAAATATGAGGAGCATGAAACGGTCTGTAAAATAGGAGGAGCTTGAAACGGTGTTGAAAAACCTGAAGAGCATGAAAAGGTGTGAAAAATATGAAGAGCATCAAAAGGTGTCAAAAATATGAGGAGCATGAAACTGTCTGAAAAATATCATGAGCATGAAACGGTGTTGAAAAACTTGAAGAGCATGAAAAGGTGTGACAAATATGAAGAGCTTCAAAAGGTGTTAAGAACATGAGGACAACGATACGATCTGAAAAATATGAGGAGCATGAAAGGGTGTTGAAAAACATGAAGAGCATGAAAAGGTGTGAAAAATATGAAGAGCTTCAAAGAATGTCAAAAATGAGGAACATGAAACGGTCTGATAAATAGAGGAGCATGAAATGGTCTGAAAAATAGGAGGAGCATGAAACACTCTGAAAAATAGGAGGAGCAAGAAACGCTCTGAAAAATAGGAGGAGCATGAAACGGTGTTGAAAAACGTGAAGAGCTTCAAAAGGTTTCAAAAATATTAGGAGCATGAAACGGTCTGAAAAATATGAGGAGAATGAAACAGTCTGCAAAATAGGAGGAGCATGAAATGGTGTTGAAAAATATGAAGAGCTTCAAAAGGTGTCAAAAAATGAGAAGCATGAAACGGTCTGAAAAATAGGAGGAGCATGAAACGATGTTGAAAAACATTAAGAGCTTCAAAAGGTGTCAAAAATATGAGGAGCATGAAACGGTCTGAAAAATAGGAGGAGCATGAAACGGTCTGCAAAATAGGAGTAGCATGAAAAGGTGTGAAAAATATGAAGAGCTTCAAAAGGTGTCAAAAATATGAGGAGCATGAAAAGGTCTGAAAAATGGGAGGAGCAGGAAACGGTGTTGAAAAACATGAATAGCCTGAAAATGTGTAAAAAAATGAAGAGCTTCAAAAGGTGTAAAGAATATGAGGAGCATGAAACGGTCTGAAATATAGAGGAGCATGAAACGGTGTGGAAAAACATGAATAGCCTGAAAATGTGTAAAAAAATGAAGAGCTTCAAAAGGTGTAAAGAATATGAGGAGCATGAAATGGTCTGAAATATAGAGGAGCATGAAACGGTGTGGAAAAACATTAAGAGCATGAAAAGTTGTGAAAAATACGAGGAGCACGAAAAGGTGTGAAAAATATAAGGAGCATGAAAAGGTGTGAAAAAAACAGGAGCATGAAAAGGTCTAAAAAATTTGAGGAGGATGAAATGGTGTGAAAATATGAAGATCATGAAACAGTGTGAAAAATATGAAGACCTTTTAAACGTGTCAAATATATGAGGAGCATGAAGAGATGTGAAAAATATGAGGAGTATTAAAATATGTCAATTATATGAAGAGCATGAAAAGTTGTGAAATATATGAGGAGCATGAAAAGGTGTGAAAAACACGAGGAGTACGAAAAGGTCTGCAAATAAGAGGAGTACGAAAAGGTCTGAAAAATATGAGGAACATGAAAAGGTGTGAAAACTACAAAGTGCATGAAAATGTGTGAAAAATTCGAAGAGCAGGAAAAGGTTTGAAAAATACGAAGAGCATGTAAAGGTGTGAAAAATACGAAGAGCATGTAAAGGTGTGAAAAATACGGAGAATTAAAGGTGTGAAAAATACGAGGAGCATGAAAAGGTGTGAAAAATGCAATGAGAAAGAAAATGTGCTAAAAATACGAGGAGCATGAAAAGGTGGGAAAAATAGTAGGAGCATGAAAAGGTGTGAAAAATATGAGGAACATGAAAAGGTGTGAAAACTACAAAGAGCATGAAAAGGTGTGAAAAATATGAGGAGCATGAAACGGTGTGAAATTATGAAGAGCATGAAACGGTGTTAAAAATATGAAGAGCATGAAACGGTGTGAAAAACACGAGCAGCAAGAAAAAATGTGGAAAACACGAAGTGCATGATAATGTGTGAAAAATTCGAAGAGCATGAAAAGGTTTGAAAAATACGAAGAGCATGTAAAGGTGTGAAAAATACGGAGAATTAAAGGTGTGAAAAATACGAGGAGCATGAAAAGGTGTGAAAAATACGATGAGAAAGAAAATCTGCTAAAAATACAAGGAGCATGAAAAGGTGGGAAAAATAGTAGGAGCATGAAAAGGTCTGAAAAATACGAGGAACATGAAACGGTGTGAAAATATAAAGAGCATGAAACGGTGTGAAAAATATGAAGACCTTTAAAAGGTGTCAAAAATATGAGGAGTATGAAAAGATGTGAAAAACATGAGGATCATGAAATGGTATGAAAAATATGAGAAGCATGAAATATGTAAAAAAGATGAAGAGCATGAAAATTTGTGAAAAATATGAAGAGCATGAAATGGTTTGAAAAGTATAAAGAGCATGAAAAGTTGTGCAAAATACAAAGAGCATGAGTGGTGTGAAATATACGAAGACAATGAAAAGATGTGAAAAATTATGAAAAGCATGAAAGGTTGTGAAAAATACAAAGAGCATGAAAAGGTTTGAAAAATACAAAGTGCATGAAAAGGTGTGAAAAATACGAGGAGCATGAAACGGTGTGAAAAATACGAGGAGCATGAAAAGTTGTGAAAAACACGAGGAGCATGAAAAGGTCTGAAAAATACGAGGAGCATGAAAAGTTCTGAAAAACACAAGGAGCATGAAAAAGTCTGAAAAATACGAGGAGCATGAAAAGTTCTGAAAAACACGAGGAGCATGAAAAGGTCTGAAAAGTACGTGGAGCATGAAAAGGTGTGAAAAATATGAAGAGCATGAAACGATGTTAAAAATATGAAGAGCATGAAACGGTATGAAAAACATGAGCAGCATGAAACAATGTGGAAAACACGAAGTGCATGCAAATGTGTGAAAAATTCGAAGAGCATTAAAAGGTTTGAAAAACACGAAGAGCATGTAAAGGTGTGAAAAATACGAGGAGCATTAAAGGTGTGAAAAATACGAGGAGCATGAAAAGGTGTGAAAAATACGATGAGAAAGAAAATGTGCTAAAAATACAAGGAGCATGAAAAGGTGGGAAAAATAGTAGGAGCATTTAAAGGTGTGAAAAATACGAGGAAAATGAAACGGTGTGAAAATATAAAGAGCATGAAACGGTCTGAAAAATATGAAGGAGCATGTAACGGTGTTGAAAAACATGAAGAGCTTCAAAAGGTGTCAAAAAATGAGAAGCATGAAACGGTCTGAAAAATAGGAGGAGCATGAAATGATGTTGAAAAACATTAAGAGCTTCAAAAGGTGTCAAAAATATGAGGAGCATGAAAAGGTCTGAAAAATAGGAGGAGCATGAAACGGTCTGCAAAATAGGAGGAATATGAAAAGGTGTGAAAAATATGAAGAGCTTCAAAAGGTATCAAAAATATGAGGAGCATGAAACGGTCTGAAAAATAGGAGGAGCAGGAAACGGTGTGGAAAAACATAAAGTGCATGAAAAGGTGTGAAAAATACGAGGAGCATGAAAAGGTGTGAAAAATATAAGGAGCATGAAAAGGAGTGAAAAATACGAGGAGCATGAAAATATGTGAAAAATAAAAGGAGCATGAAAAGCTGTGAAAAACACGAGGAGCATGAATAGGTGTGAAAAACATGAAAAGCATGAAACAGTGTGGAAAATACAGGAGCATGAAAAGGTACGAAAAATACGAGGAGCATGGAAAGGTGTGAAAAATTTGAGGAGCATGAAACGGTCTGAAAAATATGAAGAGCATGAAATGGTGTGAAAAACATGAGCAGCATGAAAAGTTGTGGAAAACACGAAGTGCATGTAAATGTGTGAAAAATTCGAAGAGCATGAAAAGGTTTGCAAAATACGAAGAGCATGTAAAGGTGTGAAATATACGAGGAGCATTAAAGGTGTGAAAAATACGAGGAGCATGAAAAGGTGTGAAAAATAGTAGGAGCATGAAAAGGTCTGAAAAATATGAGGACCATGAAAAGTTGTGAAAAATACGTAGAGCATTAAAAGGTGTGAGAAAAACAAGGAGCATGAAAAGCTCTGTAAAATACGAGGAGCATGAAAAGGTGTGAAAAATACGAGGAGCATATAAAGGTCTGAAAAATATGAGGAGCATGAAACGGTCTAAAAAATGTGAGGAGCGTGAAACGGTGTGAAAATATAAAGAGCATGAAACGGTGTGAAAAACATGAAGACCTTAAAAACGTGTCAGAAATATGAGGACCATGAAAAGATGTGAAAAATATAAGGAGCATGAAAAGGTATGAAAAATAGGAGGAGCATGAAAAGGTGTGAAAAATACGAGGAGCATGAAAAGGTGTGAAATATATGAGGAGCATGAAAAATTGTAAAAAACACGAAGAGCATGAAAATGTGTGAAAAACACGAAGAGCATGAAAATGTATAAAAATTCGAAGAGCATGAAAAGGTTTGAAAAACACGAAGAGCATGAAAAGGTGGGAACAATACAAGGAGCATGAAAAGGTCTGTAAAATACGAGGAGCATGAAAAGATGTGAAAAATCCGAGGAGCATGTAAAGGTCTGAAATATACGAGGACCATGAAAAGTTCTAAAAAATACGACTGGCATGACAAGGTGGGAAAAATACGAAGAGCATGAAAAGGTGTGAAAAGTACGAAGAGCATGAAAAGGAGTGAAAAATACAAGGAGCATGAAAAGGTGTGAAAAATACGATGAGAAAGAAAATGTGCGAAAAATACGAGAAGCATGAAAAGGTGTGGACAATATTAGGAGCATGAAAAGGTCTGAAAAATACGAGGAGCATGAAAAGGTGTGAAAAATGCGAGGAGCATGAAAAGGTGTGAAAAAAACAGGAGCATGAAAAGGTCTAAAAAATTTGAAGAGCATGAAACGGTGTGAAAATATGAAGATCATGAAACAGTGTGAAAAATATGAAGACCTTTTAATCGTGTCAAAAATATGAGGAGCATGAAAAGATGGGAAAAATATGAGGAGCATTAAAATATGTCAATAATATGAAGAGCATGAAAAGTTGTGAAATATATGAGGAGCATGAAATGGTGTGAAAAACACTAGGAGTACGAAAATGTCTGCAAATATGAGGAGTATGAAAAGGTCTGAAAATATGAGGAGAATGAAAAGGTGTGAAAACAACGAAGTGCATGAAAATGTGTGAAAAATATGAAGAGCATGAAAAGGTTTGAAAAATACGAAGAGCATTTAAAGGTGTGAAAAATACGAGGAGAATTAAAGGTGTGAAAAATACGAGGAGCATGAAAATGTGTGAAAAATACGATGAGAAAGAAAATGTGCTAAAAATACGAGGCGCATGAAAAGGTGGGAAAAATAGTAGGAGCATGAAAAGGTCTGAAAAATACGAGGAACATGAAACGGTGTGAAAAATATGAAGACCTTTAAAAGGTGTCAAAAATATGAGGAGCATGAAAAGATGTGAAAAATATGAGGAGCATGAAATGGTATGAAAAATATGAGAAGCATGAAATATGTAAAAAATATGAAGAGCATGAAAAGTTGTGAAAAATATGAAGAGCATGAAACGGTGTGTAAAATATGAAGAGCATGAAAAGATGTGAAAATATGAAGAGCATGAAATGGTTTGAAAAGTATGAAGAGCGTGAAAAGTTGTGAAAAATACAAAGAGCATGAAAAGGTTGGAAAAATACGAAGTGCATGAAAATGTGTGAAAAATATGAGGAGCATGAAACGGTGTGAAAAATACGAGGAGCATGAAAAGTTCTGAAAAACACGAGGAGCATGAAAAGGTCTAAAAAATACGAGGAGCATGAAAAGGTCTGAAAAATATGAGGAGCATGAAAAGTTCTGAAAAACACGAGGAGCATGAAAGGTCTTAAAAATATGTGGAGCATGAAAAGGTGTGAGCAATATGAAGAGCATGAAACGGTGTTAAAAATATGAAGAGCATGAAACGTTGTGAAAAACACGAGCAGCATGAAAAAATGTGGAAAACACGAAGTGCATGAAAATGTGTGAAAAATTCGAAGAGCATGAAAAGGTTTGAAAAATACGAAGAGCATGTAAAGGTGTGAAAAATACGATGAGAAAGAAAATCTGCTAAAAACACAAGGAGCATGAAAAGGTGGGAAAACTAGTAGGAGCATGAAAAGGTCTGAAAAATACGAGGAACATGAAACGGTGTGAAAATATAAAGAGCATGAAACGGTGTGAAAATATGAAGACATTTAAAAGGTGTCAAAAATATGAGGAGCATGAAAAGATATGAAAAATATGAGGAGCATGAAATGGTATGAAAAATATGAGGAGCATGAAATATGTAAAAAATATGAAGAGCATGAAAAGTTGTGAAAAATCTGAAGAGGATGAAAAGATGTGAAAAATATGAAGCGCATGAAGAGATGTGAAAAATATTTAGAGCATGAAAATATGTGAAAAATATGAAGAGCAAGAAACGGTTTGAAAAGTACGAAGAGCTTGAAAAGGTGTGAAAAATACGAAGAGCATGACTGGTGTGAAATCTACGAAGACCATGAAAAGGTCTGAAAAATTATGAAATGCATGAAAAGTTGTGAAAAATACAAAGAGAATGAAAAGGTTTGAAAAATACGAAGTGCATGAAAAGGTGTGAAAAATACGAGGAGCATGCAATGGTGTGAAAAATGCGAAAGCATGAAATGCTGTGAAAAATACGAAGAGCATGAAAAGGTCTGAAAAACACAAGGAGCATGAAAGGGTGTGAAAAATACGAGGAGCATGAAAAGGTGTGAAAAATACGAGGAGCATGAAACGGTGTGAAAATATGAAGAGCATGAAACGGTATTAAAAATATGAGGAGCATGAAACGGTGTGAAAAACACGAGCAGCATGAAAAAATGTGGAAAACACGAAGTGAATGAAAATGTGTGAAAAATTCGAAGAGCATTAAAAGGTTTGAAAAACACGAAGAGCATGTAAAGGTGTGAAAAATACGAGGAGCATTAAAGGTGTGAAAAATACGAGGAGCATGAAAAGGTGTGAAAAATACGATGAGAAAGGAAATGTGAGAAAAATACCAGGAGCATGAAAAGGTAGGAAAAATAGTAGGAGCATGAAAAGGTCTGAAAAATACGAGCAACATGAAACGGTGTGAAAATATAAAGAGCATGAAACGGTGTGAAAAATATGAAGACCTTTAAAAGGTGTCAAAAATATGAGGAGCATGAAAAGATGTGAAAAATATGAGTAGCATGAAATGGTATGAAAAATATGAGGAGCAAAAAAGGTCTGAAAATAGGAGGGGAATGAAAAGGTCTGAAAAATACGAGGAGCATGAAAAGGTCTGAAAAATACCAGGACCATGAAAAGTTCTGAAAAATATGAGGAGCATGAATAGGTGTCAAAAATACGAGGAGCATGAAAAGGTCTGAAAAATACGAGGAGCATGAAAAGGTGTGAAAAATATAGGGAGCATGAAAAGGTGTTAAAAACATAAGGAGCATGAATAGGTGTGAAAAACACGAAGAGCATGAAAAGCTGTGAAAAATACGAGGAGCATGAAAAGGTCTGAAAAATACGAGAAGCATAAAAGTTCTGAAAAACACGAGGAGCATGAAAAGGTCTAAAAAATACTTGGAGCATGAAAAGATGTGAACAATATGAAGAGCACAAAAAGTGTGAAAAATACAAAGAGCTTGAAAAGGTGTGAAAACACGAACAGCATGAAAAGGTCTCAAAAATATGAGGAGCCTGAAAAGGTGTGAATAATCCGAGAAGAACGAAAAGGTCTGAAATATACGAGGACCATGTAAAGGTCTGAAAAATACGAGAGGCATGAAAAGATCTGAAAAAAACGAGGAGCATGAAAAGGTCTGGAAAACAGGAGGAGTATAAAAAGGTGTGAAAAATATGAAGAGCATGAAAAGTTCTCAAAAATATAAGGAGCCTGAAAAGGTGTGAAAAATACGAGGATCCTGAAAAGGTGTGAAAAATACGAGGAGTATGAAAAGGTGTGAAAAATATAAGGAGCATGAAAAGGTGTGAAAAATAGGAGGAGCATGAAAAGGTGTGAAAAATATAAGGAGCATAAAAAGGTCTGGAAAACACGAGGAGCATGAAAAGTTGTGAAAAATACGAGGAGCATGAAAAGGTCTGAAAAATACGAGAAGCATAAAAGTTCTGAAAAACACGAGGAGCATGAAAAGGTCTAAAAAATACTTGGAGCATGAAAAGATGTGAACAATATGAAGAGCACGAAAAGTGTGAAAAATACAAAGAGCTTGAAAAGGTGTGAAAACACGAACAGCATGAAAAGGTCTCAAAAATATGAGGAGCCTGAAAAGGTGTGAATAATCCGAGAAGAACGAAAAGGTCTGAAATATACGAGGACCATGTAAAGGTCTGAAAAATACGAGAGGCATGAAAAGATCTGAAAAAAACGAGGAGCATGAAAAGGTCTGGAAAACAGGAGGAGTATAAAAAGGTGTGAAAAATATGAAGAGCATGAAAAGTTCTCAAAAATATGAGGAGCCTGAAAAGGTGTGAAAAATACGAGGATCCTGAAAAGGTGTGAAAAATACGAGGATCCTGAAAAGGTGTGAAAAATATAAGGAGCATGAAAAGGTGTGAAAAATAGGAGGAGCATGAAAAGGTGTGAAAAATATAAGGAGCATAAAAAGGTCTGGAAAACACGAGGAGCATGAAAAGTTGTGAAAAATACAAAGAGCATGAAAAGGTTTGAAAAATACAAAGTGCATGAAAAGGTGTGAAAAATATGAGGAGCATGAAACGGTGTGAAAAATGCGAAAGCATGAAATGCTGTGAAAAATACAAAGAGCATGAAAAGGTCTGAAAAATACGAGGAGCATGAAAAGGTGTCAAAAATACGAGGAGCAGGAAAAGGTCTGAAAAATACGAGGAGCATGAAAAGGTCTGGAAAACAGGAGGAGCATAAAAAGATGTGAAAAAAAAGAGGAGCATGAAAAGCTGTGAAAAACACGAGGAGCATGAATAGGTGTGAAAAACATGAAGAGCAGGAAACAGTGTGAAAAATACAGGAGCATGAAAAAGTTTGAAAAATACGAGAAGCATGGAAAGGTGTGAAAAATTTGAGGAGCATGAAACCGTCTGAAAAATATGAAGAGCATGAAATGGTGTGAAAAACACGAGCAGCATGAAAAGTTGTGGAAAACACGAAGTGCATGTAAATGTGTGAAAAATTTGAAGAGCATGAAAAGGTTTGCAAAATACGAAGAGCATGTAAAGGTGTGAAATATATGAGGAGCATTAAAGGTGTGAAAAATACGAGGAGCATGAAAAGGTGTGAAAAATAGTAGGAGCATGAAAAGGTCTGAAAAATACGAGGACCATGAAAAGTTGTGAAAAATACGTAGAGCATTAAAAGGTGTGAGAAAAACAAGGAGCATGAAAAGCTCTGTAAAATACGAGGAGCATGAAAAGGTGTGAAAAATAATAGGAGCATGAAAAGGTGTGAAAAACACGAGAGCATGAAAAGGTGTGAAAAATACGAGGAGCATATAAAGGTCTGAAAAATATGAGGAGCATGAAACGGTATGAAAAATAGGAGGAGCATGAAAATGTGTCAAAAATATGAAGAGCATGAAAAGTTGTGAAATATATGAGGAGCATGAAAAGGTGTGAAAAATACATGGAGCATGAAAAGGTGTGAAAAATACGAGGAGCACGAAAAGGTTTGAAAGTACGAGGACCATGAAAAGGACTGAAAAATGCGTGGAGCATGAAAAGGTGTGAAAAATACGAGGAGCATGAAAAGGTGTGAAATATATGAGGAGCATGAAAAAGTGTAAAAAACACGAATAGCATGAAAATGTGTGAAAAACACGAAGAGCATGAAAATGTATAAAAATTCGAAGAGCATGAAAAGGTTTGAAAAACACAAAGAGCATGAAAAGGTGGGAACAATACGAGGAGCATGAAAAGGTCTGTAAAATACGAGGAGCATGAGAAGATGTGAAAAATCCGAGGAGCACGAAAAGGTCTGAAATATACGAGGACCATGAAAAGTTCTAAAAAATATGAGGAGCATGAAAAGGTGTGAAAAATACGAAGAGCATGAAGAGGTGTGAAAAATACAAGGAGCATGAAAAGGTGTGAAAAATACGAGGAGCATGAAAAGTTGTGAAAATACAAGGAGCATGAAAAGGTGTGAAAAAAACAGGAGCATGAAAAGGTCTGTAAAATACAACGAGCATGAAAAGGTGTGAAAAATACGATTAGAAAGAAAATGTGCGAAAAATACGAGGAGCATGAAAAGGTGTGAAAAATACGAGGAGCATATAAAGGTCTGAAAAATATGAGGAGCATGAAAAGGTCTAAAAAATTTGAGGAGCATGAAACGGTGTGAAAATATGAAGATCATGAAACGGTGTGAAAAATATGAAGACCTTTTAAACGTGTCAAAAATATGAGGAGCATGAAAAGATGTGAAAAATATGAGAATATGAAAAGGTGTGAAAAATATGAGGAGCATGAAAAGGTGTGAAAATATGAAGAGCATGAAACGGTGTTAAAAATATGAAGAGCAAGAAACGGTGTGAAAAACACGAGCAGCATGAAAAAATGTGGAAAACATGAAGTGCATGAAAATGTGTGAAAAATTCGAAGAGCATGAAAAGGTTTGAAAAATACGAAGAACATGTAAAGGTGTGAAAAATACGAGGAGCATTAAAGGTGAAAAATACGAGGAGCATGAAAAGGTGTGAAAAATACGATGAGAAAGAAAATCTGCTAAAAACACAAGGAGCATGAAAAGGTGGGAAAACTAGTAGGAGCATGAAAAGGTCTGAAAAATACGAGGAACATGAAACGGTGTGAAAATATAAAGAGCATGAAACGGTGTGAAAATATGAAGACCTTTAAAAGGTGTCAAAAATATGAGGAGCATGAAAAGATGTGAAAAATAAGAGGAGCATGAAATGGTTTGAAAAATATGAGGAGAATGAAATATGTAAAAAATATGAAGAGCATGAAAAGTTGTGAAAAATATGAAGAGCATGAAATGGTTTGAAAAGTATGAAGAGCTTGAAAAGGTGTGAAAAATACAAAGAGCATGACTGGTGTGAAATATACGAAGACAATGAAAAGGTGTGAAAAATTATGAAAAGCATGAAAAGTTGTAAAAAATACAAAGAGCATGAAAAGGTTTGAAAAATACAAAGTGCATGAAAACATGTGAAAAATATGAGGAGCATGAAACGGTGTGAAATATGTGAAAGCATGAAATGCTGTGAAAAATACGAAGAGCATGAAAAGGTCTGAAAAATACAAGGAGCATTAATAGGTGTGAAAAATACGAGGAGCATGAAAAGGTGTGAACAATACTAGGAGCATGAAAATGTCTGAAAAAAACGAGGAGCATGAAAAGGTTTGAAAAATACGAGGAGCATGAAAAGGTGTGAAAAATATGAGGAGTATGAAACGGTGTGATAAATACGAGGAGCATGAAAAGGTGTGAAAAATACGAGGAGCACGAAAAGGTGTGAAAAATACGAGGAGCACGAAAAGGTGTGAACAATAGTAGGAGCATGAAAAGGTCTGAAAAATACGAGTAGCATGAAAAGATGTGAAAAATCCGAGAAGCACGAAAAGGTCTGAAATATACGACGACCATGAAAAGTTCTAAAAAATACGAGTAGCGTGACAAGGTGTGAAAAATACGAGAAGCATGAAAAGGTCTGAAAAATACGAGGAGCATGAAAAGGTGTGAAAAATACGAAGAGCATGAAAAGGTGTGAAAAATACAAGGAGCATGAAAAGGTGTGAAAAATACGATGAGAAAGAAAATGTGCGAAAAATACGAAGAGCATGAAAAGGTGTGAACAATAGTAGGAGCATGAAAAGGGCTGAAAAATACGAGGAGCATGAAAAGGTGTGAAAAATACGAGGAGCATGAAAATGTGTGAAAAAAACAGGAGCATGAAAAGGTCTGAAAAAAATACGAGGAGCATGAAAAGGTGTGAAAAACACGAGGAGCATGAAAAGGTGTGAAAAATACGAGGAGCATATAAAGGTCTGAAAAATATGAGGAGCATGAAAAAGTCTAAAAAATTTGAGGAGCATGAAATGGTGTGAAAATATGAAGATCATGAAACGGTGTGAAAAATATGAAGACCTTTTAAACGTGTCAAAAATATGAGGAGCATGAAAAGATGTGAAAAATATGAGGAGCATTAAAATATGTCAATAATATGAAGAGCATGAAAAGTTGTGAAATATATGATGAGCATGAAAAGGTGTGGAAAATATGAGGAGTACGAAAAGGTCTGCAAATATGAGGAGCACGAAAAGGTCTGAAAAATATGAGGAGCATGAAAAGGTGTGAAAACTACGAGGTGCATGAAAACGTGTGAAAAATACTAGGAGCATGAAAATGTCTGAAAAATACGAGAAGCATGAAAAGATCTTAAAAATATGAGAAGCATGAAAAGGTGTGCAAAATATGAGGAGCATGAAACGGTGTGAATATATGAAGAGCATGAAACGGTGTTAAAAATATGAAGAGCATGAAACGGTGTGAAAAACACGAGCAGCAAGAAAAAATGTGGAAAACACGAAGTGCATGAAAATGTGTGAAAAATTCGAAGAGCATGAAAAGGTTTGAAAAATACGAACAGCATGTAAATGTGTGAAAAATACGAGGAGCATTAAAGGTGTGAAAAATACGAGGAGCATGAAAAGGTGTGAAAAATACGATGAGAAAGAAAATGTGCTAAAAATACAAGGAGCATGAACAGGTGGGAAAAATAGTAGGAGCATGAAAAGGTCTGAAAAATATGAGGAACATGAAACGGTGTGAAAATATAAAGAGCATGAAACGGTGTGAAAAATATGAAGACTTCAAAAGGTGTCAAAAATATGAGGAGCATGAAAAGATGTGAAAAATATGAGGAGGATGAAATGGTATGAAAAATATGAGAAGCATGAAATATGTAAAAAATATGAAGAGCATGAAAAGTTGTGAAAAATATGAAGAGCATGAAATGGTTTTAAAAGTATGAAGAGCTTGAAAAGGTGTGAAAAATACAAAGAGCATGACTGGTGTGAAATATACGAAGACAATGAAAAGGTGTGAAAAATTATGAAAAGCATGAAAAGTTGTGAAAAATACAAAGAGCATGAAAAGGTTTGAAAAATACAAAGTGCATGACAAGGTGTGAAAAATACGAGGAGCATGAAGCGGTGTTAAAATGCGAAAGCATGAAATGCTGTGAAAAATATGAAGAGCACGAAAAGGTCTGAAAAATACAAGGAGCATGAATAGGTGTGAAAAATACGAGGAATATGAAAAGGTGTGAAAAAAACGAAGAGCATGAAAAGGTGTGAACAATACTAGGAGCATGAAAATGTCTGAAAAATATGAGGAGCATGAAAAGTTTTGAAAAATACGAGGAACATGAAAAGGTGTGAAAAATATGAGGAGTATGAAACGGTGTGATTAATATGAGGAACATGAAAAGGTTTCAAAAATATGAGGAGCATGAAAAGGTGTGAAAAATACGAAGAGCATGAAAAGGTCTGAAAAATACAAGGTGCATGAATGGGTGTGAAAAATTCGAGGAGCATGAAAAGGTGTGAAAAATATGAGGAGCATGAAAAGCTGTGAAAAATACGATGTGAAAGGAAATGTGAGAAAAATACGAGGAGCATGAAAAGGTAGGAAAAAGAGTAGGAGCATGAAAAGGTCTGAAAAATACAAGCAACATGAAACGGTGTGAAAATATAAAGAGCATGAAACGGTGTGAAAAATATGAAGACCTTTAAAAGGTGTCAAAAATATGAGGAGCATGAAAAGGTCTGAAAAAAACGAGGAGCATGAAAAGGTCTGAAAAATACGAGGAGCATGAAAAGGTCTGGAAAACAGGAGGAGCATGAATAGGTGTCAAAAATACGAGGAGCATGAAAAGGTCTGAAAAATACGAGGAGCATGAAAAGGTCTGCAAAACACGAGGAGCATGAAAAGGTCTAAAAAATATGAGGAGCATGAATAGGTGTCAAAAATACGAGGAGCATGAAAAGGTCTGAAAAATACGAGGAGCATGAAAAGGTCTGCAAAACACGAGGAGCATGAAAAGGTCTGAAAAATATGAGGAGCATGAAAAGGTCTGAAAAATACGAGAAGCATGAAAAGTTCTGAAAAACGCAAGGAGCATGAAAAGTTCTGAAAAATATGAGGAGCATGAATAGGTGTCAAAAATACGAGGAGCATGAAAAGGTCTGAAAAATACGAGGAGCATGAAAAGGTCTGCAAAACACGAGGAGCATGAAAAGGTCTGAAAAATATGAGGAGCATGAAAAGGTCTGAAAAATACGAGAAGCATGAAAAGTTCTGAAAAACGCAAGGAGCATGAGAAGGTCTAAAAAATACGTGGAGCATGAAAAGGTGTGAACAATATGAAGAGCACGAAAAAGTGTGAAAAATACAAAGAGCTTGAAAAGGTGTGAAAACACGAAGAACATGAAAAGGTCTCAAAAATATGAGGAGCCTGAAAAGGTGTGAAAAATATAGGGAGCATGAAAAGGTGTTAAAAACATAAGGAGCATGAATAGGTGTGAAAAACACGAAGAGCATGAAAATGTGTGAAAAATACGAGGAGCATGAAAAGGTCTGAAAAATACGAGGAGAATGAAAAGCTGTGAAAAATACGAGGAGCATGAAAAGGTCTGAAAAATACGAGGAGAATGAAAAGCTGTGAAAAATACGAGGAGCATGAAAAGGTCTGAAAAATACGAGAAGCATGAAAAGTTCTGAAAAACACGAGGAGCATGAAAAGGTCTAAAAAATACTTGGAGCATGAAAAGATGTGAACAATATGAAGAGCACGAAAAAGTGTGAAAAATACAAAGAGCTTGAAAAGGTGTGAAAACACGAACAGGATGAAAAGGTCTCAAAAATATGAGGAGCCTGAAAAGGTGTGAATAATCCGAGAAGAACGAAAAGGTCTGAAATATACGAGGACCATGTAAAGGTCTGAAAAATACGAGAGGCATGAAAAGATCTGAAAAATACTAGGAGTATGAAAAGGTCTGAAAAATACGAGGAGCATGACAAGGTCTGAAAAAAACGAGGAGCATGAAAAGGTCTGAAAAATACGAGGAGCATGAAAAGGTCTGGAAAACAGGAGGAGTATAAAAAGGTGTGAAAAATATGAAGAGCATGAAAAGTTCTCAAAAATATGAGGAGCCTGAAAAGGTGTGAAAAATACGAGGAGCCTGAAAAGGTGTGAAAAATATAAGAAGCATGAAAAGGTGTGAAAAATACGAGGAGTATGAAAAGGTGTGAAAAATATAAGGAGCATGAAGAGGTGTGAAAAATAGGAGGAGCATGAAAAGGTGTGAAAAATATAAGGAGCATAAAAAGGTCTGGAAAACACGAGGAGCATGAAGTTGTGAAAAATACAAAGAGCATGAAAAGGTTTGAAAAATACAAAGTGCATGAAAAGGTGTGAAAAATATGAGGAGCATGAAACGGTGTGAAAAATGCGAAAGCATGAAATGCTGTGAAAAATACAAAGAGCATGAAAAGGTCTGAAAAATACGAGGAGCATGAAAAGGTGTCAAAAATTCGAGGAGCAGGAAAAGGTCTGAAAAATACGAGGAGCATGAAAAGGTCTGGAAAACAGGAGGAGCATAAAAAGATGTGAAAAATACGAAGAGCATGAAAAGGTCTCAAAAATATAAGGAGCCTGAAAAGGTGTGAAAAATATAAGGAGCATGAAAAGGTGTGAAAAATACGAGGAGCATGAAAAGATGTGAAAAAAAAGAGGAGCATGAAAAGCTGTGAAAAACACGAGGAGCATGAATAGGTGTGAAAAACATGAAGAGCAGGAAACAGTGTGAAAAATACAGGAGCATGAAAAAGTTTGAAAAATACGAGGAGCATGGAAAGGTGTGAAAAATTTGAGGAGCATGAAACGGTCTGAAAAATATGAAGAGCATGAAATGGTGTGAAAAACACGAGCAGCATGAAAAGTTGTGGAAAACACGAAGTGCATGTAAATGTGTGAAAAATTTGAAGAGCATGAAAAGGTTTGCAAAATACGAAGAGCATGTAAAGGTGTGAAATATACGAGGAGCATTAAAGGTGTGAAAAATACGAGGAGCATGAAAAGGTGTGAAAAATAGTAGGAGCATGAAAAGGTCTGAAAAATACGAGGACCATGAAAAGTTGTGAAAAATACGTAGAGCATTAAAAGGTGTGAGAAAAACAAGGAGCATGAAAAGCTCTGTAAAATACGAGGAGCATGAAAAGGTGTGAAAAATACGAGGAGCATATAAATGTCTGAAAAATATGAGGAGCATGAAACGGTCTAAATAATGTGAGGAGCATGAAACGGTGTGAAAATATAAAGAGCATGAAATGGTGTGAAAAACATGAAGACCTTTAAAACATGTCAGAAATATGAGGACCATGAAAAGATGTGAAAAATATGAGGAGCATGAAAAGGTATGAAAAATAGGAGGAGCATGAAAATGTATCAAAAATATGAAGAGCATGAAAAGTTGTGAAATATATGAGGAGCATGAAAAGGTGTGAAAAATACATGGAGCATGAAAAGGTGTGAAAAATACGAGGAGCACGAAAAGGTTTGAAAGTATGAGGACTATGAAAAGGTCTGAAAAATGAGTTGAGCATGAAAAGGTCTATAAAATATGAGGAGCATATAAAGGTCAGAAAAATACGAGGAGCATGAAAAGGTGTGAAAAATACGAGGAGCATGAAAAGGTGTGAAATATATGAGGAGCATGAAAAAGTGTGAAAAACACGAAGAGCATGAAAATGTGTGAAAAACACGAAGAGCATGAAAATGTATAAAAATTCGAAGAGCATGAAAAGGTTTGAAAAACACAAAGAGCATGAAAAGGTGGGAACAATACGAGGAGCATGAAAAGGTCTGTAAAATACGAGGAGCATGAAAAGATGTGAAAAATCCAAGGAGCACGAAAAGGTCTGAAATATACGAGGACCATGAAAAGTTCTAAAAAATACGGGTAGCATGACAAGGTGTGAAAAATATGAGAAGCATGAAAAGGTCTGAAAAATATGAGGAGCATGAAAAGGTGTGAAAAATACGAAGACCATGAAGAGGTGTGAAAAATACAAGGAGCATGAAAAGGTGTGAGAAATACGAGGAGAAAGAAAATGTGCGAAAAATACGAAGAGCATGAAAAGGTAGGAACAATAGTAGGAGCATGAAAAGTTGTGAAAATACGATGAGAAAGAAAATGTGCGAAAAATACGAGGAGCATGAAAAGGTGTGAAAAATAATAGGAGCATGAAAAGGTTGAAAAAAACAGAAGCATGAAAAGGTCTGTAAAATACGACGAGCATGAAAAGGTGTGAAAAATACGATGAGAAAGAAAATGTGCGAAAAATACGAGGAGCATGAAAAGGTGTGAAAAATAATAGGAGCATGAAAAGGTGTGAAAAACACGAGGAGCATGAAAAGGTGTGAAAAATACGAGGAGCATATAAAGGTCTGAAAAATATGAGGAGCATGAAAAGGTCTAAAAAATTTGAGGAGCATGAAACGGTGTGAAAATATGAAGATCATGAAACGGTGTGAAAAACATGAAGACCTTTTAAACGTGTCAAAAATATGAGGAGCATGAAAAGATGTGAAAAATATGAGGAGCATTAAAATATGTCAATAATATGAAGACCATGAAAAGTTGTGAAATATATGAGGAGCATGAAAAGGTGTGAAAAATACGAGTACGAAAAGGTCTGCAAATACGAGAAGCACGAAGAGGTCTGAAAAATATGAGGAGCATGAAAAGGTGTGAAAACTACGAAGAGCATGAAAAGGTGTGAAAAATACGAGGTGCATGAAAACGTGTGAAAAATACTAGGAGCATGAAAATGTCTGAAAAATACGAGAAGCATGAAATGATCTGAAAAATATGAGAATATGAAAAGGTGTGAAAAATATGAGGAGCATGAAAAGGTGTGAAAAATACGATGAGAAAGAAAATCTGCTAAAAATACAAGGAGCATGAAAAGGTGGGAAAAATAGTAGGAGCAAGAAAAGGTCTGAAAAATACGAGGAACATGAAACGGTGTGAAAATATAAAGAGCATGAAACGGTGTGAAAAATATGAAGACCTTTAAAAGGTGTCAAAAATATGAGGAGCATGAAAAGATGTGAAAAATAAGAGGAGCATGAAATGGTATGAAAAATATGAGGAGAATGAAATATGTAAAAAATATGAAGAGCATGAAAAGTTGTGAAAAATATGAAGAGCATGAAATGGTTTGAAAAGTATGAAGAGCTTGAAAAGGTGTGAAAAATACAAAGAGCATGACTGGTGTGAAATATACGAAGACAATGAAAAGGTGTGAAAAATTATGAAAAGCATGAAAAGTTGTGAAAAATACAAAGAGCATGAACAGGTTTGAAAAATACAAAGTGCATGAAAACATGTGAAAAATACGAGGAGCATGAAACGGTGTGAAATATGTGAAAGCATGAAATGCTGTGAAAAATATGAGGAGCATGAAAAGGTGTGAACAATACTAGGAGCATGAAAATCTCTGAAAAAAACGAGGAGCATGAAAAGGTATGAAAAATACGAGGAGCATGAAAAGGTGTAAAAAAAACAGGAGAATGAAAAGGTCTGAAAAAAATACGAGGAGCATGAAAAGGTGTGAAAAATACGAGGAGCATGAAAATGTGTGAAAAAAACAGGAACATGAAAAGGTCTGAAAAAAATACGAGGAGCATGAAAAGGTGTGAAAAACACGAGGAGCATGAAAAGGTGTGAAAAATACGAGGAGCATATAAAGGTCTGAAAAATTTGAGGAGCATGAAAAAGTCTAAAAAATTTGATGAGCATGAAATGGTGTGAAAATATGAAGATCATGAAACGGTGTGAAAAATATGAAGACCTTTTAAACGTGTCAAAAATATGAGGAGCATGAAAAGATGTGAAAAATATGAGAAGCATTAAAATATGTCAAAAATATGAAGAGCATGAAAAGTTGTGAAATATATGATGAGCATGAAAAGGTGTGAAAAATATGAGGAGTACGAAAAGGTCTGCAAATATGAGGAGCACGAAAAGGTCTGAAAAATATGAGGAGCATGAAAAGGTGTGAAAACTACGAAGAGCATGAAAAGGTGTGAAAAATACGAGGTGCATGAAAACGTGTGAAAAATACGAGAAGCATGAAAAGATCTTAAAAATATGAGAAGCATGAAAAGGTGTGAAAAATATGAGGAGCATGAAACGGTGTGAAAATATGAAGAGCATGAAACGGTGTTAAAAATATGAAGAGCATGAAACGGTGTGAAAAACACGAGCAGCAAGAAAATATGTGGAAAACACGAAGTGCATGAAAATGTGTGAAAAATTCGAAGAGCATGAAAAGGTTTGAAAAATACGAACAGCATGTAAAGGTGTGAAAAATACGAGGAGCATTAAAGGTGTGAAAAATACGAGGAGCATGAAAAGGTGTGAAAAATACGATGAGAAAGAAAATGTGCTAAAAATACAAGGAGCATGAACAGGTGGGAAAAATAGTAGGAGCATGAAAAGGTCTGAAAAATACGAGGAACATGAAACGGTGTGAAAATATAAAGAGCATGAAACGGTGTGAAAAATATGAAGACTTCAAAAGGTGTCAAAAATATGAGGAGCATGAAAAGATGTGAAAAATATGAGGAGCATGAAATGGTATGAAAAATATGAGAAGCATGAAATATGTAAAAAATATGAAGAGCATGAAAAGTTGTGAAAAATATGAAGAGCATGAAATGGTTTTAAAAGTATGAAGAGCTTGAAAAGGTGTGAAAAATACAAAGAGCATGACTGGTGTGAAATATACGAAGACAATGAAAAGGTGTGAAAAATTATGAAAAGCATGAAAAGTTGTGAAAAATACAAAGAGCATGAAAAGGTTTGAAAAATACAAAGTGCATGACAAGGTGTGAAAAATACGAGGAGCATGAAGCGGTGTTAAAATGCGAAAGCATGGAATGCTGTGAAAAATATGAAGAGCACGAAAAGGTCTGAAAAATACAAGGAGCATGAATAGGTGTGAAAAATACGAGGAATATGAAAAGGTGTGAAAAAAACGAGGAGCATGAAAAGGTGTGAACAATACTAGGAGCATGAAAATGTCTGAAAAATATGAGGAGCATGAAAAGTTTTGAAAAATACGAGGAACATGAAAAGGTGTGAAAAATATGAGGAGTATGAAACGGTGTGATTAATATGAGGAACATGAAAAGGTTTCAAAAATATGAGGAGCATGAAAAGGTGTGAAAAATACGAAGAGCATGAAAAGGTCTGAAAAATACAAGGAGCATGAATGGGTGTGAAAAATACGAGGAGCATGAAAAGGTGTGAAAAATATGAGGAGCATAAAACGGTGTGAAAATATGAAGAGCATGAAACGGTGTTAAAAATATGAAGAGCATGAAATGGTGTGAAAAACACGAGCAGCATGAAAAAATGTGGAAAACACGAAGTGCATGAAAATGTGTGAAAAATTCGAAGAGCATGAAAAGGATTGAAAATACGAAGAGCATATAAAGGTGTGAAAAATACGAGGAGCATTAAAGGTGTCACAAATACGAGGAGCATGAAAAGGTGTGAAAAATACGATGAGAAAGAAAATGTGCGAAAAATATGAGGAGCATGAAAAGGTGGGAAAACTAGTAGGAGCATGAAAAGGTCTGAAAAATACGAGGAGCATGAAACCGTGTGAAAATATCAAGAGCATGAAACGGTAGAAAAATATGATGACCTTTAAAAGGTGTCAAAAATATGAGGAGCATGAAAAGATGTGAAAAATATGAGTAGCATGAAATGGTATGAAAAATATGAGGAGCATGAAATATGTAAAAAATATGAAGAGCATAAAAAGTTGTGAAATATATGAGGAGCATGAAAAGGTGTGAAACATACGAGGAGCATGAAAAGGCCTGAAAATAGGAGGAGCCCGAAAAGGTCTGAAAAATACAAGGAGCGTGAAAAGGTCTGAAAAATACCAGGAGCATGAAAAGTTCTGAAAAATATGAGGAGCATGAATAGGTGTCAAAAATACGAGGAACATGAAAAGGTCTGAAAAATACGAGGAGCATGAAAAGCTCTGCAAAACACGAGGAGCATGAAAACATGTTAAAAACACAAGGAGCATGAATAGGTGTGAAAAACACGAAGAGCATGAAAATGTGTGAAAAATACGAGGAGAATGAAAAAGTGTGAAAAATACGAGGAGCATGAAAAGGTGTGAAAATATGAAGAGCATGAAACGGTGTGAAAATTATGAAGAGCATGGAAAGGTGTGATAAATAGGAGGAGCATGAAACGGTCTGAAAAATAGGAAGAGCATGAAATGGTGTGAAAAACACGAGCAGCATGAAAAAATGTGGAAAACACGAAGTGCATGAAAATGTGTGAAAAATTCGAAGAGCATGAAAAGGATTGAAAATACGAAGAGCATATAAAGGTGTGAAAAATACGAGGAGCATTAAAGGTGTCACAAATACGAGGAGCATGAAAAGGTGTGAAAAATACGATGAGAAAGAAAATGTGCGAAAAATATGAGGAGCATGAAAAGGTGGGAAAACTAGTAGGAGCATGAAAAGGTCTGAAAAATACGAGGAGCATGAAACCGTGTGAAAATATCAAGAGCATGAAACGGTAGAAAAATATGATGACCTTTAAAAGGTGTCAAAAATATGAGGAGCATGAAAAGATGTGAAAAATATGAGTAGCATGAAATGGTATGAAAAATATGAGGAGCATGAAATATGTAAAAAATATGAAGAGCATAAAAAGTTGTGAAATATATGAGGAGCATGAAAAGGTGTGAAACATACGAGGAGCATGAAAAGGCCTGAAAATAGGAGGAGCCCGAAAAGGTCTGAAAAATACAAGGAGCGTGAAAAGGTCTGAAAAATACCAGGAGCATGAAAAGTTCTGAAAAATATGAGGAGCATGAATAGGTGTCAAAAATACGAGGAACATGAAAAGGTCTGAAAAATACGAGGAGCATGAAAAGCTCTGCAAAACACGAGGAGCATGAAAACATGTTAAAAACACAAGGAGCATGAATAGGTGTGAAAAACACGAAGAGCATGAAAATGTGTGAAAAATACGAGGAGCATGAAAAGGTCTGAAAAATACGAGGAGCATGAAAAGGTCTGAAAAATACGAGGAGCATGAAAAGGTCTGAAAAATACGAGGAGCATGAAAAGTTCTGAAAAACACGAGGAGCATGAAAAGGTCTAA
Organism: Dama dama; assembly: GCF_033118175.1. Taxonomy (NCBI): domain Eukaryota; kingdom Metazoa; phylum Chordata; class Mammalia; order Artiodactyla; family Cervidae; genus Dama; species Dama dama. The sequence continues at coordinate 4,591,457 of NW_026870920.1, read as the reverse complement.
AAATTACTTGGAGCATGAAAAGGTGTGAACAATATGAAGAGCACGAAAAGGTGTGAAAAATACAAAGGGCTTGAAATGGTGTGAAAACACGAAGAACGTGAAACGGTGGGCAAAATACGAGGAGCATGAAAAGGTCTGAAAAATATGAAGAGCATGAAACGGTGTGAAAATATGAAGAGCATGAAACGGTGTGAAAATTATGAAGAGCATGGAAAGGTGTGATAAATAGGAGGAGCATGAAACGGTCTGAAAAATAGGAAGAGCATGAAATGGTGTGAAAAACACGAGCAGCATGAAAAGTTGTGGATAAAACGAAGTGCATGAATGTGTGAAAAATTCGAAGAGCATGAAAAGGTGTGAAAAATGCGAGGAGCACAAAAAGGTCTGAAATATACGAGGACCATGAAAAGGTGTGAAAAATACTAAGAGCACGAAAAGGTTTGAAAAATATGAGGACCATGAAAGAGTGTAAAAAACACGAAGAGCATGAAACTGTGTGAAAAACACGAAGAGCAAGAAAATGTGTGAAAAACACGAAGAGCATGAAATTGTATGAAAAATTCAAAGAGCATGAAAAGGGTTGAAAAATACGAAGAGCATGAAAAGGTGTGAAAAATACGAGGAGCATGAAAAGGTGTGAAAAACACGAGGAGCATGAATAGGTGTGAAAAACACGAAGAGCATGAAAATGTGTGGAAAAATACAAGGAGCATGAAAAGGTGTGAAAAATCCGAGGAGTACGAAGAGTCTGAAATATACGAGGACCATGAAAAGGTCTGAAAAATACTAGGAGCATGAAAAGATCTGAAAAATTCTAGGAGAATGAACAGGTGTGAAAAATATGAGGAGCATGAAAAGGTCTGAAAAATATGAGGACCATGAAAAGGTGTCAAAAATACGAGGAGCATGAAAAGGTCTGAAAAATACGAGGAGCATGAAAAGGTCTGGAAAACAGGAGGAGCATTAAAAAGTGTGAAAAATACGAAGAGCATGAAAAGGTCTCAAAAATATGAGGAGCCTGAAAAGGTGAAAAAATGAAGAGCATGAAACGGTGTGAAAATTATGAAGAGCATAGAAAGGTGTGATAAATATGAGGAGCAAGAAACGGTCTGAAAAATATGAAGAGCATGAAATGGTGTGAAAAACACTAGCAGCATGAAAAGTTGTGGATAAAACGAAGTGCATGAAAATGTGTGAAAAATTCGAAGAGGATGAAAAGGTGTGAAAAATCCGAGGAGCACGAAAAGGTCTGAAATATACGAGGACCATGAAAAGCTGTGAAAACTATGATGAGCATGAAAAGGTTTGAAAAATATGAGGACCATGAAAAAGTGTAAAAAATACGAAGAGCATGAAAATGTGTGAAAAACACGAAGACCATGAAAATGTATGAAAAATTCAAAAAGCATGAAAAGGTTTGAAAAATATGAAGAGCATGAAAAGGTGGGGAAAATACAAAGAGCATGAAAAGGTGTGAAAAATATGAAAAGCATGAAACTGTGTGAAAAATATGAAAAGCATGAAAACGTGTGAAAAATATGAAGAGCATGAAAAGGTGTGAAAAATATGAAGAGCATGAAACTGTGTGAAAAATATGAAGAGCATGAAACGGTGGGAAAAATATGAAAAGCATGAAAACGTTTGAAAAATATGAAGAGCATGAAAAGGTGTGAAAAATCTGAAGAGCATGAAACGGTGTGAAAAATACGAAGAGCAAGAAAAGGTGTGAAATATATGAAGAGCATGAAAAGGTGTGAAAAATTACGAAAAGCATGAAAAGGTGTGAAAAATTACCAAGAGCATGAAAATGTCTGAAAAATACAAAGAGCATGAAAATGTGTGAAAAATACAAAGAGCATGAAAAGGTGTGAAAATATGAGGAGCATGAAAAGGTCTGAAAATATGAGGAGCATAGAACGGAGTGAAAAATATGAAGAGCAAGAAAAGGTGTGAAAATTATGAAGAGCATGAAACTGTATGAAAAATATGAAAAGCATGAAAAAGTGTGAAAAATATGAAGAGCATGAAAAGGTGTGAAAATATGAAGAGCATGAAACTGTGTGAAAAATATGAAGAACATGAAACGGTGTGAAAAAAACGAAGAGCATGAAAAGGTGTGAAATATACAAAGATCATGAAAAGGTGTGAAAAATACGAAGAGCATGAAATGGTTTGAAAAATATGAAGAGCATGAAACGGGGTGAAAATATGAGGATCATAAAATGGTCTGAAAATATGAGGAGCATAGAACGGAGTGAAAAATATGAAGAGCATGAAAAGGTGTGAAAATTATGAAGAGCATGAAACTGTGTGAAAAATATGAAAAGCATGAAAATGTGTGAAAAATATGAAAAGCATGAAAACGTGTGAAAAATATGAAGAGCATGAAAAGGTGTGAAAAATAGGAGGAGCATGAAACGGTGTAAAAATATGAAGAGCATGAAACGTGTGAAAAATATGAGGAGCATGAAATGGTGTAAAAATGAAGACCATGAAAAGGTGTGAAAATATGAAGAGCATGAAACTGTGTGAAAAATATGAAGAACATGAAACAGTGTGAAAAAAACGAAGAGCATGAAAAGGTGTGAAATATACAAAGATCATGAAAAGGTGTGAAAAATACGAAGAGCATGAAATGGTTTGAAAAATATGAAGAGCATGAAACGGGGTGAAAATATGAGGATCATAAAATGGTCTGAAAATATGAGGAGCATAGAACGGAGTGAAAAATATGAAGAGCATGAAAAGGTGTGAAAATTATGAAGAGCATGAAACTGTGTGAAAAATATGAAAAGCATGAAAAAGTGTGAAAAATATGAAGAGCATGAAAAGGTGTGAATAATATGAAGAGCATGAAACTGTGTGAGAAATATGAGGAACATGAAAAGGTGTGAAATATACGAAGAGCATTTACAGGTGTGAAAAATTACGAAAAGCATGAAAAGGTGTGAAAAATTACCAAGAGCTTGAAAATGTCTGAAAAATACAAAGAACATGAAAATGTGTGAAAAATAGGAGGAGCATGAAACGGTGTAAAAATATGAAGAGCATGAAACGTGTGAAAAATATGAGGAGCATGAGACGGTGTAAAAATGAAGACCATGAAAAGGTGTGAAAAATATGAAGAGCATGAAACGGTGTGAAAAATATGAAGAGCATGAAAAGATGTGAAAAATATGAAGAGCATGAAACGGTTTGAAAAGTATGAAGAGCTTGAAAAAGTGTGAAAAATACGAAGAGCATGACTGGTGTGAAATATATGAAGACCATGAAAAGGTGTGCAAAACTATGAAAAGAATGAAAAGTTGTGAAAAATACAAAGAGCATGAAAAGGTTTGAAAAATACGAAGTGCATGAAAAGGTGTGAAAAATATGCAGAGCATGAAACGGTGTGAAAAATGCGAAAGCATGAAATGTTTTGAAAAATATGAAGAGCATGAAAAGGTCTGAAAAATACAAGGAGCATGAAAAGGTGTGAAAAATACAAGGAGCATGAAAAGGTGTGAAAAATACGAGGAGCATGAAAAGGTCTGAAAAATATGAGGAGCATGAAAAGTTCTGAAAAACACGAGGAGCATGAACAGGTGTGAATAATATGAGGAGCATGATAAGGTGTGAAACATACGAGGTGCATGAAAAGGTGTGAAATATACAAAGAGCATGAAAAGGTGTGAAAAATATGAAAAGCATGAAATGGTGTGAAAAATATGAAGACATGAAACGGTGTGAAAATATGAGGAGCATGAAACGGTGTGAAAAATATGAGGAGCATGAAAAGGTCTGAAAAATATGAAGAGCAATAAAAGATGTGAAAAATATGATGAGCATGAAAAGGTGTGAATAATATGAGAAGCATGATAAGGTGTGAAACATACGAAGTGCATGAAAAGTTGTAAAATATATAAAGAGCATGAAAAGGTGTGAAAAATACGAAGAGCATGATATGGTGTGAAAAAGATGAAGAGCATGAAACGGTGTAAAAATATGAGGAGCATGAAACAATGTGAAAATATGAGGAGCATAGAACGGAGTGAAAAATATGAAGAGCATGAAAAGGTGTGAAAAATATGAAGAGCATGAAACTGTGTGAAAAATATGAAAAGCATGAAACTGTGTGAAAAATATGAAAAGCATGAAAACGTGTGAAAAACATGAAGAGCATGAAAAGGTGTGAAAAATATGAAGAGCATGAAACGGTGTGAAAAATATGAAGAGCAGGAAAAGGTGTGAAAAATATGAAGAGCAGGAAAAGGTGTGAAATATATCAAGAGCATGAAAAGGTGTGAAAAATTACCAAGAGCATGAAAATGTCTGAAAAATACAAAGAGCATGAAAATGTGTGAAAAATACGAAGAGCATGAAAATGTGTGAAAATGTGAGGAGCATGAAAAGGTGTGAAAAATAGTAGGAGCATGAAAAGGTCTGAAAAATACGAGGAGCATGAAAAGGTGTGATAAATACGAGGAGCATGAAAAGGTCTGAAAAATACGAGGAGCATGAAAATGTCTGAAAAATACGAGGAGCATGAAAAGGTGTGAAAAATACGAGTAGCATAAAAAGGTGTGAAAAATAGTAGGAGCATGAAAAGGTCTGAAAATATGGGGAGCATGAAAAGGTCTGAAAAATACGAGTAGCATGAAAAGGTGTGAAAAATACAAGGATCATGAAAAGCTCTGTAAAATACTAGAAGCATGAAAAGGTGTGAAAAATACGAGGAGCATATAAAGGTCTGAAAAATATGAGGAGCATGAAAAGGTCTAAAAAACGTGAGGAGCATGAAACGGTGTGAAAATATGAAGACGTTTAAAACGTGTCAAAAACATGAGGACCATGAAAAGATGTGAAAAATATGAGGAGCATGAAATGCTATGAGAAAAATGAGGAGCATGAAAATATGTAAAAAGTATGAAGAGCATGAAAAGTTGTGAAATATGAGGAGCATGAAAAGGTGTGAAAAATACGAGGAGCATGAAAAGGTGTGAAAAATACGAGGAGCATGAAAAGGTCTGAAAAATACGAGGACCATGAAAGGTATGAAAAATACGGGGAGCATGAATCGTTCTGTAAAATACGAGGACCATGAAAGGTATGAAAAATACGGGGAGCATGAAAAGGTCTGAAAAATAGGAGGAGCATGAAAAGGTCTGAAAAATAAGAGGAGTATGAAACGGTATCAAAAATATGAGGAGCATGAAACGGTGTGAAAATATAAAGAGCATGAAACGGTGTGAAAAATATGAAGAGCATGAAAGGTGTGAGAAATATGAGGAGCATGAAAAGGTCTGAAAAGTACAAGGAGCATGAAAAGTTGTGAAAATTACGAGGAGCATGAAAACGTCTGGAAAATACGAGGAGCATGAAAATATCTGAAAAATATGAGGAGCATGAAACAGTATGGAAACATGAAGAGCATGAAACGGTGTGAAAAATATGAAGAGCATGAAAAGGAGTGAAAAATATGAGGAGCATGAAACGGCCTGAAAAATATGAAGAGCATTAAAAGGTGTGAAAAATATGAGGATCATGAAAAGGTATGAAAAATACGATGAGCATGAAAAGTTGTGAAAAATACGAGGAGCATGAAAAGGTGTGAAAAATATGAGAAGCATGAAACAGTCTGAAAAATACAAGGATCATGAAAAGGTGTCAAAAATATGAGAAGCATGAAAAGGTGTGAAATATATGAGGATCATGAAACGGTATGAAAAATATGAGGAGCATGAAAAGATGTGAAAAATATGAAGAGCATGAAAAGTTGTGAACAATATGAGGAGCATGAAAAGGTGTGAAAAATACGAGGAGCATGAAAAGGTCTGGAAAATACGAGGGGCCTTAATGTCTGAAAAATACGAGGAGCGTGAAAAGGTGTGAAAAATACGAGGAATATGAAAATGTGTGAAAAATACGAGGAGCATGAAAAGGTCTGAAAAATACGAGTACCATGAAAAGTTCTGAAAAATACGAGGGGCCTGAATGTCTGAAAAATACGAGGAGCATGAAAAGGTCTGAAAAACACGAGGAGCATGAAAATGTCTGAAAAATACGAGGGGCCTGAATGTCTGAAAAATATGAGGAGCGTGAAAAGGTCTGAAAAACACGAGGAGCATGAAAAGGTCTGAAAAATATGAGGAGCAAGAAAAGGTGTCAAAAATATGACTAGAATGAAATGCTGTGAAAATATGAAGAGCATGAAATGGTGTGAAGAAATATGAGGAGCAGGAAAAGGTGTGGAAAACACGAAGAGCAAGAAAAGGTGTGAAAAACACGGAGAGCATGAAAAAGTGAGAAAAATATCAAGAGCGTGAAAAGTCCTGAAAAATATGAAGAGCATTAAAAGGAGTGAAAAACACGAAGAGCATGAAAAGGTGTGAAAAACAGGAAGAGGATGAAAAGGTGTGAAAAATATGAGAAGCATGAAACGGTCTGAAAAATACGAGGACCATGAAAGGTATGAAAAATACAGGGAGCATGAAAAGGTCTGAAAAATACGAGGAGCATAAAAAGGTATGAAAAATATGAGGAGCATTAAAAGATGTGAAAAATATGAAGAGCAAGAAAAGGTGTGAACAATATGAGGAGCATGAAAAGGTGTGAAAAATACGAGGAGCATGAAAAGGTGTGAAAAGTACGAGGGGCCTTAATGTCTGAAAAATACAAGGAGCGTGAAAAGGTGTGAAAAATAGGAGGAATATGAAAATGTGTGAAAAATACGAGGAGCATGAAAAGGTCTGAAAAACACGAGGAGCATGTAAATGTCTGAAAAATACGAGGAGCATGAAAAGGTCTGGAAAATACGGGAAGCATGAAAAGGTGTGAAAAATAAGAGGAGCATGAAATGTTATCAAAAATATGAGGAGCATGAAACGGTGTGAAAATATCATGAGCATGAAACCGTGTGAAAAATATGAAGAGCATGAAAGGTGTCAGAAATATGAGGAGCATGAAAAGGTCTGAAAAGTACAAGGAGCAGGAAAAGATCGGAAAAATACTAGGAGAATGAAAAGGTCTGAAAAATATGAGGAGCATGAAATGGTCTGAAAATTACGAGGAGCATGAAAAGATGTCAAAAATACGAGGAAAATGAAAAGGTCTGAAACATACGGGGAGCATGAATAGGTCTGGAAAATACGAGGAGCATGAAAAGGTCTGGAAAATACGAGGAGCATGAAAATGTGTGAAAAACATGAGGAGCATGAAAACGTCTCAAAAATATGAGGAGGATGAAACGGTGTGAAAATATGAAGAGCATGAAACGCTGTGAAAAATATGAAGAGCATGAAAGGTGTGGAAAACATGAGGAGCATGAAAAGGTGTGAAAAATACGAGGAGCAAGAAAAGGTGTGAAAAATTCGAGGAGCATGAAAAGGTCTGAAAATACGAGGAGCACGAAAAGTTCTGAAAAATACGAGGAGCATGAAAAGCTCTGTAAAATACGAGGAGCATGAAAAGGTCTGAAAAATACGAGGAGCATGAAACGGTCTGAAAAATACAAGGAGCATGAAAAGGTGTAAAAATACGAGGAGCAAAAAAAGGTCTGAAAAATACGAGGAGCATGAAAAGGTCTGAAAAATACTCGGAGCATGAAAAGGTCTATATAATACGAGGAGCATGAAAAGGTCTGAAAATTACAAGGAGCATGAAAAGGTCTGAAAAATGCGAGGAGCATGAAAAGGTGTGAAAAACACAAGAGCATGAAAATGTGTGAAAAATACGAGGAGCATGAAAAGGTTTGAAAAATACGAGGAGCATGAAAAGTTGTGAAAAATACGAGGAGCATGAAAAGGTGTGAAAAATACGAGAAGCATGAAACGGTCTGAAAAAGACGAGGATCATGAAAAGGTGTCAAAAATATGAGAAGCATGAAAAGGTGTGAAATATATGAGGAACATGAAACGGTCTGAAAAATATGAGGAGCATGAAACGTTGTGAAAATATGAAGAGCATGAAATGGTATGAAAAATATGAAGAGCTTTAAATCGTATCAAATATATGACGAACATAAAAAGTTGTGAAAAATATGAGGAGCATGAAACGGTATGAAAAATATGAGGAGCATGAAACGATGTGAAAAATATGAAGAGCATGAAAAGTTGTGAACAATATGAGGAGCATGAAAAGGTGTGAAAAATACGAGGAGCATGAAAATGTCTGAAAAATACGAGGGCCTTAATGTCTGAAAAATACGAGGAGCGTGAAAAGGTGTGAAAAATAGGAGGAATATGAAAATGTGTGAAAAATACGAGGAGCATGAAAAGTTCTGGAAAACACGAGGAGCATGAAAATGTCTGAAAAATACGAGGTGCCTAAATGTCTGAAAAATACGAGGAGCGTGAAAAGGTCTGAAAAACACGAGGAGCATGAAAAGGTCTGAAAAATACGAAGACCATGAAAGGTATGAAAAATACAGGGAGCATGAAAAGGTCTGAAAAATACGAGGAGCATGAAAGGTATGAAAAATACAGGGAGCATGAAATGGTCTGAAAAATACGAGGACCATGAAAATGTCTGAAAAATATGAGGGGCCTGAATGTCTGAAAAATATGAGGAGCGTGAAAAAGTCTGAAAAACACGAGGAGCATGAAAAGGTCTGAAAAATATGAGGAGCATGAAAAGGTGTCAAAAATATGACTAGCATGAAATGCTGTGAAAATATGAAGAGCATGAAATGGTGTGAAGAAATATGAGGAGCATGAAAAGGTGTGGAAAACACGAAGAGCAAGAAAAGGTGTGAAAAACACGGAGAGCATGAAAAGGTGAGAAAAATATCAAGAGCGTGAAAAGGCCTGAAAGATATGAAGAGCATTAAAAGGAGTGAAAAACACGAAGAGCATGAAAAGGTGTGAAAAACAGGAAGAGCATGAAAAGGTGTGAATAATACGAGAAGCATGAAACGGTCTGAAAAATATGAGGACCATGAAAGGTATGAAAGATACAGGGAGCATGAAAAGGTCTGAAAAATATGAGGAGCATGAAAAGGTGTGAAAAATAAGAGGAGCATGAAAAGTTATCAAAAATATGAGGAGCATGAAACGGTGTGAAAATATCATGAGCATGAAACTGTGTGAAAAATATGAAGAGCATGAAAGGTGTGGAAAACATGAGGAGCATGAAAAGGTGTGAAAAATTCGAGGAACACGAAAAGGTCTGAAAATACGAGGAGCACGAAAAGTTCTGAAAAATACGAGGAGCATGAAAAGCTCTGTAAAATACGAGGAGCATGAAAAGGTCTGAAAAATACGAGGAGCATGAAAAGGTGTAAAAATACGAGGAGCAAAAAAAGGTCTGAAAAATACGAGGAGCATGAAAATGTCTGAAAAATACTAGGAGCATGAAAAGGTCTATATAATACGAGGAGCATGAAAAGGTCTGAAAATTACAAGGAGCATGAAAAGGTCTGAAAAATACGAGGAGCATGAAAAGGAGTGAAAAACACAAGAGCATGAAAATGTGTGAAAAATAAGAGGAGCATGAAAAGGTTTGAAAAATACGAGGAGCATGAAAAGTTGTGAAAAATACGAGGAGCATGAAAAGGTGTGAAAAATACGAGGATCATGAAAAGGTCTGAAAAATATGAGGAGCAAGAAAAGGTGTGAAAAATACGAGGAGCATGAAAATGTCTGGAAAATACGAGGAGCATGAAAATGTCTGGAAAATACGAGGAGCATGAAAATGTGTGAAAAACATGAGGAGCATGAAAACGTCTCAAAAATATGAGGAGGATCAAACGGTGTGAAAATATGAAGAGCATAAAACGCTGTGAAAAATATGAAGAGCATGAAAGGTGTGGAAAACATGAGGAGCATGAAAAGGTGTGAAAAATACGAGGAGCAAGAAAAGGTGTGAAAAATTCGAGGAGCATGAAAAGGTCTGAAAAATACAAGGAGCATGAAAAGGTGTAAAAATACGAGGAGCAAAAAAAGGTCTGAAAAATACGAGGAGCATGAAAAGGTCTGAAAAATACTCGGAGCATGAAAAGGTCTATATAATACGAGGAGCATGAAAAGGCCTGAAAAATACGAGGAACAAGAAAAGGTGTGAAAAATACGAGAAGCATGAATCGTTCTGAAAAATACGAGGACCAAGAAAGGTATGAAAAATACGGGGAGCCTGAAAAGGTCTGAAAAATACGACTAGCATGAAAAGGTCTGAAAAATAAGAGGAGCATGAAAAGGTGTCAAAAATATGAGGAGCATGAAACAGTGTGAAAATATAAAGAGCATGAAACGGTGTGGAAAATATGAAGAACATGAAAGGTGTGAGAAATATGAGGAGCATGAAAAGGTCTGAAAACTACAAGGAGCATGAAAAGTTGTGAAAATTACGAGGAGCATGAAAAGGTCTGGAAAATACGAGGAGCTTGAAAATATCTGAAAAATATGAGGAGCATGAAACAGTGTGGAAACATGAAGAGCATGAAACGGTGTGAAAAATATGAAGAGCATGAAAAGGTGTGAAAAATATGAGGAGCATGAAATGGCCTGAAAAATATTAAGAGCATTAAAAGGTGTGAAAAATATGAGGATCATGAAAAGGTATGAAAAATACGATGAGCATGGAAAGGTCTGAAAAATACGAGGGGCCTTAATGTCTGAAAAATACGATGAGCGTGATAAGGTGTGAAAAATACGAGGAGTATGAAAATGTGTGAAAAATACGAGGAGCATGAAAAGGTCTGAAAAACACGAGGAGCATGAAAAGTTCTGAAAAATACGAGAAGCATGAAAATGTCTGTAAAACACAAGGAGCACGAAACGGTGTGATAAATATGAGGAGCATGAAACGGTTTGAAAAATATGAGGAGCATGAAACGGTCTGAAAATATGAGGAGCATGAAAAGGTCTGAAAAATACGAGGGGCCAGAATGTCTGAAAAATACGAGGAGCGTGAATACGTCTGAAAAACACGAGGAGCATTAAAAGGTCTGAAAGATATTAGGAGCATGAAAAGGTGTCAAAAATATGACTAGCATGAAACGGTGTGAAAATATGAAGAGCATGAAATGGTGTGAAAAATATGAGGAGCATGAAAACGTGTGAAAAACACGTAGAGCAAGAAAAGGTGTGAAAAACACAGAGAGCATGAAAAGGTGTGAAAAATATCAAGAGCGTGAAAAGGCCTGAAAAATATGAAGAGCATTAAAAGGAGTGAAAAACATGAGCATGAAAAGGTGTGAAAAATATGAAGAGCATGAAAAGGTGTGAAAAATATGAGGAGCATGAAAAAGTGTGAAAAATACGAAGAGCATGAAAAGGTCTGAAAAATACGAAGAGCTTGAAAACATGGGACAAATACGAAGAGCATGAAAAGATGTAAAAAATATGAAGTGCATGACAAGGTGTGAAAAATAAGTAGAGCATGAAACGGTGTGAAAAAAGAGAAGAGGATGAAAAGGTGTGAAAAATATGAAGAGCATAAAAAGGTGTGAAAAATTTCGAAGAACCTGAAAAGGTGTGAAAAATACGAAGAGCATGAAAATTTGTGAAAAATACGAAGTGCATTAAAGGTGTGAAACATACGAATAGCCTGAACGGTGTGTAAAATATGAAGAGCATGAAAAGTTGTGAATAATATGAGGTTAATGAAATGGTGTGAAAAATATGAAGAGCATGAAAAGGTGTGAAAAATATGAGGAGCATGAAATGGCCTGAAAAATATTAAGAGCATTAAAAGGTGTGAAAAATATGCGGAGCATGAAAAGGTTTGAAAAATACGAGGAGCATGAAGAGGAGTGAAAAATACGAAGAGCATGAAAAGGTCTGAAAAATAGGAGGAGCATGAATAGGTCTGAAAATACGAAGAGCATGAAGAGAATGAAAAGTTCTGAAAAATATGAAGAGCATGAAAAGTTGTGTAAAATATGAAGAGCAAGAAAAGGTTTAAAAAATACGAAGAGCATGAAAAGGTGTGAAAAATTGAAAAGCATGACAAGGCGTGAAAAATATGAAGAGCATCTAACGGTGTGAAAAATAAGAAGAGCAAGAAAAGGTTTAAAAAATAAGAAGAGCATGAGAAGTTGTGTAAAATATGAAGAGCATGTAAACGTGTGAAAAATATGTGGAGCATGAAAAGGTCTGAAAAATACGAGGAGCATGAAGAGGAGTGAAAAATACGAAGAGCATGAAAAGGTCTGAAAAATACGAAGAGCTTGAAAACATGGGACAAATACGAAGAGCATGAAAAGATGTAAAAAATATGAAGTGCATGACAAGGTGTGAAAAATAAGTAGAGCATGAAACGGTGTGAAAAAAGAGAAGAGGATGAAAAGGTGTGAAAAATATGAAGAGCATAAAAAGGTGTGAAAAATTTCGAAGAACCTGAAAAGGTGTGAAAAATACGAAGAGCATGAAAATTTGTGAAAAATACGAAGTGCATTAAAGGTGTGAAACATACGAATAGCCTGAACGGTGTGTAAAATATGAAGAGCATGAAAAGTTGTGAATAATATGAGGTTAATGAAATGGTGTGAAATATATGAAGAGCATGAAAAGGTGTGAAAAATATGAGGAGCATGAAATGGCCTGAAAAATATTAAGAGCATTAAAAGGTGTGAAAAATATGCGGAGCATGAAAAGGTTTGAAAAATACGAGGAGCATGAAGAGGAGTGAAAAATACGAAGAGCATGAAAAGGTCTGAAAAATAGGAGGAGCATGAATAGGTCTGAAAATACGAAGAGCATGAAGAGAATGAAAAGTTCTGAAAAATATGAAGAGCATGAAAAGTTGTGTAAAATATGAAGAGCAAGAAAAGGTTTAAAAAATACGAAGAGCATGAAAAGGTGTGAAAAATTGAAAAGCATGACAAGGCGTGAAAAATATGAAGAGCATCTAACGGTGTGAAAAATAAGAAGAGCAAGAAAAGGTTTAAAAAATAAGAAGAGCATGAGAAGTTGTGTAAAATATGAAGAGCATGTAAACGTGTGAAAAATATGTGGAGCATGAAAAGGTCTGAAAAATACGAGGAGCATGAAGAGGAGTGAAAAATACGAAGAGCATGAAAAGGTCTGAAAAATGTGAAGAGCATGAAAAGCTGTGAAAAATCTGAGGAGCATGAAACGGTGTGACAATATGAAGCTCATGAAAAGATGTGAAAAATATGAGGAGCATGAAATGGTGTGAAAAATAAGAAGAGCATGAAAAGCTCTAAAAAATATGAAGAGCATGAAAAGGTGTGAAAAATATGAAGAGCATGAAAAGGTGTGAAAAATACAAAGAGCATGAAAAGATGAGAAAAATACGAAGAGCATGAAAAGTTCTGAAAAATAGGAGGAGCATGAAAAGGTCTGAAAAATATCAAGAGATTGAAAAGGTCTGAAAAATATGAAAGGAATGAAAAGTTGTGAAAAATTGAAGAGCATGAAAAGGTCTGAAAAATATCAAGAACATGAAAATTTCTGAAAAATATCAAGAGCATGAAAAGGTATGAAAAATATGAAGAGCATGAAAAGTTCTGAAAATACGAAGAGCATGAAGAGCATGAAAATTTCTGAAAAATATGAAGAGCTGAAAAGGTGTGAAAAATATAATGAGCATGAAAAGTTGTGAATAATATGAGGAGTATGAAAGTTGTGAACAATATGAGGAGGATGAGAAGTTGTGAAAAATACGAGGATCGTGAAAAGTTCAGAAAAATACGAGGAGCATGCAAAGGTCTGAAAAATACGAGGAGCATGCAAAGGTCTGAAAAATACGAGGAGCATGAAAAGGTCTGAAAAATACAAAAAGCATGAAACGGAAAAATGAGAAGAGGATGAAAAGGTGTGAAAAATATGAAAAGGTGTGAAAAATTTCGAAGAGCCTGAAGAGGTGTGAAAAATACGAAGAGCATGAAAAGTTGTGAAAAATACGAAGTGCTTGAAAAGGTGTGAAACATACGAAGAGCCTGAAATGGTGTGAAAAATGTGCAGAGCATGAAAGGTTGTGAAAACTACGAAGAGCTTGAAAAGGTCTGAAAAATATCAAGAGCTTGAAAAGTTCTGAAGTATATGAAGAGCATGAAAAGGTGTGAAAAATATCAGGAGCATGAAAAGCTGTGAAAAATACGAAGAGCAAGAAAAATTCTGAAAAATACGAAGAGCATGTAAAGGTCTGAAAACTATGAAGAGCATGAAAAGTTGTGAACAATATGAGGTTCATGAAATGGTGTGAAAAATATGAAGAGCATGAAACGGTGTGTAAAATATGAAGAGCATGAAAAGGTTTGAAAAATACCAGGAGCATGAAAAGCTGTGATTTACGAGGAGAATGAAAAGTTCTGAAAAATAGGAGGAGCATGAAAAGGTGTGAAAAATGCGAGGAGCATGAAAAGGTCTGAAAAATACCAGGAGCATAAAAAGTTGTGAATAATATGAGGAGTATGAAAAGGTGTGAACAATATGAGGAGCATGGGAAGTTGTGAAAAACACAAGGAGCGTGAAAAGGTCTGAAAAATACGAGGAGCATGCAAAGGTCTGAAAAATACGAGGAGCTTGCAAAGGTCTGAAAAATACGAGTAGCATGAAAAGGTCTAAAATATACGAGGAGCATGAAAAGGTGTGAATAATACGAGGAGCATGAAAAGGTCTAAAATATACAAGGAGCATGAAAAGGTGTGAATAATACAAAAAGCACGAAAAGTTGTGAAAAATACGAAGAGCATGAAAAGGTGTGAATAATTACGAAGTGCAAGAAAAGTTGTGAAAAATTACGAGGAACATGAAAAGATGTGAAAAATACAAAGAGCATGAAAAGGTGAAAAATACAAAGAGCATGAAAAGGTGTGATAAATATGAAGAGCATTAAACGGTGTGAAAAATACGAAGTGCATGAAACGCTGTGAAAAATAGGAAGAGCTTGAAAAGTTCTGAAAAATATGAAGAGCATGAAAAGGTGTGAAAAATCCCAGGAGCATGAAAAGCTGTGAACAATACGAAGAGCATGAAAAATTCTGAAACATACGAAGAGCATGTAAAAGTTTGAAAACTATGAAGAGCATGAAAAGTTGTGAACAATATGAGGTTCATGAAATGGTGTGAAAAATATGAAGAGCATGAAACGGTGTGTAAAATATGAAGAGCATGAAATGGTGTGAAAAATACCAGGAGCATGAAAAGCTGTGATTTACAAGGACAATGAAAAGTTCTGAAAAATAGGAGGAGCATGAAAAGGTCTGAAAAATACCAGAAGCATAAAAAGTTGTGAATAATATGAGGAGTATGAAAAGGTGTGAACAATATGAGGAGCATGAGAAGTTGTGAAAAACACGAGGAGCGTGAAAAGTTCTGAAAAATACGAGGAGCATGCAAAGGTCTGAAAAATACGAGGAGCTTGCAAACGTCTGAAAAATACGAGTAGCATGAAAAGGTCTAAAATATACGAGGAGCATGAAAAGGTGTGAATAATACGAGGAGCATGAAAAGGTCTAAAATATACAAGGAGCATGAAAAGGTGTGAATAATACGAAAAGCATGAAAAGATGTGAAAAATACGAAGAGCATGAAAAAGTGTGAAAAATTACAAAGTGCATGAAAATTTGTGAAAAATTACGAAGACCATGAAAAGATGTGAAAAATAAAAAGTGCATGAAAAGGTGTGAAACATACGAAGAGCATGAAAAGGTGTGAAAAATATGAAGAGCATTAAACGGTGTGAAAAATACGAAGTGCATGAAACGCTGTGAAAAATACGAAGCATCAGAATGTCTGAAAAATACGAAGAGCATGAAATAGTGTGAAAAATACGAAGAGCATGAAAAGTTCTGAAAAATACGAAGAACATGAAAAGATGGGACAAATACGAAGAGGATGAAAAGATGTAAAAAATATGAAGAGCACGACAGGGTGTGAAAAATACGAAGAGCATGAAAAGGGGTGAAAAATTTCGAAGAGCCTGAAAAGGTGTGAAAAATACGAAGAGCATGAAAATTTGTGAAAAATACGAAGTGCATGAAAAGGTGTGAAACATACGAAGAGCCTGAAACGGTGTGTAAAATATGAAGAGCATGAAAAGGTGTGAATAATATAAGGTTAATGAAATGGTGTGAAAAACATGAAGAGCATGAAACGGTGTGTAAAATATGAAGAGCAAGAAAAGGTGTGAAAAATACGCAGAATATGAAAAGGTCTGAAAAATAGGAGGAGCATGAATAGGTCTGAAAATACGAAGAGCATGAAGAGAATGAAAAGTTCTGAAAAATATGAAGAGCATGAAAAGTTGTGAAAAATATGAAGAGCATGAAAATGTGTGAATATTATGACGAGCATGAAAAGGTGTGAACAATATGAGGAGCATGAGAAGTTGTGAAAAATACGAGGAGCATGAAAAGTTCTGAACAATATGAAGAGCATGAAAAGGTGTGAACTATATGAAGAGCATGAAAAGGTGTGAAAAATATGAGGAGCATGAAAAGGTCTGAAAAATAAGAGGAGCTTGAAAGGTCTGAAAAATTTGAGGAGCATGAAAAGATCTGAAAAATACGAGGAGGTTGAAAAATTCTGAAAAATATGAAGAGCATGAAAAGTTCTGAAAAATACAAAGAGCATGAAAAGGCGTGAAAATCACGAAGAGCATGCAAAGGTGTGAAAAATACGAGGAGCTTTAAAATGTGTGAAAAATACGAGGAGCATGAAAAGGTCTGAAAAAAAACGAGGAACATGAAATGTTGTAAAAAATACGAGAACCATGAAAATGCGTGAAAATCACGAAGAGCATGAAAAGGTGTGAAAAATACGAGGAGCATGTAAAGGTCTGAAAAATAGAAGTAGCATAAAAAGGTCTGAAAAATACGGGGAGCATGAAAAGGTCTGAAAAATACGAGGAGCATGAATAGGTCTGAAAATTAAGAGGAGCATGAAGATGTCTGAAAAATAGTAAGAGCATGGAAAGGTCTATAAAATACGAGGACCAGGCAAGGTCTGAAAAATACGAGGAGCATGAAAAGGTCTGAAAAATACGAGGAGCATGAAAAGGTGTGAAAAATATGAGGAGCATGAAAAAGTGTGAAAAATACGAGGAGCATGAAAAGGTGTGAAAAACACGAAGAGCATGAAAATGAATGAAAAATTCGAAGAGCATGAAAAGGTTTGAAAAATATGAGGAGCATGAAAAAGTGTGAAAAATACGAGGAGCATGAAAAGGTGTGAAAAATATGAAGAACATGAAAAGTGTGAAAAATAGGAGCATGAAATGTGTGAAAAACACGAAGAGCAAGAAACGGTGTGAAAAACAGGAAGAGCATGAAAAGGTGTGAAAAACAGGAAGAGCATGAAAAGGTGTGAAAAATACAAAGAGCATATAAAGGTGTGAAAAATACGAGGAGAATGAAAAAGTGTGAAAAATACGAGGAGCATGAAAAGGTGTGAAAAATACGAGAAGCATGAAAAGGTCTGATAAATACGAGGAGGATGAAAAGGTCTGAAAAATACGAGGAGCATGAAAAGGTCTGAAAAACACAAGGAGCATGAAAAGGTCTGAAAAATACGGGGAGCCTGAAAAGTTGTGAACAATATGAACAGCATGAAACGGTGTGAAAAATATGAAGAGCATGAAAAGGTGTGAAATATACGAAGAGCATGAAAAAGTGTCAAAAATACGAAGAGCATGAAACAGTGTGAAAAATATGAAGAGCATGAAATGGTGTGAAAAATATGAAGAGCATGAAAAGGTGTGAAAAATATGAAGAGCATGAAACGGTGTGAAAAATATGAAGAGCATGAAAAGGTGTGAATCATACGAAGTGCATGAAAAGGTGTGAAATATACGAAGAGCATTAAAATGTGTGAAAAATACAAAGAGCATGAAAAAGTGTGAAAAGTACAAACGCATCAAATGGTGTGAAAAATATGAAGAGCATGAAACGTTGTGAAAAATCACGAAAAGCATGAAAAGTTGTGAAAAATTCAGAGAGCATTAAAAGATGTGA
This sequence comes from Dama dama, assembly GCF_033118175.1. NCBI lineage: Eukaryota > Metazoa > Chordata > Mammalia > Artiodactyla > Cervidae > Dama > Dama dama. The sequence goes on along the minus strand of NW_026870920.1, from coordinate 4,573,561 downwards.
AAAATTACCAAGAACATGAAAAAGTCTGAAAAATACAAAGAGCTTTCTGAAAAATATGAAGAGCATGAAACGTGTGAAAAATATGAGGAGCATGAAACTATCTGAAAATATGAAGAGCATGAAACGGTGTGAAAAATACGAGGAGCATGGAAAGGTCTGAAAAATACAAGGGTCGTGAAAAGGTGTGAAAAATACGAGGAGCATGGAAATGTGTGAAAAATACGAGGAGCATGAAAAGGTCTGAAAAATACGAGGAGCCTGAAAAGGTTTCAAAACTATCAAGAGCATGAAAAGGTCTGAAAAATACGAAGAGCATGCAAACGTCTGAAAAATACGAAGAGCATGAAAAGGTGTGCAAAATATGAGGAGCATGAAAAGTTCTGAAAAATACGAGGAGCATGAAAATGTGTGAAAAATACAGGGAGCATGCAAAGGCCTGAAAAATACGAAGAGCGTGAAAAGGTGTGAAAAATATGAGGAGGATGAAAAGGTCTGGAAAATACGAGGAGCATGCCAAGGTCTGAAAATTATGAGGAGCATGAAAAGGTCTGAAAAATACGAGGACCATGAAAAGGTCTGAAAAATATGAGGAGCATGAAACAGTGTGAGAATATGAAGAGCATGAAACGGTATGAAAAATATGAAGAGCAGGAAAAGGTGTGAAAAATATGAAGAGCATGAAACGGTGTGAAAAATATGAGGAGCAAGAAAAGGTGTCAAAAATATGAGGAGCATGTAAAGGTGTGAAAAATATGAAGAGCATGAAAAGTTCTGAAAAATACGAGGAGCAAGAAATGGTGTCAAAAATATGAGGAGCATGTAAAGGTGTGAAAAATTTGAAGAGCATGAAACTATGTTAAATATGAGGAGCATGTAATGGTGTGAACATATGAAGAGCATGAAACAGTGTGAAATATATGAAGAGCATGAAAAGAAGTGAAAAATATGAAGATTATGAAACAGTGTGAAAAATATGAATAGCATGAAAAGGTGTGAAAAATATGAAGTGCATGAAACGGTGTGAAAAATGCGAAGAGCATGAAAAGTTCTGAAAAATATGGAGATCACGAAAAGTTCTGATAAATACGAAAAGCATGAAACGGTGTGAAAAATAAGAAGATCATAAAAACATCTGATAAATACGAAGAGCATGAAACGGTGTGAAAAATACAAAGAGCATGAAAAGATCTGAAAAATACGAAGATAATGATAAAACCTGAAAAATACGAAGAGCATGAAAAGGTGTGAAAAATTTGAAAAGCATGACAAGGTGTGAAAAATATGAAGAGCATGAAACGGTGTGTAAAATATGAAGAGCAAGAAAAGTTTTAAAAAATATGAAGAGCATGAAAAGTTGTGTGAAATATGAGGAGCAAGAAAAGGTTTAAAAAATACGAAGAGCGTGAAAAGGTGTGAAAAATTTGAAATGCATGACAAGGTGTGAAAAATATGAAGAGCATGAAACGGTGTGAAAAATAAGAAGAGCAAGAAAAGGTTTAAAAAATAAGAAGAGCATGAGAAGTTGTGTAAAATATGAAGAGCATGTAAACGTGTGAAAAATATCTGGAGCATGAAAAGGTCTGAAAAATGTGAAGAGCATGAAAAGCTGTGAAAAATCTGAGGAGCATGAAACGGTGTGACAATATGAAGCTCATGAAAAGATGTGAAAAATATGAGGAGCATGAAATGGTGTGAAAAATAAGAAGAGCATGAAAAGCTCTAAAAAATATGAAGAGCATGAAAAGGTGTGAAAAATATGAAGAGCATGAAAAGGTGTGAAAAATACAAAGAGCATGAAAAGGTGGGAAAAATACGAAGAGCATGAAAAGTTCTGAAAAATAGGAGGAGCATGAAAAGGTCTGAAAAATATCAAGAGATTGAAAAGGTCTGAAAAATATGAAAGGCATGAAAAGTTGTGAAAAATTGAAGAGCATGAAAAGGTCTGAAAAATATCAAGAACATGAAAACTTCTGAAAAATATCAAGAGCATGAAAAGGTATGAAAAATATGAAGAGCATGAAAAGTTCTGAAAATACGAAGAGCATGAAGAGCATGAAAATTTCTGAAAAATATGAAGAGCTGAAAAGGTGTGAAAAATATAATGAGCATGAAAAGTTGTGAATAATATGAGGAGTATGAAAGTTGTGAACAATATGAGGAGGATGAGAAGTTGTGAAAAATACGAGGAGCGTGAAAAGTTCAGAAAAATACGAGGAGCATGCAAAGGTCTGAAAAATACGAGGAGCATGAAAAGGTCTGAAAAATACAAAAAGCATGAAACGGAAAAATGAGAAGAGGATGAAAAGGTGTGAAAAATATGAAAAGGTGTGAAAAATTTCGAAGAGCCTGAAGAGGTGTGAAAAATACGAAGAGCATGAAAAGTTGTGAAAAATACGAAGTGCTTGAAAAGGTGTGAAACATACGAAGAGCCTGAAATGGTGTGAAAAATGTGCAGAGCATGAAAGGTTGTGAAAACTACGAAGAGCTTGAAAAGGTCTGAAAAATATCAAGAGCTTGAAAAGTTCTGAAGTATATGAAGAGCATGAAAAGGTGTGAAAAATACCAGGAGCATGAAAAGCTGTGAAAAATACGAAGAGCAAGAAAAATTCTGAAAAATACGAAGAGCATGTAAAGGTCTGAAAACTATGAAGAGCATGAAAAGTTGTGAACAATATGAGGTTCATGAAATGGTGTGAAAAATATGAAGAGCATGAAACGGTGTGTAAAATATGAAGAGCATGAAAAGGTTTGAAAAATACCAGGAGCATGAAAAGCTGTGATTTACGAGGAGAATGAAAAGTTCTGAAAAATAGGAGGAGCATGAAAAGGTGTGAAAAATGCGAGGAGCATGAAAAGGTCTGAAAAATACCAGGAGCATAAAAAGTTGTGAATAATATGAGGAGTATGAAAAGGTGTGAACAATATGAGGAGCATGGGAAGTTGTGAAAAACACAAGGAGCGTGAAAAGGTCTGAAAAATACGAGGAGCATGCAAAGGTCTGAAAAATACGAGGAGCTTGCAAAGGTCTGAAAAATACGAGTAGCATGAAAAGGTCTAAAATATACGAGGAGCATGAAAAGGTGTGAATAATACGAGGAGCATGAAAAGGTCTAAAATATACAAGGAGCATGAAAAGGTGTGAATAATACAAAAAGCACGAAAAGTTGTGAAAAATACGAAGAGCATGAAAAGGTGTGAATAATTACGAAGTGCAAGAAAAGTTGTGAAAAATTACGAGGAACATGAAAAGATGTGAAAAATACAAAGAGCATGAAAAGGTGAAAAATACAAAGAGCATGAAAAGGTGTGATAAATATGAAGAGCATTAAACGGTGTGAAAAATACGAAGTGCATGAAACGCTGTGAAAAATAGGAAGAGCTTGAAAAGTTCTGAAAAATATGAAGAGCATGAAAAGGTGTGAAAAATCCCAGGAGCATGAAAAGCTGTGAACAATACGAAGAGCATGAAAAATTCTGAAACATACGAAGAGCATGTAAAGGTTTGAAAACTATGAAGAGCATGAAAAGTTGTGAACAATATGAGGTACATGAAATGGTGTGAAAAATATGAAGAGCATGAAACGGTGTGTAAAATATGAAGAGCATGAAACGGTGTGAAAAATACCAGGAGCATGAAAAGCTGTGATTTCCAAGGACAATGAAAAGTTCTGAAAAATAGGAGGAGCATGAAAAGGTCTGAAAAATACCAGAAGCATAAAAAGTTGTGAATAATATGAGGAGTATGAAAAGGTGTGAACAATATGAGGAGCATGAGAAGTTGTGAAAAACACGAGGAGCGTGAAAAGTTCTGAAAAATACGAGGAGCATGCAAAGGTCTGAAAAATACGAGGAGCTTGCAAACGTCTGAAAAATACGAGTAGCATGAAAAGGTCTAAAATATACGAGGAGCATGAAAAGGTGTGAATAATACGAGGAGCATGAAAAGGTCTAAAATATACAAGGAGCATGAAAAGGTGTGAATAATACGAAAAGCATGAAAAGGTGTGAAAATACGAAGAGCATGAAAAGGTGTGAAAAATTACAAAGTGCATGAAAATTTGTGAAAAATTACGAAGACCATGAAAAGATGTGAAAAATAAAAAGAGCATGAAAAGGTGTGAAAAATACGAAGAGCATGAAAAGGTGTGAAAAATATGAAGAGCATTAAACGGTGTGAAAAACACGAAGTGCATGAAACGCTGTGAAAAATACGAAGCATCAGAATGTCTGAAAAATACGAAGAGCATGAAATAGTGTGAAAAATACGAAGAGCATGAAAAGTTCTGAAAAATACGAAGAACATGAAAAGATGGGACAAATACGAAGAGGATGAAAAGATGTAAAAAATATGAAGAGCACGACAGGGTGTGAAAAATACGAAGAGCATGAAAAGGGGTGAAAAATTTCGAAGAGCATGAAAATTTGTGAAAAATACGAAGTGCATGAAAAGGTGTGAAACATACGAAGAGCCTGAAACGGTGTGTAAAATATGAAGAGCATGAAAAGGTGTGAATAATATAAGGTTAATGAAATGGTGTGAAAAACATGAAGAGCATGAAACGGTGTGTAAAATATGAAGAGCAAGAAAAGCTGTGAAAAATACGCAGAATATGAAAAGGTCTGAAAAATAGGAGGAGCATGAATAGGTCTGAAAATACGAAGAGCATGAAGAGAATGAAAAGTTCTGAAAAATATGAAGAGCATGAAAAGTTGTGAAAAATATGAAGAGCATGAAAATGTGTGAATATTATGACGAGCATGAAAAGGTGTGAACAATATGAGGAGCATGAGAAGTTGTGAAAAATACGAGGAGCATGAAAAGTTCTGAACAATATGAAGAGCATGAAAAGGTGTGAACTATATGAAGAGCATGAAAAGGTGTGAAAAATATGAGGAGCATGAAAAGGTCTGAAAAATAAGAGGAGCTTGAAAGGTCTGAAAAATTTGAGGAGCATGAAAAGATCTGAAAAATACGAGGAGGTTGAAAAATTCTGAAAAATATGAAGAGCATGAAAAGTTCTGAAAAATACCCGGAGCATGAAAAGGTCTGAAAAATACAAAGAGCATGAAAAGGCGTGAAAATCACGAAGAGCATGCAAAGGTGTGAAAAATACGAGGAGCATGAAAATGTGTGAAAAATACGAGGAGCATGAAAAGGTCTGAAAAAAAACGAGGAACATGAAATGGTGTAAAAAATACGAGAACCATGAAAATGCGTGAAAATCACGAAGAGCATGAAAAGGTGTGAAAAATACGAGGAGCATGTAAAGGTCTGAAAAATAGAAGTAGCATAAAAAGGTCTGAAAAATACGGGGAGCATGAAAAGGTCTGAAAAATACGAGGAGCATGAATAGGTCTGAAAATTAAGAGGAGCATGAAGATGTCTGAAAAATAGTAAGAGCATGGAAAGGTCTATAAAATACGAGGACCAGGCAGGGTCTGAAAAATACGAGGAGCATGAAAAGGTCTGAAAAATACGAGGAGCATGAAAAGGTGTGAAAAATATGAGGAGCATGAAAAAGTGTGAAAAATACGAGGAGCATGAAAAGGTGTGAAAAACACGAAGAGCATGAAAATGAATGAAAAATTCGAAGAGCATGAAAAGGTTTGAAAAATATGAGGAGCATGAAAAAGTGTGAAAAATACGAGGAGCATGAAAAGGTGTGAAAAATATGAAGAACATGAAAAGTGTGAAAAATAGGAGCATGAAATGTGTGAAAAACACGAAGAGCAAGAAACGGTGTGAAAAACAGGAAGAGCATGAAAAGGTGTGAAAAACAGGAAGAGCATGAAAAGGTGTGAAAAATACAAAGAGCATATAAAGGTGTGAAAAATACGAGGAGAATGAAAAAGTGTGAAAAATACGAGGAGCATGAAAAGGTGTGAAAAATACGAGAAGCATGAAAAGGTCTGATAAATACGAGGAGGATGAAAAGGTCTGAAAAATACGAGGAGCATGAAAAGGTCTGAAAAACACAAGGAGCATGAAAAGGTCTGAAAAATACGGGGAGCCTGAAAAGTTGTGAACAATATGAACAGCATGAAACGGTGTGAAAAATATGAAGAGCATGAAAAGGTGTGAAATATACGAAGAGCATGAAAAAGTGTCAAAAATACGAAGAGCATGAAACAGTGTGAAAAATATGAAGAGCATGAAATGGTGTGAAAAATATGAAGAGCATGAAAAGGTGTGAAAAATATGAAGAGCATGAAACGGTGTGAAAAATATGAAGAGCATGAAAAGGTGTGAATCATACGAAGTGCATGAAAAGGTGTGAAATATACGAAGAGCATTAAAATGTGTGAAAAATACAAAGAGCATGAAAAAGTGTGAAAAGTACAAACGCATCAAATGGTGTGAAAAATATGAAGAGCATGAAACGTTGTGAAAAATCACGAAAAGCATGAAAAGTTGTGAAAAATTCAGAGAGCATTAAAAGATGTGAAAAATTACCAAGAACATGAAAAAGTCTGAAAAATACAAAGAGCTTTCTGAAAAATATGAAGAGCATGAAACGTGTGAAAAATATGAGGAGCATGAAACTATCTGAAAATATGAAGAGCATGAAACGGTGTGAAAAATACGAGGAGCATGGAAAGGTCTGAAAAATACAAGGGTCGTGAAAAGGTGTGAAAAATACGAGGAGCATGGAAATGTGTGAAAAATACGAGGAGCATGAAAAGGTCTGAAAAATACGAGGAGCCTGAAAAGGTTTCAAAACTATCAAGAGCATGAAAAGGTCTGAAAAATACGAAGAGCATGCAAACGTCTGAAAAATACGAAGAGCATGAAAAGGTGTGCAAAATATGAGGAGCATGAAAAGTTCTGAAAAATACGAGGAGCATGAAAATGTGTGAAAAATACAGGGAGCATGCAAAGGCCTGAAAAATACGAAGAGCGTGAAAAGGTGTGAAAAATATGAGGAGGATGAAAAGGTCTGGAAAATACGAGGAGCATGCCAAGGTCTGAAAATTATGAGGAGCATGAAAAGGTCTGAAAAATACGAGGACCATGAAAAGGTCTGAAAAATATGAGGAGCATGAAACAGTGTGAGAATATGAAGAGCATGAAACGGTATGAAAAATATGAAGAGCAGGAAAAGGTGTGAAAAATATGAAGAGCATGAAACGGTGTGAAAAATATGAGGAGCAAGAAAAGGTGTCAAAAATATGAGGAGCATGTAAAGGTGTGAAAAATATGAAGAGCATGAAAAGTTCTGAAAAATACGAGGAGCAAGAAATGGTGTCAAAAATATGAGGAGCATGTAAAGGTGTGAAAAATTTGAAGAGCATGAAACTATGTTAAATATGAGGAGCATGTAATGGTGTGAACATATGAAGAGCATGAAACAGTGTGAAATATATGAAGAGCATGAAAAGAAGTGAAAAATATGAAGATTATGAAACAGTGTGAAAAATATGAATAGCATGAAAAGGTGTGAAAAATATGAAGTGCATGAAACGGTGTGAAAAATGCGAAGAGCATGAAAAGTTCTGAAAAATATGGAGATCACGAAAAGTTCTGATAAATACGAAAAGCATGAAACGGTGTGAAAAATAAGAAGATCATAAAAACATCTGATAAATACGAAGAGCATGAAACGGTGTGAAAAATACAAAGAGCATGAAAAGATCTGAAAAATACGAAGATAATGATAAAACCTGAAAAATACGAAGAGCATGAAAAGGTGTGAAAAATTTGAAAAGCATGACAAGGTGTGAAAAATATGAAGAGCATGAAACGGTGTGTAAAATATGAAGAGCAAGAAAAGTTTTAAAAAATATGAAGAGCATGAAAAGTTGTGTGAAATATGAGGAGCAAGAAAAGGTTTAAAAAATACGAAGAGCGTGAAAAGGTGTGAAAAATTTGAAATGCATGACAAGGTGTGAAAAATATGAAGAGCATGAAACGGTGTGAAAAATAAGAAGAGCAAGAAAAGGTTTAAAAAATAAGAAGAGCATGAGAAGTTGTGTAAAATATGAAGAGCATGTAAACGTGTGAAAAATATCTGGAGCATGAAAAGGTCTGAAAAATGTGAAGAGCATGAAAAGCTGTGAAAAATCTGAGGAGCATGAAACGGTGTGACAATATGAAGCTCATGAAAAGATGTGAAAAATATGAGGAGCATGAAATGGTGTGAAAAATAAGAAGAGCATGAAAAGCTCTAAAAAATATGAAGAGCATGAAAAGGTGTGAAAAATATGAAGAGCATGAAAAGGTGTGAAAAATACAAAGAGCATGAAAAGGTGGGAAAAATACGAAGAGCATGAAAAGTTCTGAAAAATAGGAGGAGCATGAAAAGGTCTGAAAAATATCAAGAGATTGAAAAGGTCTGAAAAATATGAAAGGAATGAAAAGTTGTGAAAAATTGAAGAGCATGAAAAGGTCTGAAAAATATCAAGAACATGAAAATTTCTGAAAAATATCAAGAGCATGAAAAGGTATGAAAAATATGAAGAGCATGAAAAGTTCTGAAAATACGAAGAGCATGAAGAGCATGAAAATTTCTGAAAAATATGAAGAGCTGAAAAGGTGTGAAAAATATAATGAGCATGAAAAGTTGTGAATAATATGAGGAGTATGAAAGTTGTGAACAATATGAGGAGGATGAGAAGTTGTGAAAAATACGAGGAGCGTGAAAAGTTCAGAAAAATACGAGGAGCATGCAAAGGTCTGAAAAATACGAGGAGCATGAAAAGGTCTGAAAAATACAAAAAGCATGAAACGGAAAAATGAGAAGAGGATGAAAAGGTGTGAAAAATATGAAAAGGTGTGAAAAATTTCGAAGAGCCTGAAGAGGTGTGAAAAATACGAAGAGCATGAAAAGTTGTGAAAAATACGAAGTGCTTGAAAAGGTGTGAAACATACGAAGAGCCTGAAATGGTGTGAAAAATGTGCAGAGCATGAAAGGTTGTGAAAACTACGAAGAGCTTGAAAAGGTCTGAAAAATATCAAGAGCTTGAAAAGTTCTGAAGTATATGAAGAGCATGAAAAGGTGTGAAAAATACCAGGAGCATGAAAAGCTGTGAAAAATACGAAGAGCAAGAAAAATTCTGAAAAATACGAAGAGCATGTAAAGGTCTGAAAACTATGAAGAGCATGAAAAGTTGTGAACAATATGAGGTTCATGAAATGGTGTGAAAAATATGAAGAGCATGAAACGGTGTGTAAAATATGAAGAGCATGAAAAGGTTTGAAAAATACCAGGAGCATGAAAAGCTGTGATTTACGAGGAGAATGAAAAGTTCTGAAAAATAGGAGGAGCATGAAAAGGTGTGAAAAATGCGAGGAGCATGAAAAGGTCTGAAAAATACCAGGAGCATAAAAAGTTGTGAATAATATGAGGAGTATGAAAAGGTGTGAACAATATGAGGAGCATGGGAAGTTGTGAAAAACACAAGGAGCGTGAAAAGCTCTGAAAAATACGAGGAGCATGCAAAGGTCTGAAAAATACGAGGAGCTTGCAAAGGTCTGAAAAATACGAGTAGCATGAAAAGGTCTAAAATATACGAGGAGCATGAAAAGGTGTGAATAATACGAGGAGCATGAAAAGGTCTAAAATATACAAGGAGCATGAAAAGGTGTGAATAATACAAAAAGCACGAAAAGTTGTGAAAAATACGAAGAGCATGAAAAGGTGTGAATAATTACGAAGTGCAAGAAAAGTTGTGAAAAATTACGAGGAACATGAAAAGATGTGAAAAATACAAAGAGCATGAAAAGGTGAAAAATACAAAGAGCATGAAAAGGTGTGATAAATATGAAGAGCATTAAACGGTGTGAAAAATACGAAGTGCATGAAACGCTGTGAAAAATAGGAAGAGCTTGAAAAGTTCTGAAAAATATGAAGAGCATGAAAAGGTGTGAAAAATCCCAGGAGCATGAAAAGCTGTGAACAATACGAAGAGCATGAAAAATTCTGAAACATACGAAGAGCATGTAAAGGTTTGAAAACTATGAAGAGCATGAAAAGTTGTGAACAATATGAGGTTCATGAAATGGTGTGAAAAATATGAAGAGCATGAAACGGTGTGTAAAATATGAAGAGCATGAAACGGTGTGAAAAATACCAGGAGCATGAAAAGCTGTGATTTCCAAGGACAATGAAAAGTTCTGAAAAATAGGAGGAGCATGAAAAGGTCTGAAAAATACCAGAAGCATAAAAAGTTGTGAATAATATGAGGAGTATGAAAAGGTGTGAACAATATGAGGAGCATGAGAAGTTGTGAAAAACACGAGGAGCGTGAAAAGTTCTGAAAAATACGAGGAGCATGCAAAGGTCTGAAAAATACGAGGAGCTTGCAAACGTCTGAAAAATACGAGTAGCATGAAAAGGTCTAAAATATACGAGGAGCATGAAAAGGTGTGAATAATACGAGGAGCATGAAAAGGTCTAAAATATACAAGGAGCATGAAAAGGTGTGAATAATACGAAAAGCATGAAAAGGTGTGAAAATACGAAGAGCATGAAAAGGTGTGAAAAATTACAAAGTGCATGAAAATTTGTGAAAAATTACGAAGACCATGAAAAGATGTGAAAAATAAAAAGAGCATGAAAAGGTGTGAAAAATACGAAGAGCATGAAAAGGTGTGAAAAATATGAAGAGCATTAAACGGTGTGAAAAACACGAAGTGCATGAAACGCTGTGAAAAATACGAAGCATCAGAATGTCTGAAAAATATGAAGAGCATGAAATAGTGTGAAAAATACGAAGAGCATGAAAAGTTCTGAAAAATACGAAGAACATGAAAAGATGGGACAAATACGAAGAGGATGAAAAGATGTAAAAAATATGAAGAGCACGACAGGGTGTGAAAAATACGAAGAGCATGAAAAGGGGTGAAAAATTTCGAAGAGCATGAAAATTTGTGAAAAATACGAAGTGCATGAAAAGGTGTGAAACATACGAAGAGCCTGAAACGGTGTGTAAAATATGAAGAGCATGAAAAGGTGTGAATAATATAAGGTTAATGAAATGGTGTGAAAAACATGAAGAGCATGAAACGGTGTGTAAAATATGAAGAGCAAGAAAAGGTGTGAAAAATACGCAGAATATGAAAAGGTCTGAAAAATAGGAGGAGCATGAATAGGTCTGAAAATACGAAGAGCATGAAGAGAATGAAAAGTTCTGAAAAATATGAAGAGCATGAAAAGTTGTGAAAAATATGAAGAGCATGAAAATGTGTGAATATTATGACGAGCATGAAAAGGTGTGAACAATATGAGGAGCATGAGAAGTTGTGAAAAATACGAGGAGCATGAAAAGTTCTGAACAATATGAAGAGCATGAAAAGGTGTGAACTATATGAAGAGCATGAAAAGGTGTGAAAAATATGAGGAGCATGAAAAGGTCTGAAAAATAAGAGGAGCTTGAAAGGTCTGAAAAATTTGAGGAGCATGAAAAGATCTGAAAAATACGAGGAGGTTGAAAAATTCTGAAAAATATGAAGAGCATGAAAAGTTCTGAAAAATACCCGGAGCATGAAAAGGTCTGAAAAATACAAAGAGCATGAAAAGGCGTGAAAATCACGAAGAGCATGCAAAGGTGTGAAAAATACGAGGAGCATGAAAATGTGTGAAAAATACGAGGAGCATGAAAAGGTCTGAAAAAAAACGAGGAACATGAAATGGTGTAAAAAATACGAGAACCATGAAAATGCGTGAAAATCACGAAGAGCATGAAAAGGTGTGAAAAATACGAGGAGCATGTAAAGGTCTGAAAAATAGAAGTAGCATAAAAAGGTCTGAAAAATACGGGGAGCATGAAAAGGTCTGAAAAATACGAGGAGCATGGAAAGGTGTGAAAAATACGAGGAGTATGAAAAGATGTCAAAAATACGAAGAGCATGAACAGGTGTGAAATATTACAAAGAGCATGAAAAGGTGTGAAAAATATGAGGAGCATGAAATGGTCTGAAAAATATCAAGAATTTGAAAAGGTCTGAAATATACGAAGAGCATGAAAACGTGTGAACAGTATGAAGAGCATGAAGAGTTCTGAAAAATACGAGTAGCATGAAGAGTTCTGAAAAATACGAAGAGCATGAATAGGTCTGAAAAATAAGAGGAGCATGAAGATGTCTGAAAAATAGTAAGAGCATGGAAAGGTCTATAAAATACGAGGACCAGGCAAGGTCTGAAAAATACGAGGAGCATGAAAAGGTGTGAAAAATACGAGGAGCATGAAAAGGTGTGAAAAATACGAGGAGCATGAAAAGGTGTGAAAAACACGAAGAGCATGAAAATGAATGAAAAATTCGAAGAGCATGAAAAGGTTTGAAAAATATGAGGAGCATGAAAAAGTGTGAAAAATACGAGGAGCATGAAAAGGTGTGGAAAATATGAAGAGCATGAAAAGTGTGAAAAATAGGAGCATGAAATGTGTGAAAAACACGAAGAGCAAGAAACGGTGTGAAAAACATGGAGAGCATGAAAAGGTGTGGAAAATATCAAGAGCATGAAAAGGCCTGAAAAATATGAAGAGCATTAAAAGGAGTGAAAAACACGAAGAGCATGAAAAGGTGTGAAAAACAGGAAGAGCATGAAAAGGTGTGAAAAATACAAAGAGCATATAAAGGTGTGAAAAATACGAGGAGAATGAAAAAGTGTGAAAAATACGAGGAGCATGAAAAGGTGTGAAAAATACGAGAAGCATGAAAAGGTCTGATAAATACGAGGAGGATGAAAAGGTCTGAAAAATACGAGGAGCATGAAAAGGTCTGAAAAACACAAGGAGCATGAAAAGGTCTGAAAAATACGGGGAGCCTGAAAAGTTGTGAACAATATGAACAGCATGAAACGGTGTGAAAAATATGAAGAGCATGAAAAGGTGTGAAATATACGAAGAGCATGAAAAAGTGTCAAAAATACGAAGAGCATGAAACAGTGTGAAAAATATGAAGAGCATGAAATGGTGTGAAAAATATGAAGAGCATGAAAAGGTGTGAAAAATATGAAGAGCATGAAATGGTGTGAAAAATATGAAGAGCATGAAAAGGTGTGAATCATACGAAGTGCATGAAAAGGTGTGAAATATACGAAGAGCATTAAAATGTGTGAAAAATACAAAGAGCATGAAAAAGTGTGAAAAGTACAAACGCATCAAATGGTGTGAAAAATATGAAGAGCATGAAACGTTGTGAAAAATCACGAAAAGCATGAAAAGTTGTGAAAAATTCAGAGAGCATTAAAAGATGTGAAAAATTACCAAGAACATGAAAAAGTCTGAAAAATACAAAGAGCTTTCTGAAAAATATGAAGAGCATGAAACGTGTGAAAAATATGAGGAGCATGAAACTATCTGAAAATATGAAGAGCATGAAACGGTGTGAAAAATACGAGGAGCATGAAAAGGTCTGAAAAATACGAGGAGCCTGAAAAGGTTTCAAAACTATCAAGAGCATGAAAAGGTCTGAAAAATACGAAGAGCATGCAAACGTCTGAAAAATACGAAGAGCATGAAAAGGTGTGCAAAATATGAGGAGCATGAAAAGTTCTGAAAAATACGAGGAGCATGAAAATGTGTGAAAAATACAGGGAGCATGCAAAGGCCTGAAAAATACGAAGAGCGTGAAAAGGTGTGAAAAATATGAGGAGGATGAAAAGGTCTGGAAAATACGAGGAGCATGCCAAGGTCTGAAAATTATGAGGAGCATGAAAAGGTCTGAAAAATACGAGGACCATGAAAAGGTCTGAAAAATATGAGGAGCATGAAACAGTGTGAGAATATGAAGAGCATGAAACGGTATGAAAAATATGAAGAGCAGGAAAAGGTGTGAAAAATATGAAGAGCATGAAACGGTGTGAAAAATATGAGGAGCAAGAAAAGGTGTCAAAAATATGAGGAGCATGTAAAGGTGTGAAAAATATGAAGAGCATGAAAAGTTCTGAAAAATACGAGGAGCAAGAAATGGTGTCAAAAATATGAGGAGCATGTAAAGGTGTGAAAAATTTGAAGAGCATGAAACTATGATAAATATGAGGAGCATGTAATGGTGTGAACATATGAAGAGCATGAAACAGTGTGAAATATATGAAGAGCATGAAAAGAAGTGAAAAATATGAAGATTATGAAACAGTGTGAAAAATATGAATAGCATGAAAAGGTGTGAAAAATATGAAGTGCATGAAACGGTGTGAAAAATGCGAAGAGCATGAAAAGTTCTGAAAAATATGGAGATCACGAAAAGTTCTGATAAATACGAAAAGCATGAAACGGTGTGAAAAATAAGAAGATCATGAAAACATCTGATAAATACGAAGAGCATGAAAAGGTGTAAAAAATTTGAAAAGCATGACAAGGTGTGAAAAATATGAAGAGCATGAAACGGTGTGTAAAATATGAAGAGCAAGAAAAGGTTTAAAAAATATGAAGAGCATGAAAAGTTGTGTAAAATATGAGGAGCAAGAAAAGGTTTAAAAAATACGAAGAGCATGAAAAGGTGTGAAAAATTTGAAAAGCATGACAAGGTGTGAAATATATGAAGAGCATGAAACGGTGTGAAAAATAAGAAGAGCAAGAAAAGGTTTAAAAAATAATAAGAGCATGAGAAGTTGTGTAAAATATGAAGAGCATGTAAACGTGTGAATAATATGTGGAGCATGAAAAGGTCTGAAAAATATGAAGAGCATGAAAAGGTGTGAAAAATCTGAGGAGCATGAAACGGTGTGACAACATGAAGCTCATGAAAAGATGTGAAATATATGAGGAGCATGAAATGGTGTGAAAAATAAGAAGAGCATGAAAAGCTGTAAAAAATATGAAGAGCATGAAAAGGTCTGAAAAATACGAAGAGCATGAAAAGGTCTGAAAAATATCAAGAGATTGAAAAGGTCTGAAAAATATGAAAGGCATGAAAAGTTGTGAAAAATTGAAGAGCATGAAAAGGTCTGAAAAATATCAAGAACATGAAAACTTCTGAAAAATATCAAGAGCATGAAAAGGTGTGAAAAATACGAAGAGCATGAAAAGTTCTGAAAAATACGAAGAGCATGAAAAGGTCTGAAAAATACGAAGAGCATGAAGAGCATGAAAATTTCTGAAAAATATGAAGAGCTGAAAAGGTGTGAAAAATATAATGAGCATGAAAAGTTGTGAATAATATGAGGAGTATGAAAGGTGTGAACAAAATGAGGAGAATGAGAAGTTGTGAAAAATACGAGGAGCGTGAAAAGTTCAGAAAAATATGAGGAACATGCAAAGGTCTGAAAAATACGAGAAGCATGAAAAGGTCTGAAAAATACAAAGAGCATGAAAAGGTCTGAAAAATACATTGAGCATGAAACGGTGTGAAAAATGAGAAGAGGATGAAAATGTGTGAAAAATATGAAGAGCATGAAAAAGTGTGAAAAATTTCAAAGAACCTGAAGAGGTGTGAAAAATACGAAGAGCATGAAAAGTTGTGAAAAACAATAAGTGCATGAAAAGGTGTGAAACATACGAAGAGCCTGAAACGGTGTGAAAAATGTGCAGAGCATGAAAGGTTATGAAAACTACGAGAGCTTGAAAAAGTCTGAAAAATATCAAGAGCTTGAAAAGTTCTGAATTATATGAAGAACATGAAAAGGTGTGAAAAATACCAGAAGCATGAAAAGCTGTGAAAAATTCGAAGAGCATTTAAAGGTCTGAAAACTATGAAGAGCATGAAAAGTTGTGAACAATATGAGGTTGATGAAATGGTGTGAAAAATATGAAGAGCATGAAACGGTGTGTAAAGGATGAAAAGCATGAAAAGCTGTGAAAAATACCAGGAGCATGAAAAGCTGTGATTTACGAGGAGAATGAAAAGTTCTGAAAAATAGGAGGAGCATGAAAAGGTGTGAAAAATGCGAGGAGCATGAAAAGGTCTGAAAAATACCAGGAGCATAAAAAGTTGTGAATAATATGAGGAGTATGAAAAGGTGTGAACAATATGAGGAGCATGGGAAGTTGTGAAAAACACAAGGAGCGTGAAAAGGTCTGAAAAATACGAGGAGCATACAAAGGTCTGAAAAATACGAGGAGCTTGCAAAGGTCTGAAAAATACGAGTAGCATGAAAAGGTCTAAAATATACGAGGAGCATGAAAAGGTGTGAATAATACGAGGAGCATGAAAGGGTCTAAAACATACAAGGAGCATGAAAAGGTGTGAATAATACAAAAAGCATGAAAAGGTGTGAAATATACAAAGAGCATGAAAAGGTGTGAAAAATTATGAAGTGCATGAAAAGTTGTGAAAAATTACGAAGACCATGAAAAGATGTGAAAAATACAAAGAGCATGAAAAGCTGTGAAAAATACGAAGAGCATGAAAAGGTGTGAAAAATATGAAGAGCATTAAACGGTGTGAAAAATACAAAGTTCATGAAACGCTGTGAAAAATAGGAAGAGCTTGAAAAGTTCTGAAAAATATGAAGAGCATGAAAAGGTGTGAAAAATACCAGGAGCATGAAAAGCTGTGAACAATACGAAGAGCATGAAAAATTCTGAAACATACGAAGAGCATGCAAAGGTTTGAAAACTATGAAGAGCATGAAAAGTTGTGAACAATATGAGGTTCATGAAATGGTGTTAAAAATATGAAGAGCATGAAACGGTGTGTAAATATGAAGAGCATGAAAAGGTGTGAAAAATACCAGGAGCATAAAAAGCTGTGATTTACGAGCAGAATGAAAAGTTCTGAAAAATAGGAGGAGCATGAAAAGGTCTGAAAAATACCAGGAGCATAAAAAGGTGTGAATAATATGAGGAGTATGAAAAGGTGTGAACAATGTGAGGAGCATGAGAAGCTGTGAAAAACACGAGGAGCGTGAAAAGTTCTGAAATATACGAGGAGCATGCAAAGGTCTGAAAAATACGAGGAGCTTGCAAAAGTCTGAAAAATACGAGTAGCATGAAAAGGTGTGAAATATACGAAGAGCATGAAAAGGTGTGAAAAATTACGAAGTGCAGGAAAAGTTGTAAAAAATTACGAAGACCATGAAAAGATGTGAAAAATAAAAAGAGCATGAAAAGGTGTGAAAAATACGAAGAGCATGAAAAGGTGTGAAAAATATGAACAGCATTAAACGGTGTGAAAAATACGAGGAGCATGAAAAGGTCTGAAAAATAGAAGGAGCATAAAAAGGTGTGAAAAATGCGAGGAGTATGAAAAGGTGTCAAAAACACGAAGAGCATGAACAGGTGTGAAATATTACAAAGAGCATGAAAAGGTGTGAAAAATATGAGGAGCATGAAATGGTCTGAAAAATACGAAGAGCATGAAAAGGTCTGAAAAATATCAAGAACTTGAAAAGGTCTGAAATATACGAAGAGCATGAAAATGTGTGAACAGTATGAAGAGCATGAAAATTTCTGAAAAATACGAGTAGCATGAAGAGTTCTGAAAAATACGAAGAGCATGAATAGGTCTGAAATATCAGAGGAGCATGAAGAGGTCTGAAAAATACTAAGAGCATGAGGAGGTCTAAAAAATACGAGGAGCATGAAAAGATCTGAAAAACAAGAAGAGCATGAAAAGGTCAGAAAAATACGAGGAGCATGAAACAGTCTGAAAACTATGAAGAGCATGAAAAGGTCTGAAAAATTTTAAGAGCATGAAAAGATCTGAAAAATATGAAGTGATTGAAAAAGTGTGAAAAATATGAAGAGCATGAAATGCTGTGAAAAATATGAAGAGCATGAAAAGGTGTGAAAATTATGAGGAGCATGAAACGGTGTGAACAATACGAGGAGCATGAAATGGTGTGAACAATACGAGGAGCAGGAAAAGTTGTGAACAATACGAAGAGCATGAAAAGGTCTGAAAAATATAAGGAGCATGAAAAGGTCTGAAAAATAAGAAGAGCATGGAAAGGTGTGTTAAATATGAGGAGCATAAAAAGGTGTGAAAAATATTAACAGCATGAAAAGGTGTGAAAAATATGAAGAGCATGATAAGGTGTGAAACATATGAAGAGCATGAAAAGGTCTGAAAAATATGAAGAGCGTGAAGAGCGACGTCAGGACTTGTGCCTAGATGCGAGCGACACCTCGGGACTCTCCTCGAGGCTTGGCAGGGCAATTGGGATGTCTCTCCAGCTGAGGGGGGAGACCAGGGGTCCCGTTCCACTTGCCACAGGAATCCTGGGACTACTATCCATATTAAAGAGGTGTCAGGCATCGTCTCCTTTTGAAGCACTGACGTCCGCGGACCTCCGGAGTTTTCAAAGGATGTGAGGCCTCCGGTCGCGATGAGGCGGGGAACTAGGTCTTTCTCTGTGGTCTCCACAGGGGATTCAGACATCCCTTCGTCATGGGAGATGCAAGACGAGCCTTCATTCAATTCACTGCAGGGATATCCGGCCTTACTTCAAGTCAGAGCATCTCGGTGTCCATTCCACTTGAGGCCACAAACTCAGGGTCCCTCTCACATACATGTAGCTGAGAGAAGCCTCCTCTTGAGGCGCTTGTGGAAAGTTCGTATTCCTCTTGAGTCGAAGCCAGGGACTAAGCTCTCATCTCGAGTTGATTTGGGGTCCACGGAGCCCTTTCTTGTTGCTACAGTGACCTCAGGATCCCTCTAGACTTGAGACAGTGATCTTGGGTTTTCTCTGGAGTGCCATCAAGGAAATCAAGGCTCCTTTCACGTTTGATGTGGAACACGGAATTGCTCTGCACGCAGTGCAGGGGAATCGGGCCTCATCTCGCGGCGAGGGGGAAGTCTCATGGTTTTTCTTGAGTTCCGGCCGGAACCTGGGGTATATTCTCGAGTTATGACGGGGAGGGCCCTTCCAGACACGTGTTTGTTCAGCGACGTCAGGACTCCTGCCTAGGTGCGAGGGACACCTCGGTATTCTCCTCGAGTCTTGGCATGGCAATTGGGACGCGTCTCCATGTGAGGCGGGAGACCCAGGGTCCCTTTCCAAGTGCCACAGGGATCCTGGGACTCCTATCCATTTTCAAGAGGAGTCAGGCATCGTCTCCTTTGGAAACATTGATCTCCGCGGACCTCTCGAGTTTTCAAAGGATGTGAGGCCTCCGTTCGCGTTCAGGCGGAGGACTAGGTCTTTCTCTGTGGTCTCCACAGGGGATTCAGACAACCCTTCGTCTTGGGAGTTGCAAGAGGAGCCTGCATTCAATTCATTGCAGGGATATCCGGCCTTACTTCGAGTCAGAGCATCTCCGTGTCCATTCCACTTGAGGCCACAAACTCAGGGTACCTCTCACATACCTGTAGCTGAGAGAAGCCTCCTCTTGAGGTGCTTGTGGAAAGTTGGTATTCCTCTTGAGTCGAAGCCAAGAACTAAGCTCTCATCTCGAGTTGATTTGGGGTCCACGGAGCCCTTTCGTGTTGCTCCAGTGACCTCAGGATCCCTCTAGACTTGAGACAGTGATCTTGGGTTTTCTCTGGAGTGCCATCAAGGAAATCAAGGCTCCTTTCACGTTTGATGTGGAACACGGAATTGCTCTGCACGCAGTGCAGGGGAATCGGTCCTCATCTCGCGGCGAGGGGGAAGTCTCATGCTTTTTCTCGAGTTGCGGCCGGAACCTGGGGTATATTCTCGAGTTACGACGGGGAGGGCCCTTCCAGACACGTGTTTGTTCAGCGACGTCAGGACTCCTGCCTAGGTGCGAGGGACACCTCGGAATTCTCCTCGAGTCTTGGCATGGCAATTGGGACGCGTCTCCACGTGAGGCGGGAGACCCAGGGTCCCTTTCCACGTGCCACAGGGATCCTGGGACTCCTATCCATTTTCAAGAGGAGTCAGGCATCGTCTCCTTTGGAAGCATTGATCTCCGCAGACCTCTCGAGTTTTCAAAGGATGTGAGGCCTCCGGTCGCGATGAGGCGGAGTACGAGGTCTTTCTCTGTGGTCTCCACAGGGGATTCAGACATCCCTTCGTCTTGGGAGATGCAAGACGAGCCTGCATTCAATTCACTGCAGGGATATCCGGCCTTACTTCGAGTCAGAGCATCTCGGTGTCCATTCCACTTGAGGCCACAAACTGAGGGTCCCTCTCACATACCTGTACCTGAGAGAAGCCTCCTCTTGAGGAGCTTGTGGAATGTTGGTATTCCTCTTGAGTCAAAGCCAGGGACGAAGCTCTCATCTCGAGTTGATTTGGGGTCCATGGAGCCCTTTCATGTTGCTCCAGTGACCTCAGGATCCCTCTAGACTTGAGACAGTGATCTTGGGTTTTCTCTGGAGTGCCATCAAGGAAATCAAGGCTCCTTTCACGTTTGATGTGGAACACGGAATTGCTCTGCACGCAGTGCAGGGGAATCGGTCCTCATCTCGCGGCGAGGGGGAAGTCTCATGGTTTTTCTCGAGTTGCGGCCGGAACCTGGGGTATATTCTCGAGTTACGATGCAGAGGGCCCTCCAGACACGTGTTTGTTCATCGACGTCAGGACTCCTGCCTGGGTGCGAAGGACACCTCGGTATTCTCCTCGAATCTTGGCATGGCAATTGGGACGCGTCTCCACATGAGGCGGGAGACCCAGGGTCCCTTTCCACGTGCCACAGGGATCCTGGGACTCCTATCCATTTTCAAGAGGAGTCAGGCATCGTCTCCTTTGGAAGCATTGATCTCCGCGGACCTCTCGAGTTTTCAAAGGATGTGAGGCCTCCTGTCTCGATGAGGCGGAGAACTAGGTCTTTCTCTGTGGTCTCCACAGGGGATTCAGACATCCCTTCGTCTTGGGAGATGGAAGAGGAGCCTGCATTCAATTCACTGCAGGGATATCCGGCCTTATTTCGAGTCAGAGCATCTCGGTGTCCATTCCACTTGAGGCCACAAACTCAGGGTCCCTCTCACATACCTGTAGCTGAGAGAAGCCTCCTCTTGAGGTGCTGGTGGAAAGTTGGTATTCCTCTTGAGTCGAAGCCAGGGACTAAGCTATCATCTCGAGTTGATTTGGGGTCCACGGAGCCCTTTCCTGTTGCTACAGTGACCTCAGGATCCCTCTAGACTTGAGACAGTGATCTTGGGTTTTCTCTGGAGTGCCATCAAGGAAATCAAGGCTCCTTTCACATTTGATGTGGAACACGGAATTGCTCTGCACGCAGTGCAGGGGAATCGGGCCTCATCTCGCGGCGAGGGGGAAGTCTCTTGGTTTTTCTCGAGATGCGGCCGGAACCTGGGGTATATTCTCGAGTTAAGACAGGGAGGGCCCTTCCAGACACGTGTTTGTTCAGCGACGTCAGGACTCCTGCCTAGGTGCGAGGGACACCTCGGGATTCTCCTCGAGTCTTGGCATGGCAATTGGGACGTGTCTCCACGTGAGGCGGGAGACCCAGGGTCCTTTCCAAGTGCCACAGTGATCGTGGGACTTCTATCCATTTGCAAGAGGAGTCAGGCATCGTCTCCTTTCGAAGCATTGATCTGCGCGGACCTCTCGAGTTTTAAAAGGATGTGAGGCCTCCGTTCGCGTTGAGGCGGAGGACTAGGTCATTCTCTGTGGTCCCCACAGGGGATTCAGAGATCCCTTCGTCTTGGGAGATGCAAGACGAGCCTGCATTCAATTCACTTCAGGGATATCCGGCCTTGCTTCAAGTCAGAGCATCTCGGTGTCCATTCCACTTGAGGCCACAAACTCATGGTCCCTCTCACATACCTGTAGCTGAGAAAAGCCTCCTCTTGAGGTGCTTGTGGAAAGTTGGTATTCCTCTTGAGTCGAAGCCAGGGACTAAGCTCTCATCTCGAGTTGATTTGGGGTCCACGGAGCCCTTTCGTGTTGCTCCAGTGACCTCAGGATCCTTCTAGACTTGAGACAGTTATCTTGGGTTTTCTCTGGAGTACCAGCAAGGAAATCAAGGCTCCTTTCACGCTTGATGTGGAACACGGAATTTCTCTGCACGCAGTGCAGGGGAATCGGGCCTCATCTCGCGGCGAGGGGGAAGTCTCATGGTTTTTCTCGAGTTGCGGCCGGAACCTGGGGTATATTCTCGAGTTACGACGGGGAGGGCCCTTCCAGACACGTGTTTGTTCAGCGACGTCAGGACTCCTGCCTAGGTGCGAGGGACACCTCAGGATTCTCCTCGAGTCTTGGCATGGCAATTGGGACGCGTCTCCACGTGAGGCAGGAGACCCAGGGTCCCTTTCCACGTGCCACAGGGATCCTGGGACTCCTATTCATTTTCAAGAGGAGTCAGGCATCGTCTCCTTTGGAAGCATTGATCTCCGCGGACCTCTCGAGTTTTCAAAGGATGTGAGGCCTCCGGTCTCGATGAGGCGGAGAACTAGGTCTTTCTCTGTGGTCTCCACCGGGGATTCAGACATCCCTTCGTCTTGGGAGATGCAAGAGGAGCCTGCATTCACTTCACTGCAGGGATATCCGGCCTTACTTCGAGTCAGAGCATCTCGGTGTCCATTCCACTTGAGGCCACAAACTCAGGGTCCCTCTCACATACCTGCAGCTGAGAGAAGCCTCCTCTTGAGGTGCTTGTGGAAAGTTGGTATTCCTCTTGAGTCGAATCCAGGGACTAAGCTCTAATCTCGAGTTGATTTCGGGTCCACGGAGCCATTTCGTGTTGCTCCAGTGACCTCAGCATCCCTCTAGACTTGAGACAGTGATCTTGGGTTTTCTCTGGAGTGCCATCAAGGAAATCAAGGCTCCTTTCACGCTTGATATGGAACACGGAATTGCTCTGCACGCAGTCAGGGGAATCGGGCCTCATCTCGCGGCGAGGGGGAAGTCTCTTGGTTTTTCTCGAGTTGCGGCAGGAACCTGGGGTATATTCTCGATTTACGACGGGGAGGGCCCTTCCAGACACGTGTTTGTTCAGCGACGTCAGGACTCCTGCCTAGGTGCGAGGGACACCTCGGGATTCTCCTCGAGTCTTGGCATGGCAATTGGGACGCGTCTCCACGTGAGGCAGGAGACCCAGGGTCCCTTTCCACGTGCCACAGGGATCCTGGGACTCCTATCCATTTTCAAGAGGAGTCAGGCATCGTCTCCTTTGGAAGCCTTGATCTCCGCAGACCTCTCGAGTTTTCAAAGGATGTGAGGCCTTCCGTCGCGTTGAGGTGGAGGACTAGGTCTTTCTCTGTGGTCTCCACAGGGGATTCAGACATCCCTTCGTCTTGGGAGATGCAAGACGAGCCTGCATTCAATTCACTGCTGGGATATCCGGCCTTACTTCAAGTCAGAGCATCTCGGGGTCCATTCCACTTGAGGCTACAAACTCAGGGTACCTCTCACATACATGTAGCTGAGAGAAGCCTCCTCTTGAGGTGCTTGTGGAAAGTTGGTATTCCTCCTGAGTCGAAGCCAGGGAATAAGCTCTCATCTCGAGTTGATTTGGGGTCCACGGAGCCCTTTCGTGTTGCTCCAGTGACCTCAGGATCCCTCTAGACTTGAGACAGTGACTTTGGGTTTTCTCTGGAGTGCCATCAAGGAAATCAAGGCTCCTTTCACCTTTGATGTGGAACACGGAATTGCTCTGCACGCAGTGCAGGGGAATCGGGCCTCATCTCGCGGCGAGGGGGAAGTCTCATGGTTTTTCTCGAGTTGCGGCCGGAACCTGGGGTATATTCTCGATTTACGACGGGGAGGGCCCTTCCAGACACGTGTTTGTTCAGCGACATCAGGACTCCTGCCTAGGTGCGAGGGACACCTCGGGATTCTCCTCGAGTCTTGGCATGGCAACTGGGACGCGTCTCCACGTGAGGCGGGAGACCCAGGGTCCCTTTCCACGTGCCACAGGGATCCTGGGACTCCTATCCATTTTCAAGAGGAGTCAGGCATCGTCTCCTTTGGAAGCATTGATCTCCGCAGACCTCTCGAGTTTTCAAAGGATGTGAGGCCTCCGGTCGCGATGAGGCGGAATACTAGGTCTTTCTCTGT
Source organism: Dama dama (assembly GCF_033118175.1). NCBI lineage: Eukaryota > Metazoa > Chordata > Mammalia > Artiodactyla > Cervidae > Dama > Dama dama. The sequence continues at coordinate 4,549,751 of NW_026870920.1, read as the reverse complement.
GGTCTCCACAGGGGATTCAGACATCCCTTCGTCTTGGGAGATGCAAGACGAGCCTGCATTCAATTCACTGCAGGGATATCCGGCCTTACTTCGAGTCAGAGCATCTCGGTGTCCATTCCACTTGAGGCCACAAACTGAGGGTCCCTCTCACATACCTGTAGCTGAGAGAAGCCTCCTCTTGAGGTGCTTGTGGAATGTTGGTATTCTTCTTGAGTCAAAGCCAGGGACGAAGCTCTCATCTCGAGTTGAATTGGGGTCCATGGAGCCCTTTCATGTTGCTCCAGTGACCTCAGGATCCCTCTAGACTTGAGACAGTGATCTTGGGTTTTCTCTGGAGTGCCATCAAGGAAATCAAGGCTCCTTTCACGTTTGATGTGGAACACGGAATTGCTCTGCACGCAGTGCAGGGGAATCGGTCCTCATCTCGCGGCGAGGGGGAAGTCTCATGGTTTTTCTCGAGTTGCGGCCGGAACCTGGGGTATATTCTCGAGTTACGATGCAGAGGGCCCTTCCAGACACGTGTTTGTTCATCGTCGTCAGGACTCCTGCCTGGGTGCGAAGGACACATCGGTATTCTCCTCGAATCTTGGCATGGCAATTGGGACGCGTCTCCACATGAGGCGGGAGACCCAGGGTCCCTTTCCACGTGCCACAGGGATCCTGGGACTCCTATCCATTTTCAAGAGGAGTCAGGCATCGTCTCCTTTGGAAGCATTGATCTCCGCGGACCTCTCGAGTTTTCAAAGAATATGAGGCCTCCCGTCGTGAAGAGGTGGAGAACTAGGTCTTCTCTGTGGTCTCCACAGGGGATTCAGACATCCCTTCATCTTGGGAGATGGAAGACGAGCCTGCATTCAATTCACTGCAGGGATATCTGGCCTTACTTCGAGTCAGAGCATCTCGGTGTCCATTCCACTTGATGCCACAAACTCAGGGTCCCTCTCACATACCTGTAGCTGAGAGAAGCCTCCTCTTGAGGTGCTTGTGGAAAGTTGGTATTCCTCTTGAGTCGAAGCCAGGGACTAAGCTCTCATCTCAAGTTGATTTGGGGTCCACGGAGCCCTTTCGTGTTGCTCCAGTGACCACAGGATCCCTCTAGACTTGAGACAGTGATCTTGAGTTTTCTCTGGAGTGCCATCAAGGAAATCAAGGCTCCTTTCACGTTGGATGTGGAATACGGAATTGCTCTGCATGCAGTGCAGGGGAATCGGGCCTCATCTCGTGGCGAGGGGGAAGTCTCATGGTTTTTCTCGAGTTGCGGCCTAAACCTGGGGTATATTCTCGAGTTACGACGGGGAGGGACCTTCCAGACACGTGTTTGTTCAGCGACGTCAGGACTCCTGCCTAGGTGCGAGGGACACCTCAGGATTCTCCTCGAGTTTTGGCATGGCAATTGGGACGCGTCTCCACGTTAGGCCGGAGACCCAGGGTCCCTTCCAACGTGCCACAGGGATCCTGGGACTCCTATCCATTTTCAAAAGGAGTCAGGCATCGCCTCCTTTGGAAGCATTGATCTCTGCGTACCTCTCGAGTTTTCAAAGGATGTGAGGCCTCCGGTCGAGATGAGGCGGAGGACTAGGTCTTTCTCTATGGTCTCCACAGGGGATTCAGACATCCCTTCGTCTTGGGAGATGCAAGACGAGCCTGCATTCAATTCACTGCAGGGATATCCGGCCTTACTTCGAGTCAGAGCATCTCGGTGTCCATTCCACTTGAGGCCACAAACTCAGGGGCCCTCTCACATACCTGTAGCTGAGAGAAGCCTCCTCTTGAGGTGCTTGTGGAAAGTTGGTATTCCTCTTGAGTCGAAGCCAGGGACTAAGCTCTCATCTCGAGTTGATTTGGGGTCCATGGAGCCCTTTCGTGTTGCTCCAGTGACCTCAGGATCCCTCTAGACTTGAGACAGTGATCTTGGGTTTTCACTGGAGTGCCATTAAGGAAATCAAGGCTCCTTTCACGTTTGATGTGGAACACGGAATTGCTCTGCACGCAGTGCAGGGGAATCGTGCCTCATCTCGCGGCGAGGGGGAAGTCTCATGGTTTTTCTCGAGTTGCGGCCGGAACCTGGGGTATATTCTCGAGTTACGACGGGGAGGGACCTTCCAGACACGTGTTTGTTCAGCGACGTCAGGACTCCTGCCTAGGTGCGAGGGACACCTCAGGATTCTCCTCGAGTTTTGGCATGGCAATCGGGACGCGTCTCCACGTTAGGCCGGAGACCCAGGGTCCCTTCCAACGTGCCACAGGGATCCTGGGACTCCTATCCATTTTCAAAAGGAGTCAGGCATCGCCTCCTTTGGAAGCATTGATCTCTGCGTACCTCTCGAGTTTTCAAAGGATGTGAGGCCTCCGGTCGAGATGAGGCGGAGGACTAGGTCTTTCTCTGTGGTCTCCACAGGGGATTCAGACATCCCTTCGTCTTGGGAGATGCAAGACGAGCCTGCATTCAATTCACTGCAGGGATATCCGGCCTTACTTCGAGTCAGAGCATCTCGGTGTCCATTCCACTTGAGGCCACAAACTCAGGGGCCCTCTCACATACCTGTAGCTGAGAGAAGCCTCCTCTTGAGGTGCTTGTGGAAAGTTGGTATTCCTCTTGAGTCGAAGCCAGGGACTAAGCTCTCATCTCGAGTTGATTTGGGGTCCATGGAGCCCTTTCGTGTTGCTCCAGTGAACTCAGGATCCCTCTAGACTTGAGACAGTGATCTTGGGTTTTCTCTGGAGTGCCATCAAGGAAATCAAGGCTCCTTTCACGCTTGATGTGGAACACGGAATTACTCTGCACGCAGTGCAGGGGAATCGGGCCTCATCTCGCGGCGAGGGGGAAGTCTCATGGTTTTTCTCGAGTTGCGGCCGGAACCTGGGGTATATTCTCAAGTTTCGACGGGGAGGGCCCTTCCAGACACGTGTTTGTTCAGCGACGTCAGGACTCCTGCCTAGGTGCGAGGCACATCTCGGGATTCTCCTCGAGTCTTGGCATGGCAATTGGGACGCGTCTCCACGTGAGGGGGGAGACCCAAGGTTCCTTTCCACGTTCCACAGGGATCCTGGGACTCCTATCCATTTTCAAGAGGAGTCAGGCATCGTCTCCTGTGGAAGCATTGATCTCCGCGGACCTCTCGAGTTTTCAAAGGATGTGAGGCCTCCGGTCGCCATGAGGCTGAGAACTAGGTCTTTCTCTGTGGTCTCCACATAGGATTCAGACATCCCTTCATCTTGGGAGATGCAAGACGAGCCTGCATTCAATTCACTGCAGGGATATCCGGTCTTACTTCGAGTCAGAGCATCTCGGTGTCCATTCCACTTGAGGCCACAAACTCAGGGTCCCTCTCACATACCTGTAGCTGAGAGAAGCCTCCTCTTGAGGTGCTTGTGGAAAGTTGGTATTCCTCTTGAGTCGAAGCCAGGGACTAAGCTCTCATCTCGAGTTGATTTGGGGTCCACGGAGCCCTTTCGTGTTGCTCCAGTGACCTCAGGATCCCTCTAGACTTGAGACAGTGATCTTGGGTTTTCTCTGGAGTACCATCAAGGAAATAAATTCTCCTTTCACGCTTGATATGGAACACGGAATTGCTCTGCACGCAGTGCAGGGGAATCGGGCCTCAATTCGCGGCGAGGGGGAAGTCTCATGGTTTTTCTCGAATTGCGGCCGGAACCTGGGGTATATTCTCGAGTTACGACGGGGAGGGCCCTTCCAGACACGTGTTTGTTCAGCGACGTCAGGACTCCTGCCTAGGTGCGAGGGACACGTCGGGATTCTCCTCGAGTCTTGGCATGGCAATTGGGACGCGTCTCGAAGTGAGGCGGGAGACCCAGGGTCCCTTTCCACGTGCCACAGGGATCCTGGGACTCCTATCCATTTTCAAGAGGAGTCAGGCATCGTCTCCTTTGGAAGCATTGATTTCCGCGGACCTCTCGAGTTTTCAAAGGATGTGAGGCCTCCGGTCGCGTTGAGGCGGAGGACTAGGTCTTTCTCTTTGGTCTCCACTGGGGATTCAGACATCCCATCGTCTTGGGAGACGCAAGAAGAGCCTGTATTCAATTCACGCCAAAGATATCCCGCCTTACTTCGAGTCAGAGCATCTCGGTGTCCATTCCACTTGAGGCCACAAACTCAGGGTCCCTCTGACATACCTGTAGCTGAGAGAAGCCTCCTCTTCAGGTGCTTGTGGAAAGTTGGTATTCCTCTTGAGTCGAAGCCAGGGACTAAGCTCTCATCTCGAGTTGATTTGGGATCCATGGAGCCCTTTCGTGTTGTTCCATTGACCTCAGGATCCCTCTAGACTTGAGACAGTGATCTTGGGTTTTCTCTGGAGTGCCATCAAGGAAATCAAGGTTCCTTTCACGTTTGATGTGGAACATGGAATTGCTCTGCACGCAGTGCAGGGGAATCGGGCCTCATCTCGCGGCGAGGGGGAAGTCTCATGGTTTTTCTCGAGTTGCGGCCGGAACCTGGGGTATATTCTCGAGTTACGACGGCGAGGGCCCTTCCATACACGTGTTTGTACAGCGACGTCAGGACTCCGGCCTAGGTGCGAGGGACACCTCGGGATTCTCCTCGAGTCTTGGCATGGCAATTGGGACGCGTCTCCACGTGAGGCGGGAGACCCAGGGACCCTTTCCACGTGCCACACGGATCCTGGGACTCCTATCCATTTTCAAGAGGAGTCAGGCATCGTCTCCTTTGGAAGCATTGATCTCCGCAGACCTCTCGAGTTTTCAAAGGATGTGAGGCCTCCGGTCGCGATGAGGCGGAGAACTCGGTCTTTCTCTGTGGTCTCCACAGGGGATTCAGACATCCCTTCGTCTTGGGAGATGCAAGACGAGCCTGCATTCAATCCACTACAGGGATATCCGGCCTTACTTCGAGTCAGAGCATTTCGGTGTCCATTCCACTTGAGGCCACAAACTCAGGGTCCCTCTCACTTACCTGTAGCTGAGGGAAGCCTCCTCTTGAGGTGCTTGTGGAAAGTTGGTATTCCTCTTGAGTGGAAGCCAGGGACTAAGCTCTCATCTCGAATTGATTTGGGGTCCACAGAGCCCTTTCGTGTTGCTCCAGTGACCTCAGGATCCCTCTAGACTTGAGACAGTGATCTTGGGTTTTCTCTGAAGTGCCATCAAGGAAATCAAGGGTCCTTTCACGTTTGATGTGGAACACGGAATTGTTCTGCACGCAGTGCAGGGGAATCGGGCCTCATCCAGCGGCGAGGGGGAAGTCTCATGGTTTTTCTCGAGTTGTAGCCGGAACCTGGGGTATATTCTCGAGTTACGACGGGGAGGGCCCTTCCAGACACGTGTTTGTTCAGCGACGTCAGGACTCCTGCCCAGGTGCGAGGGAAACCTCGGGATTCTCCTGGAGTCTTGGCAAGGCAATTGGGACGCGTCTCCACGTGAGGCGGGAGACCCAAGGTGCCTTTACACGTGCCACAGGGATCCTGGGACTCCTATCCATTTTCAAGAAGAGTCAGGCATCTTCTCCTTTGGAAGCATTGATCTCCGCCGACCTCTCGAGTTTTCAAAGGATGTGAGGCCTCCAGTCTCGATGAGGCTGAGAACGAGGTCTTTCTCTGTGATCTCCACAGGGGATTCAGACAACCCTTCGTCTTGGGAGACGCAAGACGAGCCTGCATTCAATTCACTGCAGGGATATCCGGCCTTACTTCGAGTCAGAGCATCTCGGTGTCCATTCCACTTGAGGCCACAAACTCAGGGTCCCTCTCACATACCTGTAGCTGAGAGAAGCCTCCTCTTGAGGTGCTTGTGGAAAGTTGGTATTCCTCTTGAGTCGAAGCCAGGGACTAAGCTCTCACCTCGAGTTGATTTGGGGTCCACGGAGCCCATTCGTGTTGCTCCAGTGACCTCAGGATCCCTCTAGACTTGAGACAGTGAACTTTGGTTTTCTCTGGAGTGCCATCAAGGAAATCAAGGCTCATTTCACGTTTGATGTGGAACACGGAATTACTCTGCACGCAGGGCAGGGGAATCGGGCCTCATCTCGCGGCGAGGGGGAAGTCTCTTGGTTTTTCTCGAGTTGCGGCTGGAACCTGGGGTATATTCTCGAGTTACGACGGGGAGGGCCCTTCCAGACACGTGTTTGTTCAGGGACGTCAGGACTCCTGCCTAGGTGCGAGGGACACCTCGGGATTCTCCTCGAGTCTTGGCATGGCAATTGGGAAGCGTCTCCACGTGAGGCGGGAGACCCAGTGTCCCTTTCCACGTGCCACAGGGATCCTGGGACTCCTATCCATTTTCAAGAGGAGTCAGGCATCGTCTCCTTTGGAAGCATTGATCTCCGCAGACCTCTCGAGTTTTCAAAGTATGTGAGGCCTGCGGTTGCGAGGAGGCGGAGAATTAGGTCTTTCTCTGTGGTCTCCACAGGGGATTCAGACAACCCTTCGTCTGGGGAGATGCAAGATGAGCCTGCATTCAATTCACTGCAGGGATATCCGGCCTTACTTCGAGTCAGAGCATCTCGGTGTCCATTCCACTTGATGCCACAAACTCAGGGTCCCTCTCACATACCTGTAGCTGAGAGAAACCTCCTCTTGAGGTGCTTGTGGAAAGTTGGTATTCCTCTTGAGTCGAAGCCAGGGACTAAGCTCTCTTCTCGAGTTGATTTGGGGTCCACAGAGCCCTTTCGTGATGCTCCAGTGACCTCAGGATCCCTCTAGACTTGCCACAGTGATCTTGGGGTTTCTCTGGAGTGCCATCAAGGAAATCAAGGCTCCTTTCACGTTTGATGTGGAACACGGAATTGCTCTGCATGCAGTGCAGGGGAATCGGGCCTCATCTCGTGACGAGGGGGAAGTCTCATGGTTTTCCTCGAGTTGCGGCCGGAACCTGGGGAATATTCTCGATTTACGACGGGGAGGGCCCTTCCAGACACGTGTTTGTTCAGCGACGTCAGGACTCCTGCCTAGGTGCGAGGGACACCTCGGGATTCTCCTCGAGTCTTGGCATGGCAATTGGGACGCGTCTCCACCTGAGGCGGGAGACCCAGGGTCCCTTTCCACGTGCCACAGGGATCCTGGGACTCCTATCCATTTTCAAGTGGAGTCAGGCATCGTCTCCTTTGGAAGCATTGATCTCCGCGGACCTCTCGAGATTTCAAAGGATGTGAGGCCTCCGGTCGCGTTGAGGCGGAGGACTAGGTCTTTCTCTGTGGTCTCCACTGGGGATTCAAACATCCCATCGTCTTGAGAGATGCAAGACGAGGCTGCAATCAATTCACTGCAGGGAAATCCGGCCTTACTTCGAGTCAGAGCATTTCGGTGTCCATTCCACTTGAGGCCACAAACTCAGGGTCCCTCTCACATACCTGTAGCTGAGAGAAGCCTACTCTTGAGTTGCTTGAGGAAAGTTGGTATTCCTCTTGAGTCGAAGCCAGGGACTAAGCTCTCATCTCAAGTTGATTTGGGCTCCTCGGAGCCCTTTCGTGTTGCTCCAGTGAACTCAGGATCCCTCTAGACTTGAGACAGTGATCTTGGGTTTTCTCTGGAGTGCCATCAAGGAAATCAAGGCTCCTTTCACGTTTGATGTGGAACACGGAATTGCTCTGCACGCAGTGAAGGGGAATCGGGCCTCATCTCGCGGCGAGGGGGATGTCTCATGGTTTTTCTAGAGTTGCGGCCGGAACCTGGGGTATATTCTCGAGTTACGACGGGGAGGGCCCTTCCAGACATGTGTTTGTTCAGCAACGTCAGGACTCCTGCCTAGGTGCGAGGGACACCTCGGGATTCTCCTCGAGTCTTGGCATGGCACTTGGGACGTGTCTCCACGTGAGGCGGGAGACCCAGCGTCCCTTTCCACGTGCCACAGTGATCCTGGGACTCCTATCCATTTTCAAGAGGAGTCAGGCATCGTCTCCTTTGGAAGCATTGATCTCCGCGTACCTCTCGAGTTTTCAAAGGATGTGAGGCCTCCGGTCGCATTGAGGGGGAGGACTAGGTCTTTCTCTGTGGTCTCCACAGGGGATTCAGACATCCCTTTGTCTTGGGAGATGCAAGACGAGCCTGCATTCAATTCACTGCAGGGATATCCGGCCTTACTTCGAGTCAGAGCATCTCGGTGTCCATTCCACTTGAGGCCACAAACTCAGGGTCCCTCTCACTTACCTGTAGCTGAGGGAAGCCTCCTCTTGAGGTGCTTGTGGAAAGTTGATATTCCTCTTGAGTGGAAGCCAGGGACTAAGCTCTCATCTCGAATTGATTTGGGGTCCACAGAGCCCTTTCGTGTTGCTCCAGTGACCTCATGATCCCTCTAGACTTGAGACAGTGATCTTGGGTTTTCTCTGAAGTGCCATCAAGGAAATCAAGGGTCCTTTCACGTTTGATGTGGAACACGGAATTGTTCTGCACGCAGTGCAGGGGAATCGGGCCTCATCCAGCGGCGAGGGGGAAGTCTCATGGTTTTTCTTGAGTTGTAGCCAGAACCTGGGGTATATTCTCGAGTTACGACGGGGAGGGCCCTTCCAGACACGTGCTTGTTCAGCGACATCAGGACTCCTGCCCAGGTGCGAGGGAAACCTCGGGATTCTCCTGGAGTCTTGGCAAGGCAATTGGGACGCGTCTCCACGTGAGGCGGGAGACCCAGTGTCCCTTTCCACGTGCCACAGGGATCCTGGGACTCCTATCCATTTTCAAGAAGAGTCAGGCATCTTCTCCTTTGGAAGCATTGATCTCCGCCGACCTCTCGAGTTTTCAAAGGATGTGAGGCCTCCAGTCTCGATGAGGCTGAGAACGAGGTCTTTCTCTGTGATCTCCACAGGGGATTCAGACAACCCTTCGTCTTGGGAGACGCAAGACGAGCCTGCATTCAATTCACTGCAGGGATATCCGGCCTTACTTCGAGTCAGAGCATCTCAGTGTCCATACCACCTGAGGTCACAAACTCAGGGTCGCTCTCACATACCTGTAGCTCAGAGAAGCCTCCTCTTGAGGTGCTTGTGGAAAGTTGGTATTCCTCTTGAGTCGAAGCCAGGGACTAAGCTCTCACCTCGAGTTGATTTGGGGTCCACGGAGCCCTTTCGTGTTGCTCCAGTGACCTCAGGATCCCTCTAGACTTGAGACAGTGAACTTGGGTTTTCTCTGGAGTGCCATCAAGGAAATCAAGGCTCCTTTCACGTTTGATGTGGAAAACGGAATTGCTCTGCACGCAGTGCAGGGGAATTGGGCCTCATCTCGCGGCGAGGGGGAAGTCTCATGGTTTTTCTCGCGTTGTGGCCGGAACCTTGGTTATATTCTCGAGTTACAACGGGGAGGGCCCTTCCAGACATGTGTTTGTTCTGTGACGTCAGGACTCCTGCCTAGGAGCGAGGGACAACTCGGTAATCTCCTCGAGTCTTGGCATGGCAATTGGGACGCGTCTCCACATGAGGCGGGAGACCCAGGGTCCCTTTCCACGTGCCACAGGGATCCTAGGACTCCTATCCATTTTCAAGAAGAGTCAGGCATCGTCTCCTTTGGAAGCATTGATCTCCGCGGACCTCTCGAGTTTTCAAAGGATGTGAAGCCTCCGCTCGCAATGAGGCGGATAATTACTTCTTTCTCTGTGGTCTCCACAGGGGATTCAGACATCCCTTCGTCTTGGGAGATGCAAGACGAGCCTGCATTCAATTCACTGCAGGGATATCCGGCCTTACTTCGAGTCAGAGCATCTCGGTGTCCATTCCACTTGAGGCCACAAACTCAGGGTCCCTCTCACATACCTGTAGCTGAGAGAAGCCTCCTCTTGAGGTGCTTGTGGAAAGTTGGTATTAGTCTTGAGTTGAAGCCAGGGACTAAGCTCTCATCTCGCGTTGATTTGGGGTCCACGGATCCCTTTCGTGTTGCTCCAATGACCTCAGTATCCCTCTAGACTTGAGACAGTGATCTTGGGTTTTCTCTGGAGTGCCATCAAGGAAATTCAGGCTCCTTTCACGTTTGATGTGGAACACGGAATTGCTCTGCATGCAGTGCAGGGGAATCGGGCCTCATCTCGCGGCGAGGGGGAAGTCTCATGGTTTTTCTCGAGTTGTGGCCGGAACCTGTGGTATATTGTGGAGTTACGACGGGGAGGGCCCTTTCAGACACGTGTTTGTTCAGGGACGTCAGGACTCCTGCCTAGGTGCGAGGGACACCTCGGGATTCTCCTCGAGTCTTGGCATGGCAATTGGGACGCGTCTCCACGTGAGGCGGGAGACCCAGGGTCCCTTTCGACGTGCCACAGGGATCCGGGGACACCTATCCATTTTCAAGAGGAGTCAGGCATCGTCTCCTTTGGAAGCATTGATCTCCGCAGACCTCTCGAGTTTTCAAAGGATGTGAGGCCTCCGGTCGCGATGAGGCGCAGATCTAGGTCTTTCTCTGTGGTCTCCACAGGGGATTCAGACATCCCTTCGTCTTGGGAGATGCAAGCAGAGCCTGCATTTAATTCACTGCAGGGATATCCGGTCTTACTTCGAGTCAGGGCATCTCGGTGTCCATTCCAATTGAGGCCACAATCTCAGGGTCCCCCTCACATACCTGTAGCTGAGAGAAGCCTCCTCTTGAGGGTCTTGTGGAAAGTTGGTATTCCTCTTGAGTCGAAGCCAGGGACTAAGCTCTCATCTCGAGTTGATTTGGGGTCCACGGAGCCCTTTCGTGTTGCTCCAGTGACCTCAGAATCCCTCTAGACTTGAGACAGTGATCTTGGGTTTTCCCTGGAGTGCCATCAAGGAAATAAAGGCTCCTTTCACGTTTGATGTGGAACATGGAATTGCTCTGCACGCAGTGCAGGGGAATCGGGCCTCATCTCACGGAGAGGGGGAAGTCTCATGGTTTTTCTCGAGTTGCACCCGGAACCTGGGGTGTATCCTCGAGTTACGACGGGGAGGGCTCTTCCAGTCACGTGTTTGTTCAGCGACGTCAGGACTCTTGCCTAGGTGCGAGGGACACCTCGGGATTCTCCTCGAGTCTTGGCATGGGAATTGGGAGGCGTCTCCACGTGAGGCGGGAGACCCAGGGTCCCTTTCCACGTGCCACAGGGATCCTGGGACTCCTATCCATTTTCAAGAGGAGTCAGGCATCGTCTCCTTTGGAAGCATTGATCTCCGCGGACCTCTCGAGTTTTCAAAGGATGTGATGCCTCCGGTCGCGATGTGGCGGAGAACTAGGTCTTTCTCTGTGGTCTCCACAGGGGATTCAGACATCCCTTCGTCTTGGGAGATGCAAGACGAGCCTGCATTCAATTCACTGCAGGGATATCCGGCCTTACTTCGTGTCAGAGCATCTCGGTGTCCATTCCACTTGAGGCCACAAAATCAGGGTCCCTCTCACATACCTGTAGCTGTGAGAAGCCTCCTCTTGAGGTGCTTGTGGAAAGTTGGTATTCCTCTTGAGTCGAAGCCAGGGACTAAGCTCTCATCTCGAGTTGATTTGGGGTCCTCGGAGCCCTTTCGTGTTGCTCCAGTGACCTCAGGATCCCTCTAGACTTGAGACAGTGATCTTGGGTTTTCTCTGGAGTGCCATCAAGGAAATCAAGGCTCCTTTCACGTTTGATGTGGAACACGGAATTGCTCTGCATGCAGTGCAGGGGAATCGGGCCTCATCTCGCGGCGAGGGGGAAGTCTCATGGTTTTTCTCGAGTTGCGGCCGGAACCTGGGGTATATTCTCGAGTTACGACGGGGAAGGCCCTTCCAGACACGTGTTTGTTCAGCGACTTCAGGACTCCTGCCTAGGTGCGAGGGACACCTCGGGATTCTCCTCGAGTGTTGGCATGGCAATTGGGACGCGTCTCCACGTGAGGCGGGAGACCCAGGGTCCCTTTCCACGTGCCACAGGGATCCTGGGACTCCTATCCATTTTCTAGAGGAGTCAGGCATCGTCTCCTTTGGAAGCATTGATCTCCGCGGACCTCTCGAGTTTTCAAAGGATGTGAGGCCTCCGTTCAAGTTGAGGCGGAGGACTAGGTCTTTCTCTGTGGTCTCCACAGGGGATTCAGACAACCCTTCGTCTTGGGAGATGCAAGACGAGCCTGCCTTCAATACACTGCAGGGATATCCGGCCTTACTTCGAGTCAGAGCATCTCGGTGTCCATCCCACTTGAGGCCACAAACTCAGGGTCCCTCTCACATACCTGTTGCTGAGAGAAGCCTCCTCTTGAGGTGCTTGTGGAAAGTTGGTATTCCTCTTGAGTCGAAGCTAAGGACTAAGCTCTCATTTCGAGTTGATTTGGGGTCCACGGAGCCCTTTCGTGTTGCTCCAGTGACCTCAGGATCCCTCTAGACTTGAGACAGTGATCTTGGGTTTTCTCTGGAGTGCCATCAAGGAAATCAAGGCTCCTTTCACGTTTGATGTGGAACACGGAATTGCTCTGCACGCAGTGCAGGGGAATCGGGACTCATCTCGCGGCGAGGGGGAAGTCTCATGGTTTTTCTCGAGTTGCGGCCGGAACCTGGGGTATATTCTCGAGTTACGACGGGGTGGGCCCTTCCAGACACGTGTTTGTTCAGCGACGTCAGGACTCCTGCCTTGGTGCGATGGACACCTCGGGATTCTCCCCGAGGTTTCGAATGGCAATTGTGTTGCGTCTCCATGTGAGGCGGGAGACCCAGTGTTCCTTTCCACGTGCCACATGATCCTGGGACTCCTATCCATTTTCAAGAGGAGTCAGGCATCGTCTCCTTTGGAAGCATTGATCTCCGCAGTCCTCTCGAGTTTTCAAAGGATGTGAGGCCTCTGTTCACGATGTGGCGAGAACTAGGTCTTTCTCTGTGGTCTCCACAGGGGATTCAGACATCCCTTCGTCTTGGGAGATGCAAGACGAGCCTGCATTCAATTCACTGCAGGGATATCTGTCCTTACGTCGAGTCAGAGCATCTCGGTGTCCATTCCACTTGAGGCCACAAACTCAGGGGCCCTCTCACATACATGTAGCTGAGAGAAGCATCCTCTTGACGTGCTTGGGGAAAGTTGGTATTCCCCTTGAGTTGAAGCCAGTGACTAAGCTCTCATCTCGAGTTGATTTGGGGTCCACGGAGCACTTTCGTGTTGCTCCAGTCACCTCAGGATCCCTCTAGACTTGAGACAGTGATCTTGGGTTTTCTCTGGAGTGCCATCAAGGAAATCAAGGCTCCTTTCACGTTTGATGTGGAACACGGAATTGCTCTGCACGCAGTGCAGTGGAATCGGGCCTCATGTTGCAGCGAGGGGGAAGTCTCATGGTTTTTCTCGAGTTGCGGCCGGAACCTGGCATATATGCTCGAGATACGACGGGGAGGGCCCTTCCAGACACATGTTTGTTCAGCGAAGTCAGGACACCTGCCTAGGTGCGATGGACACCTCGGGATTCTCCCCGAGGTTTCGCATGGCAATTGGGATGTGTCTCCAGGTGAGGCGGGAGAACCAGTGTTCCTTTCCACGTGCCACAGGGTCCTGGGACTCCTATCCATTTTCAAGAGGAGTCAGGCATCGTCTCCTTTGGAAGCATTGATCTCCGCGGACCTCTCGAGTTTTCAAAGGATGTGAGGCCTCCGGTCGCGATGAGGCCGAGAACTAGGTCTTTCTCTGTGGTCTCCACAGGGGATTTAGACATCCCTTCGTCGTGGGAGATGCAAGACGAGCCGGCATTCAATTCACTGCAGGGATAAACGGCCTTACTTAGAGTCACAGCATCTCAGTGTCCATACCACCTGAGGTCACAAACTCAGGGTCGCTCTCACATACCTGTAGCTCAGAGAAACCTCCTCTTGAGGTGCTTGTGGAATGTTGGTATTCCTCTTGAGTCGAAGCCAGGGACTAAGCTCTCATCTCGAGTTGATTTGGGGTCCATGGAGCCATTTCGTTTTGCTACAGTGACTTCAGGATCCCTCTAGACTTGAGACAGTGATCTTGGGTTTTCTCTGGAGTGCCATCAAGGAAATCAAGGCTCCTTTCACGTTTGTTGTGAAACACGGAATTGCTCTGCACACAGTGCAGCGGAATCGGGCCTCATCTCGTGGCAAGGGGGAAGTCTCATGGTTTTTCTCGAGTTGCAGCTGGAACCTGGGGTATATCCTCGGGTTACGACGGGGAGGGCCCTTCCAGAAACGTGTATGTTCAGCGACGTCAGCACTCCTGCCTAGGTGCGAGGGACAGCTCGGCATTTTCCTCGAGTCTTGGCATGGCAATTGGGACGCGTCTCCACATGAGGCGGGAGACCCAGGGTCCCTTTCCACGTTCTACAGGGATCCTGCGACTCCTATCCATTTTCAAGAGGAGTCAGGCATTATCTCCTTTGGAAGCATTGATCTCCGCGGACCTCTCGAGTTTTCCAAGGATGTGAGGCCTCAGGTCGCGATGTGTCGAGATCTAGGTCTTTCTCTGTGGTCTCCACAGGGGATTCAGACATCCCTTCGTCTTGGGAGATGCAAGACGAGCCTGCATTCAATTCACTGCAGGGATATCCGGCCTTACTTCGAGTCAGAGCATCTCGGTGTCCATTCCACTTGAGGCCACAAACTCAGGGTCCCTCTCACATACCTGTAGCTGAGAGAAGCCTCCTCTTGAGGTGCTTGTGGAAAGTTGGTATTCCTCTTGAGTCGAAGCCAGGGACTAAGCTCTCATCTCCAGTTGATTTGGGGTACACGGAGCCCTCTTGTGTTGCTAGAGTGACCTCAGGATCCCTCTAGACTTGAGACAGTGATCTTGGATTTTCTCTGGAGTACCATCAAGGAAATCAAGGCTCCTTTCACGTTTGATGTGGAACACGGAATTGCTCTGCACGCAGTGCAGGGGAATCGGGCCTCATCTCGCGGCGAGGGGGAAGTCTCATTGTTTTTCTCGAGTTGCGGCTGGAACCTGGGGTATATTCTCGAGTTACGACGGGGGGGGCCCTTCCAGACACGTGTTTGTTCAGCGACGTCAGGACTCCTGCCTAGGTGCGATGGACACCTCGGGATTCTCCCCGAGGTTTCGAATGGCAATTGTGTTGCGTCTCCAGGTGAGGCGGGAGACCCAGTGTTCCTTTCCACGTGCCACATGATCCTGGGACTCCTATCCATTTTCAAGAGGAGTCAGGCATCGTCTCCTTTGGAAGCATTGATCTCCGCAGACCTCTCGAGTTTTCAAAGGATGTGAGGCTTCCGGTCGCGATGTGGCGGAGAACTAGGTCTTTCTCTGTGGTCTCCACAGGGGATTTAGACATCCCTTCGTCGTGGGAGATGCAAGACGAGCCGGCATTCAATTCACTGCAGGGATATCCGGCCTCATTTAGAGTCACAGCATCTCAGTGTCCATACCACCTGAGGTCACAAACACAGGGTCGCTCTCACATACCTGTAGCTGAGAGAAACCTCCTCTTGAGGTGCTTGTGGAATGTTGGTATTCCTCTTGAGTCGAAGCCAGGGACTAAGCTCTCATCTCGAGTTGATTTGTGGTCCATGGAGCCATTTCGTTTTGCTACAGTTACTTCAGGATCCCTCTAGACTTGAGAAAGTGATCTTGGGTTTTCTCTGGAGTGCCATCAAGGAAATCAAGGCTCCTTTCACGTTTGTTTTGAAACATGGAATTGCTCTGCACACAGTGCAGGGGAATCGGGCCTCATCTCGTGGCAAGGGGGAAGTCTCATGGTTTTTCTCAGGTTGCAGCTGGAAGCTGGGTTATATTCTCGGGTTACGACGGGGAGGGCCCTTCCAGACACGTGTTTCTTCAGCGACATCAGGACTCCTGCCTAGGTGCGAGGGACACCTCGGGATTCTCCTCGAGTCTTGGCATGGCAATTGGGACGCGTCTCCACGTGAGGCGGGAGACCCAGGGTCCCTTTCGACGTGCCACAGGGATCCTGGGACACCTATCCATTTTCAAGAGGAGTCAGGCATCGTCTCCTTTGGAAGCATTGATCTCCGCGGACCTCTCGAGTTTTCAAAGGATGTGAGGCCTCCGTTCAAGTTGAGGCGGAGGACTAGGTCTTTCTCTGTGGTCTCCACAGGGGATTCAGACAACCCTTCGTCTTGGGAGATGCAAGACGAGCCTGCCTTCAATACACTGCAGGGATATCCGGCCTTACTTCGAGTCAGAGCATCTCGGTGTCCATTCCACTTGAGGCCACAAACTCAGGGTCCCTCTCACATACCTGTTGCTGAGAGAAGCCTCCTCTTGAGGTGCTTGTGGAAAGTTGGTATTCCTCTTGAATCGAAGCCAGGAACTAAGCTCTCATCTCGAGTTGATTTGGGGTCCACGGAGCCCTTTCGTGTTGCTCCAATGACTTCAGGATCCCTCTAAACTTGAGACAGTGATCTTGGGTTTTCTGTGGAGTGCCATCAAGGAAATCAAGGCTCCTTTCACGTTTGATGTGGAACACGGAATTGCTCTGCACACATTGCAGTTTAATCGGGCCTCATCTCGCGGCGAGGGGGAAGTCTCATGGTTTTTCTCGAGTTGCGGCTGGAACCTGGGGTATATTCTCGAGTTACGACGGGGAGGCCGCTTCCAGACGTGTTTGTTCAGCGACGTAAGGACTCCTGCCTAGGTGCGAGGGACACCTCGGGATTCTCCTCGAGTCTTGGCATGGCAATTGGGACGCGTCTCCACGTGAGGCGGGAGACCCAGGGTCCCTTTCGACGTGCCACAGGGATCCTGGGACTCCTATCCATTTTCAAGAGGAGTCAGGCATCGTCTCCTTTGGAAGCATTGATCTCCGCGGACCTCTCGAGTTTTCAAAGGATGTGAGGCCTCCGTTCGCGTTGAGGCCGAGGACTAGGTCTTTCTCTGTGGTGTCCACAGGGGATTCAGACAACCCTTCGTCTTGGGAGATGCAACGGGAGCCTGCATTCAATTCACTGCCGGGATATCCGGCCTTACTTCCAGTCAGAGCATCTCGGTGTCCATTCCACTTGAGGCCGCAAACTCAGGGTCCCTCTCACATACGTGTAGCTGAGAGAAGCCTCCTCTTGAGGTGCTTGTGGAAAGTTGGTATTCCTCTTGAATCGAAGCCAGGAACTAAGCTCTCATCTCGAGTTGATTTGGGGTCCACGGAGCCCTTTCGTGTTGCTCCAATGACCTCAGGATCCCTCTAAACTTGAGAGAGTGATCTTGGGTTTTCTCTGGAGTGCCATCAAGGAAATCAAGGCTCCTTTCACGTTTGATGTGGAACACGGAATTGCTCTGCACGCAGTGCATGTTAATCGGGCCTCATCTCGCGGCGAGGGGGAAGTCTCATGGTTTTTCTCGAGTTGCGGCCGGAACCTGGGGTATATTCTCGAGTTACGACGGGGAGGGCCCTTCCAGACACGTGTTTGTTCAGCGACGTCAGGACTCCTGCCTAGGTGCGAGGGACACCTCGGGATTCTCCTCGAGTCTTGTCATGGCAATTGGGCCGCGTCTCCACGTGAGGCGGGAGACCCAGGGTCCCTTTCGACGTGCCACAGGGATCCTGGGACTCCTATCCATTTTCAAGAGGAGTCAGGCATCGTCTCCTTTGGAAGCATTGATCTCCGCAGACCTCTCGAGTTTTCAAAGGATGTGAGGCCTCCGGTCGCGATGAGGCGGAGTACGAGGTCTTTCTCTGTGGTCTCCACAGGGGATTCAGACATCCCTTCGTCTTGGGAGATGCAAGACGAGCCTGCATTTAATTCACTGCAGGGATATCTGGCCTTACTTCGAGTCAGGGCATCTCGGTGTCCATTCCACTTGAGGCCACAATCTCAGGGTCCCTCTCTCATACCTGTAGCTGAGAGAAGCCTCCTCTTGAGGATCTTGTGGAAAGTTGGTATTCCTCTTGAGTCGAAGCCAGGGACTAAGCTCTCATCTCGAGTTGATTTGGGGTCCTCGGAGCACTTTCGTGTTGCTCCAGTGACCTCAGGATCCCTCTAGACTTGAGACAGTGATCTTGGGTTTTCTCTGGAGTGCCATCAAGGAAATCAAGGCTCCTTTCACGTTTGATGTGGAACACGGAATTGCTCTGCACGCAGTGCAGGGGAATCGGGCCTCATCTCGCGGCGAGGGGGAAGTCTCATGGTTTTTCTCGAGTTGCGGCCGGAACCTGGGGTATATTCTCGAGTTACGACGGGGAGGGCCCTTCCAGACACGTGTTTGTTCAGCGACTTCAGGACTCCTGCCTAGGTGCGAGGGACACCTCGGGATGCTCCTCGAGTGTTGGCATGGCAATTGGGACGCGTCTCCAGTTGAGGCGGGAGACCCAGGGTCCCTTTCCACGTGCCACAGGGATCCTGGGACTCCTATCCATTTTCAAGAGGAGTCAGGCATCGTCTCCTTTGGAAGCATTGATCTCCGCGGACCTCTCGAGTTTTCAAAGGATGTGAGGCCTCCGTTCAAGTTGAGGCGGAGGACTAGGTCTTTCTCTGTGGTCTCCACAGGGGATTCAGACAACCCTTCGTCTTGGGAGATGCAAGACGAGCCTGCCTTCAATACACTGCAGGGATATCCGGCCTTACTTCGAGTCAGAGCATCTCGGTGTCCATTCCACTTGAGGCCACAAACTCAGGGTCCCTCACACATACCTGTTGCTGAGAGAAGCCTCCTCTTGAGGTGCTTGTGGAAAGTTGGTATTCCTCTTGAATCGAAGCCAGGAACTAAGCTCTCATCTCGAGTTGATTTGGGGTCCACGGAGCCCTTTCGTGTTGCTCCAATGACTTCAGGATCCCTCTAAACTTGAGACAGTGATCTTGGGTTTTCTCTGGAGTGCCATCAAGGAAATCAAGGCTCCTTTCACGTTTGATGTGGAACACGGAATTGCTCTGCACGCATTGCAGGTTAATCGGGCCTCATCTCGCGGCTAGGGGGAAGTCTCATGGTTTTTCTCGAGTTGCGGCTGGAACCTGGGGTATATTCTCGAGTTACGACGGGGAGGGCCCTTCCAGACACGTGTTTGTTCAGCGACGTCAGGACTCCTGCCTAGGTGCGAGGGACACCTCGGGATTCTCCTCGAGTCTTGTCATGGCAATTGGGCCGCGTCTCCACGTGAGGCGGGAGACCCAGGGTCCCTTTCCACGTGCCACAGGGATCCTGGAACTCCTATCAATTTTCAAAAGGAGTCAGGCATCGTCTCCTTTCGAAGCATTGATCTCCGCGGACCTCTCGAGTTTTCAAAGGATGTGAGGCCTCCGGTCGCGATGAGGCGGAGGACTAGGTCTTTCTCTGTGGTCTCCACAGGGGATTCAGACATCCCTTCGTCTTGGGAGATGCAAGACGAGCCTGCATTCAATTCACTGCAGGGATATCCGGCCTTACTTCGAGTCAGAGCATCTCGGTGTCCATTCCACTTGAGGCCACAAACTCAGGGTCCCTCTCACATACCTGTTGCTGTGAGAAGCCTCCTCTTGAGGTGCTTGTGGAAAGTTGGTATTCCTCTTGAGTCGACGCCATGGACTAAGCTCTCATCTCGAGTTGATTTGGGGTCCACGGAGCCCTTTCGTGTTGCTTCAGTGACCTCAGGATCCCTCTAGACTTGAGACAGTGATCTTGGGTTTTCTCTGGAGTGCCATCAAGGAAATCAAGGCTCCTTTCACGTTTGATGTGGAACACGGAATTGCTCTGCACGCAGTGCAGTGCAATCGGGCCTCATGTTGCAGCGAGGGGGAAGTCTCATGGTTTTTCTCGAGTTGCGGCCGGAACCTGGGATATATGCTAGAGATACGACGGGGAGGGCCCTTCCAGACACATGTTTGTTCAGCGACGTCAGGACACCTGCCTAGGTGCGATGGACACCTCGGGATTCTCCCCGAGGTTTCGCATGGCAATTGGGATGTGTCTCCAGGTGAGGCGGGAGAACCAGTGTTCCTTTCCACGTGCCACAGGGTCCTGGGACTCCTATCCATTTTTAAGAGGAGTCAGGCATCGTCTTATTTGGAAGCATTGATCTACGCGGACCTCTCCAGTTTTCAAAGGATGTGAGGCCTCCGGTCGCGATGAGGCGGAGAACTAGATCTTTCTCTGTGGTCTCCACAGGTCATTTAGACATCCCTTCGTCGTGGGAGATGCAAGACGAGCCGGCATTCAATTCACTGCAGGGAGATCCGGCCTTACTTAGAGTCACAGCATCTCAGTGTCCATACCACCTGAGGTCACAAACTCAGGGTCGCTCTCACATACCTGTAGCTGAGAGAAGCCTCCTCTTGAGGTGCTTGTGGAAAGTTGGTATTCCTCTTGAGTCGAAGCCAGGGACTAAGCTCTCATCTCCAGTTGATTTGGGGTACACGGAGCCCTCTTGTGTTGCTACAGTGACCTCAGGATCCCTCTAGACTTGAGACAGTGATCTTGGATTTTCTCTGGAGTGCCATCAAGGAAATCAAGGCTCCTTTCACGTTTGATGTGGAAAACGGAATTGCTCTGCACGCAGTGCAGGGGAATCGGGCCTCATCTCGCGGCGAGGGGGAAGTCTCATTGTTTTTCTCGAGTTGCGGCCGAAACCTGGGGTATATTCTCGAGTTACGACGGGGGGGGGGGCCCTTCCAGACACGTGTTTGTTCAGCGACGTCAGGACTCCTGCCTAGGTGCGATGGACACCTCGGGATTCTCCCCGAGGTTTCGAATGGCAATTGTGTTGCGTCTCCAGGTGAGGCGGGAGACCCAGTGTTCCTTTCCACGTGCCACATGATCCTGGGACTCCTATCCATTTTCAAGAGGAGTCAGGCATCGTCTCCTTTGGAAGCATTGATCTCTGCAGACCTCTCGAGTTTTCAAAGGATGTGAGGCCTCTGTTCGCGATGTGGCGAGAACTAGGTCTTTCTCTGTGGTCTCCACAGGGGATTCAGACATCCCTTCGTCTTGGGAGATGCAAGACGAGCCTGCATTCAATTCACTGCAGGGATATCTGTCCTTACTTCGAGTCAGAGCATCTCGGTGTCCATTCCACTTGAGGCCACAAACTCAGGGGCCCTATCACATACATGTAGCTGAGAGAAGCATCCTCTTGATGTGCTTGGGGAAAGTTGGTATTCCCCTTGAGTTGAAGCCAGGGACTAAGCTCTCATCTCGAGTTGATTTGGGGTCCATGGAGCCATTTCGTTTTGCTACAGTGACTTCAGGATCCCTCTAGACTTGAGACAGTGATCTTGGGTTTTCTCTGGAGTGCCATCAAGGAAATCAAGGATCCTTTCACGTTTGTTGTGAAACATGGAATTGCTCTGCACACAGTGCAGGGGAATCGGGCCTCATCTCTCGGCGAGGGGGAAGTCTCATGGTTTTTCTCGAGTTGCGGCCGGAACCTGGGGTATATTCTCGAGTTACGACGGGGAGGGCGCTTCCAGACACGTGTTTGTTCAGCGACGTCAGGATTCCTGCCTAGGTGCGAGGGACACATCGAGATTCTCCTCGAGTCTTGGCATGGCAATTGGGACGCGTCTCCACGTGAGGCGCGAGACTCAGGGTCCCTTTCCACGTGCCACAGGGATCCTGGGACTCCTATCCATTTTAAAGTGGAGTCAGGCATCGTCTCCTTTGGAAGCATTGATCTCCGCGGACCTCTCGAGTTTTCAAAGGATGTGAGGCCTCCGGTCGCGTTGAGGCGGAGGACTAGGTCTTTCTCTCTGGTCTCCACAGGGGATTCAGACATCCCTTCGTCTTGGGAGATGCAAGACGAGCCTGAATTCAAATTACTGCAGGGATATGCGGCCTTACTGCGAGTCAGAGCATCTCGGTGTCCATTCCACTTGAGGCCACAAACTCAGGGTCCCTCTCACATACCTGTAGCTGAGAGAAGCCTCCTGTTGAGGTGCTTGTGAAAAGTTGGTATTCCTCTTGAGTCGAAGCCAGGGACTAAGCTCTCATCTCGAGTTGATTTGGGTTCCACGGAGCCCTTTCGTGTTGCTCCAGTGACCTCAGGATCCCTCTAGACTTGAGACAGTGATCTTGGGTTTTCTCTGGAGTGCGATCATGGAAATCAAGGCTCCTTTCACGTTTGATGTGGAACACGGAATTACTCTCCACGCAGTGCAGGGGAATGGGGCCTCATCTCGCGGCGAGGGGGAAGTCTCATGGTTTTTCTCGAGTTGCGGCCGGAACCTGGGGTATATTCTCGAGTTACGACGGGGAGGGCCCTTCCTTACACGTGTTTGTTCAGCGACGTCAGGACTCCTGCCTACTTGCGAGGGACACCTTGGGATTCTCCTCGAGTCTCGACATGGCAATTGGGACGCGTCTTCACGTGAGGCGCGAGACCCAGGGTCCCTTTCCACGTGCCACAGGGATCCTGGGACTCGTATCCATTTTAAAGTGGAGTCAGGCATCGTCTCCTTTGGAAGCATTGATCTCCGTGGACCTCTAGAGTTTTCAAAGGATGTGAGGCCTCCGGTCGCGTTGAGGCGGAGGACTAGATCTTTCTCTCTGGTCTCCACAGGGGATTCAGACATCCCTTCGTCTTGGGCGATGCAAGACGAGCCTGAATTCAATTCAATGCAGGGATATCTGGCCTTACTTCGTGTCAGAGCATCTCGGTGTCCATTCCACTTGAGGCCACAAACTCAGGGTCCCTCTCACATACCTGTAGCTGAGAGAAGCCTCCGCTTGAGGTGCTTGTGAAAAGTTGGTATTCCTCTTGAGTCGAAGCCAGAAACTAAGCTCTCATCTCGAGTTGATTTGGGTTCCACGGAGCCCTTTCGTGTTGCTCCAGTGACCTCAAGATCCCTCTAGTCTTGAGACAGTGATCTTGGGTTTTCTCTGGAGGGCCATCAAGGAAATCAAGGCTCCTTTCACGTGTGATGTGGAACACGGAATTGCTCTGCACGCAGTGCAGGGGAATTGGGCCTCATCTTGCGGCGAAGGGGAAGTCTCATGGTTTTTCTCGAGTTGCGGCCGGAACCTGTGGTATATTCTCGAGTTACGACGGGGAGGGCCCTTCCAGACACGTGTTTTTTCAGCGACGTCAGGACTCCTGCCTAGGTGCGAGGGACACCTCGGGATTCTCCTCGAGTCTTGGCATGGCAATTGGGTCGCGTCTCCACATGAGGCAGGAGAACCAGGGTCCCTTTCCACGTGCCACAGGGATCCTGGGACTCCTATCCATTTTCAAGAGGAGTCAGGCATCGTCTCCTTTGGAAGCATTGATCTCCGCGGACCTCTCGAGTTTTCAAAGGATGTGAGGCCTCCGGTCGCGATGAGTTGGAGAACTAGGTCTTTCTCTGTGGTCTACACAGGGGATTCAGACATCCCTTCGTCTTGGGAGATGCAAGACGAGCCTGCATTCAATTCACAGCAGGGATATCCGGCCTTACTTCGAATCAGAGCATCTCGGTGTCCATTCCACTTGAGGCCACAAACTCAGGGTCCCTCTCTCATACCTGTAGCTGAGAGAAGCCTCCTCTTGAGGTGCTTGTGGAAAGTTGGTATTCCCCTTGTGTCGAAGCCAGGGACTAAGCTCTCATCTCGAGTTGATTTGGGGTCCACGGAGCCCTTTCGTGTTGCTCCAGTGACCTCAGGATCCCTCTAGAGTTGAGACAGTGATCTTGGGTTTTCTCTGGAGTGCCATCAAGGAAATCAAGGCTCCTTTCACGTTTGATGTGGAACACGCAATTGCTCTACACGCAGTGCAGGGGAATCGGGCCTCATCTCGCGGCGAGGGGGAAGTCTCATGGTTTTTCTCGAGTTGCGGCCGGAACCTGGGGTATATTCTCGAGTTACGATGGGGAGGGCCCTTCCAGACACGTGTTTGTTCAGCGATGTCAGGACTCCTGCCTAGGTGCGATTGACACCTCGGGATTCTCCTCGAGTCTTGGCATGGCAATTGGCACGCGTCTCCACGTGAAGCGGGAGACCCAGGTCCCCGTCCATGTGGACAGGGATCCTGGGACTGCTAACCATTTTCAAGAGGAGTCAGGCATCGTCTCCTTTGGAAGCATTGATCTCCGCAGACCTCACGAGTTTTCAAAGGATGTGAGGCCTCCGGTCGCGATGAGGCCGAGGGCTAGGTCTTTCTCAGTGGTCTCCACAGCGGATTCAGACATCCCTTCATATTGGGAGATGCAAGATGAGCCTGCATTCAATTCACTGCAGGGATATCCGGCCTTACTTCGAGTCAGAGCATCTCGGTGTCCATTACACTTCAGGCCACAAATTCAGGGTCCCTCTCACATACCTGTAGCTGAGAGAAGCCTCCTGTTGAGGTGCTTGTGAAAAGTTGGTATTCCTCTTGAGTCGAAGCCAGGGACTAAGATCTCATCTCGAGTTGATTTGGGGTCGACGGAGCCCTTTCGTGTTGCTCCAGTGACCTCAGAATCCCTCCAGACTTGAGACAGTGATCTTGGGTTTTCTCTGGAGTGCCATCAAGGAAATCAAGGCTCCTTTCAGGCTTGATGTGGAACACGGAATTGCTCTGCACGCTGTGCAGGGGAATCGGGCCTCATCTCGCGGCGAGCTGGAAGTCTCATGGTTTTTCTCGAGTTGCGGCCGGAACCTGGGGTACATTCACAAGTTACTACGGGGAAGGCCCTTCCAGACACGTGTTTGTTCAACGACGTCAGCACTCCTGCCTAGGTGCGAGGGACACCTCGGGATACTCCTCGAGTCTCGGCATGGCAATTGGGACGCGTCTCCACGTGAGGCGGAAGACCCAGTGTCTCTTTCCATGTGCCAAAGGGATCCTGGGACTCCTATCCATTTTCAAGAGGAGTCAGGCATCGTCTCCTTTGGAAGCATTGATCTCCGCGGACCTCTCGAGTTTTCAAAGGATGTGAGGCCTCCGGTCGCGATGAGGCGGAGAACTAGGTCTTTCTCTGTCGTCTCCACAGGGGATTCAGACACACCTTCGTCTTGGGAGATGCAAGACGAGCCTGCATTCAATTCACTGCAGGGATATCCGGTCTTACTTCGAATCAGAGCATCTCGGTGTCCATTCCAGTCGAGGCCACAATCTCAGGGTCCCTCTCACATACCTGTAGCTGAGAGAAGCCTCCTCTTCAGGTGCTTGTGGAAAGTTGGTATTCCTCTTGAGTCAAAGCCAGGGACTAAGCTCTCATCTCGAGTTGATTTGGGGTCCATGGAGCCCTTTCCTGTTGCTCCAGTGACCTCAGGATCTCTCTAGACTTGAGACAGTGATCTTGGGTTTTCTCTGGAGTGCCATCAAGGAAATCAAGGCTCCTTTCACGTTTGATGTATAAAACGGAATTGCTCTGCACGCTGTGCAGGGGAATCGGGCCTCATCTCGCGGCGAGGGGGAAGTCTCATGGTTTTTTTCGAATTGCGGCCGGAACCTGGGGTACATTCTCAAGTTACTACGGGGAGGGCCCTTCCAGTCACGTGTTTGTTCAGCGACGTCAGGACTCCTGCCTAGGTGCGAGGGACACCCCGGGATACTCGCCTAGTCTTGTCATGGCAATTGGGACGGGTCTCCATGTAAGGCGGAAGACCCAGTGTCTCTTTCCACGTGCCAAAGGGATCCTGGGACTCCTATCCATTTTCAAGAAGAGTCAGGCATCGTCTCCTTTGGAAGCATTGATCTCCACGGACCTCTCGAATTTTCAAAGGATGTGAGGCCTCCGGACGCGATGAGGCGGAGAACTAGGTCTTTGTGGTCTCCACAGGGGATTCAGACATCCCTTCGTCTTGGGAGATGCAAGACGAGCCTGCATTCAATTCACCGCAGGGATATCTGGCCTTACTTTGAGTCAGAGCATCTCGGTGTCCATTCCACTTGGGGCCACAAACTCAGGGTCCCTCTCACATACCTGTAGCTGAGAGAAGCCTCCTCTTGAGTTGCTTGTGGAAAGTTGGTATTCCTCTTATGTCGAAGCCAGGGACTAAGCTCTCATCTCGAGTTGATTTGGGGTCCAAAGAGCCCTTTCTTGTTGCTACAGTGACCTCAGGATCCCTCTAGACTTGAGACAGTGATCTTGGGTTTTCTCCCGAGTGCCATCAAGGAAATCAGGGCTCCTTTCAAGTTTGATGTGGAACACGGAATTGCTCTGAACGCAGTGAAGGGAAATCGAGCCTCATCTCGCGGCGAGGGGGAAGTCTCATGGTTTTTCTCGAGTTGCGGCCGGAACCTGGGGTATATTCTCGAGTTATGACGGGGAGGGCCCTTCCAGACACGTGTTTGTTCAGTGACTTCAGGACTCCTGCCTAGGTTCGAGGGACACCTCGGGATTCTCCTCGAGTCTTGGCATGGCAATTGGGACGCGTCTCCACGTGAGGCGGGAGACCCAGGGTCCCTTTCCACATGCAACAGGGATCCTGGGACTCCTATCCATTTTCAAGAGGAGTCAGGCATCTTCTCCTTTGGAAGCATTGATCTCCGCAGACCTCTCGAGTTTTCAAAGGATGTGAGGCCTCCGGTCGCGATGAGGCGGAGAACTAGGTCTTTCTCTGTGGTCTCCACAGGGGATTCCGACATCACTTCGTCTTGGGAGATGCAAGACGAGCCTGCATTCAATTCACTGCAGGGATATCCGGCCTTACTTCGAGTCAGAGCATCTCTGTGTCCATTCCACTTGAGGCCACAAACTCAGGGTCCCTCTCACATACCTGTAGCTGAGAGAAGCCTCCTCTTGAGTTGCTTGTGGAAAGTTGGTATTCCTATTGAGTCGAAGCCAGGGACTAAGCTCTCTTCTCGAGTTGATTTGGGGTCCACAGAGCCCTTTCGTGTTTCTCCAGTGACCTCAGGATCCCTCTAAACTTGAGACAGTGAACTTGGGTTTTCTCTGGAGTGCCATCAAAGAAATCAAGGGTCCTTTCACGTTTGATGTGGAACAAGGATTTGCTCTGCACGCAGTTCCTGGGAATCGGGCTTCATCTTGCGGCGAGGGGGAAGTCTCATGGTTTTTCTCGAGTTGCGGCCGGATCCTGGGGTATATTCTCGAGTTACGACGGGGAGGGCCCTTCAAGACACGTGTTTGTTCAGCGATGTCAGCACTCCTGCCTAGGTGCGAGGGATACCTCAGGATTCTCCTCGAGTCTTGGCATGGCAATTGGGACGCGTCTCCACATGAGGCGGGAGACCCAGGGTCCCTTTCCACGTGCCACAGGGATCCTGGGACTCCTATCCATTTTCAAGAGGAGTCAGGCATCGTCTCCTTTGGAAGCTTTGTTCTGCGCGGACCTCTCGAGTTTTCAAAGGATGTGAGGCCTCCGGTCGCGATGAGGCGGAGAACTATGTCTTTCTCTGTGGTCTCCACAGGGGATTCAGACATCCCTTCGTCTTGGGAGATGCAAGACGAGCCTGCATTCAATTCACTGCAGGGATATCCGGGCTTACTTCGAGTCAGAGCATCTCGGTGTCCATTCCACTTGAGGCCACAAACTCAGGGTCCCTCTCACATACCGGTTGATGAGAGAAGCCTCCTCTTGAGTTGCTTGTGGAAAGTTGGTATTCCTCTTGAGTCGAAGCCAGGGACTAAGCTCTCTTCTCGAGTTGATTTGGGGTCCACAGAGCCCTTTTGTGTTGCTCCAGTGACCTCAGGATCCCTCTAGACTTGAGACAGTGATCTTGGGTTTTCTCTGGAGGGCCATCAAGGAAATCAAGGCTCCTTTCAGGTTTGATGTGGAACACGGAATTGCTCTGCACGCAGTGCAGGGGAATCGGGCCTCATCTCATGGCGAGGGGGAAGTCTCATGGTTTTTCTCGAGTTGCGGGCAGAACCTGGGGTATTTTCTCGAATTACGACGGGGAGGGCCCTTCCAGGCACGTGTTTGTTCAGGGACGTCAGGACTCCTGCCTAGGTGCGAGGGACACCTCGGGATTCTCCTCGAGTCTTGTCATGGCAATTGGGACGTGTCTCCACATGAGGCGGGAGACCCAGGGTACCTTTCCACGTGCCACAGGGATCCTGGGACTCCTATCCATTTTCAAGAGGAGTCAGGCAACGTCTCCTTTGGAAGCATTGATCTCCGCCGACCTCTCCAGTTTTCAAATGATGTGAGGCCTCCGGTCGCGAAGAGGCAGAGAACTAGGTCTTTCTCTGTGGTCTCTACAGGGGATTCAGACATCCCTTCGTCTTGGGAGATGCAAGACGAGCCTGCAATCAATTCACTGCAGGGATATCCGGCCTTACTTCGAGTCAGAGCATCTCAGTGTCCATTCCACTTGAGTGCACAAACTCAGGGTCCCTCTCACATACCTGTAGCTGAGAGAAGCCTCCTCTTGAGGTGCTTGTGGAAAGTTGGTATTCCTCTTGAGTCGAAGCCAGGGACTAAGCTCTCATCTCGAGTTGATTTGGGGTCCACGCAGCCTTTTCGTGTTGCTACAGTGACCTCAGGATCCCTCTAGACTTGAGACAGTGATCTTGGAAACTCTCTGGAGTGCCATCAAGGAAATCAAGTCTCCTTTCAAGTTTGATTGGAACACGGAATTGCTCTGCACGCAGTGCAGGGGAATCGGGCCTCATCTCGTGACGAGGGGGAAGTCTCATGGTTTTTCTCGAGTTGCGGCCGGAACCTGGGGTATATTCTCGAGTTACGATGGCGAGGGCCTTTCCATACACGTGTTTGTACAGCGACGTCAGGACTCCGGCCTAGGTGCGAGGGACACCTCGGGATTCTCCTCGAGTCTTGGCATGGCAATTGGGACGCGTCGCCACGTGAGGCGGGAGACCCAGTGTCCCGTTCCACGTGCCACAGGGATCCTGGGACTCCTATCCATTTTCAAGAGGAGTCAGGCATCGTCTCCTTTGGAAGCATTGATCTCCGCGGACCTCTCGAGTTTTCAAAGGATTTGAGGCCTCCGGTCGCGATGAGCCGGAGAACTAGGTCTTTCTCTGTGGTCTCCAAAGGGGATTCAGACAACGCTTCGTCTTGGGAGATGCAAGACGAGCCTGCATTCAATTCACTGCAGGGATATCCGGCCTTACTTCGAGTCAGAGCATCTCGGTGTCCATTCCACTTGAGGCCACAAACTCAGGGTCCCTCTCACATACCTGTAGCTGAGAGAAACCTCCTCTTGAGGTGCTTGTGGAAAGTTGGTATTCCTCTTGAGTCGAAGCCAGGGACTAAGCTCTCATCTCGAGTTGATTTGGGGTCCACGGAGCCCTTTCGTGTTGCTCCAGTGACCTCAGGATCCCTCTAGACTTGAGACAGTGATCTTGGGTTTTCTCTGGAGTGCCATCAAGGAAATCAAGGGTCCTTTCACGTTTGATGTGGAACAAGGATTTGCTCTGCACGCAGTTCCTGGGAATCGGGCTTCATCTTGCGGCGAGGGGGAAGTCTCATGGTTTTTCTCGAGTTGCGGCCGGAACCTGGGGTATATTCTCGAGTTACGATGGCGAGGGCCCTTCCATACACGTGTTTGTACAGCGACGTCAGGACTCCGGCCTAGGTGCGAGGGACACCTCGGGATTCTCCTCGAGTCTTGGCATGGCAATTGGGACGCGTCGCCACGTGAGGCGGGAGACCCAGTGTCCCGTTCCACGTGCCACAGGGATCCTGGGACTCCTATCCATTTTCAAGAGGAGTCAGGCATCGTCTCCTTTGGAAGCATTGATCTCCGCGGACCTCTCGAGTTTTCAAAGGATGTGAGGCCTCCGGTCGCGATGAGCCGGAGAACTAGGTCTTTCTCTGTGGTCTCCAAAGGGGATTCAGACAACGCTTCGTCTTGGGAGATGCAAGACGAGCCTGCATTCAATTCACTGCAGGGATATCCGGCCTTACTTCGAGTCAGAGCATCTCGGTGTCCATTCCACTTGAGGCCACAAACTCAGGGTCCCTCTCACATACCTGTAGCTGAGAGAAACCTCCTCTTGAGGTGCTTGTGGAAAGTTGGTATTCCTCTTGAGTCGAAGCCAGGGACTAAGCTCTCATCTCGAGTTGATTTGGGGTCCACGGAGCCCTTTCGTGTTGCTCCAGTGACCTCAGGATCCCTCTAGACTTGAGACAGTGATCTTGGGTTTTCTCTGGAGTGCCATCAAGGAAATCAAGGCTCCTTTCACGTTTGATGTGGAACACGCAATTGCTCTACACGCAGTGCAGGGGAATCGGGCCTCATCTCGCGGCGAGGGGGAAGTCTCATGGTTTTTCTCGAGTTGCGGCCGGAACCTGGGGTATATTCTCGAGTTACGACGGGGAGGGCCCTTCCAGACACGTGTTTGTTCAGCGATGTCAGGACTCCTGCCTAGGTGCGATTGACACCTCGGGATTCTCCTCGAGTCTTGGCATGGCAATTGGCACGCGTCTCCACGTGAAGCGGGAGACCCAGGTCCCCGTCCATGTGGACAGGGATCCTGGGACTGCTAACCATTTTCAAGAGGAGTCAGGCATCGTCTCCTTTGGAAGCATTGATCTCCGCAGACCTCACGAGTTTTCAAAGGATGTGAGGCCTCCGGTCGCGATGAGGCCGAGGGCTAGGTCTTTCTCAGTGGTCTCCACAGCGGATTCAGACATCCCTTCATATTGGGAGATGCAAGACGAGCCTGCATTCAATTCACTGCAGGGATATCCGGCCTTACTTCGAGTCAGAGCATCTCGGTGTCCATTCCACTTGAGGCCACAAACTCAGGGTCCCTCTCACATACCTGTAGCTGAGAGAAGCCTCCTCTTGAGGTGCTTGTGGAAAGTTGGAATTCCTCTTGAGTCGAAGCCAGGGACTAAGATCTCAGCTCGAGTTGATTTGGGGTCGACGGAGCCCTTTCGTGTTGCTCCAGTGACCTCAGGATCCCTCCAGACTTGAGACAGTGATCTTGGGTTTTCTCTGGAGTGCCATCAAGGAAATCAAGGCTCCTTTCAGGCTTGATGTGGAACACGGAATTGCTCTGCATGCTGTGCAGGGGAATCGGGCCTCATCTCGCGGCGAGCTGGAAGTCTCATGGTTTTTCTCGAGTTGCGGCCGGAACCTGGGGTACATTCACAAGTTACTACGGGGAAGGCCCTTCCAGACACGTGTTTGTTCAACGACGTCAGCACTCCTGCCTAGGTGCGAGGGACACCTCGGGATACTCCTCGAGTCTCGGCATGGCAATTGGGACGCGTCTCCACGTGAGGCGGAAGACCCAGTGTCTCTTTCCATGTGCCAAAGGGATCCTGGGACTCCTATCCATTTTCAAGAGGAGTCAGGCATCGTCTCCTTTGGAAGCATTGATCTCCGCGGACCTCTCGAGTTTTCAAAGGATGTGAGGCCTCCGGTCGCGATGAGGCGGAGAACTAGGTCTTTCTCTGTCGTCTCCACAGGGGATTCAGACACACCTTCGTCTTGGGAGATGCAAGACGAGCCTGCATTCAATTCACTGCAGGGATATCCGGTCTTACTTCGAGTCAGAGCATCTCGGTGTCCATTCCAGTCGAGGCCACAATCTCAGGGTCCCTCTCACATACCTGTAGCTGAGAGAAGCCTCCTCTTCAGGTGCTTGTGGAAAGTTGGTATTCCTCTTGAGTCAAAGCCAGGGACTAAGCTCTCATCTCGAGTTGATTTGGGGTCCATGGAGCCCTTTCCTGTTGCTCCAGTGACCTCAGGATCTCTCTAGACTTGAGACAGTGATATTGGGTTTTCTCTGGAGTGCCATCAAGGAAATCAAGGCTCCTTTCACGTTTGATGTATAAAACGGAATTGCTCTGCACGCTGTGCAGGGGAATCGGGCCTCATCTCGCGGCGAGGGGGAAGTCTCATGGTTTTTTTCGAATTGCGGCCGGAACCTGGGGTACATTCTCAAGTTACTATGGGGAGGGCCCTTCCAGTCACGTGTTTGTTCAGCGACGTCAGGACTCCTGCCTAGGTGCGAGGGACACCCCGGGATACTCGCCTAGTCTTGTCATGGCAATTGGGACGGGTCTCCATGTAAGGCGGAAGACCCAGTGTCTCTTTCCACGTGCCAAAGGGATCCTGGGACTCCTATCCATTTTCAAGAAGAGTCAGGCATCGTCTCCTTTGGAAGCATTGATCTCCACGGACCTCTCGAATTTTCAAAGGATGTGAGGCCTCCGGACGCGATGAGGCGGAGAACTAGGTCTTTGTGGTCTCCACAGGGGATTCAGACATCCCATCGTCTTGGGAGATGCAAGACGAGCCTGCATTCAATTCACCGCAGGGATATCTGGCCTTACTTTGAGTCAGAGCATCTCGGTGTCCATTCCACTTGGGGCCACAAACTCAGGGTCCCTCTCACATACCTGTAGCTGAGAGAAGCCTCCTCTTGAGTTGCTTGTGGAAAGTTGGTATTCCTCTTATGTCGAAGCCAGGGACTAAGCTCTCATCTCGAGTTGATTTGGGGTCCAAAGAGCCCTTTCTTGTTGCTACAGTGACCTCAGGATCCCTCTAGACTTGAGACAGTGATCTTGGGTTTTCTCCCGAGTGCCATCAAGGAAATCAGGGCTCCTTTCAAGTTTGATGTGGAACACGGAATTGCTCTGCACGCAGTGAAGGGAAATCGAGCCTCATCTCGCGGCGAGGGGGAAGTCTCATGGTTTTTCTCGAGTTGCGGCCGGAACCTAGGGTATATTCTCGAGTTATGACGGGGAGGGCCCTTCCAGACACGTGTTTGTTCAGTGACTTCAGGACTCCTGCCTAGGTTCGAGGGACACCTCGGGATTCTCCTCGAGTCTTGGCATGGCA
This sequence comes from Dama dama, assembly GCF_033118175.1. Classification (NCBI taxonomy): domain Eukaryota; kingdom Metazoa; phylum Chordata; class Mammalia; order Artiodactyla; family Cervidae; genus Dama; species Dama dama. The sequence goes on along the minus strand of NW_026870920.1, from coordinate 4,517,335 downwards.
ATTGGGACGCGTCTCCACGTGAGGCGGGAGACCCAGGGTCCCTTTCCACGTGCCACAGGGATCCTGGGACTCCTATCCATTTTCAAGAGGAGTCAGGCATCGTCTCCTTTGGAAGCATTGATCTCCGCCGACCTCTCCAGTTTTCAAATGATGTGAGTCCTCCGGTCGCGAAGAGGCAGAGAACTAGGTCTTTCTCTGTATTCTCTACAGGGGATTCAGACATCCCTTCGTCTTGGGAGATGCAAGACGAGCCTGCAATCAATTCACTGCAGGGATATCCGGCCTTACTTCGAGTCAGAGCATCTCAGTGTCCATTCCACTTGAGTGCACAAGCTCAGGGTCCCTCTCACATACCTGTAGCTGAGAGAAGCCTCCTCTTGAGGTGCTTGTGGAAAGTTGGTATTCCTCTTGAGTCGAAGCCAGGGACTAAGCTCTCATCTCGAGTTGATTTGGGGTCCACGTAGCCTTTTCGTGTTGCTACAGTGACCTCAGGATCCCTCTAGACTTGAGACAGTGATCTTGGAAACTCTCTGGAGTGCCATCAAGGAAATCAAGTCTCCTTTCAAGTTTGATTGGAACACGGAATTGCTCTGCACGCAGTGCAGGGGAATCGGGCCTCATCTCGCGGCGAGGGGGAAGTCTCATGGTTTTTCTCGAGTTGCGGCCGGAACCTGGGGTATATTCTCGAGTTACGACGGCGAGGGCCCTTCCATACACGTGTTTGTACAGCGACGTCAGGACTCCGGCCTAGGTGCGAGGGACACCTCGGGATTCTCCTCGAGTCTTGGCATGGCAATTGGGACGCGTCGCCACGTGAGGCGGGAGACCCAGTGTCCCGTTCCACGTGCCACAGTGATCCTGGGACTCCTATCCATTTTCAAGAGGAGTCAGGCATCATCTCCTTTGGAAGCATTGATCTCCGCGGACCTCTCGAGTTTTCAAAGGATGTGAGGCCTCCGGTCGCGATGAGCCGGAGAACTAGGTCTTTCTCTGTGGTCTCCAAAGGGGATTCAGACAACGCTTCGTCTTGGGAGATGCAAGACGAGCCTGCATTCAATTCACTGCAGGGATATCCGGCCTTACTTCGAGTCAGAGCATCTCGGTGTCCATTCCACTTGAGGCCACAAACTCAGGGTCCCTCTCACATACCTGTAGCTGAGAGAAACCTCCTCTTGAGGTGCTTGTGGAAAGTTGGTATTCCTCTTGAGTCGAAGCCAGGGACTAAGCTCTCTTCTCTAGTTGATTTGGGGTCCACAGAGCCCTTTCGTGATGCTCCAGTGACCTCAGGATCCCTCTAGACTTGCCACAGTGATCTTGGGGTTTCTCTGGAGTGCCATCAAGGAAATCAAGGCTCCTTTCACGTTTGATGTGGAACACGGAATTGCTCTGCATGCAGTGCAGGGGAATCGGGCCTCATCTCGTGACGAGGGGGAAGTCTCATGGTTTTCCTCGAGTTGCGGCCGGAACCTGGGGAATATTCTCGATTTACGACGGGGAGGGCCCTTTCAGACACGTGTTTGTTCAGCGACGTCAGGACTCCTGCCTAGGTGCGAGGGACACCTCGGGATTCTCCTCGAGTCTTGTCATGGCAATTGGGACGCGTCTCCACGTGAGGCGGGAGACCCAGGGTCCCTTTCCACGTGCCACAGGGATCCTGGGACTCCTATCCATTTTCAAGTGGAGTCAGGCATCGTCTCCTTTGGAAGCATTGATCTCCGAGGACCTCTCGAGTTTTAAAATTATGTGAGGCCTCCGGTCGCGTTGAGGCGGAGGACTAGGTCTTTCTCTGTGGTCTCCACAGGGGATTCAGACATCTCTTCGTCTTGGGAGATGCAAGACGAGGCTGCAATCAATTCACTGCAGGGATATCCGGCCTTACTTTGAGTCAGAGCATTTCGGTGTCCATTCCACTTGAGGCCACAAACTCAGGGTCCCTCTCACATACCTGTAGCTGAGAGAAGCCTACTCTTGAGTTGCTTGAGGAAAGTTGGTATTCCTCTTGAGTCGAAGCCAGGGACTAAGCTCTCATCTGAAGTTGATTTGAGCTCCTCGGAGCCCTTTCGTGTTGCTCCAGTGAACTCAGGATCCCTCTAGACTTGAGACAGTGATCTTGGGTTTTCTCTGGAGTGCCATCAACGAAATCAAGGCTCCTTTCACGTTTGATGTGGAACACGGAATTGCTCTGCACGCAGTGAAGGGGAATCGGGCCTCATCTCGCGGCGAGGGGGATGTCTCATGGTTTTTCTAGAGTTGCGGCTGGAACCTGGGGTATATTCTCGAGTTACGACGGGGAGGGCCCTTCCAGACAAGTGTTTGTTCAGCAACGTCAGGACTCCTGCCTAGGTGCGAGGGACACCTCGGGATTCTCCTCGAGTCTTGGCATGGCACTTGGGACGTGTCTCCACGTGAGGCGGGAGACCCAGCGTCCCTTTCCACGTGCCACAGTGATCCTGGGACTCCTATCCATTTTCAAGAGGAGTCAGGGATCGTCTCCTTTGGAAGCATTGATCTCCGCGTACCTCTCGAGTTTTCAAAGGATGTGAGGCCTCCGGTCGCATTGAGGGGGAGGACTAGGTCTTTCTCTGTGGTCTCCACAGGGGATTCAGACATCCCTTTGTCTTGGGAGATTCAAGACGAGCCTGCATTCAATTCACTGCAGGGATATCCGGCCTTACTTCGAGTCAGAGCATCTCGGTGTCCATTCCACTTGAGGCCACAAACTCAGGGTCCCTCTCACATACCTGTAGCTGAGAGAAGCCTCCTCTTGAGGTGCTTATGGAAAGTTGGTATTCCTCTTGAGTCGAAGCCAGGGACTAAGCTCTCATCTCGAGTTGATTTGGGTTCCACGGAGGCTTTTCGTGTTGCTCCAGTGACCTCAGGATCCCTCTAGACTTGAGACAGTGATCTTGGGTTTTCTCTGGAGTGTCATCAAGGAAATCAAGGCTCCATTCACGTTTGATGTGGAACACGGAATTGCTCTGCACGCAGTGCAGGGGAATCGGGCCTCATCTTGGGGCGAGGGGGAAGTCTCTTGGTTTTTCTCGAGTTGCGGCCGGAACCTGGGGTATATTCTCGAGTTACGACGGGGAGGGCCCTTCCAGACACGTGTTTGTTCAGCGACGTCAGGACTCCTGCCTAGGTGCGAGGGACACCTCGGGATTCTCCTCGAGTCTTGGCATGGCAATTGGGAAGCGTCTCCACGTGAGGCGGGAGACCCAGGGTCCCTTTCCACGTGCCACAGGGATCCTGGGACTCCTATCCATTTTCAAGAGGAGTCAGGCATCGTCTCCTTTGGAAGCATTGATCTCCGCAGACCTCTCGAGTTTTCCAAGTATGTGAGGCCTGCGGTTGCGAGGAGGCGGAGAATTAGGTCTTTCTCTGTGGTCTCCACAGGAGATTCAGACAACCCTTCGTCTGGGGAGATGCAAGACGAGCCTGCATTCAATTCACTGCAGGGATATCCGGTCTTACTTCGAGTCAGAGCATCTCGGTGTCCATTCCACTTGAGGCCACAAACTCAGGGTCCCTCTCACATACCTGTAGCTGAGAGTAGCCTCCTCTTGAGGTGCTTGTGGAAAGTTGGTATTCCTCTTGAGTCGAAGCCAGGGACTAAGCTCTCATCTCGAGTTGATTTGGGGTCCACAGAGCCCTTTCGTGTTGCTCCAGTGACCTCAGGATACCTCTAGACTTGAGACAGTGATCTTGGGTTTTCTCTGGAGTGCCATCAAGGAAATCAAGGCTCCTTTCACGCTTGATGTGGAACACGGAATTACTCTGCACGCAGTGCAGGGGAATCGGGCCTCATCTCGCGGCGAGGGGGAAGTCTCATGGTTTTTCTCGAGTTGCGGCCGGAACCTGGGGTATATTCTCAAGTTTCGACGGGGAGGGCCCTTCCAGACACGTGTTTGTTCAGCGACGTCAGGACTCCTGCCTAGGTGCGAGGCACATCTCGGGATTCTCCTCGAGTCTTGGCATGGCAATTGGGACGCGTCTCCACGTGAGGGGGGAGACCCAAGGTTCCTTTCCACGTTCCACAGGGATCCTGGGACTCCTATCCATTTTCAAGAGAAGTCAGGCATCGTCTCCTGTGGAAGCATTGATCTCCGCGGACCTCTCGAGTTTTCAAAGGATGTGAGGCCTCCGGTCGCCATGAGGCTGAGAACTAGGTCTTTCTCTGTGGTCTCCACATAGGATTCAGACATCCCTTCATCTTGGGAGATGCAAGACGAGCCTGCATTCAATTCACTGCAGGGATATCCGGTCTTACTTCGAGTCAGAGCATCTCGGTGTCCATTCCACTTGAGGCCACAAACTCAGGGTCCCTCTCACATACCTGTAGCTGAGAGAAGCCTCCTCTTGAGGTGCTTGTGGAAAGTTGGTATTCCTCTTGAGTCGAAGCCAGGGACTAAGCTCTCATCTCGAGTTGATTTGGGGTCCATGGAGCCCTTTCATGTTGCTCCAGTGACCTCAGGATCCCTCTAGACTTGAGACAGTGATCTTGGGTTTTCTCTGGAGTACCATCAAGGAAATAAATTCTCCTTTCACGTTTGATGTGGAACACGGAATTGCTCTGCACGCAGTGCAGGGGAATCGGGCCTCAATTCGCGGCGAGGGGGAAGTCTCATGGTTTTTCTCGAATTGCGGCCGGAACCTGGGGTATATTCTCGAGTTACGACGGGGAGGGCCCTTCCAGACACGTGTTTGTTCAGCGACGTCAGGACTCCTGCCTAGGTGCGAGGGACACGTCGGGATTCTCCTCGAGTCTTGGCATGGCAATTGGGACGCGTCTCGAAGTGAGGCGGGAGACCCAGGGTCCCTTTCCACGTGCCACAGGGATCCTGGGACTCCTAACCATTTTCAAGAGGAGTCAGGCATCGTCTCCTTTGGAAGCATTGATTTCCGCGGACCTCTCGAGTTTTCAAAGGATGTGAGGCCTCCGGTCGCGTTGAGGCGGAGGACTAGGTCTTTCTCTTTGGTCTCCACTGGGGATTCAGACATCCCATCGTCTTGGGAGACGCAAGAAGAGCCTGTATTCAATTCACGCCAAAGATATCCCGCCTTACTTCGAGTCAGAGCATCTCGGTGTCCATTCCACTTGAGGCCACAAACTCAGGGTCCCTCTGACATACCTGTAGCTGAGAGAAGCCTCCTCTTCAGGTGCTTGTGGAAAGTTGGTATTCCTCTTGAGTCGAAGCCAGGGACTAAGCTCTCATCTCGAGTTGATTTGGGGTCCATGGAGCCCTTTCGTGTTGTTCCATTGACCTCAGGATCCCTCTAGACTTGAGACAGTGATCTTGGGTTTTCTCTGGAGTGCCATCAAGGAAATCAAGGTTCCTTTCACGTTTGATGTGGAACATGGAATTGCTCTGCACGCAGTGCAGGGGAATCGGGCCTCATCTCGCGGCGAGGGGGAAGTCTCATGGTTTTTCTCGAGTTGCGGCCGGAACCTGGGGTATATTCTCGAGTTACGACGGCGAGGGCCCTTCCATACACGTGTTTGTACAGCGACGTCAGGACTCCGGCCTAGGTGCGAGGGACACCTCGGGATTCTCCTCGAGTCTTGGCATGGCAATTGGGACGCGTCTCCACGTGAGGCGGGAGACCCAGGGACCCTTTCCACGTGCCACACGGATCCTGGGACTCCTATCCATTTTCAAGAGGAGTCAGGCATCGTCTCCTTTGGAAGCATTGATCTCCGCAGACCTCTCGAGTTTTCAAAGGATGTGAGGCCTCCGGTCGCGATGAGGCGGAGAACTCGGTCTTTCTCTGTGGTCTCCACAGGGGATTCAGACATCCCTTCGTCTTGGGAGATGCAAGATGAGCCTGCATTCAATCCACTACAGGGATATCCGGCCTTACTTCGAGTCAGAGCATTTCGGTGTCCATTCCACTTGAGGCCACAAACTCAGGGTCCCTCTCACTTACCTGTAGCTGAGGGAAGCCTCCTCTTGAGGTGCTTGTGGAAAGTTGATATTCCTCTTGAGTGGAAGCCAGGGACTAAGCTCTCATCTCGAATTGATTTGGGGTCCACAGAGCCCTTTCGTGTTGCTCCAGTGACCTCATGATCCCTCTAGACTTGAGACAGTGATCTTGGGTTTTCTCTGAAGTGCCATCAAGGAAATCAAGGGTCCTTTCACGTTTGATGTGGAACACGGAATTGTTCTGCACGCAGTGCAGGGGAATCGGGCCTCATCCAGCGGCGAGGGGGAAGTCTCATGGTTTTTCTCGAGTTGTAGCCAGAACCTGGGGTATATTCTCGAGTTACGACGGGGAGGGCCCTTCCAGACACGTGCTTGTTCAGCGACGTCAGGACTCCTGCCCAGGTGCGAGGGAAACCTCGGGATTCTCCTGGAATCTTGGCAAGGCAATTGGGACGCGTCTCCACGTGAGGCGGGAGACCCAGTGTCCCTTTCCACGTGCCACAGGGATCCTGGGACTCCTATCCATTTTCAAGAAGAGTCAGGCATCTTCTCCTTTGGAAGCATTGATCTCCACGGACCTCTCGAGTTTTCAAAGGATGTGAAGCCTCCGCTCGCAATGAGGCGGATAATTACTTCTTTCTCTGTGGTCTCCACAGGGGATTCAGACATCCCTTCGTCTTGGGAGATGCAAGACGAGCCTGCATTCACTTCACTGCAGGCATATCCGGCCTTACTTCGAGTCAGAGCATCTCGGTGTCCATTCCACTTGAGGCCACAAACTCAGGGTCCCTCTGACATACCTGTAGCTGAGAGAAGCCTCCTCTTCAGGTGCTTGTGGAAAGTTGGTATTCCTCTTGATCGAAGCCAGGGACTAAGCTCTCACCTCGAGTTGATTTGGGGTTCACGGAGCCCTTTCGTGTTGTTCCAGTGACCTCAGGATCCCTCTAGACTTGAGACAGTGATCTTGGGTTTTCTCTGGAGTGCCATCAAGGAAATCAAGGCTCCTTTCATTTTTGATGTGGAATACGGAATTGCTCTGCACGCAGTGCAGGGGAATCGGGCCTCATCTCGCGGCGAGAGGGAAGTCTCATGGTTTTTCTCGAGTTGCGGCCGGAACCTGGGGTATATTCTCGAGTTACGACGGGGAGCGCCCTTACAGACACGTGTTTGTTCAGCGACTTCAGGACTCCTGCCTAGGTGCGAGGGACACCTCGGGATTCTCCTCGAGTCTTGGCATGGCAATTGGGACGCATCTCCACGTGAGGCGGGAGACCCAGTGTCCCTTTCCACGTGCCACAGTGATCCTGGGACTCCTATCCATTTTCAAGAGGAGTCAGGCATCGTCTCCTTTGGAAGCATTGATGTCTGCAGACCTCTCGAGTTTTCAAAGGATGTGAGGCCTCCGGTCACGATGAGGCGGAGGACTAGGTCTTTCTCTGTGGTCTCCACAGGGGATTCAGACATCCCTTCGTCTTGGGAGATGCAAGACGAGCCTGCATTCAATTCACTGCAGGGATATCCGGCCTTACTTCGAGTCAGAGCATCTCGGTGTCCATTCCACTTGAGGCCACAAACTCAGGGTTCCTCTCACATACCTGTAGCTGAGAGAAGCCTCCTCTTGAGGTGCTTGTGGAAAGTTGGTATTCCTCTTGAGTCTAAGCCAGGGACTAAGCTCTCATCTCGAGTTGATTTGGGGTCCACGGAGCCCTTTCGTGTTGCTCCAGTGACCTCAGGATCCCTCTAGACTTGAGACAGTGATCTTGGGTTTTCTCTGGAGTGCCATCAAGGAAATCAAGGCTCCTTTCACGTTTGATGTGGAACACAGAATTGCTCTGCATGCAGTGCAGGTGAATCGGGCCTCAACTCGCGGCGAGGGGGATATCTCATAGTTTTTCTCGAGTTGCGGCCAGAACCTTGGGTATATTCTCGAGTTACGACGGGGAGGGCCCTTCCAGACACGTGTTTGTTCAGCGACGTCACGACTCCTGCCTAGGTGCGAGGGACACCTCGGGATTCTCCTCGAGTCTTGGCATGGCAATTGGGACGCGTCTCCACGTGAGGCGGGAGACCCAGGGTCCCTTTCCACGTGCCACAGTGATCCTGGGACTCCTATCCATTTTCAAGAGGAGTCAGGCATCGTCTCCTTTGGAAGCATTGATCTCTGTAGACCTCTCGAGTTTTCAAAGGATGTGAGGCCTCAGGTCGCGTTGAGGTGGAGGACTAGGTCTTTCTCTGTGTTCTGCACAGGGGATTCAGACATCGCTTCGTCTTGGGAGATGCAAGATGAGCCTGCTTTCAATTCACTGCAGGGATATCCGGCCTTACTTCGAGTCAGAGCATCTCGGTGTCCATTCCACTTGAGGCCACAAACTCAGGGTCCCTCTCACTTACCTGTAGCTGAGAGAAGCCTCCTCTTGAGGTGCTTGTGGAAAGTTGGTATTCTTCTTGAGTCTAAGCCAGGGACTAAGCTCTCATCTCGAGTTGATTTGGTGTCCACGGAGCCCTTTCGTGTTGCTCCAGTGACCTCAGGATCCCTCTAGACTTGAGACAGTGATCTTGGGTTTTCTCTGGAGTGCCATCAAGGAAATCAAGGCTCCTTTCACGTTTGAATTGGAACACGGAATTGCTCTGCACGCAGTGCAGGGGAATCGGGCCTCAACTCGCGGCGAGGGGGAAATCTCATGGTTTTTCTCGAGTTGCGGCCGGAACCTGGGGTATATTCTCGAGTTAAGACGGGGAGGGCCCTTCCAGACACGTGTTTGTTCAGCGACGTCAGGACTCCTGCCTAGGTGCGAGGGACACCTCGGGATTCTCCTCGAGTCTTGGCATGGCAATTGGGACGCGTCCCTACGTCAGGTGGGAGACCCAGGGTCCCTTTCCACGTGCCACAGGGATCCTGGGACTCCTATCCATTTTCAAGAGGAGTCAGGCATCGTCTCCTTCGGAAGTATTGATCTCCGCGGACCTCTCGAGTTTTCAAAGGATGTGAGGCCGCCGGTCGCGTTGAAGCGGAGGACTAGGTCTTTCTCTGTGTTCTCCACAGGGGACTCAGACAACCCTTCGTCTTGGGAGATGCAAGACGAGCCTGCATTCAATTCACTGCAGGGATATCCGGCCTTACTTCGAGTCAGAGCATCTCGGTGTCCATTCCACTTGAGGCCACAAACTCAGGGTCCCTCTCACATACCTGTAGCTGAGAGAAGCCTCCTCTTGAGGTGCTTGTGGAAAGTTGGTATTCCTCTTGAGTCGAAGCCAGGGACTAAGCTCTCATCTCGAGTTGATATTGGGTCCACGGACCCCTTTCGTGTTGCTACAGTGACCTCAGGATCCCTCTAGACTTGAGACAGTGATCTTGGGTTTTCTCTGGAGTGCCATCAAGGAAATCAAGGCTCCTTTCAGGCTTGATGTGGAACACGGAATTGCTCTGCACGCAGTGCAGGGGAATCGGGCCTCATCTCGCGTTGAGGGGGAAGTCTCATGGTTTCTCTCGAGTTGCGGCCGGAACCTGGGGTATATTCTCGAGTTACGACGGGGAGGGCCCTTCCAGACACGTGTTTGTTCAGCGACGTGAGCACTCCTGCCTAGGTGCGAGGGACACCTCGGGATTCTCCTCGAGTCTTGGCATGGCAATTTGGACGCGTCTCCACGTGAGGCGGGAGAACCAGGGTCCCTTCCCACGTGCCACAGGGATCCTGGGACTCCTATCCATTTTCAAGAGGAGTCAGGCATCGTCTCCTTTGGAAGCATTGATCTCCGCGGACCTCTCGAGTTTTCAAAGGATGTGAGGCCTCCAGTCGCGATGAGGCGGAAAACTAGGTCTTTCTCTGTGGTCTCCACAGGGGATTCAGACATTCCTTCGGCTTGGGAGATGCAAAACGAGACTGCATTCAATTCACTGCAGGGATATCCGGCCTTACTTCGAGTCAGAGCATCTCGGTGTCCATTCCACTTGAGGCCACAAACTCAGGGTCCCTCTCACATACCTGTAGCTGAGAGAAGCCTCCTCTTGAGGTGCTTGTGGAAAGTTGGTATTCCTCTTGAGTCGAAGCCAGGGACTAAGCTCTCATCTCGAGTTGATTTGGGGTGCACGGAGCCCTTTCGTGTTGCTCCAGTGACCTCAGGATCCCTCTAGACTTGAGACAGTGATCTTGGGTTTTCTCTGGAGTGCCATCAAGGAAATCAACGCTCCTTTCACGTTTGATGTGGAACACGGAATTGCTCTGCACGCAGTGCAGGGGAATCGGGCCTCATTTCGCGGCGAGGGGGAAGTCTCATGGTTTTTCTCGAGTTGCGTCCGGAACCTGTGGTATATTCTCGAGTTACGACGGGGAGGGCCCTTCCAGACACGTGTTTGTTCAGCGACGTCAGGACTCCTGCCTAGGGGCGAGGGACACGTCGGGATTCTCCTCGAGTCTTGGCATGGCAATTGGGACGCGTCTCCACCTGAGGCGGGAGACCCAGGGTCCATTTCCACGTGCCACAGGGATCCTGGGACTCCTATCCATTTTCAAGAGGAGTCAGGCATCGTCTCCTTTGGAAGCATTGATCTCCGCGGACCTCTCGAGTTTTCAAAGGATGTGAGGCCTCCGGTCGTGATGAGGCGGAGAACTAGGTCTTTCTCTGTGGTCTCCACAGGGGATTCAGACATCCCTTCGTCTTGGGAGATGCAAGACGAGCCTGCATTCAATTCACTGCAGGGATATCCGGCCTTACTTCCCGTCAGAGCATCTTGGTGTCCATTCCACTTGAGGCCACAAACTCGGGGTCCCTCTCACATACCTGTAGCTGAGAGAAGCCTCCTCTTGAGGTGCTTGTGGAAAGTTGGTACTCCTCTTGAGTCGAAGCCATTGACTAAGCTCTCATCTCGGGTTGATTTTGGGTCCATGGAGCCCTTTAATGTTGCTCCAGTGACCTCAGGATCCCTCTAGACTTGAGACAGTGATCTTGGGTTTTCTCTGGAGTGCCATCAAGGAAATCAAGGCTCCTTTCATGTTTGATGTGGAACACGGAATAGCTCTTCACGCAGTGCAGGGGAATCGGGCCTCATTTCGCGGCGAGGCGGAAGTCTCATGGTTTTTCTCAAGTTGCGGCCGAAACCTGGGGTATATTCTCGAGTTACGACGGGGAGGGCCCTTCCAGACAAGTGTTTGTTCAGCGACGTCAGCCCTCCTGCCTAGGTGCGAGGGACACCTCGGGATTCTCCTCGAGTCTTGGCATGGCAATTGAGACGCGTCTCCACATGAGGTGGGAGACCCAGGGTCCCTTTCCGCGTGCCACAGGGATCCTGGAACTCCTATCCATTTTCAAGAGGAGTCAGGCATCTTCTCCTTTGGAAGCATTGATCTCTGCGGACCTCTCGAGTTTTCAAAGGATGTGAGGCCTCCGGTCGCGTTGAGGGGGAGGACTAGGTCTTTCTCTGTGGTCTCCACAGGGGATTCAGACATCCCTTCCTCTTGGGAGATGCAAGACGAGGCTGCAATCAATTCACTGCAGGGATATCCGGCCTTACTTCGAGACAGAGCATCTCGGTGTCCATTCCACTTGAGGCCACAAATTCAGGGTCCCTCTCACATACCTGTAGCTGAGAGAAGCCTACTCTTGAGGTGCTTATGGAAAGGTGGTATGCCTCTTGAGTCGAAGCCAGGGACTAAGCTCTCATCTCGAGTTGATTTGGGTTCCACGGAGGCTTTTCGTGTTGCTCCAGTGACCTCAGGATCTCTCTAGACTTGAAATAGTGATCTTGGGTTTTCTGAAGATCTGAAATGGTGTGAAAAACATGAAGAGCCTAAAAGGTGTGAAAAATATGAAAAGCTTCAAAAGATGTCACAAATATGAAGAGCATGAAACGGTCTTAAAAATTGGAGGATCATGAAGCGATGTTGAAAAACATGAAGAGCATGAAAAGCTGTGAAAAATATGAAGAGCTTCAAAAGGTGTCGAAAATATGGGAGCATGAAACGGTCTGAAAAATAGGAGGAAAATGAAGCGGTGTTGAAAACCATGAAGAGCCTGAAAAGGTGTGAAAAATATGAAGAGCTTCAAAATGTGTCAAAAATATGAGAAGCATGAAACGGTCTGAAAAATAGGAAGAGCATGAAGTGGTGTTAAAAAACATGTAGAGCATGAAAAGGGGTGAAAAATACGAAGAGCTTCAAAAGGTGTCAAAACTATGAGGAGTATGAAACGGTCTGAAAATAGGAGCAGCATGAAACGGTGTTCAAAAACATGAAGAGCCTGAAAAGGTGTGAAAAATATGAAGAGCTTCAGAAGGTGTCAAAAATTAGATTAGCATGGAACGGTCTGAAAAATAGGAGGAGCATGACGTGGTGTTGAAAAACATGAAGAGGCTGAAAAAGTGTAAAATATATGAAGAGCTTCAAAAGGTGTGAAAAATATTAGGAGCTTCAAAAGAGGTCAAAAAAATGAGGAGCATGAAACGGTCTGAAAAATAGGAGGAGCATGAAACGGTTTTGAAAAACACGAAGGGCCTGAAAAGGTGTGAAAATTATGAAGAGCTTCAAAAGGTGTGAAATACATAGGGGCATGAAACGGTCTGAAAAACAGAAGGAGCATGAAGCTGTGTTGATAAACATGAAGAGCCTGAAAAGATGTGAAAAATAGGAATAGCTTCAAAAGGTGTCAAAAATATGAGGAGAATGAAACGGTCTGAAAAATAGGTGGAGCCTGAAGCAGTGTTTAAAAACATGAAGAGCCTGAAAAGGTGTGAAAAATATGAAGAGCTTCAAAAGGTGTGAAATATATGAGGAGGATGGAACCGTCTGAAAAATAGGAGGAGCATGAAGCGTTGTTCAAATATATGAAGAGCCTGAAGAGGTGTGAAGAATATGAAGAGCTTCAAAAGGTGTCAAAGATATTAGGAGCATGAAACGGTCTGAAAAAAAGGAGGAGCAGGAAACCGTGTTCAAAAACATGAAGAGCCTGAAAAGGTGTGAAAAATATGAAGAGCTTCAAAAGGTGTGAAAAGTATGAGGAGAATGAAACGGTCTGAAAAATAGGTGGAGCATGAAACAGTGTTTAAAAACATGAAGAGCCTGAAAAGGTGTGAAAAATATGAAGAGCTCAAAAGGTGCCAAAAATATGAGGAGCATGAAACGGTCTGAAAAATAGCAGGAGCATGAAGTGGTGTTGAAAAATATGAAGAGCCTGAAAAGGTGTGAAATATATGAAGAGATTCAAAATGTGTCCAAAATATGAGGAGTATGAAAGGGTCTGAAAAATAGGAGCAGCATGAAACGCTGTTCAAAATCATGAAGAGCCTGAAAAGGTGGGAAAAATATGAAGAGCTTCAAACGGTGTGAAATACATGAGGAGGTTGAAACGGTCTGAAAATAGTAGGAGCATGAAGTGTTGTTCAAAAACATGAAGAGCGTGAAAAGATGTGTAAAATATGAAGAGCTTCAAAAGGTGGGAAAAATAGGAGGACCATGAAGCGTTGTTGAAAAACATGAAGAGACTGAAAATGTGTGAAAAAATATGAAGAGCTTCAAAACCTGTGAAAAATAGGAGGAGCATGAAACGGTGCTCAAAAACATGAAGAGCCTGAAAAGGTGTGAAAAATATGAAGACCTTCAAAAGGTATGAAAAATATGAGGAACATGAAACGATCTTAAAAATAGGAGGAGCATGAAGTGGTGTTGTAAAACATGAACAGCCTGAAAAGGTGTGAAAAATATGAAGAGCTTCTAAAGGCGTCAAAAATATGAGGAGCATGAAACGGTCTGAAAAATAGGAGGAGCATGAAGCGGTGTTGAAAAACATGAAGAGTCTGAAAACGTGTGAAAGTATGAAGAGCTTCAAAATTATGAAAAATATGAAGAGCTTCAAAAGGTGTCCAAAATGAGATGAGCATGAAACGGTCTGAAAAATACGAGGAGCATGAAGCGGTGTTGAAAATCATGAAGAGCCTGAAAAGGCGTGAAAAATATGAAGAGCTTCAAAAGATGTGAAAAATATGAAGAGCTTCAAAAGGTGTCAAAATCAGATGAGCATGAAACGGTCTGAAAAATAGAAGCAGCATGAAACGGTGTTGAAAAACATGAAGAGCCTGAAAAAGTGTGAAAAATATGAAGAGCTTCAAAAGGTGTGAAATATATGAAGAGCTTCAAAAGGTGTCAAAAATTAGATGAGCATGAAACGGTCTGAAATATAGGAGGGCATGAAGCGGTGTTGAAAAACATGAAGAGCCTGAAAAGGTGTGAAAAATATGAAGAGCTTCAAAAGTTGTCAAAATATGAGGAGCATGAAAAGGTCTGAAAAAGAGGAGGAGTATGAAGCGGTGTTGAAAAACATTAAGAGCCTGAAAAGGTGTGTAAAATATTTAGAGGTTCTAATGGTGTCAAAAATATGAGGAGCATGAAACGGTCTTAAAAATACGAGGAGAATGAAGTGGAGTTGAAAAACATGAAGAGCGTGAAAATGTGTGAAAAATATGAAAAGCCTCAAATCCTGTCAAAAATATGAGGAGCATGAAACGGTCTGAAAAATAGGAGGAGTATGAAGCGGTGTTGAAAAACATGAAGAGAGTGAAAAGGTGTGTAAAATATTAACAGGTTCTAAAGGTGTCAAAAATATGAGGAGGATGAAACGGTCTGAAAAAGAGGAGGAGCATGAAGCGGTGTTGAAAATCATGAAGAGCCTGAAAACGTGTGAAAAATATGAAGAGCTTCAAAAGGTGTCAAAATGAGATGAGCATGAAACGGTCTAAAAAATAGGAGGAGCATGAAATGGTGTTGAAAAAAATGAAAACCCTGAAAATGTGTGAAATATATGAAGAGCTTCAAAAGGTTTCAAAAATATGAGGAGAATGAAACGGTCTGCAAAATAGGAGGAGCATGAAATGGTGTTCAAAAACATGAAGAGCATGAAAAGGTGTGAACAATATGAAGAGCTTCAAAAGTTGTGAAATACATGAGGAGGATTAAATGGACTGAAAAATAGGAGGAGCATAAAGCGGTGTTCAAAAACATGAAGAGCCAGAAGAGGTGTGAAAAATATGAAGAGCTTCAAAGATGTGAAAAATATGAAGAGCTTCAAAAGGTGTCAAAATGAGATGAGCATGAAACGGTCTGAAAAATAGAAGCAGCATGAAACGGTGTTGAAAAACATGAAGAGCCTGAAAAAGTGTGAAAAATATTAAGAGCTTCAAAAGGTGTGAAAAATATGAAGAGCTTCAAAAGGTGTCAAAAATTAGATGAGCATGAAACGGTCTGAAATATAGGAGGGCATGAAGCAGTGTTGAAAAACATGAAGAGCCTGAAAAGGTGTGAAAAATATGAAGAGCTTCAAAACGTGTCAAAAATAATGGGAGCACGAAACGGTCTGAAAAATAGGAGGAGCATGAAACGGTGTTCAAAAACATGAAGAGCCTGAAAAGGTGTGAAAAATATGAAGAGCTTCAAAAGTTGTCAAAAATATGAGGAGCATGAAACGGTCTGAAAAATAGGAGGAGCAAGAAGCAGGGTTCAAAAACATGTAGAGCCTGAAAACGTGTGAAAAATACGAAGAGCTTCAAAAGATGTGAAAAATATGAAGAGCTTTAAAAGGTGTCAAAAATGAGATGAGCCTGAAACGGTCTGAAAAATAGTAGGAGAATGAAGCGGTGTTGAAAAACATGAAGAACCTGAAAAGGTGTGAGAAATATGAAGAGCTTCAAAAGGTGTCAAATATATGAGGAGCATGAAACCGTCTGAAATATAGGAGGAGTATGAAGCGGTGTTGAAAAACATGAAGAGCCTGAAAAGGTGTGTAAAATATTAAGAGGTTCTAAAGGTGTCAAAAATATGAGGAGCATGAAACGGTCTGAAAAATACGAGGAGAATGAAGTGGAGTTGAAAAACATGAAGAGCATGAAAATGTGTGAAATATATGAAAAACCTCAAATCCTGTCAAAAATATGAGGAGCATGAAACGGTCTGAAAAAGAGGAGGAGTATGAAGCGGTGTTGAAAAACATGAAGAGCCTGAAAAGGTGTGTAAAATATTAAGAGGTTCTAAAGGTGTCAAAAATATGAGGAGCATGAAACGGTCTGAAAAATACGAGGAGCATGAAGCAGTGTTGAAAATCATGAAGAGCGTGAAAAGGCGTGAAAAATATGAAGAGCTACAAAAGGTGTCAAAATGAGATGACAATGAAACGGTCTGCAAAATAGGAGGAACATGAAATGGTGTTCAAAAACATGAAGAGCATGAAAAGGTGTGAACAATATGAAGAGCTTCAAAAGTTGTGAAATACATGAGGAGGATTAAATGGTCTGAAAAATAGGAGGAGCATGAAGCGGTGTTCAAAAACATGAAGAGCCAGAAGAGGTGTGAAAAATATGAAGAGCTTCAAAAGGTGTGAAAAATATGAGGAGCATAAATCGGTCTGAAAAATAGGAGGAGCAAGAGGTGGTGTTCAAAAACATGAAGAGCCTGAAAAGGTGTGAAATATATGAACAGCTTCAAAAACGTGTCAAAAATATTAGGAGCATGAAACGGTCTGAAAAATAGGAGGAGCATGAAACGATGTTGAAAAACATGAAGAGCCTGAAAAGGTGTGAGAAATATGAAGAGCTTCCAAAGGTGTCAAAAATATGAGGAGCATGAAACGGTGTGAAAAATAGGAGTAGCAAGAAGGGGTGTTGAAAAACATGAAGAGCCTGAAAATGTGTGAAAAATATAAAGAGCTTCAAAAGATGTGAAAAATATGAAGAGCTTCAAAAGGTGTCAAAAATGAGATGAGCATGAAACGCTCTGAAAAATAGGAGGAGCATGAAGCGGTGTTGAAAAACATGAAGAACCTGAAAAGTTGTGAGAAATATGAAGAGCTTCAACAGGTGTCAAAAATATGAGGAGCATGAAACGGTCTGAAAAAGAGGAGGAGCAAGAAGCGGTGTTGAAAAACATGAAGAGCCTGAAAAGGTGTGAAAAATATGAAGAGCTTCTAAAGGTGTCAAAAATATGAGGAGCATGAAAGGGTCTGAAAAAGAGGAGGAGCATGAAGCGGTGTTGAAAAACATGAAGAGCCTGAAAAGGTGTGAAAAATATGAAGAGCTTCAAAAGTTGTCAAAATATGAGGAGCATGAAACGGTCTGAAAAAGAGGAGGAGCAAGAAGCGGTGTTGAAAAACATGAAGAGCCTGAAAAGGTGTGAAAAATATGAAGAGCTTCTAAAGGTGTCAAAAATAGGAGGAGCATGAAACGGTCTGAAAAATAGGAGGAGCATGAGTCGGTGATGAAAACATTAAGAGCATGAAAACGTGTGAAATATATGAAGAGCTTCAAAAGGTGTGATAAATATCATGAGCTTCAAAGGCTGTCAAAAAAGAGATGAGCATGAAACGGTCTGAAAAACAGGAGGAGCAAGAAGCGGTGTTGAAAAACATGAAGAGCCTGAAAAGGAGTGAATCATATGAAGAGCTTCAAGAGGTGTGAAAAATATGAGGAGCGTGAAACGGTCTGAAAAAGAAGAGGAGCATGAAGCGGTGTTCAAAAATATGAAGAGCTTCAAAAGGTGTGAAAAATATGAGGAGCATGAAACGGTCTGAAAAATAGGAGAAGCATATAGTGGTGTTGAAAAACATGAGGAGCCTGAAAAGGTGTGAAAAATATGAAAAGCTTAAAAATGTGTGAAATACATGAGGAGCATGAAACGATCTGAAAAATAGGAAGAGCATGAAGCAGTGTTCAAAAACTTGAAGAGCCTGAAATGGTGTGAAAAATATGAAGAGCTTCAAAAGGTGTCAAAAATATGAGGGGCATGAGATGGTCTGATTAACAGGAGGAGCATGATGCGATGTTGAAAAAAATGAAGAGCGTCAAAAGGTGTGAAAAATATGAAGAGCTTCAAAAGTGGGAAATACAGGGGACCATGAAACGGACTGAAAAATAGGAGGAGCATGAAGCGGTGTTCAAAAACATGAGGAGGCTGAAAAGGTGTGAAAAATATGAAGAGCTTCAAAATGTGTCAAAAATGTGAGGAGCATGAAACGGTGTTCAAAAACATGAAGAGACTGAAAAGGGCTGAAAAATATGAAGAGCCTCAAAACGTGTCAAAAATATGAAGAGCTTGAGAAGGTGTGAAAAATAGGAGGAGCATGAAACCGTGTGAAAAATTAGAGAGGCATGAAACGGTGTTCAAAAACAGGAAGAGCTTGAAAAGGTGTGAAAAATATGAAGAGCTTCAAAAGGTGTGAAATACATGAGGAGTATGAAACGGTCTGAAAAATAGGAGGAGCATGAAGCTGTGTTCAAAAACTTGAGGAGCCTGAAAACGTGTGAAAAATATGAAGAGCTTCAAAAGGTGGGAAAAATATGAGGAGCATGACACGGTCTGAAAAATAGGAGGAGCATGAACCGGTGTTGAAAAACATGAAGAGCCTGAAAAGTTGTGAAAAATATGAAGAGCTTCAAAAGGTTTCAAAAATATGAGGAGCATGTAACGGTCTGAAAAATAGGAGGAGCATGAAACGGTGTTCAAAAACTTGAAAAGCCTGAAAAGGTGTCAAAAATATGAAGAGCTTCAAATGGTGTCAAAAATATGAGGGGCATGAAACTGTCTGAAAAATAGGAGTAACATGAAGCAGTTTTCAAAAACATGTAGAGCCTGAAAAGGTGTGAAAAAAATGAAGAGCTTCAAAAGGTGTCAAAAATATGAGGAGCATGAAACGGTCTGAACAATAGGAGGAGCATGAAATGGTGTTGAAATACATGAAGTGCCTGAAATGGTGTGAAAAACATGAAGAGCTTTAAAACGTGTCAAAAATATGAGGAGCATGAAACGGTCTGAAAAATAGGAGGAGCATGAGGCGGTGTTGAAAAACATGTAGAGCCTGAAAACGTGTGAAAAATATGAAGATCCTCAAAAGGTGTGAAAAATATGAACAGCTTCAAAAGGTGTAAAAAATGAGATGAGCATTAAGCGATCTGAAAAATAGGAGGAGCATGAAGTGGTGTTAAAAAATATGAAGAGCCTGAAAAGGTGTGAAAAATATGAAGAGCTTCAAAAGGTGTCAAAAATATGAGGAGCATGAAACGGTCTGAAAATTAGGAGGATCATGAAACGGTGTTCAAAAACATGAAGAGCCTGAAAAGGTGTGAAAAATATGCAGAGCTTCAAAAGGTGTGAAATATATCAGGAGCATGAAACGGACTGAAAAATAGGAGGAGCATGAAGCCGTGTTCAAAAACATGAGAGCCTGAAAAGGTGTGAAAAATATGAAGAACTTCAAAAGGTGTGTAATACATGAAGAGCATGAAAAGGTCTGAAAAATAGGAGGAGCATGAAACGGTGTTCAAAAACTTGAAGAGCCTGAAAAGGTGTGAAAAATATGAAGAGCTTCAAAAGGTGTCAAAAATATGAGGAGCCTGTAACGGTCTGAAATATAGGAGGAGCATGAAACGGTGTTCAAAAACTTGAAGAGCCTGAAAAGGTGTGAAAAATATGAAGAGCTTCAAAACGTGTCAAAAATAACAGGGGCATGAAAGGTTCTGAAAAATAGGAGGAATATGAAGCAGTGTTCAAAAACATGTAGAGCCTGAAAAGATGTGAAAAATATAAAGAGCTTCAAAAGGTGTCAAAAATATGCGGAGCATGAAACAGTCTGAAAAATAGTAGGAGCATGAAGCGGTGTTGAAAAACATGAAGAGCCTGAAAAGATGTGAAAAATATAAAGAGCTTCAAAAGGTGTCAAAAATATGTGGAGCATGAAACGGTCTAAAAAATAGGAGGAGCATGAAGCGGTGTTCAGAAACATGAAGAGCCTGAAAAGGTGTGAAAAATATGAAGAGCTACAAAAGGTGTGAAAAATATGAGGTGCATGAAACGGTCTGAAAAATAGGAGGAGCATGAAGCTGTGTTGAATAACATGAAGAGCCTGAAAAGGTGTGAAAAATATGAAGAGCTTCAAAAGTTGTGAAAAATATGAGGTGGATGAAACGGTCTGAACAATAGGAGGAACATGAAACTATCTGAAAAATAGAGGAGCAAAAAGCGGTGTTAAACAACATGAAGAGCCTGAAAAGGTGTGAAATATCTGAAGAGCTTCAAAAGGTGTCAAATATATGAGGAGCATAAAACAGTCTGAAAAATAGGAGGAGCATGAAACGGTGTTCAAAAACATGAAGAGCCTGAAAAGGTGTGAAAAATATGAAGAGCTTCAAGGGTGTTAAAATTAGGAGGAGCATAAAACGGTCTGAAAAATAGGAGGAGCATGAAGCGGTGTTCAAAAACATGAAGAGCCTGAAAAGGTGTGAAAAATATGAAGAGCTTCAAGGGTGTTAAAATTAGGAGGAGCATAAAACGGTCTGAAAAATAGGAGGAGCATGAAGCGGTGTTGAAAAACATGAAGAGCCTGAAAAGGTGTGAAAAATATGAAGAGCTTCAAAAGGTTTCAAAAATATGAGGTGCATGAAACATTCTGAAAAATAGCAGGGGCATGATGCAGACGTCAAAAATATGAAGATCCTGAAAAGGTGTGAAAAATATGAAGAGCTTCAAAAGGTGTCAAAAATATGAGAAGCATGAAACGACTGAAAAATAGGAGGAGCATGAAGCGGTGTTGAAAAACATGAGGAGCCTTAAAAGTTGTGAAATATGTGAAGAGCTTCAAAGGTGTCAAACATATGAGGGGAATGAAACGGTCTGAAAAATAGGAGGAGCATGAAGCCGTGTAAAAAAACATGAAGATCCTGAAAAGGTTTGAAATATATGAAGAGCTTCAAGAGGTCTCAAAAATATGAGGAGCATGAAACGGTCATAAAAATAGGAGCAGCATGAAGCGGTGGTCAAAAATATGAAGAGCCTGAAAAGGTTTGAAAAATATGAAGAGCTTCAAAAGGGGTCAAAAATATGAGGAGAAAGAAAGATTCTGAAAAATACGATGAGAATTAAGCGGTGTTGAAACACATGAAGAGCCTGAAAAAGTGTGAAAAATATGAAGAGCTTAAAAAGGTGTCAAAAATATGAGGAGCATGAAACGGTCTGAAAAACAGGAGGAGCATGAAGCGGTCCTCAAATACATGAAGAGACTGAAAAGGTGTGAAAAATATGCAGAGCTTAAAAAGGAGAGAAAATTATGACGAGCATAAAACTGTCTGAAAAATACGAGGAGCATGAACCGGTGGTGAAAAACATGAAGAGCCTGAACAGGTGTGAAAAATATGAAGAGCTCAAAAGGTGCCAAAAATATGAGGAGCATGAAACGGTCTGAAAAATAGCAGGAGCATGAAGTGGTGTTGAAAAATATGAAGAGCCTGAAAAGGTGTGAAATATATGAAGAGATTCAAAATGTGTCCAAAATATGAGGAGTATGAAAGGGTCTGAAAAATAGGAGCAGCATGAAACGCTGTTCAAAATCATGAAGAGCCTGAAAAGGTGGGAAAAATATGAAGAGCTTCAAACGGTGTGAAATACATGAGGAGGTTGAAACGGTCTGAAAATAGTAGGAGCATGAAGTGTTGTTCAAAAACATGAAGAGCGTGAAAAGATGTGTAAAATATGAAGAGCTTCAAAAGGTGGGAAAAATAGGAGGACCATGAAGCGTTGTTGAAAAACATGAAGAGACTGAAAATGTGTGAAAAAATATGAAGAGCTTCAAAACCTGTGAAAAATAGGAGGAGCATGAAACGGTGCTCAAAAACATGAAGAGCCTGAAAAGGTGTGAAAAATATGAAGACCTTCAAAAGGTATGAAAAATATGAGGAACATGAAACGATCTTAAAAATAGGAGGAGCATGAAGTGGTGTTGTAAAACATGAACAGCCTGAAAAGGTGTGAAAAATATGAAGAGCTTCTAAAGGCGTCAAAAATATGAGGAGCATGAAACGGTCTGAAAAATAGGAGGAGCATGAAGCGGTGTTGAAAAACATGAAGAGTCTGAAAACGTGTGAAAGTATGAAGAGCTTCAAAATTATGAAAAATATGAAGAGCTTCAAAAGGTGTCCAAAATGAGATGAGCATGAAACGGTCTGAAAAATACGAGGAGCATGAAGCGGTGTTGAAAATCATGAAGAGCCTGAAAAGGCGTGAAAAATATGAAGAGCTTCAAAAGATGTGAAAAATATGAAGAGCTTCAAAAGGTGTCAAAATCAGATGAGCATGAAACGGTCTGAAAAATAGAAGCAGCATGAAACGGTGTTGAAAAACATGAAGAGCCTGAAAAAGTGTGAAAAATATGAAGAGCTTCAAAAGGTGTGAAATATATGAAGAGCTTCAAAAGGTGTCAAAAATTAGATGAGCATGAAACGGTCTGAAATATAGGAGGGCATGAAGCGGTGTTGAAAAACATGAAGAGCCTGAAAAGGTGTGAAAAATATGAAGAGCTTCAAAAGTTGTCAAAATATGAGGAGCATGAAAAGGTCTGAAAAAGAGGAGGAGTATGAAGCGGTGTTGAAAAACATTAAGAGCCTGAAAAGGTGTGTAAAATATTTAGAGGTTCTAATGGTGTCAAAAATATGAGGAGCATGAAACGGTCTTAAAAATACGAGGAGAATGAAGTGGAGTTGAAAAACATGAAGAGCGTGAAAATGTGTGAAAAATATGAAAAGCCTCAAATCCTGTCAAAAATATGAGGAGCATGAAACGGTCTGAAAAATAGGAGGAGTATGAAGCGGTGTTGAAAAACATGAAGAGAGTGAAAAGGTGTGTAAAATATTAACAGGTTCTAAAGGTGTCAAAAATATGAGGAGGATGAAACGGTCTGAAAAAGAGGAGGAGCATGAAGCGGTGTTGAAAATCATGAAGAGCCTGAAAACGTGTGAAAAATATGAAGAGCTTCAAAAGGTGTCAAAATGAGATGAGCATGAAACGGTCTAAAAAATAGGAGGAGCATGAAATGGTGTTGAAAAAAATGAAAACCCTGAAAATGTGTGAAATATATGAAGAGCTTCAAAAGGTTTCAAAAATATGAGGAGAATGAAACGGTCTGCAAAATAGGAGGAGCATGAAATGGTGTTCAAAAACATGAAGAGCATGAAAAGGTGTGAACAATATGAAGAGCTTCAAAAGTTGTGAAATACATGAGGAGGATTAAATGGACTGAAAAATAGGAGGAGCATAAAGCGGTGTTCAAAAACATGAAGAGCCAGAAGAGGTGTGAAAAATATGAAGAGCTTCAAAGATGTGAAAAATATGAAGAGCTTCAAAAGGTGTCAAAATGAGATGAGCATGAAACGGTCTGAAAAATAGAAGCAGCATGAAACGGTGTTGAAAAACATGAAGAGCCTGAAAAAGTGTGAAAAATATTAAGAGCTTCAAAAGGTGTGAAAAATATGAAGAGCTTCAAAAGGTGTCAAAAATTAGATGAGCATGAAACGGTCTGAAATATAGGAGGGCATGAAGCAGTGTTGAAAAACATGAAGAGCCTGAAAAGGTGTGAAAAATATGAAGAGCTTCAAAACGTGTCAAAAATAATGGGAGCACGAAACGGTCTGAAAAATAGGAGGAGCATGAAACGGGTTCAAAAACATGAAGAGCCTGAAAAGGTGTGAAAAATATGAAGAGCTTCAAAAGTTGTCAAAAATATGAGGAGCATGAAACGGTCTGAAAAATAGGAGGAGCAAGAAGCAGGGTTCAAAAACATGTAGAGCCTGAAAACGTGTGAAAAATACGAAGAGCTTCAAAAGATGTGAAAAATATGAAGAGCTTTAAAAGGTGTCAAAAATGAGATGAGCCTGAAACGGTCTGAAAAATAGTAGGAGAATGAAGCGGTGTTGAAAAACATGAAGAACCTGAAAAGGTGTGAGAAATATGAAGAGCTTCAAAAGGTGTCAAATATATGAGGAGCATGAAACCGTCTGAAATATAGGAGGAGTATGAAGCGGTGTTGAAAAACATGAAGAGCCTGAAAAGGTGTGTAAAATATTAAGAGGTTCTAAAGGTGTCAAAAATATGAGGAGCATGAAACGGTCTGAAAAATACGAGGAGAATGAAGTGGAGTTGAAAAACATGAAGAGCATGAAAATGTGTGAAATATATGAAAAACCTCAAATCCTGTCAAAAATATGAGGAGCATGAAACGGTCTGAAAAAGAGGAGGAGTATGAAGCGGTGTTGAAAAACATGAAGAGCCTGAAAAGGTGTGTAAAATATTAAGAGGTTCTAAAGGTGTCAAAAATATGAGGAGCATGAAACGGTCTGAAAAATACGAGGAGCATGAAGCAGTGTTGAAAATCATGAAGAGCGTGAAAAGGCGTGAAAAATATGAAGAGCTACAAAAGGTGTCAAAATGAGATGACAATGAAACGGTCTGCAAAATAGGAGGAACATGAAATGGTGTTCAAAAACATGAAGAGCATGAAAAGGTGTGAACAATATGAAGAGCTTCAAAAGTTGTGAAATACATGAGGAGGATTAAATGGTCTGAAAAATAGGAGGAGCATGAAGCGGTGTTCAAAAACATGAAGAGCCAGAAGAGGTGTGAAAAATATGAAGAGCTTCAAAAGGTGTGAAAAATATGAGGAGCATAAAACGGTCTGAAAAATAGGAGGAGCAAGAGGTGGTGTTCAAAAACATGAAGAGCCTGAAAAGGTGTGAAATATATGAACAGCTTCAAAAACGTGTCAAAAATATTAGGAGCATGAAACGGTCTGAAAAATAGGAGGAGAATGAAACGATGTTGAAAAACATGAAGAGCCTGAAAAGGTGTGAGAAATATGAAGAGCTTCCAAAGGTGTCAAAAATATGAGGAGCATGAAACGGTGTGAAAAATAGGAGTAGCAAGAAGGGGTGTTGAAAAACATGAAGAGCCTGAAAATGTGTGAAAAATATAAAGAGCTTCAAAAGATGTGAAAAATATGAAGAGCTTCAAAAGGTGTCAAAAATGAGATGAGCATGAAACGCTCTGAAAAATAGGAGGAGCATGAAGCGGTGTTGAAAAACATGAAGAACCTGAAAAGTTGTGAGAAATATGAAGAGCTTCAACAGGTGTCAAAAATATGAGGAGCATGAAACGGTCTGAAAAAGAGGAGGAGCAAGAAGCGGTGTTGAAAAACATGAAGAGCCTGAAAAGGTGTGAAAAATATGAAGAGCTTCTAAAGGTGTCAAAAATATGAGGAGCATGAAAGGGTCTGAAAAAGAGGAGGAGCATGAAGCGGTGTTGAAAAACATGAAGAGCCTGAAAAGGTGTGAAAAATATGAAGAGCTTCAAAAGTTGTCAAAATATGAGGAGCATGAAACGGTCTGAAAAAGAGGAGGAGCAAGAAGCGGTGTTGAAAAACATGAAGAGCCTGAAAAGGTGTGAAAAATATGAAGAGCTTCTAAAGGTGTCAAAAATAGGAGGAGCATGAAACGGTCTGAAAAATAGGAGGAGCATGAGTCGGTGATGAAAACATTAAGAGCATGAAAACGTGTGAAATATATGAAGAGCTTCAAAAGGTGTGATAAATATCATGAGCTTCAAAGGCTGTCAAAAAAGAGATGAGCATGAAACGGTCTGAAAAACAGGAGGAGCAAGAAGCGGTGTTGAAAAACATGAAGAGCCTGAAAAGGAGTGAAACATATGAAGAGCTTCAAGAGGTGTGAAAAATATGAGGAGCGTGAAACGGTCTGAAAAAGAAGAGGAGCATGAAGCGGTGTTCAAAAATATGAAGAGCTTCAAAAGGTGTGAAAAATATGAGGAGCATGAAACGGTCTGAAAAATAGGAGAAGCATATAGTGGTGTTGAAAAACATGAGGAGCCTGAAAAGGTGTGAAAAATATGAAAAGCTTAAAAATGTGTGAAATACATGAGGAGCATGAAACGATCTGAAAAATAGGAAGAGCATGAAGCAGTGTTCAAAAACTTGAAGAGCCTGAAATGGTGTGAAAAATATGAAGAGCTTCAAAAGGTGTCAAAAATATGAGGGGCATGAAATGGTCTGATTAACAGGAGGAGCATGATGCGATGTTGAAAAAAATGAAGAGCGTCAAAAGGTGTGAAAAATATGAAGAGCTTCAAAAGTGGGAAATACAGGGGACCATGAAACGGACTGAAAAATAGGAGGAGCATGAAGCGGTGTTCAAAAACATGAGGAGGCTGAAAAGGTGTGAAAAATATGAAGAGCTTCAAAATGTGTCAAAAATGTGAGGAGCATGAAACGGTGTTCAAAAACATGAAGAGACTGAAAAGGGCTGAAAAATATGAAGAGCCTCAAAACGTGTCAAAAATATGAAGAGCTTGAGAAGGTGTGAAAAATAGGAGGAGCATGAAACCGTGTGAAAAATTAGAGAGGCATGAAACGGTGTTCAAAAACAGGAAGAGCTTGAAAAGGTGTGAAAAATATGAAGAGCTTCAAAAGGTGTGAAATACATGAGGAGTATGAAACGGTCTGAAAAATAGGAGGAGCATGAAGCTGTGTTCAAAAACTTGAGGAGCCTGAAAACGTGTGAAAAATATGAAGAGCTTCAAAAGGTGGGAAAAATATGAGGAGCATGACACGGTCTGAAAAATAGGAGGAGCATGAACCGGTGTTGAAAAACATGAAGAGCCTGAAAAGTTGTGAAAAATATGAAGAGCTTCAAAAGGTTTCAAAAATATGAGGAGCATGTAACGGTCTGAAAAATAGGAGGAGCATGAAACGGTGTTCAAAAACTTGAAAAGCCTGAAAAGGTGTCAAAAATATGAAGAGCTTCAAATGGTGTCAAAAATATGAGGGGCATGAAACTGTCTGAAAAATAGGAGTAACATGAAGCAGTTTTCAAAAACATGTAGAGCCTGAAAAGGTGTGAAAAAAATGAAGAGCTTCAAAAGGTGTCAACAATATGAGGAGCATGAAACGGTCTGAACAATAGGAGGAGCATGAAATGGTGTTGAAATACATGAAGTGCCTGAAATGGTGTGAAAAACATGAAGAGCTTTAAAACGTGTCAAAAATATGAGGAGCATGAAACGGTCTGAAAAATAGGAGGAGCATGAGGCGGTGTTGAAAAACATGTAGAGCTTGAAAACGTGTGAAAAATATGAAGATCCTCAAAAGGTGTGAAAAATATGAACAGCTTCAAAAGGTGTAAAAAATGAGATGAGCATTAAGCGATCTGAAAAATAGGAGGAGCATGAAGTGGTGTTAAAAAATATGAAGAGCCTGAAAAGGTGTGAAAAATATGAAGAGCTTCAAAAGGTGTCAAAAATATGAGGAGCCTGTAACGGTCTGAAATATAGGAGGAGCATGAAACGGTGTTCAAAAACTTGAAGAGCCTGAAAAGGTGTGAAAAATATGAAGAGCTTCAAAACGTGTCAAAAATAACAGGGGCATGAAAGGTTTTGAAAAATAGGAGGAATATGAAGCAGTGTTCAAAAACATGTAGAGCCTGAAAAGATGTGAAAAATATAAAGAGCTTCAAAAGGTGTCAAAAATATGCGGAGCATGAAACAGTCTGAAAAATAGTAGGAGCATGAAGCGGTGTTGAAAAACATGAAGAGCCTGAAAAGATGTGATAAATATAAAGAGCTTCAAAAGGTGTCAAAAATATGTGGAGCATGAAACGGTCTAAAAAATAGGAGGAGCATGAAGCGGTGTTCAGAAACATGAAGAGCCTGAAAAGGTGTGAAAAATATGAAGAGCTACAAAAGGTGTGAAAAATATGAGGTGCATGAAACGGTCTGAAAAATAGGAGGAGCATGAAGCTGTGTTGAATAACATGAAGAGCCTGAAAAGGTGTGAAAAATATGAAGAGCTTCAAAAGTTGTGAAAAATATGAGGTGGATGAAACGGTCTGAACAATAGGAGGAACATGAAACTATCTGAAAAATAGAGGAGCAAAAAGCGGTGTTAAACAACATGAAGAGCCTGAAAAGGTGTGAAATATCTGAAGAGCTTCAAAAGGTGTCAAATATATGAGGAGCATAAAACAGTCTGAAAAATAGGAGGAGCATGAAACGGTGTTCAAAAACATGAAGAGCCTGAAAAGGTGTGAAAAATATGAAGAGCTTCAAGGGTGTTAAAATTAGGAGGAGCATAAAACGGTCTGAAAAATAGGAGGAGCATGAAGCGGTGTTCAAAAACATGAAGAGCCTGAAAAGGTGTGAAAAATATGAAGAGCTTCAAGGGTGTTAAAATTAGGAGGAGCATAAAACGGTCTGAAAAATAGGAGGAGCATGAAGCGGTGTTGAAAAACATGAAGAGCCTGAAAAGGTGTGAAAAATATGAAGAGCTTCAAAAGGTTTCAAAAATATGAGGTGCATGAAACATTCTGAAAAATAGCAGGGGCATGATGCAGACGTCAAAAATATGAAGATCCTGAAAAGGTGTGAAAAATATGAAGAGCTTCAAAAGGTGTCAAAAATATGAGAAGCATGAAACGACTGAAAAATAGGAGGAGCATGAAGCGGTGTTGAAAAACATGAGGAGCCTTAAAAGTTGTGAAATATGTGAAGAGCTTCAAAGGTGTCAAACATATGAGGGGAATGAAACGGTCTGAAAAATAGGAGGAGCATGAAGCCGTGTAAAAAAACATGAAGATCCTGAAAAGGTTTGAAATATATGAAGAGCTTCAAGAGGTCTCAAAAATATGAGGAGCATGAAACGGTCATAAAAATAGGAGCAGCATGAAGCGGTGGTCAAAAATATGAAGAGCCTGAAAAGGTTTGAAAAATATGAAGAGCTTCAAAAGGGGTCAAAAATATGAGGAGAAAGAAAGATTCTGAAAAATACGATGAGAATTAAGCGGTGTTGAAACACATGAAGAGCCTGAAAAAGTGTGAAAAATATGAAGAGCTTAAAAAGGTGTCAAAAATATGAGGAGCATGAAACGGTCTGAAAAACAGGAGGAGCATGAAGCGGTCCTCAAATACATGAAGAGACTGAAAAGGTGTGAAAAATATGCAGAGCTTAAAAAGGAGAGAAAATTATGACGAGCATAAAACTGTCTGAAAAATACGAGGAGCATGAACCGGTGGTGAAAAACATGAAGAGCCTGAACAGGTGTGAAAAATATGAAGAGCTTAAAAAGGTGTCAAAAATATGAGGAGCATGAAACGGTCTCAAAAATAGGAGGAGAATGAAGTGGTGTTTAAAAACATGAAGAGCTTGAAAAGGTGTGAAAAATATGAAGAGCTTCAAAACGTGTCAAAAATATGAGTAGCATAAAACGGTCTGAAAAATAGGAGGAGCATGAAGCGGTGGTCAAAAACACGAAGAGCCTGAAAAGGTGTGAAAAATATGAAAAGCTTCAAAATGTGTAAAAAATTTGAGGAGCATGAAACGGTCTGAAAAATAGGAGGAGCATGAAGCGTTGTTCAAAAACATGAAGAGCTTGAAAAGGTGTGAAAAATATTGAGAGCTTCAAAAGGTGTCAAAAATATGAGGAGCATGAAACGGTCTGAAAAATAGAAGCAGCATGAAACGGTGTTGAAAAACATGAAGAGCGTGAAAAAGTGTGAAAAATATGAAGAGCTTCAAAAGGTGTGAAAAATATGAAGAGCTTCAAAAGGTGTCAAAAATTAGATGAGCATGAAACGGTCTGAAATATAGGAGGGCATGAAGCGGTGTTGAAAAACATGAAGAGCCTGAAAAGGTGTGAAAAATATGAAGAGCTTCAAAACGTGTCAAAAATATGAGGAGCACGAAACGGTCTGAAAAATAGGAGGAGCCTGAAACGGTGTTCAAAAACATGAAGAGCCTGAAAAGGTTTGAAAAATATGAAGAGCTTCAAAATTTGTCAAATATATGAGGAGCATGAAACGGTCTGAACAATAGGAGGAACATGAAACTATCTGAAAAATAGAGGAGCAAAAAGCGGTGTTAAACAACATGAAGAGCCTGAAAAGGTGTGAAATATCTGAAGAGCTTCAAAAGCTGTAAAAAATATGACGAGCATGAAACGGTCTGAAAATTAGGAGGATCATGAAACGGTGTTCAAAAACATGAAGAGCCTGAAAAGGTGTGAAAAATATGCAGAGCTTCAAAAGGTGTGAAATATATGAGGAGCATGAAACGGACTGAAAAATAGGAGGAGCATGAAGCCGTGTTCAAAAACATGAGAGCCTGAAAAGGTGTGAAAAATATGAAGAACTTCAAAACGTGTGAAATACATGAAGAGCATGAAACGGTCTGAAAAATAGGAGGAGCATGAAACGGTGTTCAAAAACTTGAAGAGGCTGAAAAGGTGTGAAAAATATGAAGAGCTTCAAAAGGTGTCAAAAATATGAGGAGCCTGTAAGGGTCTGAAATATAGGAGGAGCATGAAACCGTGTTCAAAAACTTGAAGAGCCTGAAAAGGTATGAAAAATATGAAGAGCTTCAAAACGTGTCAAAAATAACAGGGGTATGAAAGGTTCTGAAAAATAGGAGGAATATGAAGCAGTGTTCAAAAACATGTAGAGCCTGAAAATGTGTGAAAAATATGAAGAGCTTCAAAAGGTGTGAAAAATATGAAGAGCTTCAAAAGGTATCAAAAATGAGATGAGCATGAAACGGTCTGAAAAATAGGAGGAGCATGAAGTGGTGTTCAAAAAAATGAAGAGCCTGAAAAGGTGTGAAATATATGAAGAACTTCAAAAGATGTGAAAAATATGAAGAGCTTCAAAAGGTGTCAAAAATATGAGGAGCATGAAACGGTCTGAAAAATCGGAGGAGCATGAAGCGGTGTTGAAAAAGATGAAGAGCCTGAAAACGTGTGAGAAATATGAAGTACTTCAAAAGGTGTCAAAAATATGAAGAGCTTCAAAAGGTGTCAAAAATATGAGGAGCATGAAGTAGTCTGAAAAATAGGAGGAGCATGAAGCGGTCTGAAAAATAGGAGGAGCATGAAGCGGTCTGAAAAATAGGAGGAGCATGAAGCGGTGTTCAAACATGAAGAGCCTGAAAACGTGTGAGAAATATGAAGAACTTCAAAAGGTGTGAAAAATATGAAGAGCTTCAAAAGGTGTGAAAAATATGAGGAGCTTCAAAAGGTGTCAAAAATATGAGGAGCATGAAACGGTCTGAAAAAAGGGGAAGCATGAAACGGTGTAGAAAAACATGAAGAGCCTGAAAAGGTGTGAAAAATATGAAGAGCTTCAAAAGGTGTCAAAAATATGAGAAGCATGAAACGACTGAAAAATAGGAGGAGCATGAAGCGGTGTTGAAAAACATGAGGAGCCTTAAAAGTTGTGAAATATGTGAAGAGCTTCAAAGGTGTGAAACATATGAGGGGAATGAAACGGTCTGAAAAATAGGAGGAGCATGAAGCCGTGTAAAAAAACATGAAGATCCTGAAAAGGTTTGAAATATATGAAGAGCTTCAAAAGGTCTCAAAAATATGAGGAGCAAGAAACGGTCATAAAAATAGGAGCAGCATGAAGCGGTGGTCAAAAATATGAAGAGCCTGAAAAGGTTTGAAAAATATGAAGAGCTTCAAAAGGGGTCAAAAATATGAGGAGAAAGAAAGATTCTGAAAAATACGATGAGAATTAAGCGGTGTTGAAACACATGAAGAGCCTGAAAAAGTGTGAAAAATATGAAGAGCTTAAAAAGGTGTCAAAAATATGAGCAGCATGAAACGGTCTGAAAAACAGGAGGAGCATGAAGCGGTCCTCAGATACATGAAGAGACTGAAAAGGTGTGAAAAATATGCAGAGCTTAAAAAGGAGAGAAAATTATGACGAGCATAAAACTGTCTGAAAAATACGAGGAGCATGAACCGGTGGTGAAAAACATGAAGAGCCTGAACAGGTGTGAAAAATATGAAGAGCTTAAAAAGGTGCCAAAAATATGAGGAGCATGAAACGGTCTCAAAAATAGGAGGAGAATGAAGCGGTGTTTAAAAACATGAAGAGCTTGAAAAGGTGTGAAAAATATGAAGAGCTTCAAAACGTGTCAAAAATATGAGTAGCATAAAACGGTCTGAAAAATAGGAGGAGCATGAAGCGGTGGTCAAAAACACGAAAAGCATGAAAAGGTGTGAAAAATATGAAAAGCTTCAAAAGGTGTCAAAATATTAGGAGCATGGAAACAGCCTGAAAAATAGGATGAGCATGAAACGGTTTTGAAAAAGATGAAGAGCATGAAAATGTGTGAAAAATATGAAGAGCTTAAAACGTGTCAAAAATTTGAGGAGCATGAAACGGTCTGAAAAATAGGAGGAGCATGAAACGGTGTTCAAAAACATGAAGAGCCTGAAAAGGTGTGAAATATCTGAAGAGCTTCAAAAGGTGTCAAATATATGAGGAGCATAAAACAGTCTGAAAAATAGGAGGAGCATGAAGCTGTGTTCAAAACATGAAACCCTGAAAAGGTGTGAAAAATATGAAAAGCTTCAAAAGGTTTCAAAAATATGAGGAGCATGAATCGGTCTGACAAATAGGAGGAGCATGAAGCGGTGTTCAAAAACATGAAGAGCCTGAAAAGGTGTGAAAAATATGAAGAGCTTCAAGGGTGTTAAAATTAGGAGGAGCATAAAACGGTCTGAAAAATAGGAGGAGCATGAAGCGGTGTTAAAAAACATGAAGAGCCTGAAAAGGTGTGAAAAATATGAAGAGCTTCAAAAGGTTTCAAAAATATGAGGGGCATGAAACATTCTGAAAAATAGCAGGGGCATGAAGCAGACGTCAAAAATATGAAGATCCTGAAAAGGTGTGAAAAATATGAAGAGCTTCAAAAGGTGTCAAAAATATGAGAAGCATGAAACGAATGAAAAATAGGAGGAGCATGAAGCGGTGTTGAAAAACATGAGGAGCCTTAAAAGTTGTGAAATATGTGAAGAGCTTCAAAGGTGTCAAAAATATGAGGGGAATGAAAAGGTCTGAAAAATAGGAGGAGTATGAAGCCGTGTAAAAAAACATGAAGATCCTGAAAAGGTTTGAAATATATGAAGAGCTTCAAAAGGTCTCAAAAATATGAGGAGCATGAAACGGTCAGAAAAATAGGAGCAGCATGAAGCGGTGGTCAAAAATATGAAGAGCCTGAAAAGGTTTGAAAAATATGAAGAGCTTCAAAAGGTGTCAAAAATATGAGGAGCAAGAAAGATTATGAAAAATACGATGAGAATTAAGCGGTGTTGAAACACAAGAAGAGCCTGAAAAAGTGTGAAAAATATGAAGAGCTTAAAAAGGTGTCAAAAATATGAGGAGCATGAAACGGTCTGAAAAACAGGAGGAGCATGAAGCGGTCCTCAAATACATGAAGAGACTGAAAAGGTGTGAAAAATATGCAGAGCTTAAAAAGGAGACAAAATTATGAGGAGCATAAAACTGTCTGAAAAATACGAGGAGCATGAACCGGTGGTCAAAAACATGAAGAGCCTGAACAGGTGTGAAAAATATGAAGAGCTTCAAAAGGTGTCAAAAATATGAGGAGCATGAAACGGTCTCAAAAAAAGGAGGAGCATGAAGCGGTGGTCAAAAACATGAAGAGCCTGAAAAGGTGTGAAAAATATTGAGAGCTTCAAAAGGTGTCAAAAATATGAAGAGCATGAAACGGTCTGAAAAATAGAAGCAGCATGAAACGGTGTTGAAAAACATGAAGAGCGTGAAAAAGAGTGAAAAATATGAAGAGCTTCAAAAGGTGTGAAAAATATGAAGAGCTTCAAAAGGTGTCAAAAATTAGATGAGCATGAAACGGTCTAAAATATAGTAGGGCATGAAGCGGTGTTGAAAAACATGAAGAGCCTGAAAAGGTGTGAAAAATATGAAGAGCTTCAAAACGTGTCAAAAATATGAGGAGCACGAAATGGTCTGAAAAATAGGAGGAGCATGAAACGGTGTTCAAAAACATGAAGAGCCTGAAAAGGTGTGAAAAATATGAAGAGCTTAAAAAGGAGACAAAATTATGAGGAGCATAAAACTGTCTGAAAAATACGAGGAGCATGAACCGGTGGTCAAAAACATGAAGAGCCTGAACAGGTGTGAAAAATATGAAGAGCTTCAAAAGGTGTCAAAAATATGAGGAGCATGAAACGGTCTCAAAAAAAGGAGGAGCATGAAGCGGTGGTCAAAAACATGAAGAGCCTGAAAAGGTGTGAAAAATATTGAGAGCTTCAAAAGGTGTCAAAAATATGAAGAGCATGAAACGGTCTGAAAAATAGAAGCAGCATGAAACGGTGTTGAAAAACATGAAGAGCCTGAAAAAGTGTGAAAAATATGAAGAGCTTCAAAAGGTGTCAAAAATTAGATGAGCATGAAACGGTCTGAAATATAGGAGGGCATGAAGCGGTGTTGAAAAACATGAAGAGCCTGAAAAGGTGTGAAAAATATGAGGAGCTTCAAAACGTGTCAAAAATATGAGGAGCACGAAACGGTCTGAAAAATAGGAGGAGCATGAAGCGGTGTTGAAAAACATGAAGAGCCTGAAAAGGTGTGAAATATCTGAAGAGCTTCAAAAGGTGTCAAATATATGAGGAGCATAAAACAGTCTGAAAAATAGGAGGAGCATGAAGCGGTGTTCAAAACATGAAACCCTGAAAAGGTGTGAAAAATATGAAAAGCTTCAAAAGGTTTCAAAAATATGAGGAGCATGAATCGGTCTGACAAATAGGAGGAGCATGAAGCGGTTTTCAAAAACATGAAGAGCCTGAAAAGGTGTGAAAAATATGAAGAGCTTCAAGGGTGTTAAAATTAGGAGGAGCATAAAACGGTCTGAAAAATAGGAGGAGCATGAAGCGGTGTTGAAAAACATGAAGAGCCTGAAAAGGTGTGAAATATCTGAAGAGCTTCAAAAGGTGTCAAATATATGAGGAGCATAAAACAGTCTGAAAAATAGGAGGAGCATGAAGCGGTGTTCAAAACATGAAACCCTGAAAAGGTGTGAAAAATATGAAAAGCTTCAAAAGGTTTCAAAAATATGAGGAGCATGAATCGGTCTGACAAATAGGAGGAGCATGAAGCGGTGTTCAAAAACATGAAGAGCCTGAAAAGGTGTGAAAAATATGAAGAGCTTCAAGGCTGTTAAAATTAAAAGGAGCATAAAACGGTCTGAAAAATAGGAGGAGCATGAAGCGGTGTTGAAAAACATGAAGAGCCTGAAACGGTGTGAAAAATATGAAGAGCTTCACAAGGTGTGAAAAATATGATGAGCTTCAAAAGGTGTCAAAAATTAGATGAGCATGAAACGGTCTGAAATATAGGAGGGCATGAAGCGGTGTTGAAAAACATGAAGAGCCTGAAAAGGTGTGAAAAATATGAAGAGCTTCAAAAGGTGTCAAAAATATGAGGAGCACGAAACGGTCTTAAAAATAGGAGGAGCATGAAATGGTGTTCAAAAACATGAAGAGCCTGAAAAGGTGTGAAAAATATGAAGAGCTTCAAAAGTTGTCAAACATATGATGAGCATGAAACGGTCTGAAAAATAGGAGAAGCAAGAAGCAGGGTTGAAAAACATATAGAGCCTGAAAACGTGTGAAAAATACGAAGAGCTTCAAAAGATGTGAAAAATATGAAGAGCTTCAAAAGGTGTCAAATATATGAGGAGCATGAAACGGTCTGAAAAAGAGGAGGAGTATGAAGCGGTGTTGAAAAACATGAAGAACATGAAAAGGTGTGTAAAATATTAAGAGGTTCTAAAGGTGTAAAAAATATGAGGAGCATGAAACGGTCTTAAAAATACGAGGAGAATGAAGTGGAGTTGAAAAACATGAAGAGCGTGAAAATGTGTGAAATATATGAAAAGCCTCAAATCCTGTCAAAAATATGAGGAGCATGAAACGGTCTGAAAAAGAGGAGGAGTATGAAGCGGTGTTGAAAAACATGAAGAGCCTGAAAAGGTGTGTAAAATATTAAGAGGTTCTAAAGGTGTCAAAAATATGAGGAGCATGAAATGGTCTGAAAAAGACGAGGAGCATGAAGCAGTGTTGAAAATCATGAAGAGCGTGAAAAAGCGTGAAAAATATGAAGAGCTTCAAAAGGTGTAAAATGAGATGAGAATGAAACGGTCTGCAAAATAGGAGGAAAATGAAATGGTGTTCAAAAACATGAAGAGCATGAAAAGGTGTGAACAATATGGAGAGCTTCAAAAGTTGTGAAATACATGAGGAGGATTAAATGGTCTGAAAAATAGGAGGAGCATGAAGCGGTGTTCAAAAACATGAAGAGCCAGAAGAGGTGTGAAAAATATGAAGAGCTTCAAAAGGTGTGAAAAATGTGAGGAGCATAAAACGGTCTGAAAAATAGGAGGAGCAAGAGGCGGTGTTCAAAAACATGAAGAGCCTGAAAAGCTGTGAATTATCTGAACAGCTTCAAAACGTGTCAAAAATATGAGGAGCATGAAACGGTGTGAAAAATAGGAGGGGCAAGAAGGGGTGTTGAAAAACATGAAGAGCCTGAAAATTGTGAAAAATATAAAGAGCTTCAAAAGATGTGAAAAATATGAAGAGCTTCAAAAGGTGTCAAAAATGAGATGAGCATGAAACGCTCTGAAAAATAGGAGGAGCATGAAGCGGTGTTGAAAAACATGAAGAACCTGAAAAGTTGTGAGAAATATGAAGAGCTTCAACAGGTGTCAAAAATATGAGGAGCATGAAACGGTCTGAAAAAGAGGAGGAGCAAGAAGCGGTGTTGAAAAACATGAAGAGCCTGAAAAGGTGTGAAAAATATGAAGAGCTTCTAAAGGTGTCAAAAATATGAGGAGCATGAAAGGGTCTGAAAAAGAGGAGGAGCATGAAGCGGTGTTGAAAAACATGAAGAGCCTGAAAAGGTGTGAAAAATATGAAGAGCTTCAAAAGTTGTCAAAATATGAGGAGCATGAAACGGCCTGAAAAATAGGAGGAGCATGAAACGGTCTGAAAATTAGGAGGAGCATGAGTCGGTGATGAAAACATTAAGAGCATGAAAAGGTGTGAAATATATGAAGAGCTTCAAAAGGTGTGATAAGTATCATGAGCTTCAAAGGCTGTCAAAAAAGAGATGAGCATGAAACGGTCTGAAAAACAGGAGGAGCAAGAAGCGGTGTTGAAAAACATGAAGAGCCTGAAAAGGAGTGAAAAATATGAAGAGCTTCAAAAGGTGTGAAAAATATGAGGAGCGTGAAACGGTCTGAAAAATAGGAGAAGCATATAGTGGTGTTGAAAAACATGAGGAGCCTGAAAAGGTGTGAAAAATATGAAGAGCTTCAAAAGGTTTCAAAAATATGAGGAGCATGAATCGGTCTGACAAATAGGAGGAGCATGAAGCGGTGTTCAAAAACATGAAGAACCTGAAAAGGTGTGAAAAATATGAAGAGCTTCAAGGGTGTTAAAATTAGGAGGAGCATAAAACGGTCTGAAAAA
The DNA here is from genome assembly GCF_033118175.1 of Dama dama. Lineage (NCBI taxonomy): Eukaryota > Metazoa > Chordata > Mammalia > Artiodactyla > Cervidae > Dama > Dama dama. The sequence continues at coordinate 4,480,267 of NW_026870920.1, read as the reverse complement.
TAGGAGGAGCATGAAGCGGTGTTGAAAAACATGAAGAGCCTGAAAAGGTGTGAAAAATATTGAGAGCTTCAAAAGGTGTCAAAAATATGAGGAGCATGAAACGGTCTGAAAAATAGAAGCAGCATGAAACGGTGTTGAAAAACATGAAGAGCCTGAAAAAGTGTGAAAAGTATGAATAGCTTCAAAAGGTGTGAAAAATATGAAGAGCTTCAAAAGGTGTCAAAAATTAGATGAGCATGAAACGCTCTGAAATATAGTAGGGCATGAAGCAGTGTTGAAAAACATGAAGAGCCTGAAAAGGTGTGAAAAATATGAAGAGCTTCAAAACGTGTCAAAAATAATGGGAGCACGAAACGGTCTGAAAAATAGGAGGAGCATGAAACGGTGTTCAAAAACATGAAGAGCCTGAAAAGGTGTGAAAAATATGAAGAGCTTAAAAAGGAGACAAAATTATGAGGAGCATAAAACTGTCTGAAAAATACGAGGAGCATGAACCGGTGGTCAAAAACATGAAGAGCCTGAACAGGTGTGAAAAATATGAAGAGCTTCAAAAGGTGTCAAAAATATGAGGAGCATGAAACGGTCTCAAAAATAGGAGGAGAATGAAGCGGTGGTCAAAAACACGAAAAGCATGAAAAGGTGTGAAAAATATGAAAAGCTTCAAAATGTGTAAAAATTTGAGGAGCATGAAATGGTCTGAAAAATAGGAGGAGCATGAAGCGTTGTTCAAAAACATGAAGAGCCTGAAAAGGTGTGAAAAATATTGAGAGCTTCAAAAGGTGTCAAAAATATGAGGAGCATGAAACGGTCTGACAAATAGAAGCAGCATGAAACGGTGTTGAAAAACATGAAGAGCCTGAAAAAGTGTGAAAAATATGAAGAGCTTCAAAAGGTGTGAAAAATATGAAGAGCTTCAAAAGGTGTCAAAAATTAGATGAGCATGAAACGGTCTGAAATATAGGAGGGCATGAAGCGGTGTTGAAAAACATGAAGAGCCTGAAAAGGTGTGAAAAATATGAAGAGCTTCAAAACGTGTCAAAAATATGAGGAGCACGAAACGGTCTGAAAAATAGGAGGAGCATGAAACGGTGTTGAAAAACATGAAGAGCCTGAAAAGGTGTGAAAAATATGAAGAGCTTCAAAAGTTGTCAAAATATGAGGAGCATGAAACGGCCTGAAAAATAGGAGGAGCATGAAACGGTCTGAAAATTAGGAGGAGCATGAGTCGGTGATGAAAACATTAAGAGCATGAAAAGGTGGGAAATATATGAAGAGCTTCAAAAGGTGTGATAAGTATCATGAGCTTCAAAGGCTGTCAAAAAAGAGATGAGCATGAAACGGTCTGAAAAACAGGAGGAGCAAGAAGCGGTGTTGAAAAACATGAAGAGCCTGAAAAGGAGTGAAAAATATGAAGAGCTTCAAAAGGTGTGAAAAATATGAGGAGCATGAAACGGTCTGAAAAATAGGAGAAGCATATAGTGGTGTTGAAAAACATGAGGAGCCTGAAAAGGTGTGAAAAATATGAAGAGCTTCAAAAGGTTTCAAAAATATGAGGAGCATGAATCGGTCTGACAAATAGGAGGAGCATGAAGCGGTGTTCAAAAACATGAAGAACCTGAAAAGGTGTGAAAAATATGAAGAGCTTCAAGGGTGTTAAAATTAGGAGGAGCATAAAACGGTCTGAAAAATAGGAGGAGCATGAAGCGGTGTTGAAAAACATGAAGAGCCTGAAAAGGTGTGAAAAATATTGAGAGCTTCAAAAGGTGTCAAAAATATGAGGAGCATGAAACGGTCTGAAAAATAGAAGCAGCATGAAACGGTGTTGAAAAACATGAAAAGCCTGAAAAAGTGTGAAAAGTATGAATAGCTTCAAAAGGTGTGAAAAATATGAAGAGCTTCAAAAGGTGTCAAAAATTAGATGAGCATGAAACGCTCTGAAATATAGTAGGGCATGAAGCAGTGTTGAAAAACATGAAGAGCCTGAAAAGGTGTGAAAAATATGAAGAGCTTCAAAACGTGTCAAAAATATGAGGAGCACGAAACGGTCTTAAAAATAGGAGGAGCATGAAACGGTGTTCAAAAACATGAGGAGCCTGAAAAGGTGTGAAAAATATGAAGAGCTTAAAAAGGAGACAAAATTATGAGGAGCATAAAACTGTCTGAAAAATACGAGGAGCATGAACCGGTGGTCAAAAACATGAAGAGCCTGAACAGGTGTGAAAAATATGAAGAGCTTCAAAAGGTGTCAAAAATATGAGGAGCATGAAACGGTCTCAAAAATAGGAGGAGAATGAAGCGGTGGTCAAAAACACGAAAAGCATGAAAAGGTGTGAAAAATATGAAAAGCTTCAAAATGTGTAAAAAATTTGAGGAGCATGAAATGGTCTGAAAAATAGGAGGAGCATGAAGCGTTGTTCAAAAACATGAAGAGCCTGAAAAGGTGTGAAAAATATTGAGAGCTTCAAAAGGTGTCAAAAATATGAGGAGCATGAAACGGTCTGACAAATAGAAGCAGCATGAAACGGTGTTGAAAAACATGAAGAGCCTGAAAAAGTGTGAAAAATATGAAGAGCTTCAAAAGGTGTGAAAAATATGAAGAGCTTCAAAAGGTGTCAAAAATTAGATGAGCATGAAACGGTCTGAAATATAGGAGGGCATGAAGCGGAGTTGAAAAACATGAAGAGCCTGAAAAGGTGTGAAAAATATGAAGAGCTTCAAAACGTGTCAAAAATATGAGGAGCACGAAACGGTCTGAAAAATAGGAGGAGCATGAAACGGTGTTCAAAAACATGAAGAGCCTGAAAAGGTGTGAAAAATATGAAGAGCTTCAAAAGTTGGCAAACATATGAGGAGCATGAAATGGTCTGAAAAATAGGAGAAGCAAGAAGCTGGGTTGAAAAACATGTAGAGCCTGAAAACGTGTGAAAAATACGAAGAGCTTCAAAAGATGTGAAAAATATGAAGAGCTTTAAAAGGTGTCAAAAATGAGATGAGCATGAAACGGTCTGAAAAATAGTAGGAGAATGAAGCGGTGTTGAAAAACATGAAGAACCTGAAAAGGTGTGAGAAATATGAAGAGCTTCAAAAGGTGTCAAATATATGAGGAGCAAGAAACGGTCTGAAAAAGAGGACGAGTATGAAGCGGTGTTGAAAAACATGAAGAACCTGAAAAGGTGTGAGAAATATGAAGAGCTTCAAAGGTTGTCAAAATATGAGGAGCATGAAACGGCCTGAAAAATAGGAGGAGCATGAAACGGTCTTAAAAATACGAGGAGAATGAAGTGGAGTTGAAAAACATGAAGAGCGTGAAAATGTGTGAAATATATGAAAAGCCTCAAATCCTGTCAAAAATATGAGGAGCATGAAACGGTCTGAAAAAGAGGAGGAGTATGAAGCGGTGTTGAAAAACATGAAGAGTCTGAAAAGGTGTGTAAAATATTAAGAGGTTCTAAAGGTGTCAAAAATATGAGGAGCATGAAACGGTCTGAAAAATATGAGGAGCATGAAGCAGTGTTGAAAATCATGAAGAGCCTGAAAAGGTGTGAGAAATATGAAGAGCTTCAACAGGTGTCAAAAATATGAGGAGCATGAAACGGTCTGAAAAAGAGGAGGAGCAAGAAGCGGTGTTGAAAAACATGAAGAGCCTGAAAAGGTGTGAAAAATATGAAGAGCTTCAAAAGTTGTCAAAATATGAGGAGCATGAAACGGCCTGAAAAATAGGAGGAGCATGAAACGGTCTGAAAAATAGGAGGAGCATGAGTCGGTGATGAAAACATTAAGAGCATGAAAAGGTGTGAAATATATGAAGAGCTTCAAAAGGTGTGATAAGTATCATGAGCTTCAAAGGCTGTCAAAAAAGAGATGAGCATGAAACGGTCTGAAAAACAGGAGGAGCAAGAAGCGGTGTTGAAAAACATGAAGAGCCTGAAAAGGAGTGAAAAATATGAAGAGCTTCAAAAGGTGTGAAAAATATGAGGAGCGTGAAACGGTCTGAAAAAGAAGAGGAGCATGAAGCGGTGTTCAAAAATATGAAGAGCTTCAAAAGGTGTGAAAAATATGAGGAGCATGAAACGGTCTGAAAAATAGGAGAAGCATATAGTGGTGTTGAAAAAGATGAGGAGCCTGAAAAGGTGTGAAAAATATGAAGAGCTTAAAAATGTGTGAAATACATGAGGAGCATGAAACGATCTGAAAAATAGGAAGAGCATGAAGCAGTGTTCAAAAACTTGAAGAGCCTGAAAAGGTGTGAAAAATATGAAGAGCTTCAAAAGGTGTCAAAAATATGAGGGGCATGAAATGGTCTGAATAAGAGGAGGAGCATGAGGCGATGTTGAAAAAAATGAAGAGCGTCAAAAGGTGTGAAAAATATGAAGAGCTTCAAAAGTGGGAAATACATGAGGACCATGAAACGGACTGAAAAATAGGAGGAGCATGAAGCGGGGTTCAAAAACATGAGTAGGCTGAAATAGTGTGAAAAATATGAAGAGGTTCAAAATGTGTCAAAAATGTGAGGAGCAGGAAACGGTGTTCAAAAACATGAAGAGACTGAAAAGTTGTGAAAAATAAGAAGAGCTTCAAAAGGTGTGAAATACATGAGGAGCATGAAACGGCCTGAAAAATAGGAGGAGCAGGAAGCTGTGTTCAAAAACATGAGAGCCGGAAAAGGTGTGAAAAATATGAAGAGGTTCAAAAGTTGTGAAATACATGAGGAGAATGAAACGGTCTGAAAAATAGGAGGAGCATGAAACGGTGTTCAAAAACTTGAAGAGCCTGAAAAGGTGTGAAATATATGAAGAGCTTCAAAAGGTGTCAAAAATATGATGAGCATGAAAAGGTTTGAAAATTAAGAGGAGCATGAAACGGTGTTGAAATACATGAAGAACCTGAAATGGTGCGAAAAATATGAAGAACTTCAAAAGGTTGGAAAAATATGAAGAGCTTCAATAGGTGTCAAAAATGAGATTAGCATGAAACGGTCTGAAAAATAGGAGGAGCATGAAGTGGTGTTGATAAACACGAAGAGCATGAAAAGGTGTGAAAAATATGAAGAGCTTCAAAATGTGTGAAATACATGAGGAGCATGAAACGGTCTGAAAAATACGAGGAGCATGAATCGGTGTTCAAAAACATGAAGAGCCTGAAAAGGTGTGAAAAACATGAAGAGCTTCAAAAGGTCAGAAATACATGAGGAGCATGAAACGGTCTCAAAAATAGGAGGAGCATTAAGTGGTGTTGAAAAAGATGAAGAGCCTGAAAACGTGTGAAAAATATGAAGAGCTTCAAAAGGTGTGAAAATTATGAGGAGCAGGAAACGGATTGAAAGATAGGAGGATCATGAAGTGGTGTGGAAAAACATGAAGAGCCTGAAAAGGTGTGAAAAATATGAAGAGCTTCAAAAGGTGTCAAAAATATGAGGAGCATAAAACGGTCTGAAAAATAGGAGGAGCATGAAGCGGAGTTCAAATACATGAAGAGCCTGAAATGCTGTGAAAAATATGAAGAGCTTCAAAAAGTGTCAAAAATATGAGGAGCATGAAACGGTCTGAAAAATAGGAGGAGCATGAAGCGGTGTTCAAAAACCTGAAGAGCCTGAAAAGGTGTGAAAAATATGAAGAGGTTCAAAAGATGTGAAAATTATGAGGAGCATGAAACGTTCTGAAAAATAGGAGGTGCATGAAACATTGATCAAAAACATGAAGAGCCTAAAAAGATGTGAAAAATATGAAGAGCTGCAAAAGGTGTGAAATACATGATGAGCATGAAACGGGCTGAAAAATAGGAGGAGCATGAAGCGGTGTTGAAAAACATGAAGAGCGTGAAAAGGTGTGAAAAATATGAAGAGCTTCTAAAGGTGTCAAAAATATGAGGAGCATGAAACGGTCTGAAAAATAGGAGGAGCATGAAGCGGTGTTCAAAAACCTGAAGAGCGTGAAAAGGTGTGAAAAATATGAAGAGCTTCAAAAGGTGTCAAAAATATGAGGAGCATGAAACGGTCTGAATAATAGGAGGAGCATGAAGCGGTGTTGAAAAACATGAAGAGCCTGAAAACGTGTGAAAAAATATGAAGAGCTTCAAAAGGTGTGAAAAATATGAAGAGATTCAAAAGGTGTCAAAAATGCGATGCGCATGAAACGGTCTGAAAAATAGGAGTAGCATGAAGTCTTGTTGAAAAAAAAGAAGAGCCTGAAAAGGTGTGAAATATATGAAGAGCTTCAAAAGGTATCAAAAATATGAGGAGCACGAAACGGTCTGAAAAATAGGAGGAGCATGAAGCGATGTTGAACAACATGAAGAGTGTGAAAAGGTGTGAAAAATATGAAGAGCTTCTAAAGGTATCAAAAATATGGGGAGCATGAAACGGTCTGAAAAATAGGAGGAGCATGAAGCGGTGTTCAAAAACCTGAAGAGCCTGAAAAGGTGTGAAAAATATGAAGAGGTTCAAAAGATGTGAAAATTATGAGGAGCATGAAACGTTCTGAAAAATAGGAGGTGCATGAAACATTGATCAAAAACATGAAGAGCCTAAAAAGATGTGAAAAATATGAAGAGCTGCAAAAGGTGTGAAATACATGATGAGCATGAAACGGGCTGAAAAATAGGAGAAGCATGAAGTGGTGTGGAAAAACTTGAAGAGCCTGAAAAGGTGTGAAAAGTATGAAGAGCTTCAAAACGTGTGAAATACATGAGGAGCATGAAACTCTCTGAAAAATAGGAGGAGCATGAAGCGGGGCTCAAAAACATGAAGAGCCTGAAAAGTTGTGAAAAATATGAAGAGCTTCAAAAGGTGTCAAAAATATGAGGAGCATAAAACGGTCTGAAAAATAGGAGGAGCATGAAGCGGAGTTCAAATACATGAAGAGCCTGAAATGCTGTGAAAAATATGAAGAGCTTCAAAAAGTGTCAAAAATATGAGGAGCATGAAAAGGTCTGAAAAATAGGACGAGCATGAAGCGGTGTTGAAAAACATGAAGAGCCTGAACAGGTGTGAAAAATATGAAGAGCTTCAAAAGTTGTGAAAAATATAAAGATCTTTAAACGGTCTGAAAAATAGGAGGATCAAGAAACGGTGTTGAAAAACATGAAGAGCCTGAATACGTGTAAAATATGAAGAGCTACAAAAGGTGTCAAAAATATGAGGAGCATGAAACGGTCTGAAAAATAGGAGGAGCATGAAATGCTGATCAAACACATGAAGGGCCTGAAAAGTTTTGAAAAATATAAAGAGCTTCAAAAGGTGTGAAATACATTTGGATATGAAACGGTCTGAAAAATAGGAGGAGCATGAAATGCTGATCAAACACATGAAGGGCCTGAAAAGTTTTGAAAAATATAAAGAGCTTCAAAAGGTGTGAAATACATTTGGACATGAAACGGTCTGAAAAATAGGAGGAGCATGAGGCGGTGTTGAAAAACATGAAGAGCCTGAACACGTGTGAAAAAATATGAAGAGCTTCAAAAGGTGTGAAGAATATGAAGAGCTTCAAAAGGTGTCAAAAATGAGATGAGCATGAAACGGTCTGAAAAATAGGAGGAGCATGAAGTGGTGTTGAAAAAGAAAGAAGAGCCTGAAAAGCTGTGAAATATATGAAGAGCTTCAAAAGGTGTCAAAATTATGAGGAGCATGAAATGGTCTGAAAAATAGGAGGAGCATGAAATGCTGATCAAACACATGAAGGGCCTGAAAAGTTTTGAAAAATATAAAGAGCTTCAAAAGGTGTGAAATATATTTGGACATGAAACGGTCTGAAAAATAGGAGGAGCATGAGGCGGTTTTCAAATACATGAAGAGCCTGAAAAGTGTGAAAAATATGAAGAGCTTCAAAAGGTGTCAAATATATGAGGAGAATGAAACGGTCTGAAAAATAGGAGGAGCATGAAGTGGTGTTGAAAAACATGAAGAGCCTGAAATGGTGTGAAATATATGAAGAGCTTCAAAATGTGTGAAAAATATGAGGAGCTTCAAAAAGTGTCAAAAATATGAGGAGCAAGAAACGGTCTGAAAAATACGAGGATCATGAAGAGGTGTGGAAGAAAATGAAGAGCCTGAAAAGGTGTGAAAAATATGAAGAGTTTCTAAAGGTTTCAAAAATATGAGGAGCATGAAGGTCTGAAAAATAGGAAGAGCATGAAGTGGTGTTGAAAAACATGAAGAGCCTGAAAAGTGTGAAAAATATGAAGAGCTTCAAAAGGTGTCAAAAATATGAAGAGCATGAAACGGTCTGAAATATAGGAGGAGCATGAAGCGGTGTTGAAAAACATGAAGAGCCTGAACACGTGTGAAAAAATATGAAGAGCTTCAAAAGGTGTGAAAAATATGAAGAGCTTCAAAAGGTGTCAAAAATGAGATGAGCATGAAACGGTCTGAAAAATAGGAGGAGCATGAAGTGGTGTTGAAAAAGAAAGAAGAGCCTCAAAAGCTGTGAAATATATGAAGAGCTTCAAAATGTGTAAAAATATGAGGAGCATGAAACGGTCTGAAATATAGGAGGAGCATGAAGCGGTGTTGAAAAACATGAAGAGCGTGAAAAGGTGTGAAAAATATGAAGAGCTTCTAAAGGTGTCAAAAATATAAGGAGCATGAAACGGTCTGAAAAATAGGAGGAGCATGAAGCGGTGTTCAAAAACTTGAAGAGCGTGAAAAGGTGTGAAAAATATGAAGAGCTTCAAAAGGTGTCAAAAATATGAGGAGCATGAAACGGTCTGAATAATAGGAGGAGCATGAAGTCTTGTTGAAAAAAAAGAAGAGCCTGAAAAGGTGTGAAATAAATGAAGAGCTTCAAAAGGTGTGAAAAATATGAAGAGCTTCAAAAGGTGTCAAAAATGAGATGAGCATGAAACGGTCTGAAAAATAGGAGGAGCATGAAAAGGTGTTCAAGAATATGAAGAGCCTGAAAAGGTGTGAAAAATATAAAAAGCTTCAAAAGGAGTCAAAAATATGAAGAGCTTCAAAAGGTGTCAAAAATGAGATGAGCATGAAACGGTCTGAAAAATCGGAGGAGCATGAAGTGGGGATGAAAATCATGAAGAGCCTGAAAAGGTGTGTAAAATATGAAGAGCTTCAAAAGGAGTGAAAAATATGAAGAGCTTCAAAAGGTGTCAAAAATGAGATGAGCATGAAACGTCTGAAAAATATGAGCAGCATGCAGAGGTGTTCAAAAACATGAAGAGCCTGAAAACGTGTGAAAAATATGAAGAGCTTCAAAAGGTGTGAAAAATAGGAGAAGCATGAAGCGGTGTTGAAAAACATGAAGAGCCTGAAAAGGTGTGAAAAATATGAAGAGCTTCAAAGGGTTGGAAATACATGGAGAGCATGAAAAGGTCTGAAAAATAGGAGGAGCATGAAGCGGTGTTGAAAAACTTGAAGAGTCTGAAAAGGTGTGAAAATTATGAAGAGCTTCAAAAGATTTCAAAAATATGAGGATCATGAAAAGTTCTGATGAATTGGAGGAACATGAAGCGGTGTTGAAAAACATGAAGTGCCTGAAATAGTGAGAAAAACATGAAGCGCTTCAAAAGCTGTCAAAAATATGAGGAGCATGAAACGGTCTGAAAAATAGGAGGAGCATGAAGGGGTGTTGAAGAACATGAAGAGCCTGAAAAGGTGTGAAAAATATGAAGCGCTTCAAAAGGTGTGAAAAATATTAAGAGCTTCAAAATGTGTGGAATACATGAGGAGCATGAAACGGTCTGAAAAATAGGAGGAGCGTGAAGCGGTGTTCAAAAACATGAAGAGCCTGAATAGGTGTGAAATATATGAAGAGATTCAAAAGGTTTCAAATTTATGAGGAGCATGAAACGCTCAGAAAAGTAGGAGGATCATAAGGCGGTGTTGAAAAACATGAAAAGCCTGAAAAGGTGTGAAAAATATGAAGAGCTTCAAAAGGTGTCAAAAATATGAGGAGCATGAAACGGTCTGAAAAATAGGAGGAGCATGAAATCGTGTTCAAAAACATGAAGAGGCTGAAAAGGTGTGTAAAATATGAAGAGCTTCAAAATGTCTGAAATACATGAGGAGCATGAAACGGTCTGAAAAGGAGGAGGAGCATGAAGCCGTGTTCAAAATCATGAAGAGCCTAAAAACGTGTGAAAAATATGAAGAGCTTCAAAAGGTGTGAAAAATATGAAAAGGTTCAAAAGGTGTCAAAAATATGAGGAGCATGAAACGGTCTGAAAAATAGGAGAGGCATGAATTTGTGTTGAAAAATATGAAGAGCCCAAAAAGGTGTGAAAAATATGAAGAGCTTCAAAAGGTGTGAAATACATGAGGAGCATGAAACTGTCTGAAAAATAGGAGGTGCATGAACTGGTGTTCAAAAACATGAAGAGCCTGAAAAGGTGTGAATAATATGAAGAGGTTCAAAAGGTGTGAAAAATATGAGGAGCATGATACGGTGTGAAAAATAGGAGGAGCATGAAGCGGTGTTCAAAACATGAAGAACCTGAAAAGGTGTGAAAAATATGAAGAGCTTCAAACGGTGTGAAATACATGAGGAGCATGAAACTGTATGAAAAATAGGAGGAGCATGAAAAGGTGTTCAAGAACATGAAGAGCCTGAAAAGGTGTGAAAAATATAAAGAGCATCAGAAGGTGTGAAATACATGCGGAGCATTAAACGGTCTGAAAAATAAGAGGAGCATGAAGTGGTGTTGAAAAACATGAAGAGCCTGAAAAGGTGTGAAATAAATGAAGAGCTTCAAAAGGTGTGAAAAATATGAAGAGCTTCAAAAGGTGTCAAAAATGAGATGAGCATGAAACGGTCTGAAAAATCGGAGGAGCATGAAGTGGGGATGAAAATCATGAAGAGCCTGAAAAGGTGTGTAAAATATGAAGAGCTTCAAAAGGAGTGAAAAATATGAAGAGCTTCAAAAGGTGTCAAAAATGAGATGAGCATGAAACGTCTGAAAAATAGGAGCAGCATGCAGAGGTGTTCAAAAACATGAAGAGCCTGAAAACGTGTGAAAAATATGAAGAGCTTCAAAAGGTGTGAAAAATAGGAGAATCATGAAGCGGTGTTGAAAAACATGAAGAGCCTGAAAAGGTGTGAAAAATATGAAGAACTTCAAAAGGTGTCAAAAATATCAGGAGCATGAAACGGTCTGAATAATAGGAGGAGCATGAAACTGTGTTCAAAAACATGAAGAGCCTGAAAAGGTGTGAAAAATATGAAGAGCTTCAAAGGGTTGGAAATACATGGAGAGCATGAAACGGTCTGAAAAATAGGAGGAGCATGAAGCGGTGTTGAAAAACTTGAAGAGTCTGAAAAGGTGTGAAAATTATGAAGAGCTTCAAAAGATTTCAAAAATATGAGGATCATGAAAAGTTCTGATGAATTGGAGGAACATGAAGCGGTGTTGAAAAACATGAAGTGCCTGAAATAGTGAGAAAAACATGAAGCGCCTCAAAAGGTGTCAAAAATATGAGGAGCATGAAACGGTCTGAAAAATAGGAGGAGCATGAAGGGGTGTTGAAGACCATGAAGAGCCTGAAAAGGTGTGAAAAATAAGAAGCGCTTCAAAAGGTGTGAAAAATATTAAGAGCTTCAAAATGTGTGGAATACATGAGGAGCATGAAACGGTCTGAAAAATAGGAGGAGCGTGAAGCGGTGTTCAAAAACATGAAGAGCCTGAAAAGGTGTGAAATATATGAAGAGATTCAAAAGGTTTCAAAAATATGAGGAGCATGAAACGCTCAGAAAAGTAGGAGGATCATGAAGCGGTGTTGAAAAACATGAAAAGCCTGAAAAGGTGTGAAAAATATGAAGAGCTTCAAAAGGTGTCAAAAATACGAGGAGCATGAAACGGTCTGAAAAATAGGAGGAGCAAGAAATCGTGTTCAAAAACATGAGGAGCCTGAAAACGTGTGAAAAATATAAAGAGCTTCAAAATGTGTGAAATACATGAGGAGCATGAAACGGTCTGAAATAAAGGAGGAGCATGAAACGGTCTGAAAAATAGGAGGGGCATGAAACGTTGTTGAAAAACATGAAGAGCTTAAAAAGGTGTGAAAAATATGAAGAGCTTCAAAAGGTGTGAAAAATATGAGGAGCTTCACAAGTTGTCAAAAATATGAGGAGCATGAAACGGTCTGAAAAATAGGAGGAACATTAACGGGTGTTGAAAAACATGAAGAGGCTGAAAAGGTGTAAAAATATGAAGAGCTTCAACAGGTGTCAAAAATATGAGGAGCATGAAACGTTCTGAAAAACAGGAGGAGCATGAAACGGTATTCAAAACATGAAGAGCTTGAAAAGGTGTGAAAAATATGAAGAGCTTCAAAACCTGTCAAAAGTATGAGGAGCATGAAATGGTCTGAAAAGTAGGAGGAGCATGAAGCAGTGTTGAAAAACATGAAGAGCCTGAAAAGTTGTGAAATATATGAAGAGCTTCAAAAGGTGTCAAAAATATCAGGAGAGAGAAACGGTGTTCAAAAACGTGAAGAGCCTGAAAAGATGTGAAAAATACGAAGAGATTCAAAAGATGTCAAAAATAGGAGGAACCTGAAACGGTGTTGAAAAACATGAAGAGCATGAAAAGGTGTGAAAAATATGAAGAGCTTCAAAAAGTGTCAAAAATACGAGGAGCATGAAACGGTCTGAAATATAGGAGGAGCATGAAGCGGTGTTGAAAAACATGAAGAGCCTGAAAAGGTGAGAAAAATATGAAGAGCTTCAAAAGGTGTCAAAATATGAGGAGCATGAAATGGTCTGGAAAATAGGAGGAGCATGAAATGCTGTTCAAAAACATGAAGAGCCTGAAAAGGTGTGATATATGAAGAGATTCAAATGGTGTCAAAAATATGAGGAGCATGACATGGTCTGGAAAATAGGAGTAGCATGAAATGGTGTTCAAAACCATGAAGAGCCTGAAAAGTTATGAAAAATATGAAGAGCTTCAAAAGGTGTCAAAAATATGAGGAGCATGAAACGGTCTGAAAAATAGGAGGAGCATGAAGTGGTTTAGAAAAACATGAAGAGCCTAAAAAGGTGTGAAAAATATGTGGAGCTTCAAAAGGTGTCAAAAATATGAGGAGCATGAAACGGTCTGAAACATAGGAGGATCATGAAGCGGTGTTGAAAATCATGAATAACTTGAAAAGGTGTGAAAAATATGAAGAGCTTCAAAAGGTGTGAAAAATATGAGGAGCTTCACAAGTTGTCAAAAATATGAGGAGCATGAAACGGTCTGAAAAATAGGAGGAACATTAAGTGGTGTTGAGAAACATGAAGAGCCTGAAATGGTGTGAAAAATATGAAGAGCTTCAACAGGTGTCAAAAATATGAGGAGCATGAAACGTTCTGAAAAACAGGAGGAGCATGAAACGGTATTCAAAATATGAAGAGCTTGAAAAGGTGTGAAAAATATGAAGAGCTTCAAAACCTGTCAAAAGAATGAGGAGCATGAAATGGTCTAAAAAGTAGGAGGAGCATGAAGCAGTGTTGAAGAACATGAAGAGCCTGAAAAGTTGTGAAATATATGAAGAGCTTCAAAAGGTGTCAAAAATATCAGGAGAGAGAAACGGTGTTCAAAAACGTGAAGAGCCTTAAAATGTGTGAAAAATACGAAGAGATTCAAAAGATGTCAAAAATAGGAGGAGCCTGAAACGGTGTTGAAAAACATGAAGAGCATGAAAAGGTGTGAAAAATATGAAGAGCTTCAAAAGGTGTCAAAAATATGAGGAGCATGAAACGGTCTGAAATATAGGAGACGCATGAAGCGGTGTTGAAAAACATGAAGAGTTTGAAAACGTGTGAAAAATATGAAGAGCTTCAAAAGGTGTCAAAAATATGAGGAGTATGAAAAGGTCTGAAAAATAGGAGGAGCATGAAGCGGTGTTGAAAAACATGAAAAGCCTGAAAAGGTGTGAAAAATATGAAGAGCTTCAAAACGTGTCAAATATATGAGGAGCATGAAAAGGTCTGAAAAATAGGAGGAGCATGAAGCGGTGTTGAAAAACATTTAGAGACTGAAAACGTGTGAAAAATAAGAAGAGTTTCAAAAGGTGTGAAAAATATGAAGAGATTCAAAGGTGTCAAAAATATGAGGAGCATGAAACGCTCAGAAAAGTAGGAGGATCATGAAGCGGTGTTGAAAAACATGAAAAGCCTGAAAAGGTGTGAAAAATATGAAGAGCTTCAAAAGGTGTCAAAAATATGAGGAGCATGAAACGGTCTGAAAAATAGGAGGAGCAAGAAATCGTGTTCAAAAACATGAGGAGCCTGAAAACGTGTGAAAAATATAAAGAGCTTCAAAATGTGTGAAATACATGAGGAGCATGAAACGGTCTGAAAAATAGGAGGAGCATGAAGCGGTGTTGAAAAACATGAAGAGCCTGAAAAGGTGTGAAAAATATGAAGAACTTCAAAAGGTGCCAAAAATATGAGGAGCATGAAACGGTCTGAAATAAAGGAGGATCATGAAACGGTCTGAAAAATAGGAGGGGCATGAAACGTTGTTCAAAAACATGAAGAGCCTAAAAAGGTGTGAAAAATATGAAGAGCTTCAAAAGGTGTGAAAAATATGAGGAGCTTCAAAATGTGTGGAATACATGAGGAGCATGAAACGGTCTGAAAAATAGGAGGAGCAAGAAATCATGTTCAAAAACATGAGGAGCCTGAAAACGTGTGAAAAATATAAAGAGCTTCAAAATGTGTGAAATACATGAGGAGCATGAAACGGTCTGAAAAATAGGAGGAGCATGAAGCGGTGTTGAAAAACATGAAGAGCCTGAAAAGGTGTGAAAAATATGAAGAACTTCAAAAGGTGCCAAAAATATGAGGAGCATGAAACGGTCTGAAATAAAGGAGGATCATGAAACGGTCTGAAAAATAGGAGGGGCATGAAACGTTGTTCAAAAACATGAAGAGCCTAAAAAGGTGTGAAAAATATGAAGCGCTTCAAAAGGTGTGAAAAATATTAAGAGCTTCAAAATGTGTGGAATACATGAGGAGCATGAAACGGTCTGAAAAATAGGAGGAGCGTGAAGCGGTGTTCAAAAACATGAAGAACCTGAAAAGGTGTGAAATATATGAAGAGATTCAAAAGGTTTCAAAAATATGAGGAGCATGAAACGCTCAGAAAAGTAGGAGGATCATAAGGCGGTGTTGAAAAACATGAAAAGCCTGAAAAGGTGTGAAAAATATGAAGAGCTTCAAAAGGTGTCAAAAATATGAGGAGCATGAAACGGTCTGAAAAATAGGAGGAGCATGAAATCGTGTTCAAAAACATGAAGAGGCTGAAAAGGTGTGAAAAATATGAAGAGCTTCAAAATGTCTGAAATACATGAGGAGCATGAAACGGTCTGAAAAGGAGGAGGAGCATGAAGCCGTGTTCAAAATCATGAAGAGCCTAAAAACGTGTGAAAAATATGAAGAGCTTCAAAAGGTGTGAAAAATATGAAAAGGTTCAAAAGGTGTCAAAAATATGAGGAGCATGAAACGGTCTCAAAAATAGGAGAGGCATGAATTTGTGTTGAAAAACATGAAGAGCCCAAAAAGGTGTGAAAAATATGAAGAGCTTCAAAAGGTGTGAAATACATGAGGAGCATGAAACTGTCTGAAAAATAGGAGGTGCATGAACTGGTGTTCAAAAACATGAAGAGCCTGAAAAGGTGTGAATAATATGAAGAGGTTCAAAAGGTGTGAAAAATATGAGGAGCATGATACGGTGTGAAAAATAGGAGGAGCATGAAGCGGTGTTCAAAACATGAAGAACCTGAAAAGGTGTGAAAAATATGAAGAGCTTCAAACGGTGTGAAATACATGAGGAGCATGAAACTGTCTGAAAAATAGGAGGAGCATGAAAAGGTGTTCAAGAACATGAAGAGCCTGAAAAGGTGTGAAAAATATAAAGAGCATCAAAAGGTGTGAAATACATGCGGAGCATTAAACGGTCTGAAAAATAAGAGGAGCATGAAGTGGTGTTGAAAAACATGAAGAGCCTGAAAAGGTGTGAAATAAATGAAGAGCTTCAAAAGGTGTGAAAAATATGAAGAGCTTCAAAAGGTGTCAAAAATGAGATGAGCATGAAACGGTCTGAAAAATCGGAGGAGCATGAAGTGGGGATGAAAATCATGAAGAGCCTGAAAAGGTGTGTAAAATATGAAGAGCTTCAAAAGGAGTGAAAAATATGAAGAGCTTCAAAAGGTGTCAAAAATGAGATGAGCATGAAACGTCTGAAAAATAGGAGCAGCATGCAGAGGTGTTCAAAAACATGAAGAGCCTGAAAACGTGTGAAAAATATGAAAAGCTTCAAAAGGTGTGAAAAATAGGAGAATCATGAAGCGGTGTTGAAAAACATGAAGAGCCTGAAAAGGTGTGAAAAATATGAAGAACTTCAAAAGGTGTCAAAAATATCAGGAGCATGAAACGGTCTGAATAATAGGAGGAGCATGAAACTGTGTTCAAAAACATGAAGAGCCTGAAAAGGTGTGAAAAATATGAAGAGCTTCAAAGGGTTGGAAATACATGGAGAGCATGAAACGGTCTGAAAAATAGGAGGAGCATGAAGCGGTGTTGAAAAACTTGAAGAGTCTGAAAAGGTGTGAAAATTATGAAGAGCTTCAAAAGATTTCAAAAATATGAGGATCATGAAAAGTTCTGATGAATTGGAGGAACATGAAGCGGTGTTGAAAAACATGAAGTGCCTGAAATAGTGAGAAAAACATGAAGCGCCTCAAAAGGTGTCAAAAATATGAGGAGCATGAAACGGTCTGAAAAATAGGAGGAGCATGAAGGGGTGTTGAAGACCATGAAGAGCCTGAAAAGGTGTGAAAAATATGAAGCGCTTCAAAAGGTGTGAAAAATATTAAGAGCTTCAAAATGTGTGGAATACATGAGGAGCATGAAACGGTCTGAAAAATAGGAGGAGCGTGAAGCGGTGTTCAAAAACATGAAGAGCCTGAAAAGGTGTGAAATATATGAAGAGATTCAAAAGGTTTCAAAAATATGAGGAGCATGAAACGCTCAGAAAAGTAGGAGGATCATGAAGCGGTGTTGAAAAACATGAAAAGCCTGAAAAGGTGTGAAAAATATGAAGAGCTTCAAAAGGTGTCAAAAATATGAGGAGCATGAAACGGTCTGAAAAATAGGAGGAGCAAGAAATCGTGTTCAAATCATGAGGATCCTGAAAACGTGTGAAAAATATAAAGAGCTTCAAAATGTGTGAAATACATGAGGAGCATGAAACGGTCTGAAAAATAGGAGGAGCATGAAGCGGTGTTGAAAAACATGAAGAGCCTTAAAAGGTGTGAAAAATATGAAGAGCTTCAAAAGGTGTGAAAAATATGAGGAGCTTCACAAGTTGTCAAAAATATGAGGAGCATGAAACGGTCTGAAAAATAGGAGGAACATTAACAGGTGTTGAAAAACATGAAGAGGCTGAAAAGGTGTAAAAATATGAAGAGCTTCAACAGGTGTCAAAAATATGAGGAGCATGAAACGTTCTGAAAAACAGGAGGAGCATGAAACGGTATTCAAAACATGAAGAGCTTGAAAAGGTGTGAAAAATATGAAGAGCTTCAAAACCTGTCAAAAGTATGAGGAGCATGAAATGGTCTGAAAAGTAGGAGGAGCATGAAGCAGTGTTGAAAAACATGAAATGCCTGAAAAGTTGTGAAATATATGAAGAGCTTCAAAAGGTGTCAAAAATATCAGGAGAGAGAAACGGTGTTCAAAAACGTGAAGAGCCTGAAAAGATGTGAAAAATACGAAGAGATTCAAAAGATGTCAAAAATAGGAGGAACCTGAAACGGTGTTGAAAAACATGAAGAGCATGAAAAGGTGTGAAAAATATGAAGAGCTTCAAAAAGTGTCAAAAATATGAGGAGCATGAAACGGTCTGAAATATAGGAGGAGCATGAAGCGGTGTTGAAAAACATGAAGAGCCTGAAAAGGTGTGAAAAATATGAAGAGCTTCAAAAGGTGTGACAAATATGAGGAGCATGAAACGGTCTGAAAAATTAGAGGAGCAAGAAGCGGTGTTGAAAAACATGAAGAGCTTCAGAAGTTGTGAAAAATATGAAAAATTTCAAAAGCTGTCAAAAATGAGATGAGTTGAAACGGTCTGAAAAATAGGCGGAGCATGAAACGGTCTGAAAAATAGGAGGAGCATGAAACGGTGTTCAAGAACATGAAGAGCCTGAAAAGCTTCGAAAAACATGAAGAGCTTCAAAAGGTGTGAAAAATATTAAGAGCTTCAAAATGTGTGGAATACATGAGGAGCATGAAACGGTCTGAAAAATAGGAGGAGCGTGAAGCGGTGTTCAAAAACATGAAGAGCCTGAAAAGGTGTGAAATATATGAAGAGATTCAAAAGGTTTCAAAAATATGAGGAGCATGAAACGCTCAGAAAAGTAGGAGGATCATGAAGCGGTGTTGAAAAACATGAAAAGCCTGAAAAGGTGTGAAAAATATGAAGAGCTTCAAAAGGTGTCAAAAATATGAGGAGCATGAAACGGTCTGAAAAATAGGAGGAGCAAGAAGTGGTTTAGAAAAACATGAAGAGCCTAAAAAGGTGTGAAAAATATGTGGAGCTTCAAAAGGTGTCAAAAATATGAGGAGCATGAAACGGTCTGAAACATAGGAGGATCATGAAGCGGTGTTGAAAATCATGAATAACTTGAAAAGGTGTGAAAAATATGAAGAGCTTCAAAAGGTGTGAAAAATATGAGGAGCTTCACAAGTTGTCAAAAATATGAGGAGCATGAAACGGTCTGAAAAATAGGAGGAACATTAAGTGGTGTTGAGAAACATGAAGAGCCTGAAATGGTGTGAAAAATATGAAGAGCTTCAACAGGTGTCAAAAATATGAGGAGCATGAAACGTTCTGAAAAACAGGAGGAGCATGAAACGGTATTCAAAACATGAAGAGCTTGAAAAGGTGTGAAAAATATGAAGAGCTTCAAAACCTGTCAAAAGAATGAGGAGCATGAAATGGTCTGAAAAGTAGGAGGAGCATGAAGCAGTGTTGAAGAACATGAAGAGCCTGAAAAGTTGTGAAATATATGAAGAGCTTCAAAAGGTGTCAAAAATATCAGGAGAGAGAAACGGTGTTCAAAAACGTGAAGAGCCTTAAAAGGTGTGAGAAATACGAAGAGATTCAAAAGATGTCAAAAATAGGAGGAGCCTGAAACGGTGTTGAAAAACATGAAGAGCAAGAAAAGGTGTGAAAAATATGAAGAGCTTCAAAAGGTGTCAAAAATATGAGGAGCATGTAACGGTCTGAAATATAGGAGACGCATGAAGCGGTGTTGAAAAACATGAAGAGTTTGAAAACGTGTGAAAAATATGAACAGCTTCAAAAGGTGTCAAAAATATGAGGCGTATGAAAAGGTCTGAAAAATAGGAGGAGCATGAAGCGGTGTTGAAAAACATGAAAAGCCTGAAAAGGTGTGAAAAATATGAAGAGCTTCAAAACGTGTCAAATATATGAGGAGCATGAAAAGGTCTGAAAAATAGGAGGAGCATGAAGCGGTGTTGAAAAACATTTAGAGACTGAAAACGTGTGAAAAATAAGAAGAGTTTCAAAAGGTGTGAAAAATATGAAGAGATTCAAAGGTGTCAAAAATATGAGGAGCATGAAACGCTCAGAAAAGTAGGAGGATCATGAAGCGGTGTTGAAAAACATGAAAAGCCTGAAAAGGTGTGAAAAATATGAAGAGCTTCAAAAGGTGTCAAAAATATGAGGAGCATGAAACGGTCTGAAAAATAGGAGGAGCAAGAAATCGTGTTCAAAAACATGAGGAGCCTGAAAACGTGTGAAAAATATAAAGAGCTTCAAAATGTGTGAAATACATGAGGAGCATGAAACGGTCTGAAAAATAGGAGGAGCATGAAGCGGTGTTGAAAAACATGAAGAGCCTGAAAAGGTGTGAAAAATATGAAGAACTTCAAAAGGTGCCAAAAATATGAGGAGCATGAAACGGTCTGAAATAAAGGAGGATCATGAAACGGTCTGAAAAATAGGAGGGGCATGAAACGTTGTTCAAAAACATGAAGAGCCTAAAAAGGTGTGAAAAATATGAAGAGCTTCAAAAGGTGTGAAAAATATGAGGAGCTTCACAAGTTGTCAAAAATATGAGGAGCATGAAACGGTCTGAAAAATAGGAGGAACATTAACTGGTGTTGAAAAACATGAAGAGGCTGAAAAGGTGTGAAAAATATGAAGAGCTTCAACAGGTGTCAAAAATATGAGGAGCATGAAACGTTCTGAAAAACAGGAGGAGCATGAAACGGTATTCAAAACATGAAGAGCTTGAAAAGTTGTGAAAAATATGAAGAGCTTCAAAACCTGTCAAAAGTATGAGGAGCATGAAATTGTCTGAAAAGTAGGAGGAGCATGAAGCAGTGTTGAAAAACATGAAGAGCCTGAAAAGTTGTGAAATATATGAAGAGCTTCAAAAAGTGTCAAAAATATCAGGAGAGAGAAACGGTGTTCAAAAACGTGAAGAGCCTGAAAAGATGTGAAAAATACGAAGAGATTCAAAAGATGTCAAAAATAGGAGGAACCTGAAACGGTGTTGAAAAACATGAAGAGCATGAAAAGGTGTGAAAAATATGAAGAGCTTCAAAAAGTGTCAAAAATATGAGGAGCATGAAACGGTCTGAAATATAGGAGGAGCATGAAGCGGTGTTGAAAAACATGAAGAGCCTGAAAAGGTGTGAAAAATATGAAGAGCTTCAAAAGGTGTGACAAATATGAGGAGCATGAAACGGTCTGAAAAATAAGAGGAGCAAGAAGCGGTGTTGAAAAACATGAAGAGCTTCAGAAGTTGTGAAAAATATGAAAAATTTCAAAAGCTGTCAAAAATGAGATGAGTTGAAACGGTCTGAAAAATAGGCGGAGCATGAAACGGTCTGAAAAATAGGAGGAGCATGAAACGGTGTTCAAGAACATGAAGAGCCTGAAAAGCTTCGAAAAACATGAAGAGCTTCAAAAGGTGTGAAAAATATTAAGAGCTTCAAAATGTGTGGAATACATGAGGAGCAGGAAACGGTCTGAAAAATAGGAGGAGCGTGAAGCGGTGTTCAAAAACATGAAGAGCCTGAAAAGGTGTGAAATATATGAAGAGATTCAAAAGGTTTCAAAAATATGAGGAGCATGAAACGCTCAGAAAAGTAGGAGGATCATGAAGCGGTGTTGAAAAACATGAAAAGCCTGAAAAGGTGTGAAAAATATGAAGAGCTTCAAAAGGTGTCAAAAATATGAGGAGCATGAAACGGTCTGAAAAATAGGAGGAGCAAGAAATCGTGTTCAAAAACATGAGGAGCCTGAAAACGTGTGAAAAATATAAAGAGCTTCAAAATGTGTGAAATACATGAGGAGCATGAAACGGTCTGAAAAATAGGAGGAGCATGAAGCGGTGTTGAAAAACATGAAGAGCCTGAAAAGGTGTGAAAAATATGAAGAACTTCAAAAGGTGCCAAAAATATGAGGAGCATGAAACGGTCTGAAATAAAGGAGGATCATGAAACGGTCTGAAAAATAGGAGGGGCATGAAACGTTGTTCAAAAACATGAAGAGCCTAAAAAGGTGTGAAAAATATGAAGAGCTTCAAAAGGTGTGAAAAATATGAGGAGCTTCACAAGTTGTCAAAAATATGAGGAGCATGAAACGGTCTGAAAAATAGGAGGAACATTAACGCGTGTTGAAAAACATGAAGAGGCTGAAAAGGTGTGAAAAATATGAAGAGCTTCAACAGGTGTCAAAAATATGAGGAGCATGAAACGTTCTGAAAAACAGGAGGAGCATGAAACGGTATTCAAAACATGAAGAGCTTGAAAAGGTGTGAAAAATATGAAGAGCTTCAAAACCTGTCAAAAGTATGAGGAGCATGAAATGGTCTGAAAAGTAGGAGAAGCATGAAGCAGTGTTGAAAAACATGAAGAGCCTGAAAAGTTGTGAAATATATGAAGAGCTTCAAAAGGTGTCAAAAATATCAGGAGAGAGAAACGGTGTTCAAAAACGTGAAGAGCCTGAAAAGATGTGAAAAATACGAAGAGATTCAAAAGATGTCAAAAATAGGAGGAACCTGAAACGGTGTTGAAAAACATGAAGAGCATGAAAAGGTGTGAAAAATATGAAGAGCTTCAAAAAGTGTCAAAAATATGAGGAGCATGAAACGGTCTGAAATATAGGAGGAGCATGAAGCGGTGTTGAAAAACATGAAGAGCCTGAAAAGGTGTGAAAAATATGAAGAGCTTCAAAAGGTGTCAAAATATGAGGAGCATGAAATGGTCTGGAAAATAGGAGGAGCATGAAATGCTGTTCAAAAACATGAAGAGCCTGAAAAGGTGTGATATATGAAGAGATTCAAATGGTGTCAAAAATATGAGGAGCATGAAATGGTCTGGAAAATAGGAGTAGCATGAAATGGTGTTCAAAACCATGAAGAGCCTGGAAAGTTATGAAAAATATGAAGAGCTTCAAAAGGTGTCAAAAATATGAGGAGCATGAAACGGTCTGAAAAATAGGAGGAGCATGAAGTGGTTTAGAAAAACATGAAGTGCCTAAAAAGGTGTGAAAAATATGTGGAGCTTCAAAAGGTGTCAAAAATATGAGGAGCATGAAACGGTCTGAAACATAGGAGGATCATGAAGCGGTGTTGAAAATAATGAATAACTGGAAAAGGTGTGAAAAATATGAAGAGCTTCAAAAGGTGTGAAAAATATGAGGAGCTTCACAAGTTGTCAAAAATATGAGGAGCATGAAACGGTCTGAAAAATAGGAGGAACATTAAGTGGTGTTGAGAAACATGAAGAGCCTGAAATGGTGTGAAAAATATGAAGAGCTTCAACAGGTGTCAAAAATATGAGGAGCATGAAACGTTCTGAAAAACAGGAGGAGCATGAAACGGTATTCAAAACATGAAGAGCTTGAAAAGGTGTGAAAAATATGAAGAGCTTCAAAACCTGTCAAAAGAATGAGGAGCATGAAATGGTCTGAAAAGTAGGAGGAGCATGAAGCAGTGTTGAAGAACATGAAGAGCCTGAAAAGTTGTGAAATATATGAAGAGCTTCAAAAGGTGTCAAAAATATCAGGAGAGAGAAACGGTGTTCAAAAACGTGAAGAGCCTTAAAAGGTGTGAAAAATACGAAGAGATTCAAAAGGTGTCAAAAATATGAGGAGCATGAAACGGTCTGAAATATAGGAGACGCATGAAGCGTTGTTGAAAAACATGAAGAGTTTGAGAACGTGTGAAAAATATGAAGAGCTTCAAAAGGTGTCAAAAATATGAGGAGTATGAAAAGGTCTGAAAAATAGGAGGAGCATGAAGCGGTGTTGAAAAACATGAAAAGCCTCAAAAGGTGTGAAAAATATGAAGAGCTTCAAAACGTATCAAATATATGAGAAGCATGAAAAGGCCTGAAAAATAGGAGGAGCATGAAGCGGTGTTGAAAAACATTTAGAGACTGAAAACGTGTGAAAAATAAGAAGAATTTCAAAAGGTGTGAAAAATATGAAGAGATTCAAAGGTGTCAAAAATATGAGGAGCATGAAACGGTCTGAAAAATAGGAGGAGCATGAAGTAGTGTTGAAATACATGAAGAGCCAGAAAATGTGTGAAAAATAGGAAGCGCTTCAAAACGTGTCAAAAATATGAGAAGCATGAAACGGTCTGAAAAATAGGAGGAGCATGAAGTGCTGTTGAAAAAAATGAAGAGCCTGAAATGGTGTGAAAAATGTGAAGAGCTTCAAAAGGTGTGAAAAATATGAGGAGCTTCAAAAGGTGACAAAAAAATGAAGAGCATGAAACGGTCTGAAAAATAGGAGGAGCATGAAGCGGTGTTCAAAAACATGAAGAGCCTGAAAAGGTGTGAAAAATATGAAGAGCTTCAAAAGGTGTGAAAAATATGAAGAGCTTCAAAAGTTTTCAAAAATATGAGGAGCATGAAACGGTCTGAAAAATAGGAGGAGCATGAAGCGGTGTTGAAAAAATGAAGAGCCTGAAATGGTGTGAAAAATGTGAAGAGCTTCAAAAGGTGTGAAAAATAGGAGGAGCATGAAGAGGTGTTCAAAAACATGAAATGCGTGAAAAGTTGTAAAAAATATGAAGAGCTTCAAAAGGTGTCAAAAATATGAGCAGCCTGAAACGGTCTGAAAAACAGGAGGAGCATGAAGCGGTCTTCAAAAATATGAAGAGCCTGAATAGGTGTGAAAAATATGAAGAGCTTCAAAAGTTTTCAAAAATATGAGGAGCATGAAACGTTCTGAAAAATAGAAGGAACATGAAGCAGTGTTCAAAAACATGAAGAGCCTGAGACGATGTGGAAAATATGAAGAGATTCAAAAGGTGTCAAAATTAAGAGGAGCATGAAATGGTCTGAAAAACAGGAGAAGCATGAAGCGGTGTTGAAAAACATGAAGAGCCTGAAAAGGTGTGAAATATATGAAGAGCTTCAAAAGGTGCGAAATACTTGAGGAGCATGAAACGGTCTGAAAAATAGGAGGATCATGAAGCGTTGTTGAAAAACATGAACAGCCTGAAAAGGTGTGAAAAATATGAAGAGATTCAAAAGGTTTAAAATATATGAGGAGCATGAAACGGTCTGAAAAATAGAAGCAGCATAAAACGGTGTTCAAAAACATGAAGAGCCTGAAAAGGTGTGAAAAATACGAAGAGCTTCAAAAGGTGTGAAAAATATGAAGAGCTTCAAAAGGTGTCAAAAATATGAGGAGCATGAAAAGGTCTGAAAAATACGAGGAGCATGAAGTGGTGTTGAAAAACATGAAGAGCCTGAAAAGATGTGAAAAATATGAAGAGCTTCAAAATGTGTCAAAAATATGAGGAGCATGAAACGGTCTGAAAAACAGGAGAAGCATGAAGCGTTGTTGAAAAACATGAGGAGCCTGAAAACGTGTGAAAAATATGAAGAGCTTCAAAAATATGAAAAATATGAAGAGATTCAAAAGGTGTGAAAAATATGAAGAGTTTCAAAAGATGTCAAAAATGAGATGAGCATGAAACGGTCTGAAGAAAAGGAGGAGCATGAAGCGGAGTTCACAAAAATGAACAGCCTGAAAAGGTGGAAAATATATGAAGAGCTTCAAAAGGTGTCAAAAATTTGAGGAGCATGAAACAGTCTGAAAAATAGGAGGAGCATGAATTGGTTTTGAAAAACATGAAGAGCCTGAAAACATGCGAAATATATGAAGCGCTTCAAAAGGTGTGAAATACATGAGGAGCATGAAACAGTTGAAAAATAGAAGGAGCATGAAGCGGTATTCAAAAACACGAAGAGCATGAAAGGTGTGAAAAATATGAAGAGCTTTAAAAGGTGTCAAAAATATGAGAAGCATGAAACGTTCTGAAAAATAGGAGGATCATGAAACGTTGTTCAAAAACATGAAGAGCTAGAAAAGGTGTGAAAAATATGAAGAGCCTCAAAACGTGTCAAAAATATGAGGAGTATGAAACGGTCTGGAAAATAGCAGGAGCATGAAGCGGTGTTGAAAAAGATGAAGAGCCTGAAAACGTGTGAAAAATATGAAGAGCTTCAAAATTATGAAAAATATGAAGAGCTTCAATAGGTGTGAAAAATGTGAAGAGATTCAAAATGTGTCAAAAATGACATGAGCATGAAACGGTCTGAAAAATACGAGGAGCATGAAGCGGTGTTGAAAATCATGAAGAGCCTGAAAAGGTGTTAAAAATATGAAGAGCCTCAAAAGGTGTGAAATACATGAGGAGCATGAAACGGTCTGAAAAATAGGAGGAGCATGAAGTGGTGTTCAAAAACATGAAGAGCCTGAAAAGGTGTGAGAAATATGAAGAGCTTCAAAAGGTGTCAAAACTATGAGGAGTATGAAACGGTCTGAAAAATAGGAGCAGCATGAAATGGTGTTGAAAAACATGAAGAGCCTCAAAAGGTGTGAAAAATATGAAGAGCTCAAAAGGTGTCAAAAATATGAAGAGCTTCAAAGAGTGTGAAAAATGAGATGAGCATGAAATGGTCTGAAAAAGGAGGAGCATGAAGTGGTGTTGAAAAACATGAAGAGCCTGAAAAGTTGTGAAAAATATGAAGAGCTTCAAAGGTGTCAAAAATGTGAGGAGCATGAAACGGTCTGAAAAATAGGAGGAGCATGAAATCGTGTTCAAAAACATGAAGAGGCTGAAAAGTTGTGAAAAATATGAAGAGCTTCAAAATGTCTGAAATACATGAGGAGCATGAAACGATCTGAAAAGGAGGAGGAGCATGAAGCCGTGTTCAAAATCATGAAGAGCCTAAAAACGTGTGAAAAATATGAAGAGCTTCAAAAGGTGTGAAAAATATGAAGAGGTTCAAAAGGTGTCAAAAATATGAGGAGCATGAAACGGTCTGAAAAATAGGAGAGGCATGAATTTGTGTTGAAAAACATGAAGAGCCCAAAAAGGTGTGAAAAATATGAAGAGCTTCAAAAGGTGTGAAATATATGAGGAGCATGAAACTGTCTGAAAAATAGGAGGTGCATGAACTGGTGTTCAAAAACATGAAGAGCCTGAAAAGGTGTGAATAATATGAAGAGGTTCAAAAGGTGTGAAAAATATGAGGAGCATGATACGGTGTGAAAAATAGGAGGAGCATGAAGCGGTGTTCAAAACATGAAGAACCTGAAAAGGTGTGAAAAATATGAAGAGCTTCAAACGGTGTGAAATACATGAGGAGCATGAAACTGTCTGAAAAATAGGAGGAGCATGAAAAGGTGTTCAAGAACATGAAGAGCCTGAAAAGGTGTGAAAAATATAAAGAGCATCAAAAGGTGTGAAATACATGCGGAGCATTAAACGGTCTGAAAAATAAGAGGAGCATGAAGTGGTGTTGAAAAACATGAAGAGCCTGAAAAGGTGTGAAATAAATGAAGAGCTTCAAACGGTGTGAAAAATATGAAGAGCTTCTAAAGGTGTCAAAAATATGAGGAGCATGAAACGGTCTGAAAAATAGGAGGAGCATGAAAAGGTGTTCAAGAATATGAAGAGCCTGAAAAGGTGTGAAAAATATAAAGAGGTTCAAAAGGAGTCAAAAATATGAAGAGCTTCAAAAGGTGTCAAAAATGAGATGAGCATGAAACGGTCTGAAAAATCGGAGGAGCATGAAGTGGGGATGAAAATCATGAAGAGCCTGAAAAGGTGTGTAAAATATGAAGAGTTTCAAAAGGAGTGAAAAATATGAAGAGCTTCAAAAGGTGTCAAAAATGAGATGAGCAAGAAACGTCTGAAAAATAGGAGCAGCATGCAGAGGTGTTGAAAAACATGAAGAGCCTGAAAACGTGTGAAAAATATGAAGAACTTCAAAAGGTGTCAAAAATATCAGGAGCATGAAACGGTCTGAATAATAGGAGGAGCATGAAACTGTGTTCAAAAACATGAAGAGCCTGAAAAGGTGTGAAAAATATGAAGAGCTTCAAAGGGTTGGAAATACATGGAGAGCATGAAACGGTCTGAAAAATAGGAGGAGCATGAAGCGGTGTTGAAAAACTTGAAGAGTCTGAAAAGGTGTGAAATTTATGAAGAGCTTCAAAAGATTTCAAAAATATGAGGATCATGAAAAGTTCTGATGAATTGGAGGAACATGAAGCGGTGTTGAAAAACATGAAGTGCCTGAAATAGTGAGAAAAACATGAAGCGCTTCAAAAGCTGTCAAAAATATGAGGAGCATGAAACGGTCTGAAAAATAGGAGGAGCATGAAGGGGTGTTGAAGAACATGAAGAGCCTGAAAAGGTGTGAAAAATATGAAGCGCTTCAAAAGGTGTGAAAAATATTAAGAGCTTCAAAATGTGTGGAATATATGAGGAGCATGAAACGGTCTGAAAAATAGGAGGAGCGTGAAGCGGTGTTCAAAAACATGAAGAGCCTGAAAAGGTGTGAAATATATGAAGAGATTCAAAAGGTTTCAAAAATATGAGGAGCATGAAACGCTCAGAAAAGTAGGAGGATCATAAGGCGGTGTTGAAAAACATGAAAAGCCTGAAAAGGTGTGAAAAATATGAAGAGCTTCAAAAGGTGTCAAAAATATGAGGAGCATGAAACGGTCTGAAAAATAGGAGGAGCATGAAATCGTGTTCAAAAACATGAAGAGGCTGAAAAGGTGTGAAAAATATGAAGAGCTTCAAAATGTCTGAAATACATGAGGAGCATGAAACGGTCTGAAAAGGAGGAGGAGCATGAAGCCGTGTTCAAAATCATGAAGAGCCTAAAAACGTGTGAAAAATATGAAGAGCTTCAAAAGGTGTGAAAAATATGAAAAGTTTCAAAAGGTGTCAAAAATATGAGGAGCATGAAACGGTCTGAAAAATAGGAGAGGCATGAATTTGTGTTGAAAAACATGAAGAGCCCAAAAAGGTGTGAAAAATATGAAGAGCTTCAAAAGGTGTGAAATACATGAGGAGCATGAAACTGTCTGAAAAATAGGAGGTGCATGAACTGGTGTTCAAAAACATGAAGAGCCTGAAAAGGTGTGAATAATATGAAGAGGTTCAAAAGGTGTGAAAAATATGAGGAGCATGATACGGTGTGAAAAATAGGAGGAGCATGAAGCGGTGTTCAAAACATGAAGAACCTGAAAAGGTGTGAAAAATATGAAGAGCTTCAAACGGTGTGAAATACATGAGGAGCATGAAACTGTCTGAAAAATAGGAGGAGCATGAAAAGGTGTTCAAGAACATGAAGAGCCTGAAAAGGTGTGAAAAATATAAAGAGCATCAAAAGGTGTGAAATACATGCGGAGCATTAAACGGTCTGAAAAATAAGAGGAGCATGAAGTGGTGTTGAAAAACATGAAGAGCCTGAAAAGGTGTGAAATAAATGAAGAGCTTCAAAAGGTGTGAAAAATATGAAGAGCTTCAAAAGGTGTCAAAAATGAGATGAGCATGAAACGGTCTGAAAAATCGGAGGAGCATGAAGTGGGGATGAAAATCATGAAGAGCCTGAAAAGGTGTGTAAAATATGAAGAGCTTCAAAAGGAGTGAAAAATATGAAGAGCTTCAAAAGGTGTCAAAAATGAGATGAGCATGAAACGTCTGAAAAATAGGAGCAGCATGCAGAGGTGTTCAAAAACATGAAGAGCCTGAAAACGTGTGAAAAATTTGAAGAGCTTCAAAAGGTGTGAAAAATAGGAGAAGCATGAAGCGGTGTTGAAAAACATGAAGAGCCTGAAAAGGTGTGAAAAATATGAAGAACTTCAAAAGGTGTCAAAAATATCAGGAGCATGAAACGGTCTGAATAATAGGAGGAGCATGAAACTGTGTTCAAAAACATGAAGAGCCTGAAAAGGTGTGAAAAATATGAAGAGCTTCAAAGGGTTGGAAATACATGGAGAGCATGAAACGGTCTGAAAAATAGGAGGAGCATGAAGCGGTGTTGAAAAACTTGAAGAGTCTGAAAAGGTGTAAAAATATGAAGAGCTTCAACAGGTGTCAAAAATATGAGGAGCTTCACAAGTTGTCAAAAATATGAGGAGCATGAAACGGTCTGAAAAATAGGAGGAACATTAACGGGTGTTGAAAAACATGAAGAGGCTGAAAAGGTGTAAAAATATGAAGAGCTTCAACAGGTGTCAAAAATATGAGGAGCATGAAACGTTCTGAAAAACAGGAGGAGCATGAAACGGTATTCAAAACATGAAGAGCTTGAAAAGGTGTGAAAAATATGAAGAGCTTCAAAACCTGTCAAAAGTATGAGGAGCATGAAATGGTCTGAAAAGTAGGAGGAGCATGAAGCAGTGTTGAAAAACATGAAGAGCCTGAAAAGTTGTGAAATATATGAAGAGCTTCAAAAGGTGTCAAAAATATCAGGAGAGAGAAACGGTGTTCAAAAACGTGAAGAGCCTGAAAAGATGTGAAAAATACGAAGAGATTCAAAAGATGTCAAAAATAGGAGGAACCTGAAACGGTGTTGAAAAACATGAAGAGCATGAAAAGGTGTGAAAAATATGAAGAGCTTCAAAAAGTGTCAAAAATACGAGGAGCATGAAACGGTCTGAAAAATAGGAGGAACAAGAAATCGTGTTCAAAAACATGAGGAGCCTGAAAACGTGTGAAAAATATAAATAGCTTCAAAATGTGTGAAATACATGAGGAGCATGAAACGGTCTGAAAAATAGGAGGAGCATGAAGCGGTGTTGAAAAACATGAAGAGCCTGAAAAGGTGTGAAAAGTATGAAGAACTTCAAAAGGTGCCAAAAATATGAGGAGCATGAAACGGTCTGAAATAAAGGAGGAGCATGAAACGGTCTGAAAAATAGGAGGGGCATGAAACGTTGTTGAAAAACATGAAGAGCCTAAAAAGGTGTGAAAAATATGAAGAGCTTCAAAAGGTGTGAAAAATATGAGGAGCTTCACAAGTTGTCAAAAATATGAGGAGCATGAAACGGTCTGAAAAATAGGAGGAACATTAACGGGTGTTGAAAAACATGAAGAGGCTGAAAAGGTGTAAAAATATGAAGAGCTTCAACAGGTGTCAAAAATATGAGGAGCATGAAACGTTCTGAAAAACAGGAGGAGCATGAAACGGTATTCAAAACATGAAGAGCTTGAAAAGGTGTGAAAAATATGAAGAGCTTCAAAACCTGTCAAAAGTATGAGGAGCATGAAATGGTCTGAAAAGTAGGAGGAGCATGAAGCAGTGTTGAAAAACATGAAGAGCCTGAAAAGTTGTGAAATATATGAAGAGCTTCAAAAGGTGTCAAAAATATCAGGAGAGAGAAACGGTGTTCAAAAACGTGAAGAGCCTGAAAAGATGTGAAAAATACGAAGAGATTCAAAAGATGTCAAAAATAGGAGGAACCTGAAACGGTGTTGAAAAACATGAAGAGCATGAAAAGGTGTGAAAAATATGAAGAGCTTCAAAAAGTGTCAAAAATACGAGGAGCATGAAACGGTCTGAAATATAGGAGGAGCATGAAGCGGTGTTGAAAAACATGAAGAGCCTGAAAAGGAGAGAAAAATATGAAGAGCTTCAAAAGGTGTCAAAATATGAGGAGCATGAAATGGTCTGGAAAATAGGAGGAGCATGAAATGCTGTTCAAAAACATGAAGAGCCTGAAAAGGTGTGATATATGAAGAGATTCAAATGGTGTCAAAAATATGAGGAGCATGACATGGTCTGGAAAATAGGAGTAGCATGAAATGGTGTTCAAAACCATGAAGAGCCTGAAAAGTTATGAAAAATATGAAGAGCTTCAAAAGGTGTCAAAAATATGAGGAGCATGAAACGGTCTGAAAAATAGGAGGAGCATGAAGTGGTTTAGAAAAACATGAAGAGCCTAAAAAGGTGTGAAAAATATGTGGAGCTTCAAAAGGTGTCAAAAATATGAGGAGCATGAAACGGTCTGAAACATAGGAGGATCATGAAGCGGTGTTGAAAATCATGAATAACTTGAAAAGGTGTGAAAAATATGAAGAGCTTCAAAAGGTGTGAAAAATATGAGGAGCTTCACAAGTTGTCAAAAATATGAGGAGCATGAAACGGTCTGAAAAATAGGAGGAACATTAAGTGGTGTTGAGAAACATGAAGAGCCTGAAATGGTGTGAAAAATATGAAGAGCTTCAACAGGTGTCAAAAATATGAGGAGCATGAAACGTTCTGAAAAACAGGAGGAGCATGAAACGGTAGTCAAAACATGAAGAGCTTGAAAAGGTGTGAAAAATATGAAGAGATTCAAAACCTGTCAAAAGAATGAGGAGCATGAAATGGTCTGAAAAGTAGGAGGAGCATGAAGCAGTGTTGAAGAACATGAAGAGCCTGAAAAGTTGTGAAATATATGAAGAGCTTCAAAAGGTGTCAAAAATATCAGGAGAGAGAAACGGTGTTCAAAAACGTGAAGAGCCTTAAAAGGTGTGAAAAATACGAAGAGATTCAAAAGATGTCAAAAATAGGAGGAGCCTGAAACGGTGTTGAAAAACATGAAGAGCAAGAAAAGGTGTGAAAAATATGAAGAGCTTCAAAAGGTGTGAAAAATATTAAGAGCTTCAAAATGTGTGGTATACATGAGGAGCATGAAACGGTCTGAAAAATAGGAGGAGCGTGAAGCGGTGTTCAAAAACATGAAGAACCGGAAAAGGTGTGAAATATATGAAGAGATTCAAAACGTTTCAAAAATATGAGGAGCATGAAACGCTCAGAAAAGTAGGAGGATCATGAAGCGGTGTTGAAAAACATGAAAAGCCTGAAAAGGTGTGAAAAATATGAAGATCTTCAAAAGGTGTCAAAAATATGAGGAGCAAGAAACGGTCTGAAAAATAAGAGTGGCATTAAAAGGTTTTTAAAAATATGAGGAGCAAGAAACGGTCTGAAAAATAAGAGGAGCATTAAACGGTGTTCAAAAACATGAAGAGCCTGGAAAGGTGTGAAAAATAAGAAGAGCTTCAAAAGGTGTCAAAAGTATGAGGAGCATGAAACGGTCTGAAAAATAGGAGGAGCATGAAGTGGTGTTGAAAAAAATGAAGAGCCTGAAAAAGGTGTGAAAATTATGAGGAGAATGAAACGGTCTGAAAAATAGGAGGAGCATGAAACGGTCTGAAAAATAGGAGGAGCATGAAGTGGTGTTCAAAAACATGAAGAGCCTGAAAAGGTGTGAAATACATGAAGAGCTTCAAAAGGTGTCAAAAATATGTGGAGCACGAAACGGTCTGAAAAATAAGAGGAGCATGAAGTGGTGTTGAAAAATATGAAGAGCTTCTAAAATTGTCAAAAATATCAGGAGCATGAAACGGTCTGAAAAATAGGAGGAGCATGAAGTGGTTTTGAAAAACATGAAGAGCCTGAAAAGGTGTGAAAAATATGAAGAGCTTCAAAAGGTGTCAAAAATATGGGAGCATGAAACGGTTTGAAAAATAGGAGGACCATGAAGCGGTGTTGAAAAGCATGAAGAGCCTGAAAAGGTGTGAAAAATATGAAGAGCTTCAAAAGGTGTCAAAAATATGAGAAGCATGAAACGGTCTGAAAAATCGGAGCAGCATGAAACGGTGTTGAAAAATATGAAGAGCCTGAAAACGTGTGAAAAATATGAAGAGCCTCAAAAGGTGTGAAAAATATGAAGAGCTTCAAATAATGTGAAATACATGAGGAGCATGAAATGGTCTGAAAAATAGGAGGAGCATGAAGCAGTGTTCAAAAACATGAAGAGCCTGAAAAGGTGTGAAATATATGAAAAGCTTCAAAGTTTTCAAAAATATGAGGAGCATGAAACGGTGTGAAAAATAGGAGGAGTATGAAACGGTCTTTAAAAATATGAAGAGCCTGGAAAGGTGTGAAAAATATGAAGAGCTTCAAAAGGAGTGAAATAAATGAGGAGCATGAAACAGTCTGAAAAATAGCAGGAGCATGAAGCGGTGTTCAAAAATATGAAGAGACTGAAAAGGTGTGAAAAATATGAAGAGCTTCAAAAGGTGTCAAAAATATGAGGAGCATGAAACGGTCTGAAAAATAGGAGGAGCATGAAGTGGTTTAGAAAAACATGAAGAGCCTAAAAAGGTGTGAAAAATATGTGGAGCTTCAAAAGGTGTCAAAAATATGAGGAGCATGAAACGGTCTGAAACATAGGAGGATCATGAAGCGGTGTTGAAAATCATGAATAACTTGAAAAGGTGTGAAAAATATGAAGAGCTTCAAAAGGTGTGAAAAATATGAGGAGCTTCACAAGTTGTCAAAAATATGAGGAGCATGAAACGGTCTGAAAAATAGGAGGAACATTAAGTGGTGTTGAGAAACATGAAGAGCCTGAAATGGTGTGAAAAATATGAAGAGCTTCAACAGGTGTCAAAAATATGAGGAGCATGAAACGTTCTGAAAAACAGGAGGAGCATGAAACGGTAGTCAAAACATGAAGAGCTTGAAAAGGTGTGAAAAATATGAAGAGATTCAAAACCTGTCAAAAGAATGAGGAGCATGAAATGGTCTGAAAAGTAGGAGGAGCATGAAGCAGTGTTGAAGAACATGAAGAGCCTGAAAAGTTGTGAAATATATGAAGAGCTTCAAAAGGTGTCAAAAATATCAGGAGAGAGAAACGGTGTTCAAAAACGTGAAGAGCCTTAAAAGGTGTGAAAAATACGAAGAGATTCAAAAGATGTCAAAAATAGGAGGAGCCTGAAACGGTGTTGAAAAACATGAAGAGCAAGAAAAGGTGTGAAAAATATGAAGAGCTTCAAAAGGTGTGAAAAATATTAAGAGCTTCAAAATGTGTGGTATACATGAGGAGCATGAAACGGTCTGAAAAATAGGAGGAGCGTGAAGCGGTGTTCAAAAACATGAAGAACCGGAAAAGGTGTGAAATATATGAAGAGATTCAAAACGTTTCAAAAATATGAGGAGCATGAAACGCTCAGAAAAGTAGGAGGATCATGAAGCGGTGTTGAAAAACATGAAAAGCCTGAAAAGGTGTGAAAAATATGAAGATCTTCAAAAGGTGTCAAAAATATGAGGAGCAAGAAACGGTCTGAAAAATAAGAGTGGCATTAAAAGGTTTTCAAAAATATGAGGAGCAAGAAACGGTCTGAAAAATAAGAGGAGCATTAAACGGTGTTCAAAAACATGAAGAGCCTGGAAAGGTGTGAAAAATAAGAAGAGCTTCAAAAGGTGTCAAAAGTATGAGGAGCATGAAACGGTCTGAAAAATAGGAGGAGCATGAAGTGGTGTTGAAAAAAATGAAGAGCCTGAAAAAGGTGTGAAAATTATGAGGAGAATGAAACGGTCTGAAAAATAGGAGGAGCATGAAACGGTCTGAAAAATAGGAGGAGCATGAAGTGGTGTTCAAAAACATGAAGAGCCTGAAAAGGTGTGAAATACATGAAGAGCTTCAAAAGGTGTCAAAAATATGTGGAGCACGAAACGGTCTGAAAAATAAGAGGAGCATGAAGTGGTGTTGAAAAATATGAAGAGCTTCTAAAATTGTCAAAAATATCAGGAGCATGAAACGGTCTGAAAAATAGGAGGAGCATGAAGTGGTTTTGAAAAACATGAAGAGCCTGAAAAGGTGTGAAAAATATGAAGAGCTTCAAAAGGTGTCAAAAATATGGGAGCATGAAACGGTCTGAAAAATAGGAGGACCATGAAGCGGTGTTGAAAAGCATGAAGAGCCTGAAAAGGTGTGAAAAATATGAAGAGCTTCAAAAGGTGTCAAAAATATGAGAAGCATGAAACGGTCTGAAAAATCGGAGCAGCATGAAACGGTGTTGAAAAATATGAAGAGCCTGAAAACGTGTGAAAAATATGAAGAGCCTCAAAAGGTGTGAAAAATATGAAGAGCTTCAAATAATGTGAAATACATGAGGAGCATGAAATGGTCTGAAAAATAGGAGGAGCATGAAGCAGTGTTCAAAAACATGAAGAGCCTGAAAAGGTGTGAAATATATGAAAAGCTTCAAAGTTTTCAAAAATATGAGGAGCATGAAACGGTGTGAAAAATAGGAGGAGTATGAAACGGTCTTTAAAAATATGAAGAGCCTGGAAAGGTGTGAAAAATATGAAGAGCTTCAAAAGGAGTGAAATAAATGAGGAGCATGAAACAGTCTGAAAAATAGCAGGAGCATGAAGCGGTGTTCAAAAATATGAAGAGACTGAAAAGGTGTGAAAAATATGAAGAGCTTCAAAAGGTGTCAAAAATATGAGCAGCATGAAACGGTCTGAAAAATAGGAGGAGCATGAAATGGTATTCAAAACCATGAAGATCCTGAAAAGGTCTGAAAAATATGAATAGCCTCAAAACGTGTCAAAATATGAGGAGTATGATACGGTCTGAAAAATAGGAGGAGCATGAAGCGGTGTTCAAAAACATGAAGAGACTGAAAACGCGTGAAAAAAATGAAGAGCCTCAAAAGGTGTGAAAAATATGAAGAGCTTCAAAAGGTGTCAAAAATGAGATGAGCATGAAACGGTCTGAAAAATAGGAGGAGCATGAAGTGGTATTGAAAAACATGAAGAGCCTGAACAGGTTGAAATATATGAAGAGCTTCAAAAGGTGTCAAAAAAAGGAGGAGCATGAAACGGTCTGAAAAATAGGAGGAGCATGAAGCGGTGTTCAAAAACATGAAGAGCCTTAAAAGGTGTGAAAAATATGAAGAACTTCAAAAGGATTGAAATGCATGAGGACCATTTAACGGTCTGAAAAATACGAGGAGCAGGAAGCGGTGTTCAAAAACATGAAGAGCCTGAAATGGTGGGAAAAATATGAAGAACTTCAAAAGGATTGAAATGCATGAGGACCATGTAACGGTCTGAAAAATAGGAAGAGCATGAAGCGGTGTTGAAAAACATGAAGAGCCTGAAAAGGTGTGAAATATATGAAGAGCTTCAAAAGGTGTCAAAAATATGAGGAGCATGAAACGGTCTCAAAAATATGAGGAGCATGAAGCGGTGTTGAAAATCATGAAGAGCTTCAAAAGGTGACAAAAATATGAAGAGCTTCGAATGGTGTCAAAAATAGTATGAGCATGAAACGGTCTGAAAAATAGGAGGAGCATGAAGAGGTGTTGAAAAACATGATGAGCTTGAAAAGGTGTCAAAAATAGTAGGAGCTTCAAAAGGTGTCAAAAATATGAGGAGCATGAAACGGTCTGAAAAATAGGAGGAGCATGAAGCGGTGTTGAAAAACATGAAGATCCTAAAAAAGGTGTGAAAAATATGAAGAGCTTCAAAAGGTGTCAAAAATATGAGGAGCATGAAACGGTCTGAAAAATAGGAGGAGCATGAAGCGGTGTTGAAAAACATGAAGAGCCTAAAAAAGGTGTGAAAAATATGAAGAGCTTCAAAAGGTGTCAAAAATATGAGGAGCATGAAACGGTCTGAAAAATAGGAGGAGCATGAAGCGGTGTTGAAAAACATGAAGAGCCTGAAAAGGTGTGAAAAATATGAAGAGCTTCAAACGGTGTGAAATACATGAGGAGCATGAAACGGTCTGAAAAATAGGAGGAGCATGAAGCGGTGTTCAAAAATATGAAGAGCCTGAAAATTTGTGAAAACTATGAAGAGCTTCAGAAGGTGTCAAAAATGAGATGAGCATGAAACGTCTGAAAAATAGGAGGAGCATGAAGTGGTGTTGAAAAATATTAAGAGCCTGAAAATATGTGAAATATATGAAGAGCTTGAAAACTTTTCAGAAATGAGAGGAGCATGAAACTGTCTGAAAAACAGGAGGAGCATGAAGCAGTGTTGAAAAACGTGAAGAGCCTGAAAAGGTGTGAAAAATATGAAGAGCTTCAAAAGGTGTGAAAAATATGAAGAGCTTCAAAAGCTGTCAAAAATGAGATGAACATGAAACGGTCTGAGAAATAGGAGAAGCATGAAGTGGTGTTGAAAAACATGAAGAGCATGAAAAAGTGTGAAATATATGAAGAGCTTCAAAAGGTGTGAAATATATGAAGAGCTTCAAAAGGTGTCAAAATATGAGGAGCATGAAACGGTCTGAAAAATAGGAGGAGCATTGTAACATTGTTCAAAAACTTGAAGAGCCTGAAAAGGTGTGAAAAATATGAAGAGCTTCAAAAGGTGTCAAAAATATGAGGAGTATGAAACGGTCTGAAAAATAGGAGGAGCATGAAGTGGTGTTGAAAAACATGAAGAGCCTGAAAAGGTGTGAAAAATATGAAGAGCTTCAAAAGGTGTCAAATATATGAGGAGGATGAAACGGTCTGAAAAATAGGAGGAGCATGAAGTGGTGTTGAAAAACATGAAGAGATTGAGAAGGTGTGAAAAATATGAAGAGCTTCAAAAGGTGTCAAAAATATGAGGTGCATGAAACGGTCTGAAAAATAGGAGGAGCATGAAGCGGTGTTGAAAAACATGAAGAGCCTGAAAAGGTGTGAAAAATATGAAGAACTTCAAAAGGTTTCAAAAATATGAGGAGCATGAAACGGTCTGTAAAATATTAGGAGCATAAAACGGTGTTCAAAAACATGAGGAGCCTGAAAAGGTGTGAAAAATATGAAAAGCTTCAAAAGGTTTTAAAAATATGAGGAGCATGAAACGGTCTGAAAAATAGGAGGAGAATTGTAGCGTTGTTCAAAACCTTGAAGAGCCTGAAATGGTGTCAAAAATATGAAGAGTTTCAAAAGCTGTCAAAAATATGAGGAGCATGAAACGTTCTGAAAAATAGGAGGAGCATGAAGCGGTGTAGAAAAACATGAAGAGCCTGAAATGTTGTGAAAAATATGAAGAGCTACAAAAGGTGTCAAAAATATGAGGAGCATGAAACGGTCTGCAAAATAGGAGGATCATGAAGCGGTGTAGAAAAACATGAAGAGCCTGAACAGGTGTGAAAAATATGAAGAGCTTCAAGAGGTGTGAAAAATATGAGGAGCATGAAACGGTCTGAAAAATAGGAGGAGCATGAAGGGGTGTTGAAGAACATGAAGAGCCTGAAAAGGTGTGAAAAATATGAAGCGCTTCAAAAGGTGTGAAAAATATTAAGAGCTTCAAAATGTGTGGAATATATGAGGAGCATGAAACGGTCTGAAAAATAGGAGGAGCGTGAAGCGGTGTTCAAAAACATGAAGAGCCTGAAAAGGTGTGAAATATATGAAGAGATTCAAAAGGTTTCAAAAATATGAGGAGCATGAAACGCTCAGAAAAGTAGGAGGATCATGAAGCGGTGTTGAAAAACATGAAAAGCCTGAAAAGGTGTGAAAAATATGAAGAGCTTCAAAAGGTGTCAAAAATATGAGGAGCATGAAACGGTCTGAAAAATAGGAGGAACAAGAAATCGTGTTCAAAAACATGAGGAGCCTGAAAACGTGTGAAAAATATAAAGAGCTTCAAAATGTGTGAAATACATGAGGAGCATGAAACGGTCTGAAAAATAGGAGGAGCATGAAGCGGTGTTGAAAAACATGAAGAGCCTGAAAAGGTGTGAAAAATATGAAGAACTTCAAAAGGTGCCAAAAATATGAGGAGCATGAAACGGTCTGAAATAAAGGAGGAGCATGAAACGGTCTGAAAAATAGGAGGGGCATGAAACGTTGTTGAAAAACATGAAGAGCCTAAAAAGGTGTGAAAAATATGAAGAGCTTCAAAAGGTGTGAAAAATATGAGTAGCTTCACAAGTTGTCAAAAATATGAGGAGCATGATACGGTCTGAAAAATAGGAGGAACATTAACGGGTGTTGAAAAACATGAAGAGGCTGAAAAGGTGTAAAAATATGAAGAGCTTCAACAGGTGTCAAAAATATGAGGAGCATGAAACGTTCTGAAAAACAGGAGGAGCATGAAACGGTATTCAAAACATGAAGAGCTTGAAAAGGTGTGAAAAATATGAAGAGCTTCAAAACCTGTCAAAAGTATGAGGAGCATGAAATGGTCTGAAAAGTAGGAGGAGCATGAAGCAGTGTTGAAAAACATGAAGAGCCTGAAAAGTTGTGAAATATATGAAGAGCTTCAAAAGGTGTCAAAAATATCAGGAGAGAGAAACGGTGTTCAAAAACGTGAAGAGCCTGAAAAGATGTGAAAAATACGAAGAGATTCAAAAGATGAAAAAAATAGGAGGAACCTGAAACGGTGTTGAAAAACATGAAGAGCATGAAAAGGTGTGAAAAATATGAAGAGCTTCAAAAAGTGTCAAAAATACGAGGAGCATGAAACGGTCTGAAAAATAGGAGGAACAAGAAATCGTGTTCAAAAACATGAGGAGCCTGAAAACGTGTGAAAAATATAAAGAGCTTCAAAATGTGTGAAATACATGAGGAGCATGAAACGGTCTGAAAAATAGGAGGAGCATGAAGCGGTGTTGAAAAACATGAAGAGCCTGAAAAGGTGTGAAAAATATGAAGAACTTCAAAAGGTGCCAAAAATATGAGGAGCATGAAACGGTCTGAAATAAAGGAGGAGCATGAAACGGTCTGAAAAATAGGAGGGGCATGAAACGTTGTTGAAAAACATGAAGAGCCTAAAAAGGTGTGAAAAATATGAAGAGCTTCAAAAGGTGTGAAAAATATGAGGAGCTTCACAAGTTGTCAAAAATATGAGGAGCATGAAACGGTCTGAAAAATAGGAGGAACATTAACGGGTGTTGAAAAACATGAAGAGGCTGAAAAGGTGTAAAAATATGAAGAGCTTCAACAGGTGTCAAAAATATGAGGAGCATGAAACGTTCTGAAAAACAGGAGGAGCATGAAACGGTATTCAAAACATGAAGAGCTTGAAAAGGTGTGAAAAATATGAAGAGCTTCAAAACCTGTCAAAAGTATGAGGAGCATGAAATGGTCTGAAAAGTAGGAGGAGCATGAAGCAGTGTTGAAAAACATGAAGAGCCTGAAAAGTTGTGAAATATATGAAGAGCTTCAAAAGGTGTCAAAAATATCAGGAGAGAGAAACGGTGTTCAAAAACGTGAAGAGCCTGAAAAGATGTGAAAAATACGAAGAGATTCAAAAGATGTCAAAAATAGGAGGAACCTGAAACGGTGTTGAAAAACATGAAGAGCATGAAAAGGTGTGAAAAATATGAAGAGCTTCAAAAAGTGTCAAAAATACGAGGAGCATGAAACGGTCTGAAAAATAGGAGGAACAAGAAATCGTGTTCAAAAACATGAGGAGCCTGAAAACGTGTGAAAAATATAAAGAGCTTCAAAATGTGTGAAATACATGAGGAGCATGAAACGGTCTGAAAAATAGGAGGAGCATGAAATGCTGTTCAAAAACATGAAGATCCTGAAAAGGTGTGATATATGAAGAGATTCAAATGGTGTCAAAAATATGAGGAGCATGACATGGTCTGGAAAATAGGAGTAGCATGAAATGGTGTTCAAAACCATGAAGAGCCTGAAAAGTTATGAAAAATATGAAGAGCTTCAAAAGGTGTCAAAAATATGAGGAGCATGAAACGGTCTGAAAAATAGGAGGAGCATGAAGTGGTTTAGAAAAACATGAAGAGCCTAAAAAGGTGTGAAAAATATGTGGAGCTTCAAAAGGTGTCAAAAATATGAGGAGCATGAAACGGTCTGAAACATAGGAGGATCATGAAGCGGTGTTGAAAATCATGAATAACTTGAAAAGGTGTGAAAAATATGAAGAGCTTCAAAAGGTGTGAAAAATATGAGGAGCTTCACAAGTTGTCAAAAATATGAGGAGCATGAAACGGTCTGAAAAATAGGAGGAACATTAAGTGGTGTTGAGAAACATGAAGAGCCTGAAATGGTGTGAAAAATATGAAGAGCTTCAACAGGTGTCAAAAATATGAGAAGCATGAAACGTTCTGAAAAACAGGAGGAGCATGAAACGGTATTCAAAACATGAAGAGCTTGAAAAGGTGTGAAAAATATGAAGAGCTTCAAAACCTGTCAAAAGAATGAGGAGCATGAAATGGTCTGAAAAGTAGGAGGAGCATGAAGCAGTGTTGAAGAACATGAAGAGCCTGAAAAGTTGTGAAATATATGAAGAGCTTCAAAAGGTGTCAAAAATATCAGGAGAGAGAAACGGTGTTCAAAAACGTGAAGAGCCTTAAAAGGTGTGAAAAATAGTAAGAGATTCAAAAGATGTCAAAAATAGGAGGAGCCTGAAACGGTGTTGAAAAACATGAAGAGCAAGAAAAGGTGTGAAAAATATGAAGAGCTTCAAAAGGTGTGAAAAATATTAAGAGCTTCAAAATGTGTGGAATACATGAGGAGCATGAAACGGTCTGAAAAATAGGAGGAGCGTGAAGCGGTGTTCAAAAACATGAAGAACCGGAAAAGGTGTGAAATATATGAAGAGATTCAAAAGGTTTCAAAAATATGAGGAGCATGAAACGCTCAGAAAAGTAGGAGGATCATGAAGCGGTGTTGAAAAACATGAAAAGCCTGAAAAGGTGTGAAAAATATGAAGATCTTCAAAAGGTGTCAAAAATATGAGGAGCAAGAAACGGTCTGAAAAATAAGAGTGGCATTAAAAGGTTTTCAAAAATATGAGGAGCAAGAAACGGTCTGAAAAATAAGAGGAGCATTAAACGGTGTTCAAAAACATGAAGAGCCTGGAAAGGTGTGAAAAATAAGAAGAGCTTCAAAAGGTGTCAAAAGTATGAGGAGCATGAAACGGTCTGAAAAATAGGAGGAGCATGAAGTGGTGTTGAAAAAAATGAAGAGCCTGAAAAAGGTGTGAAAATTATGAGGAGAATGAAACGGTCTGAAAAATAGGAGGAGCATGAAACGGTCTGAAAAATAGGAGGAGCATGAAGTGGTGTTCAAAAACATGAAGAGCCTGAAAAGGTGTGAAATACATGAAGAGCTTCAAAAGGTGTCAAAAATATGTGGAGCACGAAACGGTCTGAAAAATAAGAGGAGCATGAAGTGGTGTTGAAAAATATGAAGAGCTTCTAAAATTGTCAAAAATATCAGGAGCATGAAACGGTCTGAAAAATAGGAGGAGCATGAAGTGGTGTTGAAAAACATGAAGAGCCTGAAAAGGTGTGAAAAATATGAAGAGCTTCAAAAGGTGTCAAAAATATGGGAGCATGAAACGGTCTGAAAAATAGGAGGACCATGAAGCGGTGTTGAAAAACATGAAGAGCCTGAAAAGGTGTGAAAAATATGAAGAGCTTCAAAAGGTGTCAAAAATATGAGAAGCATGAAACAGTCTGAAAAATCGGAGCAGCATGAAACGGTGTTGAAAAATATGAAGAGCCTGAAAACGTGTGAAAAATATGAAGAGCCTCAAAAGATGTGAAAAATATGAAGAGCTTCAAATAATGTGAAATACATGAGGAGCATGAAATGGTCTGAAAAATAGGAGGAGCATGAAGCAGTGTTCAAAAACATGAAGAGCCTGAAAAGGTGTGAAATATATGAAAAGCTTCAAAGTTTTCAAAAATATGAGGAGCATGAAACGGTGTGAAAAATAGGAGGAGTATGAAACGGTCTTTAAAAATATGAAGAGCCTGGAAAGGTGTGAAACATATGAATAGCTTCAAAAGGAGTGAAATAAATGAGGAGCATGAAACAGTCTGAAAAATAGCAGGAGCATGAA
Source organism: Dama dama (assembly GCF_033118175.1). Classification (NCBI taxonomy): domain Eukaryota; kingdom Metazoa; phylum Chordata; class Mammalia; order Artiodactyla; family Cervidae; genus Dama; species Dama dama. Next base: position 4,437,371 of record NW_026870920.1, on the reverse strand, counting down.
GCGGTGTTCAAAAATATGAAGAGACTGAAAAGGTGTGAAAAATATGAAGAGCTTCAAAAGGTGTCAAAAATATGAGCAGCATGAAACGGTCTGAAAAATAGGAGGAGCATGAAATGGTATTCAAAACCATGAAGACCCTGAATAGGTCTGAAAAATATGAATAGCCTCAAAACGTGTCAAAATATGAGGAGTATGATACGGTCTGAAAAATAGGAGGAGCATGAAGCGGTGTTCAAAAACATGAAGAGACTGAAAACGCGTGAAAAAAATGAAGAGCCTCAAAAGGTGTGAAAAATATGAAGAGCTTCAAAAGGTGTCAAAAATGAGATGAGCATGAAACGGTCTGAAAAATAGGAGGAGCATGAAGTGGTATTGAAAAACATGAAGAGCCTGAACAGGTTGAAATATATGAAGAGCTTCAAAAGGTGTCAAAAAAAGGAGGAGCATGAAACGGTCTGAAAAATAGGAGGAGCATGAAGCGGTGTTCAAAAACATGAAGAGCCTTAAAAGGTGTGAAAAATATGAAGAACTTCAAAAGGATTGAAATGCATGAGGACCATTTAACGGTCTGAAAAATACGAGGAGCAGGAAGCGGTGTTCAAAAACATGAAGAGCCTGAAATGGTGGGAAAAATATGAAGAACTTCAAAAGGATTGAAATGCATGAGGACCATGTAACGGTCTGAAAAATAGGAAGAGCATGAAGCGGTGTTGAAAAACATGAAGAGCCTGAAAAGGTGTGAAATATATGAAGAGCTTCAAAAGGTGTCAAAAATATGAGGAGCATGAAACGGTCTCAAAAATATGAGGAGCATGAAGCGGTGTTGAAAATCATGAAGAGCTTCAAAAGGTGACAAAAATATGAAGAGCTTCGAATGGTGTCAAAAATAGTATGAGCATGAAACGGTCTGAAAAATAGGAGGAGCATGAAGAGGTGTTGAAAAACATGATGAGCTTGAAAAGGTGTCAAAAATAGTAGGAGCTTCAAAAGGTGTCAAAAATATGAGGAGCATGAAACGGTCTGAAAAATAGGAGGAGCATGAAGCGGTGTTGAAAAACATGAAGATCCTAAAAAAGGTGTGAAAAATATGAAGAGCTTCAAAAGGTGTCAAAAATATGAGGAGCATGAAACGGTCTGAAAAATAGGAGGAGCATGAAGCGGTGTTGAAAAACATGAAGAGCCTAAAAAAGGTGTGAAAAATATGAAGAGCTTCAAAAGGTGTCAAAAATATGAGGAGCATGAAACGGTCTGAAAAATAGGAGGAGCATGAAGCGGTGTTGAAAAACATGAAGAGCCTGAAAAGGTGTGAAAAATATGAAGAGCTTCAAACGGTGTGAAATACATGAGGAGCATGAAACGGTCTGAAAAATAGGAGGAGCATGAAGCGGTGTTCAAAAATATGAAGAGCCTGAAAATTTGTGAAAACTATGAAGAGCTTCAGAAGGTGTCAAAAATGAGATGAGCATGAAACGTCTGAAAAATAGGAGGAGCATGAAGTGGTGTTGAAAAATATTAAGAGCCTGAAAATATGTGAAATATATGAAGAGCTTGAAAACTTTTCAGAAATGAGAGGAGCATGAAACTGTCTGAAAAACAGGAGGAGCATGAAGCAGTGTTGAAAAACGTGAAGAGCCTGAAAAGGTGTGAAAAATATGAAGAGCTTCAAAAGGTGTGAAAAATATGAAGAGCTTCAAAAGCTGTCAAAAATGAGATGAACATGAAACGGTCTGAGAAATAGGAGAAGCATGAAGTGGTGTTGAAAAACATGAAGAGCATGAAAAAGTGTGAAATATATGAAGAGCTTCAAAAGGTGTGAAATATATGAAGAGCTTCAAAAGGTGTGAAATATATGAAGAGCTTCAAAAGGTGTCAAAATATGAGGAGCATGAAACGGTCTGAAAAATAGGAGGAGCATTGTAACATTGTTCAAAAACTTGAAGAGCCTGAAAAGGAGTGAAAAATATGAAGAGCTTCAAAAGCTGTCAAAAATATGAGGAGCATGAAACGGTCTGAAAAATAGGAGGAGCATGAAGTGGTGTTGAAAAACATGAAGAGCCTGAAAAAGTGTGAAAAATATGAAGAGCTTCAAAAGGTGTCAAATATATGAGGAGGATGAAACGGTCTGAAAAATAGGAGGAGCATGAAGTGGTGTTGAAAAACATGAAGAGACTGAGAAGGTGTGAAAAATATGAAGAGCTTCAAAAGGTGTCAAAAATATGAGGTGCATGAAACGGTCTGAAAAATAGGAGGAGCATGAAGCGGTGTTGAAAAACATGAAGAGCCTGAAAAGGTGTGAAAAATATGAAGAGCTTCAAAAGGTTTCAAAAATATGAGGAGCATGAAACGGTCTGTAAAATATTAGGAGCATAAAACGGTGTTCAAAAACATGAGGAGCCTGAAAAGGTGTGAAAAATATGAAAAGGTTCAAAAGGTTTTAAAAATATGAGGAGCATGAAACGGTCTGAAAAATAGGAGGAGAATTGTAGCGTTGTTCAAAAACTTGAAGAGCCTGAAATGGTGTCAAAAATATGAAGAGTTTCAAAAGCTGTCAAAAATATGAGGAGCATGAAACGTTCTGAAAAATAGGAGGAGCATGAAGCGGTGTAGAAAAACATGAAGAGCCTGAAATGTTGTGAAAAATATGAAGAGCTACAAAAGGTGTCAAAAATATGAGGAGCATGAACCGGTCTGAAAAATAGGAGGAGCATGAAGCGGTGTTCAAAAACATGAAGAGCCTGAACAGGTGTGAAAAATATGAAGAGCTTCAAGAGGTGTGAAAAATATGAGGAGCATGAAACGGTCTGAAAAATAGGAGGAGCAGAAGTGGTGTTGCAAATCATGAAGAGCCTGAAAAGGTGTGTAAAATATGAAGAGCTTCAAAAGGAGTGAAATACATGAGGAGCATGAAACCGTCTGAATTATAGGAGGAGCATGAAGCGGTGTTGATAAACATGAAGAGCCTGAAAAGGTGTGAAAAATATGAAGAGCTTCATAAGCTGTGAAAAATATGAAGAGCTTCAAAAGGTGTGAAATACATGAGGAGCATGAAACGGTCTGAAAAATAGAAGGAGCATGAAGCTTTGTTGAAAAACTTTACGAGCCTGAAAAGATGTGAAAAATATGAAGAGCTTCAAAAGGTGTCAAAAATTTGAGGAGTATGAAACGGTCAGAAAAATAGGAGCAGCATGAAACGCTGTTCAAAAACATGAAGAGCCTGAAAAGGTGTGAAAAATATGAAGAGCTTCAAACGGTGTGAAATACATGAGGAGCATGAAACTGTCTGAAAAATAGGAGGAGCATGAAGCGGTGTTCAAAAATATGAAGAGCCTGAATATTTGTGAAAACTATGAAGAGCTTCAGAAGGTGTCAAAAATGAGATGAGCATGAAACGTCTGAAAAATAGGAGGAGCATGAAGTGGTGTTGAAAAACATTAAGAGCCTGAAAATGTGTGAAATATATGAAGAGCTTGAAAACATTTCAGAAATGAGAGGAGCATGAAACTGGCTGAAAAACAGGAGGAGCATGAAGCAGTGTTGAAAAACATGAAGAGCCTGAAAATGTGTGAAAAATATGAAGAGCTTCAAAAGGTGTCAAAAATATGAGGAGCATGATACGGTTTGAAAAATAGGAGGAGCATGAAGCGGTGTTGAAAAACATGAAGAGCCTGAAAACGTGTGAAAAATATGAAGAGCTTCAAAAGGTGTCAAAAATATGAGGAGCATGAAACGGTCTGAAAAATAGGAGGAGCAAGAAACGGTGATCAAAAACCTGAAGAGCCTGAAAAGGTGTGAAAAATATGACGAGCTTCAAAAGGTGTGAAAAACATGAGGAGCATGAAACGGGCTGAAAAATAGGAGAAGCATGAAGTGGTGTTGAAAAACATGAAGAGCCTGAAAAAGTTTGAAAAATATGAAGAGCTTCAGAAAGTGTGAAAAATATGAAGAGCTTCAACAGGTGTCAAAAATTAGATGAGCATGAAACGGTCGAAAAATTGGAGGAGCAAGAAGTAGTGTTGAAAAAAATTAAGAGCCTGAAAAGGTGTGAAAAATATGAAAAGCTTCAAAAGGTGTCAAAAATATGAGGAGCATGAAACGGTCTGAAAAATAGGTGGAGCATGAAGCGGTGTTGAAAAATATGAAGAGCCTGGAAAGGTGTGCAAAATATGAAGAGCTTCAAAAATATGAAAAATATGAAGACCTTCAAAAGGTGTGAAAAATTTGAAGAGCTTCAAAAGGTGTCAAAATGAGATGAGCATGAAACGGTCTGAAAAATAGGAGGAGCATGAAGCGGTGTTGAAAATCATAAAGAGCCTGAAAAGTTGTGAAAAATATGAAGAGCTTCAAAAGATGTGAAAAATTTGAAGAGCTTCAAAATGTGTCAAAATGAGATGAGCATGAAACGGTCTGAAAAATAGGAGTTGCATGAAGTGGTGTTGAAAAAAATGAAAATCTGAAAAGGTGTGAAATATATGAAGAGCTTCAAAAGGTGTCAAAAATATGAGGAGAATGAAACGGTCTGCAAAATAGGAGAAGCATGAAATGGTGTTCAAAAACATGAAGAGCCTGAAAAGATGTGAAAATTATGAAGAGCTTCAAAAGGTGTCAAAAATATGAGGAGCATGAAACGGTCTGAAAAATAGGAGGAGCATGAAGGGGTGTTGAAGAACATGAAGAGCCTGAAAAGGTGTGAAAAATATGAAGCGCTTCAAAAGGTGTGAAAAATATTAAGAGCTTCAAAATGTGTGGAATATATGAGGAGCATGAAACGGTCTGAAAAATAGGAGGAGCATGAAGCGGTGTTCAAAAACATGAAGAGCCTGAAAAGGTGTGAAATATATGAAGAGATTCAAAAGGTTTCAAAAATATGAGGAGCATGAAACGCTCAGAAAAGTAGGAGGATCATGAAGCGGTGTTGAAAAACGTGAAGAGCCTGAAAAGATGTGAAAAATACGAAGAGATTCAAAAGATGTCAAAAATAGGAGGAACCTGAAACGGTGTTGAAAAACATGAAGAGCATGAAAAGGTGTGAAAAATATGAAGAGCTTCAAAAAGTGTCAAAAATACGAGGAGCATGAAACGGTCTGAAAAATAGGAGGAACAAGAAATCGTGTTCAAAAACATGAGGAGCCTGAAAACGTGTGAAAAATATAAATAGCTTCAAAATGTGTGAAATACATGAGGAGCATGAAACGGTCTGAAAAATAGGAGGAGCATGAAGCGGTGTTGAAAAACATGAAGAGCCTGAAAAGGTGTGAAAAATATGAAGAACTTCAAAAGGTGCCAAAAATATGAGGAGCATGAAACGGTCTGAAATAAAGGAGGAGCATGAAACGGTCTGAAAAATAGGAGGGGCATGAAACGTTGTTGAAAAACATGAAGAGCCTAAAAAGGTGTGAAAAATATGAAGAGCTTCAAAAGGTGTGAAAAATATGAGGAGCTTCACAAGTTGTCAAAAATATGAGGAGCATGAAACGGTCTGAAAAATAGGAGGAACATTAACGGGTGTTGAAAAACATGAAGAGGCTGAAAAGGTGTAAAAATATGAAGAGCTTCAACAGGTGTCAAAAATATGAGGAGCATGAAACGTTCTGAAAAACAGGAGGAGCATGAAACGGTATTCAAAACATGAAGAGCTTGAAAATGTGTGAAAAATATGAAGAGCTTCAAAACCTGTCAAAAGTATGAGGAGCATGAAATGGTCTGAAAAGTAGGAGGAGCATGAAGCAGTGTTGAAAAACATGAAGAGCCTGAAAAGTTGTGAAATATATGAAGAGCTTCAAAAGGTGTCAAAAATATCAGGAGAGAGAAACGGTGTTCAAAAACGTGAAGAGCCTGAAAAGATGTGAAAAATACGAAGAGATTCAAAAGATGTCAAAAATAGGAGGAACCTGAAACGGTGTTGAAAAACATGAAGAGCATGAAAAGGTGTGAAAAATATGAAGAGCTTCAAAAAGTGTCAAAAATAGGAGGAGCATGAAACGGTCTGAAATATAGGAGGAGCATGAAGCGGTGTTGAAAAACATGAAGAGCCTTAAAAGGTGTGAAAAATATGAAGAACTTCAAAAGGATTGAAATGCATGAGGACCATTTAACGGTCTGAAAAATACGAGGAGCAGGAAGCGGTGTTCAAAAACATGAAGAGCCTGAAATGGTGGGAAAAATATGAAGAACTTCAAAAGGATTGAAATGCATGAGGACCATGTAACGGTCTGAAAAATAGGAAGAGCATGAAGCGGTGTTGAAAAACATGAAGAGCCTGAAAAGGTGTGAAATATATGAAGAGCTTCAAAAGGTGTCAAAAATATGAGGAGCATGAAACGGTCTCAAAAATATGAGGAGCATGAAGCGGTGTTGAAAATCATGAAGAGCTTCAAAAGGTGACAAAAATATGAAGAGCTTCGAATGGTGTCAAAAATAGTATGAGCATGAAACGGTCTGAAAAATAGGAGGAGCATGAAGAGGTGTTGAAAAACATGATGAGCTTGAAAAGGTGTCAAAAATAGTAGGAGCTTCAAAAGGTGTCAAAAATATGAGGAGCATGAAACGGTCTGAAAAATAGGAGGAGCATGAAGCGGTGTTGAAAAACATGAAGATCCTAAAAAAGGTGTGAAAAATATGAAGAGCTTCAAAAGGTGTCAAAAATATGAGGAGCATGAAACGGTCTGAAAAATAGGAGGAGCATGAAGCGGTGTTGAAAAACATGAAGAGCCTAAAAAAGGTGTGAAAAATATGAAGAGCTTCAAAAGGTGTCAAAAATATGAGGAGCATGAAACGGTCTGAAAAATAGGAGGAGCATGAAGCGGTGTTGAAAAACATGAAGAGCCTGAAAAGGTGTGAAAAATATGAAGAGCTTCAAACGGTGTGAAATACATGAGGAGCATGAAACGGTCTGAAAAATAGGAGGAGCATGAAGCGGTGTTCAAAAATATGAAGAGCCTGAAAATTTGTGAAAACTATGAAGAGCTTCAGAAGGTGTCAAAAATGAGATGAGCATGAAACGTCTGAAAAATAGGAGGAGCATGAAGTGGTGTTGAAAAATATTAAGAGCCTGAAAATATGTGAAATATATGAAGAGCTTGAAAACTTTTCAGAAATGAGAGGAGCATGAAACTGTCTGAAAAACAGGAGGAGCATGAAGCAGTGTTGAAAAACGTGAAGAGCCTGAAAAGGTGTGAAAAATATGAAGAGCTTCAAAAGGTGTGAAAAATATGAAGAGCTTCAAAAGCTGTCAAAAATGAGATGAACATGAAACGGTCTGAGAAATAGGAGAAGCATGAAGTGGTGTTGAAAAACATGAAGAGCATGAAAAAGTGTGAAATATATGAAGAGCTTCAAAAGGTGTGAAATATATGAAGAGCTTCAAAAGGTGTGAAATATATGAAGAGCTTCAAAAGGTGTCAAAATATGAGGAGCATGAAACGGTCTGAAAAATAGGAGGAGCATTGTAACATTGTTCAAAAACTTGAAGAGCCTGAAAAGGAGTGAAAAATATGAAGAGCTTCAAAAGCTGTCAAAAATATGAGGAGCATGAAACGGTCTGAAAAATAGGAGGAGCATGAAGTGGTGTTGAAAAACATGAAGAGCCTGAAAAAGTGTGAAAAATATGAAGAGCTTCAAAAGGTGTCAAATATATGAGGAGGATGAAACGGTCTGAAAAATAGGAGGAGCATGAAGTGGTGTTGAAAAACATGAAGAGACTGAGAAGGTGTGAAAAATATGAAGAGCTTCAAAAGGTGTCAAAAATATGAGGTGCATGAAACGGTCTGAAAAATAGGAGGAGCATGAAGCGGTGTTGAAAAACATGAAGAGCCTGAAAAGGTGTGAAAAATATGAAGAGCTTCAAAAGGTTTCAAAAATATGAGGAGCATGAAACGGTCTGTAAAATATTAGGAGCATAAAACGGTGTTCAAAAACATGAGGAGCCTGAAAAGGTGTGAAAAATATGAAAAGGTTCAAAAGGTTTTAAAAATATGAGGAGCATGAAACGGTCTGAAAAATAGGAGGAGAATTGTAGCGTTGTTCAAAAACTTGAAGAGCCTGAAATGGTGTCAAAAATATGAAGAGTTTCAAAAGCTGTCAAAAATATGAGGAGCATGAAACGTTCTGAAAAATAGGAGGAGCATGAAGCGGTGTAGAAAAACATGAAGAGCCTGAAATGTTGTGAAAAATATGAAGAGCTACAAAAGGTGTCAAAAATATGAGGAGCATGAACCGGTCTGAAAAATAGGAGGAGCATGAAGCGGTGTTCAAAAACATGAAGAGCCTGAACAGGTGTGAAAAATATGAAGAGCTTCAAGAGGTGTGAAAAATATGAGGAGCATGAAACGGTCTGAAAAATAGGAGGAGCAGAAGTGGTGTTGCAAATCATGAAGAGCCTGAAAAGGTGTGTAAAATATGAAGAGCTTCAAAAGGAGTGAAATACATGAGGAGCATGAAACCGTCTGAATTATAGGAGGAGCATGAAGCGGTGTTGATAAACATGAAGAGCCTGAAAAGGTGTGAAAAATATGAAGAGCTTCATAAGCTGTGAAAAATATGAAGAGCTTCAAAAGGTGTGAAATACATGAGGAGCATGAAACGGTCTGAAAAATAGAAGGAGCATGAAGCTTTGTTGAAAAACGTTACGAGCCTGAAAAGATGTGAAAAATATGAAGAGCTTCAAAAGGTGTCAAAAATTTGAGGAGTATGAAACGGTCAGAAAAATAGGAGCAGCATGAAACGCTGTTCAAAAACATGAAGAGCCTGAAAAGGTGTGAAAAATATGAAGAGCTTCAAACGGTGTGAAATACATGAGGAGCATGAAACTGTCTGAAAAATAGGAGGAGCATGAAGCGGTGTTCAAAAATATGAAGAGCCTGAATATTTGTGAAAACTATGAAGAGCTTCAGAAGGTGTCAAAAATGAGATGAGCATGAAACGTCTGAAAAATAGGAGGAGCATGAAGTGGTGTTGAAAAACATTAAGAGCCTGAAAATGTGTGAAATATATGAAGAGCTTGAAAACATTTCAGAAATGAGAGGAGCATGAAACTGGCTGAAAAACAGGAGGAGCATGAAGCAGTGTTGAAAAACATGAAGAGCCTGAAAATGTGTGAAAAATATGAAGAGCTTCAAAAGGTGTCAAAAATATGAGGAGCATGATACGGTTTGAAAAATAGGAGGAGCATGAAGCGGTGTTGAAAAACATGAAGAGCCTGAAAACGTGTGAAAAATATGAAGAGCTTCAAAAGGTGTCAAAAATATGAGGAGCATGAAACGGTCTGAAAAATAGGAGGAGCAAGAAACGGTGATCAAAAACCTGAAGAGCCTGAAAAGGTGTGAAAAATATGACGAGCTTCAAAAGGTGTGAAAAACATGAGGAGCATGAAACGGGCTGAAAAATAGGAGAAGCATGAAGTGGTGTTGAAAAACATGAAGAGCCTGAAAAAGTTTGAAAAATATGAAGAGCTTCAGAAAGTGTGAAAAATATGAAGAGCTTCAACAGGTGTCAAAAATTAGATGAGCATGAAACGGTCGAAAAATTGGAGGAGCAAGAAGTAGTGTTGAAAAAAATTAAGAGCCTGAAAAGGTGTGAAAAATATGAAAAGCTTCAAAAGGTGTCAAAAATATGAGGAGCATGAAACGGTCTGAAAAATAGGTGGAGCATGAAGCGGTGTTGAAAAATATGAAGAGCCTGGAAAGGTGTGCAAAATATGAAGAGCTTCAAAAATATGAAAAATATGAAGACCTTCAAAAGGTGTGAAAAATTTGAAGAGCTTCAAAAGGTGTCAAAATGAGATGAGCATGAAACGGTCTGAAAAATAGGAGGAGCATGAAGCGGTGTTGAAAATCATAAAGAGCCTGAAAAGTTGTGAAAAATATGAAGAGCTTCAAAAGATGTGAAAAATTTGAAGAGCTTCAAAATGTGTCAAAATGAGATGAGCATGAAACGGTCTGAAAAATAGGAGTTGCATGAAGTGGTGTTGAAAAAAATGAAAATCTGAAAAGGTGTGAAATATATGAAGAGCTTCAAAAGGTGTCAAAAATATGAGGAGAATGAAACGGTCTGCAAAATAGGAGAAGCATGAAATGGTGTTCAAAAACATGAAGAGCCTGAAAAGATGTGAAAATTATGAAGAGCTTCAAAAGGTGTCAAAAATATGAGGAGCATGAAACGGTCTGAAAAATAGGAGGAGCATGAAGGGGTGTTGAAGAACATGAAGAGCCTGAAAAGGTGTGAAAAATATGAAGCGCTTCAAAAGGTGTGAAAAATATTAAGAGCTTCAAAATGTGTGGAATATATGAGGAGCATGAAACGGTCTGAAAAATAGGAGGAGCATGAAGCGGTGTTCAAAAACATGAAGAGCCTGAAAAGGTGTGAAATATATGAAGAGATTCAAAAGGTTTCAAAAATATGAGGAGCATGAAACGCTCAGAAAAGTAGGAGGATCATGAAGCGGTGTTGAAAAACGTGAAGAGCCTGAAAAGATGTGAAAAATACGAAGAGATTCAAAAGATGTCAAAAATAGGAGGAACCTGAAACGGTGTTGAAAAACATGAAGAGCATGAAAAGGTGTGAAAAATATGAAGAGCTTCAAAAAGTGTCAAAAATACGAGGAGCATGAAACGGTCTGAAAAATAGGAGGAACAAGAAATCGTGTTCAAAAACATGAGGAGCCTGAAAACGTGTGAAAAATATAAATAGCTTCAAAATGTGTGAAATACATGAGGAGCATGAAACGGTCTGAAAAATAGGAGGAGCATGAAGCGGTGTTGAAAAACATGAAGAGCCTGAAAAGGTGTGAAAAATATGAAGAACTTCAAAAGGTGCCAAAAATATGAGGAGCATGAAACGGTCTGAAATAAAGGAGGAGCATGAAACGGTCTGAAAAATAGGAGGGGCATGAAACGTTGTTGAAAAACATGAAGAGCCTGAAAAGATGTGAAAAATATGAAGAGCTTCAAAAGGTGTGAAAAATATGAGGAGCTTCACAAGTTGTCAAAAATATGAGGAGCATGAAACGGTCTGAAAAATAGGAGGAACATTAACGGGTGTTGAAAAACATGAAGAGGCTGAAAAGGTGTAAAAATATGAAGAGCTTCAACAGGTGTCAAAAATATGAGGAGCATGAAACGTTCTGAAAAACAGGAGGAGCATGAAACGGTATTCAAAACATGAAGAGCTTGAAAATGTGTGAAAAATATGAAGAGCTTCAAAACCTGTCAAAAGTATGAGGAGCATGAAATGGTCTGAAAAGTAGGAGGAGCATGAAGCAGTGTTGAAAAACATGAAGAGCCTGAAAAGTTGTGAAATATATGAAGAGCTTCAAAAGGTGTCAAAAATATCAGGAGAGAGAAACGGTGTTCAAAAACGTGAAGAGCCTGAAAAGATGTGAAAAATACGAAGAGATTCAAAAGATGTCAAAAATAGGAGGAACCTGAAACGGTGTTGAAAAACATGAAGAGCATGAAAAGGTGTGAAAAATATGAAGAGCTTCAAAAAGTGTCAAAAATAGGAGGAGCATGAAACGGTCTGAAATATAGGAGGAGCATGAAGCGGTGTTGAAAAACATGAAGAGCCTGAAAAGGAGAGAAAAATATGAAGAGCTTCAAAAGGTGTCAAAATATGAGGAGCATGAAATGGTCTGGAAAATAGGAGGAGCATGAAATGCTGTTCAAAAACATGAAGAGCCTGAAAAGGTGTGATATATGAAGAGATTCAAATGGTGTCAAAAATATGAGGAGCATGACATGGTCTGAAAAATAGGAGGAGCATGAAGCGGGGTTCAAAACCATGAAGAGCCTGAAAAGTTATGAAAAATATGAAGAGCTTCAAAAGGTGTCAAAAATATGAGGAGCATGAAACGGTCTGAAAAATAGGAGTAGCATGAAGTGGTGTTGAAAAAAAAGAAGACACTGAAAAGATGTGAAATATATGAAGAGCTTCTAACAGTGTCAAAAATATGAGGAGAATGAAAGCGTCTCAAAAATAGGAGGAGCATGAAGCTGTGTTGAGAAACATGAAGAGCCTGAAAAGGTTTGAAAAATATGAAGAGCTTCTAAAGGTATGAAATATATGAGGAGAATGAAACGGTCTGAAAAATGGGAAGAGCATGAAGTGGTGTTGAAAAACATGAAGAGCCTGAAGGTGTGAAAAATATGAAGAGCTTCAAAAGGTGTCAAAAATACGAGGAGCATGAAACGGTCTGAAAAATAGGAGGATCATGAAGCGGGGTTCAAAAACATGGAAAACCTGAAAAGGTGTGAAAAATATGAAGAGCTTCAAAAGGTGTGAAATACATCAGGAGCATGAAATGGGCTGAAAAATAGGAGAAGCATGAAGTGGTGTGGAAAAACATGAAGAGCCTGAAAAAGTGTGAAAAATACGAAGAGCTTCAAAAGATGTGAAATACATGAGGAGCATGAAACTCTCTGAAAAATAAGAGGATCATGAAGCGGGGCTCAAAAACATGAGGAGCCTGAAAAGGTGTGAAAAATATGAAGAGCTTCAAAAGGTGTGAAATACATGAGGAGCATGAAACGGTCTGAAAAATAGGAGGAGCATGAAGCGGTGTTGAAAAACATGAAGAGCCTGAAACCGTGTGAAAAATATGAAGAGCTTCAAAAGGTGTGAAATACATGAGGATCATGAAATGGTCTGAAAAATAGGAGGAGCATGAAACGGTGTTCAAAAATAGGAAGAGCCTGAAAATTGTGAAAAATATGACAGCTTCAAAAGGTGTCAAAAATATGAGCAGCATGAAACGGTCTGAAAAATAGGAGGAGCATGAAGCGGTGTTCAAAAACATGAAAAGCCTGAAAAGGTTTGAAAAATATGAAGAGCCTCAAAACGTGTCAAAAATGAGAAGAGCATGAAACTGTTTGAAAAATAGGAGTAGCATGAAGTGGTGTTGAAAAAAAAGAAGACACTGAAAAGGTGTGAAATATATGAATAGCTTCAACAGTGTCAAAAATATGAGGAGAATGAAAGCGTCTCAAAAATAGGAGGAGCATGAAGCTGTGTTGAAAAACATGAAGAGCCTGAAAAGGTTTGAAAAATATGAAGAGCTTCTAAAGGTATGAAAAATATGAGGAGCATAAAACGGTCTGAAAAATGGGAAGAGCATGAAGTGGTGTGGAAAAACATGAAGAGCGTCAAGGTGTGAAAAATATGAAGAGCTTCAAAAGGTGTCAAAAATATGAGGAGAATGAAACGGTCTGGAAAATAGGAGGAGCACGAAGCAGTGTCGAAAAACATGAAGAGTCTGAAATCGTGTGAAAAACATGAAGAGCTTCAAAAGGTGTGAAAAATATGAAGAGATTCAAAAGCTGTCAAAAATATGAGGAGCATGAAACGCTCTGAAAAATAGGAGGAGCATGAATCGGTGTTGAAAACATGAAGAGCATGAAAAGGTGTCAAAAATATGAAGAGCTTCAAAATGTGTCAAAAATATGAGGAGCAAGAAACCGTCTGAAAAATAGGAGAAGCATGAATCGGTGTTGAAAACATGAAGAGCATGAAAAGGTGTCAAATATATGAAGAGCTTTAAAGGTGTGAAAAATATGAGGAGCATGAAACCGTCTGAAAAATAGGAGGAGCATGACACGGTGTTGAAAAACATGAAGAGCATGAAAAGGTGTGAAAAATATGAAGAGATTCAAAAGCTGTCAAAAATATGAGGAGCCTGAAACGATCTGAAATATAGGAGGAGCATGAAGTGGTGTTGAAAAAGATGAAGAGCCTGAAAAGGTGTGAAAAATATGACGAGATTCAAAAAGAATCAAAATTATGAGGAGCATGAAAAGCTCTGAAAAATAGGAGGAGCATGAAGCAGTGTTGAAAAACATGAAGAGCCTGAAAAGGTGTGAAAAATATGAAGAGCTTCAAAAGGTGTCAAAAATATCAGGAGCATGAAATGATCTGAAAAATAGGAGGAACATGAAACGGTCTGAAAAATAGGCGGAGCATGAAGTGGTGTTCAAAAACATGAAGAGCCTGAAAAGGTGTGAAAAATATGAAGGGCTTTAAAGGTGTGAAAATTATGAAGAGCATGAAACCGTCTGAAAAATAGGAGGAGCATGACACAGTGTTGATAAACATGAAGAGCCTTAAAATGTGAGAAAATTATGAAGAGTTTTAAGGTGTGAAAAATATGAGGAGCATGAAACCGTGTGAAAAATAGGAGTAGCATGACACGGTGTTGAAAAATATGAAGAGCATGGAAAGGTGTGAAAAATATGAAGAGCTTCAGAAGGAGTCAAACATATGAGGAGCATGAAAAGGTCTGAAAATAGGAGGAGCATGAAGCGGTGTTGAAAAACATGAAGAGCCTGAAAAGATGTGAAAAATTTGAAGAGCTTCAAAATGTGGGAAATACATGAGGAGCATGAACCGGTCTGAAAAAAAGGAGGAGAATGAAGCGGTGTTCAAAAACATGAAGAGCCTGAAAAGATGTGAAAAATTTGAAGAGCTTCAAAATGTGGGAAATACATGAGGAGCATGAACCGGTCTGAAAAAAAGGAGGAGAATGAAGCGGTGTTCAAAAACTTGAAGAGTCTGAAAAGGTGTGAAACATATGAAGAGCTTTAAAGGTGTGAAATATATGAGGAGCATGAAACAGTCTGAAAAATAGGAGGAGCATGACACGGTGTTGAAAAACATGAAGAGCATGAAAAGGTGTGAAAAATATGAAGAGATTCAAAAGCTGTCAAAAATATGAGGAGCCTGAAACGGTCTGCAAAACAGAAGGAGCATGAAGTGGGGTTGAACAGGATGAAGAGCCTGAAAAGGTGTGAAAAATATGAAGAGCTTCAAAAGGAGTCAAAAATATGAGGAGCATGAAACCGTCTGAAAAATAGGAGGAGCATGACACGGTGTTGAAAACATGAAGAGCCCTAAAATGTGAGAAAAATATGAAGTGCTTCAAAAGGTGTCAAAAATATCAGGAGCATGAAATGATCTGAAAAATAGGAGGAACATGAAACGGTCTGAAAAATAGGAGAGGCATGAAGTGGTGTTGAAAGACATGAAGAGCCTGAAAAGGTGTGAAAAATATGAAGAGCTTCAAAATGTGTCAAAAATATGAGGAGCATGAAACGATCTGAAATATAGGAGGATCATGAAGCCATGTTGAAAAAAATGAAGAGCCTGAAAATGTGTGAAAAATATGAAGAGCTTCAAAAGTTGTCAAAAATATGAGGAGCATGAAACGGTCTGAAATATAGGAAGAGCTTGAAGCTGTGTTCAAAAACATGAAGAGCCTGAAAAGGTGTGAAATATATGAAGAGATTCAAAAGGTGTCAAAAAAATGAGGAGCATGAAACGGTCTGAAAAATAGGAGGAGCATGAAACGGTGTTCAAAACCATGAAGAGCCTGAAAAGGTGTGAAAAATATGAAGAGCTTCAAAAGGTGTCAACAATATGAGCAGCATGAAACGGTCTGAAAAATAGGAGGAGCATGAAACGGTGTTCATAAACATGAAGAGCCTGAAAAAGTGTGAAAAATATGAAGAGCTTCAAAAGCTGTCAATAATATGAGGAGCATGAAACGGTCTGAAAAACAGGACGATCATGAAGCGGTGTTGAAAAATATGAAGAGCCTGAAAAGTTGTGAAAAATATGAAGAGCTTCAAAAGGTGTGAAAAATATGAAGAGCTTCCAGAGGTGTCAAAAATGAGATGAGCGTGAAACGGTCTGAAAAATAGGAGGAGCATGAAGTGGTGTTGAAAAACATGAAGTGCCTGAAATGGTGTGAAATATATGAAGAGCTTCAAAAAGTGTGAAATATATGAAGAGCTTCAAATGGTGAGAAATATATGAGGAGCATGAAACGGACTGAAAAATAGGAGGAGCATGAAGTGGTGTTGAAAAACATGAAGTGCCTGAAATGGTGTGAAATATATGAAGAGCTTCAAAAGGTGTGAAATATATGAAGAACTTCAAATGGTGAGAAATATATGAGGAGCATGAAACGGTCTGAAAAATAGGAGGATCAAGAAGCAGTGTTCAAAAACATGAAGAGCCTGAAAAGCTGTGAAAAATATGAAGAGCCTCAAGCTGTGAAATACTTGAGGAGCATGAAACGTTCTGAAAAATATGACGAGCATGAAACCGTGTTCAAAAATATGAAGAGTCTGAAAAGGTCTAAAAAATATGAAGAGCTTCAAAAGATGTGAAATACATGAGGAGCATGAAACGGTCTGAAAAATAGGAGGATCATGAAGCGGTGTTGAAAAATATGAAGAGCCTGAAAACGTGTGAAAAATATGAAGAGCTGCAAAAAGTGTCAAGAATGAGATGAGCATGAAATGGTCTGAAAAATAGGAGGAGCATGAAGCGGTGTTCAAAAACATGAAGAGCCTGAAAATGTGTGTAAAATATGAAGAGCTTCAAAACGTGTCAAAAATATGAGGAGCATGAAACGTTCTGAAAAATAGGTGGATCAAGAAGCGGTGTTGACAAACAGATGGAGAAACATACCGTGTTCATGGATTGGAAGAATTAATATTGTCAAAATGGCTATTCTACCCAAAGCAGTCTATAGATTCAATGCAATCCCTATCAAGCTACCAACGGTATTTTTCACAGAACTAGACCAAAGAATTTCACAATTTGTATGGAAATACAAAAAACTTCGAATAGCCAAAGTAATCTTGAGAAAGAAGAATGGAACTGGAGGAATCAACCTGCCTGACTTCAGACTCTACTACAAAGCCGCAGTCATCAAGACAGTATGGTACTGGCACAAAGACAGAAATATAGATCAATGGAACAGAATAGAAAGCCCAGAGATAAATCCACGAACCTATGGACACCTTATTTTTGACAAAGGAGGCAAGGATATACAATGGAAAAAAGACAACCTCTTTAACAAGTGGTGCTGGGAAAACTGGTCAACCACTTGTAAAAGAATGAAACTAGAACACTTTCTAACACCATACACAAAAATAAACTCTAAATGGATTAAAGATCTAAATGTAAGACCAGAAACTATAAAACTCCTAGAGGAGAACATAGGCAAAACACTCTCCGACATAAATCAAAGCAAGATCCTCTATGACCCACCTCCCAGAATATTGGAAATAAAAGCAAAACTAAACAAATGGGACCTAATGAAACTTAAAAGCTTTTGCACTACAAAGGAAACTATAAGTAAGGTGAAAAGACAGCCCTCAGATTGGGAGAAAATAATAGCAAATGAAGAAACAGACAAAGGATTAATCTCAAAAATATACAAGCAACTCCTGCAGCTCAATTCCAGAAAAATAAATGACCCAATCAAAAAATGGGCCAAAGAACTAAACAGACATTTCTCCAAAGAAGACATACAGATGGCTAACAAACACATGAAAAGAGGCTCAACATCACTCATTATTAGAGAAATGCAAATCAAAACCACAATGAGGTACCATTACACGCCAGTCAGGATGGCTGCTATCCAAAAGTCTACAAGCAATAAATGCTGGAGAGGGTGTGGAGAAAAGGGAACCCTCTTACACTGTTGGTGGGAATGCAAACTAGTACAGCCGCTATGGAAAACAGTGTGGAGATTTCTTAAAAAACTGGAAATAGAACTGCCATATGACCCAGCAATCCCACTTCTGGGCATACACACTGAGGAAACCAGATCTGAAAGAGACACGTGCACCCCAATGTTCATCGCAGCACTGTTTATAATAGCCAGGACATGGAAGCAACCTAGATGCCCATCAGCAGATGAATGGATAAGGAAGCTGTGGTACATATACACCATGGAATATTACTCAGCCATTAAAAAGAATTCATTTGAACCAGTCCTAATGAGATGGATGAAGCTGGAGCCCATTATACAGAGTGAAGTAAGCCAGAAAGATAAAGAACATTACAGCATAATGACACATGTATATGGAATTTAGAAAGGTGATAACGATAACCCTATATGCAGAACAGAAAAAGAGACACAGAAACACAGAACAGACTTTTGAACTTTGTGGGAGAATGTGAGGGTGGGATATTTCAAAAGAACAGCATGTATACTATCTATGGTGAAACAGATCACCAGCCCAGGTGGGATGCACGAGACAAGTGCTCGGGCCTGGTGCACTGGGAAGACCCAGAGGAATCGGGTGGAGAGGGAGGTGGGAGGGGGGATCGGGATTGGGAATACATGTAAATCCATGGCTGATTCATATCAATGTATGACAAAACCCACTGGGAAAAAAAATAATAATAAAAAAAATAAAAAAAAAAAAAGAAGCTGTGTTGAAAAACATGAAGAGCGTGAAAACGTGTGAAAAATATGAAGAGGTTCAAAAGGTGTGAAAAATATGAAGAGCTTAAAATGGTGTCAAAAATGAGATGAGCATGAAACGGTCTGAAAAATAGGAGCAGCATGAAACGGTGTTCAAAAACATGAAGAGCCTGAAAAGGTGTGAAAAATATAAAGAGCTTGAAAAGCTGTGAAATACATGTGGAGCATGAAACGGTCTGAAAAATAGGAGGAGCATGAAAGGTGTTCAAAAACATGAAAGCCTGAAAAGGTGTGAAAAATATGAAGCGCTTCAAAAGGTGTGAAAAATATTAAGAGCTTCAAAATGTGTGGAATATATGAGGAGCATGAAACGGTCTGAAAAATAGGAGGAGTGTGAAGCGGTGTTCAAAAACATGAAGAGCCTGAAAAGGTGTGAAATATATGAAGAGATTCAAAAGGTTTCAAAAATATGAGGAGCATGAAACGCTCAGAAAAGTAGGAGGATCATGAAGCGGTGTTGAAAAACATGAAAAGCCTGAAAAGGTGTGAAAAATATGAAGAGCTTCAAAAGGTGTCAAAAATATGAGGAGCATGAAACAGTCTGAAAAATAGGAGGAGCATGACACGGTGTTGAAAAACATGAAGAGCATGAAAAGGTGTGAAAAATATGAAGAGATTCAAAAGCTGTCAAAAATATGAGGAGCCTGAAACGGTCTGCAAAACAGAAGGAGCATGAAGTGGGGTTGAACAGGATGAAGAGCCTGAAAAGGTGTGAAAAATATGAAGACCTTCAAAAGGAGTCAAAAATATGAGGAGCATGAAACCGTCTGAAAAATAGGAGGAGCATGACACGGTGTTGAAAACATGAAGAGCCCTAAAATGTGAGAAAAATATGAAGTGCTTCAAAAGGTGTCAAAAATATCAGGAGCATGAAATGATCTGAAAAATAGGAGGAACATGAAACGGTCTGAAAAATAGGAGAGGCATGAAGTGGTGTTGAAAGACATGAAGAGCCTGAAAAGGTGTGAAAAATATGAAGAGCTTCAAAATGTGTCAAAAATATGAGGAGCATGAAACGATCTGAAATATAGGAGGATCATGAAGCCATGTTGAAAAATATGAAGAGCCTGAAAATGTGTGAAAAATATGAAGAGCTTCAAAAGTTGTCAAAAATATGAGGAGCATGAAACGGTCTGAAATATAGGAAGAGCTTGAAGCTGTGTTCAAAAACATGAAGAGCCTGAAAAGGTGTGAAATATATGAAGAGATTCAAAAGGTGTCAAAAAAATGAGGAGCATGAAACGGTCTGAAAAATAGGAGGAGCATGAAACGGTGTTCAAAACCATGAAGAGCCTGAAAAGGTGTGAAAAATATGAAGAGCTTCAAAAGGTGTCAACAATATGAGCAGCATGAAACGGTCTGAAAAATAGGAGGAGCATGAAACGGTGTTCATAAACATGAAGAGCCTGAAAAAGTGTGAAAAATATGAAGAGCTTCAAAAGCTGTCAATAATATGAGGAGCATGAAACGGTCTGAAAAACAGGACGATCATGAAGCGGTGTTGAAAAATATGAAGAGCCTGAAAAGTTGTGAAAAATATGAAGAGCTTCAAAAGGTGTGAAAAATATGAAGAGCTTCCAGAGGTGTCAAAAATGAGATGAGCGTGAAACGGTCTGAAAAATAGGAGGAGCATGAAGTGGTGTTGAAAAACATGAAGTGCCTGAAATGGTGTGAAATATATGAAGAGCTTCAAAAAGTGTGAAATATATGAAGAGCTTCAAATGGTGAGAAATATATGAGGAGCATGAAACGGACTGAAAAATAGGAGGAGCATGAAGTGGTGTTGAAAAACATGAAGTGCCTGAAATGGTGTGAAATATATGAAGAGCTTCAAAAGGTGTGAAATATATGAAGAACTTCAAATGGTGAGAAATATATGAGGAGCATGAAACGGTCTGAAAAATAGGAGGATCAAGAAGCAGTGTTCAAAAACATGAAGAGCCTGAAAAGCTGTGAAAAATATGAAGAGCCTCAAGCTGTGAAATACTTGAGGAGCATGAAACGTTCTGAAAAATATGACGAGCATGAAACCGTGTTCAAAAATATGAAGAGTCTGAAAAGGTCTAAAAAATATGAAGAGCTTCAAAAGATGTGAAATACATGAGGAGCATGAAACGGTCTGAAAAATAGGAGGATCATGAAGCGGTGTTGAAAAATATGAAGAGCCTGAAAACGTGTGAAAAATATGAAGAGCTGCAAAAAGTGTCAAGAATGAGATGAGCATGAAATGGTCTGAAAAATAGGAGGAGCATGAAGCGGTGTTCAAAAACATGAAGAGCCTGAAAATGTGTGTAAAATATGAAGAGCTTCAAAACGTGTCAAAAATATGAGGAGCATGAAACGTTCTGAAAAATAGGTGGATCAAGAAGCGGTGTTGACAAACAGATGGAGAAACATACCGTGTTCATGGATTGGAAGAATTAATATTGTCAAAATGGCTATTCTACCCAAAGCAGTCTATAGATTCAATGCAATCCCTATCAAGCTACCAACGGTATTTTTCACAGAACTAGACCAAAGAATTTCACAATTTGTATGGAAATACAAAAAACTTCGAATAGCCAAAGTAATCTTGAGAAAGAAGAATGGAACTGGAGGAATCAACCTGCCTGACTTCAGACTCTACTACAAAGCCGCAGTCATCAAGACAGTATGGTACTGGCACAAAGACAGAAATATAGATCAATGGAACAGAATAGAAAGCCCAGAGATAAATCCACGAACCTATGGACACCTTATTTTTGACAAAGGAGGCAAGGATATACAATGGAAAAAAGACAACCTCTTTAACAAGTGGTGCTGGGAAAACTGGTCAACCACTTGTAAAAGAATGAAACTAGAACACTTTCTAACACCATACACAAAAATAAACTCTAAATGGATTAAAGATCTAAATGTAAGACCAGAAACTATAAAACTCCTAGAGGAGAACATAGGCAAAACACTCTCCGACATAAATCAAAGCAAGATCCTCTATGACCCACCTCCCAGAATATTGGAAATAAAAGCAAAACTAAACAAATGGGACCTAATGAAACTTAAAAGCTTTTGCACTACAAAGGAAACTATAAGTAAGGTGAAAAGACAGCCCTCAGATTGGGAGAAAATAATAGCAAATGAAGAAACAGACAAAGGATTAATCTCAAAAATATACAAGCAACTCCTGCAGCTCAATTCCAGAAAAATAAATGACCCAATCAAAAAATGGGCCAAAGAACTAAACAGACATTTCTCCAAAGAAGACATACAGATGGCTAACAAACACATGAAAAGAGGCTCAACATCACTCATTATTAGAGAAATGCAAATCAAAACCACAATGAGGTACCATTACACGCCAGTCAGGATGGCTGCTATCCAAAAGTCTACAAGCAATAAATGCTGGAGAGGGTGTGGAGAAAAGGGAACCCTCTTACACTGTTGGTGGGAATGCAAACTAGTACAGCCGCTATGGAAAACAGTGTGGAGATTTCTTAAAAAACTGGAAATAGAACTGCCATATGACCCAGCAATCCCACTTCTGGGCATACACACTGAGGAAACCAGATCTGAAAGAGACACGTGCACCCCAATGTTCATCGCAGCACTGTTTATAATAGCCAGGACATGGAAGCAACCTAGATGCCCATCAGCAGATGAATGGATAAGGAAGCTGTGGTACATATACACCATGGAATATTACTCAGCCATTAAAAAGAATTCATTTGAACCAGTCCTAATGAGATGGATGAAGCTGGAGCCCATTATACAGAGTGAAGTAAGCCAGAAAGATAAAGAACATTACAGCATAATGACACATGTATATGGAATTTAGAAAGGTGATAACGATAACCCTATATGCAGAACAGAAAAAGAGACACAGAAACACAGAACAGACTTTTGAACTTTGTGGGAGAATGTGAGGGTGGGATATTTCAAAAGAACAGCATGTATACTATCTATGGTGAAACAGATCACCAGCCCAGGTGGGATGCACGAGACAAGTGCTCGGGCCTGGTGCACTGGGAAGACCCAGAGGAATCGGGTGGAGAGGGAGGTGGGAGGGGGGATCGGGATTGGGAATACATGTAAATCCATGGCTGATTCATATCAATGTATGACAAAACCCACTGGGAAAAAAAATAATAATAAAAAAAAAAAAAAAAAAAAAAGAAGCTGTGTTGAAAAACATGAAGAGCGTGAAAACGTGTGAAAAATATGAAGAGGTTCAAAAGGTGTGAAAAATATGAAGAGCTTAAAATGGTGTCAAAAATGAGATGAGCATGAAACGGTCTGAAAAATAGGAGCAGCATGAAACGGTGTTCAAAAACATGAAGAGCCTGAAAAGGTGTGAAAAATATAAAGAGCTTGAAAAGCTGTGAAATACATGTGGAGCATGAAACGGTCTGAAAAATAGGAGGAGCATGAAAGGTGTTCAAAAACATGAAAGCCTGAAAAGGTGTGAAAAATATGAAGCGCTTCAAAAGGTGTGAAAAATATTAAGAGCTTCAAAATGTGTGGAATATATGAGGAGCATGAAACGGTCTGAAAAATAGGAGGAGTGTGAAGCGGTGTTCAAAAACATGAAGAGCCTGAAAAGGTGTGAAATATATGAAGAGATTCAAAAGGTTTCAAAAATATGAGGAGCATGAAACGCTCAGAAAAGTAGGAGGATCATGAAGCGGTGTTGAAAAACATGAAAAGCCTGAAAAGGTGTGAAAAATATGAAGAGCTTCAAAAGGTGTCAAAAATATGAGGAGCATGAAACGGTCTGAAAAATAGGAGGAACAAGAAATCGTGTTCAAAAACATGAGGAGCCTGAAAACGTGTGAAAAATATAAAGAGCTTCAAAATGTGTGAAATACATGAGGAGCATGAAACGGTCTGAAAAATAGGAGGAGCATGAAGCGGTGTTGAAAAACATGAAGAGCCTGAAAAGGTGTGAAAAATATGAAGAACTTCAAAAGGTGCCAAAAATATGAGGAGCATGAAACGGTCTGAAATAAAGGAGGAGCATGAAACGGTCTGAAAAATAGGAGGGGCATGAAACGTTGTTGAAAAACATGAAGAGCCTAAAAAGGTGTGAAAAATATGAAGAGCTTCAAAAGGTGTGAAAAATATGAGGAGCTTCACAAGTTGTCAAAAATATGAGGAGCATGAAACGGTCTGAAAAATAGGAGGAACATTAACGGGTGTTGAAAAACATGAAGAGGCTGAAAAGGTGTAAAAATATGAAGAGCTTCAACAGGTGTCAAAAATATGAGGAGCATGAAACGTTCTGAAAAACAGGAGGAGCATGAAACGGTATTCAAAACATGAAGAGCTTGAAAATGTGTGAAAAATATGAAGAGCTTCAAAACCTGTCAAAAGTATGAGGAGCATGAAATGGTCTGAAAAGTAGGAGGAGCATGAAGCAGTGTTGAAAAACATGAAGAGCCTGAAAAGTTGTGAAATATATGAAGAGCTTCAAAAGGTGTCAAAAATATCAGGAGAGAGAAACGGTGTTCAAAAACGTGAAGAGCCTGAAAAGATGTGAAAAATACGAAGAGATTCAAAAGATGTCAAAAATAGGAGGAACCTGAAACGGTGTTGAAAAACATGAAGAGCATGAAAAGGTGTGAAAAATATGAAGAGCTTCAAAAAGTGTCAAAAATACGAGGAGCATGAAACGGTCTGAAATATAGGAGGAGCATGAAGCGGTGTTGAAAAACATGAAGAGCCTGAAAAGGTGAGAAAAATATGAAGAGCTTCAAAAGGTGTCAAAATATGAGGAGCATGAAATGGTCTGGAAAATAGGAGGAGCATGAAATGCTGTTCAAAAACATGAAGAGCCTGAAAAGGTGTGATATATGAAGAGATTCAAATGGTGTCAAAAATATGAGGAGCATGACATGGTCTGGAAAATAGGAGTAGCATGAAATGGTGTCCAAAACCATGAAGAGCCTGAAAAGTTATGAAAAATATGAAGAGCTTCAAAAGGTGTCAAAAATATGAGGAGCATGAAACGGTCTGAAAAATAGGAGGAGCATGAAGTGGTTTAGAAAAACATGAAGAGCCTAAAAAGGTGTGAAAAATATGTGGAGCTTCAAAAGGTGTCAAAAATATGAGGAGCATGAAACGGTCTGAAACATAGGAGGATCATGAAGCGGTGTTGAAAATCATGAATAACTTGAAAAGGTGTGAAAAATATGAAGAGCTTCAAAAGGTGTGAAAAATATGAGGAGCTTCACAAGTTGTCAAAAATATGAGGAGCATGAAACGGTCTGAAAAATAGGAGGAACATTAAGTGGTGTTGAGAAACATGAAGAGCCTGAAATGGTGTGAAAAATATGAAGAGCTTCAACAGGTGTCAAAAATATGAGGAGCATGAAACGTTCTGAAAAACAGGAGGAGCATGAAACGGTATTCAAAACATGAAGAGCTTGAAAAGGTGTGAAAAATATGAAGAGCTTCAAAACCTGTCAAAAGAATGAGGAGCATGAAATGGTCTGAAAAGTAGGAGGAGCATGAAGCAGTGTTGAAGAACATGAAGAGCCTGAAAAGTTGTGAAATATATGAAGAGCTTCAAAAGGTGTCAAAAATATCAGGAGAGAGAAACGGTGTTCAAAAACGTGAAGAGCCTTAAAAGGTGTGAAAAATACGAAGAGATTCAAAAGATGTCAAAAATAGGAGGAGCCTGAAACGGTGTTGAAAAACATGAAGAGCAAGAAAAGGTGTGAAAAATATGAAGAGCTTCAAAAGGTGTGAAAAATATTAAGAGCTTCAAAATGTGTGGAATACATGAGGAGCATGAAACGGTCTGAAAAATAGGAGGAGCGTGAAGCGGTGTTCAAAAACATGAAGAACCGGAAAAGGTGTGAAATATATGAAGAGATTCAAAAGGTTTCAAAAATATGAGGAGCATGAAACGCTCAGAAAAGTAGGAGGATCATGAAGCGGTGTTGAAAAACATGAAAAGCCTGAAAAGGTGTGAAAAATATGAAGATCTTCAAAAGGTGTCAAAAATATGAGGAGCAAGAAACGGTCTGAAAAATAAGAGTGGCATTAAAAGGTTTTCAAAAATATGAGGAGCAAGAAACGGTCTGAAAAATAAGAGGAGCATTAAACGGTGTTCAAAAACATGAAGAGCCTGGAAAGGTGTGAAAAATAAGAAGAGCTTCAAAAGGTGTCAAAAGTATGAGGATCATGAAACAGTCTGAAAAATCGGAGCAGCATGAAACGGTGTTGAACAATATGAAGAGCCTGAAAACGTGTGAAAAATATGAAGAGCCTCAAAAGGTGTGAAAAATATGAAGAGCTTCAAATAATGTGAAATACATGAGGAGCATGAAATGGTCTGAAAAATAGGAGGAGCATGAAACGGTCTGAAAAATAGGAGGAGCATGAAGTGGTGTTCAAAAACATGAAGAGCCTGAAAAGGTGTGAAATACATGAAGAGCTTCAAAAGGTGTCAAAAATATGTGGAGCACGAAACGGTCTGAAAAATAAGAGGAGCATGAAGTGGTGTTGAAAAATATGAAGAGCTTCTAAAATTGTCAAAAATATCAGGAGCATGAAACGGTCTGAAAAATAGGAGGAGCATGAAGTGGTGTTGAAAAACATGAAGAACCTGAAAAGGTGTGAAAAATATGAAGAGCTTCAAAAGGTGTCAAAAATATGGGAGCATGAAACGGTCTGAAAAATAGGAGGACCATGAAGCGGTGTTGAAAAACATGAAGAGCCTGAAAAGGTGTGAAAAATATGAAGAGCTTCAAAAGGTGTCAAAAATATGAGAAGCATGAAACAGTCTGAAAAATCGGAGCAGCATGAAACGGTGTTGAACAATATGAAGAGCCTGAAAACGTGTGAAAAATATGAAGAGCCTCAAAAGGTGTGAAAAATATGAAGAGCTTCAAATAATGTGAAATACATGAGGAGCATGAAATGGTCTGAAAAATAGGAGGAGCATGAAGCAGTGTTCAAAAACATGAAGAGCCTGAAAAGGTGTGAAATATATGAAAAGCTTCAAAGTTTTCAAAAATATGAGGAGCATGAAACGGTGTGAAAAATAGGAGGAGTATGAAACGGTCTTTAAAAATATGAAGAGCCTGGAAAGGTGTGAAAAATATGAAGAGCTTCAAAAGGAGTGAAATAAATGAGGAGCATGAAACAGTCTGAAAAATAGCAGGAGCATGAAGCGGTGTTCAAAAATATGAAGAGACTGAAAAGGTGTGAAAAATATGAAGAGCTTCAAAAGGTGTCAAAAATATGAGCAGCATGAAACGGTCTGAAAAATAGGAGGAGCATGAAATGGTATTCAAAACCATGAAGATCCTGAAAAGGTCTGAAAAATATGAATAGCCTCAAAACGTGTCAAAATATGAGGAGTATGATACGGTCTGAAAAATAGGAGGAGCATGAAGCGGTGTTCAAAAACATGAAGAGACTGAAAACGCGTGAAAAAAATGAAGAGCCTCAAAAGGTGTGAAAAATATGAAGAGCTTCAAAAGGTGTCAAAAATGAGATGAGCATGAAACGGTCTGAAAAATAGGAGGAGCATGAAGTGGTATTGAAAAACATGAAGAGCCTGAACAGGTTGAAATATATGAAGAGCTTCAAAAGGTGTCAAAAAAAGGAGGAGCATGAAACGGTCTGAAAAATAGGAGGAGCATGAAGCGGTGTTCAAAAACATGAAGAGCCTTAAAAGGTGTGAAAAATATGAAGAACTTCAAAAGGATTGAAATGCATGAGGACCATTTAACGGTCTGAAAAATACGAGGAGCAGGAAGCGGTGTTCAAAAACATGAAGAGCCTGAAATGGTGGGAAAAATATGAAGAACTTCAAAAGGATTGAAATGCATGAGGACCATGTAACGGTCTGAAAAATAGGAAGAGCATGAAGCGGTGTTGAAAAACATGAAGAGCCTGAAAAGGTGTGAAATATATGAAGGGCTTCAAAAGGTGTCAAAAATATGAGGAGCATGAAACGGTCTCAAAAATATGAGGAGCATGAAGCGGTGTTGAAAATCATGAAGAGCTTCAAAAGGTGACAAAAATATGAAGAGCTTCGAATGGTGTCAAAAATAGTATGAGCATGAAACGGTCTGAAAAATAGGAGGAGCATGAAGAGGTGTTGAAAAACATGATGAGCTTGAAAAGGTGTCAAAAATAGTAGGAGCTTCAAAAGGTGTCAAAAATATGAGGAGCATGAAACGGTCTGAAAAATAGGAGGAGCATGAAGCGGTGTTGAAAAACATGAAGATCCTAAAAAAGGTGTGAAAAATATGAAGAGCTTCAAAAGGTGTCAAAAATATGAGGAGCATGAAACGGTCTGAAAAATAGGAGGAGCATGAAGCGGTGTTGAAAAACATGAAGAGCCTAAAAAAGGTGTGAAAAATATGAAGAGCTTCAAAAGGTGTCAAAAATATGAGGAGCATGAAACGGTCTGAAAAATAGGAGGAGCATGAAGCGGTGTTGAAAAACATGAAGAGCCTGAAAAGGTGTGAAAAATATGAAGAGCTTCAAACGGTGTGAAATACATGAGGAGCATGAAACGGTCTGAAAAATAGGAGGAGCATGAAGCGGTGTTCAAAAATATGAAGAGCCTGAAAATTTGTGAAAACTATGAAGAGCTTCAGAAGGTGTCAAAAATGAGATGAGCATGAAACGTCTGAAAAATAGGAGGAGCATGAAGTGGTGTTGAAAAATATTAAGAGCCTGAAAATATGTGAAATATATGAAGAGCTTGAAAACTTTTCAGAAATGAGAGGAGCATGAAACTGTCTGAAAAACAGGAGGAGCATGAAGCAGTGTTGAAAAACGTGAAGAGCCTGAAAAGGTGTGAAAAATATGAAGAGCTTCAAAAGGTGTGAAAAATATGAAGAGCTTCGAAAGCTGTCAAAAATGAGATGAACATGAAACGGTCTGAGAAATAGGAGAAGCATGAAGTGGTGTTGAAAAACATGAAGAGCATGAAAAAGTGTGAAATATATGAAGAGCTTCAAAAGGTGTGAAATATATGAAGAGCTTCAAAAGGTGTCAAAATATGAGGAGCATGAAACGGTCTGAAAAATAGGAGGAGCATTGTAACATTGTTCAAAAACTTGAAGAGCCTGAAAAGGTGTGAAAAATATGAAGAGCTTCAAAAGGTGTCAAAAATATGAGGAGTATGAAACGGTCTGAAAAATAGGAGGAGCATGAAGTGGTGTTGAAAAACATGAAGAGCCTGAAAAGGTGTGAAAAATATGAAGAGCTTCAAAAGGTGTCAAATATATGAGGAGGATGAAACGGTCTGAAAAATAGGAGGAGCATGAAGTGGTGTTGAAAAACATGAAGAGATTGAGAAGGTGTGAAAAATATGAAGAGCTTCAAAAGGTGTCAAAAATATGAGGTGCATGAAACGGTCTGAAAAATAGGAGGAGCATGAAGCGGTGTTGAAAAACATGAAGATCCTGAAAAGGTGTGAAAAATATGAAGAACTTCAAAAGGTTTCAAAAATATGAGGAGCATGAAACGGTCTGTAAAATATTAGGAGCATAAAACGGTGTTCAAAAACATGAGGAGCCTGAAAAGGTGTGAAAAATATGAAAAGCTTCAAAAGGTTTTAAAAATATGAGGAGCATGAAACGGTCTGAAAAATAGGAGGAGAATTGTAGCGTTGTTCAAAAACTTGAAGAGCCTGAAATGGTGTCAAAAATATGAAGAGTTTCAAAAGCTGTCAAAAATATGAGGAGCATGAAACGTTCTGAAAAATAGGAGGAGCATGAAGCGGTGTAGAAAAACATGAAGAGCCTGAAATGTTGTGAAAAATATGAAGAGCTACAAAAGGTGTCAAAAATATGAGGAGCATGAAACGGTCTGCAAAATAGGAGGATCATGAAGCGGTGTAGAAAAACATGAAGAGCCTGAACAGGTGTGAAAAATATGAAGAGCTTCAAGAGGTGTGAAAAATATGAGGAGCATGAAACGGTCTGAAAAATAGGAGGAGCATGAAGGGGTGTTGAAGAACATGAAGAGCCTGAAAAGGTGTGAAAAATATGAAGCGCTTCAAAAGGTGTGAAAAATATTAAGAGCTTCAAAATGTGTGGAATATATGAGGAGCATGAAACGGTCTGAAAAATAGGAGGAGCGTGAAGCGGTGTTCAAAAACATGAAGAGCCTGAAAAGGTGTGAAATATATGAAGAGATTCAAAAGGTTTCAAAAATATGAGGAGCATGAAACGCTCAGAAAAGTAGGAGGATCATGAAGCGGTGTTGAAAAACATGAAAAGCCTGAAAAGGTGTGAAAAATATGAAGAGCTTCAAAAGGTGTCAAAAATATGAGGAGCATGAAACGGTCTGAAAAATAGGAGGAACAAGAAATCGTGTTCAAAAACATGAGGAGCCTGAAAACGTGTGAAAAATATAAAGAGCTTCAAAATGTGTGAAATACATGAGGAGCATGAAACGGTCTGAAAAATAGGAGGAGCATGAAGCGGTGTTGAAAAACATGAAGAGCCTGAAAAGGTGTGAAAAATATGAAGAACTTCAAAAGGTGCCAAAAATATGAGGAGCATGAAACGGTCTGAAATAAAGGAGGAGCATGAAACGGTCTGAAAAATAGGAGGGGCATGAAACGTTGTTGAAAAACATGAAGAGCCTAAAAAGGTGTGAAAAATATGAAGAGCTTCAAAAGGTGTGAAAAATATGAGGAGCTTCACAAGTTGTCAAAAATATGAGGAGCATGATACGGTCTGAAAAATAGGAGGAACATTAACGGGTGTTGAAAAACATGAAGAGGCTGAAAAGGTGTAAAAATATGAAGAGCTTCAACAGGTGTCAAAAATATGAGGAGCATGAAACGTTCTGAAAAACAGGAGGAGCATGAAACGGTATTCAAAACATGAAGAGCTTGAAAAGGTGTGAAAAATATGAAGAGCTTCAAAACCTGTCAAAAGTATGAGGAGCATGAAATGGTCTGAAAAGTAGGAGGAGCATGAAGCAGTGTTGAAAAACATGAAGAGCCTGAAAAGTTGTGAAATATATGAAGAGCTTCAAAAGGTGTCAAAAATATCAGGAGAGAGAAACGGTGTTCAAAAACGTGAAGAGCCTGAAAAGATGTGAAAAATACGAAGAGATTCAAAAGATGAAAAAAATAGGAGGAACCTGAAACGGTGTTGAAAAACATGAAGAGCATGAAAAGGTGTGAAAAATATGAAGAGCTTCAAAAAGTGTCAAAAATACGAGGAGCATGAAACGGTCTGAAAAATAGGAGGAACAAGAAATCGTGTTCAAAAACATGAGGAGCCTGAAAACGTGTGAAAAATATAAAGAGCTTCAAAATGTGTGAAATACATGAGGAGCATGAAACGGTCTGAAAAATAGGAGGAGCATGAAGCGGTGTTGAAAAACATGAAGAGCCTGAAAAGGTGTGAAAAATATGAAGAACTTCAAAAGGTGCCAAAAATATGAGGAGCATGAAACGGTCTGAAATAAAGGAGGAGCATGAAACGGTCTGAAAAATAGGAGGGGCATGAAACGTTGTTGAAAAACATGAAGAGCCTAAAAAGGTGTTAAAATATGAAGAGCTTCAAAAGGTGTGAAAAATATGAGGAGCTTCACAAGTTGTCAAAAATATGAGGAGCATGAAACGGTCTGAAAAATAGGAGGAACATTAACGGGTGTTGAAAAACATGAAGAGGCTGAAAAGGTGTAAAAATATGAAGAGCTTCAACAGGTGTCAAAAATATGAGGAGCATGAAACGTTCTGAAAAACAGGAGGAGCATGAAACGGTATTCAAAACATGAAGAGCTTGAAAAGGTGTGAAAAATATGAAGAGCTTCAAAACCTGTCAAAAGTATGAGGAGCATGAAATGGTCTGAAAAGTAGGAGGAGCATGAAGCAGTGTTGAAAAACATGAAGAGCCTGAAAAGTTGTGAAATATATGAAGAGCTTCAAAAGGTGTCAAAAATATCAGGAGAGAGAAACGGTGTTCAAAAACGTGAAGAGCCTGAAAAGATGTGAAAAATACGAAGAGATTCAAAAGATGTCAAAAATAGGAGGAACCTGAAACGGTGTTGAAAAACATGAAGAGCATGAAAAGGTGTGAAAAATATGAAGAGCTTCAAAAAGTGTCAAAAATACGAGGAGCATGAAACGGTCTGAAAAATAGGAGGAACAAGAAATCGTGTTCAAAAACATGAGGAGCCTGAAAACGTGTGAAAAATATAAAGAGCTTCAAAATGTGTGAAATACATGAGGAGCATGAAACGGTCTGAAAAATAGGAGGAGCATGAAATGCTGTTCAAAAACATGAAGATCCTGAAAAGGTGTGATATATGAAGAGATTCAAATGGTGTCAAAAATATGAGGAGCATGACATGGTCTGGAAAATAGGAGTAGCATGAAATGGTGTTCAAAACCATGAAGAGCCTGAAAAGTTATGAAAAATATGAAGAGCTTCAAAAGGTGTCAAAAATATGAGGAGCATGAAACGGTCTGAAAAATAGGAGGAGCATGAAGTGGTTTAGAAAAACATGAAGAGCCTAAAAAGGTGTGAAAAATATGTGGAGCTTCAAAAGGTGTCAAAAATATGAGGAGCATGAAACGGTCTGAAACATAGGAGGATCATGAAGCGGTGTTGAAAATCATGAATAACTTGAAAAGGTGTGAAAAATATGAAGAGCTTCAAAAGGTGTGAAAAATATGAGGAGCTTCACAAGTTGTCAAAAATATGAGGAGCATGAAACGGTCTGAAAAATAGGAGGAACATTAAGTGGTGTTGAGAAACATGAAGAGCCTGAAATGGTGTGAAAAATATGAAGAGCTTCAACAGGTGTCAAAAATATGAGAAGCATGAAACGTTCTGAAAAACAGGAGGAGCATGAAACGGTATTCAAAACATGAAGAGCTTGAAAAGGTGTGAAAAATATGAAGAGCTTCAAAACCTGTCAAAAGAATGAGGAGCATGAAATGGTCTGAAAAGTAGGAGGAGCATGAAGCAGTGTTGAAGAACATGAAGAGCCTGAAAAGTTGTGAAATATATGAAGAGCTTCAAAAGGTGTCAAAAATATCAGGAGAGAGAAACGGTGTTCAAAAACGTGAAGAGCCTTAAAAGGTGTGAAAAATACGAAGAGATTCAAAAGATGTCAAAAATAGGAGGAGCCTGAAACGGTGTTGAAAAACATGAAGAGCAAGAAAAGGTGTGAAAAATATGAAGAGCTTCAAAAGGTGTGAAAAATATTAAGAGCTTCAAAATGTGTGGAATACATGAGGAGCATGAAACGGTCTGAAAAATAGGAGGAGCGTGAAGCGGTGTTCAAAAACATGAAGAACCGGAAAAGGTGTGAAATATATGAAGAGATTCAAAAGGTTTCAAAAATATGAGGAGCATGAAACGCTCAGAAAAGTAGGAGGATCATGAAGCGGTGTTGAAAAACATGAAAAGCCTGAAAAGGTGTGAAAAATATGAAGATCTTCAAAAGGTGTCAAAAATATGAGGAGCAAGAAACGGTCTGAAAAATAAGAGTGGCATTAAAAGGTTTTCAAAAATATGAGGAGCAAGAAACGGTCTGAAAAATAAGAGGAGCATTAAACGGTGTTCAAAAACATGAAGAGCCTGGAAAGGTGTGAAAAATAAGAAGAGCTTCAAAAGGTGTCAAAAGTATGAGGAGCATGAAACGGTCTGAAAAATAGGAGGAGCATGAAGTGGTGTTGAAAAAAATGAAGAGCCTGAAAAAGGTGTGAAAATTATGAGGAGAATGAAACGGTCTGAAAAATAGGAGGAGCATGAAACGGTCTGAAAAATAGGAGGAGCATGAAGTGGTGTTCAAAAACATGAAGAGCCTGAAAAGGTGTGAAATACATGAAGAGCTTCAAAAGGTGTCAAAAATATGTGGAGCACGAAACGGTCTGAAAAATAAGAGGAGCATGAAGTGGTGTTGAAAAATATGAAGAGCTTCTAAAATTGTCAAAAATATCAGGAGCATGAAACGGTCTGAAAAATAGGAGGAGCATGAAGTGGTGTTGAAAAACATGAAGAGCCTGAAAAGGTGTGAAAAATATGAAGAGCTTCAAAAGGTGTCAAAAATATGGGAGCATGAAACGGTCTGAAAAATAGGAGGACCATGAAGCGGTGTTGAAAAACATGAAGAGCCTGAAAAGGTGTGAAAAATATGAAGAGCTTCAAAAGGTGTCAAAAATATGAGAAGCATGAAACAGTCTGAAAAATCGGAGCAGCATGAAACGGTGTTGAAAAATATGAAGAGCCTGAAAACGTGTGAAAAATATGAAGAGCCTCAAAAGATGTGAAAAATATGAAGAGCTTCAAATAATGTGAAATACATGAGGAGCATGAAATGGTCTGAAAAATAGGAGGAGCATGAAGCAGTGTTCAAAAACATGAAGAGCCTGAAAAGGTGTGAAATATATGAAAAGCTTCAAAGTTTTCAAAAATATGAGGAGCATGAAACGGTGTGAAAAATAGGAGGAGTATGAAACGGTCTTTAAAAATATGAAGAGCCTGGAAAGGTGTGAAACATATGAATAGCTTCAAAAGGAGTGAAATAAATGAGGAGCATGAAACAGTCTGAAAAATAGCAGGAGCATGAAGCGGTGTTCAAAAATATGAAGAGACTGAAAAGGTGTGAAAAATATGAAGAGCTTCAAAAGGTGTCAAAAATATGAGCAGCATGAAACGGTCTGAAAAATAGGAGGAGCATGAAATGGTATTCAAAACCATGAAGATCCTGAATAGGTCTGAAAAATATGAATAGCCTCAAAACGTGTCAAAATATGAGGAGTATGATACGGTCTGAAAAATAGGAGGAGCATGAAGCGGTGTTCAAAAACATGAAGAGACTGAAAACGCGTGAAAAAAATGAAGAGCCTCAAAAGGTGTGAAAAATATGAAGAGCTTCAAAAGGTGTCAAAAATGAGATGAGCATGAAACGGTCTGAAAAATAGGAGGAGCATGAAGTGGTATTGAAAAACATGAAGAGCCTGAACAGGTTGAAATATATGAAGAGCTTCAAAAGGTGTCAAAAAAAGGAGGAGCATGAAACGGTCTGAAAAATAGGAGGAGCATGAAGCGGTGTTCAAAAACATGAAGAGCCTTAAAAGGTGTGAAAAATATGAAGAACTTCAAAAGGATTGAAATGCATGAGGACCATTTAACGGTCTGAAAAATACGAGGAGCAGGAAGCGGTGTTCAAAAACATGAAGAGCCTGAAATGGTGGGAAAAATATGAAGAACTTCAAAAGGATTGAAATGCATGAGGACCATGTAACGGTCTGAAAAATAGGAAGAGCATGAAGCGGTGTTGAAAAACATGAAGAGCCTGAAAAGGTGTGAAATATATGAAGAGCTTCAAAAGGTGTCAAAAATATGAGGAGCATGAAACGGTCTCAAAAATATGAGGAGCATGAAGCGGTGTTGAAAATCATGAAGAGCTTCAAAAGGTGACAAAAATATGAAGAGCTTCGAATGGTGTCAAAAATAGTATGAGCATGAAACGGTCTGAAAAATAGGAGGAGCATGAAGAGGTGTTGAAAAACATGATGAGCTTGAAAAGGTGTCAAAAATAGTAGGAGCTTCA
Source organism: Dama dama (assembly GCF_033118175.1). Taxonomy (NCBI): domain Eukaryota; kingdom Metazoa; phylum Chordata; class Mammalia; order Artiodactyla; family Cervidae; genus Dama; species Dama dama. Next base: position 4,402,570 of record NW_026870920.1, on the reverse strand, counting down.
AAAGGTGTCAAAAATATGAGGAGCATGAAACGGTCTGAAAAATAGGAGGAGCATGAAGCGGTGTTGAAAAACATGAAGATCCTAAAAAAGGTGTGAAAAATATGAAGAGCTTCAAAAGGTGTCAAAAATGTGAGGAGCATGAAACGGTCTGAAAAATAGGAGGAGCATGAAGCGGTGTTGAAAAACATGAAGAGCCTAAAAAAGGTGTGAAAAATATGAAGAGCTTCAAAAGGTGTCAAAAATATGAGGAGCATGAAACGGTCTGAAAAATAGGAGGAGCATGAAGCGGTGTTGAAAAACATGAAGAGCCTGAAAAGGTGTGAAAAATATGAAGAGCTTCAAACGGTGTGAAATACATGAGGAGCATGAAACGGTCTGAAAAATAGGAGGAGCATGAAGCGGTGTTCAAAAATATGAAGAGCCTGAAAATTTGTGAAAACTATGAAGAGCTTCAGAAGGTGTCAAAAATGAGATGAGCATGAAACGTCTGAAAAATAGGAGGAGCATGAAGTGGTGTTGAAAAATATTAAGAGCCTGAAAATATGTGAAATATATGAAGAGCTTGAAAACTTTTCAGAAATGAGAGGAGCATGAAACTGTCTGAAAAACAGGAGGAGCATGAAGCAGTGTTGAAAAACGTGAAGAGCCTGAAAAGGTGTGAAAAATATGAAGAGCTTCAAAAGGTGTGAAAAATATGAAGAGCTTCAAAAGCTGTCAAAAATGAGATGAACATGAAACGGTCTGAGAAATAGGAGAAGCATGAAGTGGTGTTGAAAAACATGAAGAGCATGAAAAAGTGTGAAATATATGAAGAGCTTCAAAAGGTGTGAAATATATGAAGAGCTTCAAAAGGTGTGAAATATATGAAGAGCTTCAAAAGGTGTCAAAATATGAGGAGCATGAAACGGTCTGAAAAATAGGAGGAGCATTGTAACATTGTTCAAAAACTTGAAGAGCCTGAAAAGGAGTGAAAAATATGAAGAGCTTCAAAAGCTGTCAAAAATATGAGGAGCATGAAACGGTCTGAAAAATAGGAGGAGCATGAAGTGGTGTTGAAAAACATGAAGAGCCTGAAAAAGTGTGAAAAATATGAAGAGCTTCAAAAGGTGTCAAATATATGAGGAGGATGAAACGGTCTGAAAAATAGGAGGAGCATGAAGTGGTGTTGAAAAACATGAAGAGACTGAGAAGGTGTGAAAAATATGAAGAGCTTCAAAAGGTGTCAAAAATATGAGGTGCATGAAACGGTCTGAAAAATAGGAGGAGCATGAAGCGGTGTTGAAAAACATGAAGAGCCTGAAAAGGTGTGAAAAATATGAAGAGCTTCAAAAGGTTTCAAAAATATGAGGAGCATGAAACGGTCTGTAAAATATTAGGAGCATAAAACGGTGTTCAAAAACATGAGGAGCCTGAAAAGGTGTGAAAAATATGAAAAGGTTCAAAAGGTTTTAAAAATATGAGGAGCATGAAACGGTCTGAAAAATAGGAGGAGAATTGTAGCGTTGTTCAAAAACTTGAAGAGCCTGAAATGGTGTCAAAAATATGAAGAGTTTCAAAAGCTGTCAAAAATATGAGGAGCATGAAACGTTCTGAAAAATAGGAGGAGCATGAAGCGGTGTAGAAAAACATGAAGAGCCTGAAATGTTGTGAAAAATATGAAGAGCTACAAAAGGTGTCAAAAATATGAGGAGCATGAACCGGTCTGAAAAATAGGAGGAGCATGAAGCGGTGTTCAAAAACATGAAGAGCCTGAACAGGTGTGAAAAATATGAAGAGCTTCAAGAGGTGTGAAAAATATGAGGAGCATGAAACGGTCTGAAAAATAGGAGGAGCAGAAGTGGTGTTGCAAATCATGAAGAGCCTGAAAAGGTGTGTAAAATATGAAGAGCTTCAAAAGGAGTGAAATACATGAGGAGCATGAAACCGTCTGAATTATAGGAGGAGCATGAAGCGGTGTTGATAAACATGAAGAGCCTGAAAAGGTGTGAAAAATATGAAGAGCTTCATAAGCTGTGAAAAATATGAAGAGCTTCAAAAGGTGTGAAATACATGAGGAGCATGAAACGGTCTGAAAAATAGAAGGAGCATGAAGCTTTGTTGAAAAACTTTACGAGCCTGAAAAGATGTGAAAAATATGAAGAGCTTCAAAAGGTGTCAAAAATTTGAGGAGTATGAAACGGTCAGAAAAATAGGAGCAGCATGAAACGCTGTTCAAAAACATGAAGAGCCTGAAAAGGTGTGAAAACTATGAAGAGCTTCAAACGGTGTGAAATACATGAGGAGCATGAAACTGTCTGAAAAATAGGAGGAGCATGAAGCGGTGTTCAAAAATATGAAGAGCCTGAATATTTGTGAAAACTATGAAGAGCTTCAGAAGGTGTCAAAAATGAGATGAGCATGAAACGTCTGAAAAATAGGAGGAGCATGAAGTGGTGTTGAAAAACATTAAGAGCCTGAAAATGTGTGAAATATATGAAGAGCTTGAAAACATTTCAGAAATGAGAGGAGCATGAAACTGGCTGAAAAACAGGAGGAGCATGAAGCAGTGTTGAAAAACATGAAGAGCCTGAAAATGTGTGAAAAATATGAAGAGCTTCAAATGGTGTCAAAAATATGAGGAGCATGATACGGTTTGAAAAATAGGAGGAGCATGAAGCGGTGTTGAAAAACATGAAGAGCCTGAAAACGTGTGAAAAATATGAAGAGCTTCAAAAGGTGTCAAAAATATGAGGAGCATGAAACGGTCTGAAAAATAGGAGGAGCAAGAAACGGTGATCAAAAACCTGAAGAGCCTGAAAAGGTGTGAAAAATATGACGAGCTTCAAAAGGTGTGAAAAACATGAGGAGCATGAAACGGGCTGAAAAATAGGAGAAGCATGAAGTGGTGTTGAAAAACATGAAGAGCCTGAAAAAGTTTGAAAAATATGAAGAGCTTCAGAAAGTGTGAAAAATATGAAGAGCTTCAACAGGTGTCAAAAATTAGATGAGCATGAAACGGTCGAAAAATTGGAGGAGCAAGAAGTAGTGTTGAAAAAAATTAAGAGCCTGAAAAGGTGTGAAAAATATGAAAAGCTTCAAAAGGTGTCAAAAATATGAGGAGCATGAAACGGTCTGAAAAATAGGTGGAGCATGAAGCGGTGTTGAAAAATATGAAGAGCCTGGAAAGGTGTGCAAAATATGAAGAGCTTCAAAAATATGAAAAATATGAAGACCTTCAAAAGGTGTGAAAAATTTGAAGAGCTTCAAAAGGTGTCAAAATGAGATGAGCATGAAACGGTCTGAAAAATAGGAGGAGCATGAAGCGGTGTTGAAAATCATAAAGAGCCTGAAAAGTTGTGAAAAATATGAAGAGCTTCAAAAGATGTGAAAAATTTGAAGAGCTTCAAAATGTGTCAAAATGAGATGAGCATGAAACGGTCTGAAAAATAGGAGTTGCATGAAGTGGTGTTGAAAAAAATGAAAATCTGAAAAGGTGTGAAATATATGAAGAGCTTCAAAAGGTGTCAAAAATATGAGGAGAATGAAACGGTCTGCAAAATAGGAGAAGCATGAAATGGTGTTCAAAAACATGAAGAGCCTGAAAAGATGTGAAAATTATGAAGAGCTTCAAAAGGTGTCAAAAATATGAGGAGCATGAAACGGTCTGAAAAATAGGAGGAGCATGAAGGGGTGTTGAAGAACATGAAGAGCCTGAAAAGGTGTGAAAAATATGAAGCGCTTCAAAAGGTGTGAAAAATATTAAGAGCTTCAAAATGTGTGGAATATATGAGGAGCATGAAACGGTCTGAAAAATAGGAGGAGCGTGAAGCGGTGTTCAAAAACATGAAGAGCCTGAAAAGGTGTGAAATATATGAAGAGATTCAAAAGGTTTCAAAAATATGAGGAGCATGAAACGCTCAGAAAAGTAGGAGGATCATGAAGCGGTGTTGAAAAACGTGAAGAGCCTGAAAAGATGTGAAAAATACGAAGAGATTCAAAAGATGTCAAAAATAGGAGGAACCTGAAACGGTGTTGAAAAACATGAAGAGCATGAAAAGGTGTGAAAAATATGAAGAGCTTCAAAAAGTGTCAAAAATACGAGGAGCATGAAACGGTCTGAAAAATAGGAGGAACAAGAAATCGTGTTCAAAAACATGAGGAGCCTGAAAACGTGTGAAAAATATAAATAGCTTCAAAATGTGTGAAATACATGAGGAGCATGAAACGGTCTGAAAAATAGGAGGAGCATGAAGCGGTGTTGAAAAACATGAAGAGCCTGAAAAGGTGTGAAAAATATGAAGAACTTCAAAAGGTGCCAAAAATATGAGGAGCATGAAACGGTCTGAAATAAAGGAGGAGCATGAAACGGTCTGAAAAATAGGAGGGGCATGAAACGTTGTTGAAAAACATGAAGAGCCTAAAAAGGTGTGAAAAATATGAAGAGCTTCAAAAGGTGTGAAAAATATGAGGAGCTTCACAAGTTGTCAAAAATATGAGGAGCATGAAACGGTCTGAAAAATAGGAGGAACATTAACGGGTGTTGAAAAACATGAAGAGGCTGAAAAGGTGTAAAAATATGAAGAGCTTCAACAGGTGTCAAAAATATGAGGAGCATGAAACGTTCTGAAAAACAGGAGGAGCATGAAACGGTATTCAAAACATGAAGAGCTTGAAAATGTGTGAAAAATATGAAGAGCTTCAAAACCTGTCAAAAGTATGAGGAGCATGAAATGGTCTGAAAAGTAGGAGGAGCATGAAGCAGTGTTGAAAAACATGAAGAGCCTGAAAAGTTGTGAAATATATGAAGAGCTTCAAAAGGTGTCAAAAATATCAGGAGAGAGAAACGGTGTTCAAAAACGTGAAGAGCCTGAAAAGATGTGAAAAATACGAAGAGATTCAAAAGATGTCAAAAATAGGAGGAACCTGAAACGGTGTTGAAAAACATGAAGAGCATGAAAAGGTGTGAAAAATATGAAGAGCTTCAAAAAGTGTCAAAAATACGAGGAGCATGAAACGGTCTGAAATATAGGAGGAGCATGAAGCGGTGTTGAAAAACATGAAGAGCCTGAAAAGGAGAGAAAAATATGAAGAGCTTCAAAAGGTGTCAAAATATGAGGAGCATGAAATGGTCTGGAAAATAGGAGGAGCATGAAATGCTGTTCAAAAACATGAAGAGCCTGAAAAGGTGTGATATATGAAGAGATTCAAATGGTGTCAAAAATATGAGGAGCATGACATGGTCTGAAAAATAGGAGGAGCATGAAGCGGGGTTCAAAACCATGAAGAGCCTGAAAAGTTATGAAAAATATGAAGAGCTTCAAAAGGTGTCAAAAATATGAGGAGCATGAAACGGTCTGAAAAATAGGAGTAGCATGAAGTGGTGTTGAAAAAAAAGAAGACACTGAAAAGATGTGAAATATATGAAGAGCTTCTAACAGTGTCAAAAATATGAGGAGAATGAAAGCGTCTCAAAAATAGGAGGAGCATGAAGCTGTGTTGAGAAACATGAAGAGCCTGAAAAGGTTTGAAAAATATGAAGAGCTTCTAAAGGTATGAAATATATGAGGAGCATGAAACGGTCTGAAAAATGGGAAGAGCATGAAGTGGTGTTGAAAAACATGAAGAGCCTGAAGGTGTGAAAAATATGAAGAGCTTCAAAAGGTGTCAAAAATACGAGGAGCATGAAACGGTCTGAAAAATAGGAGGATCATGAAGCGGGGTTCAAAAACATGGAAAACCTGAAAAGGTGTGAAAAATATGAAGAGCTTCAAAAGGTGTGAAATACATCAGGAGCATGAAATGGGCTGAAAAATAGGAGAAGCATGAAGTGGTGTGGAAAAACATGAAGAGCCTGAAAAAGTGTGAAAAATACGAAGAGCTTCAAAAGATGTGAAATACATGAGGAGCATGAAACTCTCTGAAAAATAAGAGGATCATGAAGCGGGGCTCAAAAACATGAGGAGCCTGAAAAGGTGTGAAAAATATGAAGAGCTTCAAAAGGTGTGAAATACATGAGGAGCATGAAACGGTCTGAAAAATAGGAGGAGCATGAAGCGGTGTTGAAAAACATGAAGAGCCTGAAACCGTGTGAAAAATATGAAGAGCTTCAAAAGGTGTGAAATACATGAGGATCATGAAATGGTCTGAAAAATAGGAGGAGCATGAAACGGTGTTCAAAAATAGGAAGAGCCTGAAAATTGTGAAAAATATGACAGCTTCAAAAGGTGTCAAAAATATGAGCAGCATGAAACGGTCTGAAAAATAGGAGGAGCATGAAGCGGTGTTCAAAAACATGAAAAGCCTGAAAAGGTTTGAAAAATATGAAGAGCCTCAAAACGTGTCAAAAATGAGAAGAGCATGAAACTGTTTGAAAAATAGGAGTAGCATGAAGTGGTGTTGAAAAAAAAGAAGACACTGAAAAGGTGTGAAATATATGAATAGCTTCAACAGTGTCAAAAATATGAGGAGAATGAAAGCGTCTCAAAAATAGGAGGAGCATGAAGCTGTGTTGAAAAACATGAAGAGCCTGAAAAGGTTTGAAAAATATGAAGAGCTTCTAAAGGTATGAAAAATATGAGGAGCATAAAACGGTCTGAAAAATGGGAAGAGCATGAAGTGGTGTGGAAAAACATGAAGAGCGTCAAGGTGTGAAAAATATGAAGAGCTTCAAAAGGTGTCAAAAATATGAGGAGAATGAAACGGTCTGGAAAATAGGAGGAGCACGAAGCAGTGTCGAAAAACATGAAGAGTCTGAAATCGTGTGAAAAACATGAAGAGCTTCAAAAGGTGTGAAAAATATGAAGAGATTCAAAAGCTGTCAAAAATATGAGGAGCATGAAACGCTCTGAAAAATAGGAGGAGCATGAATCGGTGTTGAAAACATGAAGAGCATGAAAAGGTGTCAAAAATATGAAGAGCTTCAAAATGTGTCAAAAATATGAGGAGCAAGAAACCGTCTGAAAAATAGGAGAAGCATGAATCGGTGTTGAAAACATGAAGAGCATGAAAAGGTGTCAAATATATGAAGAGCTTTAAAGGTGTGAAAAATATGAGGAGCATGAAACCGTCTGAAAAATAGGAGGAGCATGACACGGTGTTGAAAAACATGAAGAGCATGAAAAGGTGTGAAAAATATGAAGAGATTCAAAAGCTGTCAAAAATATGAGGAGCCTGAAACGATCTGAAATATAGGAGGAGCATGAAGTGGTGTTGAAAAAGATGAAGAGCCTGAAAAGGTGTGAAAAATATGACGAGATTCAAAAAGAATCAAAATTATGAGGAGCATGAAAAGCTCTGAAAAATAGGAGGAGCATGAAGCAGTGTTGAAAAACATGAAGAGCCTGAAAAGGTGTGAAAAATATGAAGAGCTTCAAAAGGTGTCAAAAATATCAGGAGCATGAAATGATCTGAAAAATAGGAGGAACATGAAACGGTCTGAAAAATAGGCGGAGCATGAAGTGGTGTTCAAAAACATGAAGAGCCTGAAAAGGTGTGAAAAATATGAAGGGCTTTAAAGGTGTGAAAATTATGAAGAGCATGAAACCGTCTGAAAAATAGGAGGAGCATGACACAGTGTTGATAAACATGAAGAGCCTTAAAATGTGAGAAAATTATGAAGAGTTTTAAGGTGTGAAAAATATGAGGAGCATGAAACCGTGTGAAAAATAGGAGTAGCATGACACGGTGTTGAAAAATATGAAGAGCATGGAAAGGTGTGAAAAATATGAAGAGCTTCAGAAGGAGTCAAACATATGAGGAGCATGAAAAGGTCTGAAAATAGGAGGAGCATGAAGCGGTGTTGAAAAACATGAAGAGCCTGAAAAGATGTGAAAAATTTGAAGAGCTTCAAAATGTGGGAAATACATGAGGAGCATGAACCGGTCTGAAAAAAAGGAGGAGAATGAAGCGGTGTTCAAAAACATGAAGAGCCTGAAAAGATGTGAAAAATTTGAAGAGCTTCAAAATGTGGGAAATACATGAGGAGCATGAACCGGTCTGAAAAAAAGGAGGAGAATGAAGCGGTGTTCAAAAACTTGAAGAGTCTGAAAAGGTGTGAAACATATGAAGAGCTTTAAAGGTGTGAAATATATGAGGAGCATGAAACAGTCTGAAAAATAGGAGGAGCATGACACGGTGTTGAAAAACATGAAGAGCATGAAAAGGTGTGAAAAATATGAAGAGATTCAAAAGCTGTCAAAAATATGAGGAGCCTGAAACGGTCTGCAAAACAGAAGGAGCATGAAGTGGGGTTGAACAGGATGAAGAGCCTGAAAAGGTGTGAAAAATATGAAGAGCTTCAAAAGGAGTCAAAAATATGAGGAGCATGAAACCGTCTGAAAAATAGGAGGAGCATGACACGGTGTTGAAAACATGAAGAGCCCTAAAATGTGAGAAAAATATGAAGTGCTTCAAAAGGTGTCAAAAATATCAGGAGCATGAAATGATCTGAAAAATAGGAGGAACATGAAACGGTCTGAAAAATAGGAGAGGCATGAAGTGGTGTTGAAAGACATGAAGAGCCTGAAAAGGTGTGAAAAATATGAAGAGCTTCAAAATGTGTCAAAAATATGAGGAGCATGAAACGATCTGAAATATAGGAGGATCATGAAGCCATGTTGAAAAAAATGAAGAGCCTGAAAATGTGTGAAAAATATGAAGAGCTTCAAAAGTTGTCAAAAATATGAGGAGCATGAAACGGTCTGAAATATAGGAAGAGCTTGAAGCTGTGTTCAAAAACATGAAGAGCCTGAAAAGGTGTGAAATATATGAAGAGATTCAAAAGGTGTCAAAAAAATGAGGAGCATGAAACGGTCTGAAAAATAGGAGGAGCATGAAACGGTGTTCAAAACCATGAAGAGCCTGAAAAGGTGTGAAAAATATGAAGAGCTTCAAAAGGTGTCAACAATATGAGCAGCATGAAACGGTCTGAAAAATAGGAGGAGCATGAAACGGTGTTCATAAACATGAAGAGCCTGAAAAAGTGTGAAAAATATGAAGAGCTTCAAAAGCTGTCAATAATATGAGGAGCATGAAACGGTCTGAAAAACAGGACGATCATGAAGCGGTGTTGAAAAATATGAAGAGCCTGAAAAGTTGTGAAAAATATGAAGAGCTTCAAAAGGTGTGAAAAATATGAAGAGCTTCCAGAGGTGTCAAAAATGAGATGAGCGTGAAACGGTCTGAAAAATAGGAGGAGCATGAAGTGGTGTTGAAAAACATGAAGTGCCTGAAATGGTGTGAAATATATGAAGAGCTTCAAAAAGTGTGAAATATATGAAGAGCTTCAAATGGTGAGAAATATATGAGGAGCATGAAACGGACTGAAAAATAGGAGGAGCATGAAGTGGTGTTGAAAAACATGAAGTGCCTGAAATGGTGTGAAATATATGAAGAGCTTCAAAAGGTGTGAAATATATGAAGAACTTCAAATGGTGAGAAATATATGAGGAGCATGAAACGGTCTGAAAAATAGGAGGATCAAGAAGCAGTGTTCAAAAACATGAAGAGCCTGAAAAGCTGTGAAAAATATGAAGAGCCTCAAGCTGTGAAATACTTGAGGAGCATGAAACGTTCTGAAAAATATGACGAGCATGAAACCGTGTTCAAAAATATGAAGAGTCTGAAAAGGTCTAAAAAATATGAAGAGCTTCAAAAGATGTGAAATACATGAGGAGCATGAAACGGTCTGAAAAATAGGAGGATCATGAAGCGGTGTTGAAAAATATGAAGAGCCTGAAAACGTGTGAAAAATATGAAGAGCTGCAAAAAGTGTCAAGAATGAGATGAGCATGAAATGGTCTGAAAAATAGGAGGAGCATGAAGCGGTGTTCAAAAACATGAAGAGCCTGAAAATGTGTGTAAAATATGAAGAGCTTCAAAACGTGTCAAAAATATGAGGAGCATGAAACGTTCTGAAAAATAGGTGGATCAAGAAGCGGTGTTGACAAACAGATGGAGAAACATACCGTGTTCATGGATTGGAAGAATTAATATTGTCAAAATGGCTATTCTACCCAAAGCAGTCTATAGATTCAATGCAATCCCTATCAAGCTACCAACGGTATTTTTCACAGAACTAGACCAAAGAATTTCACAATTTGTATGGAAATACAAAAAACTTCGAATAGCCAAAGTAATCTTGAGAAAGAAGAATGGAACTGGAGGAATCAACCTGCCTGACTTCAGACTCTACTACAAAGCCGCAGTCATCAAGACAGTATGGTACTGGCACAAAGACAGAAATATAGATCAATGGAACAGAATAGAAAGCCCAGAGATAAATCCACGAACCTATGGACACCTTATTTTTGACAAAGGAGGCAAGGATATACAATGGAAAAAAGACAACCTCTTTAACAAGTGGTGCTGGGAAAACTGGTCAACCACTTGTAAAAGAATGAAACTAGAACACTTTCTAACACCATACACAAAAATAAACTCTAAATGGATTAAAGATCTAAATGTAAGACCAGAAACTATAAAACTCCTAGAGGAGAACATAGGCAAAACACTCTCCGACATAAATCAAAGCAAGATCCTCTATGACCCACCTCCCAGAATATTGGAAATAAAAGCAAAACTAAACAAATGGGACCTAATGAAACTTAAAAGCTTTTGCACTACAAAGGAAACTATAAGTAAGGTGAAAAGACAGCCCTCAGATTGGGAGAAAATAATAGCAAATGAAGAAACAGACAAAGGATTAATCTCAAAAATATACAAGCAACTCCTGCAGCTCAATTCCAGAAAAATAAATGACCCAATCAAAAAATGGGCCAAAGAACTAAACAGACATTTCTCCAAAGAAGACATACAGATGGCTAACAAACACATGAAAAGAGGCTCAACATCACTCATTATTAGAGAAATGCAAATCAAAACCACAATGAGGTACCATTACACGCCAGTCAGGATGGCTGCTATCCAAAAGTCTACAAGCAATAAATGCTGGAGAGGGTGTGGAGAAAAGGGAACCCTCTTACACTGTTGGTGGGAATGCAAACTAGTACAGCCGCTATGGAAAACAGTGTGGAGATTTCTTAAAAAACTGGAAATAGAACTGCCATATGACCCAGCAATCCCACTTCTGGGCATACACACTGAGGAAACCAGATCTGAAAGAGACACGTGCACCCCAATGTTCATCGCAGCACTGTTTATAATAGCCAGGACATGGAAGCAACCTAGATGCCCATCAGCAGATGAATGGATAAGGAAGCTGTGGTACATATACACCATGGAATATTACTCAGCCATTAAAAAGAATTCATTTGAACCAGTCCTAATGAGATGGATGAAGCTGGAGCCCATTATACAGAGTGAAGTAAGCCAGAAAGATAAAGAACATTACAGCATAATGACACATGTATATGGAATTTAGAAAGGTGATAACGATAACCCTATATGCAGAACAGAAAAAGAGACACAGAAACACAGAACAGACTTTTGAACTTTGTGGGAGAATGTGAGGGTGGGATATTTCAAAAGAACAGCATGTATACTATCTATGGTGAAACAGATCACCAGCCCAGGTGGGATGCACGAGACAAGTGCTCGGGCCTGGTGCACTGGGAAGACCCAGAGGAATCGGGTGGAGAGGGAGGTGGGAGGGGGGATCGGGATTGGGAATACATGTAAATCCATGGCTGATTCATATCAATGTATGACAAAACCCACTGGGAAAAAAAATAATAATAAAAAAAATAAAAAAAAAAAAAGAAGCTGTGTTGAAAAACATGAAGAGCGTGAAAACGTGTGAAAAATATGAAGAGGTTCAAAAGGTGTGAAAAATATGAAGAGCTTAAAATGGTGTCAAAAATGAGATGAGCATGAAACGGTCTGAAAAATAGGAGCAGCATGAAACGGTGTTCAAAAACATGAAGAGCCTGAAAAGGTGTGAAAAATATAAAGAGCTTGAAAAGCTGTGAAATACATGTGGAGCATGAAACGGTCTGAAAAATAGGAGGAGCATGAAAGGTGTTCAAAAACATGAAAGCCTGAAAAGGTGTGAAAAATATGAAGCGCTTCAAAAGGTGTGAAAAATATTAAGAGCTTCAAAATGTGTGGAATATATGAGGAGCATGAAACGGTCTGAAAAATAGGAGGAGTGTGAAGCGGTGTTCAAAAACATGAAGAGCCTGAAAAGGTGTGAAATATATGAAGAGATTCAAAAGGTTTCAAAAATATGAGGAGCATGAAACGCTCAGAAAAGTAGGAGGATCATGAAGCGGTGTTGAAAAACATGAAAAGCCTGAAAAGGTGTGAAAAATATGAAGAGCTTCAAAAGGTGTCAAAAATATGAGGAGCATGAAACAGTCTGAAAAATAGGAGGAGCATGACACGGTGTTGAAAAACATGAAGAGCATGAAAAGGTGTGAAAAATATGAAGAGATTCAAAAGCTGTCAAAAATATGAGGAGCCTGAAACGGTCTGCAAAACAGAAGGAGCATGAAGTGGGGTTGAACAGGATGAAGAGCCTGAAAAGGTGTGAAAAATATGAAGACCTTCAAAAGGAGTCAAAAATATGAGGAGCATGAAACCGTCTGAAAAATAGGAGGAGCATGACACGGTGTTGAAAACATGAAGAGCCCTAAAATGTGAGAAAAATATGAAGTGCTTCAAAAGGTGTCAAAAATATCAGGAGCATGAAATGATCTGAAAAATAGGAGGAACATGAAACGGTCTGAAAAATAGGAGAGGCATGAAGTGGTGTTGAAAGACATGAAGAGCCTGAAAAGGTGTGAAAAATATGAAGAGCTTCAAAATGTGTCAAAAATATGAGGAGCATGAAACGATCTGAAATATAGGAGGATCATGAAGCCATGTTGAAAAATATGAAGAGCCTGAAAATGTGTGAAAAATATGAAGAGCTTCAAAAGTTGTCAAAAATATGAGGAGCATGAAACGGTCTGAAATATAGGAAGAGCTTGAAGCTGTGTTCAAAAACATGAAGAGCCTGAAAAGGTGTGAAATATATGAAGAGATTCAAAAGGTGTCAAAAAAATGAGGAGCATGAAACGGTCTGAAAAATAGGAGGAGCATGAAACGGTGTTCAAAACCATGAAGAGCCTGAAAAGGTGTGAAAAATATGAAGAGCTTCAAAAGGTGTCAACAATATGAGCAGCATGAAACGGTCTGAAAAATAGGAGGAGCATGAAACGGTGTTCATAAACATGAAGAGCCTGAAAAAGTGTGAAAAATATGAAGAGCTTCAAAAGCTGTCAATAATATGAGGAGCATGAAACGGTCTGAAAAACAGGACGATCATGAAGCGGTGTTGAAAAATATGAAGAGCCTGAAAAGTTGTGAAAAATATGAAGAGCTTCAAAAGGTGTGAAAAATATGAAGAGCTTCCAGAGGTGTCAAAAATGAGATGAGCGTGAAACGGTCTGAAAAATAGGAGGAGCATGAAGTGGTGTTGAAAAACATGAAGTGCCTGAAATGGTGTGAAATATATGAAGAGCTTCAAAAAGTGTGAAATATATGAAGAGCTTCAAATGGTGAGAAATATATGAGGAGCATGAAACGGACTGAAAAATAGGAGGAGCATGAAGTGGTGTTGAAAAACATGAAGTGCCTGAAATGGTGTGAAATATATGAAGAGCTTCAAAAGGTGTGAAATATATGAAGAACTTCAAATGGTGAGAAATATATGAGGAGCATGAAACGGTCTGAAAAATAGGAGGATCAAGAAGCAGTGTTCAAAAACATGAAGAGCCTGAAAAGCTGTGAAAAATATGAAGAGCCTCAAGCTGTGAAATACTTGAGGAGCATGAAACGTTCTGAAAAATATGACGAGCATGAAACCGTGTTCAAAAATATGAAGAGTCTGAAAAGGTCTAAAAAATATGAAGAGCTTCAAAAGATGTGAAATACATGAGGAGCATGAAACGGTCTGAAAAATAGGAGGATCATGAAGCGGTGTTGAAAAATATGAAGAGCCTGAAAACGTGTGAAAAATATGAAGAGCTGCAAAAAGTGTCAAGAATGAGATGAGCATGAAATGGTCTGAAAAATAGGAGGAGCATGAAGCGGTGTTCAAAAACATGAAGAGCCTGAAAATGTGTGTAAAATATGAAGAGCTTCAAAACGTGTCAAAAATATGAGGAGCATGAAACGTTCTGAAAAATAGGTGGATCAAGAAGCGGTGTTGACAAACAGATGGAGAAACATACCGTGTTCATGGATTGGAAGAATTAATATTGTCAAAATGGCTATTCTACCCAAAGCAGTCTATAGATTCAATGCAATCCCTATCAAGCTACCAACGGTATTTTTCACAGAACTAGACCAAAGAATTTCACAATTTGTATGGAAATACAAAAAACTTCGAATAGCCAAAGTAATCTTGAGAAAGAAGAATGGAACTGGAGGAATCAACCTGCCTGACTTCAGACTCTACTACAAAGCCGCAGTCATCAAGACAGTATGGTACTGGCACAAAGACAGAAATATAGATCAATGGAACAGAATAGAAAGCCCAGAGATAAATCCACGAACCTATGGACACCTTATTTTTGACAAAGGAGGCAAGGATATACAATGGAAAAAAGACAACCTCTTTAACAAGTGGTGCTGGGAAAACTGGTCAACCACTTGTAAAAGAATGAAACTAGAACACTTTCTAACACCATACACAAAAATAAACTCTAAATGGATTAAAGATCTAAATGTAAGACCAGAAACTATAAAACTCCTAGAGGAGAACATAGGCAAAACACTCTCCGACATAAATCAAAGCAAGATCCTCTATGACCCACCTCCCAGAATATTGGAAATAAAAGCAAAACTAAACAAATGGGACCTAATGAAACTTAAAAGCTTTTGCACTACAAAGGAAACTATAAGTAAGGTGAAAAGACAGCCCTCAGATTGGGAGAAAATAATAGCAAATGAAGAAACAGACAAAGGATTAATCTCAAAAATATACAAGCAACTCCTGCAGCTCAATTCCAGAAAAATAAATGACCCAATCAAAAAATGGGCCAAAGAACTAAACAGACATTTCTCCAAAGAAGACATACAGATGGCTAACAAACACATGAAAAGAGGCTCAACATCACTCATTATTAGAGAAATGCAAATCAAAACCACAATGAGGTACCATTACACGCCAGTCAGGATGGCTGCTATCCAAAAGTCTACAAGCAATAAATGCTGGAGAGGGTGTGGAGAAAAGGGAACCCTCTTACACTGTTGGTGGGAATGCAAACTAGTACAGCCGCTATGGAAAACAGTGTGGAGATTTCTTAAAAAACTGGAAATAGAACTGCCATATGACCCAGCAATCCCACTTCTGGGCATACACACTGAGGAAACCAGATCTGAAAGAGACACGTGCACCCCAATGTTCATCGCAGCACTGTTTATAATAGCCAGGACATGGAAGCAACCTAGATGCCCATCAGCAGATGAATGGATAAGGAAGCTGTGGTACATATACACCATGGAATATTACTCAGCCATTAAAAAGAATTCATTTGAACCAGTCCTAATGAGATGGATGAAGCTGGAGCCCATTATACAGAGTGAAGTAAGCCAGAAAGATAAAGAACATTACAGCATAATGACACATGTATATGGAATTTAGAAAGGTGATAACGATAACCCTATATGCAGAACAGAAAAAGAGACACAGAAACACAGAACAGACTTTTGAACTTTGTGGGAGAATGTGAGGGTGGGATATTTCAAAAGAACAGCATGTATACTATCTATGGTGAAACAGATCACCAGCCCAGGTGGGATGCACGAGACAAGTGCTCGGGCCTGGTGCACTGGGAAGACCCAGAGGAATCGGGTGGAGAGGGAGGTGGGAGGGGGGATCGGGATTGGGAATACATGTAAATCCATGGCTGATTCATATCAATGTATGACAAAACCCACTGGGAAAAAAAATAATAATAAAAAAAAAAAAAAAAAAAAAGAAGCTGTGTTGAAAAACATGAAGAGCGTGAAAACGTGTGAAAAATATGAAGAGGTTCAAAAGGTGTGAAAAATATGAAGAGCTTAAAATGGTGTCAAAAATGAGATGAGCATGAAACGGTCTGAAAAATAGGAGCAGCATGAAACGGTGTTCAAAAACATGAAGAGCCTGAAAAGGTGTGAAAAATATAAAGAGCTTGAAAAGCTGTGAAATACATGTGGAGCATGAAACGGTCTGAAAAATAGGAGGAGCATGAAAGGTGTTCAAAAACATGAAAGCCTGAAAAGGTGTGAAAAATATGAAGCGCTTCAAAAGGTGTGAAAAATATTAAGAGCTTCAAAATGTGTGGAATATATGAGGAGCATGAAACGGTCTGAAAAATAGGAGGAGTGTGAAGCGGTGTTCAAAAACATGAAGAGCCTGAAAAGGTGTGAAATATATGAAGAGATTCAAAAGGTTTCAAAAATATGAGGAGCATGAAACGCTCAGAAAAGTAGGAGGATCATGAAGCGGTGTTGAAAAACATGAAAAGCCTGAAAAGGTGTGAAAAATATGAAGAGCTTCAAAAGGTGTCAAAAATATGAGGAGCATGAAACGGTCTGAAAAATAGGAGGAACAAGAAATCGTGTTCAAAAACATGAGGAGCCTGAAAACGTGTGAAAAATATAAAGAGCTTCAAAATGTGTGAAATACATGAGGAGCATGAAACGGTCTGAAAAATAGGAGGAGCATGAAGCGGTGTTGAAAAACATGAAGAGCCTGAAAAGGTGTGAAAAATATGAAGAACTTCAAAAGGTGCCAAAAATATGAGGAGCATGAAACGGTCTGAAATAAAGGAGGAGCATGAAACGGTCTGAAAAATAGGAGGGGCATGAAACGTTGTTGAAAAACATGAAGAGCCTAAAAAGGTGTGAAAAATATGAAGAGCTTCAAAAGGTGTGAAAAATATGAGGAGCTTCACAAGTTGTCAAAAATATGAGGAGCATGAAACGGTCTGAAAAATAGGAGGAACATTAACGGGTGTTGAAAAACATGAAGAGGCTGAAAAGGTGTAAAAATATGAAGAGCTTCAACAGGTGTCAAAAATATGAGGAGCATGAAACGTTCTGAAAAACAGGAGGAGCATGAAACGGTATTCAAAACATGAAGAGCTTGAAAATGTGTGAAAAATATGAAGAGCTTCAAAACCTGTCAAAAGTATGAGGAGCATGAAATGGTCTGAAAAGTAGGAGGAGCATGAAGCAGTGTTGAAAAACATGAAGAGCCTGAAAAGTTGTGAAATATATGAAGAGCTTCAAAAGGTGTCAAAAATATCAGGAGAGAGAAACGGTGTTCAAAAACGTGAAGAGCCTGAAAAGATGTGAAAAATACGAAGAGATTCAAAAGATGTCAAAAATAGGAGGAACCTGAAACGGTGTTGAAAAACATGAAGAGCATGAAAAGGTGTGAAAAATATGAAGAGCTTCAAAAAGTGTCAAAAATACGAGGAGCATGAAACGGTCTGAAATATAGGAGGAGCATGAAGCGGTGTTGAAAAACATGAAGAGCCTGAAAAGGTGAGAAAAATATGAAGAGCTTCAAAAGGTGTCAAAATATGAGGAGCATGAAATGGTCTGGAAAATAGGAGGAGCATGAAATGCTGTTCAAAAACATGAAGAGCCTGAAAAGGTGTGATATATGAAGAGATTCAAATGGTGTCAAAAATATGAGGAGCATGACATGGTCTGGAAAATAGGAGTAGCATGAAATGGTGTCCAAAACCATGAAGAGCCTGAAAAGTTATGAAAAATATGAAGAGCTTCAAAAGGTGTCAAAAATATGAGGAGCATGAAACGGTCTGAAAAATAGGAGGAGCATGAAGTGGTTTAGAAAAACATGAAGAGCCTAAAAAGGTGTGAAAAATATGTGGAGCTTCAAAAGGTGTCAAAAATATGAGGAGCATGAAACGGTCTGAAACATAGGAGGATCATGAAGCGGTGTTGAAAATCATGAATAACTTGAAAAGGTGTGAAAAATATGAAGAGCTTCAAAAGGTGTGAAAAATATGAGGAGCTTCACAAGTTGTCAAAAATATGAGGAGCATGAAACGGTCTGAAAAATAGGAGGAACATTAAGTGGTGTTGAGAAACATGAAGAGCCTGAAATGGTGTGAAAAATATGAAGAGCTTCAACAGGTGTCAAAAATATGAGGAGCATGAAACGTTCTGAAAAACAGGAGGAGCATGAAACGGTATTCAAAACATGAAGAGCTTGAAAAGGTGTGAAAAATATGAAGAGCTTCAAAACCTGTCAAAAGAATGAGGAGCATGAAATGGTCTGAAAAGTAGGAGGAGCATGAAGCAGTGTTGAAGAACATGAAGAGCCTGAAAAGTTGTGAAATATATGAAGAGCTTCAAAAGGTGTCAAAAATATCAGGAGAGAGAAACGGTGTTCAAAAACGTGAAGAGCCTTAAAAGGAGTGAAAAATACGAAGAGATTCAAAAGATGTCAAAAATAGGAGGAGCCTGAAACGGTGTTGAAAAACATGAAGAGCAAGAAAAGGTGTGAAAAATATGAAGAGCTTCAAAAGGTGTGAAAAATATTAAGAGCTTCAAAATGTGTGGAATACATGAGGAGCATGAAACGGTCTGAAAAATAGGAGGAGCGTGAAGCGGTGTTCAAAAACATGAAGAACCGGAAAAGGTGTGAAATATATGAAGAGATTCAAAAGGTTTCAAAAATATGAGGAGCATGAAACGCTCAGAAAAGTAGGAGGATCATGAAGCGGTGTTGAAAAACATGAAAAGCCTGAAAAGGTGTGAAAAATATGAAGATCTTCAAAAGGTGTCAAAAATATGAGGAGCAAGAAACGGTCTGAAAAATAAGAGTGGCATTAAAAGGTTTTCAAAAATATGAGGAGCAAGAAATGGTCTGAAAAATAAGAGGAGGATTAAACGGTGTTCAAAAACATGAAGAGCCTGGAAAGGTGTGAAAAATAAGAAGAGCTTCAAAAGGTGTCAAAAGTATGAGGATCATGAAACAGTCTGAAAAATCGGAGCAGCATGAAACGGTGTTGAACAATATGAAGAGCCTGAAAACGTGTGAAAAATATGAAGAGCCTCAAAAGGTGTGAAAAATATGAAGAGCTTCAAATAATGTGAAATACATGAGGAGCATGAAATGGTCTGAAAAATAGGAGGAGCATGAAACGGTCTGAAAAATAGGAGGAGCATGAAGTGGTGTTCAAAAACATGAAGAGCCTGAAAAGGTGTGAAATACATGAAGAGCTTCAAAAGGTGTCAAAAATATGTGGAGCACGAAACGGTCTGAAAAATAAGAGGAGCATGAAGTGGTGTTGAAAAATATGAAGAGCTTCTAAAATTGTCAAAAATATCAGGAGCATGAAACGGTCTGAAAAATAGGAGGAGGATGAAGTGGTGTTGAAAAACATGAAGAGCCTGAAAAGGTGTGAAAAATATGAAGAGCTTCAAAAGGTGTCAAAAATATGGGAGCATGAAACGGTCTGAAAAATAGGAGGACCATGAAGCGGTGTTGAAAAACATGAAGAGCCTGAAAAGGTGTGAAAAATATGAAGAGCTTCAAAAGGTGTCAAAAATATGAGAAGCATGAAACAGTCTGAAAAATCGGAGCAGCATGAAACGGTGTTGAACAATATGAAGAGCCTGAAAACGTGTGAAAAATATGAAGAGCCTCAAAAGGTGTGAAAAATATGAAGAGCTTCAAATAATGTGAAATACATGAGGAGCATGAAATGGTCTGAAAAATAGGAGGAGCATGAAGCAGTGTTCAAAAACATGAAGAGCCTGAAAAGGTGTGAAATATATGAAAAGCTTCAAAGTTTTCAAAAATATGAGGAGCATGAAACGGTGTGAAAAATAGGAGGAGTATGAAACGGTCTTTAAAAATATGAAGAGCCTGGAAAGGTGTGAAAAATATGAAGAGCTTCAAAAGGAGTGAAATAAATGAGGAGCATGAAACAGTCTGAAAAATAGCAGGAGCATGAAGCGGTGTTCAAAAATATGAAGAGACTGAAAAGGTGTGAAAAATATGAAGAGCTTCAAAAGGTGTCAAAAATATGAGCAGCATGAAACGGTCTGAAAAATAGGAGGAGCATGAAATGGTATTCAAAACCATGAAGATCCTGAAAAGGTCTGAAAAATATGAATAGCCTCAAAACGTGTCAAAATATGAGGAGTATGATACGGTCTGAAAAATAGGAGGAGCATGAAGCGGTGTTCAAAAACATGAAGAGACTGAAAACGCGTGAAAAAAATGAAGAGCCTCAAAAGGTGTGAAAAATATGAAGAGCTTCAAAAGGTGTCAAAAATGAGATGAGCATGAAACGGTCTGAAAAATAGGAGGAGCATGAAGTGGTATTGAAAAACATGAAGAGCCTGAACAGGTTGAAATATATGAAGAGCTTCAAAAGGTGTCAAAAAAAGGAGGAGCATGAAACGGTCTGAAAAATAGGAGGAGCATGAAGCGGTGTTCAAAAACATGAAGAGCCTTAAAAGGTGTGAAAAATATGAAGAACTTCAAAAGGATTGAAATGCATGAGGACCATTTAACGGTCTGAAAAATACGAGGAGCAGGAAGCGGTGTTCAAAAACATGAAGAGCCTGAAATGGTGGGAAAAATATGAAGAACTTCAAAAGGATTGAAATGCATGAGGACCATGTAACGGTCTGAAAAATAGGAAGAGCATGAAGCGGTGTTGAAAAACATGAAGAGCCTGAAAAGGTGTGAAATATATGAAGAGCTTCAAAAGGTGTCAAAAATATGAGGAGCATGAAACGGTCTCAAAAATATGAGGAGCATGAAGCGGTGTTGAAAATCATGAAGAGCTTCAAAAGGTGACAAAAATATGAAGAGCTTCGAATGGTGTCAAAAATAGTATGAGCATGAAACGGTCTGAAAAATAGGAGGAGCATGAAGAGGTGTTGAAAAACATGATGAGCTTGAAAAGGTGTCAAAAATAGTAGGAGCTTCAAAAGGTGTCAAAAATATGAGGAGCATGAAACGGTCTGAAAAATAGGAGGAGCATGAAGCGGTGTTGAAAAACATGAAGATCCTAAAAAAGGTGTGAAAAATATGAAGAGCTTCAAAAGGTGTCAAAAATATGAGGAGCATGAAACGGTCTGAAAAATAGGAGGAGCATGAAGCGGTGTTGAAAAACATGAAGAGCCTAAAAAAGGTGTGAAAAATATGAAGAGCTTCAAAAGGTGTCAAAAATATGAGGAGCATGAAACGGTCTGAAAAATAGGAGGAGCATGAAGCGGTGTTGAAAAACATGAAGAGCCTGAAAAGGTGTGAAAAATATGAAGAGCTTCAAACGGTGTGAAATACATGAGGAGCATGAAACGGTCTGAAAAATAGGAGGAGCATGAAGCGGTGTTCAAAAATATGAAGAGCCTGAAAATTTGTGAAAACTATGAAGAGCTTCAGAAGGTGTCAAAAATGAGATGAGCATGAAACGTCTGAAAAATAGGAGGAGCATGAAGTGGTGTTGAAAAATATTAAGAGCCTGAAAATATGTGAAATATATGAAGAGCTTGAAAACTTTTCAGAAATGAGAGGAGCATGAAACTGTCTGAAAAACAGGAGGAGCATGAAGCAGTGTTGAAAAACGTGAAGAGCCTGAAAAGGTGTGAAAAATATGAAGAGCTTCAAAAGGTGTGAAAAATATGAAGAGCTTCAAAAGCTGTCAAAAATGAGATGAACATGAAACGGTCTGAGAAATAGGAGAAGCATGAAGTGGTGTTGAAAAACATGAAGAGCATGAAAAAGTGTGAAATATATGAAGAGCTTCAAAAGGTGTGAAATATATGAAGAGCTTCAAAAGGTGTCAAAATATGAGGAGCATGAAACGGTCTGAAAAATAGGAGGAGCATTGTAACATTGTTCAAAAACTTGAAGAGCCTGAAAAGGTGTGAAAAATATGAAGAGCTTCAAAAGCTGTCAAAAATATGAGGAGCATGAAACGGTCTGAAAAATAGGAGGAGCATGAATTGGTGTTGAAAAACATGAAGAGCCTGAAAAGGTGTGAAAAATATGAAGAGCTTCAAAAGGTGTCAAATATATGAGGAGGATGAAACGGTCTGAAAAATAGGAGGAGCATGAAGTGGTGTTGAAAAACATGAAGAGACTGAGAAGGTGTGAAAAATATGAAGAGCTTCAAAAGGTGTCAAAAATATGAGGTGCATGAAACGGTCTGAAAAATAGGAGGAGCATGAAGCGGTGTTGAAAAACATGAAGAGCCTGAAAAGGTGTGAAAAATATGAAGAGCTTCAAAAGGTTTCAAAAATATGAGGAGCATGAAACGGTCTGAAAAATATTAGGAGCATAAAACGGTGTTCAAAAACAAGAGGAGCCTGAAAAGGTGTGAAAAATATGAAAAGCTTCAAAAGGTTTTAAAAATATGAGGAGCATGAAACGGTCTGAAAAATAGGAGGAGAATTGTAGCGTTGTTCAAAAACTTGAAGAGCCTGAAATGGTGTCAAAAATATGAAGAGTTTCAAAAGCTGTCAAAAATATGAGGAGCATGAAACGTTCTGAAAAATAGGAGGAGCATGAAGCGGTGTAGAAAAACATGAAGAGCCTGAAATGTTGTGAAAAATATGAAGAGCTACAAAAGGTGTCAAAAATATGAGGAGCATGAAACGGTCTGCAAAATAGGAGGATCATGAAGCGGTGTAGAAAAACATGAAGAGCCTGAACAGGTGTGAAAAATATGAAGAGCTTCAAGAGGTGTGAAAAATATGAGGAGCATGAAACGGTCTGAAAATAGGAGGAGCAGAAGTGGTGTTGAAAATCATGAAGAGCCTGAAAAGGTGTGTAAAATATGAAGAGCTTCAAAAGGAGTGAAATACATGAGGAGCATGAAACCGTCTGAATTATAGGAGGAGCATGAAGCGGTGTTGATAAACATGAAGAGCCTGAAAAGGTGTGAAAAATATGAAGAGCTTCATAAGCTGTGAAAAATATGAAGAGCTTCAAAAGGTGTGAAATACATGAGGAGCATGAAACGGTCTGAAAAATAGAAGGAGCATGAAGCTGTGTTGAAAAACTTTACGAGCCTGAAAAGATGTGAAAAATATGAAGAGCTTCAAACGGTGTGAAATACATGAGGAGCATGAAACTGTCTGAAAAATAGGAGGAGCATGAAGCGGTGTTCAAAAATATGAAGAGCCTGAATATTTGTGAAAACTATGAAGAGCTTCAGAAGGTGTCAAAAATGAGATGAGCATGAAACGTCTGAAAAATAGGAGGAGCATGAAGTGGTGTTGAAAAACATTAAGAGCCTGAAAATGTGTGAAATATATGAAGAGCTTGAAAACATTTCAGAAATGAGAGGAGCATGAAACTGGCTGAAAAACAGGAGGAGCATGAAGCAGTGTTGAAAAACATGAAGAGCCTGAAAATGTGTGAAAAATATGAAGAGCTTCAAAAGGTGTCAAAAATATGAGGAGCATGATACGGTTTGAAAAATAGGAGGAGCATGAAGCGGTGTTGAAAAACATGAAGAGCCTGAAAACGTGTTAAAAATATGAAGAGCTTCAAAAGGTGTGAAAAATATGAAGAGCTTCAAAAGGTGTCAAATATTAGAAGAGCATGAAACGGTCTGAAAAATAGGAGGAACATGAAGTGGTGTTGAAAAACATGAAGAGCCTGAAAACGTGTTAAAAATATGAAGAGCTTCAAAAGGTGTGAAAAATATGAAGAGCTTCAAAAGGTGTCAAAAATATGAGGAGCATGAAACGGTCTGAAAAATTGGAGGAGCAAGAAACGGTGATCAAAAACCTGAAGAGCCTGAAAAGGTGTGAAAAATATGAAAAGCTTCAAAAGGTGTCAAAAATATGAGGAGCATGAAACGGTCTGAAAAATAGGTGGAGCATGAAGCGGTGTTGAAAAATATGAAGAGCCTGGAAAGGTGTGCAAAATATGAAGAGCTTCAAAAATATGAAAAATATGAAGACCTTCAAAAGGTGTGAAAAATTTGAAGAGCTTCAAAAGGTGTCAAAATGAGATGAGCATGAAACGGTCTGAAAAATAGGAGGAGCATGAAGCGGTGTTGAAAATCATAAAGAGCCTGAAAAGTTGTGAAAAATATGAAGAGCTTCAAAAGATGTGAAAAATTTGAAGAGCTTCAAAATGTGTCAAAATGAGATGAGCATGAAACGGTCTGAAAAATAGGAGTTGCATGAAGTGGTGTTGAAAAAAATGAAAATCTGAAAAGGTGTGAAATATATGAAGAGCTTCAAAAGATGTCAAAAATATGAGGAGAATGAAACGGTCTGCAAAATAGGAGAAGCATGAAATGGTGTTCAAAAACATGAAGAGCCTGAAAAGATGTGAAAATTATGAAGAGCTTCAAAAGGTGTCAAAAATATCAGGAGCATGAAACGGTCGGAAAAATAGGAGGAGCATGAAGCGGTGTTGAAAAACAAGAAGAGCCTAAAAAGGGGTGAAAAATATGAAGAGCTTCAAAAGGTGTCAAAAATATGAGCAGCATGAAACGGTCTGAAAAATAGAAGGAGCATGAAGCGGTTTTGAAAAACTTGAAGAGCCTGAAAACGTGTGAAAAATTTGAAGAGCATCAAAAGGTGTGAAAAATATGACGAGCTTCAAAATGTGTAAAAAATGAGATGAGCATGAAACGGTCTGAAAAATAGGAGGAGCATGAAGTTGTGTTGAAAAAAATGAAGAGCCTGAAAATGTGTGAAACATATGAAGAGCTTCAAAAGGTGTCAAAATTATGAGGAGCATGAAACGGCCTGAAAAATTGGAGGAGAATGAAGCGGTGTTCAAAAATATGAAGAGCCTGAAAGGTGTGAAAAATATGAAGAGCTTCAAAAGGTGTCAAAAATATGAGTATCATGAATCGGTCTGAAATATAGGAGGAGCATGAAACGGTGATCAAAAACATGAAGAGCCGGAAAAGGTGTGAAAAATATGAAGAGCTTCAAAAGGTGTGAAATACATGAGGAGTTTGAAACGGGCTGAAAAATAGGAGAAGTATGAAGTGGTGTGGAAAAATATGAAGAGCCTGAAAAGGTGTGGAAAATATGTAGAGCTTGAAAAGGTGTGAAATATATGAAGAGCTTCAAAAGGTGTCAAAAATGAGATGAGCATGAAACGGGTTAAAAAATAGGAGGAGCATGAAGCGGTTTTGAAAAAAATCAAGAGGCTGAAAAGGTGTGAAATATATGAAGAGCTTCAAGAGGTGTCAAAAATATGAAGAGCATGAAATGGTCTGAAAAATAGGAGGGTCATGAAGCGGTGTTCAAAAAAGTGAAGAGCCTGAAAATGTATGAAAAATATGAAGAGCTTCAAAAGGTGTGAAAAATATGACGAGCATGAAACGGTCTGAAAAATAGAAGCAGCATGAAATGGTGTTCAAAAACATGAAGAGCCTGAAAAGGTGTAAAAATTATGAAGACCTTCAAAAGATGTGAAATACATGAGGAGCATGAAACGGTCTGAAAAATAGGAGAAGCATGAAGTGGTGTTGAAAAACATGAAGAGCCTGAAAAGGAGTGAAAAATATGAAGAGCTTCAAAAGGTGTCAAAGATATGAAGAACATGAAACGGTCTGAAAAATAGGAGGATCATGAAGCAGTGTTCAAAAACATGAAGAGCCTGAAAATGTGTGAAAAATATTCAGAGCTTCAAAATGTGTCAAATATATGAGGACCATGAAACTGTCTGAAAAATAGGAGGAGCATGAAACGGTGATTAAAAACATGAAGAGCCTGAAAAGGTGTGAAAAATATGAAGAGCTTCAAAAGGTGTGAAATACATGAGGAGCATGAAACAGGCCGAAAAATAGGAGAAGCATGAAGTGGTGTGGAAAAAAATGAAGAGCCTAAAAAGTTGTGAGAAATATGAAGAGCTGCAAAAGATGTGAAATACATGAGGAGCATGAAACTCTCTGAAATATAGGAGGAGCATGAAGCAGTGTCAAAAACATGAAGAGCCTAAAAAGTTGTGAAAAATATTAAGAGCATTAAAAGGTGTGAAATACATGAGGATCATGAAATGGTCTGAAAAATAGGAGGAGCATGAAATGGTGTTCAAAAATAGGAAGAGCCTGAAAATTTGTGAAAAATATGACAGCTTCAAAAGGTGTCAAAAATATGAGCAGCATGAAACGGTCTGAAAAATAGGAGGAGCATGAAGTGGGGTTCAAAAACATGAAAAGCCTGAAAAGGTTTGAAAAATATGAAGAGCCTCAAAACGTGTCAAAAATGAGAAGAGGATGAAACTGTCTGAAAAATAGGAGTAGCATGAAGTGGTGTTGAAAAAAAAGAAGACACTGAAAAGATGTGAAATATATGAAGAGCTTCTAACAGTGTCAAAAATATGAGGAGAATGAAAGCGTCTCAAAAATAGGAGGAGCATGAAGCTGTGTTGAGAAACATGAAGAGCCTGAAAAGGTTTGAAAAATATGAAGAGCTTCTAAAGGTATGAAATATATGAGGAGCATGAAACGGTCTGAAAAATGGGAAGAGCATGAAGTGGTGTTGAAAAACATGAAGAGCCTGAAGGTGTGAAAAATATGAAGAGCTTCAAAAGGTGTCAAAAATACGAGGAGCATGAAACGGTCTGAAAAATAGGAGGATCATGAAGCGGGGTTCAAAAACATGGAAAACCTGAAAAGGTGTGAAAAATATGAAGAGCTTCAAAAGGTGTGAAATACATCAGGAGCATGAAATGGGCTGAAAAATAGGAGAAGCATGAAGTGGTGTGGAAAAACATGAAGAGCCTGAAAAAGTGTGAAAAATACGAAGAGCTTCAAAAGATGTGAAATACATGAGGAGCATGAAACTCTCTGAAAAATAAGAGGATCATGAAGCGGGGTTCAAAAACATGAGGAGCCTGAAAAGGTGTGAAAAATATGAAGAGCTTCAAAAGGTGTGAAATACATGAGGAGCATGAAACGGTCTGAAAAATAGGAGGAGCATGAAGCGGTGTTGAAAAACATGAAGAGCCTGAAACCGTGTGAAAAATATGAAGAGCTTCAAAAGGTGTGAAATACATGAGGATCATGAAATGGTCTGAAAAATAGGAGGAGCATGAAACGGTGTTCAAAAATAGGAAGAGCCTGAAAATTGTGAAAAATATGACAGCTTCAAAAGGTGTCAAAAATATGAGCAGCATGAAACGGTCTGAAAAATAGGAGGAGCATGAAGCGGTGTTCAAAAACATGAAAAGCCTGAAAAGGTTTGAAAAATATGAAGAGCCTCAAAACGTGTCAAAAATGAGAAGAGCATGAAACTGTTTGAAAAATAGGAGTAGCATGAAGTGGTGTTGAAAAAAAAGAAGACACTGAAAAGGTGTGAAATATATGAATAGCTTCAACAGTGTCAAAAATATGAGGAGAATGAAAGCGTCTCAAAAAAAGGAGGAGCATGAAGCTGTGTTGAAAAACATGAAGAGCCTGAAAAGGTTTGAAAAATATGAAGAGCTTCTAAAGGTATGAAAAATATGAGGAGCATAAAACGGTCTGAAAAATGGGAAGAGCATGAAGTGGTGTGGAAAAACATGAAGAGCGTCAAGGTGTGAAAAATATGAAGAGCTTCAAAAGGTGTCAAAAATATGAGGAGAATGAAACGGTCTGGAAAATAGGAGGAGCACGAAGCAGTGTCGAAAAACATGAAGAGTCTGAAAACGTGTGAAAAACATGAAGAGCTTCAAAAGGTGTGAAAAATATGAAGAGATTCAAAAGCTGTCAAAAATATGAGGAGCATGAAACGCTCTGAAAAATAGGAGGAGCATGAATCGGTGTTGAAAACATGAAGAGCATGAAAAGGTGTCAAAAATATGAAGAGCTTCAAAATGTGTCAAAAATATGAGGAGCAAGAAACCGTCTGAAAAATAGGAGAAGCATGAATCGGTGTTGAAAACATGAAGAGCATGAAAAGGTGTCAAATATATGAAGAGCTTTAAAGGTGTGAAAAATATGAGGAGCATGAAACCGTCTGAAAAATAGGAGGAGCATGACACGGTGTTGAAAAACATGAAGAGCATGAAAAGGTGTGAAAAATATGAAGAGATTCAAAAGCTGTCAAAAATATGAGGAGCCTGAAACGATCTGAAATATAGGAGGAGCATGAAGTGGTGTTGAAAAAGATGAAGAGCCTGAAAAGGTGTGAAAAATATGAAGAGATTCAAAAAGAATCAAAATTATGAGGAGCATGAAAAGCTCTGAAAAATAGGAGGAGCATGAAGCAGTGTTGAAAACCATGAAGAGCCTGAAAAGGTGTGAAAAATATGAAGAGCTTCAAAAGGTGTCAAAAATATCAGGAGCATGAAATGATCTGAAAAATAGGAGGAACATGAAACGGTCTGAAAAATAGGCGGAGCATGAAGTGGTGTTCAAAAACATGAAGAGCCTGAAAAGGTGTGAAAAATATGAAGGGCTTTAAAGGTGTGAAAATTATGAAGAGCATGAAACCGTCTGAAAAATAGGAGGAGCATGACACAGTGTTGATAAACATGAAGAGCCTTAAAATGTGAGAAAAATATGAAGAGTTTTAAGGTGTGAAAAATATGAGGAGCATGAAACCGTGTGAAAAATAGGAGGAGCATGACACGGTGTTGAAAAATATGAAGAGCATGGAAAGGTGTGAAAAATATGAAGAGCTTCAGAAGGAGTCAAACATATGAGGAGCATGAAAAGGTCTGAAAATAGGAGGAGCATGAAGCGGTGTTGAAAAACATGAAGAGCCTGAAAAGATGTGAAAAATTTGAAGAGCTTCAAAATGTGGGAAATACATGAGGAGCATGAACCGGTCTGAAAAAAAGGAGGAGAATGAAGCGGTGTTCAAAAACATGAAGAGCCTGAAAAGATGTGAAAAATTTGAAGAGCTTCAAAATGTGGGAAATACATGAGGAGCATGAACCGGTCTGAAAAAAAGGAGGAGAATGAAGCGGTGTTCAAAAACTTGAAGAGTCTGAAAAGGTGTGAAACATATGAAGAGCTTTAAAGGTGTGAAATATATGAGGAGCATGAAACAGTCTGAAAAATAGGAGGAGCATGACACGGTGTTGAAAAACATGAAGAGCATGAAAAGGTGTGAAAAATATGAAGAGATTCAAAAGCTGTCAAAAATATGAGGAGCCTGAAACGGTCTGCAAAACAGAAGGAGCATGAAGTGGGGTTGAACAGGATGAAGAGCCTGAAAAGGTGTGAAAAATATGAAGAGCTTCAAAAGGAGTCAAAAATATGAGGAGCATGAAACCGTCTGAAAAATAGGAGGAGCATGACACGGTGTTGAAAACATGAAGAGCCCTAAAATGTGAGAAAAATATGAAGTGCTTCAAAAGGTGTCAAAAATATCAGGAGCATGAAATGATCTGAAAAATAGGAGGAACATGAAACGGTCTGAAAAATAGGAGAGGCATGAAGTGGTGTTGAAAGACATGAAGAGCCTGAAAAGGTGTGAAAAATATGAAGAGCTTCAAAATGTGTCAAAAATATGAGGAGCATGAAACGATCTGAAATATAGGAGGATCATGAAGCCATGTTGAAAAAAATGAAGAGCCTGAAAATGTGTGAAAAATATGAAGAGCTTCAAAAGTTGTCAAAAATATGAGGAGCATGAAACGGTCTGAAATATAGGAAGAGCTTGAAGCTGTGTTCAAAAACATGAAGAGCCTGAAAAGGTGTGAAATATATGAAGAGATTCAAAAGGTGTCAAAAAAATGAGGAGCATGAAACGGTCTGAAAAATAGGAGGAGCATGAAACGGTGTTCAAAACCATGAAGAGCCTGAAAAGGTGTGAAAAATATGAAGAGCTTCAAAAGGTGTCAACAATATGAGCAGCATGAAACGGTCTGAAAAATAGGAGGAGCATGAAACGGTGTTCATAAACATGAAGAGCCTGAAAAAGTGTGAAAAATATGAAGAGCTTCAAAAGCTGTCAATAATATGAGGAGCATGAAACGGTCTGAAAAACAGGACGATCATGAAGCGGTGTTGAAAAATATGAAGAGCCTGAAAAGTTGTGAAAAATATGAAGAGCTTCAAAAGGTGTGAAAAATATGAAGAGCTTCCAGAGGTGTCAAAAATGAGATGAGCGTGAAACGGTCTGAAAAATAGGAGGAGCATGAAGTGGTGTTGAAAAACATGAAGTGCCTGAAATGGTGTGAAATATATGAAGAGCTTCAAAAAGTGTGAAATATATGAAGAGCTTCAAATGGTGAGAAATATATGAGGAGCATGAAACGGACTGAAAAATAGGAGGAGCATGAAGTGGTGTTGAAAAACATGAAGTGCCTGAAATGGTGTGAAATATATGAAGAGCTTCAAAAGGTGTGAAATATATGAAGAACTTCAAATGGTGAGAAATATATGAGGAGCATGAAACGGTCTGAAAAATAGGAGGATCAAGAAGCAGTGTTCAAAAACATGAAGAGCCTGAAAAGCTGTGAAAAATATGAAGAGCCTCAAGCTGTGAAATACTTGAGGAGCATGAAACGTTCTGAAAAATATGACGAGCATGAAACCGTGTTCAAAAATATGAAGAGTCTGAAAAGGTCTAAAAAATATGAAGAGCTTCAAAAGATGTGAAATACATGAGGAGCATGAAACGGTCTGAAAAATAGGAGGATCATGAAGCGGTGTTGAAAAATATGAAGAGCCTGAAAACGTGTGAAAAATATGAAGAGCTGCAAAAAGTGTCAAGAATGAGATGAGCATGAAATGGTCTGAAAAATAGGAGGAGCATGAAGCGGTGTTCAAAAACATGAAGAGCCTGAAAATGTGTGTAAAATATGAAGAGCTTCAAAACGTGTCAAAAATATGAGGAGCATGAAACGTTCTGAAAAATAGGTGGATCAAGAAGCGGTGTTGACAAACAGATGGAGAAACATACCGTGTTCATGGATTGGAAGAATTAATATTGTCAAAATGGCTATTCTACCCAAAGCAGTCTATAGATTCAATGCAATCCCTATCAAGCTACCAACGGTATTTTTCACAGAACTAGACCAAAGAATTTCACAATTTGTATGGAAATACAAAAAACTTCGAATAGCCAAAGTAATCTTGAGAAAGAAGAATGGAACTGGAGGAATCAACCTGCCTGACTTCAGACTCTACTACAAAGCCGCAGTCATCAAGACAGTATGGTACTGGCACAAAGACAGAAATATAGATCAATGGAACAGAATAGAAAGCCCAGAGATAAATCCACGAACCTATGGACACCTTATTTTTGACAAAGGAGGCAAGGATATACAATGGAAAAAAGACAACCTCTTTAACAAGTGGTGCTGGGAAAACTGGTCAACCACTTGTAAAAGAATGAAACTAGAACACTTTCTAACACCATACACAAAAATAAACTCTAAATGGATTAAAGATCTAAATGTAAGACCAGAAACTATAAAACTCCTAGAGGAGAACATAGGCAAAACACTCTCCGACATAAATCAAAGCAAGATCCTCTATGACCCACCTCCCAGAATATTGGAAATAAAAGCAAAACTAAACAAATGGGACCTAATGAAACTTAAAAGCTTTTGCACTACAAAGGAAACTATAAGTAAGGTGAAAAGACAGCCCTCAGATTGGGAGAAAATAATAGCAAATGAAGAAACAGACAAAGGATTAATCTCAAAAATATACAAGCAACTCCTGCAGCTCAATTCCAGAAAAATAAATGACCCAATCAAAAAATGGGCCAAAGAACTAAACAGACATTTCTCCAAAGAAGACATACAGATGGCTAACAAACACATGAAAAGAGGCTCAACATCACTCATTATTAGAGAAATGCAAATCAAAACCACAATGAGGTACCATTACACGCCAGTCAGGATGGCTGCTATCCAAAAGTCTACAAGCAATAAATGCTGGAGAGGGTGTGGAGAAAAGGGAACCCTCTTACACTGTTGGTGGGAATGCAAACTAGTACAGCCGCTATGGAAAACAGTGTGGAGATTTCTTAAAAAACTGGAAATAGAACTGCCATATGACCCAGCAATCCCACTTCTGGGCATACACACTGAGGAAACCAGATCTGAAAGAGACACGTGCACCCCAATGTTCATCGCAGCACTGTTTATAATAGCCAGGACATGGAAGCAACCTAGATGCCCATCAGCAGATGAATGGATAAGGAAGCTGTGGTACATATACACCATGGAATATTACTCAGCCATTAAAAAGAATTCATTTGAACCAGTCCTAATGAGATGGATGAAGCTGGAGCCCATTATACAGAGTGAAGTAAGCCAGAAAGATAAAGAACATTACAGCATAATGACACATGTATATGGAATTTAGAAAGGTGATAACGATAACCCTATATGCAGAACAGAAAAAGAGACACAGAAACACAGAACAGACTTTTGAACTTTGTGGGAGAATGTGAGGGTGGGATATTTCAAAAGAACAGCATGTACACTATCTATGGTGAAACAGATCACCAGCCCAGGTGGGATGCACGAGACAAGTGCTCGGGCCTGGTGCACTGGGAAGACCCAGAGGAATCGGGTGGAGAGGGAGGTGGGAGGGGGGATCGGGATTGGGAATACATGTAAATCCATGGCTGATTCATATCAATGTATGACAAAACCCACTGGGAAAAAAAATAATAATAAAAAAAAAATAATAAAAAAAAAAGAAGCTGTGTTGAAAAACATGAAGAGCGTGAAAACGTGTGAAAAATGTGAAGAGGTTCAAAAGGTGTGAAAAATATGAAGAGCTTAAAATGGTGTCAAAAATGAGATGAGCATGAAACGGTCTGAAAAATAGGAGCAGCATGAAACGGTGTTCAAAAACATGAAGAGCCTGAAAAGGTGTGAAAAATATAAAGAGCTTGAAAAGCTGTGAAATACATGTGGAGCATGAAACGGTCTGAAAAATAGGAGGAGCATGAAAAGGTGTTCAAAAACATGAAAGCCTGAAAAGGTGAGAAAAATATGAAGAGCTTCAAAAGGTGTTAAATACATGAGGAGCATGAAACGGTCTGAAAAGGAGGAGGAGCATGAAGCCGTGTTCAAAATCATGAAGAGCCTGAAAAGCTGTGAAAAATATGAAGAGCTTCAAAAGGTGTGAAAAATATGAACACTTTCAAAAAGTGTCAAAAATGAGATGAGCATGAAGCGGTCTGAAAAATGGTGGAGCATGAAGTGTTGTTGAAAATCATGAAGAGCCTGAAAACGTGTGAAAAATATGAAGAGCTTCAAAAGGTGTCAAAAATGTGAGGAGCATGAAACGGTCTGAAAAATAGGAGGAGCATGAAGTGGTGTTGAAGAAAATGAAGAGCCTGAAAACGTGTGAAAAATATGAAGAGCTTCAAAATTATGAAAAATATGAAGAGCTTCAATAGGTGTGAAAAATGTGAAGAGATTCAAAATGTGTCAAAAATGACATGAGCATGAAACGGTCTGAAAAATACGAGGAGCATGAAGCGGTGTTGAAAATCATGAAGAGCCTGAAAAGGTGTTAAAAATATGAAGAGCCTCAAAAGGTGTGAAATACATGAGGAGCATGAAACGGTCTGAAAAATAGGAGGAGCATGAAGTGGTGTTCAAAAACATGAAGAGCCTGAAAAGGTGTGAGAAATATGAAGAGCTTCAAAAGGTGTCAAAAATATGAGGAGCATTATACTGTCTGCAAAATAGGAGGAGCATGAAGTTGTGTTGAAAAACATGAAGAGCCTGAAAAAGTGTGAAAAATATGAAGAGCTTCAAAAGGTGTCAAATATATGAGGAGTATGAAACGGTCTGAAAAACCGGAGGAGAATGAAGCGGTGTTCAAAATCATGAAGAGCACGAAAAGGTGTGAAAAATTTGAAGAGCTTCAAAAATGTGAAAAATATGAAGAGCTTCAAAAGGTGTGAAATATATGAAGAGGTTCAAAAGGTGTGAAAAATATGAACAGCTTCAAAAGGTGTCAAAAATATGAAGAGCATGAAACGGTCTGAAAAATAGGAGGAGCATGAAGTGGTGTTGAAAAACATGAAGAGCCTGAAAATGTGTGAAATATATGAAGAGCTTCAAAAGGTGTGAAAAATATGAAGAGCTTCAAAAGGTGTCAAAAATATGAAGAGCATTAAACGGTCGCACAAATAGGAGGAACTTGAAGTGGTTTTCGAAAACATTAAGAGTCTGAAAAGGTGTGAAATATAAGAAGAGCTTCAAAAGGTGTCAAAATTATGAGGAGCATGAAACGGTCTGAAAAATAGGAGGATCATGAAACAGTGTTGAAAAACATGAAGAGCCTGAAAAGGTGTGAAAAATATGAAGAGCTTCAAAACGTGTCAAAAATAAGAGGAGCATGAAACTCTCTGAAAAATAGGAGGAGTATGATGCGGTGTTGAAAAATATGAAGAGCTTCAAAAGCTGTCAAAAATGAGATGACCATGAAACGGTCTGAGAAATAGAAGGAACATGAAGTTCTTTTCAAAAAAATGAAGAACCTGAAAAGGTGTGAAGTATATGAAGATTTCAAAAGGTGTCAAAAATATGAGGAGCATGAAACGGTCTGAAAAATAGGAGGAGCATGAAGTCATGTTGAAAAACATGAAGAGCTTGAAAATGTGAGAAAAATATGAAGAGCTTCAAAAGGTGTCACAAATATGAGGAGCATGAAACGGTCTGAAATATATGAGGAGCATGAAGCGGTGTTCAAAAACATGAAGAGCCTGAAAACGTGTGAAAAATTTGAAGATCTTCAAAAATGTGAAAAATATGAAGAGCTTCAAAAGGTGTGAAATATATGAAGATCTTCAAAAGGTGTCAAAAATTAGATGAGCATGAAACGGTGTGAAAAATAGGAGGAGCATGAAGTGGTGTTCAAAAATTTGAAGAGCCTGAAATGGTGTGAAATATATGAAGAGTTTCAAAAGGTGTCAAATATATGAGGAGCAAAAACGGTCTGAAAATAGGAGCAGCATGAAGTGGTGTTGAAAATCATGACGAGCCTTAAAAGGTGCGTAAAATATGAAGAGCTTCAAAATGTGTGAAATACATGAGGAGCATGAAACGGTCTGAAAAATAGGAGGAGCATGAAGCGGTGTTCAAAAATATGAAGAGCCTGAAAATTTGTGAAAACTATGAAGAGCTTCAGAAGGTGTCAAAAATTAGATGAGCATGAAACGGTCTGAAAAATAGGAGGAGCATGAAGTGGTGTTGAAAAATATTAAGAGCCTGAAAATGTGTGAAATATATGAAGAGCTTCTAAGATTTCAGAAATGAAAGGAGCATGAAACGGTCTGACAAATAGGAGGAGCATGAAGCGGTGTTGAAAAACATGAGGAGCCTGAAAAGGTGTGAAACATATGAAGAGCTTCAAAAGTTGTGAAAAATATGAAGAGCTTCAAATGCTGTCAAAAATGAGATGAGCATGAAACGGTCTGAGAAATAGGAGAAGCATGAAGTGGTGTTGAAAAACATGAAGAGCCTGAAAAAGTGTGAAATATATGAAGAGCTTCAAAAGGTGTGAAAAATATGAAGAGCTTCAAAAGGTGGCAAAAATATGAGGAGCATGAAACGGTCTGAAAAATAGGAGGAGCATTGTAGCATTGTTCAAAAACTTGAAGAGCCTGAAATGGTGTGAAAAATATGAAGAGTTTCAAAAGGTGTCAAAAATATGAGGAGCATGAAACGGTCTGAAAAATAGGAGGAGCATGAAACCGTCTGAAAAATAGGAGGACCATGAAGCCGTGTTGAAAAACATGAAGAGCCTGAAAAGGTGTGAAAAATATGAAGAGCTTCAAAAGGTGTGAAAAATATGAGGAGCATGAAACGGTCTGAAAAAGAGAAGGAGCATGAAGCATTGATGAAAAACTTGAGGAGCCTGAAAACGTGTGAAAGATATGAAGAGCTTCAAAAGGTGTGAAATACATGAGGAGCATGAAACGGTCTGAAAAATAGGAGGATCATGAAGCGGTGTTGAAAAATATGAAGAGCCAGAAGAGATGTGAAAAATATGAAGAGCTTCAAAAGCTTTCAAAAATATGAGGAGCATGAAACGGTCTGAAAAATATGAGCAGCATGAAGTGGTGTTGAAAAACATGAAGAGCCTGAAAAGGTGTGAAAAATATGAAGAGCTTCAAAAGTTGTGAAAAATAGGAGGAGCATGAAGCGGTGTTGAAAAACATGAAGAGCCTGAAAAGGTTGAAAAATACGAAGAGCTTCAAAAGGTGTGAAAAATATGAAGAGCTTCAAAAGGTGTCAAAAATATGAGGAGCATGAAAAGGTCTGAAAAATAGGAGGAGCATGAAGTGGTGTTGAAAAACATGAAGAGCCTGAAAACATGTGAAAAATATGAA
The DNA here is from genome assembly GCF_033118175.1 of Dama dama. Classification (NCBI taxonomy): domain Eukaryota; kingdom Metazoa; phylum Chordata; class Mammalia; order Artiodactyla; family Cervidae; genus Dama; species Dama dama. The sequence goes on along the minus strand of NW_026870920.1, from coordinate 4,366,378 downwards.
GAGCTTCAAAATGTGTCAAAAATATGAGGAGCATGAAACGGTCTGAAAAACAGGAGAAGCATGAAGCGGTGTTGAAAAACATGAGGAGCCTGAAAACGTGTGAAAAATATGAAGAGCTTCAAAAATATGAAAAATATGAAGAGATTCAAAAGGTGTGAAAAATATGAAGAGCTTCAAAAGATGTAAAAAATGAGATGAGCATGAAACGGTCTGAAGAAAAGGAGGAGCATGAAGCGGAGTTCACAAAAATGAAGAGCCTGAAAAGGTGGAAAATATATGAAGAGCTTCAAAAGGTGTCAAAAATTTGAGGAGCATGAAACAATCTGAAAAATAGGAGGAGCATGAGTTGGTTTTGAAAAACATGAAGAGCCTGAAAACATGCGAAATATATGAAGCGCTTCAAAAGGTGTGAAATACATGAGGAGCATGAAACAGTTGAAAAATAGGAGGAGCATGAAGCGGTGTTCAAAAACACGAAGAGCTTGAAAGGTGTGAAAAATATGAAGAGCTTTAAAAGGTGTCAAAAATATGAGGAGCATGAAACGTTCTGAAAAATAGGAGGATCATGAAACGTTGTTCAAAAATATGAAGAGCTTGAAAAGGTGTGAAAAATATGAAGAGCCTCAAAACGTGTCAAAAATATGAGGAGTATGAAACGGTCTGGAAAATAGCAGGAGCATGAAGCGGTGTTGAAAAAGATGAAAGCCTGAAAACGTGTGAAAAATATGAAGAGCTTCAAAATTATGAAAAATATGAAGAGCTTCAATAGGTGTGAATAATGTGAAGAGATTCAAAATGTGTCAAAAATGACATGAGCATGAAACGATCTGAAAAATACGAGGAGCATGAAGCGGTGTTGAAAATCATGAAGAGCCTGAAAAGGTGTTAAAAATATGAAGAGCCTCAAAACGCGTCAAAATATGAGGATCATGAAACGGTCTGAAAAATAGGAGGAGCATGAAACGGTGTTCAAAAACACGAAGAGCCTAAAAAGGTGTGAAAAATATGAAGAGCTTCAAAACACGTCAAAATATGAGGAGCATGAAACGGTCTGAAAAACAGGAGGATCATGAAGCCGTGTTGAAAAACATGGGGAGCCTGAAAAGGTGTGAAAAATATGAAGAGCTTCAAAAGGTCTCAAAAATATGAGGAGCATGAAACAGTCTGAAAAATAGGAGAAGCATGAAACGGTGTTCAAAAACATGAAGAGCCTGAAAAGCTGTGAAAAATATGAAGAGCTTCTAAAGGTGTGAAATACATGAGGAGCATGAAACGGTATGAAAAATATGAGGAGCATGAAGCAGTGTTCAAAAACATGAAGAGCCTGAAAAGGTGTGAAAAATATGAAGAGCTTCAAAAGGTTGGAAATACATGAGGAGCATGAAACGGTCTGGAAAATAGGACAAGCATGAAGTGGTGTGGAAAAACATGAAGAGCCTGAAAACTTGTGAAAAATATGAAGAGCTTAAAAGCTGTGAGAAATATGAAGAGCTTCAAAAGTTGTCAAAAATATGAGGAGCATGAAACGGTCTGAAAAATATGAGAAGCATGAAATGATCTGAAAACAGGAGGATGATGAAGCTGTGTGGAAAAACATGAAGAGCCTGAAAATGTGTGAAAAATATGAAGAGCTTAAAAGCTGTGAAAAATATGAAAAGCTTCAAAAGTTGTCAAAAATATGAGGAGCATGAACTGTCTGAAAAATAGGAGGAGCATGAAGCGGTGTTGAAAAACATGAAGAGTCTGAGAAGGTGTGAAAAATATGCAGAGCTTCAAAAGATGTCAAATATATGAGGATCATGAAAATTTCTGAAGAATACGAGGAGCATGAAGCGGTTTTGAAAAACATGAAGAGCCTGAAAAGATGTGAAAAATATGAAGAGCTTCAAAAGGTTACAAATATATGAGGATCATGAAACGGTCTGAAAAATAGGAGGAGCATGAAGCGGTGTTCAAAAACATAAAGAGCGTGAAAAAGTGTGAAAAATATGAAGAGCTTCAAAAGAAGTCAAAAATATGAGGAGCATGAAACGGTCTGAAAAATAGGAGGAGCATGAAACGATCTGAAAAATGGGAGGAGCATGAAACGATCTGAAAAATGGGAGGAGTATGAAACGATCTGAAAAATGGGAGGAGTATGAAGCGGTGTTGAAAAACATGAAGTGCCTGAAAAGGTGTGAAAAATATGAAGAGCTTCAAAAGGTGTCAAAAATATGAGGAGCATGAAACGGTCTGAAAATTAGGAGGAGCAAGAAACTGTGATCAAAAACAAGAAGAGCCTGAAAAGGTGTGAAAAATATGAAGGGCTTCAAGAGGTGTGAAAATTATGAGGAGCATGAAATGGTCTGAAAAATAGGAGGAGCATGAAACGATCTGAAAAATGGGAGGAGTATGAAGCGGTGTTGAAAAACATGAAGAGCCTGAAAAGGTGTGAAAAATATGAAGAGCTTCAAAAGGTGTCAAAAATATGAGGAGCATGAAACGGTCTGAAAAATAGGAGGAGCATGAAACGATCTGAAAAATGGGAGGAGCATGAAACGATCTGAAAAATGGGAGGAGCATGAAACGATCTGAAAAATGGGAGGAGTATGAAGCGGTGTTGAAAAACATGAAGTGCCTGAAAAGGTGTGAAAAATATGAAGAGCTTCAAAAGGTGTCAAAAATATGAGGAGCATGAAACGGTCTGAAAATTAGGAGGAGCAAGAAACTGTGATCAAAAACAAGAAGAGCCTGAAAAGGTGTGAAAAATATGAAGGGCTTCAAGAGGTGTGAAAATTATGAGGAGCATGAAATGGTCTGAAAAATAGGAGGAGCATGAAACGATCTGAAAAATGGGAGGAGTATGAAGCGGTGTTGAAAAACATGAAGAGCCTGAAAAGGTGTGAAAAATATGAAGAGCTTCAAAAGGTGTCAAAAATATGAGGAGCATGAAACGGTCTGAAAAATATGAGCAGCATGAAGTGGTGTTGAAAAACATGAAGAGCCTGAAAAGGTGTGAAAAATATGAAGAGCTTCAAAAGTTGTGAAAAATAGGAGGAGCATGAAGCGGTGTTGAAAAACATGAAGAGCCTGAAAAGATGTGAAAAATTTGAAGAGCTTCAAAATGTGGGAAATACATGAGGAGCATGAACCGGTCTGAAAAAAAGGAGGAGAATGAAGCGGTGTTCAAAAACATGAAGAGCCTGAAAAGATGTGAAAAATTTGAAGAGCTTCAAAATGTGGGAAATACATGAGGAGCATGAACCGGTCTGAAAAAAAGGAGGAGAATGAAGCGGTGTTCAAAAACTTGAAGAGTCTGAAAAGGTGTGAAACATATGAAGAGCTTTAAAGGTGTGAAATATATGAGGAGCATGAAACAGTCTGAAAAATAGGAGGAGCATGACACGGTGTTGAAAAACATGAAGAGCATGAAAAGGTGTGAAAAATATGAAGAGATTCAAAAGCTGTCAAAAATATGAGGAGCCTGAAACGGTCTGCAAAACAGAAGGAGCATGAAGTGGGGTTGAACAGGATGAAGAGCCTGAAAAGGTGTGAAAAATATGAAGAGCTTCAAAAGGAGTCAAAAATATGAGGAGCATGAAACCGTCTGAAAAATAGGAGGAGCATGACACGGTGTTGAAAACATGAAGAGCCCTAAAATGTGAGAAAAATATGAAGTGCTTCAAAAGGTGTCAAAAATATCAGGAGCATGAAATGATCTGAAAAATAGGAGGAACATGAAACGGTCTGAAAAATAGGAGAGGCATGAAGTGGTGTTGAAAGACATGAAGAGCCTGAAAAGGTGTGAAAAATATGAAGAGCTTCAAAATGTGTCAAAAATATGAGGAGCATGAAACGATCTGAAATATAGGAGGATCATGAAGCCATGTTGAAAAAAATGAAGAGCCTGAAAATGTGTGAAAAATATGAAGAGCTTCAAAAGTTGTCAAAAATATGAGGAGCATGAAACGGTCTGAAATATAGGAAGAGCTTGAAGCTGTGTTCAAAAACATGAAGAGCCTGAAAAGGTGTGAAATATATGAAGAGATTCAAAAGGTGTCAAAAAAATGAGGAGCATGAAACGGTCTGAAAAATAGGAGGAGCATGAAACGGTGTTCAAAACCATGAAGAGCCTGAAAAGGTGTGAAAAATATGAAGAGCTTCAAAAGGTGTCAACAATATGAGCAGCATGAAACGGTCTGAAAAATAGGAGGAGCATGAAACGGTGTTCATAAACATGAAGAGCCTGAAAAAGTGTGAAAAATATGAAGAGCTTCAAAAGCTGTCAATAATATGAGGAGCATGAAACGGTCTGAAAAACAGGACGATCATGAAGCGGTGTTGAAAAATATGAAGAGCCTGAAAAGTTGTGAAAAATATGAAGAGCTTCAAAAGGTGTGAAAAATATGAAGAGCTTCCAGAGGTGTCAAAAATGAGATGAGCGTGAAACGGTCTGAAAAATAGGAGGAGCATGAAGTGGTGTTGAAAAACATGAAGTGCCTGAAATGGTGTGAAATATATGAAGAGCTTCAAAAAGTGTGAAATATATGAAGAGCTTCAAATGGTGAGAAATATATGAGGAGCATGAAACGGACTGAAAAATAGGAGGAGCATGAAGTGGTGTTGAAAAACATGAAGTGCCTGAAATGGTGTGAAATATATGAAGAGCTTCAAAAGGTGTGAAATATATGAAGAACTTCAAATGGTGAGAAATATATGAGGAGCATGAAACGGTCTGAAAAATAGGAGGATCAAGAAGCAGTGTTCAAAAACATGAAGAGCCTGAAAAGCTGTGAAAAATATGAAGAGCCTCAAGCTGTGAAATACTTGAGGAGCATGAAACGTTCTGAAAAATATGACGAGCATGAAACCGTGTTCAAAAATATGAAGAGTCTGAAAAGGTCTAAAAAATATGAAGAGCTTCAAAAGATGTGAAATACATGAGGAGCATGAAACGGTCTGAAAAATAGGAGGATCATGAAGCGGTGTTGAAAAATATGAAGAGCCTGAAAACGTGTGAAAAATATGAAGAGCTGCAAAAAGTGTCAAGAATGAGATGAGCATGAAATGGTCTGAAAAATAGGAGGAGCATGAAGCGGTGTTCAAAAACATGAAGAGCCTGAAAATGTGTGTAAAATATGAAGAGCTTCAAAACGTGTCAAAAATATGAGGAGCATGAAACGTTCTGAAAAATAGGTGGATCAAGAAGCGGTGTTGACAAACAGATGGAGAAACATACCGTGTTCATGGATTGGAAGAATTAATATTGTCAAAATGGCTATTCTACCCAAAGCAGTCTATAGATTCAATGCAATCCCTATCAAGCTACCAACGGTATTTTTCACAGAACTAGACCAAAGAATTTCACAATTTGTATGGAAATACAAAAAACTTCGAATAGCCAAAGTAATCTTGAGAAAGAAGAATGGAACTGGAGGAATCAACCTGCCTGACTTCAGACTCTACTACAAAGCCGCAGTCATCAAGACAGTATGGTACTGGCACAAAGACAGAAATATAGATCAATGGAACAGAATAGAAAGCCCAGAGATAAATCCACGAACCTATGGACACCTTATTTTTGACAAAGGAGGCAAGGATATACAATGGAAAAAAGACAACCTCTTTAACAAGTGGTGCTGGGAAAACTGGTCAACCACTTGTAAAAGAATGAAACTAGAACACTTTCTAACACCATACACAAAAATAAACTCTAAATGGATTAAAGATCTAAATGTAAGACCAGAAACTATAAAACTCCTAGAGGAGAACATAGGCAAAACACTCTCCGACATAAATCAAAGCAAGATCCTCTATGACCCACCTCCCAGAATATTGGAAATAAAAGCAAAACTAAACAAATGGGACCTAATGAAACTTAAAAGCTTTTGCACTACAAAGGAAACTATAAGTAAGGTGAAAAGACAGCCCTCAGATTGGGAGAAAATAATAGCAAATGAAGAAACAGACAAAGGATTAATCTCAAAAATATACAAGCAACTCCTGCAGCTCAATTCCAGAAAAATAAATGACCCAATCAAAAAATGGGCCAAAGAACTAAACAGACATTTCTCCAAAGAAGACATACAGATGGCTAACAAACACATGAAAAGAGGCTCAACATCACTCATTATTAGAGAAATGCAAATCAAAACCACAATGAGGTACCATTACACGCCAGTCAGGATGGCTGCTATCCAAAAGTCTACAAGCAATAAATGCTGGAGAGGGTGTGGAGAAAAGGGAACCCTCTTACACTGTTGGTGGGAATGCAAACTAGTACAGCCGCTATGGAAAACAGTGTGGAGATTTCTTAAAAAACTGGAAATAGAACTGCCATATGACCCAGCAATCCCACTTCTGGGCATACACACTGAGGAAACCAGATCTGAAAGAGACACGTGCACCCCAATGTTCATCGCAGCACTGTTTATAATAGCCAGGACATGGAAGCAACCTAGATGCCCATCAGCAGATGAATGGATAAGGAAGCTGTGGTACATATACACCATGGAATATTACTCAGCCATTAAAAAGAATTCATTTGAACCAGTCCTAATGAGATGGATGAAGCTGGAGCCCATTATACAGAGTGAAGTAAGCCAGAAAGATAAAGAACATTACAGCATAATGACACATGTATATGGAATTTAGAAAGGTGATAACGATAACCCTATATGCAGAACAGAAAAAGAGACACAGAAACACAGAACAGACTTTTGAACTTTGTGGGAGAATGTGAGGGTGGGATATTTCAAAAGAACAGCATGTACACTATCTATGGTGAAACAGATCACCAGCCCAGGTGGGATGCACGAGACAAGTGCTCGGGCCTGGTGCACTGGGAAGACCCAGAGGAATCGGGTGGAGAGGGAGGTGGGAGGGGGGATCGGGATTGGGAATACATGTAAATCCATGGCTGATTCATATCAATGTATGACAAAACCCACTGGGAAAAAAAATAATAATAAAAAAAAAATAATAAAAAAAAAGAAGCTGTGTTGAAAAACATGAAGAGCGTGAAAACGTGTGAAAAATGTGAAGAGGTTCAAAAGGTGTGAAAAATATGAAGAGCTTAAAATGGTGTCAAAAATGAGATGAGCATGAAACGGTCTGAAAAATAGGAGCAGCATGAAACGGTGTTCAAAAACATGAAGAGCCTGAAAAGGTGTGAAAAATATAAAGAGCTTGAAAAGCTGTGAAATACATGTGGAGCATGAAACGGTCTGAAAAATATGAGGAGCATGAAAAGGTGTTCAAAAACATGAAAGCCTGAAAAGGTGAGAAAAATATGAAGAGCTTCAAAAGGTGTTAAATACATGAGGAGCATGAAACGGTCTGAAAAGGAGGAGGAGCATGAAGCCGTGTTCAAAATCATGAAGAGCCTGAAAAGCTGTGAAAAATATGAAGAGCTTCAAAAGGTGTGAAAAATATGAACACTTTCAAAAAGTGTCAAAAATGAGATGAGCATGAAGCGGTCTGAAAAATGGTGGAGCATGAAGTGTTGTTGAAAATCATGAAGAGCCTGAAAACGTGTGAAAAATATGAAGAGCTTCAAAAGGTGTCAAAAATGTGAGGAGCATGAAACGGTCTGAAAAATAGGAGGAGCATGAAACCGTGTCAAAAACATGAAGAGCCTGGAAAGGTGTGAAAAATGAAGAGCTTCAAAAGGTGTGAAATACATGAGGACCATGAAACGGTCTGAAAAATAGGAGGAGCATGAAGTGGTGTTTAAAAACATGAAGAGCCTGAAAAGCTGTGAAAAATATGAAGAGCTTCAAAACGTGTCAAAACTATGAGGAGCATGAAACGGTCTGAAAAAGAGAAGGAGCATGAAGCATTGATGAAAAACATGAGGAGGCTGAAAACGTGTGAAAAATATGAAGAGCTTCAAAAGGTGTGAAATACATGAGGAGCATGAAACGGTCTGAAAAATAGGAGGATCATGAAGCGGTGTTGAAAAATATGAAGAGCCTGAAAAGGTGTGAAAAATATGAAGAGCTTCAAAAGCTTTCAAAAAAATGAGGAGCATGAAACGGTCTGAAAAATAGGAGCAGCATGAAGTGGTGTTGAAAAACATGAAGAGCCTGAAATGGTGTGAAAAATATGAAGAGCTTCAAAAGTTGTGAAAAATAGGAGGAGCATGAAGTGGTGTTGAAAAACATGAAGAGCCAGAAAAGGTGTGAAAAATACGAAGAGCTTCAAAAGGTGTGAAAAATATGAAGAGCTTCAAAAGGTGTCAAAAATATGAGGAGCATGAAAAGGTCTGAAAAATACGAGGAGCATGAAGTGGTGTTGAAAAACATGAAGAGCCTGAAAAGATGTGAAAAATATGAAGAGCTTCAAAATGTGTCAAAAATATGAGGAGCATGAAACGGTCTGAAAAACAGGAGAAGCATGAAGCGGTGTTGAAAAACATGAGGAGCCTGAAAACGTGTGAAAAATATGAAGAACTTCAAAAATATGAAAAATATGAAGAGATTCAAAAGGTGTGAAAAATATGAAGAGCTTCAAAAGATGTCAAAAATGAGATGAGCATGAAACGGTCTGAAGAAAAGGAGGAGCATGAAGCGGAGTTCACAAAAATGAAGAGCCTGAAAAGGTGGAAAATATATGAAGAGCTTCAAAAGGTGTCAAAAATTTGAAGAGCATGAAACAGTCTGAAAAATAGGAGGAGCATGAATTGGTTTTGAAAAACATGAAGAGCCTGAAAACATGCGAAATATATGAAGCGCTTCAAAAGGTGTGAAATACATGAGGAGCATGAAACAGTTGAAAAATAGGAGGAGCATGAAGCGGTGTTCAAAAACACGAAGAGCTTGAAAGGTGTGAAAAATATGAAGAGCTTTAAAAGGTGTCAAAAATATGAGGAGCATGAAACGTTCAGAAAAATAGGAGGATCATGAAACGTTGTTCAAAAACATGAAGAGCTTGAAAAGGTGTGAAAAATATGAAGAGCCTCAAAACGTGTCAAAAATATGAGGAGTATGAAACGGTCTGGAAAATAGCAGGACCATGAAGCGGTGTTGAAAAGATGAAGAGCCTGAAAACGTGTGAAAAATATGAAGAGCTTCAAAATTATGAAAAATATGAAGAGCTTCAATAGGTGTGAAAAATGTGAAGAGATTCAAAATGTGTCAAAAATGACATGAGCATGAAACGGTCTGAAAAATACGAGGAGCATGAAGCGGTGTTGAAAATCATGAAGAGCCTGAAAAGGTGTTAAAAATATGAAGAGCCTCAAAAGGTGTGAAATACATGAGGAGCATGAAACGGTCTGAAAAATAGGAGGAGCATGAAGTGGTGTTCAAAAACATGAAGAGCCTGAAAAGGTGTGAGAAATATGAAGAGCTTCAAAAGGTGTCAAAAATATGAGGAGCATTATACTGTCTGCAAAATAGGAGGAGCATGAAGTTGTGTTGAAAAACATGAAGAGCCTGAAAAAGTGTGAAAAATATGAAGAGCTTCAAAAGGTGTCAAATATATGAGGAGTATGAAACGGTCTGAAAAACCGGAGGAGAATGAAGCGGTGTTCAAAATCATGAAGAGCATGAAAAGGTGTGAAAAATTTGAAGAGCTTCAAAAATGTGAAAAATATGAAGAGCTTCAAAAGGTGTGAAATATATGAAGAGGTTCAAAAGGTGTGAAAAATATGAACAGCTTCAAAAGGTGTCAAAAATATGAAGAGCATGAAACGGTCTGAAAAATAGGAGGAGCATGAAGTGGTGTTGAAAAACATGAAGAGCCTGAAAATGTGTGAAATATATGAAGAGCTTCAAAAGGTGTGAAAAATATGAAGAGCTTCAAAAGGTGTCAAAAATATGAAGAGCATTAAACGGTCGCACAAATAGGAGGAACTTGAAGTGGTTTTCGAAAACATTAAGAGTCTGAAAAGGTGTGAAATATAAGAAGAGCTTCAAAAGGTGTCAAAATTATGAGGAGCATGAAACGGTCTGAAAAATAGGAGGATCATGAAACAGTGTTGAAAAACATGAAGAGCCTGAAAAGGTGTGAAAAATATGAAGAGCTTCAAAACGTGTCAAAAATAAGAGGAGCATGAAACTCTCTGAAAAATAGGAGGAGTATGATGCGGTGTTGAAAAATATGAAGAGCTTCAAAAGCTGTCAAAAATGAGATGACCATGAAACGGTCTGAGAAATAGAAGGAACATGAAGTTCTTTTCAAAAAAATGAAGAACCTGAAAAGGTGTGAAGTATATGAAGATTTCAAAAGGTGTCAAAAATATGAGGAGCATGAAACGGTCTGAAAAATAGGAGGAGCATGAAGTCATGTTGAAAAACATGAAGAGCTTGAAAATGTGAGAAAAATACGAAGAGCTTCAAAAGGTGTCACAAATATGAGGAGCATGAAACGGTCTGAAATATATGAGGAGCATGAAGCGGTGTTCAAAAACATGAAGAGCCTGAAAACGTGTGAAAAATTTGAAGATCTTCAAAAATGTGAAAAATATGAAGAGCTTCAAAAGGTGTGAAATATATGAAGATCTTCAAAAGGTGTCAAAAATTAGATGAGCATGAAACGGTGTGAAAAATAGGAGGAGCATGAAGTGGTGTTCAAAAATTTGAAGAGCCTGAAATGGTGTGAAATATATGAAGAGTTTCAAAAGGTGTCAAATATATGAGGAGCAAAAACGGTCTGAAAATAGGAGCAGCATGAAGTGGTGTTGAAAATCATGACGAGCCTTAAAAGGTGCGTAAAATATGAAGAGCTTCAAAATGTGTGAAATACATGAGGAGCATGAAACGGTCTGAAAAATAGGAGGAGCATGAAGCGGTGTTCAAAAATATGAAGAGCCTGAAAATTTGTGAAAACTATGAAGAGCTTCAGAAGGTGTCAAAAATTAGATGAGCATGAAACGGTCTGAAAAATAGGAGGAGCATGAAGTGGTGTTGAAAAATATTAAGAGCCTGAAAATGTGTGAAATATATGAAGAGCTTCTAAGATTTCAGAAATGAAAGGAGCATGAAACGGTCTGACAAATAGGAGGAGCATGAAGCGGTGTTGAAAAACATGAGGAGCCTGAAAAGGTGTGAAACATATGAAGAGCTTCAAAAGTTGTGAAAAATATGAAGAGCTTCAAATGCTGTCAAAAATGAGATGAGCATGAAACGGTCTGAGAAATAGGAGAAGCATGAAGTGGTGTTGAAAAACATGAAGAGCCTGAAAAAGTGTGAAATATATGAAGAGCTTCAAAAGGTGTGAAAAATATGAAGAGCTTCAAAAGGTGGCAAAAATATGAGGAGCATGAAACGGTCTGAAAAATAGGAGGAGCATTGTAGCATTGTTCAAAAACTTGAAGAGCCTGAAATGGTGTGAAAAATATGAAGAGTTTCAAAAGGTGTCAAAAATATGAGGAGCATGAAACGGTCTGAAAAATAGGAGGAGCATGAAACCGTCTGAAAAATAGGAGGACCATGAAGCCGTGTTGAAAAACATGAAGAGCCTGAAAAGGTGTGAAAAATATGAAGAGCTTCAAAAGGTGTGAAAAATATGAGGAGCATGAAACGGTCTGAAAAAGAGAAGGAGCATGAAGCATTGATGAAAAACTTGAGGAGCCTGAAAACGTGTGAAAAATATGAAGAGCTTCAAAAGGTGTGAAATACATGAGGAGCATGAAACGGTCTGAAAAATAGGAGGATCATGAAGCGGTGTTGAAAAATATGAAGAGCCAGAAGAGATGTGAAAAATATGAAGAGCTTCAAAAGCTTTCAAAAATATGAGGAGCATGAAACGGTCTGAAAAATATGAGCAGCATGAAGTGGTGTTGAAAAACATGAAGAGCCTGAAAAGGTGTGAAAAATATGAAGAGCTTCAAAAGTTGTGAAAAATAGGAGGAGCATGAAGCGGTGTTGAAAAACATGAAGAGCCTGAAAAGGTTGAAAAATACGAAGAGCTTCAAAAGGTGTGAAAAATATGAAGAGCTTCAAAAGGTGTCAAAAATATGAGGAGCATGAAAAGGTCTGAAAAATAGGAGGAGCATGAAGTGGTGTTGAAAAACATGAAGAGCCTGAAAACATGTGAAAAATATGAAGAGCTTCAAAATGTGTCAAAAATATGAGGAGCATGAAACGGTCTGAAAAACAGGAGAAGCATGAAGCGGTGTTGAAAAACATGAGGAGCCTGAAAACGTGTGAAAAATATGAAGAGCTTCAAAAATATGAAAAATATGAAGAGATTCAAAAGGTGTGAAAAATATGAAGAGCTTCAAAAGATGTAAAAAATGAGATGAGCATGAAACGGTCTGAAGAAAAGGAGGAGCATGAAGCGGAGTTCACAAAAATGAAGAGCCTGAAAAGGTGGAAAATATATGAAGAGCTTCAAAAGGTGTCAAAAATTTGAGGAGCATGAAACAATCTGAAAAATAGGAGGAGCATGAGTTGGTTTTGAAAAACATGAAGAGCCTGAAAACATGCGAAATATATGAAGCGCTTCAAAAGGTGTGAAATACATGAGGAGCATGAAACAGTTGAAAAATAGGAGGAGCATGAAGCGGTGTTCAAAAACACGAAGAGCTTGAAAGGTGTGAAAAATATGAAGAGCTTTAAAAGGTGTCAAAAATATGAGGAGCATGAAACGTTCTGAAAAATAGGAGGATCATGAAACGTTGTTCAAAAATATGAAGAGCTTGAAAAGGTGTGAAAAATATGAAGAGCCTCAAAACGTGTCAAAAATATGAGGAGTATGAAACGGTCTGGAAAATAGCAGGAGCATGAAGCGGTGTTGAAAAAGATGAAAGCCTGAAAACGTGTGAAAAATATGAAGAGCTTCAAAATTATGAAAAATATGAAGAGCTTCAATAGGTGTGAATAATGTGAAGAGATTCAAAATGTGTCAAAAATGACATGAGCATGAAACGATCTGAAAAATACGAGGAGCATGAAGCGGTGTTGAAAATCATGAAGAGCCTGAAAAGGTGTTAAAAATATGAAGAGCCTCAAAACGCGTCAAAATATGAGGATCATGAAACGGTCTGAAAAATAGGAGGAGCATGAAACGGTGTTCAAAAACACGAAGAGCCTAAAAAGGTGTGAAAAATATGAAGAGCTTCAAAACACGTCAAAATATGAGGAGCATGAAACGGTCTGAAAAACAGGAGGATCATGAAGCCGTGTTGAAAAACATGGGGAGCCTGAAAAGGTGTGAAAAATATGAAGAGCTTCAAAAGGTCTCAAAAATATGAGGAGCATGAAACAGTCTGAAAAATAGGAGAAGCATGAAACGGTGTTCAAAAACATGAAGAGCCTGAAAAGCTGTGAAAAATATGAAGAGCTTCTAAAGGTGTGAAATACATGAGGAGCATGAAACGGTATGAAAAATATGAGGAGCATGAAGCAGTGTTCAAAAACATGAAGAGCCTGAAAAGGTGTGAAAAATATGAAGAGCTTCAAAAGGTTGGAAATACATGAGGAGCATGAAACGGTCTGGAAAATAGGACAAGCATGAAGCGGTGTGGAAAAACATGAAGAGCCTGAAAACTTGTGAAAAATATGAAGAGCTTAAAAGCTGTGAGAAATATGAAGAGCTTCAAAAGTTGTCAAAAATATGAGGAGCATGAAACGGTCTGAAAAATATGAGAAGCATGAAATGATCTGAAAACAGGAGGATGATGAAGCTGTGTGGAAAAACATGAAGAGCCTGAAAATGTGTGAAAAATATGAAGAGCTTAAAAGCTGTGAAAAATATGAAAAGCTTCAAAAGTTGTCAAAAATATGAGGAGCATGAACTGTCTGAAAAATAGGAGGAGCATGAAGCGGTGTTGAAAAACATGAAGAGTCTGAGAAGGTGTGAAAAATATGCAGAGCTTCAAAAGATGTCAAATATATGAGGATCATGAAAATTTCTGAAGAATACGAGGAGCATGAAGCGGTTTTGAAAAACATGAAGAGCCTGAAAAGATGTGAAAAATATGAAGAGCTTCAAAAGGTTACAAATATATGAGGATCATGAAACGGTCTGAAAAATAGGAGGAGCATGAAGCGGTGTTCAAAAACATAAAGAGCGTGAAAAAGTGTGAAAAATATGAAGAGCTTCAAAAGAAGTCAAAAATATGAGGAGCATGAAACGGTCTGAAAAATAGGAGGAGCATGAAACGATCTGAAAAATGGGAGGAGCATGAAACGATCTGAAAAATGGGAGGAGTATGAAACGATCTGAAAAATGGGAGGAGTATGAAGCGGTGTTGAAAAACATGAAGTGCCTGAAAAGGTGTGAAAAATATGAAGAGCTTCAAAAGGTGTCAAAAATATGAGGAGCATGAAACGGTCTGAAAATTAGGAGGAGCAAGAAACTGTGATCAAAAACAAGAAGAGCCTGAAAAGGTGTGAAAAATATGAAGGGCTTCAAGAGGTGTGAAAATTATGAGGAGCATGAAATGGTCTGAAAAATAGGAGGAGCATGAAACGATCTGAAAAATGGGAGGAGTATGAAGCGGTGTTGAAAAACATGAAGAGCCTGAAAAGGTGTGAAAAATATGAAGAGCTTCAAAAGGTGTCAAAAATATGAGGAGCATGAAACGGTCTGAAAAATAGGAGGAGCATGAAACGATCTGAAAAATGGGAGGAGCATGAAACGATCTGAAAAATGGGAGGAGCATGAAACGATCTGAAAAATGGGAGGAGTATGAAGCGGTGTTGAAAAACATGAAGTGCCTGAAAAGGTGTGAAAAATATGAAGAGCTTCAAAAGGTGTCAAAAATATGAGGAGCATGAAACGGTCTGAAAATTAGGAGGAGCAAGAAACTGTGATCAAAAACAAGAAGAGCCTGAAAAGGTGTGAAAAATATGAAGGGCTTCAAGAGGTGTGAAAATTATGAGGAGCATGAAATGGTCTGAAAAATAGGAGGAGCATGAAACGATCTGAAAAATGGGAGGAGTATGAAGCGGTGTTGAAAAACATGAAGAGCCTGAAAAGGTGTGAAAAATATGAAGAGCTTCAAAAGGTGTCAAAAATATGAGGAGCATGAAACGGTCTGAAAAATATGAGCAGCATGAAGTGGTGTTGAAAAACATGAAGAGCCTGAAAAGGTGTGAAAAATATGAAGAGCTTCAAAAGTTGTGAAAAATAGGAGGAGCATGAAGCGGTGTTGAAAAACATGAAGAGCCTGAAAAGATGTGAAAAATTTGAAGAGCTTCAAAATGTGGGAAATACATGAGGAGCATGAACCGGTCTGAAAAAAAGGAGGAGAATGAAGCGGTGTTCAAAAACATGAAGAGCCTGAAAAGATGTGAAAAATTTGAAGAGCTTCAAAATGTGGGAAATACATGAGGAGCATGAACCGGTCTGAAAAAAAGGAGGAGAATGAAGCGGTGTTCAAAAACTTGAAGAGTCTGAAAAGGTGTGAAACATATGAAGAGCTTTAAAGGTGTGAAATATATGAGGAGCATGAAACAGTCTGAAAAATAGGAGGAGCATGACACGGTGTTGAAAAACATGAAGAGCATGAAAAGGTGTGAAAAATATGAAGAGATTCAAAAGCTGTCAAAAATATGAGGAGCCTGAAACGGTCTGCAAAACAGAAGGAGCATGAAGTGGGGTTGAACAGGATGAAGAGCCTGAAAAGGTGTGAAAAATATGAAGAGCTTCAAAAGGAGTCAAAAATATGAGGAGCATGAAACCGTCTGAAAAATAGGAGGAGCATGACACGGTGTTGAAAACATGAAGAGCCCTAAAATGTGAGAAAAATATGAAGTGCTTCAAAAGGTGTCAAAAATATCAGGAGCATGAAATGATCTGAAAAATAGGAGGAACATGAAACGGTCTGAAAAATAGGAGAGGCATGAAGTGGTGTTGAAAGACATGAAGAGCCTGAAAAGGTGTGAAAAATATGAAGAGCTTCAAAATGTGTCAAAAATATGAGGAGCATGAAACGATCTGAAATATAGGAGGATCATGAAGCCATGTTGAAAAAAATGAAGAGCCTGAAAATGTGTGAAAAATATGAAGAGCTTCAAAAGTTGTCAAAAATATGAGGAGCATGAAACGGTCTGAAATATAGGAAGAGCTTGAAGCTGTGTTCAAAAACATGAAGAGCCTGAAAAGGTGTGAAATATATGAAGAGATTCAAAAGGTGTCAAAAAAATGAGGAGCATGAAACGGTCTGAAAAATAGGAGGAGCATGAAACGGTGTTCAAAACCATGAAGAGCCTGAAAAGGTGTGAAAAATATGAAGAGCTTCAAAAGGTGTCAACAATATGAGCAGCATGAAACGGTCTGAAAAATAGGAGGAGCATGAAACGGTGTTCATAAACATGAAGAGCCTGAAAAAGTGTGAAAAATATGAAGAGCTTCAAAAGCTGTCAATAATATGAGGAGCATGAAACGGTCTGAAAAACAGGACGATCATGAAGCGGTGTTGAAAAATATGAAGAGCCTGAAAAGTTGTGAAAAATATGAAGAGCTTCAAAAGGTGTGAAAAATATGAAGAGCTTCCAGAGGTGTCAAAAATGAGATGAGCGTGAAACGGTCTGAAAAATAGGAGGAGCATGAAGTGGTGTTGAAAAACATGAAGTGCCTGAAATGGTGTGAAATATATGAAGAGCTTCAAAAAGTGTGAAATATATGAAGAGCTTCAAATGGTGAGAAATATATGAGGAGCATGAAACGGACTGAAAAATAGGAGGAGCATGAAGTGGTGTTGAAAAACATGAAGTGCCTGAAATGGTGTGAAATATATGAAGAGCTTCAAAAGGTGTGAAATATATGAAGAACTTCAAATGGTGAGAAATATATGAGGAGCATGAAACGGTCTGAAAAATAGGAGGATCAAGAAGCAGTGTTCAAAAACATGAAGAGCCTGAAAAGCTGTGAAAAATATGAAGAGCCTCAAGCTGTGAAATACTTGAGGAGCATGAAACGTTCTGAAAAATATGACGAGCATGAAACCGTGTTCAAAAATATGAAGAGTCTGAAAAGGTCTAAAAAATATGAAGAGCTTCAAAAGATGTGAAATACATGAGGAGCATGAAACGGTCTGAAAAATAGGAGGATCATGAAGCGGTGTTGAAAAATATGAAGAGCCTGAAAACGTGTGAAAAATATGAAGAGCTGCAAAAAGTGTCAAGAATGAGATGAGCATGAAATGGTCTGAAAAATAGGAGGAGCATGAAGCGGTGTTCAAAAACATGAAGAGCCTGAAAATGTGTGTAAAATATGAAGAGCTTCAAAACGTGTCAAAAATATGAGGAGCATGAAACGTTCTGAAAAATAGGTGGATCAAGAAGCGGTGTTGACAAACAGATGGAGAAACATACCGTGTTCATGGATTGGAAGAATTAATATTGTCAAAATGGCTATTCTACCCAAAGCAGTCTATAGATTCAATGCAATCCCTATCAAGCTACCAACGGTATTTTTCACAGAACTAGACCAAAGAATTTCACAATTTGTATGGAAATACAAAAAACTTCGAATAGCCAAAGTAATCTTGAGAAAGAAGAATGGAACTGGAGGAATCAACCTGCCTGACTTCAGACTCTACTACAAAGCCGCAGTCATCAAGACAGTATGGTACTGGCACAAAGACAGAAATATAGATCAATGGAACAGAATAGAAAGCCCAGAGATAAATCCACGAACCTATGGACACCTTATTTTTGACAAAGGAGGCAAGGATATACAATGGAAAAAAGACAACCTCTTTAACAAGTGGTGCTGGGAAAACTGGTCAACCACTTGTAAAAGAATGAAACTAGAACACTTTCTAACACCATACACAAAAATAAACTCTAAATGGATTAAAGATCTAAATGTAAGACCAGAAACTATAAAACTCCTAGAGGAGAACATAGGCAAAACACTCTCCGACATAAATCAAAGCAAGATCCTCTATGACCCACCTCCCAGAATATTGGAAATAAAAGCAAAACTAAACAAATGGGACCTAATGAAACTTAAAAGCTTTTGCACTACAAAGGAAACTATAAGTAAGGTGAAAAGACAGCCCTCAGATTGGGAGAAAATAATAGCAAATGAAGAAACAGACAAAGGATTAATCTCAAAAATATACAAGCAACTCCTGCAGCTCAATTCCAGAAAAATAAATGACCCAATCAAAAAATGGGCCAAAGAACTAAACAGACATTTCTCCAAAGAAGACATACAGATGGCTAACAAACACATGAAAAGAGGCTCAACATCACTCATTATTAGAGAAATGCAAATCAAAACCACAATGAGGTACCATTACACGCCAGTCAGGATGGCTGCTATCCAAAAGTCTACAAGCAATAAATGCTGGAGAGGGTGTGGAGAAAAGGGAACCCTCTTACACTGTTGGTGGGAATGCAAACTAGTACAGCCGCTATGGAAAACAGTGTGGAGATTTCTTAAAAAACTGGAAATAGAACTGCCATATGACCCAGCAATCCCACTTCTGGGCATACACACTGAGGAAACCAGATCTGAAAGAGACACGTGCACCCCAATGTTCATCGCAGCACTGTTTATAATAGCCAGGACATGGAAGCAACCTAGATGCCCATCAGCAGATGAATGGATAAGGAAGCTGTGGTACATATACACCATGGAATATTACTCAGCCATTAAAAAGAATTCATTTGAACCAGTCCTAATGAGATGGATGAAGCTGGAGCCCATTATACAGAGTGAAGTAAGCCAGAAAGATAAAGAACATTACAGCATAATGACACATGTATATGGAATTTAGAAAGGTGATAACGATAACCCTATATGCAGAACAGAAAAAGAGACACAGAAACACAGAACAGACTTTTGAACTTTGTGGGAGAATGTGAGGGTGGGATATTTCAAAAGAACAGCATGTATACTATCTATGGTGAAACAGATCACCAGCCCAGGTGGGATGCACGAGACAAGTGCTCGGGCCTGGTGCACTGGGAAGACCCAGAGGAATCGGGTGGAGAGGGAGGTGGGAGGGGGGATCGGGATTGGGAATACATGTAAATCCATGGCTGATTCATATCAATGTATGACAAAACCCACTGGGAAAAAAAATAATAATAAAAAAAAAATAATAAAAAAAAAAAGAAGCTGTGTTGAAAAACATGAAGAGCGTGAAAACGTGTGAAAAATGTGAAGAGGTTCAAAAGGTGTGAAAAATATGAAGAGCTTAAAATGGTGTCAAAAATGAGATGAGCATGAAACGGTCTGAAAAATAGGAGCAGCATGAAACGGTGTTCAAAAACATGAAGAGCCTGAAAAGGTGTGAAAAATATAAAGAGCTTGAAAAGCTGTGAAATACATGTGGAGCATGAAACGGTCTGAAAAATAGGAGGAGCATGAAAAGGTGTTCAAAAACATGAAAGCCTGAAAAGGTGAGAAAAATATGAAGAGCTTCAAAAGGTGTTAAATACATGAGGAGCATGAAACGGTCTGAAAAGGAGGAGGAGCATGAAGCCGTGTTCAAAATCATGAAGAGCCTGAAAAGCTGTGAAAAATATGAAGAGCTTCAAAAGGTGTGAAAAATATGAACACTTTCAAAAAGTGTCAAAAATGAGATGAGCATGAAGCGGTCTGAAAAATGGTGGAGCATGAAGTGTTGTTGAAAATCATGAAGAGCCTGAAAACGTGTGAAAAATATGAAGAGCTTCAAAAGGTGTCAAAAATGTGAGGAGCATGAAACGGTCTGAAAAATAGGAGGAGCATGAAACCGTGTCAAAAACATGAAGAGCCTGGAAAGGTGTGAAAAATGAAGAGCTTCAAAAGGTGTGAAATACATGAGGACCATGAAACGGTCTGAAAAATAGGAGGAGCATGAAGTGGTGTTTAAAAACATGAAGAGCCTGAAAAGCTGTGAAAAATATGAAGAGCTTCAAAACGTGTCAAAACTATGAGGAGCATGAAACGGTCTGAAAAAGAGAAGGAGCATGAAGCATTGATGAAAAACATGAGGAGGCTGAAAACGTGTGAAAAATATGAAGAGCTTCAAAAGGTGTGAAATACATGAGGAGCATGAAACGGTCTGAAAAATAGGAGGATCATGAAGTGGTGTTGAAAAATATGAAGAGCCTGAAAAGGTGTGAAAAATATGAAGAGCTTCAAAAGCTTTCAAAAAAATGAGGAGCATGAAACGGTCTGAAAAATAGGAGCAGCATGAAGTGGTGTTGAAAAACATGAAGAGCCTGAAATGGTGTGAAAAATATGAAGAGCTTCAAAAGTTGTGAAAAATAGGAGGAGCATGAAGTGGTGTTGAAAAACATGAAGAGCCAGAAAAGGTGTGAAAAATACGAAGAGCTTCAAAAGGTGTGAAAAATATGAAGAGCTTCAAAAGGTGTCAAAAATATGAGGAGCATGAAAAGGTCTGAAAAATACGAGGAGCATGAAGTGGTGTTGAAAAACATGAAGAGCCTGAAAAGATGTGAAAAATATGAAGAGCTTCAAAATGTGTCAAAAATATGAGGAGCATGAAACGGTCTGAAAAACAGGAGAAGCATGAAGCGGTGTTGAAAAACATGAGGAGCCTGAAAACGTGTGAAAAATATGAAGAACTTCAAAAATATGAAAAATATGAAGAGATTCAAAAGGTGTGAAAAATATGAAGAGCTTCAAAAGATGTCAAAAATGAGATGAGCATGAAACGGTCTGAAGAAAAGGAGGAGCATGAAGCGGAGTTCACAAAAATGAAGAGCCTGAAAAGGTGGAAAATATATGAAGAGCTTCAAAAGGTGTCAAAAATTTGAAGAGCATGAAACAGTCTGAAAAATAGGAGGAGCATGAATTGGTTTTGAAAAACATGAAGAGCCTGAAAACATGCGAAATATATGAAGCGCTTCAAAAGGTGTGAAATACATGAGGAGCATGAAACAGTTGAAAAATAGGAGGAGCATGAAGCGGTGTTCAAAAACACGAAGAGCTTGAAAGGTGTGAAAAATATGAAGAGCTTTAAAAGGTGTCAAAAATATGAGGAGCATGAAACGTTCAGAAAAATAGGAGGATCATGAAACGTTGTTCAAAAACATGAAGAGCTTGAAAAGGTGTGAAAAATATGAAGAGTCTCAAAACGTGTCAAAAATATGAGGAGTATGAAACGGTCTGGAAAATAGCAGGACCATGAAGCGGTGTTGAAAAGATGAAGAGCCTGAAAACGTGTGAAAAATATGAAAAGCTTCAAAATTATGAAAAATATGAAGAGCTTCAATAGGTGTGAAAAATGTGAAGAGATTCAAAATGTGTCAAAAATGACATGAGCATGAAACGGTCTGAAAAATACGAGGAGCATGAAGCGGTGTTGAAAATCATGAAGAGCCTGAAAAGGTGTTAAAAATATGAAGAGCCTCAAAAGGTGTGAAATACATGAGGAGCATGAAACGGTCTGAAAAATAGGAGGAGCATGAAGTGGTGTTCAAAAACATGAAGAGCCTGAAAAGGTGTGAGAAATATGAAGAGCTTCAAAAGGTGTCAAAAATATGAGGAGCATTATACTGTCTGCAAAATAGGAGGAGCATGAAGTTGTGTTGAAAAACATGAAGAGCCTGAAAAAGTGTGAAAAATATGAAGAGCTTCAAAAGGTGTCAAATATATGAGGAGTATGAAACGGTCTGAAAAACCGGAGGAGAATGAAGCGGTGTTCAAAATCATGAAGAGCATGAAAAGGTGTGAAAAATTTGAAGAGCTTCAAAAATGTGAAAAATATGAAGAGCTTCAAAAGGTGTGAAATATATGAAGAGGTTCAAAAGGTGTGAAAAATATGAACAGCTTCAAAAGGTGTCAAAAATATGAAGAGCATGAAACGGTCTGAAAAATAGGAGGAGCATGAAGTGGTGTTGAAAAACATGAAGAGCCTGAAAATGTGTGAAATATATGAAG
Source organism: Dama dama (assembly GCF_033118175.1). NCBI lineage: Eukaryota > Metazoa > Chordata > Mammalia > Artiodactyla > Cervidae > Dama > Dama dama. The sequence continues at coordinate 4,344,595 of NW_026870920.1, read as the reverse complement.
AGCTTCAAAAGGTGTGAAAAATATGAAGAGCTTCAAAAGGTGTCAAAAATATGAAGAGCATTAAACGGTCGCACAAATAGGAGGAACTTGAAGTGGTTTTCGAAAACATTAAGAGTCTGAAAAGGTGTGAAATATAAGAAGAGCTTCAAAAGGTGTCAAAATTATGAGGAGCATGAAACGGTCTGAAAAATAGGAGGATCATGAAACAGTGTTGAAAAACATGAAGAGCCTGAAAAGGTGTGAAAAATATGAAGAGCTTCAAAACGTGTCAAAAATAAGAGGAGCATGAAACTCTCTGAAAAATAGGAGGAGTATGATGCGGTGTTGAAAAATATGAAGAGCTTCAAAAGCTGTCAAAAATGAGATGACCATGAAACGGTCTGAGAAATAGAAGGAACATGAAGTTCTTTTCAAAAAAATGAAGAACCTGAAAAGGTGTGAAGTATATGAAGATTTCAAAAGGTGTCAAAAATATGAGGAGCATGAAACGGTCTGAAAAATAGGAGGAGCATGAAGTCATGTTGAAAAACATGAAGAGCTTGAAAATGTGAGAAAAATACGAAGAGCTTCAAAAGGTGTCACAAATATGAGGAGCATGAAACGGTCTGAAATATATGAGGAGCATGAAGCGGTGTTCAAAAACATGAAGAGCCTGAAAACGTGTGAAAAATTTGAAGATCTTCAAAAATGTGAAAAATATGAAGAGCTTCAAAAGGTGTGAAATATATGAAGATCTTCAAAAGGTGTCAAAAATTAGATGAGCATGAAACGGTGTGAAAAATAGGAGGAGCATGAAGTGGTGTTCAAAAATTTGAAGAGCCTGAAATGGTGTGAAATATATGAAGAGTTTCAAAAGGTGTCAAATATATGAGGAGCAAAAACGGTCTGAAAATAGGAGCAGCATGAAGTGGTGTTGAAAATCATGACGAGCCTTAAAAGGTGCGTAAAATATGAAGAGCTTCAAAATGTGTGAAATACATGAGGAGCATGAAACGGTCTGAAAAATAGGAGGAGCATGAAGCGGTGTTCAAAAATATGAAGAGCCTGAAAATTTGTGAAAACTATGAAGAGCTTCAGAAGGTGTCAAAAATTAGATGAGCATGAAACGGTCTGAAAAATAGGAGGAGCATGAAGTGGTGTTGAAAAATATTAAGAGCCTGAAAATGTGTGAAATATATGAAGAGCTTCTAAGATTTCAGAAATGAAAGGAGCATGAAACGGTCTGACAAATAGGAGGAGCATGAAGCGGTGTTGAAAAACATGAGGAGCCTGAAAAGGTGTGAAACATATGAAGAGCTTCAAAAGTTGTGAAAAATATGAAGAGCTTCAAATGCTGTCAAAAATGAGATGAGCATGAAACGGTCTGAGAAATAGGAGAAGCATGAAGTGGTGTTGAAAAACATGAAGAGCCTGAAAAAGTGTGAAATATATGAAGAGCTTCAAAAGGTGTGAAAAATATGAAGAGCTTCAAAAGGTGGCAAAAATATGAGGAGCATGAAACGGTCTGAAAAATAGGAGGAGCATTGTAGCATTGTTCAAAAACTTGAAGAGCCTGAAATGGTGTGAAAAATATGAAGAGTTTCAAAAGGTGTCAAAAATATGAGGAGCATGAAACGGTCTGAAAAATAGGAGGAGCATGAAACCGTCTGAAAAATAGGAGGACCATGAAGCCGTGTTGAAAAACATGAAGAGCCTGAAAAGGTGTGAAAAATATGAAGAGCTTCAAAAGGTGTGAAAAATATGAGGAGCATGAAACGGTCTGAAAAAGAGAAGGAGCATGAAGCATTGATGAAAAACTTGAGGAGCCTGAAAACGTGTGAAAAATATGAAGAGCTTCAAAAGGTGTGAAATACATGAGGAGCATGAAACGGTCTGAAAAATAGGAGGATCATGAAGCGGTGTTGAAAAATATGAAGAGCCAGAAGAGATGTGAAAAATATGAAGAGCTTCAAAAGCTTTCAAAAATATGAGGAGCATGAAACGGTCTGAAAAATATGAGCAGCATGAAGTGGTGTTGAAAAACATGAAGAGCCTGAAAAGGTGTGAAAAATATGAAGAGCTTCAAAAGTTGTGAAAAATAGGAGGAGCATGAAGCGGTGTTGAAAAACATGAAGAGCCTGAAAAGGTTGAAAAATACGAAGAGCTTCAAAAGGTGTGAAAAATATGAAGAGCTTCAAAAGGTGTCAAAAATATGAGGAGCATGAAAAGGTCTGAAAAATAGGAGGAGCATGAAGTGGTGTTGAAAAACATGAAGAGCCTGAAAACATGTGAAAAATATGAAGAGCTTCAAAATGTGTCAAAAATATGAGGAGCATGAAACGGTCTGAAAAACAGGAGAAGCATGAAGCGGTGTTGAAAAACATGAGGAGCCTGAAAACGTGTGAAAAATATGAAGAGCTTCAAAAATATGAAAAATATGAAGAGATTCAAAAGGTGTGAAAAATATGAAGAGCTTCAAAAGATGTAAAAAATGAGATGAGCATGAAACGGTCTGAAGAAAAGGAGGAGCATGAAGCGGAGTTCACAAAAATGAAGAGCCTGAAAAGGTGGAAAATATATGAAGAGCTTCAAAAGGTGTCAAAAATTTGAGGAGCATGAAACAATCTGAAAAATAGGAGGAGCATGAGTTGGTTTTGAAAAACTTGAAGAGCCTGAAAACATGCGAAATATATGAAGCGCTTCAAAAGGTGTGAAATACATGAGGAGCATGAAACAATTGAAAAATAGGAGGAGCATGAAGCGGTGTTCAAAAACACGAAGAGCTTGAAAGGTGTGAAAAATATGAAGAGCTTTAAAAGGTGTCAAAAATATGAGGAGCATGAAACGTTCTGAAAAATAGGAGGATCATGAAACGTTGTTCAAAAATATGAAGAGCTTGAAAAGGTGTGAAAAATATGAAGAGCCTCAAAACGTGTCAAAAATATGAGGAGTATGAAACGGTCTGGAAAATAGCAGGAGCATGAAGCGGTGTTGAAAAAGATGAAAGCCTGAAAACGTGTGAAAAATATGAAGAGCTTCAAAATTATGAAAAATATGAAGAGCTTCAATAGGTGTGAATAATGTGAAGAGATTCAAAATGTGTCAAAAATGACATGAGCATGAAACGATCTGAAAAATACGAGGAGCATGAAGCGGTGTTGAAAATCATGAAGAGCCTGAAAAGGTGTTAAAAATATGAAGAGCCTCAAAACGCGTCAAAATATGAGGATCATGAAACGGTCTGAAAAATAGGAGGAGCATGAAACGGTGTTCAAAAACACGAAGAGCCTAAAAAGGTGTGAAAAATATGAAGAGCTTCAAAACACGTCAAAATATGAGGAGCATGAAACGGTCTGAAAAACAGGAGGATCATGAAGCCGTGTTGAAAAACATGGGGAGCCTGAAAAGGTGTGAAAAATATGAAGAGCTTCAAAAGGTCTCAAAAATATGAGGAGCATGAAACAGTCTGAAAAATAGGAGAAGCATGAAACGGTGTTCAAAAACATGAAGAGCCTGAAAAGCTGTGAAAAATATGAAGAGCTTCTAAAGGTGTGAAATACATGAGGAGCATGAAACGGTATGAAAAATATGAGGAGCATGAAGCAGTGTTCAAAAACATGAAGAGCCTGAAAAGGTGTGAAAAATATGAAGAGCTTCAAAAGGTTGGAAATACATGAGGAGCATGAAACGGTCTGGAAAATAGGACAAGCATGAAGCGGTGTGGAAAAACATGAAGAGCCTGAAAACTTGTGAAAAATATGAAGAGCTTAAAAGCTGTGAGAAATATGAAGAGCTTCAAAAGTTGTCAAAAATATGAGGAGCATGAAACGGTCTGAAAAATATGAGAAGCATGAAATGATCTGAAAACAGGAGGATGATGAAGCTGTGTGGAAAAACATGAAGAGCCTGAAAATGTGTGAAAAATATGAAGAGCTTAAAAGCTGTGAAAAATATGAAAAGCTTCAAAAGTTGTCAAAAATATGAGGAGCATGAACTGTCTGAAAAATAGGAGGAGCATGAAGCGGTGTTGAAAAACATGAAGAGTCTGAGAAGGTGTGAAAAATATGCAGAGCTTCAAAAGATGTCAAATATATGAGGATCATGAAAATTTCTGAAGAATACGAGGAGCATGAAGCGGTTTTGAAAAACATGAAGAGCCTGAAAAGATGTGAAAAATATGAAGAGCTTCAAAAGGTTACAAATATATGAGGATCATGAAACGGTCTGAAAAATAGGAGGAGCATGAAGCGGTGTTCAAAAACATAAAGAGCGTGAAAAAGTGTGAAAAATATGAAGAGCTTCAAAAGAAGTCAAAAATATGAGGAGCATGAAACGGTCTGAAAAATAGGAGGAGCATGAAACGATCTGAAAAATGGGAGGAGCATGAAACGATCTGAAAAATGGGAGGAGTATGAAACGATCTGAAAAATGGGAGGAGTATGAAGCGGTGTTGAAAAACATGAAGTGCCTGAAAAGGTGTGAAAAATATGAAGAGCTTCAAAAGGTGTCAAAAATATGAGGAGCATGAAACGGTCTGAAAATTAGGAGGAGCAAGAAACTGTGATCAAAAACAAGAAGAGCCTGAAAAGGTGTGAAAAATATGAAGGGCTTCAAGAGGTGTGAAAATTATGAGGAGCATGAAATGGTCTGAAAAATAGGAGGAGCATGAAACGATCTGAAAAATGGGAGGAGTATGAAGCGGTGTTGAAAAACATGAAGAGCCTGAAAAGGTGTGAAAAATATGAAGAGCTTCAAAAGGTGTCAAAAATATGAGGAGCATGAAACGGTCTGAAAAATAGGAGGAGCATGAAACGATCTGAAAAATGGGAGGAGCATGAAACGATCTGAAAAATGGGAGGAGCATGAAACGATCTGAAAAATGGGAGGAGTATGAAGCGGTGTTGAAAAACATGAAGTGCCTGAAAAGGTGTGAAAAATATGAAGAGCTTCAAAAGGTGTCAAAAATATGAGGAGCATGAAACGGTCTGAAAATTAGGAGGAGCAAGAAACTGTGATCAAAAACAAGAAGAGCCTGAAAAGGTGTGAAAAATATGAAGGGCTTCAAGAGGTGTGAAAATTATGAGGAGCATGAAATGGTCTGAAAAATAGGAGGAGCATGAAACGATCTGAAAAATGGGAGGAGTATGAAGCGGTGTTGAAAAACATGAAGAGCCTGAAAAGGTGTGAAAAATATGAAGAGCTTCAAAAGGTGTCAAAAATATGAGGAGCATGAAACGGTCTGAAAAATATGAGCAGCATGAAGTGGTGTTGAAAAACATGAAGAGCCTGAAAAGGTGTGAAAAATATGAAGAGCTTCAAAAGTTGTGAAAAATAGGAGGAGCATGAAGCGGTGTTGAAAAACATGAAGAGCCTGAAAAGATGTGAAAAATTTGAAGAGCTTCAAAATGTGGGAAATACATGAGGAGCATGAACCGGTCTGAAAAAAAGGAGGAGAATGAAGCGGTGTTCAAAAACATGAAGAGCCTGAAAAGATGTGAAAAATTTGAAGAGCTTCAAAATGTGGGAAATACATGAGGAGCATGAACCGGTCTGAAAAAAAGGAGGAGAATGAAGCGGTGTTCAAAAACTTGAAGAGTCTGAAAAGGTGTGAAACATATGAAGAGCTTTAAAGGTGTGAAATATATGAGGAGCATGAAACAGTCTGAAAAATAGGAGGAGCATGACACGGTGTTGAAAAACATGAAGAGCATGAAAAGGTGTGAAAAATATGAAGAGATTCAAAAGCTGTCAAAAATATGAGGAGCCTGAAACGGTCTGCAAAACAGAAGGAGCATGAAGTGGGGTTGAACAGGATGAAGAGCCTGAAAAGGTGTGAAAAATATGAAGAGCTTCAAAAGGAGTCAAAAATATGAGGAGCATGAAACCGTCTGAAAAATAGGAGGAGCATGACACGGTGTTGAAAACATGAAGAGCCCTAAAATGTGAGAAAAATATGAAGTGCTTCAAAAGGTGTCAAAAATATCAGGAGCATGAAATGATCTGAAAAATAGGAGGAACATGAAACGGTCTGAAAAATAGGAGAGGCATGAAGTGGTGTTGAAAGACATGAAGAGCCTGAAAAGGTGTGAAAAATATGAAGAGCTTCAAAATGTGTCAAAAATATGAGGAGCATGAAACGATCTGAAATATAGGAGGATCATGAAGCCATGTTGAAAAAAATGAAGAGCCTGAAAATGTGTGAAAAATATGAAGAGCTTCAAAAGTTGTCAAAAATATGAGGAGCATGAAACGGTCTGAAATATAGGAAGAGCTTGAAGCTGTGTTCAAAAACATGAAGAGCCTGAAAAGGTGTGAAATATATGAAGAGATTCAAAAGGTGTCAAAAAAATGAGGAGCATGAAACGGTCTGAAAAATAGGAGGAGCATGAAACGGTGTTCAAAACCATGAAGAGCCTGAAAAGGTGTGAAAAATATGAAGAGCTTCAAAAGGTGTCAACAATATGAGCAGCATGAAACGGTCTGAAAAATAGGAGGAGCATGAAACGGTGTTCATAAACATGAAGAGCCTGAAAAAGTGTGAAAAATATGAAGAGCTTCAAAAGCTGTCAATAATATGAGGAGCATGAAACGGTCTGAAAAACAGGACGATCATGAAGCGGTGTTGAAAAATATGAAGAGCCTGAAAAGTTGTGAAAAATATGAAGAGCTTCAAAAGGTGTGAAAAATATGAAGAGCTTCCAGAGGTGTCAAAAATGAGATGAGCGTGAAACGGTCTGAAAAATAGGAGGAGCATGAAGTGGTGTTGAAAAACATGAAGTGCCTGAAATGGTGTGAAATATATGAAGAGCTTCAAAAAGTGTGAAATATATGAAGAGCTTCAAATGGTGAGAAATATATGAGGAGCATGAAACGGACTGAAAAATAGGAGGAGCATGAAGTGGTGTTGAAAAACATGAAGTGCCTGAAATGGTGTGAAATATATGAAGAGCTTCAAAAGGTGTGAAATATATGAAGAACTTCAAATGGTGAGAAATATATGAGGAGCATGAAACGGTCTGAAAAATAGGAGGATCAAGAAGCAGTGTTCAAAAACATGAAGAGCCTGAAAAGCTGTGAAAAATATGAAGAGCCTCAAGCTGTGAAATACTTGAGGAGCATGAAACGTTCTGAAAAATATGACGAGCATGAAACCGTGTTCAAAAATATGAAGAGTCTGAAAAGGTCTAAAAAATATGAAGAGCTTCAAAAGATGTGAAATACATGAGGAGCATGAAACGGTCTGAAAAATAGGAGGATCATGAAGCGGTGTTGAAAAATATGAAGAGCCTGAAAACGTGTGAAAAATATGAAGAGCTGCAAAAAGTGTCAAGAATGAGATGAGCATGAAATGGTCTGAAAAATAGGAGGAGCATGAAGCGGTGTTCAAAAACATGAAGAGCCTGAAAATGTGTGTAAAATATGAAGAGCTTCAAAACGTGTCAAAAATATGAGGAGCATGAAACGTTCTGAAAAATAGGTGGATCAAGAAGCGGTGTTGACAAACAGATGGAGAAACATACCGTGTTCATGGATTGGAAGAATTAATATTGTCAAAATGGCTATTCTACCCAAAGCAGTCTATAGATTCAATGCAATCCCTATCAAGCTACCAACGGTATTTTTCACAGAACTAGACCAAAGAATTTCACAATTTGTATGGAAATACAAAAAACTTCGAATAGCCAAAGTAATCTTGAGAAAGAAGAATGGAACTGGAGGAATCAACCTGCCTGACTTCAGACTCTACTACAAAGCCGCAGTCATCAAGACAGTATGGTACTGGCACAAAGACAGAAATATAGATCAATGGAACAGAATAGAAAGCCCAGAGATAAATCCACGAACCTATGGACACCTTATTTTTGACAAAGGAGGCAAGGATATACAATGGAAAAAAGACAACCTCTTTAACAAGTGGTGCTGGGAAAACTGGTCAACCACTTGTAAAAGAATGAAACTAGAACACTTTCTAACACCATACACAAAAATAAACTCTAAATGGATTAAAGATCTAAATGTAAGACCAGAAACTATAAAACTCCTAGAGGAGAACATAGGCAAAACACTCTCCGACATAAATCAAAGCAAGATCCTCTATGACCCACCTCCCAGAATATTGGAAATAAAAGCAAAACTAAACAAATGGGACCTAATGAAACTTAAAAGCTTTTGCACTACAAAGGAAACTATAAGTAAGGTGAAAAGACAGCCCTCAGATTGGGAGAAAATAATAGCAAATGAAGAAACAGACAAAGGATTAATCTCAAAAATATACAAGCAACTCCTGCAGCTCAATTCCAGAAAAATAAATGACCCAATCAAAAAATGGGCCAAAGAACTAAACAGACATTTCTCCAAAGAAGACATACAGATGGCTAACAAACACATGAAAAGAGGCTCAACATCACTCATTATTAGAGAAATGCAAATCAAAACCACAATGAGGTACCATTACACGCCAGTCAGGATGGCTGCTATCCAAAAGTCTACAAGCAATAAATGCTGGAGAGGGTGTGGAGAAAAGGGAACCCTCTTACACTGTTGGTGGGAATGCAAACTAGTACAGCCGCTATGGAAAACAGTGTGGAGATTTCTTAAAAAACTGGAAATAGAACTGCCATATGACCCAGCAATCCCACTTCTGGGCATACACACTGAGGAAACCAGATCTGAAAGAGACACGTGCACCCCAATGTTCATCGCAGCACTGTTTATAATAGCCAGGACATGGAAGCAACCTAGATGCCCATCAGCAGATGAATGGATAAGGAAGCTGTGGTACATATACACCATGGAATATTACTCAGCCATTAAAAAGAATTCATTTGAACCAGTCCTAATGAGATGGATGAAGCTGGAGCCCATTATACAGAGTGAAGTAAGCCAGAAAGATAAAGAACATTACAGCATAATGACACATGTATATGGAATTTAGAAAGGTGATAACGATAACCCTATATGCAGAACAGAAAAAGAGACACAGAAACACAGAACAGACTTTTGAACTTTGTGGGAGAATGTGAGGGTGGGATATTTCAAAAGAACAGCATGTATACTATCTATGGTGAAACAGATCACCAGCCCAGGTGGGATGCACGAGACAAGTGCTCGGGCCTGGTGCACTGGGAAGACCCAGAGGAATCGGGTGGAGAGGGAGGTGGGAGGGGGGATCGGGATTGGGAATACATGTAAATCCATGGCTGATTCATATCAATGTATGACAAAACCCACTGGGAAAAAAAATAATAATAAAAAAAAAATAATAAAAAAAAAAAAGAAGCTGTGTTGAAAAACATGAAGAGCGTGAAAACGTGTGAAAAATGTGAAGAGGTTCAAAAGGTGTGAAAAATATGAAGAGCTTAAAATGGTGTCAAAAATGAGATGAGCATGAAACGGTCTGAAAAATAGGAGCAGCATGAAACGGTGTTCAAAAACATGAAGAGCCTGAAAAGGTGTGAAAAATATAAAGAGCTTGAAAAGCTGTGAAATACATGTGGAGCATGAAACGGTCTGAAAAATAGGAGGAGCATGAAAAGGTGTTCAAAAACATGAAAGCCTGAAAAGGTGAGAAAAATATGAAGAGCTTCAAAAGGTGTTAAATACATGAGGAGCATGAAACGGTCTGAAAAGGAGGAGGAGCATGAAGCCGTGTTCAAAATCATGAAGAGCCTGAAAAGCTGTGAAAAATATGAAGAGCTTCAAAAGGTGTGAAAAATATGAACACTTTCAAAAAGTGTCAAAAATGAGATGAGCATGAAGCGGTCTGAAAAATGGTGGAGCATGAAGTGTTGTTGAAAATCATGAAGAGCCTGAAAACGTGTGAAAAATATGAAGAGCTTCAAAAGGTGTCAAAAATGTGAGGAGCATGAAACGGTCTGAAAAATAGGAGGAGCATGAAACCGTGTCAAAAACATGAAGAGCCTGGAAAGGTGTGAAAAATGAAGAGCTTCAAAAGGTGTGAAATACATGAGGACCATGAAACGGTCTGAAAAATAGGAGGAGCATGAAGTGGTGTTTAAAAACATGAAGAGCCTGAAAAGCTGTGAAAAATATGAAGAGCTTCAAAACGTGTCAAAACTATGAGGAGCATGAAACGGTCTGAAAAAGAGAAGGAGCATGAAGCATTGATGAAAAACATGAGGAGGCTGAAAACGTGTGAAAAATATGAAGAGCTTCAAAAGGTGTGAAATACATGAGGAGCATGAAACGGTCTGAAAAATAGGAGGATCATGAAGCGGTGTTGAAAAATATGAAGAGCCTGAAAAGGTGTGAAAAATATGAAGAGCTTCAAAAGCTTTCAAAAAAATGAGGAGCATGAAACGGTCTGAAAAATAGGAGCAGCATGAAGTGGTGTTGAAAAACATGAAGAGCCTGAAATGGTGTGAAAAATATGAAGAGCTTCAAAAGTTGTGAAAAATAGGAGGAGCATGAAGTGGTGTTGAAAAACATGAAGAGCCAGAAAAGGTGTGAAAAATACGAAGAGCTTCAAAAGGTGTGAAAAATATGAAGAGCTTCAAAAGGTGTCAAAAATATGAGGAGCATGAAAAGGTCTGAAAAATACGAGGAGCATGAAGTGGTGTTGAAAAACATGAAGAGCCTGAAAAGATGTGAAAAATATGAAGAGCTTCAAAATGTGTCAAAAATATGAGGAGCATGAAACGGTCTGAAAAACAGGAGAAGCATGAAGCGGTGTTGAAAAACATGAGGAGCCTGAAAACGTGTGAAAAATATGAAGAACTTCAAAAATATGAAAAATATGAAGAGATTCAAAAGGTGTGAAAAATATGAAGAGCTTCAAAAGATGTCAAAAATGAGATGAGCATGAAACGGTCTGAAGAAAAGGAGGAGCATGAAGCGGAGTTCACAAAAATGAAGAGCCTGAAAAGGTGGAAAATATATGAAGAGCTTCAAAAGGTGTCAAAAATTTGAAGAGCATGAAACAGTCTGAAAAATAGGAGGAGCATGAATTGGTTTTGAAAAACATGAAGAGCCTGAAAACATGCGAAATATATGAAGCGCTTCAAAAGGTGTGAAATACATGAGGAGCATGAAACAGTTGAAAAATAGGAGGAGCATGAAGCGGTGTTCAAAAACACGAAGAGCTTGAAAGGTGTGAAAAATATGAAGAGCTTTAAAAGGTGTCAAAAATATGAGGAGCATGAAACGTTCAGAAAAATAGGAGGATCATGAAACGTTGTTCAAAAACATGAAGAGCTTGAAAAGGTGTGAAAAATATGAAGAGCCTCAAAACGTGTCAAAAATATGAGGAGTATGAAACGGTCTGGAAAATAGCAGGACCATGAAGCGGTGTTGAAAAGATGAAGAGCCTGAAAACGTGTGAAAAATATGAAGAGCTTCAAAATTATGAAAAATATGAAGAGCTTCAATAGGTGTGAAAAATGTGAAGAGATTCAAAATGTGTCAAAAATGACATGAGCATGAAACGGTCTGAAAAATACGAGGAGCATGAAGCGGTGTTGAAAATCATGAAGAGCCTGAAAAGGTGTTAAAAATATGAAGAGCCTCAAAAGGTGTGAAATACATGAGGAGCATGAAACGGTCTGAAAAATAGGAGGAGCATGAAGTGGTGTTCAAAAACATGAAGAGCCTGAAAAGGTGTGAGAAATATGAAGAGCTTCAAAAGGTGTCAAAAATATGAGGAGCATTATACTGTCTGCAAAATAGGAGGAGCATGAAGTTGTGTTGAAAAACATGAAGAGCCTGAAAAAGTGTGAAAAATATGAAGAGCTTCAAAAGGTGTCAAATATATGAGGAGTATGAAACGGTCTGAAAAACCGGAGGAGAATGAAGCGGTGTTCAAAATCATGAAGAGCATGAAAAGGTGTGAAAAATTTGAAGAGCTTCAAAAATGTGAAAAATTTGAAGAGCTTCAAAAGGTGTGAAATATATGAAGAGGTTCAAAAGGTGTGAAAAATATGAACAGCTTCAAAAGGTGTCAAAAATATGAAGAGCATGAAACGGTCTGAAAAATAGGAGGAGCATGAAGTGGTGTTGAAAAACATGAAGAGCCTGAAAATGTGTGAAATATATGAAGAGCTTCAAAAGGTGTGAAAAATATGAAGAGCTTCAAAAGGTGTCAAAAATATGAAGAGCATTAAACGGTCGCACAAATAGGAGGAACTTGAAGTGGTTTTCGAAAACATTAAGAGTCTGAAAAGGTGTGAAATATAAGAAGAGCTTCAAAAGGTGTCAAAATTATGAGGAGCATGAAACGGTCTGAAAAATAGGAGGATCATGAAACAGTGTTGAAAAACATGAAGAGCCTGAAAAGGTGTGAAAAATATGAAGAGCTTCAAAACGTGTCAAAAATAAGAGGAGCATGAAACTCTCTGAAAAATAGGAGGAGTATGATGCGGTGTTGAAAAATATGAAGAGCTTCAAAAGCTGTCAAAAATGAGATGACCATGAAACGGTCTGAGAAATAGAAGGAACATGAAGTTCTTTTCAAAAAAATGAAGAACCTGAAAAGGTGTGAAGTATATGAAGATTTCAAAAGGTGTCAAAAATATGAGGAGCATGAAACGGTCTGAAAAATAGGAGGAGCATGAAGTCATGTTGAAAAACATGAAGAGCTTGAAAATGTGAGAAAAATACGAAGAGCTTCAAAAGGTGTAACAAATATGAGGAGCATGAAACGGTCTGAAATATATGAGGAGCATGAAGCGGTGTTCAAAAACATGAAGAGCCTGAAAACGTGTGAAAAATTTGAAGATCTTCAAAAATGTGAAAAATATGAAGAGCTTCAAAAGGTGTGAAATATATGAAGATCTTCAAAAGGTGTCAAAAATTAGATGAGCATGAAACGGTGTGAAAAATAGGAGGAGCATGAAGTGGTGTTCAAAAATTTGAAGAGCCTGAAATGGTGTGAAATATATGAAGAGTTTCAAAAGGTGTCAAATATATGAGGAGCAAAAAGGGTCTGAAAATAGGAGCAGCATGAAGTGGTGTTGAAAATCATGACGAGCCTTAAAAGGTGCGTAAAATATGAAGAGCTTCAAAATGTGTGAAATACATGAGGAGCATGAAACGGTCTGAAAAATAGGAGGAGCATGAAGCGGTGTTCAAAAATATGAAGAGCCTGAAAATTTGTGAAAACTATGAAGAGCTTCAGAAGGTGTCAAAAATTAGATGAGCATGAAACGGTCTGAAAAATAGGAGGAGCATGAAGTGGTGTTGAAAAATATTAAGAGCCTGAAAATGTGTGAAATATATGAAGAGCTTCTAAGATTTCAGAAATGAAAGGAGCATGAAACGGTCTGACAAATAGGAGGAGCATGAAGCGGTGTTGAAAAACATGAGGAGCCTGAAAAGGTGTGAAACATATGAAGAGCTTCAAAAGTTGTGAAAAATATGAAGAGCTTCAAATGCTGTCAAAAATGAGATGAGCATGAAACGGTCTGAGAAATAGGAGAAGCATGAAGTGGTGTTGAAAAACATGAAGAGCCTGAAAAAGTGTGAAATATATGAAGAGCTTCAAAAGGTGTGAAAAATATGAAGAGCTTCAAAAGGTGGCAAAAATATGAGGAGCATGAAACGGTCTGAAAAATAGGAGGAGCATTGTAGCATTGTTCAAAAACTTGAAGAGCCTGAAATGGTGTGAAAAATATGAAGAGTTTCAAAAGGTGTCAAAAATATGAGGAGCATGAAACGGTCTGAAAAATAGGAGGAGCATGAAACCGTCTGAAAAATAGGAGGACCATGAAGCCGTGTTGAAAAACATGAAGAGCCTGAAAAGGTGTGAAAAATATGAAGAGCTTCAAAAGGTGTGAAAAATATGAGGAGCATGAAACGGTCTGAAAAAGAGAAGGAGCATGAAGCATTGATGAAAAACTTGAGGAGCCTGAAAACGTGTGAAAAATATGAAGAGCTTCAAAAGGTGTGAAATACATGAGGAGCATGAAACGGTCTGAAAAATAGGAGGATCATGAAGCGGTGTTGAAAAATATGAAGAGCCAGAAGAGATGTGAAAAATATGAAGAGCTTCAAAAGCTTTCAAAAATATGAGGAGCATGAAACGGTCTGAAAAATATGAGCAGCATGAAGTGGTGTTGAAAAACATGAAGAGCCTGAAAAGGTGTGAAAAATATGAAGAGCTTCAAAAGTTGTGAAAAATAGGAGGAGCATGAAGCGGTGTTGAAAAACATGAAGAGCCTGAAAAGGTTGAAAAATACGAAGAGCTTCAAAAGGTGTGAAAAATATGAAGAGCTTCAAAAGGTGTCAAAAATATGAGGAGCATGAAAAGGTCTGAAAAATAGGAGGAGCATGAAGTGGTGTTGAAAAACATGAAGAGCCTGAAAACATGTGAAAAATATGAAGAGCTTCAAAATGTGTCAAAAATATGAGGAGCATGAAACGGTCTGAAAAACAGGAGAAGCATGAAGCGGTGTTGAAAAACATGAGGAGCCTGAAAACGTGTGAAAAATATGAAGAGCTTCAAAAATATGAAAAATATGAAGAGATTCAAAAGGTGTGAAAAATATGAAGAGCTTCAAAAGATGTAAAAAATGAGATGAGCATGAAACGGTCTGAAGAAAAGGAGGAGCATGAAGCGGAGTTCACAAAAATGAAGAGCCTGAAAAGGTGGAAAATATATGAAGAGCTTCAAAAGGTGTCAAAAATTTGAGGAGCATGAAACAATCTGAAAAATAGGAGGAGCATGAGTTGGTTTTGAAAAACATGAAGAGCCTGAAAACATGCGAAATATATGAAGCGCTTCAAAAGGTGTGAAATACATGAGGAGCATGAAACAGTTGAAAAATAGGAGGAGCATGAAGCGGTGTTCAAAAACACGAAGAGCTTGAAAGGTGTGAAAAATATGAAGAGCTTTAAAAGGTGTCAAAAATATGAGGAGCATGAAACGTTCTGAAAAATAGGAGGATCATGAAACGTTGTTCAAAAATATGAAGAGCTTGAAAAGGTGTGAAAAATATGAAGAGCCTCAAAACGTGTCAAAAATATGAGGAGTATGAAACGGTCTGGAAAATAGCAGGAGCATGAAGCGGTGTTGAAAAAGATGAAAGCCTGAAAACGTGTGAAAAATATGAAGAGCTTCAAAATTATGAAAAATATGAAGAGCTTCAATAGGTGTGAATAATGTGAAGAGATTCAAAATGTGTCAAAAATGACATGAGCATGAAACGATCTGAAAAATACGAGGAGCATGAAGCGGTGTTGAAAATCATGAAGAGCCTGAAAAGGTGTTAAAAATATGAAGAGCCTCAAAACGCGTCAAAATATGAGGATCATGAAACGGTCTGAAAAATAGGAGGAGCATGAAACGGTGTTCAAAAACACGAAGAGCCTAAAAAGGTGTGAAAAATATGAAGAGCTTCAAAACACGTCAAAATATGAGGAGCATGAAACGGTCTGAAAAACAGGAGGATCATGAAGCCGTGTTGAAAAACATGGGGAGCCTGAAAAGGTGTGAAAAATATGAAGAGCTTCAAAAGGTCTCAAAAATATGAGGAGCATGAAACAGTCTGAAAAATAGGAGAAGCATGAAACGGTGTTCAAAAACATGAAGAGCCTGAAAAGCTGTGAAAAATATGAAGAGCTTCTAAAGGTGTGAAATACATGAGGAGCATGAAACGGTATGAAAAATATGAGGAGCATGAAGCAGTGTTCAAAAACATGAAGAGCCTGAAAAGGTGTGAAAAATATGAAGAGCTTCAAAAGGTTGGAAATACATGAGGAGCATGAAACGGTCTGGAAAATAGGACAAGCATGAAGCGGTGTGGAAAAACATGAAGAGCCTGAAAACTTGTGAAAAATATGAAGAGCTTAAAAGCTGTGAGAAATATGAAGAGCTTCAAAAGTTGTCAAAAATATGAGGAGCATGAAACGGTCTGAAAAATATGAGAAGCATGAAATGATCTGAAAACAGGAGGATGATGAAGCTGTGTGGAAAAACATGAAGAGCCTGAAAATGTGTGAAAAATATGAAGAGCTTAAAAGCTGTGAAAAATATGAAAAGCTTCAAAAGTTGTCAAAAATATGAGGAGCATGAACTGTCTGAAAAATAGGAGGAGCATGAAGCGGTGTTGAAAAACATGAAGAGTCTGAGAAGGTGTGAAAAATATGCAGAGCTTCAAAAGATGTCAAATATATGAGGATCATGAAAATTTCTGAAGAATACGAGGAGCATGAAGCGGTTTTGAAAAACATGAAGAGCCTGAAAAGATGTGAAAAATATGAAGAGCTTCAAAAGGTTACAAATATATGAGGATCATGAAACGGTCTGAAAAATAGGAGGAGCATGAAGCGGTGTTCAAAAACATAAAGAGCGTGAAAAAGTGTGAAAAATATGAAGAGCTTCAAAAGAAGTCAAAAATATGAGGAGCATGAAACGGTCTGAAAAATAGGAGGAGCATGAAACGATCTGAAAAATGGGAGGAGCATGAAACGATCTGAAAAATGGGAGGAGCATGAAACGATCTGAAAAATGGGAGGAGTATGAAGCGGTGTTGAAAAACATGAAGTGCCTGAAAAGGTGTGAAAAATATGAAGAGCTTCAAAAGGTGTCAAAAATATGAGGAGCATGAAACGCTCTGAAAATTAGGAGGAGCAAGAAACTGTGATCAAAAACAAGAAGAGCCTGAAAAGGTGTGAAAAATATGAAGGGCTTCAAGAGGTGTGAAAATTATGAGGAGCATGAAATGGTCTGAAAAATAGGAGGAGCATGAAACGATCTGAAAAATGGGAGGAGTATGAAGCGGTGTTGAAAAACATGAAGAGCCTGAAAAGGTGTGAAAAATATGAAGAGCTTCAAAAGGTGTCAAAAATATGAGGAGCATGAAACGGTCTGAAAAATAGGAGGAGCATGAAACGATCTGAAAAATGGGAGGAGCATGAAACGATCTGAAAAATGGGAGGAGCATGAAACGATCTGAAAAATGGGAGGAGTATGAAGCGGTGTTGAAAAACATGAAGTGCCTGAAAAGGTGTGAAAAATATGAAGAGCTTCAAAAGGTGTCAAAAATATGAGGAGCATGAAACGGTCTGAAAATTAGGAGGAGCAAGAAACTGTGATCAAAAACAAGAAGAGCCTGAAAAGGTGTGAAAAATATGAAGGGCTTCAAGAGGTGTGAAAATTATGAGGAGCATGAAATGGTCTGAAAAATAGGAGGAGCATGAAACGATCTGAAAAATGGGAGGAGTATGAAGCGGTGTTGAAAAACATGAAGAGCCTGAAAAGGTGTGAAAAATATGAAGAGCTTCAAAAGGTGTCAAAAATATGAGGAGCATGAAACGGTCTGAAAAATATGAGCAGCATGAAGTGGTGTTGAAAAACATGAAGAGCCTGAAAAGGTGTGAAAAATATGAAGAGCTTCAAAAGTTGTGAAAAATAGGAGGAGCATGAAGCGGTGTTGAAAAACATGAAGAGCCTGAAAAGGTTGAAAAATACGAAGAGCTTCAAAAGGTGTGAAAAATATGAGGAGCATGAAACGGTCTGAAAAAGAGAAGGAGCATGAAGCATTGATGAAAAACTTGAGGAGCCTGAAAACGTGTGAAAAATATGAAGAGCTTCAAAAGGTGTGAAATACATGAGGAGCATGAAACGGTCTGAAAAATAGGAGGATCATGAAGCGGTGTTGAAAAATATGAAGAGCCAGAAGAGATGTGAAAAATATGAAGAGCTTCAAAAGCTTTCAAAAATATGAGGAGCATGAAACGGTCTGAAAAATATGAGCAGCATGAAGTGGTGTTGAAAAACATGAAGAGCCTGAAAAGGTGTGAAAAATATGAAGAGCTTCAAAAGTTGTGAAAAATAGGAGGAGCATGAAGCGGTGTTGAAAAACATGAAGAGCCTGAAAAGGTTGAAAAATACGAAGAGCTTCAAAAGGTGTGAAAAATATGAAGAGCTTCAAAAGGTGTCAAAAATATGAGGAGCATGAAAAGGTCTGAAAAATAGGAGGAGCATGAAGTGGTGTTGAAAAACATGAAGAGCCTGAAAACATGTGAAAAATATGAAGAGCTTCAAAATGTGTCAAAAATATGAGGAGCATGAAACGGTCTGAAAAACAGGAGAAGCATGAAGCGGTGTTGAAAAACATGAGGAGCCTGAAAACGTGTGAAAAATATGAAGAGCTTCAAAAATATGAAAAATATGAAGAGATTCAAAAGGTGTGAAAAATATGAAGAGCTTCAAAAGATGTAAAAAATGAGATGAGCATGAAACGGTCTGAAGAAAAGGAGGAGCATGAAGCGGAGTTCACAAAAATGAAGAGCCTGAAAAGGTGGAAAATATATGAAGAGCTTCAAAAGGTGTCAAAAATTTGAGGAGCATGAAACAATCTGAAAAATAGGAGGAGCATGAGTTGGTTTTGAAAAACATGAAGAGCCTGAAAACATGCGAAATATATGAAGCGCTTCAAAAGGTGTGAAATACATGAGGAGCATGAAACAGTTGAAAAATAGGAGGAGCATGAAGCGGTGTTCAAAAACACGAAGAGCTTGAAAGGTGTGAAAAATATGAAGAGCTTTAAAAGGTGTCAAAAATATGAGGAGCATGAAACGTTCTGAAAAATAGGAGGATCATGAAACGTTGTTCAAAAATATGAAGAGCTTGAAAAGGTGTGAAAAATATGAAGAGCCTCAAAACGTGTCAAAAATATGAGGAGTATGAAACGGTCTGGAAAATAGCAGGAGCATGAAGCGGTGTTGAAAAAGATGAAAGCCTGAAAACGTGTGAAAAATATGAAGAGCTTCAAAATTATGAAAAATATGAAGAGCTTCAATAGGTGTGAATAATGTGAAGAGATTCAAAATGTGTCAAAAATGACAGCATGAAACGATCTGAAAAATACGAGGAGCATGAAGCGGTGTTGAAAATCATGAAGAGCCTGAAAAGGTGTTAAAAATATGAAGAGCCTCAAAACGCGTCAAAATATGAGGATCATGAAACGGTCTGAAAAATAGGAGGAGCATGAAACGGTGTTCAAAAACATGAAGAGCCTGAAAAGGTGTGAAAAATATGAAGAGCTTCAAAACGCGTCAAAATATGAGGATCATGAAACGGTCTGAAAAATAGGAGGAGCATGAAACGGTGTTCAAAAACATGAAGAGCCTGAAAAGGTGTGAAAAATATGAAGAGCTTCAAAAGGTTGGAAATACATGAGGAGCATGAAACGGTCTGGAAAATAGGACAAGCATGAAGCGGTGTGGAAAAACATGAAGAGCCTGAAAACTTGTGTAAAATATGAAGAGCTTAAAAGCTGTGAGAAATATGAAGAGCTTCAAAAGTTGTCAAAAATATGAGGAGCATGAAACGGTCTGAAAAATATGAGAAGCATGAAATGATCTGAAAACAGGAGGATGATGAAGCTGTGTGGAAAAACATGAAGAGCCTGAAAACGTGTGAAAAATATGAAGAGCTTAAAAGCTGTGAAAAATATGAAAAGCTTCAAAAGTTGTCAAAAATATGAGGAGCATGAACTGTCTGAAAAATAGGAGGAGCATGAAGCGGTGTTGAAAAACATGAAGAGTCTGAGAAGGTGTGAAAAATATGCAGAGCTTCAAAAGATGTCAAATATATGAGGATCATGAAAATTTCTGAAGAATACGAGGAGCATGAAGCGGTTTTGAAAAACATGAAGAGCCTGAAAAGATGTGAAAAATATGAAGAGCTTCAAAAGGTTACAAATATATGAGGATCATGTAACGGTCTGAAAAATAGGAGGAGCATGAAGCGGTGTTCAAAAACATAAAGAGCGTGAAAACGTGTGAAAAATATGAAGAGCTTCAAAAGAAGTCAAAAATATGAGGAGCATGAAACGGTCTGAAAAATAGGAGGAGCATGAAACGATCTGAAAAATGGGAGGAGCATGAAACGATCTGAAAAATGGGAGGAGCATGAAACGATCTGAAAAATGGGAGGAGTATGAAGCGGTGTTGAAAAACATGAAGTGCCTGAAAAGGTGTGAAAAATATGAAGAGCTTCAAAAGGTGTCAAAAATATGAGGAGCATGAAACGGTCTGAAAATTAGGAGGAGCAAGAAACTGTGATCAAAAACAAGAAGAGCCTGAAAAGGTGTGAAAAATATGAAGGGCTTCAAGAGGTGTGAAAATTATGAGGAGCATGAAATGGTCTGAAAAATAGGAGGAGCATGAAACGATCTGAAAAATGGGAGGAGTATGAAGCGGTGTTGAAAAACATGAAGAGCCTGAAAAGGTGTGAAAAATATGAAGAGCTTCAAAAGGTGTCAAAAATATGAGGAGCATGAAACGGTCTGAAAATTAGGAGGAGCAAGAAACTGTGATCAAAAACAAGAAGAGCCTGAAAAGGTGTGAAAAATATGAAGGGCTTCAAGAGGTGTGAAAATTATGAGGAGCATGAAACGGTCTGAAAAATATGAGGAGCATGAAGCGGTGTTCAAAAACATGAAGAGCCTGAAAAGGTGTCAAAAATATGAAGAGCTTCAACAGGTTGGAAATACATGAGGAGCATGAAACGGTCTGAAAAAAAGGAGGAGCATGAAGCGTTGTTGAAAAACATGAAGAGCCTGAAAATGTGGGTAAAATATGAAGAGCTTCAAAAGGTGTCAAAAATATGAGGAGCATGAAACGGTCTGAAAAATAGGAGGAGCATTAAACGGTGTTCAAAAACATGAAGAGCCTGAAAAGGTGTGAAAAATATGAAGAGCTTCAAAAGGTTGGAAATAAATGAGGAGCATGAAACGGTCTGAAATATAGGAGGAGCATGAAGCTGTGTTGAAAAACATGAACAGCTGAAAAGGTGGGTAAAATATGAAGAGCTTTAAAAGGTGTCAAAAATATGAGGAGCATGAAACGATCTGAAAAATAGTACGAGCATGAAGCGGTGTTTAAGAACATGAAGAGCCTGAAAAGGTGTGAAATATATGAAGAGCTTCAAAAGGTGTCAAAAATATGAGGGGCATGAAACGGTCTGAAAAATAGGAGGAGCATGAAATGGTGTTAAAAAACATCAAGAGTTTCAAAAGGTGTGAAACAAATAAAGAGCTTCAAATGGTGTCAAAAATATGAGGAGCAGGAAACGGTCTGAAAAATAGGAGGAGCATGAAGTGGTGTAGAAAAACATGAAGACCCTGAAAAGGTGTGAAAAATATGAAGAGCTTCAAAAGGTGTCAAAATATGAGGAGCATGAAACTGTCTGAAATATAGGAGGAACATGAAAAGGTGTTAAAAAACATGAAGAGCTTCAAAACGTGTGAAAAATATGAAGAGCTTCAAAAGGTGTCAAAATATGAGGAGCATGAAACGGTCTGATAAATAGGAGGAGCATGAAACAGTGTTGAAAAACATGAAGAGCCTGAAAAGCTGTGAAAAATATGAAGAGCTTCAAAAGGTGTCAAATATATGAGGAGCTTGAAACGGTCTGAAAAATAAGAGTAACATGAAACGGTCTGATAAATAGGAGGAGCATGAAGCGGTGTTCAAAAACATGAAGAGCCTGAAAAGGTGTGAAAAATATGAAGAGCTTCAAAAGGTGTGAATAATGAGAGGAGCATGAAACGGTCTGTAAAATAGGAGGAGCATGAAGCGGTGTTGAAAAACATGAAGAGCCTGAAAAGGTGTGAAAAATATGAAGAGCTTCAAAACCTGTCAAAAATATGAGGAGCCTGAAACAGTCTCAAAAATAGGAAGAGCATGAAACGGTCTGAAACATAGGAGGATCATGAAGTGGTGTTGAAAATCGTGAAGAGCCTGAAATGGTGTGAAAAATGTGAAGAGCTTCAACAGGTGTCAAAAACATGAGGAGAATGAAACGGTCTGAAAAATAGGAGGAGCTTGAAGCTGTGTTCAAAAAGATGAAGAGCCAGAAAAGGTGTGAAAAATATGAAAAGCTTCAAACAGTGTCAAAAATATGAGGAGCAAGTAACGGTCTGAAAAATAGGAGGAGCATGAAGTGGAGCTGAAAAACATGAAGAGCCTGAAAAGGTGTGCAAAATATGAAGAGCTTCAAAAGGTGTAAAAAATGAGATGAGCATGAAACGGTCTCAAAAATAGGAGGAGCATGAACTGGTGCTGAAAAACATGAAGAGCCTGAAAAGGTTTGAAAAATATGAAGAACTTCAAAAGGTGTGAAAAATATGAGGAGCATGAAACGGTCTGAAAAATAGGAGGAGCATGAAGTGGACCTGAAAAACATGAAGAGCCTGAAAAGGTGTGCAAAATATGAAGAGCTTCAAAAGGTGTAAAAAATGAGATGAGCATGAAACGGTCTCAAAAATAGGAGGAGCATGAACTGGTGCTGAAAAACATGAAGAGCCTGAAAAGGAGTGCAAAATATGAAGAGCTTCAAAAGGTGTAAAAATGAGAGCAGCATGAAACGGTCTGAAAAATAGGAGGAGCATGAACTGGTGCTGAAAAACATGAAGAGCCTGAAAAGGTGTGCAAAATATGAAGAGCTTCAAAAGGTGTCAAGAATATGAGGAGCATGAAACGGTCTGAAAAATTGGAGGAGCATGAACTGGTGCTGAAAAACATGAAAGCCTGAAAAGGTTTGTAAAATATGAAGAGCTTCAAAAGGTGTGAAAAATATGAGGAGCATGAATCGGTCTGAAAAATAGGAGAAGCTTGAAGCGGTGTTCAAAAACATGAAGAACCTGAAGAGGTGTGAGAAATATGAAGAGCTTCAAAAGATGTGAAATACATGAGGAGCATGAAACGGTCTGAAAAATAGGAGGAGCATGAAGCGGTGTTCAAAAACATGAAGAGCCTGAAAAGGTGTGAGAAATATGAAGAGCTTCAAAAGTGTGAAAAATATGAAGAGCTTCAAAAGGTGTCAAAATTATGAGGAGCATGAAACGGTCTGAAAAATAGGAGGAGCATGAAGTGGTGTTGAAAAACATGAAGATGCTGAAATGGTGTGAATTATATGAAGAGCTTCAAAATGTGTGAAACATTTGAGGAGATTCAAAAAGTGTCAAAAATATGAGGAGCATGAAATGGTCTGAAAAATAGGAGGAGCATGAAGCGGTGTTCAAAAACATGAAGAGCCTGAAAAGGTGTGGAAAATATGAAGAGCTTCAAAATGTGTCAAAAATATGAGGAGTATGAAACGGTCTTATAAATACGAGGAGCATGAAGAGGTGTTGAAAAAAATGAAGAGCCTGAAAATGTTTGAAAAATATGAAGAGCCTCAAAAGGTGTCAAAAATATGAGGAGCATGAAACGGTCTGAAATATAAAGGAGCATGAAACGCTGATCAAATACATGAAGAGTCTGAAAAGGTGTGAAAAATATAAAGAGCTTCAAAAGCTGTCAAGTATATGAGTAGCATGAAACGGTCTGAAAAATAGGAGGAGCATGAAGCGGTGTTCAAAAACATGAAGAGCTTTAAAAGGTGTGAAAAATATGAAGAATTTTAAAAGGTGTCAAAAATATGAGGAGCATGAAACGTTCTGAAAAAGAGGCGGATCATGAAACGGTGTTCAAAAACATCAAGAGCATGAGAAGTTGTGAAAAATATGAAGAGCTTCAAAAGGTGTCAAAAATATGAAGAGCTTCAAAAGGTGTGAAAAATATGAAGAGCTTCAAAAGGTGTCAAAAATGAAATGAGCATGAAACGGTCTGAAAAATCGGAGGAGCATGAAGCGGTGTTGAAAATCATGAAGAGCCTGAAACGGTGTGAAAAATATGAAGAGCTTCAAAAGGTGTCAAAAATATGAAGAGCTTCAAAAGGTGTCAAAAATATGAAGAGGATGAAACGGTCTGAGAAATAGGAGGAGCAAGAAGCGGTGTTCAAAAACATGAAGAGCCTGAAAAGGTGTGAAAAATATGAAGAGCTTCAAAAGGTGTGAAAAATATGAAGAGCTTCAAAAGTTGTCAAAAATGAGATGTGCATGAAACGGACTGAAAAATAGGAGGAGCATGAAGCGGTGTTCAAAAACATGCAGAGACTGAAAAGAGGTGAAAAATATGAAGAGCTTCAAAAGGTGTGAAAAATATGAGGAGCATGCAACGGTCTGAAAAATAGAAGGAGCATGAACCGGTGTTCAAAAATATGAAGAGCCTGAAAAGCTGATAAAAATATGAAGAGCTTCAAAAGGTGTCAAAAATATGAGGAGCATGAAACGGTCTGAAAAATAGGAGGAGCCTGAAGCAGTGTTGAAAAACATGAAGAGCCTGAAAAGATGTGAAAAATATTAAGAGCTTCAAAAGGTGTGAAATACATGAGGAGCATGAAACGGTCTGAAAAATAGGATGAGCATGAAGCGGTGTTGAAAAACATTAAGAGACTGAAAACGTGTGAAAAATATGAAGAGCTTCAAAAATGTGAAAAATATGAAGAGCTTCAAAAGGTGTGAAAAATACGAAGAGCTTCAAAAGGTGTGAAATACATGAGGAGCATGAAACGGTCTGAAAAATAGGAGGAGCATGAAACGGTGTTCAAAAACATGAAGAGCCTGAAAAGGTGTGAAGAATATGAAGAGCTTCAAAACGTGTCAAAAATATGAGGAGCATGAAACGGACTGAAAAATAGGATGAGCATGAAGTAGTGTTGAAAAACATGAGGAGCCTGAAAATGTGTGAAAAATATGAAGAGGTTCCAAAGGTGTGAAAAATATGAAGAGCTTCAAAAGGTGTGAAATACATGAGAAGCATGAAACGGTCTGAAAAATAGGAGGAGCATGAAGCGGTGTTCAAAAAGATGAAGAGCCTGAAAAGGTGTGAAAAATATGTGGAGCTTCAAAAGGTGTCAAAAATATGAAGAGCATGAAATGGTCTGAAAAATAGGAGGAGCATGAAGCGGTGTTCAAAAACATGAAGAGCCTGAAAACGTGTGAAAAATATGAAGAGCTCAAAAGGTGTGAAATATATGAAGAGCTTCACAAGGTGTCAAAAATATGAGGAGCATGAAACAGTCGGAAAAATAGGATGAAAATGAAACTGTTTTGCAAAAGATGAGGCGCATGAAAATGTTTGAAAAATATGAAGAGCTTCAAAAGGTGCCAAAAATATGAGAAGCATGAAACGGAATGAAAAATAGGAGGAATATGAAGCGGTGTTGAAAAACATGAAGAGCCTGAAAAGGTGTGAAATATATGAAGAGCTTCAAAAAGTGTCAAAATATGAGAAGCAAGAAACGACTGAAAAATAGGAGGAGCATGAAGCGGTGTTGAAAAACATGACGAGCCTGAAAAGGTGTGACAAATATGAAGAGCTTCAAAAGGTGTCAAAAATATGTGGAGCAGGAAACGGTCTGAAAATTAAGAGCCGCATAAAATTGTGTTAAAAAACATGAAGAGCCTGAAAAGGTGTGAAAAATATGAAGAGCTTCAAAGGGTGTGAAATACATGAGGAGCATGAAACGGTCTGAAAAATACGAGGAGCATGAAGCTGGGCTTAAAAACATGAAGAGCCGGAAAAGGTGTGAAAAATATGAAGAGCTTCAAAATGTGTCAAAAATATGAGGAGCATAAAACGGTCTGAAAAATAGGAGGAGCATGAAACGGTGTTCAAAATCATGAAGAGCCTGAAAAAGTATGCAAAACATGAAGAGCCTGAAAAGTTGTGAAAATTATGAGGAGCTTCAAAAGGGGTCAAAAATATGAGGAGCATGAAACGGTCTGAAAAATAGGAGGAACATGAAACGGTTTTCAAAAACATGAAGAGTCTGAAAAAGTGTAAAAAATATGAAGAGCTTGAAAAGATGTGAAATACATGAGGAGCATTAAACGGTCTGAAAAATCGGAGCAGAATGAAACGGTGTTCAAAAACATGAAGAGCCTGAAAAGCTGTGAAAAATATGAAGCGCTTCAAAAGATGTGAAATACATGAGGAGCATTAAACGGTGTGAAAAATAGGAAGAGCATGAAACGGAGTTCAAAAACATGAAGAGCCTGAAAAGGTGTGAAAAATATGAATAGCTTCTAAAGGTGTCAAAAATATGAGGAGAATGAAACGGTCTGAAATATAGGAGAAGCATGAAGTGGTGTAGAAAAACATGAAGAACCTGAAAAGTGTGAAAAATATGAAGATCTTCAAAAGGTGTCAAAAATATAATGAGCATGAAACAGTCTGAGACACAGGAAAATCATGAAGCGTTGTTGAAAAACATGAAGATCCTGAAAAGCTGTGAAAAATATGAAGCGCTTCAAAAGATGTGAAATACATGAGGAGCATTAAACGGTCTGAAAAATAGGAGGAGCATGAAACGGTGTTCAAAAACATGAAGAGCCTGAACACGTGTCAAAAATATGAAGAGCTTCAAAATGTGTGAAAAATATGAAGAGCTTCAAAGGTGTGAAAAATATGAAGAGCTTCAAAAGGTGTCAAAAATGAGATGAGCATGAAACGGTCTGAAAAATAGGAGGAGCATGAAGCAGTGTTGAAAAACATGAAGAGCCTAAAAAGGTGTGAAAAATATGAAGAGTTTATAAAGGTGTGAAAAAATGAGGAGCATTAAACGGTCTGAAAAATAGGAGGAGAATGAAACGGTGTTCAAAAACATGAAGAGCCTGAAAAGCTGTGAAAAATATGAAGAGCTTCAAAAGGTGTCAAAAATATGAGGAGCATGAAACGGTCTGAAAAATAGGAGGAGCATGAAGCGGTGATCAAAAACATGAAGAGCCTGAAAAGGTGTGAAAAATACGAAGAGCTTCAAAAGGTGTCAAAAATATGAGGAGCATGAAACGGTCTGAAAAATAGGAGGAGCATAAAACGGTGATCAAAAGCATGAAGAGCCTGAAAAGGTGTGAAAAATATGAAGAGCTTCAAAAGGTGTGAAATACATGAGGACTTTGAAACGGGCTGAAAAATAGGAGAAGCATGAAGTGGTGTGGAAAAATTTGAAGAGCCTGAAAAGGTGTGAAATAAATGTAGAGCTTCAAAATGTGTGAAATATATGAGGAGCATGAAACGGGCTGAAAAATAGGAGAAGCATGAAGTGGTGTGAAAAACATGAAGAGCCTGAAAAGGTGTGAAAAATATGAAGAGCTTCAAAAGGTGTGAAATACATGAGGAGCATGAAACTCTCTGAAAAATAGGAGGAGCATGAAGTGGTGTTCAAAAACATGAAGAGCCTGAAAATGTGTGAAATATAGGAAGTGCTTCAAAAGGTGTCAAAAATATGAGGAGCATGAAACGGTCTGAAAACTAGGAGGAGCATGAAGCGGTGTTGAGAAACATGAAGAGCCTGAAAAGGTGTGAAAAATATGAAGAGATTCAAAAGGTGTTAGAAATATGGGGAGCATGAAATGGTCTGAAAAGTAGGAGGAGCATGAAGTGGTTGTGAAAAACTTCAAGAGCCTGAAAAGGTGTGCAAAATATGAAGAGCTTCAAAAGGTGTGAAATTCATGAGGAGATGAAACGGTCTGACAAAGAGGAGGGTCATGAAGCGGTGTTCAAAAACCTGCAGAGGCTGAAAAGGTGTGAAAAATACGAAGAGCTTCAAAAGGTGTCAAAAATATGAGGAGCATGAAACGGTATGAAAAAGAGGAGGAGCATGAAGGGGTGTTGAAAAACATGAAGAGCCTGAAAACGTGTGAAAAATATGAAGAGCTTCAAAAATGTGAAAAATATGAAGAGCTTCAAAAGGTGTGAAAAATACGACGAGCTTCAATAGGTGTCAAAAATGAGATGAACATGAAACGGTCTGAAACATAGGAGGAGAATGAAGCGGTTTTGAAAATCATGAAGAGCCTGAAAGGGTGTGAAAAATATGGAGAGCTTCAAAAGTTGTGAAAAATATGAAGAGTTTGAAAAGGTGTCAAAAATATGAGGAGCATGAAACGGTCTGAAAAATAGGAGGAGCATGAAACTGTGTTCAAAAACATGAAGAGCCTGGAAATGTGTGAAAAATATTAAGAGCTTCAAAAATGTGAAAAATATGAAGAGCTTCAAAAGGTGTGAAAAATAGGAAGAGCTTCAAAAGGTGTCAAAAATGAGATTACCATGAAACGGTCTGAAAAATAGGAGGAGCATGAAGCGGTGTTGAAAATCATGAAGAGCCTGAAAAGTTGTGAAAAATATGAAGAGTTTCAAAAGGTGTGAAAAACATGAACAGCTTCAAAAGGTGTCAAAAAGAGATGAGCCTGAACGGTCTGAAAAATAGGAGGACCATGAAACTGTGTTCAAAAACATGAAGAGCCTGAAAATGTGTGAAAAATATGAAGAGCTTCAAAAATGTGAAAAATATGAAGAGCTTCAAAAGGTGTGAAAAATAGGAAGAGCTTCAAAAGGTGTCAAAAATGAGATTACCATGAAACGGTCTGAAAAATAGGAGGAGCAATAAACGGTGTTCAAACAAATGAAGAGCGTGAAAAGGTGTGAAAAATATGAAGAGCTTCAAAAGCTGTCAAAAATATGAGGAGCATGAAACGGTCTAAAAAATAGGAGGAGCATGAAGCGGTGTTCAAAAACATGAAGAGCTTGAATAGGTGTGAGAAATATGAAGAGCTTCAAAAGGTGTCAATAATATGAGGAGCATGAAATGGTCTGAAAAATAGGAGGAGGATGAAGCGATGTTCAAAAACATGAAGAGCCTGAAAAGATGTGAAAAATATGAAGAGATTTAAAATGTGTGAAAAATATGAGGAGCATGAAACGTTCTGAAAAATAGGAGGACCATGAAGCGGTGTTCAAAAACATGAAGAGACTGGAAAGGTGTGAAAAATATGAAGACTCTCAAAAAATATCAAAAATATGAGGAGTATGAAACAGTCTAAAAAATAGGAGGAGCATGAAGCGGTGTTCAAAACATGAAGAGCCTGAAAATGTGTGAAAAATATGAAGAGCTTCAAAAGGTGTCAAAAAAATGAGGAACATGAAACGGTCTGAAAAATAGAAGGAACATGAAATGCTGATCAAAAACATGAAGAGACTGAAAAGGTGTGAAAAATATGAAGAGCTTCAAAAGGTGTGAAATACATGAGGAGCATGAAACAGTCTGAAAAATAGGAGAAGCATGAAGTGGTGTGGAAAAAGATGAAGAGCCTGAAAAAGTGTGAAAAATATGAAGAGCTTCAAAAGATGTGAAATACATGAGGAGCATGAAACGGTCTGAAAAATAGGAGGAGCATGAAGCGGTGTTCAAAAACATGAAGAGCCTGAAAAGGTGTGAGAAATATGACGAACTTCAAAAATGTGAAAAATATGAAGAGCTTCAAAAGGTGTCAAAAAGTAGATGAGCATGAAACGATATGAAAAATAGGAGGAGCATGAAGCGGTGTTGAAAAACATGAAGCGCCTGAAAAGGTGTGAGAAATATGAAGAGCTTCAAATGGTGTCAAAAATATGAGGAGCATGAAACGGTCTGGAAAATCCGAGTAGCATGAAACGGTGATCAAAAACATGAAGAGCCTGAAAAGGTGTGAAAAATATGAAGAGCTTTAAAAGGTGTCAAAATATGAGGAGCATGAAACGTTCTGAAAAATAGGAGGATCATAAAACGGTGTTCAAAAACATGAAGAGTCTGAAAGGTGTGAAAAATATGAAGAGCCTCAAAAAATGTCAAAAATATAAGGAGTATGAAATGGTCTCAAAAATAGGAGGAGCAGGAAGCGGTGTTGAAAAACATGAAGAGCCTGAAACCAGTGAAAAATATGAAGAGCTTCAAAAATGTGAAAAATATGAAGAGCTTCAAAAGGTGTGAAAAATATGAAGAGCTTCAAAAGTTGTCAAAAATGAGATGTGCATGAAACGGACTGAAATATAGAAGGAGCATGAAGTGATGTTGAAAAACATGAAGAGCCTGAAAATGTGTGAAATATAGGAAGTGCTTCAAAAGGTGTCAAAAATATGAGGAGCATGAAACGGTCTGAAAACTAGGAGGAGCATGAAGCGGTGTTGAGAAACATGAAGAGCCTGAAAAGGTGTGAAAAATATGAAGAGATTCAAAAGGTGTCAGAAATATGGGGAGCATGAAATGGTCTGAAAAGTAGGAGGAGCATGAAGTGGTTGTGAAAAACTTCAAGAGCCTGAAAAGGTGTGCAAAATATGAAGAGCTTCAAAAGGTGTGAAATTCATGAGGAGATGAAACGGTCTGACAAAGAGGAGGGTCATGAAGCGGTGTTCAAAAACCTGCAGAGGCTGAAAAGTTGTGAAAAATACGAAGAGCTTCAAAAGGTGTCAAAAATATGAGGAGCATGAAACGGTCTGAAAAAGAGGAGGAGCATGAAGGGGTGTTGAAAAACATGAAGAGCCTGAAAACGTGTGAAAAATATGAAGAGCTTCAAAAATGTGAAAAATATGAAGAGCTTCAAAAGGTGTGAAAAATACGACGAGCTTCAATAGGTGTCAAAAATGAGATGAACATGAAACGGTCTGAAACATAGGAGGAGAATGAAGCGGTTTTGAAAATCATGAAGAGCCTGAAAGGGTGTGAAAAATATGGAGAGCTTCAAAAGTTGTGAAAAATATGAAGAGTTTGAAAAGGTGTCAAAAATATGAGGAGCATGAAACGGTCTGAAAAATAGGAGGAGCATGAAACTGTGTTCAAAAACATGAAGAGCCTGGAAATGTGTGAAAAATATTAAGAGCTTCAAAAATGTGAAAAATATGAAGAGCTTCAAAAGGTGTGAAAAATAGGAAGAGCTTCAAAAGGTGTCAAAAATGAGATTACCATGAAACGGTCTGAAAAATAGGAGGAGCATGAAGCGGTGTTGAAAATCATGAAGAGCCTGAAAAGTTGTGAAAAATATGAAGAGTTTCAAAAGGTGTGAAAAACATGAACAGCTTCAAAAGGTGTCAAAAAGAGATGAGCCTGAACGGTCTGAAAAATAGGAGGATCATGAAACTGTGTTCAAAAACATGAAGAGCCTGAAAATGTGTGAAAAATATGAAGAGCTTCAAAAATGTGAAAAATATGAAGAGCTTCAAAAGGTGTGAAAAATAGGAAGAGCTTCAAAAGGTGTCAAAAATGAGATTACCATGAAACGGTCTGAAAAATAGGAGGAGCAATAAACGGTGTTCAAACAAATGAAGAGCGTGAAAAGGTGTGAAAAATATGAAGAGCTTCAAAAGCTGTCAAAAATATGAGGAGCATGAAACGGTCTGAAAAATAGGAGGAGCATGAAGCGGTGTTCAAAAACATGAAGAGCTTGAATAGGTGTGAGAAATATGGAGATTCAAAAGGTGTCAATAATATGAGGAGCATGAAATGGTCTGAAAAATAGAAGGAGGATGAAGCGATGTTCAAAAACATGAAGAGCCTGAAAAGATGTGAAAAATATGAAGAGATTTAAAATGTGTGAAAAATATGAGGAGCATGAAACGTTCTGAAAAATAGGAGGACCATGAAGCGGTGTTCAAAAACATGAAGAGACTGGAAAGGTGTGAAAAATATGAAGACTCTCAAAAAATATCAAAAATATGAGGAGTATGAAACATTCTGAAAAATAGGAGGAGCATGAAGCGGTGTTGAAAAACGTGAAGAGCCTGAAAATAAGTGAAAAATATGAAGAGCTTCAAAAATGTGAAAAATATGAAGAACTTCAAAAGGTGTGAAAAATATGAAGAGCTTCAAAAGGTGTCAAAAATGAGATGAGCATGAAACTGTCTGAAAAATAGGAGGAGCATAAAGCGGTGTTGAAAATCATGAAGAGCCTGAAAAGGTGTGAAAAATATGAAGAGCTTCAAAAGATGTGAAAAACATGAAGAGCTTCAAAAGGTGTCAAAATGAGATGAGCATGAAACGGTCTGAACAATAGGAGGAGGATGAAGCGGTGTTGAAAAACATGAAGAGCCTGAAAATGTGTGAAAAATGTGAAAAGCTTCTAACGGTGTTCAAAAATATTAGGAGAATGAAACGGTCTGAAAAATAGGAGGAGCATGAAGCGGTGTTGAAAAACATGAAGAGCTTGAAAACGTGTGAAAAATATGAAGAACTTCAAAAGGTGTGAAAAATGTGAAGAGCTTGAAAAGGTGTCAAAAATGAGATGAGCATGAAACGGTCTGAAAAATAGGAGGAGCATGAAGTGGTGTTGAAAAAAATGACGAGCCTGAGAAGGTGTCAAAAATATGAAGAGCTTCAAAAGGTGTCAAATATATGAGGAGCATGAACCGGTCTGAAAAATAGGAGGAGCATGAAGCGGTGTTGAAAAAGATGAAGGGCCTGAAAAGGTGTCAAAAATATGAAGAGCTTCAAAAGGTGTCAAAATATGAGGAGCATGAAACGGTCTGAAAACTAGGAGGAGCATGAAGCGGTGTTGAAAAACATGAAGAGCCTGAAAAGTTGTGAAAAATAGGAAGATCTTGAAAAGGTCAAAAATATGAGTAGCGTGAAACGGTCTGAAAAATAGGAGGAGCATGAAGCGGTGTTCAAAAACATGAAGAGCCTGAAAAGGTTTGAAAAATATGAAGAGCTTCAAACGGTCTGAAATACATGAGGAGCATGAAACGGTCTGAAAAATAGGAGGAGAATCAAACGGTGTTCAAAAATAAGAAGAGCCTGAAAAGCTGTGAAAAATATGAAGACCTTCAAAATGTGTCAAAATTATGAGGAGCATGAATCGTTCTGAAAAATAGGAGTAACATGAAGCGGTGTTCAAAAACATGAAGATCCTGAAAAGGTGTGAAAAATATAGTGCTTCAAAAGGTGTCAAAGATATGAGGATCATGAAACGGTCTGAAAAATAGGAGGAGCATGAAACGGTGTTCGAAAACATGAACAGCCTGAAAAGTTGTGAAAAATATGAAGAGCTTCAAAAGGTGTCAAAAATATGAGGAGCATGAAAAGGTCTGAAAAATAGGAGGAGCATGAAACGGTGTTCAAAACATGAATAGCCTGAAAAGGTGTGAAAAATATGAAGAGCATCAAAAGGTGTGAAAAATATGAGGAGAATGAAACGGTCTTAAAAATAGGAGGAGCATGAAGCGGTGTTCAAAAACATGAAGAGCCTGAGAACATGTGAAAAATATGAAGAGCTGCAAAAGGTGTGAAATACATGAGGAGCATGAAACTGTCTGAAAAATAGGAGGAGGATGAAGTGGTGTTCAAAAACATGAAGAGCCTGAAAAGGTGTGAAAATATGAAGAGCTCCAAAGGTGTGAAATACATGAGAGAAACGAAACTATCTGAAAAATAGGAGGAGCATGAAGCCGTGTTGAAAAACATGAAAAGCCTGGAAAGGTGTGAAAAATATGAAGAGCTTCTAAAGGTGTCAAAAATATGAGGACAATGAAACGGTCTGGAAAATAGGAGGAGCATGAAGTGGTGTTGAATATGATGAAGAGCCTGAAAAGGTGTGAAATATATGAGGAGCTTGAAAATGTGTCAAAAATATGACGAGCATGAAACGATCTGAAAAATAGGAGGTGCACGAAGTGGTGTTGAAAAACATGAAGAGCCTGAAAAGGGGTGAAAAATATGAAGAGCTTCAAAAGGTGTCAAAAATGACATGAGCTTGAAACGGTCTGAAAAATTGGAGGAGCATGAAGCGATGTTGAAAAACATGAAGAGCCTGAAAAAGTGTGAAAAATATGAAGAGCTTCAAAAGGTGTTAAATATATGAGGAGCAAGAAACGGTCTCAAAAATAGGAGGAGCATGAAGCGGTGTTCAAAACCATGAAGAGCCTGAAAAGGTGTGAAAAATATGAAGAGGTTCAAAAATGTGAAAAATATGAAGAGCTTCAAACGGTGTCCAAATTATGAAGAGCATGAAACGGTCTGAAAAATAGGAGGAGCATGAAGCGGGGTTGAAAAACATGAAGAGCCTGAGAACGTGTGAAAAATATGAAGAGCTTCAAAGGTGTCAAATATATGAAGAGCTTCATACGGTGTCCAAATAATGAGGAACATGAAACGGTCTGAAAAATAGGAGGAGCATGAAGCGGGGCTGAAAAACATGAAGAGCCTGAGAACGTGTGAAAAATATGAAGAGCTTCAAAAGGTGTGAAAAATATGAGGAGCTTCAAAAGGTGTCAAAAATATGAGGAGCATGAAACGGTCTGAAAAATAGGAGGAGCATGAAGCGGTGTTGAAAATCATGAAGAGCTTGAAAAGGTGTGAAAAATATGAAAAGCTTCAAAAGATGTGAAAAATATGAAGAGCTTCAAAAGGTGTCAAAATGAGATGAGCATGAAACGGTCTGAAAAATAGGAGGAGCATGAAGTGGTGTTGAAAAAAATGAAAAGCCTTAAAATGTGTGAAATATATGAAGAGCTTCAAAAGGTGTCAAAAATATGAGGAGAATGAAACGGTCTGCAAAATAGGAGGAGCATGAAATGGTGTTCAACAACATGAAGAGCCTGAAAAGGTGTGAAAAATATGAACAGTTTCAAAAAGTGTGAAATACATGAGGAGAATTAAACGGTCTGAAAAATAGGAGGAGCATGAAATGGTGTTCAAAAACATGAAGAGCATGAAAAGGTGTGAAAAATATGAACAGTTTCAAAAAGTGTGAAATACTTGAGGAGAATTAAACTGTCTGAAAAATAGGAGGAGCATGAAGCGGTGTTGAAAAACATGAAGGCCTGAAAACGTGTGAAAAATATGAAAGCTTCAAAAGTTGTGAAAAATATGAAGAGCTTCAAAAGTTGTGAAAAATATGAAGAGCTTCAAAAGGTGTCAAAAATTTGATGAGCATGAAACGGTCTGAAAAATAGGAGGAGCATGAAGTGGTGTTGAAAAAAATGAAGAGCCTGAAAAGGTTTGAAAAATATGAAAAGCTTCAAAAGGTGTCAAAAATATGAGGAGCATGAAACTGTCTCAAATATAGGAGGAGCATGAAGCGGTGTTCAAAAACAAGAAGAGCCTGAAAAGGTGTGAAAAATATGAAGAGCTTCAAAAGGTGTCAAAAATATGAGGAGCATGAAACGGTTTTGAGATACATGAATAGCCTGAAAATATGTGAAAAATATGAAGAGCATAAAAATATGTGAAAAATATGAGGAGCATGAAACTGTGTTCAAAACATGAAGAGCCTGAAAAAGTGTGAAAAATATGAAGATCTTCAGAAGGTGTCAAAATTGAAGGCATTTCCCCTGAAATCAGGAACAAGACAAGGGTGCCCACTCTCACCACTACTATTCAACATAGTGTTGGAAGTTCTGGCCACAGCAATCAGAGCAGAAAAAGAAGTAAAAGGAATCCAGATAGGAAAAGAAGAAGTAAAACTCTCACTGTTTGCAGATGACATGATCCTCTACATAGAAAACCCTAAAGACTCTACCAGAAAATTACTAGAACTAATCAATGAATATAGTAAAGTTGCAGGATATAAAATTAACACACAGAAATCCCTTGCATTCCTATATACTAACAATGAAAAAACAGACAGAGAAATTAAGGAAACAATACCATTCACCATTGCAACAAAAAGAATAAAATACTTAGGAGTATATCTACCTAAAGAAACAAAGGACCTATACATAGAAAACTATAAAACACTGATGAAAGAAATCAAAGAGGACACAAACAGATGGAGAAACATACCGTGTTCATGGATTGGAAGAATTAATATGGTCAAAATGGCTATTCTACCCAAAGCAGTCTATAGATTCAATGCAATCCCTATCAAGCTACCAATGGTATTTTTCACAGAACTAGACCAAAGAATTTCACAATTTGTATGGAAATACAAAAAACCTCGAATAGCCAAAGTAATCTTGAGAAAGAAGAATGGAGCTGGAGGAATCAACCTGCCTGACTTCAGACTCTACTACAAAGCCACAGTCATCAAGACAGTATGGTACTGGCACAAAGACAGAAATATAGATCAATGGAACAGAATAGAAAGC
Source organism: Dama dama (assembly GCF_033118175.1). Lineage (NCBI taxonomy): Eukaryota > Metazoa > Chordata > Mammalia > Artiodactyla > Cervidae > Dama > Dama dama. The sequence goes on along the minus strand of NW_026870920.1, from coordinate 4,308,931 downwards.
CCAGAGATAAATCCACGAACCTATGGACACCTTATCTTTGACAAAGGAGGCAAGGATATACAATGGAAAAAAGACAACCTCTTTAACAAGTGGTGCTGGGAAAACTGGTCAACCACTTGTAAAAGAATGAAACTAGAACACTTTCTAACACCATACACAAAAATAAACTCAAAATGGATTAAAGATCTAAATGTAAGACCAGAAACTATAAAACTCCTAGAGGAGAACATAGGCAAAACACTCTCCGACATAAATCAAAGCAAGATCCTCTATGACCCACCTCCCAGAATATTGGAAATAAAAGCAAAACTAAACAAATGGGACCTAATGAAACTTAAAAGCTTTTGCACTACAAAGGAAACTATAAGTAAGGTGAAAAGACAGCCCTCGGATTGGGAGAAAATAATAGCAAATGAAGAAACAGACAAAGGATTAATCTCAAAAATATACAAGCAACTCCTGCAGCTCAATTCCAGAAAAATAAATGACCCAATCAAAAAATGGGCCAAAGAACTAAACAGACATTTCTCCAAAGAAGACATACAGATGGCTAACAAACACATGAAAAGATGCTCAACATCACTCATTATTAGAGAAATACAAATCAAAACCACAATGAGGTACCATTACACGCCAGTCAGGATGGCTGCTATCCAAAAGTCTACAAGCAATAAATGCTGGAGAGGGTGTGGAGAAAAGGGAACCCTCTTACACTGTTGGTGGGAATGCAAACTAGTACAGCCGCTATGGAAAACAGTGTGGAGATTTCTTAAAAAACTGGAAATAGAACTGCCATATGACCCAGCAATCCCACTTCTGGGCATACACACTGAGGAAACCAGATCTGAAAGAGACACGTGCACCCCAATGTTCATCGCAGCACTGTTTATAATAGCCAGGACATGGAAGCAACCTAGATGCCCATCAGCAGATGAATGGATAAGGAAGCTGTGGTACATATACACCATGGAATATTACTCAGCCATTAAAAAGAATTCATTTGAACCAGTCCTAATGAGATGGATGAATCTGAAGCCCACTATACAGAGTGAAGTAAGCCAGAAAGATAAAGAACATTACAGCATACTGACACATGTATATGGAACTTAGAAAGGTGATAACGATAACCCTATATGCAGAACAGAAAAAAAGACACAGAAATACAGAACAGACTTTTGAACTTTGTGGGAGAATGTGAGGGTGGGATATTTCAAAAGGACAGCATGTATCCTATCTATGGTGAAACAGATCACCAGCCCAGGTGGGATGAACGAGACAAGTGCTCCGGCCTGGTGCACTGGGAAGACCCAGAGGAATCGGGGGGAGAGGGAGGTGGGAGGGGGGATCGGGATTGGGAATACATGTAAATCCACGGCTGATTCATATCAATGTATGACAAAACCCACTGGGAAAAAAAAAAATATGAGGAGCATGAAAGAGTCTGAAAAATAGGAGGAGCATGAAACTGTGATCAAAAACATGAAGAGCCTGAAAAGGTGTGAAAAATATGAAGAGCTTCAAAAGGTGTGAAATACATGAGGAGCATGAAACTCTCTGAAAAATAGAAGGAGAATGAAGTGGTGTTCAAAAACATGAATAGCCTGAAAAGGTGTGAAAAATATGAAGATCTTCAAAAGGTGTGAAAAATATGAGGAGCATGATACGGTCTGAAAAATAGGAGGAGCATGAAGCGGTGTTGAAAAACATGAAGAGCCTGAAAACGTGTGAAAAATATGAAGAGCTTCAAAAGGTGTGAAAAATATGAAAAGCTTCAAAAAGTGTGAAATACATGAGGAGGATTAAACGGTCTGAAAAATAGGAGGAGCATGAAGCGGTGTTGAAAAACATGAGGAGCCTGAAAAGGTGTGAAAAATATGAGGAGCTTCAAAAGGTGTGAAATAAATGTGGAGCATTAAACGGTCTGAAAAACAGGAGGAGCATGAAGCGGTGTTCAAAAACAAGAAGAGCCTGAAAAGGTATGAAAAATATGAGGAGCTTCAAAAGGTGTGAAATACATGTGGAGCATAAAACGGTCTGAAAAATAGGAGGAGCATGAAGCGGTGTTCAAAAACAAGAAGAGCCTGAAAAGGTGTGAAAAATATGAGGAGCTTCAAAAGGTGTGAAATACATGTGGAGCATTAAATGGTCTGAAAAATAGGAGGAGCATGAAACGGTGATAAAAAATGAAGAACGTGAAATGGTGTGAAAAATATGAAGAGCTACAAAATGTGTCAAATATAAGAGGAGCATGAAAGAGTGTTCAAAAACATGAAGAGCCTGAAAAGCTGTGAAAAATATGAAGAGCTTCAAAAGGTGCCAAAAATATATGGAGCACGAAACGGTCTGAAAAATAGGAGGAGCATGAAGCGGTGTTGAAAAACATGAAGAGCCTGAAAAGGTGTGAAAAATATGAAGAGCTTCAAAAGGTGTCAAAAATATGAGGAGCATGAAACGATATGAAAAAATGGAGGAGCATGAAACGGTGTTCAAAAATATGAAGAGCCTGAAAAGGTATGAAAAATATGAAGAGCTTCAAATCGTCTCAAAAACATGAGGAGCATGAAACCGTATGAAAATAGGAGGAGCATGAAGCAGTGTTCACAAATATGAAGAGCCTGAAAAGGTGTGAAAAATATGAAGTGTTTCAAAACGTGTCAGAAATATGAGGAGCATGAAAAGTTCTGAAAAATAGGAGGAGCATGAAGCGATGTTCAAAAACCTGAAGAGCCTGAAAACGTGTGAAAAATATGAAGAGCTTCAAACGGTGTGAAATATATGAGGAGCATGAAACGGTCTGAAAAATACGAGGAGCATGAAGCGCTGTTCCAAAACATTAAGAGCCTGAAAAGGTATGAAAAATATGAAGAGCTTCAAAAAGTGTCAAAAATATGAGGAGCATGTAACGGTCTGAAAAATATGAAGAGCATGAAAAGTATGAAAAATATGAAGAGCTTCAAAAGGTGTGAAATACATGTGGAGCATTAAACGGTCTGAAAAATAGGAGGAGCATGAAGCGTTTTTGAAAAACATGAAGCGCCTGAAAAGGTGTGAAAAATATGAAGAGATTCTAAAGGTGTCAAAAATGAGATGAGCATGAAACGGTCTGAAAAATAGGAGGAGCATGAAGCGGTGTTGAAAATCATGAAGAGCCTGAAAAGGTGTGAAAAATATGAAAAGCTTCAAAAGATGTGAAAAATATGAAGAGCTTCAAAAGGTGTCAAAAATATGAGGAGCATGAAACGGTGTTCAAAATCATGAAAAGCCTGAAAAGATGAAAAATATGAAGAGCTTCAAAAGGTGTCAAATATATGAGGAGCATGAAACGGTGTTGAAAAACATGAGGAGCATAAAAAGTGTGAAAAATATAAACAGCTTCAAAAGCTGTCAAAAATATGAGGAGCAAGAAACGGTCCTGAAAAGGGGAGGAGCATGAAACGGTGTTGAAAAACATGAAGAGAATGAAAAGGTGTGAAAAATATGAAGAGCTTCAAAAGGTGTCAAAAATATGAGGAGCATGAAACGGTCTTAAATATAGGAGAAGCATGAGACGGTGTAAAAACATGAAGAACCTGAAAACGTTGGAAAAATAAGAAGAGCTTCAAAGGTGTCAAAAATATGAGGAACATGAAACTGTCAGAAAAATATGAGGACCATGAAACGGTCTAAAAAATAGGACGAGCATGAAACAGTGTTGAAAAACATGAAGAGCTTCAAAAGGTGTCAAAAATATGAGGAGCCTGAAACCATCTGAAAAATAGGAGGAGCATGAAACAGTGTTGAAAATCATGAAGAGCCTGAAAAGCTGTGAACAATAAGAAGAGCTTCAGAAGGTGTCAATTATATGAGGAGCATGAATGGGTCTGAAAAATAGGAGGAGCATAAAATGGTGTTGAACACATGAATTGCTTGAAGAGGTCTGAAAAATATGAAGAGCTTCAAAAGATGTTAAAAATATGAGGAGCATGAAAGGGTCATAAACATTGGAGGAGCATGAAACGGTGTTGAAAAACATGAAGAGCCTGAAAAGGTGTGAAAAATATGAAGAGCTGAAAAGGTGTCAAAAAAATGAGGAGCATGACAGTCTGAAAAATAGGAGGAGCATGAAGCGGTGTTGAAAAACATGAAGAGCCTGAAAAGGTGTGAAAATTATGAAGAGCTTCAAAAGGTGTCAAAAATTTGAAGAGAATGAAACAGTCTGATAAATAGGAGCAGCATGAAGCGGTGTTGAAAAACATGAAGAGCCTGAAAAGGTGTTAAAAATATTAGGAGCATGAAACGGTCTGAAAAATAGGTGGAGCATGAAGCGGTGCTGAAAAACATGACGAGACTGAAAAAGTGTGAAATATATGAAGAGCTTCAAAAGGTGTTAAAATTTGAGGAGCATGATACGGTCTGAAAGATAGGAGGATCATGAAGCGGTTTTGAAAAACATGAAGAGCCTGAAAAGGTGTTAAAAATATTAGGAGCATGAAACGGTTTGAAAAATAGGTGGAGCATGAAGTGGTGTTGAAAAACTTGAAGAGCCTGAAAAGGTGTTAGCAATATTAGGAGCCTGAAACGGTCTGAAAAATAGGAGGCGCATAAAGCGGTGTTGAAAAACTTGAAAAGCCTGAAAAGGTGTGAAAAACATGAAGAGCTTCAAAAAGTGTCAAAAATATGAGGAGCATGAAACGGTCTGAAAAATAGGAGAAGCATGAAACGGTGTTGAAAAACATGAATAGCCTGAAAAGAGTGAAATATATGAAGAGCTTCAAAAGTGTCAAAAATATGAGGAACATGAAACGGTCTGAAAAATAGGAGGAGCATGAAGCGGGGTTGAAAAACATGAAGAGCCTGAAAAGTTGTGTAATATATGAAGAGCTTCAAAAGATGTGAAAAATATGAGGAGAATGATACGGGCAGAAAAGAAGGAGGAGCATGAAGCGGTGTTGAAAAACATGAACAGCCTGAAAAGGTGTGAAAAACAAGAAGAGCTTCAAAAGGTGTCAAAAATATGAGGAGCATGAAACGGCCAGAAAAATAGGAGGAGCATGAAGCGGTGTTCAGAAATATGAAGCGCCTGAAAAGGTGGGAAAAATATGAGGAGCATGAAACGGTTTGAAAAATAGGTGGAGCATGAAGTGGTGTTGAAAAACTTGAAGACCTGAAAAGGTGTTAACAATATTAGGAGCCCGAAACGGTCTGAAAAATAGGAGGCGCATAAAGCGGTGTTGGAAATCTTGAAAAGCCTGAAAAGGTGTGAAAAACATGAAGAGCTTCAAGAAGTGTCAAAAATATGAGGAGCATGAAACGGTCTGAAAAATAGGAGGAGCATGAAACGGTGTTGAAAAACATGAAGAGCCTGAAAAGAGTGAAATATATGAAGAGCTTCAAAAGGTGTCAAAAATATGAGGAACATGAAACGGTCTGAAAAATAGGAGGAGCATGAAGCGGGGTTGAAAACATGAAGAGCCTGAAAAGTTGTGTAATATATGAAGACCTTCAAAAGATGTGAAAAATATGAGGAGAATGATACGGGCTGAAAAGAAGGAGGAGCATGAAGCGGTGTTGAAAAACATGAACAGCCTGAAACGGTGTGAAAAACATGAAGAGCTTCAAAAGGTGTCAAAAATATGAGGAGCATGAAACGGCCAGAAAAATAGGAGGAGCATGAAGCGGTGTTCAGAAATATGAAGCGCCTGAAAAGGTGGGAAAAATATGAAGAGCTTCAAAAGGGGTGAAAAATATGAGGAGCATGAAACGGTCTGAAAAATAGGAGGAGCATGAAGCTGTGTTGAAAAACATGAAGAGCCTGAAAAGGTGTGAAATATATGAAGAGCTTCAAAAGGGGTGAAAAATATGTGGAGCATGAAACGTTCTGAAAAATAGGAGGAGCATTAAGCGGTGTTGAAAAATATGAAGAGCCTGAAAAGGTGTGAAAAATATGAAGAGGTTCAAAAGTTGTCAAAAATATGAGGAGCATGAAACGGTCTGAACAATAAGAAGGGCATGAAGTGGTGTTCAAATCATGAAGAGCCTGAAAATGTGTGAAAATTATGAAGAGATTCAAAAGGTATCAAATATTTGAGGAGCATGAAACGTTCTGAAAAATAGGAGGAGCATGAAGCGGTGTTGAAAAGCATGAAGAGCCAATAAAGGTGTGAAATATATGAAGAGCTTCAAAAGGTGTCAAAATTATGAGGAGCATGAAACGGTCTGAAAAATCGGAGGAATATGAAGCGGTATTGAAAAACATGAAAAGCCTGAAAAAGTGTGAAAAATATTAGGAGCATTAAACGGTCTGAAAAAGAGGTGGAGCATGAAGCACTGTTGAAAAACATGAAGAGCCTGAAAAGGTGTGAAATATATGAAGAGCTTCAAAAGGTGTCAAAAAATTTAGGAGCATGAAACGCTCTGAAACATAGGAGGAGCATGAAGCGGTTTTGAAAAGCATGAAGAGCCTGAAACGGTGTGAAATATATGAAGAGCTGCAAAAGCTGTCAAAAATATGAGGAGCATGAAACGGTCTGAAAAATTGGAGGAGCATGAAGCGGTCTTGAAAGACATGAAGACCCTGAAAAGGTGTGAAAAATATGAATAGCTTCAAAATGTGTCAAAAATATGAGGAGCATGAAACAGTCTGAAAACAAGGAGGAGCATGAAGCAGTGTTGAAAAACATGAGACCTGAAAATGTGTGAAATATATGAAGAGCTTCAAAAGGTGTCAAAAATTTTAGGAGCATAAAACGGTCTGAAAAATTGGAGGAGCATGAAGCGGTGTTGAAAAAGATGAAGAGCCTGAAAAGGAGTGAAAAATATGAAGAGTTCAAAAGGTGTGAAAAATATGAGGAGAATGAATCGGTCTGAAAAATAGAAGTAGCATGAAGCGGTGCTGAAAAACATGACGAGACTGAAAAGGTGTTAAAAATATTAGGAGCATGAAACGGTTTGAAAAATAGGTGGAGCATGAAGCGGTGTTGAAAAACATGAGGAGCCTGAAAAGGTGTGAAATATATGAAGAGCTTCAAAAGGTGTCAAAAAAGTTAGGAGTATGGAACGTTCTGAAAAATAGGAGGAGCATGAAGCGGTCTTGAAAGACATGAATACACTGACATGGTGTCAAAAATATGAAGAGCTTCAAAAGATGTCAAAAATATGAGGAGCATGAAACAGTCTGAAAAACTGGAGGACCATGAATCGGTCTTGAAAGACATTAATTCCCAGAAAAAGTGTGAAAAACATGAAGAGCTTCAAAAGGTGTCAAAAATATGAGGAGCCTGAAACGGTCTGAAAAATAGTAGGATGATGAAGCTGTGTTGAAAAATATGAAGAGCCTGAGAAGGTGTGAAAAATATGAAGAGCTTCAAAAGGTGTCAAAATATGAGGAGCATGAAACGGTCTGAAAAAAAGGAGGAGCAGGAAACGGTGTGCCAAAACATGAAGAGCCTGAAAAGGTGTGAAAAATATGAAGAGCTTCAAAAAGTGTCAAAAATATGAGAAGCATGAAAAAGTCTGAAAAATAGGAGGAGCATGAAACGGTGTTGAAAAACATGAAGAGCCTGAAAAGGTGTGAAAAATATGAAGAGCTTCAAAATGTGTCAAAAAAATGAGGAGCATGACAGTCTGAAAAATAGGAGGAGCATGAAGCGGTGTTGAAAAACATGAAGAGCCTGAAAAGGTGTGAAAATTATGAAGAGCTTCAAAAGGTGTCAAAAATTTGAAGAGAATGAAACAGTCTGATAAATAGGAGCAGCATGAAGCGGTGTTGAAAAACATGAAGAGCCTGAAAAGGTGTTAAAAATATTAGGAGCATGAAACGGTCTTAAAAATAGGTGGAGCATGAAGCGGTTGTGAAAAACATGAAGAGCCTGAAAAGGTGTGAAATATATGAAGAGCTTCAAAACGTGTAAAAAATATGAGGAGAATGAAACGGTATTCAAAAACATGAAGAGCCTGAAAAGATGTGAAAAACATGAAGAGTCTGAAAAGGTGTCAAATATATGAAGAGCTTCAAAAGGTTTGAAAAATATGAGGAGCATGATACAGTCTGAAAAATAGGAGGAGCAGAAAGCAGTGTTGAAAAACATCAAGAGCCTGAAAAGTTGTGTAATATATGACGAGCTTCTAAAGATGTGAAAAATATGAGGAGAATGATACGGGCTGAAAAAAAGGAGGAGCATGAAGCGGTGTTGAAAAACATTAACAGCCTGAAAAGGTGTGAAAAACATGAAGAGTTTGAAAAGGTGCGAAAAATATGAGGAGCATGAAACTGTCTGAAAAATAGGAGGAGCATGAAGCGGTGTTGCAAAGATGAAGAGCATGAAAAGGTGTGAAAATCATGAAGAGTTTCAAAAGGTGTCAAAAATATGAGGAGAATGAAAAGGTCTCAAAAGTAAGAGGAGCATGAAGCGGTGTTGAAAAACATGAAGAGAATGAAAAGGTGTGCACAATATGAAGAGCTTCAAAAGGGGTGAAAAATATGTGGAGCATGAAACGTTCTGAAAAATAGGAGGAGCATGAAGCGTTGTTGAAAAGCATGAAGAGCCAATAAAGGTGTGAAATATATGAAGAGCTTCAAAAGGTGTCAAAAATATGAGGATCATGAAACGGTCTGAAACATCAGAGGAATATGAAGCGGTATTGAAAAACATGAAAAGCCTGAAAAAGTGTGAAAAATATTAGGAGCATTAAACGGTCTGAAAAAGAGGTGGAGCATGAAGCACTGTTGAAAAACATGAAGAGCCTGAAAAGGTGTGAAATATATGAAGAGCTTCAAAAGGTGTCAAAAAATTTAGGAGCATGAAACGCTCTGAAACATAGGAGGAGCATGAAGCGGTGTTGAAAAGCATGAAGAGCCTGAAACGGTGTGAAATATATGAAGAGCTGCAAAAGCTGTCAAAAATATGAGGAGCATGAAACGGTCTGAAAAATTGGAGGAGCATGAAGCGGTCTTGAAAGACATGAAGACCCTGAAAAGGTGTGAAAAATATGAAGAGTTCAAAAGGTGTGAAAAATATGAGGAGAATGAAACGGTCTGAAAAATCGAAGCAGCATGATGCGGTGTTGAAAAACATGAAGAGACTGAAAATTTGTGAAATATATGAAGAGCTACAAAAGGTGTTAAAAATATGAGGAGCATGAAACGATCTGAAAAATAGGAGCAGCATGAAGCGGTGTTGAAAAACATGAACAACCTGAAAAGGTGTGAAAAATATGAGGAGCAGGAAACGGTCTGAAAGATAGGAGGAGCATGAAGTGGTGATGAAAAACATGAAGCGCCTGTAAATGTGTGAAGTATATGAAGAGCTTCAAAAGGTGTGTAAAATATGAGGAGCATGAAACGGCATGAAAAATAGCAGGAGCATGAAGCTGAGTTGAAAAACATGAGGGGCCAGAAAATGTGTGAAAAATATGAAGAGCTTCAAAAGGTGTCAAAAATATGAGGAGAATGAAACAGTCTGAAAAATAGAATGAGAAAGAAACTGTTTTGAAAAAGATGAAGCACATGAAAAGCTGTGGAAAATATGAAGAGCTTCAAAAGTTGTCAAAAATATGAGAAGCATGTAACGGTCTGAAAAATAGGAAAAGCATGAAATGTTGTTTAAAAATATGAAGAGAATGAAAAGCTGTGAAATATATGAAGAGCTTCAAAAGTTGTCAAAAATATGAAGAGCATGAAACGGTCTCAAAAATAGGAGGAGCATGAAGCGGTGTTGAAAAACAAGAAGAGCCTGAAAAGGTGTGAAAAATATGAAGAGCTTCAAAAGTTGTCAAAAATATGAGGAGTATATAACGGTCTGAAAAATAGGAGGAGCACGAAGCGGTGTTGAAAAACTTGAAGAGCCTGAAAAGGTGTGAAAAATATTAGGAGCAAGAAACGGTCTGAAAAATAGGTGGAGCATGAGGCGGTGTTGAAAAACATGAAGAGCCTGAAAAGGTGTGAAAAATATGAGGAGCATGAAACGGTCTGAATAATAGGAGGAGCATGAAACGGTGTTCAAAAACAAGAAGAGCCTGAAAAGTTGTGAAAAATATGAAGAGCTTCAAAAGTTGTCAAAAATATGAGGAGTATATAACGGTCTGAAAAATAGGAGGAGCACGAAGCGGTGTTGAAAAACTTGAAGAGCCTGAAAAGGTGTGAAAAATTTGAAGAGACTCAAAACGCGTGAAATATATGAGGAACATAAAAGGCTCTGAAAAATAGGAGGAGCATGAAGCGGTGTTGAAAAACATGAAGAGCCTGAAAAGTTGTGAAATATATGACGAGCTTCAAAACGCGTGAAATATATGAGGAACATAAAAGGCTCTGAAAAATAGGAGGAGCATGAAGCGGTGTTCAAAAACAAGAAGAGCCTGAAAAGGTATGAAAAATATGAGGAGCTTCAAAAGGTGTGAAATACATGTGGAGCATAAAACGGTCTGAAAAATACGAGGAGAATGAAGCGGTGTTCAAAAACAAGAAGAGCCTGAAAAGGTGTGAAAAATATGAGGAGCTTCAAAAGGTGTGAAATACATGTGGAGCATTAAATGGTCTGAAAAATAGGAGGAGCATGAAACGGTGATAAAAAATGAAGAACGTGAAATGGTGTGAAAAATATGAAGAGCTACAAAATGTGTCAAATATAAGAGGAGCATGAAACAGTGTTCAAAAACATGAAGAGCCTGAAAAGCTGTGAAAAATATGAAGAGCTTCAAAAGGTGCCAAAAATATATGGAGCTTGAAACGGTCTGAAAAATAGGAGGAGCATGAAGCGGTGTTGAAAAACATGAAGAGCCTGAAAAGGTGTGAAAAATATGAAGAGCTTCAAAAGGTGTCAAAAATATGAGGAGCATGAAACGATATGAAAAAAAGGAGGAGCATGAAACGGTGTTCAAAAATATGAAGAGCCTGAAAAGGTATGAAAAATATGAAGAGCTTCAAATCGTCTCAAAAACATGAGGAGCATGAAACCGTATGAAAATAGGAGGAGCATGAAGCAGTGTTCACAAATATGAAGAGCCTGAAAAGGTGTGAAAAATATGAAGTGTTTCAAAACGTGTCAAAAATATGAGGAGCATGAAAAGTTCTGAAAAATAGGAGGAGCATGAAGCGATGTTCAAAAACCTGAAGAGCCTGAAAACGTGTGAAAAATATGAAGAGCTTCAAACGGTGTGAAATATATGAGGAGCATGAAACGGTCTGAAAAATACGAGGAGCATGAAGCGGTGTTCCAAAACATTAAGAGCCTGAAAAGGTATGAAAAATATGAAGAGCTTCAAAAAGTGTCAAAAATATGAGGAGCATGTAACGGTCTGAAAAATATGAAGAGCATGAAAAGTATGAAAAATATGAAGAGCTTCAAAAGGTGTGAAATACATGTGGAGCATTAAACGGTCTGAAAAATAGGAGGAGCATGAAGCGTTTTTGAAAAACATGAAGCGCCTGAAAAGGTGTGAAAAATATGAAGAGATTCTAAAGGTGTCAAAAATGAGATGAGCATGAAACGGTCTGAAAAATAGGAGGAGCATGAAGCGGTGTTGAAAATCATGAAGAGCCTGAAAAGGTGTGAAAAATATGAAAAGCTTCAAAAGATGTGAAAAATATGAAGAGCTTCAAAAGGTGTCAAAAATATGAGGAGCATGAAACCGTCTGAAAAATAGGAGGATTATGAAACGGTGTTCAAAAACATGAAGAGCCTGAATAGGTGTGAAAAATATGAAAAGCCTCAAAATTGTCAAAAATATGAGGAGCATGAAACGGTCTGAAAAAGAGGAGGAGGATGAAGCAGTGTTGAAAAACATGAAGAGCCTGAAAAGGTGTGAAAAATATGAAGAGTTTCAAAAGGTGTGAAATATATGAGGTGCAAGAAACGGTCTGAAAAATATTAGGAGCATGAAGCAGTGTTGAAAAACAAGAAGAGCCTGAAAAGGTGTGAAAAATATGAAGAGTTTCAAAAGGTGTGAAATATATGAGGTGCAAGAAACGGTCTGAAAAATATTAGGAGCATGAAGCGGTGTTGAAAAACATGAAGAGCCTGAAAAGGTGTGAAAAATATGAAGAGCTTCAAAAGGTGTCAAAAATATGAGGAGCATGAAACGTTCTGAAAAATATGAAGAGCATGAAGCCGTGTTGAAAAACATGAAGAGCCTGAAAAAGTGTGAAAAATACGAAGAGCTTCAAAATGTGTCAAAAATACGAGGAGCATGAAACGGTCTGAAAAATAGGAGGAGCATGAAGTGGTGTTGAAAAACATGAAGAGCCTGAAAACGTGTGAAAAATATGAAGTGCTTCAAAGGTGTCAAAAATATGAGGAGCATGAAACGGTCTGAAAAATGGGAGGAACATGAAACGGTGATTAAAACATGACGAGCCTGAAATGGTGTGAAAAATATGAAGAGCTTCAAAAGGTGTCAAAAATATGAGGAGCATGAAACGGTCTGAAAAATGGGAGGAACATGAAACGGTGATTAAAACATGATGAGCCTGAAAACGTGTGAAAAATATGAAGAGCTCCAAAAGGTGTCAAAAATATGAGGAGCATGAAACGGTCTGAAAAATAGGAACAGCATGAAACGGTGGTGAAAAACATGAAGAGCATGAAAAGGTGTGTAAAATATGAAGAGCTTCAAAAGGTGTCAAAAATATGAGGAGCATGCAACTGTCTGGAAAATAGGAGGAGCATTAAACAGTGTTTAAACATGAAGAGCCTGAAAAGGTGTGAAATATATCAAGAGTTCAAAAGGTGTCAAAAATATGAGGAGCATGAAACGGTGTTCAAAATCATGAAAAGCCTGAAAAGATGAAAAATATGAAGAGCTTCAAAAGGTGTCAAATATATGAGGAGCATGAAACGGTGTTGAAAAACATGAGGAGCATAAAAAGTGTGAAAAATATAAACAGCTTCAAAAGCTGTCAAAAATATGAGGAGCAAGAAACGGTCCTGAAAAGGGGAGGAGCATGAAACGGTGTTGAAAAACATGAAGAGAATGAAAAGGTGTGAAAAATATGAAGAGCTTCAAAAGGTGTCAAAAATATGAGGAGCATGAAACGGTCTTAAATATAGGAGAAGCATGAGACGGTGTAAAAACATGAAGAACCTGAAAACGTTGGAAAAATAAGAAGAGCTTCAAAGGTGTCAAAAATATGAGGAACATGAAACTGTCAGAAAAATATGAGGACCATGAAACGGTCTAAAAAATAGGACGAGCATGAAACAGTGTTGAAAAACATGAAGAGCTTCAAAAGGTGTCAAAAATATGAGGAGCCTGAAACCATCTGAAAAATAGGAGGAGCATGAAACAGTGTTGAAAATCATGAAGAGCCTGAAAAGCTGTGAACAATAAGAAGAGCTTCAGAAGGTGTCAATTATATGAGGAGCATGAATGGGTCTGAAAAATAGGAGGAGCATAAAATGGTGTTGAACACATGAATTGCTTGAAGAGGTCTGAAAAATATGAAGAGCTTCAAAAGATGTTAAAAATATGAGGAGCATGAAAGGGTCATAAACATTGGAGGAGCATGAAACGGTGTTGAAAAACATGAAGAGCCTGAAAAGGTGTGAAAAATATTAAGAGCTTCAAAAGGTGTCAAAAAAATGAGGAGCATGACAGTCTGAAAAATAGGAGGAGCATGAAGCGGTGTTGAAAAACATGAAGAGCCTGAAAAGGTGTGAAAATTATGAAGAGCTTCAAAAGGTGTCAAAAATTTGAAGAGAATGAAACAGTCTGATAAATAGGAGCAGCATGAAGCGGTGTTGAAAAACATGAAGAGCCTGAAAAGGTGTTAAAAATATTAGGAGCATGAAACGGTCTGAAAAATAGGTGGAGCATGAAGCGGTGCTGAAAAACATGACGAGACTGAAAAAGTGTGAAATATATGAAGAGCTTCAAAAGGTGTTAAAATTTGAGGAGCATGATACGGTCTGAAAGATAGGAGGATCATGAAGCGGTTTTGAAAAACATGAAGAGCCTGAAAAGGTGTTAAAAATATTAGGAGCATGAAACGGTTTGAAAAATAGGTGGAGCATGAAGTGGTGTTGAAAAACTTGAAGAGCCTGAAAAGGTGTTAGCAATATTAGGAGCCTGAAACGGTCTGAAAAATAGGAGGCGCATAAAGCGGTGTTGAAAAACTTGAAAAGCCTGAAAAGGTGTGAAAAACATGAAGAGCTTCAAAAAGTGTCAAAAATATGAGGAGCATGAAACGGTCTGAAAAATAGGAGAAGCATGAAACGGTGTTGAAAAACATGAATAGCCTGAAAAGAGTGAAATATATGAAGAGCTTCAAAAGTGTCAAAAATATGAGGAACATGAAACGGTCTGAAAAATAGGAGGAGCATGAAGCGGGGTTGAAAAACATGAAGAGCCTGAAAAGTTGTGTAATATATGAAGAGCTTCAAAAGATGTGAAAAATATGAGGAGAATGATACGGGCAGAAAAGAAGGAGGAGCATGAAGCGGTGTTGAAAAACATGAACAGCCTGAAAAGGTGTGAAAAACAAGAAGAGCTTCAAAAGGTGTCAAAAATATGAGGAGCATGAAACGGCCAGAAAAATAGGAGGAGCATGAAGCGGTGTTCAGAAATATGAAGCGCCTGAAAAGGTGGGAAAAATATGAGGAGCATGAAACGGTTTGAAAAATAGGTGGAGCATGAAGTGGTGTTGAAAAACTTGAAGACCTGAAAAGGTGTTAACAATATTAGGAGCCCGAAACGGTCTGAAAAATAGGAGGCGCATAAAGCGGTGTTGGAAATCTTGAAAAGCCTGAAAAGGTGTGAAAAACATGAAGAGCTTCAAGAAGTGTCAAAAATATGAGGAGCATGAAACGGTCTGAAAAATAGGAGGAGCATGAAACGGTGTTGAAAAACATGAAGAGCCTGAAAAGAGTGAAATATATGAAGAGCTTCAAAAGGTGTCAAAAATATGAGGAACATGAAACGGTCTGAAAAATAGGAGGAGCATGAAGCGGGGTTGAAAACATGAAGAGCCTGAAAAGTTGTGTAATATATGAAGACCTTCAAAAGATGTGAAAAATATGAGGAGAATGATACGGGCTGAAAAGAAGGAGGAGCATGAAGCGGTGTTGAAAAACATGAACAGCCTGAAACGGTGTGAAAAACATGAAGAGCTTCAAAAGGTGTCAAAAATATGAGGAGCATGAAACGGCCAGAAAAATAGGAGGAGCATGAAGCGGTGTTCAGAAATATGAAGCGCCTGAAAAGGTGGGAAAAATATGAAGAGCTTCAAAAGGGGTGAAAAATATGAGGAGCATGAAACGGTCTGAAAAATAGGAGGAGCATGAAGCTGTGTTGAAAAACATGAAGAGCCTGAAAAGGTGTGAAATATATGAAGAGCTTCAAAAGGGGTGAAAAATATGTGGAGCATGAAACGTTCTGAAAATTAGGAGGAGCATTAAGCGGTGTTGAAAAATATGAAGACGCTAAAAAGGTGTGAAAAATATGAAGAGGTTCAAAAGTTGTCAAAAATATGAGGAGCATGAAACGGTCTGAACAATAAGAAGGGCATGAAGTGGTGTTCAAATCATGAAGAGCCTGAAAATGTGTGAAAATTATGAAGAGATTCAAAAGGTATCAAATATTTGAGGAGCATGAAACGGTCTGAAAAATAAGAGGAGCATGAAGCGGTGTTGAAAAGCATGAAGAGCCAATAAAGGTGTGAAATATATGAAGAGCTTCAAAAGGTGTCAAAATTATGAGGAGCATGAAACGGTCTGAAAAATCGGAGGAATTTGAAGCGGTATTGAAAAACATGAAAAGCCTGAAAAAGTGTGAAAAATATTAGGAGCATTAAACGGTCTGAAAAAGAGGTGGAGCATGAAGCACTGTTGAAAAACATGAAGAGCCTGAAAAGGTGTGAAATATATGAAGAGCTTCAAAAGGTGTCAAAAAATTTAGGAGCATGAAACGCTCTGAAACATAGGAGGAGCATGAAGCGGTTTTGAAAAGCATGAAGAGCCTGAAACGGTGTGAAATATATGAAGAGCTGCAAAAGCTGTCAAAATATGAGGAGCATGAAACGGTCTGAAAAATTGGAGGAGCATGAAGCGGTCTTGAAAGACATGAAGACCCTGAAAAGGTGTGAAAAATATGAATAGCTTCAAAATGTGTCAAAAATATGAGGAGCATGAAACAGTCTGAAAACAAGGAGGAGCATGAAGCAGTGTTGAAAAACATGAGACCTGAAAATGTGTGAAATATATGAAGAGCTTCAAAAGGTGTCAAAAATTTTAGGAGCATAAAACGGTCTGAAAAATTGGAGGAGCATGAAGCGGTGTTGAAAAAGATGAAGAGCCTGAAAAGGAGTGAAAAATATGAAGAGTTCAAAAGGTGTGAAAAATATGAGGAGAATGAATCGGTCTGAAAAATAGAAGTAGCATGAAGCGGTGCTGAAAAACATGACGAGACTGAAAAGGTGTTAAAAATATTAGGAGCATGAAACGGTTTGAAAAATAGGTGGAGCATGAAGCGGTGTTGAAAAACATGAGGAGCCTGAAAAGGTGTGAAATATATGAAGAGCTTCAAAAGGTGTCAAAAAAGTTAGGAGTATGGAACGTTCTGAAAAATAGGAGGAGCATGAAGCGGTCTTGAAAGACATGAATACACTGACATGGTGTCAAAAATATGAAGAGCTTCAAAAGATGTCAAAAATATGAGGAGCATGAAACAGTCTGAAAAACTGGAGGACCATGAATCGGTCTTGAAAGACATTAATTCCCTGAAAAAGTGTGAAAAACATGAAGAGCTTCAAAAGGTGTCAAAAATATGAGGAGCCTGAAACGGTCTGAAAAATAGTAGGATGATGAAGCTGTGTTGAAAAATATGAAGAGCCTGAGAAGGTGTGAAAAATATGAAGAGCTTCAAAAGGTGTCAAAATATGAGGAGCATGAAACGGTCTGAAAAAAAGGAGGAGCAGGAAACGGTGTGCCAAAACATGAAGAGCCTGAAAAGGTGTGAAAAATATGAAGAGCTTCAAAAAGTGTCAAAAATATGAGAAGCATGAAAAAGTCTGAAAAATAGGAGGAGCATGAAACGGTGTTGAAAAACATGAAGAGCCTGAAAAGGTGTGAAAAATATGAAGAGCTTCAAAATGTGTCAAAAAAATGAGGAGCATGACAGTCTGAAAAATAGGAGGAGCATGAAGCGGTGTTGAAAAACATGAAGAGCCTGAAAAGGTGTGAAAATTATGAAGAGCTTCAAAAGGTGTCAAAAATTTGAAGAGAATGAAACAGTCTGATAAATAGGAGCAGCATGAAGCGGTGTTGAAAAACATGAAGAGCCTGAAAAGGTGTTAAAAATATTAGGAGCATGAAACGGTCTTAAAAATAGGTGGAGCATGAAGCGGTTGTGAAAAACATGAAGAGCCTGAAAAGGTGTGAAATATATGAAGAGCTTCAAAACGTGTAAAAAATATGAGGAGAATGAAACGGTATTCAAAAACATGAAGAGCCTGAAAAGATGTGAAAAACATGAAGAGTCTGAAAAGGTGTCAAATATATGAAGAGCTTCAAAAGGTTTGAAAAATATGAGGAGCATGATACAGTCTGAAAAATAGGAGGAGCAGAAAGCAGTGTTGAAAAACATCAAGAGCCTGAAAAGTTGTGTAATATATGACGAGCTTCTAAAGATGTGAAAAATATGAGGAGAATGATACGGGCTGAAAAAAAGGAGGAGCATGAAGCGGTGTTGAAAAACATTAACAGCCTGAAAAGGTGTGAAAAACATGAAGAGTTTGAAAAGGTGCGAAAAATATGAGGAGCATGAAACTGTCTGAAAAATAGGAGGAGCATGAAGCGGTGTTGCAAAGATGAAGAGCATGAAAAGGTGTGAAAATCATGAAGAGTTTCAAAAGGTGTCAAAAATATGAGGAGAATGAAAAGGTCTCAAAAGTAAGAGGAGCATGAAGCGGTGTTGAAAAACATGAAGAGAATGAAAAGGTGTGCACAATATGAAGAGCTTCAAAAGGGGTGAAAAATATGTGGAGCACGAAACGTTCTGAAAAATAGGAGGAGCATGAAGCGTTGTTGAAAAGCATGAAGAGCCAATAAAGGTGTGAAATATATGAAGAGCTTCAAAAGGTGTCAAAAATATGAGGATCATGAAACGGTCTGAAACATCAGAGGAATATGAAGCGGTATTGAAAAACATGAAAAGCCTGAAAAAGTGTGAAAAATATTAGGAGCATTAAACGGTCTGAAAAAGAGGTGGAGCATGAAGCACTGTTGAAAAACATGAAGAGCCTGAAAAGGTGTGAAATATATGAAGAGCTTCAAAAGGTGTCAAAAAATTTAGGAGCATGAAACGCTCTGAAACATAGGAGGAGCATGAAGCGGTGTTGAAAAGCATGAAGAGCCTGAAACGGTGTGAAATATATGAAGAGCTGCAAAAGCTGTCAAAAATATGAGGAGCATGAAACGGTCTGAAAAATTGGAGGAGCATGAAGCGGTCTTGAAAGACATGAAGACCCTGAAAAGGTGTGAAAAATATGAAGAGTTCAAAAGGTGTGAAAAATATGAGGAGAATGAAACGGTCTGAAAAATCGAAGTAGCATGATGCGGTGTTGAAAAACATGAAGAGACTGAAAATTTGTGAAATATATGAAGAGCTACAAAAGTGTTAAAAATATGAGGAGCATGAAACGATCTGAAAAATAGGAGCAGCATGAAGCGGTGTTGAAAAACATGAACAACCTGAAAAGGTGTGAAAAATATGAGGAGCAGGAAACGGTCTGAAAGATAGGAGGAGCATGAAGTGGTGATGAAAAACATGAAGCGCCTGTAAATGTGTGAAGTATATGAAGAGCTTCAAAAGGTGTGTAAAATATGAGGAGCATGAAATGGCATGAAAAATAGCAGGAGCATGAAGCTGAGTTGAAAAACATGAGGGGCCAGAAAATGTGTGAAAAATATGAAGAGCTTCAAAAGGTGTCAAAAATATGAGGAGAATGAAACAGTCTGAAAAATAGAATGAGAAAGAAACTGTTTTGAAAAAGATGAAGCACATGAAAAGCTGTGGAAAATATGAAGAGCTTCAAAAGTTGTCAAAAATATGAGAAGCATGTAACGGTCTGAAAAATAGGAAAAGCATGAAATGTTGTTTAAAAATATGAAGAGAATGAAAAGCTGTGAAATATATGAAGAGCTTCAAAAGTTGTCAAAAATATGAAGAGCATGAAACGGTCTCAAAAATAGGAGGAGCATGAAGCGGTGTTGAAAAACAAGAAGAGCCTGAAAAGGTGTGAAAAATATGAAGAGCTTCAAAAGTTGTCAAAAATATGAGGAGTATATAACGGTCTGAAAAATAGGAGGAGCACGAAGCGGTGTTGAAAAACTTGAAGAGCCTGAAAAGGTGTGAAAAATATTAGGAGCAAGAAACGGTCTGAAAAATAGGTGGAGCATGAGGCGGTGTTGAAAAACATGAAGAGCCTGAAAAGGTGTGAAAAATATGAGGAGCATGAAACGGTCTGAATAATAGGAGGAGCATGAAACGGTGTTCAAAAACAAGAAGAGCCTGAAAAGTTGTGAAAAATATGAAGAGCTTCAAAAGTTGTCAAAAATATGAGGAGTATATAACGGTCTGAAAAATAGGAGGAGCACGAAGCGGTGTTGAAAAACTTGAAGAGCCTGAAAAGGTGTGAAAAATTTGAAGAGACTCAAAACGCGTGAAATATATGAGGAACATAAAAGGCTCTGAAAAATAGGAGGAGCATGAAGCGGTGTTGAAAAACATGAAGAGCCTGAAAAGGTGTGAAATATATGAAGAGCTTCAAAACGGGTGAAATATATGAGGAACATAAAACGCTCTGAAAAATAGGAGGCGCATGAAGCTGTGTTGAAAAACATGAAGAGCCTGAAAAGGTGTGAAATATATGAAGAGCTTCAAAAGGTGTCAAAAATATGAGGAGCATGAAACGTTCTGAAAAATACGAGGAGAATGAAGCGGTGTTGAAATACATGAAGAGCCTGAAAAGCTGTGAAATATATGTAGAGCTTCAAAACGTGTCAAAATTATGAGGAGCATTAAATGATCTGAAAAATTGTAGGAGCTTGAAGTGGTGTTGAAAAACATGAAGAGCCTGACAAGTTGTGAAAAAAATGAAGAGCTTCAAAAGGTGTGAAAATTATGTGGAGCAGGAAACGGGCTGAAAAATAGGTGGAGCATGAAGTGGTGTTGAAAAACATGAAGCACCTGAAAATGTGTGAAATATATGAAGAGCTTCAAAAGGTTTCAAAAATATGAGGAGCATGAAACGGTCTGAAAAATAGGAGGAGCATGAAATGGTGTCCAAAAACATGAAGAGCCTGAAAAGGTGTGAAAAATGTGAAGAGCTTCAAAAGTTGTGAAAAATATGAGGAGCATGAAACGGTCTGAAAAATAGGAGGAGCATGAAGTGGTGTTGGAAAACATGAAGAGCCTGAAAAGGTGTGAAAAATATGAAGAGCTTCAAAACGTGTCAAAAATATGAGGAGCATGAAACACTCTCAAAAATAGGAGGAGCATGAAGCGGTGTTCAAAAACTTGGAGAGCCTGAAAACGTGTGAAAAATATGAAGAGCTTCAAAAGGTGTCAATCATAGGAGGTGCATGAAACAGTGAAAAGTAGGAGGAGCATGAAACGGTCTGAAAAATAGAAGGAGCATGAAGCGGTGTTGAAAAACATGAAGAGCCTGAGAAGGTTTGACAAATATGAAGAGCTTCAATAGGTGTCATAAATATGAGAAGCATGAAACGGTCTCAGAAATAGGAGGAGAATGAAGCGGTGTTCAAAAACATGGAGAGCCTGAAAAGGTGTGAAAAATACGAAGAGATTCAAAAGGTTTAAAAATATGAGGAGCATGTAACGGTCTGAAAAATAGGAGGAGCATGAAATGGTGTTCCAAAACATAAATAGCCTGGAAAGGTGTGAAGAATATGAAGAGCCTCAAAACGTGTCAAAAATATGCGGAGCATGAAACGGTCTGAAAAATAGGAGCAGCATGAAATGGTGTTCAAAAACTTGAAGAGCCTGAAAAGGTGTGAAAAATATGAAAAGCTTCAAAAGGTGTCAAAAATATGAGGAGCAAGAAACGGTCTGAAAAATATGAGGAGCATGAAATTGTGTTCAAAAACCTGAAGAGCCTGAAAAGGTGTGAAAAATATGAAGAGCTTCAAAAGGTGTGAAATACACGAGGAGCATGAAACGGTCTGAAAAATAGGAGGAGCATGAAGCGGTGTTGAAAAACATGAAGAGCCTGAAAAGGTGTGAAAAATATGAAGAGCGTCAAAAGGTGTCAAAAATATGAGGAGCATGAAACGGTCTGAAAAATAGGAGGAGCATGAAGCGGTGTTGAAAAACATGAAGAGTCTGAAAAGTTGTGAACAATATGAAGAGCTTCAAAGGTGTCAAAAATATGAGAAGTATGAAATGGTGTTCAAAAACATGAAGAGCCTGAAAAGGTGTGAAAAATATGAACAGCTTAAAAAGGTGTCAAAAATATGAGGAGCTTGAAAAGGGTTCAAAAAATTGAAGAGCATGAAAATGTATGAAAAATATGAAGAGTTTCAAATGGTGTAAAAAATATGAGAGCATGAAACGGTCTGAAAAATAGGACGAGCATGAAATGGTGTTCAAAAACATGAAGAGACTGAAAACCTGTGAAAAATATGAAGAGCTTCAAAAGGTGTGGAATATATGAGGAGCATGAAACGGTCTGAAAAATAGGAGGAGCACGAATCGGTGTTCAACAACATGAAGAGCCTGAAATGGTGTGAAATACACGAAGAGCTTCAAAAGGTGTGAAAAATAGGAGGAGCATGAAGCGGTGTTCAAAAACATGAAAAGCCTGAAAAAGTGTGAAATATATGAAAAGCTTCAAAAGATGTCAAAATTATGAGGAGCATGAAACGCTCTGAAAATAGGAGGAGGATGAAACCGTGTTGAAAAACATGAAGAGCATGAAAAGGTGTGAAAAATATGAACAGCTTCAAAAGGTGTCAAAAATCTGAGGAGCATGAAACGGTCTGAAAAATAGGAGGAGCACGAATCGGTGTTCAAAAACATGAAGAGCCTGAAAAGGTGTGAAAAATATGAAGAGCTTCAAAAGGTGTCAAAAATATGAGGAGCTTGAAAAGGTGTTCAAAATCATGAAGAGCATGAAAATGTGTGAAAAATAAGAAGAGTTTCAAATGGTGTCAAAAATTTGAGGAGCATGAAACTGTCTGAAAAATAGGAGGAGCATGAAATGGTGTTCAAAAACATGAAGAGACTGAAAAAATGTGAAAATTATTAAGAGCTTCAAAAGGTGTGAAAAATATGAGGAGCTTCAAAAGTGGTGAAAAATATGAGGAGCATGAAACGGTCTGAAAAATAGGAGGAGAATGAAACTGTGTTGAAAAACATGAAGAGCCTGAAAAGGTGTGAAATGTATGTATAGGTTCAGAACGTGTCAAAAATATGAGGAGCATGAAACGATCTGAAAAATAGGAGAAGATTGAAGCGGTGTTGAAAAACATGAAGAGCCTGAAAAGGTGTGAAAAATATGAAGAGCGTCAAAAGGTGTCAAAAATATGAGGAGCATGAAACGGTCTGAAAAATAGGAGGAGCATGAAAAGGTATTCAAAAACATGAAGCGCCTGAAAATGTGTGAAAAATATGAAGAGCTTCAAAAGGTGTGAAAAATATGAGGAGAATGAAGTGGTGTTCAAAAACATGAAGAGCTTGAAAAGGTATGAAATATACTAAGAGCTTCAAAAGGTGTGAAAAATAGGAGGCACAAAAAGCGGTGTTCAAAAATATGAAAAGCCTGATAAGGTGTGAAATATATGAAGAGCTTCAAAAGGTGTGAAAAATGTGAGGAGAATGAAGTGGTGTTCAAAAACATGAAGAGCTTGAAAAGGTATGAAATATACTAAGAGCTTCAAAAGGTGTGAAAAATAGGAGGCACAAAAAGCGGTGTTGAAAAACATGAAGAGCCTGAAAAGGTGGGAACAATATGAAGAGCTTCAAAAGGTGTGAAAAATGTGAAGTGCTTCAAAAGTTGTCAAAATATGAGGTGCATGAAACGATTTGAAAAATAGGAGCAGCATGAAGCGGTTTTGAAAAACATGAAGAGCCGGAAAAGGTGTGAAAAATATGAAGAGCTTCAAAAGGTGTCAAAAGTATGAGGAGCATGAAACGGCCTGAAACATAGGAGGAGCATGAAAAGGTGTTCAAAAACATGAACAGCTTGAAAAGGTGTGAAATATATGAAGAGCTTCAAAAGGTGTGAAAAATAGGAGGAGCATGAAGCGTTGTTCAAAAACATGAAGAGCTTGAAAAGGTGTGAAATATATGAAGAGCTTCAATAGATGTGAAAAATAGGAGGAGCATGAAGCTTTGTTCAAAAACATGAAGAACATGAAAAGGTGTGAAATATATGAAGAGCTTCAAAAGGTGTCAAAAATATGAGGAGCATGAAACAGTCTGAAAATAGAAGGAGCATGAAACGGTGTTGAAAAACATGAAGAGCATGAAATGGTGTGAAAAATATGAACAGCTTCAAAACGTATCAAAAATATGAGGAGCTTGAAAAGGTGTTCAAAAACATGAAGAGCATGAAAATGTGTGAAAAATATGAACAGCTTCAAAAGGTGTCAAAAATATGAGGAGCATGAATCGCTCTGAAAAATAGGAGAAGCATGAAGTTCTGTGGAAAAACATGAAGAGCCTGAAAAGTTGTGAAAAATATGAAGAGCTTCAAAAAGTGTCAATTATAAGAGGTGCATGAAACGGTCTGAAAAAAAGGAGAGGCATGAAAAGGTGTGAAAAACAGGAGGAGCATGAAGCGGTGTTGAAAAACATGAAGAGCCTGAAAAGGTGTGACAAATATAAAGACTTTCAAAAGGTGTCAATAATATGAGGAGCATGAAAAGGTCTGAATAATAGGAGGAGCATGAAACGGTGTTGAGAAAAATGAAGAGCATGAAAAGGTGTGAAAAATAGGAAGAGCTTCAAAAGGTGTCAAAAATATGAGGAGCATGAAACGGTCTGATAAATAGAAGGAGCATGAAGCGGTGACAAAAATTTGAAGAGCCTGAAAAGGTATGAAAAATAAGAAGTGCCTCAAAACGTGTCAAAAATATGAGGAGCATGAAACGGTCTGAAAAATAGGAGCAGCATGAAATAATGTTCAAAAACATGAAGATCCTCAAAAGGTGTGAAAAATATGAAGAGCTTCAAAAGGTGTCAATAATATGAGGAGCATGAAACGGTCTGAAAAATAGGAGGAGCATGAAACTGTGTTGAAATCATGAAGAGCATGAAAAGGTGTGAAAAATACGAAGAGCTTCAAAAGGTGTCAAAAATATGAGGAGCATGAAACGGTCTGAAAAACAGGAGGAGCATGAAGTGGTGTTGAAAAACATGAAGAGCCTGAAAAGGTGTGAAAAATATGAAGAGCTTCAAAAGGTTTCAAAAATATGAGGAGCATGAAAAGGTCTGAAAAATAGGAGGAGCATGAAGTGGTGTTCAAAACATGGAGAGCCTGAAAAGCTGTGAAAAATATGAAGAGCTTCAAAAGGTGTCAAAAATATGAGGAGCATGATAAGGTTTGAAAAAAAAGAGGAGCATGAAACGGTGTTCAAAAACATGAAACCCTGAAAAGGTGTGAAAAATATGAAGAGCTTCAAAATGTGTCAAAAGCGAGATGAGTATGAAACGGTCTGAAAAATAGGAGGAGCATGAAGTGGTGTTGAAAAACATGAGGAGCCTGAAAATGTGTGAAATATATGAAGAGCTTCAAAACGTGTCAAAAATATGAGGAGCATGAAACGGTCTGAAAAATAGGAGGAGCAAGAAGCGGTGTTGAAAAAGATTAAGAGCCAGAAAATGTTTGAAGAAATATGAAGAGCTTTAAAAGGTGTGGAAAATATGAAGAGCTTCAAAATGTGTCAAAATTGAGATGAGTATGAAACGGTCTGAAAAATAGGAGGAGCATGAAGTGGTGTGGAAAAACATGAAGAGCCTGAAAAGGTGTGAAAAATATGAATAGCTTCAAAAGGTGTCAAAAATATGAAGAGCATGAAACGGTCTGAAATTTTGGAGGATCATGATCGGTGTTCAAAAACATGAAGAGCCTGAAAAGGTGTGAAAAATATGAAGAGCTTCAAATGGTGTCAAAAATATGAGAAGCATGAAACGGTGTGAAAGCTAGGAGGAGCATGAAATGGTGATCAGAAACATGAAGAGCCTGAAAAGTTGTGAAAATATGAAGAGCTTCAAAAGGTGTGAAATTCATGAGAAGCATGAAAAGGTTTGAAAAATACGAGAAGCATGAAGTGGTGTGGAAAAACATGAAGAACCTGAAAAGGTGTGAAAAATATGAATAGCTTCAAAAGGTGTCAAAAATATGAAGAGCATGAAACGGTCTGAAAATTCGGAGTATCATGAGCAGTGTTCAAAAACATGAGGAGCATGAAAAGGTGTGAAAAATATGAAGAGCTTCAAATGGTGTCAAAAATATGAGAAGCCTGAAACGGTCTGAAAGATAGGAGGAGCATGAAACGGTGATCAGAAACATGAAGAGCCTGAAAAGTTGTGAAAAATCTGAAGAGCTTCAAAAGGTGTGAAATTCATGAGAGGCATGAAACGGTCTGAAAAATAGAAGCATGAAGTGGTATGGAAAAACATGAAGAGCCTGAAAAGGTGTGAAAAATATGAAGAGCTTGAAAAGGTGTGAAATACATGAGGAGCATGAAACTCTCTGAAAAATAGGAGGAGCAAGAAGTGGTGTTCAAAAACATGAAGAGTCTGAAAAGGTGTGAAAAGTATGAAGAGCTTCAATAGGTGTGAAAAATATGAGGAGCAGTATACGGTGTGAAAAATAGGAGAAGCATGAAGCGGTGTTCAAAAACATGAAGAGCCTGAAAAGGTGTGAAAAATATGAAAAGTTTGAAAAGGTGTCAAAAATGAGATGAGCATGAAACGGTCTGAAAAATAGGAGGAGCATCAAGCGGTGTTGAAAAACATAAAGAGCCTGAAGAGGTGTGAAAAATATGAAGAGCTTCAAAAGGTGTGAAAATTATGAGGAGCATGAAACGGTCTGAAAAATAGGAGGAGCATGAAGCGGTGTTCAAAAACATGAAGAGCCTGAAAAGGTGTGAAAAATATGAAGAGCTTCATAAGGTGTCAAAATTAGTTTAGCATGAAAGGGTCTGAACAATAGGAGGCACATGAAGTGATGTTGAAAACATGAAGAGCCTGAAATGGTGTGAAATATATAAAGAGCTTCAAAAGGTGTGAAAAATATGAAGAGCATCAAAAGGTGTCAAAAATATGAGGAGCATGAAACGGTCTGAAAAATAGGAGGAGCATGAAGCGCTGTTCAAAAACATGAAGAGCCTGAAAAGGTGTGAAAAATATGAAAAGCTTTAAAAGGTGTCAAAATTATGAGGAACATGAAACGTTCTGAAAAATAGGAGGATCATTAAACGTTGTTCAAAATCATGAAGAGCCTGAAAAGATGTGAAAAATATGAAGAGCCTTAAAACGTGTCAAAAATATGAGGAGTAAGAAACTGTCTGAAAAATAGGAGGAGAATGAAACGGTATTCAAATCATGAAGAGCCTGAAAAGGTGTGAAGAATGTGAAGAGCTTCAAAAGGTGTCAAAATTATGAAGAGCTTCAAAAGTGTCAAATATTAGATGAGCATGAAACGGTCTGAAAAATAGAAGAAGCATGAAGTGGTGATGAAAAACATGAGGAGCCTGAAAAGGTGTGAAATATATGAAGAGGTTCAAAATTGTGAAAAATATGAAGAGCTTCAAAAGGTGTCAAAAATATGAGTAGCATGAAAGGGTCTGAAAAATAGGAGGAGAATGAAACGGTGTTCAAAAACATGAAGAGCCTGAAAAGGTGTGAAAAATGTGAAGAGCTTCAAAAGGTGTGAAAAATATGAAGAGCTTCAAAAGGTGTCAAAAATTAGATGAGCATGAAACGGTATGAAAAATAGGAGGAGCATGAAATGGTGTTCAAAAACATGAAGAGCCTGAAAAGGTGTGAAAAATATGAAGAGCTTCAAAATGTGTGAAATACATGAGGAGCATGAAACATTCTGAAAAATAGGAGGAGCATGATGAGGTGTTCAAAAACATGAACAGCCTGAAAAGGTGTGAAAAATATGAAGAGCTTCAAAATGTGTCAAAAATATGAGGAGCATGAAACGGTCTGAAAAATAGGAGGATCATGAATCGGTGTTGAAAAACATGAAGAGCCTGAAAAGGTGTGAAAAATATGAAGAACTTCAAATGGTGTGAAAAATATGAGGAGCATGAAACGGTCAGAAATATAGGAGGAACATGAACCGGTGTTCAAAAACATGAAGAGCCTGAAAAGGTGTGAAAAATATGAAGAGCTTCAAAAGGTGTCAAAAATATGAGGAGGATGAAACGGTCTGAAAAATAGGAGGATCATGAAGCGGTGTTGAAAAATATGAAGAGCCTGAAAAGGTGTGAAAAATATGAAGAGCTTCAAATGGTGTGAAAAATATGAGGAGCATGAAACGGTCTGAAAAATAGGAGGAGCATGAAGCGGTGTTGAAAAACATGAAGAGCCTGAAAAGGTATGAAAAATATGAAGAGCTTCAAAAGGTGTGAAATATATGAGGAGCATGAAACGGTCTGAAAAATAGGAGGAGCATGAAGCGGTGTTTAAAAACATGAAGAGCCTGAAAAGTAGTGAAAAATATGAAGAGCTTCAAAAGGTGTCAAAAATATGAGGAGCATGAAACGGTCTGAAAAATACGAGGAGCATGAAGCGGTGTTGAAAAACATGAAGACCCTGAAAAGGTGTGAAAATTACGAAGAGCTTCAAAAGGTGTCAAAAATATGAGGAGCATGAAACGGTCTTAAAAATAGGAGAAGGATGAAGCGGTGTTCAAAAACTTGAAGAGGATGAAAAGGTGTGAAAAATATGAAGAGCTTCAAAAGGTGTCAAAAATATGAGGAGCATGAAACGGTCTTAAAAATAGGAGGAGGATGAAGCGGTGTTCAAAAATTTGAAGAGGATGAAAAGGTGTGAAAAATATGAAGAGCTTTAAAAGGTGTCAAAAATATGAGGAACATGAAACGGTCTGAAAAATAGGAGGATTATGAAACGGTGTTCAAAAACATGAAGAGCCTTAAAAGGTGTGAAAAATATGAAGAGCCTCAAAACGTGTCAAAAATATGAGGAGTATGAAACGGTATGATAAATAGCAGGAGCATGAACCGGTGTTGAAAAACATGAAGAGTCTGAAATCGTGTGAAAAATATGAAGAGCTTCAAAAATGAGAAAAATATGAAGAGCTTCAAAAGATGTGAATAATGTGCAAAGCTTCAAAAGATGTCAAAAATGAGAAGAGAATGAAACAGTCTGAAAAATAAGAGGGGCATGAAATCGTGTTCAAAAATATGAAGAGCCTGAAAAGGTGTGAAAAATATGAAGAGCTTCAAAAGGTGTGAAAAATATGAGGAGCATGATACGCTCTGAAAAATAGGAGGAGCATGAAGCGGTGTTCAATAACATGAACAGCCTGAAAAGGTGTGGAAAATATGTGTAGCTTCAAAAGGTGTTAAACACATGAGGAGCATGAAACGGTCTGAAAAATAAGATTAGCATGAAGCAGTGTTCTAAAACATGAAGAGCCTGAAACGGTGTGAAAAATATGAAGAGCTTTAAAAGGTGTCAAAATTATGAGGAGCATGAAACGGTCTGAAAAATAGGAGGATTATGAAACGGTGTTCAAAAACATGAAGAGCCTGAAAAGGTGTGAAAAATATGAAGAGTTCAAAACGTGTCAAAAATATGAGGAGAACGAAATGGTTGGAAAAATAGGAGGAGCATGAAGCGGTGCTGAAAAACATAAAGAGCCTGAAAAGCTGTGAGAAATATGAAGAGCTTCAAAAGGTGTCAAAAATATGAGGAGCATGAAACGGTCTGAAAAATACGAGGAGCATGAACTGGTGTTGAAAAACATGAAGAGCCTGAAAAGTGTGAAAAATACGAAGAGATTCAAAAGGTGTCAAAAATATGGGGAGCATGAAACGGTCCGAAAAATAGGAAGATCATGAAGCGGTGTTGAAAAACCTGAAGAGCCTGAAAAGGTGTGAAAAATATGAAGCGCTTCAAAAGGTGTGAAAAATATGAAGAGCTTCAAATGGTGTGAAAAATATGAGGAGCATGAAACGATCTGAAATATAGGAGGAGCATGAACTGGTGTTCAAAAACATGAAGAGCATGAAAAGGTGTGAAAAATATGAAGAGCTTCAAAAGGTGTCAAAAATATGAGGAGCATGGAATCATCTGAAAAATAGGAGGAGCTTGAAGCGGTGTTGAAAAACATGAAGAGCCTGAAAAGGTGTGAAAAATATGAAGACCTTCAAAAGGTGTCAAAAATATGAGGAGCATGAAACGGTCCGAAAAATAGGAGGATCATGAAGCGGTGTTGAAAAACATGAAGAGCCTGAAAAGGTGTGAAAAATATGAAGAGCTTCAAAAGGTGTGAAATACATGAGGAGCATGAAACGGTCAGAAAAATAGGAGGAGCATGAAGCGGTGTTGAAAAACATGAACAGTCTGAAAAGGTGTGGAAAATATGAACAGCTTCAAAAGGTGTTAAATACATGAGGAGCATGAAAAGTTCTGAAAAATAGGAGGAGCATGAAGTGCTGTTCAAAAACATGATGAGCCTGATAACGTGTGAAAAATATGAGGAGCTTCAAAAATGTGAAAAATATGAAGAGCTTCAAAAGGTGTCAAAAATATGAGGAGCATGAAACGGTCTTAAAAATAGGAGGAGGATGAAGTGGTGTTCAAAAACATGAAGAGCCTGAAAAGGTGTGAAAAATATGAAGAGACTCAATACGTGTCAAAAATATGAGGAGTATGAAACGGTCGGAAAAATAGCAGGAGTATGAAGCGGTGTTGAAAAACATGAAGAGTCTGAAAACGTGTGAAAATTATGAAGAGCTTCAAAAATGTGAAAAATATGAAGAGCTTCAAAAGGTGTGAAAAATATGAAGAGCTTCAAAAGGTGTCAAAAAAGAGATGAGCATGAAAAGGTCTGAAAAATACGAGGAGCATGACGCGGTGTTGAAAATCATGAAGAGCCTGAAAAGGTATGAAAAATATGAAGAGCTTCATAAGGAGTGAAATATATGAAGAGATTCAAAAGGTGTCAAAATGAGATGAGCATGAAACGATTTGAAAAATAGGAGGAGCATGAATTGGTGTTGAAAAAAATGAAGAGCCTGAAAAGGTGTGAAATATCTGAAGAGCTTCAAAAGGTGTCAAAGATATGAGGAGAATGAAACGGTCTGAAAAATAAGCGGAGCATGAAGCGGTGATCAAAAACATGAAGAGCATGAAAAGGTGTGAATAATATGAAGAGCTTCTAAAGGTGTCAAAAATATGAGGAGCATGAAACGGCCTGAAAAATAGGCGAAGCATGAAGCGGTGTTGAAAAACATTAAGAGCCTGAAAAGTGTGAAAAATATGAAGAGCTTCAAAAGGTGTGAAAATATGAGGAGCATGAAACGTTCTGAAAAGTAGGAGGAGCATGAAGCGGTGTTTAAAAACATGAAGAGCCTGAAAAGTTGTGAAAAATATGAAGAGCTTCAAAAGGTGTCAAATATATGAGGAGCATGAAACGGTCTGAAAAATACAAGGAGCATGAAGCGGTGTTGAAAAACATGAAGAGCCTGAAAAGGTGTGAAAAATATGAAGAGCTTCAAAAGGTGTGAAATACATGAGGAGCATGAAACGGTCTGAAAAATAGGAGGAGCATGAAGCGGTTTGGAAAAACATGAAGAGCCTGAAAAGGTGTGAAAAATACGAAGAGTTTCAAAATGTGTCAAAAATCTGAGGAGTATGTAACGGTCTGAAAAATAGGAAGAGCATGAAGTGGTGTTCAAAAACATGAAGAGCCTGAAAAGGTGTGAAAAATATGAAGAGCTTCAAAAGGTGTGAAAAATATGAGGTGCATGTAATGGTCTGAAAAATAGGAGGAGCATGAAGCGGTGTTGAAAAACATGAAGAGCCTGAAAACGTGTGAAAAATATGAAGAGCTTCAAAAGGTGTGAAAAATATGAAGAGCTTCAAAAGGTGTCAAAAATGAGATGAGCATGAAACGGTCTGAAAAATAGGAGGAGCATGAAGTGGTGTTGAAAAAAATGAAGAGCCTGAAAAGGTGTGATATATATGAAGAGCCTCAAAGGGTGTCAAAAATATGAGGAGATTGATACGGTTTGAAAAATAGGAGGAGCATGAAGTGGTGGTGAAAATCATGAAGAGCCTGAATAGCTGTGAGAAATATGAAGAGCTTCAAAAATTGTCAAAAATATGAGGAGCATGAAACGGTCTGAAAAATAGCAGGAGCATGAAGCGGTGTTGAAAAACATGAAGAGTCTGAAAACGTGTGAAAATTAGAAGAGCTTCAAAAATATGAAAAACATGAAGAGCTTCAAAAGGTGTCAAAAATATGAGGAGCATTAAACGGTCTGAAAAATAGGAGGATAATGAAGCGGTGTTGAAAAACCTCAAGAGCCTGAAAAGGTGTGAAAAATATGAAGAGCTTCAAAAAGTGTCAAAAAATAGATTAGCATGAATGGGTCTGAAAAATAGGAGGAGCTTGAAGTTTTGTTGAAAAACATGAAGAGCTTGAAAAAGTTGAAAAATATGAAGAGTTTCAAAAATATGAAAATTATGAAGAGCTTCAAAAGGTGTGAATAATATGAAGAGCTTCTAAAGGTGTCAAGAATATGAGGAGCATGAAACGGCCTGAAAAATAGGCGAAGCATGAAGCGGTGTTGAAAAACATCAAGAGCCTGAAAAGTGTGAAAAATATGAAGAGCTTCAAAAGGTGTGAAAATATGAGGAGCATGAAACGTTCTGAAAAATAGGAGGAGCATGAAGCGGTGTTTAAAAACTTGAAGAGCCTGAAAAGTTGTGAAAAATATGAAGAGCTTCAAAAGGTGTCAAATATATGAGAAGCATGAAACGGTCTGAAAAATACAAGGAGCATGAAGCGGTGTTGAAAAACATGAAGAGCCTGAAAAGGTGTGAAAAATATGAAGAGCTTCAAAAGGTGTGAAATACATGAGGAGCATGAACCGGTCTGAAAAATAGGAGGAGCATGAAGCGGTTTGGAAAAACATGAAGAGCCTGAAAAGGTGTGAAAAATACGAAGAGCTTCAAAATGTGTCAAAAATCTGAGGAGTATATAACGGTCTGAAAAATAGGAAGAGCATGAAGTGGCGTTCAAAAACATGAAGAGCCTGAAAAGGTGTGAAAAATATGAAGAGCTTCAAAAGGTGTGAAAAATATGAGTTGCATGTAATGGTCTGAAAAATAGGAGGAGCATGAAGCGGTGTTGAAAAACATGAAGAGCCTGAAAACGTGTGAAAAATATGAAGAGCTTCAAAAGGTGTCAAAAATATGTGGAGCATGAAACGGTCTTAAAAATAGGAGGAGGATGAAGCGGTGTTCAAAAACTTGAAGAGGATGAAAAGGTGTGAAAAATATGAAGAGCTTCAAAAGGTGTCAAAAATATGAGGAGCATGAAACGGTCTTAAAAATAGGAGGAGGATGAAGAGGTGTTCAAAAACTTGAAGAGGATGAAAAGGTGTGAAAAATATGAAGAGCTTTAAAAAGTGTTAAAAATATGAGGAGCATGAAACGGTCTGAAAAATAGGAGGATTATGAAACGGTTTTCAAAAACATGAAGAGCCTTAAAAGGTGTGAAAAATATGAAGAGCCTCAAAACGTATCAAAAATATGAGGAGTATGAAACGGTATGATAAATAGCAGGAGCATGAACCGGTGTTGAAAAACATGAAGAGTCTGAAATCGTGTGAAAAATATTAAGAGTTTCAAAAATGGGAAAAATATGAAGAGCTTCAAAAGATGTGAATAATATGCAAAGCTTCAAAAGATGTCAAAAATGAGATGAGCATGAAACAGTCTGAAAAATAAGAGGGGCATGAAATCGTGTTCAAAAATATGAAGAGCCTGAAAAGGTGTGAAAAATATGAAGAGCTTCAAAAGGTGTGAAAAATAGGAGGAGCATGAAGCAGTGTTCAATAACATGAACAGCCTGAAAAGGTGTGGAAAATATGTGTAGCTTCAAAAGGTGTTAAATACATGAGGAGCATGAAACCGTCTGAAAAATAAGATTAGCATGAAGCAGTGTTCTAAAACATGAAGAGCCTGAAATGGTGTGAAAAATATGAAGAGCTTTAAAAGGTGTCAAAAATATGAGGAGCATGAAACGGTCTGAAAAATAGGAGGATTATGAAACGGTGTTCAAAAACATGAAGAGCCTGAAAAAGTGTGAAAAATATGAAGAGTTCAAAACGTGTCAAAAATATGAGGAGAATGAAACGGTTGGAAAAATAGGAGGAGCATGAAGCGGTGCTGAAAAACATAAAGAGCCTGAAAAGCTGTGAGAAATATGAAGAGCTTCAAAAGGTGTCAAAAATATGAGGAGCATGAAACGGTCTGAAAAATACGAGGAGCATGAACTGGTGTTGAAAAACATGAAGAGCCTGAAAAATGTGAAAAATACGAAGAGTTTCAAAAGGTGTCAAAAATATGAGGAGCATGAAACGGTCCGAAAAATAGGAAGATCATGAAGCGGTGTTGAAAAACATGAAGAGCCTGAAAAGGTGTGAAAAATATGAAGCGCTTCAAAAGGTGTGAAAAATATGAAGAGCTTCAAATGGTGTGAAAAATATGAGGAGCATGAAACGATCTGAAATATAGGAGAAGCATGAACCAGTGTTCAAAAACATGAAGAGCATGAAAAGGTGTGAAAAATATGAAGAGCTTCAAAAGGTGTTAAAAATATGAGGAGCATGGAATCATCTGAAAAATAGGAGGAGCATGAAGCGGTGTTGAAAAACATGAAGAGCTTGAAAAGGTGTGAAAAATATGAAGACCTTCAAAAGGTGTCAAAAATATGAGGAGCATGAAACGGTGAAAAATAGGAGGAGCATGAAGCAGTGTTGAAAAACATGAACAGTCTGAAAAGGTGTGGAAAATATGAAGAGCTTCAAAAAGTGTGAAATACATGAGGAGCATGAAACGGTCAGAAAATTAGGAGGAGCCTGAAGGGGTGTTGAAAAACATGAAGAGCCTGCAAAGGTGTGAAAAATATGAACAGCTTCAAAATGTGTGAAAAATATGAGGAGAATGAAACGGTGAAAAATAGGAGGAGCATGAAGCGGTGTTGAAAAACATGAACAGTCTGAAAAGGTGTGGAAAATATGTATAGCTTCAAAAGGTGTTAAATACATGAGGAGCATGAAACGGTCTGAAAAATAAGAGGAGCATGAAGCGGTGTTCAAAAACATGAAGAGCCTGAAAAGGTGTGAAAAATATGAAGAGCTTCAAAATGTGTGAAATACATGAGGAGCATGAAAAGTTCTGAAAAATAGGAGGAGCATGAAGTGGTGTTCAAAAACAGGATGAGCCTGAAAAGGTGTGAAAAATATGAAGAGACTCAATACGTGTCAAAAATATGAGGAGTATGAAACGGTCGGAAAAATAGCAGGAGCATGAAGCGGTGTTGAAAAACATGAAGAGTCTGAAAACGTGTGAAAATTATGAAGAGCTTCAAAAATGTGAAAAATATGAAGAGCTTCAAAAGGTGTGAAAAATATGAAGAGCTTCAAAAGGTGTCAAAAAAGAGATGAGCATGAAAAGTTCTGAAAAATACGAGGAGCATGAAGCGGTGTTGAAAATCATGAAGAGCCTGAAAATGTATGAAAAATGTGAAGAGCTTCATAAGGTGTGAAATATATGAAGAGATTCAAAAGGTGTCAAAATGAGATGAGCATGAAACGATTTGAAAAATAGGAGGAGCATGAATTGGTGTTGAAAAAAATGAAGAGCCTGAAAAGGTGTGAAATATCTGAAGAGCTTCAAAAGGTGTCAAAGATATGAGGAGAATGAAACGG
The DNA here is from genome assembly GCF_033118175.1 of Dama dama. NCBI lineage: Eukaryota > Metazoa > Chordata > Mammalia > Artiodactyla > Cervidae > Dama > Dama dama. The sequence goes on along the minus strand of NW_026870920.1, from coordinate 4,274,012 downwards.
TCTGAAAAATAAGCGGAGCATGAAGCGGTGATCAAAAACATGAAGAGCATGAAAAGGTGTGAATAATATGAAAAGCTTCTAAAGGTGTCAAAAATATGAGGAGCATGAAACGGCCTGAAAAATAGGCGAAGCATGAAGCGGTGTTGAAAAACATCAAGAGCCTGAAAAGTGTGAAAAATATGAAGAGCTTCAAAAGGTGTGAAAATATGAGGAGCATGAAACGTTCTGAAAAATAGGAGGAGCATGAAGCGGTGTTTAAAAACATGAAGAGCCTGAAAAGTTGTGAAAAATATAAAGAGCTTCAAAAGGTGTCAAATATATGAGGAGCATGAAACGGTCTGAAAAATAGCAGGAGCATGAAGCGGTGTTGAAAAACATGAAGAGCCTGAATACGTGTGAAAAATATGAAGAGCTTCAAAAGGTGTCAAAAATATGAAGAGCTTCAAAAGGTGTCAAAAATGAGATGAGCATGAAACGGTCTGAAAAATAGGAGGAGCATGAAGTGGTGTTGAAGAAAATGAAGAGCCTGAAAAGGTGTGATATATATGAAGAGCTTCAAAAGGTGTCAAAAATATGAGGAGATTGATACGGTTTGAAAAATAGGAGGAGCATGAAGTGGTGTTGAAAATCGTGAAGAGCCTGAATAGCTGTGAGAAATATGAAGAGCTTCAAAAGTTGTCAAAAATATGAGGAGCATGAAACGGTCTGAAAAATAGCAGGAGCATGAAGCGGTGTTGAAAAACATGAAGAGTCTGAAAACGTGTGAAAATTCGAAGAGCTTCAAAAATATGAAAAACATGAAGAGCTTCAAAAGGTGTCAAAAATATGAGGAGCATGAAACGGTCTGAAAAATAGGAGGATAATGAAGCGGTGTTGAAAAACCTCAAGAGCCTGAAAAGGTGTGAAAAATATGAAGAGCTTCAAAAAGTGTCAAAAATTAGATTAGCATGAATGGGTCTGAAAAATAGTAGGAGCCTGAAGTTTTGTTGAAAAACATGAAGAGCTTGAAAAAGTGTGAAAAATATGAAGAGCTTCAAAAATAAGAAAATTATGAAGAGCTTCAAAAGGTGTGAAAAATATGAAGAGCTTCAAAAGATGTCAAAAATGAGATGAGCATGAAACGGTCTGAAAAATAGGAGGAGCATGAAGTGGTGGTGAAAATCATGAAGAGCCTGAAAAGGTGTGAAAAATATGCAGAGCTTCAAAAGGTGTCAAAAATATGAGGAGAATGAAACGGTCTGAAAAATACGAGGACCATGAAGTGGTGTTGAAAAACATGAAGAGCCTGAAAATTGTGAAAAATATGTAGAGCTTCAAAAGGTGTCAAAAATATGAGGAGCATGAAACGGTCCGAAAAATAGGAGGAGCATGAAGCGGTGTTGAAAAACATGAAGAGCCTGAAAAGGTGTGAAAAATATGAAGAGCTTCAAATGGTGTGAAAAATATGAGGAGCATGAAACGGTCTGAAATATAGGAGGAGCATGAAGCGGTGTTGAAAAACATGAAGAGCCTGAAAAGGTGTGAAAAATATGAAGAGCTTCAAAAGGTGTGAAATACATGAGGAGCATGAAACGGTCTGAAAAATAGGAGGAGCATGAAGCGGTGTTGAAAAACATGAAGAGCCTGAAAAGGTGTGAAAAATATGAACATCTTCAAAATGTGTGAAAAATATGAGGAGCATGAAACGGTGAAAAATAGGAGAGGCATGAAGCGGTGTTGAAAAACATGAACAGTCTGAAAAGGTGTGGGAAATATGTATAGCTTCAAAAGGTGTTAAATACATGAGGAGCATGAAACGGTCTGAAAAATAAGAGGAGCATGAAGCGGTGTTCAAAAACATGAAGAGCCTGAAAAGGTGTGAAAAATATGAAGAGCTTCAAAATGTGTGAAATACATGAGGAACATGAAAAGGTCTGAAAAATAGGAGGACCATGAAGTGGTGTTCAAAAACATGAAGAGCCTGAATACGTGTGAAAAATATGAGGAGCTTCAAAAATGTGAAAAATATGAAGAGCTTCAAAAGGTGTCAAAAATATGAGGAGCATGATACAGTCTTAAAAAGATTAGGAGGATGAAGTGGTGTTCAAAAGCATGAAGAGCCTGAAAAGGTGTGAAAAATATGAAGAGACTCAATACGTGTCAAAAATATGAGGAGTATGAAACGGTCGGAAAAATAGCAGGAGCATGAAGCAGTGTTGAAAAACATGAAGAGTCTGAAAACGTGTGAAAATTATGAAGAGCTTCAAAAATGTGAAAAATATGAAGAGCTTCAAAAGGTGTGAAAAATATGAAGAGCTTCAAAAGGTGTCAAAAAAGAGATGAGCATGAAAAGGTCTGAAAAATTCGAGGAGCATGAAGCGGTGTTGAAAATCATGAAGAGCCTGAAAAGGTATGAAAAAAATGAAGAGCTTCATAAGGTGTGAAATATATGAAGAGCTTCAAAAGGTGTCAAAAATATGAGGAGCATGAAACGGCCTGAAAAATAGGCGAAGCATGAAGCGGTGTTGAAAAACATCAAGAGCCTGAAAAGTGTGAAAAATATGAAGAGCTTCAAAAGGTGTGAAAATATGAGGAGCATGAAACGTTCTGAAAAATAGGAGGAGCATGAAGCGGTGTTTAAAAACATGAAGAGCCTGAAAAGTTGTGAAAAATATAAAGAGCTTCAAAAGGTGTCAAATATATGAGGAGCATGAAACGGTCTGAAAAATAGCAGGAGCATGAAGCGGTGTTGAAAAACATGAAGAGCCTGAATACGTGTGAAAAATATGAAGAGCTTCAAAAGGTGTCAAAAATATGAAGAGCTTCAAAAGGTGTCAAAAATGAGATGAGCATGAAACGGTCTGAAAAATAGGAGGAGCATGAAGTGGTGTTGAAGAAAATGAAGAGCCTGAAAAGGTGTGATATATATGAAGAGCTTCAAAAGGTGTCAAAAATATGAGGAGATTGATACGGTTTGAAAAATAGGAGGAGCATGAAGTGGTGTTGAAAATCATGAAGAGCCTGAATAGCTGTGAGAAATATGAAGAGCTTCAAAAGTTGTCAAAAATATGAGGAGCATGAAACGGTCTGAAAAATAGCAGGAGCATGAAGCGGTGTTGAAAAACCTCAAGAGCCTGAAAAGGTGTGAAAAATATGAAGAGCTTCAAAAAGTGTCAAAAATTAGATTAGCATAAATGGGTCTGAAAAATAGTAGGAGCATGAAGTTTTGTTGAAAAACATGAAGAGCTTGAAAAAGTGTGAAAAATATGAAGAGCTTCAAAAATATGAAAATTATGAAGAGCTTCAAAAGGTGTGAAAAATATGAAGAGCTTCAAAAGATGTCAAAAATGAGATGCGCATGAAACGGTCTGAAAAATAGGAGGAGCATGAAGTGGTGGTGAAAATCATGAAGAGCCTGAAAAGGTGTGAAAAATATGCAGAGCTTCAAAAGGTGTCAAAAATATGAGGAGAATGAAACGGTCTGAAAAATACGAGGAGCATGAAGTGGTGTTGAAAAACATGAAGAGCCTGAAAATTGTGAAAAATATGTAGAGCTTCAAAAGGTGTCAAAAATATGAGGAGCATGAAACGGTCCGAAAAATAGGAGGAGCATGAAGCGGTGTTGAAAAACATGAAGAGCCTGAAAAGGTGTGAAAAATATGAAGCGCTTCAAAAGGTGTGAAAAATATGAAGAGCTTCAAATGGTGTGAAAAATATGAGGAGCATGAAACGGTCTGAAATATAGGAGGAGCATGAAGCGGTGTTGAAAAACATGAAGAGCCTGAAAAGGTGTGAAAAATATGAAGAGCTTCAAAAGGTGTGAAATACATGAGGAGCATGAAACGGTCAAAAATAGGAGAGGCATGAAGCGGTGTTGAAAAACATGAACAGTCTGAAAAGGTGTGGAAAATATGTATAGCTTCAAAAGGTGTTAAATACATGAGGAGCATGAAACGGTCTGAAAAATAAGAGGAGCATGAAGCGGTGTTCAAAAACATGAAGAGCCTGAAAAGGTGTGAAAAATATGAAGAGCTTCAAAATGTGTGAAATACATGAGGAGCATGAAAAGGTCTGAAAAATAGGAGGACCATGAAGTGGTGTTCAAAAACATGAAGAGCCTGAATACGTGTGAAAAATATGAGGAGCTTCAAAAATGTGAAAAATATGAAGAGCTTCAAAAGGTGTCAAAAATATGAGGAGCATGATACAGTCTTAAAAAGATTAGGAGGATGAAGTGGTGTTCAAAAGCATGAAGAGCCTGAAAAGGTGTGAAAATATGAAGAGACTCAATACGTGTCAAAAATATGAGGAGTATGAAACGGTCGGAAAAATAGCAGGAGCATGAAGCGGTGTTGAAAAACATGAAGAGTCTGAAAACGTGTGAAAATTGTGAAGAGCTTCAAAAATGTGAAAAATATGAAGAGCTTCAAAAGGTGTGAAAAATATGAAGAGCTTCAAAAGGTGTCAAAAAAGAGATGAGCATGAAAAAGTCTGAAAAATTCGAGGAGCATGAAGCGGTGTTGAAAATCATGAAGAGCCTGAAAAGGTATGAAAAAAATGAAGAGCTTCATAAGGTGTGAAATATATGAAGAGCTTCAAAAGGTGTCAAAAATATGAGGAGCATGAAACGGCCTGAAAAATAGGCGAAGCATGAAGCGGTGTTGGAAAACATCAAGAGCCTGAAAAGTGTGAAAAATATGAAGAGCTTCAAAAGGTGTGAAAATATGAGGAGCATGAAACGTTCTGAAAAATAGGAGGAGCATGAAGCGGTGTTTAAAAACATGAAGAGCCTGAAAAGTTGTGAAAAATATGAAGAGCTTCAAAAGGTGTCAAATATATGAGGAGCATGAAACGGTCTGAAAAATAGCAGGAGCATGAAGCGGTGTTGAAAAACATGAAGAGCCTAAATACGTGTGAAAAATATGAAGAGCTTCAAAAGGTGTCAAAAATATGAAGAGCTTCAAAAGGTGTCAAAAATGAGATGAGCATGAAACGGTCTGAAAAATAGGAGGAGCATGAAGTGGTGTTGAAGAAAATGAAGAGCCTGAAAAGGTGTGATATATATGAAGAGCTTCAAAAGGTGTCAAAAATATGAGGAGATTGATACGGTTTGAAAAATAGGAGGAGCATGAAGTGGTGTTGAAAATCATGAAGAGCCTGAATAGCTGTGAGAAATATGAAGAGCTTCAAAAGTTGTCAAAAATATGAGGAGCATGAAACGGTCTGAAAAATAGGAGGAGCATGAAGTGGTGTTGAAGAAAATGAAGAGCCTGAAAAGGTGTGATATATATGAAGAGCTTCAAAAGGTGTCAAAAATATGAGGAGATTGATACGGTTTGAAAAATAGCAGGAGCATGAAGCGGTGTTGAAAAACATGAAGAGTCTGAAAACGTGTGAAAATTCGAAGAGCTTCAAAAATATGAAAAACATGAAGAGCTTCAAAAGGTGTCAAAAATATGAGGAGCATGAAACGGTCTGAAAAATAGGAGGATAATGAAGCGGTGTTGAAAAACCTCAAGAGTCTGAAAAGGTGTGAAAAATATGAAGAGCTTCAAAAAGTGTCAAAGATTAGATTAGCATGAATGGGTCTGAAAAATAGTAGGAGCCTGAAGTTTTGTTGAAAAACATGAAGAGCTTGAAAAAGTGTGAAAAATATGAAGAGCTTCAAAAATATGAAAATTATGAAGAGCTTCAAAAGGTGTGAAAAATATGAAGAGCTTCAAAAGATGTCAAAAATGAGATGAGCATGAAACGGTCTGAAAAATAGGAGGAGCATGAAGTGGTGGTGAAAATCATGAAGAGCCTGAAAAGGTGTGAAAAATATGCAGAGCTTCAAAAGGTGTCAAAAATATGAGGAGAATGAAACGGTCTGAAAAATACGAGGAGCATGAAGTGGTGTTGAAAAACATGAAGAGCCTGAAAATTGTGAAAAATATGTAGAGCTTCAAAAGGTGTCAAAAATATGAGGAGCATGAAACGGTCCGAAAAATAGGAGGAGCATGAAGCGGTGTTGAAAAACATGAAGAGCCTGAAAAGGTGTGAAAAATATGAAGCGCTTCAAAAGGTGTGAAAAATATGAAGAGCTTCAAATGGTGTGAAAAGTATGAGGAGCATGAAACGGTGAAAAATAGGAGAGGCATGAAGAGGTGTTGAAAAACATGAACAGTCTGAAAAGGTGTGGAAAATATGTATAGCTTCAAAAGGTGTTAAATACATGAGGAGCATGAAACGGTCTGAAAAATAAGAGGAGCATGAAGCGGTGTTCAAAACCATGAAGAGCCTGAAAAGGTGTGAAAAATATGAAGAGCTTCAAAATGTGTGAAATACATGAGGAGCATGAAAAGGTCTGAAAAATAGGAGGACCATGAAGTGGTGTTCAAAAACATGAAGAGCCTGAATACGTGTGAAAAATATGAGGAGCTTCAAAAATGTGAAAAATATGAAGAGCTTCAAAAGGTGTCAAAAATATGAGGAGAATGATACAGTCTTAAAAAGATTAGGAGGATGAAGTGGTGTTCAAAAGCATGAAGAGCCTGAAAAGTTGTGAAAAATATGAAGAGACTCAATACGTGTCAAAAATATGAGGAGTATGAAACGGTCGGAAAAATAGCAGGAGCATGAAGCGGTGTTGAAAAACATGAAGAGTCTGAAAACGTGTGAAAATTATGAAGAGCTTCAAAAATGTGAAAAATATGAAGAGCTTCAAAGTTGTCAAATATATGAGGAGTATGAAAGGGTCTGAAAAATAGGAGGAGCATGAAGGGGTGTTCGAAAACATGAAGAGCCTGAAAAGTTGAGAAAAATATGAAGAGCTTCAAAATGTGTCTAAAATATGACAAGCATGAAACCCTCTTAAAATTAGGAGGAGGATAGCGGTGTTCAAAAACATGAAGAACCTGAAAAGGTGTAAAAAATATGAAGAGCTTCAAAAGGTGTCAAAAATAAAGGGAGCATGAAATGGTATGAAAAACAGGAGGAGCATAAAGCGGTGTTGAAAAACATGAAGAGCCTGAAAAGGTGTGAAAAATATAAAGAGCTTCAAAAGGTGTGAAATACATGAGGAGCATGAAACGGTCTGAAAAACAGCAGGAGCATGAAACGGTATTCAAAACATGAAGAGCTTGAAAAGGTGTGAAAAATATGAAGAGCTTCAAAACCTGTCAAAAGAATGAGGAGCATGAAATGGTCTGAAAAGTAGGAGGAGCATGAAGCAGTGTTGAAGAACATGAAGAGCCTGAAAAGTTGTGAAATATATGAAGAGCTTCAAAAGGTGTCAAAAATATCAGGAGAGAGAAACGGTGTTCAAAAACGTGAAGAGCCTTAAAAGGTGTGAAAAATACGAAGAGATTCAAAAGATGTCAAAAATAGGAGGAGCCTGAAACGGTCTGAAAAATAGGATGAGCAAGAAGGGGAGTTGAAAAACATGAAGAGCCTGAAAACGTTTGAGAAATATGAAGAGCTTCAAAAGGTGTGAAATATATGAAGAGCTTCAAAAGGTGTCAGAAATGAGAGAAGCATGAAACGGTCTGAAAAATAGGATGAGCAAGAAGGGGAGTTGAAAAACATGAAGAGCCTGAAAACGTTTGAGAAATATGAAGAGCTTCAAAAGGTGTGAAATATATGAAGAGCTTCAAAAGGTGTCAAAAATGAGATGAGCATGAAACAGTCTGAAAAATAGGAGGAGCATGAAACCGTGTTCAAGAATATGAAGAGACTAAAAAGGTGTGAAAAATATAAAGAGCTTCAAAAGTTGTGAAATACATGAGGAGCATGAAACGATCTGAAAAATAGGAGGAGCATGAAGTGGTGTTGAAAAACATGAAGAGCCTGAAAATGTGTGAAATATATGAAGAGCTTCAAAAGGTGTCAGAAATGAGAGGAGCATAAAACGGTCTGAAAAATAGGAGGAGCATGAAGTGATGTTGAAAAACATGAAGAGCCTGAAAAGGTGTGAAAAATATGAAGAACTTTAAAAGGTGTCAAAAATATGAAGAGCTTTAAAAGGTGTCAAAAATATGAGGAGCATGAAACGATTTGAAAAATATGAGGAGCATGAAACGGTCTGAATAATAGGAGGAGCATCAAGCGGTGTTCAAAATCATGAAGAGCATTAAAAGGTGTGAAAAATATGAATAGCTTCAAAAGGTGTCAAAAATATGAGGAGCATGAAAGGGTCTGAAAAATAGGAAGAGCAGGAAGCGGTGTTGAAAAACATGAAGAGCCTGAAAAGGTGTGAAAAATATGAAGAGCTTCAAAAGGTGTCAAAAATATGAGGAGCATGAAACGGTCTGAAAAATAGGAGGAGCATGAAGCGGTGTTGAAAAACATGAAGAGCCTGAAAACATGTGAAAAATATGAAGAGCTTCAAAAGGTGTCAAAAATATGAGGAGCATGAAAGGGTCTGAAAAATACGAGGAGCACGAAGCGGTGTTGAAAAACATGAAGAGCCTGAAAAGGTGTGAAATATATGAAGAGCTTCAAAAGGTGTCAAAAATATGAGTATCATGAAACGGTCTGAAAAATAGGAGGAGCATGAAGTGGTGTAGAAAAACATGAAGAGACTGAAAAGGTGTGAAAAATATGAAGAGCTTCTAAAGGTGTCAAAAATATGAGGATCATGACACGGTGTGAAATACAGGAGGAGCATGAAGTGGTGTTGAGAAACATGAAGAGGCTGAAAAGGTGTGAAAAATATGAATAGCTTCAAAAGTTTTCAAATATATGAGGAGCATGAAACTATCTTTAAAATAGGAGGAGCATTAAACGGTGTTGAGAAACATGAAGAGGCTGAAAAGGTGTGAAAAATATGAATACCTTCAAAAGGTGTCAAAAAGAGGAGTCACATGAAACTGTCTGAAAAATAGGAGGAGCATGAAGCGGTTTGGAAAAACATGAAGAGCCTGAAAAAGTGTGAAAAATATGAAGAGCTTCAAACGGTGTTCTAAAATATGAAGAGCTTCAAAAGGTGTCAAAAATAATGAGGAGAATGAAGCGGTCTGAATAATAGGAGGAGCATAAAGTGGTGTTCAAAATCATGAAGAGCCTTAAAAGGTGTGAAAAATATGAAGAGCTTCAAAAGGTGTGAAAAAAATGAAGAGCTTCAAAATCTGTCAAAAATATAGGAGCATGAAACGATCTGAAAAATAGGAGCAGCAAGAAACTGTGTTCAAAGACATGAAGAGCCTGAAAAGGTGTGAAAAATATGAAGAGCTTCAAAACGTGTCAAAAATATGAGGAGCATGAAACGATCTGAAAAATAGGAGGAGCAAGAAGCGGTGTTTAAAAAAATGAAGAGCCTGAAAACGTTTGAAAAATATGAAAAGCTTCAAAAGGTGTTGAAAATATGAAGAGCTTCAAAATGTGTCAAAAGTGAGATGAGCATGAAACGGTGAAAAATCGTAGGAGCATGAAGTGGTGTTGAAAAACATGAAGAGCCTGAAAATGTGTGAAATATATGCAGAGCTTCAAAAGGTGTCAGAAATGATAGAAGCATGAAACGGTCTGAAAAATAGGATGAGCAAGAAGGGTGTTGAAAAACATGAAGAGCCTGAAAATGTTTGAGAAATATGAAGAGATTCAAAAGGTGTGAAAAATATGAAGAGCTTCAAAGGGTTTAAAAAATTTGAAGAGCTTCAAAAGCTGTGAAATAGATGAGGAGCATGAAACGGTCTGAAAAATAGGAGGAGCATAAAGTGGTGATCAAAATCATGCAGAACCTTAAAAGGTGTGAAAAATATGAAGAGCTTCAAAAGGTGTGAAAAAAATGAAGAGCTTCAAAATCTGTCAAAAATATGAGGAGCATGAAACGATCTGAAAAATAGGAGCAGCATGAAACGGTGTTCCAAAACATGAAGAGCCTGAAAAGGTGTGAAAAATATGAAGAGCTTCAAAAGGTGTGAAAAAATGAAGAGCTTCAAAATCTGTCAAAAATATGAGAAGCATGAAACGATTTGAAAAATAGGAGCAGCATGAAACGGTGTTCAAAGACATGAAGAGCCTGAAAAAGTGTGAAAAAATGAAGAGGTTCAAAATCTGTCAAAAATATGAGGAGCATGAAACGATTTGAAAAATAGGAGCAGCATGAAACGGTGTTCAAAGACATGAAGAGCCTGAAAAGGTGTGAAAAATATGAAGAGCTTCAAAGCGTGTCAAAAATATGAGGAGCATGAAACGATCTGAAAAATAGGATGAGCAAGAAGGGGTGTTGAAAAACATGAAGCGCCTGAAAACGTTTGAGAAATATGAATAGATTCAAAAGGTGTGAAAAATATGAAGAGCTTCAAAAGGTGTCAAAAATGAGATGAGCATGAAACAGTCCGAAAAATAGGAGGAGCCTGAAATCGTGTTCAAAAACATGAAGAGCCTAAAAAGGTGTGAAAAATATAAAGAGCTTCAAAAGGTGTGAAATACATGAGGTGCATGAAACGGTCTGAAAAATAGGAGGAGCATGAAGTGGTGTTGAAAAACATGAAGAGCCTGAAAATGTGTGAAATATATGAAGAGCTTCAAAAGGTGTCAGAAATGAGAGGAGCATGAAACGGTATGAAAATAGGAGAAGCATGAAGTGGCTTTGAAACTCATGAAGAGCCTGAAAAGATTTGAAAAATATGAAGAGCTTCAAAAGGTGTCAAAAATATGAGGAGCATGAAACGGTCTGAAAAATGGGAGGAGCAGGAAGCGGTGTTCTAAAACATGAAGAGCCTGAAAAGGTTTGAAAAATATGAAGAGCTTCAAAACGTGTCAAAAATATGAGGAGCATGAAACGGTCTGAAAAATAGGAGGAGCAAGAAGCGGTGTTGAAAAAGATTAAGAGCCTGAAAACGTTTGAAAAATATGAAGAGCTTCAAAAGGTGTGGAAAATATGAAGAGCTTCAAAATGTGTCAAAAGTGAGATGAGTATGAAACGGTCTGAAAAATAGGAGGAGCATGAAGTGGTGTTGAAAAACATGAAGAGCCTGAAAATGTGTGAAAAATATGAAGAGCCTCAAAAGGTGTCAAAAATATGAGGAGCATGAAACGGTCTGAAAAATAGGAGAAGCATGAAGCGGTGTTGAAAAACATGAAGAACATGAAAAGGTGTGAAAAATATGAAGAGCTTCAAAAGGTGTCAAAAATATGAGGAGCATGAACCGGTCTGAAAAATAGGAGGAGCATGAAGCGGTGTTCAAAAACATGAAGAACATGAAAAGGTGTGAAAAATATGAATAGCTTCAAAAGTTTTCAAATATATGAGGAGCATGAAACTATCTTTAAATAGGAGGAGCATGAAACAGTGTTGAGAAACATGAAGAGCCTGAAAAGGTGTGAAAAAAATGAAGACCTTAAAAAGGTGTCAAAAAGAGGAGGCACATGAAACTGTCTGAAAAATAGGAGGAGCATGAAGCGGTGTGGAAAAACATGAAGAAACTGAAAAGGTGTGAAAATTATGAAGAGCTTCAAAAGGTGTCAAAAATAATGAGGAGAATGAAGCGGTCTGAATAATAGGAGGAGGATAAAGTGGTGTTCAAAGTCATGAAGAGCGTTAAAAGGTGTGAAAAATATGAAGAGCTTCAAAAGGTGTGAAAAAAATGAGGAGCTTCAAAATCTGTCAAAAATATGAGGAGCATGAAACGATCTGAAAAATAGGAGCAGCAAGAAACGGTGTTCAAAGACATGAAGAGCCTGAAAAGGTGTGAAAAATGTGAAGAGCTTCAAAACGTGTCAAAAATATGAGGAGCATGAAACGATCTGAAAAATAGGAGGAGCAAGAAGCGGTGTTGAAAAAAATGAAGAGCCTGAAAACGTTTGGAAAATATGAAGAGCTTCAAAAGGTGTGGAAAATATGAAGAGCTTCAAAATGTGTCAAAAGTTAGATGAGCATGAAACGGTCTGAAAAATCGGAGGAGCATGAAGTGGTGTTGAAAAACATGAAGAGCCTGAAAATGTGTGAAATATATGAAGAGCTTCAAAAGGTGTCAGAAATGATAGAAGCATGAAACGGTCTGAAAAATAGGATGAGCAAGAAGGGGTGTTGAAAAACATGAAGAGCCTGAAAACGTTTGAGAAATATGATGAGATTCAAAAGGTGTGAAAAATATGAAGAGCTTCAAAGGGTGTCAAAAATGAGATGAGCATGAAACAGTCTGAAATATAGGAGGAGCCTGAAATCGTGTTCAGAAACATGAAGAGCCTAAAAAGGTGTGAAAAATATAAAGAGCTTCAAAAGGTGTGAAATACATGAGGAGCATGAAACGGTCTGAAAAATAGGAGGAGCATGAAGTGGTGTTGAAAAACATGAAGAGCCTGAAAATGTGTGAAATATATGAAGAGCTTCAAAAGGTGTCAGAAATGAAAGGAGCATGAAACGGTATGAAAAATAGGAGAAGCATGAATTGGCTTTGAAAAGCATGAAGAGCCTGAAAAGATGTGAAAAATATGAAGAGCTTCAAAAGGTGTCAAAAATATGAGGAGCATGAAACGGTCTGAAAAATAGGAGGAGCATGGAACGGTGTTCAAAAACATGAAGAGCCTGAAAAGGTGTGAAAAATATGAAGAGCTTCAAAACGTGTCAAAAATATGAGGAGCATGAAACGGTCTGAAAAATAGGAGGAGCAAGAAGCGGTGTTGAAAAAGATTAAGAGCCTGAAAACGTTTGAAAAATATGAAGAGCTTCAAAAGTTGTGGAAAATATGAAGAGCTTCAAAATGTGTCAAAATTGAGATGAGTATGAAACGGTCTGAATAATAGGAGGAGCATGAAGTGGTGTTGAAAAACATGAAGATCCTGAAAATGTGTGAAATATATGAAGAGCTTCAAAATGTGTCAGAAATGAGAGAAGCATGAAACGGTCTGAAAAATAGGATGAGCAAGAAGGGGTGTTGAAAAACATGAAGAGCCTGAAAAGGTGTGAAAAATATGAAGATCTTCAAAAGGTGTCTAAAATATGAGGAGCATGACACAGTCAGAAATATAGGAGGAGCATGAAGTGGTGTTGAAAACATGAAGAACTTGAAAAGTTGGGAAATAATGAAGAGCTTCAAAAGGTGTCAAATATATGAGGAGCATGAAACGTTCTGAAAAATAGGAGGTGCAAGAAACGTTGTTCAGAAAGATGAAGAGCCTGAAAAGGCTTGAAAAATGTGAAGAGCTTGAAAAGGTGTCAAAAATATGAGGGGCATAAAACTGTCTGAAAAATAGGAGGAGCATGAAACGTTGTTCAAAAACATGAAGAGCCTGAAAAGGTTTGAAAAATGTGAAGAGCTTGAAAAGGTGTCAAAAATATGAGGGGCATGAAACGGTCTGAAAAAGAGGATGAGCAAGAAGCGGTGTTGAAAAACATGAAGAGCCTGAAAAGGTGTGAAAAATATGAAGAGCTTCAAAAGGAGTCAAAATATGAGGAGCATGAAACGGTCTGAAAAGTAGGAGGAGCATGAAACTGTGTTGAAAACATGAAGAGCCTGAAAAGGTGTGAGAAATATGACGAGCTTCAAAAGATATCCAAAATATGAGGAGCATGAATCGGTTTGAAAAATAGAAGGAGCATGATGTGGTGTTGAAAACATGAAGTGCATAAAAATGTGTGAAAAATATGAAGAGCTTCAAAAGATATCAAATATACGAGGAGCATGTAACGGTCTGAATATTATGAGGAGCATGAGGTGGTGTTCAAAAACATGAAGAGCCTGAAAAGGTGTGAAAAATATGAAGAGCTTCAAAAGATGTCACAAATATGAGGAGCATGAAACGGTCTGAAAAATATGAGGAGCATGAATCGGTGTTCAAATACATGAAGAGCCTGAAAAGCTGTGAAAAATATGAAGAGCATCAAGAGGTGTCAATATATGTGGAGCATGAAATGGTCTAAAAAATAGGAGGAGCATGAAACGGTGTTGAAAAACATGAAGAGGCTGAAAAAGTGTGAAAAATATGAAGAGCTTCAAAAGGTGTCAAAAATATGAGGAGCATGAAACGGTCTGAAAAATAGGAGGAGAATAAAGCGGTGTTGAAAAACATGAAGAGCCTGAAAAGGTGTGAAAAATATGAAGAGCTTCAAATGGTGTCAAAAATATGAGGACCATGTAAAGTTCTGAAAAATAGAAGGAGCATGAAACGGTGATCAAAAACATGAGGAGCCTGAAAAGGTGTGAAAAATATGAAGAGCTTCAAATGGTGTCAAAAATATGAGAAGCATGAAACGGTCTGAAAGATAGGAGGAGCATGAAACGGTGATCAGAAACATGAAGAACCTGAAAAGTTGTGAAAAATATGAAGAGCTTCAAAAGGTGTGAAATTCATGAGGAGCATGAAACGGTCTGAAAAATAGGAGAAGCATGAAGTGGTGTGGAAAAACATGAAGAGCCTGAAAAGGTGTGAAAAATATGAAAAGCTTCAAAAGGTGTCAAAAATATGAAGAGCATGAAACGGTCTGAAATATAGATGCGGCATGAAATGGTGTTGAAAAACATGAAGAGAGTGAAAACGTGTGAAAAATATGTAGAGCTTCAAAACGTGTGAAATACATGAGGAGCATGAAACGAGCTGAAAAAAAGAAGCATGAAGTGGTGTGGAAAAACATGAAGAGCCTGAAAAGGTGTGAAAAATATGAAGAGCTTCAAAAGGAGTGAAATACATTAGGAGCATGAAACTCTCTGAAAAATAGGAAGAGCATGAAGCGGTGTTCAAAAACCTGAAGAGCCTAAAGAGTTGTGAAAAATATGAAAAGCTTCAAAAGGTGTCAAAAATGAGATGAGCATGAAACGGTCTGAAAAATAGGAGGAGCATGAAATGGTGTTCAAAAACATGAAGACCTGAAAAGTTGTGAAAAATATGAAGAGCTTCAAAAGGTGCCAAAAATATGAGGAGCATGAAACGGTCTGACAAAGTGGAGGAGCATGAAGCGGTGTTGAAAAACATGAAGAGCCTGAAAAGTTGTGAAAAATATGAAGAGCTTCACAATGTGTGAAAAATATGAAGAGCTTCAAAAATTTCAGAAATATGAGGAGCTTGAAACGGTCTGAAAAATAGGAGGAGCATGAAATGGTGTTGAAAAACATGAGGAGCCTGAAAAGGTGTGAAAAACATGAAGAGCTTCAAAAGGTGTCAAAAATATGAGGAGCATGTAATTTTCTGAAAAATTGGAGGAGCAAGAAACGGTGATCAAAAACATGAGGAGCCTGAAAAGGTGTGATAAATATGAAGAACTTCAAATGGTGTCAAAAATATGAGAAGCATGAAACGGTCTGAAAGATAGGAGGAGCATGAAATGGTGATCAGAAACATGAAGAGCCTGAAAAGTTGTGAAAAATATGAAGAGCTTCAAAAGGTGTGAAATTCATGAGGAGCATGAAACGGTCTGAAAAATAGGAGAAGCATGAAGTGGTGTGGAAAAACATGAAGAGCGTGAAAAAGTGTGAAAAATATGAAGAGCTTCAAAAGGTGTGAAATTCATGAGAAGCATGAAACGGTCTCAAAAATAGGAGGAGCATGAAGTGATGTTCAAAAACATGAAGAGCCTGAAAATCAGTGAGAAATATGAAAAGCTTCAAAAGGTGTCAAAAATATGAGGAGCATGAAACGGTCTGAAAAATAGGAGGAGCATGAAGTGGTGTTGAAAAACATGAAGAGCATGAAAAATTGTGAAAAATGTGAAGAGCTTCAAAAGGTGACAAATATATGAGGAGTATGAAACGGTCTGGAAAATAGGAGGAGCATGAAGCGGTGTTCAAAAAAATGAAGAGCCTGAAAAGCTGTGAAAAATATGAAGAGCTTCAAAAGGTGTCAAAAATATGAGGAGCATGAAACAGTCTGAAAAATAGGACGAGCATGAAGCGGTGTTGAAAAACATTAAGAGCCTGAAAAGGTGTGAAATATATGAACAGCTTCAAAAGGTGTGAAAAATATGAAGAGCTTCAAAAGGGGTGAAATACATGAGGAACATGAAACGGGCTGAAAAATAGGAGAAGCATGAAGTGGTGTGGAAAAATATGAAGAGCCTGAAAAGGTGTGAAAAATATGAAGAGCTTCAAAAGGGGTGAAAAATATGAGGAGCATGAAAAGGCCTGAAAAATAGAAGCTGCATGAAACGGTGTGGAAAAACATGAAGAGCCTGAAAAGGTGTGAAAAATATGAAGAGCTTCAAAAGGTGTCAAAAATATGAGGAGCATGAAACAGTCTGAAAAATAGGACGAGCATGAAGCGGTGTTCAAAAACATGAAAAGCCTGAAAAGGTGTGAAAAATATGAAGAGCTTCAAAAGGTGTGAAAAATATAAAGAGCTTCAAAAGGTGTCAAAAATTAGATTATCATGAAAGGGTCTGAAAAATAGGAGGAACATGAAGTGGTGTTGAAAAACATGAAGAGCCTGAAAAGGTTTGAAAAGTATGAAGAGCTTCAAAAGGTGTGAAAAATATGAGGAGCTTCAAAATGTGTCAAAAATATGACGAGCATGAAACCCTCTTAAAAATAGGAGGAGGATGAAGCAGTGTTCAAAAACATGAAGAGCCTGAAAAGGTGTGCAAAATATGAAGAGCTTCAAAAGGTGTGAAATACATGAGGAACATGAAACGGTGTTCAAAACTTGAGGAGACTGAAAAGGTGTGAAAAATATGAAGAGCCTCAAAACGTGTCAAAAATATGAGAAGTATGAAACGGTATGATAAATAGCAGGAGCATGAAGCGGTGTTGAAAAACAGGAAGAGTCTGAAATCGTGTGAAAAATATGAAGATCTTCAAAAATATGAAAAGTATGAAGAGCTTCAAAAGGTGTGAAATACATGAGGAGCATGAAACTCTCTGAAAAATAGGAGGAGCATGAAGTGGTGTTCAAAAACATGAAGAGCTGAAAACGTGTGAAAAATATGAAGAGCTTCAAAAGGTGTCAAAAATATGAGGAGCAAAATACGGTCTGAAAAAAAGGAGAAGCATGAAGCGTGTTCAAATACATGAAAAGCCTGAAAAGTTGTGAAAAATATGAAGAGCTTCAAAACGTGTCAAAAATATGACGAGCATGAAACGGTCTGAAAAATAGAAGCAGCATGAAGTGGTGTTGAAAAACATGAAGAGCCTCAAAAAGTGTGAAAAATATGAAGAGCTTCAAAGTTTTGAAAAGTATGAAGAGCTTCAAAAGGTGTGAAATACATGAGGAGCATGAAACTCTTTGAAAATTAGGAGGAGCATGAAGCAATGTTCAAAAACATGAGGAGCCTGAAATGTTGTGAAAAATATGAAAAGCTTCAAAAGTTGTCAAAAATGAGATGAGCTTGAAACAGTCTGAAAAATAGGAAGAGCATGAAGCGGTGTTGAAAAACATGAAGAGCTGAAAACGTGTGAAAAATATGAAGAGCTTCAAAAGGTGTCAAAAATATGAGGAGCAAAGAACGATCTGAAAACAAGGAGAAGCATGAAGCGTGTTCAAATACATGAAAAGCCTGAAAAGGTGTGAAAAATATGAAGAGCTTCAAAAGGTGTTAAAAATATGAGGAGCATGAAACGGTCTGAAAAATAGGAGGAGCATCAAGCGGTGTTCAAAAACATGAAGAGCCTGAAAAGTTGTGAAAAATATGAAGAGCTTCAAAAGGTTTGAAATACATGAGGAGCATTAAACGGTCTGAAAAATAGGAGGAGCATGAAGAGGTGTTCAAAAACATGAAGAGCCTGAAAAGTTGTGAAAAATATGAAGAGCTTCAATAGGTGTGAAAAATATGAGGAGCATGAAACGGTCTGAAAAATAGGAAGAGCATGAAGCGGTGTTCAAAAACATGAAGAGCCTGAAAAGTTGTGAAAAATATGAAGAGCTTCAAAAGGTGTGAAAAATATGAGGAGCATGAAACGGTCTGAAAAATATGAGGAGCATGAAGTAGTGTTGAAAAACATGAAGAGCCTGAAAATGTTTGAAATATATGAAGCGCTTCAAAAGGTTTCAGAAGTGAGAGGAGCATGAAACTGTCTTAAAAATAGGAGGATAATGAAGCAGTGTTGAAAAACATGAAGAGCCTGAAAAGGTGTGTAAAATATCAAGAGCTACAAAAGGTGTCAAAAATATGAGGAGATTGAAATGGTCTGAAAAATAGGAGGTGCATGAAACGATGTTCAAAAATATGAAGAGCCTGAAAAGGTGTGTAAAATATGAAGAGCTTTAAAAGGTGTCAAAAATATGAGGAGCATGAAACGGTCTGAAAAATAGGAGGAGCATGAAGTGGTGTTGAAAACATGAAGATACTGAAAAAGTGTGAAATATATGAAGAGCTTCAAAAAGTGTGAAAAATATGAGGAGCTTCAAAATGTGTCAAAAATATGAGGAGCATGAAACGGTCTTAAAAAACGGAGGAGCATGGAGCGGTGTTGAAAAATATGAAGAGCCTGAAATGGTGTGAAAAATATGAAGAGCTTCAAAAGGTGTGAAAAATATGAAGAGCTTCAAAGGTGTCAAAATATGTGAGCATGAAACGGTCTGAAAAATAGGAGGACCAGGAAGCGGTGTTGAAAAACATGAAGAGCCTGAAAAGGTGTGAAAAATATGAAGAGCTTCAAAAGGTGTCAAAAATATGAGCAGCATGAAAATGTCTGAAAAATAAGAGGAGTAGGAAACGATGTTCAAAAACATAAAGAGCCTGAAAAGGTGTGAAAAATATAAAGAGCTTCAAAATGTGACAGAAATATGAGGAGCATGAAACGATCTGAAAAATAAGAGGAGTAGGAAACGATGTTCAAAAACATGAAGAGCCTGAAACGGTGTGAAAAATATGAAGAGCTTCAAAAGGTGTCAAAAATACGAGGACCATGAAACGGTCAGAAAAAGAGGAGGAGAATGAAGCAGTGTTCAAAAACATGACGAGCTTGAAAAGGTGTGAAATATAATAAGAGCTTCAAAAGGTGTGAAAAATGGGAGGAGAATGAAACTGTCTGAAATAAAGGAGGAGCATGAAGCGGTGTTGAAAAACATGAAGAGCCTGAAAAGGTGTGAAAAATATGAAGAGCTTCAAAAGGTGTTAAAAATAGGAGGAGCACGTAGCGGTGTTCAAAAACATGAAGAGCCTGAAAATGTGTGTAAAATATGAAGAGCTTCAAAACGTGTCAAAAATATGAGGAGCATGAAACGGTCTGAAAAATAGGTGGATCAAGAATCGGTCTTGAAAAACATGAAGAGCGTGAAAACGTGTGAAAAATATGAAGAGCTTCAAAAGGTGTGAAAAATATGAAAATCTTAAAATGGTGTCACAAATATGAGGAGCATGAAACGGTCTGAAAAATTGAAGGATCATGAAGCGGGGTTCAAAAACATGAAGAGCCTGAAAACGTTTGAAAAATATGAAGAGCTTCAAAGGTGTGAAAACCATGAAGAGCTTCAAAAGCTGTCAAAAATGAGATGAGCACGAAACGGTCTGAAAAATAGGAGGAGCATGAAGTGGTGTTGAAAAACATGAAGAGCCTGAATAAGTGTGAAATATATGAAGAGATTCAAAAGTTGTGAAAAATATGAAGAGTTTCAAAAGGTGACAACATTATGAGGAGAATGAAACGGCCTGAAAAATAGGAGGATCATGAAGCATTGTTTAAAAACATGAAGAGCCTGTAAAGGTGTGAAAAATATGAAGAGCTTGAAAATGTGTCAAAAATATTAGGAGCCTGAAACGGTCTGAAAAATAGGAGGAGCATGAAAAGGTGTTCAAAAACATGAAAGCCTGAAAAGGTGAGAAAAATATGAAGAGCTTAAAATGGTGTCAAAAATGAGATGAGCATGAAACGGTCTGAAAAATCGGAGGAGCATGAAGTGGGGTTGAAAATCCTGAAGAGCCTGAAAAGGTGTGTAAAATATGAAGAGCTTCAAAAGGAGTGAAAGACTTGAGGAGCATGAAATCGTCTGAATTATAGGAGGAGCATGAAACGGTGTTGAAAAACATGAAGAGCCTCAAAAGGTGTGAAAAATATGAAGAGCTCAAAAGGTGTCAAAAATATGAAGAGCTTCAAAAAGTGTGACAAATGAGATGAGCATGAAATGGTATGAAAAAGGAGGAGCATGAAGTGGTGTTGCAAAACATGAAGAGCCTGAAAAGGTGTAAAATATATGAAGAGATTCAAAAGGTGTCAAAAATATGAGGAGCTTGAAACGGTCTGAAAAATTGGAGGATCATGAAGCGGTGTTGAAAAACACGAAGAGCCTGAAAAGTTGTGAAAAATATGAAGAGCTTCAAAGGTGTCAAAAATGGGAGGAGCATGAAACGGTCTGAAAAATAGGAGGAGCATTGTAGCATTGTTCAAAAACTTGAAGAGCCTGAAAAGGTGTGAAAAATTTGAAGAGCTTCAATAGGTGTCAAAAATATGAGGAGCATGAAACGGTCTGAAAAATAGGAGGAGCATGAAACGGTGTTCAAAAACAGGAGGAGCCTGAAAAGGTGTGAAAAATATGAAGAGCTTCAAAAGGTGTCAAAAATATGAGGAGCATGAAAGGGTCTGAAATATAGGAGGAGCATGACGTGGTGTTGAAAAACATGACGACCCTGAAAAGGTGTGAAAAATATGAAGAGCTTCAAAAGGTGTGAAAAATATGAGGAGCAAGAAATGCTCTGAAAAATAAGAGGAGCATGAAGTGGGGTTGAAAATCATGAAGAGCCTGAAAAGGTGTGTAAAATATGAAGAGCTTCAAAAGGAGTGAAATACATGAGGAGCATGAAACCGTCTGAATTATAGGAGGAGCATGAAGAGATGTTCATAAACATGAAGAGCCTGAAAAGGTGTGAAATATATGAAGAGCTTCAAAAGGTGTGAAAAATATGAAGAGCTTCAAAAGCTGTCAAAAATGAGATGAGCATGAAACGGTCTGAAAAATAGGACTAACATGAAGTGGTCTTGAAAAACATGAAGAGCCTGAAAAAGTGTGAAATATATGAAGAGCTTCAAAAGGTGTGAAAAATATTAGGAGCTTCCAAAGAAGTCAAAAATATGAGGAGCATGATATGGTCTGAAAAATAGGACGAGCATGAAACGGGTTTGAAAATCACGAAGAGCCTGAAAAGGTGTGAAAAATAAGAAGAGCTTCAAAAGGTGTGAAATACATGAGGATCATGAAACTGTCTGAAAAATAGGAGGTGCATGAAGTGGTGTTCAAAATCATGAAGAGCCTGAAAACGTGTGAAAAATATGAAGAGCTTCAAAGGTGTGAAAAATATGAGGAGCTTCAAAAGGTGACAAAAAAATGAAGAGCATGAAACGGTCTGAAAAATAGGAGGAGCATGAAGCGGTGTTCAAAAACATGAAGAGCTTGAAAAGGTGTGAAATATATGAAGAGCTTCAAAAGGTGTGAAAAATATGAAGAGCTTCAAAAGGTGTCAAAAAAATGAAGAGCATGAAACGGTCTGAAAATAGGAGGAGCATGAAACGGTGTTCAAAACATGAAGAGCCTTTAAAGGTGTGAAAAATATGAAGAAATTTAAAAGGTGTCAAGAATATGAGGAGCATGAAACGTTCTGAAAATAGGAGGAGCATGAAACGGTGTTCAAAAACATGAAGAGCCTGAAAAGGTGTGAAAAATATGAGTAGCCTCAAAACGTGTCAAAAATATGAGGAGTGTGAAACTTTGTGAAAAATAGCAGGAGCATGAAGCGGTGTTCAAAAGCATGAAGAGCCTGAAAACGTGTGAAAAATTTGAATAGCTTCAAAAATGTGAAAAATATGAAGAGCTTCAAAAGGTGTGAAATATATGAAGAGCTTCAAAAGGTGTCAAAAATTAGATGAGCATGAAACGGTTTGAAAAATAGGAGAAGCATGAAGTGGTGTTGAAAAACATGAAGAGCCTGAAAATGTGTGAAATATATGAAGAGCTTCAAAAGGTGTGAAAAATATGAAGAGCTTCAAAAGGTGTCAAAAAAATGAAGAGCCTGAAACGGTCGCAAAAATAGGAGGAACTTGAAGTGGTGTTCGAAAACATGAAGAGTCTGAAAAGGTGTGAAATATAAGAAGAGCGTCAAAGGGTGTGAAAAATATGAAGAGCTTCAAAAGTTGTCAAAAATATGAAGAGCATGAAACGGTCTGAAAGGTAGGAGAAGCATGAAGTGGTGTTCAAAAACATGAAGAGCCTGAAAAGGTGTGAAAAAAGTGAAGAGCTTCAAAACGTGTCAAAAAAATGAGGAGCATGAAACGGTCTGAAAAATAGGAGGAGCATGAAACGGTGTTCAAAAACCTGAAGAGCCTGAAATGGTGCGAAAAATATGAAGAGTTTAAAAACGTGTGAAAATATGAAGACCTTCAAAACGAGTCAAAAAAATGAGGAGCATGAAACGGTCTGAAAAATAGGAGGAGCATGAAGTGGTGTTGAAAAACATGAAGAGTATGAAAAGGAGTGAAATATATGAAGAGCTTCAAAAGTTGTCAAAAATATGAGGAGCATGAAACGGTCTGAAAAATATGAGGAGCATAAAACTGTGTTCAAAAACATGAAGAGCCTGAAAAGGTGTGAAAAATAAAGAGCTTCAAAAGGTGTCAAAAATATGTGGAGCAGGTAACGGTTTGAAAAATAGGAGGAGCATGAAGCGGTGTTCAAAAACATGAAGATCCTGAAAAGGTGTGAAAAATACGAAGAGCTTCAAAAGATGTGAAATACATGAGGAGCATGAATCTGTCTGAAAAATAGGAGGAGCATGAAGCGCTGTTCAAAAACATGAAGAGTTTGAAAACGTGTAAAATATATGAAGAGCTACAAAAGGTGTGAAATACATGAGGAGCATGAAACGGTGTATAAAATAGGAGGAGCATGAAGCGGTGTTCTAAAACATGAAGAGCCTGAAACGGTGTGAAAAATATGAAGAGCTTCAAAAGGTGTAAAAAATAGGAGGAGCGTGAAACGGGTTGAAAAATAGGAGGAGCATGAACCGGTGTTCAAAAACATAAAGAGCATGAAAAGGTGTGAAAAACATGAAGAGCTTCATAAGGTGTCAAAATTAGTTTAGAATGAAAGGGTCTGAAAAATAGGAGGAGCATGAAGTGGTGTTGAAAACATGAAGAGCCTGAAAAGGTGTGAAATATATGAAGAGCTTCAAAAGGTGTGAAAAATATGAAGTGCATCAAAAGGTGTCAAAAATGAGATGAGCATGAAACGGTCTGAAAAATAGGAGGAGCATGAGACGGTGTTGAAAAAAGTGAAGAGCCTGAAAAGGTGTGAAAAATACGAAGAGTTTCAAAAGGTGTCAAAAATATAAGGAGCATGAAACGGTCTGAAAAATAGGAGGAGCATGAAGAGGTATTCAAAAACATGAAGAGCCTGAAAAGCTGAGAAATTATGTCAAGCTTCAAAAGGTGTGAAAAATATGAGGAGCAGGAAACGGTCTGAAAAATAGTAGGAGCATGAAGCAGTGATAAAGAACATGAAGAGCCTGAAAAGGTGTGAAATATATGAAGAGCTTCAAAAGGTGTCAAAAATATGAGGCGCATGAAACTGTCTGAAAAATAGGAGGAGCATGAAACGGTGTTAAAAAACATGAAGAGCTTCAAAAGGTGTGAAACATATAAAGAGCTTCAAAAGGTGTCAAATATATGAGGAGTAGGAAACGGTCTGAAAAATAGGAGGAGCATGAAGTGGTGTAGAAAAACATGAAGACCCTGAAAAGGTGTGAAAAATATGAAGAGCTTCAAAAGGTGTCAAAATATGAGGAGCATGAAACTGTCTGAAATATAGGAGGAACGTGAAAAGGTGTTAAAAAACATGAAGAGCTTCAAAAGGTGTGAAACATATGAGGAGCGGGATACGTTCAGAAAAATACGAGGAGCATGAAACGGTGTTAAAAAATATGAAGAGCTTCAAAAGGTGTGAAACATATGAAGAGCTTCAAAAGCTGTCAAATATATGAGGAGCAGGAAACGGTCTAAAAAATAGGAGGAGCATGAAGCGGTGTTGAAAAACATGAAGAGCCTGAGAACGTGTGAAAAATATGAAGAGCTTCTAAATGTGTGAAAAATATGAAGAGCTTCAAAAGGTGGCAAAAATATGAGGAGCATGAAACGGTCTGAAAAAGAGGAGGAGCATGATATGGTGTTCAAAAACATGAAGAGCTTGAAAAGGTGTGAAAAATATGAAGAGCTTCAAAAGGTGGCAAAAATATGAGGAGCAGGAAACGGTCTGAAAAATAGTAGGAGCATGAAGTTGTGTTGAAAAACATGAAGAACCTGAAAAGCTGTGAAAAATATGAAGAGCTTCAAAAGGTGTCAAAAATATGAGGAGCATGAAACGGTCTGAAAAATGGGAGGAGCATGAAGCGGTGTAGAAAAACATGAAGAGCCTGAAAATGTGTGAAAAATATGAAGAGCTTCAAAAGGTGTCAAAAATATGAGGAGATTGAAACGGTCTGAAATATCGGAGGAGCAAGAAAAGGAGTTCAAAAACATGAAGAGCCTGAAAAGGTGTGAAAAATATGAAGAGCTTCAAAAGGTGTCAAAATGAGATGAGCATGAAACGTTCTGAAAAATAGGAGGAACATGAAGCTGTGTTGAAAACCATGAGGAGCATGAAAAGGTGTGAAAAATATGAAGAGCTTCAAAACGTGTCAAAAATATGAGGAGCCTGAACGGTCTCAAAAATAGGAGGAGCATGAAACGGTCTGAAAAATACGAGGAGCATGAAGCTGTGTTCAAAAACATGAAGAGCCAGAAAAGGTGTGAAAAATATGAAGAGCTTCAAAAAGTGTCAAAAATATGAGGAGTAAGAAACGGTCGGAAAATAGGAGGAGGATGAAATGATCTGAAAAATAGGAGGAGCATGAAGCTGTGTTCAAAAACATGAAGAGCCTGAAAAGGTGTGAAAAATATGAAGAGCTTCAAAAGGTGTAAAAAATTTGAGCAGCATGAAACGGTCTGAAAAATAGGAGGAGCATGAAGCTGTGTTGAAAACCATGAAGAGCCTGAAAAGGTTTGAAAAATATGAAGAGCTTCAAAAAGTGTCAAAAATATGAGGAGCATGAAATGGTCTGAAATATAAAGGAGCATGAAACGCTGATCAAATACATGAAGAGTCAGAAAAGGTGTGAAAAATATAAAGAGCTTCAAAAGCTGTCAAGTATATGAGTAGCATGAAACGGTCTGAAAAATAGGAGGAGCATGAAGCGGTGTTCAAAAACACGAAGAGCCTTAAAAGGTGTGAAAAATACGAAGAATTTTTAAAGGTTGTCAAAAATATGAAGAGCATGAAACGTTCTGAAAAAGAGGAGGATCATGAAACGGTGTTCAAAAACATGAAGAGCATGAGAAGTTGTGAAAAATATGAAGAATTTCACAAGGTGTCAAAAATATGAAGAGCTTCAAAAGGTGTGAAAAATATGAAGAGCTTCAAAAGGTGTCAAAAATGAGATGAGCATGAAACGGTCTGAAAAATCGGAGGAGCATGAAGCGGTGTTGAAAATCATGAAGAGCCTGAAACGGTCTGAAAAATATGAAGAGCTTCAAAAGGTGTCAAAAATATGAAGAGCTTCAAAAGGTGTCAAAAATATGAGGAGCATGAAACGGTCTGAAAAGTAGGAGGAGCATGAAGCGCTGTTGAGAAACATGAAGAGCCTGAAAAGGTGTGAAAAATATGAAGAGCTTCAAAAGGTGTCAAAAATATGAGGAGCATGAAATGGTCTGAAAAGTAGGAGGAGCATGAAGTGGTTGTGAAAAAGTTCAAGAGCCTGAAAAGGTGTGCAAAATATGAAGAGCTTCAAAAGGTGTGAAATTCATGAGGAGATGAAACGGTCTGAAAAAGAGGAGGGGCATGAAGCGGTGTTCAAAAACATGCAGAGACTGAAAAGGTGTGAAAAATATGAAGAGCTTCAAAAGGTGTGAAAAATATGAGGAGCATGCAACGGTCTGAAAAATAGAAGGAGCATGAACCGGTGTTCAAAAATATGAAGAGCCTGAAAAGGTGTGTAAAATATGAAGAGCTTCAAAAGGTGTCAAAAATATGAGGAGCATGAAACGGTCTGAAAAATAGGAGGAGGATGAAGCAGTGTTGAAAAACATGAAGATCCTGAGAAGATGTGAAAAATATGAAGAGCTTCAAAAGGTGTGAAATACATGAGGAGCATGAAACGGTCTGAAAAATAGGAGGAGCATAAAGCGGTGTTGAAAAACATGAAGAGACTGAAAACGTGTGAAAAATATGAAGAGCTTCAAAAATGTGAAAAATATGAAGAGCTTCAAAAGGTGTGAAAAATACGAAGAGCTTCAAAAGATTTGAAATACATGAGGAGCATGAAACGGTCTGAAAAATAGGAGGAGCATGAAACGGTGTTCAAAAACATGAAGAGACTGAAAACGTGTGAAAAATATGAAGAGCTTCAAAACGTGTCAAAAATATGAGGAGCATGAAAGGGACTGAAAAAAAGGAGGAGCATGAAGTAGTGTTGAAAACCATGAGGAGCCTGAAAATGTGTGAAAAATATGAAGAGTTTCCAAAGGTGTGAAAAATATGAAGAGCTTCAAAAGGTGTGAAATACATCAGAAGCATGAAACGGTCTGAAAAATAGGAGGAGCATGAAGCGGTGTTCAAAAACATGAAGAGCCTGAAAAGGTGTGAAAAATATGAAGAGCTTCAAAAGGTGTCAAAATATGAGAACCAAGAAACGACTGAAAAATAGGAGGAGCATGAAGCGGTGTTGAAAAACATGAAGAGCCTGAAAAGGTGTGACAAATATGAAGAGCTTCAAAAGGTGTCAAAAATATGAGGAGCAGGAAACGGTCTGAAAATTAAGAGCAGCATAAACTTGTGTTAAAAAACATGAAGAGCCTGAAAAGGTGTGAAAAATAGGAAGAGCTTCAAAGGGTGTGAAATACATTAGGAGCATGAAACGGTCTGAAAATAGGAGGAGCATGAAGCTGGGCTTAAAAACATGAAGAGCCTGAAAAGGTGTGAAAAATATGAAGAGCTTCAAAATGTGTCAAAAATATGAGGAGCATGAAACGGTCTGAAAAATAGGAGGAGCATGAAACGGTGTTCAAAATCATGAAGAGCCTGAAAAAGTATGAAAAACATGAAGAGCCTGAAAAGTTGTGAAAATTATGAGGAGCTTCAAAAGGGGTCAAAAACATGAGGAGCATGAAATGGTCTGAAAAGTAGGAGGAGCATGAAACGGTGTTCAAAATCATGAAGAGCCTGAAAAAGTATGAAAAACATGAAGAGCCTGAAAAGTTGTGAAAATTATGAGGAGCTTCAAAAGGGGTCAAAAACATGAGGAGCATGAAACTGTCTGAAAAATAGGAGGAGGATGAAGTGGTGTTCAAAAACATGAAGAGCCTGAAAAGGTGTGAAAATATGAAGAGCTTCAAAAGGTGTGAAATACATGAGAGAAATGAAACTATCTGAAAAATAGGAGGAGCATGAAGCGGTGTTCAAAACCATGAAGAGCCTGAAAAGGTGTGAAAAATATGAAGAGGTTCAAAAATGTGAAAAATATGAAGAGCTTCAAAGGTGTCAAATATATGAAGAGCTTCAAACGGTGTCCAAATTATGAGGAGCATGAAACGGTCTGAAAAATAGGAGGAGCATGAAGCGGGGTTGAAAAACATGAAGAGCCTGAGAACGTGTGAAAAATATGAAGAGCTTCAAAGGTGTCAAATATATGAAGAGCTTCAAACGGTGTCCAAATTATGAGGAGCATGAAACGGTCTGAAAAATAGGAGGAGCATGAAGCGGGATTGAAAAACATGAAGAGCCTGAGAACGTGTGAAAAATATGAATAGCTTCAAAAGGTGTGAAAAATATGAGGAGCTTCAAAAGGTGTCAAAAATATGAGGGGCATGAAACGGCCTGAAAAATAGGAGGAGCTTGATGCAGTGTTGAAAAATATGAAGAGCCCGAAAACGTGTGAAAAATATGAAGATCTTCAAAAGGTATGAAATCTATGAAGAGCTTCAAAAGTTGTCAAAAAAGAGATGAGCATGAAACGGTCTGAAAAATAGGAGGAGCATGAAATTGTGTTCAAAAAAATGAAGAGCCTGAAAAGGTGTGTAGTATATGAAGATTACAGAAGGTGTCAAAATATGAGGAGCATGAAAAGGTCTGAAAAATAGGAGGAGCATGAAGTAATGTTGAAAAACATGAAGAGCCTGAAAAGGTGTGAAAAATACGAAGAGCTTCAAAGGTGTGAAAAATATGAAGAACTTCAAAAGGTGTCAAAAATTAGAAGAACATGAAACGGTCTGGAAAATAGGAGGAGCATGAAGTGGTGTTGAAAAACATGAAGAGATTGAAAAGGTGTGAAAAATATGAAGAGCTTCAAAAGGTGTCAAAAATATGAGTATCATGAAACGATCTGAAAAATAGGAGGAGCATAAAGCGGTGTTCAAAAATATGAAGAGCATGACAAAGTGTGAAAAATATGAACAGCCTCAAAACGTGTCAAAAATATGAGGAGCATGAAACGGTCTGAAAAATACGAGCAGTATGAAACGGTGTTCAAAAACATGAAGAGCCTGAAAAGGTGTGAAAAATATGAAGAGCTTCAAAAGGTGTGAAAAATATGAGGAGCTTCAAAAGGTGTCAAAAATATAAGGAGCAAGAAACGGTAGGAAAAATAGGAGGGACATGAAGCGGTGTTCACAATCATGAAGAGCCTGAAAAGCTGAGAAATATATGAAGAGCTTCAAAACCTGTCAAAAATAGGAGAAACATGAAACGACCTGAAAAATAGGAGGAGCATGAACCGGTGTTCAAAAACATGAAGAGACTGAAAAGGTGTGAAAAATATGAGGAGCTTCAAAAGGTGTGAAAAATATGAAGAGCTTCAAAAGGTGTCAAAAATATGAGGAGCATGAAACGGTCTGAAAAACACGAGGAGCATGAAAACGTGTTGAAAAATATGAACAGCATGAAAAGGTGTGAAAAATATGAAAAGCTTCAAAAGGTGTCAAAAAAAAGAGGAGCATGAAACTGTCTGAAAAATAGGAACAGCATGAAACGGTGGTGAAAAACATGAAGAGCATGAAAAGGTGTGAAAAATATGAAGAGCTTCAAAAGGTGTCAAAAATATGAGGAGCATGCAACTGTCTGAAAAATAGGAGGAGCATTAAACAGTGTTTAAACATGAAGAGCCTGAAAAGGTGTGAAATATATCAAGAGTTCAAAAGGTGTCAAAAATATGAGGAGCATGAAACGGTGTTCAAAATCATGAAAAGCCTGAAAAGGTGAAAAATATGAAGAGCTTCAAAAGGTGTCAAATATATGAGGAGCATGAAACGGTGTTGAAAAACATGAGGAGCATTAAAAGTGTGAAAAATATAAACAGCTTCAAAAGCTGTCAAAAATATGAGGAGCAAGAAACGGTCCTGAAAAGGGGAGGAGCATGAAACGGTGTTGAAAAACATGAAGAGAATGAAAAGGTGTGAAAAATATGAAGAGCTTCAAAAGGTGTCAAAAATATGAGGAGCATGAAACGGTCTTAAATATAGGAGAAGCATGAGACGGTGTAAAAACATGAAGAACCTGAAAACGTTGGAAAAATAAGAAGAGCTTCAAAGGTGTCAAAAATATGAGGAACATGAAACTGTCAGAAAAATATGAGGACCATGAAACGGTCTAAAAAATAGGACGAGCATGAAACAGTGTTGAAAAACATGAAGAGCTTCAAAAGGTGTCAAAAATATGAGGAGCCTGAAACCATCTGAAAAATAGGAGGAGCATGAAACGGTGTTGAAAATCATGAAGAGCCTGAAAAGCTGTGAACAATAAGAAGAGCTTCAGAAGGTGTCAATAATATGAGGAGCATGAAAGGGTCTGAAAAATAGGAGGAGCATAAAATGGTGTTGAACACATGAATTGCTTGAAGAGGTCTGAAAAATATGAAGAGCTTCAAAAGATGTTAAAAATATGAGGAGCATGAAAGGGTCATAAACATTGGAGGAGCATGAAGCGGTTTTGAAAAACATGAAGAGCCTGAAAAGGTGTGAAATATATGAAGAGCTTCAAAGGGTGTCAAAAATATGAGGAGCATGAGACGGTCTGAAAAATATGAGGAGCACGAAATGGTCTGAAAAATGGGAGGAGCATGAAACGTTGTATGAAAACCTGAAGAGCATGAAAAGGTGTGAAAAATATGAAGAGATTCAAGAGGTGTCAAAAATATGAGGAGCATGAAACGGTCTGAAAAATAGGAGGAGCATGAGACGGTGTTGAAAAACATGAAGAACCTGAAAAGGTTGGAAAATCATGAAGAGCTTCAAAGGTGTCAAAAATATGAGGAGCATGAAAAGGTCTGAAAAATAGGAGGAGCATGAAACGATGTTGAAAAACATGAAGAACCTGAAAAGGTGTGAAAAATATGAAGAGCTGCAAAAGGTGTCAAAAATATGGGAAGCATGAAACGGTCTGAAATAATGAGGACCATGAAACGGTCTGAAAAATAGGACAAGCATGAAACGGTGTTGAAAAATATGAAGAGCTTCAAAAAGTGTCAAAAATACGAGGAGCATGAAACGGTCTGAAAAACAGGAGGAGCATGAAACCGTGTTGAAAAACATGAAGAGCATGAAAAGATGTGAAAAATAGGAAAAGCTTCAAGAAGTTTCAAGAAAATGAGGAGGATGTAAACGTCTGAAAAACAGGAGGAGCATGAAACGTTGTTGAAAAACTTTAAGAGCCTGAAAAGGTGATAAAAATATGAAGAGCTTCAAACGGTGTCAAAAATATGAGGAGCGTGAAACCGTCTGAAAAATAGGATTGGCATGAAACGGTGTTGACAAACATGAAGAACCTGAAAGGGTGTGAAAAATATGAAGAGCTTCAAATGGTGTCAAAAATATCAGGAGCATGAATGGGTCTGAAAAATAGGTGGAGCATGAAGCGGTGTTGAAAAACATGAAGAGCCTGAAAACGTGTGAAAAATATGAAGAGCTTCAAACGGTGTCATAAATATGAGGAGCATGAAACAGTCTGAAAAATAGGAGGAGAATGAAGCGGTGTTGAAAAAGTAGAAGAGCCTGAAAATGTGTGAAAAATATGAAGAGCTTCAAAAGGTGTGAAAATTATGAGTAGCATGAAACGGTCTGAAAAATAGGAGGAGCATGAAACAGTGTTGAAAAACACGAAGAGCCTGAAAAGCTGTGAAAAATACGAAGAGCCATAAAAGGTGTGAAAAATATGAGGAGCATGAAACGGTCTGAAAAATAGGAGGAGCATGAAGCGGTTTTGAAAAACATGAGGAGCCTGAAAAGCTGTGAAAAATATGAAGAGCTTCAAACGGTGTCAAAAATATGAGGAGCATGAAACGGTCTGAAAAATAGGAGTAGCATGAAGCAGTATTGAAAAGCATGCAGAGCCTTAAAAGGTGTGAAAAATATGAAGAGCTTCAAAAGGTGTCAAAAATATGAGGAGCATGAAACAGTCTGAAAAATAGGAGGAGCATGAAGCGGTGTTGAACAACATGAAGAGCTTGAAAATGTGTGAAAAATATCAAAAGCTTCAAAAGGTGTCAAAATTATGAGGAGCATGAAATGGTCTGAAAAATAGGAGGAGCGTCAAGCGGTGTTGAAAAAAATGAAGAGCCTGAAAAGATGTTCAAAAATATGAAGAGGCTGAAAAGTTTTGAAAAATATGAAGAGCTTAAAAAAGTGTAAAAAATATAAAGAGCTTCAAAATGTGTGAAAAATATGAAGAGCTTCAAAAGGTGTCAAAAATATGAGGAGCATGAAACAGTCAGACAAATAGGAGGAGCTTGAAGCATTGTTGAAAAACATGAAGAGCCTAAAAAGGTGTGAAAAATGTGAAGAGCTTCAAAAGGTGTGAAAAATATGAGGAGCATGAAATGGTCTGAAAAATAGGAGGAGTATGATGCGCTGTTAAAAAACATGAAGAGCCAGAAAAGGTGAAAAAAATATAAAGAGCTTCAAAAGGTGTCAAAAATATGAGGAGCATGAAACGGTGTTCAGAAACATGAAGAGCCTGAAAAGGTGTGAAAAATATGAAGAGCTTCAAAAGGTGTCAAAATTGAGAGGAGCATGAAACGGTCTGAAAAATAGGAGGAGCATGAAATGGTTTTGAAAACATGAAGAGCCTGTAAATGTGTGAAAAATCTGAAGAGCTTCAGAAAGTGTGAATAATAAGAGGAGCATGAAACGGTCTGAAAAATAGGAAGAGCATGAAGCGGTATTGAAAAACATGAAGAAACTGAAAAGTTGTGAAAAATATGAAGAGCTTCAAAAGGTGTCAAAAATATGAGGAGCATGAAACGGTCTGAAAAATAGGAGGAGAATGAAGCGGTTTTGAAAACATGAGGAGCCTGAAAAGGTGTGAAAAATATGAAGAGCTTCAAACGGTGTCAAAAATATGAGGAGCATGAAACGGTCTGAAAAATAGGAGTAGCATGAAGCAGTATTGAAAAGCATGCAGAGCCTTAAAAGGTGTGAAAAATATGAAGAGCTTCAAAAGGTGTCAAAAATATGAGAAGCATGAAACTATCTCCAAAAAGTAAGGAGCAAGAAGTGGTGTTCAAAAACATGAAGAGCCTGAAAAGGTGTGAAAAATATGAAGAGCTTCAAAAGTTGTCACAAATAGGAGGAGCATGAAACGGTGTTCAAAAACATGAAGAGCCTGAAAAGGTGTGAAAAATATGAAGAGCTTCAAAAGGTGTGAAAAATATGAAGAGTTTCAAAAGGTGAGAAAAATATGAAGAGCTTCAAAATGTGTCAAAAATTAGAGGAGCAAGAAACGGTCTGATAAATAGGAGGATCATGAAGTGGTGTTGAAAAACATGAAGAGCCTGAAAAAGTGTGAAATATATGAAAATCTCCAAAAGGTGTCAAAAATATGAGGAGCATGAAACGGTCTGAAAAATAGGAGGAGCATCAAACGATGTTGAAAAAAATGAGGAGCCTGAAAAGGTGTGAAAAATATGAAGAGCTTCAAAAGGTGTCAAAAATATCAGTAGCATGAATGGGTCTGAAAGATAGGCGGAGCATGAAATGGTATTGAAAAACATGAACAGCCTGAAAAGGTGTGAAAAATATGAAGAGCTTCAAAAGCTTTCAAAAAAAGGAGGAGCATGAGACGGTGTTGAAAAACATGAAGATCCTGAAAAGGTGTGAAAAATTTGAAGAGCTGCAAAAGGTGTCAAAAATATGAGGAGCATGTAACGGTGTTGAATAACATGAAGAGCATTAAAAGTGTGAAAAATATGAAGATCTTCAAAAGGAGTCAAAAATATGAGGAGCATGGAACGGTCTGAAAAAAGGTAGGAGCATGAGATGGTGTTGAAAAACATGAAGAAACTGAAAAGGTTGGAAATATATGAAGAGCTTTCAAGGTGTCAAAAATATGAGGAGCATGAAAAGGTCTGAAAAATAGGAGGACCATGAAACGGTCCAAAAAATAGGACGAGCATGAAACGGTGTTGAAAAACATGAGGAGCATTAAAAGTGTGAAAAATATAAACAGCTTCAAAAGCTGTCAAAAATACGAGGAGCAAGAAACGGTCTGGAAAAGAGGAGGAGCATGAAACGGTGTTGAAAAACATGAAGAGAATGAAAAGGTGTGAAAAATATGAAGAGCTTCAAAAGGTGCCAAAAATATGAGGAGCATGAAACGGTCTTAAAAATAGGAGAAGCATGAGACGGTGTAAAAACATGAAGAACCTGAAAACGTTGGAAAAATATGAAGAGCTTCAAAGGTGTCAAAAATATGAGGAACATGAAACTGTCAGAAAAATATGAGGACCATGAAACGGTCTAAAAAATAGGACGAGCATGAAACGGTGTTGAAAAACATGAAGAGCTTCAAAAGGTGTCAAAAATATGAGGAGCCTGAAACCATCTGAAAAATAGGAGGAGCATGAAACGGTGTTGAAAATCATGAAGAGCCTGAAAAGCTGTGAGCAATAAGAAGAGCTTCAGAAGGTGTCAATAATATGAGGAGCATGAAAGGGTCTGGAAAAGAGGAGGAGCATGAAACGGTGTTGAAAAACATGAAGAGCCTGAAACCGTGTGAAAAATATGAAGAGCTTCAAACGGTGTCAAAAATATGAGGAGCATGAAACAGTCTGAAAAATAGGAGGAGAATGAAGCGGTGTTGAAAAACTAGAAGAGCCTGAAAATGTGTGAAAAATATGACGAGCTTCAAAAGGTGTGAAAATTATGAGTAGCATGAAACGGTCTGAAAAATAGGAGGAGCATGAAGCAGTGTTGAAAAACACGAAGAGCCTGAAAAGCTGTGAAAAATACGAAGAGCCATAAAAGGTGTGAAAAATATGAGGAGCATGAAACGGTCTGAAAAATAGGAGGAGCATGAAGCGGTTTTGAAAAACATGAGGAGCCTGAAAAGGTGTGAAAAATATGAAGAGCTTCAAACGGTGTCAAAAATATGAGGAGCATGAAACGGTCTGAAAAATAGGAGTAGCATGAAGCAGTATTGAAAAGCATGCAGAGCCTTAAAAGGTGTGAAAAACATGAAGAGCTTCAAAAGGTGTCAAAAATATGAGAAGCATGAAACTATCTCCAAAAATTAAGGAGCAAGAAGTGGTGTTCAAAAACATGAAGAGCCTTAAAAGGTGTGAAAAATATGAAGAGCTTCAAAAGGTGTCAAAAATATGAGGAGCATGAAACAGTCTGAAAAATAGGAGGAGCATGAAGCGGTGTTGAACAACATGAAGAGCCTGAAAATGTGTGAAAAATATCAAAAGCTTCAAAAGGTGTCAAAATTATGAGGAGCATGAAATGGTCTGAAAAATAGGAGTAGCATCAAGCGGTGTTGAAAAAAATGAAGAGCCTGAAAAGATGTTCAAAAATATGAAGAGGCTGAAAAGTTTTGAAAAATATGAAGAGCTTAAAAAAGTGTAAAAAATATAAAGAGCTTCAAAATGTGTGAAAAATATGAAGAGCTTCAAAAGGTGTCAAAAATGAGAGGAGCATGAAACGGTCTGAAAATAGGAGGAGCATGAAGCGGTGTTGAAAACATGAAGAGCCTGAAAAGGTGTGAAAAATATGAAGAGCTTCTAAAGGTTTCAAAAAGATGAGGAGCATGAAAAGGTGTTCAAAAACATGACGAGCCTGAAAAGGTGTGAAAAATATGAAGAGCTTCAAAATGTGTCAAAAATATGAGGAGCATGAAACAGTCAGACAAATAGGAGGAGCTTGAAGGGGTGTTGAAAAAACATGAAGAGCCTAAAAAGGTGTGAAAAATGTGAAGAGCTTCAAAAGGTGTGAAAAATATGAGGAGCATGAAATGGTCTGAAAAATAGGAGGAGCATGAAGCGCTGTTAAAAAACATGAAGAGCCAGAAAAGGTGTGAAAAAAATAAAGAGCTTCAAAAGGCGTCAAAAATATGAGGAGCATGAGACGGTCTGAAAAATATGAGGAGCACGAAATGGTCTGAAAAATGGGAGGAGCATGAAACGTTGTATGAAAACCTGAAGAGCATGAAAAGGTGTGAAAAATATGAAGAGATTCAAGAGGTGTCAAAAATATGAGGAGCATGAAACGGTCTGAAAAATAGGAGGAGCATGAGACGGTGTTGAAAAACATGAAGAACCTGAAAAGGTTGGAAAATCATGAAGAGCTTCAAAGGTGTCAAAAATATGAGGAGCATGAAAAGGTCTGAAAAATAGGAGGAGCATGAAACGATGTTGAAAAACATGAAGAACCTGAAAAGGTGTGAAAAATATGAAGAGCTGCAAAAGGTGTCAAAAATATGGGAAGCATGAAACGGTCTGAAATAATGAGGACCATGAAACGGTCTGAAAAATAGGACAAGCATGAAACGGTGTTGAAAAATATGAAGAGCTTCAAAAAGTGTCAAAAATACGAGGAGCATGAAACGGTCTGAAAAACAGGAGGAGCATGAAACCGTGTTGAAAAACATGAAGAGCATGAAAAGATGTGAAAAATATGAAAAGCTTCAAAAAGTTTCAAGAAAATGAGGAGGAAGTAAACGTCTGAAAAACAGGAGGAGCATGAAACGTTGTTGAAAAACTTTAAGAGCCTGAAAAGGTGATAAAAATATGAAGAGCTTCAAACGGTGTCAAAAATATGAGGAGCGTGAAACCGTCTGAAAAATAGGATTGGCATGAAACGGTGTTGACAAACATGAAGAACCTGAAAGGGTGTGAAAAATATGAAGAGCTTCAAATGGTGTCAAAAATATCAGGAGCATGAATGGGTCTGAAAAATAGGTGGAGCATGAAGCGGTGTTGAAAAACATGAAGAGCCTGAAAACGTGTGAAAAATATGAAGAGCTTCAAACGGTGTCATAAATATGAGGAGCATGAAACAGTCTGAAAAATAGGAGGAGAATGAAGCGGTGTTGAAAAAGTAGAAGAGCCTGAAAATGTGTGAAAAATATGAAGAGCTTCAAAAGGTGTGAAAATTATGAGTAGCATGAAACGGTCTGAAAAATAGGAGGAGCATGAAACAGTGTTGAAAAACACGAAGAGCCTGAAAAGCTGTGAAAAATACGAAGAGCCATAAAAGGTGTGAAAAATATGAGGAGCATGAAACGGTCTGAAAAATAGGAGGAGCATGAAGCGGTTTTGAAAAACATGAGGAGCCTGAAAAGGTGTGAAAAATATGAAGAGCTTCAAACGGTGTCAAAAATATGAGGAGCATGAAACGGTCTGAAAAATAGGAGTAGCATGAAGCAGTATTGAAAAGCATGCAGAGCCTTAAAAGGTGTGAAAAACATGAAGAGCTTCAAAAGGTGTCAAAAATATGAGAAGCATGAAACTATCTCCAAAAATTAAGGAGCAAGAAGTGGTGTTCAAAAACATGAAGAGCCTTAAAAGGTGTGAAAAATATGAAGAGCTTCAAAAGGTGTCAAAAATATGAGGAGCATGAAACAGTCTGAAAAATAGGAGGAGCATGAAGCGGTGTTGAACAACATGAAGAGCCTGAAAATGTGTGAAAAATATCAAAAGCTTCAAAAGGTGTCAAAATTATGAGGAGCATGAAATGGTCTGAAAAATAGGAGTAGCATCAAGCGGTGTTGAAAAAAATGAAGAGCCTGAAAAGATGTTCAAAAATATGAAGAGGCTGAAAAGTTTTGAAAAATATGAAGAGCTTAAAAAAGTGTAAAAAATATAAAGAGCTTCAAAATGTGTGAAAAATATGAAGAGCTTCAAAAGGTGTCAAAAATGAGAGGAGCATGAAACGGTCTGAAAATAGGAGGAGCATGAAGCGGTGTTGAAAACATGAAGAGCCTGAAAAGGTGTGAAAAATATGAAGAGCTTCTAAAGGTTTCAAAAAGATGAGGAGCATGAAAAGGTGTTCAAAAACATGACGAGCCTGAAAAGGTGTGAAAAATATGAAGAGCTTCAAAATGTGTCAAAAATATGAGGAGCATGAAACAGTCAGACAAATAGGAGGAGCTTGAAGCGTTGTTGAAAAAACATGAAGAGCCTAAAAAGGTGTGAAAAATGTGAAGAGCTTCAAAAGGTGTGAAAAATATGAGGAGCATGAAATGGTCTGAAAAATAGGAGGAGCATGAAGCACTGTTAAAAAACATGAAGAGCCAGAAAAGGTGTGAAAAAAATAAAGAGCTTCAAAAGGCGTCAAAAATATGAGGAGCATGAAACGGTGTTCAGAAACATGAAGAGCCTGAAAAGGTGTGAAAAATATGAAGAGCTTCAAAAGGTGTCAAAATTGAGAGGAGCATGAAACGGTCTGAAAAATAGGAGGAGCATGAAATGGTGTTGAAAACATGAAGAGCCTGTAAAGGTGTGAAAAATCTGAAGAGCTTCAGAAAGTGTGAAAAATAAGAGGAGCATGAAACGGTCTGAAAAATAGGAAGAGCATGAAGCGGTATTGAAAAACATGAAGAAACTGAAAAGTTGTGAAAAATATGAAGAGCTTCAAAAGGTGTCAAAAATATGAGGAGCATGAAACGGTCTGAAAAATAGGAGGAGAATGAAGCGGTTTTGAAAAACATGAGGAGCCTGAAAAGGTGTGAAAAATATGAAGAGCTTCAAACGGTGTCAAAAATATGAGGAGCATGAAACGGTCTGAAAAATAGGAGTAGCATGAAGCAGTATTGAAAAGCATGCAGAGCCTTAAAAGGTGTGAAAAATATGAAGAGCTTCAAAAGGTGTCAAAAATATGAGAAGCATGAAACTATCTCCAAAAAGTAAGGAGCAAGAAGTGGTGTTCAAAAACATGAAGAGCCTGAAAAGGTGTGAAAAATATCAAGAGCTTCAAAAGTTGTCACAAATAGGAGGAGCATGAAACGGTGTTCAAAAACATGAAGAGCCTGAAAAGGTGTGAAAAATATGAAGAGCTTCAAAAGGTGTCAAAAATTAGAGGAGCAAGAAACGGTCTGAAAAATAGGAGGATCATGAAGTGGTGTTGAAAAACATGAAGAGCCTGAAAAAGTGTGAAATATATGAAAATCTCCAAAAGGTGTCAAAAATATGAGGAGCATGAAACGGTCTGAAAAATAGGAGGAGCATGAATCGATGTTGAAAAAAATGAAGAGCCTGAAAAGGTGTGAAAAATATGAAGAGCTTCAAAAGGTGCCAAAAATATCAGTAGCATGAATGGGTCTGAAAGATAGGAGGAGCATGAAATGGTATTGAAAAACATGAACAGCCTGAAAAGGTGTGAAAAATATGAAGAGCTTCAAAAGGTGTCAAAAATATGAGGATCATGAAACGGTCTGAAATATAGGAGGAGTATGAAACGGTGTTGAAAAACATAAAGAGCATGAAAAGGTGTGAAAAATATGAAGAGCTTCAAAAGGTTTCAAAATTATTAGTCGCATGAAACGGGTAAAAAAAATAGGAGGAGCATGAGACGGTGTTGAAAAACATGAAGAACTTCAAAAGGTGTCAAAAACATGAGGAGCACGAAACGGTCTGAAATATAGGAGGAGCATGAAACCGTGTTGAAAAACATGAAGAGCATGAAAGGGTGTGAAAAACATGAAGAGCTGCAAAAGGTGTCAAAAATATGAGGAGCATGAAACGGTCAAAAAATAGGAGGAACATGAGACAGCGTTGAAAATCAGGAAGAGCATGAAAAGGTGTGAAAAATATGAGGTGTTTTAAAAGGTGTCAAAAATATGAGGAGCATGAAACGGTGTTGAAAAAAATGAAGATCATGAAAAGGTGTGAAAAATATGAAGAGCTTCAAAAGGTGTCACATATATGAAGAACATGAAACGGTCTGAAAAATAAGAGGAGCATGAAACAGTCTGAAAAAAAGTAAGAGTATGAAACTGTGTTGAAAAACATGAAGAGCTTCAAAAGGTGTGAAATACATGAGGAGCATGAAACGGTCTGAAAAGTAGGAGGAGCATGAAGCGTTGTTCAAAAACATGAAGAGCCTAAAAAGGCGTGAAAAATATGAAGAGCTTCAAAAGTTGTCAAAAATATTAGGAGCATGACAGTCTGAAAAATAGGAGGAGCATGAAGCGGTGTTGAAAAACATGAAGAGCCTGAAAAGGTGTGAAAATTATGAAGAGCTTCAAAAGGTGTCAAAAATTTGAAGAGAATGAAACAGTCTGATAAATAGGAGCAGCATGAAGCGGTGTTGAAAAACATGAAGAGCCTGAAAAGGTGTTAAAAATATTAGGAGCATGAAACGGACTTAAAAATAGGTGGAGCATGAAGCGGTTGTGAAAAACATGAAGAGCCTGAAAAGGTGTGAAATATATGAAGAGCTTCAAAACGTGTAAAAAATATGAGGAGCATGAAACGGTATTCAAAAACATGAAGAGCCTGAAAAGATGTGAAAAATATGAAGAGCTACAAAAGGTGTCAAAAAGATGAGGAGCATGAAACGGTCTTAAAATAGGAGGAGCATCAAATGGTATTGAAGAACATGAAGATCCTGAAAAGTTGTGAAAAATATGAAGAGCGTCAAAAGGTGTCAAAATTATGAGGAGCATGAAACGGTCTGAAAAATAGGAGGAGCAAGAAGCGGTGTTGAAAAACCTGAAGAGCCTGAAAAGGTATGAAATATATGAAGAGCTTAAAAAGGAGTGAAATATATAAGGAACCTGAAACGCTCTGAAAAACAGGAGGAGAATGAAGCGAGGTTGAAAAATATGAAGAGCCTGAAAAGTTGTGAAATATATGAAGAGCTTCAAAAGGTGTCAAAAATTTTAGGAGCATGAAACGGTCTGAAAAATTGGAGGAGCATGAAGCCGTGTTGAAAAACTTGCAAAGCCTGAAAAGGTGTGAAAAACATGAAGAGCTTCAAGAAGTGTCAAAAATATGAGGAGCATGAAACGGTCTGAAAAATAGGAGGAGCATGAAACGGTGTTGAAAAACATGAAGAGCCTGAAAAGAGTGAAATATATGAAGAGCTTCAAAAGGTGTCAAAAATATGAGGAACATGAAACGGTCTGAAAAAGCGGAGGAGCATGAAGCGGGGTTGAAAAACATGAAGAGCCTTAAAAGCTGTGTAATATATGAAGAGCTTCAAAAGATGTGAAAAATATGAGGAGAATGATACGGGCTGAAAAGAAGGAGGAGCATGAAGCGGTGTTGAAAAACATGAACAGACTGAAACGGTGTGAAAAACATGAAGAGCTTCAAAAGGTGTCAAAAATAGGAGGAGCATGAAGCGGTGTTCAGAAATATGAAGCGCCTGAAAAGGTGGGAAAAATATGAGGAGCATGATACGGTCTGAAAAATAGGTGGAGCATGAAGCGGTGTTCACAGGAAGAGCCTGAAAAGGTGTGAAAAATATGAAGAGCTTAAAAAAGTGTCAAAAATATGAGGAGCATGAAACGGTGTTGAAAAACATGAAGAGCCTGAAAAGAGTGAAATAAATGAAGAGCTTCAAAAGGTGTCAAAATATGAGGAGCATGAAACGGCCTGAAAAATAGGAGGAGCATGAAGCGGTGTTCGAAAATATGAAGAGCCTGAAAGAGTGGGAAAAATATGAGGAGCATGAAACGGTCTGAAAAATAGGTGGAGCATGAAGCGGTGTTCAAAAAAAAGGAAGAGCCTGACAGGTGTGAAAAATATGAAGAGTTTCAAAGAGTGTGAAAAATATGAGGAGCATGAAACGGTCTGAAAAAAAGGAGAAGCATTAAGCGGTGTTCAAAAACATGAAGAGCCTGAAAAGACGTGAAAAATATGAAGAGCTTCAAAAGGTGTGAAAAATATGAGGAGCATGAAACGGTCTGAAAAATAGAAGGAACATCAATTGGTGTTGAAGAACATGAAGATCCTGAAAAGTTGTGAAAAATATGAAGAGCTTAAAAAGGTGTCAAAATTATGAGGAGCATGAAACGGTCTGAAAAATAGGAGGAGCAAGAAGCGGTGTTGAAACACCTGAAGAGACTGAAACGGTGTGAAATATATGAAGAGCTTCAAAAGGTGTCAAAAATTTTAGGAGCATGAAACGTTCTGAAAAATTGGAGGAGCATGAAGCGGTGTTGAAAAATATGAAGAGCCTGAAAAGTGTGAAATATATGAAGAGCTTAAAAAGGTGGGAAATATATGAGGAACCTGAAACGCTCTGAGAAACAGGAGGAGAATGAATCGGTGTTGAAACATATGAAGAGACTGAAAAGGTGTGAAATATATGACAAGCTTAAAAAGGCGTTAAATATATGAGGAACCTGAAACTCTCTGAGAAACAGGAGGAAAATGAAGCGGTGTTGCAGAATATGAAGATCCTGAAAACGTGTTAACAATATTAGGAGCCTGAAATGGTCTGAAAAATAGGAGGCGCATGAAGCGGTGTTGAAAAACTTGAAAAGCCTGAAAAGGTGTGAAAAACATGAAGAGCTTCAAAAAGTGTCAAAAATATGAGGAGCATGAAACGGTCTGAAAAATAGGAGGAACATGAAATGGTGTTGAAAAACATGAAGAGCCTGAAAAGAGTGAAATATATGAAGAGCTTCAAAAGGTGTCAAAAATATGAGGAGCATGAAACGGTCTGAAAAATAGGAGGAGCAAGAAGCGGTGTTGAAAAACATGAAGAGTCTGAAAAGGTGTGAAAAATATAAAGAGTTTCAAAATGTTTCAAAAATATGAAGAGCATGAAACAGTCTGACAAATAGGAGGTGCATGAAGCGGTGTTCAAAAACAAGAATTGCCTGAAAAGGTGTGAAAAATATGAAGAGATTCAAAAGTTGTCTAATATTTGTGGAGCATGAAACGGTCTGAAAAATAGGAGGAGCATGAAGCGGTGTTGAAAAACATGAAGAGCCTGAAAACGTGTGAAAATTATGAAGAGCTTCAAAAGGTGTCAAAAATTTGAAGAGAATGAAACAGTCTGATAAATAGGAGCAGCATGAAGCGGTGTTGAAAAACATGAAGAGCCTGAAAAGGTGTTAAAAATATTAGGAGCATGAAACGGTCTGAAAAATAGGAGGAACACAAGTGGTGTTCAAAAACATGAAGAGCCTGAAAAGGTGTGAAAAATATGAAGAGATTCAAAAGGTGTCAAAAATATGAGGAGCATGAATCGGTGTTGAAAAACATGAAGAGCCTGAAAATGTGTCAAAAATATGAAGAGCTTCAAAAGGTGTCAAAAAAATGAGGAGCATGAAACGGTCTGAAAAATAGGAGAAGCATGAAGCGGTGTTGAAAAACATGAAGAACATGAAAAGGTGCGAAAAATATGAAGAGCTTCAAAAGGTGTCAAAAATATGAGGAGCATGAAACGGTCTGAAAAATAGGAGGAGCATGAAGCGTTGTTCAAAAACATGTAGAGCATGAAAAGGTGTGAAAAATATGAAGAGCTTCAAAAGGTGTCAAAAATATGAGGAGCATGAACCGGTCTGAAAAATAGGAGGAGCATGAAGCGGTGTTCAAAAACATGAAGAGCATGAAAAGGTGTGAAAAATATGAAGAGATTCAAAAGGTGTCAAAAATATGAGGAGCATGAAACGGTCTGAAAAATAGGAAGAGAATGAAGCGGTGTTGAAAAACATGAAAAGCCTGAAAAGGTGTGAAAAATATGAAGAGCTTCAAAAGGTGTCAAAAATATGAGGAGCATGAAACGGTCTGAAAAATAGGAGGAGCATGAAACGGTCTGAAAAATGGGAGGAGCATGAAGCGGTGTTGAAAAACATGAAGAGCCTGAAAACGTGTGAAAAACATGAAGAGCTTAAAAGTTGTGAGAAATATGAAGAGCTTCAAAAGGTGTCAAAATGAGACGAGCATGAAACGGTCTGGAAAATAGGACGAGCATGAAGCGGTGTTGAAAACATGAAGAGCTAGAAAAGGTGTGAAAAATATGAAGAGCTTCAAAAGGTGTGAAAAATAGGAGGAGCATGAAAAGGGCTGAAAAATAGCAGGAGCATGAAGCGGTGTTCAAAAACATGAAGAGCCTGAAAAGGTGTGAAAAATATGAAGAGCTTCAAAAGGTGTGAAATACATGAGTAGCCTGAAACTCTCTGAAAAATAGGAGGCGCATGAAGCGGTTTTGAAAAACATGAAGAGTCTGAAAACGTGTGAAAATATGAAGAGCTTCAAAAATATGAAAAATATGAAGAGCTTCAAAAGGTGTGGAAAATATGAAGAGCTTCAAAATGTGTCAAAAGTGAGATGAGCATGAAACGGTCTGAAAAATAGGAGGAGCATGAAGTGGTTTTGAAAAACATGAAGAGCCTGAAAATGTGTGAAATATATGAAGAGCTTCAAAAGTTGTCAGAAATGATAGAAACATGAAACGGTCTGAAAAATAGGATGAGCAAGAAGGGGTGTTGAAAAACATGAAGAGCCTGAAAACGTTTGAGAAATACGAAGAGATTCAAAATGTGTGAAAAATATGAAGAGCTTCAAAAGGTGTCAAAAATGAGATGAGCATGAAACGGTCTGAAAAATAGGAGAAGCATGAAGTTGCTTTGAAAAACATGAAGAGCCTGAAAAGGTGTTAAATATATGAAGAGCTTCAAAATGTGTCAGAAATGAGAGGAGCATGAAACGGTCTGAAAAATAGGAGAAGCATGAAGTGGCTTTGAAAAACATGAAGAGCCTGAAAAGGTGTGAAAAATATGAAGAGCTTCAAAAGGTGTCAAAAATATGAGGAGCATGAATCGCTGTTGAAAAACATGAAGAGCCTGAAAATGTGTGAAAAATATGAAGAGCTTCAAAAGGTGTGAAATAAATGAGGAGCATGAAACGGTCTGGAATATAGGAGGCGCATGAAGCGGTGTTCAAAAACATGAAGAGCCTGAAACGGTGTGAAAAATATGAAGAGCTTCTAAAGGTGTCAAAAATATGAGGAGCATGTAACGTTCTGAAAAACAGGAGTAGCATGAAGTGGTGTTGAATAACATCAAGAGCCTGAAAAGGTGTGAAAAATATGAAGAGCTTCAAAAGGGGTGAAATAAATGAGGAGCATGAAACGGGCTGAAAAATAGGAGAAGCATGAACTGGTGTGGAAAAACATGAAGAGCCTGAAAAGGTGTGAAAAATATGAAGAGCTTCAAAAGGTGTGAAAAACATGAGGAGAATGAAACGGCCTGAAAAATAGAAGCTGCATGAAACGGTGTGGGAAAACATGAAGAGCCTGAAAAGGTGTGAAAAATATGAAGAGCTTCAAATGGTGTCAAAAATATGAGGAGCATGTAACGTTCTGAAAAATAGGAGGAGCATGAAACGGTGATCAAAAACATGAGGAGCCTGAAAAGGTGTGATAAATATGAAGAGCTTCAAAAGGTGTGAAAAATAGGAGGAGCATGAAACGGGCTGAAAAATAGGAGAAGCATGAACTGGTGTGGA
This sequence comes from Dama dama, assembly GCF_033118175.1. Lineage (NCBI taxonomy): Eukaryota > Metazoa > Chordata > Mammalia > Artiodactyla > Cervidae > Dama > Dama dama. The sequence goes on along the minus strand of NW_026870920.1, from coordinate 4,229,437 downwards.
AAAACATGAAGAGCCTGAAAAGGTGTGAAAAATATGAAGAGCTTCAAAAGGTGTGAAAAACATGAGGAGAATGAAACGGCCTGAAAAATAGAAGCTGCATGAAACGGTGTGGGAAAACATGAAGAGCCTGAAAAGGTGTGAAAAATATGAAGAGCTTCAAATGGTGTCAAAAATATGAGGAGCATGTAACGTTCTGAAAAATAGGAGGAGCATGAAACGGTGATCAAAAACATGAGGAGCCTGAAAAGGTGTGATAAATATGAAGACCTTCAAATCGAGTCAAAATTAGAAGAAGCATGAAACGGTCTGAAAGATAGGAGGAGCATGAAACGGTGATCAGAAACATGAAGAGCCTGAAAATTTGTGAAAAATATGAAGAGCTTCAAAAGGGGTGAAATAAATGAGGAGCATGAAACGGGCTGAAAAATAGGAGAAGCATGAAGTGAAGTGGAAAAACATGAAGAGCCTGAAAAGGTGTGAAAAATATGAAGAGCTTCAAATGTGTCAAAAATATGAGAAGCATGAAACGGTCTGAAAGATAGGAGGAGCATGAAACGGTGATCAGAAACATGAAGAACCTGAAAAGTTGTGAAAAATATGAAGAGCTTCAAAAGGTGTGAAATTCATGAGGAGCATGAAACGGTCTGAAAAATAGGAGAAGCATGAAGTGAAGTGGAAAAACATGAAGAGCCTGAAAATGTGTGAAAAATATGAAAAGCTTCAAAAGGTGTCAAAAATATGAAGAGCATGAAACGGTCTGAAAAATAGATGCGGCATGAAATGGTGTTGAAAAACATGAAGAGAGTGACAACGTGTGAAAAATATGTAGAGCTTCAAAACGTGTGAAATACATGAGGAGCATGAAACGAGCTGAAAAAAAGAAGCATGAAGTGGTGTGGAAAAACATGAAGAGCCTGAAAAGGTGTGAAAAATATGAAGAGCTTCAAATGTGTCAAAAATGAGATGAACATGAAAAGGTCTGAAAAATAAGAGAAGCATGAAGTGGTGTTGATAAAAAAGAAGAGGCTGAAAAGGTGTGAAATATATGAAGATCTTCAAAAGGTGTCAAAAATATGAGGAGAATGAAACGTTCTGAATAATAGGAGGAGCATGAAGCGGTGTTGAAAAACATGAAGAGCCTGAAAACGTGTGAAAAATATGAAGAGCTTCAAAAGGTGTGAAAAATATGAAGAGCTTCAAATGTGTCAAAAATGACATGAGCATGAAACGGTCTGAAAAATAAGAGGAGCATGAAGTGGAGTTGAAAAAAAAAGAAGAGCCTGAAAAGATGTGAATATATGAAGACCTTCAAAAGGTGTCAAAAATATGAGGAGAATGAAACGGTCTGAATAATAGGAGGAGCATGAAGCGGTGTTGAAAAACATGAAGAGCCTGAAAAGGTGTGAAAAATACGGAGAGATTCTAAAGGTTTCAAAAATGAGAAGAGCATGAAACGGTCTGAAAAATAAGAGGAGCATGAAGTGGTGGTGAAAATCATGAAGAGCCTGAAAAGGTGTGAAAAATATGAAGAGCTTCTAAAGGTGTCAAAAATATGAGGAGCATGAAAAGTTCTGAAAAATAGGAGGATCATGAAGCGTGTTCAAAAACATGAAAAGCCTGAAAAGGTGTGAAAATATGAAGAGCTTCAAAAAGTGTCAAAAATATGAGGAGAATGAAAGGCTCTGAAAAATAGGAGGAGCATGAAGTGGTGTGGAAAAACATGAAGTGCCTGAAAAGGTGTGAAAAATATGAAGACTTTCAAAAGGTGTGAAATACATGAAGAGCATGAAACTCTCTGACAAATAGGAGGAGCATGTAGTGGTGTTCAAAAACATGAAGAGTCTGAAAAGGTGTGAAAAATATGAAGAGCTTCAAAAAGTGTCAAAAATATGAGGAGCATGAAAGGCTCTGAAAAATAGGAGGAGCATGAAGCGGTCTTGAAAAACATGAAGAGCCTGAAAACGTGTGAAAAATATGAAGAGCTTCAAAAGGTGTAAAAAATATGGGGAGCATGAAACGGTCTGCAAAAAAGGAGGAGCATGAAGTGGTGTTGAAAAACTTGAACAGCCAGAAAATGTGTGAAAAATATGAAAAGCTTCAAAAGGTGGTAAAAATATGCGGAGCATGAAACGGTCTGAAAAATAGGCGGAGCATGAAGCGGTGTTCAAAAACATGAAGAGCCTGAAAAGGTGTGAAAAATATGAAGAGCTTAAAAATGTGTCAAAATATGAGGAGCATGAAACGGTGTTGAAAAACATGAAGAGCCTGAAAAGGTTTGAAAAATATGAACAGCTACAAAAAGTGTCAAAAATATGAGGAGCATGAAACGGTCTGAAAAATTGGAGGAGCATGAAGTGGTGTTGAAAAACATGAAGAGCCTGAAAAGTCGTGAAAAATATGAAGAGCTGCAAAAGGTGTGAAAAATATGAAGAGCTTCAAATGTGTCAAAAATGAGATGAGCATGAAACGGTCTGAAAAATAAGAGGAGCAGGAAGTGGAGTTGAAAAAAAAAGAAGAGCCTGAAAAGATGTGAATATATGAAGACCTTCAAAAGGTGTCAAAAATATGAGGAGAATGAAACGGTCTGAATAATAGGAGGAGCATGAAGCGGTGTTGAAAAACATGAAGAGCCTGAAAAAGTGTGAAAAATATGAAGAGCTTCAAAAGGTGTGAAAAATATGAAGAGCTTCAAATGTGTCAAAAATGAGATGAGCATGAAACGGTCTGAAAAATAAGAGGAGCATGAAGTGGAGTTTAAAAAAAAGAAGAGCCTGAAAAGGTGTGAAAAATATGAAAAGCTTCAAAATCTGTCAAAAATAAGAGGAACATGAAACTCTCTGAAAAATAGGAGGAGCATGAAGCGGTGTTCAAAAACATGAAGAGCTGAAAACGTGTGAAAAAAAAAAGAGCTTCAAAAGGTGTCAAAAATATGAGGAGCAAAAAACGGTCTGAAAAATCGGAGAAGCATGAAGCGTGTTCAAATACATGAAAAGCCTGAAAAGTTGTGAAAAATATGAAGAGCTTCAAAACGTGTGAAAAATATGAGGAGGATGAAACGGTCTGAAAAATAGAAGCAGCATGAAGTGGTGTTGAAAAACATGAAGAGCCTCAAAAAGTGTGAAAAATATGAAGAGCTTCAAAAAGTGTCAAAAATATGAGGAGCATGAAACGGTCTGAAAAATAGGAGGAACATGAAATGGTGTTGAAAAACATGAAGAGCCTGAAAAGAGTGAAATATATGAAGAGCTTCAAAAGGTGTCAAAAATATGAGGAGCATGAAACGGTCTGAAAAATAGGAGGAGCAAGAAGCGGTGTTGAAAAACATGAAGAGTCTGAAAAGGTGTGAAAAATATAAAGAGTTTCAAAATGTTTCAAAAATATGAAGAGCATGAAACAGTCTGACAAATAGGAGGTGCATGAAGCGGTGTTCAAAAACAAGAATTGCCTGAAAAGGTGTGAAAAATATGAAGAGATTCAAAAGTTGTCTAATATTTGTGGAGCATGAAACGGTCTGAAAAATAGGAGGAGCATGAAGCGGTGTTGAAAAACATGAAGAGCCTGAAAACGTGTGAAAATTATGAAGAGCTTCAAAAGGTGTCAAAAATTTGAAGAGAATGAAACAGTCTGATAAATAGGAGCAGCATGAAGCGGTGTTGAAAAACATGAAGAGCCTGAAAAGGTGTTAAAAATATTAGGAGCATGAAACGGTCTGAAAAATAGGAGGAACACAAGTGGTGTTCAAAAACATGAAGAGCCTGAAAAGGTGTGAAAAATATGAAGAGATTCAAAAGGTGTCAAAAATATGAGGAGCATGAATCGGTGTTGAAAAACATGAAGAGCCTGAAAATGTGTCAAAAATATGAAGAGCTTCAAAAGGTGTCAAAAAAATGAGGAGCATGAAACGGTCTGAAAAATAGGAGAAGCATGAAGCGGTGTTGAAAAACATGAAGAACATGAAAAGGTGCGAAAAATATGAAGAGCTTCAAAAGGTGTCAAAAATATGAGGAGCATGAAACGGTCTGAAAAATAGGAGGAGCATGAAGCGTTGTTCAAAAACATGTAGAGCATGAAAAGGTGTGAAAAATATGAAGAGCTTCAAAAGGTGTCAAAAATATGAGGAGCATGAACCGGTCTGAAAAATAGGAGGAGCATGAAGCGGTGTTCAAAAACATGAAGAGCATGAAAAGGTGTGAAAAATATGAAGAGATTCAAAAGGTGTCAAAAATATGAGGAGCATGAAACGGTCTGAAAAATAGGAAGAGAATGAAGCGGTGTTGAAAAACATGAAAAGCCTGAAAAGGTGTGAAAAATATGAAGAGCTTCAAAAGGTGTCAAAAATATGAGGAGCATGAAACGGTCTGAAAAATAGGAGGAGCATGAAACGGTCTGAAAAATGGGAGGAGCATGAAGCGGTGTTGAAAAACATGAAGAGCCTGAAAACGTGTGAAAAACATGAAGAGCTTAAAAGTTGTGAGAAATATGAAGAGCTTCAAAAGGTGTCAAAATGAGACGAGCATGAAACGGTCTGGAAAATAGGACGAGCATGAAGCGGTGTTGAAAACATGAAGAGCTAGAAAAGGTGTGAAAAATATGAAGAGCTTCAAAAGGTGTGAAAAATAGGAGGAGCATGAAAAGGGCTGAAAAATAGCAGGAGCATGAAGCGGTGTTCAAAAACATGAAGAGCCTGAAAAGGTGTGAAAAATATGAAGAGCTTCAAAAGGTGTGAAATACATGAGTAGCCTGAAACTCTCTGAAAAATAGGAGGCGCATGAAGCGGTTTTGAAAAACATGAAGAGTCTGAAAACGTGTGAAAATATGAAGAGCTTCAAAAATATGAAAAATATGAAGAGCTTCAAAAGGTGTGGAAAATATGAAGAGCTTCAAAATGTGTCAAAAGTGAGATGAGCATGAAACGGTCTGAAAAATAGGAGGAGCATGAAGTGGTTTTGAAAAACATGAAGAGCCTGAAAATGTGTGAAATATATGAAGAGCTTCAAAAGTTGTCAGAAATGATAGAAACATGAAACGGTCTGAAAAATAGGATGAGCAAGAAGGGGTGTTGAAAAACATGAAGAGCCTGAAAACGTTTGAGAAATACGAAGAGATTCAAAATGTGTGAAAAATATGAAGAGCTTCAAAAGGTGTCAAAAATGAGATGAGCATGAAACGGTCTGAAAAATAGGAGAAGCATGAAGTTGCTTTGAAAAACATGAAGAGCCTGAAAAGGTGTTAAATATATGAAGAGCTTCAAAATGTGTCAGAAATGAGAGGAGCATGAAACGGTCTGAAAAATAGGAGAAGCATGAAGTGGCTTTGAAAAACATGAAGAGCCTGAAAAGGTGTGAAAAATATGAAGAGCTTCAAAAGGTGTCAAAAATATGAGGAGCATGAATCGCTGTTGAAAAACATGAAGAGCCTGAAAATGTGTGAAAAATATGAAGAGCTTCAAAAGGTGTGAAATAAATGAGGAGCATGAAACGGTCTGGAATATAGGAGGCGCATGAAGCGGTGTTCAAAAACATGAAGAGCCTGAAACGGTGTGAAAAATATGAAGAGCTTCTAAAGGTGTCAAAAATATGAGGAGCATGTAACGTTCTGAAAAACAGGAGTAGCATGAAGTGGTGTTGAATAACATCAAGAGCCTGAAAAGGTGTGAAAAATATGAAGAGCTTCAAAAGGGGTGAAATAAATGAGGAGCATGAAACGGGCTGAAAAATAGGAGAAGCATGAACTGGTGTGGAAAAACATGAAGAGCCTGAAAAGGTGTGAAAAATATGAAGAGCTTCAAAAGGTGTGAAAAACATGAGGAGAATGAAACGGCCTGAAAAATAGAAGCTGCATGAAACGGTGTGGGAAAACATGAAGAGCCTGAAAAGGTGTGAAAAATATGAAGAGCTTCAAATGGTGTCAAAAATATGAGGAGCATGTAACGTTCTGAAAAATAGGAGGAGCATGAAACGGTGATCAAAAACATGAGGAGCCTGAAAAGGTGTGATAAATATGAAGAGCTTCAAAAGGTGTGAAAAATAGGAGGAGCATGAAACGGGCTGAAAAATAGGAGAAGCATGAACTGGTGTGGAAAAACATGAAGAGCCTGAAAAGGTGTGAAAAATATGAAGAGCTTCAAAAGGTGTGAAAAACATGAGGAGAATGAAACGGCCTGAAAAATAGAAGCTGCATGAAACGGTGTGGGAAAACATGAAGAGCCTGAAAAGGTGTGAAAAATATGAAGAGCTTCAAATGGTGTCAAAAATATGAGGAGCATGTAACGTTCTGAAAAATAGGAGGAGCATGAAACGGTGATCAAAAACATGAGGAGCCTGAAAAGGTGTGATAAATATGAAGACCTTCAAATCGAGTCAAAATTAGAAGAAGCATGAAACGGTCTGAAAGATAGGAGGAGCATGAAACGGTGATCAGAAACATGAAGAGCCTGAAAATTTGTGAAAAATATGAAGAGCTTCAAAAGGGGTGAAATAAATGAGGAGCATGAAACGGGCTGAAAAATAGGAGAAGCATGAAGTGAAGTGGAAAAACATGAAGAGCCTGAAAAGGTGTGAAAAATATGAAGAGCTTCAAATGTGTCAAAAATATGAGAAGCATGAAACGGTCTGAAAGATAGGAGGAGCATGAAACGGTGATCAGAAACATGAAGAACCTGAAAAGTTGTGAAAAATATGAAGAGCTTCAAAAGGTGTGAAATTCATGAGGAGCATGAAACGGTCTGAAAAATAGGAGAAGCATGAAGTGAAGTGGAAAAACATGAAGAGCCTGAAAATGTGTGAAAAATATGAAAAGCTTCAAAAGGTGTCAAAAATATGAAGAGCATGAAACGGTCTGAAAAATAGATGCGGCATGAAATGGTGTTGAAAAACATGAAGAGAGTGACAACGTGTGAAAAATATGTAGAGCTTCAAAACGTGTGAAATACATGAGGAGCATGAAACGAGCTGAAAAAAAGAAGCATGAAGTGGTGTGGAAAAACATGAAGAGCCTGAAAAGGTGTGAAAAATATGAAGAGCTTCAAATGTGTCAAAAATGAGATGAACATGAAAAGGTCTGAAAAATAAGAGAAGCATGAAGTGGTGTTGATAAAAAAGAAGAGGCTGAAAAGGTGTGAAATATATGAAGATCTTCAAAAGGTGTCAAAAATATGAGGAGAATGAAACGTTCTGAATAATAGGAGGAGCATGAAGCGGTGTTGAAAAACATGAAGAGCCTGAAAACGTGTGAAAAATATGAAGAGCTTCAAAAGGTGTGAAAAATATGAAGAGCTTCAAATGTGTCAAAAATGACATGAGCATGAAACGGTCTGAAAAATAAGAGGAGCATGAAGTGGAGTTGAAAAAAAAAGAAGAGCCTGAAAAGATGTGAATATATGAAGACCTTCAAAAGGTGTCAAAAATATGAGGAGAATGAAACGGTCTGAATAATAGGAGGAGCATGAAGCGGTGTTGAAAAACATGAAGAGCCTGAAAAGGTGTGAAAAATACGGAGAGATTCTAAAGGTTTCAAAAATGAGAAGAGCATGAAACGGTCTGAAAAATAAGAGGAGCATGAAGTGGTGGTGAAAATCATGAAGAGCCTGAAAAGGTGTGAAAAATATGAAGAGCTTCTAAAGGTGTCAAAAATATGAGGAGCATGAAAAGTTCTGAAAAATAGGAGGATCATGAAGCGTGTTCAAAAACATGAAAAGCCTGAAAAGGTGTGAAAATATGAAGAGCTTCAAAAAGTGTCAAAAATATGAGGAGAATGAAAGGCTCTGAAAAATAGGAGGAGCATGAAGTGGTGTGGAAAAACATGAAGTGCCTGAAAAGGTGTGAAAAATATGAAGACTTTCAAAAGGTGTGAAATACATGAAGAGCATGAAACTCTCTGACAAATAGGAGGAGCATGTAGTGGTGTTCAAAAACATGAAGAGTCTGAAAAGGTGTGAAAAATATGAAGAGCTTCAAAAAGTGTCAAAAATATGAGGAGCATGAAAGGCTCTGAAAAATAGGAGGAGCATGAAGCGGTCTTGAAAAACATGAAGAGCCTGAAAACGTGTGAAAAATATGAAGAGCTTCAAAAGGTGTAAAAAATATGGGGAGCATGAAACGGTCTGCAAAAAAGGAGGAGCATGAAGTGGTGTTGAAAAACTTGAACAGCCAGAAAATGTGTGAAAAATATGAAAAGCTTCAAAAGGTGGTAAAAATATGCGGAGCATGAAACGGTCTGAAAAATAGGCGGAGCATGAAGCGGTGTTCAAAAACATGAAGAGCCTGAAAAGGTGTGAAAAATATGAAGAGCTTAAAAATGTGTCAAAATATGAGGAGCATGAAACGGTGTTGAAAAACATGAAGAGCCTGAAAAGGTTTGAAAAATATGAACAGCTACAAAAAGTGTCAAAAATATGAGGAGCATGAAACGGTCTGAAAAATTGGAGGAGCATGAAGTGGTGTTGAAAAACATGAAGAGCCTGAAAAGTCGTGAAAAATATGAAGAGCTGCAAAAGGTGTGAAAAATATGAAGAGCTTCAAATGTGTCAAAAATGAGATGAGCATGAAACGGTCTGAAAAATAAGAGGAGCAGGAAGTGGAGTTGAAAAAAAAAGAAGAGCCTGAAAAGATGTGAATATATGAAGACCTTCAAAAGGTGTCAAAAATATGAGGAGAATGAAACGGTCTGAATAATAGGAGGAGCATGAAGCGGTGTTGAAAAACATGAAGAGCCTGAAAAAGTGTGAAAAATATGAAGAGCTTCAAAAGGTGTGAAAAATATGAAGAGCTTCAAATGTGTCAAAAATGAGATGAGCATGAAACGGTCTGAAAAATAAGAGGAGCATGAAGTGGAGTTTAAAAAAAAGAAGAGCCTGAAAAGGTGTGAAAAATATGAAAAGCTTCAAAATCTGTCAAAAATAAGAGGAACATGAAACTCTCTGAAAAATAGGAGGAGCATGAAGCGGTGTTCAAAAACATGAAGAGCTGAAAACGTGTGAAAAAAAAAAGAGCTTCAAAAGGTGTCAAAAATATGAGGAGCAAAAAACGGTCTGAAAAATCGGAGAAGCATGAAGCGTGTTCAAATACATGAAAAGCCTGAAAAGTTGTGAAAAATATGAAGAGCTTCAAAACGTGTGAAAAATATGAGGAGGATGAAACGGTCTGAAAAATAGAAGCAGCATGAAGTGGTGTTGAAAAACATGAAGAGCCTCAAAAAGTGTGAAAAATATGAAGAGCTTCAATAGGTGTGAAAAATATGAGGAGCATGAAATGGTCTGAAAAATAGGAAGAGCATGAAGCGGTGTTCAAAAACATGAAGAGCCTGAAAAGTGTGAAGAATATGAAGAGCTTCAAAAGGTGTCAAAAATATGAGGAGCATGAAACGGTCTGAAAAATATGAGGGGCATGAAGCGGTGTTGAAAAACATGAAGAGCCTGAAAACATGTAAAAAATATGAAGAGCTTCAAAAGATGTGAAAAATATGAAGAGCTTCAAAAGGTGTGTAATACATGAGGAGCATGAAACTCTCTGAAAAATAGGAGGAGCATGAAGCGGTGTTCAAAAACATGAAGAGCCTGAAATGTTGTGAAAAATATGAAAAGCTTCAAAAGTTGTCAAAAATGAGATGAGCTTGAAACGGTCTGAAAAATAGGAAGAGCATGAAGCGGTGTTGAAAAACATGAAGAGCTGAAAACGTGTGAATTATATGAAGAGGTTCAAAAGGTGTTAAAAATATGAGGAGTATGAAACGGTCTGCAAAATAGGAGGATCATGTAGTGGTGTTCAAAACCTGATGAGCATGAAAAGGTATGAAAAATATGAAGAGCTTCAAAAGGTGTCAAAAATATGAGGAGCATGAAACGGTCTGAAAAATAGGAGGAGCATGAAACGGTCTGAAAAAGAGGAGGAGGATGAAGCGGTGTTGAAAAACATGAAGAGCCTGAAAAGGTGTGAAATATATGAAGAGCTTGAAAAGGTTTCAAAAATATGAGGAGAATGAAACGGTCTGAAAAATAGGATGAGAATGAGATGGTTTTGAAAAAGATGAAGAGCATGAAAAGGTGTGAAACATATGAAGAGTTTCTAAAGGTGTCAAAATGAGATGAGCATGAAACGGTCTGAAAAATAGGAGGAGAATGAAGAGGTGTTGAAAATCATCAAGAGCCTGAAAAGGTGTGAAAAATATGAAGAGCTTCAAAAGGTGTCAAAAAGAAATGAGCATGAAAAGGTCTGAAAAATAGGAGGAGCATGAAGTTGTGTTGAAAAAAATGAAAACCCTGAAAAGGTGTGAAATATATGAAGAGCTTCTAAAGGTGTGAAATACATTAGGAGCATGAAACGATCTGAAAAATAGCAGGAGCATGAAGCGGTGTTTTAAATCACGAAGTGTCTGAAAAGTGTGATAATATGAAGAGCGTCAAATTTATGAAAAATACGAAGAGCTTCAAAAGGTGTCAAAAATGGGATGAGCATGAAACTGTCTGAAAAATACAGGAGCATGAAGCGGTGTTGAAAATCATGAAGAGCCTGAAAAGGTGTGAAAATTATGAAAAGCTTCAAAAGATGTGAAAAATATGAAGAGCTTCAAAAGGTGTCAAAAATATGAGGAGCATGAAACGGTCTGAAAAATAGGAGGAGCATGAAGTGGTGTTGAAAAACATGAAGAGCCTGAAAACGTGTGAAAAATACGAAGAGTTTCAAAAGATGTGAAAAATAAGAAGAGCTTCAAAAGTTGTCAAAAATGATGTGAGCATGAAACGGTCTGAAAAGTAGGAGGAGCATGAAGTGGTGTTGAAAAAAATGAAGAGCCTGAAAAGGTGTGAAATATATGAAGAGCTTCAAAAGGTGTCAAAAATATGAGGAGCATGAAATGATCTAAAAAATAGGAGGAACATGAAACGGTCTGAAAAATAGGAGGAGCATGAAACGGTGTTCAAAAACATGAAGAGCCTGAAAAGGTGTGAAAAATATGAAGAGCTTCAAAAGGTGTGAAAAATATGAACAGCTTCAAAAGGTGTCAAAAATGAGATGAGCATGAAGTGGTCTGAAAAATAGGAGGAGCATGAAGTGGTGTTGAAAAACATGAAGAGCCTGAAAAGGTGTGAAAAATATGAAGAGCTTCAAAAGGTGTGAAAAATATGAGGAGCATGAAACGGTCTGAAAAATAGGAGGAGCATGAAACTGTGTTCAAAAACATGAAGAGCCTGAAAAGTTGTGAAAAATCTGAAGAGCTTCAAAAGGTGTCAAATATATGAGGAGCATGAAACTGTCTGAGATATAGGAGGAGCATGAAGCAGTGTTGAAAAACATGAAGACCCTGAAAAGTTGTGAAAAATATGAAGAGGTTCTAAAGGTGTCAAAAATATGAGGAGCATGAAACAGTCTTTAAAATAGGATGAGAATGAGACGGTTTTGAAAAAGATGAAGAGCATGAAAAGGTGTGAAAAACATGAAGAGCTTCAAAAGGTGTAAAAATTATGAGAGGTATGAAACGACTGAAAAAGAAGAGGAACATGATGCGGTGGTCAAAAACATGAAGAGCCTGAAAAGGTGTGAAAAATATGAAGAGTTTCAAAAGATGTTAAAAATATGAGGAGCATGAAACTTTCTGAAAAATTGGAGGAGCATGAAGCGGTGTTGAAAAACATGAAGAGCCTGAAAAGGTGTGAAATGTATGAAGAGCTTCAAAATTTGTCAAAAATATGAGGAGCATGAAACGGTCTGAAAAATAGGAGAAGCATGAAGCGGTGTTGAAAAACATGAAAAGCCTGAAAAGGTGGAAAAATATGAAGAGCTTCAAAAAGTGTCAACAATATGAGGAGCATGAAACGGTCTGAAAATTAGGAAGAGCATGAAACTGTGTTGATAAACATGAAGAGCCTGAAAAGGTGTGAAAAATATGAAGAGCTTCAAAAGGTCTCAAATATATGAGGAGCAGAAACAGTGTGAAAAATAGGATGAGCATGAAACGGTTTTAAAAAGACGAAGAGCCTAAAAGTTGTGACATATATGAAGAGCTTCAAAAGGTGTGAAATACATGAGGAGGTCGAAACGGTCTGAAAATAGTAGGAGCATGAAGCGGCGTTGAAAAACATGAAGAGCCTGAAAACGTGTGAAAAATATGAAGAGCTTCAAAAGGTGTGAAATATATGAAGAGCTACAAAAGGTGTCAAAAATATGAGGAGCATGAACCGGTCTGAAATATAGGAGGAGCATGAAGAGGTGTTGAAAAACATGAAGAGCCTGAAAGGTGTGAAAAATATGAAGAGCTTCAAAAGGTGTCAAAAATATGAGGAGAATGAACCGGTATGAAAAATAGGAGGAGCATGAAGTGGTGTTGAAAAACATGAAGTGCCTGAAAAGTTGTGAAATATATGAAGAGTTTCAAAAGGTGTGAAAAATATGAGGAGCTTCAAAAGGTGTCAAAAATATGAGGAGCCTGAAACGGTCTGAAAAATAGGAGGAGCATGATACGGTGTTCAAAAATATGAAGAGCCTGAAAAGGTGTGAAAAACATGAATATCTTCAAAAGGGGTCAAAAATATGAGGAGCATGAAACGATCTGAAAAATAGGAGGAGCATGAAGTGGTGTTCAAAAACATGAAGAGCCTGAAAAGGTGTGAAAAACATGAAGAGCCTCAAAACGTGTCAAAAATATGAAGAGCATGAAACGGTCTGAAAAATAGGAGGAGCATGAAACGGTGTTGAAAAACATGAAGAGCCTGAAAACTTGTGAAAAATATGAAGAGCTTCAAAAGGTGTGAAATATATGAAGAGCTTCCAAAGGTGTCAAAAATGAGATGAGCATGAAAAGGTCTGAAAAACAGGAGGAGCATGAAGTGGTCGTGAAAATCATGAAGTGCCTGAAAAGGTGTGAAATATATGAAGAGCTTCAAAAGTTGTTAAAAAATGAGGAGCATGAAATGATCTAAAAAATAGGAGGAACATGAAACGGTCTGAAAAATAGGAGGAGCATGAAACGGTGTTCAAAAACATGAAGAGCCTGAAAAGGTGTGAAAAATATGAAGAGCTTCAAAAGGTGTGAAAAATATGAACAGCTTCAAAAGGTGTCAAAAATGAGATGAGCATGAAGTGGTCTGAAAAATAGGAGGAGCATGAAGTGGTGTTGAAAAACATGAAGAGCCTGAAAAGGTGTGAAAAATATGAAGAGCTTCAAAAGGTGTGAAAAATATGAGGAGCATGAAACGGTCTGAAAAATAGGAGGAGCATGAAACTGTGTTCAAAAACATGAAGAGCCTGAAAAGTTGTGAAAAATCTGAAGAGCTTCAAAAGGTGTCAAATATATGAGGAGCATGAAACTGTCTGAGATATAGGAGGAGCATGAAGCAGTGTTGAAAAACATGAAGACCCTGAAAAGTTGTGAAAAATATGAAGAGGTTCTAAAGGTGTCAAAAATATGAGGAGCATGAAACAGTCTTTAAAATAGGATGAGAATGAGACGGTTTTGAAAAAGATGAAGAGCATGAAAAGGTGTGAAAAACATGAAGAGCTTCAAAAGGTGTAAAAATTATGAGAGGTATGAAACGACTGAAAAAGAAGAGGAACATGATGCGGTGGTCAAAAACATGAAGAGCCTGAAAAGGTGTGAAAAATATGAAGAGTTTCAAAAGATGTTAAAAATATGAGGAGCATGAAACTTTCTGAAAAATTGGAGGAGCATGAAGCGGTGTTGAAAAACATGAAGAGCCTGAAAAGGTGTGAAATGTATGAAGAGCTTCAAAATTTGTCAAAAATATGAGGAGCATGAAACGGTCTGAAAAATAGGAGAAGCATGAAGCGGTGTTGAAAAACATGAAAAGCCTGAAAAGGTGGAAAAATATGAAGAGCTTCAAAAAGTGTCAACAATATGAGGAGCATGAAACGGTCTGAAAATTAGGAAGAGCATGAAACTGTGTTGATAAACATGAAGAGCCTGAAAAGGTGTGAAAAATATGAAGAGCTTCAAAAGGTCTCAAATATATGAGGAGCAGAAACAGTGTGAAAAATAGGATGAGCATGAAACGGTTTTAAAAAGACGAAGAGCCTAAAAGTTGTGACATATATGAAGAGCTTCAAAAGGTGTGAAATACATGAGGAGGTCGAAACGGTCTGAAAATAGTAGGAGCATGAAGCGGCGTTGAAAAACATGAAGAGCCTGAAAACGTGTGAAAAATATGAAGAGCTTCAAAAGGTGTGAAATATATGAAGAGCTACAAAAGGTGTCAAAAATATGAGGAGCATGAACCGGTCTGAAATATAGGAGGAGCATGAAGAGGTGTTGAAAAACATGAAGAGCCTGAAAGGTGTGAAAAATATGAAGAGCTTCAAAAGGTGTCAAAAATATGAGGAGAATGAACCGGTATGAAAAATAGGAGGAGCATGAAGTGGTGTTGAAAAACATGAAGTGCCTGAAAAGTTGTGAAATATATGAAGAGTTTCAAAAGGTGTGAAAAATATGAGGAGCTTCAAAAGGTGTCAAAAATATGAGGAGCCTGAAACGGTCTGAAAAATAGGAGGAGCATGATACGGTGTTCAAAAATATGAAGAGCCTGAAAAGGTGTGAAAAACATGAATATCTTCAAAAGGGGTCAAAAATATGAGGAGCATGAAACGATCTGAAAAATAGGAGGAGCATGAAGTGGTGTTCAAAAACATGAAGAGCCTGAAAAGGTGTGAAAAACATGAAGAGCCTCAAAACGTGTCAAAAATATGAAGAGCATGAAACGGTCTGAAAAATAGGAGGAGCATGAAACGGTGTTGAAAAACATGAAGAGCCTGAAAACTTGTGAAAAATATGAAGAGCTTCAAAAGGTGTGAAATATATGAAGAGCTTCCAAAGGTGTCAAAAATGAGATGAGCATGAAAAGGTCTGAAAAACAGGAGGAGCATGAAGTGGTCGTGAAAATCATGAAGTGCCTGAAAAGGTGTGAAATATATGAAGAGCTTCAAAAGTTGTTAAAAAATGAGGAGGTTCAAAAGGTGTCAAAAATATGAGGAGCATGAAACGGTCTGAAAAATAGGAGGAGCATGAAACGGTGTTCAAAAACATGAAGAGCCTGAAAAGGTGTGAAAAATATGAAGAGCTTGAAAAGGTGTGAAATACATGAGGAGCCTGAAGCGGTCTAAAAAATAGGAGGAGCATGAAACGGTGTTGAAAAATATGAAGAGCCTGAAAAGGTGTGAAAAATAGGAAGAGCTTCACAAGGTGTCAAATATATGAGGAGCATGAAACGGTCTGAAAAATAGGAGGAGCATGAAGCAGTCGTCAATAACATGAAGAACCTGAAAAGTTTTGTAAAATATGAAGAGCTTCCAAAGGCGTGAAAAATATGAGGAACATGAAACGGTCTGAAAAATAGGAGCAGCATGAAACAGTGTTGAAAGACATGAAGAGCTTCAAAAGTGTCAAAAATATGAGGAGCATGAAACGGTCTGAAAAATAGGAGAAGCAGGAAACGGTCTGAAAAATAGAGGCAGCATGGAATGGTGTGGAAAAATATGAAGAGCTTCAAAAGTTGTGAAAAAATGAGGAAGTTCAAAAGGTGTCAAAAATATGAGGAGCATGAAAAGGTCTGAAAAATAGGAGGGGCTTGAAACGGTGTTCCAAAACATGAAGAGCCTGAAAAGATGTGAAAAATATGAACAGCTTCAAAAGCTGTGAAAAATATGAGGAGCATGAAACAGTTTGAAAAATAGGAGAAGCATGAAACAGAGTTGAAAACATGAATAGCATGACAAGTGTGAAAAATATAAAGAGCATTAAAAGGTGTCAAAAATATGAGGAGAATGAAACGGTCTGAAAAAAAGGAGGAGCATGAAGCGGTGTTGAAAACATGAAAAGTCTGAAAATGTGTGAAAAATATGAAGAGCTTTCAAAGGTGTGAAAAATATGAATAGCTTCGAAATGTGTCAATAATGAGCGGAGCATGAAACGGTGTGAAAAATAGGAGGAGCATGAAGCGGAGTGCAAAAACATGAAGAGCCTGAAAAGGTGTGAAAAATATGAAGAGCTTCAAAAGGTGTTAAAAATATGAGGAGCATGAAACGGTCTGAAAAATAGGAGGAGCATGAAACGGTGTTGAAAACATGAAGAGCCTGAAAAGGTGTGAAAAATATGAAGAGCTTCAAAAGGTCTGAAAATTATGAATAGCTTCGAAATGTGTCAATAATGAGAGCAGCATGAAACGGTGTGAAAAATAGGAGGAGCATGAAGCGGTGTGCAAAAAGATGAAGAGCCTGAAAATGTGTGAAATATATGAAGAGCTTCAAAAGGTGTGAAAAATATGAGGAGAAAGAAACGGTCTGAAAAATAGGAGGAGCATGAAGTGGTGTTGACAAACATGAAGAGCTGAAAAGCTGTGAAAAATATGAAGAGCTTTAAAAGGTCTCAAATATATGAGGAGCATGAAATTTTCTGAAAAATAGGAGGAGCATGAAACGTTGTTCAAAACATGAAGAGCCTGAAAAGGTGTGAAAAATATAAAGAGCTTCAAAACATGTCAAACATTGAGGAGCATGAAACGATCTGAAAAATAGGAGGAGCATGATGCAGTGTTGAAAAACATGAAGAGGCTGAAAAAGTGTGAAAAATATGAAGTGCTCCAAAGATGTCAAAATTATGAGGAGCATGAAGCAGTCCGAAAAATAGGATGAGCATGAAGCGGTGTTGAAAACATTAAGAGCCTGAAAAGGTGTGAAATATATGAAGAGCTTGAAACGGTGTCAAAAATATGAGGAGCATGAAACGGTGTGAAAAATAGAAGAAGCATGAAGTGATGTTGAGAAACATGAAGAGCCTGAAAAGGTGTGAAAAAAATGAAGAGCTACAAAAGGTGTCAAATACATGAGGAGCATGAAACGATCTGAAAAATAGGAGGAGCATGAAGTGGTGTTGAAAAATATGAAGAGCCTGAAAAGGTGTGAAAATTATGAAGAGCTTCAAAATGTGTCAAAAAAAAGGAGGATAATGAAACAGTGTTCAAATACATTAAGAGCGTGAATAGGTGTGAAAAATATGAAGAGCTTCAAAATGTGTCAAAAAAAAAAGGAGGAGCATGAAGCGGTGTTTAAAAACAAGAAGTGCCTGAAAAGGTGTGAAATATATGAAGAGCTTCAAAAGGTGTCAAAAATATGAGGAGCATGAAACGGTCTGAAAAATAGGAGGAGCATGAAGTAGTGTTGAAAAACATGAAGAGCCTGAAAAAGTGTGAAAAATATGAAGAGCTTTAAAAGGTCTCAAATATATGAGGAGCATGTCACTTTCTGAAAAATAGGAGGAGCATGAAACGGTGTTCAAAACATGAATGGCCTGAAAAGGTGTGAAAAATATGAAGAGCTTCAAAACTTGTCAAACATTGAGGAGCATGAAACTATCTGAAAAATAGGAAGAGCATGATTCCGTGTTGAAAAACATGAAGAGCCTTAAAAGTTGTGAAAAATATGAAGAGCTTCAAAAGGTGTGAAAAATATGAAGAGCTTCAAAAGGTGTCAAAAATGAGAGGAGCATGAAACGGTGTGAAAAATAGGAGGAGCATGAAGCTGTGTTGAAAAACATGAAGAGCCTGAAAAGCTGTGAACAATTTGGATAACTTCAAAAGGTGTCAAATATATGAGGAGCATGAAATGGTCTGAAAAATAGGAGGAGCATGAAGCGGTGTTGAAAAACATTAAGAGTGTGAAAAGGTTTTCAAAAACATGAAGAGCCTGAAAAGGTTGAAAACTATGAAGAGCTTCAAAACGTGTGAAAAATAAGAGGAGCATGAAACAGTTTGAAAAATAGGAGAAGCATAAAGCGGTGTTCAAAAACATGAAGAGCCTGAAAATTTGTGAAAATATGAAGAGCTTCAAAAGGTGTCAAAAATATGAGGAGCAGGAAACGATCTGAAAAATACGAGGAGCATGAAGCGGTGTTGAAAAACATGAAGAGTCTTAAAAGATGTGAAATATACGAAGAGCTTCAAAAGGTGTCAAAAATAGGAGGAGGATGAAACATTGTTAAAAAAACATGAAGAGCCTGAAAAGGTGTGAAATATATGAAGAGCTTCAAAAGGTGTGAAAAATATGAAGAGCTTCAAAAGGTGTGAAATACATGAGGAGCATGAAACTCTCTGAATAATAGGAGGAGCATGAAGTGGTGTTCAAAACATGAAGAGCCTGAAAAGGTGTGAAAAATATGAAGAGTTTCAAAACGTGTCAAAAATATGAGGAGCATGAAACTGTCTGAAAAATAGGAGGAGCACGACGTGTTGTTGAAAAAAGTGAATAGCCTGAAAAGGTGAGAATATATGAAGAGCTTCAAAAGGTGTCAAAATATGAGGAGCATGAAACGGTCTGAAAAATAGGAGGACCATGAAGCGGTGTTGAAAAAAATGAAGAGCCTGAAAAAGTGTGAAAAATATGAAGAGCTTCAAAAGGTGTCAAAAATATAGGAGAATGAAACGGTCTGAAAAATAGGAGGAGCAGGAAACGGTGTTGAAAACATGAAGAGATGAAAAGGTGTGAAAAATATGAAGAGGTTCTAAAGGTGTCAAAAATATGAGGAGCATGAAACAGTCTTTAAAATAGGATGAGAATGAGACGGTTTTGAAAAAGATGAAGAGCATGAAAAGGTGTGAAAAACATGAAGAGCTTCAAAAGGTGTAAAAAATATTAGAGGCATGAAACGACTGAAAAATAGGAGGAGCATGATGCGGTGGTCAAAAACATGAAGAGCCTGAAAAGGTGTGAAAAATATAAAGACCTTCAAAAGGTGTCAAAAATATTAGGAGCATGAAACAGTATGAAACATAGGATGAGCATGAAACTTTTTGGAAAAAGATGAAGAGCATGAAAAGGTGTGAAAAATATGAAGAGCTTCAAAAGATGTTAAAAATATGAGGAGCATGAAACTTTCTGAAAAATTGGAGGAGCATGAAGCGGTGTTGAAAAACATGAAGAGCCTGAAAAGGTGTGAAATGTATGAAGAGCTTCAAAAGTTCTCAAAAATATGAGGAGCATGAAACGGTCTGAAAAATAGGAGAAGCATGAAGCGGTGTTGAAAAACATGAAAAGCCTGAAAAGGTGGAAAAATATGAAGAGCTTCAAAAAGTGTCAACAATATGAGGAGCATGAAACGGTCTGAAAATTAGGAAGAGCATGAAACTGTGTTGATAAACATTAAGAGCCTGAAAAGGTGTGTAAAATATGAAGAGCTTCAAAAGGTGTCAAATATATGAGGAGCATGAAACAGTGTGAAAAATAGGATGAGCATGAAACGGTTTTAAAAAGACGAAGAGCCTAAAAAGTGTGACATATATGAAGAGCTTCAAAAGGTGTGAAATACATGAGGAGGTCGAAACGGTCTGAAAATAGCAGGAGCATGAAGCGGCGTTGAAAAACATGAAGAGCCTGAAAACGTGTGAAAAATATGAAGAGCTTCAAAAGGTGTGAAATATATGAAGAGCTACAAAAGGTGTCAAAAATATGAGGAGCATGAACCGGTCTGAAATATAGGAGGAGCATGAAGTGGTGTTGAAAAACATGAAGAGCCTGAAAAGGTGTGAAAAATATGAACAGCTTCAAAAGGTGTCAAAAATATGAGGATCATGAAACAGTCTGAAAAATAGGAGGAGCATGAAGCGGTGTTGAAAAACATGAAGAGCCTGAAAAGGTGTGAAAAATATGAAGAGCTTCAAAAGGTGTCAAAAATATGAGGAGCATGAAACGGTCTGAAAAATAGGAGGAGCATGAAGTAGTGTTGAAAAACATGAAGAGCCTGAAAAAGTGTGAAAAATATGAAGAGCTTTAAAAGGTCTCAAATATATGAGGAGCATGTAACTTTCTGAAAAATAGGAGGAGCATGAAACGGTGTTGAAAAACATGAAGAGCCTGAAAAGGAGTGAAAAATATGAAGAGCTTCAAAACTTGTCAAACATTGAGGTGCATGAATCTATCTGAAAAATAGAAAGAGCATGATGCCGTGTTGAAAACCATGAAGAGCCTGAAAAGTTGTGAAATATATGATGAGCTTCAAAAGGTGTCAAAAATATGAGGAGCATGAAACGGCCTGAAAAATAGGAGGAGCATGAAGCGGTGTTGAAAAACATGAAGAGCCTTAAAAGTTGTGAATAATATGAAGAGCTTCAAAAGGTGTGAAAAATATGAAGAGCTTCAAAAGGTGTCAAAAATGAGAGGAGCATGAAACGGTGTGAAATATAGGAGGAGCATGAAGCTGTGTTGAAAAACATGAAGAGCCTGAAAAGCTGTGAACAATTTGAAGAGCTTCAAAAGGTGTCAAATATATGAGGAGCATGAAATGGTCTGAAAAATAGGAGGAGCATGAAGCGGTGTTGAAAAACATTAAGAGTGTGAAAAGGTTTTCAAAAACATGAAGAGCCTGAAAAGGTTGAAAACTATGAAGAGCTTCAAAACGTGTGAAAAATAAGAGGAGCATGAAACAGTGTGAAAAATAGGAGAAGCATAAAGCGGTGTTCAAAAACATGAAGAGCCTGAAAATTTGTGAAAAATATGAAGAGCTTCAAAAGGTGTCAAAAATATGAGGAGCATGAAACGGTCTGAAAAAATCGAGGAGCATGAAGCGGTGTTGAAAACTTGAAGAGCCTAAAAAGGTGCAAAAAATATGAAGAGCTTCAAAAGGTGTCAAAATATGAGGAGCAGGAAACGGTCTGAAAAATAGGAGGACCATGAATCGGTGTTGAAAAACATGAAGAGTCTTAAAAGATGTGAAAAATATGAAGAGCTTCAAAATGTGTCAAATATAGGAGGAGGATGAAACGTTGTTAAAAAAACATGAAGAGCCTGAAAAGGTGTGAAATATATGAAGAGCTTCAAAAGGTGTGAAAAATATGAAGAGCTTCAAAAGGTGTGAAATACATGAGGAGCATGAAACTCTCTGAATAATAGGAGGAGCATGAAGTGGTGTTCAAAATATGAAGAGCCTGAAAAGGTGTGAAAAATATGAAGAGCTTCAAAAATGTGAAAAATATGAAGAGCTTTAAAAGTTGTGAAAAATATGAAGAGCTTCATTAGGTGTCAAAAATTAGATGAGCAAGAAAAGGTCTGAAAAATAGGAGGAGCATTAAACGGTGATCAAAAACATGAAGAGACTGAAAAGGTGTGAAAAATATGAAAAATTCAAAAATGTGAAAAATATGAAGAGCTTCAAAAAGTGTGAAAAATATGAGGAGTATGAAACGTTCTGAAAAATAGAAGGAGCATGAAGCGGTGGTGAAAAACATGAAGAGTCTGAAAATGTGTGAAAAATATGAAGAGCTTCAAAAATGTGAAAAATATGAAGAGCTTTAAAAGGTGTGGAAATATGAGGAGCATGACACGGTTTAAAAAATAGGAGGAGCATGAAGTGTTGTTCAAAAAATGAAGAGCCTGAAAAGGTGTGAAAAATATCAAGAGCTTCAAAAGGTGTGAAAAATATGAGGAGCATGAAATAGTCTGAAAAATAGGAGGAGCATGAAGCGGTGTTGAAAAACATGAAAAGCCTGAAAAGGGGTGAAAAATATGAAGAGCTTCAAAAGGTGTGAAAAATATGAGGAGCATGAAATGGTCTGAAAAATAGGAGTCACAAGAAGCGGTGTTCAAAAACATGAAGAGCCAGAAAAGGTGTGAAAAATATGAAGATCTTCAAAAGCTGTGAAAAATATGAAGAGCTTCAAAAGGTGTGAAATACATGACGAGCATGAAACTCTCTGAAAAATAGGAGGAGCATGAAGCGGTGTTCAATAATATGAAGAGCCTGGAAAGTTGTGAAAAATATGACGAGCTTCCAAAGTTGTCAAAAATATGAGGAGCATGAAAAGGTCTGAAAAATAGGAGCATGAAGCGGTGTTCAATAATATGAAGAGCCTGAAAATGTGTGAAATATATGAATAGCTTCAGAAGGTGTCAAAAATATGAGGAGCATGAAACGGCCTGAAAAATAGGAGGAGCATTAAACGGTGTTCAAAAATATGAGGAGCAAGAAACGGTCTGAAAAATAAGAGGAGCATTAAACGGTGTTCAAAAACATGAAGAGCCTGGAAAGGTGTGAAAAATATGAAGAGCTTCAAAAGGTGTCAAAAATATGAGGAGCATGAAACGGTCTGAAAAATAGGAGGAGCATGAAGTGGTGTTGAAAAAAATGAAGAGCCTGAAAAAGGTGTGAAAATTATGAGGAGAATGAAACGGTCTGAAAAATAGGAGGAGCTTGAAGTGGTGTTGAAAAATATG
Organism: Dama dama; assembly: GCF_033118175.1. Taxonomy (NCBI): domain Eukaryota; kingdom Metazoa; phylum Chordata; class Mammalia; order Artiodactyla; family Cervidae; genus Dama; species Dama dama. The sequence goes on along the minus strand of NW_026870920.1, from coordinate 4,207,238 downwards.
AAGAGCTTCAAAAATTGTCAAAAATAGCAGGAGCATGAAACGGTCTGAAAAATAGGAGGATCATGAAGCAGTGTAGAAAAACATGAAGAGCCTGAACAGGTGTGAAAAATATGAAGAGCTTCAAAAGGTGTGAAAAATATGAGGAGCATGAAAAGGTCTGAAAAATAGGAGGAGCAGGAAGTGGTGTTGAAATTCATGAAGAGCCTGAAAAGGTTTGTAAAATATGAAGAGCTTCAAAATGTGTGAAATACATGAGGAACATGAAACGGTCTGAAATATAAGAGGAGCATGAAACGGTGTTCATAAACATGAAGAGCCTGAAAAGGAGTGAAAAATATGAAGAGCATCAAAAGGTGTGAAAAATATGAAGATCTTCAAAAGGTGTCAAAAATGAGATGAGCATGAATCGGTCTGAAAAATAGGAGGAGCATGAAGCGGTGTTGAAAACATGAAGAGCCTGAAAAGGGGTGAAAAATATGAAGAGCTTCAAAAGGTGTCAAAAATATGTGGAGCATGAAACGGTCTGAAATATAAGAGGAGCATGAAACGGTGTTCATAAACATGAAGAGCCTGAAAAGGTGAGAAAAATATGAAGAGCTTCAAAAGGTGTGAAAAATATGAAGAGCTTCAAAAGCTGTCAAAAATGAGATGAGCATGAAACGGTCTGAAAAATAGGAGGAGCATGAAGTGGTGTTGAAAAACATGAAGAGCCTGAATAAGTGTGAAATATATGAAGAGATTCAAAAGTTGTGAAAAATATGAAGAGCTTCAAAAGGTGACAACAATATGAGGAGAATGAAACGGCCTGAAAAATAGGAGGATCATGAAGCGTTGTTTAAAAACATGAAGAGCCTGTAAAGGTGTGAAAAATATGAAGAGCTTGAAAATGTGTCAAAAATATTAGGAGAATGAAACAGTCTGAAAAATGGGAGGAGATTGAAATGGTGATGAATAACATGAAGCGCCTGAAAAGGTGTGAAAAATATGAAGAGCTTCAAAAGGTGTGAAATACAATAGGTGCATGAAACGGTCTGAAAAATAGGAGGAGCATTTAGCGGTGTTGAAAACATGAAGAGCCTGAAAAGGTGTTAAATATATGAAGAGCTTCAAAAGGTATGAAAAATATGAGGAGCATGAAATGGTCTGATGAATAGGAGGAGGATTGTAGCGGTGTTCAAAAACATGAAGAGCATGAAAAGGTGTGAAAAATATGAAGGGCTTCAAAACGTGTGAAACACATGAGGAGCATGAAACTGTCTGAAAATTAGGAGGATCATGAAGCGGTGTTGAAAAACATGAAGAGCATGAAAAGCTGTGAAAAATATGAAGAGCCTCAAAATGTGTGAAAAATATGAAGTGCTTCAAAAGCTGTCAAAAATGAGATGAGCATGAAACGGTCTGAAAAATAGGAGGGGCATGAAGTTGTGTTGAAAAACATGAAGAGCCTGAAAAGGTGTGAAAAATATGAAGAACTTCAAAAGGTGTCAAAAACATGAGGAGCATGAAACGGACTGAAATATAGGAGGAGCATGAAACGGTGTTCATAAACATGAAGAGCCTGAAAAGGTGAAAAAAATATGAAGAGCTTCAAAATGTGTCAAAAATGAGATGAGCATGAAACGGTCTGAAAAATAGGAGGAGCATGAAGCGGTGTTGAAAAACATGAAGAGCCTGAAAAGGGGTGAAAAATATGAAGAGCTTCAAAAGGTGTCAAAAATATGTGGAGCATGAAACGGTCTGAAATATAGGAGGAGCATGAAACGGTGTTCATAAACATGAAGAGCCTGAAAAGGTGTGAGGAATATGAAGAGCTTCAAAAGGTGTGAAAAATATGAAGAGCTTCAAAAGATGTGAAAAATATGAAGAGCTTCAAAAAATGTGAAATACATGAGGAGCATGAAACGGTCTGAAAAATAGGAGGAGCATGAAGCGGTGTTGAAAAACATGAAAACCTGAAAAGGTGTGAAAAATTTGAGGTGCTTCAAAAGGTGTGAAAATTAGGAGGAGCATGAAGCGCTGTTCAAAAACATGAAAAGCCTGAAAATGTTTGTAAAATATGAAGAGCTTCAAAACGTGTCAAAAATATGAGGAGCATGAAACAATCTGAAAAATAGGAGGATCAAGAAGCGGTGTTGAACAACATGAAGATCTCAAAACTTGTGAAAAATATGAAGAGCTTCAAAAGGTGTGAAAAATATGAGGAGCTTCAAAAGGTGTCAAAAATGAGATGAGCATGAAACGGTCTGAAAAATAGGTGGAGCATGAAGTGGTGTTGAAAAACATGAAGAGCCTCAAAAGTTGTGAAATACTTGAGGAGCACGTAACGGCTTGGAAAATAGGAACAGCATGAAGTGGTGTTGAAAAACGTGAAGAGCCTGAAAAGATGTGAAAAATATGAAGAGCTTCAAAAGGTGTGAAATACATGAGAAGCATGAAACGGTCTGAAAAATAGGAGGAGCATGAAGCGGTGTTTAAAATTATGAAGAGCCTGAAAAGGTGTGAAAAACATGAAGAGCTTCAAAAGGTGTCAAAATTTAGATTAGCATGAAACGGTCTGAAAAATAGGAGGAGCATGAAACAGTGTCAAAAACATGAAGAGCCTGAAAAGGTGTGAAAAATGAAGAGCTTCAAAAGGTGTGAAATACATGAGAAGCATGAAACGGTCTGAAAAATAGGAGGAGCATGAAGCGGTGTTTAAAAACATGAAGAGCCTGAAAAGGTGTGAAAAACATGAAGAGCTTCAAAAGGTGTCAAAAATTAGGTTAGCATGAAACGGTCTGAAAAATAGGAGGAGCATGAAGTGGTGTTGAAAAACATGAAGAGCCTGAAAATGTGTAAAATATATGAAGAGCTTCAAAAGTTGTGAAAAATATTAGGAGCTTCAAAAGAGGTCAAAAATATGAGGAGCATGAAACGGTCTGAAAAATAGGAGGAGCATGAAACGGTTTTGAAAAACACGAAGGGCCTGAAAAGGTTTGAAAAATATGAAGAGCTTCAAAAGGTGTGAAATACATAGGGGTAAGAAACGGTCTGAAAAATAGAAGAAACATGAAGCTGTGTTGAAAAACATGAACAGCCTGAAAAGATGTGAAAAATATGAAGAGCTTCAAAAGGTATAAAAAATATGAGGAGAATGAAACGGTCTGAAAAATAGGTGGAGCATGAAGCAGTGTTTAAAAACATGAAGAGCCTGAAAAGGTGTGAAAAATAGGAAGAGCTTCAAAAGGAGTGAAATACATGAGGAGGATGAAACCGTCTGAAAAATAGGAGGAGCATGAAGCGTTGTTCAAATATATGAAGAGCCTGAAAAGGTGTGAAATATATGAAGAGATTCAAAAAGTGTCAAAAATATTAGGAGCATGAAACGGTCTGAAAAATAGGAGGAGCAGGAAACCGTGTTCAAAAACATGAAGAGCCTGAAAATGTGTGAAAAATATGAAGAGCTTCAAAACGTGTCAAAAATATGAGGAGAATGAAACGGTCTGAAAAATAGGTGGATCAAGAAGCGGTGTTGAAAAACATGAAGAGCGTGAAAACGTGTGAAAAATATGAAGAGCTTCAAAAGGTGTGAAAAATATGAAGAGCATAAAATGGTGTCAAAAATGAGATGAGCATGAAAAGGTCTGAAAAATAGGTGGAGCATGATGTGGTGTTGAAAAACATGAAGAGCCTGAAAAGTTGTGAAAAATATGAAGACCTTCAAAATGTGTCAAAAATATGAGGAGCATTAAACGGTCTGAAAAATAGGAGGAGCATGAAACGGTGTTCAAAAACATGAAGAGCCTGAAAAGCTGTGAAAAATATGAAGAGACTCAATGTGTGAAATACTTGAGGAGCATGAAACCGTTGAAAAATAGGAGGAGCATGAAGCGGTGTTGAAAAACATGTAGAGGCTGAAAAGGTGTGAAAAATATGTAGAGCTTCAAAAGGTGTCAAAACTATGAGGAGTATGAAACGGTCTGAAAAATACGGGCAGCATGAAACGGTGTTCAAAAACATGAAGAGCCTGAAAAGGTGTTAAAAATATGAAGAGCTTCAAAAGTTGTCAAAAATATGAGGAGCATGAAACGATCTGAAAAATAGGAGGAGCATGAAGCGGTGTTCACAAACATGACGAGCCAGAAAAGGTGTGAAATATATGAAGAGCTTCAAAAGGTGTCAAAAATATGAGGAGCATGAAACGGTCTGAAAAATAGGAAGAGCATGAAGCCGTGTTCAAAAACATGAAGAGTCTGAAATGGTGTGAAAAACATGAAGAGCCTAAAAGGTGTGAAAAATATGAAAAGCTTCAAAAGATGTCTCAAATATGAGGAGCATGAAACGGTCTGAAAATTTGGAGGATCATGAAGCGGTGTTGAAAAACATGAAGAGCATGAAAAGCTGTGAAAAATATGAAGAGCTTCAAAAGGTGTCAAAAATATGGGAGCATGAAACGGTCTGAAAAATAGGAGGAAAATGAAGCGGTGTTGAAAACCATGAAGAGCCTGAAAAGGTGAGAAAAATATGAAGAGCTTCAAAACGTGTCAAAAATATGAGAAGCATGAAACGGTCTGAAAAATAGGAGCTTCATGAAACGGTGTTCAAAAACCTGAAGAGCCAGAAAAAGTGTGAAAAATATGAAGAGCCTGAAAAGGTTTGAAAAATATGAAGAGCTGCAAAAGCTGTGAAATACATGCGGAGCATCAAACGGTCTGAAAAATAGGAGGAGCATGAAAAGGTGTTCAAAAACATGAAAGCCTGAAAAGGTGAGAAAAATATGAAGAGCTTAAAATGGTGTCAAAAATGAGATGAGCATGAAACGGTCTGAAAAATAGGAGCAGCATGAAACGGTGTTCAAAAACATGAAGAGCCTGAAAAGGTGTTAAAAATATAAAGAGCTTCAAAAGCTGTGAAATACATGCGGAGCATCAAACGGTCTGAAAAATAGGAGGAGCATGAAAAGGTGTTCAAAAACATGAAAGCCTGAAAAGGTGAGAAAAATATGAAGAGCTTCAAAAGGTGTTAAATACATGAGGAGCATGAAACGGTCTGAAAATTAGGAGGAGCATGAAGCGGTGTTCAAAAACATGAAGAGCCTGAAAACGTGTGAAAAATATGAAAAGGTTCAAAATGTGTCAAAAATATGAGGAGCATGAAACGGTCTGAAAAATAGGAGGACCATGAAACGGTCTTCAAAACATAAAGAACCTGAAAAGGTGTGAAAAATATGAAGAGCTTTTAAAGGTGTCAAAAATATGAGGAGCATGAAACGGTCTGAAAAAGAGGAGGAGCATGAAACCGTGTTCAAAAACATGAAGAGCCTGAAAAGGTGTGAAAAATATGAACAGCTTCAAAAGGTGTGAAAAATATGAAGTGCTTCAAAAGGTGTCAAAAATGAGATGAGCATGAAACGGTCTGAAAAATCGGAGGAGCATGAAGTGGGGTTGAAAATCATGAAGAGCCTGAAAAGGTGTGTAAAGTACGAAGAGCTTCAAAAGGAGTGAAAGACTTGAGGAGCATGAAACCGTCTGAATTATAGGAGGAGCATGAAACGGTGTTGAAAAACATGAAGAGCCTGAAAAGGTGTAAAATATATGAAGAGATTCAAAAGGTGTCAAAAATATGAAGAGCTTCAAAAAGTGTGACAAATGAGATGAGCATGAAATGGTCTGAAAAAGGAGGAGCATGAAGTGGTGTTGAAAAACATGAAGAGCCTGAAAAGGTGTAAAATATATGAAGAGATTCAAAAGGTGTCAAAAATATGAGGAGCTTGAAACGGTCTGAAAAAATGGAGGATCATGAAGCGGTGTTTAAAAACATGAAGAGCCTGAAAAGTTGTGAAAAATATGAAGAGCTTCAAAGGTGTCAAAAATGGGAGGAGCATGAAACGGTCTGAAAAATAGGAGGAGCATGGTAGCATTGTTCAAAAACTTGAAGAGCCTGAAAAGGTGTGAAAAATATGAAGAGCTTCAATAGGTGTCAAAAATATGAGGAGCATGAAACGGTCTGAAAAATAGGAGGAGCATGAAGCGGTGTTCAAAAACAGGAGGAGCCTGAAACGGTGTGAAAAATATGAAGAGCTTCAAAAGGTGTCAAAAATATGAGGAGCATGAAAGGGTCTGAAATATAGGAGGAGCATGACGTGGTGTTGAAAAACATGACGAGCCTGAAAAGGTGTGAAAAATATGAAGAGCTTCAAAAGCTGTGAAAAATATGAGGAGCAAGAAATGCTCTGAAAAATAAAAGGAGCATGAAGCCGTGTTGAAAAACATGAAGAGCATGAAAAGGTGTAGAAAATATGAAGAGCTTCAAAAGGAGTGAAATACATGAGGAGCATGAAACCGTCTGAATTATAGGAGGAGCATGAAGCGATGTTCATAAACATGAAGAGGCTGAAAAGGTGTGAAATATATGAAGAGCTTCAAAAGGTGTGAAAAATATGAAGAGCTTCAAAAGCTGTCAAAAATGAGATGAGCATGAAACGGTCTGAAAAATAGGACTAACATGAAGTGGTCTTGAAAAACATGAAGAGCCTGAAAAAGTGTGAAATATATGAAGAGCTTCAAAAGGTGTGAAAAATATTAGGAGCTTCAAAAGAGGTCAAAAATATGAGGAGCATGATAGGGTCTGAAAAATAGGACGAGCATGAAACGGGTTGGAAAATCACGAAGAGCCTGAAAAGGTGTGAAAAATAAGAAGAGCTTCAAAAGGTGTGAAATACATGAGGATCATGAAACTGTCTGAAAAATAAGAGGTGCATGAAGTGGTGTTCAAAATCCTGAAGAGCCTGAAAACGTGTGAAAAATATGAAGAGCTTCAAAAGGTGTGAAATATATGAGGAGCTTCAAAAGGTGTCAAAAATTAGATGAGCATGAAACGGTCTGAAAAATAGGAGGAGCATGAAGTGGTGTTGAAAAACATGAAGAGCCTGAAAAGGTGTGAAATATACGAAGAGCTTCAAAGGTGTGAAAAATATGAGGAGATTCAAAAGGTGACAAAAAAATGAAGAGCATGAAACGGTCTGAAAAATAGGAGGAGCATGAAGCGGTGTTCAAAAACATGAAGAGCTTGAAAAGGTGTGAAATATATGAAGAGCTTCAAAAGGTGTGAAAAATATGAAGAGCTTCAAAAGGTGTCAAAAAAATGAAGAGCATGAAACGGTCTGAAAATAGGAGGAGCATGAAACGGTGTTCAAAACATGAAGAGCCTTTAAAGGTGTGAAAAATATGAAGAAATTTAAAGGGTGTCAAGAATATGAGGAGCATGAAACGTTCTGAAAAATAGGAGGATCATGAAACGGTGTTCAAAAACATGAAGAGCCTGAAAAGGTGTGAAAAATATGAGTAGCCTCAAAACGTGTCAAATATATGAGGAGTGTGAAACTTTGTGAAAAATAGCAGGAGCATGAAGCGGTGTTCAAAAGCATGAAGAGCCTGAAAACGTGTGAAAAATTTGAATAGCTTCAAAAATGTGAAAAATATGAAGAGCTTCAAAAGGTGTGAAATATATGAAGAGCTTCAAAAGGTGTCAAAAATTAGATGAGCATGAAACGGTCTGAAAAATAGGAGGAGCATGAAGTGGTGTTGAAAAACATGAAGAGCCTGAAAATGTGTGAAATATATGAAGAGCTTCAAAAGGTGTGAAAAATATGAAGAGCTTCTAAAGGTGTCAAAAAAATGAAGAGCATGAAACGGTCGCAAAAATAGGAGGAACTTGAAGTGGTGTTCGAAAACATGAAGAGTCTGAAAAGGTGTGAAATATAAGAAGAGCTTCAAAGGGTGTGAAAAATATGAAGAGCTTCAAAAGGTGTCAAAAATATGAAGAGCATGAAACGGTCTGAAAGGTAGGAGAAGCATGAAGTGGTGTTCAAAAACATGAAGAGCCTGAAAAGGTGTGAAAAAAGTGAAGAGCTTCAAAACGAGTCAAAAAAATGAGGAGCATGAAACGGTCTGAAAAATAGGAGGAGCATGAAACGGTGTTCAAAAACCTGAAGAGCCTGAAATGGTGCGAAAAATATGAAGAGTTTAAAAACGTGTGAAAATATGAAGACCTTCAAAACGAGTCAAAAAAATGAGGAGCATGAAACGGTCTGAAAAATAGGAGCATGAAGCGGTGTTGAAAAACATGAAGAGCCTGAAAAGGTGTGAAAAATATGAAGAGCTTCAAAAGGTGTCAAAAATATGAAGAGCATGAAACGGTCTGAAAGGTAGGAGAAGCATGAAGTGGTGTTCAAAAACATGAAGAGCCTGAAAAGGTGTGAAAAATAAAGAGCTTCAAAAGGTGTCAAAAATATGTGGAGCATGTAACCTTTTGAAAAATAGGAGGAGCATGAAGCGGTGTTCAAAAACATGAAGATCCTGAAAAGTTGTGAAAAATACGAAGAGCTTCAAAAGATGTGAAATACATGAGGAGCATGAAAGTGTCTGAAAAATAGGAGGAGCATGAAGCGCTGTTCAAAAACATGAAGAGCTTGAAAAGGTGTAAAATATAAGAAGAGCTACAAAAGGTGTGAAATACATGAGGAGCATGAAACGGTGTATAAAATAGGAGGAGCATGAAGCGGTGTTCAAAAACATGAAGAGCCTGAAACGGTGTGAAAAATATGAAGAGCTTCAAAAGATGTGAAATACATTAGGAGCATGAAACTGTCTGAAAAATAGGAGGAGCATGAGACGCTGTTGAAAAAAGTGAAGAGCCTGAAAAGGTGTGAAAAATATGAAGAGCTTCAAAAGGTGTGAAAAATATGAGGAGCATGAAACGGTCTGAAAAAGAGAAGGAGCATGAAGCATTGATGAAAAACATGAGGAGCCTGAAAACGTGTGAAAAATATGAAGAGCTTCAAAAGGTGCGAAATACATGAGGAGCATGAAACTGTCTGAAAAATAGGAGGATCATGAAGCGGTGTTGAAAAATATGAAGAGCCTGAAAAGGTGTGAAAAATATGAAGAGCTTCAAAAGCTTTCAAAAATATGAGGAGCATGAAACGGTCTGAAAAATAGGAGCAGCATGAAGTGGTGTTGAAAAACATGAAGAGCCTGAAAAGATGTGAAAAATATGAAGAGCTTCAAAAGTTGTGAAAAATAGGAGGAGCATGAAGCGGTGTTGAAAAACATGAAGAGCCTGAAAAGGTGTGAAAAATACGAAGAGCTTCAAAAGGTGTGAAATATATGAAGAGCTTCAAAAGGTGTCAAAAATATGAGGAGCATGAAAAGGTCTGAAAAATACGAGGAGCATGAGGTGGTGTTGAAAAACATGAAGAGCCTGAAAAGATGTGAAAAATATGAAGAGCTTCAAAATGTGTCAAAAATATGAGTAGCATGAAACGGTCTGAAAAACAGGAGAAGCATGAAGCGGTGTTGAAAAACATGAGGAGCCTGAAAACGTGTGAAAAATATGAAGAGCTTCAAAAATATGAAAAATATGAAGAGATTCAAAAGGTGTGAAAAATATGAAGAGCTTCAAAAAATGTCAAAAATGAGATGAGCATGAAACGGTCTGAAGAAAAGGAGGAGCATGAAGCGGAGTTTACAAAAATGAAGACCCTGAAAAGGTGGAAAATATATGAAGAGCTTCAAAAGGTGTCAAAAATTTGAGGAGCATGAAACAGTCTGAAAAATAGGAGGAGCATGAAGCGGTTTTTAAAAACATGAACAGCCTGAAAGATATGGAAAATATGAAGAGCTTCAAAAGGTGTGAAATACATGAGGAGCATGAGATGGTCTGAAAAATAGGAGGAGCATGAAGCGGTGTTGAAAAACATGAAGAGCCTGAAAAGGTGTGAAAAAAATGAAAAGCTTCACAAGGTGTCAATAATAAGATGTGCATGAAACAGTCTGAAAAATAGGAGGAGCATGAAACGGTCTGAAATATAGGAGGAGCATGAAGCAGTGTTCAAAACAAGAAGAGCCTGAAAAGGTGTGACAAATATAAAGAGCTTCAAAACGTGTGAAAAATATGAGGAGCATGTAACGGTCTGAAAAATAGGAGGAGCATGAAACGGTGTGAAAAACATGAAGAGCATGAAAAGGTGTGAAAAATATGAAGAGCTTCAAAAGGTGTCAAAAATATGAGGAGCATGAAACGGTCTCAAAAATAGGAGGAGCATGAAGCGGTGTTGAAAAACATGAAGAGCCTGAAAAGGTGTGAAAAAAATGAAGAGCTTCAAAAGGTGTCAAAAATATGAGGAGCATGAAACGGTCTGAAAAATATGAGGAACATGAATCTGTGCTCAAATACATGAAGCGCCTGAGAAGGTGCGAAAAATATGAAGAGCTTCAAAAGGTGTGAAAAATATGAGGACCATGAAACGATCTCAAAAATAGGAGGAGCATGAAGCGGTGTTAAAAAACATGAAGAGCCTGAAAAGGTGTGACAAATATAAAGAGCTTCAAGATGTGTGAAAAATAGGAGCAACATGAAACGGTCTGAAAAATAGGAGGAGCATGAACTGGTGCTGAAAACATGAAGAGCCTGAAAAGGTGTGAAAAATATGAAGAGCTTTAAAAGGTGTGAAAAATGAGATGAGCATGAAACGGTCTGAAAAAAAGCATGAGCATGAAGCGTTGTTGAAATTCTTGAAGAGCTTGAAAAGGTGTGAAAAATATGAAGAGCTTCAAAAGTTTTCAAAAATATGAGGATCATGAAACGGTCTGAAAAATAGCAGCAACATGAAACGTTCGTAAAAATAGGAGGATTATGAAGCAGTGTTGAAAAACATGAAGAGCCTGAAAAGGTGTGAAAAATATGAAGAGCTTCAAAAGGTGTGAAAAATATGAAGAGCTTCAAAAGGTGTCAAAAATATGAGGAGACTGAAACGGTCTGAAAAATAGGAGCAACATGAAACGGTCGTAAAAATAGGAGGATTATGAAGCAGTGTTGAAAAACATGAAGAGCCTGAAAAGGTGTGAAAAATATGAAGAGCTTTAAAAGGTGTGAAAAATATGACGAGCATGAAACGGTCTGAAAAATAGGAGGAGCATGAAGCTGTGTTCAAAAACATGAAGAGCCAGAAAAGGTGTGAAAAATATGAAGAGCTTCAAAAAGTGTCAAAAATATGAGGAGCAAGAAACGGTCGGAAAATAGGAGGAGCATGAAATGATCTGAAAAATAGGAGGAGCAGGAAGCTGTGTTCAAAAACATGAAGAGCCTGAAAAGGTGTGAAATATATGAAGAGCTTCAAAAGGTGTAAAAAACTTGAGCAGCATGAAACGGTCTGAAAAATAGGAGGAGCATGAAGTGGAACTGAAAAACATGAAGTGCCTGAAAAGGTGTGCAAAATATGAAGAGTTTCAAAAGGTGTAAAAATGAGATGAGCATGAAATGGTCTGAAAAATAGGAGGAGCATGAACTGGTGCTGAAAAACATGAAGAGCCTGAAAAGGTGTGAAAAATATGAAGAGCTTCAAAAGATGTGAAAAATATGAGGAGCATGAAACGGTCTGAAAAATAGGAGGAGCATGAAGTGGTGTTCAAAAACATGAAGAGCCTGAAAAGGTGTGAAAAATATGAAGAGCTTCAAAAAGTGTCAAATATATGAGGAGAAAGAAACGGTCTGAAAAAAAGGAGGAGCAAGAAGTGGTGTTCAAAAACTTGAAGAGCCTGAAAAGGTGTGAAAAATATGAAGAGCTTCAAAAGGTGTGAAAAATATGAAGAGCTTCAAAAGCTGTCAAAAATGAGATGAGCATGAAACGGTCTGAAAAAAAGCAGGAGCATGAAGCGTTGTTGAAAATCTTGAAGAGCTTGAAAAGGTGTGAAAAATATGAAGAGCTTCAAAAGTTTTCAAAAATATGAGGATCATGAAACGGTCTGAAAAATAGGAGCAACATGAAACGGTCGTAAAAATAGGAGGATTATGAAGCAGTGTTGAAAAACATGAAGAGCCTGAAAAGGTGTGAAAAATATGAAGAGCTTCAAAAGGTGTCAAAAATATGAGGAGACTGAAACGGTCTGAAAAACAGGCGGAGCATGAAACAGTGTTCAAAAACATGAAGAGCCTGAAAAGGTGTGAAAAACATGAAGAGCTTCAAAACGTGTCAAAATATGAGGAACATGAAACGGTCTGAAAAATAGGAGGAGCAAGAAGCGGTGTTGAAAAACATGAAGAGCCTGAAAATGTGTGAAGAATATGAAGAGCTTCAAAGGTGTGAAAAATATGAAGAGCTTCAAAAGCTGTCAAATGAGATGAGCATATAACGGTCTGAAAAATAGCAGGAGCATGAAGCGGTGTTCAAAAACATGAAGAGCCTGAAAAGGGGTGAAAAATATGAAGAGCTTCAAAAGGTGTGAAAAATATGAGGAGCATTAAACGATCTCAAAAATAGGAGGAGCATGAAGCGGTGTTAAAAAACATGAAGAGCCTGAAAAGGTGTGACAAATATAAGGAGCTTCAAGATGTGTGAAAAATAGGAGCAACATGAAACGGTCTGAAAAATAAGAGGAGCATGAAATGGTGTTGAAAACCAGGAAGAGCCTGAAAATGCAAGAAAAATATGAAGAGCTTCAAAAGGTTTCAAAAATATGAGGAGCATGAAACTTTCTGAAAAAGAGGAGGAGCATGAACCGGTGTTGAAAAACATGAAGAGCCTGAAAAGGTGTGAAAAATATGAAGAGGTTTAAAAGGTCTCAAAAATATGAGGAGCATGAAACATTCTGAAAAATAGGAGGATCATGAAACCGTGTTCAAAAACATGAAGAGCCTGAAAAGGTGTGAAAAATATGAAGAGCCTTAAAAAATGTCAAAAATATGAGGAGTATGAAACGGTCTGAAAAATAGCAGGAGCATGAAGCGTTGTTGAAAAACATGAAGAGCCTGAAAAGGTGTGAAAAATATGAAGAGCGTCAAAAGGTGTGAAAAATATGAAGAGCTTCAAAAGGTGTCAAATTTATGAGGAGCATTAAACGGTCTGAAAAATAGGAAGAGCATGAAGCTGTGTTCAACAACATGAAGAGACTGAAAAGGTGCGAAAAATATGAAGAGCCTGAAAAGGTGTGAAAAATATGAAGAGCTTCAAAAGGTGTCAAAAATTAGATGAGCATGAAACGGTCTGAAAAATAGGAGGAGCATTAAACGGCGTGGAGAAACATGAAGAGCCAGAAAAGGTGTGGAAAAATAGGAGGAGCTTCAAAATGTGTCAAATATATGAGGAGAATGAAACGGTCTGAAAAATAGGAGGAGCATGAAACGGTCTGAAAAATAAGAAGAGCATGAAACGGTCTGAAAAATAGGAGGATCATGAAGCGGTGTTGAAAATCGTGAAGAGCCTGAAATGGTGTGAAAAATGTGAAGAGCTTCAACAGGTGTCAAAAACTTGAGGAGAATGAAACGGTCTGAAAAATAGGAGGAGCATGAAGCTGTGTTGAAAAACATGAAGAGCCTGAAAAGGTGTGTAAAATATGAAGAGCTTCAAAAGGTGTAAAAAATGATATGAGCATGAAACGGTCTGAAAAATAGGAGGAGCATGAACTGGTGCTGAAAACATGAAGAGCCTGAAAAGGTGTGAAAAATATGAAGAGCTTTAAAAGGTGTGAAAAATGAGATGAGCATGAAACGGTCTGAAAAAAAGCAGGAGCATGAAGCGTTGTTGAAATTCTTGAAGAGCTTGAAAAGGTGTGAAAAATATGAAGAGCTTCAAAAGTTTTCAAAAATATGAGGATCATGAAACGGTCTGAAAAATAGCAGCAACATGAAACGGTCGTAAAAATAGGAGGATTATGAAGCAGTGTTGAAAAACATGAAGAGCCTGAAAAGGTGTGAAAAATATGAAGAGCTTCAAAAGGTGTGAAAAATATGAAGAGCTTCAAAAGGTGTCAAAAATATGAGGAGACTGAAACGGTCTGAAAAATAGGAGCAACATGAAACGGTCGTAAAAATAGGAGGATTATGAAGCAGTGTTGAAAAACATGAAGAGCCTGAAAAGGTGTGAAAAATATGAAGAGCTTTAAAAGGTGTGAAAAATATGACGAGCATGAAACGGTCTGAAAAATAGGAGGAGCATGAAGCTGTGTTCAAAAACATGAAGAGCCAGAAAAGGTGTGAAAAATATGAAGAGCTTCAAAAAGTGTCAAAAATATGAGGAGCAAGAAACGGTCGGAAAATAGGAGGAGCATGAAATGATCTGAAAAATAGGAGGAGCAGGAAGCTGTGTTCAAAAACATGAAGAGCCTGAAAAGGTGTGAAAAATATGAAGAGCTTCAAAAGGTGTAAAAAACTTGAGCAGCATGAAACGGTCTGAAAAATAGGAGGAGCATGAAGTGGAACTGAAAAACATGAAGTGCCTGAAAAGGTGTGCAAAATATGAAGAGTTTCAAAAGGTGTAAAAATGAGATGAGCATGAAATGGTCTGAAAAATAGGAGGAGCATGAACTGGTGCTGAAAAACATGAAGAGCCTGAAAAGGTGTGAAAAATATGAAGAGCTTCAAAAGGTGTGAAAAATATGAGGAGCATGAAACGGTCTGAAAAATAGGAGGAGCATGAAGTGGTGTTCAAATACATGAAGAGCCTGAAAAGGTGTGAAAAATATGAAGAGCTTCAAAAAGTGTCAAATATATGAGGAGAAAGAAACGGTCTGAAAAAAAGGAGGAGCAAGAAGTGGTGTGCAAAAACTTGAAGAGCCTGAAAAGGTGTGAAAAATATGAAGAGCTTCAAAAGGTGTGAAAAATATGAAGAGCTTCAAAAGCTGTCAAAAATGAGATGAGCATGAAACGGTCTGAAAAAAAGCAGGAGCATGAAGCGTTGTTGAAAATCTTGAAGAGCTTGAAAAGGTGTGAAAAATATGAAGAGCTTCAAAAGTTTTCAAAAATATGAGGATCATGAAACGGTCTGAAAAATAGGAGCAACATGAAACGGTCGTAAAAATAGGAGGATTATGAAGCAGTGTTGAAAAACATGAAGAGCCTGAAAAGGTGTGAAAAATATGAAGAGCTTCAAAAGGTGTCAAAAATATGAGGAGACTGAAACGGTCTGAAAAACAGGCGGAGCATGAAACAGTGTTCAAAAACATGAAGAGCCTGAAAAGGTGTGAAAAACATGAAGAGCTTCAAAACGTGTCAAAATATGAGGAACATGAAACGGTCTGAAAAATAGGAGGAGCAAGAAGCGGTGTTGAAAAACATGAAGAGCCTGAAAATGTGTGAAGAATATGAAGAGCTTCAAAGGTGTGAAAAATATGAAGAGCTTCAAAAGCTGTCAAATGAGATGAGCATATAACGGTCTGAAAAATAGCAGGAGCATGAAGCGGTGTTCAAAAACATGAAGAGCCTGAAAAGGGGTGAAAAATATGAAGAGCTTCAAAAGGTGTGAAAAATATGAGGAGCATTAAACGATCTCAAAAATAGGAGGAGCATGAAGCGGTGTTAAAAAACATGAAGAGCCTGAAAAGGTGTGACAAATATAAAGAGCTTCAAGATGTGTGAAAAATATGAGGAGCATGAAACGGTCTCAAAAATAGGAGGAGCATGAAACTGTGTGAAAAAAATGAAGAGCATGAAAAGGTGTGTAAAATATGAAGAGCTTTAAAAGGTGTCAAAAATATGAGGAGCATGAAACGGTCTGAAAAATAGGAGGAGCATGAAGTGGTGTTGAAAACATGAAGATACTGAAAAAGTGTGAAATATATGAAGAGCTTCAAAAAGTGTGAAAAATATGAGGAGCTTCAAAATGTGTCAAAAATATGAGGAGCATGAAACGGTCTTAAAAAACGGAGGAGCATGAAGCGGTGTTGAAAAATATGAAGAGCCTGAAATGGTGTGAAAAATATGAAGAGCTTCCAAAGGTGTGAAATACAAGAGGAGCATGAAACAGCCTGAAAAATATGAGGAGCATGAAGCGGTGTTGAAAAACATGACGAAACAGAAAAGGTGTGAAAAATATGAAGAGCTTCAAAGGTGTCAAAATATGTGAGCATGAAACGGTCTGAAAAATAGGAGGACCAGGAAGCGGTGTTGAAAAACATGAAGAGCCTGAAAAGGTGTGAAAAATATGAAGAGCTTCAAAAGGTGTCAAAAATATGAGGAGCATGAAACGGTCTGAAAAATAGGAGGAACATGAAACGGTGTTCAAAAACATGAAGAACCTCAAAAGGTGTGAAAAATATGAAGAGCTTCAAAAGGTGTGAAAAATATGAAGAGCTTCAAAAAATGTGAAATACATGAGGAGCATCAAACGGTCTGAAAAATAGGAGGAGCATGAAGCGGTGTTGAAAAACATGAAAACCTGAAAAGGTGTGAAAAATTTGAGGTGCTTCAAAAGGTGTGAAAATTAGGAGGAGCATGAAGCGGTGTTCAAAAACATGAAAAGCCTGAAAATGTTTGTAAAATATGAAGAGCTTCAAAACGTGTCAAAAATATGAGGAGCATGAAACAATCTGAAAAATAGGAGGATCAAGAAGCGGTGTTGAACAACATGAAGATCTCAAAACTTGTGAAAAATATGAAGAGCTTCAAAAGGTGTGAAAAATATGAAGAGCTTCAAAAGGTGTGAAATACATGAGGAGCATGAAATGGGCTTTAAAATAGGAGAAGCATGAAGTGGTGTTTAAAAATATGAAGAGCTTGAAAAGGTGTGAAAAATACGAAAAGCTTCAAAAGGTGTCAAAAATGAGATGAGCATGAAAAGGTCTGAAAAATAGGAGGAGCATCAACCTGTGTTCAAAAACATGAAGAGCATGAAAAGGTGTGAAAAATATGAAAAGCTTCAAAAGGTGTCAAAAATGAGATGAGCATGAACCCGTCTGAAAAATAGGAGCATGAAGCGGTGTTGAAAGACATGAAGAGCCTGAAAAGGTGTGAGAAATATGAAGAGCTTCAAAAGGTGTCAAAAATATGAGGAGCATGAAACGGTCTGCAAAAAAGTAGGAGCATGAAGTGATGTTGAAAAACTTGAAGAGCATGTAAAGGTGTGAAAAATATGAAGAGGTTCAAAGTTGTGAAATACATGAGGATCATGAAACGGTTTGAAAAATTGGAGGAGCATGAAGCAGAGTTCGAAAACATGAAGTGACTGAAAAGGTTTGAAATATATGAAGAGCTCAAAAAGTGTCAAAAATATGAGGACCATGAAACGATCTGAAAAATACGAGGAGCATGAAGCAGTGTTCAAAAATATGAAGAGCTTCAAAAGGTATGAAAAATATGAAGAGCTTCAAAAGGTGTAAAATATGATTAGCATGAAACTGTTTGAAAAATAGGAGGAACATGAAGCGGTGTTCAAACACATGAAGAGCCTGAAAATGTGTGAAAATTATGAAGATCTTCAAAAGGTGTCAAAAAATGAGGAACATGAAACGGTTTGAAAAATACGAGGAGCATGAAACGGTGTTGAAAAACATGAAGAGCCTGAAAAGGTGTCAAAAATATTAAGAGCTTCTAAAGCTTTGAAAAATATGAAGAGCTTCCAAAGGTGTCAAAAATGAGATGAGCATGAAACGGTCTGAAAAATAGGAGGAGCATGAAACGGTGTTGAAAAACTTGAAGATCCTAAAAAGCTGTGAAAAATATGAAGAGCTTCAAAAGGTGTGAAATATATGAGGAGAATAAAACGGTCTGAAAAAAGGAGGAGCATGAAGAGGTGTTCAAAAACATGAAGAGCCTGAATAGGTGTGAAAATATGAAGAGCTTCAAAAGGTGTGAAAAACATGAGGAGCATGAAACGGTCCGAAAAATAGGAGATGCATGAAGTTGTGTTGGAAAACATGAAGAGCCTGAAAAGGTGTGAAAAATATGAAGAGCTTCAAAAGGTGGGAAATACATGACGAGCATGAAACTGTCTGAAAAATAGGAGGAGTATGAAGTGGTGTTCAAAAACATGAAGAGCCTGAAAATGTGTGAAAAATATGAAGAGGTTCAAAAAGTGTGAAAAACATGAGGAGCATGATACGGTCTGAAAAATAGGAGGAGCATGAAGTGGTGTTCAAAACCATGAAGAGCCTGAAAAGTTGTGAAAAATATGAAAAGCTTCAAAAGGTGTTAAAAAAATATGAGGAGCATGAAACGGTCTGAAAAAGAGGAGAAGCATGAAGCGGTGTTGAAAAACATGAAGAGCCTGAAAACGTGTGAAAAATATGAAGAGCTTCAAAAGGTGTCAAAAATAGGAGGAGCACGAAACGGTCTGAAAAATAGGAGGAGCATGAAGCGGTGTTGAAAAACATGAAGAGCCTGAAAAGTTGTGAAAAATATGAAGAGCTTCAAAAGGTGTCAAAAATATGAGGAGCATGATACAGTCTGTAATATAGGAGGAGCATGAAGTAGTGCTGAAAAACATGAAGAGCCTGAAAATGTGTGAAAAATATGAAGAGCTTCAAAAGTTGTCAAAAATATGAGGAGAATGAAAAGGTCTGAAAAATAGGAGGATCATGAATCGGTGTTGAAAAAAATGAAGAGCCTGAAAATGTGTGAAAAATGTGAAGAGCTTGAAAAGGTGTCAAAAATATGAGGAGCATGAAACGGTCTGAAAAATAGGAGGAGCATGAAACGCTGTTTAAAAATATGAAGAGCCTGAAAACGTGTGAATAATATGAAGAGCTTCAAAAGGTGTCAAAAATATGAGGAGCATGAAACGGTCTGAAAAATAGTAGGAACATGAAGCGGTGTTGAAATACATGAAGAGGCTGAAGAGGTGAGAAAAACATGAAGAGCTTCAAAAGGTGTCAAAAATATGAGGAGCATGA
This sequence comes from Dama dama, assembly GCF_033118175.1. Classification (NCBI taxonomy): domain Eukaryota; kingdom Metazoa; phylum Chordata; class Mammalia; order Artiodactyla; family Cervidae; genus Dama; species Dama dama. The sequence continues at coordinate 4,188,597 of NW_026870920.1, read as the reverse complement.
AACGGTCTGAAAAATAGGAGGAGCATTAATCGGTGTTGAAAAACAGGATGTGCCTGAAAAGCTGTGAAATTATGACAAGCTTCAAAAGATGTGAAAAATATGAGGAGCATGAAACGGTCTGAAAAATAGGAGGAGTATAAAGCGGTGTTAAAAAACATGAAGAGCCTGAAATGGTGTGAAATATATGAAGAGCTTCAAAAGGTGTCAAAAATATCAGGAGCATGAAACGGTCTGAAATATCGGAGGAGCAAGAAACGGAGTTCAAAAAGATGAAGAGCCTGAAAAGGTGTGAATAATATGAAGAGCTTCAAAAGGTGTCGTATATATGAGGAGCATGAAACGGTCTGAAAAATAGGAGGAGCATGAAGTGATATTCAAAAACATGAAGAGCCAGAAAAGGTGTGAAAAATACGAAGAGTTTCAAAAGGTGTCAAAAATATAAGGAGCATGAAACGGTCTGAAAAATAGGAGGAGCATGAAGCGGTATTCAAAAACATGAAGAGCCTGAAAAGCTGAGAAATTATGTCAAGCTTCAAAAGGTGCGAAAAATATGAGGAGCAGGAAACGGTCTGAAAAATAGTAGGAGCATGAAGCGGTGATAAAGAACATGAAGAGCCTGAAAAGGTGTGCAATTATGTCAAGCTTCAAAAGGTGTGAAAAATATGAGGAGCATGAAACTGTCTGAAAAATAGGAGGAGCATGAAGCGGTGTTGAAAAACATGAAGAGCCTGAAAATGTGTGAAAAATATGAAGAGCTTCAAAAGGTGTCAAAAACATGAGGAGAATGAAACGGTCTGAAATATTGGAGGAGCAAGAAACGGAGTTCAAAAACATGAAGAGCCAGAAAAGATGTGAAAAATATGAAGTGCTTCAAAGGTTGTCAAAAATATGAGGAGCATGAATGGTCTGAAAAATAGGAGGAGCATGAAGCGGTGTTCAAAAACATGAAGAGCCTGAAAAGGTGTGAAAAATATGAAGAGCTTCAAAAGTTGTCATATATATGAGGAGCATGAAACGGTCTGAAAAATAGGAGGAGCATGAAGCGGTATTCAAAAACATGAAGAGCCAGAAAAGGTGTGAAAAATATGAAGAGCTTCAAAAGGTGTCAAAAATATAAGGAGCATGAAACGGTCTGAAAAATAAGAGGAGCATGAAGCTGTATTCAAAAACATGAAGAGCCTGAAAAGCTGTGAAATTATGTCAAGCTTCAAAAGATGTGAAAAATATGAGGAGCAGGAAACGGTCTGAAAAATAATCGGAGCATGAAGCGGTGTTAAAGAACATGAAGAGCCTGAAAAGGTGTGAAATATATGAAGAGCTTCAAAAGGTGTCAAAAATATGAGGGGCATGAAACGGTCTGAAAAATAGGAGGAGCATGAAATGGTGTTAAAAAACATGAAGAGCTTCAAAAGGTGTGAAACATATAAAGAGCTTCAAATGGTGTCAAAAATATGAGGAGCAGGAAATGGTCTGAAAAATAGGAGGAGCATGAAGTGGTGTAGAAAAACATGAAGACCCTGAAAATGTGTGAAAAATATGAAGAGCTTCAAAAGGTGTCAAAATATGAGGAGCATGAAACTGTCTGAAATATAGGAGGAGCATGAAACGGTGTTAAAAAACATGAAGAGCTTTAAAAGGTGTGAAACATATGAAGAGCTTCAAAAGGTGTCAAAAATATGAGGAGCATGAAACGGTATGAAAAATAGGAGGAGCATGAAGTGGTGTTGAAAAACAAGAAGAGCCTGAAAAGGTGTGAAAAATATGAAGAGGTTCAAAAGGTGTCAAAGATATGAGGAGCATGAAACGGTCTGAAAAATAGGAGGAGCATGAAGTTGTGTTGAAAAACATGAAGAACCTGAAAAGGTGTGAAAAATATGAAGAGGTTCAAAAGGTGTCAAAAATATGAGGAGCATGAAACGGTCTGAAAAATAGGAGGAGCATGAAGCGGTGTAGAAAAACATGAAGAGCCTGAAAATGTGTGAAAAATATGAAGAGCTTCAAAAGGTGTCAAAAATATGAGGAGAATGAAACGGTCTGAAATATCGGAGGAGCAAGAAACGGAGTTCAAAAACATGAAGAGCCTGAAAAGGTGTGAAAAATATGAAGAGCTTCAAAATGTGCCATATATATGAGGAGCATGAAACGGTCTGAAAAATAGGAGGAGCATGAAGCGGTCTGAAAAATAGTAGAAGCATGAAACGGTGTTAAAGAACATGAAGAGCCTGAAAAGGTGTGTAATATATGAAGAGCTTCAAAAAGTGTCAAAAATATGAGGAGCAGGAAACGGTCTGAAAAATAGGAGGAGCATGAAGTGGTGTAGAAAAACATGAAGACCCTGAAAAGGTGTGAAAAATATGAAGAGCTTCAAAAGGTGTCAAAAATATGAGGAGCAGGAAATGGTCTGAAAAATAGGAGGAGCTTGAAGTGGTGTAGAAAAACATGAAGACCCTGAAAAGGTGTGAAAAATATGAAGAGCTTCAAAAGGTGTCAACAATATGAGGGGCATGAAACGGTCTGAAAAATAGGAGGAGCATGAAATGGTGTTAAAAAACATGAAGAGCTTCAAAAGGTGTGAAACATATAAAGAGCTTTAAATGGTGTCAAAAATATGAGGAGCAGGAAACTGTCTGAAAAATAGGAGGAGCATGAAGTGGTGTAGAAAAACATGAAGACCCTGAAAAGGTGTGAAAAATATGAAGATCTTCAAAAGGTGTCAAAATATGAGGAGCATGAAACTGTCTGAAATATAGGAGCATGAAAAGGTGTTAAAAAACATGAAGAGCTTCAAAACGTGTGAAACATATGAGGAGCGGGAAACGATCAGAAAAATAGGAGGAGCATGAAACGGTGTTAAAAAACATGAAGAGCTTCAAAAGGTGTGAAACACATGAAGAGCTTCAAAAGGTGTCAAAAATATGAGGAGCATGAAACGGTATGAAAAATAGGAGGAGCATGAAGCGGTGTTGAAAAACAAGAAGAGCCTGAAAAGTTGTGAAAAATATGAAGAGCTTCAAAAGGTGGCAAAAATATGAGGAGCATGAAACGGTCTGAAAAAGAGGAGGAGCATGAAATGGTGTTGAAAAACATGAAGAGCCTGAAAAGGTGTGAAAAATATGAAGAGCTTCAAAAGGTGTCAAAAATATGAGGAGCATGAAACGGTCTGAAAAATAGGAGTAGCATGAAACGGTGTTGAAATACATGAAGAGCCTGAACAGGTGTGAAATATATGAAGAGCTTCAAAAGGTTTCAAAAATATGAGGAGCATGTAACGGTCTGAAAATTACGAGGAGCATGAACTTGTGTTGAAAAACATGAAGAACCTGAAAAGGTGTGAAAAATAGGAAGAGCTTCAAAAGGTGTCAAAAATATGAGGAGCATGAAACGGTCTGAAAAATAGGAGGAGCATGAAGCGGTGTAGAAAAACATGAAGAGCCTGAAAATGTGTGAAAAATATGAAGAGCTTCAAAAGGTGTCAAAAATATGAGGAGAATGAAACGGTCTGAAATATCGGAGGAGCAAGAAAAGGAGTTCAAAAACATGAAGAGCCTGAAAAGGTGTGAAAAATTTGAAGAGCCTCAAAATGTGTCATATATATGAGGAGCGTGAAACGGTCTGAAAAATAGGAGGAGCATGAAGCGGTATTCAAAAACATGAAGAGCCTGAAAAGCTGTGAAATTATGTCAAGCTTCAAAAGGTGTGAAAAATATGAGGAGCAGGAAACGGTCTGAAAAATTGTAGTAGCATGAAGCGGTGTTAAAGAACATGAAGAGCCTGAAAAGGTGTGAAGTATATGAAGAGCTTCAAAAGGTGTCAAAAATATGAGGGGCATGAAACGGTCTGAAAATAGGAGGAGCATGAAACGGTGTTAAAAAACATGAACAGCTACAAAAGGTGTGAAACATATAAAGAGCTTCAAAAGGTGTCAAAAATATGAGGAGCAGGAAACGGTCTGAAAAATAGGAGGAGCATGAAGTGGTGTAGAAAAACATGAAGACCGTGAAAAGGTGTGAAAAATATGAAGAGCTTCAAAAGGTGTCAAAATATGAGGAGCATGAAACTGTCTGAAATATAGGAGGAGGATGAAAAGGTGTTAAAAAACATGAAGAGCTCAAAAGGTGTGAAACATATGAGAAGCGGGAAACGATCAGAAAAATGGGAGGAGCATGAAGCCGGTTTGAAAAACATGAAGAGCCTGAAAACGTGTGAAAATTCTGAAGAGCTTCAAAAGGTGTGAAATATATGAAGAGCTTCAAAAGGTGTCAAAAATGAGATGAGCATGAAATGGTCTGAAAGATAGGAGGAGCATGAAGTGGTGTTGAAAAACATGAACAGCCTGAAAAGGTGTGGAAAATATGAAGAGCTTCAAATGGTGTGAAATACATGAGGAGCTTGAAACGGTCTGAAAAATAGGAGGAGCATGAATCTTGTTGAAAAACATGAAGAGCCTGAAAAGGTGTGAAAAAAATGAAAAGCTTCAAAAGGTGTCAATAATAAGATGTGCATGAAACAGTCTGAAAAATAGGAGGAGCATGAAACGGTCTGAAATATAGGAGGAGCATGAAACGGTGTGAAAAACATGAAGAGCATGAAAAGGTGTGAAAAATATGAAGATCTTCAAAATGTGTCAAAAATATGAGGAGCATGAAACGGTCTCAAAAATAGGAGGAGCATGAAGCGGTGTTCAAAAACATGAAGAGCCTGAAAAGGTGTGAAAAAAATGAAGAGCTTCAAAACGTGTGAAAAATATGAGGAGCATGTAACGGTCTGAAAAATAGGAGGAGCATGAAACGGTGTGAAAAACATGAAGAGCATGAAAAGGTGTGAAAAATATGAAGAGCTTCAAAAGGTGTCAAAAATATGAGGAGCATGAAACGGTCTCAAAAATAGGAGGAGTATGAAGCGGTGTTCAAAAACATGAAGAGCCTGAAAAGGTGTGAAAAAAATGAAGAGCTTCAAAAGGTGTCAAAAATATGAGGAGCATGAAACGGTCTGAAAAATAGGAGGAACATGAAATGGTGTTCAAAAACATGAAGAGCCTGAAAAGGTGTGAAAAAAATGAAGAGCTTCAAAAGGTGGCAAAAATATGAGGAGCATGAAACGGTCTGAAAAAGAGGAGGAGCATGAAATGGTGTTGAAAAACATGAAGAGCCTGAAAAGGTGTGAAAAATATGAAGAGCTTCAAAAGGTGTCAAAAATATGAGGAGCATGAAACGGTCTGAAAAATAGGAGTAGCATGAAACGGTGTTGAAATACATGAAGAGCCTGAACAGGTGTGAAATATATGAAGAGCTTCAAAAGGTTTCAAAAATATGAGGAGCATGTAACGGTCTGAAAATTACGAGGAGCATGAACTTGTGTTGAAAAACATGAAGAACCTGAAAAGGTGTGAAAAATAGGAAGAGCTTCAAAAGGTGTCAAAAATATGAGGAGCATGAAACGGTCTGAAAAATAGGAGGAGCATGAAGCGGTGTAGAAAAACATGAAGAGCCTGAAAATGTGTGAAAAATATGAAGAGCTTCAAAAGGTGTCAAAAATATGAGGAGAATGAAACGGTCTGAAATATCGGAGGAGCAAGAAAAGGAGTTCAAAAACATGAAGAGCCTGAAAAGGTGTGAAAAATTTGAAGAGCCTCAAAATGTGTCATATATATGAGGAGCGTGAAACGGTCTGAAAAATAGGAGGAGCATGAAGCGGTATTCAAAAACATGAAGAGCCTGAAAAGCTGTGAAATTATGTCAAGCTTCAAAAGGTGTGAAAAATATGAGGAGCAGGAAACGGTCTGAAAAATTGTAGTAGCATGAAGCGGTGTTAAAGAACATGAAGAGCCTGAAAAGGTGTGAAGTATATGAAGAGCTTCAAAAGGTGTCAAAAATATGAGGGGCATGAAACGGTCTGAAAATAGGAGGAGCATGAAACGGTGTTAAAAAACATGAACAGCTACAAAAGGTGTGAAACATATAAAGAGCTTCAAAAGGTGTCAAAAATATGAGGAGCAGGAAACGGTCTGAAAAATAGGAGGAGCATGAAGTGGTGTAGAAAAACATGAAGACCGTGAAAAGGTGTGAAAAATATGAAGAGCTTCAAAAGGTGTCAAAATATGAGGAGCATGAAACTGTCTGAAATATAGGAGGAGGATGAAAAGGTGTTAAAAAACATGAAGAGCTCAAAAGGTGTGAAACATATGAGAAGCGGGAAACGATCAGAAAAATGGGAGGAGCATGAAGCCGGTTTGAAAAACATGAAGAGCCTGAAAACGTGTGAAAATTCTGAAGAGCTTCAAAAGGTGTGAAATATATGAAGAGCTTCAAAAGGTGTCAAAAATGAGATGAGCATGAAATGGTCTGAAAGATAGGAGGAGCATGAAGTGGTGTTGAAAAACATGAACAGCCTGAAAAGGTGTGGAAAATATGAAGAGCTTCAAATGGTGTGAAATACATGAGGAGCTTGAAACGGTCTGAAAAATAGGAGGAGCATGAATCTTGTTGAAAAACATGAAGAGCCTGAAAAGGTGTGAAAAAAATGAAAAGCTTCAAAAGGTGTCAATAATAAGATGTGCATGAAACAGTCTGAAAAATAGGAGGAGCATGAAACGGTCTGAAATATAGGAGGAGCATGAAACGGTGTGAAAAACATGAAGAGCATGAAAAGGTGTGAAAAATATGAAGATCTTCAAAATGTGTCAAAAATATGAGGAGCATGAAACGGTCTCAAAAATAGGAGGAGCATGAAGCGGTGTTCAAAAACATGAAGAGCCTGAAAAGGTGTGAAAAAAATGAAGAGCTTCAAAACGTGTGAAAAATATGAGGAGCATGTAACGGTCTGAAAAATAGGAGGAGCATGAAACGGTGTGAAAAACATGAAGAGCATGAAAAGGTGTGAAAAATATGAAGAGCTTCAAAAGGTGTCAAAAATATGAGGAGCATGAAACGGTCTCAAAAATAGGAGGAGTATGAAGCGGTGTTCAAAAACATGAAGAGCCTGAAAAGGTGTGAAAAAAATGAAGAGCTTCAAAAGGTGTCAAAAATATGAGGAGCATGAAACGGTCTGAAAAATAGGAGGAACATGAATCTGTGCTCAAATACATGAAGCGCCTGAGAAGGTGCGAAAAATATGAAGAGCTTCAAAAGGTGAGAAAAATATGAGGACCATGAAACGATCTCAAAAATAGGAGGAGCATGAAGCGGTGTTAAAAAACATGAAGAGCCTGAAAAGGTGTGACAAATATAAAGAGCTTCAAGATGTGTGAAAAATATGAGGAGCATGAAACGGTCTGAAAAATAGGAGGAACATGAATCTGTGCTCAAATACATGAAGCGCCTGAGAAGGTGCGAAAAATATGCAGAGCTTCAAAAGGTGTGAAAAATATGAGGACCATGAAACGATCTCAAAAATAGGAGGAGCATGAAGTGGTGTGAAAAACATGAAGAGCATGAAAAGGTGTGAAAAATATGAAGAGCTTCAAAAAGTGTCAAAAATATGAGGAGCAAGAAACGGTCTGAAAAATAGGAGTAGCATGAAACGATCTGAAAAATAGGAGGAGCATGAAGCTGTGTTGAAAAACATGAAGAGCCTGAAAAGGTGTGAAAAATATGAAGAGCTTCAAAAGGTGTAAAAAATGAGAGCAGCATGAAACGGTCTGAAAAATAGGAGGAGCATGAACTGGTGCTGAAAAACATGAAGAGCCTGAAAAGGTGTGAAAAATATGAAGAGCTTTAAAAGGTGTGAAAAATATGACGAACATGAAACGGTCTGAAAAATAGGAGGAGCATGAAGCTGTGTTCAAAAACATGAAGAGCCAGAAAAGGTGTGAAAAATATGAAGACCTTCAAAAAGTGTCAAAAATATGAGGAGCAAGAAACGGTTGGAAAATAGTAGGACATGAAACGATCTGAAAAATAGGAGGAGCATGAAGCTGTGTTCAAAAACATGAAGAGCCTGAAAAGATGTGAAAAATATGAAGAGCTTCAAAATTTGTAAAAAATTTGAGCAGCATGAAACGGTCTGAAAAATAGGAGGAGCATGAAGTGGAGCTGAAAAACCTGAAGAGCCTGAAAAGGTGTGAAAAATATGAAGAGCTTCAAAAGGTGTGAAAAATATGAGGAGCATGAAACGGTCTGAAAAATAGGAGGAGCATGGATCGGTGTTCAAAAACATGAAGAGCCTGAAAAGGTGTGAAAAATATGAAGAGCTTCAAAAAGTGTCAAATATATGAGGAGAAAGAAACGGTCTGAAAAAAAGGAGGAGAATGAAGCGGTGTTCAAAAACATGAAGAGCCTGAAAAGGTGTGAAAAATATGAAGAGCTTCAAAAGCTGTCAAAAATGAGATGAGCATGAAACGGTCTGAAAAAAAGGAGGAGCATGAAGCGTAGTTGAAAATCTTGAAGAGCTTGAAAAGGTGTGAAAAATATGAAGAGGTTTAAAAGGTGTCAAAAATATGAGGAGTATGAAACTTTCTGAAAAATAGGAGGATCATGAAACCATGTTCAAAAACATGAAGAGCCTGAAAAGGTGTGAAAAATATGAAGAGCTTCAAAAGGTGTGAAAAATTGAAGAGCTCAAAAGCTGTCAAATGAGATGAGCATGAAACGGGCTGAAAAATAGCAGGAGTATGAAGCGGTGTTCAAAAACATGAAGAGCCTGAAAAGGGGTGAAAAATATGAAGAGCTTAAAAAGGTGTCAAAATTATGAGGAGCATTAAACGGTCTGAAAAATAGGAGGAGCATGAAGCTGTGTTCAACAACATGAAGAGCCTGAAAAGGTGCGAAAAATATGAAGAGCCTGAAAAGGTGTGAAAATTATGAAGAGCTTCAAAAGGTGTAAAAAATGAGATGAGCATGAAACGGTCTGAAAAATAGGAGGAGCATTAAGCGGTGTTGAAAATCATGAAGAGGCTGAAAAGGTGTGAAAAATATGAAGAGCTTCAAAAATGTGAAAAATATGAAGAGCTTCAAAAGGTCTCAAAAATTAGATGAGCATGAAACGGTCTGAAAAATAGGAGGAGCATTAAACGGTGTGGAAAAACATGAAGGGCCTGAAAAGGAGTGGAAAAATAGGAAGAGCTTCAAAATGTGTCAAATATATGAGGAGAAGGAAACGGTCTGAAAAATATGAGGAGCATGAAACGGTCTGAAAAATAGGAAGAGCATGAAACGGACTGAAAAAATAGGAGGATCATGAAGCGGTGTTGAAAATCGTGAAGAGCCTGAAATGGTGTGAAAAATGTGAAGAGCTTCAACAGGTGTCAAAAACTTGAGGAGAATGAAACGGTCTGAAAAATAGGAGGAGCATGAAGCTGTGTTGAAAAACATGAAGAGCCAGACAAGGTGTGAAAAATATGAAGAGCTTCAAAAAGTGTCAAAAATATGAGGAGCAAGAAACGGTCTGAAAAATAGGAGTAGCATGAAACGACTTGAAAAATAGGAGGAGCATGAAGCTGTGTTGAAAAATATGAAGAGCCTGAAAAGGTGTGAAAAATATGAAGAGCTTCAAAAGGTGTAAAAAATGAGAGCAGCATGAAACGGTCTGAAAAATAGGAGGAGCATGAACTGGTGCTGAAAAACATGAAGAGCCTGAAAAGGTGAGAAAAATATGAAGAGCTTTAAAAGGTGTGAAAAATATGACGAGCATGAAACGTTCTGAAAAATTGGAGGAGCATGAAGCTGTGTTCAAAAACATGAAGAGCCAGAAAAGGTGTGAAAAATATGAAGACCTTCAAAAAGTGTCAAAAATATGAGGAGCAAGAAACGGTTGGAAAATAGGAGGAGCATGAAACGATCTGAAAAATAGGAGGAGCATGAAGCTGTGTTCAAAAACATGAAGAGCCTGAAAAGGTGTGAAAATTATGAAGAGCTTCAAAATTTGTAAAAAATTTGAGCAGCATGAAACGGTCTGAAAAATAGGAGGAGCATGAAGTGGAGCTGAAAAACCTGAAGAGCCTGAAAAGGTGTGAAAAATATGAAGAGCTTCAAAAGGTGTGAAAAATATGAGGAGCATGAAACGGTCTGAAAAATAGGAGGAGCATGAACCGTAGTTGAAAATCTTGAAGAGCTTCAAAAGGTGTGAAAAATATGACGAGCATGAAACGTTCTGAAAAATTGGAGGAGCAAGAAATGGTCTGAAAAATAGGAAGAGCATGAAACGGTCTGAAAAATAGGAGGATCATGAAGCGGTGTTGAAAATCGTGAAGAGCCTGAAAAGGTGTGAAAAATGTGAAGAGCTTCAACAGGTGTCAAAAACTTGAGGAGAATGAAACGGTCTGAAAAATAGGAGGAGCATGAAGCTGTGTTGAAAAACATGAAGAGCCAGACAAGGTGTGAAAAATATGAAGAGCTTCAAAAAGTGTCAAAAATATGAGGAGCAAGGAACGGTCTGAAAAATAGGAGTAGCATGAAACGATCTGAAAAATAGGAGGAGCATGAAGCTGTGTTGAAAAACATGAAGAGCCTGAAAAGGTGTGAAAAATATGAAGAGCTTCAAAAGGTGTAAAAAATGAGAGCAGCATGAAACGGTCTGAAAAATAGGAGGAGCATGAACTGGTGCTGAAAAACATGAAGAGCCTGAAAAGGTGTGAAAAATATGAAAAGCTTTAAAAGGTGTGAAAAATATGACGAACATGAAACGGTCTGAAAAATAGGAGGAGCATGAAGCTGTGTTCAAAAACATGAAGAGCCAGAAAAGGTGTGAAAAATATGAAGACCTTCAAAAAGTGTCAAAAATATGAGGAGCAAGAAACGGTTGGAAAATAGGAGGAGCATGAAACGATCTGAAAAATAGGAGGAGCATGAAGCTGTGTTCAAAATCATGAAGAGCCTGAAAAGGTGTGAAAAATATGAAGAGCTTCAAAATTTGTAAAAAATGAGAGCAGCATGAAACGGTCTGAAAAATAGGAGGAGCATGAACTGGTGCTGAAAAACCTGAAGAGCCTGAAAAGGTGTGAAAAATATGAAGAGCTTCAAAAGGTGTGAAAAATATGAGGAGCATGAAACGGTCTGAAAAATAGGAGGAGCATGGATCGGTGTTCAAAAACATGAAGAGCCTGAAAAGGTGTGAAAAATATGAAGAGCTTCAAAAAGTGTCAAATATATGAGGAGAAAGAAACGGTCTGAAAAAAAGGAGGAGAATGAAGCGGTGTTCAAAAACATGAAGAGCCTGAAAAGGTGTGAAAAATATGAAGAGCTTCAAAAGGTGTGAAAAATATGAAGAGCTTCAAAAGCTGTCAAAAATGAGATGAGCATGAAACGGTCTGAAAAAAAGGAGGAGCATGAAGCGTAGTTGAAAATCTTGAAGAGCTTGAAAAGGAGTGAAAAATATGAAGAGGTTTAAAAGGTGTCAAAAATATGAGGAGCATGAAACTTTCTGAAAAATAGGAGGATCATGAAATCGTGTTCAAAAACATGAAGAGCCTGAAAAGGTGTGAAAAATATGAAGAGCTTCAAAAGGTGTGAAAAATATGAAGAGCTCAAAAGCTGTCAAATGAGATGAGCATGAAACGGGCTGAAAAATAGCAGGAGTATGAAGCGGTGTTCAAAAACATGAAGAGCCTGAAAAGGGGTGAAAAATATGAAGAGCTTAAAAAGGTGTCAAAATTATGAGGAGCATTAAACGGTCTGAAAAATAGGAGGAGCATGAAGCTGTGTTCAACAACATGAAGAGCCTGAAAAGGTGCGAAAAATATGAAGAACCTGAAAAGGTGTGAAAATTATGAAGAGCTTCAAAAGGTGTAAAAAATGAGATGAGCATGAAACGGTCTGAAAAATAGGAGGAGCATTAAGCGGTGTTGACAATCATGAAGAGGCTGAAAAGGTGTGAAAAATATGAAGAGCTTCAAAAATGTGAAAAATATGAAGAGCTTCAAAAGGTCTCAAAAATTAGATGAGCATGAAACGGTCTGAAAAATAGGAGGAGCATTAAACGGTGTGGAAAAACATGAAGAGCCTGAAAAGGAGTGGAGAAATAGGAAGAGCTTCAAAAAGTGTCAAATATATGAGGAGAAAGAAACGGTCTGAAAAAAAGGAGGAGCATGAAGCGGTGTTCAAAAACATGAAGAGCCTGAAAAGGTGTGAAAAATATGAAGAGCTTCAAAAGGTTTCAAAAATATTAGGATCATGAAACGGTCTGAAAAATAGGAGCAACATGAAACGGTCTGAAAAATAAGAGGAGCATGAAATGGTGTTGAAAAACAGGAAGAGCCAGAAAATGTGAGAAAAATATGAACAGCGTCAAAAGGTTTCAAAAATATGAGGAGCATGAAACTTTCTGAAAAAGAGGAGGAGCATGAACCGGTGTTGAAAAACATGAAGAGCCTGAAAAGGTGTGAAAAATATGAAGAGGTTTAAAAGGTGTCAAAAATATGAGGAGCATGAAACTTTCTGAAAAATAGGAGGATCATGAAACCGTGTTCAAAAACATGAAGAGCCTGAAAAGGTGTGAAAAATATGAAGAGCCTTAAAAAATGTCAAAAATATGAGGAGTATGAAATGGTCTGTAAAATAGCAGGAGCATGAAGCGGTGTTGAAAAACATGAAGAGCCTGAAAAGGTGTGAAAAATATGAAGAGCTTCAAAAGGTGTGAAAAATATGAAGAGCTTCAAAAGGTGTCAAAAATATGAGGAGAATGAAACGGTCTGAAAAATAGGCGGAGCATGAAGCGGTGTTGAAAAACATGAAGAGCCTGAAAAGGTGTGAAAAATATGAAGAGCTTCAAAAGGTGTGAAAAATATGAAGAGCTTCAAAAGGTGTCAAAAATATGAGGAGAATGAAACGGTCTGAAAAATAGGCGGAGCATGAAACGGTGTTCAAAAACATGAAGAGCCTGAAAAGGTGTGAAAAATATGAAGAGCTTCAAAACGTGTCAAAATATGAGGAGCATGAAACGGTCTAAAAAATAGGAGGAGCAAGAAGCGGTGTTGAAAAACATGAAGAGCCTGAAAATGTGTGAAAAATATGAATAGCTTAAAAAGGTGTGAAAAATATGAAGAGCTTCAAAGCTGTCAAATGAGATGAGCATGAAACGGTCTGAAAAATAGCAGGAGCATGAAGCGGTGTTCAAAAACATGAAGAGCCTGAAAAGGGGTGAAACATATGAAGAGCTTAAAAAGGTGTCAAAATTATGAGGAGCATTAAACGGTCTGAAAAATAGGAGGAGCATTAAACGGTGTGGAAAAACATGAAGAGACTGAAAAGGTGTGGAAAAATAGGAAGAGCTTCAAAATGTGTCAAATATATGAGGAGAAGGAAACGGTCTGAAAAATAGGAGGAGCATGAAACGGTCTGAAAAATAGGAAGAGCATGAAACGGACTGAAAAATAGGAGGATCATGAAGCGGTGTTGAAAATCGTGAAGAGCCTGAAATGGTGTGAAAAATGTGAAGAGCTTCAACAGGTGTCAAAAACTTGAGGAGAATGAAACGGTCTGAAAAATAGGAGGAGCATGAAGCTGTGTTGAAAAACATGAAGAGCCAGACAAGGTGTGAAAAATATGAAGAGCTTCAAAATGTGTCAAAAATATGAGGAGCAAGAAACTGTCTGAAAAACAGGAGTAGCATGAAACGGTCTGAAAAATAGGAGGAGCATGAAGCTGTGTTGAAAAACATGAAGAGGCTGAAAAGGTGTGAAAAATATGAAGAGCTTCAAAAGGTGTAAAAAATGAGAGCAGCATGAAACGGTCTGAAAAATAGGAGGAGCATGAAGTGGAGCTGAAAAACATGAAGTGCCTGAAAAGGTGTGCAAAATATGAAGAGCTTCAAAAGGTGTAAAAAATGAGATGAGCATGAAACGGTCTGAAAAATAGGAGGAGCATGAACTGGTGCTGAACAATATGAAGAGCCTGAAAAGGTGAGAAAAATATGAAGAGCTTTAAAAGGTGTGAAAAATATGACAAGCATGAAACGGTCTGAAAAATTGGAGGAGCATGAAGCGTTGTTGAAAATCTTGAAGAGCTTGAAAAGGTGTGAAAAATATGAAGAGCTTCAAAAGGTTTCAAAAATATGAGGATCATGAAACGGTCTGAAAAATAGGAGCAACATGAAACGGTCTGAAAAATAAGAGGAGCATGAAATGGTGTTGAAAAACAGGAAGAGCCTGAAAATGTGAGAAAAATATGAAGAGCTTCAAAAGGTTTCAAAAATATGAGGAGCATGAAACTTTCTGAAAAAGAGGAGGATCATGAAACCGTGTTCAAAAACATGAAGAGCCTGAAAAGGTGTGAAAAATATGAAGAGCTTCAAAAGGTGTAAAAAATGAGAGCAGCATGAAACGGTCTGAAAAATAGCAGGAGCATGAAGTGGAGCTGAAAAACATGAAGTGCCTGAAAAGGTGTGCAAAATATGAAGAGCTTCAAAAGGTGTAAAAAATGAGATGAGCATGAAACGGTCTGAAAAATATGAGGAGCATGAACTGGTGCTGAAAAACATGAAGAGCCTGAAAAGGTGTGAAAAATATGAAGAGCTTTAAAAGGTGTGAAAAATATGACGAGCATGAAACGGTCTGAAAAATAGGAGGAGCATGAAGCTGTGTTCAAAAACATGAAGAGCCAGAAAAGGTGTGAAAAATATGAAGAGCTTCAAAAAGTGTCAAAAATATGAGGAGCAAGAAACGGTCGGAAAATAGGAGGAGCATGAAACGATCTGAAAAATAGGAGGAGCATGAAGCTGTGTTCAAAAACATGAAGAGCCTGAAAAGGTGTGAAAAATATGAAGAGCTTCAAAAGGTGTGAAAAATATGAGGAGCATGAAACGGTCTGAAAAATAGAAGGAGCATGGATCGGTGTTCAAAAACATGAAGAGCCTGAAAAGGTGTGAAAAATATGAAGAGCTTCAAAAAGTGTCAAATATATGAGGAGAAAGAAACGGTCTGAAAAAAAGGAGGAGAATGAAGCGGTGTTCAAAAACATGAAGAGCCTGAAAAGGTGTGAAAAATATGAAGAGCGTCAAAAGCTGTCAAAAATGAGATGAGCATGAAACGGTCTGAAAAAAAGGAGGAGCACGAAGCGTTGTTGAAAATCTTGAAGAGCTTGAAAAGGTGTGAAAAATATGAAGAGGTTTAAACGGTGTCAAAAATATGAGGAGCATGAAACTTTCTGAAAAATAGGAGGATCATGAAACCGTGTTCAAAAACATGAAGAGCCTGAAAAGGTGTGAAAAATATGAAGAGCCTTAAAAAATGTCAAAATTATGAGGAGTATGAAACGGTCTGAAAAATAGCAGGAGCATGAAGCGGTGTTGAAAAACATGAAGAGCCTGAAAATGTGTGAAAAATATGAAGAGCTTCAAAAGGTGTGAAAAATATGAAGAGCTTCAAAAGGTGTCAAAAATATGAGGAGAATGAAATGGTCTGAAAAATAGGCGGAGCATGAAACGGTGTTCAAAAACATGAAGAGCCTGAAAAGGTGTGAAAAATATGAAGAGCTTCAAAACGTGTCAAAATATGAGGAGCATGAAACGGTCTGAAAAATAGGAGGAGCAAGAAGCGGTGTTGAAAAACATGAAGAGTCTGAAAATGTGTGAAAAATATGAAGAGCTTCAAAAGATGTGAAAAATATGAAGAGCTTCAAAAGCTGTCAAATGAGATGAGCATGAAACGGTCTGAAAAATAGCAGGAGCATGAAGAGGTGTTCAAAAACATGAAGATCCTGAAAAGGGGTGAAAAATATGAAGAGCTTCAAAAGGTGTCAAAATTATGAGGAGCATTAAAAGGTCTGAAAAATGGGAGGAGCATGAAGCTGTGTTCAACAACATGAAGAGCCTGAAAAGGTGCGAAAAATATGAAGAGCCTGAAAAGGTATGAAAAATATGAAGAGCTTCAAAAGGTGTCAAAAATGAAATGAGCATGAAACGGTCTGAAAAATAGGAGGAGCACTAAGCGGTGTTGAAAATCATGAAGAGCCTGAAAAGTTGTGGAAAAATAGGAAGAGCTTGAAAATGTGTCAAATATATGAGGAGAAAGAAACGTTCTGAAAAATAGGAGGAGCATTAAACGGTGTGGAAAAACATGAAGAGCCTGAAAAGGTGTGGAAAAATAGGAAGAACTTCAAAATGTGTCAAATATATGAGGAGAATGAAACGGTCTGAAAAATAGGAGGAGCAAGAAATGGTCTGAAAAATAGGAAGAGCATGAAACGGTCTGAAAAATAGGAGGATCATGAAGCGGTGTTGAAAATCGTGAAGAGCCTGAAAAGGTGTGAAAAATGTGAAGAGCTTCAACAGGTGTCAAAAACTTGAGGAGAATGAAACGGTCTGAAAAATAGGAGGAGCATGAAGCTGTGTTGAAAAACATGAAGAGCCTGAAAAGGTGTGAAAAATATGAAGAGCTTCAAAAGGTTTCAAAAATATGAGGATCATGAAACGGTCTGAAAAATAGGAGCAGCATGAAACGGTCTGAAAAATAAGAGGAGCATGAAATGGTGTTGAAAAACAGGAAGAGCCTGAAAAGGTGTGAAAAATATGAAGAGTTTTAAAAGGTGTCAAAATTATGAGGAGCATGAAACTTTCTGAAAAATAGGAGGATCATGAAACCGTGTTCAAAAACATGAAGAGACTGAAAAGGTGTGAAAA
Source organism: Dama dama (assembly GCF_033118175.1). Lineage (NCBI taxonomy): Eukaryota > Metazoa > Chordata > Mammalia > Artiodactyla > Cervidae > Dama > Dama dama. Next base: position 4,172,049 of record NW_026870920.1, on the reverse strand, counting down.
ATATGAAGAGCCTTAAAAAATGTCAAAATTATGAGGAGTATGAAACGGTCTGAAAAATAGCAGGAGCATGAAGCGGTGTTGAAAAACATGAACAGCCTGAAAAGGTGTGAACAATATGAAGAGCTTCAAAAGGTGTGAAAAATATGAAGAGCTTCAAAAGGTGTCAAAAATATGAGGAGCATGAAACGGTCTGAAAAATAGGAGGAGCATGAAACGCTGATCAAAAACATGAAGAGCCTGAAAAGGCGTGAAAAATATGAAGAGCCTCAAAACGTGTCAAAAATATGAGGAGCATGAAACGGTCTGAAAAATAGGAGGAGCATGAAATGTTGTTGAAAAACTTGAAGAGCCTGAAAACTTGTGAAAAAATATGAAGAGCTTCCAAAGGTGTAAAAAATGAGATGAGCATGAAACGGTCTGAAAATTAGGAAGAGCATGAAGCGGTGTTGAAAATCATGAAGAGCCTGAAAAGGTGTGAATAATATGAGGAGCATGAAACGGTCTGAAAAATAGGAGGAGCATGGATCGGTGTTCAAAAACATGAAGAGCCTGAAAAGGTGTGAAAAATATGAAGAGCTTCAAAAAGTGTCAAATATATGAGGAGAAAGAAACGGTCTGAAAAAAAGGAGGAGAATGAAGCGGTGTTCAAAAACATGAAGAGCCTGAAAAGGTGTGAAAAATATGAAGAGCTTCAAAAGCTGTCAAAAATGAGATGAGCATGAAACGGTCTGAAAAAAAGGAGGAGCATGAAGCGTAGTTGAAAATCTTGAAGAGCTTGAAAAGGTGTGAAAAATATGAAGAGGTTTAAAAGGTGTCAAAAATATGAGGAGCATGAAACTTTCTGAAAAATAGGAGGATCATGAAACCGTGTTCAAAAACATGAAGAGCCTGAAAAGGTGTGAAAAATATGAAGAGCTTCAAAAGGTGTGAAAAATATGAAGAGCTCAAAAGCTGTCAAATGAGATGAGCATGAAACGGGCTGAAAAATAGCAGGAGTATGAAGCGGAGTTCAAAAACATGAAGAGCCTGAAAAGGGGTGAAAAATATGAAGAGCTTAAAAAGGTGTCAAAATTATGAGGAGCATTAAACGGTCTGAAAAATAGGAGGAGCATGAAGCTGTGTTCAACAACATGAAGAGCCTGAAAAGGTGCGAAAAATATGAAGAGCCTGAAAAGGTGTGAAAATTATGAAGAGCTTCAAAAGGTGTAAAAAATGAGATGAGCATGAAACGGTCTGAAAAATAGGAGGAGCATTAAGCGGTGTTGAAAATCATGAAGAGGCTGAAAAGGTGTGAAAAATATGAAGAGCTTCAAAAATGTGAAAAATATGAAGAGCTTCAAAAGGTCTCAAAAATTAGATGAGCATGAAACGGTCTGAAAAATAGGAGGAGCATTAAACGGTGTGGAAAAACATGAAGAGCCTGAAAAGGAGTGGAAAAATAGGAAGAGCTTCAAAATGTGTCAAATATATGAGGAGAAGGAAACGGTCTGAAAAATATGAGGAGCATGAAACGGTCTGAAAAATAGGAAGAGCATGAAACGGACTGAAAAAATAGGAGGATCATGAAGCGGTGTTGAAAATCGTGAAGAGCCTGAAATGGTGTGAAAAATGTGAAGAGCTTCAACAGGTGTCAAAAACTTGAGGAGAATGAAACGGTCTGAAAAATAGGAGGAGCATGAAGCTGTGTTGAAAAACATGAAGAGCCAGACAAGGTGTGAAAAATATGAAGAGTTTCAAAAAGTGTCAAAAATATGAGGAGCAAGAAACGGTCTGAAAAATAGGAGTAGCATGAAACGATCTGAAAAATAGGAGGAGCATGAAGCTGTGTTGAAAAACATGAAGAGCCTGAAAAGGTGTGAAAAATATGAAGAGCTTCAAAAGGTGTAAAAAATGAGAGCAGCATGAAACGGTCTGAAAAATAGGAGGAGCATGAAGTGGAGCTGAAAAACATGAAGTGCCTGAAAAGGTGTGCAAAATATGATGAGCTTCAAAAGGTGTAAAAAATGAGATGAGCATGAAACGGTCTGAAAAATAGGAGGAGCATGAACTGGTGCTGAAAAACATGAAGAGCCTGAAAAGGTGAGAAAAATATGAAGAGCTTTAAAAGGTGTGAAAAATATGACGAGCATGAAACGGTCTGAAAAATTGGAGGAGCATGAAGCTGTGTTCAAAAACATGAAGAGCCAGAAAAGGTGTGAAAAATATGAAGAGCTTCAAAAAGTGTCAAAAGTATGAGGAGCAAGAAACGGTCGGAAAATAGGAGGAGCATGAAACGATCTGAAAAATAGGAGGAGCATGAAGCTGTGTTCAAAAACATGAAGAGCCTGAAAAGGTGTGAAAAATATGAAGAGCTTGAAAAGGTGTAGAAAATTTGAGCAGCATGAAACGGTCTGAAATATAGGAGGAGCATGAAGTGGAGCTGAAAAACCTGAAGAGCCTGAAAAGGTGTGAAAAATATGAAGAGCTTCAAAAGGTGTGAAAAATATGAGGAGCATGAAACGTTCTGAAAAATAGGAGGAGCATGGATCGGTGTTCAAAAACATGAAGAGCCTGAAAAGGTGTGAAAAATATGAAGAGCTTCAAAAAGTGTCAAATATAAGAGGAGAAAGAAACGGTCTGAAAAAAAGGAGGAGCATGAAGCGGTGTTCAAAAACATGAAGAGCCTGAAAAGGTGTGAAAAATATGAAGAGCTTCAAAAGCTGTCAAAAATGAGATGAGTATGAAACGGTCTGAAAAAAAGGAGGAGCATGAAGCGATGTTGAAAATCTTGAAGAGCTTGAAAAGGTGTGAAAAATATGAAGAGCTTCAAAAGGTTTCAAAAATATTAGGATCATGAAACGGTCTGAAAAATAGGAGCAACATGAAACGGTCTGAAAAATAAGAGGAGCATGAAATGGTGTTGAAAAACAGGAAGAGCCAGAAAATGTGAGAAAAATATGAACAGCGTCAAAAGGTTTCAAAAATATGAGGAGCATGAAACTTTTTGAAAAAGAGGAGGAGCATGAACCGGTGTTGAAAAACATGAAGAGCCTGAAAAGGTGTGAAAAATATGAAGAGGTTTAAAAGGTGTCAAAAATATGAGGAGCATGAAACTTTCTGAAAAATAGGAGGATCATGAAACCGTGTTCAAAAACATGAAGAGCCTGAAAAGGTGTGAAAAATATGAAGAGCCTTAAAAAATGTCAAAAATATGAGGAGTATGAAATGGTCTGTAAAATAGCAGGAGCATGAAGCGGTGTTGAAAAACATGAAGAGCCTGAAAAGGTGTGAAAAATATGAAGAACTTCAAAAGGTGTGAAAAATATGAAGAGCTTCAAAAGGTGTCAAAAATATGAGGAGAATGAAACGGTCTGAAAAATAGGCGGAGCATGAAGCGGTGTTGAAAAACATGAAGAGCCTGAAAAGGTGTGAAAAATATGAAGAGCTTCAAAAGGTGTGAAAAATATGAAGAGCTTCAAAAGGTGTCAAAAATATGAGGAGAATGAAACGGTCTGAAAAATAGGCGGAGCATGAAACGGTGTTCAAAAACATGAAGAGCCTGAAAAGGTGTGAAAAATATGAAGAGCTTCAAAACGTGTCAAAATATGAGGAGCATGAAACGGTCTAAAAAATAGGAGGAGCAAGAAGCGGTGTTGAAAAACATGAAGAGCCTGAAAATGTGTGAAAAATATGAATAGCTTAAAAAGGTGTGAAAAATATGAAGAGCTTCAAAGCTGTCAAATGAGATGAGCATGAAACGGTCTGAAAAATAGCAGGAGCATGAAGCGGTGTTCAAAAACATGAAGAGCCTGAAAAGGGGTGAAACATATGAAGAGCTTAAAAAGGTGTCAAAATTATGAGGAGCATTAAACGGTCTGAAAAATAGGAGGAGCATTAAACGGTGTGGAAAAACATGAAGAGCCTGAAAAGGTGTGAAAAATATGAAGAGCTTCAAAAGGTGTGAAAAATATGAAGAGCTTCAAAAGGTGTCAAAAATATGAGGAGAATGAAACGGTCTGAAAAATAGGCGGAGCATGAAACGGTGTTCAAAAACATGAAGAGCCTGAAAAGGTGTGAAAAATATGAAGAGCTTCAAAAGGTGTCAAAAATATGAGGAGAATGAAACGGTCTAAAAAATAGGAGGAGCAAGAAGCGCTGTTGAAAAACATGAAGAGCCTGAAAATGTGTGAAAAATATGAATAGCTTAAAAAGGTGTGAAAAATATGAAGAGCTTCAAAGCTGTCAAATGAGATGAGCATGAAACGGTCTGAAAAATAGCAGGAGCATGAAGCGGTGTTCAAAAACATGAAGAGCCTGAAAAGGGGTGAAACATATGAAGAGCTTAAAAAGGTGTCAAAATTATGAGGAGCATTAAACGGTCTGAAAAATAGGAGGAGCATTAAACGGTGTGGAAAAACATGAAGAGCCTGAAAAGGTGTGGAAAAATAGGAAGAGCTTCAAAATGTGTCAAATATATGAGGAGAAGGAAACGGTCTGAAAAATAGGAGGAGCATGAAACGGTCTGAAAAATAGGAAGAGCATGAAACGGACTGAAAAATAGGAGGATCATGAAGCGGTGTTGAAAATCGTGAAGAGCCTGAAATGGTGTGAAAAATGTGAAGAGCTTCAACAGGTGTCAAAAACTTGAGGAGAATGAAACGGTCTGAAAAATAGGAGGAGCATGAAGCTGTGTTGAAAAACATGAAGAGCCAGACAAGGTGTGAAAAATATGAAGAGCTTCAAAATGTGTCAAAAATATGAGGAGCAAGAAACTGTCTGAAAAACAGGAGTAGCATGAAACGGTCTGAAAAATAGGAGGAGCATGAAGCTGTGTTGAAAAACATGAAGAGCCTGAAAAGGTGTGAAAAATATGAAGAGCTTCAAAAGGTGTAAAAAATGAGAGCAGCATGAAACGGTCTGAAAAATAGGAGGAGCATGAAGTGGAGCTGAAAAACATGAAGTGCCTGAAAAGGTGTGCAAAATATGAAGAGCTTCAAAAGGTGTAAAAAATGAGATGAGCATGAAACGGTCTGAAAAATAGGAGGAGCATGAACTGGTGCTGAACAATATGAAGAGCTTGAAAAGGTGAGAAAAATATGAAGAGCTTTAAAAGGTGTGAAAAATATGACGAGCATGAAACTGTCTGAAAAATTGGAGGAGCATGAAGCGTTGTTGAAAATCTTGAAGAGCTTGAAAAGGTGTGAAAAATATGAAGAGCTTCAAAAGGTTTCAAAAATATGAGGATCATGAAACGGTCTGAAAAATAGGAGCAACATGAAACGGTCTGAAAAATAAGAGGAGCATGAAATGGTGTTGAAAAACAGGAAGAGCCTGAAAATGTGAGAAAAATATGAAGAGCTTCAAAAGGTTTCAAAAATATGAGGAGCATGAAACTTTCTGAAAAAGAAGAGGATCATGAAACCGTGTTCAAAAACATGAAGAGCCTGAAAAGGTGTGAAAAATATGAAGAGCTTCAAAAGGTGTAAAAAATGAGAGCAGCATGAAACGGTCTGAAAAATAGCAGGAGCATGAAGTGGAGCTGAAAAACATGAAGTGCCTGAAAAGGTGTGCAAAATATGAAGAGCTTCAAAAGGTGTAAAAAATGAGATGAGCATGAAACGGTCTGAAAAATATGAGGAGCATGAACTGGTGCTGAAAAACATGAAGAGCCTGAAAAGGTGTGAAAAATATGAAGAGCTTTAAAAGGTGTGAAAAATATGACGAGCATGAAACGGTCTGAAAAATAGGAGGAGCATGAAGCTGTGTTCAAAAACATGAAGAGCCAGAAAAGGTGTGAAAAATATGAAGAGCTTCAAAAAGTGTCAAAAATATGAGGAGCAAGAAACAGTCGGAAAATAGGAGGAGCATGAAACGATCTGAAAAATAGGAGGAGCATGAAGCTGTGTTCAAAAACATGAAGAGCCTGAAAAGGTGTGAAAAATATGAAGAGCTTCAAAAGGTGTGAAAAATATGAGGAGCATGAAACGGTCTGAAAAATAGGAGGAGCATGGATCGGTGTTCAAAAACATGAAGAGCCTGAAAAGGTGTGAAAAATATGAAGAGCTTCAAAAAGTGTCAAATATATGAGGAGAAAGAAACGGTCTGAAAAAAAGGAGGAGAATGAAGCGGTGTTCAAAAACATGAAGAGCCTGAAAAGGTGTGAAAAATATGAAGAGCTTCAAAAGCTGTCAAAAATGAGATGAGCATGAAACGGTCTGAAAAAAAGGAGGAGCACGAAGCGTTGTTGAAAATCTTGAAGAGCTTGAAAAGGTGTGAAAAATATGAAGAGGTTTAAAAGGTGTCAAAAATATGAGGAGCATGAAGCTTTCTGAAAAATAGGAGGATCATGAAACCGTGTTCAAAAACATGAAGAGCCTGAAAAGGTGTGAAAAATATGAAGAGCCTTAAAAAATGTCAAAATTATGAGGAGTATGAAACGGTCTGAAAAATAGCAGGAGCATGAAGCGGTGTTGAAAAACATGAAGAGCCTGAAAATGTGTGAAAAATATGAAGAGCTTCAAAAGGTGTGAAAAATATGAAGAGCTTCAAAAGGTATCAAAAATATGAGGAGAATGAAATGGTCTGAAAAATAGGCGGAGCATGAAACGGTGTTCAAAAACATGAAGAGCCTGAAAAGGTGTGAAAAATATGAAGAGCTTCAAAACGTGTCAAAATATGAGGAGCATGAAACGGTCTGAAAAATAGGAGGAGCAAGAAGCGGTGTTGAAAAACATGAAGAGTCTGAAAATGTGTGAAAAATATGAAGAGCTTCAAAAGAGGTGAAAAATATGAAGAGCTTCAAAAGCTGTCAAATGAGATGAGCATGAAACGGTCTGAAAAATAGCAGGAGCATGAAGAGGTGTTCAAAAACATGAAGATCCTGAAAAGGGGTGAAAAATATGAAGAGCTTCAAAAGGTGTCAAAATTATGAGGAGCATTAAAAGGTCTGAAATTGGGAGGAGCATGAAGCTGTGTTCAACAACATGAAGAGCCTGAAAAGGTGCGAAAAATATGAAGAGCCTGAAAAGGTATGAAAAATATGAAGAGCTTCAAAAGGTGTCAAAAATGAAATGAGCATGAAACGGTCTGAAAAATAGGAGGAGCACTAAGCGGTGTTGAAAATCATGAAGAGCCTGAAAAGTTGTGGAAAAATAGGAAGAGCTTTAAAATGTGTCAAATATATGAGGAGAAAGAAACGGTCTGAAAAATAGGAGGAGCATTAAACGGTGTGGAAAAACATGAAGAGCCTGAAAAGGTGTGGAAAAATAGGAAGAGCTTCAAAATGTGTCAAATATATGAGGAGAATGAAACGGTCTGAAAAATAGGAGGAGCAAGAAATGGTCTGAAAAATAGGAAGAGCATGAAACGGTCTGAAAAATAGGAGGATCATGAAGCGGTGTTGAAAATCGTGAAGAGCCTGAAAAGGTGTGAAAAATGTGAAGAGCTTCAACAGGTGTCAAAAACTTGAGGAGAATGAAACGGTCTGAAAAATAGGAGGAGCATGAAGCTGTGTTGAAAAACATGAAGAGCCTGAAAAGGTGTGAAAAATATGAAGAGCTTCAAAAGCTGTCAAATATATGAGGAGCACGAAACGGTCTGAAAAAAGGAGGAGCATGAAGCGTTGTTGAAAATCTTGAAGAGCTTGAAAAGGTGTGAAAAATATGAAGAGCTTCAAAAGGTTTCAAAAATATGAGGATCATGAAACGGTCTGAAAAATAGGAGCAGCATGAAACGGTTTGAAAAATAAGAGGAGCATGAAATGGTGTTGAAAAACAGGAAGAGCCTGAAAAGGTGTGAAAAATATGAAGAGTTTTAAAAGGTGTCAATATTATGAGGAGCATGAAACTTTCTGAAAAATAGGAGGATCATGAAACCGTGTTCAAAAACATGAAGAGACTGAAAAGGTGTGAAAAATAGGAAGAGCCTTAAAAAATGTCAAAAATATGAGGAGTATGAAACGGTCTGAAAAATAGCAGGAGCATGAAGCGGTGTTGAAAAACATGAACAGCCTGAAAATGTGTGAACAATATGAAGAGCTTCAAAAGGTGTGAAAAATATGAAGAGCTTCAAAACCTGTCAAAAATATGAGGAGCCTGAAACAGTCTCAAAAATAGGAAGAGCATGAAACGGTCTGAAAAATAGGAGGATCATCAAGCGGTGTTGAAAATCGTGAAGAGCCTGAAAAGGTGTGAAAAATGTGAAGAGCTTCAACAGGTGTCAAAAACATGAGCAGCATGAAACGGTCTGAAAAATAGGAGGAGTATGAAGCTGTGTTCAAAAACATGAAGAGCCAGAAAAGGTGTGAAAAATATGAAGAGCTTCAAAAAGTGTAAAAAATGAGATGAGCATGAAACGGTCTGAAAAATAGGAGGAGCATGAAGCGGTGCTGAAAAACATGAAGAGCCTGAAAAGGTTTGAAAAATATGAAGAGCTTCACACGGTGTGAAAAATATGAGGAGCATGAAACGGTCTGAAAAATAGGAGGAGCATGAAGTGGAGCTGAAAAACATGAAGAGCCTGGAAAGGTGTGCAAAATATGAAGAGCTTCAAAAGGTGTAAAAAATGAGATGAGCATGAAACGGTCTGAAAAATAGGAGGAGCATGAAGCGGTGCTGTAAAACATGAAGAGCCTGAAAAGGTTTGAATAATATGAAGAGCTTCACACGGTGTGAAAAATATGAGGAGCATGAAACGGTCTGAAAAATAGGAGGAGCATGAAGTGGAGCTGAAAAACATGAAGAGCCTGGAAAGGTGTGCAAAATATGAAGAGCTTCAAAAGGTGTAATAAATGAGATGAGCATGAAACGGTCTGAAAAATAGGAGGAGCATGAAGCGGTGTTCAAAAACATGAAGAGCCTGAAAAGGTGTGAAATATATGAAGAGCTTGAAAAGGTGTAAAAATATGAGGAGCATGAAACCGTCTGCAAAATAGGAGGAGCATGAAATGGTGTTCAAAAACATGAAGAGCATGAAAAGATGTGAAAATTATGAAGAGCTTCAAAAGGTGTGAAATACATGAGGAGGATTAAACGGTCTGAAAAATAGGAGGAGCATGAAGTGGTGTTCAAAAACATGAAGACCATGAAAAGGTGTGAAAAATATGAAGAGCCTCAAAAGTGTGAAAAATATGATGAACATGATATGTTTTGAAAAATAGGATTAGCCTGAATCGGTGTTCAAATACATGAAGAGCCTGAAAAGTTGTGAAAAATATGCAAAGCTTCAAAAGGTGTCAAAAAAGAGATGAGCATGAAACGGTCTGAAAAATAGGAGCAGCATGAATCGGTGCTGAAAAACATGAAGAGCCTGAAAAGGTGTGAGAAATATGAAGAGCTTCAAAAGGTGTCAAAAATATGAGGAGTATGAAACGATCTGCAAAAAATAAGGAGCAAGAAGTGGTGTTCAAAAACATGAAGAGCTTCAAAAGGTGTCAAAAATATGAGGAGCATGAAACGGTTTGACAAATTGGAAGAGCATGAAACGGTGTTCAAAAACATGAAGAGACTGAAAAGTGGTGAAAAATATGAAGAGCTTCAAAACGTGTCAAATATATGAGGAGCATGAAACGGTCTGAAAAATAGGAGGAGCATGAAGCGGTGTTGAAAAACGTGAAGAGCCTGAAAACGTGTGAAAAATATTAAGAGCTTCAAAAGGTGTGAAAAATATGAAGACCTTCAAAGTGTCAAAAATCGATGAGCAGGAAATGGTCTAAAAAATAGGAGAGCATGAAATGGTGTTAAAAACATGAAGAGCCTGAAAAGGTGTGAAATATATGAAGAGCTTCAAAAGGTATCAAAAATATGAGGAGAATGAAACGGTCGGAAAAATAGGAGGGGCATGAAGCGGTGTTCAAAAACATGAAGATCCTGAAAAGGTGTGAAAAATACGAAGAGCTTCAAAAGGTGTGAAATACATGAGGAGCATGAAACCATCTGAAAAATAGGAGGAGCATGAAGCGATGTTCAAAAACATGAAGAGCCTGAAAAGGTGTGAAAAAGATGAAGAGCTTCAAAAGCTGTCAAAAATATGAGGAGCACGAAATGGTCTGAAAAATTGGAGGAGAATGAAACGGTGTTCAAAAATATGAAGAGCCTGGAATGGTGTGAAAAATATGAAGAGCCCCTATACGTGTCAAAAATATGAGGAGCATGAAACGGTCTGAAAAATAGGCACAGCATGAAATGCTGTTCAAAAACATGAAGACCCTGAAAAGGTGTGAAAAATATGAAGAGCTTCAAAAGCTGTCAAGAATATGAGGAGCATGAAATGGTATGAAAAATAGGAGGAGCATGAAATGGTGTTGAAAAAATTGAAGAGCATGAAAAGGTGTGAGAAATATGAAGAGCTTCAAAAGGTGTCAAAATGAGATGAGAATGAAACGGTCTGAAAAATAGGAGGAGCATGAAGCATTGTTGAAAAATATGAAGAGCATGAAAAGGTGTGAGAAATATGAAGAGCTACAAAATGTGTCAAAAATATGAGGAGCATGAAACGGTCTGAAAATATGAGGAGCATGAAGCGGTGCTCTAAAACATGAGGAGCCTGAAAAGATGTGAAATATATGAAGAGCTTCAAAATGTGTGAAAAATATGAGGAGAATTAAAAGGTCTGAAAAATAGGAGGAGCATGAAGAGGTGTTGAATAATATGAAGAGCCTGAAAAGGTGTGAAAAATATGAAGAGTTTCAAAAGGTGTCAAAAATATGAGGAGCATGAAACGGTGTGAAAAATAGGAGGAGCATGAATCATTGTTGAAAAACATGAAATGCCTGAAAAGGTGTGAAAAAAATGAAGAGACTGAAAAGGTGTGAAATATATGAAGACCTTCAAAAAGTGTGAAAAATATGAGGAGCATGAAACGTTCTGAAAAATTGGAGGAGCATGAAGCGGTGTTGAAAAACATGAAGAGACAGAAATGATGTGAAAAATATGAAGAGTTTCAAAAGGTGTCAAAAATATGGGGACCATGAAACGGTCCGAAAAATAGGAGGAGCATGAACTGGTGTTGAAAAACATGAAGAGCCTGAAAAAGTGTGAAATATATGAAGAGCTTCAAAAGGTGTCAAACAGATGAGGAGGATGAAAAGGTCTGAAAAATAGGAGGAGCATGAAGCAGTGTTCAAAAACATGAAGAGCCTGAAAAGGTGAGAAAAATATGAAGAGCTTCAAAATGTGTGAAATATATGAGGAGCATGAAACGGTCTGAAAAATAGGAGGAGCATGATGCGGTGTTCTAAAACATGAAGAGCCTGAAAAGGTGTGAAAAATATGAAGAGCTTCAAAAGGTGCCAAAAATATGAGGAGCATGAAACGGTCTGAAAAATAGGAGGAGCATGAAACGGTGTTGAAAAACATGAAGAGCCTGAAAAGGTGTGAAAAATATGAAGAGCTTCAAAATGTGTCAAAAATATGAAGAGCATGAAACGGTCTGAAAAATAGGAGGAGCTTGAAGCGGTGTTCAAAAACCTGAAGAGCCTGAAAAGGTGTCAAAAATATGACGAGCATGAAACGGTCTGAAAAATAGGAAGAACATGAAGCGGTGTTCAAAAACATGAAGAGCCTGAAAAGGTGTGAAAAATATGAAGACCTTCAAAATGTGTCAACAATATGAGGAGCATGAAACGGTCTGAAAAATACGAGGAGCATGAAACGGTGTTCAAAATATGAAGGGCCTGAAAAGGTGTGAATTATATGAAGAGCCTCAAAATGTGTCAAAAATATGAGGAGCATGAAACTGTCTGAAAAATAGGAGGAGCATGAAGCGGTGTTGAAAAACATGAAGAGACTGAAAACGTGTGAATAATCTGAAGAGCTTCAAAAGGTTTGAAAAATATGAAGAGATTCAAAAGGTATGAAAAATATGAAGAGCTTCAGAAGGTGTCAAAAATGAGATGAGCATGAAACGGTTTGAAAAATAGGAGGAGCATGAAACGATCTGAAAAATAGGAGGAGCATGAAACGGTGTTGAAAACATAAAGAGCATGAAAAGGTGTGAAAAATACGAAGAGCTTCAAAAGGTGTCAAAAATATGAGGCGCATGAAACGGTCTGAAAAATAGGAGGAGCATGAAGCGTTGTTGAAAACCATGAAAGCCTTAAAAGGTGTGAAAAATATGAAGAGCTTCAAAAGGTGTCAAAAATATGAGGAGCATGAGACGGTCTGAAAAATAGGAGGAGCATGACAGGGTTCAAAAACATTAAGAGCCTGAAAAGGTGTGAAAAATATGAGAGCTTCAAAAGGTGTGAAATACATGAGAAGCATGAAATGGTCTGAAAAATAGGAGGAACATAAAACGGTGTTCAAAAACATGAAGGGCCTGAAAAAGTGTGAAATATATGAAGATCCTCAAAACGTGTCAAAAATATGAGGAGCATGAAACGGTCTGAAAAATAGGAGGAGCATGAAGCGGTGTTGAAAAACATGAAGAGCATGAAAAGGTGTGAAAAATATGAAGAGCTACAAAGGTGTCAAATGTATGAGGAGCATGAAACGGTCTGAAAATATGAGGAGCATGAAGCGGTGCTCTAAAACATGAGGAGCCTGAAAAGATGTGAAATATATGAAGAGCTTCAAAATGTGTGAAAAATATGAGGAGAATTAAAAGGTCTGAAAAATAGTAGGAGCATGAAGAGGTGTTGAATAATATGAAGAGCCTGAAAAGGTGTGAAAAATATGAAGAGTTTCAAAAGGTGTCAAAAATATGAGGAGCATGAAACGGTGTGAAAAATAGGAGGAGCATGAATCATTGTTGAAAAACATGAAATGCCTGAAAAGGTGTGAAAAACATGAAGAGACTGAAAAGGTGTGAAATATATGAAGAGCTTCAAAAAGTGTGAAAAATATGAAGAGCTTCAAAATATTTCAAAAATGAGATGAGCATGAAACGGTCTGAAAAAGATGAGGAGCATGAAGTGGTGTTGAAACACATGAAGAGCCTGAAAAGGTGTGAAAAAAATGAAGACGTTCAAAGGTGTCAAATACATGAGGATCATGAAATGGTTTGAAAAATAGGAGGAACATAAAACGGTGTTCAAAAACATGAAGAGTATGAAAAGTTGAGAAAAATATGAAGAGCTTCAAAAGGTGTGAAAAAAATGAGGAGCATGAAACGGTCTGGAAAATAGGAGGAGCATGAAGCGGTTTTGAAAAACATGAAGAGCCTGAAAAGGTGTGAAAAATATGAAGAGCTTCAAAAGATGTGAAAAATATGAGGAGCATGAAACGGTCTGAAAAATAGGAGGAGCATGAAGCGGTGTTCAAAAACAAGAAGAGCCTGAAAATGTGTGAAAAATATGAAGAGCTTCAAAAGGTGTCAAAAATAGGAGGAGCATGAAGCGGTGTTCAAAAATATGAAGAGCCTGAAAAGGTGTGAAAAATATGAAGAGCTTCAAAATGTGTCAAAAATATGAGGAGCATGAAACGGTCTGAAAATTAGGAGCAGCAAGAAGCGGTATTGAAAGACCTGAAGAGCCTGAAAATGTGTGGAAAATATGAAGAGGTTCAAAAGCTGGGAAAAATATTAAGAGTTTGACAAGATCTTAAAAATGAGATGAGCATGAAACGGTCTGAAAAACAGGGGGAGCATGAAGTTGTGTTGAAAAATATGAAGAGCCTGAAAATGTGTGAAATATTTGAAAAGCTTCAAAATGTGTCAGAAAAGAGAGGAGCATGAAACGATCTGAAAAATAGGAGGAGCATGAATCGGTGTTGAAAAACATGAAGAGCCTGAAAAGAAGTGAAAAATATGAAGAGCTTCAAAAGGTGTCAAAAATATGAGGAGCATGGAACGGTCTGAAAAATTGGGGGAGCATGAAACGATGTTGAAAAATATGAAGAGCCTGAAAAGGTGTGAACATTATGAAGAGCTTCCAAAGGTGTGATATACATGAGGAGCATGAAACGGTCTGAAAAATAGGAGGAGCATGAAGCGGTGTTGAAAAACATGAAGAGCCTCAAATGGTGTGTAAAATATGAAGAGCTTCCAATGTGTCAAAACTATGAGGAGCAGGAAACGGTCTGAAAAATAGGAGGAGCATGAAGTGGTGTTGAAAAACATGAAGAGCCTGAAAAGCTGTGAAAAATATGAACAGCATCAAAACCTGTCAAAATATGAGGAGCATAAAACGGTGGTCAAAAACATGAAACGCCTGAAAAGGTGTGCCATATATGAACAGCTTCAAAAGGTGTCAAAAATAGGAGGAGCATGAAGCGGTGTAGAAAAACATGAAGACCCTGAAAAGGTGTGAAAAATATGAAGACCTTCAAATCGTGTCAAAAATATGAGGAGCATGAAACGGTCTGAAAATTGGAGGAGCATGAAGCAGTGTTGAAAAACATGAAGACCCTGAAAAGGTGTGAAATATATGAAGAGATTCAAAAGGTGTCAAAAATATGAGGAGCATGGAACGGTCTAAAAAATTGGGGGAGCATGAAACGGTGTTGAAAAATATGAAGAGCCTGAAAAGGTGTGAACATTATGAAGAGCTTCCAAAGGTGTGATATACATGAGGAGCATGAAACGGTCTGAAAAATAGGAGGAGCATGAAGCGGTGTTGAAAAACATGAAGAGCCTCAAATGGTGTGTAAAATATGAAGAGCTTTAAAAAGTGTCAAAAATATGAGGAGCAAGAAACGGTCTGAAAAATAGGAGTAGCATGAAACGATCTGAAAAATAGGAGGAGCATGAAGCTGTGTTGAAAAACATGAAGAGCCTGAAAAGGTGTGAAAAATATGAAGAGCTTCAAAAGGTGTAAAAAATGAGAGCAGCATGAAACGGTCTGAAAAATAGGAGGAGCATGAAGTGGAGCTGAAAAACATGAAGTGCCTGAAAAGGTGTGCAAAATATGATGAGCTTCAAAAGGTGTAAAAAATGAGATGAGCATGAAACGGTCTGAAAAATAGGAGGAGCATGAACTGGTGCTGAAAAACATGAAGAGCCTGAAAAGGTGAGAAAAATATGAAGAGCTTTAAAAGGTGTGAAAAATATGACGAGCATGAAACGGTCTGAAAAATTGGAGGAGCATGAAGCTGTGTTCAAAAACATGAAGAGCCAGAAAAGGTGTGAAAAATATGAAGAGCTTCAAAAAGTGTCAAAAGTATGAGGAGCAAGAAACGGTCGGAAAATAGGAGGAGCATGAAACGATCTGAAAAATAGGAGGAGCATGAAGCTGTGTTCAAAAACATGAAGAGCCTGAAAAGGTGTGAAAAATATGAAGAGCTTGAAAAGGTGTAGAAAATTTGAGCAGCATGAAACGGTCTGAAATATAGGAGGAGCATGAAGTGGAGCTGAAAAACCTGAAGAGCCTGAAAAGGTGTGAAAAATATGAAGAGCTTCAAAAGGTGTGAAAAATATGAGGAGCATGAAACGTTCTGAAAAATAGGAGGAGCATGGATCGGTGTTCAAAAACATGAAGAGCCTGAAAAGGTGTGAAAAATATGAAGAGCTTCAAAAAGTGTCAAATATAAGAGGAAAAAGAAACGGTCTGAAAAAAAGGAGGAGCATGAAGCGGTGTTCAAAAACATGAAGAGCCTGAAAAGGTGTGAAAAATATGAAGAGCTTCAAAAGCTGTCAAAAATGAGATGAGCATGAAACGGTCTGAAAAAAAGGAGGAGCATGAAGCGATGTTGAAAATCTTGAAGAGCTTGAAAAGGTGTGAAAAATATGAAGAGCTTCAAAAGGTTTCAAAAATATTAAGATCATGAAACGGTCTGAAAAATAGGAGCAACATGAAACGGTCTGAAAAATAAGAGGAGCATGAAATGGTGTTGAAAAACAGGAAGAGCCAGAAAATGTGAGAAAAATATGAACAGCGTCAAAAGGTTTCAAAAATATGAGGAGCATGAAACTTTCTGAAAAAGAGGAGGAGCATGAACCGGTGTTGAAAAACATGAAGAGCCTGAAAAGGTGTGAAAAATATGAAGAGGTTTAAAAGGTGTCAAAAATATGAGGAGCATGAAACTTTCTGAAAAATAGGAGGATCATGAAACCGTGTTCAAAAACATGAAGAGCCTGAAAAGGTGTGAAAAATATGAAGAGCCTTAAAAAATGTCAAAAATATGAGGAGTATGAAATGGTCTGTAAAATAGCAGGAGCATGAAGCGGTGTTGAAAAACATGAAGAGCCTGAAAAGGTGTGAAAAATATGAAGAGCTTCAAAAGGTGTGAAAAATATGAAGAGCTTCAAAAGGTGTCAAAAATATGAGGAGAATGAAACGGTCTGAAAAATAGGCGGAGCATGAAGCGGTGTTGAAAAACATGAAGAGCCTGAAAAGGTGTGAAAAATATGAAGAGCTTCAAAAGGTGTGAAAAATATGAAGAGCTTCAAAAGGTGTCAAAAATATGAGGAGAATGAAACGGTCTGAAAAATAGGCGGAGCATGAAACGGTGTTCAAAAACATGAAGAGCCTGAAAAGGTGTGAAAAATATGAAGAGCTTCAAAACGTGTCAAAATATGAGGAGCATGAAACGGTCTAAAAAATAGGAGGAGCAAGAAGCGGTGTTGAAAAATATGAAGAGCCTGAAAATGTGTGAAAAATATGAATAGCTTAAAAAGTTGTGAAAAATATGAAGAGCTTCAAAGCTGTCAAATGAGATGAGCATGAAACGGTCTGAAAAATAGCAGGAGCATGAAGCGGTGTTCAAAAACATGAAGAGCCTGAAAAGGGGTGAAACATATGAAGAGCTTAAAAAGGTGTCAAAATTATGAGGAGCATTAAACGGTCTGAAACTAGGAGGAGCATTAAACGGTGTGGAAAAACATGAAGAGACTGAAAAGGTGTGGAAAAATAGGAAGAGCTTCAAAATGTGTCAAATATATGAGGAGAAGGAAACGGTCTGAAAAATAGGAGGAGCATGAAACGGTCTGAAAAATAGGAAGAGCATGAAACGGACTGAAAAATAGGAGGATCATGAAGCGGTGTTGAAAATCGTGAAGAGCCTGAAATGGTGTGAAAAATGTGAAGAGCTTCAACAGGTGTCAAAAACTTGAGGAGAATGAAACGGTCTGAAAAATAGGAGGAGCATGAAGCTGTGTTGAAAAACATGAAGAGCCAGACAAGGTGTGAAAAATATGAAGAGCTTCAAAATGTGTCAAAAATATGAGGAGCAAGAAACGGTCTGAAAAATAGGAGTAGCATGAAACGATCTGAAAAATAGGAGGAGCATGAAGCTGTGTTGAAAAACATGAAGAGCCTGAAAAGGTGTGAAAAATATGAAGAGCTTCAAAAGGTGTAAAAAATGAGAGCAGCATGAAACGGTCTGAAAAATAGGAGGAGCATGAAGTGGAGCTGAAAAACATGAAGTGCCTGAAAAGGTGTGCAAAATATGAAGAGCTTCAAAAGGTGTAAAAAATGAGATGAGCATGAAACGGTCTGAAAAATAGGAGGAGCATGAACTGGTGCTGAACAATATGAAGAGCCTGAAAAGGTGAGAAAAATATGAAGAGCTTTAAAAGGTGTGAAAAATATGACGAGCATGAAACGGTCTGAAAAATTGGAGGAGCATGAAGCGTTGTTGAAAATCTTGAAGAGCTTGAAAAGGTGTGAAAAATATGAAGAGCTTCAAAAGGTTTCAAAAATATGAGGATCATGAAACGGTCTGAAAAATAGGAGCAACATGAAACGGTCTGAAAAATAAGAGGAGCATGAAATGGTGTTGAAAAACAGGAAGAGCCTGAAAATGTGAGAAAAATATGAAGAGCTTCAAAAGGTTTCAAAAATATGAGGAGCATGAAACTTTCTGAAAAAGAGGAGGATCATGAAACCGTGTTCAAAAACATGAAGAGCCTGAAAAGGTGTGAAAAATATGAAGAGCTTCAAAAGGTGTAAAAAATGAGAGCAGCATGAAACGGTCTGAAAAATAGCAGGAGCATGAAGTGGAGCTGAAAAACATGAAGTGCCTGAAAAGGTGTGCAAAATATGAAGAGCTTCAAAAGGTGTAAAAAATGAGATGAGCATGAAACGGTCTGAAAAATATGAGGAGCATGAACTGGTGCTGAAAAACATGAAGAGCCTGAAAAGGTGTGAAAAATATGAAGAGCTTTAAAAGGTGTGAAAAATATGACGAGCATGAAACGGTCTGAAAAATAGGAGGAGCATGAAGCTGTGTTCAAAAACATGAAGAGCCAGAAAAGGTGTGAAAAATATGAAGAGCTTCAAAAAGTGTCAAAAATATGAGGAGCAAGAAACGGTCGGAAAATAGGAGGAGCATGAAACGATCTGAAAAATAGGAGGAGCATGAAGCTGTGTTCAAAAACATGAAGAGCCTGAAAATGTGTGAAAAATATGAAGAGCTTCAAAAGGTGTGAAAAATATGAGGAGCATGAAACGGTCTGAAAAATAGGAGGAGCATGGATCGGTGTTCAAAAACATGAAGAGCCTGAAAAGGTGTGAAAAATATGAAGAGCTTCAAAAAGTGTCAAATATATGAGGAGAAAGAAACGGTCTGAAAAAAAGGAGGAGAATGAAGCGGTGTTCAAAAACATGAAGAGCCTGAAAAGGTGTGAAAAATATGAAGAGCTTCAAAAGCTGTCAAAAATGAGATGAGCATGAAACGGTCTGAAAAAAAGGAGGAGCACGAAGCGTTGTTGAAAATCTTGAAGAGCTTGAAAAGGTGTGAAAAATATGAAGAGGTTTAAAAGGTGTCAAAAATATGAGGAGCATGAAACTTTCTGAAAAATAGGAGGATCATGAAACCGTGTTCAAAAACATGAAGAGCCTGAAAAGGTGTGAAAAATATGAAGAGCCTTAAAAAATGTCAAAATTATGAGGAGTATGAAACGGTCTGAAAAATAGCAGGAGCATGAAGCGGTGTTGAAAAACATGAAGAGCCTGAAAATGTGTGAAAAATATGAAGAGCTTCAAAAGGTGTGAAAAATATGAAGAGCTTCAAAAGGTGTCAAAAATATGAGGAGAATGAAATGGTCTGAAAAATAGGCGGAGCATGAAACGGTGTTCAAAAACATGAAGAGCCTGAAAAGGTGTGAAAAATATGAAGAGCTTCAAAACGTGTCAAAATATGAGGAGCATGAAACGGTCTGAAAAATAGGAGGAGCAAGAAGCGGTGTTGAAAAACATGAAGAGTCTGAAAATGTGTGAAAAATATGAAGAGCTTCAAAAGATGTGAAAAATATGAAGAGCTTCAAAAGCTGTCAAATGAGATGAGCATGAAACGGTCTGAAAAATAGCAGGAGCATGAAGAGGTGTTCAAAAACATGAAGATCCTGAAAAGGGGTGAAAAATATGAAGAGCTTCAAAAGGTGTCAAAATTATGAGGAGCATTAAAAGGTCTGAAAAATGGGAGGAGCATGAAGCTGTGTTCAACAACATGAAGAGCCTGAAAAGGTGCGAAAAATATGAAGAGCCTGAAAAGGTATGAAAAATATGAAGAGCTTCAAAAGGTGTCAAAAATGAAATGAGCATGAAACGGTCTGAAAAATAGGAGGAGCACTAAGCGGTGTTGAAAATCATGAAGAGCCTGAAAAGTTGTGGAAAAATAGGAAGAGCTTTAAAATGTGTCAAATATATGAGGAGAAAGAAACGGTCTGAAAAATAGGAGGAGCATTAAACGGTGTGGAAAAACATGAAGAGCCTGAAAAGGTGTGGAAAAATAGGAAGAGCTTCAAAATGTGTCAAATATATGAGGAGAATGAAACGGTCTGAAAAATAGGAGGAGCAAGAAATGGTCTGAAAAATAGGAAGAGCATGAAACGGTCTGAAAAATAGGAGGATCATGAAGCGGTGTTGAAAATCGTGAAGAGCCTGAAAAGGTGTGAAAAATGTGAAGAGCTTCAACAGGTGTCAAAAACTTGAGGAGAATGAAACGGTCTGAAAAATAGGAGGAGCATGAAGCTGTGTTGAAAAACATGAAGAGCCTGAAAAGGTGTGAAAAATATGAAGAGCTTCAAAAGCTGTCAAATATATGAGGAGCACGAAACGGTCTGAAAAAAGGAGGAGCATGAAGCGTTGTTGAAAATCTTGAAGAGCTTGAAAAGGTGTGAAAAATATGAAGAGCTTCAAAAGGTTTCAAAAATATGAGGATCATGAAACGGTCTGAAAAATAGGAGCAGCATGAAACGGTCTGAAAAATAAGAGGAGCATGAAAAGGTGTTGAAAAACAGGAAGAGCCTGAAAAGGTGTGAAAAATATGAAGAGTTTTAAAAGGTGTCAAAATTATGAGGAGCATGAAACTTTCTGAAAAATAGGAGGATCATGAAACCGTGTTCAAAAACATGAAGAGACTGAAAAGGTGTGAAAAATATGAAGAGCCTTAAAAAATGTCAAAAATATGAGGAGTATGAAACGGTCTGAAAAATAGCAGGAGCATGAAGCGGTGTTGAAAAACATGAACAGCCTGAAAAGGTGTGAACAATATGAAGAGCCTGAAAAGGTGTGAAAAATATGAAGAGCTTCAAAACCTGTCAAAAATATGAGGAGCCTGAAACAATCTCAAAAATAGGAAGAGCATGAAACGGTCTGAAAAATAGGAGGATCATCAAGCGGTGTTGAAAATCGTGAAGAGCCTGAAAAGGTGTGAAAAATGTGAAGAGCTTCAACAGGTGTCAAAAACATGAGAAGCATGAAACGGTCTGAAAAATAGGAGGAGTATGAAGCTGTGTTCAAAAACATGAAGAGCCAGAAAAGGTGTGAAAAATATGAAGAGCTTCAAAAAGTGTAAAAAATGAGATGAGCATGAAACGGTCTGAAAAATAGGAGGAGCATGAAGCGGTGCTGAAAAACATGAAGAGCCTGAAAAGGTTTGAAAAATATGAAGAGCTTCACACGGTGTGAAAAATATGAGGAGCATGAAACGGTCTGAAAAATAGGAGGAGCATGAAGTGGAGCTGAAAAACATGAAGAGCCTGGAAAGGTGTGCAAAATATGAAGAGCTTCAAAAGGTGTAAAAAATGAGATGAGCATGAAACGGTCTGAAAAATAGGAGGAGCATGAAGCGGTGTTCAAAAACATGAAGAGCCTGAAAAGGTGTGAAATATATGAAGAGCTTGAAAAGGTGTAAAAATATGAGGAGCATGAAACCGTCTGCAAAATAGGAGGAGCATGAAATGGTGTTCAAAAACATGAAGAGCATGAAAAGATGTGAAAATTATGAAGAGCTTCAAAAGGTGTGAAATACATGAGGAGGATTAAACGGTCTGAAAAATAGGAGGAGCATGAAGTGGTGTTCAAAAACATGAAGACCATGAAAAGGTGTGAAAAATATGAAGAGCCTCAAAAGTGTGAAAAATATGATGAACATGATATGTTTTGAAAAATAGGATTAGCCTGAATCGGTGTTCAAATACATGAAGAGCCTGAAAAGTTGTGAAAAATATGCAAAGCTTCAAAAGGTGTCAAAAAAGAGATGAGCATGAAACGGTCTGAAAAATAGGAGCAGCATGAATCGGTGCTGAAAAACATGAAGAGCCTGAAAAGGTGTGAGAAATATGAAGAGCTTCAAAAGGTGTCAAAAATATGAGGAGTATGAAACGATCTGCAAAAAATAAGGAGCAAGAAGTGGTGTTCAAAAACATGAAGAGCCTGAAAAGATGTCAAAAATATGAAGAGCTTCAAAAGGTGTCAAAAATATGAGGAGCATGAAACGGTTTGACAAATTGGAAGAGCATGAAACGGTGTTCAAAAACATGAAGAGACTGAAAAGTGGTGAAAAATATGAAGAGCTTCAAAACGTGTCAAATATATGAGGAGCATGAAACGGTCTGAAAAATAGGAGGAGCATGAAGCGGTGTTGAAAAACGTGAAGAGCCTGAAAACGTGTGAAAAATATTAAGAGCTTCAAAAGGTGTGAAAAATATGAAGACCTTCAAAGTGTCAAAAATCGATGAGCAGGAAATGGTCTAAAAAATAGGAGAGCATGAAATGGTGTTAAAAACATGAAGAGCCTGAAAAGGTGTGAAATATATGAAGAGCTTCAAAAGGTATCAAAAATATGAGGAGAATGAAACGGTCGGAAAAATAGGAGGGGCATGAAGCGGTGTTCAAAAACATGAAGATCCTGAAAAGGTGTGAAAAATACGAAGAGCTTCAAAAGGTGTGAAATACATGAGGAGCATGAAACCATCTGAAAAATAGGAGGAGCATGAAGCGATGTTCAAAAACATGAAGAGCCTGAAAAGGTGTGAAAAAGATGAAGAGCTTCAAAAGCTGTCAAAAATATGAGGAGCACGAAATGGTCTGAAAAATTGGAGGAGAATGAAACGGTGTTCAAAAATATGAAGAGCCTGGAATGGTGTGAAAAATATGAAGAGCCCCTATACGTGTCAAAAATATGAGGAGCATGAAACGGTCTGAAAAATAGGCACAGCATGAAATGCTGTTCAAAAACATGAAGACCCTGAAAAGGTGTGAAAAATATGAAGAGCTTCAAAAGCTGTCAAGAATATGAGGAGCATGAAATGGTATGAAAAATAGGAGGAGCATGAAATGGTGTTGAAAAAATTGAAGAGCATGAAAAGGTGTGAGAAATATGAAGAGCTTCAAAAGGTGTCAAAATGAGATGAGAATGAAACGGTCTGAAAAATAGGAGGAGCATGAAGCATTGTTGAAAAATATGAAGAGCATGAAAAGGTGTGAGAAATATGAAGAGCTACAAAATGTGTCAAAAATATGAGGAGCATGAAACGGTCTGAAAAATAGGAGGAGCATGAAGCGGTGTTCAAAAACATGAAGAGCCTTAAAAGGTGTGAAAAATATGAATAATTTTAAAAGGTGTCAAAATATGAGGAGCATGAAACGTTCTGAAAAAGAGGAGGATCATGAAACGGTGTTCAAAAACATGAAGAGCATGAGAAGTTGTGAAAAATATGAAGAGCTTCAAAAGGTGTCAAAAATATGAAGAGCTTCAAAAGGTGTCAAAAATGAGATGAGCATGAAACGGTCTGAAAAATCGGAGGAGCATGAAGCGGTGTTGAAAATCATGAAGAGCCTGAAACGGTGTGAAAAATATGAAGAGCTTCAAAAGGTGTGAAAAATATGAAGAGCATCAAAAGGTGTCAAAAATATGACGAGGATGAAACGGTCTGAGAAATAGGAGGAGCAAGAAGCGGTGTTGAAAAACATGAAGAGACAGAAATGATGTGAAAAATATGAAGAGCTTCAAAAGGTGTCAAAAATATGGGGACCATGAAACGGTCTGAAAAATAGGAGGAGCAGGAAGTGGTGTTGAAAAACATGAAGAGCCTGAAAAGGTGTGAAATATATGAAGAGCTTCAAAAGGTGTCAAAAATATGAGGAGCATGAAACGGTCTGAAAAATAGGAGGAGCATGAAGCAGTGTTGCAATACAAGAAAAGCCTGAAAAGATGTGAAAAATATGAAGAGCTTCAAAAGGTGTCAAAAATATGAGGAGCATGAAACGATCTGAAAAATAGTAGGAGCTTGAAGCGGTGTTCAAAAACCTGAAGAGCCTGAAAAGGTGTGAAGAATATGAAGAGCTTCAAAAGGTGCCAAAAATATGAGGAGCATGAAACGGTCTGAAAAATAGGAGGAGCATGAAACGGTGTTGAAAAACATGAAGAGCCTGAAAAGGTGTGAAAAATATGAAGAGCTTCAAAATGTGTCAAAAATATGAAGAGCATGTAACGGTCTGAAAAATAGGAGGAGCTTGAAGCGGTGTTCAAAAACCTGAAGAGCCTGAAAAGGTGTCAAAAATATGACGAGCATGAAACGGTCTGAAAAATAGGAAGAACATGAAGCGGTGTTCAAAAACATGAAGAGCCTGAAAAGGTGTGAACAATATGAAGACCTTCAAAAGGTGTCAAAAATATGAGGAGCATGAAACAGTCTGAAAAATACGAGGAGCATGAAACGGTGTTCAAAATATGAAGGGCCTGAAAAGGTGTGAATTATATGAAGAGCCTCAAAATGTGTCAAAAATATGAGGAGCATGAAACTGTCTGAAAAATAGGAGGAGCATGAAGCGGTGTTGAAAAACATGAAGAGACTGAAAACGTGTGAATAATATGAAGAGCTTCAAAAGGTTTGAAAAATATGAAGAGATTCAAAAGGTGTGAAAAATATGAAGAGCTTCAGAAGGTGTCAAAAATGAGATGAGCATGAAACGGTTTGAAAAATAGGAGGAGCATGAAACGATCTGAAAAATAGGAGGAGCATGAAACGGTGTTGAAAACATAAAGAGCATGAAAAGGTGTGAAAAATACGAAGAGCTTCAAAAGGTGTCAAAAATATGAGGCGCATGAAACGGTCTGAAAAATAGGAGGAGCATGAAGCGTTGTTGAAAAACATGAAAGCCTTAAAAGGTGTGAAAAATATGAAGAGCTTCAAAAGGTGTCAAAAATATGAGGAGCATGAGACGGTCTGAAAAATAGGAGGAGCATGACAGGGTTCAAAAACATTAAGAGCCTGAAAAGGTGTGAAAAATATGAGAGCTTCAAAAGGTGTGAAATACATGAGAAGCATGAAACGGTCTGAAAAATAGGAGGAACATAAAACGGTGTTCAAAAACATGAAGGGCCTGAAAAGGTGTGAAATATATGAAGATCCTCAAAACGTGTCAAAAATATGAGGAGCATGAAACGGTCTGAAAAATAGGAGGAGCATGAAGCGGTGTTGAAAAACATGAAGAGCATGAAAAGGTGTGAAAAATATGAAGAGCTACAAAGGTGTCAAATGTATGAGGAGCATGAAACGGACCGAAAATATGAGGAGCATGAAGCGGTGCTCTAAAACATGAGGAGCATGAAAAGATGTGAAATATATGAAGAGCTTCAAAATGTGTGAAAAATATGAGGAGAATTAAAAGGTCTGAAAAATAGGAGGAGCATGAAGAGGTGTTGAATAATATGAAGAGCCTGAAAAGGTGTGAAAAATATGAAGAGTTTCAAAAGGTGTCAAAAATATGAGGAGCATGAAACGGTGTGAAAAATAGGAGGAGCATGAATCATTGTTGAAAAACATGAAATGCCTGAAAAGGTGTGAAAAACATGAAGAGACTGAAAAGGTGTGAAATATATGAAGACCTTCAAAAAGTGTGAAAAATATGAGGAGCATGAAACGTTCTGAAAAATTGGAGGAGCATGAAGCGGTGTTGAAAAACATGAAGAGACAGAAATGATGTGAAAAATATGAAGAGCTTCAAAAGGTGTCAAAAATATGGGGACCATGAAACGGTCCGAAAAATAGGAGGAGCATGAACTGGTGTTGAAAAACATGAAGAGCCTGAAAAAGTGTGAAATATATGAAGAGCTTCAAAAGGTGTCAAACAGATGAGGAGGATGAAAAGGTCTGAAAAATAGGGGGAGCATGAAGCGGTGTTCAAAAACATGAAGAGCCTGAAAAGGTGAGAAAAATATGAAGAGCTTCAAAATGTGTGAAATACATGAGGAGCATGAAACGGTCTGAAAAATAGGAGGAGCATGATGCGGTGTTCTAAAACATGAAGAGCCTGAAAAGGTGTGAAAAATATGAAGAGCTTCAAAAGGTGCCAAAAATATGAGGAGCATGAAACGGTCTGAAAAATAGGAGGAGCATGAAACGGTGTTGAAAAACATGAAGAGCCTGAAAAGGTGTCAAAAATATGAAGAGCTTCAAAATGTGTCAAAAATATGAAGAGCATGAAACGGTCTGAAAAATAGGAGGAGCTTGAAGCGGTGTTCAAAAACCTGAAGAGCCTGAAAAGGTGTCAAAAATATGACGAGCATGAAACGTTCTGAAAAATAGGAAGAACATGAAGCGGTGTTCAAAAACATGAAGAGCCTGAAAAGGTGTGAAAAATATGAAGACCTTCAAAAGGTGTCAACAATAAGAGGAGCATGAAACGGTCTGAAAAATACGAGGAGCATGAAACGGTGTTCAAAATATGAAGGGCCTGAAAAGGTGTGAATTATATGAAGAGCCTCAAAATGTGTCAAAAATATGAGGAGCATGAAACTGTCTGAAAAATAGGAGGAGCATGAAGCGGTGTTGAAAAACATGAAGAGACTGAAAACGTGTGAATAATATGAAGAGCTTCAAAAGGTTTGAAAAATATGAAGAGATTCAAAAGGTGTGAAAAATATGAAGAGCTTCAGAAGGTGTCAAAAATGAGATGAGCATGAAACGGTTTGAAAAATAGGAGGAGCATGAAACGATCTGAAAAATAGGAGGAGCATGAAACGGTGTTGAAAACATAAAGAGCATGAAAAGGTGTGAAAAATACGAAGAGCTTCAAAAGGTGTCAAAAATATGAGGCGCATGAAACGGTCTGAAAAATAGGAGGAGCATGAAGCGTTGTTGAAAAACATGAAAGCCTTAAAAGGTGTGAAAAATATGAAGAGCTTCAAAAGGTGTCAAAAATATGAGGAGCATGAGACGGTCTGAAAAATAGGAGGAGCATGACAGGGTTCAAAAACATTAAGAGCCTGAAAAGGTGTGAAAAATATGAGAGCTTCAAAAGGTGTGAAATACATGAGAAGCATGAAACGGTCTGAAAAATAGGAGGAACATAAAACGGTGTTCAAAAACATGAAGGGCCTGAAAAGGTGTGAAATATATGAAGATCCTCAAAACGTGTCAAAAATATGAGGAGCATGAAACGGTCTGAAAAATAGGAGGAGCATGAAGCGGTGTTGAAAAACATGAAGAGCATGAAAAGGTGTGAAAAATATGAAGAGCTACAAAGGTGTCAAATGTATGAGGAGCATGAAACGGTCTGAAAATATGAGGAGCATGAAGCGGTGCTCTAAAACATGAGGAGCCTGAAAAGATGTGAAATATATGAAGAGCTTCAAAATGTGTGAAAAATATGAGGAGAATTAAAAGGTCTGAAAAATAGGAGGAGCATGAAGAGGTGTTGAATAATATGAAGAGCCTGAAAAGGTGTGAAAAATATGAAGAGTTTCAAAAGGTGTCAAAAATATGAGGAGCATGAAACGGTGTGAAAAACAGGAGGAGCATGAATCATTGTTGAAAAACATGAAATGCCTGAAAAGGTGTGAAAAACATGAAGAGACTGAAAAGGTGTGAAATATATGAAGAGCTTCAAAAAGTGTGAAAAACATGAGGAGCATGAAACGTTCTGAAAAATTGGAGGAGCATGAAGCGGTGTTGAAAAACATGAAGAGACAGAAATGATGTGAAAAATATGAAGAGCTTCAAAAGGTTTCAAAAATATGGGGACCATGAAACGGTCCGAAAAATAGGAGGAGCATGAACTGGTGTTGAAAAACATGAAGAGCCTGAAAAAGTGTGAAATATATGAAGAGCTTCAAAAGGTGTCAAACAGATGAGGAGGATGAAAAGGTCTGAAAAATAGGAGGAGCATGAAGCGGTGTTCAAAAACATGAAGAGCCTGAAAAGGTGAGAAAAATATGAAGAGCTTCAAAATGTGTGAAATACATGAGGAGCATGAAACGGTCTGAAAAATAGGAGAAGCATGATGCGGTGTTCTAAAACATGAAGAGCCTGAAAAGGTGTGAAAAATATGAAGAGCTTCAAAAGGTGCCAAAAATATGAGGAGCATGAAACGGTCTGAAAAATAGGAGGAGCATGAAACGGTGTTGAAAAACATGAAGAGCCTGAAAAGGTGTGAAAAATATGAAGAGCTTCAAAATGTGTCAAAAATATGGAGAGCATGAAACGGTCTGAAAAATAGGAGGAGCTTGAAGCGGTGTTCAAAAACCTGAAGAGCCTGAAAAGGTGTCAAAAATATGACGAGCATGAAACGGTCTGAAAAATAGGAAGAACATGAAGCGGTGTTCAAAAACATGAAGAGCCTGAAAAGGTGTGAAAAATATGAAGACCTTCAAAAGGTGTCAACAATATGAGGAGCATGAAACGGTCTGAAAAATACGAGGAGCATGAAACGGTGTTCAAAATATGAAGGGCCTGAAAAGGTGTGAATTATATGAAGAGCCTCAAAATGTGTCAAAAATATGAGGAGCATGAAACTGTCTGAAAAATAGGAGGAGCATGAAGCGGTGTTGAAAAACATGAAGAGACTGAAAACGTGTGAATAATATGAAGAGCTTCAAAAGGTTTGAAAAATATGAAGAGATTCAAAAGGTGTGAAAAATATGAAGAGCTTCAGAAGGTGTCAAAAATGAGATGAGCATGAAACGGTTTGAAAAATAGGAGGAGCATGAAACGATCTGAAAAATAGGAGGAGCATGAAACGGTGTTGAAAACATAAAGAGCATGAAAAGGTGTGAAAAATACGAAGAGCTTCAAAAGGTGTCAAAAATATGAGGCGCATGAAACGGTCTGAAAAATAGTAGGAGCATGAAGCGTTGTTGAAAAACATGAAAGCCTTAAAAGGTGTGAAAAATATGAAGAGCTTCAAAAGGTGTCAAAAATATGAGGAGCATGAGACGGTCTGAAAAATAGGAGGAGCATGACAGGGTTCAAAAACATTAAGAGCCTGAAAAGGTGTGAAAAATATGAGAGCTTCAAAAGGTGTGAAATACATGAGAAGCATGAAACGGTCTGAAAAATAGGAGGAACATAAAACGGTGTTCAAAAACATGAAGGGCCTGAAAAGGTGTGAAATATATGAAGATCCTCAAAACGTGTCAAAAATATGAGGAGCATGAAACGGTCTGAAAAATAGGAGGAGCATGAAGCGGTGTTGAAAAACATGAAGAGCATTAAAAGGTGTGAAAAATATGAAGAGCTACAAAGGTGTCAAATGTATGAGGAGCATGAAACGGTCTGAAAATATGAGGAGCATGAAGCAGTGCTCTAAAACATGAGGAGCCTGAAAAGATGTGAAATATATGAAGAGCTTCAAAATGTGTGAAAAATATGAAGAGCTTCAAAATATTTCAAAAATGAGATGAGCATGAAACGGTCTGAAAAAGATGAGGAGCATGAAGTGGTGTTGAAACACATGAAGAGCCTGAAAAGGTGTGAAAAAAATGAAGACGTTCAAAGGTGTCAAATACATGAGGATCATGAAATGGTGTGAAAAATAGGAGGAACATAAAACGGTGTTCAAAAACATGAAGAGTATGAAAAGGTGTGAAAAATATGAAGAGCTTCAAAAGGTGTCAAAAATATGAGGAGCATGAAACGGTCTGGAAAATAGGAGGAGCATGAAGCGGTGTTGAAAAACATGAAGAGCCTGAAAAGGTGTGAAAAATATGAAGAGCTTCAAAAGATGTGAAAAATATGAGGAGCATGAAACGGTCTGAAAAATAGGAGGAGCATGAAGCGGTGTTCAAAAACAAGAAGAGCCTGAAAATGTGTGAAAAATATGAAGAGCTTCAAAAGGTGTCAAAAATAGGAGGAGCATGAAGCGGTGTTCAAAAATATGAAGAGCCTGAAAAGGTGTGAAATATATGAAGAGCTTCAAAAGGTGTCAAAAATATGAGGAGCATGAAACCGTCTGAAAAATAGGAGGAGCATGAAAGGGTGTTCAAAAATATGAAGAGCTTGAAAAGGTGTGAAAAATATGAAGAGCTTCAAAACGTATCAAAAATATGAGAAGCATTAAACGGTCTGAACAATAGGAGGAGTAAGAAGCGGTGTTGAAAAACATAAAGAGCATGAAAACGTATGAAGAATATGAAGAGCTTCAAAAGGTGTGAAAAATATAAAGAGCTTCAAAAGGTGTCCAAAATGAGATGACTATGAAACGGTCTGAAAAATAGGAGGAGCAGGAAGTGGTTTGAAAAACATGAAGAGCCTGAAAAGGTGTGAAATATATGAAGAGCTTCAAAAGGTGTCAAAAATATGAGGAGCATGAAACGGTCTGAGAAAGAGGAGGAGCATAAAGTGGTGTTGAAAAACATGAAGAGCCTGAAAAGGTGTGAAAAATATGAAGAGCTTCAAAATGTGTCAAAAATATGAGGAGCATGAAACGGTCTGAAAATTAGGAGCAGCAAGAAGCGGTATTGAAAGACATGAAGAGCCTGAAAATGTGTGGAAAATATGAAGAGGTTCAAAAGCTGGGAAAAATATTAAGAGTTTGACAAGATCTTAAAAATGAGATGAGCATGAAACGGTCTGAAAAATAGGGGGAGCATGAAGTTGTGTTGAAAAATATGAAGAGCCTGAAAATTGTGAAATATTTGAAAAGCTTCAAAATGTGTCAGAAAAGAGAGGAGCATGAAACGATCTGAAAAATAGGAGGAGCATGAATCGGTGTTGAAAAACATGAAGAGCCTGAAAAGAAGTGAAAAATATGAAGAGCTTCAAAAGGTGTCAAAAATATGAGGAGCATGGAACGGTCTGAAAAATTGGGGGAGCATGAAACGGTGTTGAAAAATATGAAGAGCCTGAAAAGGTGTGAACATTATGAAGAGCTTCCAAAGGTGTGATATACATGAGGAGCATGAAACGGTCTGAAAAATAGGAGGAGCATGAAGCGGTGTTGAAAAACATGAAGAGCCTCAAATGGTGTGTAAAATATGAAGAGCTTCCAATGTGTCAAAACTATGAGGAGCAGGAAACGGTCTGAAAAATAGGAGGAGCATGAAGTTGTGTTGAAAAACATGAAGAGCCTGAAAAGCTGTGAAAAATATGAGCAGCATCAAAACCTGTCAAAATATGAGGAGCATAAAACGGTGGTCAAAAACATGAAACGCCTGAAAAGGTGTGCCATATATGAACAGCTTCAAAAGGTGTCAAAAATAGGAGGAGCATGAAGCGGTGTAGAAAAACATGAAGACCCTGAAAAGGTGTGAAAAATATGAAGACCTTCAAATCGTGTCAAAAATATGAGGAGCATGAAACGGTCTGAAAATTGGAGGAGCATGAAGCAGTGTTGAAAAACATGAAGACCCTGAAAAGGTGTGAAATATATGAAGAGATTCAAAAGGTGTCAAAAATATGAGGAGCATGGAACGGTCTAAAAAATTGGGGGAGCATGAAACGGTGTTGAAAAATATGAAGAGCCTGAAAAGGTGTGAACATTATGAAGAGCTTCCAAAGGTGTGATATACATGAGGAGCATGAAACGGTCTGAAAAATAGGAGGAGCATGAAGCGGTGTTGAAAAACATGAAGAGCCTCAAATGGTGTGTAAAATATGAAGAGCTTCCAATGTGTCAAAACTATGAGGAGCATGAAAAGGTTTGAAAAATAGGAGCAGCATGAAGTGGTGCTCAAAAACATGAAGAGCCTGAAAAAGTGTGAAACATATGAAGAGATTCAAAAGGTGTGAAATACATGAGGAGCATGAAACGGTCTGAACGATAGGAGGAGCATGAAGCGGTGTTCAAAAACATGAAGATCCTGAAAAGGTGTGAAATATATGAAGAGATTCAAAAGGTGTCAAAAATATGAGGAGCATGAAACGGTCTGGACAATAGGACGAGCATGTAGCGGGGTTGAAAAACATGAAGATCCTGAAAAGGTGTGAAATATATGAAGAGATTCAAAAGGTGTCAAAAATATGAGGAGCATGAAACGGTCTGGACAATAGGACGAGCATGAAGCGGTGTTGAAAAACATGAAGAGCCTGTAAAGGTGTTCAAAATATGATGAGCTTCAAAATGTGTCAAAATATGAGGAGCATGAAACGGTCTGAAAAATAGGAGGAGCATGAAACGGTGTTAAAAAACATAAAGAGCCTGAAATTGTGTCAAAAATATGAAGAGCTTCAAAAGGTGTGAAAAATAGGAGGAGCTTGAAGCGGTGTTCATAAACATGAAAAGCCTGAAAAGGTGTGAAAAATATGAAG
The DNA here is from genome assembly GCF_033118175.1 of Dama dama. NCBI lineage: Eukaryota > Metazoa > Chordata > Mammalia > Artiodactyla > Cervidae > Dama > Dama dama. The sequence goes on along the minus strand of NW_026870920.1, from coordinate 4,140,441 downwards.
AGCTTCAAAAGGTGTGAAAAATATGAGGAGCATGAAGCGGTGTTCAAAAACATGAAAAGCCTGAGAAGGTGTGAAAAATATGAAGAGCTTCAAAAGGTGTCAAAAAAGAGATGAGCATGAAACGGTCTGAAAAATAGGAGGAGCATGAAACGGTGTTCAGAAACATGAAGAGGCTGAAATTGTGTCAAAAAAATGAAGAGTTTCAAAAGGTGTGAAATACATGAGGAGCATGAAACGGTCTGAAAAATAGGAGCATGAAGCGGTGTTCAAAAACCTGAAGAGCCTGAAAAGGTGTGAAAAATATGAAGAGCTTCAAAAGGTGTCAAAAATATGAGGAGCATGAAACCGTCTGAAAAATAGGAGGAGCATGAAAGGGTGTTCAAAAATATGAAGAGCTTGAAAAGGTGTGAAAAATATGAAGAGCTTCAAAACGTATCAAAAATATGAGAAGCATTAAACGGTCTGAACAATAGGAGGAGTAAGAAGCGGTTTTGAAAAACATAAAGAGCATGAAAACGTATGAAGAATATGAAGAGCTTCAAAAGGTGTGAAAAATATAAAGAGCTTCAAAAGGTGTCCAAAATGAGATGACTATGAAACGGTCTGAAAAATAGGAGGAGCAGGAAGTGGTTTGAAAAACATGAAGAGCCTGAAAAGGTGTGAAATATATGAAGAGCTTCAAAAGGTGTCAAAAATATGAGGAGCATGAAACGGTCTGAGAAAGAGGAGGAGCATAAAGTGGTGTTGAAAAACATGAAGAGTCTGAAAAGGTGTGAAGATTATGAAGAGCTTCAAAAGGGGCCAAAAATATGAGGAGCATGAAACGGTCTGAAAAATAGGAGGAGCATGAAACGGTGTTGAAAAACATGAAGAGCCAGAAAAGGTGTGAAAAATATGAAGAGCTTCAAAATGTGTCAAAAATATGAAGAGCATGAAACGGTCTGAAAAATAGGAGGAGCTTTAAGCGGTGTTCAAAAACCTGAAGAGCCTGAAAAGGTGACAAAAATATGACGAGCATGAAACGGTCTGAAAAATAGGAATAACATGAAGCGGTGTTCAAAAACATGAAGAGCCTGAAAAGGTGTGAAAAATATGAAGACCTTCAAAAGGTGTCAAAAATATGAGGAGCATGAAACTGTCTGAAAAATACGAGGAGCATGAAACGGTGTTCAAAATATGAAGGGCCTGAAAAGGTGTGAATTAGATGAAGAGCCTCAAAACGTGTCAAAAATATGAGGAGCATGAAACTGTCTGAAAAATAGGAGGAGCATGAAGCGGTGTTGAAAAACATGAAGAGACTGAAAACGTGTGAATAATATGAAGAGCTTCAAAAGGTTTGAAAAATATGAAGAGATTCAAAAGGTGTGAAAAATATGAAGAGCTTCAGAAGGTGTCAAAAATGAGATGAGCATGAAACGGTTTGAAAAATAGGAGGAGCATGAAACGATCTGAAAAATAGGAGGAGCATGAAACAGTGTTGAAAACATAAAGAGCATGAAAAGGTGTGAAAAATACGAAAAGCTTCAAAAGGTGTCAAAAATATGAGGCGCATGAAACGGTCTGAAAAATAGGAGGAGCATGAAGCGGTGTTGAAAAACATGAAAGCCTTAAACGGTGTGAAAAATATGAAGAGCTTCAAAAGGTGTGAAATACATGAGAAGCATGAAACGGTCTGAAAAATAGGAGGAACATAAAACGGTGTTCAAAAACCTGAAGGGCCTGAAAAGGTGTGAAATATATGAAGATCCTCAAAACGTGTCAAAAATATGAGGAGCATGAAACGGTCTGAAAAATAGGAGGAGCATGAAGCGGTGTTGAAAAACATTTAGAGACTGAAAACGTGTGAAAAATAAGAAGAGTTTCAAAAGGTGTGAAAAATATGAAGAGATCCAAAGGTGTCAAAAATATGAGGAGCATGAAACGATCTGAAAAACAGGAGGAGCATTAAAGGGTGTTCAAAAACATGAAGAGCCTGAAAAGGTGTGAAAAATATGAAGAGCTTCACAAGGTGTGAAAAATACAAAGAGCTTCAAAAGGTGTCAAAAATGAGATGAGCATGAAACGGTCTGAAAAATAGGAGGAGCATGAAACGGTGTTCAGAAACATGAAGAGGCTGAAATTGTGTCAAAAAGTGAAGAGTTTCAAAAGGTGTGAAATACATGAGGAGCATGAAACGGTCTGAAAAATAGGAGGAGCATGAAGCGGTGTTCAAAAACCTGAGGAGCCTGAAAAGGTGTAAAAAATATGAAGAGGTTCAAAAGGTGTGAAAAATAGGAGGAGCATGAAGCGGTGTTCAAAAACATGAAAAGCCTGAAAAGGTGTGAAAAATATGAAGAGCTTCAAAGGTGTCAAAAATATGAGGAGCATGAAACGGTCTGAAAAATAGGAGGAGCATGAAACGGTGTTCAAAAACATGAAGAGCCTTAAAAGGTGTGAAAAATATGAAGAGCTTCAATAGGTGTGAAAAATATGAGGAGCATGAAGCCGTGTTCAAAAATATGAAGAGCCTGAAAAGAGGTAAAAATATGAAGAGCTTCCAAAGGTGTCAAAAATACGAGGAGCATGAAACGATCTGAAAAATAGGAGGAGCATGAAGCGTTGTTCAAAAACGTGAAGAGCCTGAAAAGGTGTGAAAAATATGAAGAGCTTCAAAACGTGTCAAAAATTTGAGGAGCATGAAACGGTCTGAAAAATAGAAGCAGCATGAAGCGGTGTTCAAAAACATGAAGAGCCTGAAAAGGTGTGAAAAATATGAAGAGCTTCAAAAGGGGTGAAAAATATGAAGAGCTTCAAAAGTTGTCAAAAATATGAGGAGCATGAATAGGTCTGAAAAATAGGAGGAGCATGAAGCGGTGTTCAAAAACATGAAGAGCCTGAAAACGTGTGAAAAATATGAAGAGCTTCAAAAGGTGTCAAAAATATGAGGAGCAAGAAATGGTCTGAAAAATAGAAGGAGCATGAAACGGTCTTCAAAAACATGAAGAGCCTGAAAAGTTGTGAACAATATGAAGAGCTTCAAAAGGTGTCAAAAATGTGAGGAACATGAAATGGTATAAAACATAGGAGGAGCATGAAGCGGTGTTCAAAAAGATGAAGAGCCTGAAATGGTGTGAAAAATATGAAGAGCTTCAAAAGGTGTCAAAAATATGAGGAGCATGAAACGGTCTGAAAAAAGGAAGAGCAAGAAAGGGTGTTGAAAAACATGAAGAGACTGAAAACGTGTGAAAAATATGAAGAGCTTCAAAAGGTGTCCAAAATGAGATGAGCATGAAACGGTCTGAAAAATACGAGGAGCATGAAGGTGTGTTGAAAATCATGAAAAGCCTGAAAAGGCGTGAAAAATATGAAGAGCTTCAAAAGATGTGAAAAATATGAAGAGCATCAAAAGATGTCAAAATGAGATGAGCATGAAACGGTCTGAAAAATAGGAGGAGCATGAAGTGGTGTTGAAAAAAATGAAAAGCCTGAAAAGGTGTGAAATATATGAAGAGCTTCAAAAGGTGTTAAAAATATGAGGAGAAAGAAACGGTGTGCAAAATAGGAGGAGCATGAAATGGTGTTCAAAAACACGAAGAGCATGAAAAGCTGTGAGAAACATGAAGAGCTTCAAAAGGTGTGAAAAATATGAGGAGCATGAAATGGTCTGAAAAATAGGAGGAGCATGAAGCGGTGTTCAAAAACATGACGAACTTGAAAAGGTGTGAAAAATATGAAGAGCTTCAAAAGGTGTGAAGTAAATGAGGAGCATGAAACGGTCTGAAATATAGGAGGAGCATGAAGCGGTGTTCAAAAACATGAAGAGCCTGAAAAGGTGTTAAAAATATGAAGAGCTTCTAAAGGTGTCAAAAATATGAGAAGCATGAAACGGTCTGAAAAACAGGAGTAGCATGAAGTGGTGTTGAATAACATCAAGAGCCTGAAAAGGTGTGAAAAATATGAAGAGTTTCAAAAGGTGTTAAAAATATGAAGAGCATGAAATGGTCTGAAAATTTGGAGTATCATGAGCGGTGTTCAAAAACATGAAGACCCTGAAAAGGTGTGAAAAATATGAAGAGCTTCAAATGGTGTCAAAAATATGAGAAGCATGAAACGGTGTGAAAGATAGGAGGAGCATGAAACGGTGATCAGAAACATGAAGAGCCTGAAAAGTTGTGAAAAATATGAAGAGCTTCAAAAGGTGTGAAATTCATGAGAAGCATGAAAAGGTTTGAAAAATACGAGAAGCATGAAGTGGTGTGGAAAAACATGAAGAACCTGAAAAGGTGTGAAAAATATGAAGAGTTTCAAAAGGTGTCAAAAATATGAAGAGCATGAAACGGTCTGAAAATTCGGAGGATCATGAGCAGGGTTCAAAAACATGAGGAGCATGAAAAGGTGTGAAAAATATGAAGAGCTTCAAATGGTGTTAAAAATATGAGAAGCATGAAACGGTCTGAAAGATAGGAGGAACATGAAAAGGTGATCAGAAACATGAAGAGCCTGAAAAGTTGTGAAAAATCTGAAGAGCTTCAAAAGGTGTGAAATTCATGAGGAGCATGAAACGATCTGAAAAATAGAAGCATGAAGTGGTTTGGAAAAACATGAAGAGCCTGAAAAGGTGTGAAAAATATGAAGAGCTTGAAAAGGTGTGAAATACATGAGGAGCATGAAACTCTCTGAAAAATAGGAGGAGCATGAAGTGGTGTTCAAAAACATGAAGAGCCTGAAAAGGTGTGAAAAATATGAAAAGTTTGAAAAGGTGTCAAAAATGAGATGAGCATGAAACGGTCTGAAAAATAGGAGGAGCATGAAGCGGTGTTGAAAAACATAAAGAGCCTGAAAAGGTGTGAAAAATATGAAGAGATTCTAAAGGTTTCAAAAATGAGATGAGCATGAAACGGTCTGAAAAATAGGAGGAGCATGAAGTGTTGGTGCAAAACATGAAGAGCCTGAAAATGCGTGAAAAATATGAAGAGGTTCAAAAGGTGTGAAATACATGAGGAGCATGAAACTCTCTGAAAAATAGGAGGAGCATGAAGTGGTGTTGAAAAACATGAAGAGCCTGAAAAGGTGTGAAAATTATGAAGAGCTTCAAAAGGTGTTAAAAATATGAGGAGCATGAAACGGTCTGAAAAATAGGAGAAGCGTGAAGCTGTGTTCAAAAACATGAAGAGCCTGAAAAGGTGTGAAAAATATGAAGAGCTTCAAAAGGTGTGAAAAATATGAGGAGCATGAAACGGTCTGAAAATAGGAGAAGCGTGAAGCTGTGTTCAAAAACATGAAGAGCCTGAAAAGGTGTGAAAAATATGAAGAGCTTCAAAAGGTGTGAAAAATATGAGGAGCATGAAACGGTCTGAAAAATAGAAGCAGCATGAAATGGTGTTGAAAAACATGAAGAGCCTGAAAAAATGTGAAAAATATGAAGAGCTTCAAAAATGTGAAAAATATGGAGAGCTTCAAAAGGTGTGAAATATATGAAGAGTTTCAAAAGGTGTTAAAAATTAGATGAGCATGAAACGGTCTGAAAAATAGGAGGAGGATGAAGTGGCGTTGAAAAACATTAAGAGCCTGAAAAGGTGTGAAAAATATAAAGACTTTCAAAAGGTGTGAATTACATGTGAAGCATGAAACAGTCTGAAAAAAAGGAGGAGCATAAGGCGGTGTTGAAAAACATGAAGAGCCTGAAAAGGTGTGAAAAATATGAAGAGATTCAAAAGGTGTCCATAATATGAGGAGCATGAAACGGTCTGAAAAATGGGAGGAGCATGAAGCTGTGTTCAAAAACATGAAGAGCCTGAAAAGGAGTGAAATATATGAGGAGTATGAAACGGTCTGAAAAATAGGAGGAGCATGAAGCGGTGTTCAAAAACGTGAAGAGCCTGAAAAGGTGTGAAAAATATGAAGAGCTTCAAAAGGTGTCAAAAATATGAGGAGCATGAAACAATCTCAAAAATAGGAGGAGCATGATGCGGTGTTCAAAAATATGAGGAACCTGAAAAGGTGTGAAATATATGAAGAGATTCAAAAGGTGTCAAAAATATGAGGAGCATGAAACGGTCTGAAAAATAAGAGGAACATGAAGCGGTGTTCAAAAACATGAAAAACTTGAAAAGGTGTGAAAAATATGAAAATCTCAAAAGGTGTCAAAAATATGAGGAGCATGAAACGTTCTGAAAAATAGGAGGAGGATGAAGCGGTGTTGAAAAACATGAAGAGCCTGAAAAGGTGTGAAATATATGAAGAGCTTGAAAAGGTGTCAAAAATATGAGGAGAATGAAACGGTCTGCAAATTAGGAGGAGCATGAAATGATGTTCAAAAACATGAAGAGCCTGAAAAGGTGTTGAAAATACGAAGAGATTCAAAAGGTGTGGAATACATGAGGAGGATTAAACGGTCTGAAACATAGGAGGAGCATGAAGCGTTGTTGAAAAACATGAAGAGCCTGAAAAGGTGTGAAAAATATGAAGAGCTTCAAAATGTGTGAAATACATGAGGAGTATGAAACGGTCAGAAAAATAGCAGGAGCATGAAGCGGTGTTGAAAAACATGAAGAGTCTGAAAACGTGTGAAAAGTATGAAGAGCTTCAAAAATGTGAAAAATATGAAGAGCTTCAAAAGGTGTGAAAAATATGAAGAGCTTCAAAAGGTGTCAAAAAAGAGATGAGCATGAAAAGCTCTGAAAAATACAAGGAGCATGAAGCGGTGTTGAAAATCATGAAGAACCTGAAAAGGTATGAAAAATATGAAGAGCTTCATAAGGTGTGAAATATATGAAGAGCTTCAAAAGGTGTCAAAATGAGATGAGCATGAAACGATTTGAAAAATAGGAGGATCATGAATTGGTGTTGAAAAAAATGAAGAGCCTGAAAAGGTGTGAAATATCTGAAGAGGTACAAAATGTGTCAAATATATGAGGAGAATGAAACGGTCTGAAAAATAGGCGGAGCATGAAGCGGTGATAAAAACATGAAGAGCCTGAAAAGGTGTGAAATATATGAAGAGCTTCTAAAGGTGTCAAAAATATGAGGAGCATGAAACGGCCTGAAAAATAGGCGGAGCATGAAGCGGTGTTGAAAAACATCAGGAGACTGAAAAGTGTGAAATATATGAAGAGCTTCAAAAGGTGTGAAAAATATGAGGAGCATGAAACGATCTGAAAAATAGGAGGAGCATGAAGCGGTGTTTAAAAACATGAAGAGCCTGAAAAGTAGTGAAAAATATGAAGAACTCAAAAGGTGTCTAAAATATGAGGAGCATGGAATCGTCTGAAAAATAGGAGGAGCATGAAGCAGTGTTGAAAAACATGAAGAGCCTGAAAAGGTGTGAAAAATATGAAGAGCTTCAAAAGGTGTGAAATACATGAGGAGCATGAAACGGTCTGAAAAATAGGAGGAGCATGAAGCGGTGTTGAAAAACATGAAGTGCCTGAAAAGGTGTGAAATATATGAACAGCTTCAGAATGTGTGAAAAATATCAGGAGCATGAAACGGTGAAAAATAGGAGGAGCATGAAGCGGTGTTGAAAAACATGAACAGTCTGAAAAGGTGTGGAAAATATGTATAGCTTCAAAAGGTGTTAAATACATGAGGAGCATGAAACGGTCTGAAAAATAAGAGGAGCATGAAGCGGTGTTCAAAAACATGAAGAGCCTGAAAAGGTGTGAAAAATATGAAGAGCTTCAAAATGTGTGAAATACATGAGGAGCATGAAAAGGTCTGAAAAATAGGAGTAGCATGAAGTGGTGTTCAAAAACATGAAGAGCCTGAAAACGTGTGAAAAATATGAGGAGCTTCAAAAATGTGAAAAATATGAAGAGCTTCAAAGGTGTCAAAAATATGAGGAGCAGGAAACGGTCTTAAATATAGGAGGAGGATGAAGTGGTGTTCAAAAACCTGAAGAGCCTGAAAAGGTGTGAAAAATATGAAGAGACTCAATACGTGTCAAAAATATGAGGAGTATGAAATGGTCGGAAAAATAGCAGGAGCATGAAGCGGTGTTGAAAAACATGAAGAATCTGAAAACGTGTGAAAATTATGAAGAGTTTCAAAAATGTGAAAAATATGAAGAGCTTCAAAAGGTGTGAAAAATATGAAGAGCTTCAAAAGGTGTCAAAAAAGAGATGAGCATGAAAAAGTCTGAAAAATACGAGGAGCATGAAGCGGTGTTGAAAATCATGAAGAGCCTGAAAAGGTATGAAAAATATGAAGAGCTTCATAAGGTGTGAAATATATGAAGAGATTCAAAAGGTGTCAAAATGAGATGAGCATGAAGCGATTTGAAAATAGGAGGGGCATGAATTGGTGTTGAAAAAATCGAAGAGCCTGAAAAGATGTGAAATATCTGAAGAGCTTCAAAAGGTGTCAAAGATATGAGGAGAATGAAATGCTCTGAAATATAGGCGGAGCATGAAGCGGTGATCAAAAACATGAAGAGAATGAAAAGGTGTGAATAATATGAAGAGCTTCTAAAGGTGTGAAAATATGAGGAGCATGAAACGGCCTGAAAAATTGGAGGAGCATGAAGCGGTGTTTAAAAACATGAAGAGCTAGAAAAGTTGTTAAAAATATGAAGAGCTTCAAAAGGTGTGAAAAATATGAGGTGCATGTAATGGTCTGAAAAATAGGAGGAGCATGAAGCGGTGTTGAAAAACATGAAGAGCCTGAAAACGTGTGAAAAATATGAAGAGCTTCAAAAGGTGTGAAAAATATGAAGAGCTTCAAAAGGTGTCAAAAATATGAGGAGCATGGAATGGTCTGAAAAATAGGAGGAGCATGAAGCGGTGTTGAAAAAATGAAGAGCCTGAAAAGGTGTGAAAAATATGAACAGCTTCAAAATGTGTGGAAAATATGAGGAGCATGAAACGGTGTGAAAAATAGGAGGAGCATGAAGCGGTGTTGAAAAACATGAAGAGCCTGAAAAGCTGTGAGAAATATGAAGAGCTTCAAAAGGTGTCAAAAATATGAGGAGCATGAAACGGTCTGAAAAATAGGAGGAGCATGAAGCGGTGTTGAAAAACATGAAGAGCCTGAAAACTTGTGAAAAATATGAAGAGCTTCAAAAGGTGTGAAAAATATGAAGAGCTTCAAAAGGTGTCAAAATGAGATGAGCATGAAACGGTCTGAAAAATAGGAGGAGAATGAAGCGGTGTTGAAAAACATGAAGAGCCTGAAAACGTTTGAAAAATATGAAGAACTTCAAAAGGTGTGAAAAATATGAAGAGCTTCAAAAGGTGTCAAAAATATGAGGAAAATGAAACGGTCTGCAACATAGGAGGAGCATGAAATGGTGTTCAAAAACATGAAGAGCCTGAAAAGGTGTGAAAAATATGAAGTGATTCAAAAGGTGTGAAATACATGAGGAGGATTAAACGGTCTGAAACATAGGAGGAGCATGAAGCGGTGTTGAAAAACATGAAGAGCCTGAAAACGTGTGAAAAATATGAAGAGCTTCAAAATGTGTGAAAAATATGAAGAGCTTCAAAAGGTGTCAAAATGAGATGAGCATGAAACGGTCTGAAAAATAGGAGGAGAATGAAGCGATGTTGAAAAACATGAAGAGCCTGAAAACGTGTGAAAAATATGAAGAGCTTCAAAAGGTGTGAAAAATATGAAGAGCTTCAAATGGTGTCAAATATTAGATGAGCCTGAAACGGTCTGAAAAATAGGAGGAGCATGAAGTGGTGTTGAATAAAATGAAGAGCCTGAAGAGGTGTGAAAAATATGAAAAGCTTCAAAAGGTGTCAAAAATATGAGGAGCATGGAATGGTCTGAAAAATAGGAGGAGCATGAAGTGGTGTTGAAAAACATGAAGAGCATGAAAAGGTGTGAAAAATATGAAGAGCTTCAAAAGGTGTGAAATACATGAGGAGCATGAAACGGTCTGAAAAATAGGAGGAGCATGAAGCGGTGTTGAAAAACATGAAGAGCCTGAAAAGGTGTGAAAAATATGAACAGCTTCAAAATGTGTGAAAAATATGAGGAGCATGAAACGGTGAAAAATAGGAGGAGCATGAAGCGGTGTTGAAAAACATGAACAGTCTGAAAAGGTGTGGAAAATATGTATAGGTTCAAAAGGTGTTAAATACATGAGGAGCATGAAACGGTCTGAAAAATAGAAGCAGCATGAAGCGGTGTTGAAAAACATGAAGAGCCTGAAAACGTGTGAAAACTATGAAGAGCTTCAAAGTTGTGAATAATATGAAGAGCTTCAAAAGTTGTCAAAAATGAGATGAGTATGAAACGGTCTGAAAAATAGCAGGAGCATGAAGCGGTGTTGATAAACATGAAGCGCCGGAAAAGGTGTGAAAAATATGAAGAGCTTCAAAATGTGTCAAAAATATGAGGAGCATGAAACAGTCTGAAAAATAATATGAGCATGAAGTGTTGTTGAAAACATGAAGAGATTGAAATGTTGTGAAAAATATGAAGAGCTTCAAAAGGTGTCAAATATATGAGGAGCATGAAACGGTCTGAAAAACAGGAGGAGCATGAAGTATTTTTGAAAACATGAAGAGATTGAAAAGTTGTGAATAATATGAAGAGCTTCAAAAGGTGTCAAATATATGAGGAGGATGAAATGGTCTGAAAAATAGGAGGATCATGAAGCGGTGTTGACAAACATGAAGAGCCTGAAAAGGTGTGAAAAATATGAAGAGATTCAAAAGGTGTCAAACATATGAGGAGCATGAAGCAGTCTGAAAAATAGGAGGAGCATGAAACGGTTTTGAAAAAGATGAAAAGCATGAAAAGGTGTGAAAAATATTAAGAGCTTCAAAAGGTGTCAAAAATATGAGGAGCATGAAACGGTCTGAAAAATAGGAGGAGCATGAAGCTGTCGTCAAAAACATGAAGAGCCTGAAAAGCTGTGAAAAATATGAAGAGCTTCAAAAGATGTGAAAAATATGAGGAGTATGAAACGGTCTGAAAAATAGAAGCAGCATGAAACGGTGATGAAAAACATGAAGAGCCTGAAAAGTTGTGAAAAATATGAAGAGCTTCAAAAGGTGTCAAATATATGAGGAGCATGAAACGGTCTGAAAAATAGGAGGATCATGAAGTGGTGTTGAAAAATAAGAAGAGCCTGAAAAGGTGTGAAAAATACGAAGAGCTTCAAAATGTGTCAAAAATATGAGGAGCATGAAACGTTCTGAAAAATAATATGAGCATGAAACGGTCTTGACAAACATGAAGAGCCTGAAAAGGTGTGAAAAATATGAACAGGTTAAAAGGTGTCAAAATATGAGGAGCATGAAACGTTCTGAAAAATAGGAGGAGCATGAAGCGGTGTTCAAAAACATGAAGAGCATGAAAAGGTGTGAAAAATATGAAGAGCTTCAAAACGTGTTAAAAAGATGAGGAGCATGAAACGTTCTCAAAAATAGGAGGAGCAGCAAACGGTGTTCAAAAATAAGAAGAGTCTGAAAAGGTGTGAAATACATGAATAGGTTCAGAAGGTGTCAAAAATATGAGGAGCATGAAACGGTCTGAAAAATAGGAGGATCATGAAGCGGTGTTCAGAAACATGAAGAGCCTGAAAACTGTGAAAAATATGAAGAGCTTCAAAAAGTGTGAAAAATATGAAGAGCTTCAAAAGGTGTGAAAAATATGAGGAGCATGAAACGGTCTGAAAAATAGGAGGAGCATGAAACAGTGTGGAAAAAATGAAGAGCATGAATAGGTGTGAAAATTATGAAGAGCTTTAAAAGGTTTGAAAAATATGACGAGCATGAAATGGTCTGAAAAATTGGAGAGCATGAAGCGGTGTTGAAATATATGAAGAGCCTCTAAAGGTTTGAAAAATAGAAGAGCTTCAAAAAGTGACAAAAATATGAGGAGCATGAAACAGTCTGAAAAATAGGAGGAGCATGAAACGGTGTTGAAAAACATGAAGAGCATGAAATGGTGTGAAAAAAATGAAGAGCTTCAAAATGTGTTTAAAATATGAGGAGCATGAAAAGGTCTGATAAACAGGAGCGTGAAGCGGTCTTCAAAAACATGAAGGGCCTGAAAAGGTGTGAAAAATATAAAGAGCTTCAAAAGGTATCAAAAATATGAAGAGCATGAAACGGTCTGAAAAATAGGAGAATCATGAAGCGGTGTTCAAAAAAAAGAAGATCCTGAAAAGGTGTGAAATATTTGAACAACTTCAAAAGGTGTGAAATACATGAGGAGCATGAAACTCTCTGAAAAATAGGAGGAGCATGAAGCGGTGTTCAAAAACATGAAGAGCCTAAAAGTTTTGAAAAATATGAAAAGCTTCAAAAGGTGTAAAAAATGAGATAGGCATGAAACGGTCTGAAAAATAAGAGGATCATGAAACGGTTTTGAAAAACATGAAGAGCCTGAAAAGGTGTGAAAAATATGAAGAGCTTCAAAAGTTGTGAAAAATATGAGGAGCATGAGACGGTCTGAAAAAAAAGGAGGAGCATGAAACGGTGATCAAAAACATGAAGAGCATGAAAAGCTGTGAAAAATATGAAGAGCTTCAAAAGGTGTGAAATACATGAGGAACATGAAACGGTCTGAAATTTAGGAGAAACATTAAGTGGTGTGGAAAAACATGAAGAGCCTGAAAAGGTGTGAAAAATATGAAGAGCTTCAAAAGTTGTGAAAAATATGAGGAGCATGAAACCGTCTGAAAAATAGAAGCGGCATGAAATGGTGTTGAAAAATATGAAGAGCCTGAAAAGGTGTAAAAAATATGAAGAACTTCAAAAGGTGTGAAAAATATGAGGAGCATGTTATGGTTTTAAAAATAGGATTAGCATGAAGAGGTGTTCAAAAACATGAAGAGCCTGAAAAGTTGTGAAAAATATGAAAAGCTTCAAAAGGTGTCAAAAATGAGATGAGCATGAAACTGTCTGAAAAATAGGAGGAGTAAGAAGCGGTGTTCAAAACATGAAGAGCCCGAAAAGGTGTGAAAAATATGAAGAGCTTCAAAAGGTGTCAAAAATATGAGGAGCATGAAACGGTCTGAAAAATAGGAGGAGCATGAAACGGTCTGAAAAATAGGAGGAGCATGAAGTGGTGTTGAAAAACATGAAGAGCCTGAAAAGGTGTGAAAAATATGAAGAGCTTCAAAAGGTGTCAAAAATATGGGGAGCATGAAACGGTCTGAAAAATACGAGGAGCATGAAACGGTCTGAAAAATAGGAGGAGCATGAAGTGGTGTTGAAAAACATGAAGAGCCTGAAAAGGTGTGAAAAATATGAAGAGCTTCAAAAGGTGTCAAAAATATGGGGAGCATGAAACGGTCTGAAAAATAGGAGGAGCATGAAGTGGTGTTGAAAAACATGAAGAGCCTGAAAAGGTGTGAAAAATATGAAGAGCTTCAAAAGTTGTGAAAAATATGAGGAGCATGAAACCGTCTGAAAAATAGAAGCGGCATGAAATGGTGTTGAAAAATATGAAGAGCCTGAAAAGGTGTAAAAAATATGAAGAACTTCAAAAGGTGTGAAAAATATGAGGAGCATGTTATGGTTTTAAAAATAGGATTAGCATGAAGAGGTGTTCAAAAACATGAAGAGCCTGAAAAGTTGTGAAAAATATGAAAAGCTTCAAAAGGTGTCAAAAATGAGATGAGCATGAAACTGTCTGAAAAATAGGAGGAGTAAGAAGCGGTGTTCAAAACATGAAGAGCCCGAAAAGGTGTGAAAAATATGAAGAGCTTCAAAAGGTGTCAAAAATATGAGGAGCATGAAACGGTCTGAAAAATAGGAGGAGCATGAAACGGTCTGAAAAATCGGAGGAGCATGAAGCGGTGTTGAAAAACATGAATAGCCTGAAAAGGTGTGAAAAATAAGAAGAGTTGCAAAAGGTGTCAAAAATATGAATAGCATGAAAAGGTCTGCAAAAAAGGAGCATGAAGTGGTGTTGAAAAACATGAAGAGCCTGAAAATGTGTGAAAAATATGAAAAGTTTCAAAAGGTGTCAAAAATATGAGGAGCATGAAACGGTCTGAAAAATAGGAGGAGCATGAAACGGTCTGAAAAATAGGAGGAGCATGAAGTGGTGTTGAAAAACATGAAGAGCCTGAAAAGGTGTGAAAAATATGAAGAGCTTCAAAAGGTGTCAAAAATATGGGGAGCATGAAACGGTCTGAAAAATAGGAAGAGCATGAAGCGGTGTTCAAAAACATGAAGAGCCTGAAAAGGTTTGAAAAATATGAAGAGCTTCAAAACGTGTCAAAAATATGAGGAGCATGAAACGGTCTGAAAAATAGGAGGAGCATGAAGCGGTGTTCAAAAACATGAAGAGCCTGAAAAGGTGTGAAAAATATGAAAAGCCTCAAAACCTGTCAAAAATGTGAGGAGCATGAAACGTTCTGAAAAATAGCAGGATCATGAATCGGTGTTGAAAAACATGAAGAGTATGAAAACGTGTGAAAATATGAAGAGCTTCAAAAATGTGAAAAATATGAAGAGCTTCAAAAGGTGTGAAAAATATGAAGAGCTTCAAAAGGTGTCAAAAATGAGATGAGCATGAAAGGGTCTGAAAAATACAAGGAGCATGAAGCGGTGTTGAAAATCATGAAGAGCTTGAAAAGGCGTGAAAAATATGAAGAGCTTCAAAAGGTGTCAAAAATATGAGGAGCATGAATCGTTGTGAAAAATAGGAGCAGCATGAAACGGTGTTCAAAAACATGAAGACATTGAAAAGGTGTGAAAAATATGAAGAACTTCAAAAGGTGTGAAATACATGAGGAGCATTAAACGCTTTGAAAAATAGGAGGAGCATGCAGCGGTGTTCAAAAACATGAAGAGCCTGAAAAGGTGAGAAAAATATGAAGAACTTCAAAAGGTGTGAAATACATGAGGAGCATTAAACGCTCTGAAAAATAGGAGGAGCATGCAGCGGTGTTCAAAAACATGAAGAGCCTGAAAAGGTGTCAAAAATATGAAGAGATTCAAAAGGTGTGAAAAATTTGAAGAGCTTCAAAATGTTTCAAAAATGAGATGAGCATGAAACGGTCTGAAAAAGATGAGAAGCATGAAGTGGTGTTGAAACACATGCAGAGTCTGAAAAGGTTTGAAAAATATGAAGAGTTTCAAAAGGTGTCAAAATGATGAGGAGCATGAAACAGTCTGAAAAATACGAGGAGCATGAAGCAGTGTTCAAAAACATAAAGAGCCTGAAAAGGTTTGAAAAATATGAAGAACTTTAAAAGGTGTGAAAAATAGGAGGAGATTGAAGCGGTGTTCAAAAACATGAAAAGCCTGAAAAGGTGTGAAAAATATGAAGAGCATCGAAAGGTGTCAAAAATATGAGGAGCATGAAACGGTCTGAAAAATAGGAGAAGCATGAAGCGGTGTTGAAAAACATGAAGATACTGAAAAGGTGTTAAAAATATGAAGAGTTTCAAAAGGTGTCAAATATATGAGCAGCAAGTATCGGTCTGAAATATAGGAGTAGCATGAAACGGTGTTCAAAAATATTCAGAGCCTGAAAAGTTGTGAAAAATATGAAGAGCTTCAAATGGTGTCAAATATATGAAGAGCTTCAAAAGGTGTCAAAAATATGAGGAGCATGAAACGGTCTGAAAAATAGGAGGAGCATGAAACGGTGTTGAAAAACATGCAGAGCCTGAAAAGGTGTGAAAAATATGAAGAACTTCAAAAGGTGTGAAATATATGAGGAGCATGAAACGGTCTTAAAAATAGGAGGAGCATGTAGCGGTGTTCAAAAATATGAAGAGCCTGAAAAGGTGTGAAAAATATGAAGAGCTTCAAAAGGTATGAAATACATGAGGAGTATGAAACTGTCTTGAAAATAGGAGGAGCATGAAGCGGTGTTAAAAAACATGAAGAGGCTTAAAAGGTGTGAAAAATATGAAGAGCTTCAAAAGGTGTGAAAAATATGAGGAGCATGAAACGTTTCTGAAAAATAGGAGGAGCATGAAGCCGTGTTGAAAAACATGAAGAGCCTGAAAAATTGTGAAATACATGAAGAGCTTCAAAAGGTGTAAAAAATATGAGGAGATTCAAAAGGTGTCAAAAATATGAGGAGCATGAAACGGTCTGAAAAAAGGGGGAGCATGAAGTGGTGTTGAAAAAAAAGAAGAGACGGAAAAGGTGTGAAATATATGAAGGGCTTCAAAAGGTGTCAAAAATATGAGGAGAATGATGCGGTCTGAAAAATAGGAGGACCATGAAGCGGTGTTGAAAAACATGAAGTGCCTGAAAACGTGTGAAAAATATGAAGAGCTTCAATAGGTGTGAAATACATGAAGAGCATTAAATGGTCTGAAAAATAGGAGGAGCATGAAGTGGTGTTCAAAAACATGAAGAGCAAAAAAAAGGTGTGAAAAATATGAAGATTTCAAAAGGTTTCAAAAATGAAATGAACATGAAACGGTCTGAAAAATAGAAGGAGTATGATCTGGTGTTGAAAAAAAGGAAGAGACTGAAAAGGTGTGAAATATATGAAGAGCTTCAAAAAGTGTGAAATACATGAGGAGCATTAAACGGTCTGAAAAATAGGAGAAGCATGAAGCGGTGTTCAAAAACATGAAGAGCCTGAAAACGTGTGAAAAATATGAAGAGCTTCAAAAGGTGTGAAATACATGAGGAGCATTAAACGGTCTGAAAAATAGGAGAAGCATGAAGAGGGGTTCAAAAACAGGAAGAGCCTGAAAAGTTGTGAAAAATATGAAGAGCTTCAAAAGTTGTCAAAAATATGAGGAGCATGAAACGGTCTGAAAAATAGGAGGATCATGAAGCGGTGTTGAAAACATGAAGAGCCTGAAAAGGTGTGAAAAATATGAAGAGCTTCAAAAGGTGTGACATACATGAGGAGCATGAAACTCTCTGAAAAATAGAAGGAGCATGATGTGGTGTTCAAAAACATGAAGAGCCTGAAAACGTGTGAAAAATACGAAGAGCTTCAAAACGTGTCAAAAATATGAGGAGCATGATACGGTTTGAAAAATAGGAGGAGCATGAAGCGGTGTTGAAAAACATGAAGAGTCTGAAAACGTGTGAAATTATGAAGAACTTCAAAAATATGAAAAATATGAAGAGCTTCAAAAGGTGTGAAAACTATGAAGAGCTTCAAAAGGTGTCAAAATGTGATGAACATGAAACGGTCTGAAAAATAGGAGGAGCATGAAACGGTGTTGAAAATCATAAAGAGCCTGAAAATTTGTGAAAAATATTAAGAGCTTCAGAAGATGTGAAAAACATGAAGAGCTTCAAAAGGTGTCAAAATGAGATGAGCATGAAACGGTCTGAAAAATAAGAGGAGCATGAAGTGGTGTTGAAACTAATGAAAAGCCTGAAAAGGTGTGAAATATATGAACAGCTTCAAAAGGTGTCAAAAATATGAGGAGAATGAAATGGTCTGTAAAATAGGAGGAGCATGAAATGGTGTTCAAAAACATGAAGAGCCTGAAGAGGTGTGAAAAATATGAAGAGCTTCAAAAGGTGTCAAAAATATGAGGAGCACGAAAAGTTCTGAAAAATAGGAGGAGCATGAAGCGGTGTTCAAAAACAGGAAGACCCTGAAAAGTAGTGAACAATATGAAGAGCTTCAAAAGGTGTCAAAAATATGAGGAGCATGAAACGGTCGGAAAAATAGGAGGAGCAAGAAAGGGTGTTGAACAACATGAAGAGCCTGAAAAGCTGTGAGAAATATGAAGAGCTTCAAAATGTGTCAAAAATATGAGGAGCATGAAACGGTCTTAAAAATAGGAGGAGCATGAAGCGGTGTTCAAAAATATGAAGAGCCTGAAAAGGTGTGAAAAATATGAAGAGCTTCAAAAGGTATGAAATACATGAGGAGTATGAAACTGTCTTGAAAATAGGGGGAGCATGAAGCGGTGTTAAAAAACATGAAGAGGCTTAAAAGGTGTGAAAAATATGAAGAGCTTCAAAAGGTGTGAAAAATATGAGGAGCATGAAACGGTCTGAAAAATAGGAGGAGCATGAAGCCGTGTTGAAAAACATGAAGAGCCTGAAAAAGTGTGAAATACATGAAGAGCTTCAAAAGGTGTAAAAAATATGAGGAGGGGAGGAGCCAAGATGGCGGAGGAGTAGGACGGGGAGACCACTTTCTCTCCTACAAATTCATCAAAAGAATAACTGAACGCAGAGCAAACTTCACAAAACAACTTCTGATCGCTAGCTGAGGTCATCAGGCGCCCAGAAAAGCAGCCCATTGTCTTCGAAAGGAGGGCTGCATAGTTGGAGAAGTCCTGAGACTACAGGAAGAATAAAACTGAAATCCAGAGGCAGGAGACTTAAGCCCAAAACCTGAGAACACCAGAAAACTCCTGACTACAAGGAACTTTAAGTAATAAGTGACTGTCCAAAAGCCTCCATACCTACACTGAAACCAACCACCACACAAGAGCCAATAAGTTTTAGAGCAAGACATACCACGCAAATTCTCCAGCAACGCAGGAACATAGCCCTGAACATCAACATACAGGCTGCCCAAGGTCACACCTAACACATAGACCCATCTCAAAACTCATTACTGGGCACTCCATTGCTCTCCAAAGAGTAGAAATCAAGTTCCACGCACCAGAACACTGACGCAAGCTTCCCTAACCAGGAAATCTCGACAAGCCAATCGTCTAACCCTACCCACTGGGTTAATCCTCCACAAGAAAAAGGAACCACAGACCTCCAGAATACAGAAAGCCCACTCCAGATACAGCAATCTAAACAAGATGAAAAGGCAAAGAAATACCCAACAGGTAAAGGAACATGAAAAATGCCCACCAAGTCAAACAAAAGAGGAGGAGATAGGGAATCTACCTGAAAAAGAATTTAGAATAATGATAATAAAAATGATCCAAAATCTTGAGAACAAAATGGAGTTACAGATAAATAGCCTGGAAACAAAGATTGAAAAGATTCAAGAACTGTTTAATAAAGACCTAGAAGAAATAAAAAAGAGTCAATTACAAATGAATAATGCAATGAATGAGATCAAAAACACTTTGGAGGGAACCAAGAGTAGAATAACGGAGGCAGAAGATAGGATAAGTGAGGTAGAAGATAAAATGGTGGAAATAAATGAAGCAGAGAGGAAAAAAGAAAAAAGGATCAAAAGAAATGAGGACAACCTCAGGGACCTCTGGGACACTGTGAAACGCCCCAACATTCGAATCATAGGAGTTCCAGAAGAAGAAGACAAAAAGAAAGGCCATGAGAAAATACTCGAGGAGATAATAGCTGAAAACTTCCCTAAAATGGGGAAGGAAATAGCCACCCAAGTCCAAGAAACCCAGAGAGTCCCAAACAGGATAAACCCAAGGCGAAACACCCCAAGACACATATTAATCAAATTAACAAAGATCAAACACAAAGAACAAATATTAAAAGCAGCAAGGGAAAAACAACAAATAACACACAAAGGGATTCCCATAAGGATAACAGCTGATCTATCAATAGAAACCCTCCAGGCCAGAAGGGAATGGCAGGACGTACTGAAAGTAATGAAAGAGAATAACCTACAACCTAGATTACTGTATCCAGCAAGGATCTCATTCAGATATGAAGGAGAATTTAAAAGCTTTACAGATAAGCAAAAGATGAGAGAATTCAGCACCACCAAACCAGCTCTTCAACAAATGCTAAAGGATCTTCTCTAGACAGGAAATGCAGAAAGGTTGTATAAACGTGAACCCAAAACAACAAAGTAAATGGCAACGGGACCACACCTATCAATAATTACCCTAAATGTAAATGGGTTGAATGCCCCAACCAAAAGACAAAGATTGGCTGAATGGATACAAAAACAAGACCCCTATATATGCTGTCTACAAGAGACCCACCTCAAAACAAGAGACACATACAGACTAAAAGTGAAGGGCTGGAAAAAAGTATTTCATGCAAACGGAGACCAAAAGAAAGCAGGAGTCGCAATACTCATATCAGATAAAATAGACTTTCAAATAAAGGAAGTGAAAAGAGACAAAGAGGGACACTACATAATGATCAAAGGATCAATCAAAAAAGAAGATATAACAATTATAAATATATATGCACCCAACATAGGAGCACCGCAATATGTACGGCAAACGCTAACAAGTATGAAAGAGGAAATTAATAGTAACACAATAATAGTGGGAGACTTTAATACCCCACTCACAACTATGGATAGATCAACTAAACAGAAAATTAACAAGGAAACACAAACCTTAAATGACACAATGGACCAGCTAGACCTAATTGATATCTATAGGACATTTCACCCCAAAACAATCAACTTCACCTTTTTCTCAAGTGCACACGGAACATTCTCCAGAATAGATCACATCCTGGGCCATAAATCTGGTCTTGGAAAATTCAAAAAAATTGAAATCATTCCAGTCATCTTTTCTGACCACAGTGCAGTAAGATTAGATCTCAATTACAGGGAAAAAATTGTTAAAACTTCAAACATATGGAGGCTAAATAACACGCTTCTGAATAACCAACAAATCATAGAAGAAATCAAAAAAGAAATCAAAATATGTATAGAAATGAATGAAAATGAAAACACAACAACCCAAAACCTATGGGACACTGTAAAAGCAGTGCTAAGGGGAAGGTTCATAGCATTACAGGCTTACATCAAGAAACAGGAAAAAAACCAATTAAATAACCTAACTCTACACCTAAAGCAATTAGAGAAGGAAGAAATGAAGAACCCCAGAGTTAGCAGAAGGAAAGAAATCTTAAAAATCAGGGCAGAAATAAATGCAAAAGAAACTAAAGAGACCATAGCAAAAATCAACAAAGCTAAAAGCTGGTTTTTTGAAAAAATAAACAAAATTGACAAACCATTAGCAAGACTCATTAAGAAACAAAGAGAGAAGAACCAAATTAACAAAATTAGAAATGAAAATGGAGAGATCACAACAGACAACACTGAAATACAAAGGATCATAAGAGACTACTACCAGCAGCTCTATGCCAATAAAATGGACAACTTGGATGAAATGGACAAATTCTTAGAAAAGTATAACTTTCCAAAACTGAACCAGGAAGAAATAGAAGATCTTAACAGACCCATCACAAGCAAGGAAATCGAAACTGTCATCAAAAATCTTCCAGCAAACAAAAGCCCAGGACCAGATGGCTTCACAGCTGAATTCTACCAAAAATTTAGAGAAGAGCTAACACCTATCTTACTCAAACTCTTCCAGAAAATTGCAGAAGAAGGTAAGCTTCCAAACTCATTCTATGAGGCCACCATCACCCTAATTCCAAAACCAGACAAAGATGCCACAAAAAAAGAAAACTACAGGCCAATATCACTGATGAACATAGATGCAAAAATCCTTAACAAAATTCTAGCAAACAGAATCCAACAACATATTAAAAACATCATACACCATGACCAAGTGGGCTTTATCCCAGGAATGCAAGGATTCTTTAATATCCGCAAATCAATCAATGTAATACACCACATTAACAAATTGAAAGATAAAAACCATATGATTATCTCAATAGATGCAGAGAAAGCCTTTGACAAAATTCAACACTCATTTATGATTAAAACTCTCCAAAAAGCAGGAATAGAAGGAACATACCTCAACATAATAAAAGCTATATATGACAAACCCACAGCAAGCATCACCCTCAATGGTGAAAAATTGAAGGCATTTCCCCTGAAATCAGGAACAAGACAAGGGTGCCCACTCTCACCACTACTATTCAACATAGTGTTGGAAGTGCTGGCCACAGCAATCAGAGCAGAAAAAGAAGTAAAAGGAATCCAGATAGGAAAAGAAGAAGTAAAACTCTCACTGTTTGCAGATGACATGATCCTCTACATAGAAAACCCTAAAGATTCTACCAGAAAATTACTAGAGCTAATCAATGAATATAGTAAAGTTGCAGGATATAAAATTAACACACAGAAATCCCTTGCATTCCTATATACTAACAATGAAAAAACTGACAGAGAAATTAAGGAAACAATACCATTCACCATTGCAACAAAAAGAATAAAATACTTCGGAGTATATCTACCTAAAGAAACAAAGGACCTATACATAGAAAACTATAAAACACTGATGAAAGAAATCAAAGAGGACACAAACAGATGGAGAAACATACCGTGTTCATGGATTGGAAGAATTAATATTGTCAAAATGGCTATTCTACCCAAAGCAGTCTATAGATTCAATGCAATCCCTATCAAGCTACCAACGGTATTTTTCACAGAACTAGACCAAAGAATTTCACAATTTGTATGGAAATACAAAAAACCTCGAATAGCCAAAGTAATCTTGAGAAAGAAGAATGGAACTGGAGGAATCAACCTGCCTGACTTCAGACTCTACTACAAAGCCACAGTCATCAAGACAGTATGGTACTGGCACAAAGACAGAAATATAGATCAATGGAACAGAATAGAAAGCCCAGAGATAAATCCACGAACCTATGGACACCTTATCTTTGACAAAGGAGGCAAGGATATACAATGGAAAAAAGACAACCTCTTTAACAAGTGGTGCTGGGAAAACTGGTCAACCACTTGTAAAAGAATGAAACAAGAACACTTTCTAACACCATACACAAAAATAAACTCAAAATGGATTAAAGATCTAAATGTAAGACCAGAAACTATAAAACTCCTAGAGGAGAACATAGGCAAAACACTCTCCGACATAAATCAAAGCAAGATCCTCTATGACCCACCTCCCAGAATATTGGAAATAAAAGCAAAACTAAACAAATGGGACCTAATGAAACTTAAAAGCTTTTGCACTACAAAGGAAACTATAAGTAAGGTGAAAAGACAGCCCTCAGATTGGGAGAAAATAATAGCAAATGAAGAAACAGACAAAGGATTAATCTCAAAAATATACAAGCAACTCCTGCAGCTCAATTCCAGAAAAATAAATGACCCAATCAAAAAATGGGCCAAAGAACTAAACAGACATTTCTCCAAAGAAGACATACAGATGGCTAACAAACACATGAAAAGAGGCTCAACATCACTCATTATTAGAGAAATGCAAATCAAAACCACAATGAGGTACCATTACACGCCAGTCAGGATGGCTGCTATCCAAAAGTCTACAAGCAATAAATGCTGGAGAGGGTGTGGAGAAAAGGGAACCCTCTTACACTGTTGGTGGGAATGCAAACTAGTACAGCCGCTATGGAAAACAGTGTGGAGATTTCTTAAAAAACTGGAAATAGAACTGCCATATGACCCAGCAATCCCACTTCTGGGCATACACACTGAGGAAACCAGATCTGAAAGAGACACGTGCACCCCAATGTTCATCGCAGCACTGTTTATAATAGCCAGGACATGGAAGCAACCTAGATGCCCATCAGCAGATGAATGGATAAGGAAGCTGTGGTACATATACACCATGGAATATTACTCAGCCATTAAAAAGAATTCATTTGAACCAGTCCTAATGAGATGGATGAAGCTGGAGCCCATTATACAGAGTGAAGTAAGCCAGAAAGATAAAGAACATTACAGCATACTGACACATGTATATGGAATTTAGAAAGGTGATAACGATAACCCTAAATGCAGAACAGAAAAAGAGACACAGAAACACAGAACAGACTTTTGAACTTTGTGGGAGAATGTGAGGGTGGGATATTAGAAAAGAACAGCATGTATACTATCTATGGTGAAACAGATCACCAGCCCAAGTGGGATGCACGAGACAAGTGCTCGGGCCTGGTGCACTGGGAAGACCCAGAGGAATCGGGTGGAGAGGGAGGTGGGAGGGGGGATCGGAATTGGGAATACATGTAAATCCATGGCTGATTCATATCAATGTATGACAAAACCCACTGGGAAAAAAAAATAATAATAATAAAAATTAAAAAAAAAAAAATAAAAAAAATATGAGGAGATTCAAAAGGTGTCAAAAATATGAGGAGCATGAAACGGTCTGAAAAAGAGGAGGAGCATGAATCGGTGTTGAAAATCATGAAGAGCCTGAAAACGTGTGAGAAATATGAAGAGCTTCAAAAGGTGTCAAAAATATGAAGAGCTTCAAAAGGTGTCAAAAATGAGAGGAGTATGAAGCGGTCTGAAAAATAGGAGGAGCATGAAGCGGTGTTCAAAAACATGAAGAGCCTGAAAAGGTTTGAAAAATATGAAGAGCTTCAAAAGGTGTGAAATATAGGAGGAGCATGTAGAGGTGTTCAAAAACATGAACAGCCTGAAAACGTGTGAAAAATATAAAGAGCTTCAAAAGGTGTCAAAAATATGCGGAGCATGAAACGGTCTGAAAAATAGGAGGCACATGAAGCGGTCTTCAAAAACATGAAGAGCCTGAAAAGGTGTGAAAAATATGAAGAACTTCAAAAGGTGTCAAAAATATGAGGAGCATGAAATGGTTTGAAAAATAGGAGAAACATGAAGCGAAGTTGAAAAACATGAAGAGCCTGAAAAGGTGTGAAAAATATGAAGAGCTTCAAAAGGTGTGAAATACATGAGGAGCATGAAACGGTCAGAAAAATAGGAGGAGCATGAAGAGTTGTTAAAAAACATGAACAGCCAGAAAAGGTGTGAAAAATATGAAAACCTTCAAAAGATGTCAAAAATATGAGGAGCATGAAACGATCAGAAAATTAGGAGGAGCATGAAACCTTGTTCAAAAACATGAAGAGCCTGAAAAGACGTGAAAAATATGAAGAGCTTCAAAAGGTGTGAAAAATATGAGGAGCATAAAACGGTCTGAAAAATAGGAGGAGCATGAAGCTGTGTTCAAAAACATGAAGAGCCTGAAAAGGTGTGATAAATATGAAGAGCTTCAAAAGGTGTGAAATACATGAGCAGCATGAAACTGTTTGAAAAATAGGAGGAGCATGAAGCGGTGTTGAAAAACATGAAGAACCTGAAAACGTGTGAAAAATATGAAGAACTTCAAAAGGTGGGAAAATATGAAGAGCTTCAAAACGTGTCAAAAATATGAGGAGCATGAAATGGTCTGAAAAATAGGAGGAGCATGAAGTGGTGTTGAAAACATGAAGAGCATGAAAAGGTGTGAAATATATGAAGTGCTTCAAAAGGTGTGTAAAATATGAGGAGCATGAAATGGTCTGAAAAATAGGAGGAGCATGAAGCGGTGTTGAAAAACATGAAGAGCCTGAAAAGGTGTGAAAAATATGAAGAACTACAAAAGGTGTGAAAAATATGAAGAGCTTCAAAAGCTGTCAAAAATGAGATGAGCATGAAACGGTCTGAAAAATAGTAGGAGCATGAAGTGGTGTTCAAAGAAATGAAGAGCCAGAAAAGGTGTGAAATATATGAAGAGTTTCAAAAGGTGTCAAAAATATGAGGAGCATGAAGCAGTGTCAAAAACATGAAGAGCCTTAAAAAGTGTGAAATATGAAGAGCTTCAAAAGGTGTCAAAAAAATGTGGAGCATGAAACGGTCTGAAAAATAGAAAGAGCATGAAACGGTGTTCAAAAATATGAAGAGCCTGAAAAGGAGTGAAAAATATGAAGAGACTCAAAACGTGTCAAAAATATGAGGAGCATGAAATGGTCTGAAAAATAGGAGGAGTATGAAGTTGTGTTGAAAAACATGAACAGCCTGAAAAGGTGTGAAAAATATGACGAGCTTCAAGAGGTGTGAAATACATGAGGAGCATTAAACGGTGTGAAAAAAAGGATGAGCATGAAGCGTTGTTGAAAAACATGAAGAGCCTGAAAAGGTGTGAAAAATATGAAGAGTTTCAAGAGTTGTGAAATACATGAGGAGCATGAAACGGTCTGAAAAATAGGAGGAGCATGAAGCGTGTTCAGAAACATGAAGAGCCTGAAAAGGTGTGAAAAATATGAAGAGCTTCAAAGGTGTCAAATATTTGAGCAGCATGAAACGGTCTGAAAAATAGGAGGAGCATGAAACGGTGTTCAAAAATATGAAGAGCCTGAAAAGGAGTGAAAAATATGAAGAGACTCAAAACGTGTCAAAAATATGAGGAGCATGAAACGGTCTGAAAAATAAGAGGAGCATGAAACCTTGTTCAAAAACATGAAGAGCCTGAAACGATGTGAAAAATATGAAGAGCTTCAAGAGGTGTGAAATACATGAGGAGCATTAAACGGTGTGAAAAATAGGAGGAGCATGAAGCGTTGTTGAAAAACATGAAGATCCTGAAAAGTTGTGAAAAATGTGAAGAGCTTCAAAAGGTGTGAAAAATATGAGGAGCATGAAACGGTCTGAAAAATAGGAGGAGCATGAAGCGGTGTTCAAAAACGTGAAGAGCCTGAAAAGGAGTGATAAATATGAAGAGCTTCAAAAGGTGTGAAATACAAGAGGAGCATGAAACGGTCTGAAAAATAGGAGGAGCATGAAGCTGTGTTCAAAACATGAAGAGCCTGAAAATGTGTGAAATATATAAAGAGCTTCAAAAAGTGTCAAAAATATGAGGAGCATGAAACGGTCTGAATAATAGGAGGAGCATGAAGCTGTGTTCAAAACATGAAGAGCCTGAGATGTGTGAAATATATAAAGAGCTTCAAAAAGTGTCAAAAATATGAGGAGCATGAAACGGTCTGAATAATAGGAGGAGAATGTAACGGTGATCAAAAACATGAAGAGCCTGAAAAGGTGTGAAATATATAAAGATCTTCAAAATGTGTCAAAAATATGAGGAGCATGAAACGGTCTGAATAATAGGAGGAGAATGTAACGGTGATCAAAAACATGAAGAGCCTGAAAAGGTGTGAAAAATATGAAGAGCTTCAAAAGGTGTGAAATATGAGGAGCATGAAACGGTCTGAAAAATAGGAGGAGCATGAAGTGTTGTTCAAAAACAGGAAGAGTCTGAAAAGTTGTGAAAAATATGAAAAGCTTCAAAAGGTGTCAAAAATATGAGGAGCATGAAACAGTCTGAAAAATAGGAGAATCATGTAACGGTATTCAAAAACATGAAGAGCCTGAATAGGTGTGAAATACATGAAGAGCTTCAAAAGGTGTCAAAAATATGAGGAGCATGAAACGGTGTGAAAAATTGGAGAAGCATGAAGTGGTGTTCAAAAACATGAAGAGCCTGAAAAGGTGTGAAATACATGAAGAGCTTCAAAAGGTGTCAAAAATATGAGGAGCATGAAGTGGTGTTGAAAAAGATGAAGAGCATTAAAAGTTGTGGAAAATATGAAGAGCTTCAAAAAGTTTCAAAAATATGAGGAGCACGAAACGGTCTGAAAAATAGGAGGAGCATGAAACGGTGTTGAAACCCTGAAGCGCCTGAAAAGGTGTGAAAAATATGAAGAGTTTCAAAACATGTCAAAAATATGAGGAGGATGAAACTGTGAAAAATAGGAGAAGCATGAAACCGTGTTCAAAAACATGAAGAGCCTGAAAAGGTGTGAAAAATATGAAAAGCTTCAAAACGTGTCAAAAATATGAGGAGCATGAAATGTTGTGAAAAATAGGAGGAGCATGAAGCGGTGTTCAAAAACATGAAGAGCCTGAAAAGGTGTGAAATATATGAAGAGCTTCAAAAGGTGTCAAAAATATGAAGAGCTTCAAAATGTGTGAAAAATATGAGGAGAATGAAACTTCTGAAAAATAGGAGGAGCATGAAACGGTGTACAAAAACATGAAGAGCCTGAAACGGTGTGAAAAATATGAAGAGCTTCAAAAGGTGTCAAATATATGAGGAGCATGAAATAGTCTGAAAAATAGGAAGAGCATGAAACGGTGTTGAAAGACATGAAGAGACTGAAAAGGTGTGAAAAATATGAAGAGCTTCAAAAGGTGTGAAATATGAGAAGCATGAAACGGTCTGAAAAATAGGAGGAGCATGAAACCGTGTTCAAAAACATGAATAGCCTGAAAAGGTGTGAAAAATATGAAGAGGTTCAAAAGGTGTCAAAAATATGAGGAGCATGAAACGGTCTGAAAAATAGGAGGAGCATGAAACGCTGTTCAAAAACATGAGGAGCCTGAAAACGGGTGAAAAATATGAAGAGCTTCAAAATGTGTGAAAAATATGAATAGCTTCAAAACGTGTCAAAAATATCAGGAGCATAAAGCGGTCTGGAAAATAGGATGAGCATGAAGCGGTGGTGAAAAACATGAAGAGCCTGAAAACGTGTGAAAAATATGAAGAGCTTCAAAAGGTGTGAAAAATAGGAAGAGCTTCAAAAGTTGTCAAAAACGAGATGAGCATGAAACGGTCTGAAAAATAGGAGAAGCAAGAAGTGGTGTTGAAAAACATGAAGAGCCTGAAAAGGTGTGAAAAATCTGAAGAGCTTCAAAACGTGTGAAAAATATGAGGAGCATGAAACTGTCTGAAAAAGAGGAGGAGCATGAAGCGGTGTTCAAACACATGAAGAGCCTGAAAAGGTGTGAAAAATATGAAGAGCTTCAAAAGGTGTGAAAGACAAGAGAAGCAAGAAACAGTATGAAAAATAGGAGGAGCATGAAGTGGTGTTGAAAAACATGAAGAACCTGAAAAGGTGTGAAAAAATTGAAGAGCTTCAAAAGGTGTCAAAAATATGAAGAGCATGAAACGGTATGAAGAATAGAAGGAGCATGAAACACTGTTCAAAAACATGAGGAGCCTGAAAAGGAGTGATATATATGAAGAGCTTCAAAAGGGGTGAAATATAAGTGGAGCATGAAACGGTCTGAAAAATAGGAGGAGCATGAAACGGTGTTCAAAAATATGAAGAGCTGAAAAGGTGTGAAAAATATGAAGAGCTTCAAAAGGTGTCAGAAATATGAGGAGCATGAAACGGTCTAAAAAATAGGAGGAGCAAGAAGCGGTGTTCAGAATAATGAAGAGCCTGACAAAGTGTGAAAAATATGAAGAGCTTCAAAAGTTGTCAAATACATGAGGAGCATTATACGGTCTGAAAAATAGGAGGAGCATGAAGCAGTGTTCAAAAACATGAAGAGTCCGAAAGGGTGTGAAAAAATATGAAGAGATTCAAAAGGTGTGAAAAATAGGAGGAGCATCAAGCGGTGTTCAAAAACATGAAGAGCCTGAAAAGGTGTGAAAAATATGACAAGCTTCAAAAGGTGTCAAAAATATGAGGAGTATGAAACTGTCTGAAAAATAGGAGGAGCATGAAGTGGTGTTCAAAAACATGAAGAGCCTGAAAAGGTGAGAAAAATACGAAGAGCTTCAAAAGGTGTGAAAAATATGAAGAGCTTCAAATGGTGTGAAAAATATGAGGAGCATGAAATGGTCTGAAAAATAGAAGCAGCATGAAATGGTGTTCAAAAACATGAAGAGCCTGAAAAGGTGTGAAAAATATGAAGAGCTTCAAAAGGTGTGAAATTCATGAGGAGCATGAAACGGTCTATAAAATAGGAGGAGCATGAAGCGGTGTTCAAAAACATGCAGAGACTGAAATCTTGTGAAAAATATGAAGAGCTTCAAAAGGTGTGAAAAATATGAGGAGCATGAATCGGTCTGAAAAATAGGAGGAGCATGAGGCGGTTTTGAAAAACATGAAGAGCCTGAAATTGTGTAAAATATGAAGAGCTTCAAAATGTGTGAAAAATATGAATAGCTTCAAAACGTGTCAAAAATATCAGGAGCATAAAGCGGTCTGGAAAATAGGATGAGCATGAAGCGGTGGTGAAAAACATGAAGAGCCTGAAAACGTGTGAAAAATATGAAGAGCTTCAAAAGGTGTGAAAAATATGAAGAGCTTCAAAAGTTGTCAAAAACGAGATGAGCAGGAAACGGTCTGAAAAATAGGAGAAGCAAGAAGTGGTGTTGAAAAACATGAAGAGCCTGAAAAGGTGTGAAAAATCTGAAGAGCTTCAAAACGTGTGAAAAATATGAGGAGCAGGAAACGGTCTGAAAAATAGGAGGAGCATGAAGCGGTCTTGAAAAACATGAACAGCCTGAAAAGGTGTGAAAGTATGAAGAGCTTCAAAAGGTGTCAAAAATATGAGGAGCATGAAACGGTCTGAAAAGTAGGAGGATCATGAAGCAGTGTTCAAAAACATGAAGAGCCTGAAAAGGTGTGAAACATATGAAGCGCTTCAGAAGGTGTCAAAAATATGAAAAGCATGAAACGACTGAAAAATAGGAGGAGCATGAAGCGCTGTTTAAAAACATGAAGAGCCTGAACACGTGTCAAATCTATGAAGAGCTTCAAAAGGTGTTAAAAATATGAAGAGCTTCAAAAGGTGTCAAAAATGAGATGAGCATGAAACGGTCTGAAAAATAGGAGGAGCATGAAACGGTGTTCAAAAACATGCAGAGCCTGAAAATGTGTGAAGTATATGAAGAGCTTCAAAATGTGTGAAATACATGGAGAGCATGAAACGGTCTGAAAAATAGGAGGACCATGAGGCGGTGTTGAAAAACATGAAGAGACTGAAAAGGTGTGAAAAATATGAAGAGCTTCAAAAGGTGTGAAAAATATGAGGAGCATGAAACGGTCTGCAAATTAGGAGAAGCATGAAGCGGTGTTGAAAAACATGAAGAGCCTGAAAAGGTGTGAAAAATTAGAAGAGCTTCAAAAGGTGTGAAAACTATGAACAGCATCAACAGGTGTCAAAATTAGGAGGAGCATGAAATGGTCTGCAAATTAGGAGGAGCATGAAGTGGTGTTGAAAACATGAAGAGCATGAAAAGATGTGAAATATATGAAGAGCTTCAAAAGGTATCAAAAATATGAGGAGCATGAAACGGTATGAAAAATAGGAGGAGCATGAAATGTTGTTGAAAAACTTGAAGAGCCTGAAAACTTGTGAAAAAATATGAAGAGCTTCCAAAGGTGTCAAAAATGAGATGAGTATGAAACGGTCTGAAAAATAGGAAGAGCATGAAGCGGTGTTGAAAATCATGAAGAGCCTGAAAAGGTGTGAATAATATGTAGAGCTTCAAAAGGTGTGAAAATACGAAGAGCTTCAAAAGCTGTCAAAATAAGATGATCATGAAACGGTCTGAAAATTAGGAGGAGCATGTAGTGATTTTGAAAAATATGAAGAGCCTGAAAAGGTGTGAAATATATGAAGAGCTTCAAAAGGAGTGAAAATATGAAGAGCTTCAAAAGCTGTCAAAATGAGATGAGAATGAAACGGTCTGAAAATTAGGAGGAGCATGAAACGGTGTTCAAACAAATTAAGAGCCTGAAAAGGTGTGAAAAATAAGAAGAGCTTCAAAAGTTTTGAAATACATGAGGAGCATGAAACTGTGTGTTAAATAGGAGGAGCATGAAGTGGTGCTCAAAAACATGAAGAGCCTGAAAAAGTGTGAAAAATAAGAAGAGCTTCAAAAGGTGTGATATACATGAGAGGAATGAAACTGTCTGAAAAATAGGAGGAGCATGAAGCGGTTGTGAAAAACATGAAGAGCCTGAAAAGTTGTGAAAAATATAAAGAGCTTCTAAAGGTGTCAAAAATATGAGGACAATGAAAAGCTCTGGAAAATAGGAGAAGCATGAAGTGGTGTTGAAAAAGATGAAGAGCCTGAACACGTGTCAAATCTATGAAGAGCTTCAAAAGGTGTCAAAAATATGAGCATGAAACGGTCAGAAAAAAAGGAGGAGCATGAAGAGGTGTTCAAAAACATGAAGAGTCTGAAAAGGTGTGAAAAATATGTAGAGCTTCAAAAGGTGTCAAAGATATTAGAAGCATGATACAGTCTGAAAAATAAGATGAGCATGAAACGGTTTTCAAAAAGATGAAGAGCATGAAAAGGTGTGAAAAATATGAAGAGCTTCAAAAGGTGTCAAAAATATGAGGAGCATGAAACGGTCTGAAAAATAGGATGAGCATGAAATGGTTTTGAAGAAGATGAAGAGCATGAAAAGGTGTGAAAAATATGAAGAGCTTCAAAAGGTGTCAAAAATATGAGAAGCATGAAATGACTGAAAAAAAGGAGGAGCATGAAGCGGTGTTGAAAAACATGAAGAGCATGAAAAGGTGTGAAAAATATGAAGAGCTTCAAAAGGTGTCACATAAATGAGGAGCATGTAACGGTCTGAAAAATAGGAGGAGCATGAAGCGGTGTCTAAAAACATGAAGATCCTGAAAAGGTGTGTAAAATATGAAGAGCTTCAAAAGGTGTCAAAAATATGAGGAGCATGAAACAGTCTGAAAAATAGCATGAGATTGATACGGTTTTGAAAAAGATGAAGAGCATGAAAAGGTGTGAAAAATATGAAGAGCTTCAAAACGTGCCAAAAATATGAGGAGCATGAAACGGTCTGAAAAAGAGGAGGAGCATGAAGCGGTGTTGAAAAACATGAAGAGCCAGACAAGGTGTGAAATATATGAAGAACTTCAAAAGGTGCCAAAAATATGAGGAATCTGAAACGGTGTGAAAAATAGGAGGTGCATGAAGCAGTGTTCAAAAATATGAAGAGCCTGAAAAGGTGTGAAAAATATGAAGAGCTTCAAAAGGTGTGAAATACATGAGGAGCATGAAACGGTCTGAAAAATAGGAGGAGCATGAAGCAGTGTTGAAGAACATGAAGAGCTTCAAAAGGTGTGTAAAATAAGAAGAGCTTCAAAAGGTGTCAAAAAAGAGATGAGTATGAAACGGTCTGAAATATACGAGGAGCATGTAGTGGTGTTGACAAGCATGAAGAGCCTGAAATGGTGTGAAACATATGAAGAGCTTTAAAAGGTGTCAAAAATATGAGGAGCATGAAACAGTCTGAAAAATGGTAGGAGCATGAAGCGGTGTTGAAAAATAAGAAGAGGCTGAAAAGGTGTAAAAAATATGAAGAGCTTCAAAAGGTGTGAAAAATATGAGGAGCATGAAACGGTCTGAAAAATAGCAGGAGCATGAAGCGGTGTTGAAAAACATGAAGAGCATGAAAATGTGTGAAAAATATGAAGAGCTTCAAAAGGTGTGAAAAATATGAGGAGCATAAAACGGTCTGAAAAAGAGGAGTAGCATGAAGCGGTGTTCAACAAAATGAAGAGCCTGAAAAGGTGTGAAAAATATGAAGAGCTTCAAAAGTTGTCAAATATATGAGGAGCATCAAACGGTCTGAAAAATGGGAGGCGCATGAAACAGTGATCAAAAATATGAAGAGCCTGAAAAGGTGTGAAAAATATGAAGGGCTTCAAGAAGTGTGAAATACATGAGGAGCATGAAACGGGCTGAAAAATAGGAGAAGCATGAAGTGGTGTCGAAAAACATGAAGAACCTGAAAAGGTGTGAACAATATGAAGAGCTTCAAAAGATGTGAAATATATAAGGAGCATGAAACGATCTGAAAAATTGAATGAGCGTGAAGCTGTGTTGAAAAACATGAAGAGCCTGAAAAGGTGTGAAAAATATGAAGAGCTTCAAAAGGTGTGAAAATATGAAGAGCTTCAAAAGGTGTGAAAATATGAAGAGCTTCAAAAGGTGTGAAAATATTAGGAGCATGATACGGTCTGAAAAATAGGAGGAGCATGAAACGGTGTTGAAAAACATGAAGAGCCTGAAAAGGTGTGAAAAATATGAAGAGCTTTAGAAGGTGTCAAAATATGAGGAGCATGAAACAGTCTGAAAAATAGGAGGAGCAGGAAGCGGTGTTCAAAACCATGAAGAGCCTGAAAAGGTGTGAAAAATATGAAGAGCTTCAAAAGGTGTGAAAAATATGAGGAGCATGAAAAGGTCTGAAAAAAAAAGAGAAGCATGAAGTGATATTGAAAAACATGAGGAGCCTGAAAAGGCGTGAAAAATATGAAGAGCTTCAAAATGTGTGAAATACATGAGGAGCATGAAACGGTCTGAAAAATAGGAGGACCATGAAGCCATGTTGAAAAACATGAAGAGCCTGAAAAGGTGTGAAAAATATGAAGAACTTCAAAAGTGTGAAAAATATGAGGAGCATGAAACGGTCTGAAAAATAGGAGGAGCATGAACCGCTGTTCAAAAACATGAACAGCCTGAAAATGTGTGAAAAATATGAAGAGCTTCAAAAGGTGTCAAAAAAGTGATGAGCATGAAACGGGCTGAAAAATAGGACGAGCATGAAGTGCTGTTCAAAAACATGAAGAGCCTGAAAAGGTGTGAAAAATATGAAGAACTTCAAAATGTGTAAAAAATATGAGAAGCATGAAACGGTCTGAATGATAGGAGGAGCATGAAGTGGTGTTGAAAAACCTGAAGTGCCTGAAAAGGTGTGAAATATATGAAGAGCTTCAAAATGTGTGAAAAATATGAGTAGCTTCAAAAGGTGTCAAAATATGAGGAGCCTGAAACGGTCTGAAAAATAGGAGGAGCATGAAGTGGTGTTGAAAAATATGAAGAGCCTGAAAAGGTGTGAAAAATATGAAGAGCTTCAAAAGGTGTGAAATATATGAGGAGCTTCAAAAGGTGTCAAAAATAAGAAGAGCCTGATACCGTCTGAAAAATAGAGAAGCATGAAGTGGTGTTGAAAATCATGAAGAGCCTATAAAGATGTGAAAAATATGAAGAGCTTCAAAAGGTGTCAAAAATATGAGGAACATGAAAAGGTCTGAAAAATAGAGGAGCATGAAGTCGTGTTGAAAATCATGAAGAGCCTATAAAGATGTGAAAAATATGAAGAGCTTCAAAAGGTGTCAAAAATATGAGGAACAAGAAAAGGTCTGAAAAGTAGGAGGAGCATGAAGCTGTGTTAAAAAATATGAGAGACTGAAAAGGTGTGAAAAATATGAAGAGCTTCAAAAGGTGTGAAATACATGAGGAGCATGAAACGGTCTGACAAATATGAGGAGCATGAAGCGGTGTTCAAAAACATGAAGAGCCTGAAAAGGTGTGAAAAATATGAAGAGCTTCAAAAGGTGTGAAATACATGAGGAGCATGAAACGGTCTGACAAATAGGAGGATCATGAAGCGGTGTTGAAAAACACGAAGAACCTGAAAAGGTGTGAAAAATATGAAGAGCTTCAAAAGGTGTCAAAAATAGGAGGAGCATGAAACGTTCTGAAAAATAGGAGGAGCATGAAACGGTGTTCAAAAACATGAAGAGCCTGAAAAGGGGTGAAAAATATGAAGAGTTTCAAAAGGTGTCAAAAATATGAGCAGCATGAATCGGTGTTCAAAAACATGAAGAGCCTGAAAAAGTGTGAAATATGAAGAGCTTCAAAAGGTGTCAAAAATATGAGGAGCATGAAACGGTCTGAAAAATAGAAGGAGCATGATGCGGTGTTCAAAAACATGAAGCCTGAAAAGGTGTGAAAAATATGAAGAGTTTCAAAAGGTGTCAAAAATATGAAGAGCATGAAACGGTCTGAAAAATAGGAGGAACAAGAAGCGGTGTTGAAAAACATAAAGAGCCTGAAAACGTTTCAAAAACATGAAGAGCTTCAAAACGTGTGAAAAATATGAAGAGCTTCAAAAGGTGTCAAAAATGAGATGAGCATGAAACGGTCTGAAAAATTGGAGGAGGATGAAGTGGTTTTGAAAAACATGAAGAGCCTGAAAATGTGTAAAATATATGAAGAGCTTCAAAAGGTGTCAAAAATATGAGGAGCATGAAACGGTCTGAAATAGAGGAGGAGCCTGAAACGGTGTTGAAAAACATGAGGAGCCTGAACAGGTCTGAAAAATATGAACAGCTTTAAAAGGTGTGAAAAATATGAGGAGCTTCAAAAGGTGTGAAAAATAAGAGGAGAATGAAAGGGTCTGAAAAATAGGAGAAGCATGAAGTGGTGTGGAAAAACATGAAGAACCTGAAAAGGTGTGAACAATATGAAGAGCTTCAAAAGATGTGAAATACATAAGGAGCATGAAATGATCTGAAAAATTGAATGAGCGTGAAGCTGTGTTGAAAAACATGAAGAGCCTGAAAAGGTGTGAAAAATATGAAGAGCTTCAAAAGGTGTGAAAATATGAAGAGCTTCAAAAGGTGTGAAAATATTAGGAGCATGATACGGTCTGAAAAATAGGAGGAGCATGAAGCGGTGTTGAAAAACATGAAGAGCCTGAAAAGGTGTGAAAAATATGAAGAGCTTCAAAAGGTGTGAAAATATGAAGAGCTTCAAAAGGTGTGAAAAATATGAGAAGCATGAAACGGTCTGAAAAATAGGAGGAGCATTAAACAGTGTTGAAAAACATGAAGAGCCTGAAAAGGTGTGAAAAATATTAAGAGCTTCAAAAGGTGTCAAAAATATGAGGAGCATGAAACGGTCTGAAAAATAGGAAGAGCATGAGTGGTGTTGAAATACATGAAGAGGCTGAAAAGGTGTGAAATATATGAAAAGCTTCAAAACGTGTCATAAATATGAGGAGTATGAAACAGTCTGAAAAATAGGAGGAGCATGAAGCGGTGTTCAAAACCATGAAGAGCCTGAAAAGGTGTGAAATATATGAAGAGCTTCAAGGGTGTCAAAAATATGAGGAGCATGATACAGTCTGAAAAATAGAAGGAGCATGAAACGGTGTTGAAAAACATGAAGAGCGTGAAAAGGTGTGAAAAACATGAAGAGCCTGAAAAGGTGTGAAAAAGATGAAGAGCCTCAAAAGGTGTGAAATATAGGAAGAGCTTCAATAGGTGTCAAAAATATGAGGAGCATGAAACGGTCTGAAAAATAGGAGGAGCATGAAGCGGTGTTGAAAATCATGAAGAGCCTGAAAAGTTGTGAAAAACACGAAGAGTCTGAAAAGGTGTGAAAAACATGAAGAGCCTCAAAAGGTGTGAAATACATGAAGAGCTTCAAAAGGTATAAAAATATGAGGAGCATGAAACGATCTGAAAAATAGGTGGAGCAAGAAGTGGTGTTGAAAAACATGAAGCGCATGAAAATGTGTGAAAAATATGAAGAGCTTCGAAAGGTGTCAAAAATATGAGGAGCATGAAAACGTCTGAAAAATAGGAGGAGCATGAAGCGGTGTGAAAAACTTGAAAGAGCCTGAAAAGGTGTGAAATATATGAAGAGCTTCAAAAGGCGTCAAAAATAGGAGGAGCATGAAACGCTCTGAAAAATAGGAGGAGCATGAGGCTGTGTTGAAAAACATGAAGAGGCTGAAAAGGTGTGAAAAATATGAAGAGCTTCAAAAGGTGTGAAAAATATGAGGAGCATGAAACGGTCTGAAAAATAGGAGGAGCATGAAGCCGTTTTGAAAAACATGATTCCTGAAAAGGTGTGAAATAAACGAAGAGCTTCAAAAGATGTCAAAAATTTGAGGACCATGAAACGCTCTGAAATATAGGAGGAGCATGATGCGGTGTTGAAAAGCATGAAGAGCCTGAAAAGGTGTGAAATATATGAAGCACTTCAATAGCTGTCAAAAATATGAGGAGCCTGAAACGTTCTGAAAAATTGGAGGAGCATGAAGCGGTGTTGAAAAACATGAAGAGCCTGAAAAGTTGTGAAAATCATGAAGAGCCTGAAAATGTGTGAAAAACATGAAGAGCCTCAACAGGTGTGAAATATATGAAGAGCTTCAAATGGTATCAAAAATATGAGGAGCATGAAACGGTCTGAAAAATAGGAGGAGCATGAAGCGGTGTTGAAAAACATGAAGAGCCTGAAAAGGTGTGACAAACATGAAGAGCCTGAAAAGGTGTGAAATATATGAAGAGGTTCAAAAGGTGTGAAAAATTTGAAGAGCTTCAAAAGTTGTCAAAAATATGAGGAGCAAGAAACGATCTGAAAAATAGGTGGAGAAGGAAGTGGTATTGAAAAACATGAAGAGACTGAAAAGGTGTGAAAATATGAAGACCATCAAAAGGTGTCAAAAATAGGAGTAGCATGAAACGATCTTCAAAAACATGAAGAGCCTGAATAGGAGTGAAAAATATGAAGAGCTTCAAAAGGTGTAAAAAATATGAGGAGCATGAAACGGTCTGAAAAATAGGAGGAGCATGAAACGGTGTTGAAAAACATGAAGAGCCTGAAAAGGTGTGAAAAATATTAAGAGCTTCAAAAGGTGTCAAAATTATGAGGAGCATGAAACGGTCTGAAAAATAGGAAGAGCATGAGTGGTGTTGAAATACATGAAGAGGCTGAAAAGGTGTAAAATATATGAAAAGCTTCAAAACGTGTCATAAATATGAGGAGTATGAAACAGTCTGAAAAATAGGAGGAGCATGAAGCGGTGTTCAAAACGATGAAGAGCCTGAAAAGGTGTGAAATATATGAAGAGCTTCAAGGGTGTCAAAAATATGAGGAGCATGATACAGTCTGAAAAATAGAAGGAGCATGAAACGGTGTTGAAAAACATGAAGAGCCTGAAAAGGTGTGAAAAACATGAAGAGCCTGAAAAGGTGTGAAAAAGATGAAGAGCCTCAAAAGGTGTGAAATATATGAAGAGCTTCAATAGGTGTCAAAAATATGAGGAGCATGAAAACGTCTGAATAATAGGAGGAGCATGAAGCGGTGTGAAAATCTTGAAAGAGCCTGAAAAGGTGTGAAATATATGAAGAGCTTCAAAAGGCGTCAAAAATAGGAGGAGCATGAAACGCTCTGAAAAATAGGAGGAGCATGAGGCGGTGTTGAAAAACATGAAGAGGCTGAAAAGGTGTGAAAAATATGAAGAGCTTCAAAAGGTGTCAGAAATATGAGGAGCATGAAATTGTCTGAAAAATAGGAGGAGCATGAAAAGGTGTTCAAGAACATGAAGAGCCTGAAAAGGTGTGAAAAACATGAAGAGACTGAAAAGGTGTGAAATATATGAAAAGCTTCATAATGTGTCAAAAATATGAGGAGCATGAAGCGGTGTTGAAAAACATGAAGATCCTGAAAAGAAGTGAAATATATGACGAGCTGCAAAAGGTGTCAAAAATATGAGGACCATGAAGCGTTGTTGAAAAACATGAAGAGCCTGAAAAGGTGTGAAATATATGAAGAGCTTCTAAAGGTGTCAAAAATATGAGGAGCACGAAACGGTCTGAAAAATAGGAGTAGCATGAAGCGGTGTTGAAAAACATGAAGAGCCTGAAAAGGTGTGAAAAATATTAAGAGCTTCAAAACGTGTCAAAAATATGAGGAGCATGAAACGGTCTGAAAAATCGGAGGAGCATGAGTGGTGTTGAAATACATGAAGAGGCTGAAAAGGTGTGAAATATATGAAGAGTTTCAAAACGTGTCATAAATATGAGGAGTACGAAACAGTCTGAAAAATACGAGGAGCATGAAGCGGTGTTCAAAACCATGAAGAGCCTGAAAAGGTGTGAAATATATGAAGAGCTTCAATGGTGTCAAAAATATGAGGAACATGAAACAGTCTGAAAAATAGAAGGAGCATGAAACGGTGTTGAAAAACATGAAGAGCCTGAAAAGGTGTGAAAAACATGAAGAGCCTGAAAAGTTGTGAAAAACATGAAGAGCCTGAAAAGGTGTGAAAAAGATGAAGAGCCTCAAAAGGTGTAAAATATATGAAGAGTTTCAATAGGTGTCAAAAATATGAGGAACATGAAACGGTCTGAAAAATAGGAGGAGCATCAAATGGTGCTGAAAAACATGGAGAGCCTGAAAAGGTTTGAAAAATATGAAGAGCTTCAAAAGGTGTCAAAAATATGAGGAGCATGAAACGGTCTGAAAAATAGGAGGAGCATGTAATGGTGTTGAAAACCACGAAGAGCCTGAAGAGGAGTGAAATACATGAAGAACTTCAAAAGGTGTCAAAAATATGAGAAGCATGAAATGGTGTTCAAAAACATGAAGAGCCTGACAAGGTGTGAAAAATATGAAGAGTTTCAAAAAGTGTCAAAAATATGAGGAGCATGAAACTGTTCTGAAAAATAGGTGCAGCATAAAGCGGTGTTGAAAAACATGAAGGGTCTGAAAATGTGTGAAACATATGAAGAGCTTCAAAAGGTGAAAAAATATGAGGAGCATGAAACGGTCTGAAACATAGGAGGAGCATGAAGGAGTGTTCAAAACATGCAGAGCCTGAAAAGGTGTGAAAAATATGAAGAGCTTCAAAAGGTGTCAAAATATGAGGAGCAGGAAACATTCTAAAAAATAAGAGGAGTATGAAACGGTGTGAACAACATGAAGAGCATGAAAAGGTGTGAAAAATATGAAGAGCTTCAAAAGGTGTCTAAAATATGAGGAGCATGAAACGGTCTGAAAAATAGGAGGAAAACGAAACGGTGTTCAAAATCATTAAGAGCCTGAAAACGTGTGAAAAATATGAAGAGCTTCAAAAGGTGTCAAAAATATGAGGAGCATGAAACGGTCTGAAAAATATTAGGAGCATGAAACGGTGTTGAAAAACACGAAGAGCCTTAAAAGGAGTGAAATATATGAAGAGCTTTAAAAGAAGTCAAAAATATAAGGAGCATGAAACGGTCTGAAAAATAGGAGGAGCATGAAGCGGTGTTGAAAAATATGAAGAGCCTGAAAAGGTGTGAAAAATATGAAGAGTTTCAAAGGGTTTCAAAATTATGATGCGCATGAAACTGTCTTAAAAACAGGAAGAGCATGAAGCGGTGTTGAAAAACATGAAGAGCCTGAAAAGGTGTGAAAAATATGAAGAGCTTCAAATGGTTTCAAAATTATGATGCGCATGAAACTGTCTTAAAAACAGGAAGAGCATGAAGCGGTGTTGAAAAACATGAAGAGCCTGAAAAGGTGTGAAATATATGAAGAGCTTCAGAATGTGTCAAAAATATGAGGAGCATGAAGCGTTCTGAAAAATAGGAGGAGCATGAAACGGTGTTGAAAAACACGAAGAGCCTAAAAAGGAGTGAAATATATGAAGAGCTTTAAAAGAAGTCAAAAATATAAGGAGCATGAAACGGTCTGAAAAATAGGAGGAGCATGAAACGGTGTTGAAAAATATGAAGAGCCTGAAAAGGTGTGAAAAATATGAAGAGTTTCAAAACATGTAAAATTATGAGGAGCATGAAGCATTCTGAAAAAAGGAGGAGCATGAAACGGTGTTGAATAAGACGAAGAGCCTAAAAAGGAGTGAAAAATATGAAGAGCTTCAAAAGGTGTCAAATATATAAGGAGCATGATACGGTCTGAAAAATAGGAACAGCCTGAAATGTTATGGAAAAACATGAAGAGACAGAAAATGTGTGAAAAATATGAAGAGCTTCATAAGGTTTCAAAATTATGATGCGCATGAAACTGTCTTAAAAATAGGAAGAGCATGAAGCGGTGTTGAAAAACATGAAGAGCCTGAAAAGGTGTGAAATATATGAAGAGCTACAAAATGTGTCAAAAATATGAGGAGCATGAAGCGTTCTGAAAAATAGGAGGAGCATGAAACGGTGTTGAAAAACACGAAGAGCCTAAAAAGGAGTGAAATATATGAAGAGCTTCAAAAGAAGTCAAAAATATAAGAAGCATGAAACGGTCTGAAAAATAGGAGGAGCATGAGGGGTGTTGAAAAATATGAAGAGCCTGAAAAGGTGTGAAAAATATGAAGAGTTTCAAAACATGTAAAAATATGAGGAGCATGAAGCATTCTAAAAAATAGGAGGAGCATGAAACGGTGTTGAATAAGACGAAGAGCCTAAAAAGGAGTGAAAAATATGAAGAGCTTAAAAAGGTGTCAAATATATAAGGAGCATGAAACGGTCTGAAAAATAGGAGCAGCCTGAAACGGTGTGGAAAAACATGAAGAGACAGAAAATGTGTGAAAAAAATGAAGAGCTTCATAAGGTTTCAAAATTATGATGCGCATGAAACTGTCTTAAAAATAGGAAGAGCATGAAGCGGTGTGGAAAAACATGAAGAGCCTGAAAAGGTGTGAAATATATGAAGAGCTTCAAAAGGAGTCAAATATATGAGGAGCATGAAACTGTCTGAAAAATAGGAGGAGCATGAAACGGTCTGAAAAATAGGAGGAGCATGAAACGGTGTTGCAAAACATGAAGAGCCTGAAAAGGTGTGAAATATATGTAGAGCATCAAAAGTTTTCGAAAGTATGAGGAGCATGATACGGTCTGAAAAATAGGAGGAGCATGAAGCGGTGTTGAAAAGTGAAGAGCCTGAAAAGGTGTGAAAAACATGAAGCGCTTCAAAAGTTGTCAAAAATATGAGGAACATGAAACGGTCTGAAAAATAGGAGGATCAAGAATCGGTGTTGAAAAAAAGAAGAGCCTGAAAAGTTGTGAAATATATGAAGAACTTCAAAACGTGTCAAATATATGAGGAGCATGAAACGGTCTGAAAAATAGGAGCAGCATGAAGCGGTGTTAAAACACATAAACAGCCTGAAAAGGTGTGAAATATATGAAGAGCTTCAAAAGGTGTCAAAAATATGAGGAGCATAAAACGCTCTGAATATTAGGGGGAGCATGAAACGGTCTTCAAAAACATGAAGAGCCTGAAAAGGTGTTAAAAATATGAAGAGCTTCAAAACTTGTCAATAATATAATGAGAATGAAACGGTCTGAAAAATAGGAGGAGCATGAAGCGGTGTTGAAAATCATGAAAAGCCTGAAAAGGTGTGAAAAATAAAAAGAGCTTCAAAAGGTGTCAAAAATATGAGGAGCATGAAACGGTCTGAAAAACAGGAGGAGCATGATGCGGTGTTGAAAAACATGAGGAGCCTGAAAAGGTGTGAAATATATGAAGAGCTTCAAAAGGTTTCAAAAATATGAGGAGCATGAAAAGGTCTGAAGAATAGGAGGAGTAAGAAGCGGTGTTGAAAAACATGAAGAGCCTGAAAAGGTGTGAAATACATGAAGAGCTTCAAAATTGTCAAAAATATGAAGAGGATGAAACGGTCTGAAAAATAGGAGGAGCATGAAGCGGTGTTGCAAAACATGAAGAGCCTGAAAAGGTGTGAAAAACATGAAGAGCCTGAAAATGTGTGAAATATATGAAGAGCTTCAAATGGTGTCAAAAATATGAGGATCATGAAACAGTCTGAAAAATATGAGGAGCATGAAACGGCGTTCAAAAACATGAAGAACCTGAAATGGTGTGAAAAATATGAAGAACTTAAAAACGTGTCAAAAATAGGAGGAGTTTCAAAGGGTCCGAAAAATAGGAAGAGCATGAAGGGGTGTTGCAAAACATGAAGAGCCTGAAAAGGTGTGAAAAACATGAAGAGCCTTAAAAGGGGTAAAAAATATGAAGAGCTTCAAAAAGTGTCAAAAATATGAGGAGCATGAAACGATCTGAAACATAGTAGGAGCATGCAGCATTGTTCAAAAACATGAAGAGCCTGAAAAGGTGTGAAATATATGAAGAGCTTCAAAAGGTGTCAAAAATATGAGGAGCATGACATGGTCTGAAAAATAGGAGGAGTATGAAGCGGTGTTGAAAAACATGAAGAGCCTGAAAAGGTGTGAAATATATGAAGAGCTTCAAAAGGTGTCAAAAATATAAGAAGCATGAAACGGACTTAAAAATAGGAGGAGCATGAAACGGTGTTGAAAAACATGAAGAACCTGAAAATGTGTGAAAAATATGAAGAGCTTCAAAAGTTGTCAAAAATAGAAGGAGCATGAAGCGGAGTTGAAAAACATGAAGAGTTTCAAAATGTGTCAAAAATATGAGGAGCATGATACGGTCTCAAAAATAGGAGGAGCATGAAGCGGTGTTGAAAAACATGAAGAGCCTGGAAAGGTGTGAAATATATGAAGAGATTCAAAAGTGTCACAAATAGGAGGAACATGAAACGGTCTGAAAAATAGGAGGAGCATGAAGTGGAGTTGAAAAAAATGAATAGCCTGAAAAGGTGTGAAAAATATTAGGAGCATGAAACAGTCTGAAAATAGGAGGAGCATCAAATGGTGCTGAAAAACATGGAGAGCCTGAAAAGGTTTGAAAAATATGAAGAGCTTCAAAAGGTGTCAAAAATATGAGGAGCATGAAATGGTCTGAAAAATAGGAGGAGCATGTAATGGTGTTGAAAACCACGAAGAGCCTGAAGAGGAGTGAAATACATGAAGAGCTTCAAAAGGTGTCATAAATATGAGAAGCATGAAATGGTGTTCAAAAACATGAAGAGCCTGAAAATGTGTGAAAAATATGAGGAGCATGAAACGGTCTTAAAAATATGTGGAGCATGAAGCGGTGTTCAAAAACATGAAGAGCCTGACAAGGTGTGAAAAATATGAAGAGGTTCAAAAAGTGTCAAAAATATGAGGAGCATGAAACTGGTCTGAAAAATAGGTGCAGCATAAAGCGGTGTTGAAAAACATGAAGGGTCTGAAAATGTGTGAAACATATGAAGAGCTTCAAAAGGTGAAAAAATATGAGGAGCATGAAACGGTCTGAAAAATAGGAGGCGCATGAAGTAGTGTTCAAAAACATGAAGTGCCCGAAAAGGTGTTAAAAATATGAAGAGCTTCAAAAGGTGTCAAATATATGAGGAGCATGAAACTGTCTGAAAAATAAGAGGAGTATGAAACGGTGTTCAAAGTCATTAAGAGCCTGAAAAGGTGTCAAAAATATGAGGAGCAGGAAACAGTCTGAAAATAGGAGGAGCATGAAACGGTGTTGAAAAACATGAAGAGCATGAAAAGGTGTGAAAAATATGAAGAGCTTCAAAAAGTGGCAAAAATATGAGGAGCATGAAACGGTATGAAAAATAGGAGGAGCATGAAACGGTGTTCAAAAACATGAAGAGCCTGAAAAACTGTGAAAAATATGAGGAGCATGAAACGGTCTGAAAAATAGGAGGAAAATGAAACGGTGTTCAAAATCATTAAGAGGCTGAAAAGCTGTGAAAAATATGAGGAGCATGAAACGGTCTGAAAAATAGGAGGAGCATGAAGTGGTGTTGAAAAACATGAAGAGCCTGAAAAGTTGTGAAAAATATGAAGAGCTTCAGAAGGTGTGAATAATATGAGGAGCATGAAGCGGTGTTCAAAAACTTGAAGATACTGAAAAGGTGTGAA
Organism: Dama dama; assembly: GCF_033118175.1. NCBI lineage: Eukaryota > Metazoa > Chordata > Mammalia > Artiodactyla > Cervidae > Dama > Dama dama. Next base: position 4,095,819 of record NW_026870920.1, on the reverse strand, counting down.
AAATATGAAGAGCTTCAAAAGGTGTCAAAAATATGAGGAGCATGGAACGGTCTGAAAAATAGGAGGAAAATGAAACGGTGTTCAAAATCATTAAGAGCCTGAAAAGGTGTGAAAAATATGAAGAGCTTCAAAAGGTGTCAAAAATATGAGGAGCATGAAACGGTCTGAAAAATATTAGGAGCATGAAACGGTGTTGAAAAACACGAAGAGCCTAAAAAGGAGTGAAAAATATGAGGAGCTTCAAAAGGTGTCAAATATATAAGGAGCATGAAACGGTCTGAAAAATAGGAGCAGCCTGAAACGGTGTGGAAAAACATGAAGAGACTGAAAATGTGTGAAAAATATGAAGAGCTTCAAAAGGTTTCAAAATTATGATGCGCATGAAACTGTCTTAAAAATAGGAAGAGCATGAAGCGGTGTTGAAGAACATGAAGAGCCTAAAAAGGAGTGAAATATATGAAGAGCTTCAAAAGAAGTCAAAAATATAAGAAGCATGAAACGGTCTGAAAAATAGGAGGAGCATGAAGCGGTGTTGAAAAATATGAAGAGCCTGAAAAGGTGTGAAAAATATGAAGAGTTTCAAAACATGTAAAAATATGAGGAGCATGAAACGGTGTTCAGAAACATGAAGAGCCTGAAATGGTGTGAAAAATATGAAGAGCTTCAAAAGGTGTCAAAAATAGGAGGAGCATGAAACTGTCTGAAAAATAGGAAGAGCATGAAGTGGTGTTGAAAAACATGAAGAGCCTGAAAAGGTGTGAATAATATGAAGAGCTTCAAAAGGAGTCAAATGTATGAGGAGCATGAAACTGTCTGAAAAATAGGAGGAGCATGAAACGGTCTGAAAAATAGGAGGAGCATGAAACGGTGTTGTAAAACATGAAGAGCCTGAAAAGGTGTGAAATATATGAAGAATTTCAAAAGTTTTCAAAAGTATGAGGAGCATGATACGGTCTGGAAAATAGGAGGAGCATGAAGCGGTGTTCAAAAACATGAAGAGCCTGGAAAGGTGCGAAAAATATGAAGAGTTTCAAAAGATGTGAAAAATATCAAGAACTTCAAAAGGTGTCAAAAATGAGATGAGCATGAAACGGTCTGAATAATAGGAGGAACATGAAGTGGTGTTGAAAAACATGAAGAGACTGAAAAGGTGTGAAAAATATGAAGTGCTTCAAATGGTGTGAAATACATGAGGAGCATGAAACGGTCTGAAAAATGGGAGGAGCATGAAGGTGTGCTCCAAAACATGAAGAGCCTGAAAAGGTGTGAAAAATATGAAGAGCTTCAAAAGGTGTGAAATATATGAGGAGCATGAAACAGTCTGAAAATTAGTAGGAGCATATAGCGGTGTTGAAAAACATGAAGAGCCTGAAAAGGTATGAAAAATATGAAGAGCTTCCAAAATTGTCAAAAATATGAGGAGAATGAAAATGTCTGAAAAATAAGAGGAGCAAGAAACGGTGTTCAAAAATATAAAGAGCCTGAAAAGGTGTGAAAAATATGAACAGCTTCAGAAGGTGTCAAAAATATGAGGAGCATAAAACGGTCTGAAAAACAGGAGGAGCATGAAATGGTGTTTAAATACATGAAGAGACTGAAAAGGTGTGAAAAACATGAAGAGCTTCAAATGGTGTGAAATACATGAGGAGCATGAAACGGTCTGAAAAATAGGAGGAGCATGAATGAGTGCTAAAAAACATGAAGAGCCTGAAAAGGTGTGAAAAACATGAAGAGCTTCAAAACGTGTGAAATGTATGAGGAGTATGAAACGGTCGGAAAAATAGGAGGAGCATGTAGCAGTGTTCAAAAATATGAAGAACCTGAAAAGGTGTGAAAAATATGAAGAGCTTCAAAATGTGTGAAAAATATGAACAGGTTCAAAAGGTGTAAATATGAGATGAGCATGAAACGGTCTGAAAAATAGGAGGAGCATGAAGTGGTGTTGGAAAACATGAATAGCCTGAAAAGGTGTGAAAAATATGAAGAGCTTCAAAAGGTGTCAAAAATATGAGGAGCATAAAACGGTCTGATAAATAGGAGGAGCATGAAACGGTCTGAAAAATAGGAGGAGCATGAAGCGGTGTTGAAAAACATGAAGAGCCTGAAAAGGTGTGAAAAATATGAAGAGCTTCAAAAGGTGTCAAAAATATGATAGCATGAACGGTCTGAAAACCACTAGGAGCATGAAGCGGCATTGAAAAACATGAAGAGCCTGAAAAGGTGTGAAAAATATGAAGAGCTTCAAAATATTTCAAAAATATGAGGGGCATGAACGGTCTAAAAAATAGGAGGAGCATGAAGCTGTGTTCAAAAACATGAAGAGACTGAAAAGGTGTGAAATATATGAAGAGCTTCAAAAGGTGTCAAAAATGAGATGAGCATGAAACGGTCTGAAAAATAGCAGGAGCATGAAACGGTGTTGAAAAACATGAAGAGCCTGAAAAGTTTTGAAAAATAGGAAGAGCTTCAAAAGGTGTGAAATATATGAGGAGAATGAAACGGTCTGTAAAATAGCAGAAGCATGAAGCGGTGTTCAAAAACATGAAGAGCCTGGAAAGGTGCGAAAAATATGAAGAGCTTCAAAAGATTTGAAAAATATGAGGAGCATGAAAAGGTCTGAAAAATAGGAGGAGCATCAAGCGGTGTTTAAAAACATGAAGATACTGAAAAGGTGTGAAAAATATGAAGAGCTTCAAATGGTGTGAAAAATATCAAGAGCTTCAAAAGGTGTCAAAAATGAGATGAGCATGAAACGGTCTGAATAATAGGAGGAACATGAAGTGGTGTTGAAAAACATGAAGAGACTGAAAAGGTGTGAAAAATATGAAGTGCTTCAAATGGTGTGAAATACATGAGGAGCATGAAACGGTCTGAAAAATGGGAGGAGCATGAAGGTGTGCTCCAAAACATGAAGAGCCTGAAAAGGTGTGAAAAATATGAAGAGCTTCAAAAGGTGTGAAAAATACGAGGAGCATGAAACAGTCTGAAAATTAGTAGGAGCATATAGCGGTGTTGAAAAACATGAAGAGCCTGAAAAGGTGTGAAAAATATGAAGAGCCTCAAAAGGTGTCAAAAATATGAGGAGCATGAAACGGCCTGAAAATAGGAGGAGCATGAAACGGTCTGAAAAATAGGAGGAGCATGAAATGGTGTTGAAAAACATGAGGAGCGTGAAAAGGTGTGAAAAATATGAGGAGCATGAAACGGTCTGAAAAACAGGAGGAGCATGAAGCTCTGTTTAAAAACATGAAGAGCCTGAAAAGGTGTGAAAAATATGAAGAGCTTCCAAAAGTGTCAAAAATATGAGGAGCATGAAACGGTCTGAAAAATATGAATAGCATGAAACGGTCTGAAATATAGGAGGAGCATGGAATGGTGTTGAAAAACATGAAGAGCCTGAAAATGTGTGAAAAATAGGAGGAACTTCAAACGGTGTGAAATACATGAGGAGCATGAAACGGTCTGAAAAATAGGAGGAGCATGAAGCTCTGTTTAAAAACATGAAGAGCCTGAAAAGGAGTGAAAAATATGCAGAGCTTTAAAAGGTTTCAAAAATATGAGGAGCATGAAACGTTCTGAAAATTAGGAGGATCAAGAAACCGTGTTCAAAAACATGAAGAGCCTGAAAAGGTGTGAAAAATATGAAGAGCCTCAAAAAATGTCAAAATATGAGGAGTATGAAACGGTCTGAAAAATAGCAGGAGCATGAAGCGGTGTTGAAAAACATGAAGAGCCTGAAAAGGTGAGAAAAATATGAAGAGCTTCAAAAATGTGAAAAATATGTAGAGCTTGTAAAGGTGTTAAAAATGAGATTAGCATGAAACGGTCTGAAAAATAGGAGGAGCATGAAGTGGTATTGAAAAACTTGAAGAGTCTGAAAAGGTGTGAAATATATGAGGAGTTTCAAAAAGTGTGAAAAATATGAGTAGCTTCAAAAATTGTTAAAAATATGAGGAGTATGAAACGGTCTGAACAATAGGAGGAGCATGAAGTGGTGTTGAAAAACATGAAGAGCCTGAAAAGTTGTGAAAAATATGAAGAGCTTCAAAAAGTGTCAAAAATATGAAGAGCATGAAACCGTCTGAAAAATAGGAGGAGCATGAAGTCGTATTGAAAAACTTGAAGAGCCTGAAAAGGTGTGAAATATATGAAGAGCTTCAAAAAGTGTGAAAAATATGAGGAGCTTCAAAAATTGTTAAAAATATGAGGAGTATGAAACGGTCTGAACAATAGGAGGAGCATGAAGTGGTGTTGAAAAACAAGAAGAACCTGAAAAGGTGTGAAAAATATGAAGAGCTTCAAAAAGTGTCAAAAATATGAAGAGCATGAAACCGTCTGAAAAATAGGAAGATCATGAAGTGGTGTTGAAAAACATGAAGAGCCTGAAAAGGTGTGAAAATTATTAAGAGCTTCAAAAGGTGTGAAAAATATGAGGAGCACGAAACGGTCTGAAAAATAGGATGAGCATGAAACTGTTCTGAAAAAGATGAAGAGCATGAAAAGGTGTGAAAAATATGAAGAGCTTCAAAATGTGTCAAAATATGAAAAGCATGAAACGACTGAAAAATAGATGGAGCATGAAGTGGTGTTGAAAAACAGGAAGAGATTGAAATGGTAAGAAATATATGAAGAGCTTCAAAAGGTGTCAAAAATAGGATGAGGATCAAACGGTCTGAACAATAGGAGGAGCATGAAGCGGTGTTGAAAAACATGAAGAGTCTGAAAACGTGTAAAAATTAAGAGGCTCAAAAATATGAAAAATATGAAGAGCTTCAAAAGGTGTCAAATATATGAGGAGCATGAAACGGTCTGAAAAACAGGAGGAGCATGAAGCGTTGTTGAAAAACATGAAGAGCCTGAAAAATTGTGAAAAATATAAAGAGCTTCTAAAAGTGTCAAAAATATGAGGACAATGAAACGCTCTGGAAAATAGGAGTAGCATGAAGTGGTGTTGAAAAAGACGAAGAGCCTCAAAGGTGTGAAAAATTTGAAGAGTTTCAAAAGGTGTCAAAATTATGAGGAGCATGAAACGGTCTGAAAAATAGGAGGAGCATGAAGTGGTGTTGAAAAACATGAAGAGCCTGAAATGATGTGAAATATATGAAGAGATTCAAAAGGTGTGAAAAATATGAGGAGGTTCAAAAAGGGTCAAAAATATGAGGAGCATGAAACGGTCTGAAAAATACGAGGAGCATGAAAAGGTGTTCAAAAACATGAAGAGCCTGAAAAGGTGTGAAAAATATGAAGAGCTTTAAAAGGTGTAAAATACATGAATAGCATGAAACGGTCTGAAAAATAGGAGGAGCATGAAGCGGTGTTCAAAAATAAGAAGAGCCTGAAAAGGTGTGAAAAATATGAAGAGCTTCAAAATGTGTCAAAAATATGAGGAGCATGAAACGGTCTGAAAAATAGGAGGAGCATGAAACGGTGTTCAAAAACATGAAGAACCTGAAAAGGTGTGAAAAATATGAAGAGTTTCTAAAGGTATCAAAAATATGAGGAGCATGAAACGGTCTGAAAAATAGGAAGACCATGAAACGGTGTTCAAAAACATGAAGAGCCTGTAAGGTGGGAAAATTATGAAGCGATTCAAAAGGTGTGAAATACATGAGGAGCATGAAACGGTCTGAAAAGTAGGAGGAGCATGAAGAAGTGTTTAGTAACATGAAGAGCCTGAAAAGGTATGAAAAATATGGACAGCTTCAAAAGGTGTCAAAAATATGACGAGTATGAAACGGTTTGAAAAATAGGAGGAGCTTGAAAAGGTGTTCAAAAACATGAAGAGCATGAAAAGGTGTGAAAAATATGAAGAGATTCAAAAGCTGTGAAATACATGTGGAGCATAAAACGGTCTCAAAAATAGGAGGAGCATGAAGCGGTGTTCGAAAACATGAAGAGCCAGACAAGGTGTGAAAAATATAAAGAGCTTCAAAAGGTGTGAAATACATGAGGAGCATGAAACGGTCTGAAAAATAGGAGGAGCATGAAGTGGTGTGGAAAAAGCTGAAGAGCCTGAAAAGTTGTGAAAAATATGAAGAGCTTCAAAAGGTGTCAAAAATATGAGGAGCATGAAACGGTCTGAAAAATAGGAGGAGCATGAAACGCTGATCAAAAACATGAAGAGCCTGAAAAGGTGTGAAAAATATGAAGAGCCTCAAAACGTGTCAAAAATATGAGGAGCATGAAACGGTCTGAAAAATAGGAGGAGCATGAAATGTTGTTGAAAAACTTGAAGAGCCTGAAAACTTGTGAAAAAATATGAAGAGCTTCCAAAGGTGTCAAAAATGAGATGAGCATGAAACGGTCTGAAAATTAGGAAGAGCATGAAGCGGTGTTGAAAATCATGAAGAGCCTGAAAAGGTGTGAATAATATGTAGAGCTTCAAAAGGTGTGAAAATACGAAGAGCTTCAAAAGCTGTCAAAATAAGATGATCATGAAACGGTCTGAAAATTAGGAGGAGCATGTAGTGGTTTTGAAAAATATGAAGAGCCTGAATAGGTGTGAAATATATGAAGAGCTTCAAAATGTGAAAATATGAAGAGCTTCAAAAGCTGTCAAAATGAGATGAGAATGAAACGGTCTGAAAATTAGGAGGAGCATGAAACGGTGTTCAAACAAATGAAGAGCCTGAAAAGGTGTGAAAAATAAGAAGAGCTTCAAAAGTTGTGAAATACATGAGGAGCATGAAACTGTGTGTTAAATAGGAGGAGCATGAAGTGGTGCTCAAAAACATGAAGAGCCTGAAAAGGTGTGAAAAATAAGAAGAGCTTCAAAAGGTGTGAAATACATGAGAGGAATGAAACTGTCTGAAAAATAGGAGGAGCATGAAGCGGTTGTCAAAAACATGAAGAGCCTGAAAAGTTGTGAAAAATATAAAGAGCTTCTAAAGGTGTCAAAAATATGAGGACAATGAAACGCTCTGGAAAATAGGAGTAGCATGAAGTGGTGTTGAAAAAGATGAAGAGACTGAAAATGTGTGAAAAATTTGAAGAGCTTCAAAAGGTGTCAAAATTATGAGGAGCATGAAACGGTCTGAAAAATAGGAGGAGCATGAAGTGGTGTTGAAAAACATGAAGAGCCTGAAATGATGTGAAATATATGAAGAGGTTCAAAAGGTGTGAAAAATATGAGGAGGTTCAAAAAGGGTCAAAAATATGAGGAGCATGAAACGGTCTGAAAAATACGAGGAGCATGAAAAGGTGTTGAAAAACATGAAGAGCCTGAAAAGGTGTGAAAAATATGAAGAGCTTCAAAAGATGTTAAAAATGAGATGAGCATGAAACGGTCTGAAAAATAGGAGGAGCAAGAAGTGGAGTTGAAAACCATGAAGAGCATGAACAGGTGTGAAATATATGAGGGACTTCAAAATGTGTCAAAAATATGAGGAGCATGAAACGGTCTAAAAAATAGGAGAATCATGCAGCGGTGTTGAAAACATGAACAGCCTAAAAAGGTGTGAAAAATATGAAGTGCTACAAAAGGTGTCAAATATATGAGTAGCATGAAAAGGTCTGAAAAATAGGAGCAGCATGAAACGGTTTTGAAAAACATGAAGAGTCTGAAAAGGTGTGAAAATTAGGAAGAGCTTCAAGGTGTCAAAAATATGAGGAGCATGAATCAGTCTGAAAAATAGGATGAGCATGAAATGGTTTTGAAGAATATGTAGAGCATGAAAAGGTGTGAAAAATATGAAGAGCTTCAAAAGGTGTCAAAAATATGAGAAGCATGAAATGAGTGAAAAAAAGGAGGAGCATGAAGCGGTGTTGAAAATCATGAAGAGTCTGAAAAGTTGTGAAAAACACGAAGAGCCTGAAAAGGTGTGAAAAACATGAAGAGACTCAAAAGGTGTGAAATATATGAAGAGCTTCAAAAGGTATAAAAATATGAGGAGCATGAAACGATCTGAAAAATAGGTGGAGCAAGAAGTGGTGTTGAAAAACATGAAGCGCATGAAAATGTGTGAAAAATATGAAGAGCTTCGAAAGGTGTCAAAAATATGAGGAGCATGAAAACGTCTGAAAAATAGGAGGAGCATGAAGCGGTGTGAAAAACTTGAAAGAGCCTGAAAAGGTGTGAAAAATATGAGGAGCAGGAAACAGTCTGAAAATAGGAGGAGCATGAAACGGTTATGAAAAACATGAAGAGCATGAAAGGATTGAAAAATATGAAGAGCTTGAAAATTTGTCAAAAATAGGAGTAGCATGAAGCGGTGTTCAAAAACATGAAGAGCCTGAAAAGGTGTGAAAAATATGAAGAGCTTCAAAAGATGTCAAAAATATGAGGAGCATGAAACGGTCTGAATAATAGGAGGAGCATGAAATGGTGTTGAAAGACGTGAAGAGCCTGAAAAGGTGTGAAAAATATCAAGAGCTTCAAAAGTGTCAAAAATATGAGGAGCATGAAACACTCTGAAAAATGGGAGGAGCATGAAGCGGTGTTCAAAAAAATGAAGAGCCTGAAAAGGTGTGAAATATATGAAGAGCTTTAAAATGTGTCAAAAATATGAGGAGCTAGAAACGGTCTGAAAAATACAAGGAGCATGAAAGAGTGTTCAAAAACATGAAGAGCCTGAAAAGGTGTGAAAATTTGAAGAGCTTCAAAAGGTGTCAAAAATATGAGGAGCATGAAACGGTCTGAAAAATACAAGGAGCATGATGCGGTGTTCAGAATCATGAAGAGCCTGAAAATGTGTGAAATATATGAAGAGCTTCAAACGGTGTCGAAAATATGAGGAGCATGAAACGGTCTGAAAAATAGGAGGAGCATGAAGCGGTGTTGAAAAATTTGAAGAGCCTGAAAAGGTGTGAAAAATATGAAGAGCTTCAAAAGGTGTCAAAAATATGAGGAGCATGAAACGGTCAGAAAAATATGAGGAGCATGACACGGTGTTCAAAAACATGAAGAGCCTGAAAAGGTGTGAAATGTATGAAGAGTTTCAAAAGGTGTCAAAAATATGAAGAGCATGAAACGGTCTGAAAAATAGGAGGAGCATGCAGCGGTGTCGAAAAACATGAGAAGCCTGAAAAGGTGTTCAAAAACATGAAGTGCCTGAAAAGGTGTGAAATATATGAAGACCTTCAAAAGGTGTCAAAAATATGAGGAGCATGAAACGGTGTTAAAATCATGAAAAGCCTGAAAAATTGCGATAAATGTATAGAGCTTCAAAAGGTGTGAAAAATATGAGGAGCAATAAACGGTCTGAAAAATAGGAGGAGAATGACGTGGTGTTGAAAAACATGAAGAGCCTGAAATGGTGTGAAAAATATGAAGAGCTTCAAAAGGTGTCAAAAATATGAGCAGCATGAAACGGTCTGAAAAATAGGAGGAGCATGAAACAGTGTTGAAAAACATGAAGAGTACGAAAAGGTGTGAAAAATACGAAAAGCAACAAAAGGTGTCAAAAATATTAGGAGCATGAAACGGTCTGAAAAATAGGAGGAGCATGAAGCGGTGTTGAAAAACATGAACAGCCTGAAAAGGTGTGAAATATATGAAGAGCTTCAAAAGGTGTCAAAAATATGAAGAGCATAAAACAGTGTTCAAAAACATGAAAAGCCTGAAAAACTGTGAAGAATTTAAAGAGCTTCAAAAGGTGTGAAACAGATGAGGAGCATGAAATGGTCGGAAATATAGGAGGAGCATGAAGCGGTGTTCAAAAACATGAAGAGCCTGAAAAGGTGTGATATATAAGAAGCGCTTCAAAAGGTGTGAAAAAAATTAGTCGCATGAACGGTCTGAAAAATAGGAGGAGCATGAAATGGTGTTGAAAAACATGAAGAGCCTGAAAAGGTGTGAAACATATGAAGAGCTTCAAAAGGTGTCAAAAATGAGAGGAGAAAGAAACGGTCAGAAAAATAGGAGGAGTATGAAGTGGTGTTGAAAAACATGAAGAGCCAGAAAAGGTGTGAAACATATGCAGAGCTTCAAAAGGTGTGAAAAACATGAAGAGCTTCAAAAGGTGTGAAATATATGAGGAGCTTCAAAAGGTGTGAAAAACATGAGGAACATGGAACGGTCTGAAAAATTGGAGGAGCCTGAAGCAGTGTTGAAAAACATGAAGAGCCTGAAAAGTTGTGAATAACATGAAGAGCTTCAAAAGGTGTCAAAAATGTGAGGAGCATGAAACGGTCTGAAAAATAGGAGGAGCATGAAGCGGTGTTGAAAAACATGAAGAGCCTGAAAAGGTGTGAAATATATGAAGACCTTCAAAAGGTGTCAAAAATATGAGGAGCATGAAACGGTGTTAAAATCATGAAAAGCCTGAAAAGTTGCGATAAATGTATAGAGCTTCAAAAGGTGTGAAAAATATGAGGAGCAATAAACGGTCTGGAAAATAGGAGGAGAATGAAGTGGTGTTGAAAAACATGAAGAGCCTGAAATGGTGTGAAAAATATGAAGAGCTTCAAAAGGTGTCAAAAATATGAGCAGCATGAAACTGTATGTAAATTAGAAGGAGCTGGAAGTGGTGTTGAAATACATGAAGAGCCTGAAAAGGTGTGAAATACATGAAGAGCTTCAAAAGGTGTCAAAAATATTAGGAGCATGAAACAGTGTTCAAAAAGATGAAAAGCCTGAAAAACTGTGAAGAATATAAAGAGCTTCAAAAGGTGTGAAACAGATGAGGAGCATGAAATGGTCTGAAAAATAGGAGGAGCACGAAGCGGTGTTGAAAAACATGAACAGCCTGAAAAGGTGTGAAATATATGAAGGGCTTCAAACGGTGTCAAAAATATGAGGAGCATAAAACAGTGTTCAAAAACATGAAAAGCCTGAAAAACTGTGAAGAATATAAAGAGCTTCAAAAGGTATGAAACAGATGAGGAGCATGAAACGGTGATGAAAAACATGAAGAGCATGAAAAGGTGTGAATATAGGAAGAGATTCAAAAGGTGTCAAAAATATGAGGAGCACGACACTGTCCGAAAAATTGTAGGAGAATGAAACGGTCTGAAAAATAGGAGGAGCATGAAATGGTGTTCAAAAACATGAAGAGCCTGAAAAGGTGTGAAATATATGAAGAACTTCAAAAGGTGTCAAAAATATGAGGAGCATGAAACAGTCAAAAAATAGGAGGAGCATGAGACGGTGTTGAAAAAATGAAGACCATAAAGAAGTGTGAAAAATATGAAGAGCTTCAAAAGGTGTCAAAATTATGAGGAGCATGAAACGGTCTGAAAAATAGGAGGAGCATGAAGTGGTCTTGAAAACCATGAAGAGCCTGAAAAGGTGTGAAATATATGAAGACCATCAAAAGGTGTCAAAAATATGAGGAGCATGAAACGGTGTTAAAAACATGAAAAGCCTGAAAAGTTGAGATAAATATATAGAGCTTCAAAAGGTGTGAAAAATATGAGGAGCAATAAACGGTCTGAAAAATAGGAGGAGAAGGAAGTGGTGTTGAAAAACATGAAGAGCCTGAAATGGTGTGAAAAATATGAAGTGCTTCAAAAGGTGTCAAAAATATTAGGAGCATGAAACGGTATGAAAAATAGGAGGAGCCTGAAGCGGTGTTGAAATACATGAAGAGCCTGAAAAGGTGTGAAATACATGAAGAGCTTCAAAAGGTGTCAAAAATATAAGGAGCATGAAACAGTGTTCAAAAGCATGAAAGGCCTGATAACCTAAAGAATATAAAGAGCTTCAAAAGGTGTGAAACAGATGAGGAACATGAAATGGTCTGAAAAATAGGAGGAGCATGAAGTGGTGCTGAAAAACCTGAGGAGCTTGAAAAGGTGTGAAATATTTGAAGAGCTTCAAAATGTGTCAAAAATATGAGGAGCATGAATCGGTCTGAAATATAGGAGGAGCAGGAAGCGGTGTTCAAAAACATGAAGAGCTTGAAAAGGTGTGAAAAATATGAAGAGCTCCAAAAGGTGTCAATAATATGAGGAGCAAGAAACGGTCTGAAAAAGAGGAGGAGCATGAAGCAGTATTGAAAAACATGAAGAGCCTGAAAAGGTGTGAAAAATATGAAGAGCTTCAAAAGGAGTCAAAAATATGAGCAGCATGAAACGGTCTGAAAAATAGAAGGAGCTGGAAGTGGTGTTGAAATACATGAAGAGCCTTAAAGGTGTGAAAAATATGAAGAAGTTAAAAGGTGTAAAAAATATCAGGAGCATGAAACAGTCTGAAAAATAGGAGGAGCATGAAGCGGTGTTGAAAAACATGAAGAGCCTGAAAAGGTGTGAAATACATGAAGAGCTTCAAAAGGTGTCAAAAATATGAGGAGCATGAAACAGTGTTCAAAAAGATGAAAAGCCTGAAAAACTGTGAAAAATATAAAGAGCTTCAAAAGGTGTGAAACAGATGAGGAGCATGAAATGGTCTGAAAAATAGGAGTAGCATGAAGTTGTGTTGAAAAACATGAAGAGCCTGAAAATGTGTGAAAAATATGAAGAGCTTCAAAAGATGTCAAACCTATGAGGAACATGAAACGGTCTGAAAATTAGGAGGAGCATGAAGTGGTGTTGAAAAACATGAAGAGACTGAAAAGGTGTGAAAAATATGAAGAGCTTCAAAAGGTGTCAAAAATATGAGGAGCATGAAACATTTTGAAAAATAGGAGGAGCATGAAGCGGTGTTTAAAAACATGAAGAGCCTGAAAATGTGTGAAAAATATGAAGAGCTTCAAAATGTGTATAATATATGAGGAGCATGAAACTGTCTGAATAATGGGAGGAGCATGAAACGGTGTTCAAAAAGTTGAAGAGCCTGAAAAGCTGTGAATAATATGAAGAGCTTCAAAGGTGTCAAAAATATGAGGAGCATGAAATGGTCTGAAAAATAGGAGGAGCATTAAGCGGTGTACAAACCATGAAGAGCCTGAAAAGATGTGAAAAACATGAAGAACTTCAAAAGGTGTCAAAAATATGAGGAACATGAAATGGACTGAAAAATAGGAGGAGCATGAAGCGGTGTTGAAAAACATGAGGAGCATTAAAAGTGTGAGAAAGATAAAGAGCTTCAAAAGGTGTCAAAAATATGAGGAGCAAGAAACGGTACGAAAAATAGGAGGAGCATGAAACGTTGTTGAAAAACATGAAGAGCATGAAAATTGTGAATAACATAAAGAGCTTCAAAAGGTGTCAAAAATATGAGGAACTTGAAACGGTCTGAAAAATAGGACGAGCATGAAACGGTGTTGAAAAACATGAAGAGAATTAAAAGTGTGAAAAATAAAAAGAGCTTCAAAAGCTGTGAAAAATATGAGGAGCAAGAAACGGTCTGAAAAATAAGAGGAGGATGAAGCGGTGTTCAAAAACATGAAGAGCCTAAAAAGGTGTGAAAAATATGAAGAGATTCAAAAGGTGTCAAAATTATGAGGAGCATGAAACAGTCTGAATAATAGGAGGAGCATGAAGCGGTTTTGAACATCATGAAGAGCCTGAAATGGTGCGAAAAATATGAAGAGCTTCAAAAGGTGTCAAAAAAATGAGGAGCCTGAAACAGTCTGAAAAATAGGAGGAGCATGAACCGGTGTTGAAAAAGATGAAGAGTCTGAAAAGGTGTGATATATATGGAGAGCTTCAAAAGGTGTCAAAAATATGAGGACCATGAAATGGACTGAAAAATAGGAGGAGCATGAAGCGGTGTTGAAAAACATGAAGAGCATTAAAAGTGTGAGAAAGATAAAGAGCTTCAAAAGGTGTCAAAAATATGAGGAGCAAGAAACGGTACGAAAAATAGGAGGAGCATGAAACGTTGTTGAAAAACATGAAGAGCATGAAAATTGTGAATAACATAAAGAGCTTCAAAAGGTGTCAAAAATATGAGGAACTTGAAACGGTCTGAAAAATAGGACGAGCATGAAACGGTGTTGAAAAACATGAAGAGAATTAAAAGTGTGAAAAATAAAAAGAGCTTCAAAAGCTGTGAAAAATATGAGGAGCAAGAAACGGTCTGAAAAATAAGAGGAGGATGAAGCGGTGTTCAAAAACATGAAGAGCCTAAAAAGGTGTGAAAAATATGAAGAGATTCAAAAGGTGTCAAAATTATGAGGAGCATGAAACAGTCTGAATAATAGGAGGAGCATGAACCGGTGTTGAAAAAGATGAAGAGTCTGAAAAGGTGTAATATATATGGAGAGCTTCAAAAGGTGTCAAAAATATGAGGACCATGAAATGGACTGAAAAATAGGAGGAGCATGAAGCGGTGTTGAAAAACATGAAGAGCATTAAAAGTGTGAGAAAGATAAAGAGCTTCAAAAGGTGTCAAAAATATGAGGAGCAAGAAACGGTACGAAAAATAGGAGGAGCATGAAACGGTCTTCAAAAACCTGAAGAGACCGAAAACGTGTGAAAACTAAGAAGAGCTTCAAAAGGTGTCAAAAATATGAGGAGCATGAAACAGTTTGAAAAATAGGAGGAGCATGAACCGGTGTTGAAAAAGATGAAGAGTCTGAAAAGCTGTGATATATATGGAGAGCTTCAAAAGGTGTCAAAAATATGAGGACCATGAAACAGTCTGAAAAATAGGAGGAGCATGACATGGTGTTGAAAAACTTGAAGAGCATGAAGAGGTGTGAAAAATATGAAGAGCTTCAAAAGGTGTCAAAAATATGAGGAGCATGAAACGGTCTGAAAAATAGGAGGAGCATGAAGCGGTGTTGAAAAACATGAAGAGCCTGAAAAGGTGTGAAATATATGAAGACCTTCAAAAGGTGTCAAAAATATGAGGAGCATGAAACGGTGTTAAAATCATGAAAAGCCTGAAAAGTTGCGATAAATGTATAGAGCTTCAAAAGGTGTGAAAAATATGAGGAGCAATAAACGGTCTGAAAAATAGGAGGAGAATGACGTGGTGTTGAAAAACATGAAGAGCCTGAAATGGTGTGAAAAATATGAAGAGCTTCAAAAGGTGTCAAAAATATGAGCAGCATGAAACGGTCTGAAAAATAGGAGGAGCATGAAACAGTGTTGAAAAACATGAAGAGTACGAAAAGGTGTGAAAAATACGAAAAGCAACAAAAGGTGTCAAAAATATTAGGAGCATGAAACGGTCTGAAAAATAGGAGGAGCATGAAGCGGTGTTGAAAAACATGAACAGCCTGAAAAGGTGTGAAATATATGAAGAGCTTCAAAAGGTGTCAAAAATATGAAGAGCATAAAACAGTGTTCAAAAACATGAAAAGCCTGAAAAACTGTGAAGAATTTAAAGAGCTTCAAAAGGTGTGAAACAGATGAGGAGCATGAAATGGTCGGAAATATAGGAGGAGCATGAAGCGGTGTTCAAAAACATGAAGAGCCTGAAAAGGTGTGATATATAAGAAGCGCTTCAAAAGGTGTGAAAAAAATTAGTCGCATGAACGGTCTGAAAAATAGGAGGAGCATGAAATGGTGTTGAAAAACATGAAGAGCCTGAAAAGGTGTGAAACATATGAAGAGCTTCAAAAGGTGTCAAAAATGAGAGGAGAAAGAAACGGTCAGAAAAATAGGAGGAGTATGAAGTGGTGTTGAAAAACATGAAGAGCCAGAAAAGGTGTGAAACATATGAAGAGCTTCAAAAGGTGTGAAAATCATGAAGAGCTTCAAAAGGTGTGAAATATATGAGGAGCTTCAAACGGTGTGAAAAACATGAGGAACATGGAACGGTCTGAAAAATTGGAGGAGCCTGAAGCAGTGTTGAAAAACATGAAGAGCCTGAAAAGTTGTGAATAACATGAAGAGCTTCAAAAGGTGTCAAAAATGTGAGGAGCATGAAACGGTCTGAAAAATAGGAGGAGCATGAAGCGGTGTTGAAAAACATGAAGAGCCTGAAAAGGTGTGAAATATATGAAGACCTTCAAAAGGTGTCAAAAATATGAGGAGCATGAAACGGTGTTAAAATCATGAAAAGCCTGAAAAGTTGCGATAAATGTATAGAGCTTCAAAAGGTGTGAAAATTATGAGGAGCATGAAACAGTCTGAATAATAGGAGGAGCATGAAGCGGTTTTGAACATCATGAAGAGCCTGAAATGGTGCGAAAAATATGAAGAGCTTCAAAAGGTGTCAAAAAAATGAGGAGCCTGAAACAGTCTGAAAAATAGGAGGAGCATGAACCGGTGTTGAAAAAGATGAAGAGTCTGAAAAGGTGTGATATATATGGAGAGCTTCAAAAGGTGTCAAAAATATGAGGACCATGAAATGGACTGAAAAATAGGAGGAGCATGAAGCGGTGTTGAAAAACATGAAGAGCATTAAAAGTGTGAGAAAGATAAAGAGCTTCAAAAGGTGTCAAAAATATGAGGAGCAAGAAACGGTACGAAAAATAGGAGGAGCATGAAACGTTGTTGAAAAACATGAAGAGCATGAAAATTGTGAATAACATAAAGAGCTTCAAAAGGTGTCAAAAATATGAGGAACTTGAAACGGTCTGAAAAATAGGACGAGCATGAAACGGTGTTGAAAAACATGAAGAGAATTAAAAGTGTGAAAAATAAAAAGAGCTTCAAAAGCTGTGAAAAATATGAGGAGCAAGAAATGGTCTGAAAAATAAGAGGAGGATGAAGCGGTGTTCAAAAACATGAAGAGCCTAAAAAGGTGTGAAAAATATGAAGAGATTCAAAAGGTGTCAAAATTATGAGGAGCATGAAACAGTCTGAATAATAGGAGGAGCATGAACCGGTGTTGAAAAAGATGAAGAGTCTGAAAAGGTGTGATATATATGGAGAGCTTCAAAAGGTGTCAAAAATATGAGGACCATGAAATGGACTGAAAAATAGGAGGAGCATGAAGCGGTGTTGAAAAACATGAAGAGCATTAAAAGTGTGAGAAAGATAAAGAGCTTCAAAAGGTGTCAAAAATATGAGGAGCAAGAAACGGTACGAAAAATAGGAGGAGCATGAAACGGTCTTCAAAAACCTGAAGAGACCGAAAACGTGTGAAAACTAAGAAGAGCTTCAAAAGGTGTCAAAAATATGAGGAGCATGAAACAGTTTGAAAAATAGGAGGAGCATGAACCGGTGTTGAAAAAGATGAAGAGTCTGAAAAGCTGTGATATATATGGAGAGCTTCAAAAGGTGTCAAAAATATGAGGACCATGAAACAGTCTGAAAAATAGGAGGAGCATGACATGGTGTTGAAAAACTTGAAGAGCATGAAGAGGTGTGAAAAATATGAAGAGCTTCAAAAGGTGTCAAAAATATGAGGAGCATGAAACGGTCTGAAAAATAGGAGGAGCATGAAGCGGTGTTGAAAAACATGAAGAGCCTGAAAAGGTGTGAAATATATGAAGACCTTCAAAAGGTGTCAAAAATATGAGGAGCATGAAACGGTGTTAAAATCATGAAAAGCCTGAAAAGTTGCGATAAATGTATAGAGCTTCAAAAGGTGTGAAAAATATGAGGAGCAATAAACGGTCTGAAAAATAGGAGGAGAATGACGTGGTGTTGAAAAACATGAAGAGCCTGAAATGGTGTGAAAAATATGAAGAGCTTCAAAAGGTGTCAAAAATATGAGCAGCATGAAACGGTCTGAAAAATAGGAGGAGCATGAAACAGTGTTGAAAAACATGAAGAGTACGAAAAGGTGTGAAAAATACGAAAAGCAACAAAAGGTGTCAAAAATATTAGGAGCATGAAACGGTCTGAAAAATAGGAGGAGCATGAAGCGGTGTTGAAAAACATGAACAGCCTGAAAAGGTGTGAAATATATGAAGAGCTTCAAAAGGTGTCAAAAATATGAAGAGCATAAAACAGTGTTCAAAAACATGAAAAGCCTGAAAAACTGTGAAGAATTTAAAGAGCTTCAAAAGGTGTGAAACAGATGAGGAGCATGAAATGGTCGGAAATATAGGAGGAGCATGAAGCGGTGTTCAAAAACATGAAGAGCCTGAAAAGGTGTGATATATAAGAAGCGCTTCAAAAGGTGTGAAAAAAATTAGTCGCATGAACGGTCTGAAAAATAGGAGGAGCATGAAATGGTGTTGAAAAACATGAAGAGCCTGAAAAGGTGTGAAACATATGAAGAGCTTCAAAAGGTGTCAAAAATGAGAGGAGAAAGAAACGGTCAGAAAAATAGGAGGAGTATGAAGTGGTGTTGAAAAACATGAAGAGCCAGAAAAGGTGTGAAACATATGAAGAGCTTCAAAAGGTGTGAAAATCATGAAGAGCTTCAAAAGGTGTGAAATATATGAGGAGCTTCAAACGGTGTGAAAAACATGAGGAACATGGAACGGTCTGAAAAATTGGAGGAGCCTGAAGCAGTGTTGAAAAACATGAAGAGCCTGAAAAGTTGTGAATAACATGAAGAGCTTCAAAAGGTGTCAAAAATGTGAGGAGCATGAAACGGTCTGAAAAATAGGAGGAGCATGAAGCGGTGTTGAAAAACATGAAGAGCCTGAAAAGGTGTGAAATATATGAAGACCTTCAAAAGGTGTCAAAAATATGAGGAGCATGAAACGGTGTTAAAATCATGAAAAGCCTGAAAAGTTGCGATAAATGTATAGAGCTTCAAAAGGTGTGAAAAATATGAGGAGCAATAAACGGTCTGGAAAATAGGAGGAGAATGAAGTGGTGTTGAAAAACATGAAGAGCCTGAAATGGTGTGAAAAATATGAAGAGCTTCAAAAGGTGTCAAAAATATGAGCAGCATGAAACTGTATGTAAATTAGAAGGAGCTGGAAGTGGTGTTGAAATACATGAAGAGCCTGAAAAGGTGTGAAATACATGAAGAGCTTCAAAAGGTGTCAAAAATATGAGGAGCATGAAACAGTGTTCAAAAAGATGAAAAGCCTGAAAAACTGTGAAGAATATAAAGAGCTTCAAAAGGTGTGAAACAGATGAGGAGCATGAAATGGTCTGAAAAATAGGAGGAACACGAAGCGGTGTTGAAAAACATGAACAGCCTGAAAAGGTGTGAAATATATGAAGGGCTTCAAAAGGTGTCAAAAATATGAGGAGCATAAAACAGTGTTCAAAAACATGAAAAGCCTGAAAAACTGTGAAGAATATAAAGAGCTTCAAAAGGTATGAAACAGATGAGGAGCATGAAACGGTGATGAAAAACATGAAGAGCATGAAAAGGTGTGAATATAGGAAGAGATTCAAAAGGTGTCAAAAATATGAGGAGCACGACACTGTCCGAAAAATTGTAGGAGAATGAAACGGTCTGAAAAATAGGAGGAGCATGAAATGGTGTTCAAAAACATGAAGAGCCTGAAAAGGTGTGAAATATATGAAGAACTTCAAAAGGTGTCAAAAATATGAGGAGCATGAAACAGTCAAAAAATAGGAGGAGCATGAGACGGTGTTGAAAAAATGAAGACCATAAAGAGGTGTGAAAAATATGAAGAGCTTCAAAAGGTGTCAAAATTATGAGGAGCATGAAACGGTCTGAAAAATAGGAGGAGCATGAAGCGGTGTTTAAAAACATGAACCCAGAAAAAGAGTGAAAAATAGGAAGAGCTTCAAAAGGTGTCAAAAATATGAGGAGCATGAAACGGTCTGAAAAATAGGAGGAGCAAGAAGCGGAGTTGAAAAACATGAAGAGACAGAAAAAATGTGAAAAATATGAAGAGCTCCAAAAGGTGTCAAAAATATGAGGAGCATAAAAAGGTCTGAAAAAAAGGAGAAGCATGAAACGGTGTTGAAAAATATGCAGAGCATTAAAAGTGTGAAAAATATAAAGATCTTCAAAAGGTGTAAAAATATGAGGAGCAAGAAACGGTATGAAAAATAGGAGGAGCATGAAACGTTGTTGAAAAACATGAAGAGCATGAAAATTGTGAATAACATAAAGAGTTTCAAAAGGTGTCAAAAAAATGAGGAACATGAAACGGTCTGAAAAATAGGAGGAGCATGAAACGGTGTTGAAAAACATGAACAGCATTAAAAGTGTGACAAATAAAAAGAGCTTCAAAAGCTGTCCAAAATATGAGGAGCAAGAAACGGTATGAAAAATATGAGGAGCATGAAACGGTCTGAAAAATAAGAAGAGCATGAAGCAGTGTTCAAAAACATGAAGAGCTTGAAAAGGTTTGAAAAATATGAAGAGATTCAAAAGGTGTCAAAATTATGAGGAGCATGAAACGGTCTGAAAAATAGGAGGAGCATGAAACGGTCTGAAAAATAGGAGGAGCATGAAGCGGTGTTGAAAAACATGAAGAGCCTGAAAAGGTGTGAAAAATATGAAGAGCTTCACAGGTGTCAAAAATATGAGGAGCATGAAACGGTCTGAAAAATAGGGGGATCATGAAACGGTGTTGAAAAACATGAAGAGCCTGAAAAGGTGTGGAATATATGAAGAGCTACCAAAGGTGTCAAAAATATGAGACGCATGAAACGGTCTGAAATATATGAGGACCATGAAACGGTCTGAAAAATAGGAGGAGCAAGAAACGATGTTGAAAAACATGAAGAGCTTCAAAAGGTGTCAAATATGAGGAGCATGAAACTGTCTGAAAAATAGGTGGAGCATGAAACGGTCTAAAAAAAAGGAAGCGTATGAAACGGTGTTGAAAAACATGAAGAGCTTCAAAAGGTGTCAAAAATATGACGACCTTAAAACGGTCGAAAAATAGGAGGAGCATGAAATGGTGTTGAAAAACATGAAGAGCATCAAAAGGTGTGAAAAATATGAAGAGCTTCAAAAGCTGTGAAAAATATGAGGAGCATGAAACGGTCTGAAAAGTAGGAGGAGCATGAAGCGGTATTTACAAACATGAAGAGGCTGAAAAGCTGTGAAATACATGAAGAGCTTCAAAAGGTGTCCAAAATATGAGGAGCATGAAACTGTCTGAGACATAGGAGGAGCATGAAGAGGTGTTGAAAAACATGAAGAGCCTGGAAAGTTTTGAAAAATATGAAGAGCTACAAAAGGTGTCAAAATTATGAGAAGCAGGAAACGGTCTGAAAAATAGGAGGAGCATGAAATGGTCTGAAAACCTTGAGGAGCAAGAAACCGTGTTGAAAAATATGAACAGCATGAAAAGCTGTGAAATTTATGAAAAGCTTCAAAAGGTTTCAAAAAAATGAGGAGCATGAAACGGTCTGAAAAATACGAGGAGCATGATGTGGTTTTGAAAAACATGAAGAACCTGAAAAGGTGTGAAAAATATGAAGAGCTTCAAAGGTGTCAAAAATATGAGAAGCATGAAACGGTCTGAAAAATAGGATTAGCTTGAAACGGTGTTGACAAACCTGAAGAGCCTTAAAAGGTTTGAAAATATGAGGAGCTTCAAAAGGTGTCAAAACTAAGACGAGCATGAAACGGTCTGAAAAATAGGAGGAGAATGAAACGGTCTGAAAAAAAGTAAGAGTATGAAACGGTGTTGAAAAACATGAAGAGCTTCAAAAGGTGTCAAAAATATGAGGATCATGGAACGGTCTGAAAAATAGGAGGAGCATGAAGTGGTGTTGAAAAACATGAAGAGCCTGAAAAGCTGTGAAAAATATGAAGAGCTTCAAAAGGTGTCAAAAATATGAGGAGCATGAAACGGTCTGAAAAACACGAGGAGCATGAAGTGGTGTTGAAAAACATGAAGAGCCTAAAAAGGTGTGAAAAATATGAAGAGCTTCAAAAGGTGTGAAATACACGAGGAGCATGAAACGGTCTGAAAATAGTAGGGGCATGAAGTGGTGTTCAAAAACATGAAGAGCCTGAAAAGTTGTGAAAAATATGAAGAGCTTCAAAAGGTGTGAAATACATGTGGAGCATGAAACGGTCTGAAAAATACGAGGAGCATGAAGCGGTGTGCAAAAACATGAAGAGCCTGAAAATTTGTGAAAAATATGAAAAGCCTCAAAAGGTGTCAAAAATATGAGGAGCATGAAACGGTCTGAAAAATAGGAGGAGCAAGAAACGATATTCAAATACATGAAGAGCCTGAAAATTTGTGAAAAATATGAAAAGCCTCAAAACGTGTCAAAAATATGAGGAGTATGAAACGGTCTGAAATATAGGAGAAGCATGAAGTGTTCTTCAAAACCATGAAGAGCCTGAAAAAGTGTGAAAAATATGAAGAGCTTCAAAATGTATCAAATATATGAGGAGCATGAAACGGTCTGAAAAATAGAAGGAGCATGAAGCGGTGTTCAAAATCATGAAGAGCCTGAAAAGGTGTAAGAAATATGAAGAGCTTCAAAAGGTGTCAAAAATATGAGGAGTATGAAATGGTATGAAAAATAGGAGCAGCATGAAACGGTGTTCAAAAACATGAAGAGCATGAAAAGGTGTGAAAAATATGAAGAACTTCAAAAGGTGTCAAATATATGAGGAGCATGAAAGGGTCTGAAAAATAGGAGGAGCACCAAGTGGTGTTGAAAAACATGAAGAGCATGAAAAGGTGTGAAAAGTATGATCGCTTCAAAAGGTCACAAAAATATGAGGAGCATGAAACGGTGTTCAAAAACATGAAGAGCCTGATAAGGTGTGAAAAATATGAAGAGCTTCAAATGCTGTCAAAAATATGAGGAGGTTGAAACGGTCTGAAATATAGGAGGAGCATAAAGAGGTGTTGAAAAACATGAAGAGCCTGTAAAGGTGTGAAAAATATGAAGAGCTTCAAAAGGTGTCAAATATATGAGGAGCATGAAACGGTCTGAAAAACATGAGGAGCATGAAGTGTTGTTGAAAAACATGAAGAGCCTGAAAAGGTGTGAAAAAAATGAAGAGCTTCAAAAGGTGTCAAAAATATGAGGAGCATGAAACGGTCTGAAAAACAGGAGGAGCATGAAGTGGTGTTGAAAAACATGAAGAGCCTAAAAAGGTGTGAAAAATATGAAGAGCTTCAAATGGTGTGAAAAACATGAGGAGGATGAAACGGTCTGAAAAATACGAGGAGCATGAAGCGATGTTCAAAAACATGAAGAGCCTGAAAAGATGTGAAAAACATGAAGGGCTTCAAAGGTGTCAAAAATATGAGGAGCATGAAACAGCCTGAAAAATAGGATGACCATGCAACGATTTTGAAAATAATGAAAAGCAGGAAAATGTGTGAAAAATATGAAGAGCTTCAAAAGGTGTCAAAAATATGAGGAGCAGGAAACGGTCTGAAAAATAGGAGAAGCATGAAGCGGTGGTCAAAAACATGAAGAGCCTGAAAAGGTGTGAAAAATATGAGGAGCTTCAAAAGGTGTCAAAATATGAGGAGTATGAAACAGGCTGAAACAGAGGAGGAGCATGAAGCCGTGTTGAAAAACATGAAGAGCATGAAAAGGGGTGAAAAATATGAAGAGCTTCAAAATGTGTCAAAAATATGAGGAGCATGAAACGATCTGAAAAATACGAGGAGCATGAAGCGGTGGTTAAAAACATGAAGAGCCTGAAAAGGTTTGAAAAACATGAAGAGCTTCTAATGAGTTAAAAATGTGAGAAGCATGAAACGACTGAAAAATAGGAGGAGCATGAAGCGGTGTTGAAAAACATGAAGAGCCTGAAAAGGTTTGAAATATATGAAGAGCTTCAAAGGTGTCAAAACTAGGAGGAGCATGAAACAGTCTGAAAAATAGGAGAAGCATGAAGCGGTGTTGAAAAACATGAATAGCCTAAAAAGAAGTGAAAAATATGAAGAGCTTCAAAAGGTGTCAAAAATATGAGAAGCATGAAACGAATGAAAAATAGGAGGAGCATGAAACGGTGTTCAAAAACCTGAAGAGCCTGAAAAGGTGTGAAAAATATGAAGAGCTTCAAAAGGTGTCAAAAATATGATGAGCATGAAATGGTCTGAAAATGTGAGGAGCACGAAACGTTCTGAAAAATAGGAGGACGATGAAACGGTGTTGAAAAACATGAAGAGCCTGACATGGTGTGAAAAATATGAAGAGCTTCAAAAGGTTTCAAAAATATGAGGAGCATGAAACCGTCTAAAAATATGACGAGCATGAAATGGTGTTGAAAAACATGAAGAGCCTCAAAAGGTGTGAAAAATATGAAGAGCTTCAAAAGGTGTCAAAAAAATGAGGAGCATGAAACGGTCTGAAAAATAGGAGGAGCATGAAACGATGTTGAAAAACATGAAGACATGATAAGGTGTGAAAAATA
Organism: Dama dama; assembly: GCF_033118175.1. NCBI lineage: Eukaryota > Metazoa > Chordata > Mammalia > Artiodactyla > Cervidae > Dama > Dama dama. Next base: position 4,071,860 of record NW_026870920.1, on the reverse strand, counting down.
TGAAGAGCTTCCAAAGGTGTCAAAAATATGAGGAGCATGAAACGGTCTGAAAAATAGGAGGAGCATGAAGCGGTGTTGAAAAACATGAAGAGATTCAAAATGTGTCAGAAATATGAGGAGCATGAAACGGTCTGAAAAATAGGAAGAGCATGAAACGGTGTTGAAAAACATGAAGAGATTCAAAATGTGTCAGAAATATGAGGAGCATGAAACGGTCTGAAAAATAAGAGGAGCATGAAACGGTGTTGAGAAACATGAAGAGCATGAAAAGGTGTGGAAAATATGAAGAGCTTCAAAAGGTGGCCAAAATTTGAGGAGCATGAAACGGTCTGATACATATGAGGAGCATGAAACGGTCTGCCATATAGGAGGAGCATGAAACGGTGTTGAAAAACATGAAGAGCCTGAAAATTGTGAAAAATATGAAGAGCGTCAAAACCTGCCAAAAATAGGAGGAGCATGAAACGGTCTGAAAAATATGAAGAGCATGTAACGGTGTTGAAAAACATGAAGAGCTTCAAAAGGTGTCAAAAATATGAGAAGCATGAAACAGTCTGAAAAATAGGAGGAGCATGAAACGGTGTTCAAAAACCTGAAGAGTCTGAAAAGGTGTGAAAAATATGAAGAGCTTCAAAAGGTGTCAAAAATATGAGAAGCATGAAACAGTCTGAAAAATAGGAGGAGCATGAAACGGTCTGAAAAATAGGAGGAGCATGAAACAGTGGAGAAATATATGAAGAGCTTCAAAAGGTGTCAAAAATATGTGGAGCATGAAACGGTCTGAAAAATCGGAGGAGCATGAAACTATGTTGAAAAACATGAAGAGACTGAAAAGCTGTGAAAAATTTGAAGAGCTTCAAAAAGTGTCCAAAATATGAGGTGCATGAAACTGTCTGATAATAGGAGGAGCATGAAACGGTCTGGTAAATAGGCGGAGCATTAAACGGTTTTGAAAAACATGAAGAGCTTCAAAAGGTGTCAAAAATTTGAGGAGGATGAAACGGTCTGAAAAATATGAGGAGCTTGAAACGGTCTGCAAAATAGTAGTAGCATGAAACGGTGTTCAAAAACATGAAGAGCTTCAAAAGTTGTCAAAAATATGAGGAGCATGAAACGGTCTGTAATATAGGAGGAGCATGAAACGGTGTTGAAAAACATGAAGAGCATGAAAAGGTGTGAAAAATATGAAGAGCTTCATAAGGTGTCAAAAATATGAGGAGCATTAAACCTTCTGAAAAATAGGAGGAGCATGAACAGTGTTCAAAAACATGAAGAGCATGAAAAGGTTTGAAAAATTTGAAAAGCTACAAAGCGTGTCAAAAAAATTAGGAGGATGAAAAGGTCTGATAAATTGGAGGAGCATGAAGCGGTGTTGAAAAACATGAAGAGCCTGAAAAGGTGTGAAAAATATGAAGAGCTTCAAAAGGTTTTCAAAAATATGAGGAGCATGAAACAGTCTGTAAAATAGGAGGAGCATGAAACAGTTTGGAAAACAGGAGGAGCATGAAACGGTATTGAAAAACATGAAGAGCCTGAATATGTGTGAAAAATATGAATAGCTTCAAAAGGAGTAAAAAAATTAGGAGCATGAAACAGTCTGAAAAATAGGAGGAGCATGAATCGGTCTGAAAAATAGGAGGAGCCTGAAACGGTGTGAAAAATAAGGGGAGCATGAAACGGTGTTGAAAAATATGAAGAGCATGAAAAGGAGTGAAAAATATGAAGAGCTTCAAAAGGTGTTAAAAATATGAGGAGTATGAAAGGGTCTGAAAAATATGAAGAGCATGAAATGGTCTGCAAAATAGGAGGAGCATGTACGGTGTTGAAAATCTTGAAGAGCTTCAAAAGGTGTCAAAAATATGAGGAGCATGAAATGGTCAGAAAAATATGAGGAGCACGAAACTGTCTGAAAAATAGGAGGAGCATGAAACGTTGTTGAAAAAGATGAAGAGCATTAAAAGATGTGAAAAATATGAAGAGCTTCAAAAAGTGTTAAAAATATGATGAGCATGAAATGGTCTGAAAATGTGAGGAGCACGAAACGTTCTGAAAAATAGGAGGACGATGAAACGGTGTTGAAAAACATGAAGAGCCTGACATGGTGTGAAAAATATGAAGAGCTTCAAAAGGTTTCAAAAATATGAGGAGCATGAAACCGTCTAAAAATATGACGAGCATGAAATGGTGTTGAAAAACATGAAGAGCCTCAAAAGGTGTGAAAAATATGAAGAGCTTCAAAAGGTGTCAAAAAAATGAGGAGCATGAAACGGTCTGAAAAATAGGAGGAGCATGAAACGATGTTGAAAAACATGAAGACATGATAAGGTGTGAAAAATATGAAGAGCTTCCAAAGGTGTCAAAAATATGAGGAGCATGAAACGGTCTGAAAAATAGGAGGAGCATGAAGCGGTGTTGAAAAACATGAAGAGATTCAAAATGTGTCAGAAATATGAGGAGCATGAAACGGTCTGAAAAATAGGAAGAGCATGAAACGGTGTTGAAAAACATGAAGAGATACAAAATGTGTCAGAAATATGAGGAGCATGAAACGGTCTGAAAAATAAGAGGAGCATGAAACGGTGTTGAGAAACATGAAGAGCATGAAGAGGTGTGGAAAATATGAAGAGCTTCAAAAGGTGGCCAAAATTTGAGGAGCATGAAACGGTCTGATACATATGAGGAGCATGAAACGGTCTGCCATATAGGAGGAGCATGAAACGGTGTTGAAAAACATGAAGAGCCTGAAAATTGTGAAAAATATGAAGAGCGTCAAAACCTGCCAAAAATAGGAGGAGCATGAAACGGTCTGAAAAATATGAAGAGCATGTAACGGTGTTGAAAAACATGAAGAGCTTCAAAAGGTGTCAAAATTATGAGGAGCATGAAACGGTCTGAAAAATATGAAAGAGCATGAAACTGTTTGACAAATAGGAGGAGCATGAAACGTGGTGAAAAACATGAAGAGCTTCAAAAGGTGTCAAAAATAGGAGGAGCACGATACTGTCTGAAAAATAAGAGGAGCATGAAACAGTCTGAAAAATAGGAGGAGCATGATACTGTCTGAAAAATAAGAGGAGCAGGAAACTGTCTGAAAAATAGGAGGAGCATGAAACGGTCTGAAAAATAGGAGGAGCATGAAACAGTGGAGAAATATATGAAGAGCTTCAAAAGGTGTCAAAAATATGAGGAGCATGAAACGGTCTGAAAAATAGGAGGAGCATGAAGCTGTAATGAAAAACATGAAGAGCCTGAAAAGGTGTGAAAATATGAAGAGCTTCAAAAGGTGTCAAAAATATGAGGAGCATGAAACGGTCTGAAAAATAGGAGAAACATGAAGCGGTGTGAAAAATATGAAGAGCCTGAAAAGGTGTGAAAAATATGAAGAGCTTCAAAAAGTGTCAAAAATATGAGGAGCATGAAACGGTCTGAAAAATAGGAGGAGCCTGAAGCATTGCTGAAAAACAAGAAGAGCCTGAAAAGATGTGAAAAACATGAAAAGCTTCAAAAGGTGTCAAAATTATGAGGAGCATGAAACGGTCTGAAAAAATATGAAGGAGCATGAAACGGTTTGAAAAATAGGAGGAGCATGAAACGTGGTGAAAAACATGAAGAGCTTCAAAAGTTGTCAAAAATAGGAAGAGCACGATACTGTCTGAAAAATAAGAGGAGCATGAAACAGTCTGAAAAATGGGAAGAGCATGATACTGTCTGAAAAATAAGAGGAGCACAAAACGGTCTGAAAAATAGGGGGAGCACGAAACTGTTTGAAAAATAGGAGGAGCATGAAACGGTGTTGAAAAACATAAAGAGCATGAAAAGGTGTGAAGAATATGAAGAGCTTCAAAAGGTGTCAAAAATATGAGGAGAAAGAAACGGTCAGAAAAATAGGAGGAGCATGAAACGGTGTTGAAAACATGAAGAGCATGAAAAGGTGTGAGAAATATGAATAGCTTCAAAATGTGTCAAAAATATGAGGAGCATGAAACGGTCTGAAAAATAGGAGGAGCATGAAAAGGTGTTGAGAACATAAAGAGCCTGAAAAGGTGTGAATAATATGAAGAGCTTCAAAAGGTGTCAAAAATATGAGGAGGATGAAACGGTTTTAAATATAGGAGGAGCATGAAATGGTCTGAAAAATAGGAGGAGCATGAAACAGTCTGAAAAATAGGAGGAGCATGAAATTGTGTTGAAAAACATGAAGGGCCTAAGAGCTGTGTAAAATATGAAGAGCTTCAAAAGGTTTCAATTATACGAGGAGCATGAAACGGTCTGAAAAATATGAGGAGCACGAAAAGGTGTGAAATATATGAGGAGCATGAAAAATTGTAAAAAACACGAAGAGCATGAAAATATGTGAAAAACACGAAGAGCATGAAAATGTATAAAAATTCGAAGAGCATGAAAAGGTTTGAAAAACACGAAGAGCATGAAAAGGTGTGAAAAATACGAGGAGCATTAAAGGTGTGAAAATTACGAGGAGCATGAAAAGGTGTGAAAAATAGTAGGAGCATGAAAAGGTCTGAAAAATACGAGGACCATGAAAAGTTGTGAAAAATACGTAGAGCATTAAAAGGTGTGAGAAAAACAAGGAGCATGAAAAGCTCTGTAAAATACGAGGAGCATGAAAAGGTGTGAAAAATACGAGGAGCATATAAAGGTCTAAAAATATGAGGAGCGTGAAACGGTCTAAAAAATGTGAGGAGCATGAAACTGCGTGAAAATAGAAAGAGCATGAAACGGTGTGAAAAACATGAAGACCTTTAAAACGTGTCAGAAATATGAGGACCATGAAAAGATGTGAAAAATATGAGGAGCATGAAACGGTATGAAAAATAGGAGGAGCATGAAAATGTGTCAAAAATATGAAGAGCATGAAAAGTTGTGAAATATATGAGGAGCATGAAAAGGTGTGAAAAATACGAGGAGCACAAAAAGGTCTGAAAGTACGAGGACCATGAAAAGGTCTGAAAAATATGAGGAGCATGAAAAGGTCTATAAAATATGAGGATCATGTAAAGGTCAGAAAAATACGAGGAGCATGAAAAGGTGTGAAAAATATGAGGAGCATGAAAAGGTGTGAAATATATGAGGAGCATGAAAAATTGTAAAAAACACGAAGAGCATGAAAATGTGTGAAAAACACGAAGAGCATGAAAATGTATAAAAATTCGAAGAGCATGAAAAGGTTTGAAAAACACGAAGAGCATGAAAAGGTGGGAACAATACAAGGAGCATGAAAAGGTTTGTAAAATACGAGGAGCATGAAAAGATGTGAAAAATCCGAGGAGCACGAAAAGGTCTGAAATATACGAGGACCATGAAAAGTTCTAAAAAATACGACTGGCATGACAAGGTGGGAAAAATATGAAGAGCATGAAAAGGTGTGAAAAATATGAGGAGCATGAAATGGTGTGAAAAATACGAAGAGCATGAAAAGGTGTGAAAAATACAAGGAGCATGAAAAGGTGTGAACAATAGTAGGAGCATGAAAAGGTCTGAAAAATACGAGGAGCATGAAAAGGTGTGAAAAAAACAGGAGCATGAAAAGGTCTAAAAAATTTGAGGAGGATGAAATGGTGTGAAAATATGAAGATCATGAAACAGTGTGAAAAATATGAAGACCTTTTAAACGTGTCAAATATATGAGGAGCATGAAAAGATGTGAAAAATATGAGGAGCATTAAAATATGTCAATTATATGAAGAGCATGAAAAGTTGTGAAATATATGAGGAGCATGAAAAGGTGTGAAAAACACGAGGAGTACGAAAAGGTCTGCAAATAAGAGGAGTACGAAAAGGTCTGAAAAATATGAGGAGCATGAAAAGGTGTGAAAACTACAAAGTGCATGAAAATGTGTGAAAAATTCGAAGAGCAGGAAAAGGTTTGAAAAATACGAAGAGCATGTAAAGGTGTGAAAAATACGAAGAGCATGTAAAGGTGTGAAAAATACGGAGAATTAAAGGTGTGAAAAATACGAGGAGCATGAAAAGTTGTGAAAAATGCAATGAGAAAGAAAATGTGCTAAAAATACGAGGAGCATGAAAAGGTGGGAAAAATAGTAGGAGCATGAAAATGTCTGAAAAATATGAGGAACATGAAAAGGTGTGAAAACTACAAAGAGCATGAAAAGGTGTGAAAAATTCGAAGAGCAGGAAAAGGTTTGAAAAATACGAAGAGCATGTAAAGATGTGAAAAATACGGAGAATTAAAGGTGTGAAAAATACGAGGGGCATGAAAAGGTGTGAAAAATGCAATGAGAAAGAAAATGTGCTAAAAATACGAGGAGCATGAAAAGGTGTGAAAAATATGAGGAACATGAAAAGGTGTGAAAACTACAAAGAGCATGAAAAGGTGTGAAAAATACGAGGTGCATGAAAACGTGTGAAAAATACTAGGAGCATGAAAATGTCTGAAAAATACGAGAAGCATGAAAAGATCTGAAAAATATGAGAAGCATGAAAAGGTGTGAAAAATATGAGGAGCATGAAACGGTGTGAAATTATGAAGAGCATGAAACGGTGTTAAAAATATGAAGAGCATGAAACGGTGTGAAAAACACAAGCAGCAAGAAAAAATGTGGAAAACACGAAGTGCATGATAATGTGTGAAAAATTCGAAGAGCATGAAAAGGTTTGAAAAATACGAAGACCATGTAAAGGTGTGAAAAATACGGAGAATTAAAGGTGTGAAAAATACGAGGAGCATGAAAAGGTGTGAAAAATACGATGAGAAAGAAAATGTGCTAAAAATACGAGGAGCATGAAAAGGTGGGAAAAATAGTAGGAGCATGAAAAGGTCTGAAAAATACGAGGAACATGAAACGGTGTGAAAATATAAAGAGCATGAAACGGTGTGAAAAATATGAAGACCTTTAAAAGGTGTCAAAAATATGAGGAGTATGAAAAGATGTGAAAAACATGAGGATCATGAAATGGTATGAAAATTATGAGAAGCATGAAATATGTAAAAAATATGAAGAGCATGAAAAGTTGTGAAAAATATGAAGAGCATGAAATGGTTTGAAAAGTATAAAGAGCATGAAAAGTTGTGCAAAATACAAAGAGCATGAGTGGTGTGAAATATACGAAGACAATGAAAAGATGTGAAAAATTATGAAAAGCATGAAAGGCTGTGAAAAATTCAAAGAGCATGAAAAGGTTTGAAAAATACAAAGTGCATGAAAAGGTGTGAAAAATACGAGGAGCATGAAACGGTGTGAAAAATACGAGGAGCATGAAAAGTTCTGAAAAACACGAGGAGCATGAAAAGGTCTGAAAAATACGAGGAGCATGAAAAGTTCTGAAAAACACGAGGAGCATGAAAAGGTCTGAAAAATACGAGGAGCATGAAAAGTTCTGAAAAACACGAGGAGCATGAAAAGGTCTGAAAAGTACATGGAGCATGAAAAGGTGTGAACAATATGAAGAGCATGAAACGATGTTAAAAATATGAAGAGCATGAAACGGTGTGAAAAACATGAGCAGCATGAAACAATGTGGAAAACACGAAGTGCATGCAAATGTGTGAAAAATTCGAAGAGCATGAAAAGGTTTGAAAAACACGAAGAGCATGTAAAGGTGTGAAAAATACGAGGAGCATTAAAGGTGTGAAAAATACGAGGAACATGAAAAGGTGTGAAAAATACGATGAGAAAGAAAATGTGCTAAAAATACAAGGAGCATGAAAAGGTGGGAAAAATAGTAGGAGCATTTAAAGGTGTGAAAAATACGAGGAAAATGAAACGGTGTGAAAATATAAAGAGCATGAAACGGTGTGAAAAATATGAAGACCTTTAAAAGGTGTCAAAAATATGAGGAGCATGAAAAGATGTGAAAAATATGAGGAGCATGAAATGGTATGAAAAATATGAGGAGCATGAAATATGTAAAAAATATGAAGAGCATGAAAAGTTGTGAAAAATATGAAGAGGATGAAATGGTTTGAAAAGTATGAAAAGCTTGAAAAGGTGTGAAAAATACAAAGAGCATGATGGGTGTGAAATATACGAAGACAATGAAAAGGTGTGAAAAATTATGAAAAGCATGAAAAGTTGTGAAAAATACAAAGAGCATGAAAAGGTTTGAAAAATACAAAGTGCATGAAAAGGTGTGAAAAATACGAGGAGCATGAAACGGTGTGAAAAATGCGAAAGCATGAAATGCTGTGAAAAATACGAGGAGCAGGAAAAGGTCTGAAAAATACGAGGAGCATGAAAAGGTGTGAAAAATACGAGGAGCATGAAAAGGTGTGAAAGATACGAGGAGCATGAAAAGGTGTGAACAATACTAGGAGCATGAAAATGTCTGAAAAATACGATGAGCATGAAAAGGTGTGAAAAATATGCGGAGTATGAAACGGTGTGATAAATATGAGGAGCATGAAACGGTTTCAAAAATATGAGGAACATGAAAAGGTGTGAAAAATACGAAGAGCATGAAAAGGTGTGAAATATACGAAGAGCATAAAAAGGTGTGAAAAATTACCAAGAGAAGGAAAATGTCTGAAAAATACAAAGAGCATGAAAATGTGTGAAAAATACGAAGAGCATGAAAAGGTGTGAAAAATATGAGGAGCATGAAACGGTGTAAAAATGAAGCCCATGAAACGGTGTGAAAAATATGGAGCACATGAAGAGATGTGAAAAATATTTAGAGAATGAAAAGGTGTGGAAAATATGAAGAGGTTCAAAAGGTGTAAAAAATATGAGGAGCATGAAACGTTCTGAAAAATATGAGAAGCATGAAACGGTGTTGAAAAACATGAAGAGCTTCAAAAGGTGTCAAAAATATGAGGAGCAAGAAACGGTCTGAAAGATAGGAGGAGCATGAAACGGTGTTGAAAAACATGAAGAGCCTGAAAAGGTGTGAAAAATATCAAGAGCTTCAAAAGGTGTCAAAAATATAAGGGGCATGAAACGGTCTGAAAAATAGGAGGAGCATGAAACCGTCTGTAAAATAGGAGGAGCATGAAACTGTGTTGAAAAACATTTAGAGCTTCAAAATGTGTCAAAAATATGAGGAGCATGTAACGGTCTGAAAAATATGAGGAGCATGAAACGGTCTGAAAAATAAGAGGAGCATGAAACGATGTTGAGAACATGAAGAGCCTGAAAAGATGTGAATAATATGAAAAGCTTCAAAAGTTGTCAAAAATATGAGGAGCATGAAACGGTCTCAAAAAAAAAGATGAGCATGAAATGGTCTGAAAATATAAGGAGCATGAAATTGTGTTGAAAAACATGCAGGGCCTAAAAGGTGTGAAAAATATGAAGAGCTCCAAACCTGTGAAATATATGAGGAGCATGAAACGGTCTGAAAAATAGGAGGAGCATGAAGTGGTGTTTAAAAACATGAAGAGCCTGAAAAGGTGTGAAATACATGAAGAGCTTCAAAAGCTGTCAAAAATAGGAGGAGCATGAAACGGTCTGAAAAATATGAAGGAGCATGTAACGGTGTTGAAAAACATGAAGAGCTTCAAAAGGTGTCAAAAAATGAGAAGCATGAAACGGTCTGAAAAATAGGAGGAGCATGAAACGATGTTGAAAAACATTAAGAGCTTCAAAAGGTGTCAAAAATATGAGGAGCATGAAAAGGTCTGAAAAAAGGAGGAGCATGAAACGGTCTGCAAAATAGGAGGAATATGAAAAGGTGTGAAAAATATGAAGAGCTTCAAAAGGTATCAAAAATATGAGGAGCATGAAACGGTCTGAAAAATAGGAGGAGCAGGAAACGGTGTGGAAAAACATAAAGTGCATGAAAAGGTGTGAAAAATACGAGGAGCATGAAAAGGTGTGAAAAATATAAGGAGCATGAAAAGGTGTGAAAAATACGAGGAGCATGAAAATATGTGAAAAATAAAAGGAGCATGAAAAGCTGTGAAAAACACGAGGAGCATGAATAGGTGTGAAAAACATGAAAAGCATGAAACAGTGTGAAAAATACAGGAGCATGAAAAGGTACGAAAAATACGAGGAGCATGGAAAGGTGTGAAAAATTTGAGGAGCATGAAACGGTCTGAAAAATATGAAGAGCATGAAATGGTGTGAAAAACATGAGCAGCATGAAAAGTTGTGGAAAACACGAAGTGCATGTAAATGTGTGAAAAATTCGAAGAGCATGAAAAGGTTTGCAAAATACGAAGAGCATGTAAAGTTGTGAAATATACGAGGAGCATTAAATGTGTGAAAAATACGAGGAGCATGAAAAGGTGTGAAAAATAGTAGGAGCATGAAAAGGTCTGAAAAATATGAGGACCATGAAAAGTTGTGAAAAATACGTAGAGCATTAAAAGGTGTGAGAAAAACAAGGAGCATGAAAAGGTCTGTAAAATACGAGGAGCATGAAAAGGTGTGAAAAATACGAGGAGCATATAAAGGTCTGAAAAATATGAGGAGCATGAAACGGTCTAAAAAATGTGAGGAGCGTGAAACGGTGTGAAAATATAAAGAGCATGAAACGGTGTGAAAAACATGAAGACCTTAAAAACGTGTCAGAAATATGAGGACCATGAAAAGATGTGAAAAATATAAGGAGCATGAAACGGTATGAAAAATAGGAGGAGCATGAAAAGGTGTGAAAAATACGAGGAGCATGAAAAGGTGTGAAATATATGAGGAGCATGAAAAATTGTAAAAAACACGAAGAGCATGAAAATGTGTGAAAAACACGAAGAGCATGAAAATGTATAAAAATTCGAAGAGCATGAAAAGGTTTGAAAAACACGAAGAGCATGAAAAGGTGGGAACAATACAAGGAGCATGAAAAGGTCTGTAAAATACGAGGAGCATGAAAAGATGTGAAAAATCCGAGGAGCATGTAAAGGTCTGAAATATACGAGGACCATGAAAAGTTCTAAAAAATACGACTGGCATGACAAGGTGGGAAAGATACGAAGAGCTTGAAAAGGTGTGAAAAGTACGAAGAGCATGAAAAGGTGTGAAAAATACAAGGAGCATGTAAAGGTGTGAAAAATACGATGAGAAAGAAAATGTGCGAAAAATATGAGAAGCATGAAAAGGTGTGAACAATATTAGGAGCATGAAAAGGTCTGAAAAATACGAGGAGCATGAAAAGGTGTGAAAAATGCGAGGAGCATGAAAAGGTGTGAAAAAAACAGGAGCATGAAAAGATCTAAAAAATTTGAAGAGCATGAAACGGTGTGAAAATATGAAGATCATGAAACAGTGTGAAAAATATGAAGACCTTTTAAATGTGTCAAAAATATGAGGAGCATGAAAAGATGGGAAAATATGAGGAGCATTAAAATATGTCAATAATATGAAGAGCATGAAAAGTTGTGAAATATATGAGGAGCATGAAATGGTGTGAAAAACACGAGGAGTACGAAAATGTCTGCAAATATGAGGAGTATGAAAAGGTCTGAAAATATGAGGAGAATGAAAAGGTGTGAAAACAACGAAGTGCATGAAAATGTGTGAAAAATATGAAGAGCATGAAAAGGTTTGAAAAATACGAAGAGCATTTAAAGGTGTGAAAAATACGAGGAGAATTAAAGGTGTGAAAAATACGAGGAGCATGAAAATGTGTGAAAAATACGATGAGAAAGAAAATGTGCTAAAAATACGAGGCGCATGAAAAGGTGGGAAAAATATGAAGACCTTTAAAAGGTGTCAAAAATATGAGGAGCATGAAAAGATGTGAAAAATATGAGGAGCATGAAATGGTATGAAAAATATGAGAAGCATGAAATATGTAAAAAATATGAAGAGCATGAAAAGTTGTGAAAAATATGAAGAGCATGAAACGGTGTGTAAAATATGAAGAGCATGAAAAGATGTGAAAATATGAAGAGCATGAAATGGTTTGAAAAGTATGAAGAGCGTGAAAAGTTGTGAAAAATACAAAGAGCATGAAAAGGTTGGAAAAATACAAAGTGCATGAAAAGGTGTGAAAAATACGAGGAGCATGAAACGGTGTGAAAAATACGAGGAGCATGAAAAGTTCTGAAAAACACGAGGAGCATGAAAAGGTCTAAAAAATACGAGGAGCATGAAAAGGTCTGAAAAATATGAGGAGCATGAAAAGTTCTGAAAAACACGAGGAGCATGAAAGGTCTGAAAAATATGTGGAGCATGAAAAGGTGTGAGCAATATGAAGAGCATGAAACGGTGTTAAAATATGAAGAGCATGAAACGTTGTGAAAAACACGAGCAGCATGAAAAAATGTGGAAAACACGAAGTGCATGAAAATGTGTGAAAAATTCGAAGAGCATGAAAAGGTTTGAAAAATACGAAGAGCATGTAAAGGTGTGAAAAATACGAGGAGCATTAAAGGTGTGAAAAATACGAGGAGCATGAAAAGGTGTGAAAAATACGATGAGAAAGAAAATCTGCTAAAAACACAAGGAGCATGAAAAGGTGGGAAAACTAGTAGGAGCATGAAAAGGTCTGAAAAATACGAGGAACATGAAATGGTGTGAAAATATAAAGAGCATGAAACGGTGTGAAAATATGAAGACCTTTAAAAGGTGTCAAAAATATGAGGAGCATGAAAAGATATGAAAAATATGAGGAGCATGAAATGGTATGAAAAATATGAGGAGCATGAAATATGTAAAAAATATGAAGAGCATGAAAAGTTGTGAAAAATATGAAGAGGATGAAAAGATGTGAAAAATATGAAGCGCATGAAGAGATGTGAAAAATATTTAGAGCATGAAAATATGTGAAAAATATGAAGAGCAAGAAACGGTTTGAAAAGTACGAAGAGCTTGAAAAGGTGTGAAAAATACGAAGAGCATGACTGGTGTGAAATCTACGAAGACCATGAAAAGGTCTGAAAAATTATGAAATGCATGAAAAGTTGTGAAAAATACAAAGAGAATGAAAAGGTTTGAAAAATACGAAGTGCATGAAAAGGTGTGAAAAATACGAGGAGCATGCAATGGTGTGAAAAATGCGAAAGCATGAAATGCTGTGAAAAATACGAAGAGCATGAAAAGGTCTGAAAAACACAAGGAGCATGAAAGGGTGTGAAAAATACGAGGAGCATGAAAAGGTGTGAAAAATACGAGGAGCATGAAACGGTGTGAAAATATGAAGAGCATGAAACGGTGTTAAAAATATGAGGAGCATGAAACGGTGTGAAAAACACGAGCAGCATGAAAAAATGTGGAAAACACGAAGTGAATGAAAATGTGTGAAAAATTCGAGGAGCATTAAAAGGTTTGAAAAACACGAAGAACATGTAAAGGTGTGAAAAATACGAGGAGCATTAAAGGTGTGAAAAATACGAGGAGCATGAAAAGGTGTGAAAAATACGATGAGAAAGGAAATGTGAGAAAAATACGAGGAGCATGAAAAGGTAGGAAAAATAGTAGGAGCATGAAAAGGTCTGAAAAATACGAGCAACATGAAACGGTGTGAAAATATAAAGAGCATGAAACGGTGTGAAAAATATGAAGACCTTTAAAAGGTGTCAAAAATATGAGGAGCATGAAAAGATGTGAAAAATATGAGTAGCATGAAATGGTATGAAAAATATGAGGAGCAAAAAAGGTCTGAAAATAGGAGGGGAATGAAAAGGTCTGAAAAATACGAGGAGCATGAAAAGGTCTGAAAAATACCAGGAGCATGAAAAGTTCTGAAAAATATGAGGAGCATGAATAGGTGTCAAAAATACGAGGAGCATGAAAAGGTCTGAAAAATACGAGGAGCATGAAAAGGTCTGCAAAACACGAGGAGCATGAAAAGGTCTGAAAAATATGAGGAGCATGAAAAGGTCTGAAAAATACGAGGAGAATGAAAAGGTCTGAAAAATACGAGAAGCATGAAAAGTTCTGAAAAACGCGAGGAGCATGAGAAGGTCTAAAAAATACGTGGAGCATGTAAAGGTGTGAACAATATGAAGAGCATGAAAAAGTGTGAAAAATACAAAGAGCTTGAAAAGGTGTGAAAACACGAAGAACATGAAAAGGTCTCAAAAATATGAGGAGCCTGAAAAGGTGTGAAAAATATAGGGAGCATGAAAAGGTGTTAAAAACATAAGGAGCATGAATAGGTGTGAAAAACACGAAGAGCATGAAAATGTGTGAAAAATACAAGGAGCATGAAAAGGTCTGAAAAATACGAGGAGAATGAAAAGCTGTGAAAAATACGAGGAGCATGAAAAGGTCTGAAAAATACGAGAAGCATGAAAAGTTCTGAAAAACACGAGGAGCATGAAAAGGTCTAAAAAATACTTGGAGCATGAAAAGATGTGAACAATATGAAGAGCACGAAAAAGTGTGAAAAATACAAAGAGCTTGAAAAGGTGTGAAAACACGAACAGCATGAAAAGGTCTCAAAAATATGAGGAGCCTGAAAAGGTGTGAATAATCCGAGAAGAACGAAAAGGTCTGAAATATACGAGGACCATGTAAAGGTCTGAAAAATACGAGAGGCATGAAAAGATCTGAAAAAAAACGAGGAGCATAAAAAGGTCTGAAAAATACGAGGAGCATGAAAAGTTCTGGAAAATAGGAGGAGTATAAAAAGGTGTGAAAAATACGAAGAGCATGAAAAGTTCTCAAAAATATGAGGAGCCTGAAAAGGTGTGAAAAATACGAGGATCCTGAAAAGGTGTGAAAAATACGAGGAGTATGAAAAGGTGTGAAAAATATAAGGAGCATGAAAAGGTGTGAAGAATAGGAGGAGCATGAAAAGGTCTGAAAAATATAAGGAGCATAAAAAGGTCTGGAAAACACGAGGAGCATGAAAAGTTGTGAAAAATACAAAGAGCATGAAAAGGTTTGAAAAATACAAAGTGCATGAAAAGGTGTGAAAAATATGAGGAGCATGAAACGGTGTGAAAAATGCGAAAGCATGAAATGCTGTGAAAAATACAAAGAGCATGAAAAGGTCTGAAAAATACGAGGAGCATGAAAAGGTGTCAAAAATACGAGGAGCAGGAAAAGGTCTGAAAAATACGAGGAGCATGAAAAGGTCTGGAAAACAGGAGGAGCATAAAAAGATGTGAAAAATACGAAGAGCATGAAAAGGTCTCAAAAATATAAGGAGCCTGAAAAGGTGTGAAAAATATAAGGAGCATGAAAAGGTGTGAAAAATATAAGGAGCATGAAAAGGTGTGAAAAATACGAGGAGCATGAAAAGATGTGAAAAACACGAGGAGCATGAATAGGTGTGAAAAACATGAAGAGCAGGAAACAGTGTGAAAAATACAGGAGCATGAAAAAGTTTGAAAAATACGAGGAGCATGGAAAGGTGTGAAAAATTTGAGGAGCATGAAACGGTCTGAAAAATATGAAGAGCATGAAATGGTGTGAAAAACACGAGCAGCATGAAAAGTTGTGGAAAACACGAAGTGCATGTAAATGTGTGAAAAATTTGAAGAGCATGAAAAGGTTTGCAAAATACGAAGAGCATGTAAAGGTGTGAAATATACGAGGAGCATTAAAGGTGTGAAAAATACGAGGAGCATGAAAAGGTGTGAAAAATAGTAGGAGCATGAAAAGGTCTGAAAAATACGAGGACCATGAAAAGTTGTGAAAAATACGTAGAGCATTAAAAGGTGTGAGAAAAACAAGGAGCATGAAAAGCTCTGTAAAATACGAGGAGCATGAAAAGGTGTGAAAAATAATAGGAGCATGAAAAGGTGTGAAAAACACGAGAGCATGAAAAGGTGTGAAAAATACGAGGAGCATATAAAGGTCTGAAAAATATGAGGAGCATGAAACGGTCTAAATAATGTGAGGAGCATGAAACGGTGTGAAAATATAAAGAGCATGAAATGGTGTGAAAAACATGAAGACCTTTAAAACATGTCAGAAATATGAGGACCATGAAAAGATATGAAAAATATGAGGAGCATGAAACGGTATGAAAAATAGGAGGAGCATGAAAATGTGTCAAAAATATGAAGAGCATGAAAAGTTGTGAAATATATGAGGAGCATGAAAAGGTGTGAAAAATACATGGAGCATGAAAAGGTGTAAAAAATACGAGGATCACGAAAAGTTTTGAAAGTACGAGGACCATGAAAAGGTCTGAAAAATGCGTGGAGCATGAAAAGGTCTATAAAATATGAGGAGCATGTAAAGGTCAGAAAAATACGAGGAGCATGAAAAGGTGTGAAAAATACGAGGAGCATGAAAAGGTGTGAAATATATGAGGAGCATGAAAAAGTGTAAAAAACACGAATAGCATGAAAATGTGTGAAATACACGAAGAGCATGAAAATGTATAAAAATTCGAAGAGCATGAAAAGGTTTGAAAAACACAAAGAGCATGAAAAGGTGGGAACAATACGAGGAGCATGAAAAGGTCTGTAAAATACGAGGAGCATGAAAAGATGTGAAAAATCCGAGGAGCACGAAAAGGTCTGAAATATACGAGGACCATGAAAAGTTCTAAAAAATACGACTGGCATGAAAAGGTGTGAAAAATACGATGAGAAAGAAAATGTGCAAAAAATACGAGGAGCACGAACAGGTGTGAACAATAGTAGGAGCATGAAAAGGTCTGAAAAATACGAGGAGCATGAAAAGATGTGAAAAATCCGAGGAGCACGAAAAGGTCTGAAATATACGAGGACCATGAAAAGTTCTAAAAAATACGAGTAGCATGACAAGGTGTGAAAAATACGAGAAGCATGAAAACATCGGAAAAATATGAGGAGCATGAAAAGGTGTGAAAAATACGAAGAGCATGAAGAGGTGTGAAAAATACAAGGAGCATGAAAAGGTGCGAAAAATACGATGAGAAAGAAAATGTGCGAAAAATACGAAGAGCATGAAAAGGTGGGAACAATAGTAGGAGCATGAAAAGGTCTGAAAAATACGAGGAGCATGAAAAGTTGTGAAAATACGAGGAGCATGAAAAGGTGTGAAAAAAACAGGAGCATGAAAAGGTGTGAAAAAAACAGGAGCATGAAAAGGTCTGTAAAATACGACGAGCATGAAAAGGTGTGAAAAATAATAGGAGCATGAAAAGGTGTGAAAAACACGAGGAGCATGAAAAGGTGTGAAAAATACGAGGAGCATATAAAGGTCTGAAAAATATGAGGAGCATGAAAAGGTCTAAAAAATTTGAGGAGCATGAAACGGTGTGAAAATATGAAGATCATGAAACGGTGTGAAAAATATGAAGACCTTTTAAACGTGTCAAAAATATGAGGAGCATGAAAAGATGTGAAAAATATGAGGAGCATTAAAATATGTCAATAATATGAAGACCATGAAAAGTTGTGAAATATATGAGGAGCATGAAAAGGTGTGAAAAATACGAGTACGAAAAGGTCTGCAAATACGAGAAGCACGAAGAGGTCTGAAAAATATGAGGAGCATGAAAAGGTGTGAAAAATATGAGGAGCATGAAACGGTGTGAAAATATGAAGAGCATGAAACGGTGTTAAAAATATGAAGAGCATGAAACGGTGTGAAAAACACGAGCAGCAAGAAAATATGTGGAAAACACGAAGTGCATGAAAATGTGTGAAAAATTCGAAGAGCATGAAAAGGTTTGAAAAATACGAACAGCATGTAAAGGTGTGAAAAATACGAGGAGCATTAAAGGTGTGAAAAATACGAGGAGCATGAAAAGGTCTGAAAAATACGAGGAACATGAAACGGTGTGAAAATATAAACAGCATGAAACGGTGTGAAAAATATGAAGACTTCAAAAGGTGTCAAAAATATGAGGAGCATGAAATGGTATGAAAAATATGAGAAGCATGAAATATGTAAAAAATATGAAGAGCATGAAAAGTTGTGAAAAATACAAAGAGCATGACTGGTGTGAAATATACGAAGACAATGAAAAGGTGTGAAAAATTATGAAAAGCATGAAAATTTGTGAAAAATACAAAGAGCATGAAAAGGTTTGAAAAATACAAAGTGCATGACAAGGTGTGAAAAATACGAGGAGCTTGAAACGGTGTTAAAAATGCAAAAGCATGAAATGCTGTGAAAAATATGAAGAGCATGAAAAGGTCTGAAAATTACAAGGAGCATGAATAGGTGTGAAAAATACGAGGAATATGAAAAGGTGTGAAAAAAACGAGGAGCATGAAAAGGTGTGAACAATACTAGGAGCATGAAAATGTCTGAAAAATATGAGGAGCATGAAAAGGTTTGAAAAATACGAGGAACATGAAAAGGTGTGAAAAATATGAGGAGTATGAAACGGTGTGATAAATATGAGGAACATGAAAAGGTTTCAAAAATATGAGGAGCATGAAAAGGTGTGAAAAATACGAAGAGCATGAAAAGGTCTGAAAAATACAAGGAGCATGAATGGGTGTGAAAAATACGAGGAGCATGAAAAGGTGTGAAAAATATGAGGAGCATGAAAAGCTGTGAAAAATACGATGTGAAAGGAAATGTGAGAAAAATACGAGGAGCATGAAAAGGTAGGAAAAAGAGTAGGAGCATGAAAAGGTCTGAAAAATACGAGGACCATGAAAAGTTGTGAAAAATACGTAGAGCATTAAAAGGTGTGAGAAAAACAAGGAGCATGAAAAGCTCTGTAAAATACGAGGAGCATGAAAAGGTGTGAAAAATACGAGGAGCATATAAATGTCTGAAAAATATGAGGAGCATGAAACGGTCTAAATAATGTGAGGAGCATGAAACGGTGTGAAAATATAAAGAGCATGAAATGGTGTGAAAAACATGAAGACCTTTAAAACATGTCAGAAATATGAGGACCATGAAAAGATGTGAAAAATATGAGGAGCATGAAAAGGTATGAAAAATAGGAGGAGCATGAAAATGTATCAAAAATATGAAGAGCATGAAAAGTTGTGAAATATATGAGGAGCATGAAAAGGTGTGAAAAATACATGGAGCATGAAAAGGTGTGAAAAATACGAGGAGCACGAAAAGGTTTGAAAGTATGAGGACTATGAAAAGGTCTGAAAAATGAGTTGAGCATGAAAAGGTCTATAAAATATGAGGAGCATATAAAGGTCAGAAAAATACGAGGAGCATGAAAAGGTGTGAAAAATACGAGGAGCATGAAAAGGTGTGAAATATATGAGGAGCATGAAAAAGTGTGAAAAACACGAATAGCATGAAAATGTGTGAAAAACACGAAGAGCATGAAAATGTATAAAAATTCGAAGAGCATGAAAAGGTTTGAAAAACACAAAGAGCATGAAAAGGTGGGAACAATTCGAGGAGCATGAAAAGGTCTGTAAAATACGAGGAGCATGAAAAGATGTGAAAAATCCAAGGAGCACGAAAAGGTCTGAAATATACGAGGACCATGAAAAGTTCTAAAAAATACGAGTAGCATGACAAGGTGTGAAAAATATGAGAAGCATGAAAAGGTCTGAAAAATATGAGGAGCATGAAAAGGTGTGAAAAATACGAAGACCATGAAGAGGTGTGAAAAATACAAGGAGCATGAAAAGGTGTGAAAAATACGAGGAGAAAGAAAATGTGCGAAAAATATGAAGAGCATGAAAAGGTGGGAACAATAGTAGGAGCATGAAAAGGTCTGAAAAATACGAGGAGCATGAAAAGTGGTGAAAATACGAGGAGCATGAAAAGGTGTGAAAAAAACAGGAGCATGAAAAGGTCTGTAAAATACGACGAGCATGAAAAGGTGTGAAAAATACGATGAGAAAGAAAATGTGCAAAAAATACGAGGAGCATGAAAAGGTGTGAAAAATAATAGGAGCATGAAAAGGTGTGAAAAACACGAGGAGCATGAAAAGGTGTGAAAAATACGAGGAGCATATAAAGGTCTGAAAAATATGAGGAGCATGAAAAGGTCTAAAAAATTTGAGGAGCATGAAACGGTGTGAAAATATGAAGATCATGAAACGGTGTGAAAAATATGAAGACCTTTTAAACGTGTCAAAAATATGAGGAGCATGAAAAGATGTGAAAAATATGAGGAGCATTAAAATATGTCAATAATATGAAGACCATGAAAAGTTGTGAAATATATGAGGAGCATGAAAAGGTGTGAAAAATACGAGTACGAAAAGGTCTGCAGATACGAGAAGCACGAAGAGGTCTGAAAAATATGAGGAGCATGAAAAGGTGTGAAAACTACGAAGAGCATGAAAAGGTGTGAAAAATACGAGGTGCATGAATACGTGTGAAAAATACCAGGAGCATGAAAATGTCTGAAAAATACGAGAAGCATGAAATGATCTGAAAAATATGAGAATATGAAAAGGTGTGAAAAATATGAGGAGCATGAAAAGGTGTGAAAAATACGATGAGAAAGAAACTCTGCTAAAAATACAAGGAGCATGAAAAGGTGGGAAAAATAGTAGGAGCATGAAAAGGTCTGAAAAATACGAGGAACATGAAACGTTGTGAAAATATAAAGAGCATGAAACGGTGTGAAAAATATGAAGACCTTTAAAAGGTGTCAAAAATATGAGGAGCATGAAAAGATGTGAAAAATAAGAGGAGCATGAAATGGTATGAAAAATATGAGGAGCATGAAATATGTAAAAAATATGAAGAGCATGAAAAGTTGTGAAAAATATGAAGAGCATGAAATGGTTTTAAAAGTATGAAGAGCTTGAAAAGGTGTGAAAAATACAAAGAGCATGACTGGTGTGAAATATACGAAGACAATGAAAAGGTGTGAAAAATTATGAAAAGCATGAAAAGTTGTGAAAAATACAAAGAGCATGAAAAGGTTTGAAAAATACAAAGTGCATGAAAACATGTGAAAAAATCGAGGAGCATGAAACGGTGTGAAATATGTGAAAGCATGAAATGCTGTGAAAAATATGAAGAGCATGAAAAGGTCTGAAAAATACAAGGAGCATTAATAGGTGTGAAAAATATGAGGAGCATGAAAAGGTGTGAACAATACTAGGAGCATGAAAATCTCTGAAAAAAACGAGGAGCATGAAAAGGTATGAAAAATACGAGGAGCATGAAAAGGTGTGAAAAAAACAGGAACATGAAAAGGTCTGAAAAAAATACGAGGAGCATGAAAAGGTGTGAAAAACACGAGGAGCATGAAAAGGTGTGAAAAATACGAGGAGCATATAAAGGTCTGAAAAATATGAGGAGCATGAAAAAGTCTAAAAAATTTGATGAGCATGAAATGGTGTGAAAATATGAAGATCATGAAACGGTGTGAAAAATATGAAGACCTTTTAAACGTGTCAAAAATATGAGGAGCATGAAAAGATGTGAAAAATATGAGAAGCATTAAAATATGTCAATAATATGAAGAGCATGAAAAGTTGTGAAATATATGATGAGCATGAAAAGGTGTGAAAAATATGAGGAGTACGGAAAGGTCTGCAAATATGAGGAGCACCAAAAGGTCTGAAAAATATGAGGAGCACGAAAAGGTCTGAAAACTTCGAAGAGCATGAAAAGGTGTGAAAAATACGAGGTGCATGAAAACGTGTGAAAAATACGAGAAGCAAGAAAAGATCTTAAAAATATGAGAAACATGAAAAGGTGTGAAAAATATGAGGAGCATGAAACGGTGTGAAAATATGAAGAGCATGAAACGGTGTTAAAAATATGAAGAGCATGAAACGGTGTGAAAAACACGAGCAGCAAGAAAATATGTGGAAAACACGAAGTGCATGAAAATGTGTGAAAAATTCGAAGAGCATGAAAAGGTTTGAAAAATACGAACAGCATGTAAAGGTGTGAAAAATACGAGGAGCATTAAAGGTGTGAAAAATACGATGAGAAAGAAAATGTGCTAAAAATACAAGGAGCATGAACAGGTGGGAAAAATAGTAGGAGCATGAAAAGGTCTGAAAAATACGAGGAACATGAAACGGTGTGAAAATATAAAGAGCATGAAACGGTGTGAAAAATATGAAGACTTCAAAAGGTGTCAAAAATATGAGGAGCATGAAAAGATGTGAAAAATATGAGGAGCATGAAATGGTATGAAAAATATGAGAAGCATGAAATATGTAAAAAATATGAAGAGCATGAAAAGTTGTGAAAAATATGAAGAGCATGAAATGGTTTTAAAAGTATGAAGAGCTTGAAAAGGTGTGAAAAATACAAAGAGCATGACTGGTGTGAAATATACGAAGACAATGAAAAGGTGTGAAAAATTATGAAAAGCATGAAAAGTTGTGAAAAATACAAAGAGCATGAAAAGGTTTGAAAAATACAAAGTGCATGACAAGGTGTGAAAAATACGAGGAGCATGAAGCGGTGTTAAAATGCGAAAGCATGAAATGCTGTGAAAAATATGAAGAGCACGAAAAGGTCTGAAAAATACAAGGAGCATGAATAGGTGTGAAAAATACGAGGAATATGAAAAGGTGTGAAAAAAACGAGGAGCATGAAAAGGTGTGAACAATACTAGGAGCATGAAAATGTCTGAAAAATATGAGGAGCATGAAAAGGTTTGAAAAATACGAGGAACATGAAAAGGTGTGAAAAATATGAGGAGTATGAAACGGTGTGATAAATATGAGGAACATGAAAAGGTTTCAAAAATATGAGGAGCATGAAAAGGTGTGAAAAATACGAAGAGCATGAAAAGGTCTGAAAAATACAAGGAGCATGAATGGGTGTGAAAAATACGAGGAGCATGAAAAGGTGTGAAAAATATGAGGAGCATGAAACGGTGTGAAAATATGAAGAGCATGAAACGGTGTTAAAAATATGAAGAGCATGAAATGGTGTGAAAAACACGAGCAGCATGAAAAAATGTGGAAAACACGAAGTGCATGAAAATGTGTGAAAAATTCGAAGAGCATGAAAAGGATTGAAAATACGAAGAGCATATAAAGGTGTGAAAAATACGAGGAGCATTAAAGGTGTCACAAATACGAGGAGCATGAAAAGGTGTGAAAAATACGAGGAGCATGAAACCGTGTGAAAATATCAAGAGCATGAAACGGTAGAAAAATATGATGACCTTTAAAATGTGTCAAAAATATGAGGAGCATGAAAAGATGGGAAAAATATGAGTAGCAGGAAATGGTATGAAAAATATGAGGAGCATGAAATATGTAAAAAATATGAAAAGCATAAAAAGTTGTGAAATATATGAGGAGCATGAAAAGGTGTGAAACATACGAGGAGCATGAAAAGGCCTGAAAATAGGAGGAGCCCGAAAAGGTCTGAAAAATACAAGGAGCGTGAAAAGGTCTGAAAAATACCAGGAGCATGAAAAGTTCTGAAAAATATGAGGAGCATGAAAAGGTGTCAAAAATACGAGGAACATGAAAAGGTCTGAAAAATACGAGGAGCATGAAAAGCTCTGCAAAACACGAGGAGCATGAAAAGATGTTAAAAACACAAGGAGCATGAATAGGTGTGAAAAACACGAAGAGCATGAAAATGTGTGAAAAATACGAGGAGCATGTAAAGGTCTGAAAAATACGAGGAGCATGAAAAGGTCTGAAAAATACGAGGAGCATGAAAATGTCTGAAAAATACGAGGAGCATGAAAAGTTCTGAAAAACACGAGGAGCATGAAAAGGTCTAAAAATTACTTGGAGCATGAAAAGGTGTGAACAATATGAAGAGCACGAAAAGGTGTGAAAAATACAAAGGGCTTGAAATGGTGTGAAAACACAAAGAACGTGAAACGGTGGGCAAAATACGAGGAGCATGAAAAGGTCTGAAAAATATGAAGAGCATGAAACGGTGTGAAAATATGAAGAGCATGAAACGGTGTGAAAATTATGAAGAGCATGGAAAGGTGTGATAAATAGGAGGAGCATGAAACGGTCTGAAAAATAGGAAGAGCATGAAATGGTGTGAAAAACACGAGCAGCATGAAAAGTTGTGGATAAAACGAGTTGCATGAATGTGTGAAAAATTCGAAGAGCATGAAAAGGTGTGAAAAATGCGAGGAGCACAAAAAGGTCTGAAATATACGAGGACCATGAAAAGGTGTGAAAAATACTAAGAGCACGAAAAGGTTTGAAAAATATGAGGACCATGAAAGAGTGTAAAAAACACGAAGAGCATGAAACTGTGTGAAAAACACGAAGAGCATGAAAATGTGTGAAAAACACGAAGAGCATGAAATTGTATGAAAAATTCAAAGAGCATGAAAAGGGTTGAAAAATACGAAGAGCATGAAAAGGTGTGAAAAATACGAGGAGCATGAAAAGGTGTGAAAAACACGAGGAGCATGAATAGGTGTGAAAAACACGAAGAGCATGAACATGTGTGAAAAAAACGAGGAGCATGAAAAGGTGTGAAAAATCCGAGGAGTACGAAGAGTCTGAAATATACGAGGACCATGAAAAGGTCTGAAAAATACTAGGAGCATGAAAAGATCTGAAAAATTCTAGGAGAATGAACAGGTTTGAAAAATATGAGGAGCATGAAAAGGTCTGAAAAATATGAGGACCATGAAAAGGTGTTAAAAATACGAGGAGCATGAAAAGGTGTGAAAAATCCGAGGAGTACGAAGAGTCTGAAATATACGAGGACCATGAAAAGGTCTGAAAAATACTAGGAGCATGAAAAGATCTGAAAAATTCTAGGAGAATGAACAGGTTTGAAAAATATGAGGAGCATGAAAAGGTCTGAAAAATATGAGGACCATGAAAAGGTGTTAAAAATACGAGGAGCATGAAAAGGTCTGAAAAATACGAGGAGCATGAAAAGGTGTCAAAAATACGAGGAGCAGGAAAAGGTCTGAAAAATACGAGGAGCATGAAAAGCTCTGCAAAACACGAGGAGCATAAAAAGATGTGAAAAATACGAAGAGCATGAAAAGGTCTCAAAAATATAAGGAGCCTGAAAAGGTGTGAAAAATATAAGGAGCATGAAAAGGTGTGAAAAATATAAGGAGCATGAAAAGGTGTGAAAAATACGAGGAGCATGAAAAGATGTGAAAAAAAAGAGGAGCATGAAAAGCTGTGAAAAACACGAGGAGCATGAATAGGTGTGAAAAACATGAAGAGCAGGAAACAGTGTGAAAAATACAGGAGCATGAAAAAGTTTGAAAAATACGAGGAGCATGGAAAGGTGTGAAAAATTTGAGGAGCATGAAACGGTCTGAAAAATATGAAGAGCATGAAATGGTGTGAAAAACACGAGCAGCATGAAAAGTTGTGGAAAACACGAAGTGCATGTAAATGTGAGAAAAATTTGAAGAGCATGAAAAGGTTTGCAAAATACGAAGAGCATGTAAAGGTGTGAAATATACGAGGAGCATTAAAGGTGTGAAAAATACGAGGAGCATGAAAAGGTGTGAAAAATAGTAGGAGCATGAAAAGGTCTGAAAAATACGAGGACCATGAAAAGTTGTGAAAAATACGTAGAGCATTAAAAGGTGTGAGAAAAACAAGGAGCATGAAAAGCTCTGTAAAATACGAGGAGCATGAAAAGGTGTGAAAAATAGTAGGAGCATGAAAAGGTCTGAAAAATACGAGGACCATGAAAAGTTGTGAAAAATACGTAGAGCATTAAAAGGTGTGAGAAAAACAAGGAGCATGAAAAGCTCTGTAAAATACGAGGAGCATGAAAAGGTGTGAAAAATACGAGGAGCATATAAATGTCTGAAAAATATGAGGAGCATGAAACGGTCTAAATAATGTGAGGAGCATGAAACGGTGTGAAAATATAAAGAGCATGAAATGGTGTGAAAAACATGAAGACCTTTAAAACATGTCAGAAATATGAGGACCATGAAAAGATGTGAAAAATATGAGGAGCATGAAAAGGTATGAAAAATAGGAGGAGCATGAAAATGTATCAAAAATATGAAGAGCATGAAAAGTTGTGAAATATATGAGGAGCATGAAAAGGTGTGAAAAATACATGGAGCATGAAAAGGTGTGAAAAATACGAGGAGCACGAAAAGGTTTGAAAGTATGAGGACTATGAAAAGGTCTGAAAAATGAGTTGAGCATGAAAAGGTCTATAAAATATGAGGAGCATATAAAGGTCAGAAAAATACGAGGAGCATGAAAAGGTGTGAAAAATACGAGGAGCATGAAAAGGTGTGAAATATATGAGGAGCATGAAAAAGTGTGAAAAACACGAATAGCATGAAAATGTGTGAAAAACACGAAGAGCATGAAAATGTATAAAAATTCGAAGAGCATGAAAAGGTTTGAAAAACACAAAGAGCATGAAAAGGTGGGAACAATTCGAGGAGCATGAAAAGGTCTGTAAAATACGAGGAGCATGAAAAGATGTGAAAAATCCAAGGAGCACGAAAAGGTCTGAAATATACGAGGACCATGAAAAGTTCTAAAAAATACGAGTAGCATGACAAGGTGTGAAAAATATGAGAAGCATGAAAAGGTCTGAAAAATATGAGGAGCATGAAAAGGTGTGAAAAATACGAAGACCATGAAGAGGTGTGAAAAATACAAGGAGCATGAAAAGGTGTGAAAAATACGAGGAGAAAGAAAATGTGCGAAAAATACGAAGAGCATGAAAAGGTGGGAACAATAGTAGGAGCATGAAAAGGTCTGAAAAATACGAGGAGCATGAAAAGGTGTGAAAAAAACAGGAGCATGAAAAGGTCTGTAAAATACGACGAGCATGAAAAGGTGTGAAAAATACGATGAGAAAGAAAATGTGCGAAAAATACGAGGAGCATGAAAAGGTGTGAAAAATAATAGGAGCATGAAAAGGTGTGAAAAACACGAGGAGCATGAAAAGGTGTGAAAAATACGAGGAGCATATAAAGGTCTGAAAAATATGAGG
The DNA here is from genome assembly GCF_033118175.1 of Dama dama. NCBI lineage: Eukaryota > Metazoa > Chordata > Mammalia > Artiodactyla > Cervidae > Dama > Dama dama. Next base: position 4,045,257 of record NW_026870920.1, on the reverse strand, counting down.
AGCATGAAAAGGTCTAAAAAATTTGAGGAGCATGAAATGGTGTGAAAATATGAAGATCATGAAACGGTGTGAAAAATATGAAGACCTTTAAAAGGTGTCAAAAATATGAGGAGCATGAAAAGATGTGAAAAATAAGAGGAGCATGAAATGGTATGAAAAATATGAGGAGCATGAAATATGTAAAAAATATGAAGAGCATGAAAAGTTGTGAAAAATATGAAGAGCATGAAATGGTTTTAAAAGTATGAAGAGCTTGAAAAGGTGTGAAAAATACAAAGAGCATGACTGGTGTGAAATATACGAAGACAATGAAAAGGTGTGAAAAATTATGAAAAGCATGAAAAGTTGTGAAAAATACAAAGAGCATGAAAAGGTTTGAAAAATACAAAGTGCATGAAAACATGTGAAAAAATCGAGGAGCATGAAACGGTGTGAAATATGTGAAAGCATGAAATGCTGTGAAAAATATGAAGAGCATGAAAAGGTCTGAAAAATACAAGGAGCATTAATAGGTGTGAAAAATATGAGGAGCATGAAAAGGTGTGAACAATACTAGGAGCATGAAAATCTCTGAAAAAAACGAGGAGCATGAAAAGGTATGAAAAATACGAGGAGCATGAAAAGGTGTGAAAAACACGAGGAGCATGAAAAAGTCTAAAAAATTTGATGAGCATGAAATGGTGTGAAAATATGAAGATCATGAAACGGTGTGAAAAATATGAAGACCTTTTAAACGTGTCAAAAATATGAGGAGCATGAAAAGATGTGAAAAATATGAGAAGCATTAAAATATGTCAATAATATGAAGAGCATGAAAAGTTGTGAAATATATGATGAGCATGAAAAGGTGTGAAAAATATGAGGAGTACGAAAAGGTCTGCAAATATGAGGAGCACGAAAAGGTCTGAAAAATATGAGGAGCATGAAAAGGTGTGAAAACTACGAAGAGCATGAAAAGGTGTGAAAAATACGAGGTGCATGAAAACGTGTGAAAAATACGAGAAGCATGAAAAGATCTTAAAAATTTGAGAAGCATGAAAAGGTGTGAAAAATATGAGGAGCATGAAACGGTGTGAAAATATGAAGAGCATGAAACGGTGTTAAAAATATGAAGAGCATGAAACGGTGTGAAAACCACGAGCAGCAAGAAAATATGTGGAAAACACGAAGTGCATGAAAATGTGTGAAAAATTCGAAGAGCATGAAAAGGTTTGAAAAATACGAACAGCATGTAAAGGTGTGAAAAATACGAGGAGCATTAAAGGTGTGAAAAATACGAGGAGCATGAAAAGGTGTGAAAAATACGATGAGAAAGAAAATGTGCTAAAAATACAAGGAGCATGAACAGGTGGGAAAAATAGTAGGAGCATGAAAAGGTCTGAAAAATACGAGGAACATGAAACGGTGTGAAAATATAAAGAGCATGAAACGGTGTGAAAAATATGAAGACTTCAAAAGGTGTCAAAAATATGAGGAGCATGAAAAGATGTGAAAAATATGAGGAGCATGAAATGGTATGAAAAATATGAGAAGCATGAAATATGTAAAAAATATGAAGAGCATGAAAAGTTGTGAAAAATATGAAGAGCATGAAATGGTTTTAAAAGTATGAAGAGCTTGAAAAGGTGTGAAAAATACAAAGAGCATGACTGGTGTGAAATATACGAAGACAATGAAAAGGTGTGAAAAATTATGAAAAGCATGAAAAGTTGTGAAAAATACAAGGAGCATGAAAAGGTTTGAAAAATACAAAGTGCATGACAAGGTGTGAAAAATACGAGGAGCATGAAGCGGTGTTAAAATGCGAAAGCATAAAATGCTGTGAAAAATATGAAGAGCACGAAAAGGTCTGAAAAATACAAGGAGCATGAATAGGTGTGAAAAATACGAGGAATATGAAAAGGTGTGAAAAAAACGAGGAGCATGAAAAGGTGTGAACAATACTAGGAGCATGAAAATGTCTGAAAAATATGAGGAGCATGAAAAGGTTTGAAAAATACGAGGAACATGAAAAGGTGTGAAAAATATGAGGAGTATGAAACGGTGTGATAAATATGAGGAACATGAAAAGGTTTCAAAAATATGAGGAGCATGAAAAGGTGTGAAAAATACGAAGAGCATGAAAAGGTCTGAAAAATACAAGGAGCATGAATGGGTGTGAAAAATACGAGGAGCATGAAAAGGTGTGAAAAATATGAGGAGCATGAAACGGTGTGAAAATATGAAGAGCATGAAACGGTGTTAAAAATATGAAGAGCATGAAATGGTGTGAAAAACACGAGCAGCATGAAAAAATGTGGAAAACACGAAGTGCATGAAAATGTGTGAAAAATTCGAAGAGCATGAAAAGGATTGAAAATACGAAGAGCATATAAAGGTGTGAAAAATACGAGGAGCATTAAAGGTGTCACAAATACGAGGAGCATGAAAAGGTGTGAAAAATACGATGAGAAAGAAAATGTGCGAAAAATATGAGGAGCATGAAAAGGTGGGAAAACTAGTAGGAGCATGAAAAGGTCTGAAAAATACGAGGAGCATGAAACCGTGTGAAAATATCAAGAGCATGAAACGGTAGAAAAATATGATGACCTTTAAAAGGTGTCAAAAATATGAGGAGCATGAAAAGATGTGAAAAATATGAGTAGCATGAAATGGTATGAAAAATATGAGGAGCATGAAATATGTAAAAAATATGAAGAGCATAAAAAGTTGTGAAATATATGAGGAGCATGAAAAGGTGTGAAACATACGAGGAGCATGAAAAGGCCTGAAAATAGGAGGAGCCCGAAAAGGTCTGAAAAATACAAGGAGCGTGAAAAGGTCTGAAAAATACCAGGAGCATGAAAAGTTCTGAAAAATATGAGGAGCATGAAAAGGTGTCAAAAATACGAGGAACATGAAAAGGTCTGAAAAATACGAGGAGCATGAAAAGCTCTGCAAAACACGAGGAGCATGAAAAGATGTTAAAAACACAAGGAGCATGAATAGGTGTGAAAAACACGAAGAGCATGAAAATGTGTGAAAAATACGAGGAGCATGTAAAGGTCTGAAAAATACGAGGAGCATGAAAAGGTCTGAAAAATACGAGGAGCATGAAAAGGTCTAAAAAATACGAGGAGCATGAAAAGTTCTGAAAAACACGAGGAGCATGAAAAGGTCTAAAAATTACTTGGAGCATGAAAAGGTGTGAACAATATGAAGAGCACGAAAAGGTGTGAAAAATACAAAGGGCTTGAAATGGTGTGAAAACACGAAGAACGTGAAACGGTGGGCAAAATACGAGGAGCATGAAAAGGTCTGAAAAATATGAAGAGCATGAAACGGTGTGAAAATATGAAGAGCATGAAACGGTGTGAAAATTATGAAGAGCATGGAAAGGTGTGATAAATAGGAGGAGCATGAAACGGTCTGAAAAATAGGAAGAGCATGAAATGGTGTGAAAAACACGAGCAGCATGAAAAGTTGTGGATAAAACGAAGTGCATGAATGTGTGAAAAATTCGAAGAGCATGAAAAGGTGTGAAAAATGCGAGGAGCACAAAAAGGTCTGAAATATACGAGGACCATGAAAAGGTGTGAAAAATACTAAGAGCACGAAAAGGTTTGAAAAATATGAGGACCATGAAAGAGTGTAAAAAACACGAAGAGCATGAAACTGTGTGAAAAACACGAAGAGCATGAAAATGTGTGAAAAACACGAAGAGCATGAAATTGTATGAAAAATTCAAAGAGCATGAAAAGGGTTGAAAAATACGAAGAGCATGAAAAGGTGTGAAAAATACGAGGAGCATGAAAAGGTGTGAAAAACACGAGGAGCATGAATAGGTGTGAAAAACATGAAGAGCATGAACATGTGTGAAAAAAACGAGGAGCATGAAAAGGTGTGAAAAATCCGAGGAGCATGAAAAGGTCTGGAAAACATGAGGAGCATGGAAAGGTTTGAAAAAATATGAGGAGCATGAAAAGGTGTGAAAAACACGAGGAGCATGAATAGGTGTGAAAAACACGAAGAGCATGAAAATGTGTGGAAAAATACGAGGAGCATGAAAAGGTGTGAAAAATCCGAGGAGTACGAAGAGTCTGAAATATACGAGGACCATGAAAAAGTCTGAAAAATACTACAAGCATGAAAAGATCTGAAAAATTCTAGGAGAATGAACAGGTGTGAAAAATATGAGGAGCATGAAAAGGTCTGAAAAATATGAGGACCATGAAAAGGTGTCAAAAATACGAGGAGCATGAAAAGGTCTGAAAAATACGAGGAGCATGAAAAGGTCTGGAAAACAGGAGGAGCATTAAAAAGTGTGAAAAATACGAAGAGCATGAAAAGGTCTCAAAAATATGAGGAGCCTGAAAAGGTGTGAAAAAATGAAGAGCATGAAACGGTGTGAAAATTATGAATAGCATAGAAAGGTGTGATAAATATGAGGAGAAAGAAACGGTCTGAAAAATATGAAGAGCATGAAATGGTGTGAAAAACACTAGCAGCATGAAAAGTTGTGGATAAAACGAAGTGCATGAAAATGTGTGAAAAATTCGAAGAGGATGAAAAGGTGTGAAAAATCCGAGGAGCACGAAAAGGTCTGAAATATACGAGGACCATGAAAAGCTGTGAAAACTATGATGAGCATGAAAAGGTTTGAAAAATATGAGGACCATGAAAAAGTGTAAAAAATACGAAGAGCATGAAAATGTGTGAAAAACACGAAGACCATGAAAATGTATGAAAAATTCAAAAAGCATGAAAAGGTTTGAAAAATATGAAGAGCATGAAAAGGTGGGAAAAATACGAAGAGCATGAAAAGGTGTGAAAAATATGAAAAGCATGAAACTGTGTGAAAAATATGAAAAGCATGAAAACGTGTGAAAAATATGAAGAGCATGAAACGGTGGGAAAAATATGAAAAGCATGAAAACGTGTGAAAAATATGAAGAGCATGAAAAGGTGTGAAAAATCTGAAGAGCATGAAACGGTGTGAAAATACGAAGAGCAAGAAAAGGTGTGAAATATATGAAGAGCATGAAAAGGTGTGAAAAATTACGAAAAGCATGAAAAGGTGTGAAAAATTACCAAGAGCATGAAAATGTCTGAAAAATACAAAGAGCATGAAAATGTGTGAAAAATACAAAGAGCATGAAAAGGTGTGAAAATATGAGGAGCATGAAAAGGTCTGAAAATATGAGGAGCATAGAACGGAGTGAAAAATATGAAGAGCAAGAAAAGGTGTGAAAATTATGAAGAGCATGAAACTGTATGAAAAATATGAAAAGCATGAAAAAGTGTGAAAAATATGAAGAGCATGAAAAGGTGTGAAAATATGAAGAGCATGAAACTGTGTGAAAAATATGAAGAACATGAAACGGTGTGAAAAAAACGAAGAGCATGAAAATGTGTGAAATATACAAAGATCATGAAAAGGTGGAAAAATACGAAGAGCATGAAATGGTTTGAAAAATATGAAGAGCATGAAACGGGGTGAAAATATGAGGATCATAAAATGGTCTGAAAATATGAGGAGCATAGAACGGAGTGAAAAATATGAAGAGCATGAAAAGGTGTGAAAATTATGAAGAGCATGAAACTGTGTGAAAAATATGAAAAGCATGAAAACGTGTGAAAAATATGAAGAGCATGAAAAGGTGTGAAAAATAGGAGGAGCATGAAACGGTGTAAAAATATGAAGAGCATGAAACGTGTGAAAAATATGAGGAGCATGAAATGGTGTAAAAATGAAGACCATGAAAAGGTGTGAAAATATGAAGAGCATGAAACTGTGTGAAAAATATGAAGAACATGAAACAGTGTGAAAAAAACGAAGAGCATGAAAAGGTGTGAAATATACAAAGATCATTAAAAGGTGTAAAAAATACAAAGAGCATGAAATGGTTTGAAAAATATGAAGAGCATGAAACGGGGTGAAAATATGAGGATCATAAAATGGTCTGAAAATATGAGGAGCATAGAACGGAGTGAAAAATATGAAGAGCATGAAAAGGTGTGAAAATTATGAAGAGCATGAAACTGTGTGAAAAATATGAAAAGCATGAAAAAGTGTGAAAAATATGAAGAGCATGAAAAGGTGTGAATAATATGAAGAGCATGAAACTGTGTGAGAAATATGAGGAACATGAAAAGGTGTGAAATATACGAAGAGCATTTACAGGTGTGAAAAATTACGAAAAGCATGAAAAGGTGTGAAAAATTACCAAGAGCTTGAAAATGTCTGAAAAATACAAAGAACATGAAAATGTGTGAAAAATAGGAGGAGCATGAAACGGTGTAAAAATATGAAGAGCATGAAACGTGTGAAAAATATGAGGAGCATGAGACGGTGTAAAAATGAAGACCATGAAAAGGTGTGAAAAATATGAAGAGCATGAAACGGTGTGAAAAATATGAAGAGCATGAAAAGATGTGAAAAATATGAAGAGCATGAAACGGTTTGAAAAGTATGAAGAGCTTGAAAAAGTGTGAAAAATACGAAGAGCATGACTGGTGTGAAATATATGAAGACCATGAAAAGGTGAGCAAAATTATGAAAAGAATGAAAAGTTGTGAAAAATACAAAGAGCATGAAAAGGTTTGAAAAATACGAAGTGCATGCAAAGGTGTGAAAAATATGCAGAGCATGAAACGCTGTGAAAAATGCGAAAGCATGAAATGTTTTGAAAAATATGAAGAGCATGAAAAGGTCTGAAAAATACAAGGAGCATGAAAAGGTGTGAAAAATACAAGGAGCATGAAAAGGTGTGAAAAATACGAGGAGCATGAAAAGGTCTGAAAAATATGAGGAGCATGAAAAGTTCTGAAAAACACGAGGAGCATGAACAGGTGTGAATAATATGAGGAGCATGATAAGGTGTGAAACATACGAAGTGCATGAAAAGGTGTGAAATATATAAAGAGCATGAAAAGGTGTGAAAAATACGAAGAGCATGATATGGTGTGAAAAAGATGAAGAGCATGAAACGGTGTAAAAATATGAGGAGCATGAAACGATGTGAAAATATGAGGAGCATAGAACGGAGTGAAAAATATGAAGAGCATGAAAAGGTGTGAAAAATATGAAGAGCATGAAACTGTGTGAAAAATATGAAAAGCATGAAACTGTGTGAAAAATATGAAAAGCATGAAAACGTGTGAAAAACATGAAGAGCATGAAAAGGTGTGAAAAATATGAAGAGCATGAAACGGTGTGAAAAATATGAAGAGCAGGAAAAGGTGTGAAAAATACGAAGAGCATGAAAAGGTGTGAAATATATGAAGAGCATGAAAAGGTGTGAAAAATACGAAGAGCAAGAAAAGGTGTGAAATATATGAAGAGCATGAAAAGGTGTGAAATATTACGAAAAGCATGAAAAGGTGTGAAAAATTACCAAGAGCATGAAAATGTCTGAAAAATACAAAGAGCATGAAAATGTGTGAAAAATACAAAGAGCATGAAAAGGTGTGAAAATATGAGGAGCATGAAAAGGTCTGAAAATATGAGGAGCATAGAACGGAGTGAAAAATATGAAGAGCAAGAAAAGGTGTGAAAATTATGAAGAGCATGAAACTGTATGAAAAATATGAAAAGCATGAAAAAGTGTGAAAAATATGAAGAGCATGAAAAGGTGTGAAAATATGAAGAGCATGAAACTGTGTGAAAAATATGAAGAACATGAAACGGTGTGAAAAAAACGAAGAGCATGAAAAGGTGTGAAATATACAAAGATCATGAAAAGGTGTGAAAAATACGAAGAGCATGAAATGGTTTGAAAAATATGAAGAGCATGAAACGGGGTGAAAATATGAGGATCATAAAATGGTCTGAAAATATGAGGAGCATAGAACGGAGTGAAAAATATGAAGAGCATGAAAAGGTGTGAAAATTATGAAGAGCATGAAACTGTGTGAAAAATATGAAAAGCATGAAAAAGTGTGAAAAATATGAAGAGCATGAAAAGGTGTGAATAATATGAAGAGCATGAAACTGTGTGAGAAATATGAGGAACATGAAAAGGTGTGAAATATACGAAGAGCATTTACAGGTGTGAAAAATTACGAAAAGCATGAAAAGGTGTGAAAAATTACCAAGAGCTTGAAAATGTCTGAAAAATACAAAGAACATGAAAATGTGTGAAAAATAGGAGGAGCATGAAACGGTGTAAAAATATGAAGAGCATGAAACGTGTGAAAAATATGAGGAGCATGAGACGGTGTAAAAATGAAGACCATGAAAAGGTGTGAAAAATATGAAGAGCATGAAACGGTGTGAAAAATATGAAGAGCATGAAAAGATGTGAAAAATATGAAGAGCATGAAACGGTTTGAAAAGTATGAAGAGCTTGAAAAAGTGTGAAAAATACGAAGAGCATGACTGGTGTGAAATATATGAAGACCATGAAAAGGTGTGCAAAATTATGAAAAGAATGAAAAGTTGTGAAAAATACAAAGAGCATGAAAAGGTTTGAAAAATACGAAGTGCATGCAAAGGTGTGAAAAATATGCAGAGCATGAAACGCTGTGAAAAATGCGAAAGCATGAAATGTTTTGAAAAATATGAAGAGCATGAAAAGGTCTGAAAAATACAAGGAGCATGAAAAGGTGTGAAAAATACAAGGAGCATGAAAAGGTGTGAAAAATACGAGGAGCATGAAAAGGTCTGAAAAATATGAGGAGCATGAAAAGTTCTGAAAAACACGAGGAGCATGAACAGGTGTGAATAATATGAGGAGCATGATAAGGTGTGAAACATACGAAGTGCATGAAAAGGTGTGAAATATATAAAGAGCATGAAAAGGTGTGAAAAATACGAAGAGCATGATATGGTGTGAAAAAGATGAAGAGCATGAAACGGTGTAAAAATATGAGGAGCATGAAACGATGTGAAAATATGAGGAGCATAGAACGGAGTGAAAAATATGAAGAGCATGAAAAGGTGTGAAAAATATGAAGAGCATGAAACTGTGTGAAAAATATGAAAAGCATGAAACTGTGTGAAAAATATGAAAAGCATGAAAACGTGTGAAAAACATGAAGAGCATGAAAAGGTGTGAAAAATATGAAGAGCATGAAACGGTGTGAAAAATATGAAGAGCAGGAAAAGGTGTGAAAAATACGAAGAGCATGAAAAGGTGTGAAATATATGAAGAGCATGAAAAGGTGTGAAAAATTACCAAGAGCATGAAAATGTCTGAAAAATACAAAGAGCATGAAAATGTGTGAAAAATACAAAGAGCATGAAAATGTGTGAAAATGTGAGGAGCATGAAAAGGTGTGAAAAATATGAGGAGCATGAAAAGGTCTGAAAAATATGAAGAGCAATAAAAGATGTGAAAAATATGATGAGCATGAAAAGGTGTGAATAATATGAGAAGCATGATAAGGTGTGAAACATACGAAGTGCATGAAAAGTTGTAAAATATATAAAGAGCATGAAAAGGTGTGAAAAATACGAAGAGCATGATATGGTGTGAAAAAGATGAAGAGCATGAAACGGTGTAAAAATATGAGGAGCATGAAACGATGTGAAAATATGAGGAGCATAGAACGGAGTGAAAAATATGAAGAGCATGAAAAGGTGTGAAAAATATGAAGAGCATGAAACTGTGTGAAAAATATGAAAAGCATGAAACTGTGTGAAAAATATGAAAAGCATGAAAACGTGTGAAAAACATGAAGAGCATGAAAAGGTGTGAAAAATATGAAGAGCATGAAACGGTGTGAAAAATATGAAGAGCAGGAAAAGGTGTGAAAAATACGAAGAGCATGAAAAGGTGTGAAATATATGAAGAGCATGAAAAGGTGTGAAAAATTACCAAGAGCATGAAAATGTCTGAAAAATACAAAGAGCATGAAAATGTGTGAAAAATACAAAGAGCATGAAAATGTGTGAAAATGTGAGGAGCATGAAAAGGTGTGAAAAATAGTAGGAGCATGAAAAGGTCTGAAAAATACGAGGAGCATGAAAAGGTGTGAAAAATACGAGGAGCATGAAAAGGTCTGAAAAATACGAGGAGCATGAAAATGTCTGAAAAATACGAGGAGCATGAAAAGGTGTGAAAAATACGAGGAGCATGAAAATGTCTGAAAAATACGAGGAGCATGAAAAGGTGTGAAAAATACGAGTAGCATAAAAAGGTGTGAAAAATAGTAGGAGCATGAAAAGGTCTGAAAATATGGGGAGCATGAAAAGGTCTGAAAAATACGAGTAGCATGAAAAGGTGTGAAAAATACAAGGAGCATGAAAAGGTGTGAAAAATACAAGGATCATGAAAAGCTCTGTAAAATACTAGAAGCATGAAAAGGTGTGAAAAATACGAGGAGCATATAAAGGTCTGAAAAATATGAGGAGCATGAAAAGGTCTAAAAAACGTGAGGAGCATGAAACGGTGTGAAAATATGAAGACGTTTAAAACGTGTCAAATACATGAGGACCATGAAAAGATGTGAAAAATATGAGGAGCATGAAATGCTATGAGAAAAATGAGGAGCATGAAAATATGTAAAAAATATGAAGAGCATGAAAAGTTGTGAAATATGAGGAGCATGAAAAGGTGTGAAAAATACGAGGAGCATGAAAAGGTGTGAAAAATACGAGGAGCATGAAAAGGTGTGAAAAATACGAGGACCATGAAAGGTATGAAAAATACGGGGAGCATGAATCGTTCTGTAAAATACGAGGACCATGAAAGGTATGAAAAATACGGGGAGCATGAAAAGGTCTGAAAAATACGAGGAGCATGAAAAGGTCTGAAAAATAAGAGGAGTATGAAACGGTATCAAAAATATGAGGAGCATGAAACGGTGTGAAAATATAAAGAGCATGAAACGGTGTGAAAAATATGAAGAGCATGAAAGGTGTGAGAAATATGAGGAGCATGAAAAGGTCTGAAAAGTACAAGGAGCATGAAAAGTTGTGAAAAGTACGAGGAGCATGAAAAGGTCTGGAAAATACGAGGAGCATGAAAATATCTGAAAAATATGAGGAGCATGAAACAGTATGGAAACATGAAGAGCATGAAACGGTGTGAAAAATATGAAGAGCATGAAAAGGTGTGAAAAATATGAGGAGCATGAAACGGCCTGAAAAATATGAAGAGCATTAAAAGGTGTGAAAAATATGAGGATCATGAAAAGGTATGAAAAATACGATGAGCATGAAAAGTTGTGAAAAATACGAGGAGCATGAAAAGGTGTGAAAAATATGAGAAGCATGAAACAGTCTGAAAAATACAAGGATCATGAAAAGGTGTCAAAAATATGAGAAGCATGAAAAGGTGTGAAATATATGAGGATCATGAAACGGTATGAAAAATATGAGGAGCATGAAAAGATGTGAAAAATATGAAGAGCATGAAAAGTTGTGAACAATATGAGGAGCATGAAAAGGTGTGAAAAATACGAGGAGCATGAAAAGGTCTGATAAATACGAGGGGCCTTAATGTCTGAAAAATACGAGGAGCGTGAAAAGGTGTGAAAAATACGAGGAATATGAAAATGTGTGAAAAATACGAGGAGCATGAAAAGGTCTGAAAAATACGAGGACCATGAAAAGTTCTGAAAAATACGAGGAGCATGAAAAGTTCTGAAAAACACGAGGAGCATGAAAAGGTCTAAAAATTACTTGGAGCATGAAAAGGTGTGAACAATATGAAGAGCACGAAAAGGTGTGAAAAATACAAAGGGCTTGAAATGGTGTGAAAACACGAAGAACGTGAAACGGTGGGCAAAATACGAGGAGCATGAAAAGGTCTGAAAAATATGAAGAGCATGAAACGGTGTGAAAATATGAAGAGCATGAAACGGTGTGAAAATTATGAAGAGCATGGAAAGGTGTGATAAATAGGAGGAGCATGAAACGGTCTGAAAAATAGGAAGAGCATGAAATGGTGTGAAAAACACGAGCAGCATGAAAAGTTGTGGATAAAACGAAGTGCATGAATGTGTGAAAAATTCGAAGAGCATGAAAAGGTGTGAAAAATGCGAGGAGCACAAAAAGGTCTGAAATATACGAGGACCATGAAAAGGTGTGAAAAATACTAAGAGCACGAAAAGGTTTGAAAAATATGAGGACCATGAAAGAGTGTAAAAAACACGAAGAGCATGAAACTGTGTGAAAAACACGAAGAGCATGAAAATGTGTGAAAAACACGAAGAGCATGAAATTGTATGAAAAATTCAAAGAGCATGAAAAGGGTTGAAAAATACGAAGAGCATGAAAAGGTGTGAAAAATACGAGGAGCATGAAAAGGTGTGAAAAATCCGAGGAGCATGAAAAGGTCTGGAAAACATGAGGAGCATGGAAAGGTTTGAAAAATATGAGGAGCATGAAAAGGTGTGAAAAACACGAGGAGCATGAATAGGTGTGAAAAACACGAAGAGCATGAAAATGTGTGGAAAAATACGAGGAGCATGAAAAGGTGTGAAAAATCCGAGGAGTACGAAGAGTCTGAAATATACGAGGACCATGAAAAGGTCTGAAAAATACTAGGAGCATGAAAAGATCTGAAAAATTCTAGGAGAATGAACAGGTGTGAAAAATATGAGGAGCATGAAAAGGTCTGAAAAATATGAGGACCATGAAAAGGTGTCAAAAATACGAGGAGCATGAAAAGGTCTGAAAAATACGAGGAGCATGAAAAGGTCTGGAAAACAGGAGGAGCATTAAAAAGTGTGAAAAATACGAAGAGCATGAAAAGGTCTCAAAAATATGAGGAGCCTGAAAAGGTGTGAAAAAATGAAGAGCATGAAACGGTGTGAAAATTATGAAGAGCATAGAAAGGTGTGATAAATATGAGGAGCAAGAAACGGTCTGAAAAATATGAAGAGCATGAAATGGTGTGAAAAACACTAGCAGCATGAAAAGTTGTGGATAAAACGAAGTGCATGAAAATGTGTGAAAAATTCGAAGAGGATGAAAAGGTGTGAAAAATCCGAGGAGCACGAAAAGGTCTGAAATATACGAGGACCATGAAAAGCTGTGAAAACTATGATGAGCATGAAAAGGTTTGAAAAATATGAGGACCATGAAAAAGTGTAAAAAATACGAAGAGCATGAAAATGTGTGAAAAACACGAAGACCATGAAAATGTATGAAAAATTCAAAAAGCATGAAAAGGTTTGAAAAATATGAAGAGCATGAAAAGGTGGGAAAAATACGAAGAGCATGAAAAGGTGTGAAAAATATGAAAAGCATGAAACTGTGTGAAAAATATGAAAAGCATGAAAACGTGTGAAAAATATGAAGAGCATGAAAAGGTGTGAAAAATATGAAGAGCATGAAACTGTGTGAAAAATATGAAGAACATGAAACGGTGGGAAAAATATGAAAAGCATGAAAACGTGTGAAAAATATGAAGAGCATGAAAAGGTGTGAAAAATCTGAAGAGCATGAAACGGTGTGAAAATACGAAGAGCAAGAAAAGGTGTGAAATATATGAAGAGCATGAAAAGGTGTGAAAAATTACGAAAAGCATGAAAAGGTGTGAAAAATTACCAAGAGCATGAAAATGTCTGAAAAATACAAAGAGCATGAAAATGTGTGAAAAATACAAAGAGCATGAAAAGGTGTGAAAATATGAGGAGCATGAAAAGGTCTGAAAATATGAGGAGCATAGAACGGAGTGAAAAATATGAAGAGCAAGAAAAGGTGTGAAAATTATGAAGAGCATGAAACTGTATGAAAAATATGAAAAGCATGAAAAAGTGTGAAAAATATGAAGAGCATGAAAAGGTGTGAAAATATGAAGAGCATGAAACTGTGTGAAAAATATGAAGAACATGAAACGGTGTGAAAAAAACGAAGAGCAAGAAAAGGTGTGAAATATATGAAGAGCATGAAAAGGTGTGAAAAATTACCAAGAGCATGAAAATGTCTGAAAAATACAAAGAGCATGAAAATGTGTGAAAAATACAAAGAGCATGAAAATGTGTGAAAATGTGAGGAGCATGAAAAGGTGTGAAAAATATGAGGAGCATGAAAAGGTCTGAAAAATATGAAGAGCAATAAAAGATGTGAAAAATATGATGAGCATGAAAAGGTGTGAATAATATGAGAAGCATGATAAGGTGTGAAACATACGAAGTGCATGAAAAGTTGTAAAATATATAAAGAGCATGAAAAGGTGTGAAAAATACGAAGAGCATGATATGGTGTGAAAAAGATGAAGAGCATGAAACGGTGTAAAAATATGAGGAGCATGAAACGATGTGAAAATATGAGGAGCATAGAACGGAGTGAAAAATATGAAGAGCATGAAAAGGTGTGAAAAATATGAAGAGCATGAAACTGTGTGAAAAATATGAAAAGCATGAAACTGTGTGAAAAATATGAAAAGCATGAAAACGTGTGAAAAACATGAAGAGCATGAAAAGGTGTGAAAAATATGAAGAGCATGAAACGGTGTGAAAAATATGAAGAGCAGGAAAAGGTGTGAAAAATACGAAGAGCATGAAAAGGTGTGAAATATATGAAGAGCATGAAAAGGTGTGAAAAATTACCAAGAGCATGAAAATGTCTGAAAAATACAAAGAGCATGAAAATGTGTGAAAAATACAAAGAGCATGAAAATGTGTGAAAATGTGAGGAGCATGAAAAGGTGTGAAAAATAGTAGGAGCATGAAAAGGTCTGAAAAATACGAGGAGCATGAAAAGGTGTGAAAAATACGAGGAGCATGAAAAGGTCTGAAAAATACGAGGAGCATGAAAATGTCTGAAAAATACGAGGAGCATGAAAAGGTGTGAAAAATACGAGGAGCATGAAAATGTCTGAAAAATACGAGGAGCATGAAAAGGTGTGAAAAATACGAGTAGCATAAAAAGGTGTGAAAAATAGTAGGAGCATGAAAAGGTCTGAAAATATGGGGAGCATGAAAAGGTCTGAAAAATACGAGTAGCATGAAAAGGTGTGAAAAATACAAGGAGCATGAAAAGGTGTGAAAAATACAAGGATCATGAAAAGCTCTGTAAAATACTAGAAGCATGAAAAGGTGTGAAAAATACGAGGAGCATATAAAGGTCTGAAAAATATGAGGAGCATGAAAAGGTCTAAAAAACGTGAGGAGCATGAAACGGTGTGAAAATATGAAGACGTTTAAAACGTGTCAAATACATGAGGACCATGAAAAGATGTGAAAAATATGAGGAGCATGAAATGCTATGAGAAAAATGAGGAGCATGAAAATATGTAAAAAATATGAAGAGCATGAAAAGTTGTGAAATATGAGGAGCATGAAAAGGTGTGAAAAATACGAGGAGCATGAAAAGGTGTGAAAAATACGAGGAGCATGAAAAGGTGTGAAAAATACGAGGACCATGAAAGGTATGAAAAATACGGGGAGCATGAATCGTTCTGTAAAATACGAGGACCATGAAAGGTATGAAAAATACGGGGAGCATGAAAAGGTCTGAAAAATACGAGGAGCATGAAAAGGTCTGAAAAATAAGAGGAGTATGAAACGGTATCAAAAATATGAGGAGCATGAAACGGTGTGAAAATATAAAGAGCATGAAACGGTGTGAAAAATATGAAGAGCATGAAAGGTGTGAGAAATATGAGGAGCATGAAAAGGTCTGAAAAGTACAAGGAGCATGAAAAGTTGTGAAAAGTACGAGGAGCATGAAAAGGTCTGGAAAATACGAGGAGCATGAAAATATCTGAAAAATATGAGGAGCATGAAACAGTATGGAAACATGAAGAGCATGAAACGGTGTGAAAAATATGAAGAGCATGAAAAGGTGTGAAAAATATGAGGAGCATGAAACGGCCTGAAAAATATGAAGAGCATTAAAAGGTGTGAAAAATATGAGGATCATGAAAAGGTATGAAAAATACGATGAGCATGAAAAGTTGTGAAAAATACGAGGAGCATGAAAAGGTGTGAAAAATATGAGAAGCATGAAACAGTCTGAAAAATACAAGGATCATGAAAAGGTGTCAAAAATATGAGAAGCATGAAAAGGTGTGAAATATATGAGGATCATGAAACGGTATGAAAAATATGAGGAGCATGAAAAGATGTGAAAAATATGAAGAGCATGAAAAGTTGTGAACAATATGAGGAGCATGAAAAGGTGTGAAAAATACGAGGAGCATGAAAAGGTCTGATAAATACGAGGGGCCTTAATGTCTGAAAAATACGAGGAGCGTGAAAAGGTGTGAAAAATACGAGGAATATGAAAATGTGTGAAAAATACGAGGAGCATGAAAAGGTCTGAAAAATACGAGGACCATGAAAAGTTCTGAAAAATACGAGGAGCATGAAAAGTTCTGAAAAACACGAGGAGCATGAAAAGGTCTAAAAATTACTTGGAGCATGAAAAGGTGTGAACAATATGAAGAGCACGAAAAGGTGTGAAAAATACAAAGGGCTTGAAATGGTGTGAAAACACGAAGAACGTGAAACGGTGGGCAAAATACGAGGAGCATGAAAAGGTCTGAAAAATATGAAGAGCATGAAACGGTGTGAAAATATGAAGAGCATGAAACGGTGTGAAAATTATGAAGAGCATGGAAAGGTGTGATAAATAGGAGGAGCATGAAACGGTCTGAAAAATAGGAAGAGCATGAAATGGTGTGAAAAACACGAGCAGCATGAAAAGTTGTGGATAAAACGAAGTGCATGAATGTGTGAAAAATTCGAAGAGCATGAAAAGGTGTGAAAAATGCGAGGAGCACAAAAAGGTCTGAAATATACGAGGACCATGAAAAGGTGTGAAAAATACTAAGAGCACGAAAAGGTTTGAAAAATATGAGGACCATGAAAGAGTGTAAAAAACACGAAGAGCATGAAACTGTGTGAAAAACACGAAGAGCATGAAAATGTGTGAAAAACACGAAGAGCATGAAATTGTATGAAAAATTCAAAGAGCATGAAAAGGGTTGAAAAATACGAAGAGCATGAAAAGGTGTGAAAAATACGAGGAGCATGAAAAGGTGTGAAAAATCCGAGGAGCATGAAAAGGTCTGGAAAACATGAGGAGCATGGAAAGGTTTGAAAAATATGAGGAGCATGAAAAGGTGTGAAAAACACGAGGAGCATGAATAGGTGTGAAAAACACGAAGAGCATGAAAATGTGTGGAAAAATACGAGGAGCATGAAAAGGTGTGAAAAATCCGAGGAGTACGAAGAGTCTGAAATATACGAGGACCATGAAAAGGTCTGAAAAATACTAGGAGCATGAAAAGATCTGAAAAATTCTAGGAGAATGAACAGGTGTGAAAAATATGAGGAGCATGAAAAGGTCTGAAAAATATGAGGACCATGAAAAGGTGTCAAAAATACGAGGAGCATGAAAAGGTCTGAAAAATACGAGGAGCATGAAAAGGTCTGGAAAACAGGAGGAGCATTAAAAAGTGTGAAAAATACGAAGAGCATGAAAAGGTCTCAAAAATATGAGGAGCCTGAAAAGGTGTGAAAAAATGAAGAGCATGAAACGGTGTGAAAATTATGAAGAGCATAGAAAGGTGTGATAAATATGAGGAGCAAGAAACGGTCTGAAAAATATGAAGAGCATGAAATGGTGTGAAAAACACTAGCAGCATGAAAAGTTGTGGATAAAACGAAGTGCATGAAAATGTGTGAAAAATTCGAAGAGGATGAAAAGGTGTGAAAAATCCGAGGAGCACGAAAAGGTCTGAAATATACGAGGACCATGAAAAGCTGTGAAAACTATGATGAGCATGAAAAGGTTTGAAAAATATGAGGACCATGAAAAAGTGTAAAAAATACGAAGAGCATGAAAATGTGTGAAAAACACGAAGACCATGAAAATGTATGAAAAATTCAAAAAGCATGAAAAGGTTTGAAAAATATGAAGAGCATGAAAAGGTGGGAAAAATACGAAGAGCATGAAAAGGTGTGAAAAATATGAAAAGCATGAAACTGTGTGAAAAATATGAAAAGCATGAAAACGTGTGAAAAATATGAAGAGCATGAAAAGGTGTGAAAAATATGAAGAGCATGAAACTGTGTGAAAAATATGAAGAACATGAAACGGTGGGAAAAATATGAAAAGCATGAAAACGTGTGAAAAATATGAAGAGCATGAAAAGGTGTGAAAAATCTGAAGAGCATGAAACGGTGTGAAAATACGAAGAGCAAGAAAAGGTGTGAAATATATGAAGAGCATGAAAAGGTGTGAAAAATTACGAAAAGCATGAAAAGGTGTGAAAAATTACCAAGAGCATGAAAATGTCTGAAAAATACAAAGAGCATGAAAATGTGTGAAAAATACAAAGAGCATGAAAAGGTGTGAAAATATGAGGAGCATGAAAAGGTCTGAAAATATGAGGAGCATAGAACGGAGTGAAAAATATGAAGAGCAAGAAAAGGTGTGAAAATTATGAAGAGCATGAAACTGTATGAAAAATATGAAAAGCATGAAAAAGTGTGAAAAATATGAAGAGCATGAAAAGGTGTGAAAATATGAAGAGCATGAAACTGTGTGAAAAATATGAAGAACATGAAACGGTGTGAAAAAAACGAAGAGCAAGAAAAGGTGTGAAATATATGAAGAGCATGAAAAGGTGTGAAAAATTACCAAGAGCATGAAAATGTCTGAAAAATACAAAGAGCATGAAAATGTGTGAAAAATACAAAGAGCATGAAAATGTGTGAAAATGTGAGGAGCATGAAAAGGTGTGAAAAATATGAGGAGCATGAAAAGGTCTGAAAAATATGAAGAGCAATAAAAGATGTGAAAAATATGATGAGCATGAAAAGGTGTGAATAATATGAGAAGCATGATAAGGTGTGAAACATACGAAGTGCATGAAAAGTTGTAAAATATATAAAGAGCATGAAAAGGTGTGAAAAATACGAAGAGCATGATATGGTGTGAAAAAGATGAAGAGCATGAAACGGTGTAAAAATATGAGGAGCATGAAACGATGTGAAAATATGAGGAGCATAGAACGGAGTGAAAAATATGAAGAGCATGAAAAGGTGTGAAAAATATGAAGAGCATGAAACTGTGTGAAAAATATGAAAAGCATGAAACTGTGTGAAAAATATGAAAAGCATGAAAACGTGTGAAAAACATGAAGAGCATGAAAAGGTGTGAAAAATATGAAGAGCATGAAACGGTGTGAAAAATATGAAGAGCAGGAAAAGGTGTGAAAAATACGAAGAGCATGAAAAGGTGTGAAATATATGAAGAGCATGAAAAGGTGTGAAAAATTACCAAGAGCATGAAAATGTCTGAAAAATACAAAGAGCATGAAAATGTGTGAAAAATACAAAGAGCATGAAAATGTGTGAAAATGTGAGGAGCATGAAAAGGTGTGAAAAATAGTAGGAGCATGAAAAGGTCTGAAAAATATGAGGAGCATGAAAAGGTGTGAAAAATACGAGGAGCATGAAAAGGTCTGAAAAATACGAGGAGCATGAAAATGTCTGAAAAATACGAGGAGCATGAAAAGGTGTGAAAAATACGAGGAGCATGAAAATGTCTGAAAAATACGAGGAGCATGAAAAGGTGTGAAAAATACGAGTAGCATAAAAAGGTGTGAAAAATAGTAGGAGCATGAAAAGGTCTGAAAATATGGGGAGCATGAAAAGGTCTGAAAAATACGAGTAGCATGAAAAGGTGTGAAAAATACAAGGAGCATGAAAAGGTGTGAAAAATACAAGGATCATGAAAAGCTCTGTAAAATACTAGAAGCATGAAAAGGTGTGAAAAATACGAGGAGCATATAAAGGTCTGAAAAATATGAGGAGCATGAAAAGGTCTAAAAAACGTGAGGAGCATGAAACGGTGTGAAAATATGAAGACGTTTAAAACGTGTCAAAAACATGAGGACCATGAAAAGATGTGAAAAATATGAGGAGCATGAAATGCTATGAGAAAAATGAGGAGCATGAAAATATGTAAAAAATATGAAGAGCATGAAAAGTTGTGAAATATGAGGAGCATGAAAAGGTGTGAAAAATACGAGGAGCATGAAAAGGTGTGAAAAATACGAGGAGCATGAAAAGGTCTGAAAAATACGAGGACCATGAAAGGTATGAAAAATACGGGGAGCATGAATCGTTCTGTAAAATACGAGGACCATGAAAGGTATGAAAAATACGGGGAGCATGAAAAGGTCTGAAAAATACGAGGAGCATGAAAAGGTCTGAAAAATAAGAGGAGTATGAAACGGTATCAAAAATATGAGGAGCATGAAACGGTGTGAAAATATAAAGAGCATGAAACGGTGTGAAAAATATGAAGAGCATGAAAGGTGTGAGAAATATGAGGAGCATGAAAAGGTCTGAAAAGTACAAGGAGCATGAAAAGTTGTGAAAAGTACGAGGAGCATGAAAAGGTCTGGAAAATACGAGGAGCATGAAAATATCTGAAAAATATGAGGAGCATGAAACAGTATGGAAACATGAAGAGCATGAAACGGTGTGAAAAATATGAAGAGCATGAAAAGGTGTGAAAAATATGAGGAGCATGAAACGGCCTGAAAAATATGAAGAGCATTAAAAGGTGTGAAAAATATGAGGATCATGAAAAGGTATGAAAAATACGATGAGCATGAAAAGTTGTGAAAAATACGAGGAGCATGAAAAGGTGTGAAAAATATGAGAAGCATGAAACAGTCTGAAAAATACAAGGATCATGAAAAGGTGTCAAAAATATGAGAAGCATGAAAAGGTGTGAAATATATGAGGATCATGAAACGGTATGAAAAATATGAGGAGCATGAAAAGATGTGAAAAATATGAAGAGCATGAAAAGTTGTGAACAATATGAGGAGCATGAAAAGGTGTGAAAAATACGAGGAGCATGAAAAGGTCTGATAAATACGAGGGGCCTTAATGTCTGAAAAATACGAGGAGCGTGAAAAGGTGTGAAAAATACGAGGAATATGAAAATGTGTGAAAAATACGAGGAGCATGAAAAGGTCTGAAAAATACGAGGACCATGAAAAGTTCTGAAAAATACGAGGAGCATGAAAAGTTCTGAAAAACACGAGGAGCATGAAAAGGTCTAAAAATTACTTGGAGCATGAAAAGGTGTGAACAATATGAAGAGCACGAAAAGGTGTGAAAAATACAAAGGGCTTGAAATGGTGTGAAAACACGAAGAACGTGAAACGGTGGGCAAAATACGAGGAGCATGAAAAGGTCTGAAAAATATGAAGAGCATGAAACGGTGTGAAAATATGAAGAGCATGAAACGGTGTGAAAATTATGAAGAGCATGGAAAGGTGTGATAAATAGGAGGAGCATGAAACGGTCTGAAAAATAGGAAGAGCATGAAATGGTGTGAAAAACACGAGCAGCATGAAAAGTTGTGGATAAAACGAAGTGCATGAATGTGTGAAAAATTCGAAGAGCATGAAAAGGTGTGAAAAATGCGAGGAGCACAAAAAGGTCTGAAATATACGAGGACCATGAAAAGGTGTGAAAAATACTAAGAGCACGAAAAGGTTTGAAAAATATGAGGACCATGAAAGAGTGTAAAAAACACGAAGAGCATGAAACTGTGTGAAAAACACGAAGAGCATGAAAATGTGTGAAAAACACGAAGAGCATGAAATTGTATGAAAAATTCAAAGAGCATGAAAAGGGTTGAAAAATACGAAGAGCATGAAAAGGTGTGAAAAATACGAGGAGCATGAAAAGGTGTGAAAAACACGAGGAGCATGAATAGGTGTGAAAAACACGAAGAGCATGAACATGTGTGAAAAAAACGAGGAGCATGAAAAGGTGTGAAAAATCCGAGGAGCATGAAAAGGTCTGGAAAACATGAGGAGCATGGAAAGGTTTGAAAAATATGAGGAGCATGAAAAGGTGTGAAAAACACGAGGAGCATGAATAGGTGTGAAAAACACGAAGAGCATGAAAATGTGTGGAAAAATACGAGGAGCATGAAAAGGTGTGAAAAATCCGAGGAGTACGAAGAGTCTGAAATATACGAGGACCATGAAAAGGTCTGAAAAATACTAGGAGCATGAAAAGATCTGAAAAATTCTAGGAGAATGAACAGGTGTGAAAAATATGAGGAGCATGAAAAGGTCTGAAAAATATGAGGACCATGAAAAGGTGTCAAAAATACGAGGAGCATGAAAAGGTCTGAAAAATACGAGGAGCATGAAAAGGTCTGGAAAACAGGAGGAGCATTAAAAAGTGTGAAAAATACGAAGAGCATGAAAAGGTCTCAAAAATATGAGGAGCCTGAAAAGGTGTGAAAAAATGAAGAGCATGAAACGGTGTGAAAATTATGAATAGCATAGAAAGGTGTGATAAATATGAGGAACAAGAAACGGTCTGAAAAATATGAAGAGCATGAAATGGTGTGAAAAACACTAGCAGCATGAAAAGTTGTGGATAAAACGAAGTGCATGAAAATGTGTGAAAAATTCGAAGAGGATGAAAAGGTGTGAAAAATCCGAGGAGCACGAAAAGGTCTGAAATATACGAGGACCATGAAAAGCTGTGAAAACTATGATGAGCATGAAAAGGTTTGAAAAATATGAGGACCATGAAAAAGTGTAAAAAATATGAAGAGCATGAAAATGTGTGAAAAACACGAAGACCATGAAAATGTATGAAAAATTCAAAAAGCATGAAAAGGTTTGAAAAATATGAAGAGCATGAAAAGGTGGGAAAAATACGAAGAGCATGAAAAGGTGTGAAAAATATGAAAAGCATGAAACTGTGTGAAAAATATGAAAAGCATGAAAACGTGTGAAAAATATGAAGAGCATGAAAAGGTGTGAAAAATATGAAGAGCATGAAACTGTGTGAAAAATATGAAGAGCATGAAACGGTGGGAAAAATATGAAAAGCATGAAAACGTGTGAAAAATATGAAGAGCATGAAAAGGTGTGAAAAATCTGAAGAGCATGAAACGGTGTGAAAATACGAAGAGCAAGAAAAGGAGTGAAATATATGAAGAGCATGAAAAGGTGTGAAAAATTACGAAAAGCATGAAAAGGTGTGAAAAATTACCAAGAGCATGAAAATGTCTGAAAAATACAAAGAGCATGAAAATGTGTGAAAAATACAAAGAGCATGAAAAGGTGTGAAAATATGAGGAGCATGAAAAGGTCTGAAAATATGAGGAGCATAGAACGGAGTGAAAAATATGAAGAGCAAGAAAAGGTGTGAAAATTATGAAGAGCATGAAACTGTATGAAAAATATGAAAAGCATGAAAAAGTGTGAAAAATATGAAGAGCATGAAAAGGTGTGAAAATATGAAGAGCATGAAACTGTGTGAAAAATATGAAGAACATGAAACGGTGTGAAAAAAACGAAGAGCATGAAAAGGTGTGAAATATACAAAGATCATGAAAAGGTGTGAAAAATACGAAGAGCCTGAAATGGTTTGAAAAATATGAAGAGCATGAAACGGGGTGAAAATATGAGGATCATAAAATGGTCTGAAAATATGAGGAGCATAGAACGGAGTGAAAAATATGAAGAGCATGAAAAGGTGTGAAAATTATGAAGAGCATGAAACTGTGTGAAAAATATGAAAAGCATGAAAACGTGTGAAAAATATGAAGAGCATGAAAAGGTGTGAAAAATAGGAGGAGCATGAAACGGTGTAAAAATATGAAGAGCATGAAACGTGTGAAATATATGAGGAGCATGAAATGGTGTAAAAATGAAGACCATGAAAAGGTGTGAAAATATGAAGAGCATGAAACTGTGTGAAAAATATGAAGAACATGAAACAGTGTGAAAAAAACGAAGAGCATGAAAAGGTGTGAAATATACAAAGATCATGAAAAGGTGTGAAAAATACAAAGAGCACGAAATGGTTTGAAAAATATGAAGAGCATGAAACGGGGTGAAAATATGAGTATCATAAAATGGTCTGAAAATATGAGGAGCATAGAATGGAGTGAAAAATATGAAGAGCATGAAAAGGTGTGAAAATTATGAAGAGCATGAAACTGTGTGAAAAATATGAAAAGCATGAAAAAGTGTGAAAAATATGAAGAGCATGAAAAGGTGTGAATAATATGAAGAGCATGAAACTGTGTGAGAAATATGAGGAACATGAAAAGGTGTGAAATATACGAAGAGCATTTACAGGTGTGAAAAATTACGAAAAGCATGAAAAGGTGTGAAAAATTACCAAGAGCTTGAAAATGTCTGAAAAATACAAAGAACATGAAAATGTGTGAAAAATAGGAGGAGCATGAAACGGTGTAAAAATATGAAGAGCATGAAACGTGTGAAAAATATGAGGAGCATGAGACGGTGTAAAAATGAAGACCATGAAAAGGTGTGAAAAATATGAAGAGCATGAAACGGTGTGAAAAATATGAAGAGCATGAAAAGATGTGAAAAACACGAGCAGCAAGAAAATATGTGGAAAACACGAAGTGCATGAAAATGTGTGAAAGATTCGAAGAGCATGAAAAGGTTTGAAAAATACGAACAGCATGTAAAGGTGTGAAAAATACGAGGAGCATTAAAGGTGTGAAAAATACGAGGAGCATGAAAAGGTGTGAAAAATACGATGAGAAAGAAAATGTGCTAAAAATACAAGGAGCATGAACAGGTGGGAAAAATAGTAGGAGCATGAAAAGGTCTGAAAAATACGAGGAACATGAAACGGTGTGAAAATATAAAGAGCATGAAACGGTGTGAAAAATGTGAAGACTTCAAAAGGTGTCAAAAATATGAGGAGCATGAAAAGATGTGAAAAATATGAGGAGCATGAAATGGTATGAAAAATATGAGAAGCATGAAATATGTAAAAAATATGAAGAGCATGAAAAGTTGTGAAAAATATGAAGAGCATGAAATGGTTTTAAAAGTATGAAGAGCTTGAAAAGGTGTGAAAAATACAAAGAGCATGACTGGTGTGAAATATACGAAGACAATGAAAAGGTGTGAAAAATTATGAAAAGCATGAAAAGTTGTGAAAAATACAAAGAGCATGAAAAGGTTTGAAAAATACAAAGTGCATGACAAGGTGTGAAAAATACGAGGAGCATGAAGCGGTGTTAAAATGCGAAAGCATGAAATGCTGTGAAAAATATGAAGAGCACGAAAAGGTCTGAAAAATACAAGGAGCATGAATAGGTGTGAAAAATACGAGGAATATGAAAAGGTGTGAAAAAAACGAGGAGCATGAAAAGGTGTGAACAATACTAGGAGCATGAAAATGTCTGAAAAATATGAGGAGCATGAAAAGGTTTGAAAAATACGAGGAACATGAAAAGGTGTGAAAAATATGAGGAGTATGAAACGGTGTGATAAATATGAGGAACATGAAAAGGTTTCAAAAATATGAGGAGCATGAAAAGGTGTGAAAAATACGAAGAGCATGAAAAGGTCTGAAAAATACAAGGAGCATGAATGGGTGTGAAAAATACGAGGAGCATGAAAAGGTGTGAAAAATATGAGGAGCATGAAACGGTGTGAAAATATGAAGAGCATGAAACGGTGTTAAAAATATGAAGAGCATGAAATGGTGTGAAAAACACGAGCAGCATGAAAAAATGTGGAAAACACGAAGTGCATGAAAATGTGTGAAAAATTCGAAGAGCATGAAAAGGATTGAAAATATGAAGAGCATATAAAGGTGTGAAAAATACGAGGAGCATTAAAGGTGTCACAAATACGAGGAGCATGAAAAGGTGTGAAAAATACGATGAGAAAGAAAATGTGCGAAAAATATGAGGAGCATGAAAAGGTGGGAAAACTAGTAGGAGCATGAAAAGGTCGGAAAAATACGAGGAGCATGAAACCGTGTGAAAATATCAAGAGCATGAAGCGGTAGAAAAATATGATGACCTTTAAAAGGTGTCAAAAATATGAGGAGCATGAAAAGATGTGAAAATATGAGTAGCAGGAAATGGTACGAAAAATATGAGGAGCATGAAATATGTAAAAAATATGAAGAGCATAAAAAGTTGTGAAATATATGAGGAGCATGAAAAGGTGTGAAACATACGAGGAGCATGAAAAGGCCTGAAAATAGGAGGAGCCCGAAAGGTCTGAAAAATACAAGGAGCGTGAAAAGGTCTGAAAAATACCAGGAGCATGAAAAGTTCTGAAAAATATGAGGAGCATGAAAAGGTGTCAAAAATACGAGGAACATGAAAAGGTCTGAAAAATACGAGGAGCATGAAAAGCTCTGCAAAACACGAGGAGCATGAAAAGATGTTAAAAACACAAGGAGCATGAATAGGTGTGAAAAACACAAAGAGCATGAAAATGTGTGAAAAATACGAGGAGCATGTAAAGGTCTGAAAAATACGAGGAGCATGAAAAGGTCTGAAAAATACGAGGAGCATGAAAAGGTCTGAAAAATACGAGGAGCATGAAAAGTTCTGAAAAACACGAGGAGCATGAAAAGGTCTAAAAATTACTTGGAGCATGAAAAGGTGTGAACAATATGAAGAGCACGAAAAGGTGTGAAAAATACAAAGGGCTTGAAATGGTGTGAAAACACGAAGAACATGAAACGGTGGGCAAAATACGAGGAGCATGAAAAAGTCTGAAAAATATGAAGAGCATGAAACGGTGTGAAAATATGAAGAGCATGAAATGGTGTGAAAATTATGAAGAGCATGGAAAGGTGTGATAAATAGGAGGAGCATGAAACGGTCTGAAAAATAGGAAGAGCATGAAATGGTGTGAAAAACACGAGCAGCATGAAAAGTTGTGGATAAAACGAGGTGCATGAATGTGTGAAAAATTCGAAGAGCATGAAAAGGTGTGAAAAATGCGAGGAGCACAAAAAGGTCTGAAATATACGAGGACCATGAAAAGGTGTGAAAAATACTAAGAGCACGAAAAGGTTTGAAAAATATGAGGACCATGAAAGAGTGTAAAAAACACGAAGAGCATGAAACTGTGTGAAAAACACGAAGAGCATGAAAATGTGTGAAAAACACGAAGAGCATGAAATTGTATGAAAAATTCAAAGAGCATGAAAAGGGTTGAAAAATACGTAGAGCATGAAAAGGTGTGAAAAATACGAGGAGCATGAAAAGGTGTGAAAAACACGAGGAGCATGAATAGGTGTGAAAAACACGAAGAGCATGAACATGTGTGAAAAAAACGAGGAGCATGAAAAGGTGTGAAAAATCCGAGGAGCATGAAAAGGTCTGGAAAACATGAGGAGCATGGAAAGGTTTGAAAAATATGAGGAGCATGAAAAGGTGTGAAAAACACGAGGAGCATGAATAGGTGTGAAAAACACGAAGAGCATGAAAATGTGTGGAAAAATACGAGGAGCATGAAAAGGTGTGAAAAATACTAGGAGCATGAAAAGATCTGAAAAATTCTAGGAGAATGAACAGGTGTGAAAAATATGAGGAGCATGAAAAGGTCTGAAAAATATGAGGACCATGAAAAGGTGTCAAAAATAGTAGGAGCATGAAAAGGTCTGAAAAATACGAGGAGCATGAAAAGGTCTGGAAAACAGGAGGAGCATTAAAAAGTGTGAAAAATACGAAGAGCATGAAAAGGTCTCAAAAATATGAGGAGCCTGAAAAGGTGTGAAAAAATGAAGAGCATGAAACGGTGTGAAAATTATGAAGAGCATAGAAAGGTGTGATAAATATGAGGAGCAAGAAACAGTCTGAAAAATATGAAGAGCATGAAATGGTGTGAAAAACACTAGCAGCATGAAAAGTTGTGGATAAAACGAAGTGCATGAAAATGTGTGAAAAATTCGAAGAGGATGAAAAGGTGTGAAAAATCCGAGGAGCACGAAAAGGTCTGAAATATACGAGGACCATGAAAAGCTGTGAAAACTATGATGAGCATGAAAAGGTTTGAAAAATATGAGGACCATGAAAAAGTGTAAAAAATACGAAGAGCATGAAAATGTGTGAAAAACACGAAGACCATGAAAATGTATGAAAAATTCAAAAAGCATGAAAAGGTTTGAAAAATATGAAGAGCATGAAAAGGTGGGAAAAATACGAAGAGCATGAAAAGGTGTGAAAAATATGAAAAGCATGAAGCTGTGTGAAAAATATGAAAAGCATGAAAACGTGTGAAAAATATGAAGAGCATGAAAAGGTGTGAAAAATATGAAGAGCATGAAACTGTGTGAAAAATATGAAGAGCATGAAACGGTGGAAAAAATATGAAAAGCATGAAAACGTGTGAAAAATATGAAGAGCATGAAAAGGTGTGAAAAATCTGAAGAGCATGAAACGGTGTGAAAAATACGAAGAGCAAGAAAAGGTGTGAAATATATGAAGAGCATGAAAAGGTGTGAAAAATTACGAAAAGCATGAAAAGGTGTGAAAAATTACCAAGAGCATGAAAATGTCTGAAAAATACAAAGAGCATGAAAATGTGTGAAAAATACAAAGAGCATGAAAAGGTGTGAAAATATGAGGAGCATGAAAAGGTCTGAAAATATGAGGAGCATAGAACGGAGTGAAAAATATGAAGAGCATGAAAAGGTGTGAAAATTATGAAGAGCATGAAACTGTGTGAAAAATATGAAAAGCATGAAAAAGTGTGAAAAATATGAAGAGCATGAAAAGGTGTGAAAAATAGGAGGAGCATGAAACGGTGTAAAAATATGAAGAGCATGAAACGTGTGAAATATATGAGGAGCATGAAATGGTGTAAAAATGAAGACCATGAAAAGGTGTGAAAATATGAAGAGCATGAAACTGTGTGAAAAATATGAAGAACATGAAACAGTGTGAAAAAAACGAAGAGCATGAAAAGGTGTGAAATATACAAAGATCATGAAAAGGTGTGAAAAATACAAAGAGCATGAAATGGTTTGAAAAATATGAAGAGCATGAAACGGGGTGAAAATATGAGGATCATAAAATGGTCTGAAAATATGAGGAGCATAGAACGGAGTGAAAAATATGAAGAGCATGAAAAGGTGTGAAAATTATGAAGAGCATGAAACTGTGTGAAAAATATGAAAAGCATGAAAAAGTGTGAAAAATATGAAGAGCATGAAAAGGTGTGAATAATATGAAGAGCATGAAACTGTGTGAGAAATATGAGGAACATGAAAAGGTGTGAAATATACGAAGAGCATTTACAGGTGTGAAAAATTACGAAAAGCATGAAAAGGTGTGAAAAATTACCAAGAGCTTGAAAATGTCTGAAAAATACAAAGAACATGAAAATGTGTGAAAAATAGGAGGAGCATGAAACGGTGTAAAAATATGAAGAGCATGAAACGTGTGAAAAATATGAGGAGCATGAGACGGTGTAAAAATGAAGACCATGAAAAGGTGTGAAAAATATGAAGAGCATGAAACGGTGTGAAAAATATGAAGAGCATGAAAAGATGTGAAAAATATGAAGAGCATGAAACGGTTTGAAAAGTATGAAGAGCTTGAAAAAGTGTGAAAAATACGAAGAGCATGACTGGTGTGAAATATATGAAGACCATGAAAAGGTGTGCAAAATTATGAAAAGAATGAAAAGTTGTGAAAAATACAAAGAGCATGAAAAGGTTTGAAAAATACGAAGTGCATGAAAAGGTGTGAAAAATATGCAGAGCATGAAACGCTGTGAAATATGCGAAAGCATGAAATGTTTTGAAAAATATGAAGAGCATGAAAAGATCTGAAAAATACAAGGAGCATGAAAAGGTGTGAAAAATACAAGGAGCATGAAAAGGTGTGAAAAATACGAGGAGCATGAAAAGGTCTGAAAAATATGAGGAGCATGAAAAGTTCTGAAAAACACGAGGAGCATGAACAGGTGTGAATAATATGAGGAGCATGATAAAGTGTGAAACATACGAAGTGCATGAAAAGGTGTGAAATATACAAAGAGCATGAAAAGGTGTGAAAAATATGAAAAGCATGAAATGGTGTGAAAAATATGAAGACATGAAACGGTGTGAAAATATGAGGAGCATGAAACGGTGTGAAAAATATGAGGAGCATGAAAAGGTCTGAAAAATATGAAGAGCAATAAAAGATGTGAAAAATATGATGAGCATGAAAAGGTGTGAATAATATGAGAAGCATGATAAGGTGTGAAACATACGAAGTGCATGAAAAGTTGTAAAATATATAAAGAGCATGAAAAGGTGTGAAAAATACGAAGAGCATGATATGGTGTGAAAAAGATGAAGAGCATGAAACGGTGTAAAAATATGAGGAGCATGAAACGATGTGAAAATATGAGGAGCATAGAACAGAGTGAAAAATATGAAGAGCATGAAAAGGTGTGAAAAATATGAAGAGCATGAAACGGTGTGAAAAATATGAAGAGCAGGAAAAGGTGTGAAAAATACGAAGAGCATGAAAAGGTGTGAAATATATGAAGAGCATGAAAAGGTGTGAAAAATTACCAAGAGCATGAAAATGTCTGAAAAATACAAAGAGCATGAAAATGTGTGAAAAATACAAAGAGCATGAAAATGTGTGAAAATGTGAGGAGCATGAAAAGGTGTGAAAAATAGTAGGAGCATGAAAAGGTCTGAAAAATACGAGGAGCATGAAAAGGTGTGAAAAATACGAGGAGCATGAAAAGGTCTGAAAAATACGAGGAGCATGAAAATGTCTGAAAAATACGAGGAGCATGAAAAGGTGTGAAAAATACGAGTAGCATAAAAAGGTGTGAAAAATAGTAGGAGCATGAAAAGGTCTGAAAATATGGGGAGCATGAAAAGGTCTGAAAAATACGAGTAGCATGAAAAGGTGTGAAAAATACAAGGAGCATGAAAAGGTGTGAAAAATACAAGGATCATGAAAAGCTCTGTAAAATACTAGAAGCATGAAAAGGTGTGAAAAATACGAGGAGCATATAAAGGTCTGAAAAATATGAGGAGCATGAAAAGGTCTAAAAAACGTGAGGAGCATGAAACGGTGTGAAAATATGAAGACGTTTAAAACGTGTCAAAAACATGAGGACCATGAAAAGATGTGAAAAATATGAGGAGCATGAAATGCTATGAGAAAAATGAGGAGCATGAAAATATGTAAAAAATATGAAGAGCATGAAAAGTTGTGAAATATGAGGAGCATGAAAAGGTGTGAAAAATACGAGGAGCATGAAAAGGTGTGAAAAATACGAGGAGCATGAAAAGGTCTGAAAAATACGAGGACCATGAAAGGTATGAAAAATACGGGGAGCATGAATCGTTCTGTAAAATACGAGGACCATGAAAGGTATGAAAAATACGGGGAGCATGAAAAGGTCTGAAAAATACGAGGAGCATGAAAAGGTCTGAAAAATAAGAGGAGTATGAAACGGTATCAAAAATATGAGGAGCATGAAACGGTGTGAAAATATAAAGAGCATGAAACGGTGTGAAAAATATGAAGAGCATGAAAGGTGTGAGAAATATGAGGAGCATGAAAAGGTCTGAAAAGTACAAGGAGCATGAAAAGTTGTGAAAAGTACGAGGAGCATGAAAAGGTCTGGAAAATACGAGGAGCATGAAAATATCTGAAAAATATGAGGAGCATGAAACAGTATGGAAACATGAAGAGCATGAAACGGTGTGAAAAATATGAAGAGCATGAAAAGGTGTGAAAAATATGAGGAGCATGAAACGGCCTGAAAAATATGAAGAGCATTAAAAGGTGTGAAAAATATGAGGATCATGAAAAGGTATGAAAAATACGATGAGCATGAAAAGTTGTGAAAAATACGAGGAGCATGAAAAGGTGTGAAAAATATGAGAAGCATGAAACAGTCTGAAAAATACAAGGATCATGAAAAGGTGTCAAAAATATGAGAAGCATGAAAAGGTGTGAAATATATGAGGATCATGAAACGGTATGAAAAATATGAGGAGCATGAAAAGATGTGAAAAATATGAAGAGCATGAAAAGTTGTGAACAATATGAGGAGCATGAAAAGGTCTGATAAATACGAGGGGCCTTAATGTCTGAAAAATACGAGGAGCGTGAAAAGGTGTGAAAAATACGAGGAATATGAAAATGTGTGAAAAATACGAGGAGCATGAAAAGGTCTGAAAAATACGAGGACCATGAAAAGTTCTGAAAAATACGAGGAGCATGAAAAGTTCTGAAAAACACGAGGAGCATGAAAATGTCTGAAAAATACGAGGGGCCTGAATGTCTGAAAAATATGAGGAGCGTGAAAAGGTCTGAAAAACACGAGGAGCATGAAAAGGTCTGAAAAACACGAGGAGCATGAAAAGGTCTGAAAAATATGAGGAGCATGAAAAGGTGTCAAAAATATGACTAGAATGAAATGCTGTGAAAATATGAAGAGCATGAAATGGTGTGAAGAAATATGAGGAGCAGGAAAAGGTGTGGAAAACACGAAGAGCAAGAAAAGGTGTGAAAAACACGGAGAGGATGAAAAGGTGAAAAAAATATCAAGAGCGTGAAAAGTCCTGAAAAATATGAAGAGCATTAAAAGGAGTGAAAAACACGAAGAGCATGAAAAGGTGTGAAAAATATGAGGAGCATTAAAAGATGTGAAAAATATGAAGAGCATTAAAAGGAGTGAAAAACACGAAGAGCATGAAAAGGTATGAAAAATATGAGGAGCATTAAAAGATGTGAAAAATATGAAGAGCAAGAAAAGGTGTGAACAATATGAGGAGCATGAAAAGGTGTGAAAAATACGAGGAGCATGAAAAGGTGTGAAAAGTACGAGGGGCCTTAATGTCTGAAAAATACAAGGAGCGTGAAAAGATGTGAAAAATAGGAGGAATATGAAAATGTGTGAAAAATACGAGGAGCATGAAAGGTTTGAAAAACACGAGGAGCATGTAAATGTCTGAAAAATACGAGGAGCATGAAAAGGTCTGGAAAATACGGGAAGCATGAAAAGGTGTGAAAAATAAGAGGAGCATGAAATGTTATCAAAAATATGAGGAGCATGAAACGGTGTGAAAGTATCATGAGCATGAAACCGTGTGAAAAATATGAAGAGCATGAAAGGTGTGAGAAAAATGAGGAGCATGAAAAGGTCTGAAAAGTACAAGGAGCAGGAAAAGATCGGAAAAATACTAGGAGAATGAAAAGGTCTGAAAAATATGAGGAGCATGAAATGGTCTGAAAATTACGAGGAGCATGAAAAGATGTCAAAAATACGAGAAAAATGAAAAGGTCTGAAAAATACGGGGAGCCTGAATAGGTCTGGAAAATACGAGGAGCATGAAAAGGTCTGGAAAATACGAGGAGCATGAAAATGTGTGAAAAACATGAGGAGCATGAAAACGTCTCAAAAATATGAGGAGGATGAAACGGTGTGAAAATATGAAGAGCATGAAACGCTGTGAAAAATATGAAGAGCATGAAAGGTGTGGAAAACATGAGGAGCATGAAAAGGTGTGAAAAATACGAGGAGCAAGAAAAGGTGTGAAAAATTCGAGGAGCATGAAAAGGTCTGAAAATACGAGGAGCACGAAAAGTTCTGAAAAATACGAGGAGCATGAAAAGCTCTGTAAAATACGAGGAGCATGAAAAGGTCTGAAAAATACGAGGAGCATGAAACGGTCTGAAAAATACAAGGAGCATGAAAAGGTGTAAAAATACGAGGAGCAAAAAAAGGTCTGAAAAATACGAGGAGCATGAAAAGGTCTGAAAAATACTCGGAGCATGAAAAGGTCTATATAATACGAGGAGCATGAAAATGTCTGAAAATTACAAGGAGCATGAAAAGGTCTGAAAAATGCGAGGAGCATGAAAAGGTGTGAAAAACACAAGAGCATGAAAAGTTGTGAAAAATACGAGTAGCATGAAAAGGTGTGAAAAATACGAGGAGCATGAAAAGTTGTGAAAAATACGAGGAGCATGAAAAGGTGTGAAAAATACGAGAAGCATGAAACGGTCTGAAAAAGACGAGGATCATGAAAAGGTGTCAAAAATATGAGAAGCATGAAAAGGTGTGAAATATATGAGGAACATGAAACGGCCTGAAAAATATGAGGAGCATGAAACGTTGTGAAAATATGAAGAGCATGAAATGGTATGAAAATTATGAAGAGCTTTAAATCGTATCAAATATATGACGAACATAAAAAGATGTGAAAAATATGAGGAGCATGAAACGGTATGAAAAATATGAGGAGCATGAAACGATGTGAAAAATATGAAGAGCATGAAAAGTTGTGAACAATATGAGGAGCATGAAAAGGTGTGAAAAATACGAGGAGCATGAAAATGTCTGAAAAATAAGAGGGCCTTAATGTCTGAAAAATACGAGGAGCATGAAAAGGTGTGAAAAATACGAAGACCATGAAAGGTATGAAAAATACAGGGAGCATGAAAAGGTCTGAAAAATACGAGGAGCATGAAAGGTATGAAAAATACAGGGAGCATGAAATGGTCTGAAAAATACGAGGACCATGAAAATGTCTGAAAAATATGAGGGGCCTGAATGTCTGAAAAATATGAGGAGCATGAAAAAGTCTGAAAAACACGAGGAGCATGAAAAGGTCTGAAAAATATGAGGAGGATGAAAAGGTGTCAAAAATATGACTAGCATGAAATGCTGTGAAAATATGAAGAGCATGAAATGGTGTGAAGAAATATGAGGAGCATGAAAAGGTGTGGAAAACACGAAGAGCAAGAAAAGGTGTGAAAAACACGGAGAGCATGAAAAGGTGAGAAAAATATCAAGAGCGTGAAAAGGCCTGAAATATATGAAGAGCATTAAAAGGAGTGAAAAACACGAAGAGCATGAAAAGGTGTGAAAAACAGGAAGAGCATGAAAAGGTGTGAATAATACGAGAAGCATGAAACGGTCTGAAAAATATGAGGACCATGAAAGGTATGAAAGATACAGGGAGCATGAAAAGGTCTGAAAAATATGAGGAGCATGAAAAGGTGTGAAAAATAAGAGGAGCATGAAAAGTTATCAAAAATATGAGGAGCATGAAACGGTGTGAAAATATCATGAGCATGAAACTGTGTGAAAAATATGAAGAGCATGAAAGGTGTGGAAAACATGAGGAGCATGAAAAGGTGTGAAAAATTCGAGGAACACGAAAAGGTCTGAAAATACGAGGAGCACGAAAAGTTCTGAAAAATACGAGGAGCATGAAAAGCTCTGTAAAATACGAGGAGCATGAAAAGGTCTGAAAAATACGAGGAGCATGAAAAGGTGTAAAAATACGAGGAGCAAAAAAAGGTCTGAAAAATACGAGGAGCATGAAAATGTCTGAAAAATACTAGGAGCATGAAAAGGTCTATATAATACGAGGAGCATGAAAAGGTCTGAAAATTACAAGGAGCATGAAAAGGTCTGAAAAATATGAGGAGCATGAAAAGGAGTGAAAAACACAAGAGCATGAAAATGTGTGAAAAATAAGAGGAGCATGAAAAGGTTTGAAAAATATGAGGAGCATGAAAAGTTGTGAAAAATACGAGGAGCATGAAAAGTTGTGAAAAATATGAGGATCATGAAAAGGTGTCAAAAATATGAGGAGCATGAAAATGTGTGAAATATATGAGGAACATGAAACGGTCTGAAAAATATGAGGAGCATGAAACGTTGTGAAAATATGAAGAGCATGAAATGGTATGAAAAATATGAAGAGCTTTAAATCGTATCAAATATATGACGAACATAAAAAGATGTGAAAAATATGAGGAGCATGAAACGGTATGAAAAATATGAGGAGCATGAAACGATGTGAAAAATATGAAGAGCATGAAAAGTTGTGAACAATATGAGGAGCATGAAAACGTGTGAAAAATACGAGGAGCATGAAAAGGTCTGAAAAATATGAGGGGCCTTAATGTCTGAAAAATACGAGGAGCGTGAAAAGGTGTGAAAAATAGGAGGAATATGAAAATGTGTGAAAAATACGAGGAGCATGAAAAGTTCTGAAAAACACGAGGAGCATGAAAATGTCTGAAAAATACGAGGGGCCTGAATGTCTGAAAAATACGAGGAGCGTGAAAAGGTCTGAAAAACCCGAGGAGCATGAAAATGTCTGAAAAATATGAGGAGCATGAAAAGGTGTCAAAAATATGACTAGCATGAAATGCTGTGAAAATATGAAGAGCATGAAATGGTGTGAAGAATATGAGGAGCAGGACAAGGTGTGGAAACACGAAGAGCAAGAAAAGGAGTGAAAAACACGAAAAGCATGAAAAGGTGTGAAAAACAGGAAGAGCATGAAAAGGTGTGAAAAATTCGAGAAGCATGAAACGGTCTGAAAAATACGAGGACCATGAAAGGTATGAAAATACAGGGAGCATGAAAAGGTCTGAAAAATACGAGGAGCATGAAAAGGTATGAAAAATATGAAAAGCATGAAAAGATGTGAAAAATATGAAGAGCATGAAAAGTTGTGAACAATATGAGGAGCATGAAAAGGTGTGAAAAATACGAGGAGCATGAAAAGGTCTGAAAAATACGAGGGGCCTTAATGTCTGAAAAATACGAGGAGCGTGAAAAGGTGTGAAAAATCGGAGGAATATGAAAATGTGTTAAAAATACGAGGAGCATGAAAAGGTCTGAAAAACACGAGGAGCATGAAAATGTCTGAAAAATATGAGGGGCCTGAATGTCTGAAAAATACGAGGAGCGTGAAAAGGTCTGAAAAATACGAGGAGCATGAAAAGGTCTGAAAAATATGAGGAGCATAAAAAGGTGTCAAAAATATGACTAGCATGAAATGCTGTGAAAATATGAAGAGCATGAAGTGCTGTGAAGAAATATCAGGAGCATGAAAAGGTGTGGAAAACACGAAGAGCAAGAAAAGGTGTGAAAAACATGGAGAGCATGAAAAGGTGTGTAAAATATCAAGAGCGTGAAAAGGCCTGAAAACTATGAAGAGCATTAAAAGGAGAGAAAAACACGAAGAGCATGAAAAGGTGTGAAAAACAGGAAGAGCATGAAAAGGTGTGAAAAATAAGAGGAGCATGAAAAGTTATCAAAAATATGAGGAGCATGAAACGGTGTGAAAATATCATGAGCATGAAACCGTGTGAAAAATATGAAGAGCATGAAAGGTGTGAGAAATATGAGGAGCATGAAAAGGTTTGAAAAGTACAAGGAGCATGAAAAGATCGGAAAAATACTAGGAGAATGAAAAGGTCTGAAAAATATGAGGAGCATGAAATGGTCTGAAAAATACGAGGAGCATGAAAAGGTCTGAAAAATACGAGGAGCATGAAAAGGTCTGAAAAATATGAGGAGCAAGAAAAGGTGTGAAAAATACGAGGAGCATGAAAATGTCTGGAAAATACGAGGAGCATGAAAATGTGTGAAAAACATAAGGAGCATGAAAACGTCTCAAAAATATGAGGAGGATCAAACGGTGTGAAAATATGAAGAGCATGAAACGCTGTGAAAAATATGAAGAGCATGAAAGGTGTGGAAAACATGAGGAGCATGAAAAGGTGTGAAAAATACGAGGAGCAAGAAAAGGTCTGAAAAATTCGAGGAGCATGAAAAGGTCTGAAAATACGAGGAGCACGAAAAGTTCTGAAAAATACGAGGAGCATGAAAAGCTCTGTAAAATACGAGGAGCATGAAAAGGTCTGAAAAATACGAGGAGCATGAAAAGGTGTAAAAATACGAGTAGCAAAAAAAGGTCTGAAAAATACGAGGAGCATGAAAATGTCTGAAAAATACTAGGAGCATGAAAAGGTCTATATAATACGAGGAGCATGAAAAGGTCTGAAAATTACAAGGAGCATGAAAAGGTCTGAAAAATACGAGGAGCATGAAAAGGAGTGAAAAACACAAGAGCATGAAAATGTGTGAAAAATAAGAGGAGCATGAAAAGGTTTGAAAAATATGAGGAGCATGAAAAGTTGTGAAAAATACGAGGAGCATGAAAAGGTGTGAAAAATACGAGGATCATGAAAAGGTGTCAAAAATATGAGGAGCATGAAAATGTGTGAAATATATGAGGAACATGAAACGGTCTGAAAAATATGAGGAGCATGAAACGTTGTGAAAATATGAAGAGCATGAAATGGTATGAAAAATATGAAGAGCTTTAAATCGTATCAAATATATGACGAACATAAAAAGATGTGAAAAATATGAGGAGCATGAAACGGTATGAAAAATATGAGGAGCATGAAACGATGTGAAAAATATGAAGAGCATGAAAAGTTGTGAACAATATGAGGAGCATGAAAAGGTGTGAAAAATACGAGGAGCATGAAAAGGTCTGAAAAATACGAGGGGCCTTAATGTCTGAAAAATACGAGGAGCGTGAAAAGGTGTGAAAAATAGGAGGAATATGAAAATGTGTGAAAAATACGAGGAGCATGAAAAGTTCTGAAAAACACGAGGAGCATGAAAATGTCTGAAAAATACGAGGGGCCTGAATGTCTGAAAAATACGAGGAGCGTGAAAAGGTCTGAAAAACCCGAGGAGCATGAAAATGTCTGAAAAATATGAGGAGGATGAAAAGGTGTCAAAAATATGACTAGCATGAAATGCTGTGAAAATATGAAGAGCATGAAATGGTGTGAAGAATATGAGGAGCAGGACAAGGTGTGGAAACACGAAGAGCAAGAAAAGGAGTGAAAAACACGAAGAGCATGAAAAGGTGTGAAAAACAGGAAGAGCATGAAAAGGTGTGAAAAATTCGAGAAGCATGAAACGGTCTGAAAAATACGAGGACCATGAAAGGTATGAAAATACAGGGAGCATGAAAAGGTCTGAAAAATACGAGGAGCATGAAAAGGTATGAAAAATATGAAAAGCATGAAAAGATGTGAAAAATATGAAGAGCATGAAAAGTTGTGAACAATATGAGGAGCATGAAAAGGTGTGAAAAATACGAGGAGCATGAAAAGGTCTGAAAAATGCGAGGGGCCTTAATGTCTGAAAAATACGAGGAGCGTGAAAAGGTGTGAAAAATCGGAGGAATATGAAAATATGTTAAAAATACGAGGAGCATGAAAAGGTCTGAAAAACACGAGGAGCATGAAAATGTCTGAAAAATATGAGGGGCCTGAATGTCTGAAAAATACGAGGAGCGTGAAAAGGTCTGAAAAATACGAGGAGCATGAAAAGGTCTGAAAAATATGAGGAGCATAAAAAGGTGTCAAAAATATGACTAGCATGAAATGCTGTGAAAATATGAAGAGCATGAAGTGCTGTGAAGAAATATCAGGAGCATGAAAAGGTGTGGAAAACACGAAGAGCAAGAAAAGGTGTGAAAAACATGGAGAGCATGAAAAGGTGTGTAAAATATCAAGAGCGTGAAAAGGCCTGAAAAATATGAAGAGCATTAAAAGGAGAGAAAAACACGAAGAGCATGAAAAGGTGTGAAAAACAGGAAGAGCATGAAAAGGTGTGAAAAATACGAGAAGCATGAAACGGTCTGAAAAATACGAGGACCATGAATGTTATGAAAAATAAAGGGAGCATGAAAAGCTCTGAAAAATACGAGGAGCATGAAAAGTTGTGAAAAATAAGAGGAGCATGAAAAGTTATCAAAAATATGAGGAGCATGAAACGGTTTGAAAATATCATGAGCATGAAACCGTGTGAAAAATATGAAGAGCATGAAAGGTGTGAGAAATATGAGGAGCATGAAAAGGTTTGAAAAGTACAAGGAGCATGAAAAGATTGGAAAAATACTAGGAGAATGAAAAGGTCTGAAAAATATGAGGAGCATGAAATGGTCTGAAAAATACGAGGAGCATGAAAAGGTCTGAAAAATACGAGGAGCATGAAAAGGTCTGAAAAATATGAGGAGCAAGAAAAGGTGTGAAAAATACGAGGAGCATGAAAATGTCTGGAAAATACGAGGAGCATGAAAATGTGTGAAAAACATGAGGAGCATGAAAACGTCTCAAAAATATGAGGAGGATCAAACGGTGTGAAAATATGAAGAGCATGAAACGCTGTGAAAAATATGAAGAGCATGAAAGGTGTGGAAAACATGAGGAGCATGAAAAGGTGTGAAAAATACGAGGAGCAAGAAAAGGTCTGAAAAATTCGAGGAGCATGAAAAGGTCTGAAAATACGAGGAGCACGAAAAGTTCTGAAAAATACGAGGAGCATGAAAAGCTCTGTAAAATACGAGGAGCATGAAAAGGTCTGAAAAATACGAGGAGCATGAAACGGTCTGAAAAATACAAGGAGCATGAAAAGGTGTAAAAATACGAGGAGCAAAAAAAGGTCTGAAAAATACGAGGAGCATGAAAAGGTCTGAAAAATACTCGGAGCATGAAAAGGTCTATATAATACGAGGAGCATGAAAAGGTCTGAAAAATATGAGGAACAAGAAAAGGTGTGAAAAATACGAGAAGCATGAATCGTTCTGAAAAATACGAGGACCAAGAAAGGTATGAAAAATACGGGGAGCCTGAAAAGGTCTGAAAAATACGACTAGCATGAAAAGGTCTGAAAAATAAGAGGAGCATGAAAAGGTGTCAAAAATATGAGGAGCATGAAACAGTGTGAAAATATAAAGAGCATGAAAAGGTGTGAAAAATATGAAGAACATGAAAGGTGTGCAAAATATGAGGAGCATGAAAAGGTCTGAAAACTACAAGGAGCATGAAAAGTTGTGAAAATTACGAGGAGCATGAAAAGGTCTGGAAAATACGAGGAGCTTGAAAATATCTGAAAAATATGAGGAGCATGAAACAGTGTGGAAACATGAAGAGCATGAAACGGTGTGAAAAATATGAAGAGCATGAAAAGGTGTGAAAAATATGAGGAGCATGAAACGACCTGAAAAATATTAAGAGCATTAAAAGGTGTGAAAAATATGAGGATCATGAAAAGGTATGAAAAATACGATGAGCATGGAAAGGTCTGAAAAATACGAGGGGCCTTAATGTCTGAAAAATACGATGAGCGTGATAAGGTGTGAAAAATACGAGGAGTATGAAAATGTGTGAAAAATACGAGGAGCATGAAAAGGTCTGAAAAACACGAGGAGCATGAAAAGTTCTGAAAAATACGAGAAGCATGAAAATGTCTGTA
Organism: Dama dama; assembly: GCF_033118175.1. Taxonomy (NCBI): domain Eukaryota; kingdom Metazoa; phylum Chordata; class Mammalia; order Artiodactyla; family Cervidae; genus Dama; species Dama dama. The sequence goes on along the minus strand of NW_026870920.1, from coordinate 4,004,461 downwards.
AAACACAAGGAGCACGAAACGGTGTGATAAATATGAGGAGCATGAAACGGTTTGAAAAATATGAGGAGCATGAAACGGTCTGAAAATATGAGGAGCATGAAAAGGTCTGAAAAATACGAGGGGCCAGAATGTCTGAAAAATACGAGGAGCGTGAATACGTCTGAAAAACACGAGGAGCATTAAAAGGTCTGAAAAATATTAGGAGCATGAAAAGGTGTCAAAAATATGACTAGCATGAAACGGTGTGAAAATATGAAGAGCATGAAATGGTGTGAAAAATATGAGGAGCATGAAAACGTGTGAAAAACACGTAGAGCAAGAAAAGGTGTGAAAAACACAGAGAGCATGAAAAGGTGTGAAAAATATCAAGAGTGTGAAAAGGCCTGAAAAATATGAAGAGCATTAAAAGGAGTGAAAAACATGAGCATGAAAAGGTGTGAAAAATACGAAGAGCATGAAAAGGTGTGAAAAATATGAGGAGCATGAAAACGGTTGAAAAACACGTAGAGCAAGAAAAGGTGTGAAAAACACAGAGAGCATGAAAAGGTGTGAAAAATATCAAGAGCGTGAAAAGGCCTGAAAAATATGAAGAGCATTAAAAGGAGTGAAAAACATGAGCATGAAAAGGTGTGAAAAATACGAAGAGCATGAAAAGGTGTGAAAAATATGAGGAACATGAAAAAGTGTGAAAAATACGAAGAGCATGAAAAGGTCTGAAAAATACGAAGAGCTTGAAAACATGGGACAAATACGAAGAGCATGAAAAGATGTAAAAAATATGAAGTGCATGACAAGGTGTGAAAAATAAGTAGAGCATGAAACGGTGTGAAAAAAGAGAAGAGGATGAAAAGGTGTGAAAAATATGAAGAGCATAAAAAGGTGTGAAAAATTTCGAAGAACCTGAAAAGGTGTGAAAAATACAAAGAGCATGAAAATTTGTGAAAAATACGAAGTGCATTAAAGGTGTGAAACATACGAATAGCCTGAACGGTGTGTAAAATATGAAGAGCATGAAAAGTTGTGAATAATATGAGGTTAATCAAATGGTGTGAAAAATATGAAGAGCATGAAAAGATGTGAAAAATACGCGGAGCATGAAAAGGTTTGAAAAATACGAGGAGCATGAAGAGGAGTGAAAAATACGAAGAGCATGAAAAGGTCTGAAAAATAGGAGGAGCATGAATAGGTCTGAAAATACGAAGAGCATGAAGAGAATGAAAAGTTCTGAAAAATATGAAGAGCATGAAAAGTTGTGTAAAATATGAAGAGCAAGAAAAGGTTTAAAAAATACGAAGAGCATGAAAAGGTGTGAAAAATTGAAAAGCATGACAAGGTGTGAAAAATATGAAGAGCATCTAACGGTGTGAAAAATAAGAAGAGCAAGAAAAGGTTTAAAAAATAAGAAGAGCATGAGAAGTTGTGTAAAATATGAAGAGCATGTAAACGTGTGAAAAATATGTGGAGCATGAAAAGGTCTGAAAAATACGAGGAGCATGAAGAGGAGTGAAAAATACGAAGAGCATGAAAAGGTCTGAAAAATAGGAGGAGCATGAATAGGTCTGAAAATACGAAGAGCATGAAGAGAATGAAAAGTTCTGAAAAATATGAAGAGCATGAAAAGTTGTGTAAAATATGAGGAGGAAGAAAAGGTTTAAAAAATACGAAGAGCGTGAAAAGGTGTGAAAAATTTGAAATGCATGACAAGGTGTGAAAAATATGAAGAGCATGAAACGGTGTGAAAAATAAGAAGAGCAAGAAAAGGTTTAAAAAATAAGAAGAGCATGAGAAGTGGTGTAAAATATGAAGAGCATGTAAACGTGTGAAAAATATGTGGAGCATGAAAAGGTCTGAAAAATGTGAAGAGCATGAAAAGCTGTGAAAAATCTGAGGAGCATGAAACGGTGTGACAATATGAAGCTCATGAAAAGATGTGAAAAATATGAGGAGCATGAAATGGTGTGAAAAATAAGAAGAGCATGAAAAGCTCTAAAAAATATGAAGAGCATGAAAAGGTGTGAAAAATATGAAGAGCATGAAAAGGTGTGAAAAATACAAAGAGCATGAAAAGGTGGGAAAAATACGAAGAGCATGAAAAGTTCTGAAAAATAGGAGGAGCATGAAAAGGTCTGAAAAATATCAAGAGATTGAAAAGGTCTGAAAAATATGAAAGGCATGAAAAGTGAAAAATTGAAGAGCATGAAAAGGTCTGAAAAATATCAAGAACTTGAAAACTTCTGAAAAATATCAAGAGCATGAAAAGGTATGAAAAATATGAAGAGCATGAAAAGTTCTGAAAATATGAAGAGCATGAAAATTTCTGAAAAATATGAAGAGCTGAAAAGGTGTGAAAAATATAATGAGCATGAAAAGTTGTGAATAATATGAGGAGTATGAAAGTTGTGAAAATATGAGGAGGATGAGAAGTTGTGAAAAATACGAGGAGCGTGAAAAGTTCAGAAACATACGAGGAGCATGCAAAGGTCTGAAAAATATGAGGAGCATGAAAAGGTCTGAAAAATACAAAGAGCATGAAAAGGTCTGAAAAATACAAAAAGCATGAAACGGAAAAATGAGAAGAGGATGAAAAGGTGTGAAAAATATGAAAAGGTGTGAAAAATTTCGAAGAGCCTGAAGAGGTGTGAAAAATACGAAGAGCATGAAAAGTTGTGAAAAATACGAAGTGCTTGAAAAGGTGTGAAACATACGAAGAGCCTGAAATGGTGTGAAAAATGTGCAGAGCATGAAAGGTTGTGAAAACTACGAAGAGCTTGAAAAGGTCTGAAAAATATCAAGAGCTTGAAAAGTTCTGAAGTATATGAAGAGCAAGAAAAGGTGTGAAAAATACGAGGAGCATGAAAATGTCTGGAAAATACGAGGAGCATGAAAATGTGTGAAAAACATGAGGAGCATGAAAACGTCTCAAAAATATGAGGAGGATCAAACGGTGTGAAAATATGAAGAGCATGAAACGCTGTGAAAAATATGAAGAGCATGAAAGGTGTGGAAAACATGAGGAGCATGAAAAGGTGTGAAAAATACGAGGAGCAAGAAAAGGTCTGAAAAATTCGAGGAGCATGAAAAGGTCTGAAAATACGAGGAGCACGAAAAGTTCTGAAAAATACGAGGAGCATGAAAAGCTCTGTAAAATACGAGGAGCATGAAAAGGTCTGAAAAATACGAGGAGCATGAAACGGTCTGAAAAATACAAGGAGCATGAAAAGGTGTAAAAATACGAGGAGCAAAAAAAGGTCTGAAAAATACGAGGAGCATGAAAAGGTCTGAAAAATACTCGGAGCATGAAAAGGTCTATATAATACGAGGAGCATGAAAAGGTCTGAAAAATATGAGGAACAAGAAAAGGTGTGAAAAATACGAGAAGCATGAATCGTTCTGAAAAATACGAGGACCAAGAAAGGTATGAAAAATACGGGGAGCCTGAAAAGGTCTGAAAAATACGACTAGCATGAAAAGGTCTGAAAAATAAGAGGAGCATGAAAAGGTGTCAAAAATATGAGGAGCATGAAACAGTGTGAAAATATAAAGAGCATGAAAAGGTGTGAAAAATATGAAGAACATGAAAGGTGTGCAAAATATGAGGAGCATGAAAAGGTCTGAAAACTACAAGGAGCATGAAAAGTTGTGAAAATTACGAGGAGCATGAAAAGGTCTGGAAAATACGAGGAGCTTGAAAATATCTGAAAAATATGAGGAGCATGAAACAGTGTGGAAACATGAAGAGCATGAAACGGTGTGAAAAATATGAAGAGCATGAAAAGGTGTGAAAAATATGAGGAGCATGAAACGACCTGAAAAATATTAAGAGCATTAAAAGGTGTGAAAAATATGAGGATCATGAAAAGGTATGAAAAATACGATGAGCATGGAAAGGTCTGAAAAATACGAGGGGCCTTAATGTCTGAAAAATACGATGAGCGTGATAAGGTGTGAAAAATACGAGGAGTATGAAAATGTGTGAAAAATACGAGGAGCATGAAAAGGTCTGAAAAACACGAGGAGCATGAAAAGTTCTGAAAAATACGAGAAGCATGAAAATGTCTGTAAAACACAAGGAGCACGAAACGGTGTGATAAATATGAGGAGCATGAAACGGTTTGAAAAATATGAGGAGCATGAAACGGTCTGAAAATATGAGGAGCATGAAAAGGTCTGAAAAATACGAGGGGCCAGAATGTCTGAAAAATACGAGGAGCGTGAATACGTCTGAAAAACACGAGGAGCATTAAAAGGTCTGAAAAATATTAGGAGCATGAAAAGGTGTCAAAAATATGACTAGCATGAAACGGTGTGAAAATATGAAGAGCATGAAATGGTGTGAAAAATATGAGGAGCATGAAAACGTGTGAAAAACACGTAGAGCAAGAAAAGGTGTGAAAAACACAGAGAGCATGAAAAGGTGTGAAAAATATCAAGAGCGTGAAAAGGCCTGAAAAATATGAAGAGCATTAAAAGGAGTGAAAAACATGAGCATGAAAAGGTGTGAAAAATACGAAGAGCATGAAAAGGTGTGAAAAATATGAGGAGCATGAAAACGGTTGAAAAACACGTAGAGCAAGAAAAGGTGTGAAAAACACAGAGAGCATGAAAAGGTGTGAAAAATATCAAGAGCGTGAAAAGGCCTGAAAAATATGAAGAGCATTAAAAGGAGTGAAAAACATGAGCATGAAAAGGTGTGAAAAATACGAAGAGCATGAAAAGGTGTGAAAAATATGAGGAACATGAAAAAGTGTGAAAAATACGAAGAGCATGAAAAGGTCTGAAAAATACGAAGAGCTTGAAAACATGGGACAAATACGAAGAGCATGAAAAGATGTAAAAAATATGAAGTGCATGACAAGGTGTGAAAAATAAGTAGAGCATGAAACGGTGTGAAAAAAGAGAAGAGGATGAAAAGGTGTGAAAAATATGAAGAGCATAAAAAGGTGTGAAAAATTTCGAAGAACCTGAAAAGGTGTGAAAAATACAAAGAGCATGAAAATTTGTGAAAAATACGAAGTGCATTAAAGGTGTGAAACATACGAATAGCCTGAACGGTGTGTAAAATATGAAGAGCATGAAAAGTTGTGAATAATATGAGGTTAATCAAATGGTGTGAAAAATATGAAGAGCATGAAAAGATGTGAAAAATACGCGGAGCATGAAAAGGTTTGAAAAATACGAGGAGCATGAAGAGGAGTGAAAAATACGAAGAGCATGAAAAGGTCTGAAAAATAGGAGGAGCATGAATAGGTCTGAAAATACGAAGAGCATGAAGAGAATGAAAAGTTCTGAAAAATATGAAGAGCATGAAAAGTTGTGTAAAATATGAAGAGCAAGAAAAGGTTTAAAAAATACGAAGAGCATGAAAAGGTGTGAAAAATTGAAAAGCATGACAAGGTGTGAAAAATATGAAGAGCATCTAACGGTGTGAAAAATAAGAAGAGCAAGAAAAGGTTTAAAAAATAAGAAGAGCATGAGAAGTTGTGTAAAATATGAAGAGCATGTAAACGTGTGAAAAATATGTGGAGCATGAAAAGGTCTGAAAAATACGAGGAGCATGAAGAGGAGTGAAAAATACGAAGAGCATGAAAAGGTCTGAAAAATAGGAGGAGCATGAATAGGTCTGAAAATACGAAGAGCATGAAGAGAATGAAAAGTTCTGAAAAATATGAAGAGCATGAAAAGTTGTGTAAAATATGAGGAGGAAGAAAAGGTTTAAAAAATACGAAGAGCGTGAAAAGGTGTGAAAAATTTGAAATGCATGACAAGGTGTGAAAAATATGAAGAGCATGAAACGGTGTGAAAAATAAGAAGAGCAAGAAAAGGTTTAAAAAATAAGAAGAGCATGAGAAGTGGTGTAAAATATGAAGAGCATGTAAACGTGTGAAAAATATGTGGAGCATGAAAAGGTCTGAAAAATGTGAAGAGCATGAAAAGCTGTGAAAAATCTGAGGAGCATGAAACGGTGTGACAATATGAAGCTCATGAAAAGATGTGAAAAATATGAGGAGCATGAAATGGTGTGAAAAATAAGAAGAGCATGAAAAGCTCTAAAAAATATGAAGAGCATGAAAAGGTGTGAAAAATATGAAGAGCATGAAAAGGTGTGAAAAATACAAAGAGCATGAAAAGGTGGGAAAAATACGAAGAGCATGAAAAGGTGTGAAAAATTACGAAGTGCAAGAAAAGTTGTGAAAAATTACGAGGAACATGAAAAGATGTGAAAAATACAAAGAGCATGAAAAGGTGAAAAATACAAAGAGCATGAAAAGGTGTGATAAATATGAAGAGCATTAAACGGTGTGAAAAATACGAAGTGCATGAAACGCTGTGAAAAATAGGAAGAGCTTGAAAAGTTCTGAAAAATATGAAGAGCATGAAAAGGTGTGAAAAATCCCAGGAGCAGGAAAAGCTGTGAACAATACGAAGAGCATGAAAAATTCTGAAACATACGAAGAGCATGTAAAGGTTTGAAAACTATGAAGAGCATGAAAAGTTGTGAACAATATGAGGTTCATGAAATGGTGTGAAAAATATGAAGAGCATGAAACGGTGTGTAAAATATGAAGAGCATGAAACGGTGTGAAAAATACCAGGAGCATGAAAAGCTGTGATTTACAAGGACAATGAAAAGTTCTGGAAAATAGGAGGAGCATGAAAAGGTCTGAAAAATACCAGAAGCATAAAAAGTTGTGAATAATATGAGGAGTATGAAAAGGTGTGAACAATATGAGGAGCATGAGAAGTTGTGAAAAACACGAGGAGCGTGAAAAGTTCTGAAAAATACGAGGAGCATGCAAAGGTCTGAAAAATACGAGGAGCTTGCAAACGTCTGAAAAATACGAGTAGCATGAAAAGGTCTAAAATATACAAGGAGCATGAAAAGGTGTGAATAATACGAGGAGCATGAAAAGGTCTAAAATATACAAGGAGCATGAAAAGGTGTGAATAATACGAAGAGCATGAAAAGGTGTGAAAATACGAAGAGCATGAAAAGGTGTGAAAAATTACAAAGTGCATGAAAATTTGTGAAAAATTACGAAGACCATGAACAGATGTGAAAAATAAAAAGAGCATGAAAAGGTGTGAAAAATAGGAAGAGCATGAAAAGGTGTGAAAAATACGAGGAGCATGAAAATGTGTGAAAAATACGAGGAGCATGAAAAGGTCTGAAAAAAAACGAGGAACATGAAATGGTGTAAAAAACACGAGAACCATGAAAATGCGTGAAAATCACGAAGAGCATGAAAAGGTGTGAAAAATACGAGGAGCATGTAAAGGTCTGAAAAATAGAAGTAGCATAAAAAGGTCTGAAAAATACGGGGAGCATGAAAAGGTCTGAAAAATACGAGGAGCATGAAAAGGTGTGAAAAATACGAGGAGTATGAAAAGGTGTCAAAAATACGAAGAGCATGAACAGGTGTGAAATATTACAAAGAGCATGAAAAGGTGTGAAAAATATGAGGAGCATGAAATGGTCTGAAAAATATCAAGAATTTGAAAAGGTCTGAAATATACGAAGAGCATGAAAACGTGTGAACAGTATGAAGAGCATGAAGAGTTCTGAAAAATACGAGTAGCATGAAGAGTTCTGAAAAATATGAAGAGCATGAATAGGTCTGAAAAATAAAAGGAGCATGAAGATGTCTGAAAAATAGTAAGAGCATGGAAAGGTCTATAAAATACGAGGACCAGGCAAGGTCTGAAAAATACGAGGAGCATGAAAAGGTCTGAAAAATACGAGGAGCATGAAAAGGTGTGAAAAATATGAGGAGCATGAAAAAGTGTGAAAAATACGAGGAGCATGAAAGGTGTGAAAAACATGAAGAGCATGAAAATGAATGAAAAATTCGAAGAGCATGAAAAGGTTTGAAAAATATGAGGAGCATGAAAAAGTGTGAAAAATACGAGGAGCATGAAAAGGTGTGAAAAATATGAAGAGCATGAAAAGTGTGAAAAATAGGAGCATGAAATGTGTGAAAAACACGAAGAGCAAGAAACGGTGTGAAAAACATGGAGAGCATGAAAAGGTGTGGAAAATATCAAGAGCATGAAAAGGCCTGAAAAATATGAAGAGCATTAAAAGGAGTGAAAAACACGAAGAGCATGAAAAGGTGTGAAAAACAGGAAGAGCATGAAAAGGTGTGAAAAATACAAAGAGCATATAAAGGTGTGAAAAATACGAGGAGAATGAAAAAGTGTGAAAAATACGAGGAGCATGAAAAGGTGTGAAAAATACGAGAAGCATGAAAAGGTCTGATAAATACGAGGAGGATGAAAAGGTCTGAAAAATATGAGGAGCATGAAAAGGTCTGAAAAACACAAGGAGCATGAAAAGGTCTGAAAAATACGGGGAGCCTGAAAAGTTGTGAACAATATGAACAGCATGAAACGGTGTGAAAAATATGAAGAGCATGAAAAGGTGTGAAATATACGAAGAGCATGAAAAAGTGTCAAAAATACGAAGAGCATGAAACAGTGTGAAAAATATGAAGAGCATGAAATGGTGTGAAAAATATGAAGAGCATGAAAAGGTGTGAAAAATATGAAGAGCATGAAACGGTGTGAAAAATATGAAGAGCATGAAAAGGTGTGAATCATACGAAGTGCATGAAAAGGTGTGAAATATACGAAGAGCATTAAAATGTGTGAAAAATACAAAGAGCATGAAAAAGTGTGAAAAGTACAAACGCATCAAACGGTGTGAAAAATATGAAGAGCATGAAACGTTGTGAAAAATCACGAAAAGCATGAAAAGTTGTGAAAAATTCAGAGAGCATTAAAAGATGTGAAAAATTACCAAGAACATGAAAAAGTCTGAAAAATACAAAGAGCTTTCTGAAAAATATGAAGAGCATGAAACGTGTGAAAAATATGAGGAGCATGAAACTATCTGAAAATATGAAGAGCATGAAACGGTGTGAAAAATACGAGGAGCATGGAAAGGTCTGAAAAATACAAGGGTCGTGAAAAGGTGTGAAAAATACGAGGAGCATGGAAATGTGTGAAAAATACGAGGAGCATGAAAAGGTCTGAAAAATACGAGGAGCCTGAAAAGGTTTCAAAACTATCAAGAGCATGAAAAGGTCTGAAAAATACGAAGAGCATGCAAACGTCTGAAAAATACGAAGAGCATGAAAAGGTGTGCAAAATATGAGGAGCATGAAAAGTTCTGAAAAATACGAGGAGCATGAAAATGTGTGAAAAATACAGGAAGCATGCAAAGGCCTGAAAAATACGAAGAGCGTGAAAAGGTTTGAAAAATATGAGGAGGATGAAAAGGTCTGGAAAATACGAGGAGCATGCCAAGGTCTGAAAATTATGAGGAGCATGAAAAGGTCTGAAAAATACGAGGACCATGAAAAGGTCTGAAAAATATGAGGAGCATGAAACAGTGTGAGAATATGAAGAGCATGAAACGGTATGAAAAATATGAAGAGCAGGAAAAGGTGTGAAAAATATGAAGAGCATGAAACGGTGTGAAAAATATGAGGAGCAAGAAAAGGTGTCAAAAATATGAGGAGCATGTAAAGGTGTGAAAAATATGAAGAGCATCAAAAGTTCTGAAAAATACGAGGAGCAAGAAATGGTGTCAAAAATATGAGGAGCATGTAAAGGTGTGAAAAATTTGAAGAGCATGAAACTATGATAAATATGAGGAGCATGTAATGGTGTGAACATATGAAGAGCATGAAACAGTGTGAAATATATGAAGAGCATGAAAAGAAGTGAAAAATATGAAGATTATGAAACAGTGTGAAAAATATGAATAGCATGAAAAGGTGTGAAAAATATGAAGTGCATGAAACGGTGTGAAAAATGCGAAGAGCATGAAAAGTTCTGAAAAATATGGAGATCACGAAAAGTTCTGATAAATACGAAAAGCATGAAATGGTGTGAAAAATAAGAAGATCATGAAAACATCTGATAAATACGAAGAGCATGAAACGGTGTAAAAAATTTGAAAAGCATGACAAGGTGTGAAAAATATGAAGAGCATGAAACGGTGTGTAAAATATGAAGAGCAAGAAAAGGTTTAAAAAATATGAAGAGCATGAAAAGTTGTGTAAAATATGAGGAGCAAGAAAAGGTTTAAAAAATACGAAGAGCATGAAAAGGTGTGAAAAATTTGAAAAGCATGACAAGGTTTGAAAAATATGAAGAGCATGAAACGGTGTGAAAAATAAGAAGAGCAAGAAAAGGTTTAAAAAATAAGAAGAGCATGAGAAGTTGTGTAAAATATGAAGAGCATGTAAACGTGTGAATAATATGTGGAGCATGAAAAGGTCTGAAAAATATGAAGAGCATGAAAAGGTGTGAAAAATCTGAGGAGCATGAAACGGTGTGACAACATGTAGCTCATGAAAAGATGTGAAATATATGAGGAGCATGAAATGGTGTGAAAAATAAGAAGAGCATGAAAAGCTGTAAAAAATATGAAGAGCATGAAAAGGTCTGAAAAATACGAAGAGCATGAAAAGGTCTGAAAAATATCAAGAGATTGAAAAGGTCTGAAAAATATGAAAGGCATGAAAAGTTGTGAAAAATTGAAGAGCATGAAAAGGTCTGAAAAATATCAAGAACATGAAAACTTCTGAAAAATATCAAGAGCATGAAAAGGTGTGAAAAATACGAAGAGCATGAAAAGTTCTGAAAAATACGAAGAGCATGAAAAGGTCTGAAAAATACGAAGAGCATGAAGAGCATGAAAATTTCTGAAAAATATGAAGAGCTGAAAAGGTGTGAAAAATATAATGAGCATGAAAAGTTGTGAATAATATGAGGAGTATGAAAGGTGTGAACAATATGAGGAGAATGAGAAGTTGTGAAAAATACGAGGAGCGTGAAAAGTTCAGAAAAATATGAGGAACATGCAAAGGTCTGAAAAATACGAGGAACATGAAAAGGTCTGAAAAATACAAAGAGCATGAAAAGGTCTGAAAAATACATTGAGCATGAAATGGTGTGAAAAATGAGAAGAGGATGAAAATGTGTGAAAAATATGAAGAGCATGAAAAAGTGTGAAAAATTTCGAAGAGCCTGAAGAGGTGTGAAAAATACGAAGAGCATGAAAAGTTGTGAAAAACACGAAGTGCATGAAAAGGTGTGAAACATACGAAGAGCCTGAAACGGTGTGAAAAATGTGCAGAGCATGAAAGGTTATGAAAACTACGAAGAGCTTGAAAAAGTCTGAAAAATATCAAGAGCTTGAAAAGTTCTGAAGTATATGAAGAACATGAAAAGGTGTGAAAAATACCAGAAGCATGAAAAGCTGTGAAAAATACGAAGAGCATGTAAAGGTCTGAAAATTATGAAGAGCATGAAAAGTTGTGAACAATATGAGGTTCATGAAATGGTGTGAAAAATATGAAGAGCATGAAACGGTGTGTAAAGTATGAAAAGCATGAAAAGGTGTGAAAAATACCAGGAGCATGAAAAGCTGTGATTTACGAGGAGAATGAAAAGTTCTGAAAAATAGGAGGAGCATGAAAAGGTGTGAAAAATGCGAGGAGCATGAAAAGGTCTGAAAAATACCAGGAGCATAAAAAGTTGTGAATAATATGAGGAGTATGAAAAGGTGTGAACAATATGAGGAGCATGGGAAGTTGTGAAAAACACAAGGAGCGTGAAAAGGTCTGAAAAATACGAGGAGCATGCAAAGGTCTGAAAAATACGAGGAGCTTGCAAAGGTCTGAAAAATACGAGTAGCATGAAAAGGTCTAAAATATACGAGGAGCATGAAAAGGTGTGAATAATACGAGGAGCATGAAAGGGTCTAAAACATACAAGGAGCATGAAAAGATGTGAATAATACAAAAAGCATGAAAAGGTGTGAAATATACAAAGAGCATGAAAAGGTGTGAAAAATTATGAAGTGCATGAAAGTTTGTGAAAAATTACGAAGACCATGAAAAGATGTGAAAAATACAAAGAGCATGAAAAGCTGTGAAAAATACGAAGAGCATGAAAAGGTGTGAAAAATATGAAGAGCATTAAACGGTGTGAAAAATACAAAGTGCATGAAATGCTGTGAAAAATAGGAAGAGCTTGAAAAGTTCTGAAAAATATGAAGAGCATGAAAAGGTGTGAAAAATACCAGGAGCATGAAAAGCTGTGAACAATACGAAGAGCATGAAAAATTCTGAAACATACGAAGAGCATGCAAAGGTTTGAAAACTATGAAGAGCATGAAAAGTTGTGAACAATATGAGGTTCATGAAATGGTGTGAAAAATATGAAGAGCATGAAACGGTGTGTAAATATGAAGAGCATGAAAAGGTGTGAAAAATACCAGGAGCATAAAAAGCTGTGATTTACGAGCAGAATGAAAAGTTCTGAAAAATAGGAGGAGCATGAAAAGGTCTGAAAAATACCAGGAGCATAAAAAGGTGTGAATAATATGAGGAGTATGAAAAGGTGTGAACAATGTGAGGAGCATGAGAAGCTGTGAAAAACACGAGGAGCGTGAAAAGTTCTGAAAAATACGAGGAGCATGCAAAGGTCTGAAAAATACGAGGAGCTTGCAAAAGTCTGAAAAATACGAGTAGCATGAAAAGGTGTGAAATAAACGAAGAGCATGAAAAGGTGTGAAAAATTACGAAGTGCAGGAAAAGTTGTAAAAAATTACGAAGACCATGAAAAGATGTGAAAAATAAAAAGAGCATGAAAAGGTGTGAAAAATACGAAGAGCATGAAAAGGTGTGAAAAATATGAACAGCATTAAACGGTGTGAAAAATACGAGGAGCATGAAAAGCTCTGAAAAATAGAAGGAGCATAAAAAGGTGTGAAAAATGCGAGGAGTATGAAAAGGTGTCAAAAACACGAAGAGCATGAACAGGTGTGAAATATTACAAAGAGCATGAAAAGGTGTGAAAAATATGAGGAGCATGAAATGGTCTGAAAAATACGAAGAGCATGAAAAGATCTGAAAAATATCAAGAACTTGAAAAGGTCTGAAATATACGAAGAGCATGAAAATGTGTGAACAGTATGAAGAGCATGAAAATTTCTGAGAAATACGAGTAGCATGAAGAGTTCTGAAAAATACGAAGAGCATGAATAGGTCTGAAATATCAGAGGAGCATGAAGAGGTCTGAAAAATACTAAGAGCATGAGGAGGTCTAAAAAATACGAGGAGCATGAAAAGATCTGAAAAATAAGAAGAGCATGAAAAGGTCAGAAAAATACGAGGAGCATGAAACAGTCTGAAAACTATGAAGAGCATGAAAAGTTCTGAAAAATTTTAAGAGCATGAAAAGATCTGAAAAATATGAAGTGATTGAAAAAGTGTGAAAAATATGAAGAGCATGAAATGCTGTGAAAAATATGAAGAGCATGAAAAGGTGTGAAAATTATGAGGAGCATGAAACGGTGTGAACAATACGAGGAGCATGAAATGGTGTGAACAATACGAGGAGCAGGAAAAGTTGTGAACAATACGAAGAGCATGAAAAGGTCTGAAAAATATAAGGAGCATGAAAAGGTCTGAAAAATAAGAAGAGCATGGAAAGGTGTGTTAAATATGAGGAGCATAAAAACGTGTGAAAAATATTAACAGCATGAAAAGGTGTGAAAAATATGAAGAGCATGATAAGGTGTGAAACATATGAAGAGCATGAAAAGGTCTGAAAAATATGAAGAGCGTGAAGAGCGACGTCAGGACTTGTGCCTAGATGCGAGCGACACCTCGGGACTCTCCTCGAGGCTTGGCAGGGCAATTGGGATGTCTCTCCAGCTGAGGGGGGAGACCAGGGGTCCCGTTCCACTTGCCACAGGAATCCTGGGACTACTATCCATATTAAAGAGGTATCAGGCATCGTCTCCTTTTGAAGCACTGACGTCCGCGTACCTCTGGAGTTTTCAAAGGATGTGAGGCCTCCGGTCGCGATGAGGCGGGGAACTAGGTCTTTCTCTGTGGTCTCCACAGGGGATTCAGACATCCCTTCGTCATGGGAGATGCAAGACGAGCCTGCATTCAATTCACTGCAGGGATATCCGGCCTTACTTCGAGTCAGAGCATCTCGGTGTCCATTCCACTTGAGGCCACAAACTCAGGGTCCCTCTCACATACATGTAGCTGAGAAAAGCCTCCTCTTGAGGCGCTTGTGGAAAGTTCGTATTCCTCTTGAGTTGAAGCCAGGGACTAAGCTCTCATCTCGAGTTGATTTGGGGTCCACGGAGCCCTTTCGTGTTGCTACAGTGACCTCAGGATCCCTCTAGACTTGAGACAGTGATCTTGGGTTTTCTCTGGAGTGCCATCAAGGAAATCATGGCTCCTTTCACGTTTGATGTGGAAAACGGAATTGCTCTGCACGCAGTGCAGGGGAATCGGGCATCATCTCGCGGCGAGGGGGAAGTCTCATGGTTTTTCTCGACTTGCGGCCAGAACCTGGGGTATATTCTCGAGTTGCGACCGGAGGGCCCTTCCAGACATGTGTTTGCTGAGCGACGTCAGGACTCCTGCCTAGGTACGAGGGACACCTCGGGATTCTCCTCGAGTCTTGGCATGGCAATTGCGACGCGTCTCCACGTGAGGCAGGAGACCCAGCGTCCCTTTCCACGTGCCACAGGGATCCTGGGACTCCTATCCATTTTCAAGAGGAGTCAGGCATCGTCTCCTTTGGAAGCATTGATCTCCGTGGACCTCTCGAGTTTTCAAAGGATGTGAGGTCTCCGGTCGCGATGAGGAGGAGAACTAGGTCTTTCTCTGTGGTCTCCACAGGGCATTCAGACATCCCTTCGTCTTGGGAGATGCAAGACGAGCCTCCATTCAATTCACTGCAGGGATATCCGGCCTTACTTCGAGTCAGAGCATCTCGGTGTCGATTCCACTTGAGGCCACAATCTCAGGGACCCTCTCACATACCTGTAGCTGAGAGAAGCCTCCTCTTGAGGTGCTTGTGGAAAGTTGGTATTCCTCTTGAGTCGAAGCCAGGGACTAAGCTCTCATCTCGAGTTGATTTCGGGTCCGCGGAGCCCTTTCGTGTTGCTACATTGACCTCAGGATCCCTCTAGACTTGAGACAGTGATCTTGGGTTTTCTCTGGAGTGCCATCAAGGAAATCAAGGCTCCTTTCATGTTTGATGTGGAACACGAAATTGCTCTGCACGCAGTGCACGGGAATCGGGCCTCATCTCGCGCCGAGGGGGAAGTCTCATGGTTTTTCTCGAGTTGCGGCCGTAACCTGGGGTATATTTTCGAGTTACGACGGGGAGGGCCCTTCTAGACACCTGTTTGTTCAGGGATGTCAGGACTCCTGTCTAGGTGCGAGGGACACCTCGGGATTTTCCTCAAGTCTTGGCATGGCAATTGGGAGGCGTCTCCACGTGTGGCGGCAGACCAAAGGGTCCCTTTCAACGTGCCACAGGAATCCTGGGACTCCTATCCATTTTCCAGAGGAGTCAGGCATCGTCTCCTTTGGAAGCATTGATCTCCGTGGACCTCTCGAGTTTTCAAAGCATGTGAGGCCTCTGGTCGCGATGAAGCGGAGAACTAGTTCTTTCTCTGTGGTCTCAACAGGGGATTCAGACATCCCTTCGTCTTGGGAGATGCAAAACGAGCCTGCATTCAATTCACTGTAGGGATATCCGGCCTTACTTCGAGTCAGAGCATCTCAGTGTCCATTCCACTTGAGGCCACAAATTCAGGGTCCCTCTCCCATACCTGTAGCTGAGAGAAGCCTCCTCTTGAGGTGCTTGTGGAAAGTTGATATTCCTCTTGAGTCTAAGCCACGGACTAAGCTCTCATCTCGAGTTGATTTGGGGTCCACGGAGCCCTTTCTTGTTGCTACAGTGACCTCAGGATCCCTCTAGACTTGAGACAGTGATCTTGGGTTTTCTCTGGAGTGCCATCAAGGAAATCAAGGCTCCTTTCACGTTTGATGTGGAACACGGAATTGCTCTGCACGCAGTGCAGGGGAATCGGGCCTCATCTCGCGGCGAGGGGGAAGTCTCATAGTTTTTCTTGAGTTCCGGCCGGAACCTGGGGTATATTCTCGAGTTACGATGGGGAGGGCCCTTCCAGACACGTGTTTGTTCAGCGACGTCAGGACTCCTGCCTAGGTGCGAGGGACACCTCGGGATTCTCCTCGAATCTTGGCATGGCAATTGGGACGCGTCTCCATGTGAGGCGGGAGACCCAGGGTCCCTTTCCACGTGCCACAGGGATCCTGGGACTCCTATCCATTTTCAAGAGGAGTCAGGCATCGTCTCCTTTGAAAGCATTGATCTCCGTGGACCTCTCGAGTTTTCAAAGTATGTGAAGCCTCCGGTCGTGATGAGGCGGAGTATTAGGTCTTTCTCTGTGGTCTCCACAGGGGATTCAGACAACCCTTCGTCTTGGGAGATGCAAGACGAGCCTGCATTCAATTCACTGCAGGGATATCCGGCCTTACTTCGAGTCAGAGCATCTCGGTGTCCATTCCACTTGAGGCCACAACCTCAGGGTCCTTCTCACATACCTTTAGCTGAGAGAAGCCTCCTCTTGAGGTGCTTGTGGAAAGTTGGTATTCCTCTTGAGTCGAAGCCAGGGACTAAGCTCTCATCTCGAGTTGATTTGGGGTCCACTGAACCCTTTCGTGTTGCTCCAGTGACCTCAGGATCCCTCTAGACTTGAGACAGTGATCTTGGTTTTCTCTGAAGTGCCATCAAGCAAATCAAGGCTGCTTTCACGTTTGATGTGGAACACGGAATTGCTCTGCACGCAGTGCAGGTGAATCGGGCCTCATCTCGCGGCGAGGGGGAAGTCTCATGGTTTTTCTCGAGTTGCGGCCGGAACCTTGGGTACATTCTCGAGTTACGACGGGGAGGGCACTTCCAGACACGTGTTTGTTCAGCGACGTCAGGACTCCTGCCTAGGTGCGAGGGACACCTCGGGATTCTCCTCGAGTCTTGGCATGGCAATTGGGACGCGTCTCCACGTGAGGCGGGAGACCCAGTGTATCTTTCCACGTGCCACAGGGATCCTGGGACTCCTATCCATTTTCAAGAGGAGTCAGGCATCGTCTCCTTTGGAAGCATTGATCTCCGCGGACCTCTCGAGTTTTCAAAGGATGTGAGGCCTCCGCTCGTGATGAGGCGGAGAACTCGGTCTTTCTCTGTCATCTCCACAGGGGATTCAGACATCCCTTCGTCTTGGCTGATGGAAGACGAGCCTGCATTCAATTCACTGCAGGGATATCTGGCCTTAATTTGAGTCAGAGCACCTCGGTGTCCATTCCACTAGAGGCCACAAACTCAGGGGCCCTCTCACATACCTGTAGCTGAGAGAAACCTCCTCTTGAGGTGCTTGTGGAAAGTTGGTATTCCTCTTGAGTCGAAGCCAGGGACTAAGCTCTCATCTCGAGTTGATTTGGGGTCCACGGAACCCTTTCGTGTTGCTCCAGTGACCTCTGGATCGCTCTAGACTTGAGACAGTGATCTTGGGTTTTCTCTGGAGTGCCATCAAGGAAATCAAGGCTCCTTTCACGTTTGATGTGGAACACGGAATTGCTCTGCACGCAGGGCAGGGGAATCGGGCCTCATCTCGCGGCGAGGGAGAAGTCTCATGGTTTTTCTCGAGTTGCGGCCGGAACCTGGGGTATATTCTCGAGTTACGAAGGGGAGGGCCCTTCCAGACACGTGTTTGTTCAGCGACGTCAGGACTCCTACCTAGGTGCGAGGGACACCTCGGGATTCTCCTCGAGTCTTGGCATGGCAACTGGGACGCGTCTCCACGTGAGGGGGGAGACCCAGGGTCCCTTTCCACGTGCCACAGGGATCCTGGGACTCCTATCCATTTTCAAGAGGAGTCAGGAATCGTCTCCTTTGGAAGCATTGATCTCCGCAGACCTCTCGAGTTTTTATAGGATGTGAGGCCTACGGTCGCGATGAGGCGGAGGACTAGGACTTTCTCTGTGGTCTCCACAGGGGATTCAGACATCCCTTCGTCTTGGGACATGCAAGACGAGCCTGCATTCAATTCACTGCAGGGATATCTGGCCTTACATTGAGTCAGAGCATCTCGGTGTCCATTGCACTTGAGGCCACAAACTCAGGGTCCCTCTCACATACATGTAGCTGAGAGAAGCCTCCTCTTGAGGTGCTTGTGGAAAGTTGGTATTCCTCTTGAGTCGAAGCCAAGGACTAAGCTCTCATCTCGAGTTGATTTGGGGTCCAGGGAGCCCTTTCGTGTTTCTCCAGTGACCTCAGGATCCCTCTAGACTTGAGACAGTGATCTTGGGTTTTCTCTGGAGTGCCATCAAGGAAATCAAGGCTCCTTTCCCATTTGATGTGGAACAAGGAATTGCTCTTCACACAGTGCAGGGGAATCGGGCCTCATCTCGCGGCGAGGAGGAAGTCTCATGGTTTTTCTCGAGTTGCGGCCGGAACCTGGGGTATATTCTCGAGTTACGACGGGGAGGGACCTTCCAGACACGTGTTTGTTCAGCGACGTCAGAACTCCTGCCTAGGTGCGATGGACACCTCGGGATTCTCCCCGAGGTTTCGCATGGCAATTGGGATGCGTCTCCAGGTGAGGCGGGAGACCCAGTGTCCCTTTCCACGTGCCACAGGGTCCTGGGACTCCTATACATGTTCAAGAGGATTCAGGCATCGTCTCCTTTGGAAGCATTGATCCCCGCAGCCTCTCGAATTTTCAAAGGATGTGAGGCCTCGTGTCGTGATGAGGCAGAGGACTAGGTCTTTCTCTGTCGTCTCCACAGGGGACTCAGACATACCTTCGTCTTGGGAGATGCAAGACGAGCCTGCATTCAATTCACTGCAGGGATATCCGGCCTTACTTCGAGTCAGAGCATCTCGGTGTCCATTCCACTTGAGGCCACAAACTCAGGGTCCCTCTCACATACCTGTAGCTGAGAGAAGCCTCCTCTTGAGGTGCTTGTGGAAAGTTGGTATTCCTCTTGAGTCGAAGCCAGGGACTAAGCTCTCATCTCGAGTTGATTTGGGGTCCACGGAGCCTTTTCGTGTTGCTCCAGTGACCTCAGGATCCCTCTAGACTTGAAACAGTGATCATGTGTTTTCTCTGGAGTGCCATCAAGGAAATCAAGGCTCCTTTCACGTTTGATGTGGAACACGGAATTGCTCTGCATGCAGTTCAGGGGAATCGGGCCTCATCTCACGGCGAGGTGGAAGTCTCATGGTTTTTCTCGAGTTGCGGCCGGAACCTGGGGTATATTCTCGAGTTACGACGGGGAGGGCCCTTCCAGACACGTGTTTGTTCAGCGACGTCAGGACTCCTGCCTAGGTGCGAGGGACACCTCGGGATTCTCCTCGAGTCTTGGCATGGCAATTGGGACGCGTCTCCACGTGAGGCGGGAGACCCAGTGTCCCTTTCCACGTGCCACAGGGATCCTGGGACTCCTATCCATTTTCAAGAGGAGTCAGGCATCGTCTCCTTTGGAAGCATTGATCTCCGCGGACCTCTTGAGTTTTCAAAGGATGTGAGGCCTCCGGTCGCGTTGAGGTGGAGGACTAGGTCTTTCTCTGCGGTCTCCACAGGGGATTCAGACAACCCTTCGTCTTGGGAGATGCAAGACGAGCCTGCATTCAATTCACTGCCAGGATATCCGGCCTTACTTCGAGTCAAAGCATCTCGGTGTCCATTCCACTTGAGGCCACAAACTCAGGGTCCCTCTCACATACCTGTAGCTGAGAGAAGCCTCCTCTTGAGGTGCTTGTGGAAAGTTGGTATTCCTCTTGAGTCGAAGCCAGGGACTAAGCTCTCATCTCGAGTTTATTTGGGGTCCAGGGAGCCCTTTCGTGTTTCTCCAGTGACCTCAGGATCCCTCTAGACTTGAGACAGTGATCTTAGGTTTTCTCTGGAGTGCAATCAAGGAAATCAAGGCTCCTTTCACGTTTGATGTGGAACACGGAATTGCTCTGCACGCAGTGCAGGGGAATCAGGCCTCATCTCGCGGCGAGGGGGAAGTGTCATGGTTTTTCTAGAGTTCCGGCCGGAACCTGGGGTATATTCTCGAGTTACGACGGGGAGGGCCCTTCCAGAAACGTGTTTGTTCAGCGACGTCAGGACTCCTGCCTAGGTGCGAGGGACACCTCGGGATTCTTCTCGAGTCTTGGCATGGCAGTTGGGACGCGTCTCCACGTGAGTCGGGAGACCCAGGGTCCCTTTCGACGTGCCACAGGGATCCTGGGACTCCTATCCATTTTCAAGAGGAGTCAGGCATCGTCTCCTTTGGAAGCATTGATCTCCGCGGACCTCTCGAGTTTTCAAAGGATGTGAGGCCTCCGGTCGCGATGAGGCGGAGGACTAGGTCTTTCTCTGAGGTCTCCACAGGGGATTCAGACATCCCTTCGTCTTGGGAGAAGCAAGACGAGTCTGCATTCAATTTACTGCAGGGATATCCGGCCTTACTTCGAGTCAGAGCATCTCGGTGTCCATTCCACTTGAGGCCACAAACTCAGGCTCCCTCGCATACATGTAGCTGAGAGAAGCCTCCTCTTGAGGTGCTTGTGGAAAGTTGGTATTCCTCTTGAGTCGAAGCCAGGGACTAAGCTCTCATCTCGAGTTGATTTGGGGTCCACTGAGCCCTTTCGTGTTGCTCAAGTGACCTCAGGATCCCTCTAGACTTGAGACAGTGATCTGGGGTTTTCTCTGGAGTGCCATCAAGGAAATCCATGCTCCTTTCACGTTTGATGTGGAACACGGAATTGCTCTGCACGCAGTGCAGGTGAATCCGGCCTCATCTCGCGGCGAGGGGGAAGTCTCATGGTTTTTCTCGAGTTGCGGCCGGAACCTGGGGTATATGCTCGAGTTACGACGGGGAGGGCCCTTCCAGACACGTGTTTGTTCAGCAACGTCAGGACTCCTGCCTAGGTGTGAGGGACACCTCGGGATTCTCCTCGAGTCTTGGCATGGCAATTGGGACGCGTCTCCACGTGAGGCGGGAAACCCAGGGTCCCTTTCCACGAGCCACAGGGATCCTGGGACTCCTATCCATTTTCAAGAGGAGTCAGGCATCGTTTCCTTTGGAAGCATTGATCTCCGCGGATTTCTCGAGTTTTCAAAGCATGTGAGGCCTTCGGTCGCGATGAGGCGGAGGACTAGGTCTTTCTCTGTGGTCTCCACAGGGGATTCAGACATCCCTTCGTCTTGGGAGATGCAAGACGACCCTGCATTCAATTCACTGCAGGGATATCCGGCCTTATTTCGAGTCAGAGCATCTCGGTGTCCATTCCACTTGAGGCCACAAACTCAGGGTCCCTCTCACATACCTGTAGCTGAGAGAAGCCTCCTCTTGAGGTGCTTGTGGAAAGTTGGTATTCCTCTTGACTCGAAGCCAGGGACTCAGCTCTCATCTCGAGTTGATTTGGGGTCCACGGATCCCTTTCGTGTTGTTCCAATGACCTCAGGATCCCTCTAGACTTGAGACAGTGATCTTGGGTTTTCTCTGGAGTGCCATCAAGGAAATCAAGGCTCCTTTCACGTTTGATGTGGAACACGGAATTGCTCTGCATGCAGTGCAGGGAAATCGGGCCTCATCTCGCGGCGAGGGGGAAGTCTCATGGTTTTTCTCGAGTTGCGGCCGGAACCTGGGGTATATTCTCGAGTTACGACGGGGAGGGCCCTTCCATACAAGTGTTTGTTCAGCGACGTAAGGACTCCAGCCTAGGTGGAGGGACACCTCGGGATTCTCCTCGAGTCTTGGCATGGCAATTGGGACGCGTCTCCACGTGAGGCGGGAGACCCAGGGTCCCTTTCCAGGTGCCACAGGGATCCTGGGACTCCTATCCATTTTCAAGAGGAGTCAGGCATCGTCTCCTTTGGAAGCATTGATCTCCGCAGACCTCTCGAGTTTTCAAAGGATGTGAGGCCTCCGGTCGCGTTGAGGCGGAGGACTAGGTCTTCCTCTGTGGTCTCCACAGGGGATTCAGACATCTCTTCGTCTTGGGAGATGCAAGACGAGCCTGCATTCAATTCACTGCAGGGATATCCGGCCTTACTTTGAGTCAGAGCATCTCCGTGTCCATTCCACTTGAGGCCACAAACTCAGGGTCCCTCTCACATACCTGTAGCTGAGAGAAGCCTCCTCTTGAGGTGCTTGTGGAAAGTTGGTATTCCTCTTGAGTCGAAGCCAGGGACTAAGCTCTCATCTCGAGTTGATTTGGGGTCCACGGAGCCCTTTCATGTTGCTCCAGTGTTCTCAGGATCCCTCTAGACTTGAGACAGTGATCTTGGGTTTTCTCTGGAGTGCCATCAAGGAAATCAAGGCTAATTTCACGTTTGATGTGGAACACGGAATTGCTCTGCATGCAGTGCAGGGGAATCGGGCCTCATCTCGCGGCGAGGGGGAAGTCTCATGGTTTTTCTCGAGTTGCGGCCGGAACCTGTGGTATATTGTGGAGTTACGACGGGGAGGGCCCTTCCAGACACGTGTTTGTTCAGCGACGTCAGGACTCCTGCCTAGGTGCGAGGGAAACCTCGGGATTCTCCTCGAGTCTTGGCATGGCAATTGGGACGCGTCTCCACTTGAGGCGGGAGACCCAGGGTCGCTTTCGACGTGCCACAGGGATCCTGGGACTCCTATCCATTTTCAAGAGGAGTCAGGCATCGTCTCCTTTGGAAGCATTGATCTCCGCGGACCTCTCGAGTTTTCAAAGTATGTGAGGCCTCCGTTCGCGTTGAGGCAGAGGACTAGGTCTTTCTCTGTGGTCTCCACAGGGGATTCAGACAACCCTTCGTCTTGGGAGATGCAAGATCAGCCTGCATTCAATTCACTGCAGGGATATCCGGCCTTACTTCGAGTCAGAGCATCTCGGTGTCCATTCCACTTGAGGCCACAATCTCAGGGTCCCTCTCACATACCTGTAGCTGAGGGAAGCCTCCTCTTGAGGTGCTTGTGGAAAGTTGGTATTCCTCTTGAGTCGAAGCCAGGGACTAAGCTCTCATCTCGAGTTGATTTGGGGTCCACGGAGCCCTTTCGTGTTGCTCCAGTAATCTCAGGATCCCTCTAGACTTGAGACAGTGATCTTGGGTTTTCTCTGGAGTGCCATCAAGGAAATCAAGGCTCCTTTCACGTTTGATGTGGAACACGGAATTGCTCTGCACGCAGTGCCGGTGAATCGGGCTTCATCTCCTGGCGACGGGGAAGTCTCATGGTTTTTCTCGAGTTGCGGCCGGAACCTGGGTTATATTCTCGAGTTACGATGGGGAGGGCCCTTCCAGACACGTGTTTGTTCAGCGACGACAGCACTCCTCCCTAGGTGCGACGGACACCTCGGGATTCTCCTCGAGTCTTGGCATGGCATTTGGGATGCCTCTCCACGTGAGGCGGGAGACCCAAGGTCCCTTTCCACGTGCCACAGGGATCCTGGGACTCCTTTCCATTTTCAAGAGGAGTCAGGCATCGTCTCCTTTGGAAGCATTGATCTCCGCGGACCTCTCGAGTTTTCAAAGGATGTGTGGCCTCCGGACGCGATGAGGCGGAGAACTAGGTCTTTCTTGTGGTCTCTACAGGGGATTCAGACATCCCTTCG
Organism: Dama dama; assembly: GCF_033118175.1. Taxonomy (NCBI): domain Eukaryota; kingdom Metazoa; phylum Chordata; class Mammalia; order Artiodactyla; family Cervidae; genus Dama; species Dama dama. The sequence goes on along the minus strand of NW_026870920.1, from coordinate 3,980,971 downwards.
TCTTGGGAGATGCAAGACGAGCCTGCATTCAATTCACTGCAGGGATATCCGGCCTTACTTCGAGTCAGAGCATCTCGGTGTCCATTCCACTTGAGGCCAAACACTCAGGGTTCCTCTCACATACCTGTAGCTGAGAGAAGCCTCCTCTTGATGTGCTTGTGGAAAGTTGGTATTCCTCTTGAGTCGAAGCCAGGGACTAAGCTCTCATCTCGAGTTGATTTGGGGTCCACGGAGCCCTTTCCTGTGGCTCCAGTGACCTCAGGATCCCTCTAGACTTGAGACAGTGATCTTGGCTTTTCTCTGGAGTGCCATCAAGGAAATCAAGGCTCCTTTCACGTTTGATGTGGAACACGGAATTGCTCTGCACGCAGTGCAGGGGAATCGGGCCTCATCTCGCGGCGAGGGGGAAGTCTCATGGTTTTTCTCGAGTTGCGGCCGGAACCTGGGGTATATTCTCGAGTTACGACGGGGAGGGCCCTTCCAGACACGTGTTTGTTCAGCGATGTCAGGACTTCTGCCTAGGTGCGAGGGACACCTCGGGATTCTCCTCGAATCTTGGCATGGCAATTGGGATGCATCTCCACGTGAGGCGGGAGACCCAGCGTCCCTTTCCACGTGCCACATGGATCCTGGGACTCCTATCCATTTTCAAGAGGAGTCAGGCATCGTCTCCTTTGGAAGAATTGATCTCCTCGGACCTCTCGAGTTTTCAAAGGATGTGAGGCCTCCGGCCGCAATGAGGCGGAGAACTAGGTCTTTCTCTGTGGTTTCCACAGGGGATTCAGACATCCCTTCGTCTTGGGAGATGCAAGACGAGCCTGCATTCAATTCACTGCAGGGATATCCGGCCTTACATAGATTCAGAGTATCTCGGTGTCCATTCCACTTGAGGCCACAAACTCAGGGTCCCACTCACATACCTGTAGCTGAGAGAAGCCTCCTCTTGAGGTGCTTGTGGAAAGTTGGTATTCCTCTTGAGTCGATGCCAGGGACTAAGCTCTCATCTCGAGTTGATTTGGGGTCCACTGAGCCCTTTCGTGTTGCTCCAGTGACCTCAGGATCCCTCTAGACTTGAGACAGTGATCTTGGGTTTTCTCTCGAGTGCCATCAAGGAAATCAAGTCTCCTTTCACGTTTGATGTGGAACACGGAATTGCTCTGCACGCAGTGCAGGTGAATCCGGCCTCATCTCACGGCGAGGGGGAAGTCTCATGGTTTTTCTCGAGTTGCGGCCGGAACCTGGGGTATATGCTCGAGTTACGACGGGGAGGGCCCTTCCAGAAACGTGTTTGTTCAGCGACGTCAGGACTCCTGCCTAGGTGTGAGGGACACCTCGGGATTCTCCTCGAGTCTTGGCATGGGAATTGGGACGCGTCTCCACGTGAGGCGGGAGACCCAGGGTCCCTTTCCACGTGCCACAGGGATCCTGGGACTCCTATCCATTTTCAAGAGGAGTCAGGCATCGTCTCCTTTGGAAGGATTGATCTCCACGGATTTCTCGAGTTTTCAAAGGATGTGAGGCCTCCGGTCGCGATGAGGCGGAGGACTAGGTCTTTCTCTGTGGTCTCCACAGGGGATTCAGACATCCCTTCGTCTTGGGAGATGCAAGACGACCCTGCATTCAATTCACTGCAGGGATATCCGGCCTTACTTCGAGTCAGAGCATCTCGGTGTCCATTCCACTTGAGGCCACAAACTCAGGGTCCCTCTCACATACCTGTAGCTGAGAGAAGCCTCCTCTTGAGGTGCTTGTGGAAAGTTTGTATTCCTCTTGAGTCGAAGCCAGGGACTAAGCTCTCATCTCGAGTTGATTTGGGGTCCACAGAGCCCTTTCATGTTGCTCCAGTGACCTCAGGATCCCTCTAGACTTGAGACAGTGATCTTGGGTTTTCTCTGGAGTGCCATCAAGGAAATCAAGGCTCCTTTCACGTTTGATGTGGAACACGGAATTGCTCTGCACGCAGTGAAGGGGAATCGGGCCTCATCTCGCGGCGAGGGGGAAGTCTCATGCTTTTTCTCGAGTTGCGGCCGGAACCTGGGGTATATTCTCGAGTTACGACGGGGAGGGCCCTTCCATACAAGTGTTTGTTCAGCGACGTAAGGACTCCAGCCTAGGTGGAGGGACACCTCGGGATTCTCCTCGAGTCTTGGCATGGCAATTGGGACGCGTCTCCACGTGAGGCGGGAGACCCAGGGTCCCTTTCCAGGTGCCACAGGGATCCTGGGACTCCTATCCATTTTCAAGAGGAGTCAGGCATCGTCTCCTTTGGAAGCATTGATCTCCGCAGACCTCTCGAGTTTTCAAAGGATGTGAGGCCTCCGGTCGCGTTGAGGCGGAGGACTAGGTCTTCCTCTGTGGTCTCCACAGGGGATTCAGACATCTCTTCGTCTTGGGAGATGCAAGACGAGCCTGCATTCAATTCACTGCAGGGATATCCGGCCTTACTTTGAGTCAGAGCATCTCCGTGTCCATTCCACTTGAGGCCACAAACTCAGGGTCCCTCTCACATACCTGTAGCTGAGAGAAGCCTCCTCTTGAGGTGCTTGTGGAAAGTTGGTATTCCTCTTGAGTCGAAGCCAGGGACTAAGCTCTCATCTCGAGTTGATTTGGGGTCCACGGAGCCCTTTCATGTTGCTCCAGTGTTCTCAGGATCCCTCTAGACTTGAGACAGTGATCTTGGGTTTTCTCTGGAGTGCCATCAAGGAAATCAAGGCTAATTTCACGTTTGATGTGGAACACGGAATTGCTCTGCATGCAGTGCAGGGGAATCGGGCCTCATCTCGCGGCGAGGGGGAAGTCTCATGGTTTTTCTCGAGTTGCGGCCGGAACCTGTGGTATATTGTGGAGTTACGACGGGGAGGGCCCTTCCAGACACGTGTTTGTTCAGCGACGTCAGGACTCCTGCCTAGGTGCGAGGGAAACCTCGGGATTCTCCTCGAGTCTTGGCATGGCAATTGGGACGCGTCTCCACTTGAGGCGGGAGACCCAGGGTCGCTTTCGACGTGCCACAGGGATCCTGGGACTCCTATCCATTTTCAAGAGGAGTCAGGCATCGTCTCCTTTGGAAGCATTGATCTCCGCGGACCTCTCGAGTTTTCAAAGTATGTGAGGCCTCCGTTCGCGTTGAGGCAGAGGACTAGGTCTTTCTCTGTGGTCTCCACAGGGGATTCAGACAACCCTTCGTCTTGGGAGATGCAAGATGAGCCTGCATTCAATTCACTGCAGGGATATCCGGCCTTACTTCGAGTCAGAGCATCTCGGTGTCCATTCCACTTGAGGCCACAATCTCAGGGTCCCTCTCACATACCTGTAGCTGAGAGAAGCCTCCTCTTGAGGTGCTTGTGGAAAGTTGGTATGCCTCTTGAGTCGAAGCCAGGGACTAAGCTCTCATCTCGAGTTGATTTGGGGTCCACGGAGCCCTTTCGTGTTGCTCCAGTAATCTCAGGATCCCTCTAGACTTGAGACAGTGATCTTGGGTTTTCTCTGGAGTGCCATCAAGGAAATCAAGGCTCCTTTCACGTTTGATGTGGAACACGGAATTGCTCTGCACGCAGTGCCGGTGAATCGGGCTTCATCTCCTGGCGACGGGGAAGTCTCATGGTTTTTCTCGAGTTGCGGCTGGAACCTGGGTTATATTCTCGAGTTACGATGGGGAGGGCCCTTCCAGACACGTGTTTGTTCAGCGACGACAGCACTCCTCCCTAGGTGCGACGGACACCTCGGGATTCTCCTCGAGTCTTGGCATGGCATTTGGGATGCCTCTCCACGTGAGGCGGGAGACCCAAGGTCCCTTTCCACGTGCCACAGGGATCCTGGGACTCCTTTCCATTTTCAAGAGGAGTCAGGCATCGTCTCCTTTGGAAGCATTGATCTCCGCGGACCTCTCGAGTTTTCAAAGGATGTGTGGCCTCCGGACGCGATGAGGCGGAGAACTAGGTCTTTCTTGTGGTCTCTACAGGGGATTCAGACATCCCTTCGTCTTGGGAGATGCAAGACGAGCCTGCATTCAATTCACTGCAGGGATATCCGGCCTTACTTCGAGTCAGAGCATCTCGGTGTCCATTCCACTTGAGGCCAAACACTCAGGGTTCCTCTCACATACCTGTAGCTGAGAGAAGCCTCCTCTTGATGTGCTTGTGGAAAGTTGGTATTCCTCTTGAGTCGAAGCCAGGGACTAAGCTCTCATCTCGAGTTGATTTGGGGTCCACTGAGCCCTTTCGTGTTGCTCCAGTGACCTCAGGATCCCTCTAGACTTGAGACAGTGATCTGGGGTTTTCTCTGGAGTGCCATCAAGGAAATCCATGCTCCTTTCACGTTTGATGTGGAACACGGAATTGCTCTGCACGCAGTGCAGGTGAATCCGGCCTCATCTCGCGGCGAGGGGGAAGTCTCATGGTTTTTCTCGAGTTGCGGCCGGAACCTGGGGTATATGCTCGAGTTACGACGGGGAGGGCAATTCCAGACACGTGTTTGTTCAGCAACATCAGGACTCCTGCCTAGGTGTGAGGGACACCTCGGGATTCTCCTCGAGTCTTGGCATGGCAATTGGGACGCGTCTCCACGTGAGGCGGGAAACGCAGGGTCCCTTTCCACGAGCCACAGGGATCCTGGGACTCCTATCCATTTTCAAGAGGAGTCAGGCATCGTCTCCTTTGGAAGCATTGATCTCCGCGGATTTCTCGAGTTTTCAAAGCATGTGAGGCCTCCGGTCGCGATGAGGCGGAGGACTAGGTCTTTCTCTGTGGTCTCCACAGGGGATTCAGACATCCCTTCGTCTTGGGAGATGCAAGACGACCCTGCATTCAATTCACTGCAGGGATATCCGGCCTTATTTCGAGTCAGAGCATCTCGGTGTCCATTCCACTTGAGGCCACAAACTCAGGGTCCCTCTCACATACCTGTAGCTGAGAGAAGCCTCCTCTTGAGGTGCTTGTGGAAAGTTGGTATTCCTCTTGACTCGAAGCCAGGGACTCAGCTCTCATCTCGAGTTGATTTGGGGTCCACGGATCCCTTTCGTGTTGTTCCAATGACCTCAGGATCCCTCTAGACTTGAGACAGTGATCTTGGGTTTTCTCTGGAGTGCCGTCAAGGAAATCAAGGCTCCTTTCACGTTTGATGTGGAACACGGAATTGCTCTGCATGCAGTGTAGGGAAATCGGGCCTCATCTCGCGGCGAGGGGGAAGTCTCATGGTTTTTCTCGAGTTGCAGCCGGAACCTGGGGTATATTCTCGAGTTACGACGGGGAGGGCCCTTCCATACAAGTGTTTGTTCAGCGACGTAAGGACTCCAGCCTAGGTGGAGGGACACCTCGGGATTCTCCTCGAGTCTTGGCATGGCAATTGGGACGCGTCTCCACGTGAGGCGGGAGACCCAGGGTCCCTTTCCACGTGCCAAAGGGATCCTGGGACTCCTATCCATTTTCAAGAGGAGTCAGGCATCGTCTCCTTTGGAAGCATTGATCTCCGCAGACCTCTCGAGTTTTCAAAGGATGTGAGGCCTCCGGTCGCGTTGAGGCGGAGGACTAGGTCTTCCTCTGTGGTCTCCACAGGGGATTCAGACATCTCTTCGTCTTGGGAGATGCAAGACGAGCCTGCATTCAATTCACTGCAGGGATATCCGGCCTTACTTTGAGTCAGAGCATCTCGGTGTCCATTCCACTTGAGGCCACAAACTCAGGGTCCCTCTCACATACCTGTAGCTGAGAGAAGCCTCCTCTTGAGGTGCTTGTGGAAAGTTGGTATTCCTCTTGAGTCGAAGCCAGGGACTAAGCTCTCATCTCGAGTTGATTTGGGGTCCACGGAGCCCTTTCATGTTGCTCCAGTGTTCTCAGGATCCCTCTAGACTTGAGACAGTGATCTTGGGTTTTCTCTGGAGTGCCATCAAGGAAATCAAGGCTAATTTCACGTTTGATGTGGAACACGGAATTGCTCTGCATGCAGTGCAGGGGAATCGGGCCTCATCTCGCGGCGAGGGGGAAGTCTCATGGTTTTTCTCGAGTTGCGGCCGGAACCTGTGGTATATTGTGGAGTTACGACGGGGAGGGCCCTTCCAGACACGTGTTTGTTCAGCGACGTCAGGACTCCTGCCTAGGTGCGAGGGAAACCTCGGGATTCTCCTCGAGTCTTGGCATGGCAATTGGGACGCGTCTCCACGTGAGGCGGGAGACCCAGGGTCGCTTTCGACGTGCCACAGGGATCCTGGGACTCCTATCCATTTTCAAGAGGAGTCAGGCATCGTCTCCTTTGGAAGCATTGATCTCCGCGGACCTCTCGAGTTTTCAAAGTATGTGAGGCCTCCGTTCGCGTTGAGGCAGAGGACTAGGTCTTTCTCTGTGGTCTCCACAGGGGATTCAGACAACCCTTCGTCTTGGGAGATGCAAGATGAGCCTGCATTCAATTCACTGCAGGGATATCCGGCCTTACTTCGAGTCAGAGCATCTCGGTGTCCATTCCACTTGAGGCCACAATCTCAGGGTCCCTCTCACATACCTGTAGCTGAGAGAAGCCTCCTCTTGAGGTGCTTGTGGAAAGTTGGTATTCCTCTTGAGTCGAAGCCAGGGACTAAGCTCTCATCTCGAGTTGATTTGGGGTCCACGGAGCCCTTTCGTGTTGCTCCAGTAATCTCAGGATCCCTCTAGACTTGAGACAGTGATCTTGGGTTTTCTCTGGAGTGCCATCAAGGAAATCAAGGCTCCTTTCACGTTTGATGTGGAACACGGAATTGCTCTGCACGCAGTGCCGGTGAATCGGGCTTCATCTCCTGGCGACGGGAAAGTCTCATGGTTTTTCTCGAGTTGCGGCCAGAACCTGGGTTATATTCTCGAGTTACGATGGGGAGGGCCCTTCCAGACACGTGTTTGTTCAGCGACGACAGCACTCCTCCCTAGGTGCGACGGACACCTCGGGATTCTCCTCGAGTCTTGGCATGGCATTTGGGATGCGTCTCCACGTGAGGCGGGAGACCCAAGGTCCCTTTCCACGTGCCACAGGGATCCTGGGACTCCTTTCCATTTTCAAGAGGAGTCAGGCATCGTCTCCTTTGGAAGCATTGATCTCCGCGGACCTCTCGAGTTTTCAAAGGATGTGTGGCCTCCGGACGCGATGAGGCGGAGAACTAGGTCTTTCTTGTGGTCTCTACAGGGGATTCAGACATCCCTTCGTCTTGGGAGATGCAAGACGAGCCTGCATTCAATTCACTGCAGGGATATCCGGCCTTACTTCGAGTCAGAGCATCTCGGTGTCCATTCCACTTGAGGCCAAACACTCAGGGTTCCTCTCACATACCTGTAGCTGAGAGAAGCCTCCTCTTGATGTGCTTGTGGAAAGTTGGTATTCCTCTTGAGTCGAAACCAGGGACTAAGCTCTCATCTCGAGTTGATTTGGGGTCCACGGAGCCCTTTCCTGTGGCTCCAGTGACCTCAGGATCCCTCTAGACTTGAGACAGTGATCTTGGGTTTTCTCTGGAGTGCCATCAAGGAAATCAAGGCTCCTTTCACGTTTGATGTGGAACACGGAATTGCTCTGCACGCAGTGCAGGGGAATCGGGCCTCATCTCGCGGCGAGGGGGAAGTCTCATGGTTTTTCTCGAGTTGCGGCCGGAACCTGTGGTATATTCTCGAGTTACGACGGGGAGGGCCCTTCCAGACACGTGTTTGTTCAGCGATGTCAGGACTTCTGCCTAGGTGCGAGGGACACCTCGGGATTCTCCTCGAATCTTGGCATGGCAATTGGGATGCATCTCCACGTGAGGCGGGAGACCCAGCGTCCCTTTCCACGTGCCACATGGATCCTGGGACTCCTATCCATTTTCAAGAGGAGTCAGGCATCGTCTCCTTTGGAAGAATTGATCTCCTCGGACCTCTCGAGTTTTCAAAGGATGTGAGGCCTCCGGCCGCAATGAGGCGGAGAACTAGGTCTTTCTCTGTGGTTTCCACAGGGGATTCAGACATCCCTTCGTCTTGGGAGATGCAAGACGAGCCTGCATTCAATTCACTGCAGGGATATCCGGCCTTACATCGATTCAGAGTATCTCGGTGTCCATTCCACTTGAGGCCACAAACTCAGGGTCCCACTCACATACCTGTAGCTGAGAGAAGCCTCCTCTTGAGGTGCTTGTGGAAAGTTGGTATTCCTCTTGAGTCGATGCCAGGGACTAAGCTCTCATCTCGAGTTGATTTGGGGTCCACTGAGCCCTTTCGTGTTGCTCCAGTGACCTCAGGATCCCTCTAGACTTGAGACAGTGATCTTGGGTTTTCTCTCGAGTGCCATCAAGGAAATCAAGTCTCCTTTCACGTTTGATGTGGAACACGGAATTGCTCTGCACGCAGTGCAGGTGAATCCGGCCTCATCTCACGGCGAGGGGGAAGTCTCATGGTTTTTCTCGAGTTGCGGCCGGAACCTGGGGTATATGCTCGAGTTACGACGGGGAGGGCCCTTCCTGACACGTGTTTGTTCAGCGACGTCAGGACTCCTGCCTAGGTGTGAGGGACACCTCGGGATTCTCCTCGAGTCTTGGCATGGCAATTGGGACGCGTCCTCACGTGAGGCGGGAGACCCAGGGTCCCTTTCCACGTGCCACAGGGATCCTGGGACTCCTATCCATTTTCAAGAGGAGTCAGGCATCGTCTCCTTTGGAAGCATTGATCTCCACGGATTTCTCGAGTTTTCAAAGGATGTGAGGCCTCCGGTCGCGATGAGGCGGAGGACTAGGTCTTTCTCTGTGGTCTCCACAGGGGATTCAGACATCCCTTCGTCTTGGGAGATGCAAGACGACCCTGCATTCAATTCACTGCAGGGATATCCGGCCTTACTTCGAGTCAGAGCATCTCGGTGTCCATTCCACTTGAGGCCACAAACTCAGGGTCCCTCTCACATACCTGTAGCTGAGAGAAGCCTCCTCTTGAGGTGCTTGTGGAAAGTTTGTATTCCTCTTGAGTCGAAGCCAGGGACTAAGCTCTCATCTCGAGTTGATTTGGGGTCCACAGAGCCCTTTCATGTTGCTCCAGTGACCTCAGGATCCCTCTAGACTTGAGACAGTGATCTTGGGTTTTCTCTGGAGTGCCATCAAGGAAATCAAGGCTCCTTTCACGTTTGATGTGGAACACGGAATTGCTCTGCACGCAGTGAAGGGGAATCGGGCCTCATCTCGCGGCGAGGGGGAAGTCTCATGCTTTTTCTCGAGTTGCGGCCGGAACCTGTGGTATATTCTCGAGTTACGACGGGGAGGGCCCTTCCATACAAGTGTTTGTTCAGCGACGTAAGGACTCCAGCCTAGGTGGAGGGACACCTCGGGATTCTCCTCGAGTCTTGGCATGGCAATTGGGACGCGTCTCCACGTGAGGCGGGAGACCCAGGGTCCCTTTCCAGGTGCCACAGGGATCCTGGGACTCCTATCCATTTTCAAGAGGAGTCAGGCATCGTCTCCTTTGGAAGCATTGATCTCCGCAGACCTCTCGAGTTTTCAAAGGATGTGAGGCCTCCGGTCGCGTTGAGGCGGAGGACTAGGTCTTCCTCTGTGGTCTCCACAGGGGATTCAGACATCTCTTCGTCTTGGGAGATGCAAGACGAGCCTGCATTCAATTCACTGCAGGGATATCCGGCCTTACTTTGAGTCAGAGCATCTCCGTGTCCATTCCACTTGAGGCCACAAACTCAGGGTCCCTCTCACATACCTGTAGCTGAGAGAAGCCTCCTCTTGAGGTGCTTGTGGAAAGTTGGTATTCCTCTTGAGTCGAAGCCAGGGACTAAGCTCTCATCTCGAGTTGATTTGGGGTCCACGGAGCCCTTTCATGTTGCTCCAGTGTTCTCAGGATCCCTCTAGACTTGAGACAGTGATCTTGGGTTTTCTCTGGAGTGCCATCAAGGAAATCAAGGCTAATTTCACGTTTGATGTGGAACACGGAATTGCTCTGCACGCAGTGCAGGGGAATCGGGCCTCATCTCGCGGCGAGGGGGAAGTCTCATGGTTTTTCTCGAGTTGCGGCCGGAACCTGTGGTATATTCTCGAGTTACGACGGGGAGGGCCCTTCCAGACACGTGTTTGTTCAGCGATGTCAGGACTTCTGCCTAGGTGCGAGGGACACCTCGGGATTCTCCTCGAATCTTGGCATGGCAATTGGGATGCATCTCCACGTGAGGCGGGAGACCCAGCGTCCCTTTCCACGTGCCACATGGATCCTGGGACTCCTATCCATTTTCAAGAGGAGTCAGGCATCGTCTCCTTTGGAAGAATTGATCTCCTCGGACCTCTCGAGTTTTCAAAGGATGTGAGGCCTCCGGCCGCAATGAGGCGGAGAACTAGGTCTTTCTCTGTGGTTTCCACAGGGGATTCAGACATCCCTTCGTCTTGGGAGATGAAGACGAGCCTGCATTCAATTCACTGCAGGGATATCCGGCCTTACATCGATTCAGAGTATCTCGGTGTCCATTCCACTTGAGGCCACAAACTCAGGGTCCCACTCACATACCTGTAGCTGAGAGAAGCCTCCTCTTGAGGTGCTTGTGGAAAGTTGGTATTCCTCTTGAGTCGATGCCAGGGACTAAGCTCTCATCTCGAGTTGATTTGGGGTCCACTGAGCCCTTTCGTGTTGCTCCAGTGACCTCAGGATCCCTCTAGACTTGAGACAGTGATCTTGGGTTTTCTCTGGAGTGCCATCAAGGAAAGCAAGGCTCCTTTCACGTTTGATGTGGAACACGGAATTGCTCTGCACGCAGTGCAGGGGAATCGGGCCTCATCTCGCGGCGAGGGGGAAGTCTCATGCTTTTTCTCGAGTTGCGGCCGGAACCTGGGGTATATTGTCGAGTTACGACTGGGAGGGCCCTTCCATACAAGTGTTTGTTCAGCGACGTAAGGACTCCAGCCTAGGTGGAGGGACACCTCGGGATTCTCCTCGAGTCTTGGCATGGCAATTGGGACGCGACTCCACGTGAGGCGGGAGACCCAGCGTCCCTTTCCACGTGCCACAGGGATCCTGGGACTCCTATCCATTTTCAAGAGGAGTCAGGCATCGTCTCCTTTGGAAGCATTGATCTCCGCGGACCTCTCGAGTTTTCAAAGTATGTGAGGCCTCCGTTCGCGTTGAGGCAGAGGACTAGGTCTTTCTCTGTGGTCTCCATAGGGGATTCAGACAACCCTTCGTCTTGGGAGATGCAAGATGAGCCTGCATTCAATTCACTGCAGGGATATCCGGCCTTACTTCGAGTCAGAGCATCTCGGTGTCCATTCCACTTGAGGCCACAATCTCAGGGTCCCTCTCACATACCTGTAGCTGAGAGAAGCCTCCTCTTGAGGTGCTTGTGGAAAGTTGGTATTCCTCTTGAGTCGAAGCCAGGGACTAAGCTCTCATCTCGAGTTGATTTGGGGTCCACGGAGCCCTTTCGTGTTGCTCCAGTAATCTCAGGATCCCTCTAGACTTGAGACAGTGATCTTGGGTTTTCTCTGGAGTGCCATCAGGGAAATCAAGGCTCCTGTCACGTTTGATGTGGAACACGGAATTGCTCTGCACGCAGTGCAGGTGAATCGGGCCTCATCTCGCGGCGAGGGGGAAGTCTCATGGTTTTTCTCGAGTTGCGGCCGGAACCTGTGGTATATTGTCGAGTTACGACGGGGAGGGCCCTTCCAGACACGTGTTTGTTCAGCGACGCCAGGACTCCTGCCTAGGTGCGAGGGACACCTCGGGATTCTCCTCGAGTCTTGTCATGGCAATTGTGCCGCGTCTCCAGTTGAGGCGGGAGACCCAGGGTCCCTTTCCACGTGCCACAGGGATCCTGGGACTCCTATCCATTTTCAAGAGGAGTCAGGCATCGTCTCCTTTGGAAGCATTTATCTCCGCGGACCTCTCGAGTTTTCAAAGGATGTGAGGCTTCCGGTCGCAATGAAGCGGAGAACTAGGTATTTCTCTGTGGTCTCCACAGGGGATTCAGACATCCCTTCGTCTTGGGAGATGCAAGACGAGCCTGCATTCAATTCACTGCAGGGATATCCGGCCTAAGTTCGAGGCAGAGCTTCTCGGTGTCCATTCCACTTGAGGGCACAAACTCAGGGTCCCTCTCACATACGTGTAGCTGAGAGAATCCTCCTCTTGAGGTGCTTGTGGAAAGTTGGTATTCCTCTTGAGTCGAAGCCAGGGACTAAGCTCTCATCTCGAGTTGATTTGGGGTCCACGGAGCACTTTCGTGTTGCTACAGTGACCTCAGGATCCCTCTAGACTTGAGACAGTGATCTTGGGTTTTCTCTGGAGTGCCATCAAGGAAATCAAGGCTTTTTTCTCTTTTGATGTGGAACACGGAATTGCTCTGCACGCAGTGAAGGGGAATCGGGCCTCATCTCGCGGCGAGGGCGAAGTCTCATGGTTTTTCTCGAGTTGCGGCCGGAACCTGGGTTATATTCTCGAGTTACGACGGGGAGGGCTCTTCCAGACACGTGTTTGTTCAGCGACGTCAGGACTACTGCCTAGGTACCAGGGACACCTCGGGATTCTCCTCGAGTCTTGGCATGCCATTGGGACGCGTCTCCAAGTGAGGCGGGAGATCCAGGGTCCCTTTCCACGTGCCACAGGGATCCTGGGACTCCTATCCATTTTCAAGAGGAGTCAGGCATCGTCTCCTTTGGAAGCATTGATCTCCGCGGACCTCTCGAGTTTTCAAAGGATGTGAGGCTTCCGGTCGCGATGAGGCGGAGAACTAGGTCTTTCTCTGTGGTCTCCACAGGGGATTCAGACATCCCTTCGTCTTGGGAGATGCAAGACGAGCCTGCATTCAATTCACTGCAGGGATATCCGGCCTAACTTCGAGGCAGAGCTTCTCGGTGTCCATTCCACTTGAGGCCACAAAATCAGGGTCCCTCTCACATACCTGTAGCTGAGAGAAGCCTCCTCTTGAGGTGCTTGTGGAAAGTTGGTATTCCTCTTGAGTCGAAGCCAGGGACTAAGCTGTCATCTCGAGTTGATTTGTGGTCCACGGAGCCCTTTCTTGTTGCTACAGTGACCTCAGGATCCCTCTAGACTTGAGACAGTGATCTTGGGTTTACTCTGGAGTGCCATCAAGGAAATCAAGGCTTTTTTATCGTTTGATGTGGAACACGGAATTGCTCTGCACGCAGTGCAGGGGAATCGGGCCTCATCTCGCGGCAAGGGCGAAGTCTCATTGTTTTTCTCAAGTTGCGGCCGGAACCTGGGGTATATTCTCGAGTTACGATGGGGAGGGCCCTTCCAGACAGGTGTTTGTTCAGCGACGTCAGGACTCCTGCGTAGGTGCCAGGGACACCTCGGGATTCTCCTCGAGTCTTGGCATTGCCATTGGGACGCGTCTCCACGTGAGGCGGGAGACCCAGGGTCCCTTTCCACGTGCCACAGGGATCCTGGGACTCCTATCCATTTTCAAGAGGAGTCAGGCATCGTCTCCTTTGGAAGCATTGATCTCCGCGGACCTCTCGAGTTTTCAAAGGATGTGAGGCTTCCGGTCGCGACGAGGCGGAGAACTAGGTCTTTCTCTGTGATCTCCACAGGGGATTCAGACATCCCTTCGTCTTGGGAGATGCAATACGAGCCTGCATTCAATTCACTGCAGGGATATCCGGGCTAACGTCGAGTAAGAGCTTCTCGGTGTCCATTCCACTTGAGGCCACAAACTCAGGGTCACTCTCACATACCTGTAGCTGAGAGAAGCCTCCTCTTGAGGTGCTTGTGGAAAGTTGGTATTCCTCTTGAGTCGAAGCCAGGGACTAAGCTCTCATCTCGAGTTGATTTGGGGTCCACAGAGCCCTTTCGTTTTGCTACAGTGACCTCAGGATCCCGCTAGACTTGAGACAGTGATCTTGGGTTTTCTCTGGAGTGCCATCATGGAAATCAAGGCTTTTTTGTCGTTTGATGTGGAACACGTAATTGCTCTGCACGCAGTGCAGGGGAATCGGGCCTCATCTCGCGGCGAGGGGGAAGTCTCATGGTTTTTCTCGAGTTGCGGCCGGAACCTGGGGTATATTCTCGAGTTACGACGGGGAGATCTCTTCCAGACAAGTGTTTGTTCATCAACGTCAGAATTCCTGCCTAGGTGCGAGTGAAACCTCGGGATTCTCCTCGAGTCTTGACATGGCAATTGGGACGCGTCTCCACGTGAGGCGGGAGACCCAGGGTCCCTTTCCAAGTGCCACACGGATCCTGGGACTCGTATCCATTTTCAAGAGGAGTCAGGCATCGTCTCCTTTGGAAGCATTGATCTCCGCGGACCTCTCGAGTTTTCAAAGGATTTGAGGCCTCAGGTCGCGATGAGGCGGAGAACTAGGTCTTTCTCTGTGGTCTCCACAGGGGATTCAGACATCCCTTCGTCTTGGGAAATGCAAGACGAGCCTGCATTCAATTCACTGCAGGGATATCCGGCCTTACTCCGAGTCAGAGCATCTCGGTGTCCATTCCACTTGAGGCCACAAACTCAGGGTCCCTCTCACATACCTGTAGCTGAGAGAAGCCTCCAATTGTGGTGCTTGTGAAAAGTTGGTATTGCTCTTGAGTCGAAGCCAGGGACTAAGCTCTCATCTCGAGTTGATTTGGGGTCCACGGAGCCTTTTCCTGTTGCTCCAGTGACCTCAGGATCCCTCTAGACTTGAAACAGTGATCATGTTTTTTCTCTGGAGTGCCATCAAGGAAATCAAGGCTCCTTTCACGTTTGATGTGGAACACGGAATTGCTCTGCACGCAGTGCAGGGGAATCGGGCCTCATCTCACGGCGAGGGGGAAGTCTCATGGTTTTTCTCGAGTTGCGGCCGGAACCTGGGGTATATTCTCGAGTTACGACGGGGAGGGCCCTTCCATACAAGTGTTTGTTCAGCGACGTAAGGACTCCAGCCTAGGTGGAGGGACACCTCGGGATTCTCCTCGAGTCTTGGCATGGCAATTGGGACGCGTCTCCACGTGAGGCGGGAGACCTAGCGTCCCTTTCCACGTGCCACAGGGATCCTGGGACTCCTATCCATTTTCAAGAGGAGTCAGGCATCGTCTCCTTTGGAAGCATTGATCTCCGCGGACCTCTCGAGTTTTCAAAGTATGTGAGGCCTCCGTTCGCGTTGAGGCAGAGGACTAGGTCTTTCTCTGTGGTCTCCATAGGGGATTCAGACAACCCTTCGTCTTGGGAGATGCAAGATGAGCCTGCATTCAATTCACTGCAGGGATATCCGGCCTTACTTCGAGTCAGAGCATCTCGGTGTCCATTCCACTTGAGGCCACAATCTCAGGGTCCCTCTCACATACCTGTCGCTGAGAGAAGCCTCCTCTTGAGGTGCTTGTGGAAAGTTGGTATTCCTCTTGAGTCGAAGCCAGGGACTAAGCTCTCATCTCGAGTTGATTTGGGGTCCACGGAGCCCTTTCGTGTTGCTCCAGTAATCTCAGGATCCCTCTAGACTTGAGACAGTGATCTTGGGTTTTCTCTGGAGTGCCATCAGGGAAATCAAGGCTCCTGTCACGTTTGATGTGGAACACGGAATTGCTCTGCATGCAGTGCAGGTGAATCGGGCCTCATCTCGCGGCGAGGGGGAAGTCTCATGGTTTTTCTCGAGTTGCGGCCGGAACCTGTGGTATATTGTCGAGTTACGACGGGGAGGGCCCTTCCAGACACGTGTTTGTTCAGCGACGCCAGGACTCCTGCCTAGGTGCGAGGGACACCTCGGGATTCTCCTCGAGTCTTGTCATGGCAATTGTGCCGCGTCTCCAGTTGAGGCGGGAGACCCAGGGTCCCTTTCCACGTGCCACAGGGATCCTGGGACTCCTATCCATTTTCAAGAGGAGTCAGGCATCGTCTCCTTTGGAAGCTTTTATCTCCGCGGACCTCTCGAGTTTTCAAAGAATGTGAGGCCTCCGGTCGCGATGAGGCGGAGGACTAGGTCTTTCTCTGTGGTCTCCACAGGGGATTCAGACATCCCTTCGTCTTGGGAGATGCAAGACGAGCCTGCATTCAATTCACTGCAGGGATATCCGGCCTTACTTCGAGTCAGAGCATCTCGGTGTCCATTCCACTTGAGGCCACAAACTCAGGGTCCCTCTCACATACCTGTAGCTGAGAGAAGCCTCCTCTTGAGGTGCTTGTGGAAAGTTGGTATTCCTCTTGAGTCGAAGCCAGGGACTAAGCTCTCATCTCGAGTTGATTTGGGGTCCACGGAGCCCTTTCATGTTGCTCCAGTGTTCTCAGGATCCCTCTAGACTTGAGACAGTGATCTTGGGTTTTCTCTGGAGTGCCATCAAGGAAATCAAGGCTAATTTCACGTTTGATGTGGAACACGGAATTGCTCTGCATGCAGTGCAGGGGAATCGGGCCTCATCTCGCGGCGAGGGGGAAGTCTCGTGGTTTTTCTCGAGTTGCGGCCGGAACCTGTGGTATATTGTGGAGTTACGACGGGGAGGGCCCTTCCAGACACGTGTTTGTTCAGCGACGTCAGGACTCCTGCCTAGGTGCGAGGGAAACCTCGGGATTCTCCTCGAGTCTTGGCATGGCAATTGGGACGCATCTCCACGTGAGGCGGGAGACCCAGGGTCGCTTTCGACGTGCCACAGGGATCCTGGGACTCCTATCCATTTTCAAGAGGAGTCAGGCATCGTC
Source organism: Dama dama (assembly GCF_033118175.1). NCBI lineage: Eukaryota > Metazoa > Chordata > Mammalia > Artiodactyla > Cervidae > Dama > Dama dama. The sequence continues at coordinate 3,964,390 of NW_026870920.1, read as the reverse complement.
TCCTTTGGAAGCATTGATCTCCGCGGACCTCTCGAGTTTTCAAAGTATGTGAGGCCTCCGTTCGCGTTGAGGCAGAGGACTAGGTCTTTCTCTGTGGTCTCCACAGGGGATTCAGACAACCCTTCGTCTTGGGAGATGCAAGATGAGCCTGCATTCAATTCACTGCAGGGATATCCGGCCTTACTTCGAGTCAGAGCATCTCGGTGTCCATTCCACTTGAGGCCACAATCTCAGGGTCCCTCTCACATACCTGTAGCTGAGAGAAGCCTCCTCTTGAGGTGCTTGTGGAAAGTTGGTATTCCTCTTGAGTCGAAGCCAGGGACTAAGCTCTCATCTCGAGTTGATTTGGGGTCCACGGAGCCCTTTCGTGTTGCTCCAGTAATCTCAGGATCCCTCTAGACTTGAGACAGTGATCTTGGGTTTTCTCTGGAGTGCCATCAAGGAAATCAAGGCTCCTTTCACGTTTGATGTGGAACACGGAATTGCTCTGCACGCAGTGCCGGTGAATCGGGCTTCATCTCCTGGCGACGGGGAAGTCTCATGGTTTTTCTCGAGTTGCGGCCAGAACCTGGGTTATATTCTCGAGTTACGATGGGGAGGGCCCTTCCAGACACGTGTTTGTTCAGCGACGACAGCACTCCTCCCTAGGTGCGACGGACACCTCGGGATACTCCTCGAGTCTTGGCATGGCATTTGGGATGCGTCTCCACGTGAGGCGGGAGCCCCAAGGTCCCTTTCCACGTGCCACAGGGATCCTGGGACTCCTTTCCATTTTCAAGAGGAGTCAGGCATCGTCTCCTTTGGAAGCATTGATCTCCGCGGACCTCTCGAGTTTTCAAAGGATGTGTGGCCTCCGGTCGCGATGAGGCGGAGAACTAGGTCTTTCTTGTGGTCTCTACAGGGGATTCAGACATCCCTTCGTCTTGGGAGATGCAAGACGAGCCTGCATTCAATTCACTGCAGGGATATCCGGCCTTACTTCGAGTCAGAGCATCTCGGTGTCCATTCCACTTGAGGCCAAACACTCAGGGTTCCTCTCACATACCTGTAGCTGAGAGAAGCCTCCTCTTGATGTGCTTGTGGAAAGTTGGTATTCCTCTTGAGTCGAAGCCAGGGACTAAGCTCTCATCTCGAGTTGATTTGGGGTACACGGAGCCCTTTCCTGTGGCTCCAGTGACCTCAGGATCCCTCTAGACTTGAGACAGTGATCTTGGGTTTTCTCTGGAGTGCCATCAAGGAAATCAAGGCTTCTTTCACGTTTGATGTGGAACACGGAATTGCTCTGCACGCAGTGCAGGGGAATCGGGCCTCATCTCGCGCCGAGGGGGAAGTCTCATGGTTTTTCTCGAGTTGCGGCCGGAACCTGGGGTATATTCTCGAGTTACGACGGGGAGGGCCCTTCCAGACACGTGTTTGTTCAGCGATGTCAGGACTTCTGCCTAGGTGCCAGGGACACCTCGGGATTCTCCTCGAATCTTGGCATGGCAATTGGGATGCATCTCCACGTGAGGCGGGAGACCCAGCGTCCCTTTCCACGTGCCACATGGATCCTGGGACTCCTATCCATTTTCAAGAGGAGTCAGGCATCGTCTCCTTTGGAAGAATTGATCTCCTCGGACCTCTCGAGTTTTCAAAGGATGTGAGGCCTCCGGCCGCAATGAGGCGGAGAACTAGTTCTTTCTCTGTGGTTTCCACAGGGGATTCAGACATCCCTTCGTCTTGGGAGATGCAAGACGAGCCTGCATTCAATTCACTGCAGGGATATCCGGCCTTACATCGATTCAGAGTATCTCGGTGTCCATTCCACTTGAGGCCACAAACTCAGGGTCCCACTCACATACCTGTAGCTGAGAGAAGCCTCCTCTTGAGGTGCTTGTGGAAAGTTGGTATTCCTCTTGAGTCGATGCCAGGGACTAAGCTCTCATCTCGAGTTGATTTGGGGTCCACTGAGCCCTTTCGTGTTGTTCCAGTGACCTCAGGATCCCTCTAGACTTGAGACAGTGATCTTGGGTTTTCTCTCGAGTGCCATCAAGGAAATCAAGTCTCCTTTCACGTTTGATGTGGAACACGGAATTGCTCTGCACGCAGTGCAGGTGAATCCGGCCTCATCTCGCGGCGAGGGGGAAGTCTCATGGTTTTTCTCGAGTTGCGGCCGGAACCTGGGGTATATGCTCGCTTTACGACGGGAGGGCCCTTCCTGACACGTGTTTGTTCAGCGACGTCAGGACTCCTGCCTAGGTGTGAGGGACACCTCGGGATTCTCCTCGAGTCTTGGCATGGCAATTGGGACGCGTCTCCACGTGAGGCGGGAGACCCAGGGTCCCTTTCCACGTGCCACAGGGATCCTGGGACTCCTATCCATTTTCAAGAGGAGTCAGGCATCGTCTCCTTTGGAAGCATTGATCCCCACGGATTTCTCGAGTTTTCAAAGGATGTGAGGCCTCCGGTCGCGATGAGGCGGAGGACTAGGTCTTTCTCTGTGGTCTCCACAGGGGATTCAGACATCCCTTCGTCTTGGGAGATGCAAGACGAGCCTGCATTCAATTCACTGCAGGGATATCCGGCCTTACTTCGAGTCAGAGCATCTCGGTGTCCATTCCACTTGAGGCCACAAACTCAGGGTCCCTCTCACATACCTGTAGCTGAGAGAAGCCTCCTCTTGAGGTGCTTGTGGAAAGTTTGTATTCCTCTTGAGTCGAAGCCAGGGACTAAGCTCTCATCTCGAGTTGATTAGGGGTCCACAGAGCCCTTTCATGTTGCTCCAGTGACCTCAGGATCCCTCTAGACTTGAGACAGTGATCTTGGGTTTTCTCTGGAGTGCCATCAAGGAAATCAAGGCTCCTTTCACGTTTGATGTGGAACACGGAATTGCTCTGCACGCAGTGCAGGGGAATCGGGCCTCATCTCGCGGCGAGGGGGAAGTCTCATGCTTTTTCTCGAGTTGCGGCCGGAACCTGGGGTATATTGTCGAGTTACGACTGGGAGGGCCCTTCCATACAAGTGTTTGTTCAGCGACGTAAGGACTCCAGCCTAGGTGGAGGGACACCTCGGGATTCTCCTCGAGTCTTGGCATGGCAATTGGGACGCGACTCCACGTGAGGCGGGAGACCCAGCGTCCCTTTCCACGTGCCACAGGGATCCTGGGACTCCTATCCATTTTCAAGAGGAGTCAGGCATCGTCTCCTTTGGAAGCATTGATCTCCGCGGACCTCTCGAGTTTTCAAAGTATGTGAGGCCTCCGTTCGCGTTGAGGCAGAGGACTAGGTCTTTCTCTGTGGTCTCCATAGGGGATTCAGACAACCCTTCGTCTTGGGAGATGCAAGATGAGCCTGCATTCAATTCACTGCAGGGATATCCGGCCTTACTTCGAGTCAGAGCATCTCGGTGTCCATTCCACTTGAGGCCACAATCTCAGGGTCCCTCTCACATACCTGTAGCTGAGAGAAGCCTCCTCTTGAGGTGCTTGTGGAAAGTTGGTATTCCTCTTGAGTCGAAGCCAGGGACTAAGCTCTCATCTCGAGTTGATTTGGGGTCCACGGAGCCCTTTCGTGTTGCTCCAGTAATCTCAGGATCCCTCTAGACTTGAGACAGTGATCTTGGGTTTTCTCTGGAGTGCCATCAGGGAAATCAATGCTCCTGTCACGTTTGATGTGGAACACGGAATTGCTCTGCACGCAGTGCAGGTGAATCGGGCCTCATCTCGCGGCGAGGGGGAAGTCTCATGGTTTTTCTCGAGTTGCGGCCGGAACCTGTGGTATATTGTCGAGTTACGACGGGGAGGGCCCTTCCAGACACGTGTTTGTTCAGCGACGTCAGGACTCCTGCCTAGGTGCGAGGGACACCTCGGGATTCTCCTCGAGTCTTGGCATTGCCATTGGGACGCGTCTCCACGTGAGGCGGGAGACCCAGGGTCCCTTTCCACGTGCCACAGGGATCCTGGGACTCCTATCCATTTTCAAGAGGAGTCAGGCATCGTCTCCTTTGGAAGCATTGATCTCCGCGGACCTCTCGAGTTTTCAAAGGATGTGAGGCTTCCGGTCGCGACGAGGCGGAGAACTAGGTCTTTCTCTGTGATCTCCACAGGGGATTCAGACATCCCTTCGTCTTGGGAGATGCAATACGAGCCTGCATTCAATTCACTGCAGGGATATCCGGGCTAACGTCGAGTAAGAGCTTCTCGGTGTCCATTCCACTTGAGGCCACAAACTCAGGGTCACTCTCACATACCTGTAGCTGAGAGAAGCCTCCTCTTGAGGTGCTTGTGGAAAGTTGGTATTCCTCTTGAGTCGAAGCCAGGGACTAAGCTCTCATCTCGAGTTGATTTGGGGTCCACAGAGCCCTTTCGTTTTGCTACAGTGACCTCAGGATCCCGCTAGACTTGAGACAGTGATCTTGGGTTTTCTCTGGAGTGCCATCATGGAAATCAAGGCTTTTTTGTCGTTTGATGTGGAACACGTAATTGCTCTGCACGCAGTGCAGGGGAATCGGGCCTCATCTCGCGGCGAGGGGGAAGTCTCATGGTTTTTCTCGAGTTGCGGCCGGAACCTGGGGTATATTCTCGAGTTACGACGGGGAGATCTCTTCCAGACAAGTGTTTGTTCATCAACGTCAGAATTCCTGCCTAGGTGCGAGTGAAACCTCGGGATTCTCCTCGAGTCTTGACATGGCAATTGGGACGCGTCTCCACGTGAGGCGGGAGACCCAGGGTCCCTTTCCAAGTGCCACACGGATCCTGGGACTCGTATCCATTTTCAAGAGGAGTCAGGCATCGTCTCCTTTGGAAGCATTGATCTCCGCGGACCTCTCGAGTTTTCAAAGGATTTGAGGCCTCAGGTCGCGATGAGGCGGAGAACTAGGTCTTTCTCTGTGGTCTCCACAGGGGATTCAGACATCCCTTCGTCTTGGGAGATGCAAGACGAGCCTGCATTCAATTCACTGCAGGGATATCCGGCCTTACTCCGAGTCAGAGCATCTCGGTGTCCATTCCACTTGAGGCCACAAACTCAGGGTCCCTCTCACATACCTGTAGCTGAGAGAAGCCTCCAATTGTGGTGCTTGTGAAAAGTTGGTATTGCTCTTGAGTCGAAGCCAGGGACTAAGCTCTCATCTCGAGTTGATTTGGGGTCCACGGAGCCTTTTCCTGTTGCTCCAGTGACCTCAGGATCCCTCTAGACTTGAAACAGTGATCATGTTTTTTCTCTGGAGTGCCATCAAGGAAATCAAGGCTCCTTTCACGTTTGATGTGGAACACGGAATTGCTCTGCACGCAGTGCAGGGGAATCGGGCCTCATCTCACGGCGAGGGGGAAGTCTCATGGTTTTTCTCGAGTTGCGGCCGGAACCTGGGGTATATTCTCGAGTTACGACGGGGAGGGCCCTTCCATACAAGTGTTTGTTCAGCGACGTAAGGACTCCAGCCTAGGTGGAGGGACACCTCGGGATTCTCCTCGAGTCTTGGCATGGCAATTGGGACGCGTCTCCACGTGAGGCGGGAGACCTAGCGTCCCTTTCCACGTGCCACAGGGATCCTGGGACTCCTATCCATTTTCAAGAGGAGTCAGGCATCGTCTCCTTTGGAAGCATTGATCTCCGCGGACCTCTCGAGTTTTCAAAGTATGTGAGGCCTCCGTTCGCGTTGAGGCAGAGGACTAGGTCTTTCTCTGTGGTCTCCATAGGGGATTCAGACAACCCTTCGTCTTGGGAGATGCAAGATGAGCCTGCATTCAATTCACTGCAGGGATATCCGGCCTTACTTCGAGTCAGAGCATCTCGGTGTCCATTCCACTTGAGGCCACAATCTCAGGGTCCCTCTCACATACCTGTCGCTGAGAGAAGCCTCCTCTTGAGGTGCTTGTGGAAAGTTGGTATTCCTCTTGAGTCGAAGCCAGGGACTAAGCTCTCATCTCGAGTTGATTTGGGATCCACGGAGCCCTTTCGTGTTGCTCCAGTAATCTCAGGATCCCTCTAGACTTGAGACAGTGATCTTGGGTTTTCTCTGGAGTGCCATCAGGGAAATCAAGGCTCCTGTCACGTTTGATGTGGAACACGGAATTGCTCTGCATGCAGTGCAGGTGAATCGGGCCTCATCTCGCGGCGAGGGGGAAGTCTCATGGTTTTTCTCGAGTTGCGGCCGGAACCTGTGGTATATTGTCGAGTTACGACGGGGAGGGCCCTTCCAGACACGTGTTTGTTCAGCGACGCCAGGACTCCTGCCTAGGTGCGAGGGACACCTCGGGATTCTCCTCGAGTCTTGTCATGGCAATTGTGCCGCGTCTCCAGTTGAGGCGGGAGACCCAGGGTCCCTTTCCACGTGCCACAGGGATCCTGGGACTCCTATCCATTTTCAAGAGGAGTCAGGCATCGTCTCCTTTGGAAGCTTTTATCTCCGCGGACCTCTCGAGTTTTCAAAGAATGTGAGGCCTCCGGTCGCGATGAGGCGGAGGACTAGGTCTTTCTCTGTGGTCTCCACAGGGGATTCAGACATCCCTTCGTCTTGGGAGATGCAAGACGAGCCTGCATTCAATTCACTGCAGGGATATCCGGCCTAAGTTCGAGGCAGAGCATCTCGGTGTCCATTCCACTTGAGGCCACAAACTCAGGGTCCCTCTCACATACCTGTAGCTGAGAGAAGCCTCCTCTTGAGGTGCTTGTGGAAAGTTGGTATTCCTCTTGAGTCGAAGCCAGGGACTAAGCTCTCATCTCGAGTTGATTTGGGGTCCACGGAGCCCTTTCATGTTGCTCCAGTGTTCTCAGGATCCCTCTAGACTTGAGACAGTGATCTTGGGTTTTCTCTGGAGTGCCATCAAGGAAATCAAGGCTAATTTCACGTTTGATGTGGAACACGGAATTGCTCTGCATGCAGTGCAGGGGAATCGGGCCTCATCTCGCGGCGAGGGGGAAGTCTCGTGGTTTTTCTCGAGTTGCGGCCGGAACCTGTGGTATATTGTGGAGTTACGACGGGGAGGGCCCTTCCAGACACGTGTTTGTTCAGCGACGTCAGGACTCCTGCCTAGGTGCGAGGGAAACCTCGGGATTCTCCTCGAGTCTTGGCATGGCAATTGGGACGCATCTCCACGTGAGGCGGGAGACCCAGGGTCGCTTTCGACGTGCCACAGGGATCCTGGGACTCCTATCCATTTTCAAGAGGAGTCAGGCATCGTCTCCTTTGGAAGCATTGATCTCCGCGGACCTCTCGAGTTTTCAAAGTATGTGAGGCCTCCGTTCGCGTTGAGGCAGAGGACTAGGTCTTTCTCTGTGGTCTCCACAGGGGATTCAGACAACCCTTCGTCTTGGGAGATGCAAGATGAGCCTGCATTCAATTCACTGCAGGGATATCCGGCCTTACTTCGAGTCAGAGCATCTCGGTGTCCATTCCACTTGAGGCCACAATCTCAGGGTCCCTCTCACATACCTGTAGCTGAGAGAAGCCTCCTCTTGAGGTGCTTGTGGAAAGTTGGTATTCCTCTTGAGTCGAAGCCAGGGACTAAGCTCTCATGTCGAGTTGATTTGGGGTCCACGGAGCCCTTTCGTGTTGCTCCAGTAATCTCAGGATCCCTCTAGACTTGAGACAGTGATCTTGGGTTTTCTCTGGAGTGCCATCAAGGAAATCAAGGCTCCTTTCACGTTTGATGTGGAACACGGAATTGCTCTGCACGCAGTGCCGGTGAATCGGGCTTCATCTCCTGGCGACGGGGAAGTCTCATGGTTTTTCTCGAGTTGCGGCCAGAACCTGGGTTATATTCTCGAGTTACGATGGGGAGGGCCCTTCCAGACACGTGTTTGTTCAGCGACGACAGCACTCCTCCCTAGGTGCGACGGACACCTCGGGATTCTCCTCGAGTCTTGGCATGGCATTTGGGATGCGTCTCCACGTGAGGCGGGAGACCCAAGGTCCCTTTCCACGTGCCACAGGGATCCTGGGACTCCTTTCCATTTTCAAGAGGAGTCAGGCATCGTCTCCTTTGGAAGCATTGATCTCCGCGGACCTCTCGAGTTTTCAAAGGATGTGTGGCCTCCGGTCGCGATGAGGCGGAGAACTAGGTCTTTCTTGTGGTCTCTACAGGGGATTCAGACATCCCTTCGTCTTGGGAGATGCAAGACGAGCCTGCATTCAATTCACTGCAGGGATATCCGGCCTTACTTCGAGTCAGAGCATCTCGGTGTCCATTCCACTTGAGGCCAAACACTCAGGGTTCCTCTCACATACCTGTAGCTGAGAGAAGCCTCCTCTTGATGTGCTTGTGGAAAGTTGGTATTCCTCTTGAGTCGAAGCCAGGGACTAAGCTCTCATCTCGAGTTGATTTGGGGTACACGGAGCCCTTTCCTGTGGCTCCAGTGACCTCAGGATCCCTCTAGACTTGAGACAGTGATCTTGGGTTTTCTCTGGAGTGCCATCAAGGAAATCAAGGCTTCTTTCACGTTTGATGTGGAACACGGAATTGCTCTGCACGCAGTGCAGGGGAATCGGGCCTCATCTCGCGCCGAGGGGGAAGTCTCATGGTTTTTCTCGAGTTGCGGCCGGAACCTGGGGTATATTCTCGAGTTACGACGGGGAGGGCCCTTCCAGACACGTGTTTGTTCAGCGATGTCAGGACTTCTGCCTAGGTGCCAGGGACACCTCGGGATTCTCCTCGAATCTTGGCATGGCAATTGGGATGCATCTCCACGTGAGGCGGGAGACCCAGCGTCCCTTTCCACGTGCCACATGGATCCTGGGACTCCTATCCATTTTCAAGAGGAGTCAGGCATCGTCTCCTTTGGAAGAATTGATCTCCTCGGACCTCTCGAGTTTTCAAAGGATGTGAGGCCTCCGGCCGCAATGAGGCGGAGAACTAGTTCTTTCTCTGTGGTTTCCACAGGGGATTCAGACATCCCTTCGTCTTGGGAGATGCAAGACGAGCCTGCATTCAATTCACTGCAGGGATATCCGGCCTTACATCGATTCAGAGTATCTCGGTGTCCATTCCACTTGAGGCCACAAACTCAGGGTCCCACTCACATACCTGTAGCTGAGAGAAGCCTCCTCTTGAGGTGCTTGTGGAAAGTTGGTATTCCTCTTGAGTCGATGCCAGGGACTAAGCTCTCATCTCGAGTTGATTTGGGGTCCACTGAGCCCTTTCGTGTTGCTCCAGTGACCTCAGGATCCCTCTAGACTTGAGACAGTGATCTTGGGTTTTCTCTCGAGTGCCATCAAGGAAATCAAGTCTCCTTTCACGTTTGATGTGGAACACGGAATTGCTCTGCACGCAGTGCAGGTGAATCCGGCCTCATCTCGCGGCGAGGGGGAAGTCTCATGGTTTTTCTCGAGTTGCGGCCGGAACCTGGGGTATATGCTCGCTTTACGACGGGAGGGCCCTTCCTGACACGTGTTTGTTCAGCGACGTCAGGACTCCTGCCTAGGTGTGAGGGACACCTCGGGATTCTCCTCGAGTCTTGGCATGGCAATTGGGACGCGTCTCCACGTGAGGCGGGAGACCCAGGGTCCCTTTCCACGTGCCACAGGGATCCTGGGACTCCTATCCATTTTCAAGAGGAGTCAGGCATCGTCTCCTTTGGAAGCATTGATCCCCACGGATTTCTCGAGTTTTCAAAGGATGTGAGGCCTCCGGTCGCGATGAGGCGGAGGACTAGGTCTTTCTCTGTGGTCTCCACAGGGGATTCAGACATCCCTTCGTCTTGGGAGATGCAAGACGAGCCTGCATTCAATTCACTGCAGGGATATCCGGCCTTACTTCGAGTCAGAGCATCTCGGTGTCCATTCCACTTGAGGCCACAAACTCAGGGTCCCTCTCACATACCTGTAGCTGAGAGAAGCCTCCTCTTGAGGTGCTTGTGGAAAGTTTGTATTCCTCTTGAGTCGAAGCCAGGGACTAAGCTCTCATCTCGAGTTGATTAGGGGTCCACAGAGCCCTTTCATGTTGCTCCAGTGACCTCAGGATCCCTCTAGACTTGAGACAGTGATCTTGGGTTTTCTCTGGAGTGCCATCAAGGAAATCAAGGCTCCTTTCACGTTTGATGTGGAACACGGAATTGCTCTGCACGCAGTGCAGGGGAATCGGGCCTCATCTCGCGGCGAGGGGGAAGTCTCATGCTTTTTCTCGAGTTGCGGCCGGAACCTGGGGTATATTGTCGAGTTACGACTGGGAGGGCCCTTCCATACAAGTGTTTGTTCAGCGACGTAAGGACTCCAGCCTAGGTGGAGGGACACCTCGGGATTCTCCTCGAGTCTTGGCATGGCAATTGGGACGCGACTCCACGTGAGGCGGGAGACCCAGCGTCCCTTTCCACGTGCCACAGGGATCCTGGGACTCCTATCCATTTTCAAGAGGAGTCAGGCATCGTCTCCTTTGGAAGCATTGATCTCCGCGGACCTCTCGAGTTTTCAAAGTATGTGAGGCCTCCGTTCGCGTTGAGGCAGAGGACTAGGTCTTTCTCTGTGGTCTCCATAGGGGATTCAGACAACCCTTCGTCTTGGGAGATGCAAGATGAGCCTGCATTCAATTCACTGCAGGGATATCCGGCCTTACTTCGAGTCAGAGCATCTCGGTGTCCATTCCACTTGAGGCCACAATCTCAGGGTCCCTCTCACATACCTGTAGCTGAGAGAAGCCTCCTCTTGAGGTGCTTGTGGAAAGTTGGTATTCCTCTTGAGTCGAAGCCAGGGACTAAGCTCTCATCTCGAGTTGATTTGGGGTCCACGGAGCCCTTTCGTGTTGCTCCAGTAATCTCAGGATCCCACTAGACTTGAGACAGTGATCTTGGGTTTTCTCTGGAGTGCCATCAGGGAAATCAATGCTCCTGTCACGTTTGATGTGGAACACGGAATTGCTCTGCACACAGTGCAGGTGAATCGGGCCTCATCTCGCGGCGAGGGGGAAGTCTCATGGTTTTTCTCGAGTTGCGGCCGGAACCTGTGGTATATTGTCGAGTTACGACGGGGAGGGCCCTTCCAGACACGTGTTTGTTCAGCGACGTCAGGACTCCTGCCTAGGTGCGAGGGACACCTCGGGATTCTCCTCGAGTCTTGGCATTGCCATTGGGACGCGTCTCCACGTGAGGCGGGAGACCCAGGGTCCCTTTCCACGTGCCACAGGGATCCTGGGACTCCTATCCATTTTCAAGAGGAGTCAGGCATCGTCTCCTTTGGAAGCATTGATCTCCGCGGACCTCTCGAGTTTTCAAAGGATGTGAGGCTTCCGGTCGCGACGAGGCGGAGAACTAGGTCTTTCTCTGTGATCTCCACAGGGGATTCAGACATCCCTTCGTCTTGGGAGATGCAATACGAGCCTGCATTCAATTCACTGCAGGGATATCCGGGCTAACGTCGAGTAAGAGCTTCTCGGTGTCCATTCCACTTGAGGCCACAAACTCAGGGTCACTCTCACATACCTGTAGCTGAGAGAAGCCTCCTCTTGAGGTGCTTGTGGAAAGTTGGTATTCCTCTTGAGTCGAAGCCAGGGACTAAGCTCTCATCTCGAGTTGATTTGGGGTCCACAGAGCCCTTTCGTTTTGCTACAGTGACCTCAGGATCCCGCTAGACTTGAGACAGTGATCTTGGGTTTTCTCTGGAGTGCCATCATGGAAATCAAGGCTTTTTTGTCGTTTGATGTGGAACACGTAATTGCTCTGCACGCAGTGCAGGGGAATCGGGCCTCATCTCGCGGCGAGGGGGAAGTCTCATGGTTTTTCTCGAGTTGCGGCCGGAACCTGGGGTATATTCTCGAGTTACGACGGGGAGATCTCTTCCAGACAAGTGTTTGTTCATCAACGTCAGAATTCCTGCCTAGGTGCGAGTGAAACCTCGGGATTCTCCTCGAGTCTTGACATGGCAATTGGGACGCGTCTCCACGTGAGGCGGGAGACCCAGGGTCCCTTTCCAAGTGCCACACGGATCCTGGGACTCGTATCCATTTTCAAGAGGAGTCAGGCATCGTCTCCTTTGGAAGCATTGATCTCCGCGGACCTCTCGAGTTTTCAAAGGATTTGAGGCCTCAGGTCGCGATGAGGCGGAGAACTAGGTCTTTCTCTGTGGTCTCCACAGGGGATTCAGACATCCCTTCGTCTTGGGAAATGCAAGACGAGCCTGCATTCAATTCACTGCAGGGATATCCGGCCTTACTCCGAGTCAGAGCATCTCGGTGTCCATTCCACTTGAGGCCACAAACTCAGGGTCCCTCTCACATACCTGTAGCTGAGAGAAGCCTCCAATTGTGGTGCTTGTGAAAAGTTGGTATTGCTCTTGAGTCGAAGCCAGGGACTAAGCTCTCATCTCGAGTTGATTTGGGGTCCACGGAGCCTTTTCCTGTTGCTCCAGTGACCTCAGGATCCCTCTAGACTTGAAACAGTGATCATGTTTTTTCTCTGGAGTGCCATCAAGGAAATCAAGGCTCCTTTCACGTTTGATGTGGAACACGGAATTGCTCTGCACGCAGTGCAGGGGAATCGGGCCTCATCTCACGGCGAGGGGGAAGTCTCATGGTTTTTCTCGAGTTGCGGCCGGAACCTGGGGTATATTCTCGAGTTACGACGGGGAGGGCCCTTCCATACAAGTGTTTGTTCAGCGACGTAAGGACTCCAGCCTAGGTGGAGGGACACCTCGGGATTCTCCTCGAGTCTTGGCATGGCAATTGGGACGCGTCTCCACGTGAGGCGGGAGACCTAGCGTCCCTTTCCACGTGCCACAGGGATCCTGGGACTCCTATCCATTTTCAAGAGGAGTCAGGCATCGTCTCCTTTGGAAGCATTGATCTCCGCGGACCTCTCGAGTTTTCAAAGTATGTGAGGCCTCCGTTCGCGTTGAGGCAGAGGACTAGGTCTTTCTCTGTGGTCTCCATAGGGGATTCAGACAACCCTTCGTCTTGGGAGATGCAAGATGAGCCTGCATTCAATTCACTGCAGGGATATCCGGCCTTACTTCGAGTCAGAGCATCTCGGTGTCCATTCCACTTGAGGCCACAATCTCAGGGTCCCTCTCACATACCTGTCGCTGAGAGAAGCCTCCTCTTGAGGTGCTTGTGGAAAGTTGGTATTCCTCTTGAGTCGAAGCCAGGGACTAAGCTCTCATCTCGAGTTGATTTGGGATCCACGGAGCCCTTTCGTGTTGCTCCAGTAATCTCAGGATCCCTCTAGACTTGAGACAGTGATCTTGGGTTTTCTCTGGAGTGCCATCAGGGAAATCAAGGCTCCTGTCACGTTTGATGTGGAACACGGAATTGCTCTGCATGCAGTGCAGGTGAATCGGGCCTCATCTCGCGGCGAGGGGGAAGTCTCATGGTTTTTCTCGAGTTGCGGCCGGAACCTGTGGTATATTGTCGAGTTACGACGGGGAGGGCCCTTCCAGACACGTGTTTGTTCAGCGACGCCAGGACTCCTGCCTAGGTGCGAGGGACACCTCGGGATTCTCCTCGAGTCTTGTCATGGCAATTGTGCCGCGTCTCCAGTTGAGGCGGGAGACCCAGGGTCCCTTTCCACGTGCCACAGGGATCCTGGGACTCCTATCCATTTTCAAGAGGAGTCAGGCATCGTCTCCTTTGGAAGCTTTTATCTCCGCGGACCTCTCGAGTTTTCAAAGAATGTGAGGCCTCCGGTCGCGATGAGGCGGAGGACTAGGTCTTTCTCTGTGGTCTCCACAGGGGATTCAGACATCCCTTCGTCTTGGGAGATGCAAGACGAGCCTGCATTCAATTCACTGCAGGGATATCCGGCCTAAGTTCGAGGCAGAGCATCTCGGTGTCCATTCCACTTGAGGCCACAAACTCAGGGTCCCTCTCACATACCTGTAGCTGAGAGAAGCCTCCTCTTGAGGTGCTTGTGGAAAGTTGGTATTCCTCTTGAGTCGAAGCCAGGGACTAAGCTCTCATCTCGAGTTGATTTGGGGTCCACGGAGCCCTTTCATGTTGCTCCAGTGTTCTCAGGATCCCTCTAGACTTGAGACAGTGATCTTGGGTTTTCTCTGGAGTGCCATCAAGGAAATCAAGGCTAATTTCACGTTTGATGTGGAACACGGAATTGCTCTGCATGCAGTGCAGGGGAATCGGGCCTCATCTCGCGGCGAGGGGGAAGTCTCGTGGTTTTTCTCGAGTTGCGGCCGGAACCTGTGGTATATTGTGGAGTTACGACGGGGAGGGCCCTTCCAGACACGTGTTTGTTCAGCGACGTCAGGACTCCTGCCTAGGTGCGAGGGAAACCTCGGGATTCTCCTCGAGTCTTGGCATGGCAATTGGGACGCATCTCCACGTGAGGCGGGAGACCCAGGGTCGCTTTCGACGTGCCACAGGGATCCTGGGACTCCTATCCATTTTCAAGAGGAGTCAGGCATCGTCTCCTTTGGAAGCATTGATCTCCGCGGACCTCTCGAGTTTTCAAAGTATGTGAGGCCTCCGTTCGCGTTGAGGCAGAGGACTAGGTCTTTCTCTGTGGTCTCCACAGGGGATTCAGACAACCCTTCGTCTTGGGAGATGCAAGATGAGCCTGCATTCAATTCACTGCAGGGATATCCGGCCTTACTTCGAGTCAGAGCATCTCGGTGTCCATTCCACTTGAGGCCACAATCTCAGGGTCCCTCTCACATACCTGTAGCTGAGAGAAGCCTCCTCTTGAGGTGCTTGTGGAAAGTTGGTATTCCTCTTGAGTCGAAGCCAGGGACTAAGCTCTCATGTCGAGTTGATTTGGGGTCCACGGAGCCCTTTCGTGTTGCTCCAGTAATCTCAGGATCCCTCTAGACTTGAGACAGTGATCTTGGGTTTTCTCTGGAGTGCCATCAAGGAAATCAAGGCTCCTTTCACGTTTGATGTGGAACACGGAATTGCTCTGCACGCAGTGCCGGTGAATCGGGCTTCATCTCCTGGCGACGGGGAAGTCTCATGGTTTTTCTCGAGTTGCGGCCAGAACCTGGGTTATATTCTCGAGTTACGATGGGGAGGGCCCTTCCAGACACGTGTTTGTTCAGCGACGACAGCACTCCTCCCTAGGTGCGACGGACACCTCGGGATTCTCCTCGAGTCTTGGCATGGCATTTGGGATGCGTCTCCACGTGAGGCGGGAGACCCAAGGTCCCTTTCCACGTGCCACAGGGATCCTGGGACTCCTTTCCATTTTCAAGAGGAGTCAGGCATCGTCTCCTTTGGAAGCATTGATCTCCGCGGACCTCTCGAGTTTTCAAAGGATGTGTGGCCTCCGGTCGCGATGAGGCGGAGAACTAGGTCTTTCTTGTGGTCTCTACAGGGGATTCAGACATCCCTTCGTCTTGGGAGATGCAAGACGAGCCTGCATTCAATTCACTGCAGGGATATCCGGCCTTACTTCGAGTCAGAGCATCTCGGTGTCCATTCCACTTGAGGCCAAACACTCAGGGTTCCTCTCACATACCTGTAGCTGAGAGAAGCCTCCTCTTGATGTGCTTGTGGAAAGTTGGTATTCCTCTTGAGTCGAAGCCAGGGACTAAGCTCTCATCTCGAGTTGATTTGGGGTACACGGAGCCCTTTCCTGTGGCTCCAGTGACCTCAGGATCCCTCTAGACTTGAGACAGTGATCTTGGGTTTTCTCTGGAGTGCCATCAAGGAAATCAAGGCTTCTTTCACGTTTGATGTGGAACACGGAATTGCTCTGCACGCAGTGCAGGGGAATCGGGCCTCATCTCGCGCCGAGGGGGAAGTCTCATGGTTTTTCTCGAGTTGCGGCCGGAACCTGGGGTATATTCTCGAGTTACGACGGGGAGGGCCCTTCCAGACACGTGTTTGTTCAGCGATGTCAGGACTTCTGCCTAGGTGCCAGGGACACCTCGGGATTCTCCTCGAATCTTGGCATGGCAATTGGGATGCATCTCCACGTGAGGCGGGAGACCCAGCGTCCCTTTCCACGTGCCACATGGATCCTGGGACTCCTATCCATTTTCAAGAGGAGTCAGGCATCGTCTCCTTTGGAAGAATTGATCTCCTCGGACCTCTCGAGTTTTCAAAGGATGTGAGGCCTCCGGCCGCAATGAGGCGGAGAACTAGTTCTTTCTCTGTGGTTTCCACAGGGGATTCAGACATCCCTTCGTCTTGGGAGATGCAAGACGAGCCTGCATTCAATTCACTGCAGGGATATCCGGCCTTACATCGATTCAGAGTATCTCGGTGTCCATTCCACTTGAGGCCACAAACTCAGGGTCCCACTCACATACCTGTAGCTGAGAGAAGCCTCCTCTTGAGGTGCTTGTGGAAAGTTGGTATTCCTCTTGAGTCGATGCCAGGGACTAAGCTCTCATCTCGAGTTGATTTGGGGTCCACTGAGCCCTTTCGTGTTGCTCCAGTGACCTCAGGATCCCTCTAGACTTGAGACAGTGATCTTGGGTTTTCTCTCGAGTGCCATCAAGGAAATCAAGTCTCCTTTCACGTTTGATGTGGAACACGGAATTGCTCTGCACGCAGTGCAGGTGAATCCGGCCTCATCTCGCGGCGAGGGGGAAGTCTCATGGTTTTTCTCGAGTTGCGGCCGGAACCTGGGGTATATGCTCGCTTTACGACGGGAGGGCCCTTCCTGACACGTGTTTGTTCAGCGACGTCAGGACTCCTGCCTAGGTGTGAGGGACACCTCGGGATTCTCCTCGAGTCTTGGCATGGCAATTGGGACGCGTCTCCACGTGAGGCGGGAGACCCAGGGTCCCTTTCCACGTGCCACAGGGATCCTGGGACTCCTATCCATTTTCAAGAGGAGTCAGGCATCGTCTCCTTTGGAAGCATTGATCCCCACGGATTTCTCGAGTTTTCAAAGGATGTGAGGCCTCCGGTCGCGATGAGGCGGAGGACTAGGTCTTTCTCTGTGGTCTCCACAGGGGATTCAGACATCCCTTCGTCTTGGGAGATGCAAGACGAGCCTGCATTCAATTCACTGCAGGGATATCCGGCCTTACTTCGAGTCAGAGCATCTCGGTGTCCATTCCACTTGAGGCCACAAACTCAGGGTCCCTCTCACATACCTGTAGCTGAGAGAAGCCTCCTCTTGAGGTGCTTGTGGAAAGTTTGTATTCCTCTTGAGTCGAAGCCAGGGACTAAGCTCTCATCTCGAGTTGATTAGGGGTCCACAGAGCCCTTTCATGTTGCTCCAGTGACCTCAGGATCCCTCTAGACTTGAGACAGTGATCTTGGGTTTTCTCTGGAGTGCCATCAAGGAAATCAAGGCTCCTTTCACGTTTGATGTGGAACACGGAATTGCTCTGCACGCAGTGCAGGGGAATCGGGCCTCATCTCGCGGCGAGGGGGAAGTCTCATGCTTTTTCTCGAGTTGCGGCCGGAACCTGGGGTATATTGTCGAGTTACGACTGGGAGGGCCCTTCCATACAAGTGTTTGTTCAGCGACGTAAGGACTCCAGCCTAGGTGGAGGGACACCTCGGGATTCTCCTCGAGTCTTGGCATGGCAATTGGGACGCGACTCCACGTGAGGCGGGAGACCCAGCGTCCCTTTCCACGTGCCACAGGGATCCTGGGACTCCTATCCATTTTCAAGAGGAGTCAGGCATCGTCTCCTTTGGAAGCATTGATCTCCGCGGACCTCTCGAGTTTTCAAAGTATGTGAGGCCTCCGTTCGCGTTGAGGCAGAGGACTAGGTCTTTCTCTGTGGTCTCCATAGGGGATTCAGACAACCCTTCGTCTTGGGAGATGCAAGATGAGCCTGCATTCAATTCACTGCAGGGATATCCGGCCTTACTTCGAGTCAGAGCATCTCGGTGTCCATTCCACTTGAGGCCACAATCTCAGGGTCCCTCTCACATACCTGTAGCTGAGAGAAGCCTCCTCTTGAGGTGCTTGTGGAAAGTTGGTATTCCTCTTGAGTCGAAGCCAGGGACTAAGCTCTCATCTCGAGTTGATTTGGGGTCCACGGAGCCCTTTCGTGTTGCTCCAGTAATCTCAGGATCCCTCTAGACTTGAGACAGTGATCTTGGGTTTTCTCTGGAGTGCCATCAGGGAAATCAATGCTCCTGTCACGTTTGATGTGGAACACGGAATTGCTCTGCACGCAGTGCAGGTGAATCGGGCCTCATCTCGCGGCGAGGGGGAAGTCTCATGGTTTTTCTCGAGTTGCGGCCGGAACCTGTGGTATATTGTCGAGTTACGACGGGGAGGGCCCTTCCAGACACGTGTTTGTTCAGCGACGTCAGGACTCCTGCCTAGGTGCGAGGGACACCTCGGGATTCTCCTCGAGTCTTGTCATGGCAATTGTGCCGCGTCTCCAGTTGAGGCGGGAGACCCAGGGTCCCTTTCCACGTGCCACAGGGATCCTGGGACTCCTATCCATTTTCAAGAGGAGTCAGGCATCGTCTCCTTTGGAAGCATTTATCTCCGCGGACCTCTCGAGTTTTCAAAGAATGTGAGGCTTCCGGTCGCAATGAAGCGGAGAACTAGGTATTTCTCTGTGGTCTCCACAGGGGATTCAGACATCCCTTCGTCTTGGGAGATGCAAGACGAGCCTGCATTCAATTCACTGCAGGGATATCCGGCCTAAGTTCGAGGCAGAGCTTCTCGGTGTCCATTCCACTTGAGGGAACAAACTCAGGGTCCCTCTCACATACGTGTAGCTGAGAGAATCCTCCTCTTGAGGTGCTTGTGGAAAGTTGGTATTCCTCTTGAGTCGAAGCCAGGGACTAAGCTCTCATCTCGAGTTGATTTGGGGTCCACGGAGCACTTTCGTGTTGCTACAGTGACCTCAGGATCCCTCTAGACTTGAGACAGTGATCTTGGGTTTTCTCTGGAGTGCCATCAAGGAAATCAAGGCTTTTTTCTCTTTTGATGTGGAACACGGAATTGCTCTGCACGCAGTGAAGGGGAATCGGGCCTCATCTCGCGGCGAGGGCGAAGTCTCATGGTTTTTCTCGAGTTGCGGCCGGAACCTGGGGTATATTCTCGAGTTACGACGGGGAGGGCTCTTCCAGACACGTGTTTGTTCAGCGACGTCAGGACTCCTGCCTAGGTACCAGGAACACCTCGGGATTCTCCTCAAGTCTTGGCATGCCATTGGGACGCGTCTCCAAGTGAGGCGGGAGATCCAGGGTCCCTTTCCACGTGCCACAGGGATCCTGGGACTCCTATCCATTTTCAAGAGGAGTCAGGCATCGTCTCCTTTGGAAGCATTGATCTCCGCAAACCTCTCGAGTTTTCAAAGGATGTGAGGCTTCCGGTCGCGACGAGGCGGAGAACTAGGTCTTTCTCTGTGATCTCCACAGGGGATTCAGACATCCCTTCGTCTTGGGAGATGCAATACGAGCCTGCATTCAATTCACTGCAGGGATATCCGGGCTAACGTCGAGTAAGAGCTTCTCGGTGTCCATTCCACTTGAGGCCAAAAACTCAGGGTCACTCTCACATACCTGTAGCTGAGAGAAGCCTCCTCTTGAGGTGCTTGTGGAAAGTTGGTATTCCTCTTGAGTCGAAGCCAGGGACTAAGCTCTCATCTCGAGTTGATTTGGGGTCCACAGAGCCCTTTCGTTTTGCTACAGTGACCTCAGGATCCCGCTAGACTTGAGACAGTGATCTTGGGTTTTCTCTGGAGTGCCATCAAGGAAATCCATGCTCCTTTCACGTTTGATGTGGAACACGGAATTGCTCTGCACGCAGTGCAGGTGAATCCGGCCTCATCTCGCGGCGAGGGGGAAGTCTCATGGTTTTTCTCGAGTTGCGGCCGGAACCTGGGGTATATGCTCGAGTTACGACGGGGAGGGCCCTTCCAGACACGTGTTTGTTCAGCAACGTCAGGACTCCTGCCTAGGTGTGAGGGACACCTCGGGATTCTCCTCGAGTCTTGGCATGGCAATTGGGACGCGTCTCCACGTGAGGCGGGAAACCCAGTGTCCCTTTCCACGTGCCACAGGGATCCTGGGACTCCTATCCATTTTCAAGAGGAGTCAGGCATCGTCTCCTTTGGAAGCATTGATCTCCGCGGATTTCTCGAGTTTTCAAAGGATGTGAGGCCTCCGGTCGCGATGAGGCGGAGGACTAGGTCTTTCTCTGTGGTCTCCACAGGGGATTCAGACATCCCTTCGTCTTGGGAGATGCAAGACGAGCCTGCATTCAATTCACTGCAGGGATATCCGGCCTTATTTCGAGTCAGAGCATCTCGGTGTCCATTCCTCTTGAGGCCACAAACTCAGGGTCCCTCTCACATACCTGTAGCTGAGAGAAGCCTCCTCTTGAGGTGCTTGTGGAAAGTTGGTATTCCTCTTGACTCGAAGCCAGGGACTCAGCTCTCATCTCGAGTTGATTTGGGGTCCACGGATCCCTTTCGTGTTGTCCCAATGACCTCAGGATCCCTCTAGACTTGAGACAGTGATCTTGGGTTTTCTCTGGAGTGCCATCAAGGAAATCAAGGCTCCTTTCACGTTTGATGTGGAACACGGAATTGCTCTGCATGCAGTGCAGGGAAATCGGGCCTCATCTCGCGGCGAGGGGGAAGTCTCATGGTTTTTCTCGAGTTGCGGCCGGAACCTGGGGTATATTCTCGAGTTACGACTGGGAGGGCCCTTCCATACAAGTGTTTGTTCAGCGACGTAAGGACTCCAGCCTAGGTGGAGGGACACCTCGGGATTCTCCTCGAGTCTTGGCATGGCAATTGGGACGCGTCTCCACGTGAGGCGGGAGACCCAGCGTCCCTTTCCACGTGCCACAGGGATCCTGGGACTCCTATCCATTTTCAAGAGGAGTCAGGCATCGTCTCCTTTGGAAGCATTGATCTCCGCGGACCTCTCGAGTTTTCAAAGTATGTGAGGCCTCCGTTCGCGTTGAGGCAGAGGACTAGGTCTTTCTCTGTGGTCTCCATAGGGGATTCAGACAACCCTTCGTCTTGGGAGATGCAAGATGAGCCTGCATTCAATTCACTGCAGGGATATCCGGCCTTACTTCGAGTCAGAGCATCTCGGTGTCCATTCCACTTGAGGCCACAATCTCAGGGTCCCTCTCACATACCTGTCGCTGAGAGAAGCCTCCTCTTGAGGTGCTTGTGGAAAGTTGGTATTCCGCTTGAGTCGAAGCCAGGGACTAAGCTCTCATCTCGAGTTGATTTGGGGTCCACGGAGCCCTTTCGTGTTGCTCCAGTAATCTCAGGATCCCTCTAGACTTGAGACAGTGATCTTGGGTTTTCTCTGGAGTGCCATCAGGGAAATCAAGGCTCCTGTCACGTTTGATGTGGAACACGGAATTGCTCTGCACGCAGTGCAGGTGAATCGGGCCTCATCTCGCGGCGAGGGGGAAGTCTCATGGTTTTTCTCGAGTTGCGGCCGGAAGCTGTGGTATATTGTCGAGTTACGACGGGGAGGGCCCTTCCAGACACGTGTTTGTTCAGCGACGCCAGGACTCCTGCCTAGGTGCGAGGGACACCTCGGGATTCTCCTCGAGTCTTGTCATGGCAATTGTGCCGCGTCTCCAGTTGAGGCGGGAGACCCAGGGTCCCTTTCCACGTGCCACAGGGATCCTGGGACTCCTATCCATTTTCAAGAGGAGTCAGGCATCGTCTCCTTTGGAAGCTTTTATCTCCGCGGACCTCTCGAGTTTTCAAAGAATGTGAGGCCTCCGGTCGCGATGAGGCGGAGGACTAGGTCTTTCTCTGTGGTCTCCACAGGGGATTCAGACATCCCTTCGTCTTGGGAGATGCAAGACGAGCCTGCATTCAATTCACTGCAGGGATATCCGGCCTTACTTCGAGTCAGAGCATCTCGGTGTCCATTCCACTTGAGGCCACAAACTCAGGGTCCCTCTCACATACCTGTAGCTGAGAGAAGCCTCCTCTTGAGGTGCTTGTGGAAAGTTGGTATTCCTCTTGAGTCGAAGCCAGGGACTAAGCTCTCATCTCGAGTTGATTTGGGGTCCACGGATCCCTTTCGTGTTGCTCCAATGACCTCAGGATCCCTCTAGACTTGAGACAGTGATCTTGGGTTTTCTCTGGAGTGCCATCAAGGAAATCATGGCTCCTTTCACGTTTGATGTAGAACACGGAATTGCTCTGCATGCAGTGCAGGGGAATCGGGCCTCATCTCGCGGCGACGGGGAAGAAGTCTCATGGTTTTTCTCGAGTTGCGGCCGGAACCTGTGGTATATTGTGGAGTTACGACGGGGAGGGCCCTTCCAGACACGTGTTTGTTCAGCGACGTCAGGACACCTGCCTAGGTGCGATGGACACCTCGGGATTCTCCCCGAGGTTTCGCATGGCAATTGGGATGTGTCTCCAGGAGAGGCGGGAGAACCAGTGTTCCTTTCCACGTGCCACAGGGTCCTGGGACTCCTATCCATTTTCAAGAGGAGTCAGGCATCGTCTCCTTTGGAAGCATTGATCTCCGCGGACCTCTCGAGTTTTCAAAGGATGTGAGGCCTCCGGTCGCGATGAGGCGGAGAACTAGGTCTTTCTCTGTGGTGTCCACAGGGGATTTAGACATCCCTTCGTCGTGGGAGATGCAAGACGAGTCGGCATTCAATTCACTGCAGGGATATCCGGCCTTACTTAGAGTCACAGCCTCTCAGTGTCCATACCACCTGAGGTCACAAACTCAGGGTCGCTCTCACATACCTGTAGCTCAGAGAAACCTCCTCTTGAGGTGCTTGTGGAATGTTGGTATTCCTCTTGAGTTGAAGCCAGGGACTAAGCTCTCATCTCGAGTTGATTTGGGGTCCATGGAGACATTTCATTTTGCTACAGTGACTTCAGGATCCCTCTAGACTTGAGACAGTGATCTTGGGTTTTCTCTGGAGTGCCATCAAGGAAATCAAGGCTCCTTTCACGTTTGTTGTGAAACATGGAATTGCTCTGCACACAGTGCAGGGGAATCGGGCCTCATCTCGTGGCAAGGGGGAAGTCTCATGGTTTTTCTCGAGTTGCAGCTGGAACCTGGGGTATCTTCTCGGGTTACCACGGAGAGGGCCCTTCCAGACACGTGTATGTTCAGCGATGTCAGCACTCCTGCCTAGGTGCGAGGGACAGCTCGGGATTTTCCTCGAGTCTTGGCATGGCAATTGGGACGCGTCTCCACATGAGGCGGGAGACCCAGGGTCCCTTTCCAAGTGCCACAGGGATCCTGGGTCTCCTATCCATTTTCAGGAGGAGTCAGGCATCGTCTCCTTCGGAAGCATTGATCTCCGTGGACCTCTCCAGTTTTCAAAGGATGTGAGGCCTCCGGTCGCGATGAGGCGGAGAAGTAGGTATTTCTCTGTGGTCTCCACAGGGGATTTAGACATCCCTACGTCGTGGGAGATGCAAGACGAGCTGGCATTCAATTCACTGCAGGGATATCCGGCCTTACTTCGAGTCAGAGCATCTCGGTGTCCATTCCACTTGAGGCCACAAACTCAGGGTCCCTCTCACATACCTGTAGCTGAGAGAAGCCTCCTCTTGAGGTGCTTGTGGAAAGTTGGTATTCCTCTTGATTCAAAGCCAGGGACTCAGCTCTCATCTCGAGTTGATTTGGGGTCCACGGAGCCCTTTCGTGTTGCTCCAGTGACCTCAGGATCCCTCTAGACTTGAGACAGTGATCTTGGGTTTTCTCTGGAGTGCCATCAAGGAAATCAAGGCTCCTTTCACATTTGATGGGGAACACGGAATTGCTCTGCACGCAGTGCAGGGGAATCGGGCCTCATCTCGCGGCGAGGGGGAAGTCTCATGGTTTTTCTCGAGTTGCGGCCGGAACCTGGGGTATATTCTCGAGTTACGACGGGGAGGGCGCTTCCATACACGTGTTTGTTCAGCGACTTCAGGACTCCTGCCTAGGTGCGAGGGACACCTCGGGATTCTCCTCGAGTCTTGGCATGGCAATTGGGACGCGTCTCCACGTGAGGCCGGAGACCCAGGGTCCCTTTCGACATGCCACAGGGATCCTGGGACTACTATCCATTTTCAAGACGAGTCAGGCATCGTCTCCTTTGGAAGCATTGATCTCCGCGGACCTCGCGAATGATGTGAGGCCTCCGTTTGCGTTGAGGCGGAGGACTAGGTCTTTCTCTGTGGTCTCCACAGGGGATTCAGACAACCCTTCGTCTTGGGAGATGCAAGATGAGCCTGCATTCAATTCACTGCAGGGATATCCGGCCTTACTTCGAGTCAGAGCATCTCGGTGTCCATTCCACTTGAGGCCACAAACTCAGGGTCCCTCTCACATACCTGTAGCTGAGAGAAGCCTCCTCTTGAGATGCTTGTGGAAACTTGGTATTCCTCTTGAGTCGAAGCCAGGGACTAAGCTCTCATCTCGAGTTGATTTGGGGTCCACGGAGCCCTTTCGTGTTGCACCAATGACCTCAGGATCCCTCTAGACTTGAGACAGTGATCTTGGCTTTTCTCTGGAGTGCCATCAAGGAAATCAAGGCTCCTTTCACGTTTGATGTGGAAAACGGAATTGCTCTGCACGCAGTGCAGGGGAATCGGGCCTCATCTCGCGGCGAGGGGGAAGTCTCATGGTTTTTCTCGAGTTGCGGCCGGAACCTTGGGTATATTCTCGAGTTACGACGGGGAGGGCCCTTCCATACACGTGTTTGTTCAGCGACGTCAGGACTCCTGCCTAGGTGCGAGGGACACCTCCGGATTCTCCTCGAGTCTTGGCATGGCAATTGGGACACGTCTCCACGTGAGGCGGGAGACCCAGGGTCCCTTTCCACGTGCCACAGGGATCCTGGGACTCCTATCCATTTTCAAGAGGAGTCAGGCATCGTCTCTTTTGGAAATATTGATTTCCGCGGACCTCTCGAGTTTTCAAAGGATGTGAGGCCTCCGGTCGCATTGAGGCGGAGGACTAGGTCTTTCTCTGTGGTCTCCACAGGGTATTCAGACATCCCTTCGTCTTGGGAGATGCAAGACGAGCCTGCATTCAATTCACTGCAGGGATATCCAGCCTTACTTCGAGGCAGAGCATCTCGGTGTCCTTTCCACTTGAGGCCACAAACTCAGGGTCCCTCTCACATACCTGTAGCTGAGAGAAGCCTCCACTTGAGGTGCTGTGGAAAGTTGGTATTCCTCTTGAGACGAAGCTAGGGACTAAGCTCTCATCTCGAGTTGATTTGGGGTCCACAGAGCCCTTTCGTGTTGCTCCAGTGACCTCAGGATCCCTCTAGACTTGAGACAGTGATCTTGGGTTTTCTCTGGAGGGCCATCAAGGAAATCAAGGCTCCTTTCACGTTTGATGTGGAACCCGGAATTGCTCTGCACGCAGTGCAGGGGAATCGGGCCTCATCTCGCGGCGAGGGGGAAGTCTCATGGTTTTTCTCGAGTTGCGGCCGGAACCTGGGGTATATTCTCGAGTTAAGACGGGGAGGGCCCTTCCAGACACGTGTTTGTTCAGCGATGTCAGGACTCCTGCCTAGGTGCGAGGGACACCTCGGGATTCTCCTCGAGTCTTGGCATGGCAATTGGGACGCGTCTCCACGTGAGGCGGGAGACCCAGCGTCCCTTTCCACGTGCCACAGGGATCCTGGGACTCCTATCCATTTTCAAGAGGAGTCAGGCATCGTCTCCTTTGGAAGCATTGATCTCCGCGGACCTCTCGAGTTTTCAAAGGATGTGAGGCCTCCGGTTGCGTTGAGTGGGAGGACTAGGTCTTTCTCTGTAGTCTCCACAGGGGATTCAGACATCCCTTTGTTTTGGGAGATGCAAGACGAGCCTGCATTCAATTCACTGCAGGGATATCCGGGCTTACTTCGAGTCAGAGCATCTCGGTGTCCATTCCACTTGAGGCCACAAACTCAGGGTCCCTCTCACATACCTGTAGCTGAGAGAAACCTCCTCTTGAGGTGCTTGTGGAAAGTTGGTATTCCTCTTGAGTCGAAGCCAGGGACTAAGCTCTCATCTCGAGTTGATTTGGGGTCCACGGAGCACTTTCGTGTTGCTCCAGTGACCTCAGGATCCCTCTAGACTTGAGACAGTGATCTTGGGTTTTCTCTGGAGTACCATCAAGGAAATCAAGGCTCCTTCACGTTTGATGTGGAACACGGAATTGCTCTGCACGCAGTGCAGGGGATTCGGGCCTCATCTCGCGGCGAGGGGGAAGTCTCATGGTTTTTCTCGAGTTGCGGCCGGAACCTGGGATATATTCTCGAGTTACGACGGGGAGGGCGCTTCCATACACGTGTTGGTTCAGCGACGTCAGGACTCCTGCCTAGGTGCGAGGGACACCTCGGGATTCTCCTCGAGTCTTGGCATGGCAATTGGGACGCATCTCCACGTGAGGCGCGAGACCCAGGATCCCTTTCCACGTGCCTCAGGGATCCTGGGACTCCTATCCATTTGCAAGAGGAGTCAGGCATCGTCTCGTTTGGAAGCATTGATCTCCGCGGACCTCTCGAATTTTCAAAGGATGTGAGGCCTCCGGTCGCGTTGAGGCGGAGGACTAGGTCTTTCTCTGTGGTATCCACAGGGGATTCAGACATCCCTTCGTCTTGGGAGATGCAAGACGAGCCTGCATTCAATTCACTGCAGGGATATCCGGCCTTACTTCGAGTCAGAGCATCTCGGTGTCCATTCCACTTGAGGCCACAAACTAAGGGTTCCTCTCACATAACTGTAGCTTAGAGAAGCCTCCTCTTGAGGTGCTTGTGGAAAGTTGGTATTCCGCTTGAGTCGAAGCCAGGGACTAAGCTCTCATCTCGAGTTGATTTGGGGTCCACGGACCCCTTTCGTGTTTCTCCAGTGACCTCAGGATCCCTCTAGACTTGAGACAGTGATCTTGGGTTTTCTCTGGAGTGCCATCAAGGAAATCAAGGCTCCTTTCCCGTTTGATGTGGAACACGGAATTGCTCTGCACGCAGTGCAGAGGAATCGGGCCTCATCTCACGGCGAGGGGGAATTCTCATGCTTTTTCTCGAGTCGCGCCTGGAACCTGTGTTAAATTCTCGAGTTATGACGGGCAGGGCCCTTCCAGACACGTGTTTGTTCAGCGACGTCAGGACTCCTGCCTAGGTGTGAGGGACACCTCGGGATTTTCCTCGAGTCTTGGCATGGCAATTGGGTCGCGTCTACACGTGAGGCGGGAGACCCAGGGTCCCTTTCCACGTGCCACAGGGATCCTGGGACTCCTATCCATTTTCAAGAAGAGTCAGGCATCGTCTCCTTTGGAAGCATTGATCTCCGTGGAAATCTCGAGTTTTCAAAGGATGTGAGGCCTCCGGTCGCGATGAGGCGGAGGACTAGGTCTTTCTCTGTGGTCTTCACAGGGGATTCAGACATCGCTTCGTCTTGGGAGATGCAAGACGAGCCTGCATCCAATTCACTGCAGGGATATCCGGCCTTACTTCGAGTCAGAGCATCTCGGTGTCCATTCCACTTGAGGCCACAAACTCAGGGTCCCTCTCACATACCTGTTGCTGAGAGAAGCCTCCTCTTGAGGTGCTTATGGAAAGTTGGTATTCCTCTTGAGTCGAAGCCAGGGACTAAGCTCTCATCTCGAGTTGATTTGGGTTCCACGGAGGCTTTTCGTGTTGCTCCAGTGACCTCAGGATCCCTCTAGACTTGAGACAGTGATCTTGGGTTTTCTCTGGAGTGCCATCAAGGAAATCAAACCTCCTTTCACGTTTGATGTGGAACACGGAATTGCTCTGCACGCAGTACAGGGGAATCGGGCCTCATCTCGCGGCAAGGGGGATGTCTCATGGTTTTTCTCAAGTTGCGGCCGGAACCTGGGGTATATTCTCGAGTTACGACGGGGAGGGCCCTTCCAGACACGTGTTTGTTCAGCGTCGTCAGGACTCCTGCCTAGGTGCGAGGGACACCTCTGGATTGTCCTCGAGTCTTGGCATGGCAATTGGGACGTGTCTCCACGTGAGGTGGAAGACCCAGGGTCCCTTTCCACGTGCCACAGGGATCCTGGGACTCCTATCCATTTTCAAGAAGAGTCAGGCATCGTCTCCTTTGGAAGCATTGATCTCCATGGACCTCTCGAGTTTTCAAAGGATGTGAGGCCTCCGGTCTCGATGAGGCGGAGGACTAGGTCTTTCTCTGTGGTCTCCACAGGGGATTCAGACATCCCTTCCTCTTGGAGATGCAAGACGAGGCTGCAATCAATTCACTGCAGGGATATCCGGCCTTACTTCGAGTCAGAGCATCTCGGTGTCCATTCCACTTGAGGCCACACACTCAGGGTCCCTCTCACATACCTGTAGCTGAGAGAAGCCTACTCTTGAGTTGCTTGAGGAAAGTTGGTATTCCTCTTGAGTCGAAGCCAGGGACTAAGCTCTCATCTCGAGTGGATATGGGCTCCTCGGAGCCCTATCGTGTTGCTCCAGTGACCTCAGGATCCCTCTAGACTTGAGACAGTGATCTTGGGTTTTCTCTGGAGTGCCATCAAGGAAATCAAGGCTCCTTTCACGTTTGATGTGGAACCCGGAATTGCTCTGCACGCAGTGCAGGGGAATCGGGCCTCATCTCGCGGCGAGGGGGAAGTCTCATGGTTTTTCTCGAGTTGTGGCCGGAACCTGGGGTATATTCTCGAGTTAAGACGGGGAGGGCCCTCCCAGACACGTGTTTGTTCAGCGACGTCAGGACTCCTGCCTAGGTGCGAGGGACACCTCGGGATTCTCCTCGAGTCTTGGCATGGCAATTGGGACGCGTCTCCACGTGAGGCGGGAGACCCAGCGTCCCTTTCCACGTGCCACAGGGATCCTGGGACTCCTATCCATTTTCAAGAGGAGTCAGGCATCGTCTCCTTTGGAAGCATTGATCTCCGCGGACCTCTCGAGTTTTCAAAGGATGTGAGGCCTCCGGTTGCATTGAGTGGGAGGACTAGGTCTTTCTCTGTGGTCTCCACAGGGGATTCAGACATCCCTTTGTTTTGGGAGATGCAAGACGAGCCTGCATTCAATTCACTGCAGGGATATCCAGCCTTACTTCGAGGCAGAGCATCTCGGTGTCCTTTCCACTTGAGGCCACAAACTCAGGGTCCCTCTCACATACCTGTAGCTGAGAGAAGCCTCCTCTTGAGATGCTTGTGGAAACTTGGTATTCCTCTTGAGTCGAAGCCAGGGACAAAGCTCTCATTTCGAGTTGATTTGGGGTCCACGGAGCCCTTTCGTGTTGCTCCAATGACCTCAGGAACCCTCTAGACTTGAGACAGTGATCTTGGGTTTTCTCTGGAGTGCTATCAAGGAAATCATGGCTCCTTTCACGTTTGATGTAGAACACGGAATTGCTCTGCATGCAGTGCAGGGGAATCGGGCCTCATCTCGCGGCAACGGGGAAGAAGTCTCATGGTTTTTCTCGAGTTGCGGCCGGAACCTGTGGTATATTGTGGAGTTACGACGGGGAGGGCCCTTCCAGACACGTGTTTGTTCAGCGACGTCAGGACACCTGCCTAGGTGCGATGGACACCTCGGGATTCTCCCCGAGGTTTCGCATGGCAATTGGGATGTGTCTCCAGGAGAGGCGGGAGAACCAGTGTTCCTTTCCACGTGCCACAGGGTCCTGGGACTCCTATCCATTTTCAAGAGGAGTCAGTCATCGTCTCCTTTGGAAGCATTGATCTCCGCGGACCTCTCGAGTTTTCAAAGGATGTGAGGCCTCCGGTCGCGATGAGGCGGAGAACTAGGTCTTTCTCTGTGGTGTCCACAGGGGATTTAGACATCCCTTCGTCGTGGGAGATGCAAGACGAGTCGGCATTCAATTCACTGCAGGGATATCCGGCCTTACTTAGAGTCACAGCCTCTCAGTGTCCATACCACCTGAGGTCACAAACTCAGGGTCGCTCTCACATACCTGTAGCTCAGAGAAACCTCCTCTTGAGGTGCTTGTGGAATGTTGGTATTCCTCTTGAGTTGAAGCCAGGGACTAAGCTCTCATCTCGAGTTGATTTGGGGTCCATGGAGACATTTCATTTTGCTACAGTGACTTCAGGATCCCTCTAGACTTGAGACAGTGATCTTGGGTTTTCTCTGGAGTGCCATCAAGGAAATCAAGGCTCCTTTCACGTTTGTTGTGAAACATGGAATTGCTCTGCACACAGTGCAGGGGAATCGGGCCTCATCTCGTGGCAAGGGGGAAGTCTCATGGTTTTTCTCGAGTTGCAGCTGGAACCTGGGGTATCTTCTCGGGTTACCACGGAGAGGGCCCTTCCAGACACGTGTATGTTCAGCGATGTCAGCACTCCTGCCTAGGTGCGAGGGACAGCTCGGGATTTTCCTCGAGTCTTGGCATGGCAATTGGGACGCGTCTCCACATGAGGCTGGAGACCCAGGGTCCCTTTCCAAGTGCCACAGGGATCCTGGGTCTCCTATCCATTTTCAGGAGGAGTCAGGCATCGTCTCCTTCGGAAGCATTGATCTCCGTGGACCTCTCCAGTTTTCAAAGGATGTGAGGCCTCCGGTCGCGATGAGGCGGAGAAGTAGGTATTTCTCTGTGGTCTCCACAGGGGATTTAGACATCCCTACGTCGTGGGAGATGCAAGACGAGCTGGCATTCAATTCACTGCAGGGATATCCGGCCTTACTTCGAGTCAGAGCATCTCGGTGTCCATTCCACTTGAGGCCACAAACTCAGGGTCCCTCTCACATACCTGTAGCTGAGAGAAGCCTCCTCTTGAGGTGCTTGTGGAAAGTTGGTATTCCTCTTGATTCAAAGCCAGGGACTCAGCTCTCATCTCGAGTTGATTTGGGGTCCACGGAGCCCTTTCGTGTTGCTCCAGTGACCTCAGGATCCCTCTAGACTTGAGACAGTGATCTTGGGTTTTCTCTGGAGTGCCATCAAGGAAATCAAGGCTCCTTTCACATTTGATGGGGAACACGGAATTGCTCTGCACGCAGTGCAGGGGAATCGGGCCTCATCTCGCGGCGAGGGGGAAGTCTCATGGTTTTTCTCGAGTTGCGGCCGGAACCTGGGGTATATTCTCGAGTTACGACGGGGAGGGCCCTTCCAGACACGTGTTTGTTCAGCGACTTCAGGACTCCTGCCTAGGTGCGAGGGACACCTCGGGATTCTCCTCGAGTCTTGGCATGGCAATTGGGACGCGTCTCCACGTGAGGCCGGAGACCCAGGGTCCCTTTCGACATGCCACAGGGATCCTGGGACAACTATCCATTTTCAAGAGGAGTCAGGCATCGTCTCCTTTGGAAGCATTGATCTCCGCGGACCTCGCGAATGATGTGAGGCCTCCGTTTGCGTTGAGGCGGAGGACTAGGTCTTTCTCTGTGGTCTCCACAGGGGATTCAGACAACCCTTCGTCTTGGGAGATGCAAGATGAGCCTGCATTCAATTCACTGCAGGGATATCCGGCCTTACTTCGAGTCAGAGCATCTCGGTGTCCATTCCACTTGAGGCCACAAACTCAGGGTCCCTCTCACATACCTGTAGCTGAGAGAAGCCTCCTCTTGAGATGCTTGTGGAAACTTGGTATTCCTCTTGAGTCGAAGCCAGGGACTAAGCTCTCATCTCGAGTTGATTTGGGGTCCACGGAGCCCTTTCGTGTTGCACCAATGACCTCAGGATCCCTCTAGACTTGAGACAGTGATCTTGGCTTTTCTCTGGAGTGCCATCAAGGAAATCAAGGCTCCTTTCACGTTTGATGTGGAACACGGAATTGCTCTGCACGCAGTGCAGGGGAATCGGGCCTCATCTCGCGGCGAGGGGGAAGTCTCATGGTTTTTCTCGAGTTGCGGCCGGAACATGGGGTATATTCTCGAGTTACGACGGGGAGGGCCCTTCCATACACGTGTTTGTTCAGCGACGTCAGGACTCCTGCCTAGGTGCGAGGGACACCTCCGGATTCTCCTCGAGTCTTGGCATGGCAATTGGGACACGTCTCCACGTGAGGCGGGAGACCCAGGGTCCCTTTCCACGTGCCACAGGGATCCTGGGACTCCTATCCATTTTCAAGAGGAGTCAGGCATCGTCTCTTTTGGAAATATTGATTTCCGCGGACCTCTCGAGTTTTCAAAGGATGTGAGGCCTCCGGTCGCATTGAGGCGGAGGACTAGGTCTTTCTCTGTGGTCTCCACAGGGTATTCAGACATCCCTTCGTCTTGGGAGATGCAAGACGAGCCTGCATTCAATTCACTGCAGGGATATCCAGCCTTACTTCGAGGCAGAGCATCTCGGTGTCCTTTCCACTTGAGGCCACAAACTCAGGGTCCCTCTCACATACCTGTAGCTGAGAGAAGCCTCCACTTGAGGTGCTGTGGAAAGTTGGTATTCCTCTTGAGACGAAGCTAGGGACTAAGCTCTCATCTCGAGTTGATTTGGGGTCCACAGAGCCCTTTCGTGTTGCTCCAGTGACCTCAGGATCCCTCTAGACTTGAGACAGTGATCTTGGGTTTTCTCTGGAGGGCCATCAAGGAAATCAAGGCTCCTTTCACGTTTGATGTGGAACCCGGAATTGCTCTGCACGCAGTGCAGGGGAATCGGGCCTCATCTCGCGGCGAGGGGGAAGTCTCATGGTTTTTCTCGAGTTGCGGCCGGAACCTGGGGTATATTCTCGAGTTAAGACGGGGAGGGCCCTTCCAGACACGTGTTTGTTCAGCGATGTCAGGACTCCTGCCTAGGTGCGAGGGACACCTCGGGATTCTCCTCGAGTCTTGGCATGGCAATTGGGACGCGTCTCCACGTGAGGCGGGAGACCCAGCGTCCCTTTCCACGTGCCACAGGGATCCTGGGACTCCTATCCATTTTCAAGAGGAGTCAGGCATCGTCTCCTTTGGAAGCATTGATCTCCGCGGACCTCTCGAGTTTTCAAAGGATGTGAGGCCTCCGGTTGCGTTGAGTGGGAGGACTAGGTCTTTCTCTGTAGTCTCCACAGGGGATTCAGACATCCCTTTGTTTTGGGAGATGCAAGACGAGCCTGCATTCAATTCACTGCAGGGATATCCGGGCTTACTTCGAGTCAGAGCATCTCGGTGTCCATTCCACTTGAGGCCACAAACTCAGGGTCCCTCTCACATACCTGTAGCTGAGAGAAACCTCCTCTTGAGGTGCTTGTGGAAAGTTGGTATTCCTCTTGAGTCGAAGCCAGGGACTAAGCTCTCATCTCGAGTTGATTTGGGGTCCACGGAGCACTTTCGTGTTGCTCCAGTGACCTCAGGATCCCTCTAGACTTGAGACAGTGATCTTGGGTTTTCTCTGGAGTACCATCAAGGAAATCAAGGCTCCTTCACGTTTGATGTGGAACACGGAATTGCTCTGCACGCAGTGCAGGGGATTCGGGCCTCATCTCGCGGCGAGGGGGAAGTCTCATGGTTTTTCTCGAGTTGCGGCCGGAACCTGGGATATATTCTCGAGTTACGACGGGGAGGGTGCTTCCATACACGTGTTGGTTCAGCGACGTCAGGACTCCTGCCTAGGTGCGAGGGACACCTCGGGATTCTCCTCGAGTCTTGGCATGGCAATTGGGACGCATCTCCACGTGAGGCGCGAGACCCAGGATCCCTTTCCACGTGCCTCAGGGATCCTGGGACTCCTATCCATTTGCAAGAGGAGTCAGGCATCGTCTCGTTTGGAAGCATTGATCTCCGCGGACCTCTCGAATTTTCAAAGGATGTGAGGCCTCCGGTCGCGTTGAGGCGGAGGACTAGGTCTTTCTCTGTGGTCTCCACAGGGGATTCAGACATCCCTTCGTCTTGGGAGATGCAAGACGAGCCTGCATTCAATTCACTGCAGGGATATCCGGCCTTACTTCGAGTCAGAGCATCTCGGTGTCCATTCCACTTGAGGCCACAAACTCAGGGTCCCTCTCACATACCTGTAGCTGAGAGAAGCCTCCTCTTGAGGTGCTTGTGGAAAGTTGGTATTCCGCTTGAGTCGAAGCCAGGGACTAAGCTCTCATCTCGAGTTGATTTGGGGTCCACGGACCCCTTTCGTGTTTCTCCAGTGACCTCAGGATCCCTCTAGACTTGAGACAGTGATCTTGGGTTTTCTCTGGAGTGCCATCAAGGAAATCAAGGCTCCTTTCCCGTTTGATATGGAACACGGAATTGCTCTGCACGCAGTGCAGAGGAATCGGGCCTCATCTCACGGCGAGGGGGAATTCTCATGCTTTTTCTCGAGTCGCGCCTGGAACCTGTGTTAAATTCTCGAGTTATGACGGGCAGGGCCCTTCCAGACACGTGTTTGTTCAGCGACGTCAGGACTCCTGCCTAGGTGCGAGGGACACCTCGGGATTTTCCTCGAGTCTTGGCATGGCAATTGGGTCGCGTCTACACGTGAGGCGGGAGACCCAGGGTCCCTTTCCACGTGCCACAGGGATCCTGGGACTCCTATCCATTTTCAAGAAGAGTCAGGCATCGTCTCCTTTGGAAGCATTGATCTCCGTGGAAATCTCGAGTTTTCAAAGGATGTGAGGCCTCCGGTCGCGATGAGGCGGAGGACTAGGTCTTTCTCTGTGGTCTTCACAGGGGATTCAGACATCGCTTCGTCTTGGGAGATGCAAGACGAGCCTGCATCCAATTCACTGCAGGGATATCCGGCCTTACTTCGAGTCAGAGCATCTCGGTGTCCATTCCACTTGAGGCCACAAACTCAGGGTCCCTCTCACATACCTGTTGCTGAGAGAAGCCTCCTCTTGAGGTGCTTATGGAAAGTTGGTATTCCTCTTGAGTCGAAGCCAGGGACTAAGCTCTCATCTCGAGTTGATTTGGGTTCCACGGAGGCTTTTCGTGTTGCTCCAGTGACCTCAGGATCCCTCTAGACTTGAGACAGTGATCTTGGGTTTTCTCTGGAGTGCCATCAAGGAAATCAAACCTCCTTTCACGTTTGATGTGGAACACGGAATTGCTCTGCACGCAGTACAGGGGAATCGGGCCTCATCTCGCGGCAAGGGGGATGTCTCATGGTTTTTCTCAAGTTGCGGCCGGAACCTGGGGTATATTCTCGAGTTACGACGGGGAGGGCCCTTCCAGACACGTGTTTGTTCAGCGTCGTCAGGACTCCTGCCTAGGTGCGAGGGACACCTCTGGATTGTCCTCGAGTCTTGGCATGGCAATTGGGACGTGTCTCCACGTGAGGTGGAAGACCCAGGGTCCCTTTCCACGTGCCACAGGGATCCTGGGACTCCTATCCATTTTCAAGAAGAGTCAGGCATCGTCTCCTTTGGAAGCATTGATCTCCGTGGACCTCTCGAGTTTTCAAAGGATGTGAGGCCTCCGGTCTCGATGAGGCGGAGGACTAGGTCTTTCTCTGTGGTCTCCACAGGGGATTCAGACATCCCTTCCTCTTGGAGATGCAAGACGAGGCTGCAATCAATTCACTGCAGGGATATCCGGCCTTACTTCGAGTCAGAGCATCTCGGTGTCCATTCCACTTGAGGCCACACACTCAGGGTCCCTCTCACATACCTGTAGCTGAGAGAAGCCTACTCTTGAGTTGCTTGAGGAAAGTTGGTATTCCTCTTGAGTCGAAGCCAGGGACTAAGCTCTCATCTCGAGTGGATATGGGCTCCTCGGAGCCCTATCGTGTTGCTCCAGTGACC
Organism: Dama dama; assembly: GCF_033118175.1. NCBI lineage: Eukaryota > Metazoa > Chordata > Mammalia > Artiodactyla > Cervidae > Dama > Dama dama. The sequence continues at coordinate 3,929,013 of NW_026870920.1, read as the reverse complement.
TCAGGATCCCTCTAGACTTGAGACAGTGATCTTGGGTTTTCTCTGGAGTGCCATCAAGGAAATCAAGGCTCCTTTCACGTTTGATGTGGAACCCGGAATTGCTCTGCACGCAGTGCAGGGGAATCGGGCCTCATCTCGCGGCGAGGGGGAAGTCTCATGGTTTTTCTCGAGTTGTGGCCGGAACCTGGGGTATATTCTCGAGTTAAGACGGGGAGGGCCCTCCCAGACACGTGTTTGTTCAGCGACGTCAGGACTCCTGCCTAGGTGCGAGGGACACCTCGGGATTCTCCTCGAGTCTTGGCATGGCAATTGGGACGCGTCTCCACGTGAGGCGGGAGACCCAGCGTCCCTTTCCACGTGCCACAGGGATCCTGGGACTCCTATCCATTTTCAAGAGGAGTCAGGCATCGTCTCCTTTGGAAGCATTGATCTCCGCGGACCTCTCGAGTTTTCAAAGGATGTGAGGCCTCCGGTTGCGTTGAGTGGGAGGACTAGGTCTTTCTCTGTGGTCTCCACAGGGGATTCAGACATCCCTTTGTTTTGGGAGATGCAAGACGAGCCTGCATTCAATTCACTGCAGGGATATCCAGCCTTACTTCGAGGCAGAGCATCTCGGTGTCCTTTCCACTTGAGGCCACAAACTCAGGGTCCCTCTCACATACCTGTAGCTGAGAGAAGCCTCCACTTGAGGTGCTTGTGGAAAGTTGGTATTCCTCTTGAGTCGAAGCCAGGGACTAAGCTCTCATCTCGAGTTGATTTGGGGTCCACGGAGCCCTTTCGTGTTGCTACAGTGACCTCAGGATCCCTCTAGACTTGAGACAGTGATCTTGGGTTTTCTCTGGAGTGCCATCAAGGAAATCAAGGCTCCTTTCAGGCTTGATGTGGAACACGGAATTGCTCTGCACGCAGTGCAGGGGAATAGGGCCTCATCTCGCGGCGAGGGGGAAGTCTCATGGTTTTTCTCGAGTTGCGGCCGGAACCTGTGGTATATTCTCGAGTTACGACGGGGAGGGCCCTTCCAGACACGTGTTTGTTCAGCGACGTCAGGACTCCTGCCTAGGTGCGAGGGACACCTCAGGATTCTCCTCGAGTCTTGGCATGGCATTTGGGATGCGTCTCCACGTGAGGCGCGAAACCAAGCGTCCCTTTCCACGTGCCACAGGGATCCTGGGACTCCTATCCATTTGCAAGAGGAGTCAGGCATCGTCTCCTTTGGAAGCATTGATCTCCGCGGACCTCTCGAGTTTTCAAAGGATGTGAGGCCTCCGGTCGCGTTGAGGCGGAGGATTAGGTCTTTCTCTGTGGTCTACACAGGGGATTCTGACATCCATTCGTCTTGGGAGATGCAAGACGAGCCTGCATTCAATTCACTGCAGGGATATCCAGCCTTACTTCGAGGCAGAGCATCTCGGTGTCCTTTCCACTTGAGGCCACAAACTCAGGGTCCCTCTCACATACCTGTAGCTGAGAGAAGCCTCCACTTGAGGTGCTGTGGAAAGTTGGTATTCCTCTTGAGACGAAGCTAGGGACTAAGCTCTCATCTCGAGTTGATTTGGGGTTCCCAGAGCCCTTTCGTGTTGCTCCAGTGACCTCAGGATCCCTCTAGACTTGAGACAGTGATCTTGGGTTTTCTCTGGAGGGCCATCAAGGAAATCAAGGCTCCTTTCACGTTTGATGTGGAACCCGGAATTGCTCTGCACGCAGTGCAGGGGAATCGGGCCTCATCTCGCGGCGAGGGGGAAGTCTCATGGTTTTTCTCGAGTTGCGGCCGGAACCTGGGGTATATTCTCGAGTTAAGACGGGGAGGGCCCTTGCAGACACGTGTTTGTTCAGCGACGTCAGGACTCCTGCCTAGGTGCGAGGGACACCTCGGGATTCTCCTCGAGTCTTGGCATGGCAATTGGGACGCGTCTCCACGTGAGGCGGGAGACCCAGCGTCCCTTTCCACGTGCCACAGGGATCCTGGGACTCCTATCCATTTTCAAGAGGAGTCAGGCATCGTCTCCTTTGGAAGCATTGATCTCCGCGGACCTCTCGAGTTTTCAAAGGATGTGAGGCCTCCGGTTGCGTTGAGTGGGAGGACTAGGTCTTTCTCTGTGGTCTCCACAGGGGATTCAGACATCCCTTTGTTTTGGGAGATGCAAGACAAGCCTGCATTCAATTCACTGCAGGGATATCCGGATTTACTTCGAGTCAGAGCATCTCGGTGTCCATTCCACTTGAGGCCACAAACTCAGGGTCCCTCTCACATACCTGTAGCTGAGAGAAGCCTCCTCTTGAGGTGCTTGTGGAAAGTTGGTATTCCTCTTGAGTCGATGCCAGGGACTAAGCTCTCATCTCGAGTTGATTTGGGGTCCACGGAGCACTTTCGTGTTGCTCCAGTGACCTCAGGATCCCTCTAGACTTGAGACAGTGATCTTGGGTTTTCTCTGGAGTACCATCAAGGAAATCAAGGCTCCTTTCACGTTTGATGTGGAACACGGAATTGCTCTGCACGCAGTGCAGGGGAATCGGGCCTCATCTCGCGGCGAGGGGGAAGTCTCATGGTTTTTCTCGAGTTGCGGCCGGAACCTGGAATATATTCTCGAGTTACGACGGGGAGGGCGCTTCCATACACGTGTTTGTTCAGCGACGTCAGGACTCCTGCCTAGGTGCGAGGGACACCTCGGGATTCTCCTCGAGTCTTGGCATGCAATTGGGACGCATCTCCACGTGAGCCGCGAGACCCAGGATCCCTTTCCACGTGCCTCAGGGATCCTGGGACTCCTATCCATTTGCAAGAGGAGTCAGGCATCGTCTCCTTTGGAAGCATTGATCTCCGCGGACCTCTCGAATTTTCAAAGTATGTGAGGCCTCCGGTCGCGTTGAGGCGGAGGACTAGGTCTTTCTCTGTGGTCTCCACAGGGGATTCAGATATCCCTTCGTCTTGGGAGATGCAAGACGAGCCTGCATTCAATTCACTGCAGGGATATCCGGCCTTACTTCGAGTCAGAGCATCTCGATGTCCATTCCACTTGAGGCTACAAACTAAGGGTTCCTCTCACATAACTGTAGCTTTGAGAAGCCTCCTCTTGAGGTGCTTGTGGAAAGTTGGTATTCCGCTTGAGTCGAAGCCAGGGACTAAGCTCTCATCTCGAGTTGATTTGGTTCCACGGAGCCCTTTCGTGTTTCTCCAGTGACCTCAGGATCCCTCTAGACTTGAGACAGTGATCTTGGGTTTTCTCTGGAGTGCCATCAAGGAAATCAAGGCTCCTTTCACGTTTGATGTGGAACACGGAATTGCTCTGCACGCAGTACAGGGGAATCGGGCCTCATCTCGCGGCAAGGGGGATGTCTCATGGTTTTTCTCAAGTTGCGGCCGGAACCTGGGGTATATTCTCGAGTTAAGACGGGGAGGGCCCTTCCAGACACGTGTTTGTTCAGCGACGTCAGGACTCCTGCCTAGGTGCGAGGGAAACCTCGGGATTGTCCTCGAGTCTTGGCCTGGCAATTGGGACGTGTCTCCACGTGAGGTGGAAGACCCAGGGTCCCTTTCCACGTGCCACAGGGATCCTGGGACTCCTATCCATTTTCAAGAAGAGTCAGGCATCGTCTCCTTTTGAAGCATTGATCTCCGTGGACCTCTCGAGTTTTCAAAGGATGTGAGGCCTCCGGTCTCGATGAGGCGGAAGACTAGGTCTTTCTCTGTGGTCTTCACAGGGGATTCAGACATGGCTTCGTCTTGGGAGATGCAAGACGAGGCTGCAATCAATTCACTGCAGGGATATCCGGCCTTACTTCGAGTCAGAGCATCTCGGTGTCCATTCCACTTGAGGCCACAAACTCAGGGTCCCTCTCACATACCTATAGCTGACAGAAGCCTACTCTTGAGTTGCTTGAGGAAAGTTGGTATTCCTCTTGAGTCGAAGCCAGGGACTAAGCTCTCATCTCGAGTTGATTGGGGTCCTCGGAGCCCTTTCTTGTTGCTCCAGTGACCAAGGGATCCCTCTAGACTTGAGACAGTGATCTTGGGTTTTCTCTGGAGTGCCATCAAGGAAATCAAGGCTCCATTCACGTTTGATGTGGAACACGGAATTGCTCTGCACGCAGTGCAGGGGAATCGGGCCTCATCTCGCGGCGAGGGGGAAGTCTCATGGTTTTTGTCGAGTTGCGGCCGGAACCTGGGGTATATTCTCGAGTTACGACGGGGAGGGCCCTTCTACACAAGTGTTTGTTCAGCGACGTCAGGACTACTGCCTAGGTGCGAGGGACACCTTGGGATTCTCCTCGAGTCTTGGCATGGCAATTGGGACGCGTCTCCACGTGAGGCGGGAGACCCAGGGTCCCTTTCCACGTGCCACAGGGATCCTGGGAATCCTATCCATTTTCAAGAAGAGTCAGGCATCGTCTCCTTTGGAAGCATTGATCTCCGCAGACCTCTCGAGTTTTCAAAGGATGTGAGGCCTCCGGTCGCGTTGGGGCGGAGGACTAGGGCTTTCTCTGTGGTCTCCACAGGGGATTCAGACATCCCGTAGTCTTGGGAGATGCAAGACGAGCCTGCATTCAATTCACTGCAGGGATATCCGGCCTTACTTCGAGTCAGAGCATCTCGGTGTCCATTCCACTTTAGGCCACAAACTCAGGGTCCCTCTCACATACCTGTAGCTGAGAGAAGCCTCCTCTTGAGGTGCTTGTGGAAAGTTGGTATTCCTCTTGAGTCGAATCCAGGGACTAAGCTCTCATCTCGAGTTGATTTGGGGTACACGGATCCCTTTCGTGTTTTTCCAATGACCTCAGGATCCCTCTAGACTTGAGACAGTGATCTGGGGTTTTCTCTGGAGTGCCATCAAGGAAATCAAGGCTCCTTTCACGTTTGATGTGGAACACGGAATTGCTCTGCATGCAGTGCAGGGGAATCGGGCCTCATCTCGCGGCGAGGGGGAAGTCTCATGGTTTTTCTCGAGTTGCGGCCGGAACCTTGGGTATATTCTCGAGTTACGACGGGGAGGGCCCTTCCAGACACGTGTTTGTTAAGCGACGTCAAGACTCCGGCCTAGGTGCGAGGGACACCTCGGGATTCTCCTCGAGTCTTGGCATGGCAATTGGGACGCGTCTCCACGTGAGGCGGGAGACCCAGCGACCCATTCCACGTGCCACAGGGATCCTGGGACTCCTATCCATTTTCAAGAGGAGTCAGGCATCGTCTCCTTTGGAAGCATTGATCTCCGCGGACCTCTCGAGTTTTCAAAGGATGTGAAGCCTCCGGTCGCGATGAGGCGGAGGACTAGGTCTTTCTCTGTGGTCTCCACAGGGGATTCAGACATCCCTTCGTCTTGGGAGATGCAAGACGAGCCTGCATTCAATTCACTGCAGGGATATCCGGCCTTACTTCGAGTCAGAGCATCTCGGTGTCCATTCTACTAGAGGCCACAAACTCAGGGTCCCTCTCACATACCTGTAGCTGAGAGAAGCCTCCTCTTGAGGTGCTTGTGGAAAGTTGGTATTCCTCTGGACTCGAAGCCAGGGACTAAGCTCTCATCTCGAGTTGATTTGGGGTCCACGGATCCCATTCGTGTTGCTCAAATGACCTCAGGATGCCTCTAGACTTGAGACAGTGATCTTGGGTTTTCTCTGGAGTGCCATCAAGGAAATCAAGGCTCCTTTCACGTTTAATGTGGAACACGGAATTGCTCTGCACCCAGTGCAGCGGAATCGGGCCTCATCTCGTGGCGAGGGGGAAGTCTCATGGTTTTTCTCGAGTTGCGGCCAGAACCTGGGGTATATTCTCGAGTTACGACGGGGAGGGCCCTTCCATACACGTGTTTGTTCAGCGACGTCAGGACTCCTGCCTAGGTGCGAGGGACACCTCGGGATTCTCCTCGAGTCTTGGCATGGCAATTGGGACGCGTCTCCAGGTGAGGCGGGAGACCCAGGGTCCCTTTCCACGTGCCACAGGGATCCTTGGACTCGTATCCATTTTCAAGAGGAGTCAGGCATCGTCTCCTCTGGAAGCATTGATCTCCGCAGACCTCTCGAGTTTTCAAAGATGTGAGGCCTCCGGTCGCGATGAGGCGGAGGACTAGGTCTTTCTCTGTCGTCTCCACAGGGGATTCAGACATCCCTTCATCTTGGGAGATGCAAGACGAGCCTGCATTCAAGTCACTGCAGGGATATCTGGCCTTACTTCGAGTCAGAGCATCTCGGTGTCCATTCCACTTGAGACAATAAACTCATGGTCCCTTTCACATACCTGTAGCTGAGAGAAGCCTCCTCTTGAGGTGCTTGTGGAAAGTTGGTATTCCTCTTGAGTCGAACCAGGGACTAAGCTCTCATCTCGAGTTGATTTGGGGTCCACTGAGCCCTTTCGTGTTGCTCCAGTGACCTCAGGATCCCTCTAGACTTTAGCCAGTGATCTTGGGTTTTCTCTGGAGTGCCATCAAGGAAATCAAGGCTCCTTTCACATTTGAGGTGGAACACGGAATTGCTCTGCACGCAGTGCAGGGGAATCTGGCCTCATCTCCGGGCGAGGGGGAAGTCTCATGGTTTTTCTCGAGTTGCGGCCGGAACCTGGGGTATATTCTCGAGTTACGATGGGGAGGGCCCTTCCAGACACGTGTTTGTTCAGCGATGTCATGACTCCTGCCTAGGTGCGAGGGACACCTCGGGATTCTCCTCGAGTCTTGGCATGGCAATTGGGACGCGTCTCCACGTGAGGTGGTAGACCCAGGGTCCCTTTCCACGTGCCACAGGGATCCTGGAACTCCTATCCATTTTCAAGAGGAGTCAGGCATCGTCTCCATTGGAAGCATTGATCTCCGCGGACCTCTCGAGTTCTCAAAGGATGTGAGGCCTCCGTTCGCGATGAAGCGGAGGACTAGGTCTTTCTCTGTGGTCTCCACAGGGGATTCAGACAACCCTTCGTCTTGGGAGATGCAAGACGAACCTGCATTCAATTCACTGCAGGGATATCCGGCCTTATTTTGAGTCAGAGCATCTCGGTGTCCATTCCACTTGAGGCCACAAACTCAGGGTCCCTCTCACATACCTGTAGCTGAGAGAAGCCTACTCTTGAGGTGCTTGTGGAAAGTTGGTGTTCCTCTTGAGTCGAAGCCAAGGACTAAGCTCTCATCTCGAGTTGACTTGGGCTGCACAGAGCCCTTTCGTGTTGCTCCAGAGATTTCAGGATCCCTCTAGACTTCAGACAGTGATCTTCGGTTTTCTCTGGAGTGCCTTCAAGGAAATCAAGGCTCCTTTCACGTTTGATGTGGAACACGCAATTGCTCTGCACGCAGTGCATGGGAATCGGGCCTCATCTCGGGGCGAGGGGGAAGTCTCATGGTTTTTCTCGAGTTGCGGCCAGAACCTGGGGTATATTCTCGAGTTACGACGGGGAGGGCCCTTCCAGACACGTGTTTGTTCAGCGACTTCAGGACTCCTGCCTAGGTACAAGGGACACCTCGGGATTCTCCTCGAGTCTTGGCATGGCAATTGGGACGCGTCTCCACGTGAGGCGGGAGACCCAGGGTCCCTTTGCACGTGCCACAGGGATCCTGGGACTCCTATCCATTTTCAAGAGGAGTCAGGCATCGTCTCCTTTGGAAGCATTGATCTCAGCGGACCTCTCGAGTTTTCAAAGGATGTGAGGCCTCCGGTCGCGAGGAGGCGGAGAACTAGGTCTTTCTCTGTGGTCTCCACAGGGGATTCAGACATCCCTTCGTCTTGGGAGATGCAAGACGAGCATGCATTCAATTCACTTCAGGGATATCCGGCCTTACTTCAAGTCAGAGCATCTCGGTGTCCATTCCACTTGAGGCCACAAACTCATGGTCCCTCTCACATACCTGTAGCTGAGAGAAGCCTCCTCTTGAAGTCCTTGTGGAAAGTTGGTATTCCTCTTGAGTCGAAGCCAGGAACTAAGCTCTCATCTCGAGTTGATTTGGGGTCCACGGAGCCCTTTCGTGTTGCTCCAGTGACCTCAGGATCCCTCTAGACTTGAGACAGTGATCTTGGCTTTTCTCTGGAGTGCCATCAAGGAAATCAAGGCTCCTTTCACGTTTGATGTGGAACACGCAATTGCTCTGCACTCAGTGCATGGGAATCGGGCCTCATCTAGGGGCGAGGGGGAAGTCTCATGGTTTTTCTCGAGTTGCAGCCCGAACCTGGGGTATATTCTCGAGTTACGACGGGGAGGGCCCTTCCAGACACGTGTTTGTTCATCGACTTCAGGACTCCTGCCTAGGTGCGTGGGACACCTCGGGATTCTCCTCGAGTCTTGGCATGGCAATTGGGACGCGTCTCCACGTGAGGCGGGAGACCCAGGGTCCCTTTCCACGTTCCACAGGGATCCTGGGACTACTATCCATTTTCAAGAGGAGTCAGGCATCGTCTCCTTTGGAAGCATTGATCTCAGCGGACCTCTCGAGTTTTCAAAGGATGTGCGGCCTCCGTTCGCGTTGAGGCGGAGCACTAGGTCTTTCTCTGTGGTCTCCACAGGGGATTCAGTCATCCCTTCGTCTTGGGAGATGCAAGACAAGCCTGCGTTCAACTCACTGCAGGGATATCCTGCCTTATTTCGAGTCAGAGCATCTCGTTGTCCATTCCACTTGAGGCCACAAACTCAGGGTCCCTCTCACATACCTGTAGCTGAGAGAAGCCTCCTCTTGAGGTGCTTGTGGAAACTTGGTATTCCCCTTGAGTCGAAGCCAGGGACTAAGCTCTCATCTCGAGTTGATTTGGGGTCCACGGATCCCTTTTGTGTTGCTCCAATGACCTCAGGATCCCTCTAGACTTGAGACAGTGATCTTGGGTTTTCTCTGGAGTGCCATCAAGGAAATCAAGGCTCCTTTCACGTTTGATGTGGAACACGGAATTGCTCTGCACGCAGTGCAGGTGAATCGGGCCTCATCTCGCGGCGAGGGGGAAGTCTCATGGTTTTTCTCGAGTTGCGGCCAGAACCTGGGGTATATTCTCGAGTTACGACGGGGAGGGCCCTTCCAGACACGTGTTTGTTCAGCGACGTCAGGACTCCTGCCTAGGTGCGAGGGACACCTCGGGATTCTCCTCGAGTCTTGGCATGGCAATTGGGACGCGTCTCCACGTGAGGCGGGAGACCCAGGGTCCCTTTCGACGTGCCACAGGGATCCTGGGACTACTATCCATTTTCAAGAGGAGTCAGGCATCGTCTCTTTTGGAAATATTGATCGCCGTGGACCTCTCGAGTTTTCAAAGGATGTGAGGCCTCCGGTCGCATTGAGGCGGAGGACTAGGTCTTTCTCTGTGGTCTCCACAGGGTATTCAGTCATCCCTTCGTCTTGGGAGATGCAAGACGAGCCTGCATTCAATTCACTGCAGGGATATCCAGCCTTACTTCGAGGCAGAGCATCTCGGTGTCCTTTCCACTTGAGGCCACAAACTCAGGGTCCCTCTCACATACCTGTAGCTGAGAGAAGCCTCCACTTGACGTGCTTGGGGAAAGTTGGTATTCCTCTTGAGACGAAGCTAGGGACTAAGCTCTCATCTCGAGTTGATTTGGGGTCCACAGAGCCCTTTCGTGTTGCTCCAGTGACCTCAGGATCCCTCTAGACTTGAGACAGTGATCTTGGGTTTTCTCTGGAGGGCCATCAAGGAAATCAAGGCTCCTTTCACGTTTGATGTGGAACACGGAATTGCTCTGCACGCAGTGAAGGGGAATCGGGCCTCATCTCGCGGCGAGGGGGATGTCTCATGGTTTTTCTCGAGTTGCGGCCGGAACCTGGGGTATATTCTCGAGTTAAGACGGGGAGGGCCCTTCCAGACAAGTGTTTGTTCAGCAACGCAGGACTCCTGCCTAGGTGCGAGGGACACCTCGGGATTCTCCTCGAGGCTTGGCATGGCAATTGGGACGCGTCTCCACGTGAGGCGGGAGACCCAGCGACCCTTTCCACGTGCCACAGGGATCCTGGGACTCCTATCCATTTTCAGGAGGAGTCAGGCATCGTCTCCTTTGGAAGCATTGATCTCTGCAGACCTCTCGAGTTTTCAAAGGATGTTAGTCCTCCGGACGCGATGAGGCGGAGGACTAGTTCTTTCTCTGTCGACTCCACAGGGGATTCAGACATCCCTTCATCTTGGGAGATGCAAGACGAGGCTGCAATCAATTCACTGCAGGGATATCCGGCCTTACTTCGAGTCAGAGCATCTCGGTGTCCATTCCACTTGAGGCCACAAACTCAGGGTCCCTCTCACATACCTATAGCTGACAGAAGCCTACTCTTGAGTTGCTTGAGGAAAGTTGGTATTCCTCTTGAGTCGAAGCCAGGGACTAAGCTCTCATCTCGAGTTGATTTGGGGTCCACGGAGCACTTTCTTGTTGCTCCAGTGACCAAGGGATCCCTCTAGACTTGAGACAGTGATCTTGGGTTTTCTCTGGAGTGCCATCAAGGAAATCAAGGCTCCATTCACGTTTGATGTGGAACACGGAATTGCTCTGCACGCAGTGCAGGGGAATCGGGCCTCATCTCGCGGCGAGGGGGAAGTCTCATGGTTTTTGTCGAGTTGCGGCCGGAACCTGGGGTATATTCTCGAGTTACGACGGGGAGGGCCCTTCTACACAAGTGTTTGTTCAGCGACGTCAGGACTACTGCCTAGGTGCGAGGGACACCTTGGGATTCTCCTCGAGTCTTGGCATGGCAATTGGGACGCGTCTCCACGTGAGGCGGGAGACCCAGCGACCCTTTCCACGTGCCACAGGGATCCTGGGAATCCTATCCATTTTCAAGAGGAGTCAGGCATCGTCTCCTTTGGAAGCATTGATCTCCGCAGACCTCTCGAGTTTTCAAAGGATGTGAGGCCTCCGGTCGCTTTGGGGCGGAGGACTAGGGCTTTCTCTGTGGTCTCCACAGGGGATTCAGACATCCCGTAGTCTTGGGAGATGCAAGACGAGCCTGCATTCAATTCACTGCAGGGATATCCGGCCTTACTTCGAGTCAGAGCATCTCGGTGTCCATTCTACTAGAGGCCACAAACTCAGGGTCCCTCTCACATACCTGTAGCTGAGAGAAGCCTCCTCTTGAGGTGCTTGTGGAAAGTTGGTATTCCTCTGGACTCGAAGCCAGGGACTAAGCTCTCATCTCGAGTTGATTTGGGGTCCACGGATCCCATTCGTGTTGCTCCAATGACCTCAGGATGCCTCTAGACATGAGACAGTGATCTTGGGTTTTCTCTGGAGTGCCATCAAGGAAATCAAGGCTCCTTTCACGTTTGATGTGGAACACGGAATTGCTCTGCACGCAGTGCAGGTGAATCGGGCCTCATCTCGTGGCGAGGGGTAAGTCTCATGGTTTTTCTCGAGTTGCGGCCGGAACCTGTGGTATATTCTCGAGTTACGACGGGGAGGGCCCTTCCATACACGTGTTTGTTCAGCGACGTCAGGACTCCTGCCTAGGTGCGAGGGACACCTCGGGATTCTCCTCGAGTCTTGGCATGGCAATTGGGACGCGTCTCCAGGTGAGGCGGGAGACCCAGGGTCCCTTTCCACGTGCCACAGGGATCCTTGGACTCGTATCCATTTTCAAGAGGAGTCAGGCATCGTCTCCTTTGGAAGCATTGATCTCCGCAGACCTCTCGAGTTTTCAAAGATGTGAGGCCTCTGGTCGCGATGAGGCGGAGTACTAGGTCTTTCTCTGTGGTCTCCACAGGGGAATCAGACATCCCTTCATCTTGGGAGATGCAAGACGAGCCTGCATTCAATTCACTGCAGGGATATCTGGCCTTACTTCGAGTCAGAGCATCTCGGTGTCCATTCCACTTGAGGCAATAAACTCATGGTCCCTTTCACATACCTGTAGCTGAGAGAAGCCTCCTCTTGAGGTGCTTGTGGAAATTTGGTATTCCTCTTGAGTCGAACCAGGGACTAAGCTCTCATCTCGAGTTGATTTGGGCTCCACAGAGCCCTTTCGTGTTGCTCCAGTGACCTCAGGATCCCTCTAGACTTGAGCCAGTGATCTTGGGTTTTCTCTGGAGTGCCATCAAGGAAATCAAGGCTCCTTTCACATTTGAGGTGGAACACGGAATTGCTCTGCACGCAGTGCAGGGGAATCTGGCCTCATCTCCGGGCGAGGGGGAAGTCTCATGGTTTTTCTCGAGTTGCGGCCGGAACCTGGGGTATATTCTCGAGTTACGATGGGGAGGGCCCTTCCAGACACGTGTTTGTTCAGCGATGTCATGACTCCTGCCTAGGTGCGAGGGACACCTCGGGATTCTCCTCGAGTCTTGGCATGGCAATTGGGACGCGTCTCCACGTGAGGTGGTAGACCCAGGGTCCCTTTCCACGTGCCACAGGGATCCTGGAACTCCTATCCATTTTCAAGAGGAGTCAGGCATCGTCTCCTTTGGAAGCATTGATCTCCGCGGACCTCTCGAGTTCTCAAAGGATTTGAGGCCTCCGTTCACGATGAAGCGGAGGACTAGGTCTTTCTCTGTGGTCTCCACAGGGGATTCAGACATCCCGTAGTCTTGGGAGATGCAAGACGAGCCTGCATTCAATTCACTGCAGGGATATCCGGCCTTACTTCGAGTCAGAGCATCTCGGTGTCCATTCCACTTGAGGCCACAAACTCAGGGTCCCTCTCACATACCTGTAGCTGAGAGAAGCCTCCTCTTGAGGTGCTTGTGGAAAGTTGGTATTCCTCTTGAGTCGAATCCAGGGACTAAGCTCTCATCTCGAGTTGATTTGGGGTACACGGATCCCTTTCGTGTTGCTCCAATGACCTCAGGATCCCTCTAGACTTGAGACAGTGATCTGGGGTTTTCTCTGGAGTGCCATCAAGGAAATCAAGGCTCCTTTCACGTTTGATGTGGAACACGGAATTGCTCTGCATGCAGTGCAGGGGAATCGGGCCTCATCTCGCGGCGAGGGGGAAGTCTCATGGTTTTTCTCGAGTTGCGGCCGGAACCTTGGGTATATTCTCGAGTTACGACGGGGAGGGCCCTTCCAGACACGTGTTTGTTCAGCGACGTCAGGACTCCTGCCTAGGTGCGAGGGACACCTCGGGATTCTCCTCGAGTCTTGGCATGGCGATTGGGAAGCGTCTCCACGTGAGGCGGGAGACCCAGTGTCCCTTTTCACGTGCCACAGGGATCCTGGGACTCCTATCCATTTTCAAGAGGAGTCACGCATTGTCTCCTTTGGAAGCATTGATCTCCGCGGACCTCTCGAGTTTTCAAAGGATGTGAAGCCTCCGGTCGCGATGAGGCGGAGGACTAGGTCTTTCTCTGTGGTCTCCACAGGGGATTCAGACATCCCTTCGTCTTGGGAGATGCAAGACGAGCCTGCATTCAATTCACTGCAGGGATATCCGGCCTTACTTCGAGTCAGAGCATCTCGGTGTCCATTCCCTTGAGGCCACAAGCTCAGGGTCCCTCTCACATACCTGTAGCTGAGAGAATCCTCCTCTTGAGGTGCTTGTGGAAAGTTGGTATTCCTCTGGACTCGAAGCCAGGGACTAAGCTCTCATCTCGAGTTGATTTGGGGTCCACGGATCCCATTCGTGTTGCTCCAATGACCTCAGGATGCCTCTAGACATGAGACAGTGATCTTGGGTTTTCTCTGGAGTGCCATCAAGGAAATCAAGGCTCCTTTCACGTTTGATGTCGAACACGGAATTGCTCTGCACGCAGTGCAGCGGAATCGGGCCTCATCTCGTGGCGAGGGGGAAGTCTCATGGTTTTTCTCGAGTTGCGGCCAGAACCTGGGGTATATTCTCGAGTTACGACGGGGAGGGCCCTTCCATACACGTGTTTGTTCAGCGACGTCAGGACTCCTGCCTAGGTGCGAGGGACACCTCGGGATTCTCCTCGAGTCTTGGCATGGCAATTGGGACGCGTCTCCAGGTGAGGCGGGAGACCCAGGGTCCCTTTCCACGTGCCACAGGGATCCTTGGACTCGTATCCATTTTCAAGAGGAGTCAGGCATCGTCTCCTTTGGAAGCATTGATCTCCGCAGACCTCTCGAGTTTTCAAAGATGTGAGGCCTCCGGTCGCGATGAGGCGGAGGACTAGGTCTTTCTCTGTGGTCTCCACAGGGGATTCAGACAACCCTTCGTCTTGGGAGATGCAAGACGAACCTGCATTCAATTCACTGCAGGGATATCCAGCCTTAGTTCGAGTCAGAGCATCTCGGTGTCCATTCCACTTGAGGCAATGAACTCATGGTCCCTTTCACATACCTGTAGCTGAGAGAAGCCTCCTCTTGAGGTGCTTGTGGAAAGTTGGTATTCCTCTTGAGTCGAACCAGGGACTAAGCTCTCATCTCGAGTTGATTTGGGCTCCACGGTGCCCTTTCGTGTTGCTCCAGTGACCTCAGGATCCCTCTAGACTTGAGCCAGTGATCTTGGGTTTTCTCTGGAGTGCCATCAAGGAAATCAAGGCTCCTTTCACGTTTGATGTGGAACACGCAATTGCTCTGCACGCAGTGCATGGGAATCGGGCCTCATCTCGGGGCGAGGGGGAAGTCTCATGGTTTTTCTCGAGTTGCGGCCCGAACCTGGGGTATATTCTCGAGTTACGACGGGGAGGGCCCTTCCAGACACGTGTTTGTTCAGCGACTTCAGGACTCCTGCCTAGGTGCAAGGGACACCTCGGGATTCTCCTCGAGTCTTGGCATGGCAATTGGGACGCGTCTCCACGTGAGGCGGGAGACCCAGGGTCCCTTTCCACGTGCCACAGGGATCCTGGGACTCCTATCCATTTTCAAGAGGAGTCAGGCATCGTCTCCTTTGGAAGCATTGATCTCCGCAGACCTCTCGAATTTTCAAAGGATGTGAGGCCTCCGGTCGCGTTGAGGCGGAGGACTAGGTCTTTCTCTGTCGTCTCCACAGGGGATTCAGACATCCCTTCGTCTTGGGAGATGCAAGATGAGCCTGCATTCAATTCACTGCAGGGATATCCGGCCTTACTTCAAGTCAGAGCATCACGGTGTCCATTCCACTTGAGGCCACAAACTCATGGTCCCTCTCACATACCTGTAGCTGAGAGAAGCCTCCTCTTGAAGTCCTTGTGGAAAGTTGGTATTCCTCTTGAGTCGAAGCCAGGGACTAAGCTCTCATTTCGAGTTGATTTGAGGTCCACGGAGCCCTTTCGTGTTGCTCCAGTGACCTCAGGATCCCTCTAGACTTGAGACAGTGATCTTGGGTTTTCTCTGGAGTGCCATCAAGGAAATCAAGGCTCCTTTCACGTTTGATGTGGAACACGCAATTGCTCTGCACGCAGTGCATGGGAATCGGCCTCATCTCGGGGCGAGGGGCAAGTCTCATGGTTTTTCTCGAGTTGCGCCCAGAACCTGGGGTATATTCTCGAGTGACGACGGGGAGGGCCCTTCCAGACACGTGTTTGTTCAGCGACGTCAGGACTCCTGCCTAGGTGCGAGAGACACCTCGGGATTCTCCTTGAGTCTTGGCATGGCAATTGGGACGCGTCTCCACGTGAGGCGGGAGACCCAGTGACCCTTTCCAAGTGCCACAGGGATCCTGGGACTCCTATCCATTTTCAAGAGGAGTCAGGCATCGTTTCCTTGGGAGGCATTGATCTCCGCAGACCTCTCGAGTTTTCAAAAGATGTGCGGCTTCCGGTCGAGATGAGGCGGTGAACTAGGTCTTTCTCTGTGGTCTGCACAGGTGAATCAGAACTCCCTTCGTCTTGGCAGATGCAAGATGAGCCTGCATTCAATTCACTGCAGGGATATCCGGCCTTACTTCGAGTCAGAGCATCTCGGTGTCCATTCCACTTGAGGCCACAAACTCAGGGTCCCTCTCACATACCTTTAGCTGAGAGAAGCCTCCTCTTGAGGTGCTTGTGGAAAGTTGGTATTCCTCTTTAGTTGAAGCCAGGGACTAAGCTCTTATCTCGAGTTGATTTGGGGTCCACGGAGCCCTTTCATGTTACTCCAGTGACCTCAGGATCCCTCTAGACTTGAAATAGTGATCTTGGGTTTTCTGAAGATCTGAAATGTTGTGAAAAACATGAAGAGCCTAAAAGGTGTGAAAAATATGAAAAGCTTCAAAAGATGTCACAAATATGAGGAGCATGAAACGGTCTGAAAAATTGGAGGATCATGAAGCGGTGTTGAAAAACGGAAGAGAATGAAAAGCTGTGAAAAATATGAAGAGCTTCAAAAGGTGTCAAAAATATGGGAGCACGAAACGGTCTGAAAAATAGGAGAAAAATGAGGTGGTGTTGAAAACCATGTAGAGCCTGAAAAGGTGTGAAAAATATGAAGAGCTTCAAAATGTGTCAAAAATATAAGAAGCATGAAACGGTCTGAAAAATAGGAGGAGCATGAAGAGGTGTTAAAAAACATGTAGAGCATGAAAAGGGGTGAAAAATATGAAGAGCTTCAAAAGGTGTCAAA
Organism: Dama dama; assembly: GCF_033118175.1. Taxonomy (NCBI): domain Eukaryota; kingdom Metazoa; phylum Chordata; class Mammalia; order Artiodactyla; family Cervidae; genus Dama; species Dama dama. The sequence continues at coordinate 3,912,650 of NW_026870920.1, read as the reverse complement.
ACTATGAGGAGTATGAAACGGTCTGAAAATAGGAGCAGCATGAAACGGTGTTCAAAAACATGAAGAGCCTGAAAAGGTGTGAAAAATATGAAGAGCTTCAAAAGGTGTCAAAAATTAGATTAGCATGGAACGGTCTGAAAAATAGGAGGAGCATGAAGTGGTGTTGAAAAACATGAAGAGCCTGAAAAAGTGTAAAATATATGAAGAGCTTCAAAAGGTGTGAAAAATATTAGGAGCTTCAAAAGAGGTCAAAATAATGAGGAGCATGAAACGGTCTGAAAAATAGGAGGAGCATGAAACGGTTTTGAAAAATACGAAGGGCCTGAAAACGTGTGAAAAATATGAAGAGCTTCAAAAGGTGTGAAATACATAGGGGCATGAAACGGTCTGAAAAAAAGAAGGAACATGAAGCTGTGTTGATAAACATGAAGAGCCTGAAAAGATGTGAAAAATATGAATAGCTTCAAAAGGTGTCAAAAATATGAGGAGAATGAAACGGTCTGAAAAATAGGTGGAGCATGAAGCAGTGTTTAAAAACATGAAGAGCCTGAAAAGGTGTGAAAAATATGAAGAGCTTCAAAAGGTGTGAAATATATGAGGAGGATGGAACCGTCTGAAAAATAGGAGGAGCATGAAGCGTTGTTCAAATATATGAAGAGCCTGAAAAGGTGTGAAAAATATGAAGAGCTTCAAAAGGTGTCAAAGATATTAGGAGCATGAAACGGTCTGAAAAAAAGGAGGAGCAGGAAACCATGTTCAAAAACATGAAGAGCCTGAAAAGGTGTGAAAAATATGAAGAGCTTCAAAAGGTGTTAAAAATAAGAGGAGCATGAAGCGGTGTTCAAAAACATGAAGAGCCTGAAAATGTGTGTAAAATATGAAGAGCTTCAAAACGTGTCAAAAATATGAGAAGCATGAAACGGTCTGAAAAATAGGTGGATCAGAAGCGGTGTTGAAAAACATGAATAGCGTGAAAAAGTGTGAAAAATATGAAGAGGTTCAAAAGGTGTGAAAAATATGAAGATTTTAAAATGGTGTCAAAAATTAGATTAGCATGGAACGGTCTGAAAAATAGGAGGAGCATGAAGTGGTGTTGAAAAACATGAAGAGCCTGAAAAAGTGTAAAATATATGAAGAGCTTCAAAAGGTGTGAAAAATATTAGGAGCTTCAAAAGAGGTCAAAAAAATGAGGAGCATGAAACGGTCTGAAAAATAGGAGGAGCATGAAACGGTTTTGAAAAACACGAAGGGCCTGAAAAGGTGTGAAAAATATGAAGAGCTTCAAAAGGTGTGAAATACATAGGGGCATGAAACGGTCTGAAAAACAGAAGGAGCATGAAGCTGTGTTGATAAACATGAAGAGCCTGAAAAGATGTGAAAAATATGAATAGCTTCAAAAGGTGTCAAAAATATGAGGAGAATGAAACGGTCTGAAAAATAGGTGGAGCATGAAGCAGTGTTTAAAAACATGAAGAGCCTGAAAAGGTGTGAAAAATATGAAGAGCTTCAAAAGGTGTGAAATATATGAGGAGGATGGAACCGTCTGAAAAATAGGAGGAGCATGAAGCGTTGTTCAAATATATGAAGAGACTGAAAAGGTGTGAAAAATATGAAGAGCTTCAAAAGGTGTCAAAGATATTAGGAGCATGAAACGGTCTGAAAAAAAGGAGGAGCTGGAAACCGTGTTCAAAAACATGAAGAGCCTGAAAAGGTGTGAAAAATATGAAGAGCTTCAAAAGGTGTTAAAAATAGGAGGAGCATGAAGCGGTGTTCAAAAACATGAAGAGCCTGAAAATGTGTGTAAAATATGAAGAGCTTCAAAACGTGTCAAAAATATGAGAAGCATGAAACGGTCTGAAAAATAGGTGGATCAGAAGCGGTGTTGAAAAACATGAAGAGCGTGAAAAAGTGTGAAAAATATGAAGAGGTTCAAAAGGTGTGAAAAATACGAAGAGCTTAAAATGGTGTCAAAAATGAGATGAGCATGAAACGGTCTGAAAAATAGGAGGAGCATTAAACGGTGTTCAAAAACATGAAGAGCCTGAAATGCTGTGAAAAATATGAAGAGCTTCAAAAGCTGTCAAAAATAGGAGGAGCATGAAACGGTCTGAAAAATAGGAGGAGCATGAAGCGGTGTAAAAAACATGAAGACCCTGAAAAGGTGTGAAAAATATGAAGAGCTTCAAAAGGTGTCAAAAATATGAGGATCATGAAACGGTCTGAAAAATAGGAGGAGCATGAAGCGGTGTTCAAAAACAAAAAGAGCCTGAAAAGGTGTGAAAAATATGAAGAGCTTCAAAAGGTATCAAAAATATGAGGATCATGAAACGGTCTGAAAAATAGGAGGAGCATGAAGCGGTGTTGAAAAACATGAAGAGTCTGAAAGGTGTTAAAATTATGAAGAGCTTCAAAAGATTTCAAAAATATGAGGATCATGAAAATTTCTGAAGAATAGGAGGAGCATGAAGCTGTGTTGAAAAACATGAAGAGCCTGAAATGGTGTGAAAAATATGAAGCGCTTCAAAAGGTGTCAAATATATGAGGAGCATGAAACGGTCTGAAAAATAGGAGGAGCATGAAGTGGTGTTGAAGAACATGAAGAGCCTGAAAAGGTGTGAAACATACGAAGCGCTTCAAAAGATGTCAAAATTATGAGGAGCATGAAACAGTCTGAAAAATAGGAGGAGCATGAATTGGTTTCGAAAAACATGAAGATCCTGAAAACATGTGAAATATATGAAGCGCTTCAAAAGGTGTGAAATACATGAGGAGCATGAAACAGTCTAAAAAATAGGAGGAGCATGAAGCAGTGTTCAAAAACATGAAGAACCTGAAAAGGTGTGAAAAATATGAAGAGCTTCAAAAGGTGTGAAAATTATGAGGAGCATGAAACGGTCTGAAAAATACGAGGAGCATGAAGCGGTGTTGAAAAACATGAAGAGCCTGAAAAGGTGGGTAAAATATGAAGAGCTTTAAAAGTTGTAAAAAATATGAGGAGCATGAAACGGTCTGAAAAATAGGAGGAGCATTAAACGGTGTTCAAAAACATGAAGAGCCTGAAAACGTGTGAAATATATGAAGAGCTTCTAAAGGTGTCAAAAATATGAGGAGCATGAAACGGTGTGAAAAATAGGAGGACCACAAGTGGTGTTCAAAAACATGAAGAGCCTGAAAACGTGTGAAATATAAGAAGAGCTTCTAAAGGTGTCAAAAATATGAGGAGCATGAAACGGTGTGAAAAATAGGAGGACCACAAGTGGTGTTCAAAAACATGAAGAGCCTGAAAAAGTGTGAAAAATATGAAGAGCTTCAAAAGTTGTCAAAAATATGACGAGCATGATTCAGTTTGAACAATAGGGGGAGCATGAAGTGGTGTTGAAAATCATGAAGAACCTGAAAAGTTGTGAAAAATATGAAGAGCTTTAATAGGTGTCAAAAATATGAGGAGCATGAAACGGTGTGAAAAATAGGACGACCACAAGTGGTGTTCAAAAACATGAAGAGCCAGAAAAGGTGTGAAAAATATGAAGAGCTTCAAAAGGTGTGAAAAATATGAAGAGCGTCAAAAGGTGTCAAAAATGCGAAGAGCATGAAACGGTCTGCGAAATAGGAGGAGCATGAAGTGGTGTTGAAAAAAATGAAGAGCCTGAAAAGGTGTAAAATATATGAAGAGCTTCACAAGGTGTCAAAAATATGAGGAGCATGAAACGGTCTGAGAAATAGGAGGAGCATAAAACGGTGATCAAAAACATGAAGAGCCTGAAAAGGTGTGAAAAATAAGAAGAACTTCAAGAGGTGTGAAATACATGAGGAGTTTGAAACGGGCTGAAAAATAGGAGAAGCATGAGGTGGTGTGGAAAAATTTGAAGAGCCTGAAAAGTTGTGAAATCAATGAAGAGCTTCAAAAGGTGTGAAATATATGAGTAGCATGAAATGGGCTGAAAAATAGGAGAAGCATGAAGTGGTGTTCAAAAACATGAAGAGCCTGAAAAGATGTGAAAAATATGAAGAGCTTCAAAAGGTGTGAAAAATATGAATTGCATGATACTGTCTGAAAAATAGGAGGAGCATGCAGTGGTGTTCAAAAACATGAAGAGCCTGAAAAGTTGTGAAAAATACGCATAGCTTCAAAAGGTGTCAAAAATCAGATGAGCATGAAACGGTCTGAAAAATTGGAGGAGCAAGAAGTAGTGTTGAAAAATACGAGGAGCATGAAGAGGTGTTGAAAAAAATGAAGAGCCTGAAAAGGTGTGAAAAATATGAAGAGCTTCAAAAGGTGTCAAAAATGAGATGAGCATGAAACGGTCTGAAAAATAGGAGAAGCATGAAGTGGTGTGGAAAAAGATGAAGAGCCTGAAAAAGTGTGAAAAATGTGAAGAGCTTCAAAAGGAGTGAAATATATGAGGAGCATGAAACGGTCTGAAAAATATGAGGAGCATAAAGAGGTGTTGAAAAACGTGAAGAGCCTGAAATGGTGTTTAATATATGAAGAGCTTCAAAACGTGTCAAAACTCGATGAGCAGGAAATGGTCTGAATAACAGGAGAGCATGAAGCGGTGTTGAAAAACTTGAAGACCCTGAAAAGGTGTGAAATATATGAAGAGCTTCAAAAGGTATCAAAAATATGAGGAGAATGAAACGGTCTGAAAAATAGGAGGAGCATGAAGTGGTGTTGAAAAACATGAAGATCCTGAAATGGTGTGAAAATTATGAAGAGCTTCAAAAGGTGTGAATAATATGAAGAGATTCAAAAGGAGTCAAGAATATGAGGAGCATGAAACGGTCTGAAAAATAGGAGGAGCATGAAGCGGTGTTGAAAAACATGACGAGCCTGAAAAGGTGTGAAAAATATGAAGAGCTTCAAAAGGTGTCAAAAATAAGAGGAGCATGAAATGGTCTGAAATATATGAGGAGCATGAACCGGTGTTCAAAAACATGAAGGCCTGAAAAGGTGTGAAAAATTTGAGGAGCTGCAAAAGATGTGAAAAATATGAAGAGCTTCAAAAGGTGTCAAAAATGAGATGAGCATGAAACGCTCTGAAAAAAAGGAGGAGCATGAAGTTGTGTTGAAAAACATGAAGAGCCTGAAAACGTGAGAAATATATTAGGAGCTTGAAAAGGTGTCAAAAATATGAGGAGCATGAAACGATCTGAAAAATAGGAGGTGCATGAAGTGGTGGTGAAAAACATGAAGAGCCTGAAAAGGTGTGAAAAATACGAAGAGCTTGAAAAGGTGTCAAAAATATGAGGAGCATGAAACGGTCGCAAAAATAGGAGGAGCATGAAGCGGTGTTGAAAAACATGAAGAGCCTGAAAACGTGTGAAAAATATGAAGAGCTTCAAAAGGTGTGAAAAATACGAAGAGCTTCAAAAGGTGTCAAAAATGAGATGAGCATGAAACTGTCTGTAAATAGGAGGAGCAAGAAGTGGTATTGAAAAACATGAAGAGCCTGAAAAGGTGTGAAAAATATGAAGAGCTTCAAAAGGTGTGAAAAATACGAATAGCTTCAAAAGGTGTCAAAAATATGAGCAGCATGAAATGGACGGAAAAATAGGAGGAGCATGAAGCGGTGTTGAAAAACATGAAGAGCCAGAAAACGTGTGAAAAATATGAAGAGCTTCAAAAGGTGTCAAAAATGAGATGAGCATGAAACTGTCTGGAAAATAGGAGGAGCATGAAACGGTGTTCAAAAACATGAAGAGCCTGAAAAGGTGTGAAAAATATGAAGAGCTTCAAAAAATGTCAAAGATATGAGGAGCATGAAACGGTCTGAAAAATAGGAGAATCATGCAGCGGTGTTGAAAACTATAAACAGCCTTAAAAAGTGTGAAAAATATGAAGAGCTTCAAAAGGTTTCAAAAATATGAGGAGCATGAAACGGTCTGAAAAATAGGAGCAACATGAAACGATGTTCAAAAACATGAAGACATTGAAAATGTGGGAAAAATATGAAGAGCTTCAAAAGGTGTGAAAAATATGAAGAGCTGCAAAAGGTGTCAAAAATATGAGGAGCATGAAACCGTCTGAAAAATAGAAGGAGCATGAAGCGGTGTTCAAAAACATGAAGAGCATGAAAAGGTGTGAAAAATGTGAAGAGCTTCAAAAGGTGTGAAATACATGAGGAGCATGAAATGGGCTGAAAAATAGGAGAAGCGTGAAGTGGTGTGGAAAAACATGAAGAGCCTGAAAAGTTGTGAAAAATATGAAGAGCTTCAAAAGGTGTGAAATACATGAGGAGCATGAAATGGGCTGAAAAATAGGAAAAGCATGAAGTGGTGTGGAAAAACATGAAAGCCTGAAAAGGTGTGAAAAATATGAAGAGCTTCAAAAGGTGTCAATAATATGAGGAGCATGAAACGGTCTGAAAAATAGGAGGAGCATGAAGCGATGTTCAAAAACATGAAGAGCCTGAAAAGGTGTGAAAAATATGAAGAGCTTCAAAATGTGTGAAATACATGAGGAGCATTAAACGGTCTGAAAAATAGGAGGAGGATGAAGCGATGTTCAAAAACATGAAGAGCCTGAAAAGTTCTGAAAAATATGAAGAGCTTCAAAATGTGTGAAAAATATGAGGTGCATGAAAAGGTCTGAAAAATAGGAGGAGCATGAAGCGGTGTTGAAATACATGAGGAGCATGAAATGGTGTGAAATATATGAAGAGATTCAAAATGTGTGAAAAATATGAGGAGCATGATACGGTTTAAAAAATAGGAGGAGCATGAAGCGGTGTTCCAAAGCAAGAAGAGCCTGAAAACGTGTGAAAAACATGAAGAGCCTGAAAAGGTGTGCAAAATATGAAGAACTTCAAAAGGTGTCAAAAATATGAGGAGCATGAAACGGTCCGAAAAATAGGAGGGGCATGAAGCGGTGTTGAAAAACAAGAAGAGCCTGAAAAGGTGTGAAAAATATGAAGAGCTTCAAAAGGTGTCAAAAATATGAGGAGCATGAAACGTTGTGAAAAAGGAGTAGCATGAAACGTTGTTCAAAAACATGAAGAGCCTGGAAATTTGTGAAAAATATGAAGAGCCTCAAAACGTGTCAAAAAAATGAGGAGCATGAAACGATCTGAAAAATCAGAGGAGCATGAAGCAGTGTTGAAAAACATGAAGAGCGTGAAAACGTGTGAAAAATATGAAGAGCTTCAAAAGGTGTGAAATATATTAAGAGCTTCAAAAGGTGTAAAAAATGAGATGAGCATGAAACGGTGTGGAAAATAGGAGGAGCATGAAGTGGTGCTGAAAAACATGAAGAGCCTGAAAAGCTGTGAAAAATATGGAGAGCTTCAAAAGGTGTCAAAAATATGAGGAGCATGAAACGCTCTGAAAAATAGGAGGAGCATGAAGCAGTGTTTAAAACATGAAGAGTCTGAAACGGTGTGAAAAATATGAAGAGCTTCAAAAGGTGTCATAAATATGAGGAGCATGAAACCGTCTGAAAAATAGGAGGAGCATGAAGTGGTGTTCAAAAACATGAAGAGACTGAAAACGTGTGAAAAACATGAAGAGCCTGAAAAGGTGTGAAAAACATGAAGAGCTTCAAAAAGTGAGAAAAATATGAGGAGCATGAAATGGTCTGAAAATTAGGAGGATCATGAAGCGGTGTTGAAAAACATGAAGAGCCTGAAAAGGTGTGAAAAATATGAAGAGCTTCAAAAGGTGTAAAAAATATGAGGAGCATGAAACGGTCTGAAAAAAAGGAGGATCAAGAAACGGTTTTGAAAACATGAAGAGCCTGAAAACGTGTGAAAAATATGAAGAGCTACAAAAGGTGTCAAAAATGAGATGAGCATGAAACGGTCTGAAAGATAGGAGGAGTGAGAAGTGGTGTTCAAAAACATGAAGAGCGTGAAAAGGTGTGAAAAATATGAAGAGCCTCAAAACGTGTCAAAAATATGAGGAGCATGAAACGCTCTGAAAAATAGGAGGAGCATGAAGCCGTGTTTAAAACATGAAGAGTCTGAAACGGTGTGAAAAATATGAAGAGCTTCAAAAGGTGTCATAAACATGAGGAGCATGAAACCGTCTGAAAAATAGGAGGAGCATGAAGTGGTGTTCAAAAACATGAAGAGACTGAAAACGTGTGAAAAACATGAAGAGCCTGAAAAGGTGTGAAAAATATGAAGAGCTTCAAAAGGTGAGAAAAATATGAGGAGCATGAAATGGTCTGAAAATTAGGAGGATCATGAAGCGGTGTTGAAAAACATGAAGAGCCTGAAAAGGTGTGAAAAATATGAAGAGCTTCAAAAGGTGTAAAAAATATGAGGAGCATGAAACGGTCTGAAAAAAAGGAGGATCAAGAAACGGTTTTGAAAACATGAAGAGCCTGAAAACGTGTGAAAAATATGAAGAGCTACAAAAGGTGTCAAAAATGAGATGAGCATGAAACGGTCTGAAAGATAGGAGGAGTGAGAAGTGGTGTTCAAAAACATGAAGAGCGTGAAAAAGTGTGAAAAATATGAAGAGCTTCAAAAGGTGTGAAAAACATGAACAGCCTGAAAACGTGTGAAAAATATGAAGAGCTTCAAAAGGTGTGAAAAATATGAAGAGCTTCAAAAGGTGTCAAAATCGATGAGCAGGAAATGGTCTGAAAAATAGGAGGAGCATGAAGTGGTGTTAAAAACATGAAGAGCCTGAAAAGGTGTGAAATATATGAAGAGCTTCAAAATGTGCCAAAAATATGAGGAGAATGAAACGGTGTGAAAATAGGAGGAGCATTAAGTGTTGTTGAAAAACATGAAGAGCCTGAAAAGGTGTGAAAAATATGAAGAGCTTCAAAAGGTGTGAAATACATGAGGAGCATGAAACGGTCTGAAAAATAGAAGCGGCATGAAGTGGTGTGAAAAAACATGAAGAGCCTGAAAAGGTGTGAGAAATATGAAGAGCTTCAAAAGGTGTCAAATATATGAAGAGCATGAACCGGTCTGAAAAATAGGAGGATCATGAAGCAGTGTTCAAAAACATGAAGAGCCTGAAAAGGTGTGAAAAATAAGAAGAGCTTCAAAATGTGTCAAATATATGAGGAGCATGAAACGGTCTGAAAAATAGGAGGAGCATGAAACGGTGATTAAAAACATGAAGAGCCTGAAAAGGTATGAAAAATATGAATAGCTTCAAAAGGTGTGAAATACATGAGGAGCATGAAACGGGTTGAAAAAAGGAGAAGCATGAAGTGGTGTGGAAAAACATGAAGAGCCTGAAAATGTGTGAAAAATATGAAAAGCCTCAAAACGCATCAAAAATGAGATGAGCGTGAAACGGTCTGAAAAATAGGAGGATCATGAAACGGTGTTGAAAAACATGAAGAGCCTGAAAAGTTGTGAAAAATATGAAAAGCCTCAAAAGGGATCAAAAATGAGATGAGCGTGAAACGGTCTGAAAAATAGGAGGATCATGAAACGGTGTTGAAAAACATGAAGAGCCTGAAAAGGTGTGAAAAATATGAGGAGCTTCAAAAGGTGTGAAAAATCTGAGGAGCATGAAACGATCTGAAAAATAGGAGCACCATGAAGCGGTGTTCAAAAACATGAAGAGCCTGAAAACGTGTGAAAAATTTGAATAGCTTCAAAAGGTGTGAAATACATAAGGAGCATTAAATGGTCTGAAAATAGGAGGAGCATGAAACGGTGTTCAAAAACAGGAAGAGCCTGAAAAGTTGTGAAAAATATGAAGAGCTTCAAAAGGTGTCAAATATATGAGGAGCATGAAACGGTCTGAAAAATAGGAGGAGCATGAGTGGTGTTCAAAAACATGAAAAGCCTGAAAAGGTGTGAAAAATATGAAGAGCTTCAAAAGGTGTCAAAAATGAGATGAGCATGAAAATGTCTTAAAAATAGGAGGATCATGAAACGGTGTTGAAAAACATGGAGAGCCTGAAAAGGTGTGAAAAATAGGAAGAGCTTCAAAAGGTGTCAAAAAGGAGATGAGCATGAAACGGTCTGAAAATAAGAGGAGCATGAAGTGGTGTTCAAAAACATGAAGAGCATGAAAAGTTGTGAAAAATATGAAGAGCTTCAAAAGGTGTCAAATATATGAGGAGCATGAAACGGTCTGAAAAATAGGAGGAGCATGAGTGGTGTTCAAAAACATGAAAAGCCTGAAAAGGTGTGAAAAATATGAAGAGCTTCAAAAGGTGTCAAAAATGAGATGAGCATGAAAATGTCTTAAAAATAGGAGGAGCATGAAGTGGTGTTGAAAAAAAAGAAGAGACTGAAAAGGTGTGAAATATATGAAGAGCTTCAAAAGGTGTGAATTACATGAGGAGCATGAAATGGGCTGAAAAATAGGAGAAGCGTGAAGTGGTGTGGAAAAACATGAAGAGCCTGAAAAGTTGTGAAAAATATGAAGAGCTTCAAAAGGTGTGAAATACATGAGGAGCATGAAATTCTCTGAAAAATAAGAGGAGCATGAAGCGGTGTTCAAAAACTTGAAAAGCCTGAAAATTTGTGCAAAATATGAAAAGCTTCAAAAGGTGTCAAAAATGAGATGAGCATGAAAATGTCTTAGAAATAGGAGGATCATGAAACGGTGCTGAAAAACATGGAGAGCCTGAAAAGGTGTGAAAAATAGGAAGAGCTTCAAAAGGTGTCAAAAAGGAGATGAGCATGAAACGGTCTGAAAATAAGAGGAGCATGAAGTGGTGTTCAAAAACATGAAGAGCATGAAAAGTTGTGAAAAATATGAAGAGCTTCAAAAGGTGTCAAAAATATGAGGAGCATGAAATGGTCTGAAAAATAGGAGGAGCATGAAGCGGTGCTCAAAAACAAGAAGAGCCTGAAAACGTGTGAAAAACATGAAGAACCTGAAAAGGTGTGCAAAATATGAAGAGCTTCAAAAGGTGTCAAAATATGAGGAGCATGAAACGGTCTGAAAAATAGGAGGAGAATGAAGCGATGTTCAAAAACATGGCGAACCTGAAAAGGTGTGAAAAATAAGAAGAGCTTCAAAAGGTGTCAAAAATATGAGAAGCATGAAACGGTCTGAAAAATAGGAGGAGCATGAAACGGTATTCAAAAACAAGAAGAGCCTGAAAAGGTGTGAAAAACATGAAGAACATGAAAAGGTGTGCAAATATGCAGAGCTTAAAACGGTGTCAAAAATATGAGGAGCATGAAACGGTCTGAAAAATAGGAGGAGAATGAAGCGGTGTTCATAAACATGGCGACCTGAAAAGGTGTGAAAAATATGAAGAGCCTCAAAACGTGTCAAAAATATGAGAAGCATGAAACGGTTTGAAAAATAGGAGGAGCATGAAGCGGTGTTGACAAATATGAAGAGCCTGAAAACGTTTGAAAAATATGAATAGCTTCAAAAGCTGTGAGAAATATGAAGAGCTTCAAAAGGTGTCAAAAATGAAAAGAGCATGAAACGGTCTGAAATATAGGAGGAGCATGAAGTGGTGTTGAAAAACATGAAGAGCCTGAAAAGATGTGAAAAATATGAAGAGCTTCTAAAGGTGTGAAATACATGAGGAGCATGAAACTGTCAGAAAAATAGGAGAAGCATGAAGTGATGTTCAAAAACATAGAAAGCCTGAAAAGGTGTGAAAAATATGAAGAGCATCAAAAGTTGTCAAACATATGAGGAGCATGAAACGGTTTGAAAAATAGGAGGAGCATGAAACGGTGTTCAAAAACATGAAGAGCCTGAAAAGGTGTGAAAAATATGAAGAGCCTCAAAAGGTGTCAAAAATATGAGTATCATGAAACGGTCTGAAAAATAGGAGGAGCATGAAGCGGTGTTGAAAAACATGAAGAGCCTGAAAACCTGTGAAAAATATGAAGAGCTTCAAAAGGTGTCAAAATTGAGATGAGCATGAAACGGTCTGAAAAATACGAGGAGCATGAAGTGGTGTTGAAAAACATGAAGAGCCTGAAAACGTGTGAAATATATGAAGAGCTTCAAAATGTGTCAAAAATATGAGGAGCATGAAACTGTCTGATAAATACGAGGAGCATGAAGCGGTGTTGAAAAACATGAAGAGCCTGAAAAGGTGTGAAAAATATGAAGAGCTTCAAAAAGTGTCAAAAATATGAGGAGCATGAAACGGTCTGAAAAATAGGAGGAGCATGAAGCGGTGTTGAAAAACAAGAAGAGCCTGAAAACGTGTGAAAAATATGAAGAGCTTCAAAAGGTGTCAAAAATATGAGGAGCATGAAACGTTCTGAAAAAGGAGTAGCATGAAACGTTGTTCAAAAACATGAAGAGCCTGGAAATGTGTGAAAAATATGAAGAGCCTCAAAACGTGTCAAAAAAATGAGGAGCATGAAACGATCTGAAAAATCAGAGGAGCATGAAGCAGTGTTGAAAAACATGAAGAGCGTGAAAACGTGTGAAAAATATGAAGAGCTTCAAAAGGTGTGAAATATATTAAGAGCTTCAAAAGGTGTCAAAAATATGAGGAGCATGAAACGCTCTGAAAAATAGGAGGAGCATGAAGCCGTGTTGAAAAACATGAAGAGCCTGAAAAGGTGTGAAATATATGAAGAGCTTCAAATGGTGTGAAAAATATGAGGAGCATGAAACCGTCTGAAAAATAGGAGGAGCATGAAGTGGTGTTTAAAACATGAAGAGTCTGAAAAGGTGTGAAAAATATGAAGAGCTTCAAAAGGTGTCAAAAATACGAGGAGCATGCAACAGTCTGAAAAATAGGAGGAGCATGAAGTGGTGTTCAAAAACATGAAGAGACTGAAAACGTGTGAAAAACATGAAGAGCCTGAAAAGGTGTGAAAAATATGAAGAGCTTCAAAAGTTGTGAAAAATATGAGGAGCATGAAACGGTCTGAAAAATAGGAGGAGCATGAAGCGGTGTTGCAAAACATGAAGAGTCTGAAAAGTTGTGAAAAATTTGAAGAGTTTCAAAAGGTGTCAAAAATATGAGGAGCATGAAACGGTCTGAAAAATAGGAGGAGCATGAAGTGGTGTTCAAAAACATGAAGAGCCTGACAAGTTTGAAAAATATGAAGAGCTTCAAAAGGTGTCAAAAATATGAGGAGCATGAAATGGTCTGAAAAATAGGAGGAGCATGAAGCGGTGTTGAAAAACATGAAGAGCCTGAAAAGCTATGAAAAATATGAAGAGCTTCAAGAATTGTCAAAAATATGAGGAGCATGAAACGGTCTGAAAAATAGGAGGAGCATGAAGCGGTGTTGAAAAACAAGAAGAGCCTGAAAAGGTGTGAAAAATATGAAGAGCTTCAAAGGGTGTGAAATATATGAGGAGCATGAAACGGTCTCAAAAATAGGTGGAGCATGAAGTGGTGTTGAAAAAAAAAGAAGAGCCTGAAAAGGTGTGAAAAATATGAAGAGCTTCAAGGGTGTGAAATACATGAGGAGCATGAAACGGTCTGAAAAACAGGAGGAGCATGAAGCGGTGTTGCAAAATATGAAGAGCCTGAAAAGCTGTGAAAAATATGAAGAGCTTCAAAAGGTGTCAAAAATATGAGGAGCATGAAAAGTTCTGAAAAAGGAGTTGCATGAAACGTTGTTCAAAAACCTGAAGAGCCTGGAAATGTGTGAAAAATAGGAAGAGCCTCAAAACGTGTCAAAAAAATGAGGAGCATGAAACGATCTGAAAAATCAGAGGAGCATGAAGCACTGTTGAAAAACATGAAGAGCGTGAAAAGGTGTGAAAAATATGAAGAGCTTCAAAAGGTGTGAAATATATTAAGAGCTTCAAAAGGTGTAAAAAATGAGATGAGCATGAAACGGTGTGAAAAATAGGAGGAGCATGAAGTGGTACTGAAAAACATGAAGAGCCTGAAAAGGTGTGAAAAATATGGAGAGCTTCAAAAGGTGTCAAAAATATGAGGAGCATGAAACGCTCTGAAAAATAGGAGGAGCATGAAGCCGTGTTGAAAAACATGAAGAGCCTGAAAATGTGTGAAATATATGAAGAGCTTCAAATGGTGTGAAAAATATGAGGAGCATGAAAACGTCTGAAAAATAGGAGGAGCATGAAGTGGTGTTTAAAACATGAAGAGTCTGAAAAGGTGTGAAAAATATGAAGAGCTTCAAAAGGTGTCAAAAATACGAGGAGCATGAAACAGTCTGAAAAATAGGAGGAGCATGAAGTGGTGTTCAAAAACATGAAGAGACTGAAAACGTGTGAAAAACATGAAGAGCCTGAAAAGGTGTGAAAAATATGAAGAGCTTCAAAAGTTGTGAAAAATATGAGGAGCATGAAACGGTCTGAAAAATAGGAGGAGCATGAAGCGGTGTTGCAAAACATGAAGAGTCTGAAAAGGTGTGAAAAATTTGAAGAGTTTCAAAAGGTGTCAAAAATATGAGGAGCATGAAACGGTCTGAAAAATAGGAGGAGCATGAAGTGGTGTTCAAAAACATGAAGAGCCTGAAAAGTTTGAAAAATATGAAGAGCTTCAAAAGGTGTCAAAAATATGAGGAGCATGAAATGGTCTGAAAAATAGGAGGAGCATGAAGCGGTGTTGAAAAACATGAAGAGCCTGAAAAGCTATGAAAAATATGAAGAGCTTCAAGAATTGTCAAAAATATGAGGAGCATGAAACGGTCTGAAAAATAGGAGGAGCATGAAGCGGTGTTGAAAAACAAGAAGAGACTGAAAAGGTGTGAAAAATATGAAGAGCTTCAAAGGGTGTGAAATACATGAGGAGCATGAAACGGTCTCAAAAATAGGTGGAGCATGAAGCGGTGTTGAAAAAAAAAGAAGAGCCTGAAAAGGTGTGAAAAATATGAAGAGCTTCAAGGGTGTGAAATACATGAGGAGCATGAAACGGTCTGAAAAACAGGAGGAGCATGAAGCGGTGTTGAAAAACATGAAGAGCCTGAAAAGCTATGAAAAATATGAAGAGCTTCAAAAGGTGTCAAAAATATGAGGAGCATGAAACGGTCTGAAAAACAGGAGGAGCATGAAGCGGTGTTGAAAAACATGAAGAGCTTCAAAAGGTGTGAAAAATATGAAGAGCTTCAAAAGATGTCAAAAATGAGATGAGCATGAAACGGTCTGAAAAATAGGAGGAGCATGAAGCGGTGTTGAAAAACAAGAAGAGCCTGAAAAGGTGTGAAAAGTATGAAGAGCTTCAAAGTGTGTGAAATACATGAGGAGCATGAAACGGTCTGAAAAATAGGAGGAGCATGAAGCTGGGCTCAAAAACATGAAGAGCCTGAAAAGGTGTGAAAAATATGAAGAGCTTCAAAAGGTGTCAAAAATATGAGGAGCATGAAACTGTCTGAAAAATAGGAGGAGCATGAAGCGGTGTTGAAAAACATGAAGAGCCTGAAAAGCTATGAAAAATATGAAGAGCTTCAAAAAGTGTCAAAAATATGAGGAGCATGAAACGGTCTGAAAAATAGGAGGAGCATGAAGCGGTGTTGAAAAACAAGAAGAGCCTGAAAACGTGTGAAAAATATGAAGAGCTTCAAAAGGTGTCAAAAGTATGAGGAGCATGAAACATTCTGAAAAAGGAGTAGCATGAAAATTTGTTCAAAAACATGAAGAGCCTGGAAATGTGTGATAAATATGAAGAGTCTCAAAACGTGTCAAAAATATGAGGAGCATGAAACGGTCTGAAAAATAGGAGGAGCATGAAGCGGTGTTCAAAAAAATGAAGAGCCTGAAAAGGTGTGAAATATATGAAGAGCTTCAAAAGGTGTCAAAAATGAGAAGTGCATGAAACGAACTGAACAATAGGAGGAGCATGAAGTGGTGTTGAAATACATGAAGAGCCTGTAAAGGTGTGCAAAATATGAAGAGCTCAAAAGGTGTGAAATACATGAGGAGCATGAAACGGTCTGAAAAAGAGGAGAAGCATGAAGCGGTGTTGAAAAACATGAAGAGCCTGAAAAGGTGTGAAAAATATGAAGAGTTTCTAAAGGTGTAAAAATATGAGGAGCATGAAATGGTCTGAAATATAGGAGGAGCATGAAGTGGTTGTGAATAACATGAAGAGCCTGAAAAGGTGTGCAAAATATAAAAAGCTTCAAAAGGTGTGAAATATATGAGGAGCATGAAACGGTCTGAAAAATAGGAGGAGCATGAAGCGGTGTTCAAAAAAATGCAGAGAGTGAAAAGGTGTGAAAAATATGAAGAGCTTCAAAAGGTGTAAAAAATAGGAGGAGCATGAAACAGTTTAAAAAAAGGAGGAGCATCAAGTGGTGTAGAAAAACATGAAGAGCCTGAAAACGTGTGAAAAATAAGAAGAGCTTCAAAAATATGAAAAAAATGAAGAGCTTCAAAAGGTGTGAAAAATATGAAGAGCTTCAAAAGATGTCAAAAATGAGATGAGCATGAAACGGTCTGAAAAATAGTAGCATGAAGCGGTGCTGAAAATCATGAAGAGCCTGAAAAGGTGTGAAAAATATGAAGAGCTTCAAAAGGTTTCAAAAATATGAGGAGAATTAAACGGTCTGAAAAATATGAGGAGCATGAAGTGGTGTTGAAAAATATGAAGAGCCTGAAAAGGTGTGAAAAATATGAAGAGCTTCAAAAGGTGTGAAATATATGAAGAGCTTCAAAAGGTGTAAAAAATAGGAGGAGCATGAAATGGTTTCAAAAATAGGAGGAGCATCAATTGGTGTAGAAAAACATGAAGAGCCTGAAAACGTGTGAAAAATATGAAGAGCTTAAAAAATATGAAAAATATGAAGAGCTTTAAAAGGTGTGAAAAATATGAAGAGCTTCAAAAGATGTCAAAAATATGAGGAGCAAGAAAGGGTCTGAAAAATAGGAGGAGCATGAAGCCGTGTTCAAAAACATGAAGAGCCTGAAAAGGTGTGAAAAATATGAAGAGCTTCAAAAGGTGTCAAAAATATGAGGAGCATGAAAGGGTCTGAAAAATAGGAGGAGCATGAAGCCGTGTTCAAAAACATGAAGAGCCTGAAAAGGTGTGAAAAATATGAACAGCTGCAAAGGGTGTCAAAATTTGAGGAGTATGAAACGGTCTGAAAATAGCAGGAGAATGAAGCGGTGTTGAAAAACATGAAGAGTTTGAAAACGTGTGAAAAATATGAAGAGCTTCAAAAATGTGAATAATAAGAAGAGCTTCAAAAGGTGTGAAAAATATGAAGAGCTTCAAAAGGTGTCAAAAATGAGATGAGCATGAAACAGTCTGGAAAAATTGGAGGAGCATGAAGCGGTGTTGAAAATCATGAAGAGACTGAAAAGGTGTGAAAAAATACGAAGAGCTTCAAAAGGTGTCAAATTATGAAGAGCTTCAAAAGTTGTCAAAATGAGATCAGCATGAAACGGTCTGCAATATAGGAGGAGCCTGAAGTGGTGTTGAAAAAAATGAAGAGCCTGAAAATGTGAGAAATATATGAAGAGCTTCAAAAGGAGTCAAAAATATGAGGAGAATGAATCGGTCTTAAATATAGGAGTAGCATGAAGCGGTGTTGAAAAATATGAAGAGCCTGAAAAGGTGTGAAAAATATGAGGAGCTTCAAAAGGTTTGAAAAACATGAGGAGCATGAAACGGTCTGAAAAATAGGAGATGCATGAAGTTGTGTTGAAAAACATGAAGAGCCTGAAAAGGTGTGAAAAATATGAAGAGCTTCAAAAGGTATAAAATACATGAGGAGCATGAAACTGTCTGAAAATTAGGAGGAGCATGAAGTGGTGTTCAACAACATGAAGAGCCTCAAAAGGTGTGAAAAATATGAAGAGCTTCAAAAGGTGTGAAATACATGAGAGGAATGAAACTGTCTGAAAAATAGAAGGAGCATGAAGCGGTGTTGAAAAACATGCAGAGCCTGAAAAGGTGTGAAAAATAAAAAGAGCTTCTAAAGGTGTCAAAATTATGAGGAGCATGAAACGGTCTGAAAAATATGAGGAGCATGAAGTGTTGTTGAAAAACATTAAGAGCCTGAAATGGTGTGAAATATATGAAGAGGTTCAAAAGGTGTGAAAAATAAGAGGAGCTTGAAAAAGTGTCAAAAATATGAGGAGCATGCAACGGTCTGCAAAATAGTAGGAGCATGAAAAGGTGTTCAAAAACATGAAGAGCCTGAAAAGGTGTGAAAAATAGGAAGAGCTTCAAAAGGTGTTAAATACATGAGGAGCATGAAACGGTCTGAAAAATAGGAGCATGAAGCGGTGTTCTAAAACATGAAGAGCCTGAAAAGGTGTGAAAAATATGAAGAGCTTCAAAATGTGTCAAAATTATGAGGAGCATGAAACGGTCTGAAAAATAGGAGGAGCATGAAACTGTGTTCAAAAACATGAAGAGCCTGAAAAAGTGGGAAAACTATGAAGAGCTTCCAAAGGTGTCAAAAATATGAAGAGCATGAAACTGTCTGAAAAATAGGAGGAGCATGAAACCGTGTTCAAAAACATGAAGAGCCTGAAAAGGTGGGAAAATAATAAAGAGCTTCAAAAGGTGTGAAATACATGAGGAGCATGAAACGGTCTGAAAAGTAGGAGGAGCATGAAGCAATGTTCAAAAACATGAAGAGCCTGAAAAGGTGTGAAATATATGAAGAGCTTCAAAAGATGTCAAAAATGAGATGAGCATTAAACGGTCTGAAAAATAGGAGGAGCCTGAATTGGTGTTGAAAAACATGAAGAGCCTGAAAAGATGTGAAATATATGAAGAGCTTTAAAAGTTGTCAAAATTATGAGGAGCATGAAACGGTCTGAAAAATAGTAGTAGCATGAAGCAGTGTTTTAAAACATGAATAGCCTGAAAATGTGAGAAAAATATGAAGAGCTTCAAAAGGTGTCAAATATAGGAGGATCATAAAACGGTCTGAAAAATAGGAGGAGCATGAAGCTGTGTTCAAAAACATGAGAGACTGAAAATTGTGAAAAATATGAAGAGCTTCAAAAGGTGTGAAATACATGAGGAGCATGAAACGGTCTGAAAAATAGGAGGAGCATGAAGCGGTGTTCAAAAACATGAAGAGCCTGAAAATGTGTGAAAAAAATGAAGAGCCTCAAAACGTGTCAAAAATATGAGGAGCATTAAACGGTCTGAAAATATAGGAGGAGCATGAAGCGGTGTAGAAAAACATGAAGAGCCTGAAAATGTGGGAAATATATGAGGAGCTTGAAAAGGTGGCAAAAATATGAGGAGCATGAAACGGTGTGAAAAATAGGAGGATCATGAAGCGGTGTTGAAAAACATGAAGAACCTGAAAAGGTGTGAAATATATGAAGAGCTTCAAAAGGTGTCAAAAATATGAGGAGCATGAAACGATCTGAAAAATAGGAGGATCATGAAATGGTGTTCAAACAAATGAAGAGCATGAAAAGGTGTGATAAATATGAAGAGCTTCAAAAGGTTTGAAAATCATGAGGAGAATGAAAGGGTCCGAAAAATAGGATATGCATGAAGTTGTGTAGAAAAACATGAAGAGCCTGAAAAGGTGTGAAAAATATTAAGAGCTTCAAAAGGTATAAAATACATGAGGAGCATGAAACTGTCTGAAAAATAGGAGGAGCATGAAGTGGTGTTCAACAACATGAAGAGGCTCAAGAGGTTTGAAAAATATGAAGAGCTTCAAAAGGTGTGAAATACATGAGAGGAATGAAACTGTCTGAAAAACAGAAGGAGCATGAAGCGGTGTTGAAAACCATGAAGAGCCTGAAAAGGTGTGAAAAATATGAAGAGCTTCTAAATGTGTCAAAATTATGAGGAGCATGAAACGGTCTGAAAAATAGGAGGAGCATGAAGCGGTGTTGAAAAACATGAAGAGCCTGAAAAGGTGTGAAAAATATGAAGAGCTTCAAAAGTTGTCAAAAATATGAGGAGCATGAACGGTCTGAAAAAGAGGAGGAGTATGAAGCGGTGTTGAAAAACATGAAGAGCCTGAAAAGGTGTGTAAAATATTAAGAGGTTCTAAAAGTGTCAAGTATATGAGGAGCATGAAACGGTCTTAAAAATACGAGGAGAATGAAGTGGAGTTGAAAAACATGAAGAGCGTAAAAATGTGTGAAAAATATGAAAAGCCTCAAATCCTGTCAAAAATATGAGGAGCATGAAACGGTCTGAAAAAGAGGAGGAGTATGAAGCGGTGTTGAAACACATGAAGAGAGTGAAAAGGTGTGTAAAATATTAAGAGGTTCTAAAGGTGTCAAAAATATGAGGAGCATGAAACGGTCTGAAAAGTACGAGGAGCATGAAGCGGTGTTGAAAATCATGAAGAGCCTGAAAACGCGTGAAAAATATGAAGAGCTTCAAAAGGTGTCAAAATGAGATGAGCATGAAACGGTCTAAAAAATAGGAGGAGCATGAAATGGTGTTGAAAAAAATGAAAAGCCTGAAAAGTTGTGAAATATATGAAGAGCTTCAAAAGGTTTCAAAAATATGAGGAGAATGAAACGGTCTGAAAAAGAGGAGGAGCAAGAAGCGGTGTTGAAAAACATGAAGAGCCTCAAAAGGTGTGAAAAATATGCAGAGCTTCTAAAGGTGTCAAAATTATGAGGAGCATGAAACGGTCTGAAAAAGAGGAGGAGCATGAAGCGGTGTTGACAAACATGAAGAGCCAGAAGAGGTGTGAAAAATATGGAGAGCTTCAAAAGTTGTCAAAATATGAGGAGCATGAAACGGCCTGAAAAATAGGAGGACTATGAAAAGGTCTGAAAAATAGGAGGCGCATGAGTCGTTGATGAAAACATTAAGAGCATGAAAAGGTGTGAAATATATGAAGAGCTTCAAAAGGTGTGATAAATATCATGAGCTTCAAAAGCTGTCAAAAAAGAGATGAGCATGAAACGGTCTGAAAAATAGGAGGAGCATGAAGCGGTGTTGAAAAACATGAAGAGCCTGAAAAAGTGTGAAATATATGAAGAGCTTCAAAAGGTGTGAAAAATACGAGGAGCTTCAAAAGGTGTCAAAAATATGAGGAGCATGAAATGGTTTGAAAAACAGGAGGAGCATGAAACGGTGTTCAAAAACATGAAGCCTGAAAAGGTGTGAAAAATATGAAGAGCTTCAAAAGGTGTGAAAAATATGAGGAGCGTGAAACGGTCTGAAAAAGAGGAGGTGCATGAAGCGGTGTTCAAAAATATGAAGAGCTTCAAAAGATGTGAAAAATATGAGGAGCATGAAACGGTCTGAAAAATAGGAGGAGCATGAAACCGTGTTCTAAAACATGAAGAGCCTGAAAAGGTGTGAAAAATATGAGGAGTTCCAAAAGTTGTCAAAAATATGAGGAGCATGAAACGGTCTGAAAAATAGGAGGAGCATGAAGCGGTGTTGAAAAACATGAAGAGTCTGAAAACGTGTGAAAGTATGAAGAGCTTCAAAAATATGAAAAATATGAAGAGCTTCAAAAGGTGTGAAAAATATGAAGAGCTTCAAAAGGTGTCAAAAATGAGATGAGCATGAAACAGTCTGAAAAATAGGAGGAGCAAGAAGCAGTGTTGAAAATCATGTAGAGCCTGAAAACGTGTGAAAAATACGAAGAGCTTCAAAAGATGTGAAAAATATGAAGAGCTTTAAAAGGTGTCAAAAATGAGATGAGCATGAAACGCTCTGAAAAATAGTAGGAGAATGAAGCGGTGTTGAAAAACATGAAGAGCCTGAAAAGGTGTGAGAAATATGAAGAGCTTCAAAAGGTGTCAAATATATGAGGAGCATGAAACGGTCTGAAAAAGAGGAGGAGTATGAAGCGGTGTTGAAAAACATGAAGAGCCTGAAAAGGTGTGTAAAATATTAAGAGGTTCTAAAGGTGTCAAAAATATGAGGAGCATGAAACGGTCTGAAAAATACGAGGAGCATGAAGCGGTGTTGAAAATCATGAAGAGCCTGAAAACGCGTGAAAAATATGAAGAGCTTCAAAAGGTGTCAAAATGAGATGAGCATGAAACGGTCTAAAAAATAGGAGGAGCATGAAATGGTGTTGAAAAAAATGAAAAGCCTGAAAAGGAGTGAAATATATGAAGAGCTTCAAAAGGTTTCAAAAATATGAGGAGAATGAAACGGTCTGCAAAATAGGAGGAGCATGAAATGGTGTTCAAAAACATGAAGAGCATGAAAAGGTGTGAAAAATATGAAGAGCTTCAAAAGTTGTGAAATACATGAGGAGGATTAAATGGTCTGAAAAATAGGAGGAGCATGAAGCGGGGTTCAAAAACATGAAGAGCCAGAAGAGGTGTGAAAAATATGAAGAGCTTCAAAAGGTGTGAAAAATATGAGGAGCATGAAACGGTCTGAAATATAGGAGGAGCAAGAAGCGGTGTTCAAAAACATGAAGAGCCTGAAAAGGTGTGAGAAATATGAAGAGCTTCAAAAGGTGTCAAATATATGAGGAGCATGAAACGGTGTGAAAAATAGGAGGAGCAAGAAGGTGTGTTTAAAAACATGAAGAGCCTGAAAATGTGTGAAAAATATAAAGAGCTTCAAAAGATGTGAAAAATATGAAGAGCTTCAAAAGGAGTCAAAAATGAGATGAGCAAGAAACGCTCTGAAAAATAGGAGGAGCATGAAGCGGTGTTGAAAAACATGAAGAACCTGAAAAGTTGTGAGAAATATGAAGAGCTTCAACAGGTGTCAAAAATATGAGGAGAATGAAACGGTCTGAAAAAGAGGAGGAGCCAGAAGCAGTGTTGAAAAACATGAAGAGCCTGAAAAGGTGTGAAAAATATGAAGAGCTTCTAAAGGTGTCAAAAATATGAGGAGCATGTAACGGTCTGAAAAAGAGGAGGAGCATGAAGCGGTGTTGAAAAACATGAAGAGCCTGAAAAGGTGTGAAAAATATGAAGAGCTTCAAAAGTTGTCAAAATATGAGGAGCATGAAACGGCCTGAAAAATAGGAGGAGCATGAAACGGTCTGAAAAATAGGAGGACCATGAGTCGGTGATGAAAACATTAAGAGCATGAAAAGGTGTGAAATATATGAAGAGCTTCAAAAGGTGTGAAAAATATGAAGAGCTTCAAAAGGTGTCAAAAATGAGATGAGCATGAAACGGTCTGAAAAATAGGAGGAGCAAGAAGCAGTGTTGAAAAACATGTAGAGCCTGAAAAAGTGTGAAATATATGAAGAGCTTCAAAAGGTGTGAAAAATATGAGGAGCGTGAAATGGTTTGAAAAACAGGAGGAGCATGAAACGGTGTTCAAAAACATGAAGAGCCTGAAAAGGTGTGAAATATATGAAGAGCTTCAAAAGGTGTCAAAAATATGAGGAGCGTGAAATGGTTTGAAAAACAGGAGGAGCATGAAACGGTGTTCAAAAACATGTAGAGCCTGAAAAAGTGTGAAATATATGAAGAGCTTCAAAAGGTGTCAAAAATATGAGGAGCATGAAATGGTTTGAAAAACAGGAGGAGCATGAAACGGTGTTCAAAAACATGAAGAGCATGAAAAGGTGTGAAAAATATGAAGAGCTTCAAAAGGTGTGAAAAATATGAGGAGCGTGAAACGGTCTGAAAAAGAGGAGGAGCATGAAGCGGTGTTCAAAAATATGAAGAGCTTCAAAAGGTGTGAAAAATATGAGGAGCATGAAATGGTCTGAAATATAGGAGGAGCATGAAACCGTGTTCTAAAACATGAAGAGCCTGAAAAGGTGTGAAAAGTATGAAGACCTTCAAAAATTGTGAAATACATGAGGAGCATGAAACGGTTTGAAAAATATGAGGAGCATGAAGCGTTGTTCAATAACATGAAGAGCCTGAAAGGCTGTGAAATGTATGAAGAGCTTCAAAAGGTGTCAAAAATATGAGAAGCATGAAACGGTCTGAAAAATAGGAGGAGCATGAAGCGGTGTTGAAAAACATGAAGAGCCTGAAAAGGTGTGAAAAATATGAAGAGCTTCAAAAGGTGTGAAAAATACGAAGAGCTTTAAAAAGTGTCAAAAATGAGATGAGCATGAAACGGTCTGAAAAATAGGAGGAGCATGAAGTGGTGTTGAAAAAAATGAAGAGCCTGAAAAGGTGTGAAATATATGAAGAGCTTCAAAAGGTGGCAAAAATATGAGGAGAATAAAACGGTCTGAAAAATAGGAGGAGCATGAATCAGTGTTGAAAAACATGAAGAGCCTGAAAAGGTGTGAAAAATATGAAGAGTTTCTAAAGGTGTCAAAAATATGAGGAGCATTAAACGGTCTGAAAAATAGGAGGAGCATGAAGTGGTGTTGAAAAAAATGAAGAGCATGAAAAGGTGCGAAAAATATGAAGAGCTTCAAAAGGTGTCAAAAATATTAGGAGCATGAAACGGTCTGAAAAATAGGAGGAACATGAAGCGGTTTTCAAAAACATGAAGAGCCTGAAAAGGTGTGAAAAATATGAAGAGCTTCAATAGGTGTCAAAAATATGAGGAGCATGAAACGGTCTGAAAAATAGGAGGACCATGTAACGGTGACCAAAAACATGAAGAGCCAGAAAAGGTGTGAAAAATATGAAGAGCTTCAAAAGGTGTGAAATACATGGGGAGCATGAAACGGGCTGAAAATTAGGAGAAGCATGAAGTGGTGTGGAAAAACCTGAAGAGCCTGAAAAGGTGTGAAAAATATGAAGAGCTTCAAAAGGTGTGAGAAATATGAGGAGCATGATATGGTTTGAAAAATAGGATTAGCATGAAGCGGTGTTCAAAAACCTGAAGAGCCTGAAAAGTTGTGAAAAATATGAAAAGCTTCAAAAGTTGTCAAAAATGAGATGAGCATGAAACTTTCAGAAAAATAGGAGGTGCATGAAGTGGTGTTGAAAAACATGAACAGCCTGAAAGGTGTGAGAAATATGAAGAGCTTCAAAAGGTGTCAAAAATATGAGGAGCATGACAGGGTCTGTAAAAAGGAGGAGCAAGAAAGGGTGTTGAAAAACATGAAGAGCCTGAAAACGTGTGAAAAATATGAAGAGCTTCAAAAGATGTGAAAAATATGAAGAGCTTCAAAAGGTGTCAAAATTGAGATGAGCATGAATCGGTCTGAAAAATAGTAGGAGCATGAAGCTGTGTTGAAAAACATGAAGAACCTGAAAAGGTGTGAGAAATATGAAGAGCTTCAAAAAGTGTCAAAAATATGAGGAGCATGAAACGGTCTGAAAAAGAGGAGGAGCATGAAGCGGTATTGAAAAACATGAAGAGCCTGAAAAGGTGTGAAAAATATGAAGAGCTTCTAAAGGAGTCAAAAATATGAGTAGCATGTAACGGTCTTAAAAATACGAGGAGCATGATGTGGTGTTGAAAATCATGAAGAGACTGAAAAGGTGTGAAATATATGAAGAGCTTCAAAATGTGTCAAAAATATGAGGAGCATGAAACTGTCTGATAAATAGGAGGAGCATGAAGCGGTGTTGAAAAACATGAAGAGCCTGAAAAGGTGTGAAAAATATGAAGAGCTTCAAAAAGTGTCAAAAATATGAGGAGCATGAAACGGTCTGAAAAATAGGAGGAGCATGAAGCGGTGTTGAAAAACAAGAAGAGCCTGAAAACGTGTGAAAAAAATGAAGAGCTTCAAAAGTTGTCAAAAATATGAGGAGCATGAAAAGTTCTGAAAAAGGAGTAGCATGAAACGTTGTTCAAAAACCTGAAGAGCCTGGAAATGTGTGAAAAATATGAAGAGCCTCAAAACGTGTCAAAAAAATGAGGAGCATGAAACGATCTGAAAAATCAGAGGAGCATGAAGCAGTGTTGAAAAACATGAAGAGCGTGAAAACGTGTGAAAAATATGAAGAGCTTCAAAAGGTGTGAAATATATTAAGAGCTTCAAAAGGTGTAAAAAATGAGATGAGCATGAAACGGTGTGAAAAATAGGAGGAGCATGAAGTGGTGCTGAAAAACATGAAGAGCCTGAAAAGGTGTGAAAAATATGGAGAGCTTCAAAAGGTGTCAAAAATATGAGGAGCATGAAACGCTCTGAAAAATAGGAGGAGCATGAAGCCGTGTTGAAAAACATGAAGAGCCTGAAAATGTGTGAAATATATGAAGAGCTTCAAATGGTGTGAAAAATATGAGGAGCATGAAACCGTCTGAAAAATAGGAGGAGCATGAAGTGATGTTTAAAACATGAAGAGTCTGAAAAGGTGTGAAAAATATGAAGAGCTTCAAAAGGTGTCAAAAATACGAGGAGCATGAAACAGTCTGAAAAATAGGAGGAGCATGAAGTGGTGTTCAAAAACATGAAGTGACTGAAAACGTGTGAAAAACATGAAGAGCCTGAAAAGGTGTGAAAAATATGAAGAGCTTCAAAAGTTGTGAAAAATATGAGGAGCATGAAACGGTCTGAAAAATAGGAGGAGCATGAAGCGGTGTTGCAAAACATGAAGAGTCTGAAAAGGTGTGAAAAATTTGAAGAGTTTCAAAAGGTGTCAAAAATATGAGGAGCATGAAACGGTCTGAAAAATAGGAGGAGCATGAAGCGGTGTTGAAAAACATGAAGAGCCTGAAAAGGTGTGAAAAGTATGAAGAGCTTCAAAGTGTGTGAAATACATGAGGAGCATGAAACGGTCTGAAAAATAGGAGGAGCATGAAGCTGGGCTCAAAAACATGAAGAGCCCGAAAAGGTGTGAAAAATATGAAGAGCTTCAAAAGGTGTCAAAAATATGAGGAGCATGAAACTGTCTGAAAAATAGGAGGAGCATGAAGCGGTGTTGAAAAACATGAAGAGCCTGAAAAGCTATGAAAAATATGAAGAGCTTCAAAAAGTGTCAAAAATATGAGGAGCATGAAACGGTCTGAAAAATAGGAGGAGCATGAAGCGGTGTTGAAAAACAAGAAGAGCCTGAAAACGTGTGAAAAATATGAAGAGCTTCAAAAGGTGTCAAAAGTATGAGGAGCATGAAACGTTCTGAAAAAGGAGTAGCATGAAAATTTGTTCAAAAACATGAAGAGCCTGGAAATGTGTGATAAATATGAAGAGTCTCAAAACGTGTCAAAAATATGAGGAGCATGAAACGGTCTGAAAAATAGGAGGAGCATGAAGCGGTGTTCAAAAAAATGAAGAGCCTGAAAAGGTGTGAAATATATGAAGAGCTTCAAAAGGTGTCAAAAATGAGAAGTGCATGAAACGAACTGAACAATAGGAGGAACATGAAGTGGTGTTGAAATACATGAAGAGCCTGTAAAGGTGTGCAAAATATGAAGAGCTCAAAAGGTGTGAAATACATGAGGAGCATGAAACGGTCTGAAAAAGAGGAGAAGCATGAAGCGGTGTTGAAAAACATGAAGAGCCTGAAAAGGTGTGAAAAATATGAAGAGTTTCTAAAGGTGTAAAAATATGAGGAGCATGAAATGGTCTGAATATAGGAGGAGCATGAAGTGGTTGTGAATAACATGAAGAGCCTGAAAAGGTGTGCAAAATATAAAAAGCTTCAAAAGGTGTGAAATATATGAGGAGCATGAAACGGTCTGAAAAATAGGAGGAGCATGAAGCGGTGTTCAAAAAAATGCAGAGAGTGAAAAGGTGTGAAAAATATGAAGAGCTTCAAAAGGTGTAAAAAATAGGAGGAGTATGAAACAGTTTAAAAATAGGAGGAGCATCAAGTGGTGTAGAAAAACATGAAGAGCCTGAAAACGAGTGAAAAATAAGAAGAGCTTCAAAAATATGAAAAAAATGAAGAGCTTCAAAAGGTGTGAAAAATATGAAGAGCTTCAAAAGCTGTCAAAAATGAGATGAGCATGAAACGGTCTGAAAAATAGTAGCATGAAGCGGTGCTGAAAATCATGAAGAGCCTGAAAAGGTGTGAAAAATATGAAGAGCTTCAAAAGGTTTCAAAAATATGAGGAGAATTAAACGGTCTGAAAAATATGAGGAGCATGAAGTGGTGTTGAAAAACATGAAGAGCCTGAAAAGGTGTGAAAAATATGAAGAGCTTCAAAAGGTTTCAAAAATATGAGGAGTATGAAACGGTCCGAAAAATAGAAGTATCATCAAGCGGTGTTGAAAAACATAAAGAGCCTGAAAAGGTTTGAAAAATATGAAGAGCTTCAAAAGGTGTCAAAATTATGAGGAGCATGAAACGGTCTGAAAAATAGGAGGAGCATGAAGCGGTGTTCAAAAACATGAACAGCCTGAAAAGATGTGAAAAATATGAAGAGCTTCAAAAGGTGTGAAAAATATGAAGAGCTTCAAAAGGTGTCAAAAATGAGATGAGCATGAAACCGTCTGGAAAATAGGAGGAGCATGAAACGGTGTTCAAAAACATGAAGACATTGAAAATGTGGGAAAAATATGAAGAGCTTCAAAAAATGTCAAAGATATGAGGAGCATGAAACGGTCTGAAAAATAGGAGAATCATGCAGCGGTGTTGAAAACTATAAACAGCCTTAAAAAGTGTGAAAAATATGAAGAGCTTCAAAAGGTGTCAAAAATATGAGGAGCATGAAACGGTCTGAAAAATAGGAGCAACATGAAACGATGTTCAAAAACATGAAGACATTGAAAATGTGGGAAAAATATGAAGAGCTTCAAAAGGTGTGAAATATATGAAGAGCTGCAAAAGGTGTCAAAAATATGAGGAGCATGAAACCGTCTGAAAAATAAGAGGAGCATGAAGTGGTGTTCAAAAACTTGAAGAGCCTGAAAATTTGTGCAAAATATGAAAAGCTTCAAAAGGTGTCAAAAATGAGATGAGCATGAAAAAGTGTTAAAAATAG
This sequence comes from Dama dama, assembly GCF_033118175.1. NCBI lineage: Eukaryota > Metazoa > Chordata > Mammalia > Artiodactyla > Cervidae > Dama > Dama dama. Next base: position 3,884,152 of record NW_026870920.1, on the reverse strand, counting down.
GAGGATCATGAAACGGTGTTGAAAAACATGGAGAGCCTGAAAAGGTGTGAAAAATATGAAGAGCTTCAAAAGGTGTCAAAAATGAGATGAGCATGAAACGGTCTGAAAATAAGATGAGCATGAAGCGGTGTTCAAAAACATGAAGAGCCTGAAAAGGTGTGAAAAATATGAAGAGCTTCAAAAAGTGTCAATAATATGAGGAGCATGAAACGGTCTGAAAAATAGGAGGAGCATGAAGCGGTGTTCAAAAACATGAAGAGCCTGAAAAGGTGTGAAAAATATGAAGAGCTTCAAAAAGTGTCAATAATATGAGGAGCATGAAACGGTCTGAAAAATAGGAGGAGCATGAAGCGGTGTTTAAAAACATGAAGAGCCTGAAAAGGTGTGAAAAATATGAAGAGCTACAAAATGTGTCAAAAATATGAGGAGCATGAAACGGTCTGAAAAATAGGAGGAGCATGAAGCGCTGTTGAAAAACATGAAGAGCCTGAAAAGGTGTGAAAAATATGAAGAGCTTCAAAAGATGTGAAATACATGAGGAGCATTAAACGGGCTGAAAAATAGGAAAAGCATGAAGTGGTGTGGAAAAACATGAAAGCCTGAAAAGGTGTGAAAATTATGAAGAGCTTCAAAAGGTGTCAATAATATGAGGAGCATGAAACGGTCTGAAAAATAGGAGGAGCATGAAGCGATGTTCAAAAACATGAAGAGCCTGAAAAGGTGTGAAAAATATGAAGAGCTTCAAAATGTGTGAAATACATGAGGAGCATTAAACGGTCTGAAAAATAGGAGGAGGATGAAGCGATGTTCAAAAACATGAAGAGCCTGAAAAGTTCTGAAAAGTATGAAGAGCTTCAAAATGTGTGAAAAATATGAGGTGCATGAAAAGGTCTGAAAAATAGGAGGAGCATGAAGCGGTGTTGAAATACATGAGGAGCCTGAAATGGTGTGAAATATATGAAGAGATTCAAAATGTGTGAAAAATATGAGGAGCATGATACGGTTTGAAAAATAGGAGGAGCATGAAGCGGTGTTCCAAAGCAAGAAGAGCCTGAAAACGTGTGAAAAACATGAAGAGCCTGAAAAGGTGTGCAAAATATGAAGAACTTCAAAAGGTGTCAAAAATATGAGGAGCATGAAACGGTCCGAAAAATAGGAGGGGCATGAAGCGGTGTTGAAAAACAAGAAGAGCCTGAAAAGGTGTGAAAAATATGAAGAGCTTCAAAAGGTGTCAAAAATATGAGGAGCATGAAACGTTGTGAAAAAGGAGTAGCATGAAACGTTGTTCAAAAACATGAAGAGCCTGGAAATTTGTGAAAAATATGAAGAGCCTCAAAACGTGTCAAAAAAATGAGGAGCATGAAACGATCTGAAAAATCAGAGGAGCATGAAGCAGTGTTGAAAAACATGAAGAGCGTGAAAACGTGTGAAAAATATGAAGAGCTTCAAAAGGTGTGAAATATATTAAGAGCTTCAAAAGGTGTAAAAAATGAGATGAGCATGAAACGGTGTGGAAAATAGGAGGAGCATGATGTGGTGCTGAAAAACATGAAGAGCCTGAAAAGCTGTGAAAAATATGGAGAGCTTCAAAAGGTGTCAAAAATATGAGGAGCATGAAACGCTCTGAAAAATAGGAGGAGCATGAAGCCGTGTTTAAAACATGAAGAGTCTGAAACGGTGTAAAAAATATGAAGAGCTTCAAAAGGTGTCATAAATATGAGGAGCATGAAACCGTCTGAAAAATAGGAGGAGCATGAAGTGGTGTTCAAAAACATGAAGAGACTGAAAACGTGTGAAAAACATGAAGAGCCTGAAAAGGTGTGAAAAACATGAAGAGCTTCAAAAGGTGAGAAAAATATGAGGAGCATTAAATGGTTTGAAAATTAGGAGGATCATGAAGCGGTGTTGAAAAACATGAAGAGCCTGAAAAGGTGTGAAAAATATGAAGAGCTTCAAAAGGTGTAAAAAATATGAGGAGCATGAAACGGTCTGAAAAAAAGGAGGATCAAGAAACGGTTTTGAAAACATGAAGAGCCTGAAAACGTGTGAAAAATAGGAAGAGCTACAAAAGGTGTCAAAAATGAGATGAGCATGAAACGGTCTGAAAGATAGGAGGAGTGAGAAGTGGTGTTCAAAAACATGAAGAGCGTGAAAAGGTGTGAAAAATATGAAGAACCTCAAAACGTGTCAAAAATATGAGGAGCATGAAACGCTCTGAAAAATAGGAGGAGCATGAAGCCGTGTTTAAAACATGAAGAGTCTGAAACGGTGTGAAAAATATGAAGAGCTTCAAAAGGTGTCATAAACATGAGGAGCATGAAACCGTCTGAAAAATAGGAGGAGCATGAAGTGGTGTTCAAAAACATGAAGAGACTGAAAACGTGTGAAAAACATGAAGAGCCTGAAAAGGTGTGAAACATATGAAGAGCTTCAAAAGGTGAGAAAAATATGAGGAACATGAAATGGTCTGAAAATTAGGAGGATCATGAAGCGGTGTTGAAAAACATGAAGAGCCTGAAAAGGTGTGAAAAATATGAAGAGCTTCAAAAGGTGTAAAAAATATGAGGAGCATGAAACGGTCTGAAAAAAAGGAGGATCAAGAAACGGTTTTGAAAACATGAAGAGCCTGAAAACGTGTGAAAAATATGAAGAGCTACAAAAGGTGTCAAAAATGAGATGAGCATGAAACGGTCTGAAAGATAGGAGGAGTGAGAAGTGGTGTTCAAAAACATGAAGAGAGTGAAAAGGTGTGAAAAATATGAAGAGCTTCAAAAGGTGTGAAAAACATGAACAGCCTGAAAACGTGTGAAAAATATGAAGAGCTTCAAAAGGTGTGAAAAATATGAAGAGCTTCAAAAGGTGTCAAAATCGATGAGCAGGAAATGGTCTGAAAAATAGGAGGAGCATGAAGTGGTGTTAAAAACATGAAGAGCCTGAAAAGGTGTGAAATATATGAAGAGCTTCAAAATGTGCCAAAAATATGAGGAGAATGAAACGGTGTGAAAATAGGAGGAGCATTAAGTGTTGTTGAAAAACATGAAGAGCCTGAAAAGGTGTGAAAAATATGAAGAGCTTCAAAAGGTGTGAAATACATGAGGAGCATGAAACGGTCTGAAAAATAGAAGCGGCATGAAGTGGTGTGAAAAAACATGAAGAGCCTGAAAAGGTGTGAGAAATATGAAGAGCTTCAAAAGGTGTCAAATATATGAAGAGCATGAACCGGTCTGAAAAATAGGAGGATCATGAAGCAGTGTTCAAAAACATGAAGAGCCTGAAAAGGTGTGAAAAATATGAAGAGCTTCAAAATGTGTCAAATATATGAGGAGCATGAAACGGTCTGATAAATAGGAGGAGCATGAAACGGTGATTAAAAACATGAAGAGCCTGAAAAGGTATGAAAAATATGAATAGCTTCAAAAGGTGTGAAATACATGAGGAGCATGAAACGGGTTGAAAAAAGGAGAAGCATGAAGTGGTGTGGAAAAACATGAAGAGCCTGAAAATGTGTGAAAAATATGAAAAGCCTCAAAACGCATCAAAAATGAGATGAGCGTGAAACGGTCTGAAAAATAGGAGGATCATGAAACGGTGTTGAAAAACATGAAGAGCCTGAAAAGTTGTGAAAAATATGAAAAGCCTCAAAAGGGATCAAAAATGAGATGAGCGTGAAACGGTCTGAAAAATAGGAGGATCATGAAACGGTGTTGAAAAACATGAAGAGCCTGAAAAGGTGTGAAAAATATGAGGAGCTTCCAAAGGTGTGAAAAATCTGAGGAGCATGAAACGATCTGAAAAATAGGAGCACCATGAAGCGGTGTTCAAAAACATGAAGAGCCTGAAAACGTGTGAAAAATATGAATAGCTTCAAAAGGTGTGAAATACATAAGGAGCATTAAATGGTCTGAAAATAGGAGGAGCATGAAACGGTGTTCAAAAACAGGAAGAGCCTGAAAAGTTGTGAAAAATATGAAGAGCTTCAAAAGGTGTCAAATATATGAGGAGCATGAAACGGTCTGAAAAATAGGAGGAGCATGAGTGGTGTTCAAAAACATGAAAAGCCTGAAAAGGTGTGAAAAATATGAAGAGCTTCAAAAGGTGTCAAAAATGAGATGAGCATGAAACGGTCTGAAAAATAGGAGGAGCATGAAGTGGTGTTGAAAAAAAAGAAGAGACTGAAAAGGTGTGAAATATATGAAGAGCTTCAAAAGGTGTGAATTACATGAGGAGCATGAAATGGGCTGAAAAATAGGAGAAGCGTGAGTGGTGTGGAAAAACATGAAGAGCCTGAAAAGTTGTGAAAAATATGAAGAGCTTCAAAAGGTGTGAAATACATGAGGAGCATGAAATTCTCTGAAAAATAAGAGGAGCATGAAGCGGTGTTCAAAAACTTGAAGAGCCTGAAAATTTGTGCAATATATGAAAAGCTTCAAAAGGTGTCAAAAATGAGATGAGCATGAAAATGTCTTAAAAATAGGAGGATCATGAAACGGTGTTGAAAAACATGGAGAGCCTGAAAAGGTGTGAAAAATAGGAAGAGCTTCAAAAGGTGTCAAAAAGGAGATGAGCATGAAACGGTCTGAAAATAAGAGGAGCATGAAGTGGTGTTCAAAAACATGAAAAGCCAGAAAAGGTGTGAAAAATATGAAGAGCTTCAAAATGTGTCAAAAATATGAGGAGCATGAAACCCTCTGAAAAATAGGAGGAGCATGAAGCGGTGTTCAAAAACATGAAGAGCATGAAAAGCTGTGGAAAATGTGAAGAGCTTCAAAAGGTGTGAATTACATGAGGAGCATGAAATGGGCTGAAAAATAGGAGAAGCGTGAAGTGGTGTGGAAAAACATGAAGAGCCTGAAAAGTTGTGAAAAATATGAAGAGCTTCAAAAGGTGTGAAATACATGAGGAGTATGAAATTCTCTGAAAAATAAGAGGAGAATGAAGCGGTGTTCAAAAACTTGAAGAGCCTGAAAATTTGTGCAAAATATGAAAAGCTTCAAAAGGTGTCAAAAATGAGATGAGCATGAAAATGTCTTAAAAATAGGACGATCATGAAACGGTGTTGAAAAACATGGAGAGCCTGAAAAGGTGTGAAAAAATATGCAAAGCTTCAAAAGATGTCAAAAATGAAATGAGCATGAAACGGTCTGAAAAATAGGAGGAGGATGAAGCGGTGTTGAAAAACATGAAGAGCCTGAAAAGGTGTGAAAAATATGAAGAGCTTCAAAAGGTGTGAAAAATATGAAGAGCTTCAAAAAGTGTCAAAAATATGAGGAGCACGTAACGGTCTGAAAATTAGGAGGAGCATGAAGCGGTGTTGAAAAACATGAAGAGCCTGAAAAGGTGTGAAAAATATGAAGAGCTTGAAAAGGTGTGAAATATATGAAGAGCTTCAAAAGGTGTCAAAAATATGAGGAGCATGAAATGGTCTGAAAAATAGGAGGAGCATGAAACGGTGCTCAAAAACAAGAAGAGCCTGAAAACGTGTGAAAAACATGAAGAACCTGAAAAGGTGTGCAAAATATGAAGAGCTTCAAAAGGTGTCAAAATATGAGGAGCATGAAACGGTCTGAAAAATAGGAGGAGAATGAAGCGATGTTCAAAAACATGGCGAACCTGAAAAGGTGTGAAAAATAAGAAGAGCTTCAAAAGGTGTCAAAAATATGAGAAGCATGAAACGGTCTGAAAAATAGGAGGAGCATGAAACGGTGTTCAAAAACAAGAAGAGCCTGAAAAGGTGTGAAAAACATGAAGAACATGAAAAGGTGTGCAAATATGCAGAGCTTAAAACGGTGTCAAAAATATGAGGAGCATGAAACGGTCTGAAAAATAGGAGGAGAATGAAGCGGTGTTCATAAACATGGCGACCTGAAAAGGTGTGAAAAATATGAAGAGCCTCAACACGTGTCAAAAATATGAGAAGCATGAAACGGTTTGAAAAATAGGAGGAGCATGAAGCGGTGTTGACAAATATGAAGAGCCTGAAAACGTTTGAAAAATATGAATAGCTTCAAAAGCTGTGAGAAATATGAAGAGCTTCAAAAGGTGTCAAAAATGAAAAGAGCATGAAACGGTCTGAAATATAGGAGGAGCATGAAGTGGTGTTGAAAAACATGAAGAGCCTGAAAAGGTGTGAAAAATATGAAGAGCTTCTAAAGGTGTGAAATACATGAGGAGCATGAAACTGTCAGAAAAATAGGAGAAGCATGAAGTGATGTTCAAAAATATAGAAAGCCTGAAAAGGTGTGAAAAATATGAATAGCATCAAAAGTTGTCAAACATATGAGGAGCATGAAACGGTTTGAAAAATAGGAGGAGCATGAAACGGTGTTCAAAAACATGAAGAGCCTGAAAAGGTGTGAAAAATATGAAGAGCCTCAAAAGGTGTCAAAAATATGAGTATCATGAAACGGTCTGAAAAATAGGAGGAGCATGAAGCGGTGTTGAAAAACATGAAGAGCCTGAAAACCTGTGAAAAATATGAAGAGCTTCAAAAGGTGTCAAAATTGAGATGAGCATGAAACGGTCTGAAAAATACGAGGAGCATGAAGTGGTGTTGAAAAACATGAAGAGCCTGAAAACGTGTGAAATATATGAAGAGCTTCAAAATGTGTCAAAAATATGAGGAGCATGAAACTCTCTGATAAATAGGAGGAGCATGAAGCGGTGTTGAAAAACATGAAGAGCCTGAAAAGGTGTGAAAAATATGAAGAGCTTCAAAAAGTGTCAAAAATATGAGGAGCATGAAACGGTCTGAAAAATAGGAGGAGCATGAAGCGGTGTTGAAAAACAAGAAGAGCCTGAAAACGTGTGAAAAATATGAAGAGCTTCAAAAGGTGTCAAAAATATGAGGAGCATGAAACGTTCTGAAAAAGGAGTAGCATGAAACGTTGTTCAAAAACATGAAGAGCCTGGAAATGTGTGAAAAATATGAAGAGCCTCAAAACGTGTCAAAAAAATGAGGAGCATGAAACGATCTGAAAAATCAGAGGAGCATGAAGCAGTGTTGAAAAACATGAAGAGCGTGAAAACGTGTGAAAAATATGAAGAGCTTCAAAAGGTGTGAAATATATTAAGAGCTTCAAAAGGTGTCAAAAATATGAGGAGCATGAAACGCTCTGAAAAATAGGAGGAGCATGAAGCCGTGTTGAAAAACATGAAGAGCCTGAAAAGGTGTGAAATATATGAAGAGCTTCAAAAAGTGTCAAAAATATGAGGAGCATGAAACCGTCTGAAAAATAGGAGGAGCATGAAGTGGTGTTTAAAACATGAAGAGTCTGAAAAGGTGTGAAAAATATGAAGAGCTTCAAAAGGTGTCAAAAATACGAGGAGCATGCAACAGTCTGAAAAATAGGAGGAGCATGAAGTGGTGTTCAAAAACATGAAGAGACTGAAAACGTGTGAAAAACATGAAGAGCCTGAAAAGGTGTGAAAAATATGAAGAGCTTCAAAAGTTGTGAAAAATATGAGGAGCATGAAACGGTCTGAAAAATAGGAGGAGCATGAAGCGGTGTTGCAAAACATGAAGAGTCTGAAAAGGTGTGAAAAATTTGAAGAGTTTCAAAAGGTGTCAAAAATATGAGGAGCATGAAACGGTCTGAAAAATAGGAGGAGCATGAAGTGGTGTTCAAAAACATGAAGAGCCTGAAAAGTTTGAAAAATATGAAGAGCTTCAAAAGGTGTCAAAAATATGAGGAGCATGAAATGGTCTGAAAAATAGGAGGAGCATGAAGCGGTGTTGAAAAACATGAAGAGCCTGAAAAGCTATGAAAAATATGAAGAGCTTCAAGAATTGTCAAAAATATGAGGAGCATGAAACGGTCTGAAAAATAGGAGGAGCATGAAGCGGTGTTGAAAAACAAGAAGAGCCTGAAAAGGTGTGAAAAATATGAAGAGCTTCAAAGGGTGTGAAATATATGAGGAGCATGAAACGGTCTCAAAAATAGGTGGAGCATGAAGCGGTGTTGAAAAAAAAAGAAGAGCCTGAAAAGGTGTGAAAAATATGAAGAGCTTCAAGGGTGTGAAATACATGAGGAGCATGAAACGGTCTGAAAAACAGGAGGAGCATGAAGCGGTGTTGCAAAACATGAAGAGCCTGAAAAGCTGTGAAAAATATGAAGAGCTTCAAAAGGTGTCAAAAATATGTGGAGCATGAAACGGTCTGAAAAATAGTAGGAACATGAAGCGGTGTTGAAAAACAAGAAGAGCCTGAAAACGTGTGAAAAATATGAAGAGCTTCAAAAGGTGTCAAAAATATGAGGAGCATGAAAAGTTCTGAAGAATCAGAGGAGCATGAAGCAGTGTTGAAAAACATGAAGAGCGTGAAAAGGTGTGAAAAATATGAAGAGCTTCAAAAGGTGTGAAATATATTAAGAGCTTCAAAAGGTGTAAAAAATGAGATGAGCATGAAACGGTGTGAAAAATAGGAGGAGCATGAAGTGGTACTGAAAAACATGAAGAGCCTGAAAAGGTGTGAAAAATATGGAGAGCTTCAAAAGGTGTCAAAAATATGAGGAGCATGAAACGCTCTGAAAAATAGGAGGAGCATGAAGCCGTGTTGAAAAACATGAAGAGCCTGAAAATGTGTGAAATATATGAAGAGCTTCAAATGGTGTGAAAAATATGAGGAGCATGAAAACGTCTGAAAAATAGGAGGAGCATGAAGTGGTGTTTAAAACATGAAGAGTCTGAAAAGGTGTGAAAAATATGAAGAGCTTCAAAAGGTGTCAAAAATACGAGGAGCATGAAACAGTCTGAAAAATAGGAGGAGCATGAAGTGGTGTTCAAAAACATGAAGAGACTGAAAACGTGTGAAAAACATGAAGAGCCTGAAAAGGTGTGAAAAATATGAAGAGCTTCTAAAGGTGTGAAATACATGAGGAGCATGAAACTGTCAGAAAAATAGGAGAAGCATGAAGTGATGTTCAAAAATATAGAAAGCCTGAAAAGGTGTGAAAAATATGAAGAGCATCAAAAGTTGTCAAACATATGAGGAGCATGAAACGGTTTGAAAAATAGGAGGAGCATGAAACGGTGTTCAAAAACATGAAGAGCCTGAAAAGGTGTGAAAAATATGAAGAGCCTCAAAAGGTGTCAAAAATATGAGTATCATGAAACGGTCTGAAAAATAGGAGGAGCATGAAGCGGTGTTGAAAAACATGAAGAGCCTGAAAACCTGTGAAAAATATGAAGAGCTTCAAAAGGTGTCAAAATTGAGATGAGCATGAAACGGTCTGAAAAATACGAGGAGCATGAAGTGGTGTTGAAAAACATGAAGAGCCTGAAAACGTGTGAAATATATGAAGAGCTTCAAAATGTGTCAAAAATATGAGGAGCATGAAACTCTCTGATAAATAGGAGGAGCATGAAGCGGTGTTGAAAAACATGAAGAGCCTGAAAAGGTGTGAAAAATATGAAGAGCTTCAAAAAGTGTCAAAAATATGAGGAGCATGAAACGGTCTGAAAAATAGGAGGAGCATGAAGCGGTGTTGAAAAACAAGAAGAGCCTGAAAACGTGTGAAAAATATGAAGAGCTTCAAAAGGTGTCAAAAATATGAGGAGCATGAAACGTTCTGAAAAAGGAGTAGCATGAAACGTTGTTCAAAAACATGAAGAGCCTGGAAATGTGTGAAAAATATGAAGAGCCTCAAAACGTGTCAAAAAAATGAGGAGCATGAAACGATCTGAAAAATCAGAGGAGCATGAAGCAGTGTTGAAAAACATGAAGAGCGTGAAAACGTGTGAAAAACATGAAGAGCCTGAAAAGGTGTGAAATATATGAAGAGCTTCAAATGGTGTGAAAAATATGAGGAGCATGAAACCGTCTGAAAAATAGGAGGAGCATGAAGTGGTGTTTAAAACATGAAGAGTCTGAAAAGGTGTGAAAAATATGAAGAGCTTCAAAAGGTGTCAAAAATACGAGGAGCATGCAACAGTCTGAAAAATAGGAGGAGCATGAAGTGGTGTTCAAAAACATGAAGAGACTGAAAACGTGTGAAAAACATGAAGAGCCTGAAAAGGTGTGAAAAATATGAAGAGCTTCAAAAGTTGTGAAAAATATGAGGAGCATGAAACGGTCTGAAAAATAGGAGGAGCATGAAGCGGTGTTGCAAAACATGAAGAGTCTGAAAAGGTGTGAAAAATTTGAAGAGTTTCAAAAGGTGTCAAAAATATGAGGAGCATGAAACGGTCTGAAAAATAGGAGGAGCATGAAGTGGTGTTCAAAAACATGAAGAGCCTGAAAAGTTTGAAAAATATGAAGAGCTTCAAAAGGTGTCAAAAATATGAGGAGCATGAAATGGTCTGAAAAATAGGAGGAGCATGAAGCGGTGTTGAAAAACATGAAGAGCCTGAAAAGCTATGAAAAATATGAAGAGCTTCAAGAATTGTCAAAAATATGAGGAGCATGAAACGGTCTGAAAAATAGGAGGAGCATGAAGCGGTGTTGAAAAACAAGAAGAGCCTGAAAAGGTGTGAAAAATATGAAGAGCTTCAAAGGGTGTGAAATATATGAGGAGCATGAAACGGTCTCAAAAATAGGTGGAGCATGAAGCGGTGTTGAAAAAAAAAGAAGAGCCTGAAAAGGTGTGAAAAATATGAAGAGCTTCAAGGGTGTGAAATACATGAGGAGCATGAAACGGTCTGAAAAACAGGAGGAGCATGAAGCGGTGTTGCAAAACATGAAGAGCCTGAAAAGCTGTGAAAAATATGAAGAGCTTCAAAAGGTGTCAAAAATATGTGGAGCATGAAACGGTCTGAAAAATAGTAGGAACATGAAGCGGTGTTGAAAAACAAGAAGAGCCTGAAAACGTGTGAAAAATATGAAGAGCTTCAAAAGGTGTCAAAAATATGAGGAGCATGAAAAGTTCTGAAGAATCAGAGGAGCATGAAGCAGTGTTGAAAAACATGAAGAGCGTGAAAAGGTGTGAAAAATATGAAGAGCTTCAAAAGGTGTGAAAAATATGAAGAGCTTCAAAAGATGTCAAAAATGAGATGAGCATGAAACGGTCTGAAAAATAGGAGGAGCATGAAGCAGTGTTGAAAAGAAGAAGAGCCTGAAAAGGTGTGAAAAGTATGAAGAGCTTCAAAGTGTGTGAAATACATGAGGAGCATGAAACGGTCTGAAAAATAGGAGGAGCATGAAGCTGGGCTCAAAAACATGAAGAGCCTGAAAAGGTGTGAAAAATATGAAGAGCTTCAAAAGGTGTCAAAAATATGAGGAGCATGAAACTGTCTGAAAAATAGGAGGAGCATGAAGCGGTGTTGAAAAACATGAAGAGCCTGAAAAGCTATGAAAAATATGAAGAGCTTCAAAAAGTGTCAAAAATATGAGGAGCATGAAACGGTCTGAAAAATAGGAGGAGCATGAAGCGGTGTTGAAAAACAAGAAGAGCCTGAAAACGTGTGAAAAATATGAAGAGCTTCAAAAGGTGTCAAAAGTATGAGGAGCATGAAACATTCTGAAAAAGGAGTAGCATGAAAATTTGTTCAAAAACATGAAGAGCCTGGAAATGTGTGATAAATATGAAGAGTCTCAAAACGTGTCAAAAATATGAGGAGCATGAAACGGTCTGAAAAATAGGAGGAGCATGAAGCGGTGTTCAAAAAAATGAAGAGCCTGAAAAGGTGTGAAATATATGAAGAGCTTCAAAAGGTGTCAAAAATGAGAAGTGCATGAAACGAACTGAACAATAGGAGGAACATGAAGTGGTGTTGAAATACATGAAGAGCCTGTAAAGGTGTGCAAAATATGAAGAGCTCAAAAGGTGTGAAATACATAAGGAGCATGAAACGGTCTGAAAAAGAGGAGAAGCATGAAGCGGTGTTGAAAAACATGAAGAGCCTGAAAAGGTGTGAAAAATATGAAGAGTTTCTAAAGGTGTAAAAATATGAGGAGCATGAAATGGTCTGAAATATAGGAGGAGCATGAAGTGGTTGTGAATAACATGAAGAGCCTGAAAAGGTGTGCAAAATATAAAAAGCTTCAAAAGGTGTGAAATATATGAGGAGCATGAAACGGTCTGAAAAATAGGAGGAGCATGAAGCGGTGTTCAAAAAAATGCAGAGAGTGAAAAGGTGTGAAAAATATGAAGAGCTTCAAAAGGTGTAAAAAATAGGAGGAGCATGAAACAGTTTAAAAATAGGAGGAGCATCAAGTGGTGTAGAAAAACATGAAGAGCCTGAAAACGTGTGAAAAATAAGAAGAGCTTCAAAAATATGAAAAAAATGAAGAGCTTCAAAAGGTGTGAAAAATATGAAGAGCTTCAAAAGATGTCAAAAATGAGATGAGCATGAAACGGTCTGAAAAATAGTAGCATGAAGTGGTGCTGAAAATCATGAAGAGCCTGAAAAGGTGTGAAAAATATGAAGAGCTTCAAAAGGTTTCAAAAATATGAGGAGAATTAAACGGTCTGAAAAATATGAGGAGCATGAAGTGGTGTTGAAAAATATGAAGAGCCTGAAAAGGTGTGAAAAATATGAAGAGCTTCAAAAGGTTTCAAAAATATGAGGAGTATGAAACGGTCCGAAAAATAGAAGTATCATCAAGCGGTGTTGAAAAACATAAAGAGCCTGAAAAGGTTTGAAAAATATGAAGAGCTTCAAAAGGTGTCAAAATTATGAGGAGCATGAAACGGTCTGAAAAATAGGAGGAGCATGAAGCGGTGTTCAAAAACATGAACAGCCTGAAAAGATGTGAAAAATATGAAGAGCTTCAAAAGGTGTGAAATATATGAAGAGCTTCAAAAGGTGTAAAAAATAGGAGGAGCATGAAATGGTTTCAAAAATAGGAGGAGCATCAATTGGTGTAGAAAAACATGAAGAGCCTGAAAAGGTGTGAAAAATATGAAGAGCTTCAAAAGGTGTCAAAAATATGAGGAGCATGAAAGGGTCTGAAAAATAGGAGGAGCATGAAGCCGTGTTCAAAAACATGAAGAGCCTGAAAAGGTGTGAAAAATATGAACAGCTGCAAAGGGTGTCAAAATTTGAGGAGTATGAAACGGTCTGAAAATAGCAGGAGAATGAAGCGGTGTTGAAAAACATGAAGAGTTTGAAAACGTGTGAAAAATATGAAGAGCTTCAAAAATGTGAATAATAAGAAGAGCTTCAAAAGGTGTGAAAAATATGAAGAGCTTCAAAAGGTGTCAAAAATGAGATGAGCATGAAACAGTCTGGAAAAATTGGAGGAGCATGAAGCGGTGTTGAAAATCATGAAGAGACTGAAAAGGTGTGAAAAAATACGAAGAGCTTCAAAAGGTGTCAAATTATGAAGAGCTTCAAAAGTTGTCAAAATGAGATCAGCATGAAACGGTCTGCAATATAGGAGGAGCCTGAAGTGGTGTTGAAAAAAATGAAGAGCCTGAAAATGTGAGAAATATATGAAGAGCTTCAAAAGGAGTCAAAAATATGAGGAGAATGAATCGGTCTTAAATATAGGAGTAGCATGAAGCGGTGTTGAAAAATATGAAGAGCCTGAAAAGGTGTGAAAAATATGAGGAGCTTCAAAAGGTTTGAAAAACATGAGGAGCATGAAACGGTCTGAAAAATAGGAGATGCATGAAGTTGTGTTGAAAAACATGAAGAGCCTGAAAAGGTGTGAAAAATATGAAGAGCTTCAAAAGGTATAAAATACATGAGGAGCATGAAACTGTCTGAAAATTAGGAGGAGCATGAAGTGGTGTTCAACAACATGAAGAGCCTCAAAAGGTGTGAAAAATATGAAGAGCTTCAAAAGGTGTGAAATACATGAGAGGAATGAAACTGTCTGAAAAATAGAAGGAGCATGAAGCGGTGTTGAAAAACATGCAGAGCCTGAAAAGGTGTGAAAAATAAAAAGAGCTTCTAAAGGTGTCAAAATTATGAGGAGCATGAAACGGTCTGAAAAATATGAGGAGCATGAAGTGTTGTTGAAAAACATTAAGAGCCTGAAATGGTGTGAAATATATGAAGAGGTTCAAAAGGTGTGAAAAATATGAGGAGCTTGAAAAAGTGTCAAAAATATGAGGAGCATGCAACGGTCTGCAAAATAGTAGGAGCATGAAAAGGTGTTCAAAAACATGAAGAGCCTGAAAAGGTGTGAAAAATAGGAAGAGCTTCAAAAGGTGTTAAATACATGAGGAGCATGAAACGGTCTGGAAAATAGGAGCATGAAGCGGTGTTCTAAAACATGAAGAGCCTGAAAAGGTGTGAAAAATATGAAGAGCTTCAAAATGTGTCAAAATTATGAGGAGCATGAAACGGTCTGAAAAATAGGAGGAGCATGAAACCGTGTTCAAAAACATGAAGAGCCTGAAAAAGTGGGATAACTATGAAGAGCTTCCAAAGGTGTCAAAAATATGAAGAGCATGAAACTGTCTGAAAAATAGGAGGAGCATGAAACCGTGTTCAAAAACATGAAGAGCCTGAAAAGGTGGGAAAATAATAAAGAGCTTCAAAAGGTGTGAAATACATGAGGAGCATGAAACGGTCTGAAAAGTAGGAGGAGCATGAAGCAATGTTCAAAAACATGAAGAGCCTGAAAAGGTGTGAAATATATGAAGAGCTTCAAAAGATGTCAAAAATGAGATGAGCATTAAACGGTCTGAAAAATAGGAGGAGCCTGAATTGGTGTTGAAAAACATGAAGAGCCTGAAAAGGTGTGAAATATATGAAGAGCTTTAAAAGTTGTCAAAATTATGAGGAGCATGAAACGGTCTGAAAAATAGTAGTAGCATGAAGCAGTGTTTTAAAACATGAATAGCCTGAAAATGTGAGAAAAATATGAAGAGCTTCAAAAGGTGTCAAATATAGGAGGATCATAAAACGGTCTGAAAAATAGGAGGAGCATGAAGCTGTGTTCAAAAACATGAGAGACTGAAAAGTGTGAAAAATATGAAGAGCTTCAAAAGGTGTGAAATACATGAGGAGCATGAAACGGTCTGAAAAATAGGAGGAGCATGAAGCGGTGTTCAAAAACATGAAGAGCCTGAAAATGTGTGAAAAAAATGAAGAGCCTCAAAACGTGTCAAAAATATGAGGAGCATTAAACGGTCTGAAAATATAGGAGGAGCATGAAGCGGTGTAGAAAAACATGAAGAGCCTGAAAATGTGGGAAATATATGAGGAGCTTGAAAAGGTGGCAAAAATATGAGGAGCATGAAACGGTGTGAAAAATAGGAGGATCATGAAGCGGTGTTGAAAAACATGAAGAACCTGAAAAGGTGTGAAATATATGAAGAGCTTCAAAAGGTGTCAAAAATATGAGGAGCATGAAACGGTCTGAAAAATAGGAGGAGCATGAAATGGTGTTCAAACAAATGAAGAGCATGAAAAGGTGTGATAAATATGAAGAGCTTCAAAAGGTTTGAAAAACATGAGGAGAATGAAAGGGTCCGAAAAATAGGAGATGCATGAAGTTGTGTAGAAAAACATGAAGAGCCTGAAAAGGTGTGAAAAATATTAAGAGCTTCAAAAGGTATAAAATACATGAGGAGCATGAAACTGTTTGAAAAATAGGAGGAGCATGAAGTGGTGTTCAACAACATGAAGAGGCTCAAGAGGTTTGAAAAATATGAAGAGCTTCAAAAGGTGTGAAATACATGAGAGGAATGAAACTGTCTGAAAAACAGAAGGAGCATGAAGCGGTGTTGAAAACCATGAAGAGCCTGAAAAGGTGTGAAAAATATGAAGAGCTTCTAAATGTGTCAAAATTATGAGGAGCATGAAACGGTCTGAAAAATAGGAGGAGCATGAAGCGGTGTTGAAAAACATGAAGAGCCTGAAAAGGTGTGAAAAATATGAAGAGCTTCAAAAGTTGTCAAAAATATGAGGAGCATGAACGGTCTGAAAAAGAGGAGGAGTATGAAGCGGTGTTGAAAAACATGAAGAGCCTGAAAAGGTGTGTAAAATATTAAGAGGTTCTAAAAGTGTCAAGTATATGAGGAGCATGAAACGGTCTTAAAAATACGAGGAGAATGAAGTGGAGTTGAAAAACATGAAGAGCGTAAAAATGTGTGAAAAATATGAAAAGCCTCAAATCCTGTCAAAAATATGAGGAGCATGAAACGGTCTGAAAAAGAGGAGGAGTATGAAGCGGTGTTGAAACACATGAAGAGAGTGAAAAGGTGTGTAAAATATTAAGAGGTTCTAAAGGTGTCAAAAATATGAGGAGCATGAAACGGTCTGAAAAGTACGAGGAGCATGAAGCGGTGTTGAAAATCATGAAGAGCCTGAAAACGCGTGAAAAATATGAAGAGCTTCAAAAGGTGTCAAAATGAGATGAGCATGAAACGGTCTAAAAAATAGGAGGAGCATGAAATGGTGTTGAAAAAAATGAAAAGCCTGAAAAGTTGTGAAATATATGAAGAGCTTCAAAAGGTTTCAAAAATATGAGGAGAATGAAACGGTCTGAAAAAGAGGAGGAGCAAGAAGCGGTGTTGAAAAACATGAAGAGCCTCAAAAGGTGTGAAAAATATGCAGAGCTTCTAAAGGTGTCAAAATTATGAGGAGCATGAAACGGTCTGAAAAAGAGGAGGAGCATGAAGCGGTGTTGACAAACATGAAGAGCCAGAAGAGGTGTGAAAAATATGGAGAGCTTCAAAAGTTGTCAAAATATGAGGAGCATGAAACGGCCTGAAAAATAGGAGGACTATGAAAAGGTCTGAAAAATAGGAGGAGCATGAGTCGTTGATGAAAACATTAAGAGCATGAAAAGGTGTGAAATATATGAAGAGCTTCAAAAGGTGTGATAAATATCATGAGCTTCAAAAGCTGTCAAAAAAGAGATGAGCATGAAACGGTCTGAAAAATAGGAGGAGCATGAAGCGGTGTTGAAAAACATGAAGAGCCTGAAAAAGTGTGAAATATATGAAGAGCTTCAAAAGGTGTGAAAAATACGAGGAGCTTCAAAAGGTGTCAAAAATATGAGGAGCATGAAATGGTTTGAAAAACAGGAGGAGCATGAAACGGTGTTCAAAAACATGAAGCCTGAAAAGGTGTGAAAAATATGAAGAGCTTCAAAAGGTGTGAAAAATATGAGGAGCATGAAACGGTCTGAAAAAGAGGAGGTGCATGAAGCGGTGTTCAAAAATATGAAGAGCTTCAAAAGATGTGAAAAATATGAGGAGCATGAAACGGTCTGAAAAATAGGAGGAGCATGAAACCGTGTTCTAAAACATGAAGAGCCTGAAAAGGTGTGAAAAATATGAGGAGTTCCAAAAGTTGTCAAAAATATGAGGAGCATGAAACGGTCTGAAAAATAGGAGGAGCATGAAGCGGTGTTGAAAAACATGAAGAGTCTGAAAACGTGTGAAAGTATGAAGAGCTTCAAAAATATGAAAAATATGAAGAGCTTCAAAAGGTGTGAAAAATATGAAGAGCTTCAAAAGGTGTCAAAAATGAGATGAGCATGAAACGGTCTGAAAAATAGGAGGAGCAAGAAGCAGTGTTGAAAAACATGTAGAGCCTGAAAACGTGTGAAAAATACGAAGAGCTTCAAAAGATGTGAAAAATATGAAGAGCTTTAAAAGGTGTCAAAAATGAGATGAGCATGAAACGCTCTGAAAAATAGTAGGAGAATGAAGCGGTGTTGAAAAACATGAAGAGCCTGAAAAGGTGTGAGAAATATGAAGAGCTTCAAAATGTGTCAAATATATGAGGAGCATGAAACGGTCTGAAAAAGAGGAGGAGTATGAAGCGGTGTTGAAAAACATGAAGAGCCTGAAAAGGTGTGTAAAATATTAAGAGGTTCTAAAGGTGTCAAAAATATGAGGAGCATGAAACGGTCTGAAAAATACGAGGAGCATGAAGCGGTGTTGAAAATCATGAAGAGCCTGAAAACGCGTGAAAAATATGAAGAGCTTCAAAAGGTGTCAAAATGAGATGAGCATGAAACGGTCTAAAAAATAGGAGGAGCATGAAATGGTGTTGAAAAAAATGAAAAGCCTGAAAAGGAGTGAAATATATGAAGAGCTTCAAAAGGTTTCAAAAATATGAGGAGAATGAAACGGTCTGCAAAATAGGAGGAGCATGAAATGGTGTTCAAAAACATGAAGAGCATGAAAAGGTGTGAAAAATATGAAGAGCTTCAAAAGTTGTGAAATACATGAGGAGGATTAAATGGTCTGAAAAATAGGAGGAGCATGAAGCGGGGTTCAAAAACATGAAGAGCCAGAAGAGGTGTGAAAAATATGAAGAGCTTCAAAAGGTGTGAAAAATATGAGGAGCATGAAACGGTCTGAAATATAGGAGGAGCAAGAAGCGGTGTTCAAAAACATGAAGAGCCTGAAAAGGTGTGAGAAATATGAAGAGCTTCAAAAGGTGTCAAAAATATGAGGAGCATGAAACGGTGTGAAAAATAGGAGGAGCAAGAAGGTGTGTTTAAAAACATGAAGAGCCTGAAAATGTGTGAAAAATATAAAGAGCTTCAAAAGATGTGAAAAATATGAAGAGCTTCAAAAGGAGTCAAAAATGAGATGAGCAAGAAACGCTCTGAAAAATAGGAGGAGCATGAAGCGGTGTTGAAAAACATGAAGAACCTGAAAAGTTGTGAGAAATATGAAGAGCTTCAACAGGTGTCAAAAATATGAGGAGAATGAAACGGTCTGAAAAAGAGGAGGAGCCAGAAGCAGTGTTGAAAAACATGAAGAGCCTGAAAAGGTGTGAAAAATATGAAGAGCTTCTAAAGGTGTCAAAAATATGAGGAGCATGTAACGGTCTGAAAAAGAGGAGGAGCATGAAGCGGTGTTGAAAAACATGAAGAGCCTGAAAAGGTGTGAAAAATATGAAGAGCTTCAAAAGTTGTCAAAATATGAGGAGCATGAAACGGCCTGAAAAATAGGAGGAGCATGAAACGGTCTGACAAATAGGAGGACCATGAGTCGGTGATGAAAACATTAAGAGCATGAAAAGGTGTGAAATATATGAAGAGCTTCAAAAGGTGTGATAAATATCATGAGCTTCAAAAGCTGTCAAAAAAGAGATGAGCATGAAACGGTCTGAATAATAGGAGGAGCATGAAGCGGTGTTGAAAAACATGAAGAGTCTGAAAACGTGTGAAAGTATGAAGAGCTTCAAAAATATGAAAAATATGAAGAGCTTCAAAAGGTGTGAAAAATATGAAGAGCTTCAAAAGGTGTCAAAAATGAGATGAGCATGAAACGGTCTGAAAAATAGGAGGAGCAAGAAGCAGTGTTGAAAAACATGTAGAGCCTGAAAAAGTGTGAAATATATGAAGAGCTTCAAAAGGTGTGAAAAATATGAGGAGCGTGAAATGGTTTGAAAAACAGGAGGAGCATGAAACGGTGTTCAAAAACATGAAGAGCCTGAAAAGGTGTGAAATATATGAAGAGCTTCAAAAGGTGTCAAAAATATGAGGAGCGTGAAATGGTTTGAAAAACAGGAGGAGCATGAAACGGTGTTCAAAAACATGTAGAGCCTGAAAAAGTGTGAAATATATGAAGAGCTTCAAAAGGTGTCAAAAATATGAGGAGCATGAAATGGTTTGAAAAACAGGAGGAGCATGAAACGGTGTTCAAAAACATGAAGAGCCTGAAAAGGTGTGAAAAATATGAAGAGCTTCAAAAGGTGTGAAAAATATGAGGAGCGTGAAACGGTCTGAAAAAGAGGAGGAGCATGAAGCGGTGTTCAAAAATATGAAGAGCTTCAAAAGGTGTGAAAAATATGAGGAGCGAGAAACGGTCTGAAAAAGAAGAGGAGCATGAATCGGTGTTCAAAAATATGAAGAGCTTCAAAATGTGTGAAAAATATGAGGAGCATGAAATGGTCTGAAATATAGGAGGAGCATGAAACCGTGTTCTAAAACATGAAGAGCCTGAAAAGGTGTGAAAAGTATGAAGACCTTCAAAAATTGTGAAATACATGAGGAGCATGAAACGGTTTGAAAAATATGAGGAGCATGAAGCGTTGTTCAATAACATGAAGAGCCTGAAAGGCTGTGAAATGTATGAAGAGCTTCAAAAGGTGTCAAAAATATGAGAAGCATGAAACGGTCTGAAAAATAGGAGGAGCATGAAGCGGTGTTGAAAAACATGAAGAGCCTGAAAAGGTGTGAAAAATATGAAGAGTTTCTAAAGGTGTCAAAAATATGAGGAGCATTAAACGGTCTGAAAAATAGGAGGAGCATGAATCAGTGTTGAAAAACATGAAGAGCCTGAAAAGGTGTGAAAAATATGAAGAGCTTCAATAGGTGTCAAAAATATGAGGAGCATGAAACGGTCTGAAAAATAGGAGGATCATGTAACGGTGACCAAAAACATGAAGAGCCAGAAAAGGTGTGAAAAATATGAAGAGTTTCTAAAGGTGTCAAAAATATGAGGAGCATGAAACGGTCTGAAAAATAGGAGGAGCATGAAGTGGTGTTGAAAAAAATGAAGAGCCTGAAAAGGTGTGAAATATATGAAGAGCTTCAAAAGGTGGCAAAAATATGAGGAGAATAAAACGGTCTGAAAAATAGGAGGAGCATGAATCAGTGTTGAAAAACATGAAGAGCCTGAAAAGGTGTGAAAAATATGAAGAGTTTCTAAAGGTGTCAAAAATATGAGGAGCATTAAACGGTCTGAAAAATAGGAGGAGCATGAAGTGGTGTTGAAAAAAATGAAGAGCATGAAAAGGTGCGAAAAATATGAAGAGCTTCAAAAGGTGTCAAAAATATTAGGAGCATGAAACGGTCTGAAAAATAGGAGGAACATGAAGCGGTTTTCAAAAACATGAAGAGCCTGAAAAGGTGTGAAAAATATGAAGAGCTTCAATAGGTGTCAAAAATATGAGGAGCATGAAACGGTCTGAAAAATAGGAGGACCATGTAACGGTGACCAAAAACATGAAGAGCCAGAAAAGGTGTGAAAAATATGAAGAGCTTCAAAAGGTGTGAAATACATGGGGAGCATGAAACGGGCTGAAAATTAGGAGAAGCATGAAGTGGTGTGGAAAAACCTGAAGAGCCTGAAAAGGTGTGAAAAATATGAAGAGCTTCAAAAGGTGTGAGAAATATGAGGAGCATGATATGGTTTGAAAAATAGGATTAGCATGAAGCGGTGTTCAAAAACCTGAAGAGCCTGAAAAGTTGTGAAAAATATGAAAAGCTTCAAAAGTTGTCAAAAATGAGATGAGCATGAAACTTTCAGAAAAATAGGAGGTGCATGAAGTGGTGTTGAAAAACATGAACAGCCTGAAAGGTGTGAGAAATATGAAGAGCTTCAAAAGGTGTCAAAAATATGAGGAGCATGACAGGGTCTGATAAAAAGGAGGAGCAAGAAAGGGTGTTGAAAAACATGAAGAGCCTGAAAACGTGTGAAAAATATGAAGAGCTTCAAAAGATGTGAAAAATATGAAGAGCTTCAAAAGGTGTCA
This sequence comes from Dama dama, assembly GCF_033118175.1. Lineage (NCBI taxonomy): Eukaryota > Metazoa > Chordata > Mammalia > Artiodactyla > Cervidae > Dama > Dama dama. Next base: position 3,862,813 of record NW_026870920.1, on the reverse strand, counting down.
AAATTGAGATGAGCATGAAACGGTCTGAAAAATAGTAGGAGCATGAAGCTGTGTTGAAAAAACATGAAGAACCTGAAAAGGTGTGAGAAATATGAAGAGCTTCAAAAAGTGTCAAAAATAGGAGGAGCATGAAACGGTCTGAAAAAGAGGAGGAGCATGAAGCGGTATTGAAAAACATGAAGAGCCTGAAAAGGTGTGAAAAATATGAAGAGCTTCTAAAGGAGTCAAAAATATGAGGAGCATGTAACGGTCTTAAAAATACGAGGAGCATGATGTGGTGTTGAAAATCATGAAGAGACTGAAAAGGTGTGAAATATATGAAGAGCTTCAAAATGTGTCAAAAATATGAGGAGCATGAAACTGTCTGATAAATAGGAGGAGCATGAAGCGGTGTTGAAAAACATGAAGAGCCTGAAAAGGTGTGAAAAATATGAAGAGCTTCAAAAAGTGTCAAAAATATGAGGAGCATGAAACGGTCTGAAAAATAGGAGGAGCATGAAGCGGTGTTGAAAAACAAGAAGAGCCTGAAAACGTGTGAAAAAAATGAAGAGCTTCAAAAGGTGTCAAAAATATGAGGAGCATGAAAAGTTCTGAAAAAGGAGTAGCATGAAACGTTGTTCAAAAACCTGAAGAGCCTGGAAATGTGTGAAAAATATGAAGAGCCTCAAAACGTGTCAAAAAAATGAGGAGCATGAAACGATCTGAAAAATCAGAGGAGCATGAAGCAGTGTTGAAAAACATGAAGAGCGTGAAAACGTGTGAAAAATATGAAGAGCTTCAAAAGGTGTGAAATATATTAAGAGCTTCAAAAGGTGTAAAAAATGAGATGAACATGAAACGGTGTGAAAAATAGGAGGAGCATGAAGTGGTGCTGAAAAACATGAAGAGCCTGAAAAGGTGTGAAAAATATGGAGAGCTTCAAAAGGTGTCAAAAATATGAGGAGCATGAAACGCTCTGAAAAATAGGAGGAGCATGAAGCCGTGTTGAAAAACATGAAGAGCCTGAAAATGTGTGAAATATATGAAGAGCTTCAAATGGTGTGAAAAATATGAGGAGCATGAAAACGTCTGAAAAATAGGAGGAGCAAGAAGTGGTGTTTAAAACATGAAGAGTCTGAAAAGGTGTGAAAAATATGAAGAGCTTCAAAAGGTGTCAAAAATACGAGGAGCATGAAACAGTCTGAAAAATAGGAGGAGCATGAAGTGGTGTTCAAAAACATGAAGTGACTGAAAACGTGTGAAAAACATGAAGAGCCTGAAAAGGTGTGAAAAATATGAAGAGCTTCAAAAGTTGTGAAAAATATGAGGAGCATGAAACGGTCTGAAAAATAGGAGGAGCATGAAGCGGTGTTGCAAAACATGAAGAGTCTGAAAAGGTGTGAAAAATTTGAAGAGTTTCAAAAGGTGTCAAAAATATGAGGAGCATGAAACGGTCTGAAAAATAGGAGGAGCATGAAGCGGTGTTGAAAAACATGAAGAGCCTGAAAAGGTGTGAAAAGTATGAAGAGCTTCAAAGTGTGTGAAATACATGAGGAGCATGAAACGGTCTGAAAAATAGGAGGAGCATGAAGCTGGGCTCAAAAACATGAAGAGCCCGAAAAGGTGTGAAAAATATGAAGAGCTTCAAAAGGTGTCAAAAATATGAGGAGCATGAAACTGTCTGAAAAATAGGAGGAGCATGAAGCGGTGTTGAAAAACATGAAGAGCCTGAAAAGCTATGAAAAATATGAAGAGCTTCAAAAAGTGTCAAAAATATGAGGAGCATGAAACGGTCTGAAAAATAGGAGGAGCATGAAGCGGTGTTGAAAAACAAGAAGAGCCTGAAAACGTGTGAAAAATATGAAGAGCTTCAAAAGGTGTCAAAAGTATGAGGAGCATGAAACGTTCTGAAAAAGGAGTAGCATGAAAATTTGTTCAAAAACATGAAGAGCCTGGAAATGTGTGATAAATATGAAGAGTCTCAAAACGTGTCAAAAATATGAGGAGCATGAAACGGTCTGAAAAATAGGAGGAGCATGAAGCGGTGTTCAAAAAAATGAAGAGCCTGAAAAGGTGTGAAATATATGAAGAGCTTCAAAAGGTGTCAAAAATGAGAAGTGCATGAAACCAACTGAACAATAGGAGGAACATGAAGTGGTGTTGAAATACATGAAGAGCCTGTAAAGGTGTGCAAAATATGAAGAGCTCAAAAGGTGTGAAATACATGAGGAGCATGAAACGGTCTGAAAAAGAGGAGAAGCATGAAGCGGTGTTGAAAAACATGAAGAGCCTGAAAAGGTGTGAAAAATATGAAGAGTTTCTAAAGGTGTAAAAATATGAGGAGCATGAAATGGTCTGAAATATAGGAGGAGCATGAAGTGGTTGTGAATAACATGAAGAGCCTGAAAAGGTGTGCAAAATATAAAAAGCTTCAAAAGGTGTGAAATATATGAGGAGCATGAAACGGTCTGAAAAATAGGAGGAGCATGAAGCGGTGTTCAAAAAATTGCAGAGAGTGAAAAGGTGTGAAAAATATGAAGAGCTTCAAAAGGTGTAAAAAATAGGAGGAGTATGAAACAGTTTAAAAATAGGAGGAGCATCAAGTGGTGTAGAAAAACATGAAGAGCCTGAAAACGTGTGAAAAATAAGAAGAGCTTCAAAAATATGAAAAAAATGAAGAGCTTCAAAAGGTGTGAAAAATATGAAGAGCTTCAAAAGCTGTCAAAAATGAGATGAGCATGAAACGGTCTGAAAAATAGTAGCATGAAGCGGTGCTGAAAATCATGAAGAGCCTGAAAAGGTGTGAAAAATATGAAGAGCTTCAAAAGGTTTCAAAAATATGAGGAGAATTAAACGGTCTGAAAAATATGAGGAGCATGAAGTGGTGTTGAAAAACATGAAGAGCCTGAAAAGGTGTGAAAAATATGAAGAGCTTCAAAAGGTTTCAAAAATATGAGCAGTATGAAACGGTCCGAAAAATAGAAGTATCATCAAGCGGTGTTGAAAAACATAAAGAGCCTGAAAAGGTTTGAAAAATACGAAGAGCTTCAAAAGGTGTCAAATTATGAAGAGCTTCAAAAGTTGTCAAAATGAGATCAGCATGAAACGGTCTGCAATATAGGAGGAGCCTGAAGTGGTGTTGAAAAAAATGAAGAGCCTGAAAATGTGTGAAATATATGAAGAGCTTCAAAAGGAGTCAAAAATATGAGGAGAATGAATCGGTCTTAAATATAGGAGTAGCATGAAGCGGTGTTGAAAAATATGAAGAGCCTGAAAAGGTGTGAAAAATATGAGGAGCTTCAAAAGGTTTGAAAAACATGAGGAGCATGAAACGGTCTGAAAAATAGGAGATGCATGAAGTTGTGTTGAAAAACATGAAGAGCATGAAAAGGTGTGAAAAATATGAAGAGCTTCAAAAGGTATAAAATACATGAGGAGCATGAAACTGTCTGAAAATTAGGAGGAGCATGAAGTGGTGTTCAACAACATGAAGAGCCTCAAAAGGTGTGAAAAATATGAAGAGCTTCAAAAGGTGTGAAATACATGAGAGGAATGAAACTGTCTGAAAATTAGAAGGAGCATGAAGCGGTGTTGAAAAACATGAAGAGCCTGAAAAGGTGTGAAAAATAAAAAGAGCTTCTAAAGGTGTCAAAATTATGAGGAGCATGAAACGGTCTGAAAAATAGGAGGAGCATGAAGTGTTGTTGAAAAACATTAAGAGCCTGAAATGGTGTGAAATATATGAAGAGGTTCAAAAGGTTTGAAAAATATGAGGTGCTTGAAAAAGTGTCAAAAATATGAGGAGCATGCAACGGTCTGCAAAATAGTAGGAGCATGAAAAGGTGTTCAAAAACATGAAGAGCCTGAAAAGGTGTGAAAAATAGGAAGAGCTTCAAAAGGTATTAAATACATGAGGAGCATGAAACGGTCTGAAAAATAGGAGCATGAAGCGGTGTTCTAAAACATGAAGAGCCTGAAAAGGTGTGAAAAATATGAAGAGCTTCAAAATGTGTCAAAATTATGAGGAGCATGAAACGGTCTGAAAAATAGGAGGAGCATGAAACCGTGTTCAAAAACATGAAGAGCCTGAAAAAGTGGGAAAAATATGAAGAGCTTCAAAAGTTGTGAAAAATACGAAGAGCTTTAAAAGGTGTCAAAAATGAGATGAGCATGAAACGGTTTGAAAAATAGGAGGAGCATGAAGTGGTGTTGAAAAAAATGAAGAGCCTGAAAAGGTGTGAAATATATGAAGAGCTTCAAAAGGTGGCAAAAATATGAGGAGAATAAAACGGTCTGAAAAATAGGAGGAGCATGAATCAGTGTTGAAAAACATGAAGAGCCTGAAAAGGTGTGAAAAATATGAAGAGTTTCTAAAGGTGTCAAAAATATGAGGAGCATTAAACGGTCTGAAAAATAGGAGGAGCATGAAGTGGTGTTGAAAAAAATGAAGAGCATGAAAAGGTGTGAAAAATATGAAGAGCTTCAAAAGGTGTCAAAAATATTAGGAGCATGAAACGGTCTGAAAAATAGGAGGAACATGAAGTGGTTTTCAAAAACATGAAGAGCCTGAAAAGGTGTGAAAAATATGAAGAGCTTCAATACGTGTCAAAAATATGAGGAGCATGAAACGGTCTGAAAAATAGGAGGAGCATGTAACGGTGACCAAAAACATGAAGAGCCAGAAAAGGTGTGAAAAATATGAAGAGCTTCAAAAGGTGTGAAATACATGGGGAGCATGAAACGGGCTGAAAATTAGGAGAAGCATGAAGTGGTGTGGAAAAACCTGAAGAGCATGAAAAGGTATGAAAAATATGAAGAGCTTCAAAAGGTGTGAGAAATATGAGGAGCATGATATGGTTTGAAAAATAGGATTAGCATGAAGCGGTGTTCAAAAACCTGAAGAGCCTGAAAAGTTGTGAAAAATATGAAAAGCTTCAAAAGTTGTCAAAAATGAGATGAGCATGAAACTTTCAGAAAAATAGGAGGTGCATGAAGTGGTGTTGAAAAACATGAACAGCCTGAAAACGTGTGAAAAATATGAAGAGCTTCAAAAGATGTGAAAAATATGAAGAGCTTCAAAAGGTGTCAAAAATGAGATGAGCATGAAACGGTCTGAAAAATAGTAGGAGCATGAAGCTGTGTTGAAAAACATGAAGAACCTGAAAAGGTGTGAGAAATATGAAGAGCTTCAAAAATGTCAAAAATATGAGGAGCATGAAACGGTCTGAAAAAGAGGAGGAGCATGAAGCGGTATTGAAAAACATGAAGAGCCTGAAAAGGTGTGAAAAATATGAAGAGCTTCTAAAGGAGTCAAAAATATGAGGAGCATGTAACGGTCTTAAAAATACGAGGAGCATGAAGTGGTGTTGAAAATCATGAAGAGACTGAAAAGGTGTGAAATATATGAAGAGCTTCAAAAGGTTTGAAATACATGAGGAGCATGAAACGGTCTGAAATATAGGAGGAGCATGAAGCTGTGCTCAAAAACATGAAGAGCCTCAGAAGGCGTGAAAAATATGAAGAACTTCAAAAAGTGTGAAAAATATGAGGAGCATGAAACCGTCTGAAAAATAGGAGCATGAAGCCGTGTTCAGTAATATGAAGAGCCTGAAAACGTGTGAAAAATATGAAGAACTTCAAAATTTTCAAAAATATGAGGAGCATGAAAAGTCTGAAAAATAGGAGGAGCATGAAACGGTGTTGAAAAACATGAAGAGCCTGAAAAGGTGTGAAAAATATGAAGAGTTCCAAAAGTTGTCAAAAATAAGAGGAGCATGAAACGGTCTGAAAAATAGGAGGAGCATGAAGCGGTTTTGAAAAACATGAAGAGTCTGAAAAAGTGTGAAAGTATGAAGAGCTTCAAAAATATGAAAAATATGAAGAGCTTCAAAAGGTGTAAAAAATGAGATGAGCATGAAACGGTCTGAAAAATACGAGGAGCATGAAGCGGTATTGAAAATCATGAAGAGCCTGAAAAGGCGTGAAAAATATGAAGAGCTTCAAAAGATGTGAAAAATATGAAGAGCTTCAAAAGGTGTCAAAATGAGATGAGCATGAAACGGTCTGAAAAATAGAACCAGCATGAAACGGTGTTGAAAAACATGAAGAGCCTGAAAAAGTGTGAAAAATATGAAGAGCTTCAAAAGGTGTGAAAAATATGAAGAGCTTCAAAAGGTGTCAAAATTTAGATGAGCATGAAACGGTCTGAAATATAGGAGGGCATGAAGCGGTGTTGAAAAACATGAAGAGCCTGAAAAAGTGTGAAAAATATGAAGAGCTTCAAAAGGTGTGAAAAATATGAAGAGCTTCAAAAGGTGTCAAAATTTAGATGAGCATGAAACGGTCTGAAATATAGGAGGGCATGAAGCGGTGTTGAAAAACATGAAGAGCCTGAAAAGGTGTGAAAAATATGAAGAGCTTCAAAACGTGTCAAAAATATGAGGAGCATGAAACGGTCTGAAAAATAGGAGGAGCATGAAACGGTGTTCAAAAACATGAAGAGTCTGAAAAGGTGTGAAAAATATGAAGAGCTTCAAAAAGTGTCAAAAATATGAGGAGCATGAAACGGTCTGAAAAATAGCAGGAGCATGAAGCGGTGTTTGAAAACATGAAGAGCCTGAAAAAGTGTGAAAAATATGAAGAGCTTGAAAAGGTGTCAAAAATATGAGGAGCATGAAACGGTCTGAAAAATAGGAGGAGCAAGAAGTGGTGTTGAAAAACATGAAGAGTCTGAAAAGGTGTGAAAAATATGAAGAGCTTCAACAGGTGTCAAAATGAGATGAGCATGAAAAAGTCTGAAAAATAGAAGCAGCATGAAACGGTGTTGAAAAACATGAAGAGCCTGAAAAAGTGTGAAAAATATGAAGAGCTTCAAAAGATGTGAAAAATATGAAGAGCTTCAAAAGGTATCAAAATGAGATGAGCATGAAACGTTCTGAAAAATAGAACCAGCATGAAACGGTGTTGAAAAACATGAAGAGCCTGAAAAAGTGTGAAAAATATGAAGAGCTTCAAAAGGTGTGAAAAATATGAAGAGCTTCAAAAGTTGTGAAAAATATGAAGAGCTTCAAAAGTTGTCAAAAATATGAGGAGCATGAAACGGTCTGAAAAAGGGGAGGAGTATGAAGCGGTGTTGAAAAACATGAAGAGCCTGAAAAGGTGTGTAAAATATTAAGAGGTTCTAAAGGTGTCAAAAATATGAGGAGCATGAAACGTTCTGAAAAATACGAGGAGCATGAAGCGATGTTGAAAATCATGAAGAGCCTGAAAACGCGTGAAAAATATGAAGAGCTTCAAAAGGTGTCAAAATGAGATGAGCATGAAACGGTCTAAAAAATAGGAGGAGCATGAAATGGTGTTGAAAAAAATGAAAAGCCTGAAAAGGTGTGAAATATATGAAGAGCTTCAAAAGGTTTCAAAAATATGAGGAGAATGAAACGGTCTGCAAAATAGGAGGAGCATGAAATGGTGTTCAAAAACATGAAGAGCATGAAAAGGTGTGAAAAATATGAAGAGCTTCAAAAGTTGTGAAATACATGAGGAGGATTAAATGGTCTGAAAAATAGGAGGAGCATGAAGCGGTGTTCAAAAACATGAAGAGCCAGAAGAGGTGTGAAAAATATGAAGAGCTTCAAAATGTGTGAAAAATATGAGGAGCATGAAACGGTCTGAAAAATAGGAGGAGCAAGAAGCGGTGTTCAAAAACATGAAGAGCCTGAAAAGGTGGGAAAAGTATGAAGAGCTTCAAAATGTGTGAAATACATGGGGAGCATGAAACGGGCTGAAAAATAGGAGGAGCAAGAAACGATGTTGAAAAACATGAAGAGCCTGAAAAGGTGTGAGAAATATGAAGAGCTTCAAAAGGTGTTAAAAATGAAACGAGCATGAAACGGTCTGAAAAATAGGAGGATCAAGAAACGGTGTTGAAAAACATGAAGAGCCTGAATACGTGTAAAATATGAAGAGCTACAAAAGGTGTCAAAAATATGAGGAGCATGAAACGGTCTGAAAAATAGGAGGAGAATGAAGGTGTGTTGAAAAACAAGAAGAGACTGAAAAGGTGTGAAATATATGAATAGCTTCAAAAGGTGTAACAAATATGAGGACCATGAAACAGTTTGAAAAATAAGAATAGCATGAAACGGTGTTCAAAAACATGAAGAGCCTGAAAAGGTGTGAAAAATATGAAGAGCTTCAAAACGTGTCAAATATATGAGGAGCATGAAACGGTCTGAAAAATAGGAGGAGCATGAAGCGGTGTTGAAAAACATGAAGAGCCTGAAAAGGTGTGAAAAATATTAAGAGCTTCAAAAGGTGTGAAATATATGAAGAACTTCAAAAGGTGTCAAAAATCAAAGAGCAGGAAATGGTCTGAAAAACAGGAGGAGCATGAAGTGGTGTTAAAAACATGAAGAGCCTGAAAAGGTGTGAAATATATGAAGAGCTTCAAAAGGTGTCAAAAATATGAGGAGAATGAAACGGTCTGAAAAATAGGAGGAGCATGAAACGGTGTTCAAAAACATGAAGAGCCTGAAAAGGTGTGAAAAATATGAAGAGCTTCAAAAGGTGTGAAATACACGGGGAGCATGAAACGGTCTGAATAATAGGAGAAGCATGAAGTGGTGTGGAAAAACATGAAGAGCCTGAAAAGGTGTGAAAAATATGAAGAGCTTCAAAAGGTGTGAAATAGATGAGGATCATGAAACGGTCTGAAAAATAGGAGGAGCATGAAACGGTGTTCAAAAAGAGGAAGAACCTGAAAATTTGTGAAAAATATCACAGCTTCAAAAGGTGTCAAAAATATGAGGAGAATGAAACCGTCTCAAAAATAGGAGGAGCATGAAGCTGTGTTGAAAAACCTGAAGAGCCTGAAAAGGTTTGAAAAATATGAAGAGCTTCTAAAGGTATGAAAAATATGAGGAGCATGAAACGGTCTGAAAAATGGGAGGAGCATGAAGTGGTGTTGAAAAACATGAAGACCCTGAAGGTGTGAAAAATATGAAGAGCTTCAAAAGGTGTCAAAAATACGAGGAGCAGGAAACGGTCTGAAAAATAGGAGGATCATGAAGCGGGGTTCAAAAACATGGAAAACCTGAAAAGGTGTGAAAAATATGAAGAGTTTCAAAAAGTGTCAAAAATATGAGGAGCAAGAAACGGTCTGAAATATAGGAGGAGCATGAAGCGGTGTTCAAAAACATGAAGAGCCTGAAAAGGTGTGAAAAATATGAAGAGCTTCAAAAGGTGTGAAATACATGAGGAGCATGAAACGGGCTAAAAATAGGAGAAGCATGAAGTGGTGTGGAAAAACATGAAGAGCCTGAAAAGGTGTGAAATATACGAAGAGCTTCAAAAGGTGTGAAATACATGAGGAGCATGAAACTCTCTGAAAAATAAGAGGATCATGAAGCGGGGTTCAAAAACATGAGGAGCCTGAAAATTTGTGAAAAATATGAAACGATTCAAAAGCTGTCAAAATGAGATGAGCATGAGAAGTTCTGAAAAATAGGAGGATCATGAAACGTTGTTCAAAAACATGAAGAGCTAGAAAAGGTGTGAAAAATATGAAGAGCCTCAAAACGTGTCAAAAATATGAGGAGTATGAAACGGTCTGGAAAATAGCAGGAGCATGAAGCGGTGTTGAAAAAGATGAAGAGCCTGAAAACGTGTGAAAAATATGAAGAGCTTCAAAATTATGAAAAATATGAAGAGCTTCAATAGGTGTGAAAAATGTGAAGAGATTCAAAATGTGTCAAAAATGACATGAGCAGGAAACGGTCTGAAAAATACGAGGAGCATGAAGCAGTGTTGAAAATCATGAAGAGCCTGAAAAGGTGTTAAAAATATGAAGAGCCTCAAAAGGTGTGAAATACATGAGGAGCATGAAACGGTCTGAAAAATAGGAGGAGAATGAAGTGGTGTTCAAAAACATGAAGAGCCTGAAAAGGTGTGAGAAATATGAAGAGCTTCAAAAGGTGTCAAAAATATGAGGAGCATGATACTGTCTGCAAAATAGGAGGAGCATGAAGTTGTGTTGAAAAACATGAAGAGCCTGAAAAAGTGTGAAAAATATGAAGAGCTTCAAAAGGTGTCAAATATATGAGGAGTATGAAACGGTCTGAAAAATAGGAGGAGCATAAAGCGGTGTTCAAAAACTTGAAGAGCCTGAAAAGGTGTGAAAAATATGAAGAGCTTCAAAAGGTATCAAAAATATGAGGAGCATGAAACGGTCTGCAAATAGGACGAGCATGAAGCGGTGTTAAAAACATGAAGAGCCTGAAAAGGTGTGAAAAATATGAAGAGCTTCAAAATGTGTCAAAAATATGACGAGCATGAAACCCTCTTAAAAATAGGAGGAGGATGAAGCGGTGTTGAAAACCATGAAGAGCCTGAAAAGGTGTGAAAAATATGAAGAGCTTCAAAAGGTGTCAAAAATATGAGGAGCATGAAACGGTCTGAAAAATAGGAGGAGCAAGAAATCGTGTTCAAAAACATGAGGAGCCTGAAAACGTGTGAAAAATATAAAGAGCTTCAAAATGTGTGAAATACATGAGGAGCATGAAACGGTCTGAAATAAAGGAGGAGCATGAAACGGTCTGAAAAATAGGAGGGGCATGAAACGTTGTTCAAAAACATGAAGAGCCTAAAAAGGTGTGAAAAATATGAAGAGCTTCAAAAGGTGTGAAAAATATGAGGAGCTTCACAAGGTGTCAAAAATATGAGTAGCATGAAACGGTCTGAAAAACAGGAGGAGCATGAAACGGTATTCAAAACATGAAGAGCTTGAAAAGGTGTGAAAAATATGAAGAGCTTCAAAACCTGTCAAAAGTATGAGGAGCATGAAACGGTGTTCAAGAACATGAAGAGCCTGAAAAGCTTCGCAAAATATGAAGAGCTTCAAAAGGTGTGAAAAATATTAAGAGCTTCAAAATGTGTGGAATACATGAGGAGCATGAAACGGTCTGAAAATTAGGAGGAGCGTGAAGCGGTGTTGAAAAACATGAAGAGCCTGAAAAGGTGTGAAATATATGAAGAGCTTCAAAAGGTTTCAAAAATATGAGGAGCATGAAACAGTCTGAAAAATAGGAGGAGCTAGAAATCGTGTTCAAAAACATGAGGAGCCTGAAAACGTGTGAAAAATATAAAGAGCTTCAAAATGTGTGAAATACATGAGGAGCATGAAACGGTCTGAAAAATAGGAGGAGCATGAAGCGGTGTTGAAAAACATGAAGAGCATGAAAAGGTGTGAAAAATATGAAGAGCTTCAAAAAGTGTCAAAAATATGAGGAGCATGAAACGGTCTGAAATATAGGAGGAGCATGAAGCGGTGTTGAAAAACATGAAGAGCCTGAAAAGGTGTGAAAAATATGAAGAGCTTCAAAAGGTGTGACAAATATGAGGAGCATGAAACGGCCTGAAAAATAAGAGGAGCAAGAAGCGGTGTTGAAAAACATGAAGAGCTTCAAAAGTTGTGAAAAATATGAAAAATTTCAAAAGCTGTCAAAAATGAGATGAGTTGAAACGGTCTGAAAAATAGGCGGAGCATGAAACGGTCTGAAAAATAGGAGGAGCATGAAACGGTGTTCAAGAACATGAAGAGCTTGAAAAGGTGTGAAAAATATGAAGAACTTCAAAAGGTGTGAAATATATGAAGAGATTCAAAAGGTGTCAAAAATATCAGGAGAGAGAAACGGTGTTCAAAAACGTGAAGAGCCTGAAAAGATGTGAAAAATACGAAGAGATTCAAAAGATGTCAAAAATAGGAGGAACCTGAAACGGTGTTGAAAAACATGAAGAGCATGAAAAGGTGTGAAAAATATGAAGAGCTTCAAAAAGTGTCAAAAATATGAGGAGCATGAAACGGTCTGAAATATAGGAGGAGCATGAAGCGGTGTTGAAAAACATGAAGAGCCTGAAAAGGTGAGAAAAATATGAAGAGCTTCAAAAGGTGTCAAAATATGAGGAGCATGAAATGGTCTGGAAAATAGGAGGAGCATGAAATGCTGTTCAAAAACATGAAGAGCCTGAAAAGGTGTGATATATGAAGAGATTCAAATGGTGTCAAAAATATGAGGAGCATGAAATGGTCTGGAAAATAGGAGTAGCATGAAATTGTGTTCAAAACCATGAAGAGCCTGAAAAGTTATGAAAAATATGAAGAGCTTCAAAAGGTGTCAAAAATATGAGGAGCATGAAACGGTCTGAAAAATAGGAGGAGCATGAAGTGGTTTAGAAAAACATGAAGTGCCTAAAAAGGTGTGAAAAATATGTGGAGCTTCAAAAGGTGTCAAAAATATGAGGAGCATGAAACGGTCTGAAACATAGGAGGATCATGAAGCGGTGTTGAAAATCAAGAATAACTTGAAAAGGTGTGAAAAATATGAAGAGCTTCAAAAGGTGTGAAAAATATGAGGAGCTTCACAAGTTGTCAAAAATATGAGGAGCATGAAACGGTCTGAAATATAGGAGAAGCATGAAGCGGTGTTGAAAAACATGAAGAGCCTGAAAAGGTGTGAAAAATATGAAGAGCTTCAAAAGGTGTGAGAAATATGAGGAGCATGAAACGGTCTGAAACATAGGAGGAGCATGAAGCTTTGTTGAAAAACATGAAGAGCCTGAAAATGTAGGAAATATATGAGGAGCTTCAAAAGGTGTCAAAAATATGAGGAGCATGAAACGGTCTGAAAAATAGGAGGATCATGAAGCGGTGTAAAAAAACATGAAGAGCCTAAACAGATGTGAAAAATATGAAGAGCTTCAAGAGGTTTTAAAAATATGAGGAGCATGAAACGGTCTGAAAAATAGGAGAAGAATTGTAGCGTTGTTCAAAAACTTGAAGAGCCTGAAATGGTGTCAAAAATATGAAGAGCTTCAAAAGCAGTCAAAAATATGAGGAGCATGAAACGGTCTGAAAAATAGGAGGAGCATGAAGCGGTGTAGAAAAACATGAAGAGCCTGAAATGTTGTGAAAAATATGAAGAGGTACAAAAGGTGTCAAAAATATGAGGAGCATGAAACGGTCTGCAAAATAGGAGGATCATGAAGCGGTGTAAAAAAACATGAAGAGCCTGAACAGATGTGAAAAATATGAAGAGCTTCAAGAGGTGTGAAAAATATGAGGAGCATGAAACGGTCTGAAAAATACGAGGAGCAGAAGTGGTGTTGAAAATCATGAAGAGCCTGAAAAGGTGTGTAAAATATGAAGAGCTTCAAAAGGAGTGAAATACATGAGGAGCATGAAACCGTCTGAATTATAGGAGGAGCATGAAGCGGTGTTGATAAACATGAAGAGCCTGAAAAGTCGTGAAAAATATGAAGAGCTTCATAAGCTGTGAAAAATATGAAGAGCTTCAAAAGGTGTGAAATACATGAGGAGCATGAAACTGTCTGAAAAATAGAAGGAGCATGAAGCTGTGTTGAAAAACTTTACGAGCCTGAAAAGATGTGAAAAATATGAAGAGCTTCAAAAGGTGTCAAAAATTTGAGGAGTATGAAACGGTCTGAAAAATAGGAGCAGCATGAAACGCTGTTCAAAAACATGAAGAGACTGAAAATGTGTGAAAAATATGAAGAGCTTCAAACGGTGTGAAATACTTGAGGAGCATGAAACGGTCTGAAAAATAGGAGGAGCATGAAGCGGTGTTCAAAAATATGAAGAGCCTGAATATTTGTGAAAACTATGAAGAGCTTCAGAAGGTGTCAAAAATGAGATGAGCATGAAACGTCTGAAAAATAGGAGGAGCATGAAGTGGTGTTGAAAAACATTAAGAGCCTGAAAATGTGTGAAATATATGAAGAGCTTGAAAACATTTCAGAAATGAGAGGAGCATGAAACTGTCTGAAAAACAGGAGGAGCATGAAGCAGTGTTGAAAAACATGAAGAGCCTGAAAATGTGTGAAAAATATGAAGAGCTTCAAAAGGTGTCAAAAATATGAGGAGCATGATACGGTTTGAAAAATAGGAGGAGCATGAAGCGGTGTTGAAAAACATGAAGAGCCTGAAAACGTGTGAAAAATTTGAAGAGCATTAAAAGGTGTGAAAAATATGACGAGCTTCAAAAGGTGTAAAAAATGAGATGAGCATGAAACGGTCTGAAAAATAGGAGGAGCATGAAGTTGTGTTGAAAAAAATGAAGAGCCTGAAAATGTGTGAAACATATGAAGAGCTTCAAAAGGTGTCAAAATTATGAGGAGCATGAAACGGCCTGAAAAATTGGAGGAGCATGAAGCGGTGTTCAAAAATATGAAGAGCCTGAAAGGTGTGAAAAATATGAAGAGCTTCAAAAGGTGTCAAAAATATGAGTAGCATGAATCGGTCTGAAAAATAGGAGGAGCATGAAACGGTGATCAAAAACATGAAGAGCCTGAAAAGGTGTGAAAAATATTAAGAGCTTCAAACGGTGTGAAATACATGAGGAGCATGAAACGGTCTGAAAAATAGGAGGAGCATGAAGCGGTGTTCAAAAATATGAAGAGCCTGAATATTTGTGAAAACTATGAAGAGCTTCAGAAGGTGTCAAAAATGAGATGAGCATGAAACGTCTGAAAAATAGGAGGAGCATGAAGTGGTGTTGAAAAACATTAAGAGCCTGAAAATGTGTGAAATATATGAAGAGCTTGAAAACATTTCAGAAATGAGAGGAGCATGAAACTGTCTGAAAAACAGGAGGAGCATGAAGCAGTGTTGAAAAACATGAAGAGCCTGAAAATGTGTGAAAAATATGAAGAGCTTCAAAAGGTGTCAAAAATATGAGGAGCATGATACGGTTTGAAAAATAGGAGGAGCATGAAGCGGTGTTGAAAAACATGAAGAGCCTGAAAACGTGTTAAAAATATGAAGAGCTTCAAAAGGTGTGAAAAATATGAAGAGCTTCAAAAGGTGTCAGAAATGAGAGGAGCCTGAAACGGTCTGAAAAATAGGAAAAGCATGAAACGGTGTTGAAAACCATGAAGAGCCTGAAAAAGTGTGAAAAATATGAAGAGTTTCTATAGGTGTCAAAAATATGAGGAGCATGAAACGGTCTGAAAAATAGGAGGAGCATGAAGTGGTGTTGAGAAAAATGAAGAGTCTGAAAAGGTGTGAAAAATATGAAGAGCTTCAAAAGGTGTCAAAAATATGAGGAGCATGAAACGGTGTGAAAAAATAGGAGGAGCATGAATCGGTGTTCAAAAACATGAAGAGCCTGAAAAGGTGTGAAATATATGAAGAGCTTCAAAAGGTGTCAAAAATATGAGGAGAATGAAACGGTCTGAAAAATAGGAGGATCATGAAGCGGTGTTGAAAAACATGAAGAGTCTGAAAAGGTGTGAAAGATATGAAGAGTTTCTAAAGATGTCAAAAATATGAGGAGCATGAAACGATCTGAAAAATAGGAGGAGCAAGAAACGGTGATCAAAAACCTGAAGAGCCTGAAAAGGTGTGAAAAATATGACGAGCTTCAAAAGGTGTGAAAAACATGAGGAGCATGAAACGGGCTGAAAAATAGGAGAAGCTTGAAGTGGTGTTGAAAAACATGAAGAGACTGAAAAAGTGTGAAAAATATAAAGAGCTTCAGAAGGTGTGAAAAATATGAAGAGCTTCAACAGGTGTCAAAAATTAGATGAGCATGAAACGGTCGAAAAATTGGAGGAGCAAGAAGTAGTGTTGAAAAAAATTAAGAGCCTGAAAAGGTGTGAAAAATATGAAAAGCTTCAAAAGGTGTCAAAAATATGAGCAGCTTGTAACGGTCTGAAAAATAGAAGGAGCATGAAGCGGTTTTGAAAAACTTGAAGAGCCTGAAAACGTGTGAAAAATTTGAAGAGCATTAAAACGTGTGAAAAATATGACGAGCTTCAAAAGGTGTAAAAAATGAGATGAGCATGAAACGGTCTGAAAAATAGGAGGAGCATGAAGTTGTGTTGAAAAAAATGAAGAGCCTGAAAATGTGTGAAACATATGAAGAGCTTCAAAAGGTGTCAAAATTATGAGGAGCATGAAACGGCCTGAAAAATTGGAGGAGCATGAAGCGGTGTTCAAAAATATGAAGAGCCTGAAAGGTGTGAAAAATATGAAGAGCTTCAAAAGGTGTCAAAAATATGAGTAGCATGAATCGGTCTGAAAAATAGGAGGAGCATGAAACGGTGATCAAAAACATGAAGAGTCGGAAAAGGTGTGAAAAATATGAAGAGCTTCAAAAGGTGTGAAATACATGAGGAGTTTGAAACGGGCTGAAAAATAGGAGAAGCATGAAGTGGTGTGGAAAAATATGAAGAGCCTGAAAAGGTGTGGAAAATATGAAGAGCTTGAAAAGGTGTGAAATATATGAAGAGCTTCAAAAGGTGTCAAAAATGAGATGAGCATGAAACGGGTTGAAAAATAGGAGGAGCATGAAGCGGTTTTGAAAAAAATCAAGAGGCTGAAAAGGTGTGAAAAATATGAACAGCTTGAAATGGTTTCAAAAATATGAGGAGCATGAAACGGTCAGAAAAATAGGAGGATCCTGAAGCGGTGTTGAAAACATGAAGAGCCTGAAAAGTTTTAAAAATATGAAGAGATTCAAAAGGTGTCAAATATATGAGGAGCATGAAACGGTCTGAAAAATAGGAGGAGCATGAAACGGTGTTCAAAAACATGAAGAGCCTGAAAAGGTGTGAAAAATATGAAGAGCTTCAAAATGTGTCAAAAATATGAGGAGAATGAAACGGTCTGGAAAATAGGAGGAGCACGAAGCGGTGTCGAAAAACATGAAGAGTCTGAAAACGTGTGAAAAACATGAAGAGCTTCAAAAGGTGTGAGAAATATGAAGAGATTCAAAAGCTGTCAAAAATATGAGGAGCATGAAACGCTCTGAAAAATAGGGGGAGCATGAATCGGTGTTGAAAATATGAAGAGCTTGAAAAGGTGTCAAAAATATGAAGAGCTTCAAAATGTGTAAAAAATATGAGGAGCAAGAAACCGTCTGAAAATTAGGAGAAGCATGAATCGGTGTTGAAAACATGAAGAGCATGAAAAGGTGTCAAATATATGAAGAGCTTTAAAGGTGTGAAAAATATGAGGAGCATGAAACAGTCTGAAAAATAGGAGGAGCATGACACGGTGTTGAAAAACATGAAGAGCCTTAAAATGTGAGAAAAATATGAAGAGCTTTAAAGGTGTGAAAAATATGAGGAGCATGAAACCGTGTGAATAATAGGAGGAGCATGACACGGTGTTGAAAAATATGAAGAGCATGGAAAGGTGTGAAAAATATGAAGAGCTTCAAAAGGAGTCAAAAATATGAGGAGCATGAAAAGGTCTGAAAATAGGAGGAGCATGAAGCGGTGTTGAAAAACATGAAGAGCCTGAAAAGGTGTGAAAAATATGAAGAGCTTCAAAAGGTGTCAAAAATATGAGGAGCATGAAATGATCTGAAAAATAGGAGGAACATGAAACGGTCTGAAAAATAGGAGGAGCATGAAGCGGTGTTCAAAAACATGAAGAGTCTGAAAAGGTATGAAATATATGAAGAGCTTCAAAAGCTGTCAAAAATATGAGGACCATGAAACGGTCTGAAAAATAGGAGGAGCATGAAGCGGTGTTCAAAAACATGAAGAGCCTGTAAAGATGTGAAAAATTTGAAGAGCTTCAAAATGTGTGAAATACATGAGGAGCATGAAACGGTCTGAAAAAATGGAGGAGAATGAAGCGGTGTTCAAAAACTTGAAGAGCCTGAAAAGGTGTGAAACATATGAAGAACTTTAAAGGTGTGAAAAATATGAGGAGCATGAAACAGTCTGAAAAATAGGAGGAGCATGACACGGTGTTGAAAAACATGAAGAGCATGAAAAGGTGTGAAAAATATGAAGAGATTCAAAAGCTGTCAAAATATGAGGAGCCTGAAACGGTCTGCAAAATAGAAGGAGCATGAAGTGGGGTTGAAATGGATGAAGAGCCTGAAAAGGTGTGAAAAATATGAAAAGCTTCAAAAGGAGTCAAAAATATGAGGAGCATGAAACCGTCTGAAAAATAGGAGGAGCATGACATGGTGTTGAAAACATGAAGAGCCTTAAAATGTGAGAAAAATATGAAGAGTTTCAAAAGGTGTCAAAAATATCAGGAGCATGAAATGATCTGAAAAATAGGAGGAACATGAAACGGTCTGAAAAATAGGAGAGGCATGAAGTGGTGTTGAAAGACATGAAGAGCCTGAAAAGGTGTGAAAAATATGAAGAGCTTCAAAATGTGTCAAAAATATGAGGAGCATGAAACGATCTGAAATATAGGAGGATCATGAAGCCATGTTGAAAAAAATGAAGAGCCTGAAAATGTGTGAAAAATATGAAGAGCTTCAAAAGGTGTCAAAAATATGAGGAGCATGAAACGGTCTGAAATATAGGAGGAAATGAAGCGGTGTTGAAAAACCTGAAGAGATTGAAAACGTGTGAAATATATGAAGAGCTTCAAAAGGTGTGAAAAATATGAAGAGCTTCAAAAGGTGTCAAAAATATGAGGAGCATGAAACTGTCTGAAAAATAGGAGGAGCATGAAGCGGTGTTGAAAAACAAAAAAAACCTGAAAAGCTGTGAAAAATATGAAGAGCTTCAAAAGGTGTCAAAAATGAGATGAGCATGAAACGGACTGAAAAATCGGAGGAGCATGAAGTGGGGTTGAAAATCATGAAGAGCCTGAAAAGGTGTGTAAAATATGAAGAGCTTCAAAAGGAGTGAAAGACTTGAGGAGCATGAAACCGTCTGAATTATAGGAGGAGCATGAAACGGTGTTGAAAAACATGAAGAGCCCAAAAGGTGTGAAAGATATGAAGAGCTCAAAAGGTGTCAAAAATATGAAGAGCTTCAAAAAGTATGACAAATGAGATGAGCATGAAATGGTCTGAAAAAGGAGGAGCATGAAGTGGTGTTGAAAAACATGAAGAGCCTGAAAAGGTGTAAAATATATGAAGAGATTCAAAAGGTGTCAAAAATATGAGGAGCTTGAAACGGTCTGAAAAATTGGAGGATCATGAAGCGGTGTTGAAAAACTTGAAGAGCCTGAAAAGTTGTGAAAAATATGAAGAGCTTCAAAGGTGTGAAAAATATGAAGAGGTTCAAAAGGTGTCAAAAATATGAGGAGCATGAAACGGTCTGAAAAATAGGAGAGGCATGAATTTGTGTTGAAAAACATGAAGAGCCTGAAAAGTTGTGAAAAATATGAAGAGCTTCAAAGGTGTCAAAAATGGGAGGAGCATGAAACGGTGTGAAAAATAGGAGGAGCATGAAATCGTGTTCAAAAACATGAAGAGCCTAAAAAGGTGTGAATAATATGAAGAGGTTCAAAAGGTGTGAAAAATATGAGGAGCATGATACGGTGTGAAAAATAGGAGGAGCATGAAGCGGTGTTCAAAACATGAAGAGCCTGAAAAGGTGTGAAAATATGAAGAGCTTCAAAAGGTGTGAAATACATGAGGAGCATGAAACTGTCTGAAAAATAAGAGGAGCATGAAAAGGTTTTCAAGAACTTGAAGAGCCTGAAAAGGTGTGAAAAATATAAAGAGCATCAAAAGGTGTGAAATACATGCGGAGCATTAAATGGTCTGAAAAATAAGAGGAGCATGAAGTGGTGTTGAAAAACATGAAGAGCCTGAAAAGGTGTGAAATAAATGAAGAGCTTCAAAAGTTGTGAAAAATATGAAGAGCTTCTAAATGTGTCAAAAATATGAGGAGCATGAAACGGTCTGAAAAATAGGAGGAGCATGAAAAGGTGTGCAAGAACATGAAGAGCCTGAACAGATGTGAAAAATATAAAGAGCTTCAAAAGCTATGAAATACATGCGGAGCATGAAATGGTCTGAAAAATAGGAGGAGCATGAAGTGGTGTTGAAAAACATGAAGAGCCTGAAAAGGTGTAAAATATATGAAGAGATTCAAAAGGTGTCAAAAATGAGATGAGCATGAAACGGTCTGAAAAATCAGAGGAGCATGAAGTGGGGTTGAAAATCATGAAGAGCCTGAGAAGGTGTGTAAATTATGAAGAGCTTCAAAAGGAGTGAAATACATGAGGAGCATGAAACCGTCTGAATTATAGGAGGAGCATGAAACGGTGTTAAAAAACATGAATAGCCTGAAAATGTGTGAAAAATATGAAGAGCTTCAAAAGGTGTGAAATACATGAGGAGCATGAAACGGTCAGAAAAATAGGAAGAGCATGAAGCGGTGTTGAAAAACATGAAGAACCTGAAAAGGTGTTAAAAATATGAAGAGCGTCAAAAATGTGAGGAGCATGAAACGCTCTGAAAAATAGGAGGAGCATGAAACCGTGTCAAAAACATGAAGAGCCTGAAAAGGTGTGAAATATATGAAGAGATTCAAAAGGTGTCAAAAATATGAGGAGCATGTAACGGTTTGGAAAATAGGACGAGCATGAAGTGGTGTTGAAAAACATGAAGAGCCTGAAAAGATGTGAAAAATATGAAGAGCATCAAAAGGTGTCCACTATATGAGGAGCATGAAACTCTCTCAGAAATAGGAGGAGCATGAAGTGGTGCTTAAAAACATGAAGAGCCTAAAAGGTGTGAAAAATAAGAAAAGCTTCAAAAGATGTCACAAATATGAGGAGCATGAAACGGTCTGAAAAATTGGAGGATCATGAAGCGGTGTTGAAAAACATGAAGAGTCTGAAAAGTTGAGACAATATGAAGAGCTTCAAAAGGTGTCAAAAATGTGAGGAGCATGAAAAGGTCTGAAAAATAGGAGGAGCATGAAACCGTTTCAAAAACATGAAGAGCCTGGAAAGGTGTGAAGAATGAAGAGCTTCAAAAGGTGTGAAATACATGAGGAGCATGAAACGGTCTGAAAAATAGGAGGAGCATGAAGCGGTGTTTAAAAACATGAAGAGCCTGAAAATGTGTGTAAAATATGAAGAGCTTCAAAAGGTGTCAAAAATTAGATTAGCATGAAACGGTCTGAAAAATAGGAGGAGCATGAAGTGGTGTTGAAAAACATGAAGAGCCTGAAAAAGTGTAAAATATATGAAGAGCTTCAAAAGGTGTTAAAAATAGAGGAGCATGAAGCGGTGTTCAAAACATGAAGAGCCTGAAAATGTGTGTAAACTATGAAGAGCTTCAAAACGTGTCAAAAATATGAGGAGCATGAAACGGTCTGAAATATAGGTGGATCAAGAAGCGGTGTTGAAAAACATGAAGAGCGTGAAAACGTGTGAAAAATATGAAGAGGCTCAAAAGGTGTGAAAAATATGAAGAGCTTAAAATGGTGTCAAAAATGAGATGAGCATGAAACGGTCTGAAAAATAAGAGCAGCATGAAACGGTGTTCAAAAACATGAAGAGGCTGAAAAGGTGTGAAAAATATAAAGAGCTTCAAAAGCTGTGAAAAACATGCGGAGCATGAAACGGTCTGAAAAATAGGAGGAGCATGAAAAGGTGTTCAAAAACATGAAAGCCTAAAAGGTGAGAAAAATATGAAGAGCTTCAAAAGGTGTGAAATACATGAGGAGCATGAAACGGTCTGAAAATTAGGAGGAGCATGAAGCGGTGTTCAAAAACATGAAGAGCCTGAAAAAGTGTGAAATATATGAAGAGCTTCAAAAGGTGTGAGGTACATGAGGAGAATGAAACCGTCTGAAAAATAGGAGGCGCATGAAGCGGTGTTCCAATACATGAAGATCCTGAAAACGTGTGAAATATATGAAGAGATTCAAAAGGTGTCAAAAATATGAGGAGCATGAAACGGTCTGAAAAAAATGAGGAGCAGGAAACCGTGTTCAAAAGTATGAAGAGCCTGAAAAGGTGTGAAAAATTTGAAGTGCTTCAAAAGGTGTGAAAATTAGGAGGGTCATGAAGCGGTGTTCCAAAACATGAAGAGCCTGAAAATGTGTGTAAAATATGAAGAGCTTCAAAACGTGTCAAAAATATGAGGAGCATGAAACGGTCTGAAAAAATAGGAGGATCAAGAAGCGGTGTTGAAAAACATGAAGATCTGAAAACGTGTGAAAAATATGAAGAGCTTCAAAAGGTGTGAAAAATATGAAGAGCTTCAAAAGGTGTCAAAAATGAGATGAGCATGAAACGGTCTGAAAAATAGGAGGAGCATGAAGCGGTGTTCAAAAACATGAAGAGACTGAAAAAGTGTGAAAAATATGAAAAGGTTCAAAATGTGTCAAAAATATGAGGAGCATGAAACGGTCTGAAAAATAGGAGGATCATGAAACGGTCTTCAAAACATAAAGAACCTGAAAAGTTGTGAAAAATATGAAGAGCTTTTAAAGGTGTCAAAAATATGAGGAGCATGAAACGGTCTGAAAAAGAGGAGGAGCATGAAACCGTGTTCAAAAACATGAAGAGCCTGAAATGGTGTGAAACATATGAACAGCTTCAAAAGGTGTGAAAAATATGAAGAGCTTCAAAAGCTGTCAAAAGTGAGATGAGCATGAAACGGTCTGAAAAATCGGAGGAGCATGAAGTGGGGTTGAAAATCATGAAGAGCCTGAAAAGGTGTGTAAAATATGAAGAGCTTCAAAAGGAGTGAAAGACTTGAGGAGCATGAAACCGTCTGAATTATAGGAGGAGCATGAAACGGTGTTGAAAAACATGAAGAGCCTCAAAAGGTGTGAAAAATGTGAAGAGCTCAAAAGGTGTCAAAAAATGAAGAGCTTCAAAAAGTGTGACAAATGAGATGAGCATGAAATGGTGTGAAAAAGGAGGAGCATGAAGCGGTGTTCAAAAACATGAAGAACCTGAAAATGTGTGTAAAATATGAAGAGCTTCAAAACGTGTCAAAAATATGAGGAGCATGAAACGGTCTGAAAAATAGGTGGATCAAGAAGCGGTGTTGACAAACAGATGGAGAAACATACCGTGTTCATGGATTGGAAGAATTAATATTGTCAAAATGGCTATTCTACCCAAAGCAGTCTATAGATTCAATGCAATCCCTATCAAGCTACCAACGGTATTTTTCACAGAACTAGACCAAAGAATTTCACAATTTGTATGGAAATACAAAAAACCTCGAATAGCCAAAGTAATCTTGAGAAAGAAGAATGGAACTGGAGGAATCAACCTGCCTGACTTCAGACTCTACTACAAAGCCGCAGTCATCAAGACAGTATGGTACTGGCACAAAGACAGAAATATAGATCAATGGAACAGAATAGAAATCCCAGAGATAAATCCACGAACCTATGGACACCTTATTTTTGACAAAGGAGGCAAGGATATACAATGGAAAAAAGACAACCTCTTTAACAAGTGGTGCTGGGAAAACTGGTCAACCACTTGTAAAAGAATGAAACTAGAACACTTTCTAACACCATACACAAAAATAAACTCAAAATGGATTAAAGATCTAAATGTAAGACCAGAAACTATAAAACTCCTAGAGGAGAACATACGCAAAACACTCTCCGACATAAATCAAAGCAAGATCCTCTATGACCCACCTCCCAGAATATTGGAAATAAAAGCAAAACTAAACAAATGGGACCTAATGAAACTTAAAAGCTTTTGCACTACAAAGGAAACTATAAGTAAGGTGAAAAGACAGCCCTCAGATTGGGAGAAAATAATAGCAAATGAAGAAACAGACAAAGGATTAATCTCAAAAATATACAAGCAACTCCTGCAGCTCAATTCCAGAAAAATAAATGACCCAATCAAAAAATGGGCCAAAGAACTAAACAGACATTTCTCCAAAGAAGACATACAGATGGCTAACAAACACATGAAAAGAGGCTCAACATCACTCATTATTAGAGAAATGCAAATCAAAACCACAATGAGGTACCATTACACGCCAGTAAGGATGGCTGCTATCCAAAAGTCTACAAGCAATAAATGCTGGAGAGGGTGTGGAGAAAAGGGAACCCTCTTACACTGTTGGTGGGAATGCAAACTAGTACAGCCGCTATGGAAAACAGTGTGGAGATTTCTTAAAAAACTGGAAATAGAACTGCCATATGACCCAGCAATCCCACTTCTGGGCATACACACTGAGGAAACCAGATCTGAAAGAGACACGTGCACCCCAATGTTCATCGCAGCACTGTTTATAATAGCCAGGACATGGAAGCAACCTAGATGCCCATCAGCAGATGAATGGATAAGGAAGCTGTGGTACATATACACCATGGAATATTACTAAGCCATTAAAAAGAATTCATTTGAACCAGTCCTAATGAGATGGATGAAGCTGGAGCCCATTATACAGAGTGAAGTAAGCCAGAAAGATAAAGAACATTACAGCATACTGACACATGTATATGGAATTTAGAAAGGTGATAACGATAACCCTATATGCAGAACAGAAAAAGAGACACAGAAACACAGAACAGACTTTTGAACTTTGTGGGAGAATGTGAGGGTGGGATATTTCAAAAGAACAGCATGTATACTATCTATGGTGAAACAGATCACCAGCCCAGGTGGGATGCACGAGACAAGTGCTCGGGCCTGGTGCACTGGGAAGACCCAGAGGAATCGGGTGGAGAGGGAGGTGGGAGGGGGGATCAGGATTGGGAATACATGTAAATCCATGGCTGATTCATATCAATGTATGACAAAACCCACTGGGAAAAAAAAATAATAATAAAAAAAAAAAAAAAAAAGAAGCGGTGTTGAAAAACATGAAGAGCCTGAAAAGGTGTGAAAAATATAAAGAGCTTGAAAAGCTGTGAAATACATGTGGAGCATGAAACGGTCTGAAAAATAGGAGGAGCATGAAAAAGTGTTCAAAAACATGAAAGCCTGAAAAGGTGAGAAAAATATGAAGAGCTTCAAAAGGTGTTAAATACATGAGGAGCATGAAACGGTCTGAAAATTAGGAGGAGCATGAAGCGGTGTTCAAAAACATGAAGAGCCTGAAAACGTGTGAAAATTATGAAAAGGTTCAAAATGTGTCTAAAATATGAGGAGCATGAAACGGTCTGAAAAATAGGAGGACCATGAAACGGTCTTCAAAACATAAAGAACCTGAAAAGGTGTGAAAAATATGAAGAGCTTTTAAAGGTGTCAAAAATATGAGGAGCATGAAAGGGTCTGAAAAAGAGGAGGAGCATGAAACCGTGTTCAAAAACATGAAGAGCCTGAAAAGGTGTGAAAAATATGAACAGCTTCAAAAGGTGTGAAAAATATGAAGAGCTTCAAAAGGTGTCAAAAATGAGATGAGCAAAAAACGGTCTGAAAAATCGGAGGAGCATGAAGTGGGGTTGAAAATCATGAAGAGCCTGAAAAGGTGTGTAAAATATGAAGAGCTTCAAAAGGAGTGAAAGACTTGAGGAGCATGAAACCGTCTGAATTATAGGAGGAGCATGAAACGGTGTGGAAAAACATGAAGAGCCTCAAAAGGTGTGAAACATATGAAGAGCTCAAAAGGTGTCAAAAATATGAAGAGCTTCAAAAAGTGTGACAAATGAGATGAGCATGAAATGGTGTGAAAAAGGAGGAGCATGAAGTGGTGTTGAAAAACATGAAGAGCCTGAAAGGTGTAAAATATATGAAGAGATTCAAAAGGTGTCAAAAATATGAGGAGCTTGAAACGGTCTGAAAAATTGGAGGATCATGAAGCGGTGTTGAAAAACATGAAGAGCCTGAAAAGTTGTGAAAAATATGAAGAGCTTCAAAGGTGTCAAAAATGTGAGGAGCATGAAACGGTCTGAATAATAGGAGGAGCATGAAATCGTGTTCAAAAACATGAGGAGCCTGAAAAGGTGTGAAAAATATGAAGAGCTTCAAAAGGTGTGAAAAATATGAAGAGGTTCAAAAGGTGTCAAAAATATGAGGAGCATGAAACGGTCTGAAAAATAGGAGAGGAATGAATTTGTGTTGAAAAACATGAAGAGCCTGAAAAGTTGTGAAAATTATGAACAGCTTCAAAGGTGTCAAAAATGGGAGGAGCATGAAACGGTCTGAAAAATCGGAGGAGCATGAAGTGGGGTTGAAAATCATGAAGAGCCTGAAAAGGTGTGAAAAATATGAAGAGCTACAAAAGGTGTGAAAAATATGAAGAGCTTCAAAAGGTGTGAAAAATATGAAGAGCTTCAAAAGGTGTGAAGTACATGAGGAGCATGAAACTGTCAGAAAAATAGGAGGAGCATGAAGCGGTGTTGAAAAACATGAAGAACATGAAAAGGTGTTAAAAATATGAAGAGCTTCAAAAGGTGTCAAAAATGTGAGGAGCATGAAACTGTCTGAAAAATAGGAGGAGCATGAAACCGTGTCAAAAACATGAAGAGCCTGAAAAGGTGTGAAATATATGAAGAGATACAAAAGGTGTCAAAAATATGAGGAGCATGTAACGGTTTGGAAAATAGGACGAGCATGAAGTGGTGTTGAAAAACATGAAGAGCCTGAAAACATGTGAAAAATATGAAGAGCTTCAAAAGGTGTCCACAATATGAGGAGCATGAAACTGTCTGAGAAATAGGAGGAGCATGAAGTGGTGCTTAAAAACATGAAGAGCCTAAAAGCTGT
The DNA here is from genome assembly GCF_033118175.1 of Dama dama. Lineage (NCBI taxonomy): Eukaryota > Metazoa > Chordata > Mammalia > Artiodactyla > Cervidae > Dama > Dama dama. The sequence continues at coordinate 3,836,400 of NW_026870920.1, read as the reverse complement.
GAAAAATAAGAAAAGCTTCAAAAGATGTCACAAATATGAGGAGCATGAAACGTTCTGAAAAACTGGAGGATCATGAAGCGTTGTTGAAAAACATGAAGAGTCTGAAAAGTTGTGAAAAATATGAAGAGCTTCAAAAGGTGTCAAAAATGTGAGGAGCATGAAACGGTCTGAAAATTAGGAGGAGCATGAAACCGTGTCAAAAACATGAAGAGCCTGGAAAGGTGTGAAAAATATGAAGAGCTTCAAAATGTGTCAAAAATATGAGGAGCATGAAACGGTCTGAAAAACAGGAGAAGCATGAAGCGGTGTTGAAAAACATGAGGAGCCTGAAAACGTGTGAAAAATATGAAGAGTTTCAAAAATATGAAAAATATGAAGAGATTCAAAAGGTGTGAAAAATATGAAGAGCTTCAAAAGATGTCAAAAATGAGATGAGCATGAAACGGTCTGAAGAAAAGGAGGAGCATGAAGCGGAGTTCACAAAAATGAAGAGCCTTAAAAGGTGGAAAATATATGAAGAGCTTCAAAAGGTGTCAAAAATTTGAGGAGCATGAAACAATCTGAAAAATAGGAGGAGCATGAGTTGGTTTTGAAAAACATGAAGAGCTTGAAAACATGCGAAATATATGAAGCGCTTCAAAAGGTGTGAAATACATGAGGAGCATGAAACAGTTGAAAAATAGGAGGAGCATGAAGCGGTGTTCCAAAACACGAAGAGCTTGAAAGGTGTGAAAAATATGAAGAGCTTTAAAAGGTGTCAAAAATATGAGGAGCATGAAACGTTCTGAAAAATAGGAGGATCATGAAACGTTATTCAAAAACATGAAGAGCTTGAAAAGGTGTGAAAAATATGAAGAGCCTCAAAACGTGTCAAAAATATGAGGAGTATGAAACGGTCTGGAAAATAGCAGGAGCATGAAGCGGTGTTGAAAAACATGAAGAGCCTGAAAAGGTGTGAAAAATATGAAGAGCTTCAAAAGGTGTCAAATATATGAGGAGTATGAAACGGTCTGAAAAACCGGAGGAGCATGAAGCGGTGTTCAAAATCATGAAGAGCATGAAAAGGTTTGAAAAATTTGAAGAGCTTCAAAAATGTGAAAAATATGAAGAGCTTCAAAAGGTGTGAAATATATGAAGAGGTTCAAAAGGTGTGAAAAATATGAACAGCTTCAAAAGGTGTCAAAAATATGAAGAGCATGAAACGGTCTGAAAAATAGGAGGAGCATGAAGTGGTGTTGAAAAACATGAAGAGCCTGAAAATGTGTGAAGTATATGAAGAGCTTCAAAAGGTGTGAAAATTATGAAGAGCTTCAAAAGGTGTCAAAAATATGAAGAGCATGAAACGGTCGCACAAATAGGAGGAACTTGAAGTGGTTTTCGAAAACATGAAGAGTCTGAAAAGGTGTGAAATATAAGAAGAGCTTCAAAAGGTGTCAAAATTATGAGGAGCATGAAACGGTCTGAAAAATAGGAGGATCATGAAACAGTGTTGAAAAACATGAAGAGCCTGAAAAGGTGTGGAAAATATGAAGAGCTTCAAACGTGTCAAAAATAAGAGGAGCATGAAACTCTCTGAAAAATAGGAGGAGTATGATACGGTGTTGAAAAATATGAAGAGCTTCAAAAGCTGTCAAAAATGAGATGACCATGAAACGGTCTGAGAAATAGAAGGAACATGAACTTCTTTTCAAAAAAATGAAGAACCTGAAAAGGTGTGAAGTATATGAAGATTTCAAAAGGTGTCAAAAATATGAGGAGCATGAAACGGTCTGAAAAATAGGAGGAGCATGAAGTCATGTTGAAAAACATGAAGAGCCTGAAAATGTGAGAAAAATACGAAGAGCTTCAAAAGGTGTCACAAATATGAGGAGCATGAAACGGTCTGAAATATATGAGGAGCATGAAGCGGTGTTCAAAAACATAAAGAGCCTGAAAACGTGTGAAAAATTTGAAGATCTTCAAAAATGTGAAAAATATGAAGAGCTTCAAAAGGTGTGAAATATATGAAGATCTTCAAAAGGTGTCAAAAATTAGATGAGCATGAAACGGTGTGAAAAATAGGAGGAGCATGAAGTGGTGTTCAAAAATTTGAAGAGCCTGAAATGGTGTGAAATATATGAAGAGTTTCAAAAGGTGTCAAATATATGAGGAGCAAAAACGGTCTGATAATAGGAGGAGCATGAAGTTGTGTTGAAAATCATGACGAGCCTTAAAAGGTGCGTAAAATATGAAGAGCTTCAAAATGTGTGAAATACATGAGGAGCATGAAACGGTCTGAAAAATAGGAGGAGCATGAAGCGGTGTTCAATAATATGAAGAGCCTGAAAATTTGTGAAAACTATGAAGAGCTTCAGAAGGTGTCAAAAATTAGATGAGCATGAAACGGTCTGAAAAATAGGAGGAGCATGAAGTGGTGTTGAAAAAATTAAGAGCCTGAAAATGTGTGAAATATATGAAGAGCTTCAAAAGATTTCAGAAATGAGAGGAGCATGAAACGGTCTGAAAAATAGGAGGAGCATGAAGCGGTGTTGAAAAACATGAGGAGCCTGAAAAGGTGTGAAACATATGAAGAGCTTCAAAAGTTGTGAAAAATATGAAGAGCTTCAAATGCTGTCAAAAATGAGATGAGCATGAAACGGTCTGAGAAATAGGAGAAGCATGAAGTGGTGTTGAAAATCATGAAGAGCCTGAAAAAGTGTGAAATATATGAAGAGCTTCAAAAGGTGTGAAAAATATGAAGAGCTTCAAAAGGTGTCAAAAATATGAGGAGCATGAAACGGTCTGAAAAATAGGAGGAGCATTGTAGCATTGTTCAAAAACTTGAAGAGCCTGAAATGGTGTGAAAAATATGAAGAGCTTCAAAAGGTGTCAAAAATATGAGGAGCATGAAACGGTCTGAAAAATAGGAGGAGCATGAAACGGTCTGAAAAATAGGAGGAGCATGAAGCCGTGTTGAAAAACATGAAGAGCCTGAAAAGGTGTGAAAAATAAAGAGCTTCAAAAGGTGTCAAAAATATGTGGAGCATGTAACGGTTTGAAAAATAGGAGGAGCATGAAGCGGTGTTCAAAAACATGAAGATCCTGAAAAGGTGTGAAAAATACGAAGAGCTTCAAAAGATGTGAAATACATGAGGAGCATGAAACTGTCTGAAAAATAGGAGGAGCATGAAGCGGTGTTCAAAAACATGAAGAGCCTGAAAAGGTGTGAAAAATATGAAGAGCTTCAAAAGATGTGAAATACATTAGGAGCATGAAACTGTCTGAAAAATAGGAGGAGCATGAGACGGTGTTGAAAAACGTGAAGAGCCTTAAAAGGTGTGAAAAATATGAAGAGCTTCAAAAGGTGTGAAAAATATGAGGAGCATGAAACGGTCTGAAAAATATGAGCAGCATGAAGTGGTGTTGAAAAACATGAAGAGCCTGAAAAGGTGTGAAAAATATGAAGAGCTTCAAAAGTTGTGAAAAATAGGAGGAGCATGAAGCGGTGTTGAAAAACATGAAGAGCCTGAAAAGGTGTGAAAAATACGAAGAACTTCAAAAGGTGTGAAAAATATGAAGAGCTTCAAAAGGTGTCAAAAATATGAGGAGCATGAAAAGGTCTGAAAAATAGGAGGAGCATGAAGTGGTGTTGAAAAACATGAAGAGCCTGAAAAGATGTGAAAAATATGAAGAGCTTCAAAATGTGTCAAAAATATGAGGAGCATGAAACGGTCTGAAAAACAGGAGAAGCATGAAGCGGTGTCGAAAAACATGAGGAGCCTGAAAACGTGTGAAAAATATGAAGAGTTTCAAAAATATGAAAAATATGAAGAGATTCAAAAGGTGTGAAAAATATGAAGAGCTTCAAAAGATGTCAAAAATGAGATGAGCATGAAACGGTCTGAAGAAAAGGAGGAGCATGAAGCGGAGTTCACAAAAATGAAGAGCCTTAAAAGGTGGAAAATATATGAAGAGCTTCAAAAGGTGTCAAAAATTTGAGGAGCATGAAACAATCTGAAAAATAGGAGGAGCATGAGTTGGTTTTGAAAAACATGAAGAGCTTGAAAACATGCGAAATATATGAAGCGCTTCAAAAGGTGTGAAATACATGAGGAGCATGAAACAGTTGAAAAATAGGAGGAGCATGAAGCGGTGTTCCAAAACACGAAGAGCTTGAAAGGTGTGAAAAATATGAAGAGCTTTAAAAGGTGTCAAAAATATGAGGAGCATGAAACGTTCTGAAAAATAGGAGGATCATGAAACGTTATTCAAAAACATGAAGAGCTTGAAAAGGTGTGAAAAATATGAAGAGCCTCAAAACGTGTCAAAAATATGAGGAGTATGAAACGGTCTGGAAAATAGCAGGAGCATGAAGCGCTGTTGAAAAAGATGAAGATCCTGAAAAGGTGTGAAAAATATGAAGAGCTTCAAAAGTTGTGAAAAATATGAAAAGGATGAAACAGTCTGAAAAATAGGAGGAGTATGAAGCGGTGTTGAAAAACATGAAGAGTCTGAGAAGGTGTGAAAAATATGCAGAGCTTCAAAAGACGTCAAATATATGAGGATCATGAAAATTTCTGAAGAATACGAGGAGCATGAAGCGGTTTTGAAAAACATGAAGAGCCTGAAAAGGTGTGAAAAATATGAAGAGCTTCAAAAGGTTACAAATATATGAGGATCATGAAACGGTCTGAAAAATAGGAGGAGCATGAAGCGGTGTTCAAAAACATAAAGAGCGTGAAAACGTGTGAAAAATATGAAAAGCTTCAAAACGTGTCAAAAATATGAGGAGCATGAAACGGACTGAAAAATAGGAGAAGCATGAAACGGTGTTCAAAAACATGAAGAGACTGAAAACGTGTGAAAAATATGAAGAGCTTCAAAACGTGTCAAAAATGTGAGGAGCATGAAACGGACTGAAAAAAAGGAGGAGCATGAAGTAGTGTTGAAAAACATGAGGAGCCTGAAAATGTGTGAAAAATATGAAGAGTTTCCAAAGGTGTGAAAAATATGAAGAGCTTCAAAGGGTGTGAAATACATCAGAAGCATGAAACGGTCTGAAAAATAGGAGGAGCATGAAGCGGTGTTCAAAAACATGAAGAGCCTGAAAAGGTGTGAAAAATATGTGGAGCTTCAAAAGGTGTCAAAAATATGAGGAGCATGAAATGGTCTGAAAAATAGGAGGAGCATGAAGCGGTGTTGAAAAACATGAAGAGCCTGAAAAGGTGTGAAATATATGAAGAGCTTCAAAAGGTGTCAAAATATGAGAACCAAGAAACGACTGAAAAATAGGAGGAGCATGAAGCAGTGTTGAAAAACATGAAGAGCCTGAAAAGGTGTGACAAATATGAAGAGCTTCAAAAGGTGTCAAAAATATGAGGAGCAGGAAACAGTCTGAAAATTAAGAGCAGCATAAACTTGTGTTAAAAAACATGAAGAGCCTGAAAAGGTGTGAAAAATATGAAGAGCTTCAAAGGGTGTGAAATACATTAGGAGCATGAAACGGTCTGAAAATAGGAGGAGCATGAAGCTGGGCTTAAAAACATGAAGAGCCGGAAAAGGTGTGAAAAATATGAAGAGCTTCAAAATGTGTCAAAAATATGAGGAGCATGAAACGGTCTGAAAAATAGGAGGAGCATGAAACGGTGTTCAAAATCATGAAGAGCCTGAAAAAGTATGAAAAACATGAAGAGCCTGAAAAGTTGTGAAAATTATGAGGAGCTTCAAAAGGGGTCAAAAACATGAGGAGTCTGAAACGGTCTGAAAAATAGGACGAGCATGAAACGGTGTTCAAAAACATATAGAGCCTGAAGATGTGTAAAAAATATGAAGAGCTTCAAAAATACTGAAATACATGAGGAGCATGGAACGTCTGAAAATACGAGGAACATGAAGCGGTTCTCAAAATCATGAAGATCCTGAAAAGGTGTGAAAATTATGAAGAGCTTCAAAAGGTGTCACAAATATGAGGAGCATGAAAAGGTCTGAAAAATAGGAGGAGCTTGAAACGGTGTTCAAAAACATGAAGAGCCTGAAAAGGTGTGAAAAATATGAAGAGCTTCAAAAGGTGTCAAAAATATGAGGAGCATGTAACTGTCTGAAATATAGGAGGAACAAGAAGCGGTGTTCAAAAACATGTAGAGCCTGAAAATGTGTGAAAAATATGAAGAGCTTCAAAAGGTGTCAAAAATATGAGGAGCATGAAACGGTCTGAAAAATTGGAGGAACATGAAGCGGTGATCAATAACATGTAGAGCCTGAAAAGGTGAGAAAAATATGAAGAGCTTCAAAGGGTGTAAAAAATGAGATGAGTAGGAAACGGTCTGAAAATTAGGAGGGGCATGAGGTGGTGTTGAAATACATGAAGAGCCTGAAAAGGTGTGAAATATATGAAGAGCTTCAGAAGGTGTCAAAATTATGAGGAGCATGAAACGGTCTGAAAATAGGAGGAGCATGAAGCGGTGTTCAAAAACTTGAAGAGCCTTGAAAGGTGTGAAAAATATGAAGAGCTTCCAAAGGTTTCAAAAATATGAGGAGCATGAAACGCTCTGAAATATAGGAGGAGCATGAAATGGTGTTCAAAAACATGAAGAGACTGAAAAGGTGTGAAAAATATGATGAGCTTCAAAAGGTGTGAAAAATATGAGGAGCATGAAACGGTCTGAAAAATAGGAGGAGCAAGAAGCTGTGTTCAAAAACATGAAGGCCTGAAAATGTGTGAAATATATGAAGAGCTTCAAAAGGTGTGAAATACATGAGGATCATGAAACGGTCTGAACAATAGGAGGAGCATGAAGCTGTGTTCAAAAACATGAAGAGCTTGAAAAGGTGTGAAAAATATGAAGAGCTTCAAAAGATGTAAAAAATATGAGGAGCATGAAGCGGTGTTGAAAAAAATGAAGAGCATGAAAAGGTGTGAAAAATATGAAGAGCTTCAAAATGTGTGAAAAAAATGAAGAGCTTTCAAAGTTGTTCAAATATGAGATGAGCATGAAACGTTCTGAAAAATAGGAGGAGCATGAAGTGGCTTTGAAAAACATGAAGAGCCTGAAAAGTTGTGAAATATATGAAGAGCTTCAAAAGGTGTGAAAAATATGAAAAGCTTCTAAAGGTGTCAAAAATGAGATGGGCATGAAACGGTCTGAAATTTAGGAGGAGCATGAAGCGGTGTTGAAAAACATGAAGAGCGTGAAAAGGTGTGAAAAATATGAAGAGCATGAAAATGTGTGAAAAATATGAGGAGCATAAACTGTGTTCAAAAACATGAATATCCAGAAAAGGTGTGAAAAATATGAAGAGCGTCAAAATGTCTCAAAAACATGAGGAGCATGAAACGGTCTGAAAATAGAAGGAGCATGAAGCGGTGTTCAAAAACATGAAGAGCCTGAAAAGGTGTGAAAAATATGAAGTGCTTCTAAACGTTTCAAAAATATGATGAGCATGAAACCTTCTTAAATTTGGAGGAGCATGAAGCGGTGTTCAAAAATCTAAAGAGCCTGAAAAGGTTTGAAAAATGTGAAGAGCTTGAAAAGGTGTCAAAAATATGAGGGGCATGAAACGGTCTGAAAAATAGGAGGAGCATGAAACGGTGTTCAAATCGTGAAGAGCCTGAAAAGGTGTGAAAAATATGAAAAACTTCAAAAGTTGTCAAAAATATGAGGAGCATGAAACTGTCTGAAAAATAGGAGGAGCATGAAACGTTGTTCAAAAACATGAAGAGCCTGAAAAGGTTTGAAAAATGTGAAGAGCTTGAAAAGGTGTCAAAAATATGAGGGGCATGAAACGGTCTGAAAAAGAGAATGAGTATGAAACTGTGTTGAAAACCTGAAGAGCCAGAAAAGGTGTGAAAAATATGACGAGCTTCAAAAGATATAAAAAATATGAGGAGCATGAAACGGTTTGAAAAATGCAAGGAGCATGATGTGGTGTTGAAAAGATGAAGTGCATAAAAATGTGTGAAAAATATGAAGAGCTTCAAAAAATATCAAAATATGAGGAGCATGTAACGGTCTGAAAAATAGGAGTAGCATGAAGCGGTGTTCAAAAACATGAAGAGCTGAAAAGGTGTGAAAAATATGAAGAGCTTCAAAAGGTGTGAAAAATAAGAGGATCATGAAACGGTCTGAAAAATAGGAGGAGCATGAAGCGGTGTTCAAAAACATGAAGAGCCTGAAAAGGTGTGAAAAATATAGAGTTTCAAAAGGTGTCAAAGATATGAGGAGCATGAAACAGTCTGAAAAATAGGAGGAGCATGAAACGGTGTTGGAAAACACGAACAGCCTGAAAAGTTGTGAAAAATATGAAGAGCTTCAAAAGGTGTCAAAAATATCAGGAGCATGAAACGGTCTGAAAAATAGGAGGAGCGTGAAATGGTGTTCAAAAACACGAAGAGCCTGAGAACGTGTGAAAAATATGAAGAGCTTCAAAAGGTGTGAAATACATGAGAGAAATGAAACTATCTGAAAAATAGGAGGAGCATGAAGCCGTGTTGAAAAACATGAAGAGCCTGAAAAGGTGTGAAAAATATGAAGAGCTTCTAAAGGTGTCAAAAATAAGAGGAAAATGAAACGGTCTGGAAAATAGGAGGAGCATGAAGTGGTGTTGAATATGATGAAGAGCCTGAAAAGGTGTGAAATATATGAGGAGCTTGAAAATGTGTCAAAAATATGAGGAGCATGAAACGATCTGAAAAATAGGAGGTGCATGAAGAGGTGTTGAAAAACATGAAGAGCCTGAAAAGGTGTGAAAAATATGAAGAGCTTCAAAAGGTGTCAAAAATGACATGACCTTGAAACGGTCTGAAAAATTGGAGAAGCATGAAGCGATGTTGAAAAACATGAAGAGCCTGAAAAAGTGTGAAAAATATGAAGACTTTCAAAAGGTGTCAAAATTATGAGGAGCATGAATCGGTCTGAAAAATAGGAGTAGCATGAAGCGGTGTTCAAAACCATGAAGAGCTTGAAAAGGTGTGAAAAATATGAAGAGGTTCAAAAATGTGAAAAATATGAAGAGCTTCAAAGGTGTCAAATATATGAAGAGCTTCAAACGGTGTCCAAATTATGAGGAGCATGAAAAGGTCTAAAAAATAGGAGGAGCATGAAGCGGGGTTGAAAAACATGAAGAGCCTGAGAAAGTGTGAAAAATATGAAGAGCTTCAAAATGTGTGAAAAATATGAGGAGCTTCAAAATGTGTCAAAAATATGAGGAGCATGAAACGGTCTGAAAAATAGGAGGAGCATGATGCAGTGTTGAAAAATACGAAGAGCCCGAAAACGTGTGAAAAATATGAAGATCTTAAAAAGGTATGAAAAATATGAAGAGCTTCAAAAGTTGTCAAAAAAGAGATGAGCATGAACCGGTCTGAAAAATAGGAGGAGCATGAAATTGTGTTCAAAAAAATGAAGAGCCTGAAAAGGTGTCTAGTATATGAAGATTTCAGAAGGTGTCAAAATATGAGGAGCATGAAAAAGTCTGAAAAATAGGAGGAGCATGAAGTGATGTTGAAAAACGTGAAGAGCCTGAAAACGTGTGAAAAATAGGAGGAGCTTCAAAAGGTGTCAAAAATATGAGGAGCATGAAACGGTCTGAAAAATAGGAGGAGCATGAAGCGGTGTTGAAAAACATGAAGAGCCTGAAAAGGTGTGAAAAATATGAAGAGCTTCAAAAGGTGTGAAAAATGAAAGGAGCATGAAACGGTATGAAAAATAGAAGGAGCATGAAGTGGTGTTGAAAAAAAAGAAGAGCCTGAAAAAGTGTGAAAAATATGAAGAGCTTCAAAAGGTGTGAAATATTGGAGGAGCATGAAGCGGTGTTCAAAAACATGAAGAGCCTGAAAAGGTTTGAAAAATATGAAGAGCTTCAAACGGTCTGAAGTACATGAGGAGCATGAAACGGTCTGAAAAATAGGAGGAGAATCAAACGGTGTTCAAAAATAAGAAGAGCCTGAAAAGCTGTGGAAAATATGAAGACCTTCAAAAGGTGTCAAAATTATGAGGAGCATGAATCGGTCTGAAAAATAGGAGTAGCATGAAGCGGTGTTCAAAAACATGAAGATCCTGAAAAGTTGTGAAAAATATCAAGAGCTTCAAAAAGTGTCAAATATATGAGGAGCATGAAACGGTCTGAAAAATAGGAGGAGCATGAAGCGGTGTTGAAAAACATGAAGAGCCTGAAAACGTGTCAAAAATATGAAGAGCTTCAAAGGTGTGAAAAATATGAAGCACTTCAAAAGGTGTCAAAAATTAGAAGAGCATGAAACGGTCTAGAAAATAGGAGGAGCATGAAGTGGTGTTGAAAAATATGAAGAGACTGAAAAGGTGTGAAAAATATGAAGAGCTTCAAAAAGTGTCAAAAATATGAGGAGCAAGAAACGGTCTGAAAAATAGGAGAATCATGCAGCGGTGTTGAAAACTATAAACAGCCTGAAAAAATGTGAAAAATATGAAGAGCTTCAAAAGGTGTCAAAAATATGAGTATCATGAAACGATCTGAAAAATAGGAGGAGCATAAAGCGGTGTTCAAAAATATGAAGAGCCTGAAAAGGTGTGAAAAATATGAACAGCCTCAAAACATGTCAAAAATATGAGGAGCATGAAACGGTCTGAAAAATAGGAGGAGCATGAAGCGGTGTTCAAAAACACGAAGAGCATGAAAAGGTGTGAAAAATATGAAGAGCTTCAAAAGGTGTGAAAAATAAGAGGAGCTTCAAAAGGTGTCAAAAATATAAGGAGCAAGAAACGGTAGATAAAATAGGAGGGACATGAAGCGGTGTTCAAAATCATGAAGAGCCTGAAAAGCTGAGAAATATATGAAGAGCTTCAAAGGGTGTCAAAATTATGAGGAGCATGAAACGGTCTGAAAAATACGAGAAGCATGAAACAGTGTTGAAAAATATGAAGAGCCTGAAAAGGTGTGCAAAATATGAAGAGCTTCAAAACCTGTCAAAAATATGAGAAGCATGACACGGTCTGAAAAATAGGAGGAGCATGAACCGGTGTTCAAAAACATGAAGAGACTGAAAAGGTGTGAAAAATATGAGGAGCTTCAAAAGATGTAAAAATATGAAAATCTTCAAAAGGTGTCAAAAATGAGATGAACATGAAACGGTCTGAAAAATAGGAGGAGCATGAAGTGGTGTTGATAAACATGAAGAGCCTGAAAAGGTGTGAAATATATGAGGAGCTTGAAAAGGTGTCAAAAATATGAGGAGCATGAAACGGTCTGAAAAATAGGAGGTGCATGAAGTGGTGTTGAAAAACATGAAGAGCCTGAAAAGGTTTGAAAAATATGAAGAGCTTCAAAGGTGTCAAAATTATGAGGAGCATGAAACGGTCTGAAAAATAGGAGGAGCATGAAGCGGGGTTGAAAAACATGAAGAGCCTGAGAACGTGTGAAAAATATGAAGAGCTTCAAAAGGTGTGAAAAATGAAAGGAGCATGAAATGGTATGAAAAATAGAAGGAGCATGAAGTGGTGTTGAAAAAAAAGAAGAGCCTGAAAATGTGTGAAAAATATGAAGAGCTTCAAAAGGTGTGAAATACATGAGGAACATTAAACGTTCTGAAAAATAGGAGGAGCATGAAGCGGTGTTGAAAAACATGAAGAGCCTGAAAAGGTGTGAAAAATATGAAGAGCTTCAAAAAGTGTGAAAAATAGGAGGAGCATGAAGCGATGTTCAAAAACATGAAGAGCCTGAAAAGGTTTGAAAAATATGAAGAGCTTCAAACGGTCTGAAATACATGAGGAGCATGAAACGGTCTGAAAAATAGGAGGAGAATCAAACGGTTTTCAAAAATAAGAAGAGCCTGAAAAGCTGTTGAAAATATGAAGACCTTCAAAAGGTGTCAAAATTATGAGGAGCATGAATCGGTCTGAAAAATAGGAGTAGCATGAAGCGGTGTTCAAAAACATGAAGATCCTGAAAAGGTGTGAAAAATATAGAGCTTCAAAAGGTGTCAAAGATATGAGGAGCATGAAACGGTCTCAAAAATAGGAGGAGCATGAAACGGTGTTCGAAAACATGAACAGCCTGAAAACTTGTGAAAAATATGAAGAGGTTCAAAAATGTGAAAAATATGAAGAGCTTCAAAGGTGTCAAATATATGAAGAGCTTCAAATGGTGTCCAAATTATGAGGAGCATGATACGGTCTGAAAAATAGGAGGAGCATGAAGCGGGGTTGAAAAACATGAAGAGCCTGAGAACATGTGAAAAATATGAAGAGCTTCAAAGGTGTCAAATATATGAAGAGCTTCAAAAGGTGTCCAAATTATGAGGAGCATGAAACGGTGTGAAAAATAGGAGGAGCATGAATCGGGATTGAAAAACATGAAGAGCCTGAGAACGTGTGAAAAATATGAAGAGCTTCAAAAGGTGTGAAAAATATGAGGAGCTTCAAAAGGTGTCAAAAATATGAGCAGCATGAAACGGTCTGTAAAATAGGAGGAGCATGATGCAGTGTTGAAAAATATGAAGAGCCCGAAAACGTGTGAAAAATATGAAGAGCTTCAAAAGGTGTGAAAAATATGAGGAGCTTCAAATGGTGTCCAAATTATGAGGAGCATGAAATGGTCTGAAAAATAGCAGGAGCATCAAGCGGTGTTGAAAAAAATGAAGAGCCTGAAAAGATGTTCAAAAATATGAAGAGGCTGAAAAGTTTTGAAAAATATGAAGAGCTTAAAAAAGTGTAAAAAATATAAAGAGCTTCAAAATGTGTGAAAAATATGAAGAGCTTCAAAAGGTGTCAAAAATGAGAGGAGCATGAAACGGTCTGAAAATAGGAGGAGCATGAAGCGGTGTTGAAAACATGAAGAGCCTGAAAACGTGTGAAAAACATGAAGAGCTTAAAAGTTGTGAGAAATATGAAGAGCTTCAAAAGGAGTCAAAATATGAGGAGCATGAAACGGTCTGAAACATAGGAGGTGCAAGAAACGGTGTTCAAAAACATGAACAGCCTGAAAAGGTTTGAAAAATGTGAAGAGCTTGAAAAGGTGTCAAAAATGTGAGGGGCATGAAACTGTCTGAAAAATAGGAGGAGCATGAAACCTTGTTGAAAAATATGAAGAGCCTGAAAAGGTGTGAAAAATATGAAGAGCTTCAAAAGGTGTCAAAATATGAGGAGCAAGAAACGGTCTGAAAAATAGGAGGAGCATGAAACGGTGTTGAAAGCATGAAGAGCCTGAAAAGGTGTGAAAAATATGAAGAGCTTCAAAAGGTGTCAAAAATATGAGGAGCATGAAACGGTCTGAAAAATATGAGGAGCATGAAACGGTGTTCAAAAACTTGAAAACCCTGAAAAGGTGTGAAATATATGAAGAGCTTCAAAAGATGTCAAAAATAGGAGGAGCATGAAGCGGTGTAGAAAAACATGAAGAGTCTGAAAAGGCGTGAAAAATATGAAGAGCTTCAAAAGATGTCAAAAATATGAGGAGCATGACACGGTCAGAAATATAGGAGGAGCATGTAGTGGTGTTGAAAACATGAAGAACCTGAAAAGTTGTGAAAAATATGAAGAGCTTCAAAAGGTGTCAAATATATGAGGAGTATGAAACGGTCTGAAAAATGGGAGGAGCATGAAGCGGTGTTCAAAAACATGAAGAACCTGAAAAGGTGTGAAAAATATGAAGAGATTCAAAAGGTGTCAAAAATATGAGAAGCATGTAACGGTCTGAAAAATAGGAGGAGCATGAAGCGGTGTTGAAAAAGATGAAGAGCTTGAATACGTGTGAAAAATATGAAGAGCTTCAAAAGGTGTCAAAAATATGAGGAGCATGAAACAGTCTGAAAAATAGGAGGAGCATGAAGCGGATTTGAAAAGCATGAAGAGCCTGAAAAGGTGTGAAATATATGAAGAGCTTCAAAAGGTGTAAAAAATATGAGGAGCTTGAAACGGTCTGAAAAATAAGAGGATCTGGTTTCCTCAGTGTGTATGCCCAGAAGTGGGATTGCTGGGTCATATGGCAGTTCTATTTCCAGTTTTTTAAGAAATCTCCACACTGTTTTCCTTAGGGGCTGTACTAGTGTGCATTCCCACCAACAGTGTAAGAGGGTTCCCTTTTCTCCACACCATCTCCGGCATTTATTGCTTGTAGACTTTTGGATAGCAGCCATCCTGACTGGCATGTAATGGTACCTCATTGTGGTTTTGATTTGCATTTCTCTAATAATGAGTGATGTTGAGCATCTTTTCATGTGTTTGTTATCCATCTGTATGTCTTCTTTGGAGAAATGTCTGTTTAGTTCTTTGGCTCATTTTTTATTGGGTCATTTATTTTTCTGGAATTGAGCTGCAGGATTTGCTTGTATATTTTTGAGATTAATCCTTTGTCTGTTTCTTCATTTGCTATTATTTTCTCCCAATCTGAGGGCTGTCTTTTCACCTTACTTATAGTTTCCTTTGTAGTGCAAAAGCTTTTAAGTTTCATTAGGTCCCATTTGTTTAGTTTTGCTTTTATTTCCAATATTCTGGGAGGTGGGTCATAGAGGACCTTGCTTTGATTTATGTCGGAGAGTGTTTTGCCTATGTTCTCCTCTAGGAGTTTTATAGTTTCTGGTCTTACATTTAGATCTTTAATCCATTTTGAGTTTATTTTTGTGTATGGTGTTAGAAAGTGTTCTATTTTCATTCTTTTACAAGTGGTTGACCAGTTTTCCCAGCACCACTTGTTAAAGAGGTTGTCATTTTTCCATTGTATATCCTTGCCTCCTTTGTCAAAGATAAGGTGTCCATAGGTTCGTCTGAAAGAGACACGTGCACCCCAATGTTCATCGCAGCACTGTTTATAATAGCCAGGACATGGAAGCAACCTAGATGCCCGTCAGCAGATGAATGGATAAGAAAGCTGTGGTACATATACACCATGGAATATTACTCAGCAATTAAAAAGAATTCATTTGAATCAGTCCTAATGCGATGGATGAAGCTGGAGCCCATTATACAGAGTGAAGTAAGCCAGAAAGATAAAGAACATTAGAGCATGCTGACACATGTATATGGAATTTAGAAAAGTGATAACGATAACCCTATATGCAGAACAGAAAAAGAGACACAGAAATACAGAACAGACTTTTGAACTTTGTGGGAGAATGCGAGGTTGGGATATTTCAAAAGAACAGCATGTATGCTATCTATGGTGAAACAGATCACCAGCCCAGGTAGGAAGCAAGAGACAAGTGCTCCGGCTTGGTGCACTGGGAAGACCGAGAGGAATCGGGTGGAGAGGGAGGTGGGAGGGGGGATTGGGATTGGGAATACATGTAAATCCATGGCTGATTCATATCAATGTATGACAAAACCGACAGGGAAAAAAAAATAAAAATAATAAAAAAAATTTAAAAAAAAATAACAATAAAAAAAAATAAGAGGAGCATGAAATGGTGTTCGAAAACATGAAGAGCCTGAAAAGGTGTGGAAATTATGAAGAGCTTCAAAAGTTGTCAAATATGAGGAGCATAAAACGGTCTGAAACATAGGAGGAGCATGAAGCGGTGTTGAAAAACACGAAGAGCCTGAAAAGGTGTGAAAAATATGAAGAGCTTCAAAAGGTGCCAAAAATATGAAGAGCATGAAACGGTCTGAAAAATAGGAGGAGCATGAAATGGTGTTCAAAAACATGAAGACCTGAAAAGGTGTGAAAAATATGAAGAGCTTCAAAAGGTGCCAAAAATATGAGGAGCATGAAACGGTCTGACAAAGTGGAGGAGCATGAAGCGGTATTGAAAAACATGAAGAGCCTGAAAAGTTGTGAAAAATATGAAGAGCTTCAAAAGGTGTCAAAATATGAGAAGCATGAAACGGTCTGAAAAATAGGAGGAGCATGAAACGGTCTGACAAATAGGAGGAGCATGAAGCAGTGTTGAAAAACATGAAGAGTCTGAAAAGGTGTAAAAATATGAAGAGCTTCAAAGGTGTCAAAAATATGAGGAGCATGAAACGGTTTGAAAAATAGGAGGAGCATGAAGCGGTGTTGAAAAACATGAAGAGCCTGAAAAGGTGTGTAAAATATGAAGAGCTTCAAAATATGTGAAAAATATGAAGAGCTTCAAAAGATGTCAAAAAAGAGATAAGCATGAAACGGTCTGAAAAATAGGAGGAGCAATAAGCGGTGTTGAAAAATATGAAGAGCCTGAAAATGTGTAAAACATATGAAGAGCTTCTAAAGGTGTCAAAAATATGAAGAGCTTCAAAAGGTGTCAAAAATGAGATGAGCATTAAACGGTGTGAAAAAAATGAGGAGCATGAAGCGGTGTTGGAAATCATGAAGAGTCTGAAAAGGTATGAAATATATGAGGAGCTTCAAAAGGTGTCAAAAATATGAGTGTCATGAAACGGTCTGAAAATTAGGGGGAGCATGAAGCGGTGTTGAAAAACATGAAGAGCCTGAAAAGTTGTCAAAAATATGAAGAGCTTCTAAAGGGGTCAAAAGTAGAGGAGCTTCAAAGGGTGTCAAAAATGAGAAGAGCATGAAATGGTGTGAAAATATGAGGAGCATGAAGCCGTTTTGAAAATCATGAAGAGTCTGAAAAGGTGTGAAAAATATGAAGAGCATCAAAAGGTGTCAAAAATATGAGGAGCATGAAACGGTCTGAAAAAATGGAGGAGCATGAAGCGGTGTTGAAAAACATGAAGAGCCTGAAAAGGTGTGAAAAATATGAAGAGCTTCAAAATGTGTCAAAAATATGAGGAGCATGAAACGGTCTAAAAATTGGAGAAGCTTGAAGCTGTGTTCAAAAACATGAAGAGCCTGAAAAGGTGTGAAATATCTGAAGACCTTCAAAATGTGTCAAATATATGAGGATAATGAAACGGTCTGAAAAATAGGCGGAGCATGAAGCGGTGATCAAAAACATGAAGAGCCTGAAAAGGTGTGAATAATATGAAGAGCTTCTAAAGGTGTCAAAAATATGAGGAGCATGAAACGGCCTGAAAAATAGGCGAAGCATGAAGCGGTGTTGAAAAACATCAAGAGCCTGAAAAGTGTGAAAAATATGAAGAGCTTCAAAAGGTGTGAAAAATATGAGGAGCATGAAACGGTGTGAAAAATAGAAGCAGCATGAAATGGTGTTGAAAAACATGAAGAGCCTGAAAACGTGTGAAAAATATGAAGAGCTTCAAAAATGTGAAAAATATGAAGAGCTTCAAAAGGTGTGAAATATATGAAGAGTTTCAAAAGGTGTTAAAAATTAGGTGAGCATGAAACGGTCTGAAAAATAGGAGGAACATGAAGTGGTTTTGAAAAACATGAAGAGCCTGAAAATGTGTGAAAAATATAAACAGCTTCAAAAGGTGTCAAAAATACGAGGAGCATGAAACGGTCTGAAAAATGGGAGGAGCATGAAGCTGTGTTCAAAAACATGAAGAGCCTGAAAAGGTGTGAAAAATATGACGAGAATGAAATTGTCTGAAAAATAGGAGGAGCATGAAGTGGTGTTCAAAAACATGAAGAGCCTGAAAAGTTGTGAAAAATATGAAGAGCTTCAAAAGGTGTCAAAAATACGAGGAGCATGAAACGGTCTGAAAAATAGGAAGAGGATGAAGTGGTGTTCAAAAACATGAAGAGCCTGAAAAGGTGTGAAAAATATGAAAAGCTTTAAAAGGTGTCAAAATTATGAGGAACATGAAACGTTGTGAAAAATAGGAGGATCATGAAACGTTGTTCAAAATCATGAAGAGCCTGAAAAGGAGTGAAAAATATGAAGAGCCTCAAAACGTGTCAAAAATATGAGGAGTAAGAAACTGTCTGAAAAATAGGAGGAGAATAAAACGGTGTTCAAAAACATGAAGAGCCTGAAAAGGTGTGAAAAATGTGAAGAGCTTCAAAAGGTGTCAAAAATATGAAGAGCTTCAAAAGTGTCAAATATTAGATGAGCATGAAACGGTCTGAAAAATAGGAGAAGCTTGAAGTAGTGATGAAAAACATGAAGAGCCTGAAAAGGTGTGAAATATATGAAGAGGTTCAAAATTGTGAAAAATATGAAGAGCTTCAAAAGGTGTCAAAAATATGAGGAGCATGAACGGGTCTGAAAAATAGGAGGAGAATGAAACGGTGTTCAAAAACATGAAGAGCCTGAAAAGGTGTGAAAAATGTGAAGAGCTTCAAAAGGTGTGAAAAATATGAAGTGCTTCAAAAGGTGTCAAAAAATAGATGAGCATGAAACGGTCTGAAAAATAGGAGGAGCATGAAGCGGTGTTCAAAAACATGAAGAGCCTGAAAAGGTGTGAAAAATATGAATAGCTTTAAAAGGTGTCAAAATTATGAGGAACATGAAACGTTCTGAAAAATAGGAGGATCATGAAACGTTGTTCAAAATCATGAAGAGCCTGAAAAGGTGTGAAAAATATGAAGAGCCTCAAAACGTGTCAAAAATATGAGGAGTAAGAAACTGTCTGAAAAATAGGAGGAGAATGAAACGGTGTTCAAAAACATGAAGAGCCTGAAAAGGTGTGAAAAATGTGAAGAGCTTCAAAAGGTGTCAAAAATATGAAGAGCTTCAAAAGTGTCAAATATTAGATGAGCATGAAACGGTCTGAAAAATAGGAGAAGCATGAAGTGGTGATGAAAAACATGAAGAGCCTGAAAAGGTGTGAGAAATATGAAGAGTTTCAAAAGGTGTGAAAATTATGAGGAGCCTGAAACGGTCTGAAAAATAGGAGAAGCATGAAGCGGTGTTCAAAAATATGAAGAGCCTGAAAATGTGTGAAATATATGAAGAGATTCAAAAGGTGTCAAAAATATGAGGAGCATGAAACGGTCTGAAAAATAGGAAGAGCTTCAAAATGTGTGAAATGCATGACGAGTATGAAACGGTCAGAAAAATAGCAGGAGCATGAAGCGGTGTTGAAAAACATGAAGAGTCTGAAAAAGTGTGAAAAGTATGAAGAGCTTCAAAAGGTGTGAAAAATATGAAGAGCTTCAAAAGGTGTCAAAAATGAGATGAGCATGAAAAGGTCTGAAAAATACAAGGAGCATGAAGCGGTGTTGAAAATCATGAAGAGCCTGAAAAGGTATGAAAAATATGAAGAGCTTCATAAGGTGTGAAATATATGAAGAGCTTCAAAAGGTGTCAAAGTGAGATGAGCATGAAACGATTTGAAAAATAGGAGGATCATGAATTGGTGTTGAAAAAAATGAAGAGCCTGAAAAGGTGTGAAATATCTGAAGAGCTTCAAAATGTGTCAAATATATGAGGATAATGAAACGGTCTGAAAAATAGTCGGAGCATGAAGCGGTGATCAAAAACATGAAGAGCCTGAAAAGGTGTGAATAATATGAAGAGCTTCTAAAGGTGTCAAAAATATGAGGAGCATGAAACGGCCTGAAAAATAGGCGAAGCATGAAGCGGTGTTGAAAAACATCAAGAGCCTGAAAAGTGTGAAAAATATGAAGAGCTTCAAAAGGTGTGAAATACATGAGTAGCATGAAACGGTCTGAAAAATAGGAGGAGCATGAAGTGGTTTGGAAAAACATGAAGAGCCTGAAAAGGTGTGAAAAATACGAAGAGCTTCAAAATGTGTCAAAAATCTGAGGAGTATGTAACGGTCTGAAAAATAGGAAGAGCATGAAGTGGCGTTCAAAAACATGAAGAGCCTGAAAAGGTATGAAAAATATGAAGAGCTTCAAAAGGTGTGAAAAATATGAGGTGCATGTAATGGTCTGAAAAATAGGAGGAGCATGAAGCGGTGTTGAAAAACATGAAGAGCCTGAAAACGTGTGAAAAATATGAAGAGCTTCAAAAGGTGTCAAAAATATGAGGAGCATGAAACGGTCTTAAAAATAGGAGGAGGATGAAGCGGTGTTCAAAAACTTGAAGAGGATGAAAAGGTGTGAAAAATATGAAGAGCTTCAAAAGGTGTCAAAAATATGAGGAGCATGAAACGGTCTTAAAAATAGGAGGAGGATGAAGCGGTGTTCAAAAACTTGAAGAGGATGAAAAGGTGTGAAAAATATGAAGAGCTTTAAAAGGTGTTAAAAATATGAGGAGCATGAAACTGTCTGAAAAATAGGAGGATTATGAAACGTTGTTCAAAAACATGAAGAGCCTTAAAAGGTGTGAAAAATATTAAGAGCCTCAAAACGTGTCAAAAATATGAGGAGTAGTAAACGGTATGATAAATAGCAGGAGCATGAACCGGTGTTGAAAAACATGAAGAGTCTGAAATCGTGTGAAAAATATTAAGAGCTTCAAAAATGGGAAAAATATGAAGAGCTTCAAAAGATGTGAATAATATGCAAAGCTTCAAAAGATGTCAAAAATGAGATGAGCATGAAACAGTCTGAAAAATAAGAGGGGCATGAAATCGTGTTCAAAAATATGAAGAGCCTGAAAAGGTGTGAAAAATATGAAGAGCTTCAAAAGGTGTGAAAAATAGGAGGAGCATGAAGCGGTGTTCAATAACATGAACAGCCTGAAAAGGTGTGGAAAATATGTGTAGCTTCAAAAGGTGTTAAATACATGAGGATCATGAAACCGTCTGAAAAATAAGATTAGCATGAAGCAGTGTTCAAAAACATGAAGAGCCTGAAAAGGTGTGAAAAATATGAAGAGCTTTAAAAGGTGTCAAATATATGAGGAGCATGAAACGATCTGAAAAATAGGAGGATTATGAAACGGTGTTCAAAAACATGAAGAGCCTGAAAAGGTGTGAAAAATATGAAGAGCCTCAAAACGTGTCAAAAATATGAGGAGAAAGAAACGGTTGGAAAAATAGGAGGAGCATGAAGCGGTTCTGAAAAACATAAAGAGCCTGAAAAGCTGTGAGAAATATGAAGAGCTTCAAAAGGTGTCAAAAATATGAGGAGCATGAAACGGTCTGAAAAATTCGAGGAGCATGAAGTGGTGTTGAAAAACATGAAGAGCCTGAAAAGTGTGAAAAATATGAAGAGCTTCAAAACCTGTCAAAAGAATGAGGAGCATGAAATGGTCTGAAAAGTAGGAGGAGCATGAAGCAGTGTTGAAGAACATGAAGAGCCTGAAAAGTTGTGAAATATATGAAGAGCTTCAAAAGGTGTCAAAAATATCAGGAGAGAGAAACGGTGTTCAAAAACGTGAAGAGCCTTAAAATGTGTGAAAAATACGAAGAGATTCAAAAGATGTCAAAAATAGGAGGAGCCTGAAACGGTGTTGAAAAACATGAAGAGCATGAAAAGGTGTGAAAAATATGAAGAGCTTCAAAAGGTGTCAAAAAAATGAGGAGCATGAAACGGTCTGAAATATAGGAGACGCATGATGCGGTGTTGAAAAACATGAAGAGTCTGAAAAAGTGTGAAATATATGAAGAGTTTCAAAAGGTGTGAAAAATATGGGGAGCTTCAAAAGGTGTCAATATATGAGGAGCATGAAACGGTCTGAAAAATAGGAGGAGCATGAAACAGCATTCAAAACATGAAGAGCTTGAAAAGGTGTGAAATATATGAAGAGCTTCCAAAGGTGTGAAATACATGAGGAACACGAAACTTATTGAAAAATAGGAGGAGGTTGAAGCGGTGTTGAAAAACATGAAGAGCCTGAAAAGGTGTGAAAAATATGAAGACCTTCAAAATGTGTCAAATATATGAGGAGCATGAAACGGTCTGAAAAATTGGAGGAGCATGAAACGGTGTTCAAATACATGAAGAGCTTGAAAAGGTGTGGAAATTATGAAGAGCTTCAAAAGGTGTGAAAAATATGAAGAGCTTCAAAATCTGGAAAAATGAGATGAGCATGAAATGGTGTGAAAAATAGGAGGAGCATGAAGCGGTGTTGAAAAACATGAAGAACCTGAAAAGGTGTGAAAAATATGAAGAGCTTCAAGAGGTGTCAAAAATAAAAGGAGCATGAAAAGGTCTGAAAAAGAGAAGGAGCATGAAGCGGTGTTGAAAAACATGAAGAGCCTGAAAACGTGTGAAAAATATAAAGAGCTTCCAAAGGTGTGAAATACATGAGGAGCATGAAACGGTCTGAAAAATAGGAGGGGCATGAAGCGGTGTTCAAACACATGAAGAGCCTGAAAACTATGAAAAATATGAAGAGCTTCAAAAGGTGTGAAAAATATGAAGAGCTTCAAAAGGTGTCAAAAATGAGATGAGCATGAAAAGCTCTGAAAAATAGGAGAGGCATGAAGTTGTGTTGAAAAACATGAAGAGCCTGAAAAGGTGTGAAATATATGAATAGCTTCAAAAGGTGTAACAAATATGAGGACCATGAAACGGTTTGAAAAATAGGAAGAGCATGAAACGGTGTTCAAAAACATGAAGAGCCTAAAAAGGTGTGAAAAATATAAAGAGCTTCAAAAGGTGAGAAATACATGAGGAGCATGAAACGGTCTGAAAAATAGGAGGAGCATGAAGTGGTGTTGAAAAACATGAAGAGCCTGAAAATGTGTGAAATATATGAAGAGCTTCAAAAGGTGTCAGAAATGAGAGGAGCATGAAACGGTATGAAAAATAGGAGAAGCATGAATTGGCTTTGAAAAACATGAAGAGCCTGAAAAGATGTGAAAAATATGAAGAGCTTCAAAAGGTGTCAAAAATATGAGGAGCATGAAACGGTCTGAAAAATAGGAGGAGCATGGAACGGTGTTCAAAAACATGAAGAGCCTGAAAAGGTGTGAAAAATATGAAGAGCTTCAAAACGTGTCAAAAATATGAGGAACATGAAACGGTCTGAAAAATAGGAGGAGCAAGAAGAGGTGTTGAAAAAGATTAAGAGCCTGAAAACGTTTGAAAAATATGAAGAGCTTCAAAAGGTGTGGAAAATATGAAGAGCTTCAAAATGTGTCAAAATTGAGATGAGTATGAAACGGTCTGAATAATAGGAGGAGCATGAAGTGGTGTTGAAAAACATGAAGATCCTGAAAATGTGTGAAATATATGAAGAGCTTCAAAATGTGTCAGAAATGAGAGAAGCATGAAACGGTCTGAAAAATAGGATGAGCAAGAAGGGGTGTTGAAAAACATGAAGAGCCTGAAAAGGTGTGAAAAATATGAAGATCTTCAAAAGGTGTCTAAAATATGAGGAGCATGACACAGTCAGAAATATAGGAGGAGCATGAAGTGGTGTTGAAAACATGAAGAACCTGAAAAGTTGGGAAATAATGAAGAGCTTCAAAAGGTGTCAAATATATGAGGAGCATGAAACGTTCTGAAAAAATAGGAGGTGCAAGAAAAGGTGTTCAGAAAGATGAAGAGCCTGAAAAGGCTTGAAAAATGTGAAGAGCTTGAAAAGGTGTCAAAAATATGAGGGGCATGAAACTGTCTGAAAAATAGGAGGAGCATGAAACGTTGTTCAAAAACATGAAGAGCCTGAAAAGGTTTGAAAAATGTGAAGAGCTTGAAAAGGTGTCAAAAATATGAGGGGAATGAAACGGTCTGAAAAAGAGGATGAGCAAGAAGCGGTGTTGAAAAACATGAAGAGCCTGAAAAGGTGTGAAAAATATGAAGAGCTTCAAAAGGAGTCAACATATGAGGAGCATGAAACGGTCTGAAAAATAGGAGGAGCATGAAACTGTGTTGAAAACATGAAGAGCCGGAAAAGGTGTGAGAAATATGACGAGCTTCAAAAGATATCCAAAATATGAGGAGCATGAATCGGTTTGAAAAATAGAAGGAGCATGATGTGGTGTTGAAAACATGAAGTGCATAAAAATGTGGAAAAATATGAAGAGCTTCAAAAGATATCAAATATATGAGGAGCATGTAACGGTCTGAATATTATGAGGAGCATGAGGTGGTGTTCAAAAACATGAAGAGCCTGAAAAGGTGTGAAAAATATGAAGAGCTTCAAAAGATGTCACAAATATGAGGAGCATGAAACGGTCTGAAAAATATGAGGAGCATGAATCAGTGTAAAAATACATGAAGAGCCTGAAAAGCTGTGAAAAATATGAAGAGCATCAAGAGGTGTCAATATATGTGGAGCATGAAATGGTCTAAAAAATAGGAGGAGCATGAAACGGTGTTGAAAAACATGAAGAGGCTGAAAAAGTGTGAAAAATATGAAGAGCTTCAAAAGGTGTCAAAAATATGAGGAGCATGAAACGGTCTGAAAAATAGGAGGAGAATAAAGCGGTGTTGAAAAACATGAAGAGTCTGAAAAGGTGTGAAAAATATGAAGAGCTTCAAAAGGTGTCAAAAATATGAGGAGCATGAAACAGTCTGAAAAATAGGAGGAGCAGAAGCAGATTTGAAAAACATGAAGAGCCTGAAAAGGTGTGAAAAATATGAAGAGCTTCAAAAGGTGTCAAAATATGAGGAGCATGAAACGGTCTGAAAAATAGGAGGAGCATGAAACGGTGTTCAAAAACATGAGGACCCTGAAAAATTGTGAAAAATATGAAGAGTTTCAAAAGGTGTCAAAAATATGAGGAGCATGAAACAGTCTGAAAAATATGAGGAGAATGAAACGGTGTTCAAAAACATGAAAACCCTGAAATGGTGTGAAATATATGAAGAGCTTCAAAAGGTGTCAAAAGTATGAGGAGCATGAAACGGTCTGAAAAATATGAGGAGCATGAAACGGTGTTCAAAAACATGAAAACCCTGAAAAGGTGTGAAATATATGAGGAGGTTCAAAAGATGTCAAAAATAGGAGGAGCATGAAGCGGTGTAGAAAAACATGAAGAGCATGAAAAGGTGTGAAAAATATGAAGAGCTTCAAAACTTGTCAAAAATATGAGGAGAATGACACGGTCAGAAATATAGGAGGAGCATGAAGTGGTGTTGAAAACATGAAGAGCCTGAAAAGGTGTGAAAAATATGAAGAGCTTCAAAAGGAGTCAAAATATGAGGAGCATGAAACGGTCTGAAACATAGGAGGTGCAAGAAACGGTGTTCAAAAACATGAACAGCCTGAAAAGGTTTGAAAAATGTGAAGAGCTTGAAAAGGTGTCAAAAATGTGAGGGGCATGAAACTGTCTGAAAAATAGGAGGAGCATGAAACCTTGTTGAAAAATATGAAGAGCCTGAAAAGGTGTGAAAAATATGAAGAGCTTCAAAAGGTGTCAAAATATGAGGAGCAAGAAACGGTCTGAAAAATAGGAGGAGCATGAAACGGTGTTGAAAGCATGAAGAGCCTGAAAAGGTGTGAAAAATATGAAGAGCTTCAAAAGGTGTCAAAAATATGAGGAGCATGAAACGGTCTGAAAAATATGAGGAGCATGAAACGGTGTTCAAAAACTTGAAAACCCTGAAAAGGTGTGAAATATATGAAGAGCTTCAAAAGATGTCAAAAATAGGAGGAGCATGAAGCGGTGTAGAAAAACATGAAGAGTCTGAAAAGGCGTGAAAAATATGAAGAGCTTCAAAAGATGTCAAAAATATGAGGAGCATGACACGGTCAGAAATATAGGAGGAGCATGAAGTGGTGTTGAAAACATGAAGAACCTGAAAAGTTGTGAAAAATATGAAGAGCTTCAAAAGGTGTCAAATATATGAGGAGTATGAAACGGTCTGAAAAATGGGAGGAGCATGAAGCGGTGTTCAAAAACATGAAGAACCTGAAAAGGTGTGAAAAATATGAAGAGATTCAAAAGGTGTCAAAAATATGAGAAGCTTGAAACGGTCTGAAAAATAGGAGGAGCATGAAGCGGTGTTGAAAAAGATGAAGAGCTTGAATACGTGTGAAAAATATGAAGAGCTTCAAAAGGTGTCAAAAATATGAGGAGCATGAAACAGTCTGAAAAATAGGAGGAGCATGAAGCGGATTTGAAAAGCATGAAGAGCCTGAAAAGGTGTGAAATATATGAAGAGCTTCAAAAGGTGTAAAAAATATGAGGAGCTTGAAACGGTCTGAAAAATAAGAGGATCTGGTTTCCTCAGTGTGTATGCCCAGAAGTGGGATTGCTGGGTCATATGGCAGTTCTATTTCCAGTTTTTTAAGAAATCTCCACACTGTTTTCCTTAGGGGCTGTACTAGTGTGCATTCCCACCAACAGTGTAAGAGGGTTCCCTTTTCTCCACACCATCTCCGGCATTTATTGCTTGTAGACTTTTGGATAGCAGCCATCCTGACTGGCATGTAATGGTACCTCATTGTGGTTTTGATTTGCATTTCTCTAATAATGAGTGATGTTGAGCATCTTTTCATGTGTTTGTTATCCATCTGTATGTCTTCTTTGGAGAAATGTCTGTTTAGTTCTTTGGCTCATTTTTTATTGGGTCATTTATTTTTCTGGAATTGAGCTGCAGGATTTGCTTGTATATTTTTGAGATTAATCCTTTGTCTGTTTCTTCATTTGCTATTATTTTCTCCCAATCTGAGGGCTGTCTTTTCACCTTACTTATAGTTTCCTTTGTAGTGCAAAAGCTTTTAAGTTTCATTAGGTCCCATTTGTTTAGTTTTGCTTTTATTTCCAATATTCTGGGAGGTGGGTCATAGAGGACCTTGCTTTGATTTATGTCGGAGAGTGTTTTGCCTATGTTCTCCTCTAGGAGTTTTATAGTTTCTGGTCTTACATTTAGATCTTTAATCCATTTTGAGTTTATTTTTGTGTATGGTGTTAGAAAGTGTTCTATTTTCATTCTTTTACAAGTGGTTGACCAGTTTTCCCAGCACCACTTGTTAAAGAGGTTGTCTTTTTTCCATTGTATATCCTTGCCTCCTTTGTCAAAGATAAGGTGTCCATAGGTTCGTCTGAAAGAGACACTTGCACCCCAATGTTCATCGCAGCACTGTTTATAATAGCCAGGACATGGAAGCAACCTAGATGCCCGTCAGCAGATGAATGGATAAGAAAGCTGTGGTACATATACACCATGGAATATTACTCAGCAATTAAAAAGAATTCATTTGAATCAGTCCTAATGCGATGGATGAAGCTGGAGCCCATTATACAGAGTGAAGTAAGCCAGAAAGATAAAGAACATTAGAGCATGCTGACACATGTATATGGAATTTAGAAAAGTGATAACGATAACCCTATATGCAGAACAGAAAAAGAGACACAGAAATACAGAACAGACTTTTGAACTTTGTGGGAGAATGCGAGGTTGGGATATTTCAAAAGAACAGCATGCATGCTATCTATGGTGAAACAGATCACCAGCCCAGGTAGGATGCACGAGACAAGTGATCCAGCTTGGTGCACTGGGAAGACCGAGAGGAATCGGGTGGAGAGGGAGGTGGGAGGGGGGATTGGGATTGGGAATACATGTAAATCCATGGCTGATTCATATCAATGTATGACAAAACCGACTGGGAAAGAAAAATAAAAATAAAAAAAAAAATTAAAAAAAATAACAATAAAAAAAAATAGGAGGAGGTTGAAGCGGTGTTGAAAAACATGAAGAGCCTGAAAAGGTGTGAAAAATATGAAGACCTTCAAAATGTGTCAAATATATGAGGAGCATGAAACGGTCTGAAAAATTGGAGGAGCATGAAACGGTGTTCAAATACATGAAGAGCTTGAAAAGGTGTGGAAATTATGAAGAGCTTCAAAAGGTGTGAAAAATATGAAGAGCTTCAAAATCTGGAAAAATGAGATGAGCATGAAATGGTGTGAAAAATAGGAGGAGCATGAAGCGGTGTTGAAAAACATGAAGAACCTGAAAAGGTGTGAAAAATATGAAGAGCTTCAAGAGGTGTCAAAAATAAAAGGAGCATGAAAAGGTCTGAAAAAGAGAAGGAGCATGAAGCGGTGTTGAAAAACATGAAGAGCCTGAAAACGTGTGAAAAATATAAAGAGCTTCCAAAGGTGTGAAATACATGAGGAGCATGAAACGGTCTGAAAAATAGGAGGGGCATGAAGCGGTGTTCAAAAACATGAAGAGCCTGAAAACTATGAAAAATATGAAGAGCTTCAAAAGGTGTGAAAAATATGAAGAGCTTCAAAAGGTGTCAAAAATGAGATGAGCATGAAAAGCTCTGAAAAATAGGAGAGGCATGAAGTTGTGTTGAAAAACATGAAGAGCCTGAAAAGGTGTGAAATATATGAATAGCTTCAAAAGGTGTAACAAATATGAGGACCATGAAACGGTTTGAAAAATAGGAAGAGCATGAAACGGTGTTCAAAAACATGAAGAGCCTAAAAAGGTGTGAAAAATATAAAGAGCTTCAAAAGGTGAGAAATACATGAGGAGCATGAAACGGTCTGAAAAATAGGAGGAGCATGAAGTGGTGTTGAAAAACATGAAGAGCCTGAAAATGTGTGAAATATATGAAGAGCTTCAAAAGGTGTCAGAAATGAGAGGAGCATGAAACGGTATGAAAAATAGGAGAAGCATGAATTGGCTTTGAAAAACATGAAGAGCCTGAAAAGATGTGAAAAATATGAAGAGCTTCAAAAGGTGTCAAAAATATGAGGAGCATGAAACGGTCTGAAAAATAGGAGGAGCATGGAACGGTGTTCAAAAACATGAAGAGCCTGAAAAGGTGTGAAAAATATGAAGAGCTTCAAAACGTGTCAAAAATATGAGGAACATGAAACGGTCTGAAAAATAGGAGGAGCAAGAAGAGGTGTTGAAAAAGATTAAGAGCCTGAAAACGTTTGAAAAATATGAAGAGCTTCAAAAGGTGTGGAAAATATGAAGAGCTTCAAAATGTGTCAAAATTGAGATGAGTATGAAACGGTCTGAATAATAGGAGGAGCATGAAGTGGTGTTGAAAAACATGAAGATCCTGAAAATGTGTGAAATATATGAAGAGCTTCAAAATGTGTCAGAAATGAGAGAAGCATGAAACGGTCTGAAAAATAGGATGAGCAAGAAGGGGTGTTGAAAAACATGAAGAGCCTGAAAAGGTGTGAAAAATATGAAGATCTTCAAAAGGTGTCTAAAATATGAGGAGCATGACACAGTCAGAAATATAGGAGGAGCATGAAGTGGTGTTGAAAACATGAAGAACCTGAAAAGTTGGGAAATAATGAAGAGCTTCAAAAGGTGTCAAATATATGAGGAGCATGAAACGTTCTGAAAAAATAGGAGGTGCAAGAAAAGGTGTTCAGAAAGATGAAGAGCCTGAAAAGGCTTGAAAAATGTGAAGAGCTTGAAAAGGTGTCAAAAATATGAGGGGCATGAAACTGTC
This sequence comes from Dama dama, assembly GCF_033118175.1. Classification (NCBI taxonomy): domain Eukaryota; kingdom Metazoa; phylum Chordata; class Mammalia; order Artiodactyla; family Cervidae; genus Dama; species Dama dama. Next base: position 3,807,428 of record NW_026870920.1, on the reverse strand, counting down.
TGAAAAATAGGAGGAGCATGAAACGTTGTTCAAAAACATGAAGAGCCTGAAAAGGTTTGAAAAATGTGAAGAGCTTGAAAAGGTGTCAAAAATATGAGGGGAATGAAACGGTCTGAAAAAGAGGATGAGCAAGAAGCGGTGTTGAAAAACATGAAGAGCCTGAAAAGGTGTGAAAAATATGAAGAGCTTCAAAAGGAGTCAACATATGAGGAGCATGAAACGGTCTGAAAAATAGGAGGAGCATGAAACTGTGTTGAAAACATGAAGAGCCGGAAAAGGTGTGAGAAATATGACGAGCTTCAAAAGATATCCAAAATATGAGGAGCATGAATCGGTTTGAAAAATAGAAGGAGCATGATGTGGTGTTGAAAACATGAAGTGCATAAAAATGTGGAAAAATATGAAGAGCTTCAAAAGATATCAAATATATGAGGAGCATGTAACGGTCTGAATATTATGAGGAGCATGAGGTGGTGTTCAAAAACATGAAGAGCCTGAAAAGGTGTGAAAAATATGAAGAGCTTCAAAAGATGTCACAAATATGAGGAGCATGAAACGGTCTGAAAAATATGAGGAGCATGAATCAGTGTTCAAATACATGAAGAGCCTGAAAAGCTGTGAAAAATATGAAGAGCATCAAGAGGTGTCAATATATGTGGAGCATGAAATGGTCTAAAAAATAGGAGGAGCATGAAACGGTGTTGAAAAACATGAAGAGGCTGAAAAAGTGTGAAAAATATGAAGAGCTTCAAAAGGTGTCAAAAATATGAGGAGCATGAAACGGTCTGAAAAATAGGAGGAGAATAAAGCGGTGTTGAAAAACATGAAGAGTCTGAAAAGGTGTGAAAAATATGAAGAGCTTCAAAAGGTGTCAAAAATATGAGGAGCATGAAACAGTCTGAAAAATAGGAGGAGCAGAAGCAGATTTGAAAAACATGAAGAGCCTGAAAAGGTGTGAAAAATATGAAGAGCTTCAAAAGGTGTCAAAATATGAGGAGCATGAAACGGTCTGAAAAATAGGAGGAGCATGAAACGGTGTTCAAAAACATGAGGACCCTGAAAAATTGTGAAAAATATGAAGAGTTTCAAAAGGTGTCAAAAATATGAGGAGCATGAAACAGTCTGAAAAATATGAGGAGAATGAAACGGTGTTCAAAAACATGAAAACCCTGAAATGGTGTGAAATATATGAAGAGCTTCAAAAGGTGTCAAAAGTATGAGGAGCATGAAACGGTCTGAAAAATATGAGGAGCATGAAACGGTGTTCAAAAACATGAAAACCCTGAAAAGGTGTGAAATATATGAAGAGGTTCAAAAGATGTCAAAAATAGGAGGAGCATGAAGCGGTGTAGAAAAATATGAAGAGCATGAAAAGGTGTGAAAAATATGAAGAGCTTCAAAACTTGTCAAAAATATGAGGAGAATGACACGGTCAGAAATATAGGAGGAGCATGAAGTGGTGTTGAAAACATGAAGAGCCTGAAAAGGTGTGAAAAATATGAAGAGCTTCAAAAGGAGTCAAAATATGAGGAGCATGAAACGGTCTGAAACATAGGAGGTGCAAGAAACGGTGTTCAAAAACATGAACAGCCTGAAAAGGTTTGAAAAATGTGAAGAGCTTGAAAAGGTGTCAAAAATGTGAGGGGCATGAAACTGTCTGAAAAATAGGAGGAGCATGAAACCTTGTTGAAAAATATGAAGAGCCTGAAAAGGTGTGAAAAATATGAAGAGCTTCAAAAGGTGTCAAAATATGAGGAGCAAGAAACGGTCTGAAAAATAGGAGGAGCATGAAACGGTGTTCAAAAACTTGAAAACCCTGAAAAGGTGTGAAATATATGAAGAGCTTCAAAAGATGTCAAAAATAGGAGGAGCATGAAGCGGTGTAGAAAAACATGAAGAGTCTGAAAAGGCGTGAAAAATATGAAGAGCTTCAAAAGATGTCAAAAATATGAGGAGCATGACACGGTCAGAAATATAGGAGGAGCATGAAGTGGTGTTGAAAACATGAAGAACCTGAAAAGTTGTGAAAAATATGAAGAGCTTCAAAAGGTGTCAAATATATGAGGAGTATGAAACGGTCTGAAAAATGGGAGGAGCATGAAGCGGTGTTCAAAAACATGAAGAACCTGAAAAGGTGTGAAAAATATGAAGAGATTCAAAAGGTGTCAAAAATATGAGAAGCTTGAAACGGTCTGAAAAATAGGAGGAGCATGAAGCGGTGTTGAAAAAGATGAAGAGCTTGAATACGTGTGAAAAATATGAAGAGCTTCAAAAGGTGTCAAAAATATGAGGAGCATGAAACAGTCTGAAAAATAGGAGGAGCATGAAGCGGATTTGAAAAGCATGAAGAGCCTGAAAAGGTGTGAAATATATGAAGAGCTTCAAAAGGTGTAAAAAATATGAGGAGCTTGAAACGGTCTGAAAAATAAGAGGATCTGGTTTCCTCAGTGTGTATGCCCAGAAGTGGGATTGCTGGGTCATATGGCAGTTCTATTTCCAGTTTTTTAAGAAATCTCCACACTGTTTTCCTTAGGGGCTGTACTAGTGTGCATTCCCACCAACAGTGTAAGAGGGTTCCCTTTTCTCCACACCATCTCCGGCATTTATTGCTTGTAGACTTTTGGATAGCAGCCATCCTGACTGGCATGTAATGGTACCTCATTGTGGTTTTGATTTGCATTTCTCTAATAATGAGTGATGTTGAGCATCTTTTCATGTGTTTGTTATCCATCTGTATGTCTTCTTTGGAGAAATGTCTGTTTAGTTCTTTGGCTCATTTTTTATTGGGTCATTTATTTTTCTGGAATTGAGCTGCAGGATTTGCTTGTATATTTTTGAGATTAATCCTTTGTCTGTTTCTTCATTTGCTATTATTTTCTCCCAATCTGAGGGCTGTCTTTTCACCTTACTTATAGTTTCCTTTGTAGTGCAAAAGCTTTTAAGTTTCATTAGGTCCCATTTGTTTAGTTTTGCTTTTATTTCCAATATTCTGGGAGGTGGGTCATAGAGGACCTTGCTTTGATTTATGTCGGAGAGTGTTTTGCCTATGTTCTCCTCTAGGAGTTTTATAGTTTCTGGTCTTACATTTAGATCTTTAATCCATTTTGAGTTTATTTTTGTGTATGGTGTTAGAAAGTGTTCTATTTTCATTCTTTTACAAGTGGTTGACCAGTTTTCCCAGCACCACTTGTTAAAGAGGTTGTCTTTTTTCCATTGTATATCCTTGCCTCCTTTGTCAAAGATAAGGTGTCCATAGGTTCGTCTGAAAGAGACACTTGCACCCCAATGTTCATCGCAGCACTGTTTATAATAGCCAGGACATGGAAGCAACCTAGATGCCCGTCAGCAGATGAATGGATAAGAAAGCTGTGGTACATATACACCATGGAATATTACTCAGCAATTAAAAAGAATTCATTTGAATCAGTCCTAATGCGATGGATGAAGCTGGAGCCCATTATACAGAGTGAAGTAAGCCAGAAAGATAAAGAACATTAGAGCATGCTGACACATGTATATGGAATTTAGAAAAGTGATAACGATAACCCTATATGCAGAACAGAAAAAGAGACACAGAAATACAGAACAGACTTTTGAACTTTGTGGGAGAATGCGAGGTTGGGATATTTCAAAAGAACAGCATGCATGCTATCTATGGTGAAACAGATCACCAGCCCAGGTAGGATGCACGAGACAAGTGCTCCAGCTTGGTGCACTGGGAAGACCGAGAGGAATCGGGTGGAGAGGGAGGTGGGAGGGGGGATTGGGATTGGGAATACATGTAAATCCATGGCTGATTCATATCAATGTATGACAAAACCGACTGGGAAAGAAAAATAAAAATAAAAAAAAAATTAAAAAAAATAACAATAAAAAAAAATAAGAGGAGCATGAAATGGTGTTCAAAAACATGAAGAGCCTGAAAATGTGTGATAAATATGAAGAACTTCAAATGCTGTCAAAAATATGAGAAGCATGAAACGGTCTGAAAGATAGGAAGAGCATGAAACGGTGATCAGAAACATGAAGAGCCTGAAAAGTTGTGAAAAATATGAAGAGCTTCAAAAGGTGTCAAAAATATGAGAAGCATGAAACGGTCTGAAAGATAGGAGGAGCATGAAACGGTGATCAGAAACATGAAGAGCCTGAAAAGTTGTGAAAAATATGAAGAGCTTCAAAAGGTGTGAAATTCATGAGGAGCATGAAACGGTCTGAAAAATAGGAGAAGCATGAAGTGGTGTGGAAAAACATGAAGAGCATGAAAAGGTGTGAAAAATATGAAGAGCTTCAAAAGGTGTGAAATTCATGAGAAGCATGAAACGGTCTGAAAAATAGGAGGAGCATGAAGTGATGTTCAAAAACATTAAGAGCCTGAAAATGAGTGAGAAATATGAAAAGCTTCAAAAGGTGTCAAAAATATGAGGAGCATGAAACGGTCTGAAAAATAGGAGGAGCATGAAGTGGTGTTGAAAAACATGAAGAGCATGAAAAATTGTGAAAAATGTGAAGAGCTTCAAAAGGTGACAAATATATGAGGTGTATGAAACGGTCTGGAAAATAGGAGGAGCATGAAGCGGTGTTCAAAAAAATGAAGAGCCTGAAAAGGTGTGAAAAATATGAAGAGCTTCAAAAGGTGTCAAAAATATGAGGAGCATGAAATGGTCTGAAAAATAGGACGAGCATGAAGCGGTGTTGAAAAACATGAAGAGCCTGAAAAGGTGTGAAATATATGAACAGCTTCAAAAGGTTTGAAAAATATGAAGAGCTTCAAAATGTGTCAAAAATATGACGAGTATGAAACCCTCTTAAAAATAGGAGGAGGATGAAGCGGTGTTCAACAACATGAAGAGCCTGAAAAGGTGTGCAAAATATGAAGAGCTTCAAAAGGTGTGAAATACATGAGGAACATGAAACGGTGTTCAAAACATGCAGAGACTGAAAAGGGTTGAAAAATATGAAGAGCCTCAAAACGTGTCAAAAATATGAGAAGTATGAAACGGTATGATAAATAGCAGAAGCATGAAGCGGTGTTGAAAAACAGGAAGAGTCTGAAATCGTGTGAAAAATATGAAGATCTTCAAAAATATGAAAAGTATGAAGAGCTTCAAAAGGTGTGAAAACTATGAGGAGCGTGATACGGTCTGAAAAATAGGAGGAGCATGAAGCGGTGTTGAAAAACATGAAGAGCCTGAAAAGGTGTGAAAATATGAAGAGATTCAAAAATATGAAAAATATGAAGAGCATCAAAAGGTGTGACAAATATGAAGAGCTTCAAAAGGTGTGAAAATTGTGAAGAGTTTCTAAAGGTGTCAAAAATATGAGGAGCATGAAACGGTCTGAAAAATATGAGGAGCATGAACTGGTGTTGAAAAACATGAAGAGCCTGAAAAGGTGTTAAAAATATGAAGAGCTTCAAAATGTGTGAAAAATATGAGGAGCATGAAACGGTCTGAAAAATAAGAGGAGCATGAAGCGTTGTTCAAAAACATGAAGAGCCTGAAAATGTGTGAAAAATATAAAAAGCTTCAAAAGGTGTGAAAAATATGAAGAGCTTCAAAAGGTGTCAAAAATCGATGAGCAGGAAATGGTCTGAAAAATAGCAGGAGCATGAAGTAGTGTTAAAAACATGAAGAGCCTGAAAAGGTGTGAAATATATGAAGAGCTTCAAAAGGTGTCAAAAATATGAGGAGCATGAAACGGTCTGAAAAATAGGAGGAGCATGAAGTGGTGTTGAAAAAAAAGAAGAGACTGAAAAGGTTTGAAAAATATGAAGAGCATCAAAAGGTGTCAAAAATATGAGCAGAATGAAACGGTCTCAAAAATAGGAGGAGCATGAAACGGTGTTGAAAAACATGAAGAGCCCGAAAAGTTGTGAAAAATATGAAAAACTTCAAAAGGTGTAAAAAATATGGGGAGCATGAAACGGTCTGCAAAAAAGGAGGAGCATGAAGTGGTGTTGAAAAACTTGAACAGCCAGAAAATGCGTGAAAAATATGAAAAGCTTCAAAAGGTGGTAAAAATATGCGGAGCATGAAACGGTCTGAAAAATAGGAGGAGCATGAAGCGGTGTTCAAAAACATGAAGAGCCTGAAAAAGTGTGAAAAATATGAAGAGCTTAAAAATGTGTCAAAATATGAGGAGCATGAAACGGTCTGAAAAATAGGAGGAGCATGAAGCGTTGTTGAAAAACATGAAGAGCCTGAAAAGTTGTGAAAAATATGAAGAGCTTCAAAAGGTGTGAAAAATATGAAGAGCTTCAAATGTGTCAAAAATGAGATGAGCATGAAACGGTCTGAAAAATAAGAGGAGCATGAAGTGATGTTGAAAAAAAAGAAGAGGCTGAAAAGGTGTGAAATATATGAAGACCTTCAAAAGGTGTCAAAAATATGAGGAGAATGAAACGTTCTGAATAATAGGAGGAGCATGAAGTGCTGTTGAAAAACATGAAGAGCCTGAAAACGTGTGAAAAATATGAAGAGCTTCAAAAGTTGTGAAAAATATGAAGAGCTTCAAATGTGTCAAAAATGAGATGAGCATGAAACGGTCTGAAAAATAAGAGGAGCATGAAGTGGAGTTTAAAAAAAAGAAGAGCCTGAAAAGGTGTGAAAAATATGAAAAGCTTCAAAATCTGTCAAAAATATGAGGAGCATGAAACGGTCTGAAAAATAGGAGGCGCATGAAGCGGTGTTGAAAAACATGAAGAGCCTGAAAACGTGTGAAAAATATGAAGAGCTTCAAAAGGTGTAAAAAATATGAAGAGCTTCAAATGTGTCAAAAATGAGATGAGCATGAAACGGTCTGAAAAATAGGAGGAGCATGAAGTGGTGTTGAAAAAAAAGAAGAGACTGAAAAGGTTTGAAAAATATGAAGAGCATCAAAAGGTGTCAAAAATATGAGCAGAATGAAACGGTCTCAAAAATAGGAGCAGCATGAAACGGTGTTGAAAAACATGAAGAGCCCGAAAAGTTGTGAAAAATATGGAAAACTTCAAAAGTTGTTAAAAATTGAGGAGGTTCAAAAGGTATCAAAAATATGAGGAGCATGAAACGGTCTGAAAAATAGGAGGAGCATGAAACGGTGTTCAAAAACATGAAGAGCCTGAAAAGGTGTGAAAAATATGAAGAGCTTGAAAAGGTTTGAAATACATGAGGAGCCTGAAGCGGTCTGAAAATAGGAGAAGTATGAAACGGTGTTGAAAAACATGAAGAGCCTGAAAAGGTGTGAAAAATAGGAAGAGCTTCACAAGGTGTCAAATATATGAGGAGCATGAAACGGTCTGAAAAATAGGAGGAGCATGAAGCAGTCGTCAATAACATGAAGAACCTGAAAAGTTTTGTAAAATATGAAGAGCTTCCAAAGGCGTGAAAAATATGAGGAACATGAAACGGTCTGAAAAATAGGAGCAGCATGAAACAGTGTTGAAAGACATGAAGAGCTTCAAAAGTGTCAAAAATATGAGGAGCATGAAACGGTCTGAAAAATAGGAGAAGCAGGAAACGGTCTGAAAAATAGAGGCAGCATGGAATGGTGTGGAAAAATATGAAGAGCTTCAAAAGTTGTGAAAAAATGAGGAGGTTCAAAAGGTGTCAAAAATATGAGGAGCATGAAACGGTCTGAAAAATAGGAGGGGCTTGAAACGGTGTTCCAAAACATGAAGAGCCTGAAAAGATGTGAAAAATATGAACAGCTTCAAAAGCTGTGAAAAATATGAGGAGCATGAAACAGTTTGAAAAATAGGAGAAGCATGAAACAGAGTTGAAAACATGAAGAGCATGACAAGTGTGAAAAATATAAAGAGCATTAAAAGGTGTCAAAAATATGAGGAGAATGAAACGGTCTGAAAAAAAGGAGGAGCATGAAGCGGTGTGCAAAAACATGAAGAGCCTGAAAAGGTGTGAAAAATATGAAGAGCTTCAAAAGGTGTTAAAAATATGAGGAGCATGAAACGGTCTGAAAAATAGGAGGAGCATGAAACGGTGTTGAAAACATGAAGAGCCTGAAAAGGTGTGAAAAATATGAAGAGCTTCAAAAGGTCTGAAAATTATGAATAGCTTCGAAATGTGTCAATAATGAGAGCAGCATGAAACGGTGTGAAAAATAGGAGGAGCATGAAGCGGTGTGCAAAAAGATGAAGAGCCTGAAAATGTGTGAAATATATGAAGAGCTTCAAAAGGTGTGAAAAATATGAGGAGAAAGAAACGGTCTGAAAAATAGGAGGAGCATGAAGTGGTGTTGACAAACATGAAGAGCTGAAAAGCTGTGAAAAATATGAAGAGCTTTAAAAGGTCTCAAATATATGAGGAGCATGAAATTTTCTGAAAAATAGGAGGAGCATGAAACGTTGTTCAAAACATGAAGAGCCTGAAAAGGTGTGAAAAATATAAAGAGCTTCAAAACATGTCAAACATTGAGGAGCATGAAACGATCTGAAAAATAGGAAGAGCATGATGCAGTGTTGAAAAACATGAAGAGGCTGAAAAAGTGTGAAAAATATGAAGTGCTCCAAAGATGTCAAAATTATGAGGAGCATGAAGCAGTCCGAAAAATAGGATGAGCATGAAGCGGTGTTAAAAACATTAAGAGCCTGAAAAGGTGTGAAATATATGAAGAGCTTCAAAAGGTGTGAAAAATATGAAGAGCTTCAAAAGGTGTGAAATACATGAGGAGCATGAAACTCTCTGAATAATAGGAGGAGCATGAAGTGGTGTTGAAAAACATGAAGATCCTGAAAATGTGTGAAAATTATGAAGAGCTTCAAAATGTGTCAAAAAAAAGGAGGATAATGAAACAGTGTTCAAATACATTAAGAGCGTGAATAGGTGTGAAAAATATGAAGAGCTTGAAAAGGTGTCAAAAATATGAGGGGCATGAAACGGTCTGAAAAATAGGAGGAGCATGAAGCGGTGCTGAAAAACATGAAGAGCCTGAAAAGGTTTGAAAAATATGAAGAGCTTCACACGGTGTCAAAAATATGAGGAGCATGAAACGGTCTGAAAAATAGGAGGAGCATGAAACGTTGTTCAAAACATGAAGAGCCTGAAAAGGTGTGAAAAATATAAAGAGCTTCAAAACATGTCAAACATTGAGGAGCATGAAACGATCTGAAAAATAGGAAGAGCATGATGCAGTGTTGAAAAACATGAAGAGGTTGAAAAAGTGTGAAAAATATGAAGTGCTCCAAAGATGTCAAAATTATGAGGAGCATGAAGCAGTCCGAAAAATAGGATGAGCATGAAGCGGTGTTGAAAACATTCAGAGCCTGAAAAGGTGTGAAATATATGAAGAGCTTGAAACGGTGTCAAAAATATGAGGAGCATGAAACGGTGTGAAAAATAGAAGAAGCATGAAGTGATGTTGAGAAACATGAAGAGCCTGAAAAGGTGTGAAAAAAATGAAGAGCTACAAAAGGTGTCAAATACATGAGGAGCATGAAACGATCTGAAAAATAGGAGGAGCATGAAGTGGTGTTGAAAAATATGAAGAGCCTGAAAATGTGTGAAAATTATGAAGAGCTTCAAAATGTGTCAAAAAAAAGGAGGATAATGAAACAGTGTTCAAATACATTAAGAGCGTGAATAGGTGTGAAAAATATGAAGAGCTTCAAAATGTGTCAAAAAAAAAAGGAGGAGCATGAAGCGGTGTTTAAAAACAAGAAGTGCCTGAAAAGGTGTGAAAAATATGAAGAGCTTCAAAAGGTGTCAAATATATGAGGAGCATGAAATGGTCTGAAAAATAGGAGGAGCATGAAGCGGTGTTGAAAAACATTAAGAGTGTGAAAAGATTTTAAAAAACATGAAGAGCCTGAAAAGGTTGAAAACTATGAAGAGCTTCAAAACGTGTGAAAAATAAGAGGAGCATGAAACAGTTTGAAAAATAGGAGAAGCATAAAGCGGTGTTCAAAAACATGAAGAGCCTGAAAATTTGTGAAAATATGAAGAGCTTCAAAAGTTGTCAAAAATATGAGGAGCAGGAAACGGTCTGAAAAATACGAGGAGCATGAAGCGGTGTTGAAAAACATGAAGAGTCTTAAAAGATGTGAAATATACGAAGAGCTTCAAAAGGTGTCAAAATATGAGGAGCAGGAAACGGTCTGAAAAATACGAGGAGCATGAAGCGGTGTTGAAAAACATGAAGAGTCTTAAAAGATGTGAAATATATGAAGAGCTTCAAAATGTGTCAAAAATAGGAGGAGGATGAAACATTGTTATAAAAAACATGAAGAGCCTGAAAAGGTGTGAAATATATGAAGAGCTTCAAAAGGTGTGAAAAATATGAAGAGCTTCAAAAGGTGTGAAATACATGAGGAGCATGAAACTCTCTGAATAATAGGAGGAGCATGAAGTGGTGTTCAAAACATGAAGAGCCTGAAAAGGTGTGAAAAATATGAAGAGCTTCAAAACTTGTCAAAAATATGAGGAGCTTGAAACTGTCTGAAAAATAGGAGGAGCACGACGTGTTGTTGAAAAACGTGAATAGCTTGAAAAGGTGAGAATATATGAAGAGCTTCAAAAGGTGTCAAAATATGAGGAGCATGAAACGGTCTGAAAAATAGGAGGACCATGAAGCGGTGTTGAAAAAAATGAAGAGCCTGAAAAAGTGTGAAAAATATGAAGAGCTTCAAAAGGTGTCAAAAATATAGGAGAATGAAACCGTCTGAAAAATAGGAGGAGCAGGAAACGGTGTTGAAAACATGAAGAGATGAAAAGGTGTGAAAAATATGAAGAGGTTCTAAAGGTGTCAAAAATATGAGGAGCATGAAACAGTCTTTAAAATAGGATGAGAATGAGACGGTTTTGAAAAAGATGAAGAGCATGAAAAGGTGTGAAAAACATGAAGAGCTTCAAAAGGTGTAAAAAATATGAGAGGCATGAAACGACTGAAAAATAGGAGGAGCATGATGCGGTGGTCAAAAACATGAAGAGCCTGAAAAGGTGTGAAAAATATAAAGACCTTCAAAAGGTGTCAAAAATATTAGGAGCATGAAACAGTATGAAACATAGGATGAGCATGAAACTTTTTGGAAAAAGATGAAGAGCATGAAAAGGTGTGAAAAATATGAAGAGCTTCAAAACATGTTAAAAATATGAAGAGCATGAAACTTTCTGAAAAATTGGAGGAGCATGAAGCGGTGTTGAAAAACATGAAGAGCCTGAAAAGGTGTGAAATGTATGAAGAGCTTCAAAAGTTCTCAAAAATATGAGGAGCATGAAACGGTCTGAAAATAGGAGAAGCATGAAGCGGTGTTGAAAAACATGAAAAGCCTGAAAAGGTGGAAAAATATGAAGAGCTTCAAAAAGTGTCAACAATATGAGGAGCATGAAACGGTCTGAAAATTAGGAAGAGCATGAAACTGTGTTGATAAACATGAAGAGCCTGAAAAGGTGTGAAAAATATTCAGAGCTTCAAAATGTGTCAAATATATGAGGAGCATGAAACGGTCTGAAGAATAGGAGGAGGATTGTAGCGTTGTTCAAAAACATGAAGAGCAGGAAAAGGTGTGAATAATATGAAGAGCTTCAAAAGGTGTCAAAAATATGAGGAGCATGAAACGGTCTGAAAAATATGAGGAGCTCATATGAAGTAGTGTTGAAAAACATGAAGAGCCTGAAAATGTTTGAAATATATGAAGCGCTTCAAAAGGTTTCAGAAGTGAGAGGAGCATGAAACTGTCTTAAAAATAGGAGGATAATGAAGCAGTGTTGAAAAACATGAAGAGCCTGAAAAGGTGTGTAAAATATGAAGAGCTTCAAAAGGTGTCAAAAATATGAGGAGCATGAAATGGTCTGAAAAATAGGAGGTGCATGAAACGATGTTCAAAAATATGAAGAGCCTGAAAAGGTGTGTAAAATATGAAGAGCTTTAAAAGGTGTCAAAAATATGAGGAGCATGAAACGGTCTGAAAAATAGGAGGAGCATGAAGTGGTGTTGAAAACATGAAGATACTGAAAAAGTGTGAAATATATGAAGAGCTTCAAAAAGTGTGAAAAATATGAGGAGCTTCAAAATGTGTCAAAAATATGAGGAGCATGAAAAGTTCTTAAAAAACGGAGGAGCATGAAGCGGTGTTGAAAAATATGAAGAGCCTGAAATGGTGTGAAAAATATGAAGAGCTTCCAAAGGTGTGAAATACAAGAGGAGCATGAAACAGCCTGAAAAATATGAGGAGCATGAAGCGGTGTTGAAAAACATGACGAAACAGAAAAGGTGTGAAAAATATGAAGAACTTCAAAGGTGTCAAAATATGTGAGCATGAAACGGTCTGAAAAATAGGAGGACCAGGAAGCGGTGTTGAAAAACATGAAGAGCCTGAAAAGGTGTGAAAAATATGAAGAGCTTCAAAAGGTGTCAAAAATATGAGGAGCATGAAACGGTCTGAAAAATAGGAGGAACATGAAACGGTGTTCAAAAACATGAAGAGCCTCAAAAGGTGTGAAAAATATGAAGAGCTTCAAAAGGTGTCAAAAATATGAGGAGCATGAAACGGTCTGAAAAATAAGAGGAGCATGAAACGGTGTTCAAAAACATGAAGAGCCTGAAAATGTGTGAAAAATATGAAGAGCTTCAAAAGTTGTGAAAAATATGAAGAGCTTCAAAAGCTGTCAAAAATGAGATGAGAATGAAACAGTCTGAAAAATAGGAGGAGCATGAAGTGGTGTTGAAAAACATGAAGACCCTGAAAAGGTGTGAAAAATATGAAGATCTTCAAAAGGTGTCAAAAATATGAGGAGCATGAAACGGTAAGAAAAATAGGAGGATCTTGAAGCAGTGTTGAAAAACATGAAGAGCATGAAAAGGTGTGAATAATATGATGAGCTTCAAAGGAGTCAAAAATATGAGGAGCATGAATAGGTCTGAAAAATAGGTGGAGGATGAAGCGGTGTTGAAAAACATGAAGAGCCTGAAAAGCTGTGAAAAATATGAAGAGCTTCAAAAGGAGTCAAAAATATGAGGAGCATGAAAATGTCTGAAAAATAAGAGGAGTAGGAAACGATGTTCAAAAACATGAAGAGCCTGAAAAGGTGTGAAAAATATAAAGAGCTTCAAAATGTGACAGAAATATGAGGAGCATGAAACGGTCTGAAAAATAAGAGGAGTAGGAAACGATGTTCAAAAACATGAAGAGCCTGAAAAGGTGTGAAAAATATGAAGAGCTTCAAAAGGTGTCAAAAATACGAGGACCATGAAACGGTCAGAAAAAGAGGAGGAGAATGAAGCAGTGTTCAAAAACATGACGAGCTTGAAAGGTGTGAAATATAATAAGAGCTTCAAAAGGTGTGAAAAATGGGAGGAGAATGAAACTGTCTGAAATAAAGGAGGAGCATGAAGCGGTGTTGAAAAACATGAAGAGCCTGAAATGGTGTGAAAATTATGAAGAGATTCTAAAGCTGTCAAATATATGAGGAGCCTGAAACGGTCTGAAAAATAGGAGGAGCATGAAGTGGTGTTGAAAAAGATGAAGAGCCTGAGAAGGTGTGAAAAATATGAAGAGCTTCAAAAGGTGTGAAATACATGAGGAGGATGAAACCGTCTGAAAAATAGGTGGAGCATGAAGCGTTGTTCAAATATATGAAGAGCCTGAAAAGGTGTGAAATATATGAAGAGATTCAAAAGGTGTCAAAAATATTAAGAGCATGAAACGGTCTGAAAAAAAGGAGGAGCAGGAAACCGTGTTCAAAAACATGAAGAGCCTGAAAAGGTGTGAAAAATATGAAGAGCTTCAAAAGGTGTTAAAAATAGCAGGAGCATGTAGCGGTGTTCAAAAACATGAAGAGCCTGAAAATGTGTGTAAAATATGAAGAGCTTCAAAACGTGTCAAAAATATGAGGAGCATGAAACGGTCTGAAAAATAGGTGGATCAAGAATTGGTCTTGAAAAACATGAAGAGCGTGAAAACGTGTGAAAAATATGAAGAGCTTCAAAAGGTGTGAAAAACATGAAAATCTTAAAATGGTGTCACAAATATGAGGAGCATGAAACGGTCTGAAAAATAGGAGGAACATGAAACGGTGTTCAAAAACATGAAGAGGCTCAAAAGGTGTGAAAAATATGAAGAGCTTCAAAAGGTGTGAAATACATGAGGAGCATGAAACGGTCTGAAAAATAGGAGGAGCATGAAGCGGTGTTGAAAAACATGAAGAGCCTGAAGGTGTGAAAAATATGAAGAGCTTCAAAAGGTGTCAAAAATACGAGGAGCATGAAACGGTCTGAAAAATAGGAGGAGCATGAAGCGGTGTTGAAAAACTTGAAGAGCCTGAAAACGTGTGAAAAATATGAAGAGCATCAAAAGGTGTGAAAAATATGAAGAGCTTCAAAAGGTGTAAAAAATGAGATGAGCATGAAACGGTCTGAAAAATAGGAGGAGCATGAAGCGGTGTTTAAAAATATGAAGAGCCTGAAAAGATGTGAAAAATATGAAGAGCTTCAAAAGGTGTGAAATACATGAGAAGCATGAAACGGTCTGAAAAATAGGAGGAGCATGAAGCGGTGTTTAAAAACATGAAGAGCCTGAAAAGGTGTGAAAAACATGAAGAGCTTCAAAAGGTCTCAAAAATTAGATTAGCATGAAACGGTCTGAAAAATAGGAGGAGCATGAAGTGGTGTTGAAAAACATGAAGAGCCTGAAAATGTGTAAAATATATGAAGAGCTTCAAAAGTTGTGAAAAATATTAGGAGCTTCAAAAGAGGTCAAAAATATGAGGAGCATGAAACGGTCTGAAAAATAGGAGGAGCATGAAACGGTTTTGAAAAACACGAAGGGCCTGAAAAGGTGTGAAAAATATGAAGAGCTTCAAAAGGTGTGAAATACATAGGGGTAAGAAACGGTCTGAAAAATAGAAGAAACATGAAGCTGTGTTGAAAAACATGAACAGCCTGAAAAGATGTGAAAAATATGAAGAGCTTCAAAAGTTATAAAAAATATGAGGAGAATGAAACGGTCTGAAAAATAGGTGGAGCATGAAGCAGTGTTTAAAAACATGAAGAGCCTGAAAAGGTGTGAAAAATAGGAAGAGCTTCAAAAGGAGTGAAATACATGAGGAGGATGAAACCGTCTGAAAAATAGGAGGAGCATGAAGCGTTGTTCAAATATATGAAGAGCCTGAAAAGGTGTGAAATATATGAAGAGATTCAAAAAGTGTCAAAAATATTAGGAGCATGAAACGGTCTGAAAAATAGGAGGAGCAGGAAACCGTGTTCAAAAACATGAAGAGCCTGAAAATGTGTGAAAAATATGAAGAGCTTCAAAACGTGTCAAAAATATGAGGAGAATGAAACGGTCTGAAAAATAGGTGGATCAAGAAGCGGTGTTGAAAAACATGAAGAGCGTGAAAACGTGTGAAAAATATGAAGAGCTTCAAAAGGTGTGAAAAATATGAAGAGCTTAAAATGGTGTCAAAAATGAGATGAGCATGAAAAGGTCTGAAAAAAAGGTGGAGCATGATGTGGTGTTGAAAAACATGAAGAGCCTGAAAAGTTGTGAAAAATATGAAGACCTTCAAAATGTGTCAAAAATATGAGGAGCATTAAACGGTCTGAAAAATAGGAGGAGCATGAAACGGTGTTCAAAAACATGAAGAGAATGAAAAGCTGTGAAAAATGTGAAGAGACTCAATGTGTGAAATACTTGAGGAGCATGAAACCGTTGAAAAATAGGAGGAGCATGAAGCGGTGTTGAAAAACATGTAGAGCCTGAAAAGGTGTGAAAAATATGTAGAGCTTCAAAAGGTGTCAAAACTACGAGGAGTATGAAACGGTCTGAAAAATACGAGCAGCATGAAACGGTGTTCAAAAACATGAAGAGCCTGAAAAGTTGTTAAAAATATGAAGAGCTTCAAAAGTTGTCAAAAATATGAGGAGCATGAAACGATCTGAAAAATAGGAGGAGCATGAAGCGGTGTTCACAAACATGACGAGCCAGAAAAGGTGTGAAAAATATGAAGAGCTTCAAAAGGTGTCAAAAATATGAGGAGCATGAAACGGTCTGAAAAATAGGAAGAGCATGAAGCCGTGTTCAAAAACATGAAGAGCCTGAAATGGTGTGAAAAACATGAAGAGCCTCAAAGGTGTGAAAAATATGAAAAGCTTCAAAAGATGTCTCAAATATGAGGAGCATGAAACGGTCTGAAAAATTGGAGGATCATGAAGCGGTGTTGAAAAACATGAAGAGCATGAAAAGCTGTGAAAAATATGAAGAGCTTCAAAAGGTGTCAAAAATATGAGGAGCATGAAACGGTCTGAAAAATAGGAGGAAAATGAAGCGGTGTTGAAAACCATGAAGAGCCTGAAAAGGTGAGAAAAATATGAAGAGCTTCAAAACGTGTCAAAAATATGAGGAGCATGAAACGGTCTGAAAAATAGGAGGAACATGAATCTGTGCTCAAATACATGAAGCGCCTGAGAAGGTGCGAAAAATATGAAGAGCTTCAAAAGGTGAGAAAAATATGAGGACCATGAAACGATCTCAAAAATAGGAGGAGCATGAAGCGGTGTTAAAATACATGAAGAGCCTGAAAAGGTGTGACAAATATAAAGAGCTTCAAGATGTGTGAAAAATATGAGGAGCATGAAACGGTCTGAAAAATAGGAGGAACATGAATCTGTGCTCAAATACATGAAGCGCCTGAGAAGGAGCGAAAAATATGCAGAGCTTCAAAAGGTGTGAAAAATATGAGGACCATGAAACGATCTCAAAAATAGGAGGAGCATGAAGCGGTGTTAAAAAACATGAAGAGCCTGAAAAGGTGTGACAAATATAAAGAGCTTCAAGATGTGTGAAAAATATGAGGAGCATGAAACGGTCTGAAAAATAGGAGGAACATGAATCTGTGCTCAAATACATGAAGCGCCTGAGAAGGTGCGAAAAATATGAAGAGCTTCAAAACGTGTGAAATATATGAGGACCATGAAATGATCTCAAAAATAGGAGGAGCATGAAGCGGTGTTAAAAAACATGAAGAGCCTGAAAAGGTGTGACAAATATAAAGAGCTTCAAGATGTGTGAAAAATAGGAGCAACATGAAACGGTCTGAAAAATAAGAGGAGCATGAAATGGTGTTGAAAAACAGGAAGAGCCTGAAAATGCGAGAAAAATATGAAGAGCTTCAAAAGGTTTCAAAAATATGAGGAGCATGAAACTTTCTAAAAAAGAGGAGGAGCATGAACCGGTGTTGAAAAACATGAAGAGCCTGAAAAGTTGTGAAAAATATGAAGAGGTTTAAAAGGTGTCAAAAATATGAGGAGCATGAAACATTCTGAAAAATAGGAGGATCATGAAACCGTGTTCAAAAACATGAAGAGCCTGAAAAGGTGTGAAAAATATGAAGAGCCTTAAAAAATGTCAAAAATATGAGGAGTATGAAACGGTCTGAAAAATAGCAGGAGCATGAAGCGGTGTTGAAAAACATGAAGAGCCTGAAAAGGTGTGAAAAATATGAAGAACGTCAAAAGGTGTGAAAAATATGAAGAGCTTCAAAAGGTGTCAAAAATATGAGGAGAATGAAACGGTCTGAAAAATAGGCGGAGCATGAAACGGTGTTCAAAAACATGAAGAGCCTAAAAAGGTGTGAAAAATATGAAGAGCGTCAAAACGTGTCAAAATATGAGGAGCATGAAACGGTCTGAAAAATAGGAGGAGCAAGAAGCGGTGTTGAAAAACATGAAGAGCCTGAAAATGTGTGAAAAATATGAAGAGCCTGAAAAGGTGTGAAAAATATGAAGAGCTTCAAAAGGTGTCAGAATTATGAGGAGCATTAAACGGTCTGAAAAATAGGAAGAGCATGAAGCTGTGTTCAACAACATGAAGAGACTGAAAAGGTGCGAAAAATATGAAGAGCCTGAAAAGGTGTGAAAAATATGAAGAGCTTCAAAAGGTGTCAAAAATTAGATGAGCATGAAACGGTCTGAAAAATAGGAGGAGCATTAAACGGCGTGGAGAAACATGAAGAGCCGGAAAAGATGTGGAAAAATAGGAGGAGCTTCAAAATGTGTCAAATATATGAGGAGAATGAAACGGTCTGAAAAATAGGAGGAGCATGAAACGGTCTGAAAAATAAGTAGAGCATGAAACGGTCTGAAAAATAGGAGGATCATGAAGCGGTGTTGAAAATCGTGAAGAGCCTGAAATGCTGAGAAAAATGTGAAGAGCTTCAACAGGTGTCAAAAACTTGAGGAGAATGAAACGGTCTGAAAAATAGGAGGAGCATGAAGCTGTGTTGAAAAACATGAAGAGCCTGAAAAGGTGTGTAAAATATGAAGAGCTTCAAAAGGTGTAAAAAATGAGATGAGCATGAAACGGTCTGAAAAATAGGAGGAGCATGAACTGGTGCTGAAAACATGAAGAGCCTGAAAAGGTGTGAAAAAATATGAAGAGCTTCAAAAGGTGTCAATAATAAGAAGTGCATGAAACAGTCTGAAAAATAGGAGGAGCATGAAACGGTCTGAAATATAGAAGGAGCATGAATCTGTGCTCAAATACATGAAGCGCCTGAGAAGGTGCGAAAAATATGAAGAGCTTCAAAAAGTGTGAAAAATATGAGGAGCATGAAACGTTCTGAAAAATAGGAGGAGCATGAAACGGTGTTCAAAAATATGAAGAGCCTGGAAATTGTGTGAAAAATATGAGAGCCCCAAAACGTGTCAAAAATATGAGGAGCATGAAACGGTCTGAAACATACGAGGAGCATGAAGTGGCGTTCAAAAACATAAAGAGCCTGAAAAGGTGTGAAATATATGAAGAGCTTCAAAAGCTGTCAAAAATGAGATGAGCATGAAACGGTCTGAAAAATAGGAGGAGCATGAACTGGTGCTGAAAAACATGAAGAGCCTGAAAAGGTGTGAAAAATATGAAGAGCTTCAAAAGGTGTCAAAAACGAGATGAGCATGAAACGGTCTGAAAAATAGGAGGAGCATGAACTGGTGCTGAAAAACATGAAGAGCCTGAAAAGGTGTGAAAAATATGAAGAGCTTCAACAGGTGTGAAAAATGAGATGAGCATGAAACGGTCTGAAAAATAGGAGGAGCATGAACTGGTGCTGAAAATCATGAAGAGCCTGAAAAGGTGTGAAAAATATGAAGAGCTTCAAAAAGTGTCAAATATATGAGGAGAAAGAAACGGTCTGAAAAAAAGGAGGAGCATGAAGTGGTGTTCAAAAACATGAAGAGCCTGAAAAGGTGTGAAAAATATGAAGAGCTTCAAAAGCTGTCAAAAATGAGATGAGCATGAAACGGTCTGAAAAAAAGCAGGAGCATGAAGCGTTGTTGAAAATCTGGAAGAGCTTGAAAAGTTATGAAAAATATGAAGAGCTTCAAAAGGTTTCAAAAATATGAGGATCATGAAACGGTCTGAAAAACAGGAGCAACATGAAATGGTCTTAAAAATAAGAGGAGCATGAAATGGTTTTGAAAAACATGAAGAGCCTGAAAATGTGTGAAAAATATGAAGACGTTTAAAAGGTGTCAAAAATATGAGGAGCATGAAACTTTCTGAAAAATAGGAGGATCATGAAACCGTGTTCAAAAACATGAAGAGCCTGAAAAGGTGTGAAAAATATGAAGAGCCTTAAAAAATGTCAAAAATATGAGGAGTATGAAATGGTCTGAAAAATAGCAGGAGCATGAAGCGGTGTTGAAAAACATGAAGAGCCTGAAAAGGTGTGAAAAATATGAAGAGCTTCAAAAGGTGTGAAAAATATGAAGAGCTTCAAAAGGTGTCAAAAATGAGATGAGCATGAAACGGTTTGAAAAATAGGAGGAGCATGAAGCGGTGTTCAAAAACATGAAGAGCCTGAAAAGGTGTGAGAAATATGAAGAGCTTCAAAAGGTGTCAAAAATATGAGGAGTATGAAACGATGTGCAAAAAATAAGGAGCAAGAAGTGGTGTTCAAAAACATGAAGAGCCTGAAAAGATGTCAAAAATATGAAGAGCTTCAAAAGGTGTCAAAAATATGAGGAGCATGAAACGGTTTGACAAATTGAAAGAGCATGAAACGGTGTTCAAAAACATGAAGAGACTGAAAAGTGGTGAAAAATATGAAGAGCTTCAAAACGTGTCAAATATATGAGGAGCATGAAACGGTCTGAAAAATAGGAGGAGCATGAAGCGATGTTCAAAAACATGAAGAGCCTGAAAAAGTGTGAAAAATATGAAGAGCTTCAAAAGTTGTGAAAAATATGAAGAGCTTCAAAAGCTGTCAAAAATGAGATGAGAATGAAACAGTCTGAAAAATAGGAGGAGCATGAAGTGGTGTTGAAAAACATGAAGACCCTGAAAAGGTGTGAAAAATATGAAGATCTTCAAAAGGTGTCAAAAATATGAGGAGCATGAAACGGTAAGAAAAATAGGAGGATCTTGAAGCAGTGTTGAAAAACATGAAGAGCATGAAAAGGTGTGAATAATATGATGAGCTTCAAAGGAGTCAAAAATATGAGGAGCATGAATAGGTCTGAAAAATAGGTGGAGGATGAAGCGGTGTTGAAAAACATGAAGAGCCTGAAAAGCTGTGAAAAATATGAAGAGCTTCAAAAGGAGTCAAAAATATGAGGAGCATGAAAATGTCTGAAAAATAAGAGGAGTAGGAAACGATGTTCAAAAACATGAAGAGCCTGAAAAGGTGTGAAAAATATGAAGAGCCTTAAAAAATGTCAAAAATATGAGGAGTATGAAACGGTCTGAAAAATAGCAGGAGCATGAAGCGGTGTTGAAAAACATGAAGAGCCTGAAAAGGTGTGAAAAATATGAAGAACGTCAAAAGGTGTGAAAAATATGAAGAGCTTCAAAAGGTGTCAAAAATATGAGGAGAATGAAACGGTCTGAAAAATAGGCGGAGCATGAAACGGTGTTCAAAAACATGAAGAGCCTAAAAAGGTGTGAAAAATATGAAGAGCGTCAAAACGTGTCAAAATATGAGGAGCATGAAACGGTCTGAAAAATAGGAGGAGCAAGAAGCGGTGTTGAAAAACATGAAGAGCCTGAAAATGTGTGAAAAATATGAAGAGCCTGAAAAGGTGTGAAAAATATGAAGAGCTTCAAAAGGTGTCAGAATTATGAGGAGCATTAAACGGTCTGAAAAATAGGAAGAGCATGAAGCTGTGTTCAACAACATGAAGAGACTGAAAAGGTGCGAAAAATATGAAGAGCCTGAAAAGGTGTGAAAAATATGAAGAGCTTCAAAAGGTGTCAAAAATTAGATGAGCATGAAACGGTCTGAAAAATAGGAGGAGCATTAAACGGCGTGGAGAAACATGAAGAGCCGGAAAAGATGTGGAAAAATAGGAGGAGCTTCAAAATGTGTCAAATATATGAGGAGAATGAAACGGTCTGAAAAATAGGAGGAGCATGAAACGGTCTGAAAAATAAGTAGAGCATGAAACGGTCTGAAAAATAGGAGGATCATGAAGCGGTGTTGAAAATCGTGAAGAGCCTGAAATGGTGAGAAAAATGTGAAGAGCTTCAACAGGTGTCAAAAACTTGAGGAGAATGAAACGGTCTGAAAAATAGGAGGAGCATGAAGCTGTGTTGAAAAACATGAAGAGCCTGAAAAGGTGTGTAAAATATGAAGAGCTTCAAAAGGTGTAAAAAATGAGATGAGCATGAAACGGTCTGAAAAATAGGAGGAGCATGAACTGGTGCTGAAAACATGAAGAGCCTGAAAAGGTGTGAAAAAATATGAAGAGCTTCAAAAGGTGTCAATAATAAGAAGTGCATGAAACAGTCTGAAAAATAGGAGGAGCATGAAACGGTCTGAAATATAGAAGGAGCATGAATCTGTGCTCAAATACATGAAGCGCCTGAGAAGGTGCGAAAAATATGAAGAGCTTCAAAAAGTGTGAAAAATATGAGGAGCATGAAACGTTCTGAAAAATAGGAGGAGCATGAAACGGTGTTCAAAAATATGAAGAGCCTGGAAATTGTGTGAAAAATATGAGAGCCCCAAAACGTGTCAAAAATATGAGGAGCATGAAACGGTCTGAAACATACGAGGAGCATGAAGTGGCGTTCAAAAACATAAAGAGCCTGAAAAGGTGTGAAATATATGAAGAGCTTCAAAAGCTGTCAAAAATGAGATGAGCATGAAACGGTCTGAAAAATAGGAGGAGCATGAACTGGTGCTGAAAAACATGAAGAGCCTGAAAAGGTGTGAAAAATATGAAGAGCTTCAAAAGGTGTCAAAAACGAGATGAGCATGAAACGGTCTGAAAAATAGGAGGAGCATGAACTGGTGCTGAAAAACATGAAGAGCCTGAAAAGGTGTGAAAAATATGAAGAGCTTCAACAGGTGTGAAAAATATGAGGAGCATGAAACGGTCTGAAAAATAGGAGGAGCATGAACTGGTGCTGAAAATCATGAAGAGCCTGAAAAGGTGTGAAAAATATGAAGAGCTTCAAAAAGTGTCAAATATATGAGGAGAAAGAAACGGTCTGAAAAAAAGGAGGAGCATGAAGTGGTGTTCAAAAACATGAAGAGCCTGAAAAGGTGTGAAAAATATGAAGAGCTTCAAAAGCTGTCAAAAATGAGATGAGCATGAAACGGTCTGAAAAAAAGCAGGAGCATGAAGCGTTGTTGAAAATCTGGAAGAGCTTGAAAAGTTATGAAAAATATGAAGAGCTTCAAAAGGTTTCAAAAATATGAGGATCATGAAACGGTCTGAAAAACAGGAGCAACATGAAATGGTCTTAAAAATAAGAGGAGCATGAAATGGTTTTGAAAAACATGAAGAGCCTGAAAATGTGTGAAAAATATGAAGACGTTTAAAAGGTGTCAAAAATATGAGGAGCATGAAACTTTCTGAAAAATAGGAGGATCATGAAACCGTGTTCAAAAACATGAAGAGCCTGAAAAGGTGTGAAAAATATGAAGAGCCTTAAAAAATGTCAAAAATATGAGGAGTATGAAATGGTCTGAAAAATAGCAGGAGCATGAAGCGGTGTTGAAAAACATGAAGAGCCTGAAAAGGTGTGAAAAATATGAAGAGCTTCAAAAGGTGTGAAAAATATGAAGAGCTTCAAAAGGTGTCAAAAATGAGATGAGCATGAAACGGTTTGAAAAATAGGAGGAGCATGAAGCGGTGTTCAAAAACATGAAGAGCCTGAAAAGGTGTGAGAAATATGAAGAGCTTCAAAAGGTGTCAAAAATATGAGGAGTATGAAACGATGTGCAAAAAATAAGGAGCAAGAAGTGGTGTTCAAAAACATGAAGAGCCTGAAAAGATGTCAAAAATATGAAGAGCTTCAAAAGGTGTCAAAAATATGAGGAGCATGAAACGGTTTGACAAATTGAAAGAGCATGAAACGGTGTTCAAAAACATGAAGAGACTAAAAAGTGGTGAAAAATATGAAGAGCTTCAAAACGTGTCAAATATATGAGGACCATGAAACGGTCTGAAAAATAGGAGGAGCATGAAGCGATGTTCAAAAACATGAAGAGCCTGAAAAAGTGTGAAAAATATGAAGAGCTTCAAAAGTTGTGAGAAATATGAAGAGCTTCAAAAGCTGTCAAAAATGAGATGAGAATGAAACAGTCTGAAAAATAGGAGGAGCATGAAGTGGTGTTGAAAAACATGAAGACCCTGAAAAGGTGTGAAAAATATGAAGATCTTCAAAAGGTGTCAAAAATATGAGGAGCATGAAACGGTAAGAAAAATAGGAGGATCTTGAAGCAGTGTTGAAAAACATGAAGAGCATGAAAAGGTGTGAATAATATGATGAGCTTCAAAGGAGTCAAAAATATGAGGAGCATGAATAGGTCTGAAAAATAGGTGGAGGATGAAGCGGTGTTGAAAAACATGAAGAGCCTGAAAAGCTGTGAAAAATATGAAGAGCTTCAAAAGGAGTCAAAAATATGAGGAGCATGAAAATGTCTGAAAAATAAGAGGAGTAGGAAACGATGTTCAAAAACATGAAGAGCCTGAAAAGGTGTGAAAAATATAAAGAGCTTCAAAATGTGACAGAAATATGAGGAGCATGAAACGGTCTGAAAAATAAGAGGAGTAGGAAACGATGTTCAAAAACATGAAGAGCCTGAAAAGGTGTGAAAAATATGAAGAGCTTCAAAAGGTGTCAAAAATACGAGGACCATGAAACGGTCAGAAAAAGAGGAGGAGAATGAAGCAGTGTTCAAAAACATGACGAGCTTGAAAGGTGTGAAATATAATAAGAGCTTCAAAAGGTGTGAAAAATGGGAGGAGAATGAAACTGTCTGAAATAAAGGAGGAGCATGAAGCGGTGTTGAAAAACATGAAGAGCCTGAAATGGTGTGAAAATTATGAAGAGATTCTAAAGCTGTCAAATATATGAGGAGCCTGAAACGGTCTGAAAAATAGGAGGAGCATGAAGTGGTGTTGAAAAAGATGAAGAGCCTGAGAAGGTGTGAAAAATATGAAGAGCTTCAAAAGGTGTGAAATACATGAGGAGGATGAAACCGTCTGAAAAATAGGTGGAGCATGAAGCGTTGTTCAAATATATGAAGAGCCTGAAAAGGTGTGAAATATATGAAGAGATTCAAAAGGTGTCAAAAATATTAGGAGCATGAAACGGTCTGAAAAAAAGGAGGAGCAGGAAACCGTGTTCAAAAACATGAAGAGCCTGAAAAGGTGTGAAAAATATGAAGAGCTTCAAAAGGTGTTAAAAATAGCAGGAGCATGTAGCGGTGTTCAAAAACATGAAGAGCCTGAAAATGTGTGTAAAATATGAAGAGCTTCAAAACGTGTCAAAAATATGAGGAGCATGAAACGGTCTGAAAAATAGGTGGATCAAGAATTGGTCTTGAAAAACATGAAGAGCGTGAAAACGTGTGAAAAATATGAAGAGCTTCAAAAGGTGTGAAAAACATGAAAATCTTAAAATGGTGTCACAAATATGAGGAGCATGAAACGGTCTGAAAAATAGGAGGAACATGAAACGGTGTTCAAAAACATGAAGAGGCTCAAAAGGTGTGAAAAATATGAAGAGCTTCAAAAGGTGTGAAATACATGAGGAGCATGAAACGGTCTGAAAAATAGGAGGAGCATGAAGCGGTGTTGAAAAACATGAAGAGCCTGAAGGTGTGAAAAATATGAAGAGCTTCAAAAGGTGTCAAAAATACGAGGAGCATGAAACGGTCTGAAAAATAGGAGGAGCATGAAGCGGTGTTGAAAAACTTGAAGAGCCTGAAAACGTGTGAAAAATATGAAGAGCATCAAAAGGTGTGAAAAATATGAAGAGCTTCAAAAGGTGTAAAAAATGAGATGAGCATGAAACGGTCTGAAAAATAGGAGGAGCATGAAGCGGTGTTTAAAAATATGAAGAGCCTGAAAAGATGTGAAAAATATGAAGAGCTTCAAAAGGTGTGAAATACATGAGAAGCATGAAACGGTCTGAAAAATAGGAGGAGCATGAAGCGGTGTTTAAAAACATGAAGAGCCTGAAAAGGTGTGAAAAACATGAAGAGCTTCAAAAGGTGTCAAAAATTAGATTAGCATGAAACGGTCTGAAAAATAGGAGGAGCATGAAGTGGTGTTGAAAAACATGAAGAGCCTGAAAATGTGTAAAATATATGAAGAGCTTCAAAAGTTGTGAAAAATATTAGGAGCTTCAAAAGAGGTCAAAAATATGAGGAGCATGAAACGGTCTGAAAAATAGGAGGAGCATGAAACGGTTTTGAAAAACACGAAGGGCCTGAAAAGGTGTGAAAAATATGAAGAGCTTCAAAAGGTGTGAAATACATAGGGGTAAGAAACGGTCTGAAAAATAGAAGAAACATGAAGCTGTGTTGAAAAACATGAACAGCCTGAAAAGATGTGAAAAATATGAAGAGCTTCAAAAGTTATAAAAAATATGAGGAGAATGAAACGGTCTGAAAAATAGGTGGAGCATGAAGCAGTGTTTAAAAACATGAAGAGCCTGAAAAGGTGTGAAAAATAGGAAGAGCTTCAAAAGGAGTGAAATACATGAGGAGGATGAAACCGTCTGAAAAATAGGAGGAGCATGAAGCGTTGTTCAAATATATGAAGAGCCTGAAAAGGTGTGAAATATATGAAGAGATTCAAAAAGTGTCAAAAATATTAGGAGCATGAAACGGTCTGAAAAATAGGAGGAGCAGGAAACCGTGTTCAAAAACATGAAGAGCCTGAAAATGTGTGAAAAATATGAAGAGCTTCAAAACGTGTCAAAAATATGAGGAGAATGAAACGGTCTGAAAAATAGGTGGATCAAGAAGCGGTGTTGAAAAACATGAAGAGCGTGAAAACGTGTGAAAAATATGAAGAGCTTCAAAAGGTGTGAAAAATATGAAGAGCTTAAAATGGTGTCAAAAATGAGATGAGCATGAAAAGGTCTGAAAAAAAGGTGGAGCATGATGTGGTGTTGAAAAACATGAAGAGCCTGAAAAGTTGTGAAAAATATGAAGACCTTCAAAATGTGTCAAAAATATGAGTAGCATTAAACGGTCTGAAAAATAGGAGGAGCATGAAACGGTGTTCAAAAACATGAAGAGAATGAAAAGCTGTGAAAAATGTGAAGAGACTCAATGTGTGAAATACTTGAGGAGCATGAAACCGTTGAAAAATAGGAGGAGCATGAAGCGGTGTTGAAAAACATGTAGAGCCTGAAAAGGTGTGAAAAATATGTAGAGCTTCAAAAGGTGTCAAAACTACGAGGAGTATGAAACGGTCTGAAAAATACGAGCAGCATGAAACGGTGTTCAAAAACATGAAGAGCCTGAAAAGTTGTTAAAAATATGAAGAGCTTCAAAAGTTGTCAAAAATATGAGGAGCATGAAACGATCTGAAAAATAGGAGGAGCATGAAGCGGTGTTCACAAACATGACGAGCCAGAAAAGGTGTGAAAAATATGAAGAGCTTCAAAAGGTGTCAAAAATATGAGGAGCATGAAACGGTCTGAAAAATAGGAAGAGCATGAAGCCGTGTTCAAAAACATGAAGAGCCTGAAATGGTGTGAAAAACATGAAGAGCCTCAAAGGTGTGAAAAATATGAAAAGCTTCAAAAGATGTCTCAAATATGAGGAGCATGAAACGGTCTGAAAAATTGGAGGATCATGAAGCGGTGTTCAAAAACATGAAGAGCCTGAAAATGTGTGTAAAATATGAAGAGCTTCAAAACGTGTCAAAAATATGAGGAGCATGAAACGGTCTGAAAAATAGGTGGATCAAGAATTGGTCTTGAAAAACATGAAGAGCGTGAAAACGTGTGAAAAATATGAAGAGCTTCAAAAGGTGTGAAAAACATGAAAATCTTAAAATGGTGTCACAAATATGAGGAGCATGAAACGGTCTGAAAAATAGGAGGAACATGAAACGGTGTTCAAAAACATGAAGAGGCTCAAAAGGTGTGAAAAATATGAAGAGCTTCAAAAGGTGTGAAATACATGAGGAGCATGAAACGGTCTGAAAAATAGGAGGAGCATGAAGCGGTGTTGAAAAACATGAAGAGCCTGAAGGTGTGAAAAATATGAAGAGCTTCAAAAGGTGTCAAAAATACGAGGAGCATGAAACGGTCTGAAAAATAGGAGGAGCATGAAGCGGTGTTGAAAAACTTGAAGAGCCTGAAAACGTGTGAAAAATATGAAGAGCATCAAAAGGTGTGAAAAATATGAAGAGCTTCAAAAGGTGTAAAAAATGAGATGAGCATGAAACGGTCTGAAAAATAGGAGGAGCATGAAGCGGTGTTTAAAAATATGAAGAGCCTGAAAAGATGTGAAAAATATGAAGAGCTTCAAAAGGTGTGAAATACATGAGAAGCATGAAACGGTCTGAAAAATAGGAGGAGCATGAAGCGGTGTTTAAAAACATGAAGAGCCTGAAAAGGTGTGAAAAACATGAAGAGCTTCAAAAGGTGTCAAAAATTAGATTAGCATGAAACGGTCTGAAAAATAGGAGGAGCATGAAGTGGTGTTGAAAAACATGAAGAGCCTGAAAATGTGTAAAATATATGAAGAGCTTCAAAAGTTGTGAAAAATATTAGGAGCTTCAAAAGAGGTCAAAATATGAGGAGCATGAAACGGTCTGAAAAATAGGAGGAGCATGAAACGGTTTTGAAAAACACGAAGGGCCTGAAAAGGTGTGAAAAATATGAAGAGCTTCAAAAGGTGTGAAATACATAGGGGTAAGAAACGGTCTGAAAAATAGAAGAAACATGAAGCTGTGTTGAAAAACATGAACAGCCTGAAAAGATGTGAAAAATATGAAGAGCTTCAAAAGTTATAAAAAATATGAGGAGAATGAAACGGTCTGAAAAATAGGTGGAGCATGAAGCAGTGTTTAAAAACATGAAGAGCCTGAAAACGTGTGAAAAATAGGAAGAGCTTCAAAAGGAGTGAAATACATGAGGAGGATGAAACCGTCTGAAAAATAGGAGGAGCATGAAGCGTTGTTCAAATATATGAAGAGCCTGAAAAGGTGTGAAATATATGAAGAGATTCAAAAAGTGTCAAAAATATTAGGAGCATGAAACGGTCTGAAAAATAGGAGGAGCAGGAAACCGTGTTCAAAAACATGAAGAGCCTGAAAATGTGTGAAAAATATGAAGAGCTTCAAAACGTGTCAAAAATATGAGGAGAATGAAACGGTCTGAAAAATAGGTGGATCAAGAAGCGGTGTTGAAAAACATGAAGAGCGTGAAAACGTGTGAAAAATATGAAGAGCTTCAAAAGGTGTGAAAAATATGAAGAGCTTAAAATGGTGTCAAAAATGAGATGAGCATGAAAAGGTCTGAAAAAAAGGTGGAGCATGATGTGGTGTTGAAAAACATGAAGAGCCTGAAAAGTTGTGAAAAA
Source organism: Dama dama (assembly GCF_033118175.1). Taxonomy (NCBI): domain Eukaryota; kingdom Metazoa; phylum Chordata; class Mammalia; order Artiodactyla; family Cervidae; genus Dama; species Dama dama. The sequence goes on along the minus strand of NW_026870920.1, from coordinate 3,778,665 downwards.
TATGAAGACCTTCAAAATGTGTCAAAAATATGAGGAGCATTAAACGGTCTGAAAAATAGGAGGAGCATGAAACGGTGTTCAAAAACATGAAGAGAATGAAAAGCTGTGAAAAATGTGAAGAGACTCAATGTGTGAAATACTTGAGGAGCATGAAACCGTTGAAAAATAGGAGGAGCATGAAGCGGTGTTGAAAAACATGTAGAGCCTGAAAAGGTGTGAAAAATATGTAGAGCTTCAAAAGGTGTCAAAACTACGAGGAGTATGAAACGGTCTGAAAAATACGAGCAGCATGAAACGGTGTTCAAAAACATGAAGAGCCTGAAAAGTTGTTAAAAATATGAAGAGCTTCAAAAGTTGTCAAAAATATGAGGAGCATGAAACGATCTGAAAAATAGGAGGAGCATGAAGCGGTGTTCACAAACATGACGAGCCAGAAAAGGTGTGAAAAATATGAAGAGCTTCAAAAGGTGTCAAAAATATGAGGAGCATGAAACGGTCTGAAAAATAGGAAGAGCATGAAGCCGTGTTCAAAAACATGAAGAGCCTGAAATGGTGTGAAAAACATGAAGAGCCTCAAAGGTGTGAAAAATATGAAAAGCTTCAAAAGATGTCTCAAATATGAGGAGCATGAAACGGTCTGAAAAATTGGAGGATCATGAAGCGGTGTTGAAAAACATGAAGAGCATGAAAAGCTGTGAAAAATATGAAGAGCTTCAAAAGGTGTCAAAAATATGAGGAGCATGAAACGGTCTGAAAAATAGGAGGAAAATGAAGCGGTGTTGAAAACCATGAAGAGCCTGAAAAGGTGAGAAAAATATGAAGAGCTTCAAAACGTGTCAAAAATATGAGGAGCATGAAACGGTCTGAAAAATAGGAGGAACATGAATCTGTGCTCAAATACATGAAGCGCCTGAGAAGGTGCAAAAAATATGAAGAGCTTCAAAAGGTGAGAAAAATATGAGGACCATGAAACGATCTCAAAAATAGGAGGAGCATGAAGCGGTGTTAAAATACATGAAGAGCCTGAAAAGGTGTGACAAATATAAAGAGCTTCAAGATGTGTGAAAAATATGAGGAGCATGAAACGGTCTGAAAAATAGGAGGAACATGAATCTGTGCTCAAATACATGAAGCGCCTGAGAAGGAGCGAAAAATATGCAGAGCTTCAAAAGGTGTGAAAAATATGAGGACCATGAAACGATCTCAAAAATAGGAGGAGCATGAAGCGGTGTTAAAAAACATGAAGAGCCTGAAAAGGTGTGACAAATATAAAGAGCTTCAAGATGTGTGAAAAATATGAGGAGCATGAAACGGTCTGAAAAATAGGAGGAACATGAATCTGTGCTCAAATACATGAAGCGCCTGAGAAGGTGCGAAAAATATGAAGAGCTTCAAAACGTGTGAAATATATGAGGACCATGAAACGATCTCAAAAATAGGAGGAGCATGAAGCGGTGTTAAAAAACATGAAGAGCCTGAAAAGGTGTGACAAATATAAAGAGCTTCAAGATGTGTGAAAAATAGGAGCAACATGAAACGGTCTGAAAAATAAGAGGAGCATGAAATGGTGTTGAAAAACAGGAAGAGCCTGAAAATGCGAGAAAAATATGAAGAGCTTCAAAAGGTTTCAAAAATATGAGGAGCATGAAACTTTCTAAAAAAGAGGAGGAGCATGAACCGGTGTTGAAAAACATGAAGAGCCTGAAAAGTTGTGAAAAATATGAAGAGGTTTAAAAGGTGTCAAAAATATGAGGAGCATGAAACATTCTGAAAAATAGGAGGATCATGAAACCGTGTTCAAAAACATGAAGAGCCTGAAAAGGTGTGAAAAATATGAAGAGCCTTAAAAAATGTCAAAAATATGAGGAGTATGAAACGGTCTGAAAAATAGCAGGAGCATGAAGCGGTGTTGAAAAACATGAAGAGCCTGAAAAGGTGTGAAAAATATGAAGAACGTCAAAAGGTGTGAAAAATATGAAGAGCTTCAAAAGGTGTCAAAAATATGAGGAGAATGAAACGGTCTGAAAAATAGGCGGAGCATGAAACGGTGTTCAAAAACATGAAGAGCCTAAAAAGGTGTGAAAAATATGAAGAGCGTCAAAACGTGTCAAAATATGAGGAGCATGAAACGGTCTGAAAAATAGGAGGAGCAAGAAGCGGTGTTGAAAAACATGAAGAGCCTGAAAATGTGTGAAAAATATGAAGAGCCTGAAAAGGTGTGAAAAATATGAAGAGCTTCAAAAGGTGTCAGAATTATGAGGAGCATTAAACGGTCTGAAAAATAGGAAGAGCATGAAGCTGTGTTCAACAACATGAAGAGACTGAAAAGGTGCGAAAAATATGAAGAGCCTGAAAAGGTGTGAAAAATATGAAGAGCTTCAAAAGGTGTCAAAAATTAGATGAGCATGAAACGGTCTGAAAAATAGGAGGAGCATTAAACGGCGTGGAGAAACATGAAGAGCCGGAAAAGATGTGGAAAAATAGGAGGAGCTTCAAAATGTGTCAAATATATGAGGAGAATGAAACGGTCTGAAAAATAGGAGGAGCATGAAAAGGTCTGAAAAATAAGTAGAGCATGAAACGGTCTGAAAAATAGGAGGATCATGAAGCGGTGTTGAAAATCGTGAAGAGCCTGAAATGGTGAGAAAAATGTGAAGAGCTTCAACAGGTGTCAAAAACTTGAGGAGAATGAAACGGTCTGAAAAATAGGAGGAGCATGAAGCTGTGTTGAAAAACATGAAGAGCCTGAAAAGGTGTGTAAAATATGAAGAGCTTCAAAAGATGTAAAAAATGAGATGAGCATGAAACGGTCTGAAAAATAGGAGGAGCATGAACTGGTGCTGAAAACATGAAGAGCCTGAAAAGGTGTGAAAAATATGAAGAGCTTCAAAAGGTGTCAATAATAAGAAGTGCATGAAACAGTCGGAAAAATAGGAGGAGCATGAAACGGTCTGAAATATAGAAGGAGCATGAATCTGTGCTCAAATACATGAAGCGCCTGAGAAGGTGCGAAAAATATGAAGAGCTTCAAAAAGTGTGAAAAATATGAGGAGCATGAAACGTTCTGAAAAATAGGAGGAGCATGAAACGGTGTTCAAAAATATGAAGAGCCTGGAAATTGTGTGAAAAATATGAGAGCCCCAAAACGTGTCAAAAATATGAGGAGCATGAAACGGTCTGAAACATACGAGGAGCATGAAGTGGCGTTCAAAAACATAAAGAGCCTGAAAAGGTGTGAAATATATGAAGAGCTTCAAAAGCTGTCAAAAATGAGATGAGCATGAAACGGTCTGAAAAATAGGAGGAGCATGAACTGGTGCTGAAAAACATGAAGAGCCTGAAAAGGTGTGAAAAATATGAAGAGCTTCAAAAGGTGTCAAAAACGAGATGAGCATGAAACGGTCTGAAAAATAGGAGGAGCATGAACTGGTGCTGAAAAACATGAAGAGCCTGAAAAGGTGTGAAAAATATGAAGAGCTTCAACAGGTGTGAAAAATATGAGGAGCATGAAACGGTCTGAAAAATAGGAGGAGCATGAACTGGTGCTGAAAATCATGAAGAGCCTGAAAAGGTGTGAAAAATATGAAGAGCTTCAAAAAGTGTCAAATATATGAGGAGAAAGAAACGGTCTGAAAAAAAGGAGGAGCATGAAGTGGTGTTCAAAAACATGAAGAGCCTGAAAAGGTGTGAAAAATATGAAGAGCTTCAAAAGCTGTCAAAAATGAGATGAGCATGAAACGGTCTGAAAAAAAGCAGGAGCATGAAGCGTTGTTGAAAATCTGGAAGAGCTTGAAAAGTTATGAAAAATATGAAGAGCTTCAAAAGGTTTCAAAAATATGAGGATCATGAAACGGTCTGAAAAACAGGAGCAACAGGAAATGGTCTTAAAAATAAGAGGAGCATGAAATGGTTTTGAAAAACATGAAGAGCCTGAAAATGTGTGAAAAATATGAAGACGTTTAAAAGGTGTCAAAAATATGAGGAGCATGAAACTTTCTGAAAAATAGGAGGATCATGAAACCGTGTTCAAAAACATGAAGAGCCTGAAAAGGTGTGAAAAATATGAAGAGCCTTAAAAAATGTCAAAAATATGAGGAGTATGAAATGGTCTGAAAAATAGCAGGAGCATGAAGCGGTGTTGAAAAACATGAAGAGCCTGAAAAGGTGTGAAAAATATGAAGAGCTTCAAAAGGTGTGAAAAATATGAAGAGCTTCAAAAGGTGTCAAAAATGAGATGAGCATGAAACGGTTTGAAAAATAGGAGGAGCATGAAGCGGTGTTCAAAAACATGAAGAGCCTGAAAAGGTGTGAGAAATATGAAGAGCTTCAAAAGGTGTCAAAAATATGAGGAGTATGAAACGATGTGCAAAAAATAAGGAGCAAGAAGTGGTGTTCAAAAACATGAAGAGCCTGAAAAGATGTCAAAAATATGAAGAGCTTCAAAAGGTGTCAAAAATATGAGGAGCATGAAACGGTTTGACAAATTGAAAGAGCATGAAACGGTGTTCAAAAACATGAAGAGACTGAAAAGTGGTGAAAAATATGAAGAGCTTCAAAACGTGTCAAATATATGAGGAGCATGAAACGGTCTGAAAAATAGGAGGAGCATGAAGCGATGTTCAAAAACATGAAGAGCCTGAAAAAGTGTGAAAAATATTAAGAGCTTCAAAAGGTGTGAAAAATATGAAGACCTTCAAAGTGTCAAAAATCGATGAGCAGGAAATGGTCTAAAAAATAGGAGAGTATGAAATGGTGTTAAAAACATGAAGAGCCTGAAAAGGTGTGAAATATATGAAGAGCTTCAAAAGGTATCAAAAATATGAGGAGAATGAAACGGTCGGAAAGATAGGAGGGGCATGAAGCGGTGTTCAAAAACATGAAGATCCTGAAAAGGTGTGAAAAATACGAAGAGCTTCAAAAGGTGTGAAATACATGAGGAGCATGAAACCATCTGAAAAATAGGAGGAGCATGAAGCGATGTTCAAAGACATGAAGAGCCTGAAAAGGTGTGAAAAAGATGAAGAGCTTCAAAAGCTGTCAAAAATATGAGGAGCACGAAATGGTCTGAAAAATTGGAGGAGAATGAAACGGTGTTCAAAAATATGAAGAGCCTGGAATGGTGTGAAAAATATGAAGAGCCCCTATACGTGTCAAAAATATGAGGAGCATGAAACGGTCTGAAAAATAGGCACAGCATGAAATGCTGTTCAAAAACATGAAGACCCTGAAAAGGTGTGAAAAATATGAAGAGCTTCAAAAGCTGTCAAGAATATGAGGAGCATGAAATGGTATGAAAAATAGGAGGAGCATGAAATGGTGTTGAAAAAATTGAAGAGCATGAAAAGGTGTGAGAAATATGAAGAGCTTCAAAAGGTGTCAAAATGAGATGGGAATGAAACGGTCTGAAAAATAGGAGGAGCATGAAGCGTTGTGGAAAAATATGAAGAGCATGAAAAGGTGTGAGAAATATGAAGAGCTACAAAATGTGTCAAAAATATGAGGAGCATGAAACGGTCTGCAAAAACGGAGGAGCATGAAGTGGTGTTGAAAAACATGAAGAACCTGAAAAGGTGTGAAAAATATGAAGAGCTTCAAAAGGTGTCAAAAATATGACGAGCATGAAACGGTCTGAAAAATAGGAGGAGCATGAAGCGGTGTTCAAAAACATGAAGAGCCTGAAAAGGTGTGAAAAATATGAAGAGCTTCAAAACGTGTCAAAAATATGAGGAACATGAAATGGTCTGAAAAATAAGAGGAGCATAAAACGGTCTGAATAATAGGAGGAGCGAGAAACGGTGTGGAAAAACATGAAGAGCCTGAAAAGGTGTGAAAAATATGTAGAGCCTCAAAAGATGTGAAATACATGAGGAGCATGAAACTGTCTGATAAATAGGAGGAGCATGAAGCGGTGTTCAAAAAAATGAAGAGAAAGAAAAGGTGTGAAAAATATGAAGAGCTTCAAAAGGTGTCAAAAATATGAAGAGCATGAAACAGTCTGAAAATTAGGAGGAGCATGAAGCGGTTTTGAAAGACATGAAGAGCTTGAAAAGGTGTTAAAAATATGAAGATCTTCAAAAGGTGTCAAAAATATGAGGAGCATGAAACAGTCTGAAAATTAGGAGGAGCATGAAATGGTGTTGAAAAACATGAAGAGCCTGAAAAGGTGGGAAAATGTGAATAGCTTCAAAAGGTGTCAAAAATATGAGGAGTTTGAAACGGTCTGAAAAATAGGAGGAGCATGAAGCGTTGTTCAAAACCAAGAAGAGCTTGAAAAGGTGTGAAAATTATGAAGAGCTTCAAAAGTTGTCAAAAATATGAGGAGCATGATACGGTCTGAAAAATAAGGGGGAGCAAGAAGTGGTGTTCAAAAACAGGAAGAGCCTGAAAAGGGGTGAAAAATATGAAGAGCTTCAAAATGTGTAAAAATTATAAGGAGCATGAAACGGTCTGAAAAATAGGAGAAGCATGAAGCGGTTTTGAAAAACATGAAAAGCCTGAAAATGTGTGAAAAATATGAAGAATTTCAAAAGGTGTGAAAAATATGAGGACCATGAAACGGTATGAAAAATAGGAGGAGCATCAAGTGGTGTTGAAAACCATAAAGAGCTTGAAAACGTGGGAAAATATGAAGAGCTTCAAAAGGTGTGGAAAATATGAAGAGCTTCAAAATGTGTCAAAAGTGAGATGAGCATGAAACGGTCTGAAAAATAGGAGGAGCATGAAGTGGTGTTGAAAAACATGAAGAACCTGAAAATGTGTGAAATATATGAAGAGCTTCAAAAGTTGTCAGAAATGATAGAAACATGAAACGGTCTGAAAAATAGGATGAGCAAGAAGGGGTGTTGAAAAACATGAAGAGTGTAAAAACGTTTGAGAAATATGAAGAGATTCAAAAGGTGTGAAAATTATGAAGAGCTTCAAAAGGTGTCAAAAATGAGATGAGCATGAAACATTCCGAAAAATAGGAGGAGCCTGAAATCGTGTTCAAAAACATGAAGAGCCTAAAAAGGTGTGAAAAATATAAAGAGCTTCAAAAGGTGTGAAATACAGGAGGAGCATGAAACGGTCTGAAAAATAGGAGGAGCATGAAGTGGTGTTGAAAAACATGAAGAGCCTGAAAAGGTATGAGAAATATGAAGAGTTTCAACAGGTGTGAAAAATATGAAGAGCTTCAAAAGGTGTCAAAAAGTAGATGAGCATGAAACGGTCAGAAAAATAGGAGGAGCATGAAGTGGTTTTGAAAAACATGAAGAGCCTGAAAAGGTGTGAAAAATATGAAGAGCTTCAAAAGTGTGAAAAATATGAAGAGCTTCAAAAGGTGTCAATTTTATGCGGAGCATGAAACGGTCTGAAAAAAAGGAGGAGCATGAAGTGGTGTTGAAAAACATGAAGATGCTGAAATGGTGTGAAATATATGAAGAGCTTCAAAATGTGTGAAACATATGAGGAGCTTCAAAAAGTGTCAAAAATATGAGGAGCATGAAATGGTCTGAAAAATAGGAGGAGCATGAAGCGGTGTTCAAAAACATGAAGAGCCTGAAAAGGTGTGAAAAATATGAAGAGCTTCAAAATGTGTCAAAAATATGAGGAGCATGAAACGGTCTTAAATATACGAGGAGCATGAAGAGGTGTTGACAAAAATGAAGAGCCTGAAAAGGTGTGAAAAATATGAAGAGCTTCAAAAGGTGTCAAAAATATGAGGAGCATGAAACGATCTGAAATATAAAGGAGCATGAAACGCTGATCAAATACATGAAGAGTCTGAAAAGGTGTGAAAAATATAAAGAGCTTCAAAAGCTGTCAAGTATATGAGTAGCATGAAACGGTCTGAAAAATAGGAGGAGCATGAAGCGGTGTTCAAAAACATGAAGAGCCTTAAAAGGTGTGAAAAATATGAAGAATTTTAAAAGGTGTCAAAAATATGAGGAGTATGAAACGTTCTGAAAAAGAGGAGGATCATGAAACGGTGTTCAAAAACATGAAGAGCATGAGAAGTTGTGAAAAATATGAAGAGCTTCAAAAGGTGTCAAAAATATGAAGAGCTTCAAAAGGTGTCAAAAATGAGATGAGCATGAAACGGTCTGAAAAATCGGAGGAGCATGAAGCGGTGTTGAAAATCATGAAGAGCCTGAAATGGTGTGAAAAATATGAAGAGCTTCAAAAGGTGTGAAAAATATGAAGAGCATCAAAAGGTGTCAAAAATATGACGTGGATGAAATGGTCTGAGAAATAGGAGGAGCAAGAAGCGGTGTTGAAAAACATGCAGAGCCTGAAGAGGTGTGAAAAATATGAAGAGCTTGAAAAGGTGTGAAAAATATGAAGATCTTGAAAAGGTGTGAAAAATATGAAGAGCTTCAAAAGTTGTCAAAAATGAGATGTGCATGAAACGGACTAAAAAATAGGAGGAGCATGAAGTGATGTTGAAAAACATGAAGAGCCTGAAAATGTGTGAAATATATGAAGAGCTTCAAAAGGTGTCAAAAATATGAGGAGCATGAAACGGTCTGAAAAGTAGGAGGTGCATGAAGCGCTGTTGAGAAACATGAAGAGACCGAAAAGGTGTGAAAAATATGAAGAGCTTCAAAAGGTGTCAAAAATATGAGGAGCATGAAACGGTCTGAAAAATAGGAGGAGCATGAAACGGTGTTCAAAAACATGAAGAGCCTGAAAAGGTGTGAAAAATATGAAGAGCTTCAAAACGTGTCAAAAATATGAAGAGCATGAAACGCTCTGAAAAATAGGAGGAGCTTGAAGCGGTGTTCAAAAACCTGAAGAGCCTGAAAAGGTGACAAAAATATGACGAGCATGAAACGGTCTGAAAAATAGGAATAACATGAAGCGGTGTTCAAAAACATGAAGAGCCTGAAAAGGTGTGAAAAATATGAAGACCTTCAAAAGGTGTCAAAAATATGAGGAGCATGAAACTGTCTGAAAAATACGAGGAGCATGAAACGGTGTTCAAAATATGAAGGGCCTGAAAAGGTGTGAATTAGATGAAGAGCCTCAAAACGTGTCAAAAATATGAGGAGCATGAAACTGTCTGAAAAATAGGAGGAGCATGAAGCGGTGTTGAAAAACATGAAGAGACTGAAAACGTGTGAATAATATGAAGAGCTTCAAAAGGTTTGAAAAATATGAAGAGATTCAAAAGGTGTGAAAAATATGAAGAGCTTCAGAAGGTGTCAAAAATGAGATGAGCATGAAATGGTTTGAAAAATAGGAGGAGCATGAAACGATCTGAAAAATAGGAGGAGCATGAAACAGTGTTGAAAACATAAAGAGCATGAAAAGGTGTGAAAAATACGAAGAGCTTCAAAAGGTGTCAAAAATATGAGGCGCATGAAACGGTCTGAAAAATAGGAGGAGCATGAAGCGGTGTTGAAAAACATGAAAGCCTTAAACGGTGTGAAAAATATGAAGAGCTTCAAAAGGTGTCAAAAATATGAGGAGCATGAGACGGTCTGAAAAATAGGAGGAGCATGACGGGGTTCAAAAACATGAAGAGCCTGAAAAGGTGTGAAAAATATGACAGCTTCAAAAGGTGTGAAATACATGAGAAGCATGAAACGGTCTGACAAATAGGAGGAACATAAAACGGTGTTCAAAAACATGAAGGGCCTGAAAAGGTGTGAAATATATGAAGATCCTCAAAACGTGTCAAAAATATGAGGAGCATGAAACGGTCTGAAAAATAGGAGGAGCATGAAGCGGTGTTGAAAAACATTTAGAGACTGAAAACGTGTGAAAAATAAGAAGAGTTTCAAAAGGTGTGAAAAATATGAAGAGATTCAAAGGTGTCAAAAATATGAGGAGCATGAAACGATCTGAAAAACAGGAGGAGCATTAAAGGGTGTTCAAAAACATGAAGAGCCTGAAAAGGTGTGAAAAATATGAAGAGCTTCACAAGGTGTGAAACATACGAAGAGCTTCAAAGGTGTCAAAAAAGAGATGAGCATGAAACGGTCTGAAAAATAGGAGGAGCATGAAACGGTGTTCAGAAACATGAAGAGGCTGAAATTGTGTCAAAAAGTGAAGAGTTTCAAAAGGTGTGAAATACATGAGGAGCATGAAACGGTCTGAAAAATAGGAGGAGCATGAAGCGGTGTTCAAAAACCTGAGGAGCCTGAAAAGGTGTAAAAAATATGAAGAGGTTCAAAAGGTGTGAAAAATAGGAGGAGCATGAAGCGGTGTTCAAAAACATGAAAAGCCTGAAAAGGTGTGAAAAATATGAAGAGCTTCAAAGGTGTCAAAAATATGAGGAGCATGAAACGGTCTGAAAAATAGGAGGAGCATGAAACGGTGTTCAAAAACATGAAGAGCCTTAAAAGGTGTGAAAAATATGAAGAGCTTCAATAGGTGTGAAAAATATGAGGAGCATGAAGCCGTGTTCAAAAATATGAAGAGCCTGAAAAGAGGTAAAAATATGAAGAGCTTCCAAAGGTGTCAAATATATGAGGAGCATGAAACGGTCTGAAAAATAGGAGGAGCATGAAGCCGTGTTCAAAAATATGAAGAGCCTGAAAAGAGGTAAAAATATGAAGAGCTTCCAAAGGTGTCAAATATATGAGGAGCAAGAAACGGTTTGAAAAATAGGAAGAGCAAGAAGCGGTGCTGAAAAACATGAAGAGCATGAAAAGGTGTGAAAAATATGAAGAGCTAGAAAGGTGTCAAATATATGAGGAGCATGAAACGGTCTGAAAATATGAGGAGCATGAAGCGGTGCTCTAAAACATGAGGAGCCTGAAAAGATGTGAAATATATGAAGAGCTTCAAAATGTGTGGAGAATATGAGGAGAATTAAAAGGTCTGAAAAATAGGAGGAGCATGAAGAGGTGTTGAATAATATGAAGAGCATGAAAAGGTGTGAAAAATATGAAGAGTTTTAAAAGGTGTCAAAAATATGAGGAGCATGAAACGGTGTGAAAAATAGGAGGAGCATGAATCATTGTTGAAAAACATGAAATGCCTGAAAAGGTGTGAAAAACATGAAGAGACTGAAAAGGTGTGAAATATATGAAGAGCTTCAAAAAGTGTGAAAAATATGAGGAGCGTGAAACGTTCTGAAAAATTGGAGGAGCATGAAGCGGTGTTGAAAAGCATGAAGAGACAGAAATGATGTGAAAAATATGAAGAGCTTCAAAAGGTGTCAAAAATATGGGGACCATGAAACGGTCTGAAAAATAGGAGGAGCATGAACTGGTGTTGAAAAACATGAAGAGCCTGAAAAAGTGTGAAATATATGAAGAGCTTCAAAAGGTGTCAAACAGATGAGGAGGATGAAAAGGTCTGAAAAATAGGAGGAGCATGAAGTGTTGTTGAAAAACATGAAGAACCTGAAAAGGTGTGAAAAATATGAAGAGCTTCAAAAGTTGTCAAAAATAAAAGGAGCATGAAATGGTCTGAAAAACAGGAGGAGCATGAAGAGGTGTTGAAAAACATGAAGAGCCTGAAAAGGTGTGAAAAATATAAAGAGCTTCAAAAGGTGTGAAATACATGAGGAGCATGAAACGGTCTGAAAAATAGGAGGAGCATGAAGCGGTGTTCAAAAACATGAAGAGCTTGAAAAGCTGTGAAAAATATGAAGAGCTTCAAAAGGTGTGAAAAATATGAAGAGCTTCAAAAGGTGTGAAAAATATGAAGAGCTTCAAAAGGTGTCAAAAATGAGATGAGCATCAAAAGGTCTGAAAAATAGGAGGAGCATGAAACAGTGTTCAAAAACATGAAGAGCCTGAAAAGCTGTGAAAAATATGAAGAGCTTCAAAAGGTGTGAAAAATATGAAGAGCTTCAAAAGGTGTGAAAAATATGAAGAGCTTCAAAAGTTGTCAAAAATATGAGGAGCATGAAACGGTCTGAAAAATAGGAGGAGCATGAAACAGTGTTCAAAAACATGAAGAGCCTGAAAAGGTGTGAAAAATATGAAGAGCTTCAAAAGGTTTAAAAAATATGAAGAGCTTCAAAAGCTGTGAAATAGATGAGGAGCATGAAACGGTCTGAAAAATAGGAGGAGCATGAAGCGGTGTTCCAAAACATGAAGAGCCTTAAAAGGTGTGAAATATATGAAGAGATTCAAAAGTTGTCAAAAATATGAGGAGCATGAAACGCTCTGAAAAATAGGAGGATCATGAAGCGGTGTTGAAAAACATGAAAAGCCTGAAAAGGTGTGAAAAATATGAAGCGTTTCAAAAGGTGTCAAAAATATGAGGAGCATGAAACTCTCTGAAAAACAGGAAGAGTATGAAACCGTGTTCAAAATCATGAAGAGCTTGAAAAGTTGTGAAAAATATGAAGAGCTTCAAAAGGTGTGAAATACATGAGGAGCATGAAACGGTCTGAAAAATCGGAGGAGCATGAAGTGGTGTTCAAAAACATGAAGAGCCTGAAAAGGTGTTGAAAATACGAAGAGATTCAAAAGGTGTGGAATACATGAGGAGGATTAAACGGTCAGAAAAATAGCAGGAGCATGAAGCGGTGTTGAAAAACATGAAGAGTCTGAAAACGTGTGAAATGTATGAAGAGCTTCAAAAATGTGAAAAATATGAAGAGCTTCAAAAGTTGTGAAAAATATGAAGAGCTTCAAAAGGTGTCAAAATGAGATGAACATGGAACGGTCTGAAAAATACTTGGAGCATGAACCGGTGTTGAAAATCATGAAGAACCTGAAAAGGTATGAAAAATATGAAGAGCTTCATAAGGTGTGAAATATATGAAGAGCTTCAAAAGGTGTCAAAATGAGATGAGCATGAAACGATTTGAAAAATAGGAGGATCATGAATTGGTGTTGAAAAAAATGAAGAGCCTGAAAAGGTGTGAAATATCTGAAGAGGTACAAAATGTGTCAAATATATGAGGAGAATGAAACGGTCTGAAAAATAGGCGGAGCATGAAGTGGTGATCAAAAACATGAAGAGCCTGAAAAGGTGTGAAATATATGAAGAGCTTCAAAAGGTGTGAAAAATATGAGGAGAAAGAAACGGTCTGAAAAATAGGAGGAGCATGAAGCGGTGTTGAAAAATATGAAGAGCCTGAAAAGGTGTGAAAATTATGAAGAGCTTCAAAAGGTGTCAAAAATATAAGGAGTATGAAACGGTCTGAAAAATACGAGGAGCATGAAGCGGTGTTGAAAAACATGAAGAGCCTGAAAAGGTTGAAAAATATGAATAACTTCAAAAGGTGTGAAATACATGAGGAGCATGAAACGGTCTGAAAAATAGGAGGAGCATGAAGCGGTGTTGAAAAATATGAAGAGCGTGAAAGGGTGTGAAAATTATGAAGAGCTTCAAAAGGTGTCAAAAATATGAGGAGCATGAAACGGTCTTAAAAATAGGAGGAGGATGAAGTGGTGTTCAAAAACTTGAAGAGGATGAAAAGGTGTGAAAAATATGAAGAGCTTCAAAAGGTGTCAAAATGGGATGAGCATGAAACGATTTCAAAAATAGGAGGATCATGAATTGGTGTTGAAAAAAATGAAGAGCCTGAAAAGGTGTGAAATATCTGAAGAGGTACAAAATGTGTCAAATATATGAGGAAAATGAAACGGTCTGAAAAATAGGTGGAGCATGAAGCGGTGATCAAAAACATGAAGAGCCTGAAAAGGTGTGAAATATATGAAGAGCTTCTAAAGGTGTCAAAAATATGAGGAGCATGAAACGGCCTGAAAAATAGGCGGAGCATGAAGCGGTGTTGAAAAACATCAGGAGACTGAAAAGTGTGAAATATATGAAGAGCTTCAAAAGGTGTGAAAAATATGAGGAGCATGAAACGATCTGAAAAATAGGAGGAGCATGAAGCGGTGTTTAAAAACGTGAAGAGCCTGAAAAGTAGTGAAAAATATGAAGAACTCAAAAGGTGTCAAAAATATGAGGAGTATGAAACGGTCTGAAAAATACGAGGAGCATGAAGCGGTGTTGAAAAACATGAAGAGCCTGAAAAGGTGTGAAAAATATGAAGAGCTTCAAAAGGTGTGAAATACATGAGGAGCATGAAACGGTCTGAAAAATAGGAGGAGCATGAAGCGGTGTTGAAAAATATGAAGAGCCTGAAAAGGTGTGAAAATTATGAAGAGCTTCAAAAGGTGTCAAAAATATGAGGAGCATGAAACGGTCTTAAAAATAGGAGGAGGATGAAGTGGTGTTCAAAAACTTGAAGAGGATGAAAAGGTGTGAAAAATATGAAGAGCTTCAAAAGGTGTCAAAATGAGATGAGCATGAAACGATTTGAAAAAGAGGAGGATCATGAATTGGTGTTGAAAAAAATGAAGAGCCTGAAAAGGTGTGAAAATTATGAAGAGCTTCAAAAGGTGTCAAAAATATGAGGAGCATGAAACGGTCTTAAAAATAGGAGGAGGATGAAGTGGTGTTCAAAAACTTGAAGAGGATGAAAAGGTGTGAAAAATATGAAGAGCTTCAAAAGGTGTCAAAATGAGATGAGCATGAAACGATTTGAAAAAGAGGAGGATCATGAATTGGTGTTGAAAAAAATGAAGAGCCTGAAAAGGTGTGAAATATCTGAAGAGGTACAAAATGTGTCAAATATATGAGGAGAATGAAACGGTCTGAAAAATAGGCGGAGCATGAAGCGGTGATCAAAAACATGAAGAGCCTGAAAAGGTGTGAAATATATGAAGAGCTTCTAAAGGTGTCAAAAATATGAGGAGCATGAAACGGCCTGAAAAATAGGCGGAGCATGAAGCGGTGTTGAAAAACATCAGGAGACTGAAAAGTGTGAAATATATGAAGAGCTTCAAAAGGTGTGAAAAATATGAGGAGCATGAAACGGTCTTAAAAATAGGAGGAGGATGAAGCGGTGTTCAAAAACTTGAAGAGGATGAAAAGGTGTGAAAAATATGAAGAGCTTCAAAAGGTGTCAAAAATATGAGGAGCATGAAACGGTCTTAAAAATAGGAGGAGGATGAAGCGGTGTTCAAAAACTTGAAGAGGATGAAAAGGTGTGAAAAATATGAAGAGCTTTAAAAGGTGTCAAAAATATTAGGAACATGAAACTGTCTGAAAAATAGCAGGATTATGAAACGGTGTTCCAAAACATGAAGAGCCTTAAAAGGTGTGAAAAATATGAAGAGCCTCAAAACGTGTCAAAAATATGAGGAGTATGAAACGGTATGATAAATAGCAGGAGCATGAACCGTTGTTGAAAAACATGAAGAGTCTGAAATCGTGTGAAAAATATGAAGAGCTTCAAAAGATGTGAATAATATGCAAAGCTTCAAAAGATGTCAAAAATGAGATGAGCATGAAACAGTCTGAAAAATAAGAAGGGCATGAAATCGTGTTCAAAAATATGAAGAGCCTGAAAAGGTGTGAAAAATATGAAGAGCTTCAAAAGTTGTGAAAAATATGAGGAGCATGATACGGTCTGAAAAATAGGCGGAGCATGAAGCGGTGTTCAATAACATGAACAGCCTGAAAAGGTGTGGAAAATATGAAGCGATTCAAAAGGTGTGAAATATATGAGGAGCATGATACCGTCTGAAAAATAGGAGGAGCATGAAGCGGTGTTGAATAACATGAAGAGCCTGAAAAGGTGTGGAAAATATGAAGAGCTTCAAATGGTGTGAAAAATATGAGGAGCATGAAACGGTCTGAAATATAGGAGGAGCATGAACCGGTGTTCAAAAACATGAAGAGTCTGAAAAGGTGTGAAAAATATGAAGAGTTTCAAAAGGTGTCTAAAATATGAGGAGAATGGAATCGTCTGAAAAATAGGAGGAGCATGAAGCGGTGTTGAAAAAAATGAAGAGCCTGAAAAGGTGTGAAAAATATGAAGAGCTTCAAAAGGTGTGAAATACATGAGGAGCATGAAACGGTCTGAAAAATAGGAGGAGCATGAAGCGGTGTTGAAAAATATGAAGAGCCTGAAAAGGTGTGAAAATTATGAAGAGCTTCAAAAGGTGTCAAAAATATGAGGAGCATGAAACGGTCTTAAAAATAAAAGGAGGATGAAGTGGTGTTCAAAAACTTGAAGAGGATGAAAAGGTGTGAAAAATATGAAGAGCTTCAAAAGGTGTCAAAATGAGATGAGCATGAAACGATTTGAAAAAGAGGAGGATCATGAATTGGTGTTGAAAAAAATGAAGACTTGAAAAGGTGTGAAATATCTGAAGATGTACAAAATGTGTCAAATATATGAGGACAATGAAACGGTCTGAAAAATAGGCGGAGCATGAAGCGGTGATCAAAAACATGAAGAGCCTGAAAAGGTGTGAAATATATGAAGAGCTTCTAAAGGTGTCAAAAATATGAGGAGCATGAAACGGCCTGAAAAATAGGCGGAGCATGAAGCGGTGTTGAAAAACATCAGGAGACTGAAAAGTGTGAAATATATGAAGAGCTTCAAAAGGTGTGAAAAATATGAGGAGCATGAAACGATCTGAAAAATAGGAGGAGCATGAAGCGGTGTTTAAAAACATGAAGAGCCTGAAAAGTAGTGAAAAATATGAAGAACTCAAAAGGTGTCAAAAATATGAGGAGTATGAAACTGTCTGAAAAATACGAGGAGCATGAAGCGGTGTTGAAAAACATGAAGAACCTGAAAAGGTGTGAAAAATATGAAGAGCTTCAAAAGGTGTGAAATACATGAGGAGCATGAAACGGTCTGAAAAATAGGAGGAGCATGAAGCGGTGTTGAAAAATATGAAGAGCCTGAAAAGGTGTGAAAATTATGAAGAGCTTCAAAAGGTGTCAAAAATATGAGGAGCATGAAACGGTCTTAAAAATAGGAGGAGGATGAAGCGGTGTTCAAAAACTTGAAGAGGATGAAAAGGTGTGAAAAATATGAAGAGCTTCAAAAGGTGTCAAAAATATGAGGAGCATGAAACGGTCTTAAAAATAGGAGGAGGATGAAGCGGTGTTCAAAAACTTGAAGAGGATGAAAAGGTGTGAAAAATATGAAGAGCTTTAAAAGGTGTCAAAAATATGAGGAACATGAAACGGTCTGAAAAATAGCAGGATTATGAAACGGTGTTCCAAAACATGAAGAGCCTTAAAAGGTGTGAAAAATATGAAGAGCCTCAAAACGTATCAAAAATATGAGGAGTATGAAACGGTATGATAAATAGCAGGAGCATGAACCGGTGTTGAAAAACATGAAGAGTCTGAAATCGTGTGAAAAATATGAAGAGCTTCAAAAGATGTGAATAATATGCAAAGCTTCAAAAGATGTCAAAAATGAGATGAGCATGAAACAGTCTGAAAAATAAGAAGGGCATGAAATCATGTTCAAAAATATGAAGAGCCTGAAAAGGTGTGAAAAATATGAAGAGCTTCAAAAGTTGTGAAAAATATGAGGAGCATGATACGGTCTGAAAAATATGCGGAGCATGAAGCGGTGTTCAATAACATGAACAGCCTGAAAAGGTGTGGAAAATATGAAGCGATTCAAAAGGTGTGAAAAATATGAGGAGCATGATACCGTCTGAAAAATAGGAGGAGCATGAACCGGTGTTGAAAAACATGAAGTGCCTGAAAAGGTGTGAAAAATATGAACAGCTTCAAAATGTGTGAAAAATATCAGGAGCATGAAACGGTGAAAAATAGGAGGAGCATGAAGCGGTGTTGAAAAACATGAACAGTCTGAAAAGGTGTGGAAAATATGTATAGCTTCAAAAGGTGTTAAATACATGAGGAGCATGAAACGGTCTGAAAAATAAGAGGAGCATGAAGCGGTGTTCAAAAACATGAAGAGCCTGAAAAGGTGTGAAAAATATGAAGAGCTTCAAAATGTGTGAAATACATGAGGAGCATGAAAAGGTCTGAAAAATAGGAGTAGCATGAAGTGGTGTTCAAAAACATGAAGAGCCTGAAAACGTGTGAAAAATATGAGGAGCTTCAAAAATGTGAAAAATATGAAGAGCTTCAAAGGTGTCAAAAATATGAGGAGCAGGAAACGGTCTTAAATATAGGAGGAGGATGAAGTGGTGTTCAAAAACATGAAGAGCCTGAAAAGGTGTGAAAAATATGAAGAGACTCAATACGTGTCAAAAATATGAGGAGTATGAAACGGTCGGAAAAATAGCAGGAGCATGAAGCGGTGTTGAAAAACATGAAGAATCTGAAAACGTGTGAAAATTATGAAGAGTTTCAAAAATGTGAAAAATATGAAGAGCTTCAAAAGGTGTGAAAAATATGAAGAGCTTCAAAAGGTGTCAAAAAAGAGATGAGCATGAAAAAGTCTGAAAAATACGAGGAGCATGAAGCGGTGTTGAAAATCATGAAGAGCCTGAAAAGGTATGAAAAATATGAAGAGCTGCATAAGGTGTGAAATATATGAAGAGATTCAAAATGTGTCAAAATGAGATGAGCATGAAGCGATTTGAAAATAGGAGGGGCATGAATTGGTGTTGAAAAAATCGAAGAGCCTGAAAAGATGTGAAATATCTGAAGAGCTTCAAAAGGTGTCAAAGATATGAGGAGAATGAAATGTTCTGAAATATAGGCGGAGCATGAAGCGGTGATCAAAAACATGAAGAGAATGAAAAGGTGTGAATAATATGAAGAGCTTCTAAAGGTGTGAAAATATGAGGAGCATGAAACGGCCTGAAAAATAGGTGGAGCATGAAGCGGTGTTGAAAAACATCAAGAGCCTGAAAAGTGTGAAAAATATGAAGAGCTTCAAAAGGTGTGAAAATATGAGGAGCATGAAACGTTCTGAAAAATTGGAGGAGCATGAAGCGGTGTTTAAAAACATGAAGAGCCAGAAAAGTTGTGAAAAATATGAAGAGCTTCAAAAGGTGTGAAAAATATGAGGTGCATGTAATGGTCTGAAAAATAGGAGGAGCATGAAGCGGTGTTGAAAAACATGAAGAGCCTGAAAACGTGTGAAAAATATGAAGAGCTTCAAAAGGTGTGAAAAATATGAAGAGCTTCAAAAGGTGTCAAAAATATGAGGAGCATGGAATGGTCTGAAAAATAGGAGGAGCATGAAGTGGTGTTGAAAAAATGAAGAGCCTGAAAAGGTGTGAAAAATATGAACAGCTTCAAAATGTGTGAAAAATATGAGGAGCATGAAACGGTGTGAAAAATAGGAGGAGCATGAAGCGGTGTTGAAAAACATGAAGAGCCTGAAAAGCTGTGAGAAATATGAAGAGCTTCAAAAGGTGTCAAAAATATGAGGAGCATGAAACGGTCTGAAAAATAGGAGGAGCATGAAGCGGTGTTGAAAAACATGAAGAGCCTGAAAACTTGTGAAAAATATGAAGAGCTTCAAAAGGTGTGAAAAATATGAAGAGCTTCAAAAGGTGTCAAAATGAGATGAGCATGAAACGGTTTGAAAAAAAGGAGGAGAATGAAGCGGTGTTGAAAAACATGAAGAGCCTGAAACCATGTGAAAAATATGAAGAGCTTCAAAAGGTGTGAAAAATATGAAGAGCTTCAAATGGTGTCAAATATTAGATGAGCCTGAAACGGTCTGAAAAATAGGAGGAGCATGAAGTGGTGTTGAATAAAATGAAGAGCCTGAAGAGGTGTGAAAAATATGAAAAGCTTCAAAAGGTGTCAAAAATATGAGGAGCATGGAATGGTCTGAAAAATAGGAGGAGCATGAAGCGGTGTTGAAAAACATGAAGAGCCTGAAAAGGTGTGAAAAATATGAACAGCTTCTAAATGTGTGAAAAATATGAAGAGCTTCAAAACGTGTCAAAATGACATGAGAAAGAAACGGTCTGAAAAACAGGAGGAGCATGAAGAGGTGTTGAAAAAATGAAGAGCCTGAAAAGCTGTGAGAAATATGAAGAGCTTCAAAAGGTGTGAAAAATATGAAGGGCTTCAAAAGGTGTCAAAAATATGAGGAAAATGAAACGGTCTGCAACATAGGAGGAGCCTGAAATGGTGTTCAAAAACATGAAGAGCCTGAAAAGGTGTGAAAAATATGAAGTGATTCAAAAGGTGTGAAATACATGAGGAGGATTAAACGGTCTGAAACATAGGAGGAGCATGAAGCGGTGTTGAAAAACATGAAGAGCCTGAAAACGTGTGAAAAATATGAAGAGCTTCAAAATGTGTGAAAAATATGAAGAGCTTCAAAAGGTGTCAAAATGAGATGAGCATGAAACGGTCTGAAAAATAGGAGGAGAATGAAGCGATGTTGAAAAACATGAAGAGCCTGAAAACGTGTGAAAAATATGAAGAGCTTCAAAAGGTGTGAAAAATATGAAGAGCTTCAAATGGTGTCAAATATTAGATGAGCCTGAAACGGTCTGAAAAATAGGAGGAGCATGAAGCGGTGTTGAATAAAATGAAGAGCCTGAAGAGGTGTGAAAAATATGAAAAGCTTCAAAAGGTGTCAAAAATATGAGGAGCACGGAATGGTCTGAAAAATAGGAGGAGCATGAAGTGGTGTTGAAAAACATGAAGAGCCTGAAGAGGTGTGAAAATTATGAAGAGCTTCAAAAGGTGTCAAAAATATGAGGAGCATGAAACGGTCTTAAAAATAGGAGGAGGATGAAGCGGTGTTCAAAAACTTGAAGAGGATGAAATGGTGTGAAAAATATGAAGAGCTTCTAAAGGTGTCAAAAATATGAAGAGCATGAAACGGTCTTAAAAATAGGAGGAGGATGAAGCGGTGTTGAAAAACTTGAAGAAGATGAAAAGGTGTGAAAAATATGAAGAGCTTTAAAAGGTGTCAAAAATATGAGGAGCATGAAACGGTCTGAAAAATAGGAGGATTATGAAACGGTGTTCAAAAACATGAAGAGCCTGAAAAGGTGTGAAAAATATGAAGAGTCTCAAAATGTGTCAAAAATATGAGGAGTATGAAACGGTATGATAAATAGCAGGAGCATGAACCGGTGTTGAAAAACATGAAGAGTCTGAAATCGTGTGAAAAATATGAAGAACTTCAAAAATGTGAAAAATATGAAGAGCTTCAAAAGATGTGAATAATATGCAAAGCTTCAAAAGATGTCAAAAATGAGATGAACATGAAACGGTCTGAAAAATAAGAGGGGCATGAAGTCGTGTTCAAAACTATGAAGAGCCTGAAAAGGTGTGAAAAATATGAAGTGCTTCAAAAGGTGTGAAAAATATGAGGAGCATGATACGGTCTGAAAAATAGGAGGAGCATGAAGCGGTGTTCAAAAACATGAAGAGCCTGAAAAGGTGTGAGAAATATGAAGAGCTTCAAAAGGTGTGAAAATTATGAGGAGCCTGAAACGGTCTGAGAAATAGGAGGAGCATGAAGCAGTGTTAAAAAACATGAAGAGCCTGAAAAGCTGTGAAAAATATGCAAAGCTTCAAAAGGTGTCAAACCAGAGATGATCATGAAATGGTCTGAAAAATAGGAGGAGCATGAAGCTGTGTTCAAAAACATGAAGAGCCTGAAAAGGTGTGAAAAATATGAAGAGCTTCAAAAGGTGTCAAGAATATGAGGAGCATGAAACGGTCTGAAAAATAGGAGGAACATGAAACTGTGTTCAAAAACATGAAAAGCCTGAAAAGGTGTGAAAAATATGAAGAGCTTCAAAAGGTGTCAAAAATATGAGGAGTATGAAACGTTCTGAAAAATAGGAGGAGGATGAAGCGGTGTTGAAAAATATGAAGAGTCTGAAAAGGTGTGAAAATATAAAGACCTTCAAAAATAGAAAAATATGAAGAGCTTCAAAAGGGGTGAAAAACTTGAAGAGCTTCAAAAGGTGTCAAAAATGACATGAGAATGAAACGGTCTGAAAAATCGGAGGAGCATGTAGCGGTGTTGTAAATCATGAAGAGCCTGAAAAGGTGTGAAAAATATGAAGAGTTTCAAAAGGTGTCAAAATCAGATGAGCATGAAACGCTCTGAAAAATAGGAGAAGCATGAAGTGGTGTTGAAAAAAATGAAAAGCCTGAAAATGTGGGAAATATATGAAGAGCTTCAAAAGGTGTCAAAAATATGAGGAGAATGAAACGGTCTGCAAAATAGGAGGAGCATGAAACGGTGTTCAAAAACATGAATAGCCTGAAAAGGTGTAACAAATATGAAGAGCTTCAAAAGGTGTGAAATACATGAGGAGGATTAAACGGTCTGAAAAATAGGAGGAGCATGAAGCGTTGTTGAAAAACATGAACAGCCTGAAAAGGTGTGAAAAATATGAAGAGCTTCTAAAGGTGTGAAAAAGAGATGAGCATGAAAAGGTCTGAAAAATAGGAGGAGCATGAAGCGGTGTTGAAAATCATGAAGAGCCTGAAATGGTGTGAAAATTATGAAGAGCTTCAAAAGGTGTGAAATACATGAAGAGCATGAAACTATCTGAAAAATAGAAGGAGCATGAAGTGGTGTTGAAAAACATGAAGAGCCTGAAAAGGTGTGAAAAATATGAAGAGCTTCAAAAGGTGTCCAAAATATGAGGAGCATGAAACGGTCTGAAAAATAGGAGGAACATGAAGCGGTGTTGAAAAACATGAAGAGCCTGAAAAGGTGTGAAAAATATGAAGAGTTTCAAAATTGTCCAAAATATGAGGAGAATGAATCGGTCTGCAAAATAGGAGGAGCAAGAAAAGGTGTTCAAAACATGAAGAGCCTGAAAATGTGTGAAAAATATGAAGAGCTTCTAAAGGTGTCAAAAATATGAGGAGCATAAAACGGTCTTAAAAATAGGAGGAGCATGAAGTGGTGTTGAAAAACATGAAGAGCCTGAAAAGGTGTGAAATATACAAAGAGCTTCAAAAGGTGTCAAATATATGAGGAGCATGAAACGGTCTGAAAATTAGGAGGAGCATGAAGTGGTGTTCAAAAACATGAAGAGCCTGAAAAGGTGTGAAAAATATGAAGAGTTTAAAAAGGTGTCAAATATATGAGGAGCATGAAACGGTCTGAAAAATAGGAGGAGCATGAAACGTTGTTCAAAAACATGAAGAGCCTGAAAAGGTGTGAAAAATATGAAGAGCTTCAAAACGTGTCAAAAATATGAGGAGCATGAAACGGTCTCAAAAATAGAAGCAGCATGAAGCGGTGTTGAAAATCATGAAGAGCCTGAAAAGGTGTGAAAAATATAAAGAGCTTCAAAAGGTGTGAAAAATATGAAGAGCTTCAAAAGGTGTCAAAATGAGATGAGCATGAAACGGTCTGAAAAATAGGAGGAGCATGAAGCGGTGTTGAAAAACATGAAGAGCCTGAAAAGGTGTGAAAATATGAAGAGATTCAAAAATATGAAAAATATGAAGAGCTTCAAAAGGTGTGAAAAATATGAAGAGCTTCAAAAGGTGTGAAAAATATGAGAAGCAAGAAATGGTCTGAAAAATAGGAGGATTATGAAACGGTGTGCAAAAACAAGAAGAGCCTGAAAAGGTGTGAAAAATAGGAAGAGTTTCTAAAGGTGTCAAAATGAGATGAGCATGAAACGGTCTGAAAAACAGGAGGAGCATGAAGCGGTGTTGAAAAACATGAAGAGCCTGAAAAGCTGTGAAAAATATGAAGAGCTTCAAAAGATGTGAAATACATGAGGAGCATGAAACGGTCTGAAAAATAGGAGGAGCATGACCCAGTGTTCAAAAACATGAAGAGCCTGATAAGGTGTGAAAAATATGAAGAGCTACAAAAGGTGTCAAAAATATGAGGAGCATGAAACGGTCTGAAAAATAGGAGGAGCATGAAGCTATTTTCAAAAAAATTAAGAGCGTGAAAGGTGTGAAAAATATGAAGAACTTCAAAAGGTGTGAAAAATATGAGGAGAATGAAACAGTCTGAAAAATAGGAGGAGCATGAAGCTGTGTTAAAAAACATGAAGAGACTGAAAAGGTGTGAAAATAGGAAGAGTTTCTAAAGGTGTCAAAATGAGATGAGCATGAAACGGTCTGAAAAATAGGAGGAGAATGAAGAGGTGTTAAAAATCATCAAGAGCCTGAAAAGCTGTGAAAAATATGAAGAGCTTCAAAAGGTGTCAAAAAGAGATGAGCATGAAAAGGTCTGAAAAATAGGAGGAGCATGAAGTGGTGTTGAAAAAAATGAAAACCCTGAAAAGGTGTGAAATATATGAAGAGCTTCAAAAGGTGTGAGATACATGAGGAGCATGAAACGATCTGAAAAATAGCAGGAGCATGAAGCGGTGTTGAAAAACATGAAGTGTCTGAAAAGTGTGAAAATATGAAGAGCTTCAAAAATATGGAAAATATGAAGCACTTCAAAAGGTGTGAAAAATATGAAGAGCTTCAGATGTGTCAAAAATGAGATGAGCATGAAACGGTCTGAAAAAAGGGGAAGCATGAAACGGTGTTGAAAAACATGAAGAGCCTGAAAAGGTGTGAAAATTATGAAGAGCTTCCAAAGGTGTGAAATAAATGAGGGGCATGAAACGGTCTGATAAATAGGAGGAGCATGAAGCGGTGTTGAAAAACATGAAGAGCCTGAAAAGGTGTGAAAAATATGAAGAGCTTCAAATCGTGTCAAAAATATGAGGAGCATGAAACGGTCTGAAAAATAGGAGGAGCATGAAGCGGTGTTCAAAACCATGAAGAGCCTGAAAAGTTGTGAAAAATATGAAGATCTTCAAAATGTGTCAAAAATATGAGGAGGATGAAAAGGTCTGAAAAATAGGAGGAGCATGAAGCGGTGTTCAAAAACATGAAGAGCCTGAAAAGGAGTGCAAAATATGAAGAGCTTCAAAAGGTGTGAAAATTATGAGGATCAGGAAGCGGTCTGAAAAATAGGAGGAGCATGAAGCGGTTTACAAAAACATGAAGAGCCTGAAAAGGTGTCAAAAATATGAAGAGCTTCAAAAGGTGTGAAATATATGAGGAGCATGAAACGGCCTGAAAAATAGGAGGAGCATGAAGCGGTGTTGAAAAACATGAAGAGCTTCAAAAGGTGTGAAACATATGCAGAGCTTCAAAAGGTGTAAAAAAAGAGATGAGTATGAAACAGTCTGAAATATACGAGAAGCATGTAGTGGTGTTGAAAAACATGAAGAGCCTGAAATGGTGTGAAATATACGAAGAGCTTTAAAAGGTGTCAAAAATATGAGGAGCATGAAACAGTGTGAAAAATAGTAGGAGCATGAAGCGGTGTTGAAAAACATGAAGAGCATGAAAAGGTGTGAAAAATATGAAGAGCTTCAAAAGGTGTGAAATACATGAGGATGATGAAACGGTCTGAAAAATAGGAGGAGCATGAAGCAGTGTTGAAAAACATGAAGAGCCTGAAAAGGTGTGAAAAATATGAAGAGCTTCAAAAGGTGTGAAAATTATGAGGAGCAGGATACGGTCTGAAAAATAGGAGGATCATGAAGCGGTGTGGAAAAACATGAAGAGCCTGAAAAGGTGTGAAAAATATGAAGAGCTTCAAAAGGTGTGAAATGCATGAGGAGCTTGAAACGGTCTGAAAAACAAGAGGAGCATGAAGCAGTGTTGAAAAACATGAAGAGCCTGAAAACGTGTGAAAAATATGAAGAGCTTCAAAAGGTGTGAAAAATATGAAGAGCTTCAAAAGGTGTCAAAAATGCGATGAGAACGAAATGGTCTGAATAATAGGAGGAACATGAAGTGGTGTTGAAAAACATGAAGAACCTGAAAAGGTGTGAAAAATATGAAGATCTTCAAAAGGTGTCAAAAATATGAGAAGCATGAAACGATCGAAAATTGGAGGAGCATGAAGAGGTTTGAAAAACATGAAGAGCCTGAAAAGTTGTGAAAAATATGAAGAGCTTCAAAAGGTGTCAAAATTATGAGGAGCATGAAACGGTCTGAAAAAAAGGAGGAGCATGAAGCGGTGGTCCAAAACATGAAGAGCCTGAAACACTGTGAAAAATATGAAGAGCTTCAAAATGTGTCAAAAACATGAGGAGGATGAAAAGGTCTGAAAAATAGGAGGAGAATGAAGCGGTGTTTAAAAACATGAAGAGCCTGAAAAGGTGTGAAAAATATGAAGAGCTTAAAAACGAGTCAAAAATATGAGTAGGATAAAACCGTATGAAAAATAGCAGGAGCATGAAACGGTGTTGAAAAACATGAAGAGCATGAAAAGGTGTGAAATATATGAAGAGCTAGAAAAGGTGTCAAAATTATGAGAAGCATGAAACGGTCTGAAAAATACGAGGAGCATGAAGCGGTGTTGAAAAACATGAAGAGCCTGAAAAGGTGTGAAAAATATGAGGAGCATCAAAAGGTGTCAAAAATATGAGGAGCATGAAACTGTTTGAAAAATAGGAGGAGCATGAAGCGGTGTTCAAAAACATGAAGAGCCTGAAAAGGAGTGCAAAATATGAAGAGCTTCAAAAGGTGTGAAAATTATGAGGATCAGGAAGCGGTCTGAAAAATAGGAGGAGCATGAAGCGGTTTACAAAAACATGAAGAGCCTGAAAAGGTGTCAAAAATATGAAGAGCTTCAAAAGGTGTCAAAATATTAGGAGCATGAAACAGCCTGAAAAATAGGATGAGCATGAAACGGTTTTGAAAAAGATGAAGAGCATGAAAAAGTGTGAAAAATATGAAGAGCTTCAAAAGGTGTCAATAATATGAGGTGCATGAAACAGTCTGAAAATTAGGAGGAGCATGAAACGGTGTTGAAAAACATGAAGAGCCTGAAAAAAAGTGAAAAATATGAAGAGCTTCAAAACGTGTCAAACATATGAGGAGCATGAAATGGTCTGAAAAATAGGAGCACCATGAAGCAGTGTTGAAAAACATGAAGAGCCTGAAAAGGTGTGAGAAATATGAAGAGCTTCAAAAGGTGTCAAAAATATGCGGAGCATGAAACGGTCTGAAAAATAGTAGGAGCATGAAGCGGTGTTGAAAAACATGAAGAGCCTGAAAAGATGTGAAAAATATAAAGAGCTTCAAAAGGTGTCAAAAATATGTGGAGCATGAAACGGTCTAAAAAATAGGAGGAGCATGAAGCGGTGTTCAAAAACATGAAGAGCCTGAAAAGGTGTGAAAAATATGAAGAGCTTCAAAAGGTGTGAAAAATATGAGGTGCATGAAACGGTCTGAAAAATAGGAGGAGCATGAAGCTGTGTTGAAAAACATGAAGAGCCTGAAAAGGTGTGAAAAATATGAAGAGCTTCAAAAGGTGTTAAAAATATGAGGTGGATGAAACGGTCTGAACAATAGGAGGAACATGAAACTATCTGAAAAATAGAGGAGCAAAAAGCGGTGTTAAACAACATGAAGAGCCTGAAAAGGTGTGAAATATCTGAAGAGCTTCAAAAGGTGTCAAATATATGAGGAGCATAAAACAGTCTGAAAAATAGGAGGAGCATGAAGCGGTGTTCAAAACATGAAACCCTGAAAAGGTGTGAAAAATATGAAAAGCTTCAAAAGGTTTCAATAATATGAGGAGCATGAATCGGTCTGACAAATAGGAGGAGCATGAAGCGGTGTTCAAAAACATGAAGAGCCTGAAAAGGTGTGAAAAATATGAAGAGCTTCAAGGGTGTTAAAATTAGGAGGAGCATAAAACGGTCTGAAAAATAGGAGGAGCATGAAGCGGTGTTGAAAAACATGAAGAGCCTGAAAAGGTGTGAAAAATATGAAGAGCTTCAAAAGGTTTCAAAAATATGAGGTGCATGAAACATTCTGAAAAATAGCAGGGGCAAGAAGCAGACGTCAAAAATATGAAGATCCTGAAAAGGTGTGAAAAAAAAGAAGAGCTTCAAAAGGTCTCAAAAATATGAGGAGCATGAAACGGTCAGAAAAATAGGAGCAGCATGAAGCGGTGGTCAAAAATATGAAGAGCCTGAAAAGGTTTGAAAAATATGAAGAGCTTCAAAAGGTGTCAAAAATATGAGGAGCAAGAAAGATTCTGAAAAATACGTTGAGAATTAAGCGGTGTTGAAACACATGAAGAGCCTGAAAAAGTGTGAAAAATATGAAGAGCTTAAAAAGGTGTCAAAAATATGAGGAGCATGAAACGGTCTGAAAAACAGGAGGAGCATGAAGCGGTCCTCAAATACATGAAGAGACTGAAAAGGTGTGAAAAATATGCAAAGCTTAAAAAGGAGACAAAATTATGAGAAGCATAAAACTGTCTGAAAAATACGAGGAGCATGAACCGGTGGTCAAAAACATGAAGAGCCTGAACAGGTGTGAAAAATATGAAGAGCTTCAAAAGGTGTCAAAAATATGAGGAGCATTAAAACGGTCTCAAAAATAGGAGGAGAATGAAGCGGTGTTTAAAAACATGAAGAGCCTGAAAAGGTGTGAAAAATATGAAGAGCTTCAAAACGTGTCAAAAATATGAGTAGCATAAAACGGTCTGAAAAATAGGAGGATCATGAAGCGGTGGTCAAAAACACGAAGAGCATGAAAAGGTGTGAAAAATATGAAAAGCTTCAAAATGTGTAAAAAATTTGAGGAGCATGAAACGGTCTGAAAAATAGGAGGAGCATGAAGCGTTATTCAAAAACATGAAGAGCTTGAAAAGGTGTGAAAAATATTGAGAGCTTCAAAAGGTGTCAAAAATATGAGGAGCATGAAACGGTCTGAAAAATAGGAGGAGAATGAAGCGGTGTTGAAACACATGAAGAGCCTGAAAAAGTGTGAACAATATGAAGAGCTTCAAAAGGTTCAAAAAAATGAGGAGCATGATACGGTCTGAAAAATAGGAGGAGCAATAAGCGGTCCTCAAAAACATGAAGAGCCTGAAAAGGTGTGAAAAATATGAAGAGCTTCAAAAGGTGTCAAACATATGAGGAGCATGAAACGGTCTGAAAAATAGGATGAGAATGAAACGGTTTTTTAAAAGATGAAGAGCATGAAAAGGTGTGAAATATATGAAGAGCTTCAAAAGGTGTCAAAAATATGAGAAGCATGAAACGGTATGAAAAATAAGAGGAGCATGAAGCGGTGTTGAAAAACATGAAGAGCCTGAAAAGGTGTGAAGAATCTGAAGAGCTTCAAAACGTGTCAAAAATATGAGGAGCATGAAACAGTCTGAAAAATAGTAGGAGTATGAAACTGTGTTCAAAAACATGAAGAGCCTGAAAAGGAGTGCAAAATATGAAGAGCTTCAAAAGGTGTAAAATATACGAGGAGCATGAAACGGTCTGAAAAATAGGAGGGGCATGAAGCGGTGGTCAAAAATATGAAGAGCCTGAAAAGCTGTGAAAAATATGAAGAGCTTCAAAAGGTGTCAAACATATGAGGAGCATGAAACGGTCTGAAAAATAGGATGAGCATGAAACGGTTTTTTAAAAGAAGTAGGGCATGAAAAGTTGTGAAAAATATGAAGAGGTTCAAAATGTGTAAAAAATTTGAGGAGCAAGAAACGGTCTGAAAAATAGGAGGAGCATGAGGCGGTGTTTAAAAACATGAAGAGCCTGAAAAGGTGTGAAAAATATGAAGAGCTTCAAAAGGTGTCAAATATATGAGAAGCATGAAACAGCCTGAAAAATTGGATAAGCATGAAACGGTTTTGAAAAAGATGAATAGAATGAAAAGGTGTGAAAATTATGAAGAGCTTCAAAAAGTGTCAAGAATATGAGAAGCATGAAATGACCGAAAAATAGGAGGAGCATGAAGAGGTGTTGAAAAACATGAAGAGCCGTAAAAGGTTTGAAATATATGAAGAGTTTCAAAGGTGTCAAAAATATGAGGAGAATGGAACGGTCTGAAAAATAGGAGGAGAATGAAGCAGTGTTGAAACACATGAAGAGCCTGAAAAACTCTGAAAAATCTGAAGAGCTTAATAAGGTGTCAAAATTATGAGGAGCATGAAACGGTCGGAAAAATAGGAGGAGCATGAAGCGGTCCTCAAAAATATGAAGAGCCTGAAAAGGTGTGAAAAATATGAAGAGCTTCAAAAGGGGTCAAACATATGAGGAGCATGAAACAGTCTGAAAAATAGCATGAGCATGAAACGGTTTTTTAAAAGATGAAGAGCATGAAAAGGTGTGAAAAATATGAAGAGCTTCAAAAAGTGTGAAATATAAGTGGAGCATGAAACGGTCTGAAAAATAGGAGTAGCAAGAAGCTGTGTTCAAAAACATGAGAGGCTGAAAAGGTGTGAAAAATATGAAGAGCTTCAAAAAGTGTGAAATACATGAGGAGCATGAAACGGTCTGAAAAATAGGAGGAGCATGAAGTGGTGTTCAAAAACATGAAGAGCCTGAAAAGGTGTGAAAAATATGAAGAGCTTCAAATGGTGTCAAAAATATGAGGAGCCTGAAACGGTCTGAAGCCTCCATACCTACACTGAAACCAACCACCACACAAGAGCCAATAAGTTTCAGAGCAAGACATACCACGCAAATTCTCCAGCAACGCAGGAACATAGCCCTGAACATCAACATACAGGCTGCCCAAGGTCACACCTAACACATAGACCCATCTCAAAACTCATTACTGGGCACTCCATTGCTCTCCAAAGAGTAGAAATCAAGTTCCACGCACCAGAACACTGATGCAAGCTTCCCTAACCAGGAAACCTTGACAAGCCAATCGTCTAACCCCACCCACTGGGTTAATCCTCCACAACAAAAAGGAACCACAGACCTCCAGAATACAGAAAGCCCACTCCAGATACAGCAATCTAAACAAGATGAAAAGGCAAAGAAATACCCAACACGTAAAGGAACATGAAAAATGCCCACCAAGTCAAACAAAAGAGGAGGAGATAGGGAATCTACCTGAAAAAGAATTTAGAATAATGATAATAAAAATGATCCAAAATCTTGAAAACAAAATGGAGTTACAGATAAATAGCCTGGAAACAAAGATTGAAAAGATTCAAGAACTGTTTAATAAAGACCTAGAAGAAATAAAAAAGAGTCAATTACAAATGAATAATGCAATGAATGAGATCAAAAACACTTTGGAGGGAACCAAGAGTAGAATAACGGAGGCAGAAGATAGGATAAGTGAGGTAGAAGATAAAATGGTGGAAATAAATGAAGCAGAGAGGAAAAAAGAAAAAAGGATCAAAAGAAATGAGGACAACCTCAGGGACCTCTGGGACACTGTGAAACGCCCCAACATTCGAATCATAGGAGTTCCAGAAGAAGAAGACAAAAAGAAGGGCCATGAGAAAATACTCGAGGAGATAATAGCTGAAAACTTCCCTAAAATGGGGAAGGAAATAGCCACCCAAGTCCAAGAAACCCAGAGAGTCCCAAACAGGATAAACCCAAGGCGAAACACCCCAAGACACATATTAATCAAATTAACAAAGATCAAACACAAAGAACAAATATTAAAATCAGCAAGGGAAAAACAACAAATAACACACAAAGGGATTCCCATAAGGATAACAGCTGATCTATCAATAGAAACCCTCCAGGCCAGAAGGGAATGGCAGGACGTACTGAAAGTAATGAAAGAGAATAACCTACAACCTAGATTACTGTATCCAGCAAGGATCTCATTCAGATATGAAGGAGAATTCAAAAGCTTTACAGATAAGCAAAAGCTGAGAGAATTCAGCACCACCAAACCAGCTCTTCAACAAATGCTAAAGGATCTTCTCTAGACAGGAAATGCAGAAAGGTTTTATAAATGTGAACCCAAAACAACAAAGTAAATGGCAACGGGACCACACCTATCAATAATTACCCTAAATGTAAATGGGTTGAATGCCCCAACCAAAAGACAAAGATTGGCTGAATGGATACAAAAACAAGACCCCTATATATGCTGTCTACAAGAGACCCACCTCAAAACAAGAGACACATACAGACTAAAAGTGAAGGGCTGGAAAAAAATATTTCATGCAAACGGAGACCAAAAGAAAGCAGGAGTCGCAATACTCATATCAGATAAAATAGACTTTCAAATAAAGGAAGTGAAAAGAGACAAAGAAGGACACTACATAATGATCAAAGGATCAATCAAAAAAGAAGATATAACAATTATAAATATATATGCACCCAACATAGGAGCACCGCAATATGTACGGCAAACGCTAACAAGTATGAAAGAGGAAATTAATAGTAACACAATAATAGTGGGAGACTTTAATACCCCACTCACAACTATGGATAGATCAACTAAACAGAAAATTAACAAGGAAACACAAACCTTAAATGACACAATGGACCAGCTAGACCTAATTGATATCTATAGGACATTTCACCCCAAAACAATCAACTTCACCTTTTTCTCAAGTGCACACGGAACATTCTCCAGAATAGATCACATCCTGGGCCATAAATCTGGTCTTGGAAAATTCAAAAAAATTGAAATCATTCCAGTCATCTTTTCTGACCACAGTGCAGTAAGATTAGATCTCAATTACAGGGAAAAAATTGTTAAAACTTCAAACATATGGAGGCTAAATAACACGCTTCTGAATAACCAACAAATCATAGAAGAAATCAAAAAAGAAATCAAAATATGTATAGAAATGAATGAAAATGAAAACACAACAACCCAAAACCTATGGGACACTGTAAAAGCAGTG
This sequence comes from Dama dama, assembly GCF_033118175.1. Taxonomy (NCBI): domain Eukaryota; kingdom Metazoa; phylum Chordata; class Mammalia; order Artiodactyla; family Cervidae; genus Dama; species Dama dama. The sequence goes on along the minus strand of NW_026870920.1, from coordinate 3,746,354 downwards.
CTAAGGGGAAGGTTCATAGCATTACAGGCTTACATCAAGAAACAGGAAAAAAACCAATTAAATAACCTAACTCTACACCTAAAGCAATTAGAGAAGGAAGAAATGAAGAACCCCAGAGTTAGCAGAAGGAAAGAAATCTTAAAAATCAGGGCAGAAATAAATGCAAAAGAAACTAAAGAGACCATAGCAAAAATCAACAAAGCTAAAAGCTGGTTTTTTGAAAAAATAAACAAAATTGACAAACCATTAGCAAGACTCATTAAGAAACAAAGAGAGAAGAACCAAATTAACAAAATTAGAAATGAAAATGGAGAGATCACAACAGACAACACTGAAATACAAAGGATCATAAGAGACTACTACCAGCAGCTCTATGCCAATAAAATGGACAACTTGGATGAAATGGACAAATTCTTAGAAAAGTATAACTTTCCAAAACTGAACCAGGAAGAAATAGAAGATCTTAACAGACCCATCACAAGCAAGGAAATCGAAACTGTCATCAAAAATCTTCCAGCAAACAAAAGCCCAGGACCAGATGGCTTCACAGCTGAATTCTACCAAAAATTTAGAGAAGAGCTAACACCTATCTTACTCAAACTCTTCCAGAAAATTGCAGAAGAAGGTAAGCTTCCAAACTCATTCTATGAGGCCACCATCACCCTAATTCCAAAACCAGACAAAGATGCCACAAAAAAAGAAAACTACAGGCCAATATCACTGATGAACATAGATGCAAAAATCCTTAACAAAATTCTAGCAAACAGAATCCAACAACATATTAAAAAAATCATACACCATGACCAAGTGGGCTTTATCCCAGGAATGCAAGGATTCTTTAATATCCGCAAATCAATCAATGTAATACACCACATTAACAAATTGAAAGATAAAAACCATATGATTATCTCAATAGAAAAGCCTTTGACAAAATTCAACACTCATTTATGATTAAAACTCTCCAAAAAGCAGGAATAGAAGGAACATACCTCAACATAATAAAAGCTATATATGACAAACCCACAGCAAGCATCACCCTCAATGGTGAAAAATTGAAGGCATTTCCCCTGAAATCAGGAACAAGACAAGGGTGCCCACTCTCACCACTACTATTCAACATAGTGTTGGAAGTGCTGGCCATAGCAATCAGAGCAGAAAAAGAAGTAAAAGGAATCCAGATAGGAAAAGAAGAAGTAAAACTCTCACTGTTTGCAGATGACATGATCCTCTACATAGAAAACCCTAAAGATTCTACCAGAAAATTACTAGAGCTAATCAATGAATATAGTAAAGTTGCAGGATATAAAATTAACACACAGAAATCCCTTGCATTCCTATATACTAACAATGAAAAAACAGACAGAGAAATTAAGGAAACAATACCATTCACCATTGCAACAAAAAGAATAAAATACTTAGGAGTATATCTACCTAAAGAAACAAAGGACCTATACATAGAAAACTATAAAACACTGATGAAAGAAATCAAAGAGGACACAAACAGATGGAGAAACATACCGTGTTCATGGATTGGAAGAATTAATATTGTCAAAATGGCTATTCTACCCAAAGCAGTCTATAGATTCAATGCAATCCCTATCAAGCTACCAACGGTATTTTTCACAGAACTAGACCAAAGAATTTCACAATTTGTATGGAAATACAAAAAACCTCAAATAGCCAAAGTAATCTTGAGAAAGAAGAATGGAGCTGGAGGAATCAACCTGCCTGACTTCAGACTCTACTACAAAGCCACAGTCATCAAGACAGTATGGTACTGGCACAAAGACAGAAATATAGATCAATGGAACAGAATAGAAAGCCCAGAGATAAATCCACGAACCTATGGACACCTTATCTTTGACAAAGGAGGCAAGGATATACAATGGAAAAAAGACAACCTCTTTAACAAGTGGTGCTGGGAAAACTGGTCAACCACTTGTAAAAGAATGAAACTAGAACACTTTCTAACACCATACACAAAAATAAACTCAAAATGGATTAAAGATCTAAATGTAAGACCAGAAACTATAAAACTCCTAGAGGAGAACATAGGCAAAACACTCTCCGACATAAATCAAAGCAAGATCCTCTATGACCCACCTCTCAGAATATTGGAAATAAAAGCAAAAATAAACAAATGGGACCTAATGAAACTTAAAAGCTTTTGCACTACAAAGGAAACTATAAGTAAGGTGAAAAGACAGCCCTCAGATTGGGAGAAAATAATAGCAAATGAAGAAACAGACAAAGGATTAATCTCAAAAATATACAAGCAACTCCTGCAGCTCAATTCCAGAAAAATAAATGACCCAATCAAAAAATGGGCCAAAGAACTAAACAGACACTTCTCTAAAGAAGACATACAGATGGCTAACAAACACATGAAAAGATGCTCAACCTCACTCATTATTAGAGAAATGCAAATCAAAACCACAATGAGGTACCATTACACGCCAGCCAGGATGGCTGCTATCCAAAAGTCTACAAGGAATAAATGCTGGAGACGGTGTGGAGAAAAGGGAACCCTCTTACACTGTTGGTGGGAATGCAAACTAGTACAGCCGCTATGGAAAACAGTGTGGAGATTTCTTAAAAAACTGGACATAGAACTGCCATATGACCCAGCAATCCCACTTCTGGGCATACACACTGAGGAAACCAGATCTGAAAGAGACACATGCACCCCAATGTTCATCGCAGCACTGTTTATAATAGCCAGGACATGGAAGCAACCTAAATGCCCATCAGCAAATGAATGGATAAGGAAGCTGTGGTACATATACACCATGGAATATTACTCAGCCATTAAAAAGAATTCATTTGAACCAGTCCTAATGAGATGGATGAAGCTGGAGCCCATTATACAGAGTGAAGTAAGCCAGAAAGATAAAGAACATTACAGCATACTGACACATGTATATGGAATTTAGAAAGGTGATAATGATAACCCTATATGCAAAACAGAAAAAGAGACACAGAAATACAGAACAGACTTTTGAACTTTGTGGGAGAATGTGAGGGTGGGATATTTCAAAAGAACAGCATGTATACTATCTATGGTGAAACAGATCACCGGCCCAGGAGGGATGCACGAGACAGGCGCTCCGGCCTGGTGCACTGGGAAGACCCAGAGGAGTCGGGTGGAGAGGGAGGTGGGAGGGGGGATCGGGATTGGGAATACATGTAAATCCATGGCTGATTCATATCAATGTATGACAAAACCCACTGGAAAAAAATAATAATAATAATAAAAAAAAATTAAAAAAAAAAATATTGATTTTCACAAAGATGAAAAAAAAAAAAAAATATGAGGAGCCTGAAACGGTCTGAAAAATAGGAGGAGCATGAAGCGGTGTTCAAAAAAAATGAAGAGCCTGAAAACTTGTGAAAAATATGAAGAGCTTCACAAGGTGTGAAAAATATGAACAGCTTCAAAAGGTGTCAAAAATGAGATGAGCATGAAGCAATCTGAAAAATAGGAGGAGCATGAAGTGGTGTTGAAAAACATGAAGAGCCTGAAAAGGTGTGAAATATATGAAGAGCTTCAAAATGTGTCAAAAATATGAGGATATGAGGAGTATGAAACGGTTTGAAAAGTAGGAGCAGCATGAAATGGTGTTTAATAGCATCAAGAGCCTGAAAAGGTGTGAAAAATATGAAGAGCTTCAAATGGTGTCAAAAATATGAGGAGTATGAAACGGTCTGAAATATAGGAGGAGCATGAAGCGGTGTTGAAAAATTTGAAGAGCCTGAAAAGATGTGAAAAATATGAAGAGCTTCAAATGGTGTGAAATACATGAGGAGCATGAAGCGGTCTGAAAAATAGGAGGAGCATGAAGCGGTGTTGAAAAACATGAAGAGCCTGAAAAGGTGTGAAAAATATGAAGAGCTTCAAATGGTGTGAAAAATATGAGGAGCATGAAATGGTCTGAAAAATAGGAGGAGCATGAAGCGGTGTTCAAAAACATGAAAAAATATAAAAATAAATAAAAAAAATACATAAAAAAAACATGAAGAGCCTGAAAAGGTGTGAAAAATATGAAGAGCTTCAAAAGGTGTCAAGAACGAGATGAGCATGAAACGGTTTTAAAGATATTAGGAGCATGAAGTGGTGTTCAACAACATGACGAGCCTGAAAAGGTGTGAAAAATATGAAGAGCTTCTAAAGGTGTCAAAAATACGAGGAGCATGAAACTGTGTTCAATAATATGAAGAGCCTGAAAAGGTGTGAAAAATATGAAGAGCTTCAAAATGTGTCAAAAATATGAGGAGCATGTAATGGTCTGAAAAATAGGAGAACCATGAAGTGGTGTTGAAAAACATGAAGAGCCTGAAAAGGTGTGAAAAATATGAAGAGCTTCAAAAGGTGTCAAAAATATGAGGAGGATGAAAAGGTCTGAAAAATAGGAGGAGAATGAAGAGGTGTTTAAAAACATGAAGAGCCTGAAAAGGTGTGACAAATATGAAGAGCTTCCAAAGGTGTCAAAAATATGAAGAGCATGAAACGATCTGAAAAATAGGAGGAGAATGAAGCGGTTTTCAAAAACAGGAAGAGCTTGAAAAGGTGTGGAAAATATGAAGAGCTTCAAAAGGTGTGAAATACATGAGGAGTATGAAACGGTCTGAAAAATAGGAGGAGCATGAAGCTGTGTTCAAAAACTTGAGGAGCCTGAAAAAGTGTGAAAAATATGAAGAGCTTCAAAAGGTGTGAAATACATGAGGAGCATGAAACGGTCTGAAAAATAGGAGGAGCATGAAGCGGTGTTCAAAAACATGAAGAGTCTGAAAAGGTGTAAAAATATGAAGAGCTTCAAAAGGTGGGGAAAATATGAGGAGCATGACACGGTCTGAAAAATAGGAGGAGCCTGAACCGGTGTTGAAAAACATGAGGAGCCTGAAAAGTTGTGAAAAATATGAAGAGCTTCAAAAGGTTTCAAAAATATGAGGAGCATGTAACGGTCTGAAAAATAGGAGGAGCATGAAACGGTGTTCAAAAACTTGAAGAGCCTGAAAAGGTGTAAAAAATATGAAGAGCTTCAAATGGTGTCAAAAATATGAGGGGCATGAAACTGTCTGAAAAATAGGAGTAACATGAAGCAGTTTTCAAAAACATGTAGAGCCTGAAAAGGTGTGAAAAAAATGAAGAGCTTCAAAAGGTGTCAAAAATATGAGGAGCATGAAACGGTCTGAACAATAGGAGGAGCATGAAATGGTGTTGAAATACATGAAGTGCCTGAAATGGTGTGAAAAATATGAAGAGCTTTAAAACGTGTCAAAAATATGAGGAGCATGAAACGGTCTGAAAAATAGGAGGAGCATGAGGCGGTGTTGAAAAACATGTAGAGCCTGAAAACGTGTGAAAAATATGAAGATCTTTAAAAGGTGTGAAAAATATGAACAGCTTCAAAAGGTGTAAAAAATGAGATGAGCATGAAGCGATCTGAAAAATAGGAGGAGCATGAAGTGGTGTTAAAAAATATGAAGAGCCTGAAAATGTGTGAAAAATATGAAGGGCTTCAAAAGGTGTCAAAAATATGAGGAGCATGAAACGGTCTGAAAATTAGGAGGATCATGAAAAGGTGTTCAAAAACATGAAGAGCCTGAAACGGTGTGAAAAATATGCAGAGCTTCAAAAGGTTTGAAATATATGAGGAGCATGAAACGGACTGAAAAATAGGAGGAGCATGAAGCCATGTTCAAAAACATGAGAGCCTGAAAAGGTGTGAAAAATATGAAGAGCTTCAAAAGGTTTCAAAAATATGAGGAGCATGAAACGGTCTGAAAAATAGGAGGAGAATGAAGCGGTGTTGAAACACATGAAGAGCCTGAAAAAGTGTGAACAATATGAAGAGCTTCAAAAGGTTCAAAAAAATGAGGAGCATGATACGGTCTGAAAAATAGGAGGAGCATGAAGCGGTCTGAAAAATAGGAGGAGCATGAAGCGGTGTTCAAAAACATTAAGAGCCTGAAAAGGTGTGAAATATATGAAGAGCTTCAAAAGGTGTGCAATACATGAGGACCATGAAACAACCTTAAAAACAGGACGAGCATGAAGCTGTGTTCAAAAACATGAGATTTTGAAAAGGTGTGAAAAATATGAAGAGCTTCAAAAGGTGTCAAAAATAGGAGGAGCATGAAGCGGTGTTCAAAAACATGAAGAGCCTGAAAACGTGTGAAAAATATGAAGAACATCAAAAGGTGTCAAAAATATGAGGAGCATGAAACGGTCTGAAAATTAGGAGGAGCTAGAAGAGGTGTTGAAAAACCTGAAGAGCCTGAAAATGTGTGAAAAATATGAAAAGCTTCAAAAGTTGTGAAAAATATGAAGAGCTTCAAAAGGTGTCAAAAATGAGATGAGCATGAAACGGTCTGAAATATAGGAGGAGCATGAAGTGGTGTTGAAAAACATGAAGAGCTTGAAAATGTGTGAAATATTTGAAGAGCTTCAAAATGTGTCAGAAATGAGAGGAGCATGAAACGGTCTGAAAAATAGGAGGAGCATGAAGCGGTGTTGAAAAACATGAAGAGCCTGAAAAGATGTGAAAAATATGAAGAGCTTCAAAATGTGTCAAAAATATGAGGAGCATGAAATAGTCTGAAATATAGGAGGAGCATGAAACGGTGTTCAAAAACATGAAGAGCCTGAAATGTTGTGAAAAATATGAAGAGCTTCAAAAGGTGTGAAAAATATGAAGAGCTTCAAAATGTGTGAAAAATATGAGGAGCTTCAAAAGGTGTCAAAAATATGAGGAGCATGAAACGGTCTGAAAAATAGGAGGAGCATGAAGCAGTGTTCAAAACCATGAAGAGCCTGAAAAGTTGTGAAAAATATGAAGAGCTTCAAAATGTGTCAAAAATATGAGGAGGATGAAAAGGTCTGAAAAATAGGAGGAGCATGAAGCGGTGTTCAAAACATGAAGAGCCTGAAAAGTTGTGAAAAATATGAAGAGCTTCAAAAGGTGTCAAATATATGAGGAGCATGAAACGGTCTGAAAAATAGGAGGAGCATGAAGCGGTGTTGAAAAACATGAAGAGCTTCAAAATGTGTGAAACATATGAAGAGCTTCAAAAGGTGTAAAAAAAGAGATGAGTATGAAACAGTCTGAAATATACGAGAAGCATGTAGTGGTGTTGAAAACCATGAAGAGCCTGAGATGGTGTGAAATATACGAAGAGCTTTAAAAGGTGTCAAAAATATGAGGAGCATGAAACAGTGTGAAAAATATTAGGAGCATGAAGCGATGTAGAAAAACATGAAGAGCCTGAAAAGGTGTGAAAAATATGAAGAGCTTCAAAAGGTGTGAAATACATGAGGAGGATGAAACGGTCTGAAAAATAGGAGGAGCATGAAGCAGTGTTGAAAAACATGAAGAGCCTGAAAAGGTGTGAAAAATATGAAGAGCTTCAAAAGGTGTGAAATGCATGAGGAGCGTGAAACGGTCTGAAAAACAAGAGGAGCATGAAGCAGTGTTGAAAAACATGAAGAGCCTGAAAACGTGTGAAAAATATGAAGAGCTTCAAAAGGTGTGAAAAATATGAAGAGCTTCAAAAGGTGTCAAAAATGCGATGAGAATGAAATGGTCTGAATAATAGGAGGAACATGAAGTGGTGTTGAAAAACATGAAGAACCTGAAAAGGTGTGAAAAATATGAAGAGCTTCAAAAGGTGTCAAAATTATGAGGAGCATGAAACGGTGTTCAATAACATGAATAGCCTGAAAAGGTGTGAAAAATATGAAGAGCTTCAAAAGGTGTGAAAAATATGAAGAGCTTCAGAAGGTGTGAAAAATATGAAGAGCTTCAAAAGGTGTCAAAAATATGAGAAGCATGAAACGATCGAAAATTGGAGAAGCATGAAGAGGTTTGAAAAACATGAAGAGCCTGAAAAGGTGTGAAAAATATGAAGAGCTTCAAAAGGTGTCAAAATTATGAGGAGCATGAAACGGTGTTCAAAAACATGAATAGCCTGAAAAGGTGTGAAAAATATGAAGAGCTTCAAAAGGTGTGAAAAATATGAAGAGCTTCAAAAGGTGTGAAAAATATGAAGAGCTTCAAAATGTGTGAAATACATGAGGAGCATGAAACGGTCAGAAAAATAGGAGGAGCATGAAGCAGTGTTGAAAAACATGAAGAACCTGAAAAGTTGTGAAAAATATGAAGAGCTTCAAAGTGTATGAAATACATGAGGAGCATGAAACGTTGTGAAAAATAGGAGGAGCATGAAGCGGTGTTGAAAAACATGAAGAGACTTAAAATGTGTGAAATATATGAAGAGCTTCAAAAAGTGTGAAAAATATGAAGAGACTCAAAGGTGTCAAAAATATGAGGAGCAAGAAACGGACTGAAAATAGGAGGAGCATGAAACGGTGTTCAAAAACATGAAGAGCCTGAAAAGGTGTGAAAAATATGAAGAGCTTCAAAAGGTGTCAAAAATATGAGGAGCATGAAACGGTCTGAAAAATAGGAGGAGCGTTGTAGCGTTGGACAAAAATTTGAAGAGCCTTAAATGGTGTGAAATATATGAAGAGCTTCAAAAGGTGTGAAATACATGAGGAGCATGAAACGGTTTGAAAAATAGGAGGAGCATGAAGCGGTGTTTGAAAACATGAAGAGCCTGAAAAGGTGTGGAAAATATGATGAGCTTCACAAAATGTGTAAAATATGAGGAGCACGAAACTGTCTGAAAAATAGGAGGAGCATGAAGCCGTCTTGAAAAACATGAAGAGCCTGAAAGGGTGTAAAATATATGAAGAGCTTCAAAAGTTTGGAAATACATGAGGAGCATGAAATGGTCTGAAAAATAGGAGGAGCATGAAGCGGTGTTCAAAAACATGAAGAGCCTGAAAAGATGGGTAAAATATGAAGAGCTTCAAAAGGTGTCAAAAATATGAGGAGCATGAAACGGTCTGAAAAATAGGAGGAGCATTAAACGGTGTTCAAAAACATGAAGAGCCTGAAAAGGTGGGTAAAATATGAAGAGCTTCAAAAGGTGTCAAAAATATGAGGAGCATGAAACGGTCTGAAAAATAGGAGGAGCATTAAACGGTGTTCAAACACATGAAGAGCCTGAAAAGGTGGGTAAAATATGAAGAGCTCAAAAGGTGTCAAAAATATGAGGAGCATGAAACGTTCTGAAAAACAGGAGGAGCATGAAACGGTCTGAAAAATGGGAGGAGCATGAAGCGGTGTTGAAAAACATGAAGAGCCTGAAAACGTGTGAAAAACATGAAGAGCTTAAAAGTTGTGAGAAATATGAAGAGCTTCAAAAGGTATCAAAAATGAGACGAGCATGAAACGATCTGGAAAGTAGGACGAGCATGAAGCCGTGTTGAAAAACATGAAGAGCCAGAAAAGGTGTGAAAAATATGAAGAGATTCAAAAAGTGTCAAAAATATGAAGAGCATGAAACGGTCGGAAAAATAGGAGGAGCATGAAGTGGTGTGAAAAACATGAAGAGCCTAAAAAAGGTGTGAAAAATATGAAGAGCTTCAAAACGTGTCAAAAATATGAGGAGCATGAAACGGTCTGAAAAACAGGAGGATCATGAAGCCGTGTTGAAAAACATGGGGAGCCGGACAAGGTGTGAAAAATATGAACAGCTTCAAAAGGTGTCAAAAATATGAGGAGCATGAAACGGTCTGAAAAATAGGAGGAGCATGAAATGGTCTGATAAATAGGAGGAGCATGAAGCGGTGTTGAAAAACATGAAGAGCATCAAAAGCTGTGAAGAATATGAAGAGCTTCAAAACGTGTCAAAAATATGAGGAGAAAGAAACGGTCTGAAAAATAGGAGGAGCATGAAGCGGTGTTGAAAAACATGAAGAGCCTGAAATGGTGTGAAAAATACGAAGAGCTTCAAAAGTAGGCAAAAATATGAAGAGCATGAAAAGGTCAGAAAAATAGGAGGAGCATGAAACTGTGTTCAAAAACATGAAGAGTCTGAAAAGGTGTGAAATATATGAAGAGTTTCAAAGGTGTCAAAAATATGAAGAGCATGAAACGGTCTGAAAAATAGGAGGAGCATTAAATGGTCTGATAAATAGGAGGAGCATGAAGCGGTGTTGAAAAACATGAAGAGCATGAAAAGGTGTGAAATATATGAAGAACTTAAAAGGAGTCAAAAATATGAGATGCATGAAACGGTCTGAAAAATAGAAGTAATATGAAGCGGTGTTGAAAAACGTGAAGAGCCTGAAAAGGTGTGAAAAATATGAAGAGCTTTAAAAGGTGTAAAAAATATGAGGAGCATGAAACGGTTTGAAAAATAGGAGGAGCATGAAGCGGTGTTGAAAAACATGAAGAGCCTGAAAATGTGTGAATAATATGAAGAACTTCAAAAGGTGCCAAAATTATGAAGAGCATGAAACGGTCTGAAAAATAGGAAGAGCATGAAGCGGTGTTCAAAAACATGAAAACCCTGAAAAGGTGTGAAAAATATGAAGAGCTTCAAAAGGTGTCATATATATGAGGAGCATGAAACTATCTGAAAAATAGGAGGAGCATGAAGCGGTATTCAAAACATGAAGAGCCTGAAAAGCTGTGAAATTATGTGAAGCTTCAAAAGGTGTGAAAAATATGAGGAGCAGGAAACGGTCTGATAAATAGTTGGAGCATGAAGCGGTGTTAAAGAACATGAAGAGCCTGAAAAGGTGTGAAATATATGAAGAGCTTCAAAACGTGTCAAAAATATGAGGAGCATGAAACGGTCTGAAAAATAGGAGTAGCATGAAACGGTGTTGAAATACATGAAGAGCCTGAAGAGGTGTGAAACATATGAAGAGCTTCAAATGGTGTCAAATATATGAGGAGCATGAAACGGTGTGAAAAATAGGATGAGCATGAAGTTGTGGTGAAAAACATGAAGAACCTGAAAAGGTGTGAAAAATATGAAGAGCTTCAAAAGGTGTTAAAAATATGAGGAGCATGAAACGGTCTGAAAAATAGGAGGAGCATGAAGCGGTGTTGAAAAACATGAAGAGCCTGAAAATATGTGAAAAATATGAGGAGCTTTAAAAGTTGTCAAAAATATGAGGAGAATGAAATGGTCTGAAAAATCGGAGGAGCAAGAAACGGAGTTCAAAAACATGAAGAGCCTGAAAAGGTGTGAAAAATATGAAGAGCTTCAAAAGGTGTCATATATATGAGGAGCATGAAACGGTCCGAAAAATAGGAGGAGCATGAAGCGGTATTCAAAAACATGAAGAGCCAGAAAAGGTGTGAAAAATACGAAGAGCTTCAAAAGGTGTCAAAAATATAAGGAGCATGAAACGGTCTGAAAAATAGGAGGAGCATGAAGCGGTATTCAAAAACATGAAGATCCTGAAAAGCAGTGAAATTATGTCAAGCTTCAAAAGGTGTGGAAAATATGAGGAGCAGGAAACGGTCTGAAAAATAGTAGGAGCATGAAACGGTGTTAAAAAACATGAAGAGCTTCAAAAGGTGTGAAATATATGAAGAGCTTCAAAAGGTGTCGAAAATATGAGGGGCATGAAACGGTCTGAAACATAGGAGGAGCATGAAACGTTGTTAAAAAACATGAAGAGCTTCAAAAGGTGTGAAACATATAAAGAGCTTCAAAAGGTGTCAAAAATATGAGGGGCATGAAACGGTCTGAAAAATAGGAGGAGCATGAAGTGGTGTAGAAAAACATGAAGACCCTGAAAAGGTGTGAAAAATATGAGGAACTTCAAAAGTTGTCAAAAATATGAGGAGCATGAAACGCACTGAAAAGTAGGAGGAGCATGAAACGGTGTTCAAAAACATGAAGAGCCTGAAATGGTGTGAAAAAATATGAGGAACTTCAAAAGGTGTCAAAAATATGAGGAGCATGAAAGGGTCTGAAAAATAGGAGCAGCATGAAACTGTGTTCAAAAACATGAAGAGTCTGAAAAGGTGTGAAATATATGAAGAGTTTCAAAAGGTGTCAAAAATATGAAGAGCATGAAACGGTCTGAAAAATAAGAGGAGCATGAAGCGGCGTTGAAAAACATGAAAAGCCTGAAAAGGTGTGAAAAATATGAAGAGCTTCAAAAGGTGTCAAAAATATGAAGAGCATGATATGGTCTGAAAAATATGAGGAGCATGTAACTGTGTTCAAAAACATGAAGAGCCTGAAAAGGTGTGAAATATATGAAGAGCTTCAAAAGGTGTCAAAAATATGAAGAGCATGAAACTGTCTGAAAAATAGGAGGAGCATGAAATCGTCTGATAAATAGGAGGAGCATGAAGCGGTGTTGAAAAACATGAAGAGCCTGAAAAGGTGTGAAATATATGAAGAACTTAAAAGGAGTCAAAAATATAAGATGCATGAAACGGTCTGAAAAATAGAAGGAACATGAAGCGGTGTTGAAAAACGTGAAGATCCTGAAAAGGTGTGAAAAATATGAAGAGCTTTAAAAGGTGTCAAAAATATGAGGAGCATGAAACTGTCTGAAAAATAGGAGGAGCATGAAGCGGTGTTGAAAAACATGAAGAGCCTGAAAAGGTGTGAATAATATGAAGAGGTTCAAAAGGTGCCAAAATTATGAAGAGCATGAAACAGTATTAAAATTAGGAGGAAAATGAAGCGGTGTAGAAAAACATGAAGAGCCAGAAAAGGTGTGAAATATATGAAGCTTCAAAAGGTGTCAAAAATATGAAGTGCATGAAACGGTCTGAAAAATAGGAGGAGCATGAAATGGTGTTGAAAAACATAAAGTCCTTGAAAGGTGTGAAAATTATGAAGAGCTTCAAAAGGTGTCAAAAATATGAAGTGCATGAAAAGGTCTGAAAATTAGGAGGAGCATGAAACGGTGTTCAAAAACATGAAGAGCCTAAAAACGTGTGAAAAATATGAAGAGCTTCAAAGGTGTAAAAATTATGAGGAGCAAGAAACGGTCTGAAAAATAGGAGGATCCTGAAAAGGTGTTGAAAATCATGAAGAGCCTGAAAACGTGTGAAGAATAAGAAGAGCTGCAAAAGGCGTCAAAATTATGAGGAGCATGAAACGGTCTGAAAATTAGAAGAAGCATGAAACGGTGTTGAAAAATATGAAGACCATGAAAGGGTGTGAAAAACATGAAGAGCTTAAAATGGTGTCAAAAGTATGAGGAGCATGAAACGGTCAAAAAATAGGAGGAGCATGAGACGTTGATGATAAACATGAAGAGCATGAAAAGGTGTTAAAAATATGAAGAGCTTAAAAAGGTGTCAAAAATATGAGGAGCAAGAAACGGTGTTGAAACACATGAAGAGCCTGAAAAGGTGTGAAAAATATGAAGAGCTTCAAAAGGTGTCAAAAATATGAGGACCATAAAACGATCTGAAAAATATGAGGAGCCTGAAACGGTCTGAAAAATAGGAGGAGCATGAAACGGATTTGAAAAACATGAAGAGCATGGAAATGTGTGAAAAATATGAAGAGCTTCAAAAGGTGTCAAAATATGAGGAGCCTGAAACGGTCTGAAAAATAGGAGGAGCATGAAACGGTGTTGAAAAACATGAAGAGCATGGAAAGGTGTGAAAAACTTGAAGAGCTTCAAAAGGTGTCAAAGTATGAGGAAAATGAAACGGTCTGAAATATAGCAGGAGCAAGAAAAGGTGTTAAAAAACATGAAGAACTTGAAAAGGTGTGAAACATATGAGGAGCATGAAAAGGTTTGAAAAATAGGAGGATCATGAAGCGGTGTTGAAAAACATGAAGAGCCTGAAGGTGTGAAATATATGAAGAGCTTCAAAAGGTGTCAAAAAATGAGGAGCATGAAACGGTCTGAAAAACAGGAGGAGCATTAAGCGGTGTTGAAAAAAATGAAGAGCCTGAAAAGGTGTGAAAAATATGAAGAGCTTCAAAAGGTGTCAAATATATGAGGAGCATGAAATGGTCTTAAAAAGTAGGAGAAGCATGAAGTGTTGTTGAAAAACATGAAGAGCCTGAAAAGGTGTGAAAAATATGAAGAGCTTCAAAAGGTATCAAAAATATGAGGAGCATGAAACGGTCTGAAAAATAGGAGGAGCATGAAGCGGTGTTCTAAAACATGAAGAGCATGGAAAGGTCTGAATAATATAAAGAGCGTCAAAAGGTGTAAAAAATATGAGGAGCACGAAACGGTCTGAAAAATAGAAGGAGCCTGAAAAGGTGTTGAAAATCATGAAGAGCCTGAAAAGTTGTGAAGTATAAGAAGAGCTGTAAAAGGCGTCAAAATTATGAGGAGCATGAAACGGTATGAAAATTAGAAGAAGCATGAAACGGTGTTGAAAAATATGAAGACCATGAAAGGGTGTGAAAAACATGAAGAGCTTAAAAAGGTGTCAAAAATATGAGGAGCATGAAACGGTCAAAAAAATAGGAGGAGCATGAGACGTTGTTGATAATCATGAAGAGCATGAAAAGGTGTGAAAAATATGAAGAGCTTCAAAAGGTGTCAAAAATATGAGGAGCATGAAACAGGCTGAAAAAGAGGAGGAGCATGAAGCGGTGTCGAAAAACATGAAGAGCATGAAGAGTTGTGAAAAATAGGAAGAACTTCAAAAGGTGTCAAAAATATGAGGAGCATGAACAGTATGAAAATAGGAGGATCATGAAGCCGTGTTGAAAAACATGAAGAGCCTGAAAACGTGTGAAAATTATGAAGAGCTTCAAAAGGTGTGAAATATATGAAGAGCTTCAAAATGTGTCAAAAATGAGATGAGCATGAAATGTTCTGAAAGATAGGAGGGGCATGAAGCGGTGTTGAAAAACATGAAGACCCTGAAAAGGTGTGAAAAATATGAAGAGCTTCAAAAGGTGTCAAAAATATGAGGAGCATGAACAGTCTGGAAAATAGCAGGAGCATGAAGCGGTCTTGAAAACCATAAAGAGCCTGAAAAGGTGTGAAAAATAAGAAGAGCTTCAAAATGTTTCAAAATTATGAGGAGAATGAACGGTCTGAAAAATAGGCGGAGCATGAAGCGGTGTTGAAAAACATGAAGAGCCTGAAAAGGTGTGAAATATATGAAGACTTTTAAAAGGTGTGAAAAATATGAAGAGCTTCAAAGGTGTCAAAAATATGAGGAGCATGAAACGGTCTGAAATATAGGAGGAGCATGAAACGGTGATCAAAAACATGAAGAGCCGGAAAAGGTGTGAAAAATATGAAGAGCTTCAAAAGGTTTAAAAAATATGAAGAGCTTCAAAAGCTGTGAAATAGATGAGGAGCATGAAACGGTCTGAAAAATAGGAGGAGCATGAAGCGGTGTTCCAAAACATGAAGAGCCTGAAAATGTAGGAAATATATGAGGAGCTTCAAAAGGTGTCAAAAATATGAGGAGCATGAAACGCTCTGAAAAATAGGAGGATCATGAGGCGGTGTTGAAAAACATGAAAAGCCTGAAAAGGTGTGAAAAATATGAAGAGTTTCAAAAGGTGTCAAAAATATGAGGAGCATGAAACTGTCTGAAAAACAGGAAGAGCATGAAACCGTGTTCAAAAACATGAAGAGCTTGAAAAGGTGTGAAAAATATGAAGAGCTTCAAAAGGTATGAAATACATGAGGAGCATGAAATGGTCTGAAAAATAGGAGGAGCATGAAGTGGTGTTGAAAAACATGAAGAGCCTGAAAAGGTGTGAAAAATATGAAGAGCTTCAAAAGGTGTGAAAAATATGACGAGCATGAAGCGGTCTGAAAAATAGGAGGAGCATGAAGCGGTGTTGAGAAACATGGAGAGCCTGAAAAGGTGTGAAAAATATGAAGAGCTTCAAAAGGTGTGAAATACATGAGGAGCATGAAACGGTCTGAAAAATAGGAGGAGCATGAAGCGGTGTTGAGAAACATGGAGAGCCTGAAAATGTGTGAAAAATATGAAAAGCTTCAAAAGTTATCAAAAATATGAGGAGCATGAAACGGTCTGAAAAATAGGAGGAGCATGAAGCGGTGTTGAGAAACATGGAGAGCCTGAAAAGGTGTGAAAAATATGAAGAGCTTCAAAAGTTGTCAAAAATATGAGGAGCATGAAACGGGCTGAAAAACACGAGGAGCATGAAACGGTGTTGAAAAACATGAAGAGCCTGAAAAGGTGTGAAAAATATGAAGAGCTTCAAAAGGTGTCAAAAATATGAGGAGCATGAACTGGACTGAAAAATAGGAGGAGCATGAACGGTGTTGAGAAACATGGAGAGCCTGAAAAGGTGTGAAAAATATGAAGAGCTTCAAAAGGTGTCAAAAATATGAGGAGCATGAAACAGTCTGAACAATAGGAGGAGCATGAAACGGTGTTGAAAAACATGAACAGCTTGAAAAGGTGTGAAAAATATGAAGAGCTTCAAAACGGTCATAAATATGAGGAGCATGAATCGGTCTGAAAAATAGGAGAAGCATGAAGCGGTGTTGAAAAACATTAAGAGCCTGAAAAGATGTGAAATATATGAACAGCTTCAAAAGGTGTCAAAAATATGAAGAGCATCAAAGGGTCTGAAAAATCGGAGGAGCATGAAGCGGTGTTCAAAAACATGAAGAGTCTGAAAAGGTGTGAAAAATATGAAGAGCTTCAAAAGGTGTGAAAAATACGAGGACTATAAAACGGTCTGAAAAATAGAAGAAGCATGAAGTGGTGTTGAAAAACATGAAGATCCTGAAATGGTGTGAAATATATGAAGAGCTTCACAATGTGTGAAAAATATGAGGAGCTTCAAAAAGTGTCAGAAATATGAGGAGCATGAAACGGTCTGAAAAATAGGATGAGCATGAAACTTTTTTGAAAAAGATGAAGAGCATGAAAAGGTGTGAAAAATATGAAGAGCTTCAAAAGGTGTTAAAATCATGAGGAGCATGAAACGGTCTGAAAAATACAAGGAGAATAAAGCTGTGTTCAAAAACATGAAGAGCCTGAAAAGGTGTGGAAAATATGAAGAGCTTCAAAAGGTGTGAAAAATATGAAGAGCTTCAAAAGGTGTGAAAAATATGAAGAGCTTCAAAAGGTGTCAAAAATATGAGGAGCATGAAACAGTCTGAAAAATAGGAGGAGCATGAAACGGTGTTAAAAACATGAAGAGCCTGAAAAGGTGTGAAAAATATCAAGAGCTTCTAAATGTGTCAAAAATATGAGGAGCTTGAAACGGTCTGAAAAATAGGAGCAGCATGAAGTGGTGTTGAAAAACATGAAGATCCGAAAAATTGTGAAAAATATGAAGAGCTTCCAAAGGTGTCAAAAATATGAGGAGCATGAAACGGTCTTAAAAATAGGAGGTTCATGAAGCGGTGTTGAAAAACATGAAGAACCTGAAAAGGTGTGAAAAAAGTTAAGAGCTTCAAAAGGTGTCAAAAATATGAGGAGCATGAAACGGGCTGAAAAATAGGAGAAGCATGAAACGATGATCAAAAACATGAAGAGCCTGAAAAGTTGTGAAAAATATGAAGAGCTTCAAAAGGTGTCAAAAATATGAGGAGTATGAATCGGTCTGAAAAATAGGAGGAGCAAGAAGCTGTTTTGAAAAAGATGAAGAGCCTGAAAACGTGTGAAAATATGAAGAGCTTCAAAAGGTGTCAAAAATATGAAGAGCTTCAAAAGGTGTCAAAAATTAGATGAGCATGAAACGGTCTGAAAAATAGGAGGAGCAAGAAGCGGTGTTCAAAAACATGAAGAGCCTGAAAAGTTGTGAAATATATGAAGAGCTTCAAAAGGTGTGAAATACATGAGGAGCATGAAACTCTCTGAAAAATAGGAGGAGCATGAATTGGTGTTCAAAACATGAAGAGCCTGAGAAGATGTGAAAAATATGAAGAGCTTCAAAAAGTGTGAAAATTATGAAGAGCTTCAAAAGGTGTCAAAAATGAGATGAGCATGAAATGGTCTGAAAAATAGGACGAGCATGAAGCAGTGTTGCAAAACATGAAGAGCCTGAAAAGTTGTGAAAAATATGAAGAGCTTCAAAAGGTGTGAAAAATATGAGGAGAATGACACGGTCTGAAAAATAGGAGGAACATGAATCGGTGTTGAAAAACATGAAGAGCCTGAAAAGGTGTGAAAAATATGAAGAGCTTCAAAAATATGAAAAATATGAGGAGCTTCAAAAGGTGTGAAAAATATGAGGAACATGAAACGATCTGAAAAATAGGAGGAGCATGAAACGGTTTTCAAAACATGAAGAGCCTGAAAAGTTGTGAAATATAAGAAGAGATTCAAAAAGTGTGAAAAATATGAAGAGCTTCAAAAGGTGTCAAAAATGAGATGAGCATGAAACGGTCTCAAAGAGAGGAGGAGCATGAAGCGTTGTAGAAAAAAATGAAGAGCCTAAAAAAGGTGTGAAAAATATGAAGAGCTTCAAAAGGTGTCAAAAATATGAGGAGCATGAAACGGTCTGAAAAATAGGAGGAGCATGAAGAAGTCTTCAAAAACATGAAGAGTTTGAAAAAGTGTGAAATATATGAAGAGTTTCAAAAGTGTCAAAAATAGGAGGAGAATGAAACAGTCTGAAAAAAAGGAGGAGCATGAAGCGGTGTTGAAAAACATGAAGAGCCTGAAAAGGTGTGAAAAATATGAAGAGCTTCAGAAGGTGTCAAAAATGAGATGAGCATGAAACGTGTGAAAAATAGGAGGAGCATGAAGTGGTGTAGAAAACCATTAAGAGCCTGAAAATATGTGAAATATATGAAGAGCTTGAAAACTTTTCAGAAATGAGAGGAGCATGAAACTGTCTGAAAAACAGGAGGAGCATGAAGCAGTGTTGAAAAACGTGAAGAGCCTGAAATGGTGTGAAAAATATGAAGAGCTTCAAAAGGTGTGAAAAATATGAAGAGCTTCAAAAGCTGTCAAAAATGAGATGAATATGAAACGGTCTGAGAAATAGGAGAAGCATGAAGTGGTGTTGAAAACATGAAGAGCATGAAAAATTGTGAAATACATGAAGAGCTTCAAAAGGTGTGAAATATATGAAGAGCTTCAAAAGGTGTCAAAAATATGAGGAGCATGAAACGGTCTGAAAAATAGGAGGAGCATTGTAACATTGTTCAAAAACTTGAAGAGCCTGAAAAGGTGTGAAAAATATGAAGAGCTTCAAAAGGTGTCAAAAATATGAGGAGCATGAAAAGGTCTGAAAAATAGGAGCAGCATGAACCGGTGTTGAAAAACATGAAGAGCCTGAAAAGGTGTGAAAAATATGAAGAGCTTCAAAAGGTGTCAAATATATGAGGAGGATGAAACGGTCTGAAAAATAGGAGGAGCATGAAGTGGTGTTGAAAAACATGAAGAGACTGAGAAGGTGTGAAAAATATGAAGAGCTTCAAAAGGTGTCAAAAATATGAGGTGCATGAAACGGTCTGAAATATAGGAGGAGCATGAAGCGGTGTTGAAAAACATGAAGAGCCTGAAAAGGTGTGAAAAATATGAAGAGCTTCAAAAGGTTTCAAAAATATGAGGAGCATGAAACGGTCTGAAAAATATTAGGAGCATAAAACGGTGTTCAAAAACATGAGGAGCCTGAAAAGGTGTTAAAAATATGAAGAGCTTCAAAAGGTTTTAAAAATATGAGGAGCATGAAACGGTCTGAAAAATAGGAGAAGAATTGTAGCGTTGTTCAAAAACTTGAAGAGCCTGAAATGGTGTCAAAAATATGAAGAGCTTCAAAAGTTGTCAAAAATATGAGGAGCATGAAACGGTCTGAAAAAGAGGAGGAGCATGAAGCGGTGTAGAAAAACATGAAGAGCCTGAAATGTTGTGAAAAATATGAAGAGGTACAAAAGGAGTCAAAAATATGAGGAGCATGAAACGGTCTGCAAAATAGGAAGATCATGAAGCGGTGTAAAAAAACATGAAGAGCCTGAACAGATGTGAAAAATATGAAGAGCTTCAAGAGGTGTGAAAAATATGAGGAGCATGAAACGGTCTGAAAAATACGAGGAGCAGAAGTGGTGTTGAAAATCATGAAGAGCCTGAAAAGGTGTGTAAAATATGAAGAGCTTCAAAAGGAGTGAAATACATGAGGAGCATGAAACCGTCTGAATTATAGGAGGAGCATGAAGCGGTGTTGATAAACATGAAGAGCCTGAAAAGGTGTGAAAAATATGAAGAGCTTCAAAAGGTGTGAAATACATGAGGAGCATGAAACGGTCTGAAAAATAGAAGGAGCATGAAACTGTGTTGAAAAACTTTACGAGCCTGAAAAGATGTGAAAAATATGAAGAGCTTCAAAAGGTGTCAAAAATTTGAGGAGTATGAAACGGTCTGAAAAATAGGAGCAGCATGAAACGCTGTTCAAAAACATGAAGAGCCTGAAAAGGTGTGAAAAATATGAAGAGCTTCAAACGGTGTGAAATACATGAGGAGCATGAAACGGTCTGAAAAATAGGAGGAGCATGAAGCGGTGTTCAAAAATATGAAGAGCCTGAATATTTGTGAAAACTATGAAGAGCTTCAGAAGGTGTCAAAAATGAGATGAGCATGAAACGTCTGAAAAATAGGAGGAGCATGAAGTGGTGTTGAAAATCATTAAGAGCCTGAAAATGTGTGAAATATATGAGAGCTTGAAAACATTTCAGAAATGAGAGGAGCATGAAACTGTCTGAAAAACAGGAGGAGCATGAAGCAGTGTTGAAAAACATGAAGAGCCTGAAAATGTGTGAAAAATATGAAGAGCTTCAAAAGGTGTCAAAAATATGAGGAGCATGATACGGTTTGAAAAATAGGAGGAGCATGAAGCGGTGTTGAAAAACATGAAGAGCCTGAAAACGTGTTAAAAATATGAAGAGCTTCAAAAGGTCTGAAAAATATGAAGAGCTTCAAAAGGTGTCAAATATTAGATGAGCATGAAACGATCTGAAAAATAGGAGGAGCATGAATCGGTGTTGAAAACCATGAAGAGCCTGAAAAAGTGTGAAAAATATGAAGAGCATTAAAAGGTGTGAAAAATATGACGAGCTTCAAAAGGTGTAAAAAATGAGATGAGCATGAAACGGTCTGAAAAATAGGAGGAGCATGAATCGGTGTTGAAAATATGAAGAGCTTGAAAAGGTGTCAAAAATATGAAGAGCTTCAAAAGCTGTCAAAAATGAGATGACCATGAAACGGTCTGAGAAATAGAAGGAGCATGAAGTTCTTTTCAAAAAAATGAAGAACCTGAAAAGGTGTGAAAAATATGAAGAGCTTCAAAAGATGTCAAAAATATGAGGAGGATGAAACGGTCTGAAAAATAGGAGGAGCATGAAGCGGTGTTCAAAATCATGAAGAGCCTTAAAAGGTGTGAAAAATATGAAGAGCGTCAAAAGGTGTCAAATATATGAGGAGCATGAATCGGTCTGAAAAATAGGAGGAGCATGAAGCGCTGTTGAAAAACATGAAGAGCCTGAAAAGGTGTGACATATATGAAGAGTTTCAAAAAGTTTGAAAAATATGAGTAGCATGAAACAGTCTGAAAATTAGGAAGAGCATGAAGTGGTGTTCAAAAACATGAAGAGCCTGAAAAGGAGTGAAAAATATGAAGAGCTCCAAAGGTGTCAAAAATATGACGAGCATGAAACAGTCTGAAAATTTGGAAGAGCATGAAGTGGTGTTCAAAAACAGGAAGAGCCTGAAAAGAGGTGAAAAATATGAAGAGGTTCAAAAGGTGTCAAAAATATGAGGAGCATGAAACGGTCTGCAAATAGGACGAGCATGAAGTGGTGTTCAAAAACATGAACAGCCTGAAAAGGTGTGAAAAACATGAAGAGCTTCAAAAATATGAAAAATATGAAAAGATTGAAAAGGTGTGAAAAATATGAAGAGCTTCAAAAGATGTCAAAAATGAGATGAGCATGAAACGGTCTGAAAAATAGGAGGAGCATGAAGCGGTGTTGAAAATCATGAAGAGCCTGAAAAGGTGTGAAAAATAGGCAGAGCTTCAAAAGGTGTCAAAAATATGAGGAGATTGAAACGGTCTGAAAAATACGAGGAGCATGAAGTGGTGATGAAAAACATGACGAGCCTAAAAGGTGTGAAAAATAGGAAGAGCTTCAAAAGGTGTCAACAATATGAGGAGCATGAAACGGTCTGAAAAATAGGAGGAGCATAAAGCGGTGTTGAAAATCATGAAGAGCCTAAAAAGGTGTGAAATATATGAAGAGCTTCAAAAGGTGTGCAAAATATGAAGAGCTTCAAAAGGTGTCAACAATATGAGGAGCATGAAACGGTCTTAAAAATAGGAGGAGCATGAAACGGTGTTCTAAAACATGAAGAGCCTGAAAAGTTCTGAAAAATATGAAGAGCTTCAAAAGGTGTGAAAAATATAAGGAGCATGAAACGGTCTGAAAAATAGGAGGAGCATGAAGCGGTGTTGAAAATCATGAAGCGCCTGAAAAGGTGTGAAATATATGAAGAGCTTCAAAAGGTGTGAAAAATATAAGGAGCATGAAACGGTCTGAAAAATAGGAGGAGCATGAAGCGGTGTTGAAAATCATGAAGAGCCTGAAAATATGTGAAATATATGAGGAGCATGAAACGGTCTGAAAAATAGAGGAGCATGAAGCGGTGTTGAAAATCATGAAGAGCCTGAAAATATGTGAAATATATGAGGAGCATGAAACGGTCTGAAAAATAGAGGAGCATGAAGTGGTATTGAAAAACATGAAGAGCCTGAAAAGGTGTGACAAACATAAAGAGCTTAAATGTTGTGAGAAATATGAAGAGCTTCAAAAGGTGTCAAAAATGAGACGAGCATGAAACGGTCTGGAAAGTAGGACGAGCATGAAGTGGTGTTGAAAAACATGAAGAGCCAGAAAATGTGTGAAAAATATGAAGAGCTTCAAAAAGTGTCAAAAATATGAAGAGCATGAAACGGTCTGAAAAATAGGAGGAGCATGAAGTGGTGTGAAAAACATGAAGAGCCTAAAAAGGTGTGAAAAATGTGAAGAGCTTCAAAACGTGTCAAAAATATGAGGAGCATGAAACGGTCTGAAAAACAGGAGGATCATGAAGCCGTGTTGAAAAACATCGGGAGTCGGAAAACGTGTGAAAAATATGAACAGCTTCAAAAGGTGTCAAAAATATGAGGAGCATGAAACGGTCTGAAAAATAGGAGGAGCATGAAACGGTGTTCAAAAACATGAAGAGCCTGAAAAGGTGTGAAAATTATGAAGAGCTTCAAAAGGTGTGAAATACAAGAGGAGCATGAAACGGTCTGAAAAATAGGAGGAGCATGAAGCAGTGTTGAAAAACATGAAGAACCGGAAAAGGTGTGAAAAATATGAAGAGCTTCAAAAGGTGTGAAAATAATGAGGAGCATGAAACGGTCTGACAAATAGGAGCAGCATGAAACGGTGTTCAAAAACATGAAGAGCCTGAAAAGGTGTGAAAAATATGAAGAGCTTCAAAAGGTTGGAAATACATGGAGAGCATGAAACGGTCTTAAAAATAAGAGGAGCATGAAGCGGTGTTGAAAAACATGAAGAGCCTGAAAAGGTGGGTAAAATATGAAGAGCTTCAAAAGGTGTCAAAAATATGAGGAGAATGAAACGGTCTGAAATATTGGAGGAGCAAGAAACGGAGTTCAAAAACATGAAGAGCCAGAAAAGGTGTCAAAAATATGAAGAGCTTCAAAAGTTGTCAAAAATATGAGGAGCATGAACGGTCTGAAAAATAGGAGCATGAAGCAGTGTTGAAAAAAATGAAGAGCCTGAAAAGGTGTGAAAAATATGAAAACCTTCAAAAGGTGTCAAATATATGAGGACCATGAAACGGTCTGAAAAATAGGAGGAGCAAGAAACGGTGTTCAAAAACATGAAGAGCCAGAAAGGTGTGAAAAATATGAAGAGCTTCAAAAGGTGTAAACAATATAAGGAGCATGAAATGGTCTGAAAAATAGGAGGAGCATGAAGTGGTATTCAAAACCATGAAGAGCCTGAAAAGGTGTGAAAAATATGAAGAGCTTCAAAATGTGTCAAAAATATGAGGAGCATGAAACGGTCTGAAAAATAGGAGGAGCATGAAGCGGTTTTGAAAGACATGAAGACCCTGAAAACGTGTGAAATATATGAAGAGCTTCTAAAGGTGTCAAAATGTGAGGAGCATGAAACTGTCTGAAAAATAGGAGGAGCATGAAACGGTGCTAAAATACATGAAGAGCTTCAAAAGGTGTGAAACATATGAAGAGTTTCAAAAGGTGTCAAAAATATGAGGAGCATGAAACGGTCTGAAAAATAGGAGGAGCAGTAAGCGGTGTTCAAAAACATGAAGAGCCTGAAATGGTGTGAAAAATATGAAGAGCTTCAAAAGGTTGGAAATACATGAGGAGCATGAAACGGTCTGAAATATAGGAGGAGCATGAAGCTGTGTTGAAAAACATGAACAGCTGAAAAGGTGGGTAAAATATGAAGAGCTTTAAAAGGTGTCAAAAATATGAGGAGCATGAAACGATCTGAAAAATAGGAGGAGCATTAAACGGTGTTCAAAAACATGAAGAGCCTGAAAAGGTGTGAAAAATATGAAGAGCTTCAAAAGGTGTCAGTAATAGGAGGAGCATGAAACGGTCTGAAATATAGGAGGAGAATGAAGCGGTGTTGAAAAACATGAAGAGCCTGAAAAGGTGTGAAAAACATGAAGAGCTTAAATGTTGTGAGAAATATGAAGAGCTTCAAAAGGTGTCAAAAATGAGACGAGCATGAAACGGTCTGGAAAGTAGGACGAGCATGAAGTGGTGTTGAAAAACATGAAGAGCCAGAAAATGTGTGAAACATATGAACAGCTTCAAAAGGTGTGAAATACAAGAGGAGCATGAAACGGTCTGAAAAATAGGAGGAGCATGAAGCAGTGTTGAAAAACATGAAGAACCGGAAAAGGTGTGAAAAATATGAAGAGCTTCAAAAGGTGTGAAAATAATGAGGAGCATGAAACGGTCTGACAAATAGGAGCAGCATGAAACGGTGTTCAAAAACATGAAGAGCCTGAAAAGGCGTGGAAAATATGAAGAGCTTCAAAAGGTTGGAAATACATGGAGAGCATGAAACGGTCTTAAAAATAAGAGGAGCATGAAGCGGTGTTGAAAAACATGAAGAGCCTGAAAAGGTGGGTAAAATATGAAGAGCTTCAAAAGGTGTCAAAATGTGAGGAGCATGAAACTGTCTGAAAAATAGGAGGAGCATGAAACGGTGCTAAAAAACATGAAGAGCTTCAAAAGGTGTGAAACATATGAAGAGCTTCAAAAGGTGTCAAAAATATGAGGAGCATGAAACAGTCTGAAAAATAGGAGGAGCATTAAGCGGTGTTGAAAAACATGAAGTGCCTGAAAAGCTGTGAAATTAAGACAAGCTTCAAAAGGTGTGAAAAATATGAGGAGCAGGAAACGGTCTGAAAAATACGAGGAGCATGAAGCGCTTTTAAAAAACATGAAGAGCTTCAAAAGGTGTGAAACATATGAAGAGCTTCAAAAGGTGTCAAAAATATGAGTAGCAAGAAACAGTCTGAAAAATAAGAGGAGCATGAAGGCTTGTTGAAAAAATGAAGAGCCAGAAAAGGTGTGAGAATTATGTAGAGTTCAAAAGGTGTCAAAAATATGAGGAGCATGAAACGGTATGAAAAATAGGAGGAGCATGAAGCTGTGTAGAAAAACATGAAGAGCCTGAAAAGGTGTTACAAATATGAAGAGCTTCAAAAGGTGTGAAAAATATGCGGAGCATGAAAAGGTCTGAAAAATAGGAAGAGCATGAAGCGGTGTAGAAAAACATGAAGAGCCTTAAAAGGTGTGAAAAATATGAAGAGCTTCAAAAGTTGTCAAACATATGAGGAGCATGAAACGGTCTGAAAAATAGTAGGAACATGAAGCTGTGTTGAAATACATGAAGAGCCTGAAGAGGTGAGAAAAACATGAAGAGCTTCAAAAGGTGTCAAAAATATGAGGAGCATGAAACGGTCTGAAAAATAAGCGTAACATGAAACGGTCTGATAAATAGGAGGAGCATGAAGCGGTGTTCAAAAACATGAAGAGCCTGAAAAGGTGTGAAAAATATGAAGAGCTTCAAAAGGTGTGAATAATGAGAGGAGCATGAAACGGTCTGTAAAATAGGAGGAGCATGAAGCGGTGTTGAAAAACATGAAGAGCCTGAAAAGGTGTGAAAAATATGAAGAGCTTCCAAAATTGTCAAAAATATGAGGAGCCTGAAACAGTCTCAAAAATAGGAAGAGCATGAAACGGTCTGAAACATAGGAGGATCATGAAGCGGTGTTGAAAATCGTGAAGAGCCTGAAAAGGTGTGAAAAATGTGAAGAGCTTCAACAGGTGTCAAAAACATGAGGAGAATGAAACGGTCTGAAAAATAGGAGGAGCTTGAAGCTGTGTTCAAAAATATGAAGAGCCAGAAAAGGTGTGAAAAATATGAAGAGCTTCAAACAGTGTCAAAAATATGAGGAGCAAGTAACGGTCTGAAAAATAGGAGGAGCATGAAGTGGAGCTGAAAAACATGAAGAGCCTGAAAAGGTGTGCAAAATATGAAGAACTTCAAAAGGTGTAAAAAATGAGATGAGCATGTAACGGTCTGAAAAATAGGAGGAGCATGAACTGGTGCTGAAAAACATGAAGAGCCTGAAAAGGTTTGAAAAATATGAAGACCTTCAAAAGGTGTGAAAAATATGAGGAGCATGAAACGGTCTGAAAAATAGGAGGAGCATGAAGTGGAGCTGAAAAACATGAAGAGCCAGAAAAGGTGTGCAAAATATGAAGAGCTTCAAAAGGTGTAAAAAATGAGATGAGCATGAAACGGTCTCAAAAATAGGAGGAGCATGAACTGGTGCTGAAAAACATGAAGAGCCTGAAAAGGTGTGCAAAATATGAAGAGCTTCAAAAGGTGTAAAAATGAGAGCAGCATGAAACGGTCAAAAATAGGAGGAGCATGAACTGGTGCTGAAAAACATGAAGAGCCTGAAAACGTGTGAAAAATATGAAGGGCTTCAAAAGGTGTGAAAAATATGAAGAGCTTCCAAAGTTGTCAAAAATATGAGGAGCATGAATCGGTCTCAAAAAATAGGACAGAGCATGAAGCAGTGTTGAAAAACATGAAGAGCCTGAAAAGGTTTGAAAAATATGAAGAATTTCAGAAGTTGTCAAATCATGAGGAGCATGAAACGGTCTGAAAAATAAGAGGACATTGAAGCGGTGTTGAAAAATATGAAGAGCGTGAAAACGTGTGAAAAATATGAAGAGCTTCAAAAGGTGTGAAAAATATGAAAAGCTTCTAAAGGTGTCAAAAATGAGATGGGCATGAAACGGTCTGAAAATTAGGAGGAGCATGAAGCGGTGTTGAAAAACATGAAGAGCGTGAAAAGGTGTGAAAAATATGAAGAGCATGAAAATGTGTGAAAAATATGAGGAGCATAATCTGTGTTCAAAAACATGAATATCCAGAAAAGGTGTGAAAAATATGAAGAGCGTCAAAATGTCTCAAAAACATGAGGAGCATGAAACGGTCTGAAAATAGAAGGAGCATGAAGCGGTGTTCAAAAACATGAAGAGCCTGAAAAGGTGTGAAAAATATGAAGAGCTTCTAAACGTGTCAAAAATATGAGGAGCATGAAACCTTCTTAAATTTGGAGGAGCATGAAGCGGTGTTCAAAAATCTAAAGAGCCTGAAAAGGTTTGAAAAATGTGAAGAGCTTGAAAAGGTGTCAAAAATATGAGGGGCATGAAACGGTCTGAAAAATAGGAGGAGCATGAAACGGTGTTCAAATCGTGAAGAGCCTGAAAAGGTGTGAAAAATATGAAAAACTTCAAAAGTTGTCAAAAATATGAGGAGCATGAAACTGTCTGAAAAATAGGAGGAGCATGAAACGTTGTTCAAAAACATGAAGAGCCTGAAAAGGTTTGAAAAATGTGAAGAGCTTGAAAAGGTGTCAAAAATATGAGGGGCATGAAACGGTCTGAAAAAGAGAATGAGCATGAAACTGTGTTGAAAACCTGAAGAGCCAGAAAAGGTGTGAAAAATATGACGAGCTTCAAAAGATATAAAAAATATGAGGAGCATGAAACGGTTTGAAAAATGCAAGGAGCATGATGTGGTGTTGAAAACATGAAGTGCATAAAAATGTGTGAAAAATATGAAGAGCTTCAAAAAATATCAAAATATGAGGAGCATGTAACGGTCTGAAAAATAGGAGGAGCATGAAGCGGTGTTCAAAAACATGAAGAGCTGAAAAGGTGTGAAAAATATGAAGAGCTTCAAAAGGTGTGAAAAATAAGAGGATCATGAAACGGTCTGAAAAATAGGAGGAGCATGAAGCGGTGTTCAAAAACATGAAGAGCCTGAAAAGGTATGAAAAATATGAAGAGCTTCAAAAAGTGTCAAAAATATGAGGAGCATGAAACGGTCTCAAAAATAGGAGGAGCATGAAGCGGTGTTGAAAAACATGAAGAGCCTGAAAAGGTGTGAAAAATATGAAGAGCTTCCAAAATTGTCAAAAATATGAGGAGCATGAAACGGTTTGAAAAATAGGAGGAGCCTGAAACAGTCGGAAAAAAAGGAGGACATTGAAACGGTGTTGAAAAACATGAAGAGCCCGAAAACGTGTGAAAAATAGGAGGAGCTTCAAAAGGTGTCAAAAATATGAGGAGCATGAAACGGTCTGAAAAATAGGAGGAGCAAGAAGCGGCGTGCAAAAACAAGAAGAGCCTGAAAAGGTGTGAAAAATATGAAGAGCTTCAAAAGGTGTGAAAAATGAAAGGAGCATGAAACGGTATGAAAAACAGAAGGAGCATGAAGTGGTGTTGAAAAAAAAGAAGAGCCTGAAAATGTGTGAAAAATATGAAGAGCTTCAAAAGGTGTGAAATACATGAGGAACATTAAACGTTCTGAAAAATAGGAGGAGCATGAAGCGGTGTTGAAAAACATGAAGAGCCTGAAAAGGTGTGAAAAATATGAAGAGCTTCAAAAAGTGTGAAAAATAGGAGGAGCATGAAGCGGTGTTCAAAAACATGAAGAGCCTGAAAAGTTTTGAAAAATATGAAGAGCTTCAAATGGTCTGAAATACATGAGGAGCATGAAACGGTCTGAAAAATAGGAGGAGAATCAAACGGTGGTCAAAAATAAGAAGAGCCTGAAAAGCTGTGAAAAATATGAAGACTTTCAAAAGGTGTCAAAATTATGAGGAGCATGAATCGGTCTGAAAAATAGGAGTAGCATGAAGCGGTGTTCAAAAACATGAAGATCCTGAAAAGGTGTGAAAAATATAGAGCTTCAAAAGGTGTCAAAGATATGAGGAGCATGAAACAGTCTGAAAAATAGGAGGAGCATGAAACGGTGTTCGAAAACACAAACAGCCTGAAAAGTTGTGAAAAATATGAAGAGCTTCAAAAGGTGTCAAAAATATGAGGAGCATGAAAAGGTCTGAAAAATAGGAGGAGCATGAAACGGTGTTCCAAAACATCAATAGCCTGAAAAGGTGTCAAAAATATGAAGAGCATCAAAAGGTGTGAAAAATATCAGGAGCATGAAACGGTCTGAAAAATAGGAGGAGCGTGAAACGGTGTTCAAAAACATGAAGAGCCTGAGAACGTGTGAAAAATATGAAGAGCTTCAAAAGGTGTGAAATACATGAGAGAAATGAAACTATCTGAAAAATAGGAGGAGCATGAAGCCGTGTTGAAAAACATGAAGAGCCTGAAAAGGTGTGAAAAATATGAAGAGCTTCTAAAGGTGTCAAAAATAAGAGGAAAATGAAACGGTCTGGAAAATAGGAGGAGCATGAAGTGGTGTTGAATATGATGAAGAGCCTGAAAAGGTGTGAAATATATGAGGAGCTTGAAAATGTGTCAAAAATATGAGGAGCATGAAACGATCTGAAAAATAGGAGGTGCATGAAGAGGTGTTGAAAAACATGAAGAGCCTGAAAAGGTGTGAAAAATATGAAGAGCTTCAAAAGGTGTCAAAAATGACATGAGCTTGAAACGGTCTGAAAAATTGGAGAAGCATGAAGCGATGTTGAAAAACATGAAGAGCCTGAAAAAGTGTGAAAAATATGAAGACTTTCAAAAGGTGTCAAAATTATGAGGAGCATGAATCGGTCTGAAAAATAGGAGTAGCATGAAGCGGTGTTCAAAACCATGAAGAGCCTGAAAAGGTGTGAAAAATATGAAGAGCTTCAAAAGGTGTCAAAAATATGAGGAGCATGAAACGATCTGAAAAATAGGAGGAGCATTAAACGGTGTTCAAAAACATGAAGAGCCTGAAAAGGTGTGAAAAATATGAAGAGCTTCAAAAGGTGTCAGTAATAGGAGGAGCATGAAACGGTCTGAAATATAGGAGGAGAATGAAGCGGTGTTGAAAAACATGAAGGGCCTGAAAAGGTGTGAAAAACATGAAGAGCTTAAATGTTGTGAGAAATATGAAGAGCTTCAAAAGGTGTCAAAAATGAGACGAGCATGAAACGGTCTGGAAAGTAGGACGAGCATGAAGTGGTGTTGAAAAACATGAAGAGCCAGAAAATGTGTGAAAAATATGAACAGCTTCAAAAGGTGTGAAATACAAGAGGAGCATGAAACGGTCTGAAAAATAGGAGGAGCATGAAGCAGTGTTGAAAAACATGAAGAACCGGAAAAGGTGTGAAAAATATGAAGAGCTTCAAAAGGTGTGAAAATAATGAGGAGCATGAAACGGTCTGACAAATAGGAGCAGCATGAAACGGTGTTCAAAAACATGAAGAGCCTGAAAAGGCGTGGAAAATATGAAGAGCTTCAAAAGGTTGGAAATACATGGAGAGCATGAAACGGTCTTAAAAATAAGAGGAGCATGAAGCGGTGTTGAAAAACATGAAGAGCCTGAAAAGCTGGGTAAAATATGAAGAGCTTCAAAAGGTGTCAAAAATATGAGGAGAATGAAACGGTCTGAAATATTGGAGGAGCAAGAAACGGAGTTCAAAAACATGAAGAGCCAGAAAAGGTGTCAAAAATATGAAGAGCTTCAAAAGTTGTCAAAAATATGAGGAGCATGAACGGTCTGAAAAATAGGAGCATGAAGCAGTGTTGAAAAAAATGAAGAGCCTGAAAAGGTGTGAAAAATATGAAAACCTTCAAAAGGTGTCAAATATATGAGGACCATGAAACGGTCTGAAAAATAGGAGGAGCAAGAAACGGTGTTCAAAAACATGAAGAGCCAGAAAGGTGTGAAAAATATGAAGAGCTTCAAAAGGTGTCAAAATGTGAGGAGCATGAAACTGTCTGAAAAATAGGAGGAGCATGAAACGGTGCTAAAAAACATGAAGAGCTTCAAAAGGTGTGAAACATATGAAGAGCTTCAAAAGGTGTCAAAAATATGAGGAGCATGAAACAGTCTGAAAAATAGGAGGAGCATTAAGCGGTGTTGAAAAACATGAAGTGCCTGAAAAGCTGTGAAATTAAGACAAGCTTCAAAAGGTGTGAAAAATATGAGGAGCAGGAAACGGTCTGAAAAATACGAGGAGCATGAAGCGGTTTTAAAAAACATGAAGAGCTTCAAAAGGTGTGAAACATATGAAGAGCTTCAAAAGGTGTCAAAAATATGAGTAGCAAGAAACAGTCTGAAAAATAAGAGGAGCATGAAGGGGTGTTGAAAAAATGAAGAGCCAGAAAAGGTGTGAGAATTATGTAGAGTTCAAAAGGTGTCAAAAATATGAGGAGCATGAAACGGTATGAAAAATAGGAGGAGCATGAAGCTGTGTAGAAAAACATGAAGAGCCTGAAAAGGTGTTACAAATATGAAGAGCTTCAAAAGGTGTGAAAAATATGCGGAGCATGAAAAGGTCTGAAAAATAGGAAGAGCATGAAGCGGTGTAGAAAAACATGAAGAGCCTTAAAAGGTGTGAAAAATATGAAGAGCTTCAAAAGTTGTCAAACATATGAGGAGCATGAAACGGTCTGAAAAATAGTAGGAACATGAAGCTGTGTTGAAATACATGAAGAGCCTGAAGAGGTGAGAAAAACATGAAGAGCTTCAAAAGGTGTCAAAAATATGAGGAGCATGAAACGGTCTGAAAAATAAGCGTAACATGAAACGGTCTGATAAATAGGAGGAGCATGAAGCGGTGTTCAAAAACATGAAGAGCCTGAAAAGGTGTGAAAAATATGAAGAGCTTCAAAAGGTGTGAATAATGAGAGGAGCATGAAACGGTCTGTAAAATAGGAGGAGCATGAAGCGGTGTTGAAAAACATGAAGAGCCTGAAAAGGTGTGAAAAATATGAAGAGCTTCAAAACCTGTCAAAAATATGAGGAGCCTGAAACAGTCTCAAAAATAGGAAGAGCATGAAACGGTCTGAAACATAGGAGGATCATGAAGCGGTGTTGAAAATCGTGAAGAGCCTGAAAAGGTGTGAAAAATGTGAAGAGCTTCAACAGGTGTCAAAAACATGAGGAGAATGAAACGGTCTGAAAAATAGGAGGAGCTTGAAGCTGTGTTCAAAAATATGAAGAGCCAGAAAAGGTGTGAAAAATATGAAGAGCTTCAAACAGTGTCAAAAATATGAGGAGCATGAAACGGTCTGAAAAATAGGAGGAGCATGAACTGGTGCTGAAAAACATGAAGAGCCTGAAAAGGTTTGAAAAATATGAAGACCTTCAAAAGGTGTGAAAAATATGAGGAGCATGAAACGGTCTGAAGAATAGGAGGAGCATGAAGTGGAGCTGAAAAACATGAAGAGCCAGAAAAGGTGTGCAAAATATGAAGAGCTTCAAAAGGTGTAAAAAATGAGATGAGCATGAAACGGTCTCAAAAATAGGAGGAGCATGAACTGGTGCTGAAAAACATGAAGAGCCTGAAAAGGTGTGCAAAATATGAAGAGCTTCAAAAGGTGTAAAAATGAGAGCAGCATGAAACGTTCAAAAATAGGAGGAGCATGAACTGGTGCTGAAAAACATGAAGAGCCTGAAAACGTGTGAAAAATATGAAGGGCTTCAAAAGGTGTGAAAAACATGAAGAGCTTCCAAAGTTGTCAAAAATATGAGGAGCATGAATCGGTCTCAAAAAATAGGAGAGAGCATGAAGCAGTGTTGAAAAACATGAAGAGCCTGAAAAGGTTTGAAAAATATGAAGAATTTCAGAAGTTGTCAAATCATGAGGAGCATGAAACGGTCTGAAAAATAAGAGGACATTGAAGCGGTGTTGAAAAATATGAAGAGCGTGAAAACGTGTGAAAAATATGAAGAGCTTCAAAAGGTGTGAAAAATATGAAAAGCTTCTAAAGGTGTCAAAAATGAGATGGGCATGAAACGGTCTGAAAATTAGGAGGAGCATGAAGCGGTGTTGAAAAACATGAAGAGCGTGAAAAGGTGTGAAAAATATGAAGAGCATGAAAATGTGTGAAAAATATGAGGAGCATAAACTGTGTTCAAAAACATGAATATCCAGAAAAGGTGTGAAAAATATGAAGAGCGTCAAAATGTCTCAAAAACATGAGGAGCATGAAACGGTCTGAAAATAGAAGGAGCATGAAGCGGTGTTCAAAAACATGAAGAGCCTGAAAAGGTGTGAAAAATATGAAGAGCTTCTAAACGTGTCAAAAATATGAGGAGCATGAAACCTTCTTAAATTTGGAGGAGCATGAAGCGGTGTTCAAAAATCTAAAGAGCCTGAAAAGGTTTGAAAAATGTGAAGAGCTTGAAAAGGTGTCAAAAATATGAGGGGCATGAAACGGTCTGAAAAATAGGAGGAGCATGAAACGGTGTTCAAATCGTGAAGAGCCTGAGAAGGTGTGAAAAATATGAAAAACTTCAAAAGTTGTCAAAAATATGAGGAGCATGAAACTGTCTGAAAAATAGGAGGAGCATGAAACGTTGTTCAAAAACATGAAGAGCCTGAAAAGGTTTGAAAAATGTGAAGAGCTTGAAAAGGTGTCAAAAATATGAGGGGCATGAAACGGTCTGAAAAAGAGAATGAGCATGAAACTGTGTTGAAAACCTGAAGAGCCAGAAAAGGTGTGAAAAATATGACGAGCTTCAAAAGATATAAAAAATATGAGGAGCATGAAACGGTTTGAAAAATGCAAGGAGCATGATGTGGTGTTGAAAACATGAAGTGCATAAAAATGTGTGAAAAATATGAAGAGCTTCAAAAAATATCAAAATATGAGGAGCATGTAACGGTCTGAAAAATAGGAGGAGCATGAAGCGGTGTTCAAAAACATGAAGAGCTGAAAAGGTGTGAAAAATATGAAGAGCTTCAAAAGGTGTGAAAAATAAGAGGATCATGAAACGGTCTGAAAAATAGGAGGAGCATGAAGCGGTGTTCAAAAACATGAAGAGCCTGAAAAGGTATGAAAAATATGAAGAGCTTCAAAAAGTGTCAAAAATATGAGGAGCATGAAACGGTCTCAAAAATAGGAGGAGCATGAAGCGGTGTTGAAAAACATGAAGAGCCTGAAAAGGTGTGAAAAATATGAAGAGCTTCCAAAATTGTCAAAAATATGAGGAGCATGAAACGGTTTGAAAAATAGGAGGAGCCTGAAACAGTCGGAAAAAAAGGAGGACATTGAAACGGTGTTGAAAAACATGAAGAGCCCGAAAACGTGTGAAAAATAGGAGGAGCTTCAAAAGGTGTCAAAAATATGAGGAGCATGAAACGGTCTGAAAAATAGGAGGAGCAAGAAGCGGCGTGCAAAAACAAGAAGAGCCTGAAAAGGTGTGAAAAATATGAAGAGCTTCAAAAGGTGTCAAATATATGAGGACCATGAAACGGTCTGAAAAATAGGAGGAGCAAGAAACGGTGTTCAAAAACATGAAGAGCCAGAAAGGTGTGAAAAATATGAAGAGCTTCAAAAGGTGTCAAAATGTGAGGAGCATGAAACTGTCTGAAAAATAGGAGGACCATGAAACGGTCTAAAAAATAGGACGAGCATGAAACAGTGTTGAAAAACATGAAGAGCTTCAAAAGGTGTCAAAAATATGAGGAGCCTGAAACCATCTGAAAAATAGGAGGAGCATGAAACGGTGTTGAAAATCATGAAGAGCCTGAAAAGCTGTGAACAATAAGAAGAGCTTCAGAAGGTGTCAATAATATGAGGAGCATGAAAGGGTCTGAAAAATAGGAGGAGCATAAAATGGTGTTGAACACATGAATTGCTTGAAGAGGTCTGAAAAATATGAAGAGCTTCAAAAGATGTTAAAAATATGAGGAGCATGAAAGGGTCATAAACATTGGAGGAGCATGAAGCGGTTTTGAAAAACATGAAGAGCCTGAAAAGGTGTGAAATATATGAAGAGCTTCAAAGGGTGTCAAAAATATGAGGAGTATGAGACGGTCTGAAAAATATGAGGAGCACGAAATGGTCTGAAAAATGGGAGGAGCATGAAACGTTGTATGAAAACATGAAGAGCATGAAAAGGTGTGAAAAATATGAAGAGATTCAAGAGGTGTCAAAAATATGAGGAGCATGAAACGGTCTGAAAAATAGGACGAGCATGAGACGGTGTTGAAAAACATGAAGAACCTGAAAAGGTTGGAAAATCATGAAGAGCTTCAAAGGTGTCAAAATTATGAGGAGCATGAAAAGGTCTGAAAAATAGGAGGAGCATGAAACGATGTTGAAAAACATGAAGAACCTGAAAAGGTGTGAAAAATATGAAGAGCTGCAAAAGGTGTCAAAAATATGGGAAGCATGAAACGGTCTGAAATAATGAGGACCATGAAACGGTCTGAAAAATAGGACAAGCATGAAACGGTGTTGAAAAATATGAAGAGCTTCAAAAAGTGTCAAAAATACGAGGAGCATGAAACGGTCTGAAAAACAGGAGGAGCATGAAACCGTGTTGAAAAACATGAAGAGCATGAAAAGATGTGAAAAATATGAAAAGCTTCAAAAAGTTTCAAGAAAATGAGGAGGATGTAAACGTCTGAAAAACAGGAGGAGCATGAAACGTTGTTGAAAAACTTTAAGAGCCTGAAAAGGTGATAAAAATATGAAGAGTTTCAAACGGTGTCAAAAATATGAGGAGCGTGAAACCGTCTGAAAAATAGGATTGGCATGAAACGGTGTTGACAAACATGAAGAACCTGAAAGGGTGTGAAAAATATGAAGAGCTTCAAAAGGTGTCAAGAATATCAGGAGCATGAATGGGTCTGAAAAATAGGAGGAGCATGAAACGTTGTTGAATTACTTGAAGAGCCTGAAAAGGTGTTAAAAATATGAAGAGCTTCAAAAGGTTTCAAAAATATGAGGAGCGTGAAACGGTCTGAAAAATAGGATTAGCATGAAACGGTGTTCAGAAACATGAAAAGCCTGAGAAGGTGTGAAAAATATGAAGAGCTTAAAAAGCTATCAAAAATATGAGGAGAATGAAATGGTGTTGAAAAACATGAAGAGCCTGAAAAGGTGTGAAAAATATGAAGAGCTTCAAAAGGTGTCAAAAATATGAGGAGCATGAAACAGTTTGAAAAATAGGAGGAGCATGAAGCGGTGTTGAACAACATGAAGAGCCTGAAAATGTGTGAAAAATATCAAAAGCTTCAAAAGGTGTCAAAATTATGAGGAGCATGAAATGGTCTGAAAAATAGGAGGAGCATCAAGCGGTGTTGAAAAAAATGAAGAGCCTGAAAAGATGTTCAAAAATATGAAGCGGCTGAAAAGTTTTGAAAAATATGAAGAGCTTAAAAAAGTGTAAAAAATATAAAGAGCTTCAAAATGTGTGAAAAATATGAAGAGCTTCAAAAGGTGTCAAAAATGAGAGGAGCATGAAACGGTCTGAAAATAGGAGGAGCATGAAGTGGTGTTGAAAACATGAAGAGCCTGAAAAGGTGTGAAAAATATGAAGAGCTTCTAAAGGTTTCAAAAAGATGAGGAGCATGAAAAGGTGTTCAAAAACATGACGAGCCTGAAAAGGTGTGAAAAATATGAAGAGCTTCAAAATGTGTCAAAAATATGAGGAGCATGAAACAGTCAAACAAATAGGAGGAGCTTGAAGCGTTGTTGAAAAAACATGAAGAGCCTAAAAAGGTGTGAAAAATGTGAAGAGCTTCAAAAGGTGTGAAAAATATGAGGAGCATGAAATG
Organism: Dama dama; assembly: GCF_033118175.1. Lineage (NCBI taxonomy): Eukaryota > Metazoa > Chordata > Mammalia > Artiodactyla > Cervidae > Dama > Dama dama. The sequence goes on along the minus strand of NW_026870920.1, from coordinate 3,709,437 downwards.
GTCTGAAAAATAGGAGGAGCATGAAGCGCTGTTAAAAAACATGAAGAGCCAGAAAAGGTGTGAAAAAAATAAAGAGCTTCAAAAGGCGTCAAAAATATGAGGAGCATGAAACGGTGTTCAGAAACATGAAGAGCCTGAAAAGGTGTGAAAAATATGAAGAGCTTCAAAAGGTGTCAAAATTGAGAGGAGCATGAAACCGTCTGAAAAATAGGAGGAGCATGAAATGGTGTTGAAAACATGAAGAGCCTGTAAAGGTGTGAAAAATCTGAAGAGCTTCAGAAAGTGTGAAAAATAAGAGGAGCCTGAAACGGTCTGAAAAATAGGAAGAGCATGAAGCGGTATTGAAAAACATGAAGAAACTGAAAAGTTGTGAAAAATATGAAGAGCTTCAAAAGGTGTCAAAAATATGAGGAGCATGAAACGGTCTGAAAAATAGGAGTAGCATGAAGCAGTATTGAAAAGCATGCAGAGCCTTAAAAGGTGTGAAAAATATGAAGAGCTTCAAAAGGTGTCAAAAATATGAGAAGCATGAAACTATCTCCAAAAATTAAGGAGCAAGAAGTGGTGTTCAAAAACATGAAGAGCCTGAAAAGGTGTGAAAAATATCAAGAGCTTCAAAAGTTGTCACAAATAGGAGGAGCATGAAACGGTGTTCAAAAACATGAAGAGCCTGAAAAGGTGTGAAAAATATGAAGAGCTTCAAAAGGTGTCAAAAATTAGAGGAGCAAGAAACGGTCTGAAAAATAGGAGGATCATGAAGTGGTGTTGAAAAACATGAAGAGCCTGAAAAAGTGTGAAATATGAAAATCTACAAAAGGTGTCAAAAATATGAGGAGCATGAAACGGTCTGAAAAATAGGAGGAGTATGAATCGATGTTGAAAAAAATGAAGAGCCTGAAAAGGTGTGAAAAATATGAAGAGCTTCAAAAGGTGTCAAAAATATCAGTAGCATGAATGGGTCTGAAAGATAGGAGGAGCATGAAATGGTATTGAAAAACATGAACAGCCTGAAAAGGTGTGAAAAATATGAAGAGCTTCAAAAGGTGTCAAAAATATGAGGATCATGAAACGGTCTGAAATATAGGAGGAGTATGAAACGGTGTTGAAAAACAGAAAGAGCATGAAAAGGTGTGAAAAATATGAAGAGCTTCAAAAGGTTTCAAAATTATTAGTCGCATGAAACGGGTAAAAAAAATAGGAGGAGCATGAGACGGTGTTGAAAAACATGAAGAACTTCAAAAGGTGTCAAAAACATGAGGAGCACGAAACGGTCTGAAATATAGGAGGAGCATGAAACCGTGTTGAAAAACATGAAGAGCATGAAAGGGTGTGAAAAACATGAAGAGCTGCAAAAGGTGTCAAAAATATGAGGAGCATGAAACGGTCAAAAAATAGGAGGAACATGAGACGGCGTTGAAAATCAGGAAGAGCATGAAAAGGTGTGAAAAATATGAGGTGTTTTAAAAGGTGTCAAAAATATGAGGAGCATGAAACGGTCAAAAAATAGGAGGAACATGAGACGGCGTTGAAAAACAGAAAGAGCATGAAAAGGTGTGAAAAACATGAAGAGCTTCAAAAGGTGTGAAATACATGAGGAGCATGAAACGGTCTGAAAAGTAGGAGGAGCATGAAGCGTTGTTCAAAAACATGAAGAGCCTAAAAAGGCGTGAAAAATATGAAGAGCTTCAAAAGTTGTCAAAAATATTAGGAGCATGAAACGGTCTGAAAAATAGGAGGAGCATGAAGCGGTGTTGAAAAACATGAAGAGCCTGAAAAGGTGTGAAAAATAATAAGAGCTTCAAATCGTCTCAAAAATATCAGTAGCATGAAAGGTTCTGAAAAATAGGAGCAGCAGGAAACGGTGTTGAAAAACATGGAAAGCGTGAAAATGTGTGAAAAATATGAAGAGCTTCAAAAATGTGTAAAAAATAGGAGGAGCATGAAACGGTGTTCAAAAACATGAAGAGCCTGAAAAGGTGTGAAAAATATGAAGAGCTTCAAAAGGTGTCAAAAATATGAGGAGCATGAAACGGTCTGGAAAATAGGAGGAGCATGAAGCAGTGTTCAAAAATATGAAGAGCCTGAAAAGGTGTGAAGAATATGAAGAACTTCAAAAGGTGTCAAAAATATGAAGAGCTTCAAAAGGTGTCAGAATATGAAGAGCATGAAACAGTCTGAACAATAGGAGGAGCATGAAACGGTGTTGAAAAACATGAATAGCCTGAAAAGGTGTGAAATATATGAAGAGCTTCAAAAGGTGTCAAAAATATGAGGATCATGAAACGGTCTGAAAAATAGAGGGAACATGAAGTGGTGTTGAAAAACATGAAGAGCCTGAAAAGAGTGAAATATATGAAGAGCTGCAAAAGGTGTCAAAAATATGAGGAGCATGAAACAGTCTGAAAAATAGGAGGAGCAAGAAGCGGTGTTGAAAAACATGAAGAGTCTGAAAAGGTGTGAAAAATATAAAGAGTTTCAAAATGTTTCAAAAATATGAGGAGCATGAAACAGTCTGAAAAATAGGAGGTGCATGAAGCGGTGTTCAAAAACATGAAGAGCCTGAAAAGGTGTTAAATATATTAAGAGCTTCAAAATGTATCAAATATATGAGGAGCAGAAAAGGTCTCAAAAATAGGAGGAGCATGAAGCGGTGTTGAAAAACATGAAGAGTCAGAAAAGGTGTGAAAAACATGAAGAGCTTGAAAAAGTGTCAAAAATATGAGAGCAAGAAACGGTCTGAAAAATAGGAGGAGCATGAAGCGGTGTTGAAAAACATGAAGAGCCTGAAAAGGTGTGAAATATATGAAGAGCTTAAAAAGGCGTGAAATATATGAGGAACCTGAAACGCTCTGAAAAACAGGAGGAGAATGAATAGGTGTTGAAAAATATGAAGAGCCTGAAAAGTTGTAAAATATATGAAGAGCTTCAAAAGGTGTCAAAAATTTTAGGAGCATGAAACGGTCTGAAAAATTGGAGGAGCATGAAGCGGTGTTCAAAAATATGACGAGCTTAAAAAGGCGTGAAATATATGAGGAACCTGAAACGCTCTGAGAAACAGGAGGAGAATGAAGCGGTGTTGAAAAATATGAAGAGTCTGAAAAGGTGTTAAAAATATTAGGAGCCTGAAACAGTCTGAAAAATAGGAGGCGCATGAAGCGGTGTTGAAAAACTTGAAAAGCCTGAAAAGGTGTGAAAAACATGAAGAGCTTCAAGAAGTGTCAAAAATATGAGGAGCATGAAACGGCCTGAAAAATAGGAGGAGCATGAAGCGGTGTTCAAAAATATGAAGAGTCTGAAAAGGTGGGGAAATTATGAGGTGCATGATACGGTCTGAAAAATAGGTGGAGCATGAAGCGGTGTTGAAAAACTTGAAAAGACTGAAAAGGTGTGAAAAACATGAAGAGCCTGAAAAGAGTGAAATATATGAAGAGCTTCAAAAGGTGTCAAAAATATGAGGAGCATGAAACGGTCTGAAAAATAGGAGGAGCATGAAGAGGTGTTCAAAAACATGAAGAGCATGAAAAGGTGTGAAACATATGAAGAGTTTCAAAATTTGTCAAAAATATGAGGAGCATGAAACGGTCTGAAAAATAGAGGGAACATGAAGCGGTGTTGAAATACTTGAAGAGCCTGAAAAGGTGTGAAAAATATGAAGAGCCTGAAAAGAGTGAAATATATGAAGAGCTTCAAAAGGTGTCAAAAATATGAGGAGCATGAAACGATCTGAAAAATAGGTGGGTCATGAAGTGGTGTTGAAAAACTTGAAGAGCCTGAAAAGGTGTTAAAAATATTAGGAGCATGAAACGGTCTTAAAAATAGGTGGAGCATGAAGCGGTTGTGAAAAACATGAAGAGCCTGAAAAGGTGTGAAATATATGAAGAGCTTCAAAAGGTGTTAAATTTTGAGGAGCATGATACGGTCTGAAAGATAGGAGGAGCATGAAGCGGTGTTGAAAAACATGAAGAGCCTGAAAAGGTGTTAAAAATATTAGGAGCATGAAACGGTTTGAAAAATAGGAGGAGCAAGAAGCAGTGTTGAAAAACATGAAGAGCCTGAAAAGGTTTGAAAAACATGAAGAGTCTGAAAAGGTGAAATATATGAAGAGCTTCAAAAGGTGTCAAAAATGTTAGGAGCATGAAGTGGTGTTGAAAAACATGAAGAGCCTGAAAAGGTATGAAATATATGAAGAGCTTCAAAATGTATCAAAAATATGAGGAGCATGAAACGGTCTGAAAAATTGGAGGAGCATGAAGCGGTGTTGAAAAACATGAAGAGCCTGAAAAGGTGTTAAATATATGAAGAGCTTCAAAAGGTGTCAAAAAAGTTAGGAGTATGGAACGTTCTGAAAAATAGGAGGAGCATGAAGCGCTGTTGAAAAGCATGAAGAGCCTGAAAGGTTGTGAAATATATGCAGAGCTTCAAAAGGTGTCAAAAATATGAGGAGCATGAAAAGTTCTGAAAATTTGGAGGAGCATGAAGCAGTCTTGAAAGACATGAATACCCTGACATGGTGTCAAAAATATGAAGAGCTTCAAAAGATGTCAAAAATATGAGGAGCATGAAACAGTCTGAAAAACTGGAGGACCATGAATCGGTCTTGAAAGACATTAATTCCCTGAAAAAGTGTGAAAAACATGAAGAGCTTCAAAAGGTGTCAAAAATATGAGGAGCCTGAAACGGTCTGAAAAATAGTAGGATGATGAAGCTGTGTTGAAAAATATGAAGAGCCTGAAAAGGTGTGAAAAATATGAAGAGCTTCAAAAGGTGTCAAAATATGAGGAGCATGAAACGGTCTGAAAAAAAGGAGGAGCATGAAACGGTGTGCCAAAACATGAAGAGCCTGAAAAGGTGTGAAAAATATGAAGAGCTTCAAAAAGTGTCAAAAATATGAGAAGCATGAAAAAGTCTGAAAAATAGGAGGAAACTGAAACGGTGTTGAAAAACATGTACAGCCTGAAGAGGTGTGAAAAATATGAAGAGCTTCAAAAGGTGTCAACAAAATGAGGAGCATGACAGTCTGAAAAATAGGAGGAGCATGAAGCGGTGTTGAAAAACCTGAAGAGCCTGAAAAGTTGTGAAAATTATGAAGAGCTTCAAAAGGTGTAAAAAATTTGAAGAGAATGAAACAGTCTGATAAATAGGAGCAGCATGAAGCGGTGTTGAAAAACATGAAGAGCCTGAAAAGGTGTGAAATATAGGTAGAGCTTCAAAACGTGTAAAAAATATGAGGAGCATGAAACGGTATTCAAAAACATGAAGACCCTGAAAAGATGTGAAAAATATGAAGAGCTACAAAAGGTGTCAAAAAGATGAGGAGCATGAAACGGTCTGAAAAATAGGAGGAGCATCAAATGGTGTTGAAGAACATGAAGATCATGAAAAGTTGTGAAAAATATGAAGAGCGTCAAAAGGTGTCAAAATTATGAGGGGCATGAAACGGTCTGACAAATAGGAGGAGCAAGAAGCGGTGTTGAAAAACCTGAAGAGCCTGAAACGGTGTGAAATATATGAAGAGCTTCAAAAGGTGTCAAAAATATGAGAAGCATGAAACAGTCTGAAAAATAGGAGGAGCATGAAGTGGTGTTCAAAAACAAGAATTGCCTGAAAAGGTGTAAAAAATATGAAGAGATTCAAAAGGTGTCTAATATTTGAGGAGCATGAAACGGTCTGAAAAATAGGAGGAGCATGAAGCGGTTTTGAAAAACATGAAGAGCCTGAAAAGGTGTGAAATATATGAAGAGCTTAAAAAGGCGTGAAATGTATAAGGAACCTGAAACGCTCTGAAAAACAGGAGGAGAATGAAGCGGTGTTGAAAAATATGAAGAGCCTGAAAAGTTGTGAAATATATGAAGAGCTTCAAAAGGTGTCAAAAATTTTAGGAGCATGAAACGGTCTGAAAAATTGGAGGAGCATGAAGCGGTGTTGAAAAATATGAAGAGCCTGAAAAGGTGTGAAACATATGAAGAGCTTAAAAAGGCGGGAAATGTATGAGGAACCTGAAACACTCTGAGAAACAGGAGGAGAATGAATCGGTTTTGAAAAATATGAAGAGCCTGAAAAGGTGTGAAATGTATGTATAGGTTCAGAACGTGTCAAAAATATGAGGAGCATGAAACGATCTGAAAAATAGGAGAAGATTGAAGCGGTGTTGAAAAACATGAAGAGCCTGAAAAGGTGTGAAAAATATGAAGAGCGTCAAAAGGTGCCAAAAATAGGAGGAGCATGAAACGGTCTGAAAAATAGGAGGAGCATGAAAAGGTGTTCAAAAACATGAAGCGCCTGAAAATGTGTGAAAAATATGAAGAGCTTCAAAAGGTGTGAAAAATATGAGGAGAATGAAGTGGTGTTCATAAACATGAAGAGCTTGAAAAGGTATGAAATATACTAAGAGCTTCAAAAGGTGTGAAAAATAGGAGGCGCAAAAAGCGGTGTTCAAAAACATGAAAAGCCTGATAAGGTGTGAAATATATGAAGAGCTTCAAAAGGTGTCAAAAGTATGAGGAGCATGAAACTGTCTGAAAATAGGAGGAGGATGAAAGGGTGTTGAAAAACATGAAGAGCAAGAAAAGGTGTGAAAAATATGAAGAGCTTCAAAAGGTGTCAAAAATATGAGGAGCATGAAACGGTCTGAAAAATAGGAGGAGCAGGAATCGGTGTTTAAAAACATGAAGAGCCTGAAAAGGTGTGAAAAATATGAAGAGCTTCAAAAGGTGTCAAAATATGAGGAGCATGAACCGGTCTGAAAAATAGGAGGAGCATGAAGCGGTGTTCAAAAACATGAAGAGCATGAAAAGGTGTGAAAAATATGAAGAGCTTCAAAAGGTGACAAAAATATGAGGAGCATGAAACGGTCTGAAATATAGGAAGAGCATGCAGCGGTGTTGAAAAACATGAAGAGCCTGAAAAGGAGTGAAAAATATGAAGAGCTTCAAAAGGTGACAAAAATATGAGGAGCATGAAACGGTCTGAAATATAGGAAGAGCATGAAGCGGTGTTGAAAAACATGAAGAGCCTGAAAAGGTGTGAAAAATATGAAGAGCTTCAAAAGGTGTCAAAAATATGAGGAGCATGAAACGGTCTGAAAAATGGGAGGAGCATGATGCGGTGTTGAAAAACATGAAGAGCCTGAAAACGTGTAAAACATGAAGAGCTTAAAAGTTGTGAGAAATATGAAGTGCTTCAAAAGGTGTCAAAAATGAGACGAGCATGAAATGGTCTGGAAAATAGGACGAGCATGAAGCGGTGTTGAAAAACATGGGGAGCCTGAAAAGGTGTGAAAAATATGAAGAGCTTTAAAAGGTGTGAAATACACGAGGAGCATGAAACGGTCTGAAATATAGGAGGAGCATGAAACAGTGTTCAAAAACATGAAGAGACTGAAAAGTTGTGAAAAATATGAAGAGCTTCAAACGGTTGGAAATATATGAGGAGCATGAAACGGTGTTGAAAAACATGAAGAGCCTGAAACGGTGGGTAAAATATGAAGAGCTTCAAAAGGTGTCAAAAATATGAGGAGCATGAAACGGTCTGAAAAATAGGAGGAGCATTAAACTGTGTTCAAAAACATGAAGAGCCTGAAATGGTGTGAAATATGAAGAGGTTCAAAAGGTGTCAAAAATAGGAGGAGCATGAAACAGTCTGAAAAATAGGAGGAGCATGAAAGCGTGTTCAAAAACATGAAGAGACTAAAAAGGTTGAAAAATATGAAGAGCTTCAAAAGGTGTGAAAAATATGAGGAGGATAAAACGGTCTGAAAAATAGGAGAAGCATGAAGTGGTGTTGAAAAACATGAAGAGTCTGAAAACGTGTGAAATATATGAAGAGCTTCAAATGGTGTCAAAAATATGAGGGGCCTGAAACGGTCTGAAAAATAGGAGGAACACAAGTGGTGTTCAAAAACATGAAGAGCATGAAAAGGTGTGAAAAATATGAAGAGATTCAAAAGGTGTCAAAAATATGAGGAGCATGAATCGGTGTTGAAAAACATGAAGAGCCTGAAAATGTGTGAAAAATATGAAGAGTTTCAAAAAGTGTCAAAAATATGAGGAGCATGAAACGGTCTGAAAAATAGGAGAAGCATAAAGCGGTGTTGAAAAACATGAAGAACATGAAAAGGTGTGAAAAATATGAAGAGCTTCAAAAGGTGTCAAAATATGAGGAGCATGAACCGGTCTGAAAAATAGGAGGAGCATGAAGCGGTGTTCAAAAACATGAAGAGCATGAAAAGGTGTGAAAAATATGAAGAGCTTCAAAAGGTGACAAAAATATGAGGAGCATGAGACGGTCTGAAATATAGGAAGAGCATGAAGCAGGGTTGAAAAACATGAAGAGCCTGAAAAGGTGTGAAAAATATGAAGAGCTTCAAAAGGTGTCAAAAATATGAGGAGCATGAAACGGTCTGAAAAATTGGAGGAGCATGATGCGGTGGTGAAAAACATGAAGAGCCTGAAAACGTGTGAAAAACATGAAGAGCTTAAAAGTTGTGAGAAATATGAAGAGCTTCAAAAGGTGTCAAAAATGAGACGAGCATGAAATGGTCTGGAAAATAGGACCAGCATGAAGCGGTGTTGAAAAACATGGGGAGCCTGAAAAGGTGTGAAAAATATGAAGAGCTTTAAAAGGAGTGAAATACACGAGGAGCATGAAACGGTCTGAAAAATAGGAGAAGCATGAAACCGTGTTCAAAAACATGAAGAGCCTGAAAAGTTGTGAAAAATATGAAGAGCTTCAAACGGTTGGAAATACATGAGGAGCATGAAACGGTGTTGAAAAACATGAAGAGCCTGAAAAGGTGGGTAAAATATGAAGAGCTTCAAAAGGTGTCAAAAATATGAGGAGCATGAAACGGTCTGAAAAATAGGAGGAGCATTAAACGGTGTTCAAAAACATGAAGAGCCTGAAATGGTGTGAAATATGAAGAGGTTCAAAAGGTGTCAAAAATAGGAGGAGCATGAAACAGTCTGAAAAATAGGAGGAGCATGAAGCGGTGTAAAAAACATGAAGTCCCTGAAAAGGTGTGAAAAATATGAAGAGCTTTAAAAGGTGTCAAAAATATGAGGAGCATGAAACGGTCTGAAAAATAGGAGGAACATGAAGCGGTGTTCAAAAACATGAAGAGCCTCAAAAGGTGTGAAAAATATGAAGAGCTTCAAAAGGTGTCAAAAATATGAGGAGCATGAAACGGTCTGAAAAATAGGAGGAGCATGAAACCGTGTTCAAAAACATGAAGAGCCTGAAAAGGTGTGAAAAATATGAAGAGCTTCAAAATGTGTCAAAAATAGGAGGAGCATGAAACGGTGTGAAAAATAGGAGCAGCATGAAGCGGTGTAAAAAACATGAAGAGCCTGAAAAGGTGTGAAAGATATGAAGACCTTCAAAAGGTGTCAAAAATATGAGGAGCATGAAACGGTCTGAAAAATAGGAGCAGCATGAAGCGGTGTAATAAACATGAAGAGCCTGAAAAGGTGTGAAAAATATGAAGAGCTTCAAAAGCTGTGAAAAAAATGAAGAGCTTCAAAATGTGTCAAAAATATGAGGAGCATGAAAAGATCTGAAAAATAGGAGCAGCATGAAACGGTGTTCAAAGACATGAAGAGCCTGAAAAGGTGTGAAAAATATGGAGAGCATCAAAACGTGTCAAAAATATGAGGAGCATGAAACGATCTGAAAAATAGGAGGAGCAAGAAGCGGTGTTGAAAATAATGAAGAGCCTGAAAACGTTTGAAAAATATGAAGAGCTTCAAAAGGTGTGGAAAATATGAAGAGCTTCAAAATGTATCAAAAGTGAGATGAGCATGAAAAGGTCTGAAAAATAGGAGGAGCATGAAGTGGTGTTGAAAAACATGAAGAGCCTGAAAATGTGTGAAATATATGAAGAGCTTCAAAAGTTGTCAGAAATGATAGAAATATGAAACGTCTGAAAAATAGGATGAGCCAGAAGGGGTGTTGAAAAACATGAAGAGCGTGAAAAGGTTTGAGAAATATGAAGAGATTCAAAAGGTGTGAAAATTATGAAGAGCTTCAAAAGGTGTCAAAAATGAGATGAGCATGAAACAGTCCGAAAATAGGAGGAGCCTGAAATCGTGTTCAAAAACATGAAGAGCCTAAAAAGGTGTGAAAAATATAAAGAGCTTCAAAAGGTGTGAAATGCAGGAGGAGCATTAAACGGTCTGAAAATTAGGAGGAGCATGAAGTGGTGTTGAAAAACATGAAGAGCCTGAAAATGTGTGAAATATATGAAGAGCTTCAAAAGGTGTCAGAAATGAGAGGAGCCTGAAACGGTCTGAAAAATAGGAGAAGCATGAAGTGGCTTTGAAAAACATGAAGAGCCTGAAAAGGTGTGAAAAATCTGAAGAGCTTCAAAAGGTGTGAAAATATGAGGATCATGAAACGTTCTGAAAAATAGGAGGATCATGAAACGTTGTTCAAAATCATGAAGAGCCTGAAAAGGTGTGAAAAATATGAAGAGCCTCAAAACGTGTCAAAAATATGAGGAGTAAGAAACTGTCTGAAAAATAGGAGGAGAATGAAACGGTGTTCAAAAACATGAAGAGCCTGAAAAGGTGTGAAAAATGTGAAGAGCTTCAAAAGGTGTCAAAAATATGAAGAGCTTCAAAAGTGTCAAATATTAGATGAGCATGAAACGGTCTGAAAAATAGGAGAAGCATGAAGTGGTGATGAAAAACATGAAGAGCCTGAAAAGGTGTGAGAAATATGAAGAGTTTCAAAAGGTGTGAAAATTATGAGGAGCCTGAAACGGTCTGAAAAATAGGAGAAGCATGAAGGGGTGTTCAAAAATATGAAGAGCCTGAAAATGTGTGAAATATATGAAGAGATTCAAAAGGTGTCAAAAATATGAGGAGCATGAAACGGTCTGAAAAATAGGAAGAGCTTCAAAATGTGTGAAATGCATGAGGAGTATGAAACGGTCAGAAAAATAGCAGGAGCATGAAGCGGTGTTGAAAAACATGAAGAGTCTGAAAAAGTGTGAAAAGTATGAAGAGCTTCAAAAGGTGTGAAAAATATGAAGAGCTTCAAAAGGTGTCAAAAATGAGATGAGCATGAAAAGGTCTGAAAAATACAAGGAGCATGAAGCGGTGTTGAAAATCATGAAGAGCCTGAAAAGGTATGAAAAATATGAAGAGCTTCATAAGGTGTGAAATATATGAAGAGCTTCAAAAGGTGTCAAAATGAGATGAGCATGAAACGATTTGAAAAATAGGAGGATCATGAATTAGTGTTGAAAAAAATGAAGAGCCTGAAAAGGTGTGAAATATCTGAAGAGCTTCAAAATGTGTCAAATACATGAGGATAATGAAACGGTCTGAAAAATAGGCGGAGCATGAAGCGGTGATCAAAAACATGAAGAGCCTGAAAAGGTGTGAATAATATGAAGAGCTTCTAAAGGTGTCAAAAATATGAGGAGCATGAAACGGCCTGAAAAATAGGCGAAGCATGAAGCGGTGTTGAAAAACATCAAGAGCCTGAAAAGTGTGAAAAATATGAAGAGCTTCAAAAGGTGTGAAAATATGAGGATCATGAAACTGTCTGAAAAATAGGAGGAGCATGAAGCGGTGTTTAAAAACATGAAGAGCCTGAAAAGTTGTGAAAAATATGAAGAGCTTCAAAAGGTGTCAAATATATGAGGAGCATGAAACGGTCTGAAAAATACAAGGAGCATGAAGCGGTGTTGAAAAACATGAAGAGCCTGAAAAGGTGTGAAAAATATGAAGAGCTTCAAAAGGTGTGAAATACATGAGGAGCATGAAACGGTCTGAAAAATAGGAGGAGCATGAAGCGGTTTGGAAAAACATGAAGAGCCTGAAAAGGTGTGAAAAATACGAAGAGCTTCAAAATGTGTCAAAAATCTGAGGAGTATGTAGCGGTCTGAAAAATAGGAAGAGCATGAAGTGGCGTTCAAAAACATGAAGAGCCTGAAAAGGTATGAAAAATATGAAGAGCTTCAAAAGGTGTGAAAAATATGAAGAGATTCAAAAGGTGTGAAATATATGAGGAGCATGAAAGGTCTGAAAAATAGGACGAGCATGAAGCGGTGCTAAAACACATGAAGAGCCTGAAAAGTTGTGAAATAATGAAGAGCTTCTAAAGGTGTCAAAAATATGAGGAGGAAGAAACGGTCTGAAAAATAGGAAGAGCATGAAGTTGTGTTGAAAAACGTGAAGAGCCTGAAAATGTGTGAAAAATATGAAGAGCTTCAAAATGTGTCAAAAATATGAGGAGCATGAATTGGTCTGGAAAATAGGAGGAGCATGAAGCGGTGTTCAAATCCATGAAGAGCCTGAAAATGTGTGAAAAATATGAAGAGCTTCAAAAGGTGTCAAAACTATTAGGGGCATGAAACTGTCTGAAAAATACGAGGAGCATGAAGTGGTGTTGAAAAACATGAAGAGCCTGAAAAGGTGTGAAAATTATGAAGAGCTTCAAAAGGTGTCAAAAATATGAGGAGCATGAAACGGTCTGAAAAATAGGAGAAGCTTGAAGCTGTGTTCAAAAACATGAAGAACCTGAAAAGGTGTGAAAAATATGAAGAGCTTCAAAAGGTGTGAAAAATATGAGGAGCATGAAACGGTCTGAAAAATAGAAGCAGCATGAAATGGTGTTGAAAAACATGAAGAGCCTGAAAACGTGTGAAAAATATGAAGAGCTTCAAAAATGTGAAAAATATGAAGAGCTTCAAAAGGTGTGAAATATATGAAGAGTTTCAAAAGGTGTTAAAAAATAGGTGAGCATGAAACGGTCTGAAAAATAGGAGGAGCATGAAGTGGTTTTGACAAACATGAAGAGCCTGAAAATGTGTGAAATATATAAACAGCTTCAAAAGGTGTGAATTACATGAGGAGCATGAAACAGTCTGAAAATAAGGAGGAGCATAAGGCGGTGTTGAAAAACATGAAGAGCCTGAAAATGTGTGAAAAATATGAAGAGATTCAAATGGTGTCAATAATATGAGGAGCATGAAACGGTCTGAAAAATGGGAGGAGCATGAAGCTGTGTTCAAAAACATGAAGAGCCTGAAAAGGTGTGAAAAATATGAGGAGAATGAAATTGTCTGAAAAATATGAGGAGCATGAAGTGGTGTTCAAAAACATGAAGAGCCTGAAAATTTGTGAAAAATATGAAGAGCTTCAAAAGGTGTCAAAAATACGAGGAGCATGAAACGGTCTGAAAAATAGGAAGAGGATGAAGTAGTGTTCAAAAACATGAAGAGCCTGAAAAGGTGTGAAAAATATGAAAAGCTTTAAAAGGTGTCAAAATTATGAGGAACATGAAACGTTGTGAAAAATAGGAGGATCATGAAACGTTGTTCAAAATCATGAAGAGCTTGAAAAAGAGTGAAAAATATGAAGAGCCTTAAAACGTGTCAAAAATATGAGGAGTAAGAAACTGTCTGAAAAATAGGAGGAGAATAAAACGGTGTTCAAAAACATGAAGAGCCTGAAAAGGTGTGAAAAAGGTGAAGAGCTTCAAAAGGTGTCAAAAATATGAAGAGCTTCAAAAGTGTCAAATATTAGATGAGCATGAAACGGTCTGAAAAATAGGAGAAGCATGAAGTGGTGATGAAAAACATGAAGAGCCTGAAAAGGTGTGAAATATATGAAGAGGTTCAAAATTGTGAAAAATATGAAGAGCTTCAAAAGGTGTCAAAAATATGAGGAGCATGAAAGGGTCTGAAAAATAGGAGGAGAATGAAACGGTGTTCAAAAACATGAAGAGCCTGAAAAGGTGTGAAAAATGTGAAGAGCTTCAAAAGGTGTGAAAAATATGAAGTGCTTCAAAAGGTGTCAAAAAATAGATGAGCATGAAACGGTCTGAAAAATAGGAGGAGCATGAAGCGGTGTTCAAAAACATGAAGAGCCTGAAAAGGTGTGAAAAATATGAATAGCTTTAAAAGGTGTCAAAATTATGAGGAACATGAAACGTTCTGAAAAATAGGAGGATCATGAAACGGTGTTCAAAATCATGAAGAGCCTGAAAAGGTGTGAAAAATATGAAGAGCCTCAAAACGTGTCAAAAATATGAGGAGTAAGAAACTGTCTGAAAAATAGGAGGAGAATGAAACGGTGTTCAAAAACATGAAGAGCCTGAAAAGGTGTGAAAAATGTGAAGAGCTTCAAAAGGTGTCAAAAATATGAAGAGCTTCAAAAGTGTCAAATATTAGATGAGCATGAAACGGTCTGAAAAATAGGAGAAGCATGAAGTGGTGATGAAAAACATGAAGAGCCTGAAAAGGTGTGAGAAATATGAAGAGTTTCAAAAGGTGTGAAAATTATGAGGAGCCTGAAACGGTCTGAAAAATAGGAGGAGCATGAAGCGGTGTTCAAAAATATGAAGAGCCTGAAAATGTGTGAAATATATGAAGAGATTCAAAAGGTGTCAAAAATATGAGGAGCATGAAACGGTCTGAAAAATAGGAAGAGCTTCAAAATGTGTGAAATGCATGAGGAGTATGAAACGGTCAGAAAAATAGCAGGAGCATGAAGCGGTGTTGAAAAACATGAAGAGTCTGAAAAAGTGTGAAAAGTATGAAGAGCTTCAAAAGGTGTGAAAAATATGAAGAGCTTCAAAAGGTGTCAAAAATGAGATGAGCATGAAAAGGTCTGAAAAATACAAGGAGCATGAAGCGGTGTTGAAAATCATGAAGAGCCTGAAAAGGTATGAAAAATATGAAGAGCTTCATAAGGTGTGAAATATATGAAGAGCTTCAAAAGGTGTCAAAATGAGATGAGCATGAAACGATTTGAAAAATAGGAGGATCATGAATTAGTGTTGAAAAAAATGAAGAGCCTGAAAAGGTGTGAAATATCTGAAGAGCTTCAAAATGTGTCAAATACATGAGGATAATGAAACGGTCTGAAAAATAGGCGGAGCATGAAGCGGTGATCAAAAACATGAAGAGCCTGAAAAGGTGTGAATAATATGAAGAGCTTCTAAAGGTGTCAAAAATATGAGGAGCATGAAACGGCCTGAAAAATAGGCGAAGCATGAAGCGGTGTTGAAAAACATCAAGAGCCTGAAAAGTGTGAAAAATATGAAGAGCTTCAAAAGGTGTGAAAATATGAGGATCATGAAACTGTCTGAAAAATAGGAGGAGCATGGAGCGGTGTTTAAAAACATGAAGAGCCTGAAAAGTTGTGAAAAATATGAAGAGCTTCAAAAGGTGTCAAATATATGAGGAGCATGAAACGGTCTGAAAAATACAAGGAGCATGAAGCGGTGTTGAAAAACATGAAGAGCCTGAAAAGGTGTGAAAAATATGAAGAGCTTCAAAAGGTGTGAAATACATGAGGAGCATGAAACGGTCTGAAAAATAGGAGGAGCATGAAGCGGTTTGGAAAAACATGAAGAGCCTGAAAAGGTGTGAAAAATACGAAGAGCTTCAAAATGTGTCAAAAATCTGAGGAGTATGTAGCGGTCTGAAAAATAGGAAGAGCATGAAGTGGCGTTCAAAAACATGAAGAGCCTGAAAAGGTATGAAAAATATGAAGAGCTTCAAAAGGTGTGAAAAATATGAAGAGATTCAAAAGGTGTGAAATATATGAGGAGCATGAAAGGTCTGAAAAATAGGACGAGCATGAAGCGGTGCTAAAACACATGAAGAGCCTGAAAAGTTGTGAAATAATGAAGAGCTTCTAAAGGTGTCAAAAATATGAGGAGGAAGAAACGGTCTGAAAAATAGGAAGAGCATGAAGTTGTGTTGAAAAACGTGAAGAGCCTGAAAATGTGTGAAAAATATGAAGAGCTTCAAAATGTGTCAAAAATATGAGGAGCATGAATTGGTCTGGAAAATAGGAGGAGCATGAAGCGGTGTTCAAATCCATGAAGAGCCTGAAAATGTGTGAAAAATATGAAGAGCTTCAAAAGGTGTCAAAACTATTAGGGGCATGAAACTGTCTGAAAAATACGAGGAGCATGAAGTGGTGTTGAAAAACATGAAGAGCCTGAAAAGGTGTGAAAATTATGAAGAGCTTCAAAAGGTGTCAAAAATATGAGGAGCATGAAACGGTCTGAAAAATAGGAGAAGCTTGAAGCTGTGTTCAAAAACATGAAGAACCTGAAAAGGTGTGAAAAATATGAAGAGCTTCAAAAGGTGTGAAAAATATGAGGAGCATGAAACGGTCTGAAAAATAGAAGCAGCATGAAATGGTGTTGAAAAACATGAAGAGCCTGAAAACGTGTGAAAAATATGAAGAGCTTCAAAAATGTGAAAAATATGAAGAGCTTCAAAAGGTGTGAAATATATGAAGAGTTTCAAAAGGTGTTAAAAAATAGGTGAGCATGAAACGGTCTGAAAAATAGGAGGAGCATGAAGTGGTTTTGACAAACATGAAGAGCCTGAAAATGTGTGAAATATATAAACAGCTTCAAAAGGTGTGAATTACATGAGGAGCATGAAACAGTCTGAAAATAAGGAGGAGCATAAGGCGGTGTTGAAAAACATGGGGAGCCTGAAAAGGTGTGAAAAATATGAAGAGCTTTAAAAGGAGTGAAATACACGAGGAGCATGAAACGGTCTGAAAAATAGGAGAAGCATGAAACCGTGTTCAAAAACATGAAGAGCCTGAAAAGTTGTGAAAAATATGAAGAGCTTCAAACGGTTGGAAATACATGAGGAGCATGAAACGGTGTTGAAAAACATGAAGAGCCTGAAAAGGTGGGTAAAATATGAAGAGCTTCAAAAGGTGTCAAAAATATGAGGAGCATGAAACGGTCTGAAAAATAGGAGGAGCATTAAACGGTGTTCAAAAACATGAAGAGCCTGAAATGGTGTGAAATATGAAGAGGTTCAAAAGGTGTCAAAAATAGGAGGAGCATGAAACAGTCTGAAAAATAGGAGGAGCATGAAGCGGTGTAAAAAACATGAAGTCCCTGAAAAGGTGTGAAAAATATGAAGAGCTTTAAAAGGTGTCAAAAATATGAGGAGCATGAAACGGTCTGAAAAATAGGAGGAACATGAAGCGGTGTTCAAAAACATGAAGAGCCTCAAAAGGTGTGAAAAATATGAAGAGCTTCAAAAGGTGTCAAAAATATGAGGAGCATGAAACGGTCTGAAAAATAGGAGGAGCATGAAACCGTGTTCAAAAACATGAAGAGCCTGAAAAGGTGTGAAAAATATGAAGAGCTTCAAAATGTGTCAAAAATAGGAGGAGCATGAAACGGTGTGAAAAATAGGAGCAGCATGAAGCGGTGTAAAAAACATGAAGAGCCTGAAAAGGTGTGAAAGATATGAAGACCTTCAAAAGGTGTCAAAAATATGAGGAGCATGAAACGGTCTGAAAAATAGGAGCAGCATGAAGCGGTGTAATAAACATGAAGAGCCTGAAAAGGTGTGAAAAATATGAAGAGCTTCAAAAGCTGTGAAAAAAATGAAGAGCTTCAAAATGTGTCAAAAATATGAGGAGCATGAAAAGATCTGAAAAATAGGAGCAGCATGAAACGGTGTTCAAAGACATGAAGAGCCTGAAAAGGTGTGAAAAATATGGAGAGCATCAAAACGTGTCAAAAATATGAGGAGCATGAAACGATCTGAAAAATAGGAGGAGCAAGAAGCGGTGTTGAAAATAATGAAGAGCCTGAAAACGTTTGAAAAATATGAAGAGCTTCAAAAGGTGTGGAAAATATGAAGAGCTTCAAAATGTATCAAAAGTGAGATGAGCATGAAAAGGTCTGAAAAATAGGAGGAGCATGAAGTGGTGTTGAAAAACATGAAGAGCCTGAAAATGTGTGAAATATATGAAGAGCTTCAAAAGTTGTCAGAAATGATAGAAATATGAAACGTCTGAAAAATAGGATGAGCCAGAAGGGGTGTTGAAAAACATGAAGAGCGTGAAAAGGTTTGAGAAATATGAAGAGATTCAAAAGGTGTGAAAATTATGAAGAGCTTCAAAAGGTGTCAAAAATGAGATGAGCATGAAACAGTCCGAAAATAGGAGGAGCCTGAAATCGTGTTCAAAAACATGAAGAGCCTAAAAAGGTGTGAAAAATATAAAGAGCTTCAAAAGGTGTGAAATGCAGGAGGAGCATTAAACGGTCTGAAAATTAGGAGGAGCATGAAGTGGTGTTGAAAAACATGAAGAGCCTGAAAATGTGTGAAATATATGAAGAGCTTCAAAAGGTGTCAGAAATGAGAGGAGCCTGAAACGGTCTGAAAAATAGGAGAAGCATGAAGTGGCTTTGAAAAACATGAAGAGCCTGAAAAGGTGTGAAAAATCTGAAGAGCTTCAAAAGGTGTGAAAATATGAGGATCATGAAACGTTCTGAAAAATAGGAGGATCATGAAACGTTGTTCAAAATCATGAAGAGCCTGAAAAGGTGTGAAAAATATGAAGAGCCTCAAAACGTGTCAAAAATATGAGGAGTAAGAAACTGTCTGAAAAATAGGAGGAGAATGAAACGGTGTTCAAAAACATGAAGAGCCTGAAAAGGTGTGAAAAATGTGAAGAGCTTCAAAAGGTGTCAAAAATATGAAGAGCTTCAAAAGTGTCAAATATTAGATGAGCATGAAACGGTCTGAAAAATAGGAGAAGCATGAAGTGGTGATGAAAAACATGAAGAGCCTGAAAAGGTGTGAGAAATATGAAGAGTTTCAAAAGGTGTGAAAATTATGAGGAGCCTGAAACGGTCTGAAAAATAGGAGAAGCATGAAGGGGTGTTCAAAAATATGAAGAGCCTGAAAATGTGTGAAATATATGAAGAGATTCAAAAGGTGTCAAAAATATGAGGAGCATGAAACGGTCTGAAAAATAGGAAGAGCTTCAAAATGTGTGAAATGCATGAGGAGTATGAAACGGTCAGAAAAATAGCAGGAGCATGAAGCGGTGTTGAAAAACATGAAGAGTCTGAAAAAGTGTGAAAAGTATGAAGAGCTTCAAAAGGTGTGAAAAATATGAAGAGCTTCAAAAGGTGTCAAAAATGAGATGAGCATGAAAAGGTCTGAAAAATACAAGGAGCATGAAGCGGTGTTGAAAATCATGAAGAGCCTGAAAAGGTATGAAAAATATGAAGAGCTTCATAAGGTGTGAAATATATGAAGAGCTTCAAAAGGTGTCAAAATGAGATGAGCATGAAACGATTTGAAAAATAGGAGGATCATGAATTAGTGTTGAAAAAAATGAAGAGCCTGAAAAGGTGTGAAATATCTGAAGAGCTTCAAAATGTGTCAAATACATGAGGATAATGAAACGGTCTGAAAAATAGGCGGAGCATGAAGCGGTGATCAAAAACATGAAGAGCCTGAAAAGGTGTGAATAATATGAAGAGCTTCTAAAGGTGTCAAAAATATGAGGAGCATGAAACGGCCTGAAAAATAGGCGAAGCATGAAGCGGTGTTGAAAAACATCAAGAGCCTGAAAAGTGTGAAAAATATGAAGAGCTTCAAAAGGTGTGAAAATATGAGGATCATGAAACTGTCTGAAAAATAGGAGGAGCATGAAGCGGTGTTTAAAAACATGAAGAGCCTGAAAAGTTGTGAAAAATATGAAGAGCTTCAAAAGGTGTCAAATATATGAGGAGCATGAAACGGTCTGAAAAATACAAGGAGCATGAAGCGGTGTTGAAAAACATGAAGAGCCTGAAAAGGTGTGAAAAATATGAAGAGCTTCAAAAGGTGTGAAATACATGAGGAGCATGAAACGGTCTGAAAAATAGGAGGAGCATGAAGCGGTTTGGAAAAACATGAAGAGCCTGAAAAGGTGTGAAAAATACGAAGAGCTTCAAAATGTGTCAAAAATCTGAGGAGTATGTAGCGGTCTGAAAAATAGGAAGAGCATGAAGTGGCGTTCAAAAACATGAAGAGCCTGAAAAGGTATGAAAAATATGAAGAGCTTCAAAAGGTGTGAAAAATATGAAGAGATTCAAAAGGTGTGAAATATATGAGGAGCATGAAAGGTCTGAAAAATAGGACGAGCATGAAGCGGTGCTAAAACACATGAAGAGCCTGAAAAGTTGTGAAATAATGAAGAGCTTCTAAAGGTGTCAAAAATATGAGGAGGAAGAAACGGTCTGAAAAATAGGAAGAGCATGAAGTTGTGTTGAAAAACGTGAAGAGCCTGAAAATGTGTGAAAAATATGAAGAGCTTCAAAATGTGTCAAAAATATGAGGAGCATGAATTGGTCTGGAAAATAGGAGGAGCATGAAGCGGTGTTCAAATCCATGAAGAGCCTGAAAATGTGTGAAAAATATGAAGAGCTTCAAAAGGTGTCAAAACTATTAGGGGCATGAAACTGTCTGAAAAATACGAGGAGCATGAAGTGGTGTTGAAAAACATGAAGAGCCTGAAAAGGTGTGAAAATTATGAAGAGCTTCAAAAGGTGTCAAAAATATGAGGAGCATGAAACGGTCTGAAAAATAGGAGAAGCTTGAAGCTGTGTTCAAAAACATGAAGAACCTGAAAAGGTGTGAAAAATATGAAGAGCTTCAAAAGGTGTGAAAAATATGAGGAGCATGAAACGGTCTGAAAAATAGAAGCAGCATGAAATGGTGTTGAAAAACATGAAGAGCCTGAAAACGTGTGAAAAATATGAAGAGCTTCAAAAATGTGAAAAATATGAAGAGCTTCAAAAGGTGTGAAATATATGAAGAGTTTCAAAAGGTGTTAAAAAATAGGTGAGCATGAAACGGTCTGAAAAATAGGAGGAGCATGAAGTGGTTTTGACAAACATGAAGAGCCTGAAAATGTGTGAAATATATAAACAGCTTCAAAAGGTGTGAATTACATGAGGAGCATGAAACAGTCTGAAAATAAGGAGGAGCATAAGGCGGTGTTGAAAAACATGAAGAGCCTGAAAATGTGTGAAAAATATGAAGAGATTCAAATGGTGTCAATAATATGAGGAGCATGAAACGGTCTGAAAAATGGGAGGAGCATGAAGCTGTGTTCAAAAACATGAAGAGCCTGAAAAGGTGTGAAAAATATGAGGAGAATGAAATTGTCTGAAAAATATGAGGAGCATGAAGTGGTGTTCAAAAACATGAAGAGCCTGAAAATTTGTGAAAAATATGAAGAGCTTCAAAAGGTGTCAAAAATACGAGGAGCATGAAACGGTCTGAAAAATAGGAAGAGGATGAAGTAGTGTTCAAAAACATGAAGAGCCTGAAAAGGTGTGAAAAATATGAAAAGCTTTAAAAGGTGTCAAAATTATGAGGAACATGAAACGTTGTGAAAAATAGGAGGATCATGAAACGTTGTTCAAAATCATGAAGAGCTTGAAAAAGAGTGAAAAATATGAAGAGCCTTAAAACGTGTCAAAAATATGAGGAGTAAGAAACTGTCTGAAAAATAGGAGGAGAATAAAACGGTGTTCAAAAACATGAAGAGCCTGAAAAGGTGTGAAAAAGGTGAAGAGCTTCAAAAGGTGTCAAAAATATGAAGAGCTTCAAAAGTGTCAAATATTAGATGAGCATGAAACGGTCTGAAAAATAGGAGAAGCATGAAGTGGTGATGAAAAACATGAAGAGCCTGAAAAGGTGTGAAATATATGAAGAGGTTCAAAATTGTGAAAAATATGAAGAGCTTCAAAAGGTGTCAAAAATATGAGGAGCATGAAAGGGTCTGAAAAATAGGAGGAGAATGAAACGGTGTTCAAAAACATGAAGAGCCTGAAAAGGTGTGAAAAATGTGAAGAGCTTCAAAAGGTGTGAAAAATATGAAGTGCTTCAAAAGGTGTCAAAAAATAGATGAGCATGAAACGGTCTGAAAAATAGGAGGAGCATGAAGCGGTGTTCAAAAACATGAAGAGCCTGAAAAGGTGTGAAAAATATGAATAGCTTTAAAAGGTGTCAAAATTATGAGGAACATGAAACGTTCTGAAAAATAGGAGGATCATGAAACGGTGTTCAAAATCATGAAGAGCCTGAAAAGGTGTGAAAAATATGAAGAGCCTCAAAACGTGTCAAAAATATGAGGAGTAAGAAACTGTCTGAAAAATAGGAGGAGAATGAAACGGTGTTCAAAAACATGAAGAGCCTGAAAAGGTGTGAAAAATGTGAAGAGCTTCAAAAGGTGTCAAAAATATGAAGAGCTTCAAAAGTGTCAAATATTAGATGAGCATGAAACGGTCTGAAAAATAGGAGAAGCATGAAGTGGTGATGAAAAACATGAAGAGCCTGAAAAGGTGTGAGAAATATGAAGAGTTTCAAAAGGTGTGAAAATTATGAGGAGCCTGAAACGGTCTGAAAAATAGGAGGAGCATGAAGCGGTGTTCAAAAATATGAAGAGCCTGAAAATGTGTGAAATATATGAAGAGATTCAAAAGGTGTCAAAAATATGAGGAGCATGAAACGGTCTGAAAAATAGGAAGAGCTTCAAAATGTGTGAAATGCATGAGGAGTATGAAACGGTCAGAAAAATAGCAGGAGCATGAAGCGGGGTTGAAAAACATGAAGAGTCTGAAAAAGTGTGAAAAGTATGAAGAGCTTCAAAAGGTGTGAAAAATATGAAGAGCTTCAAAAGGTGTCAAAAATGAGATGAGCATGAAAAGGTCTGAAAAATACAAGGAGCATGAAGCGGTGTTGAAAATCATGAAGAGCCTGAAAAGTTATGAAAAATATGAAGAGCTTCATAAGGTGTGAAATATATGAAGAGCTTCAAAAGGTGTCAAAATGAGATGAGCATGAAACGATTTGAAAAATAGGAGGATCATGAATTAGTGTTGAAAAAAATGAAGAGCCTGAAAAGGTGTGAAATATCTGAAGAGCTTCAAAATGTGTCAAATACATGAGGATAATGAAACGGTCTGAAAAATAGGCGGAGCATGAAGCGGTGATCAAAAACATGAAGAGCCTGAAAAGGTGTGAATAATATGAAGAGCTTCTAAAGGTGTCAAAAATATGAGGAGCATGAAACGGCCTGAAAAATAGGCGAAGCATGAAGCGGTGTTGAAAAACATCAAGAGCCTGAAAAGTGTGAAAAATATGAAGAGCTTCAAAAGGTGTGAAAATATGAGGATCATGAAACTGTCTGAAAAATAGGAGGAGCATGGAGCGGTGTTTAAAAACATGAAGAGCCTGAAAAGTTGTGAAAAATATGAAGAGCTTCAAAAGGTGTCAAATATATGAGGAGCATGAAACGGTCTGAAAAATACAAGGAGCATGAAGCGGTGTTGAAAAACATGAAGAGCCTGAAAAGGTGTGAAAAATATGAAGAGCTTCAAAAGGTGTGAAATACATGAGGAGCATGAAACGGTCTGAAAAATAGGAGGAGCATGAAGCGGTTTGGAAAAACATGAAGAGCCTGAAAAGGTGTGAAAAATACGAAGAGCTTCAAAATGTGTCAAAAATCTGAGGAGTATGTAGCGGTCTGAAAAATAGGAAGAGCATGAAGTGGCGTTCAAAAACATGAAGAGCCTGAAAAGGTATGAAAAATATGAAGAGCTTCAAAAGGTGTGAAAAATATGAAGAGATTCAAAAGGTGTGAAATATATGAGGAGCATGAAAGGTCTGAAAAATAGGACGAGCATGAAGCGGTGCTAAAACACATGAAGAGCCTGAAAAGTTGTGAAATAATGAAGAGCTTCTAAAGGTGTCAAAAATATGAGGAGGAAGAAACGGTCTGAAAAATAGGAAGAGCATGAAGTTGTGTTGAAAAACGTGAAGAGCCTGAAAATGTGTGAAAAATATGAAGAGCTTCAAAATGTGTCAAAAATATGAGGAGCATGAATTGGTCTGGAAAATAGGAGGAGCATGAAGCGGTGTTCAAATCCATGAAGAGCCTGAAAATGTGTGAAAAATATGAAGAGCTTCAAAAGGTGTCAAAACTATTAGGGGCATGAAACTGTCTGAAAAATACGAGGAGCATGAAGTGGTGTTGAAAAACATGAAGAGCCTGAAAAGGTGTGAAAATTATGAAGAGCTTCAAAAGGTGTCAAAAATATGAGGAGCATGAAACGGTCTGAAAAATAGGAGAAGCTTGAAGCTGTGTTCAAAAACATGAAGAACCTGAAAAGGTGTGAAAAATATGAAGAGCTTCAAAAGGTGTGAAAAATATGAGGAGCATGAAACGGTCTGAAAAATAGAAGCAGCATGAAATGGTGTTGAAAAACATGAAGAGCCTGAAAACGTGTGAAAAATATGAAGAGCTTCAAAAATGTGAAAAATATGAAGAGCTTCAAAAGGTGTGAAATATATGAAGAGTTTCAAAAGGTGTTAAAAAATAGGTGAGCATGAAACGGTCTGAAAAATAGGAGGAGCATGAAGTGGTTTTGACAAACATGAAGAGCCTGAAAATGTGTGAAATATATAAACAGCTTCAAAAGGTGTGAATTACATGAGGAGCATGAAACAGTCTGAAAATAAGGAGGAGCATAAGGCGGTGTTGAAAAACATGAAGAGCCTGAAAATGTGTGAAAAATATGAAGAGATTCAAATGGTGTCAATAATATGAGGAGCATGAAACGGTCTGAAAAATGGGAGGAGCATGAAGCTGTGTTCAAAAACATGAAGAGCCTGAAAAGGTGTGAAAAATATGAGGAGAATGAAATTGTCTGAAAAATATGAGGAGCATGAAGTGGTGTTCAAAAACATGAAGAGCCTGAAAATTTGTGAAAAATATGAAGAGCTTCAAAAGGTGTCAAAAATACGAGGAGCATGAAACGGTCTGAAAAATAGGAAGAGGATGAAGTAGTGTTCAAAAACATGAAGAGCCTGAAAAGGTGTGAAAAATATGAAAAGCTTTAAAACGTGTCAAAATTATGAGGAACATGAAACGTTGTGAAAAATAGGAGGATCATGAAACGTTGTTCAAAATCATGAAGAGCCTGAAAAAGAGTGAAAAATATGAAGAGCCTCAAAACGTGTGAAAAATATGAGGAGTAAGAAACTGTCTGAAAAATAGGAGGAGAATAAAACGGTGTTCAAAAACATGAAGAGCCTGAAAAGGTGTGAAAAAGGTGAAGAGCTTCAAAAGGTGTCAAAAATATGAAGAGCTTCAAAAGTGTCAAATATTAGATGAGCATGAAACGGTCTGAAAAATAGGAGAAGCATGAAGTGGTGATGAAAAACATGAAGAGCCTGAAAAGGTGTGAAATATATGAAGAGGTTCAAAATTGTGAAAAATATGAAGAGCTTCAAAAGGTGTCAAAAATATGAGGAGCATGAAAGGGTCTGAAAAATAGGAGGAGAATGAAACGGTGTTCAAAAACATGAAGAGCCTGAAAAGGTGTGAAAAATGTGAAGAGCTTCAAAAGGTGTGAAAAATATGAAGTGCTTCAAAAGGTGTCAAAAAATAGATGAGCATGAAACGGTCTGAAAAATAGGAGGAGCATGAAGCGGTGTTCAAAAACATGAAGAGCCTGAAAAGGTGTGAAAAATATGAATAGCTTTAAAAGGTGTCAAAATTATGAGGAACATGAAACGTTCTGAAAAATAGGAGGATCATGAAACGGTGTTCAAAATCATGAAGAGCCTGAAAAGGTGTGAAAAATATGAAGAGCCTCAAAACGTGTCAAAAATATGAGGAGTAAGAAACTGTCTGAAAAATAGGAGGAGAATGAAACGGTGTTCAAAAACATGAAGAGCCTGAAAAGGTGTGAAAAATGTGAAGAGCTTCAAAAGGTGTCAAAAATATGAAGAGCTTCAAAAGTGTCAAATATTAGATGAGCATGAAACGGTCTGAAAAATAGGAGAAGCATGAAGTGGTGATGAAAAACATGAAGAGCCTGAAAAGGTGTGAGAAATATGAAGAGTTTCAAAAGGTGTGAAAATTATGAGGAGCCTGAAACGGTCTGAAAAATAGGAGGAGCATGAAGCGGTGTTCAAAAATATGAAGAGCCTGAAAATGTGTGAAATATATGAAGAGATTCAAAAGGTGTCAAAAATATGAGGAGCATGAAACGGTCTGAAAAATAGGAAGAGCTTCAAAATGTGTGAAATGCATGAGGAGTATGAAACGGTCAGAAAAATAGCAGGAGCATGAAGCGGTGTTGAAAAACATGAAGAGTCTGAAAAAGTGTGAAAAGTATGAAGAGCTTCAAAAATGTGAAAAATATGAAGAGCTTCAAAAGGTGTGAAAAATATGAAGAGCTTCAAAAGGTGTCAAAAATGAGATGAGCATGAAAAGGTCTGAAAAATACAAGGAGCATGAAGCGGTGTTGAAAATCATGAAGAGCCTGAAAAGGTATGAAAAATATGAAGAGCTTCATAAGGTGTGAAATATATGAAGAGCTTCAAAAGGTGTCAAAATGAGATGAGCATGAAACGATTTGAAAAATAGGAGGATCATGAATTGGTGTTGAAAAAAATGAAGAGCCTGAAAAGGTGTGAAAAATATGAAGAGCTTTAAAAGGTGTCAAAAATATGAGGAGCATGAAACGATCTGAAAAATAGGAGGATTATGAAACGGTGTTCAAAAACATGAAGAGCCTGAAAAGGTGTGAAAAATATGAAGAGCCTCAAAACGTGTCAAAAATATGAGGAGAAAGAAACGGTTGGAAAAATAGGAGGAGCATGAAGCGGTGTAGAAAAACATGAAGAGTCTGAAAAGGCGTGAAAAATATGAAGAGCTTCAAAAGATGTCAAAAATATGAGGAGCATGACACGGTTCAGAAATATAGGAGGAGCATGAAGTGGTGTTGAAAACATGAAGAACCTGAAAAGTTGTGAAAAATATGAAGAGCTTCAAAAGGTGTCAAATATATGAGGAGTATGAAACGGTCTGAAAATGGGAGGAGCATGAAGCGGTGTTCAAAAACATGAAGAACCTGAAAAGGTGTGAAAAATATGAAGAGATTCAAAAGGTGTCAAAAATATGAGAAGCATGAAACGGTCTGAAAAATAGGAGGAGCATGAAGCGGTGTTGAAAAAGATGAAGAGCTTGAATACGTGTGAAAAATATGAAGAGCTTCAAAAGGTGTCAAAAATATGAGGAGCATGAAACAGTCTGAAAAATAGGAGGAGCATGAAGCGGATTTGAAAAGCATGAAGAGCCTGAAAAGGTGTGAAATATATGAAGAGCTTCAAAAGGTGTAAAAAATATGAGGAGCTTGAAACGGTCTGAAAAATAAGAGGATCTGGTTTCCTCAGTGTGTATGCCCAGAAGTGGGATTGCTGGGTCATATGGCAGTTCTATTTCCAGTTTTTTAAGAAATCTCCACACTGTTTTCCATAGGGGCTGTACTAGTGTGCATTCCCACCAACAGTGTAAGAGGGTTCCCTTTTCTCCACACCATCTCCAGCATTTATTGCTTGTAGACTTTTGGATAGCAGCCATCCTGACTGGCATGTAATGGTACCTCATTGTGGTTTTGATTTGCATTTCTCTAATAATGAGTGATGTTGAGCATCTTTTCATGTGTTTGTTATCCATCTGTATGTCTTCTTTGGAGAAATGTCTGTTTAGTTCTTTGGCTCATTTTTTATTGGGTCATTTATTTTTCTGGAATTGAGCTGCAGGATTTGCTTGTATATTTTTGAGATTAATCCTTTGTCTGTTTCTTCATTTGCTATTATTTTCTCCCAATCTGAGGGCTGTCTTTTCACCTTACTTATAGTTTCCTTTGTAGTGCAAAAGCTTTTAAGTTTCATTAGGTCCCATTTGTTTAGTTTTGCTTTTATTTCCAATATTCTGGGAGGTGGGTCATAGAGGACCTTGCTTTGATTTATGTCGGAGAGTGTTTTGCCTATGTTCTCCTCTAGGAGTTTTATAGTTTCTGGTCTTACATTTAGATCTTTAATCCATTTTGAGTTTATTTTTGTGTATGGTGTTAGAAAGTGTTCTATTTTCATTCTTTTACAAGTGGTTGACCAGTTTTCCCAGCACCACTTGTTAAAGAGGTTGTCTTTTTTCCATTGTATATCCTTGCCTCCTTTGTCAAAGATAAGGTGTCCATAGGTTCGTCTGAAAGAGACACTTGCACCCCAATGTTCATCGCAGCACTGTTTATAATAGCCAGGACATGGAAGCAACCTAGATGCCCGTCAGCAGATGAATGGATAAGAAAGCTGTGGTACATATACACCATGGAATATTACTCAGCCATTAAAAAGAATTCATTTGAATCAGTCCTAATGCGATGGATGAAGCTGGAGCCCATTATACAGAGTGAAGTAAGCCAGAAAGATAAAGAACATTAGAGCATGCTGACACATGTATATGGAATTTAGAAAAGTGATAACGATAACCCTATATGCAGAACAGAAAAAGAGACACAGAAATACAGAACAGACTTTTGAACTTTGTGGGAGAATGCGAGGTTGGGATATTTCAAAAGAACAGCATGTATGCTATCTATGGTGAAACAGATCACCAGCCCAGGTAGGATGCAAGAGACAAGTGCTCCGGCTTGGTGCACTGGGAAGACCGAGAGGAATCGGGTGGAGAGGGAGGTGGGAGGGGGGATTGGGATTGGGAATACATGTAAATCCATGGCTGATTCATATCAATGTATGACAAAACCGACAGGGAAAAAAAAATAAAAATAATAAAAAAAATTTAAAAAAAAATAACAATAAAAAAAAATAAGAGGAGCATGAAATGGTGTTCGAAAACATGAAGAGCCTGAAAAGGTGTGGAAATCATGAAGAGCTTCAAAAGTTGTCAAATATGAGGAGCATAAAACGGTCTGAAACATAGGAGGAGCATGAAGCGGTGTTGAAAAACATGAAGAGCCTGAAAAGGTGTGAAAAATATGAAGAGCTTCAAAAGGTGCCAAAAATATGAAGAGCATGAAACGGTCTGAAAAATAGGAGGAGCATGAAATGGTGTTCAAAAACATGAAGACCTGAAAAGGTGTGAAAAATATGAAGAGCTTCAAAAGGTGCCAAAAATATGAGGAGCATGAAACGGTCTGACAAAGTGGAGGAGCATGAAGCGGTATTGAAAAACATGAAGAGCCTGAAAAGTTGTGAAAAATATGAAGAGCTTCAAAAGGTGTCAAAATATGAGAAGCCTGAAACGGTCTGAAAAATAGGAGGAGCATGAAACGGTCTGACAAATAGGAGGAGCATGAAGCGGTGTTGAAAAACATGAAGAGCCTGAAAAGGTGTGTAAAATATGAAGAGCTTCAAAATATGTGAAAAATATGAAGAGCTTCAAATGATGTCAAAAATGAGATGAGCATTAAACGGTGTGAAAAAAATGAGGAGCATGAAGCGGTGTTGAAAAACATGAAGAGTCTGAAAAGGTATGAAATATATGAGGAGCTTCAAAAGGTGTCAAAAATATGAGTGTCATGAAACGGTCTGAAAATTAGGGGGAGCATGAAGCGGTGTTGAAAAACATGAAGAGCCTGAAAAGTTGTCAAAAATATGAAGAGCTTCTAAAGGGGTCAAAAGTAGAGGAGCTTCAAAGGGTGTCAAAAATGAGAAGAGCATGAAATGGTGTGAAAATATGAGGAGCATGAAGCCATTTTGAAAATCATGAAGAGTCTGAAAAGGTGTGAAAAATATGAAGAGCATCAAAAGGTGTCAAAAATATGAGGAGCATGAAACGGTCTGAAAAAATGGAGGAGCATGAAGCGGTGTTGAAAAACATGAAGAGCCTGAAAAGGTGTGAAAAATATGAAGAGCTTCAAAATGTGTCAAAAATATGAGGATCATGAAACGGTCTGAAAAATAGGAGAAGCAGGAAGTGGTGTTGAAAAACATGAAGAGCCTGAAAACGTGTGAAAAATATGAAGAGTTTCAAAAGGTGTGAAAAATATGAAGAGCTTCAAAAGGTGATAAAAATGAGATGAGCATGAAACGGTCTGAAAAATATGAGGAGCATGAAGCGGTGTTGGAAATCATGAAGAGTCTGAAAAGGTGTGAAATATATTAAGAGCTTCAAAAGGTGTCAAAAATATGAGGAGCATGAAACGGTCTGAAAAATAGGAGGAGCATGAAGCGGTGTGGAAAAACATGAAGAACCTGAAAAGGTGTGAAAAATATGAAGAGCTTCAAAAGGTGTAAAAACTATGAGGAGCTTGAAACGGTCTGAAAAATAGGAGGAGCATGAAAAGGTGTTCACATGCATGAAGAGCCTGAACAGTGTGAAAATTATGAAGAGCTTCAAAAGGTGTAAAATACATGAGGAACATGAAACGGTCTGGAAAATAGGATGAGCATGAAGTTGTGTTGAAAAACATGAAGAGCCTGAAAAGGTGTGAAAAATATGAAGAGGTTCAAAAGGTGTGAAAAATATGACGAGTATGATACCGTCTGAAAAATAAGAGGAGCATGAAGCTCTGTTCAAAAACATGAAGAGCCTGAAAAGGTGTGAAAAATATGAAGAGCTTCAAAAAATGTCAAAAATATGAGGAGCATTAAACGGTCTGAAAAATAGGAGCAGCATGAAACGGTGTTCAAAAACATGAAGATCCCGAAAAGGTGTGAAAAATATGAAGAGCTTCAAAACGTGTCAAAAATATGAGGAGCATGAAACGGTCTGAAAATTAGGAGGGGCAAGAAGTGGTGTTGAAAAACATGAATAGCCTGAAAACGTGTGAGAAATATGAAGAGCTTCAAAAGCTGTGAAAAATATGAAGTGCTTCAAAAGGTGTCAAAAATGGGATGAGCATGAAACGGTCTGAAAAATAGGAGGAGCATGAAGTTGTGTTGAAAAACATGAAGAGCCTGAAAAGGTATGAAAAATATGAAGAGCTTCAAAAGGTGTGAAATACATGAGGAGCATGAAACTCTCTGAAATATAGGAGGAGCATGAAGTGGTGTTGAAAAACACGAAGAGGCTGAAAACGTGTGAAAAATATGAGGAGGTTCAAAAGGTGTGAAACCTATGAAGAGCATGATACGGTCTGAAAAATAGGAGGAGCATGAAGCGGTGTTCAAAAACATGAAGAGCCTGAAAAGTTGTGAAAAATATGAAAAGCTTCAAAAGGTGTCAAAAATATGAGGAGCATGGAACGGTCTGAAAAATAGGAGGAGCATGAAGCTGTGTTCAAAAACATGAAGAGCCTGAAAAGGTTTAAAAAATATGAAGAGCTTCAAAAGGTGTCAAAAATATGAGGAGCATGAAACGGTCTGAAAAATAGGAGGAGCATGAAGCGGTGTTCAAAAACATGAAGAGCCTGAAAAGGTGTGAAAAATATTAAGAGCTTCAAAAGGTGTGAAAAATATGAAGACCTTCAAAAGGTGTCAAAAATTAGATTAGCATGAAAGGGTCTGAAAAATAGGAGAAGCATGAAGCGGTGTTCAAAAACATGAAGAGCCTGAAAAGGTGTGAAAAATATTAAGAGCTTCAAAAGGTGTGAAAAATATGAAGAGCTTCAAAAGGTGTCAAAAATCGATGAGCAGGAAATGGTCTGAAAAATAGGAGGAGCATGAAGTGGTGTTAAAAACATGAAGAGCCTGAAAAGGTGTGAAATATATGAAGAGCTTCAAAAGGTGTCAAAAATATGAGGAGAATGAAACAGTCTGAAAAATAGGAGGAGCGTGAAGTGGTGTTGAAAAACATGAAGATCCTGAAATGGTGTGAAATATATGAAGATCTTCACAATGTGTGAAAAATATGAGGAGCTTCAAAAAGTGTCAGAAATATGAGGAGCATGAAATGGTCTGAAAAATAGGAGGAGCATGAAATGGTGTTGAAAAACATGAGGAGCCTGAAAAGTGTGAAAAATATGAAAAGCTTCAAAAGGTGTCAAAAATATGACGAGCATGAAACGGTCTGAAAAATAGGAGGAGCATGAAACGGGGATCAAAAACATGAGAAGCCTGAAAAGGTGTGAAAAATATGAAGAGCTTCAAAAGGTGTGAAATTCATGAGGAGCATGAAACGGTCTGAAAAATATGAGAAGCATGAAGTGGTGTGGAAAAACATGAAGAGCCTGAAAAGGTGTGAAAAATATGATGAGCTTCAAAAGGTGTTAAAAATATGATGAGCATGAAACGGTCTGAAAATTTGGAGGATCATGAGCGGTGTTCAAAAACATGAAGAGCCTGAAAAGGTGTGAAAAATATGAAGAGCTTCAAATGGTGTCAAAAATATGAGAAGCATGAAACGGTCTGAAAGATAGGAGGAGCATGAAGCGGTGTTCAAAAACATGAAAACCCTGAAAAGGTGTGAAATATATGAAGAGCTTCAAAAGATGTCAAAAATAGGAGGAGCATGAAGCGGTGTAGAAAAACATGAAGAGTCTGAAAAGGCATGAAAAATATGAAGAGCTTCAAAAGATGTCAAAAATATGAGGAGCATGACACGGTCAGAAATATAGGAGGAGCATGAAGTGGTGTTGAAAACATGAAGAACCTGAAAAGTTGTGAAAAATATGAAGAGCTTCAAAAGTTGTCAAATATATGAGGAGTATGAAACGGTCTGAAAAATGTGAGGAGCATGAAGCGGTGTTCAAAAACATGAAGAACCTGAAAAGGTGTGAAAAATATGAAGAGCTGCAAAAATGTGAAAAATATGAAAAGCTTCAAAAGGTATGAAATATATGAAGAGCCTCAAAACGTGTCAAAAATATGAGGAGTATGAAACGGTGTGAAAAATAGCAGGAGCATGAAGCGGTGTTCAAAAACATGAAGAGCCTGAAAAAGTGTGAAAAATATGAAAAGGTTCAAAAATGTGAAAAATATGTAGAGCTTCAAAAGTTGTGAAATATATGAAGAGCTTCAAAAGGTGTCAAAAATTAGATGAGCATGAAACGGTCTGAAAAATAGGAGGAGCATGAAGTGGTGTTGAAAAACATGAAGAGCCTGAAAAGGTGTGAAATATAAGAAGAGCTTCAAAAGGTGTCAAAAATATGAAGAGCTTCAAAAAGTGTCAAAAATATGAAGAGCATGAAACGGTCTGAAAAATAGGGGGAGCATGAAACGGTGTTCAAAAACATGAAGAGCCTGAAAAGGTTTGAAAAATATAAAGAGCTTCAAAAGGTGTGAAATACAGGAGGAGCATGAAACGTTCTGAAAAATAGGAGGACCATGAAGCGGTGTTCAAAAACATGAAGAGCCTGAAAAGGTGTGAAAAATATGAAGAGCTTCAAAAGGTATCAAAAATGAGATGAGGATGAAACGGTCTGAAAAATAGGGGGAGCATGAAACGGTGTTCAAAAACATGAAGAGCCTGAAAAGGTTTGAAAAATATAAAGAGCTTCAAAAGGTGTGAAAATTATGAGGAGCATGAAACGGCCTGAAAAATAGAAGCAGCATGAAACGGTGTGGAAAACATGAAGAGCCTGAAAAGGTGTGAAAAATATGAAGAGCTTCAAAAGGCGTCAAATATATGAAGAGCATGAAACGGTCTGAAAAATAGGAGGAGCATGAAACGGGGATCAAAAACATGAGAAGCCTGAAAAGGTGTGAAAAATATGAAGAGCTTCAAAAGGTGTGAAATTCATGAGGAGCATGAAACGGTCTGAAAAATATGAGAAGCATGAAGTGGTGTGGAAAAACATGAAGAGCCTGAAAAGGTGTGAAAAATATGATGAGCTTCAAAAGGTGTTAAAAATATGACGAGCATGAAACGGTCTGAAAATTTGGAGGATCATGAGCGGTGTTCAAAAACATGAAGAGCCTGAAAAGGTGTGAAAAATATGAAGAGCTTCAAATGGTGTCAAAAATATGAGAAGCATGAAACGGTCTGAAAGATAGGAGGAGCATGAAGCGGTGTTCAAAAACATGAAAACCCTGAAAAGGTGTGAAATATATGAAGAGCTTCAAAAGATGTCAAAAATAGGAGGAGCATGAAGCGGTGTAGAAAAACATGAAGAGTCTGAAAAGGCATGAAAAATATGAAGAGCTTCAAAAGATGTCAAAAATATGAGGAGCATGACACGGTCAGAAATATAGGAGGAGCATGAAGTGGTGTTGAAAACATGAAGAACCTGAAATGTTGTGAAAAATATGAAGAGCTTCAAAAGGTGTCAAATATATGAGGAGTATGAAACGGTCTGAAAAATGGGAGGAGCATGAAGCGGTGTTCAAAAACATGAAGAACCTGAAAAGGTGTGAAAAATATGAAGAGCTGCAAAAATGTGAAAAATATGAAAAGCTTCAAAAGGGGTGAAATATATGAAGAGCCTCAAAACGTGTCAAAAATATGAGGAGTATGAAACGGTGTGAAGAATAGCAGGAGCATGAAGCGGTGTTCAAAAACATGAAGAGCCTGAAAAAGTGTGAAAAATATGAAAAGGTTCAAAAATGTGAAAAATATGTAGAGCTTCAAAAGTTGTGAAATATATGAAGAGCTTCAAAAGGTGTCAAAAATTAGATGAGCATGAAACGGTCTGAAAAATAGGAGGAGCATGAAGTGGTGTTGAAAAACATGAAGAGCCTGAAAAGGTGTGAAATATATGAAGAGCTTCAAAAGGTGTCAAAAATATGAAGAGCTTCAAAAAGTGTCAAAAATATGAAGAGCATGAAACGGTCTGAAAAATAGGGGGAGCATGAAACGGTGTTCAAAAACATGAAGAGCCTGAAAAGGTTTGAAAAATATAAAGAGCTTCAAAAGGTGTGAAATACAGGAGGAGCATGAAACGTTCTGAAAAATAGGAGGACCATGAAGTGGTGTTCAAAAACATGAAGAGCCTGAAAAGGTGTGAAAAATATGAAGAGCTTCAAAAGGTATCAAAAATGAGATGAGGATGAAACGGTCTGAAAAATAGGGGGAGCATGAAACGGTGTTCAAAAACATGAAGAGCCTGAAAAGGTTTGAAAAATATAAAGAGCTTCAAAAGGTGTGAAAATTATGAGGAGCATGAAACGGCCTGAAAAATAGAAGCAGCATGAAACGGTGTGGAAAACATGAAGAGCCTGAAAAGGTGTGAAAAATATGAAGAGCTTCAAAAGGCGTCAAATATATGAAGAGCATGAAACGGTCTGAAAAATAGGAGGAGCATGAAACGGGGATCAAAAACATGAGAAGCCTGAAAAGGTGTGAAAAATATGAAGAGCTTCAAAAGGTGTGAAATTCATGAGGAGCATGAAACGGTCTGAAAAATATGAGAAGCATGAAGTGGTGTGGAAAAACATGAAGAGCCTGAAAAGGTGTGAAAAATATGATGAGCTTCAAAAGGTGTTAAAAATATGACGAGCATGAAACGGTCTGAAAATTTGGAGGATCATGAGCGGTGTTCAAAAACATGAAGAGCCTGAAAAGGTGTGAAAAATATGAAGAGCTTCAAATGGTGTCAAAAATATGAGAAGCATGAAACGGTCTGAAAGATAGGAGGAGCATGAAGCGGTGTTCAAAAACATGAAAACCCTGAAAAGGTGTGAAATATATGAAGAGCTTCAAAAGATGTCAAAAATAGGAGGAGCATGAAGCGGTGTAGAAAAACATGAAGAGTCTGAAAAGGCATGAAAAATATGAAGAGCTTCAAAAGATGTCAAAAATATGAGGAGCATGACACGGTCAGAAATATAGGAGGAGCATGAAGTGGTGTTGAAAACATGAAGAACCTGAAAAGTTGTGAAAAATATGAAGAGCTTCAAAAGGTGTCAAATATATGAGGAGTATGAAACGGTCTGAAAAATGGGAGGAGCATGAAGCGGTGTTCAAAAACATGAAGAACCTGAAAAGGTGTGAAAAATATGAAGAGATTCAAAAGGTGTCAAAAATATGAGAAGCATGAAACGGTCTGAAAAATAGGAGGAGCATGAAGCGGTGTTGAAAAAGATGAAGAGCTTGAATACGTGTGAAAAATATGAAGAGCTTCAAAAGGTGTCAAAAATATGAGGAGCATGAAACAGTCTGAAAAATAGGAGGAGCATGAAGCGGATTTGAAAAGCATGAAGAGCCTGAAATGGTGTGAAATATATGAAGAGCTTCACAAGGTGTAAAAAATATGAGGAGCTTGAAACGGTCTGAAAAATAAGAGGATCTGGTTTCCTCAGTGTGTATGCCCAGAAATGGGATTGCTGGGTCATATGGCAGTTCTATTTCCAGTTTTTTAAGAAATCTCCACACTGTTTTCCATAGGGGCTGTACTAGTGTGCATTCCCACCAACAGTGTAAGAGGGTTCCCTTTTCTCCACACCATCTCCAGCATTTATTGCTTGTAGACTTTTGGATAGCAGCCATCCTGACTGGCATGTAATGGTACCTCATTGTGGTTTTGATTTGCATTTCTCTAATAATGAGTGATGTTGAGCATCTTTTCATGTGTTTGTTATCCATCTGTATGTCTTCTTTGGAGAAATGTCTGTTTAGTTCTTTGGCTCATTTTTTATTGGGTCATTTATTTTTCTGGAATTGAGCTGCAGGATTTGCTTGTATATTTTTGAGATTAATCCTTTGTCTGTTTCTTCATTTGCTATTATTTTCTCCCAATTTGAGGGCTGTCTTTTCACCTTACTTATAGTTTCCTTTGTAGTGCAAAAGCTTTTAAGTTTCATTAGGTCCCATTTGTTTAGTTTTGCTTTTATTTCCAATATTCTGGGAGGTGGGTCATAGAGGATCTTGCTTTGATTTATGTCGGAGAGTGTTTTGCCTATGTTCTCCTCTAGGAGTTTTATAGTTTCTGGTCTTACATTTAGATCTTTAATCCATTTTGAGTTTATTTTTGTGTATGGTGTTAGAAAGTGTTTTATTTTCATTCTTTTACAAGTGGTTGACCAGTTTTCCCAGCACCACTTGTTAAAGAGTTTGTCTTTTTTCCATTGTATATCCTTGCCTCCTTTGTCAAAGTTAAGGTGTCCATAGGTTCGTCTGAAAGAGACACGTGCACCCCAATGTTCATCGCAGCACTGTTTATAATAGCCAGGACATGGAAGAACCTAGATGCCCGTCAGCAGATGAATGGATAAGAAAGCTGTGGTACATATACACCATGGAATATTACTCAGCCATTAAAAAGAATTCATTTGAATCAGTCCTAATGAGATGGATGAAGCTGGAGCCCATTATACAGAGTGAAGTAAGCCAGAAAGATAAAGAACATTAGAGCATGCTGACACATGTATTTGGAATTTAGAAAGGTGATAACGATAACCCTATATGCAGAACAGAAAAAGAGACACAGAAATACAGAACAGACTTTTGAACTTTGTGGGAGAATGCGAGGTTGGGATATTTCAAAAGAACAGCATGCATGCTATCTATGGTGAAACAGATCACCAGCCCAGGTAGGATGCACGAGACAAGTGCTCCAGCTTGGTGCACTGGGAAGACCGAGAGGAATCGGGTGGAGAGGGAGGTGGGAGGGGGGATTGGGATTGGGAACACATGTAAATCCATGGCTGATTCATATCAATGTATGACAAAACCGACTGGGAAAAAAAAATAAAAATAAAAAAAAAATTAAAAAAAATAACAATAAAAAAAAATAAGAGGAGCATGAAATGGTGTTCAAAAACATGAAGAGCCTGAAAATGTGTGATAAATATGAAGAACTTCAAATGGTGTCAAAAATATGAGAAGCATGAAACGGTCTGAAAGATAGGAGGAGCATGAAACGG
Source organism: Dama dama (assembly GCF_033118175.1). Taxonomy (NCBI): domain Eukaryota; kingdom Metazoa; phylum Chordata; class Mammalia; order Artiodactyla; family Cervidae; genus Dama; species Dama dama. The sequence goes on along the minus strand of NW_026870920.1, from coordinate 3,672,092 downwards.
TGATCAGAAACATGAAGAGCCTGAAAAGTTGTGAAAAATATGAAGAGCTTCAAAAGGTGTGAAATTCATGAGGAGCATGAAACGGTCTGAAAAATAGGAGGAGCATGAAGCGTTGTTGAAAAACATGAAGAGCCTGAAAAGTTGTGAAAAATATGAAGAGCTTCAAAAGGTGTGAAAAATATGAAGAGCTTCAAATGTGTCAAAAATGAGATGAACATGAAAAGGTCTGAAAAATAAGAGAAGCATGAAGTGGTGTTGATAAAAAAGAAGAGGCTGAAAAGGTGTGAAATATATGAAGATCTTCAAAAGGTGTCAAAAATATGAGGAGAATGAAACGTTCTGAATAATAGGAGGAGAATGAAGCGGTGTTGAAAAACATGAAGAGCCTGAAAACGTGTGAAAAATATGAAGAGCTTCAAAAGGTGTGAAAAATATGAAGAGCTTCAAATGTGTCAAAAATGAGATGAGCATGAAACGGTCTGAAAAATAAGAGGAGCATGAAGTGGTGGTGAAAATCATGAAGAGCCTGAAAATGTGTGAAAAATATGAAGAGCTTCTAAAGGTGTCAAAAATATGAGGAGCATGAAACGGTCTGAAAAATAGGAGGATCATGAAGCGTGTTCAAAAACATGAAAAGCCTGAAAAGGTGTGAAAATATGAAGAGCTTCAAAAGGTGTGAAATTCATGAGAAACATGAAACGGTCTGAAAAATAGGAGGGGCATGAAGTGATGTTCAAAAACATGAAGAGCCTGAAAATGAGTGAGAAATATGAAAAGCTTCAAAAGGTGTCAAAAATATGAGGAGCATGAAACGGTCTGAAAAATAGGAGGAGCATGAAGTGGTGTTGAAAAACATGAAGAGCATGAAAAATTGTGAAAAATATGAAGAGCTTCAAAAGGTGACAAATATATGAGGAGTATGAAACGGTCTGGAAAATAGGAGGAGCATGAAGCGGTGTTCAAAAACATGAAGAGCCTGAAAAGGTGTGAAAAATATGAAGAGCTTCAAAAGGTGTCAAAAATATGAGGAGCATGAAACAGTCTGAAAAATAGGACGAGCATGAAGCGGTGTTCAAAAACATGAAAAGCCTGAAAAGGTGTGAAAAATATGAAGAGCTTCAAAAGGTGTGAAAAATATGAAGAGCTTCAAAAGGTGTCAAAAATTATATTAGCATGAAAGGGTCTGAAAAATAGGAGGAACATGAAGTGGTGTTGAAAAACATGAAGAGCCTGAAAGGTTTGAAAAGTATGAAGAGCTTCAAAAGGTGTGAAAAATATGAGGAGCTTCAAAATGTGTCAAAAATATGAGGAGCATGAAACCCTCTTAAAAATAGGAGGAGGATGAAGCGGTGTTCAACAACATGAAGAGCCTGAAAAGGTGTGCAAAATATGACGAGCTTCAAAAGGTGTGAAATACATGAGGAACATGAAACGGTGTTCAAAACATGCAGAGACTGTAAAGGTGTGAAAAATATGAAGAGCCTCAAAACGTGTCAAAAATATGAGAAGTATGAAACGGTATGATAAATAGCAGGAGCATGAAGCGGTGTTGAAAAACACGAAGAGTCTGAAATCGTGTGAAAAATATGAAGATCTTCAAAAATATGAAAAGTATGAAGAGCTTCAAAAGGTGTGAAAACTATGAGGAGCATGATACGGTCTGAAAATAGGAGGAGCATGAAGCGGTGTTGAAAAACATGAAGAGCCTGAAAATGTGTGAAAATATGAAGAGATTCAAAAATATGAAAAATATGAAGAGCATCAAAAGGTGTGACAAATATGAAGAGCTTCAAAAGGTGTGAAAAATATGAAGAGTTTCTAAAGGTGTCAAAAATATGAGGAGCATGAAACGGTCTGAAAAATGTGAGGAGCATGAACTGGTGTTGAAAAACATGAAGAGCCTGAAAAGGTGTGAAAAATATGAAGAGCTTCAAAATGTGTGAAAAATATGAGGAGCATGAAACGGTCTGAAAAATAGGAGGAGCATGAAGCGGTGTTCAAAAACATGAAGAGCCTGAAAAGGTGTGAAAAATATAAAAAGCTTCAAAAGGTGTCAAAGTTATGAAGAGCATGAAACGGTCTGAAAAATAGGAGGAACATGAAAAGGTGATCAAAAACATGAAGAGCCTGAAAACGTGTGAAAAATATGAAGAGCTACAAAAGGTGTGAAATACATGAGGAGCATGAAACGGGCTGAAAAATAGGAGAAGCATGAAGTGCTGTGGAAAAACATGAAGAGCCTGAAAAGGTGTGAAAAATATGAAAAGCTTCAAAAGGTGTCAAAATTATGAGGAGCATGAAACGGTCTGAAAAATAGGAGGAGCATGAAGTGGTGTTGAAAAACATGAAGAGCCTGAAAAAGTGTTAAATATGAAGAGCTTCAAAGTTGTCAAAAATATGAGGAGCATGAAACGGTCTGAAAAATAGGAGGAGTATGAAACGGTCTGAAAAAGAGGAGGAGCATGAAGGGGTGTTCAAAAACATGAAGAGCCTGAAAAGGTGTGAAAAATATGAAGAGCTTCAAAAATATGAAAAATATGAAGAGCTTCAAAAGGTTTGAAAAATATGAAGAGCTTCAAAAGGTGTGAAAAATATGAAGAGCTTAAAATGGTGTCAAAATGAGATGAGCATGAAACGGTCTGAAAAACAGGAGGAGAATGAAGCGGTGTTGAAAATCATCAAGAGCCTGAAAAGGTGTGAAAAATATGAAGAGCTTCAAAAGGTGTGAAATACATGAGGAGCATTAAACGGTCTGAAAAAAAGGAGGAGCATGAAGCGGTTTTCAAAAACATGAAGAGTCTGAAAAGGTGTGAAAAATATGAAGAGCTTCAAAAAGCGTCAAAAATATGAGGAGCATGAAACGGTCTGAAAAATAGGAGGAGCATGAAGCGGTCTTGAAAAACATGAAGAGCCTGAAAAGGTGTGAAAAATATGAAGAGCTTCAAAAGGTGTAAAAAATATGGTGAGCATGAAACGGTCTGCAAAAAAGGAGGAGCATGAAGTGGTGTTGAAAAACTTGAACAGCCAGAAAATGTGTGAAAAATATGAAAAGCTTCAAAAGGTGGTAAATATATGCGGAGCATGAAACGGTCTGAAAAATCGGAGGAGCATGAACCGGTGTTCAAGAACATGAAGAGCCTGAAAAGCTGTGAGAAATATGAAGAGCTTCAAAATGTGTGAAAAATATGAAGAGCTTCAAATGTGTCAAAAATGAGATGAACATGAAAAGGTCTGAAAAATAAGAGAAGCATGAAGTGGTGTTGATAAAAAAGAAGAGGCTGAAAAGGTGTGAAATATATGAAGATCTTCAAAAGGTGTCAAAAATATGAGGAGAATGAAACGTTCTGAATAATAGGAGGAGCATGAAGCGGTGTTGAAAAACATGAAGAGCCTGAAAACGTGTGAAAAATATGAAGAGCTTCAAAAGGTGTGAAAAATATGAAGAGCTTCAAATGTGTCAAAAATGAGATGAGCATGAAACGGTCTGAAAAATAAGAGGAGCATGAAGTGGTGGTGAAAAACATGAAGAGCCTGAAAATGTGTGAAAAATATGAAGAGCTTCTAAAGGTGTCAAAAATATGAGGAGCATGAAACGGTCTGAAAAATAGGAGGATCATGAAGCGTGTTCAAAAACTTGAAAAGCCTGAAAAGGTGTGAAAATATGAAGAGCTTCAAAAGGTGTGAAATTCATGAGAAACATGAAACGGTCTGAAAAATAGGAGGGGCATGAAGTGATGTTCAAAAACATGAAGAGCCTGAAAATGAGTGAGAAATATGAAAAGCTTCAAAAGGTGTCAAAAATATGAGGAGCATGAAACGGTCTGAAAAATAGGAGGAGCATGAAGTGGTGTTGAAAAACATGAAGAGCATGAAAAATTGTGAAAAATATGAAGAGCTTCAAAAGGTGACAAATATATGAGGAGTATGAAACGGTCTGGAAAATAGGAGGAGCATGAAGCGGTGTTCAAAAACATGAAGAGCCTGAAAAGGTGTGAAAAATATGAAGAGCTTCAAAAGGTGTCAAAAATATGAGGAGCATGAAACAGTCTGAAAAATAGGACGAGCATGAATCGGTGTTCAAAAACATGAAAAGCCTGAAAAAGTGTGAAAAATATGAAGAGCTTCAAAAGGTGTGAAAAATATGAAGAGCTTCAAAAGGTGTCAAAAATTATATTAGCATGAAAGGGTCTGAAAAATAGGAGGAACATGAAGTGGTGTTGAAAAACATGAAGAGCCTGAAAAGGTTTGAAAAGTATGAAGAGCTTCAAAAGGTGTGAAAAATATGAGGAGCTTCAAAATGTGTCAAAAATATGAGGAGCATGAAACCCTCTTAAAAATAGGAGGAGGATGAAGCGGTGTTCAACAACATGAAGAGCCTGAAAAGGTGTGCAAAATATGAAGAGCTTCAAAAGGTGTGAAATACATGAGGAACATGAAACGGTGTTCAAAACATGCAGAGACTGAAAAGGTGTGAAAAATATGAAGAGCCTCAAAACGTGTCAAAAATATGAGAAGTATGAAACGGTATGATAAATAGCAGGAGCATGAAGCGGTGTTGAAAAACACGAAGAGTCTGAAATCGTGTGAAAAATATGAAGATCTTCAAAAATATGAAAAGTATGAAGAGCTTCAAAAGGTGTGAAAACTATGAGGAGCATGATACGGTCTGAAAAATAGGAGGAGCATGAAGCGGTGTTGAAAAACATGAAGAGCCTGAAAATGTGTGAAAATATGAAGAGATTCAAAAATATGAAAAATATGAAGAGCATCAAAAGGTGTGAAAAATATGAGGAGCATGAAACGGTCTGAAAAATAGGAGGAGCATGAAGCGGTGTTCAAAAACATGAAGAGCCTTAAAAGGTGTGAAAAATATAAAAAGCTTCAAAAGGTGTCAAAATTATGAAGAGCATGAAACGGTCTGAAAAATAGGAGGAACATGAAAAGGTGATCAAAAACATGAAGAGCCTGAAAACGTGTGAAAAATATGAAGAGCTACAAAAGGTGTGAAATACATGAGGAGCATGAAACGGGCTGAAAAATAGGAGAAGCATGAAGTGCTGTGGAAAAACATGAAGAGCCTGAAAAGGTGTGAAAAATATGAAAAGCTTCAAAAGGTGTCAAAATTATGAGGAGCATGAAACGGTCTGAAAAATAGGAGGAGCATGAAGTGGTGTTGAAAAACATGAAGAGCCTGAAAAAGAGTTAAATATGAAGAGCTTCAAAGTTGTCAAAAATATGAGGAGCATGAAACGGTCTGAAAAATAGGAGGAGTATGAAACGGTCTGAAAAAGAGGAGGAGCATGAAGGGGTGTTCAAAAACATGAAGAGCCTGAAAAGGTGTGAAAAATATGAAGAGCTTCAAAAATATGAAAAATATGAAGAGCTTCAAAAGGTTTGAAAAATATGAAGAGCTTCAAAAGGTGTGAAAAATATGAAGAGCTTAAAATGGTGTCAAAATGAGATGAGCATGAAACGGTCTGAAAAACAGGAGGAGAATGAAGCGGTGTTGAAAATCATCAAGAGCCTGAAAAGGTGTGAAAAATATGAAGAGCTTCAAAAGGTGTGAAATACATGAGGAGCATTAAACGGTCTGAAAAAAAGGAGGAGCATGAAGCGGTTTTCAAAAACATGAAGAGTCTGAAAAGGTGTGAAAAATATGAAGAGCTTCAAAAAGCGTCAAAAATATGAGGAGCATGAAACGGTCTGAAAAATAGGAGGATCATGAAGCGGTCTTGAAAAACATGAAGAGCCTGAAAAGGTGTGAAAAATATGAAGAGCTTCAAAAGGTGTAAAAAATATGGTGAGCATGAAACGGTCTGCAAAAAAGGAGGAGCATGAAGTGGTGTTGAAAAACTTGAACAGCCAGAAAATGTGTGAAAAATATGAAAAGCTTCAAAAGGTGGTAAATATATGCGGAGCATGAAACGGTCTGAAAAATCGGAGGAGCATGAACCGGTGTTCAAAAACATGAAGAGCCTGAAAAGCTGTGAGAAATATGAAGAGCTTCAAAATGTGTGAAAATATGAGGAGCATGAAACGGTTTGAAAAAGAGGAGGAGCATGAATCGGTGTTGAAAAACATGAAGAGCCTAAAAAGTTGTGAAAAATATGAAGATCTTCAAAAATTGTCAAAAATATGAGGAGCATGAAACGGTCTGAAAAATAGGAGGAGCATGAAGCGTTGTTGAAAAACATGAAGAGCCTGAAAAGTTGTGAAAAATATGAAGAGCTTCAAAAGGTGTGAAAAATATGAAGAGCTTCAAATGTGTCAAAAATGAGATGAACATGAAAAGGTCTGAAAAATAAGAGAAGCATGAAGTGGTGTTGATAAAAAAGAAGAGGCTGAAAAGGTGTGAAATATATGAAGATCTTCAAAAGGTGTCAAAAATATGAGGAGAATGAAACGTTCTGAATAATAGGAGGAGCATGAAGCGGTGTTGAAAAACATGAAGAGCCTGAAAACGTGTGAAAAATATGAAGAGCTTCAAAAGGTGTGAAAAATATGAAGAGCTTCAAATGTGTCAAAAATGAGATGAGCATAAAACGGTCTGAAAAATAAGAGGAGCATGAAGTGGTGGTGAAAATCATGAAGAGCCTGAAAATGTGTGAAAAATATGAAGAGCTTCTAAAGGTGTCAAAAATATGAGGAGCATGAAACGGTCTGAAAAATAGGAGGATCATGAAGCGTGTTCAAAAACATGAAAAGCCTGAAAAGGTGTGAAAATATGAAGAGCTTCAAAAAGTGTCAAAAATATGAGGAGCATTAAAGGCTCTGAAAAATAGGAGGAGCATGAAGTGGTGTGGAAAAACATGAAGTGCCTGAAAAGGTGTGAAAAATATGAAGACTTTCAAAAGGTGTGAAATACATGAAGAGCATGAAACACTCTGACAAATAGGAGGAGCATGTAGTGGTGTTCAAAAACATGAAGAGTCTGAAAAGGTGTGAAAAATATGAAGAGCTTCAAAAAGTGTCAAAAATATGAGGAGCATGAAAGGCTCTGAAAAATAGGAGGAGCATGAAGCGGTCTTGAAAAACATGAAGAGCCTGAAAACGTGTGAAAAATATGAAGAGCTTCAAAAGGTGTAAAAAATATGGGGAGCATGAAACGGTCTGCAAAAAAGGAGGAGCATGAAGTGGTGTTGAAAAACTTCAACAGCCAGAAAATGTGTGAAAAATATGAAAAGCTTCAAAAGGTGGTAAAAATATGCGGAGCATGAAACGGTCTGAAAAATAGGAGGAGCATGAAGCGGTGTTCAAAAACATGAGGAGCCTGAAAAGGTGTGAAAAATATGAAGAGCTTAAAAATGTGTCAAAATAAGAGGAGCATGAAACGGTCTGAAAAATAGGAGGATCATGAAGCGGTGTTCAAAAACATGAAAAGCCTGAAAAGGTGTGAAAATATGAAGAGCTTCAAAAAGTGTCAAAAATATGAGGAGCATGAAACGGTCTGAAAAAAAGGAGGAGCATGAAGTGGTGTGGAAAAACATGAAGAGACTGAAAAGGTGTGAAAAATATGAAGAGCTTCAAAAGGTGTGAAATACATGAGGAGCATGAAAATCTCTGAAAAATAGGAGGAGCATGAAGCTGTGTTAAAAACATGAAGAGCCTGAAAAGGTGTGAAAAATATGAAGAGCTTTAAAAGCTGTGAAAAATATGAGGAGCATGAAACCGTCTGAAAAACAGAAGCAGCATGAAACGGTGTTGAAAAACATGAAGAGCCTGCAAACGTGTGAAAAATATGAAGAGCTTCAAAATGTGTGAAATATATGAAGAGCTTCAAAAGGTGTCAAAAATGAGATGAGCATGAAACGGTCTGAAAAATAGGAGGAGCATGAAACGGTGATCAGAAACATGAAGAGCTTGAAAAGGTGTGAAAAATATGAAGAGCTTCAAAGGCATGAAATTCATGAGGATCATGAAACGGTCTGAAAAATAGGAGAAGCATGAAGTGGTGTGGAAAACATGAAGAGCCTGAAAAGTTGTGAAAAATATGAAGAGCTTCAAAAGGTGTGAAATACATGAAGAGCATGAAACTCTCTGACAAATAGGAGGAGCATATAGTGGTGTTCAAAAACATGAAGAGCCTGAAAATGTGTGAAAAATATGAAGAGCTTAAAAATGTGTCAAAAATATGAGGAGCATGAAACGGTCTGAAAAATAGGAGGAGCATGAAGCGGTCTTGAAAAACATGAAGAGCCTGAAAACGTGTGAAAAATATGAAGAGCTTCAAAAGGTGTAAAAAATATGGGGAGCATGAAACGGTCTGCAAAAAAGGAGGAGCATGAAGTGGTGTTGAAAAACTTGAACAGCCAGAAAATGCGTGAAAAGTATGAAAAGCTTCAAAAGGTGGTAAAAATATGCGGAGCATGAAACGGTCTGAAAAATAGGAGGAGCATGAAGCGGTGTTCAAAAACATGAAGAGCCTGAAAAAGTGTGAAAAATATGAAGAGCTTAAAAATGTGTCAAAATATGAGGAGCATGAAACGGTCTGAAAAATAGGAGGAGCATGAAGCGGTCTTGAAAAACATGAAGAGCCTGAAAAGTTGTGAAAAATATGAAGAGCTTCAAAAGGTGTGAAAAATATGAAGAGCTTCAAATGTGTCAAAAATGAGATGAGCATGAAACGGTCTGAAAAAAAAGAGGAGCATGAAGTGGTGTTGAAAAAAAAGAAGAGGCTGAAAAGGTGTGAAATATATGAAGACCTTCAAAAGGTGTCAAAAATATGAGGAGAATGAAACGTTCTGAATAATAGGAGGAGCATGAAGTGCTGTTGAAAAACATGAAGAGCCTGAAAACGTGTGAAAAATATGAAGAGCTTCAAAAGTTGTGAAAAATATGAAGAGCTTCAAATGTGTCAAAAATGAGATGAGCATGAAACGGTCTGAAAAATAAGAGGAGCATGAAGTGGAGTTTAAAAAAAAGAAGAGCCTGAAAAGGTGTGAGAAATATGAAAAGCTTCAAAATCTGTCAAAAATATGAGGAGCATGAAACGGTCTGAAAAATAGGAGGCGCATGAAGCGGTGTTGAAAAACATGAAGAGCCTGAAAACGTGTGAAAAATATGAAGAGCTTCAAAAGGTGTAAAAAATATGAAGAGCTTCAAATGTGTCAAAAATGAGATGAGCATGAAACGGTCTGAAAAATAGGAGGAGCATGAAGTGGTGTTGAAAAAAAAGAAGAGACTGAAAAGCTTTGAAAAATATGAAGAGCATCAAAAGGTGTCAAACATATGAGCAGAATGAAACGGTCTCAAAAATAGGAGGAGCATGAAACGGTGTTGAAAAACATGAAGAGCCCGAAAAGTTGTGAAAAATATGAAAAACTTCAAAAGGTGTCAAAAATGTGATGAGCATGAAACGGTTTGAGACATAGGAGGAGCATGAAGTGGTGTTGAAAAAAAAGAAGAGATTGAAAAGGTGTGAAAAATATGAGGATCATCAAAAGGTGTGAAAAATATGAGGAGCATGAAAAGGTCTGCAAAAAGGAGGAGCATGCAGTGGTGGTGAAAAACTTGAAGAGCCTGAAAAGGTGTGAAAAATATGAAAAGCTTCAAAATCTGTCAAAAATATGAGGAGCATGAAACGGTCTGAAAAATAGGAGGCGCATGAAGCGGTGTTCAAAAACATGACGAGACTGAAAAGGTGTGAAAAATATGAAGAGCTTCAAAAGGTGTCAAAAATATGAGGAGCATGAAACGGTCTGAAAAATAGGAGGAACATGAAACGGTGATCAAAATCTTGCAGAGCCTGAAAAGGTGTGAAAAATATGAAGAGCTTCAAAAGGTGTGAAATACATTAGGAACATGAAACGGGCTAAAAAGTAGGAGAAGCATGAAGTGGTGTGGAAAAACATGAAGAGCCTGAAAAGGTGTGAAAAATATGAAAAGCTTCAAAAGGTGTCAAAATTATGAGGAGCATGAAACGGTCTGAAAAATAGGAGGAGCATGAAACGGTCTGAAAAAGAGGAGGAGCATGAAGTGGTGTTCAAAAACATGAAGAGCCTGAAAAGGTGTGAAAAATATGAAGAGCTTCAAAAATATGAAAAATATGAAGAGCTTCAAAAGGTGTGAAAAATATGAAGAGCTTCAAAAGGTGTGAAATATATGAAGAGCTTCAAATGGTGTCAAAATATGAGGAAAATGAAGCGGTCTGAAAAATAGCAGGAGCATGAAGCGGTGTTGAAAAACATGAAGTGCCTGAGAAGGTGTGAAAAATATGAAGAGCTTCTAAAAGTGTCAAAAATATGAGGAGCATTTAACGGTCTGAAAAATAGGAGGAGCATGAAGTGGTGTTGAAATACATGAAGAGCCTGAAAAGGTGTGAAAAATATGAAGAGCTTCAAAAGGTGTTAAAAATATGAGGAGTATGAAACGGTCTGCAAAATAGGAGGATCATGTAGTGGTGTTCAAAAACCTGATGAGCATGAAAAGGTATGAAAAATATGAAGAGCTTCAAAAGGTGTCAAAAATATGAGGAGCATGAAACGGTCTGAAAAATAGGAGGAGCATGAAACGGTCTGAAAAAGAGGAGGAGGATGAAGCGGTGTTGAAAAACATGAAGAGCCTGAAAAGGTGTGAAATATATGAAGAGCTTGAAAAGGTGTCAAAAATATGAGGAGAATGAAACGGTCTGAAAAATAGGAAGAGCATTAAGTGGTGTTAAAAAACATGAAGCGCCTGAAAAGGTGTGAAAAATATGAAGAGTTTCTAAAGGTGTCAAAATGAGATGAGCATGAAACCGTCTGAAAAATAGGAGGAGAATGAAGAGGTGTTGAAAATCATCAAGAGCCTGAAAAGGTGTGAAAAATATGAAGAGCTTCAAAAGGTGTCAAAAAGAAATGAGCATGAAAAGGTCTGAAAAATAGGAGGAGCATGAAGTTGTGTTGAAAAAAATGAAAACCCTGAAAAGGTGTGAAATATATGAAGAGCTTCTAACGGTGTGAAATACATTAGGAGCATGAAACGATCTGAAAAATAGCAGGAGCATGAAGCGGTGTTGAAAATCACGAAGTGTCTGAAAAGTGTGATAATATGAAGAGCTTCAAAAATATGAAAAATATGAAGAGCTTCAAAAGGTCTGAAAAATATGAAGAGCTTCAAAAGGTGTCAAAAATGGGATGAGCATGAAACTGTCTGAAAAATACAGGAGCATGAAGCGGTGTTGAAAATCATGAAGAGCCTGAAAAGGTGTGAAAATTAAGAAAAGTTTCAAAAGATGTGAAAAATATGAAGAGCTTCAAAAGGTGTCAAAAATATGAGGAGCATGAAACGGTCTGAAAAATAGGAGGAGCATGAAGTGGTGTTGAAAAACATGAAGAGCCTGAAAACGTGTGAAAAATACGAAGAGTTTCAAAAGATGTGAAAAATAAGAAGAGCTTCAAAAGTTGTCAAAAATGATGTGAGCATGAAACGGTCTGAAAAGTAGGAGGAGCATGAAGTGGTGTTGAAAAAAATGAAGAGCCTGAAAAGGTGTGAAATATATGAAGAGCTTCAAAAGGTGTCAAAAATATGAGGAGCATGAAATGATCTAAAAAATAGGAGGAACATGAAACGGTCTGAAAAATAGGAGGAGCATGAAACGGTATTCAAAAACATGAAGAGCCTGAAAAGGTGTGAAAAATCTGAAGAGCTTCAAAAGGTGTCAAATATATGAGGAGCATGAAACTGTCTGAGATATAGGAGGAGCATGAAGCAGTGTTGAAAAACATGAAGACCCTGAAAAGTTGTGAAAAATATGAAGAGGTTCTAAAGGTGTCAAAAATATGAGGAGCATGAAACAGTCTTTAAAATAGGATGAGAATGAGACGGTTTTGAAAAAGATGAAGAGCATGAAAAGGTGTGAAAAACATGAAGAGCTTCAAAAGGTGTAAAAATTATGAGAGGCCTGAAACGACTGAAAAATAGGAGGAACATGATGCGGTGGTCAAAAACATGAAGAGCCTGAAAAGGTGTGAAAAATATGAAGAGTTTCAAAAGATGTTAAAAATATGAGGAGCGTGAAACTTTCTGAAAAATTGGAGGAGCATGAAGCGGTGTTGAAAAACATGAAGAGCCTGAAAAGGTGTGAAATGTATGAAGAGCTTCAAAATTTGTCAAAAATATGAGGAGCATGAAGCGGTCTGAAAAATAGGAGAAGCATGAAGCGGTGTTGAAAAACATGAAAAGCCTGAAAAGGTGGAAAAATATGAAGAGCTTCAAAAAGTGTCAACAATATGAGGAGCATGAAACGGTCTGAAAATTAGGAAGAGCATGAAACTGTGTTGATAAACATGAAGAGCCTGAAAAGGTGTGAAAAATACGAAGAGCTTCAAAAGGTCTCAAATATATGAGGAGCAGAAACAGTGTGAAAAATAGGATGAGCATGAAACGGTTTTAAAAAGACGAAGAGCCTAAAAGGTGTGACATATATGAAGAGCTTCAAAAGGTGTGAAATACATGAGGAGGTCGAATCGGTCTGAAAATAGTAGGAGCATGAAGCGGCGTTGAAAAACATGAAGAGCCTGAAAACGTGTGAAAAATATGAAGAGCTTCAAAAGGTGTGAAATATATGAAGAGCTACAAAAGGTGTCAAAAATATGAGGAGCATGAACCGGTCTGAAATATAGGAGGAGCATGAAGAGGTGTTGAAAAACATGAAGAGCCTGAAAAGGTGTGAAAAATATGAAGAGCTTCAAAACGTGTCAAAAATATGAGGAGAATGAACCGGTATGAAAAATAGGAGGAGCATGAAGTGGTGTTGAAAAACATGAAGTGCCTGAAAAGTTGTGAAATATATGAAGAGTTTCAAAAGGTGTGAAAAATATGAGGAACTTCAAAAGGTGTCAAAAATATGAGGAGCCTGAAACGGTCTGAAAAATAGGAGGAGCATGATACGGTGTTCAAAAATATGAAGAGCCTGAAAAGGTGTGAAAAACATGAATATCTTCAAAAGGGGTCAAAAATATGAGGAGCATGAAATGATCTGAAAAATAGGAGGAGCCTGAAGTGGTGTTCAAAAACATGAAGAGCCTGAAAAGGTGTGAAAAACATGAAGAGCTTCAAAACGTGTCAAAAATATGAAGAGCATGAAACGTTCTGAAAAATAGGAGGAGCATGAAGCGGTGTTGAAAAACATGAAGAGCCTGAAAACTTGTGAAAAATATGAAGAGCTTCAAAAGGTGTGAAATATATGAAGAGCTTCCAAAGGTGTCAAAAATGAGATGAGCATGAAAAGGTCTGAAAAATAGGAGGAGCATGAAGTGGTCGTGAAAATCATGAAGTGCCTGAAAAGGTGTGAAATATATGAAGAGCTTCAAAAGTTGTTAAAAATTGAGGAGGTTCAAAAGGTGTCAAAAATATGAGGAGCATGAAACGGTCTGAAAAATAGGAGGAGCATGAAACGGTGTTCAAAAACATGAAGAGCCTGAAAAGGTGTGAAAAATATGAAGAGCTTGAAAAGGTGTGAAATACATGAGGAGCCTGAAGCGGTCTGAAAAATAGGAGGAGCATGAAGCAGTCGTCAATAAATGAAGAACCTGAAAAGTTTTGTAAAATATGAAGAGCTTCCAAAGGTGTGAAAAATATGAGGAACATGAAACGGTCTGAAAAATAGGAGCAGCATGAAACAGTGTTGAAAGACATGAAGAGCTTCAAAAGTGTCAAAAATATGAGGAGCATGAAACGGTCTGAAAAATAGGAGAAGCAGGAAACGGTCTGAAAAATAGAGGCAGCATGGAATGGTGTGGAAAAATATGAAGAGCTTCAAAAGTTGTGAAAAAATGAGGAGGTTCAAAACGTGTCAAAAATATGAGGAGCATGAAACGGTCTGAAAAATAGGAGGGGCTTGAAACGGTGTTCCAAAACATGAAGAGCCTGAAAAGATGTGAAAAATATGAACAGCTTCAAAAGCTGTGAAAAATATGAGGAGCATGAAACAGTTTGAAAAATAGGAGAAGCATGAAACAGAGTTGAAAACATGAAGAGCATGACAAGTGTGAAAAATATAAAGAGCATTAAAAGGTGTCAAAAATATGAGGAGAATGAAACGGTCTGAAAAAAAGGAGGAGCATGAAGCGGTGTTGAAAACATGAAAAGTCTGAAAATGTGTGAAAAATATGAAGAGCTTTCAAAGGAGTGAAAAATATGAATAGCTTCGAAATGTGTCAATAATGAGCGGAGAATGAAACGGTGTGAAAAATAGGAGGAGCATGAAGCGGTGTGCAAAAACATTAAGAGCCTGAAAAGGTGTGAAAAATATGAAGAGCTTCAAAAGGTGTTAAAAATATGAGGAGCATGAAACGGTCTGAAAAATAGGAGGAGCATGAAACGGTGTTGAAAACATGAAGAGCCTGAAAAGGTGTGAAAAACATGAAGAGCTTCAAAAGGTCTGAAAATTATGAATAGCTTCGAAATGTGTCAATAATGAGAGCAGCATGAAACGGTGTGAAAAATAGGAGGAGCATGAAGCGATGTGCAAAAAGATGAAGAGCCTGAAAATGTGTGAAATATATGAAGAGCTTCAAAAGGTGTGAAAAATATGAGGAGAAAGAAACGGTCTGAAAAATAGGAGGAGCATGAAGTGGTGTTGACAAACATGAAGAGCTGAAAAGCTGTGAAAAATATGAAGAGCTTTAAAAGGTCTCAAATATATGAGGAGCATGAAATTTTCTGAAAAATAGGAGGAGCATGAAACGTTGTTCAAAACATGAAGAGCCTGAAAAGGTGTGAAAAATATAAAGAGCTTCAAAACATGTCAAACATTGAGGAGCATGAAACGATCTGAAAAATAGGAAGAGCATGATGCAGTGTTGAAAAACATGAAGAGGCTGAAAAAGTGTGAAAAATATGAAGTGCTCCAAAGATGTCAAAATTATGAGGAGCATGAAGCAGTCCGAAAAATAGGATGAGCATGAAGCGGTGTTAAAAACATTAAGAGCCTGAAAAGGTGTGAAATATATGAAGAGCTTCAAAAGGTGTGAAAAATATGAAGAGCTTCAAAAGGTGTGAAATACATGAGGAGCATGAAACTCTCTGAATAATAGGAGGAGCATGAAATGGTGTTCAAAACATGAAGAGCCTGAAAAGGTGTGAAAAATATGAAGAGCTTCAAAACGTGTCAAAAATATGAGGAGCATGAAACTGTCTGAAAAATAGGAGGAGCACGACGTGTTGTTGAAAAACGTGAATAGCCTGAAAAGGTGAGAATATATGAAGAGCTTCAAAAGGTGTCAAAATATGAGGAGCATGAAACGGTCTGAAAAATAGGAGGACCATGAAGCGGTGTTGAAAAAAATGAAGAGCCTGAAAAAGTGTGAAAAATATGAAGAGCTTCAAAAGGTGTCAAAAATATAGGAGAATGAAACGGTCTGAAAAATAGGAGGAGCAGGAAACGGTGTTGAAAACATGAAGAGATGAAAAGGTGTGAAAAATATGAAGAGGTTCTAAAGGTGTCAAAAATATGAGGAGCATGAAACAGTCTTTAAAATAGGATGAGAATGAGACGGTTTTGAAAAAGATGAAGAGCATGAAAAGGTGTGAAAAACATGAAGAGCTTCAAAAGGTGTAAAAAATATGAGAGGCATGAAACGACTGAAAAATAGGAGGAGCATGATGCGGTGGTCAAAAACATGAAGAGCCTGAAAAGGTGTGAAAAATATAAAGACCTTCAAAAGGTGTCAAAAATATTAGGAGCATGAAACAGTATGAAACATAGGATGAGCATGAAACTTTTTGGAAAAAGATGAAGAGCATGAAAAGGTGTGAAAAATATGAACAGCTTCAAAAGGTGTCAAAAATATGAGGATCATGAAACAGTCTGAAAAATAGGAGGAGCATGAAGCGGTGTTGAAAAACATGAAGAGCCTGAAAAGGTGTGAAAAATATGAAGAGCTTCAAAAGGTGTCAAAAATATGAGGATCATGAAACAGTCTGAAAAATAGGAGGAGCATGAAGCGGTGTTGAAAAACATGAAGAGTCTGAAAATGTGTGAAAAATATGAAGAGCTTCAAAAATGTGAAAAATATGAAGAGCTTTAAAAGTTGTGAAAAATATGAAGAGCTTCATTAGGTGTCAAAAATTAGATGAGCAAGAAAAGGTCTGAAAAATAGGAGGAGCATTAAACGGTGATCAAAAACATGAAGAGCCTGAAAAGGTGTGAAAAATATGAAAAGCTTCAAAAATGTGAAAAATATGAAGAGCTTCAAAAAGTGTGAAAAATATGAGGAGTATGAAACGTTCTGAAAAATAGAAGGAGCATGAAGCGGTGGTGAAAAACATGAAGAGTCTGAAAATGTGTGAAAAATATGAAGAGCTTCAAAAATGTGAAAAATATGAAGAGCTTTAAAAGGTGTGGAAATATGAGGAGCATGCCACGGTCTGAAAAATAGGAGGAGCATGAAGTGTTGTTCAAAAAATGAAGAGCCTGAAAAGGTGTGAAAAATATCAAGAGCTTCAAAAGGTGTGAAAAATATGAGGAGCATGAAACAGTCTGAAAAATAGGAGGAGCATGAAGCGGTGTTGAAAAACATGAAAAGCCTGAAAAGGGGTGAAAAATATGAAGAGCTTCAAAAGGTGTGAAAAATATGAGGAGCATGAAACGGTCTGAAAAATAGGAGTCGCAAGAAGCGATGTTCAAAAACATGAAGAGCCAGAAAAGGTGTGAAAAATATGAAGAGCTTCAAAAGCTGTGAAAAATATGAAGAGCTTCAAAAGGTGTGAAATACATGACGAGCATGAAACTCTCTGAAAAATAGGAGGAGCATGAAGCGGTGTTCAATAATATGAAGAGCCTGGAAAGGTATGAAAAATATGACGAGCTTCCAAAGTTGTCAAAAATATGAGGAGCATGAAAAGGTCTGAAAAATAGGAGCATGAAGCGGTGTTCAATAATATGAAGAGCCTGAAAATGTGTGAAATATATGAATAGCTTCAGAAGGTGTCAAAAATATGAGGAGCAAGAAACGGCCTGAAAAATAGGAGGAGCATTAAACGGTGTTCAAAAATATGAGGAGCAAGAAACGGTCTGAAAAATAAGAGGAGCATTAAACGGTGTTCAAAAACATGAAGAGCCTGGAAAGGTGTGAAAAATATGAAGAGCTTCAAAAGGTGTCAAAAATATGAGGAGCATGAAGCGGTCTGAAAAATAAGAGGAGCATGAAGTGGTGTTGAAAAAAATGAAGAGCCTGAAAAAGGTGTGAAAATTATGAGGAGAATGAAACGGTCTGAAAAATAGGAGGAGCTTGAAGTGGTGTTGAAAAATATAAAGAGCTTCTAAAATTGTCAAAAATAGCAGGAGCATGAAACGGTCTGAAAAATAGGAGGATCATGAAGCGGTGTAGAAAAACATGAAGAGCCTGAACAGGTGTGAAAAATATGAAGAGCTTCAAAAGGTGTGAAAAATATGAGGAGCATGAAATGGTCTGAAAAATAGGAGGAGCAAGAAGTGGTGTTGAAATTCATGAAGAGCCTGAAAAGGTTTGTAAAATATGAAGAGCTTCAAAATGTGTGAAATACATGAGGAACATGAAACGGTCTGAAAAATAGGAGGAGCATTAAGTGGTGTTGAGAATCATGAAGAGTCTGAAAAGGTGTGAAGAATATGAAGAGCTTCAAAAGGAGTCAAAAATATGAGGAGCATGTAACGGTCTGAAAAAATAGGAGGAGCATGAAGCGGTGTTCAAAAACATGAAGAGTCTGAAAAGGGTGAAAAATATGAAGAGCTTCAAAAGGTGTGAAATACATGGGGAGCATGAAACGGGGTGAAAAATAGGAGAAGCATGAAGTGGTGTGGAAAAACATGAAAAGCCTGAAAAGGTGTGAAAAATATGAAGAGCTTCAAAAGGTGTGAAATACATGAGGAGAATGAAAATCTCTGAAAAATAGAAGGAGCATGAAGTGGTGTTCAAAAACATGAAGAGCCAGAAAATGTGTGAAAAATATGAAGAGCTTCAAAAGGTGTCAAAAATACGAGGAGCATGAAACAGTCTGAAAAATAGGAGGAGCATGAAGCAGTGTTCAAAAATATGAAGAGCCTGAAAATGTGTGAAAAATATGAAGAGCTTAAAAAGGTATCAAAAATATGAGGAGCATGAAACGGTCTGAAAAATAGGAGGAGCATGAAGTGGTGTTGAAAAACATGAAGAGCCTGAAAAGGTGTGAAAAATATGAAGAGCTTCAAAAGGTGTCAAAAATATGAGGAGCATGAAACGGTGTGAAAAATAGGTGGAGCAAGAAGGAGTGTTGAAAAACATGAAGAGCCTGAAAATGTGTGAAAAATATAAAGAGCTTCAAAAGATGTGAAAAATATGAAGAGCTTCAAAAGGTGTCAAAAATGAGATGAGCAAGAAACGGTTTGAAAAATAGGAGGAGCATGAAGCGGTGTTGAAAAAGATGAAGAACCTCAAAAGTTGTGAGAAATATGAAGAGCTTCAATAGGTGTCAAAAATATGAGGAGCATGAAACGCTCTGAAAAAGAGGAGGAGCATGAAGCGGTGTTGGAAAACATGAAGAACCTGAAAAGTAGTGAAAAATATGAAGAGCTTCTAAAGGTGTCAAAAATATGAGTAGCATGTAACGGTCTGAAAAATAGGAAGAGCATGAAGCTGTGTTCAAAAACATGAAGAGCCTGAAAATGTTTGAAAAATATGAAGAGCTTCAAAAGGTGTCAAAAATATGAGGAGCATGAAGTGATGTTGAAAAACATGAATAGCCTGAAAATGTGTGAAATATATGAGGAGCATGAAACGGTCTGAAAAATACGAGGAGCATGAAGCGGTGTTCAAAAATATGAAGAGCCTGAAAATGTGTGAAAAATATGAAGAGCTTCAAAAGGTGTCAAAAATATGAGGAGCATGAAGTGATGTTGAAAAACATGAATAGCCTGAAAATGTGTGAAAAATATGAGGAGCATGAAACGGTCTGAAAAATAGAAGCGGCATGAAATGGTGTTCAAAACATGAAGAGCCTGAAAAGGTGTGAAAATTATGAAGAGCTTCAAAAGGTGTGAAATACATGAGGAGCATGAAACGGTCTGAAAAATAGGAGAAGCATGAAGTGGTGTTGAAAAACATGAAGAGCCTGAAAAGGAGTGAAAAATATGAAGAGCTTCAAAAGGTGTCAAACATATGAAGAACATGAAACGGTCTGAAAAATAGGAGGATCATGAAGCAGTGTTCAAAAACAGGAAGAGCCTGAAAATGTGTGAAAAATATTCAGAGCTTCAAAATGTGTCAAATATATGAGGAGCATGAAACGGTCTGAAAAATAGGAGGAGCATGAAATGGTGATTAAAAACATGAAGAGCCTGAAAAGGTGTGAAAAATATGAAGAGATTCAAAAGGTGTGAAATACATGAGGAGCATGAAACAGGCCGAAAATAGGAGAAGCATGAAGTGGTGTGGAAAAACATGAAGAGCCTAAAAAGTTGTGAGAAATATGAAGAGCTTCAAAAGATGTGAAATACATGAGGAGCATGAAACTCTCTGAAAAATAAGAGGAGCATGAAGCAGTGTCAAAAACATGAAGAGCCTAAAAAGTTGTGAGAAATATGAAGAGCTTTAAAAGGTGTCAAAAATGAGATGAGCATGAAACGGTCTGAAAAATAGGAGGAACATGAAGCGGTGTTGAGAAACATGAAGAGCCTAAAAAGTTGTGAGAAATATGAAGAGATTCACAAGGGGTCAAAAATGAGATGAGCATGAAACGGTCTGAAAAATAGGAGCATGAAACAGTGATAAAAAACATGAAGAGCCTGAAAAAGTGTGAAAAATATGAAGAGCTTCAAAAGGTGTGAAATTCATGAGGAGCATGAAATGGTCTGAAAAATAGGACAAGAATGAAGTGGTGTGGAAAAACATGAAGAGCCTGAAAAGGTGTGAAAAATATGAAGAGCTTCAAGAGGTGTCAAAAATATGAAGAGCATGAAACGGTCTGAAAAATAGGAGGATCATGAAGCGGTGTTGAAAAACTTGAAGAGCCTGAAAAGGTGTGAAAAATATGAAGAGCTTCAAAACGTGTCAAAAATATGAGTAGCATGAAACGGTCTGAAAAATAGGAGGAGCATGAAGCGGTGTTGAAAAACTTGAAGAGCCTGAAAACGTGTGAAAAATATGAAGAGCATCAAAAGGTGTGAAAAATATGAAGAGCTTCAAAAGGTGTAAAAAATGAGGTGAGCATGAAACGGTCTGAAAAATAGGAGGAGCATGAAGTGGTGTTGAAAAAAATGAAGAGCCTGAAAATGTGTGAAACATATGAAGAGCTTCAAAAGGTGTCAAAATTATGAGGAGCATGAAACGGCCTGAAAAATTGGAGGAGCATGAAGCGGTGTTCAAAAATATGAAGAGCCTGAAAAGGTGTGAAAAATATGAAGAGCTTCAAAACGTGTCAAAAATATGAGTAGCATGAAACGGTCTGAAAAATAGGAGGAGCATGAAATGGTGTTCAAAAACATGAAGAGCCTGAAAAGGTGTGAAAAACATGAAGAGCCGGAAAAGGTGTGAAAAATATGAAGAGCTTCAAAAGGTGTGAAATACATGAGGAGTTTGAAAAGGGCAGAAAAATAGGAGAAGCATGAAGTGGTGTGGAAAAATATGAAGAGCCTGAAAAGGTGTGGAAAATATGAAGAGCTTCAAAAGGTGTGAAATACATGAGGAGCATGAAACTCTCTGAAAAAAAGAAGGAGCATGAAGCGGTGTTCAAAACCATGAAGAGCCTGAAAAGGTGTGAAAAATATGAAGAGCTTCAAACGGTGTCAAAAATATGAGGAGCATGAAACAGCCTGAAAAATAGGAGGAGCATGAAGCGGTGTTGAAAAACATGACGAAACAGAAAAGGTGTTAAAAATATGAAGTGCTTCAAAAGGTGTGCAAAATATGAAGAGATTCAAAGGGGTCCAAAATATGAGGAGCATGAAAGGGTCTGAAAAATAGGAGGAGCATGAAACGATGTTCAAAAACATGAAGAGACTGAAAATGTGTGAAAAATATGAAGAGCTCAAAAGGTGTGAAAAATATGTGGAGCATGAAACGGTCTGAAGAATAGGAGGAGGATTGTAGCGTTGTTCAAAAACATGAAGAGCAGGAAAAGGTGTGAATAATATGAAGAGCTTCAAAAGGTGTCAAAAATATGAGGAGCATGAAACGGTCTGAAAAATATGAGGAGCTCATATGAAGTAGTGTTGAAAAACATGTAGAGCCTGAAAATGTTTGAAATATATGAAGCGCTTCAAAAGGTTTCAGAAGTGAGAGGAGCATGAAACTGTCTTAAAAATAGGAGGATAATGAAGCAGTGTTGAAAAACATGAAGAGCCTGAAAAGGTGTGTAAAATATGAAGAGCTTCAAAAGGTGTCAAAATATGAGGAGCATGAAATGGTCTGAAAAATAGGAGGTGCATGAAACGATGTTCAAATATATGAAGACCCTGAAAAGGTGTGTAAAATATGAAGAGCTTTAAAAGGTGTCAAAAATATGAGGAGCATGAAACGGTCTGAAAAATAGGAGGAGCATGAAGTGGTGTTGAAAACATGAAGATACTGAAAAAGTGTGAAATATATAAAGAGTTTCAAAAAGTGTGAAAAATATGAGGAGCTTCAAAATGTGTCAAAAATATGAGGAGCATGAAAAGGTCTTAAAAAACGGAGGAGCATGAAGCGGTGTTGAAAAATATGAAGAGCCTGAAATGGTGTGAAAAATATGAAGAGCTTCCAAAGGTGTGAAATACAAGAGGAGCATGAAACAGCCTGAAAAATATGAGGAGCATGAAGCGGTGTTGAAAAACATGACGAAACAGAAAAGGTGTGAAAAATATGAAGAGCTTCAAAGGTGTCAAAATATGTGAGCATGAAACGGTCTGAAAAATAGGAGGACCAGGAAGCGGTGTTGAAAAACATGAAGAGCCTGAAAAGGTGTGAAAAATATGAAGAGCTTCAAAAGGTGTCAAAAATATGAGGAGCATGAAACGGTCTGAAAAATAGGAGGAACATGAAACGGTGTTCAAAAACATGAAGAGCCTCAAAAGGTGTGAAAAATGTGAAGAGCTTCAAAAGGTGTCAAAAATATGAGGAGCATGAAACGGTCTGAAAAATAAGAGGAGCATGAAACGGTGTTCAAAAACATGAAGAGCCTGAAAATGTGTGAAAAATATGAAGAGCTTCAAAAGTTGTGAAAAATATGAAGAGCTTCAAAAGCTGTCAAAAATGAGATGAGAATGAAACAGTCTGAAAAATAGGAGGAGCATGAAGTGGTGTTGAAAAACATGAAGACCCTGAAAAGGTGTGAAAAATATGAAGATCTTCAAAAGGTGTCAAATATATGAGGAGCATGAAACGGTATGAAAAATAGGAGGATCTTGAAGCAGTGTTGAAAAACATGAAGAGCATGAAAAGGTGTGAATAATATGAAGAGCTTCAAAGGAGTCAAAAATATGAGGAGCATGAAAAGGTCTGAAAAATAGGTGGAGCATGAAGCGGTGTTGAAAAACATGAAGAGCCTGAAAAGGTGTGAAAAATATAAAGAGCTTCAAAATGTGACAGAAATATGAGGAGCATGAAACGGTCTGAAAAATAAGAGGAGTAGGAAACGATGTTCAAAAACATGAAGAGCCTGAAAAGGTGTGAAAAATATGAAGAGCTTCAAAAGGTGTCAAAAATACGAGGACCATGAAACGGTCAGAAAAAGAGGAGGAGAATGAAGCAGTGTTCAAAAACATGACGAGCTTGAAAAGGTGTGAAATATAATAAGAGCTTCAAAAGGTGTGAAAAATGGGAGGAGAATGAAACTGTCTGAAATAAAGGAGGAGCATGAAGCGGTGTTGAAAAACATGAAGAGCCTGAAATGGTGTGAAAATTATGAAGAGATTCTAAAGCTGTCAAAAATATGAGGAGCCTGAAACGGTCTGAAAAATAGGAGGAGCATGAAGTGGTGTTGAAAAAGATGAAGAGCCTGAGAAGGTGTGAAAAATATGAAGAGCTTCAAAAGGTGTGAAATACATGAGGAGGATGAAACCGTCTGAAAAATAGGCGGAGCATGAAGCGTTGTTCAAATATATGAAGAGCCTGAAAAGGTGTGAAATATATGAAGAGATTCAAAAGGTGTCAAAAATATTAGGAGCATGAAACGGTCTGAAAAAAAGGAGGAGCAGGAAACCGTGTTCAAAAACATGAAGAGCCTGAAAAGGTGTGAAAAATATGAAGAGCTTCAAAAGGTGTTAAAAATAGGAGGAGCATGTAGCGGTGTTCAAAAACATGAAGAGCCTGAAAATGTGTGTAAAATATGAAGAGCTTCAAAACGTGTCAAAAATATGAGGAGCATGAAACGGTCTGAAAAATAGGAGGAGCATGAATCGGTGTTCAAAAATATGAAGAGGCTCAAAAGGTGTGAAAAATATGAAGAGCTTCAAAAGGTGTCAAAAATACGAGGAGCATGAAACGGTCTGAAAAATAGGAGGAGCATGAAGCGGTGTTGAAAAACTTGAAGAGCCTGAAAACGTGTGAAAAATATGAAGAGCATCAAAAGGTGTGAAAAATATGAAGAGCTTCAAAAGGTGTGAAAAATATGAAAATCTTAAAATGGTGTCACAAATATGAGGAGCATGAAACGGTCTGAAAAATAGGAGGAACATGAAACGGTGTTCAAAAACATGAAGAGGCTCAAAAGGTGTGAAAAATATGAAGAGCTTCAAAAGGTGTGAAATACATGAGGAGTATGAAACGGTCTGAAAAATAGGAGGAGCATGAAGCGGTGTTGAAAAACATGAAGAGCCTGAAGGTGTGAAAAATATGAAGAGCTTCAAAAGGTGTCAAAAATACGAGGAGCATGAAACGGTCTGAAAAATAGGAGGAGCATGAAGCGGTGTTGAAAAACTTGAAGAGCCTGAAAACGTGTGAAAAATATGAAGAGCATCAAAAGGTGTGAAAAATATGAAGAGCTTCAAAAGGTGTAAAAATGAGATGAGCATGAAACGGTCTGAAAAATAGGAGGAGCATGAAGTGGTGTTGAAAAAAATGAAGAGCCTGAAAATGTGTGAAACATATGAAGAGCTTCAAAAGGTGTCAAAATTATGAGGAGCATGAAACGGCCTGAAAAATTGGAGGAGCATGAAGCGGTGTTCAAAAATATGAAGAGCCTGAAAAGGTCTGAAAAATATGAAGAGCTTCAAAACGTGTCAAAAATATGAGTAGCATGAAACGGTCTGAAAAATAGGAGGAGCATGAAATTGTGTTCAAAAACATGAAGAGCCTGAAAAGGTGTGAAAAACATGAAGAGCCGGAAAAGGTGTGAAAAATATGAAGAGCTTCAAAAGGTGTGAAATACATGAGGAGTTTGAAAAGGGCCGAAAAATAGGAGAAGCATGAAGTGGTGTGGAAAAATATGAAGAGCCTGAAAAGGTGTGGAAAATATGAAGAGCTTCAAAAGGTGTGAAATACATGAGGAGCATGAAACTCTCTGAAAAAAAGAAGGAGCAAGAAGCGGTGTTCAAAACCATGAAGAGCCTGAAAAGGTGTGAGAAATATGAAGAGCTTCAAACGGTGTCAAAAATATGAGGAGCATGAAACAGCCTGAAAAATAGGAGGAGCATGAAGCGGTGTTGAAAAACATGACGAAACAGAAAAGGTGTGAAAAATATGAAGTGCTTCAAAAGGTGTGCAAAATGTGAAGAGATTCAAAGGGGTCCAAAATATGAGGAGCATGAAACGGTCTGAAAAATAGGAGGAGCATGAAACGATGTTCAAAAACATGAAGAGCCTGAAAAGGTGTGAAAAATATGAAGAGGTCAAAAGGTGTGAAAAATATGTGGAGCATGAAACGGTCTGAAGAATAGGAGGAGGATTGTAGCGTTGTTCAAAAACATGAAGAGCAGGAAAAGGTGTGAATAATATGAAGAGCTTCAAAAGGTGTCAAAAATATGAGGAGCATGAAACGGTCTGAAAAATATGAGGAGCATGAAGTAGTGTTGAAAAACATGAAGAGCCTGAAAATGTTTGAAATATATGAAGCGCTTCAAAAGGTTTCAGAAGTGAGAGGAGCATGAAACTGTCTTAAAAATAGGAGGATAATGAAGCAGTGTTGAAAAACATGAAGAGCCTGAAAAGGTGTGTAAAATATGAAGAGCTTCAAAAGGTGTCAAAAATATGAGGAGCATGAAACGGCCTGAAAAATAGGAGGATCATGAAGCGTTGTTTAAAAACATGAAGAGCCTGTAAAGGTGTGAAAAATATGAAGAGCTTGAAAATGTGTCAAAAATATTAGGAGCCTGAAACAGTCTGAAAAATAGGAGGAGATTGAAATGGTGATGAAAAACATGAAGGGCCTGAAAAGGTGTGAAAAATATGAAGAGCTTCAAAAGGTGTCAAAAATATGAGGAGCATGAAACGGACTGAAATATAGGAGGAGCATGAAACGGTGTTCATAAACATGAAGAGCCTGAAAAGGTGAAAAAAATATGAAGAGCTTCAAAAGTTGTCAAAAATGAGATGAGCATGAAACGGTCTGAAAAATAGGAGGAGCATGAAGCGGTGTTGAAAAACATGAAGAGCCTGAAAAGGGGTGAAAAATATGAAGAGCTTCAAAAGGTGTCAAAAATATGTGGAGCATGAAACGGTCTGAAATATAAGAGGAGCATGAAACGGTGTTCATAAACATGAAGAGCCTGAAAAGGTGTGAGAAATATGAAGAGCTTCAAAAGGTGTGAAAAATATGAAGAGCTTCAAAAGGTGTGAAAAATATGAAGAGCTTCAAAAAATGTGAAATACATGAGGAGCATGAAACGGTCTGAAAAATAGGAGGAGCATGAAGCGGTGTTGAAAAACATGAAAACCTGAAAAGGTGTGAAAAATTTGAGGTGCTTCAAAAGGTGTGAAAATTAGGAGGAGCATGAAGCGGTGTTCAAAAACATGAAAAGCCTGAAAATGTTTGTAAAATATGAAGAGCTTCAAAACGTGTCAAAAATATGAGGAGCATGAAACAATCTGAAAAATAGGAGGATCAAGAAGCGGTGTTGAACAACATGAAGATCTCAAAACTTGTGAAAAATATGAAGAGCTTCAAAAGGTGTGAAAAATATGAAGAGCTTCAAAAGGTGTCAAAAATGAGATGAGCATGAAACGGTCTGAAAAATAGGTGGAGCATGAAGTGGTGTTGAAAAACATGAAGAGCCTCAAAAGTTGTGAAATACTTGAGGAGCACGTAATGGTTTGGAAAATAGGAACAGCATGAAGTGGTGTTGAAAAACGTGAAGAGCCTGAAAAGATGTGAAAAATATGAAGAGCTTCAAAAGGTGTGAAATACATGAGAAGCATGAAACGGTCTGAAAAATAGGAGGAGCATGAAGCGGTGTTTAAAAATATGAAGAGCCTGAAAAGGTGTGAAAAACATGAAGAGCTTCAAAAGGTGTCAAAAATGAGATGAGCATGAAACGGTCTGAAAAATAGGTGGAGCATGAAGTGGTGTTGAAAAACATGAAGAGCCTCAAAAGTTGTGAAATACTTGAGGAGCACGTAACGGTTTGGAAAATAGGAACAGCATGAAGTGGTGTTGAAAAACGTGAAGAGCCTGAAAAGATGTGAAAAATATGAAGAGCTTCAAAAGGTGTGAAATACATGAGAAGCATGAAACGGTCTGAAAAATAGGAGGAGCATGAAGCGGTGTTTAAAACTATGAAGAGCCTGAAAAGATGTGAAAAATATGAAGAGTTTCAAAAGGTGTGAAATACATGAGAAGCATGAAACGGTCTGAAAAATAGGAGGAGCATGAAGCGGTGTTTAAAAACATGAAGAGCCTGAAAAGGTGTGAAAAACATGAAGAGCTTCAAAAGGTGTCAAAAATTAGATTAGCATGAAACGGTCTGAAAAATAGGAGGAGCATGAAGTGGTGTTGAAAAACATGAAGAGCCTGAAAATGTGTAAAATATATGAAGAGCTTCAAAAGTTGTGAAAAATATTAGGAGCTTCAAAAGAGGTCAAAAATATGAGGAGCATGAAACGGTCTGAAAAATAGGAGGAGCATGAAACGGTTTTGAAAAACACGAAGGGCCTGAAAAGGTTTGAAAAATATGAAGAGCTTCAAAAGGTGTGAAATACATAGGGGTAAGAAACGGTCTGAAAAATAGAAGAAACATGAAGCTGTGTTGAAAAACATGAACAGCCTGAAAAGATGTGAAAAATATGAAGAGCTTCAAAGGTGTGAAAAATATTAGGAGCTTCAAAAGAGGTCAAAAATATGAGGAGCATGAAACGATCTGAAAAATAGGAGGAGCATGAAGCGGTGTTCACAAACATGACGAGCCAGAAAAGGTGTGAAAAATATGAAGAGCTTCAAAAGGTGTCAAAAATATGAGGAGCATGAAACGGTCTGAAAAATAGGAAGAGCATGAAGCCGTCTTCAAAAACATGAAGAGCCTGAAATGGTGTGAAAAACATGAAGAGCCTCAAAGGTGTGAAAAATATGAAAAGCTTCAAAAGATGTCTCAAATATGAGGAGCATGAAACGGTCTGAAAAATAGGAGAAAATGAAGCGGTGTTGAAAACCATGAAGAGCCTGAAAAGGTGAGAAAAATATGAAGAGCTTCAAAAGGTGTCAAAAATATGAGAAGCATGAAACGGTCTGAAAAATAGGAGCTTCATGAAACGGTGTTCAAAAACCTGAAGAGCAAGAAAAATTGTGAAAAATATGAAGAGCCTGAAAAGGTTTGAAAAATATGAAGAGCTTCAAAAGCTGTGAAATACATGCGGAGCATCAAACGGTCTGAAAAATAGGAGGAGCATGAAAAGGTGTTCAAAAACATGAAAGCCTGAAAAGGTGAGAAAAATATGAAGAGCTTAAAATGGTGTCAAAAATGAGATGAGCATGAAACGGTCTGAAAAATAGGAGCAGCATGAAACGGTGTTCAAAAACATGAAGAGCCTGAAAAGGTGTGAAAAATATAAAGAGCTTCAAAAGCTGTGAAATACATGCGGAGCATCAAACGGTCTGAAAAATAGGAGGAGCATGAAAAGGTGTTCAAAAACATGAAAGCCTGAAAAGGTGAGAAAAATATGAAGAGCTTCAAAAGGTGTTAAATACATGAGGAGCATGAAACGGTCTTAAAATTAGGAGGAGCATGAAGCGGTGTTCAAAAATATGAAGAGCCTGAAAACGTGTGAAAAATATGAAAAGGTTCAAAATGTGTCAAAAATATGAGGAGCATGAAACGGTCTGAAAAATAGGAGGACCATGAAACGGTCTTCAAAACATAAAGAACCTGAAAAGGTGTGAAAAATATGAAGAGCTTTTAAAGGTGTCAAAAATATGAGGAGCATGAAACGGTCTGAAAAAGAGGAGGAGCATGAAACCATGTTCAAAAACATGAAGAGCCTGAAAAGGTGTGAAAAATATGAATAGCTTCAAAAGGTGTGAAAAATATGAAGTGCTTCAAAAGGTGTCAAAAATGAGATGAGCATGAAACGGTCTGAAAAATCGGAGGAGCAAGAAGTGGGGTTGAAAATCATGAAGAGCCTGAAAAGGTGTGTAAAATATGAAGAGCTTCAAAATGAGTGAAAGACTTGAGGAGCATGAAACCGTCTGAATTATAGGAGGAGCATGAAACGGTGTTGAAAAACATGAAGAGCCTGAAAAGGTGTAAAATATATGAAGAGATTCAAAAGGTGTCAAAAATATGAGGAGCTTGAAACGGTCTGAAAAATTGGAGGATCATGAAGCGGTGTTGAAAAACATGAAGAGCCTGAAAAGTTGTGAAAAATATGAAGAGCTTCAAAGGTGTCAAAAATGGGACGAGCATGAAACGGTCTGAAAAATAGGAGGAGCATGAAGTGGTGTTGAAAAACATGAAGAGCCTGAAAAGGTGTGAAATATACGAAGAGCTTCAAAGGTGTGAAAAATATGAGGAGATTCAAAAGGTGACAAAAAAATGAAGAGAATGAAACGGTCTGAAAAATAGGAGGAGCATGAAGCGGTGTTCAAAAACATGAAGAGCTTGAAAAGGTGTGAAATATATGAAGAGCTTCAAAAGGTGTGAAAAATATGAAGAGCTTCAAAAGGTGTCAAAAAAATGAAGAGCATGAAACGGTCTGAAAATAGGAGGAGCATGAAACGGTGTTCAAAACATGAAGAGCCTTTAAATGTGTGAAAAATATGAAGAAATTTAAAAGGTGTCAAGAATATGAGGAGCATGAAACGTTCTGAAAAATAGGAGGATCATGAAACGGTGTTCAAAAACATGAAGAGCCTGAAAAGGTGTGAAAAATATGAGTAGCCTCAAAACGTGTCAAAAATATGAGGAGTGTGAAACTTTGTGAAAAATAGCAGGAGCATGAAGCGGTGTTCAAAAGCATGAAGAGCCTGAAAACGTGTGAAAAATTTGAATAGCTTCAAAAATTTGAAAAATATGAAGAGCTTCAAAAGGTGTGAAATATATGAAGAGCTTCAAAAGGTGTCAAAAATTAGATGAGCATGAAACGGTCTGAAAAATAGGAGGAGCATTAAACGGCGTGGAGAAACATGAAGAGCCAGAAAAGGTGTGGAAAAATAGGAGGAGCTTCAAAATGTGTCAAATATATGAGGAGAATGAAACGGTCTGAAAAATAGGAGGAGCATGAAACGGTCTGAAAAATAAGAAAAGCATGAAACGGTCTGAAAAATAGGAGGATGATGAAGCGGTGTTGAAAATCGTGAAGAGCCTGAAATGGTGTGAAAAATGTGAAGAGCTTCAACAGGTGTCAAAAACTTGAGGAGAATGAAACGGTCTGAAAAATAGGAGGAAAATGAAGCTGTGTTGAAAAACATGAAGAGCCTGAAAAGGTGTGTAAAATATGAAGAGCTTCAAAAGGTGTAAAATGTGAGATGAGCATGAAACGGTCTGAAAAATAGGAGGAGCATGAACTGGTGCTGAAAACATGAAGAGCCTGAAAAGGTGTGAAAAATATGAAGAGCTTTAAAAGGTGTGAAAAATATGACGAGCATGAAACGGTCTGAAAAATAGAAGGAGCATGAAGCTGTGTTCAAAAACATGAAGAGCCAGAAAAGGTGTGAAAAATATGAAGAGCTTCAAAAAGTGTCAAAAATATGAGGAGCAAGAAACGGTCGGAAAATAGGAGGAGCATGAAATGATCTGAAAAATAGGAGGAGCAGGAAGCTGTGTTCAAAAACATGAAGAGCCTGAAAAGGTGTGAAAAATATGAAGAGCTTCAAAAGGTGTAAAAAACTTGAGCAGCATGAAACGGTCTGAAAAATAGGAGGAGCATGAAGTGGAACTGAAAAACATGAAGTGCCTGAAAAGGTGTGCAAAATATGAAGAGTTTCAAAAGGTGTAAAAATGAGATGAGCATGAAACCGTCTGAAAAATAGGAGGAGCATGAACTGGTGCTGAAAAACATGAAGAGCCTGAAAAGGTGTGAAAAATATGAAGAGCTTCAAAAGGTGTGAAAAATATGAGGAGCATGAAACGGTCTGAAAAATAGGAGGAGCATGAAGTGGTGTTCAAAAACATGAAGAGCCTGAAAAGGTGTGAAAAATATGAAGAGCCTTAAAAAATGTCAAAAATATGAGGAGTATGAAACGGTCTGAAAAATAGCAGGAGCATGAAGCGGTGTTGAAAAACATGAACAGCCTGAAAAGATGTGAAAAATATGAAGAGCTTCAAAGGTGTGAAAAATATTAGGAGCTTCAAAAGAGGTCAAAAATATGAGGAGCATGAAACGATCTGAAAAATAGGAGGAGCATGAAGCGGTGTTCACAAACATGACGAGCCAGAAAAGGTGTGAAAAATATGAAGAGCTTCAAAAGGTGTCAAAAATATGAGGAGCATGAAACGGTCTGAAAAATAGGAAGAGCATGAAGCCGTCTTCAAAAACATGAAGAGCCTGAAATGGTGTGAAAAACATGAAGAGCCTCAAAGGTGTGAAAAATATGAAAAGCTTCAAAAGATGTCTCAAATATGAGGAGCATGAAACGGTCTGAAAAATAGGAGAAAATGAAGCGGTGTTGAAAACCATGAAGAGCCTGAAAAGGTGAGAAAAATATGAAGAGCTTCAAAAGGTGTCAAAAATATGAGAAGCATGAAACGGTCTGAAAAATAGGAGCTTCATGAAACGGTGTTCAAAAACCTGAAGAGCAAGAAAAATTGTGAAAAATATGAAGAGCCTGAAAAGGTTTGAAAAATATGAAGAGCTTCAAAAGCTGTGAAATACATGCGGAGCATCAAACGGTCTGAAAAATAGGAGGAGCATGAAAAGGTGTTCAAAAACATGAAAGCCTGAAAAGGTGAGAAAAATATGAAGAGCTTAAAATGGTGTCAAAAATGAGATGAGCATGAAACGGTCTGAAAAATAGGAGCAGCATGAAACGGTGTTCAAAAACATGAAGAGCCTGAAAAGGTGTGAAAAATATAAAGAGCTTCAAAAGCTGTGAAATACATGCGGAGCATCAAACGGTCTGAAAAATAGGAGGAGCATGAAAAGGTGTTCAAAAACATGAAAGCCTGAAAAGGTGAGAAAAATATGAAGAGCTTCAAAAGGTGTTAAATACATGAGGAGCATGAAACGGTCTTAAAATTAGGAGGAGCATGAAGCGGTGTTCAAAAATATGAAGAGCCTGAAAACGTGTGAAAAATATGAAAAGGTTCAAAATGTGTCAAAAATATGAGGAGCATGAAACGGTCTGAAAAATAGGAGGACCATGAAACGGTCTTCAAAACATAAAGAACCTGAAAAGGTGTGAAAAATATGAAGAGCTTTTAAAGGTGTCAAAAATATGAGGAGCATGAAACGGTCTGAAAAAGAGGAGGAGCATGAAACCATGTTCAAAAACATGAAGAGCCTGAAAAGGTGTGAAAAATATGAATAGCTTCAAAAGGTGTGAAAAATATGAAGTGCTTCAAAAGGTGTCAAAAATGAGATGAGCATGAAACGGTCTGAAAAATCGGAGGAGCAAGAAGTGGGGTTGAAAATCATGAAGAGCCTGAAAAGGTGTGTAAAATATGAAGAGCTTCAAAATGAGTGAAAGACTTGAGGAGCATGAAACCGTCTGAATTATAGGAGGAGCATGAAACGGTGTTGAAAAACATGAAGAGCCTGAAAAGGTGTAAAATATATGAAGAGATTCAAAAGGTGTCAAAAATATGAGGAGCTTGAAACGGTCTGAAAAATTGGAGGATCATGAAGCGGTGTTGAAAAACATGAAGAGCCTGAAAAGTTGTGAAAAATATGAAGAGCTTCAAAGGTGTCAAAAATGGGACGAGCATGAAACGGTCTGAAAAATAGGAGGAGCATGAAGTGGTGTTGAAAAACATGAAGAGCCTGAAAAGGTGTGAAATATACGAAGAGCTTCAAAGGTGTGAAAAATATGAGGAGATTCAAAAGGTGACAAAAAAATGAAGAGAATGAAACGGTCTGAAAAATAGGAGGAGCATGAAGCGGTGTTCAAAAACATGAAGAGCTTGAAAAGGTGTGAAATATATGAAGAGCTTCAAAAGGTGTGAAAAATATGAAGAGCTTCAAAAGGTGTCAAAAAAATGAAGAGCATGAAACGGTCTGAAAATAGGAGGAGCATGAAACGGTGTTCAAAACATGAAGAGCCTTTAAATGTGTGAAAAATATGAAGAAATTTAAAAGGTGTCAAGAATATGAGGAGCATGAAACGTTCTGAAAAATAGGAGGATCATGAAACGGTGTTCAAAAACATGAAGAGCCTGAAAAGGTGTGAAAAATATGAGTAGCCTCAAAACGTGTCAAAAATATGAGGAGTGTGAAACTTTGTGAAAAATAGCAGGAGCATGAAGCGGTGTTCAAAAGCATGAAGAGCCTGAAAACGTGTGAAAAATTTGAATAGCTTCAAAAATTTGAAAAATATGAAGAGCTTCAAAAGGTGTGAAATATATGAAGAGCTTCAAAAGGTGTCAAAAATTAGATGAGCATGAAACGGTCTGAAAAATAGGAGGAGCATTAAACGGCGTGGAGAAACATGAAGAGCCAGAAAAGGTGTGGAAAAATAGGAGGAGCTTCAAAATGTGTCAAATATATGAGGAGAATGAAACGGTCTGAAAAATAGGAGGAGCATGAAACGGTCTGAAAAATAAGAAAAGCATGAAACGGTCTGAAAAATAGGAGGATGATGAAGCGGTGTTGAAAATCGTGAAGAGCCTGAAATGGTGTGAAAAATGTGAAGAGCTTCAACAGGTGTCAAAAACTTGAGGAGAATGAAACGGTCTGAAAAATAGGAGGAAAATGAAGCTGTGTTGAAAAACATGAAGAGCCTGAAAAGGTGTGTAAAATATGAAGAGCTTCAAAAGGTGTAAAAAGTGAGATGAGCATGAAACGGTCTGAAAAATAGGAGGAGCATGAACTGGTGCTGAAAACATGAAGAGCCTGAAAAAGTGTGAAAAATATGAAGAGCTTTAAAAGGTGTGAAAAATATGACGAGCATGAAACGGTCTGAAAAATAGAAGGAGCATGAAGCTGTGTTCAAAAACATGAAGAGCCAGAAAAGGTGTGAAAAATATGAAGAGCTTCAAAAAGTGTCAAAAATATGAGGAGCAAGAAACGGTCGGAAAATAGGAGGAGCATGAAATGATCTGAAAAATAGGAGGAGCAGGAAGCTGTGTTCAAAAACATGAAGAGCCTGAAAAGGTGTGAAAAATATGAAGAGCTTCAAAAGGTGTAAAAAACTTGAGCAGCATGAAACGGTCTGAAAAATAGGAGGAGCATGAAGTGGAACTGAAAAACATGAAGTGCCTGAAAAGGTGTGCAAAATATGAAGAGTTTCAAAAGGTGTAAAAATGAGATGAGCATGAAACCGTCTGAAAAATAGGAGGAGCATGAACTGGTGCTGAAAAACATGAAGAGCCTGAAAAGGTGTGAAAAATATGAAGAGCTTCAAAAGGTGTGAAAAATATGAGGAGCATGAAACGGTCTGAAAAATAGGAGGAGCATGAAGTGGTGTTCAAAAATATGAAGAGCCTGAAAAGGTGTGAAAAATATGAAGAGCCTTAAAAAATGTCAAAAATATGAGGAGTATGAAACGGTCTGAAAAATAGCAGGAGCATGAAGCGGTGTTGAAAAACATGAAGAGCCTGAAAAGGTGTGAAAAATATGAAGAGCGTCAAAAGGTGTGAAAAATATGAAGAGCTTCAAAAGGTGTCAAAAATATGAGGAGAATGAAACGGTCTGAAAAATAGGCGGAGCATGAAACGGTGTTCAAAAACATGAAGAGCCTAAAAAGGTGTGAAAAATATGAAGAGCGTCAAAACGTGTCAAAATATGAGGAGCATGAAACGGTCTGAAAAATAGGAGGAGCAAGAAGCGGTGTTGAAAAACATGAAGAGCCTGAAAATGTGTGAAAAATATGAAGAGCCTGAAAAGGTGTGAAAAATATGAAGAGCTTCAAAAGGTGTCAAAATTATGAGGAGCATTAAACGGTCTGAAAAATAGGAAGAGCATGAAGCTGTGTTCAACAACATGAAGAGACTGAAAAGGTGCGAAAAATATGAAGAGCCTGAAAAGGTGTGAAAAATATGAAGAGCTTCAAAAGGTGTCAAAAATTAGATGAGCATGAAACGGTCTGAAAAATAGGAGGAGCATTAAACGGCGTGGAGAAACATGAAGAGCCAGAAAAGGTGTGGAAAAATAGGAGGAGCTTCAAAATGTGTCAAATATATGAGGAGAATGAAACGGTCTGAAAAATAGGAGGAGCATGAAACGGTCTGAAAAATAAGAAGAGCATGAAACGTTCTGAAAAATAGGAGGATCATGAAGCGGTGTTGAATATCGTGAAGAGCCTGAAATGGTGTGAAAAATGTGAAGAGCTTCAACAGGTGTCAAAAACTTGAGGAGAATGAAACGGTCTGAAAAATAGGAGGAGCATGAAGCTGTGTTGAAAAACATGAAGAGCCTGAAAAGGTGTGAAAAATATGAAGAGCTTTAAAAGGTGTGAAAAATGAGATG
Organism: Dama dama; assembly: GCF_033118175.1. Taxonomy (NCBI): domain Eukaryota; kingdom Metazoa; phylum Chordata; class Mammalia; order Artiodactyla; family Cervidae; genus Dama; species Dama dama. Next base: position 3,637,191 of record NW_026870920.1, on the reverse strand, counting down.
AGCATGAAACGGTCTGAAAAAAAGCAGGAGCATGAAGCGTTGTTGAAAATCTTGAAGAGCTTGAAAAGGTGTGAAAAATATGAAAAGCTTCAAAAGTTTTCAAAAATATGAGGATCATGAAACGGTCTGAAAAATAGGAGCAACATGAAACGGTCGTAAAAATAGGAGGATTATGAAGCAGTGTTGAAAAACATGAAGAGCCTGAAAAGGTGTGAAAAATATGAAGAGCTTCAAAAGGTGTGAAAAATATGAAGAGCTTCAAAAGGTGTCAAAAATATGAGGAGCATGAAACGGTCTGAAAAATAGGAGGAGCATGAAGCGGTGTTCAAAAACATGAAGAGCCTTAAAAGGTGTGAAAAATATGAAGAGCTTCAAAAGGTGTCAAAAATATGAGGATCATGAAACGGTCTGAAAAATAGTAGGAACATGAAGCGGTGTTGAAATACATGAAGAGCCTTAAGAGGTGAGAAAAACATGAAGAGCTTCAAAAGGTGTCAAAAATATGAGGAGCATGAAACGGTCTGAAAAATAGGAGGAGCATTAATCGGTGTTGAAAAACAGGATGTGCCTGAAAAGCTGTGAAATTATGACAAGCTTCAAAAGATGTGAGAAATATGAGGAGCATGAAACGGTCTGAAAAATAGGAGGAGTATAAAGCGGTGTTAAAAAACATGAAGAGCCTGAAATGGTGTGAAATATATGAAGAGCTTCAAAAGGTGTCAAAAATATCAGGAGCATGAAACGGTCTGAAATATCGCAGGAGCAAGAAACCGGAGTTCAAAAAGATGAAGAGCCTGAAAAGGTGTGAAAAATATGAAGAGCTTCAAAAGGTGTCGTATATATGAGGAGCATGAAACGGTCTCAAAAATAGGAGGAGCATGAAGTGGTATTCAAAAACATGAAGAGCCAGAAAAGGTGTGAAAAATACGAAGAGTTTCAAAAGGTGTCACAAATATAAGGAGCATGAAACGGTCTGAAAAATAGGAGGAGCATGAAGCGGTATTCAAAAACATGAAGAGCCTGAAAAGCTGAGAAATTATGTCAAGCTTCAAAAGGTGCGAAAAATATGAGGAGCAGGAAACGGTCTGAAAAATAGTAGGAGCATGAAGCGGTGATAAAGATCATGAAGAGCCTGAAAAGGTGTGCAATTATGTCAAGCTTCAAAAGGTGTGAAAAATATGAGGAGCATGAAACTGTCTGAAAAATAGGAGGAGCATGAAGCGGTGTTGAAAAACATGAAGAGCCTGAAAAGGTGTGAAATATATGAAGAGCTTCAAAAGGTGTCAAAAATATGAGGGGCATGAAACGGTCTGAAAAATAGGAGGAGCATGAAATGGTGTTAAAAAACATGAAGAGCTTCAAAAGGTGTGAAACATATAAAGAGCTTCAAATGGTGTCAAAAATATGAGGAGCAGGAAATGGTCTGAAAAATAGGAGGAGCATGAAGCGGTGTTCAAAAACATGAAGAGCCTGACAAGGTGTGAAATATATGAAGAGCTTGAAAAGGTGTAAAAATATGAGGAGCATGAAACCGTCTGCAAAACAGGAGGAGCATGAAATGGTGTTTAAAAACATGAAGAGCATGAAAAGATGTGAAAATTATGAAGAGCTTCAAAAGGTGTGAAATACATGAGGAGGATTAAACGGTCTGAAAAATAGGAGGAGCATGAAGTGGTGTTCAAAAACATGAAGACCATGAAAAGGTGTGAAAAATATGAAGAGCCTCAAAAGTGTGAAAAATATGATGAACATGATATGTTTTGAAAAATACGATTAGCCTGAAGCGGTGTTCAAATACATGAAGAGCCTGAAAAGTTGAGAAAAATATGCAAAGCTTCAAAAGGTGTCAAAAAAGAGATGAGCTTGAAACGGTCTGAAAAATAGGAGCAGCATGAATCGGTGCTGAAAAACATGAAGAGCCTGAAAAGGTGTGAGAAATATGAAGAGCTTCAAAAGGTGTCAAAAATATGAGGAGTATGAAACGATCTGCAACAAATAAGGAGCAAGAAGTGGTGTTCAAAAACATGAAGAGCCTGAAAAGATGTCAAAAATATGAAGAGCTTCAAAAGGTGTCAAAAATATGAGGAGCATGAAACGGTTTGACAAACTGGAAGAGCATGAAACGGTGTTCAAAAACATGAAGAGACTGAAAAGTGGTGAAAAATATGAAGAGCTTCAAAACGTGTCAAATATATGAGGAGCATGAAACGGTCTGAAAAATAGGAGAAGCATGAAGCGGTGTTGAAAAACGTGAAGATCCTGAAAAGGTGTGAAAAATACGAAGAGCTTCAAAAGGTGTGAAATACATGAGGAGCATGAAACCATCTGAAAAATAGGAGGAGCATGAAGCGATGTTCAAAAACATGAAGAGCCTGAAAACGTGTGAAAAATATTAAGAGCTTCAAAAGGTGTGAAAAATATGAAGACCTTCAAAGTGTCAAAAATCGATGAGCAGGAAATGGTCTAAAAAATAGGAGAGCATGAAATGGTATTAAAAACATGAAGAGCCTGAAAAGGTGTGAAATATATGAAGAGCTTCAAAAGGTATCAAAAATATGAGGAGAATGAAACGGTCGGAAAAATAGGAGGGGCATGAAGCGATGTTCAAAAACATGAAGAGCCTGAAAAGGTGTGAAAAAGATGAAGAGCTTCAAAAGCTGTCAAAAATATGAGGAGCACGAAATGGTCTGAAAAATTGGAGGAGAATGAAACGGTGTTCAAAAATATGAAGAGCCTGGAATGGTGTGAAAAATATGAAGAGCCCCTATACGTGTCAAAAATATGAGGAGCATGAAACGGTCTGAAAAATAGGCACAGCATGAAATGCTGTTCAAAAACATGAAACCCTGATAAGGTGTGAAAAATATGAAGAGCTTCAAAAGCTGTCAAGAATATGAGGAGCATGAAATGGTATGAAAAATAGGAGGAGCATGAAATGGTGTTGAAAAAATTGAAGAGCATGAAAAGGTGTGAGAAATATGAAGAGCTTCAAAAGGTGTCAAAATGAGATGAGAATGAAACGGTCTGAAAAATAGGAGGAGCATGAAATGGTGTTGAAAAATATGAAGAGCATGAAAAGGTGTGAGAAATATGAAGAGCTACAAAATGTGTCAAAAATATGAGGAGCATGAAACGGTCTGCAAAAACGGAGGAGCATGAAGTGGTGTTGAAAAACATGAAGAACCTGAAAATGTGTGAAAAATGTGAAGAGCTTCAAAAGGTGTCAAAAATATGACGAGCATGAAACGGTCTGAAAAATAGGAGGAGCATGAAGCGGTGTTCAAAAACATGAAGAGCCTGAAAAGGTGTGAAAAATATGAAGAGCTTCAAAACGTGTCAAAAATATGAGGAACATGAAATGGTCTGAAAAATAAGAGGAGCATAAAACGGTCTGAATAATAGGAGGAGCGAGAAAAGGTGTGGAAAAACATGAAGAGCCTGAAAAGGTGTGAAAAATATGTAGAGCCTCAAAAGATGTGAAATACATGAGGAGCATGAAACTGTCTGATAAATAGGAGGAGCATGAAGCGGTGTTCAAAAAAATGAAGAGAAAGAAAAGGTGTGAAAAATATGAAGAGCTTCAAAAGGTGTCAAAAATATGAAGAGCATGAAACAGTCTGAAAATTAGGAGGAGCATGAAGCGGTTTTGAAAGACATGAAGAGCTTGAAAATGTGTTAAAAATATGAAGATCTTCAAAAGGTGTCAAAAATATGAGGAGCATGAAACAGTCTGAAAATTAGGAGGAGCATGAAATGGTGTTGAAAAACATGAAGAGCCTGAAAAGGTGGGAAAATGTGAATAGCTTCAAAAGGTGTCAAAAATATGAGGAGTTTGAAACGGTCTGAAAAATAGGAGGAGCATGAAGCGTTGTTCAAAACCAAGAAGAGCTTGAAAAGGTGTGAAAATTATGAAGAGCTTCAAAAGTTGTCAAAAATATGAGGAGCATGATACGGTCTGAAAAATAAGGGGGAGCAAGAAGTGGTGTTCAAAAACAGGAAGAGCCTGAAAAGGGGTGAAAAATATGAAGAGCTTCAAAATGTGTAAAAATTATAAGGAGCATGAAACGGTCTGAAAAATAGGAGAAGCATGAAGCGGTTTTGAAAAACATGAAAAGCCTGAAAATGTGTGAAAAATATGAAGAATTTCAAAAGGTGTGAAAAATATGAGGACCATGAAACGGTATGAAAAATAGGAGGAGCATCAAGTGGTGTTGAAAACCATAAAGAGCTTGAAAACGTGGGAAAATATGAAGAGCTTCAAAATGTCTCAAAAATATGAGGAATATGAAACGGTCTGAAAAATAGGAGGATCATAAAGCGGTGTTGAAAAACATGAAGAGCCTGAAAATGGTGTGAAAAATATGAAGAGCTTCAAAAGGTGTCAAAAATGAGATGTGCATGAAACGGTCTGAAAAATAGGAGCAGCATGAAGTGGTTGTGAAAAACATGAAAAGCCTGAAAATGTGTGCAAAATATGAAGAGCTTCAAAAGGTGTGAAATACATGAGGAGCATGAAATGGTCTGAGAAATAGGAGGAGCATGAAGCGGTGTTCAAAAACATGAAGAGCCTGAAAAGGTGTGAAATAAATGAAGAGCTTCAAAATGTGTGAAATACATGAGGAGCATGAAACTCTCTGAAAAATAGGAGGAGCATGAAATGGTGTTCAAAAACATGAAGAGCCTGAAAAGATGTGAAAAATATGAAGAGCTTCAAAATGGTGTCAAAAATATGAATAGCATGATACTGTCTGAAAAATAGGAGAAGCATGCAGTGGTGTTCAAAAACATGAAGAGCCTGAAAAGTTGTGAAAAATACGCATAGCTTCAAAAGGTGTCAAAAATTAGATGAGCATGAAACGGTCTGAAAAATTGGAGGAGCAAGAAGTAGTGTTGAAAAATATGAAGAGCCTGAAAAGGTGTGAAAAATATGAAGAGCTTCAAAAGGTGTGAAATACATGAGGAGCATGAAACTCTCTGAAAAATAGGAGGAGCATGAAGTGGTGTTGAAAAACATGAAGAGCCTGAAATGTTGTGAAATATATGAAGACCTTCATAACGTGTGAAAAATATGAGGAGCTTCAAAAAGTGTCAAAATTATGAGGACATGAAACGGTCTGAAAAATAGGAGGAGCATGAAAATGTCTGAAAAATAGGAGGAGCATGAAGTGGTGTTGAAAAACATGAAGAGCCTGAACAGTGTGAAAAATATGAAGAGCTTCATAAGGTGTCAAAAATATGAGGAGCATGAAACGGTCTGAAAAATAGGAGGAGCATGAAGCGGTGTTCAAAACATGAAGACCCTGAAAATGTGTGAAAAATATGAAGAGCTTCACAAGGTGTCAAAAATATGAGGAGCATGAAACGGTCTGAAAAATAGAAGGAGCATGAAATGCTGATCAAAAACATGAAGAGCCTGAAAAGGTGTGAAAAATATGAAGAGCTTCAAAAGGTGTGAAATAAATGAGGAGCATGAAACAGTCTGAAAAATAGGAGAAGCATGACGTGGTGTGGAAAAAGATGAAGAGCCTGAAAAAGTGTGAAAAATATCAAGAGCTTCAAAAGATGTGAAATACATGAGGAGCATGAAACGGTCTGAAAAATAGGAGGAGCATGAAGCGGTGTTCAAAAACATGAAGAGCCTGAAAAGTGTGAAAAATATGAAGAGCTTCAAAAGGTGTGAAAAATATGAAGAGCTTCAAAATGTGTCAAAAATCGATGAGCAGGAAATGGTCTGAAAAATAGGAGAGCATGAAGTGGTTTTAAAAACATGAAGAGCCTGAAAAGGTGTGAAATAAATGAAGAGCTTCAAAAGGAATCAAAAATATGAGGAGAATGAAACGGTCTGAAAAATGGGAGGGGCATGAAGCGATGTTGAAAAACATGAAGAGCCTGCAAATGTGTGAAAAAAATGAAGATCTTCTAAAGGTGTCAAATATATGAGGAAATGAAACGACGTGTAAAATTGGAAGAGCATGAAGTGGTGTTGAAAAACATTAAGAGCCTGAAAAGTGTGAAAAACATGAAGAGCTTCAAAAGGTGTGAAAACTATGAAGAGCTTCAAAATGTGTCAAAAATCGATGAGCAGGAAATGGTCTGAAAAATAGGAGAGCATGAAGTGGTTTTAAAAACATGAAGATCCTGAAATGGTGTGAAATATATGAAGAGCTTCAAAATGTGTGAAACATATGAGGAGCTTCAAAAAGTGTCAAAAATATGAGGAGCATGAAACGGTCTGAAAAATAGGAGGGGGATGAAGCGGTGTTCAGAAACATGAAGAGCCTGAAAAGGTGTGAAAAATATGAAGAGCTTCAAAATGTGTCAAAAATATGAGGAGCATGAAACGGTCTGAAAAATAGGAGAAGCATGAAGTGGTGTTGAAAAACATGAAGAGCCTGAAAAGTTTGAAAAATATGAAGAGCTTCTAAAGGTATCAAAAATATGAGGAGCATGAAAAGGTCTGAAAAATAGGAGGAGCATGAAGTGGTGTTGAAAAACATGAAGAGCCTGAAAAGTGTGAAAAATATGAAGAGCTTCAAAAGGTGTCAAAAATATGAGGAGCATGAAACGGTCTGAAAAATAGGAGAAGCATGAAGTGGTGTGGAAAAAGATGAAGAGCCTGAAAAAGTGTGAAAAATATGAAGAGCTTCAAAAGGTGTGAAATACATGAGGAGCATGAAACTCTCTGAAAAATAGGAGGAGCATGAAGTGGTGTTCAAAAACATGAAGAGCCTGATAATTTGTGAAAAATATGAAGAGATTCAAAAGGTGTGAAAAATATGAATAGCATGATACTGTCTGAAAAATAGGAGAAGCATGCAGTGGTGTTCAAAAACATGAAGAGCCTGAAAAGTTGTGAAAAATACGCATAGCTTCAAAAGGTGTCAAAAATTAGATGAGCATGAAACGGTCTGAAAAATTGGAGGAGCAAGAAGTAGTGTTGAAAAATATGAAGAGCCTGAAAAGGTGTGAAAAATATGAAGAGCTTCAAAAGGTGTGAAATACATGAGGAGCATGAAACTCTCTGAAAAATAGGAGGAGCATGAAGTGGTGTTGAAAAACATGAAGAGCCTGAAATGTTGTGAAATATATGAAGACCTTCATAACGTGTGAAAAATATGAGGAGCTTCAAAAAGTGTCAAAATTATGAGGACATGAAACGGTCTGAAAAATAGGAGGAGCATGAAAATGTCTGAAAAATAGGAGGAGCATGAAGTGGTGTTGAAAAACATGAAGAGCCTGAACAGTGTGAAAAATATGAAGAGCTTCATAAGGTGTCAAAAATATGAGGAGCATGAAACGGTCTGAAAAATAGGAGGAGCATGAAGCGGTGTTCAAAACATGAAGACCCTGAAAATGTGTGAAAAATATGAAGAGCTTCACAAGGTGTCAAAAATATGAGGAGCATGAAACGGTCTGAAAAATAGAAGGAGCATGAAATGCTGATCAAAAACATGAAGAGCCTGAAAAGGTGTGAAAAATATGAAGAGCTTCAAAAGGTGTGAAATACATGAGGAGCATGAAACAGTCTGAAAAATAGGAGAAGCATGACGTGGTGTGGAAAAAGATGAAGAGCCTGAAAAAGTGTGAAAAATATGAAGAGCTTCAAAAGATGTGAAATACATGAGGAGCATGAAACGGTCTGAAAAATAGGAGGAGCATGAAGCGGTGTTCAAAAACATGAAGAGCCTGAAAAGTGTGAAAAATATGAAGAGCTTCAAAAGGTGTGAAAAATATGAAGAGCTTCAAAATGTGTCAAAAATCGATGAGCAGGAAATGGTCTGAAAAATAGGAGAGCATGAAGTGGTTTTAAAAACATGAAGAGCCTGAAAAGGTGTGAAATAAATGAAGAGCTTCAAAAGGAATCAAAAATATGAGGAGAATGAAACGGTCTGAAAAATGGGAGGGGCATGAAGCGATGTTGAAAAACATGAAGAGCCTGCAAATGTGTGAAAAATATGAAGATCTTCTAAAGGTGTCAAATATATGAGGAAATGAAACGACGTGTAAAATTGGAAGAGCATGAAGTGGTGTTGAAAAACATTAAGAGCCTGAAAAGTGTGAAAAACATGAAGAGCTTCAAAAGGTGTGAAAACTATGAAGAGCTTCAAAATGTGTCAAAAATCGATGAGCAGGAAATGGTCTGAAAAATAGGAGCGCATGAAGTGGTTTTAAAAACATGAAGATCCTGAAATGGTGTGAAATATATGAAGAGCTTCAAAATGTGTGAAACATATGAGGAGCTTCAAAAAGTGTCAAAAATATGAGGAGCATGAAACGGTCTGAAAAATAGGAGGGGGATGAAGCGGTGTTCAGAAACATGAAGAGCCTGAAAAGGTGTGAAAAATATGAAGAGCTTCAAAATGTGTCAAAAATATGAGGAGCATGAAACGGTCTGAAAAATAGGAGAAGCATGAAGTGGTGTTGAAAAACATGAAGAGCCTGAAAAGTTTGAAAAATATGAAGAGCTTCTAAAGGTATCAAAAATATGAGGAGCATGAAAAGGTCTGAAAAATAGGAGGAGCATGAAGTGGTGTTGAAAAACATGAAGAGCCTGAAAAGTGTGAAAAATATGAAGAGCTTCAAAAGGTGTCAAAAATATGAGGAGCATGAAACGGTCTGAAAAATAGGAGAAGCATGAAGTGGTGTGGAAAAAGATGAAGAGCCTGAAAAAGTGTGAAAAATATGAAGAGCTTCAAAAGGTGTGAAATACATGAGGAGCATGAAACTCTCTGAAAAATAGGAGGAGCATGAAGTGGTGTTCAAAAACATGAAGAGCCTGATAATTTGTGAAAAATATGAAGAGATTCAAAAGGTGTGAGAAGTATGAGGAGCATGAAACGGTCTGAACAATAGGAGGAGTATGAAGCGGTGTTCAAAAACATGAAGAGCCTGAAAAGATGTCAAAAATATGACGAGCATGAAACGGTCTGAAAAATAGGAAGAACATGAAGCGGTGTTCAAAAACATGAAGAGCCTGAAAAGTGTGAAAAATATGAAGAGCTTCAGAAGGTGTCAAAAAAGAGATGAGCATGAAACGGATTGAAAAATAGGAGGAGCATGAAACGATCTGAAAAATAGGAGGAGCATGAAACGGTGTTGAAAACATAAAGAGCATGAAAAGGTGTGAAAAATACGAAGAGCTTCAAAAGGTGTCAAAAATATGAGGCGCATGAAACGGTCTGAAAAATAGGAGGAGCATGAAGCGGTGTTGAAAAACATGAAAGCCTTAAAAGGTGTGAAAAATATGAAGAGCTTCAAAAGGTGTCAAAAATATGAGGAGCATGAGACGGTCTGAAAAATAGGAGGAGCATGAAGCGGTGTTGAAAAACCTGAAGAGCCTGAAAATGTGTGAGAAATATGAAGAGCTTCAAAAGGTGTCAAAAATATGAAGAGCATCAAAAGGTGTCAAAAATGAGAGGAGCATGAAGCGGTCTGAAAAATAGGAGGAGCATGAAGTGGTGTTGAAAAACATGAAGAGCCTGAAAAGGTGTCAGAAATATGAAGAGTTTCAAAAGGTGTGAAAAATATGAAGAGCTTCAAAAGGTGTCAAAAAGTAGATGAGCATGAAACCGTCTGAAAAATAGGAGGAGCATGAAGTGGTTTTGAAAAACATGAAGAGCCTGAAAAGGTTTGAAAAATATGAAGAGCTTCAAAAGGTGTCAAAAATATGAGGAGCATGAAACGGTCTGAAATATAAAGGAGCATGAAACGCTGATCAAATGCATGAAGAGTCTGAAAAGGTGGGAAAAATATAAAGAGCTTCAAAAGCTCTCAAGTATATGAGTAGCATGAAACGGTCTGAAAAATAGGAGGAGCATGAAGCGGTGTTCAAAAACATGAAGAGCCTTAAAAGGTGTGAAAAATATGAATAATTTTAAAAGGTGTCAAAAATATGAGGAGCATGAAACGTTCTGAAAAAGAGGAGGATCATGAAACGGTGTTCAAAAACATGAAGAGCATGAGAAGTTGTGAAAAATATGAAGAGCTTCAAAAGGTGTCAAAAATATGAAGAGCTTCAAAAGGTGTCAAAAATGAGATGATCATGAAACGGTCTGAAAAATCGGAGGAGCATGAAGCGGTGTTGAAAATCATGAAGAGCCTGAAACGGTGTGAAAAATATGAAGAGCTTCAAAAGGTGTGAAAAATATGAAGAGCATCAAAAGGTGTCAAAAACATGAAGAGGCTGAAACGGTCTGAGAAATAGGAGGAGCAAGAAGCGGTGTTGAAAAACATGAAGAGACAGAAATGATGTGAAAAATATGAAGAGCTTCAAAAGGTGTCAAAAATATGGGGACCATGAAACGGTCTGAAAAATAGGAGGAGCAGGAAGTGGTGTTGAAAAACATGAAGAGCCTGAAAAGGTGTGAAATATATGAAGAGCTTCAAAAGGTGTCAAAAATATGAGGAGCATGAGACGGTCTGAAAAATAGGAGGAGCATGAAGCAGTGTTGCAATACAAGAAAAGCCTGAAAAGATGTGAAAAATATGAAGAGCTTCAAAAGGTGTCAAAAATATGAGGAGCATGAAGCCGTGTTCAAAAATATGAAGAGCCTGAAAAGAGGTAAAAATATGAAGAGCTTCCAAAGGTGTCAAATATATGAGGAGCATGAAACGGTCTGAAAAATATGAGGAGCATGAAGCCGTGTTCAAAAATATGAAGAGCCTGAAAAGAGGTAAAAATATGAAGAGCTTCCAAAGGTGTCAAATATATGAGGAGCATGAAACGGTCTGAAAAATAGGAGGAGCATGAAGCCGTGTTCAAAAATATGAAGAGCCTGAAAAGAGGTAAAAATATGAAGAGCTTCCAAAGGTGTCAAATATATGAGGAGCATGAAACGGTCTGAAAAATAGGAGGAGCATGAAGCCGTGTTCAAAAATATGAAGAGCCTGAAAAGAGGTAAAAATATGAAGAGCTTCCAAAGGTGTCAAATATATGAGGAGCATGAAACGGTCTGAAAAATAGGAGGAGCATGAAGCCGTGTTCAAAAATATGAAGAGCCTGAAAAGAGGTAAAAATATGAACAGCTTCCAAAGGTGTCAAATATATGAAAAGCATGAAACGGTCTGAAAAATAGGAGGAGCATGAAGCCGTGTTCAAAAATATGAAGAGCCTGAAAAGAGGTAAAAATATGAAGAGCTTCCAAAGGTGTCAAATATATGAGGAGCATGAAACGGTCTGAAAAATAGGAGGAGCATGAAGCCGTGTTCAAAAATATGAAGAGCCTGAAAAGAGGTAAAAATATGAAGAGCTTCCAAAGGTGTCAAATATATGAGGAGCATGAAACGGTCTGAAAAATAGGAGGAGCATGAAGCCGTGTTCAAAAATATGAAGAGCCTGAAAAGAGGTAAAAATATGAAGAGCTTCCAAAGGTGTCAAATATATGAGGAGCATGAAACGGTCTGAAAAATAGGAGGAGCATGAAGCCGTGTTCAAAAATATGAAGAGCCTGAAAAGAGGTAAAAATATGAAGAGCTTCCAAAGGTGTCAAATATATGAGGAGCATGAAACGGTCTGAAAAATAGGAGGAGCATGAAGCCGTGTTCAAAAATATGAAGAGCCTGAAAAGAGGTAAAAATATGAAGAGCTTCCAAAGGTGTCAAATATATGAGGAGCATGAAACGGTCTGAAAATATGAGGAGCATGAAGCGGTGCTCTAAAACATGAGGAGCCTGAAAAAATGTGAAATATATGAAGAGCTTCAAAATGTGTGGAGAATATGAGGAGAATTAAAAGGTCTGAAAAATAGGAGGAGCATGAAGAGGTGTTGAATAATATGAAGAGCATGAAAAGGTGTGAAAAATATGAAGAGTTTTAAAAGGTGTCAAAAATATGAGGAGCATGAAACGGTGTGAAAAATAGGAGGAGCATGAATCATTGTTGAAAAACATGAAATGCCTGAAAAGGTGTGAAAAACATGAAGAGACTGAAAAGGTGTGAAATATATGAAGAGTTTCAAAAAGTGTGAAAAATATGAGGAGCATGAAACGTTCGGAAAAATTGGAGGAGCATGAAGCGGTGTTGAAAAGCATGAAGAGACAGAAATGATGTGAAAAATATGAAGAGCTTCAAAAGGTGTCAAAAATATGGGGACCATGAAACGGTCTGAAAAATAGGAGGAGCATGAACTGGTGTTGAAAAACATGAAGAGCCTGAAAAAGTGTGAAATATATGAAGAGCTTCAAAAGGTGTCAAACAGATGAGGAGGATGAAAAGGTCTGAAAAATAGGAGGAGCATGAAGCGTTGTTGAAAAACATGAAGAACCTGAAAAGGTGTGAAAAATATGAAGAGCTTCAAAAGGTGTCAAAAATAAAAGGAGCATGAAATGGTCTGAAAAACAGGAGGAGCATGAAGAGGTGTTGAAAAACATAAAGAGCCTGAAAAGGTGTGAAAAATATAAAGAGCTTCAAAAGGTGTGAAATACATGAGGAGCATGAAACGGTCTGAAAAATAGGAGGAGCATGAAGCGGTGTTCAAAAACATGAAGAGCCTGAAAAGCTGTGAAAAATATGAAGAGCTTCAAAAGGTGTGAAAAATATGAAGAGCTTCAAAAGGTGTGAAAAATATGAAGAGCTTCAAAAGGTGTCAAAAATGAGATGAGCATCAAAAGGTCTGAAAAATAGGAGGAGCATGAAACAGTGTTCAAAAACATGAAGAGCCTGAAAAGCTGTGAAAAATATGAAGAGCTTCAAAAGGTGTGAAAAATATGAAGAGCTTCAAAAGGTGTGAAAAATATGAAGAGCTTCAAAAGTTGTCAAAAATATGAGGAGCAGGAAACGGTCTGAAAAATAGGAGGAGCATGAAACAGTGTTCAAAAACATGAAGAGCCTGAAAAGGTGTGAAAAATATGAAGAGCTTCAAAAGGTTTAAAAAATATGAAGAGCTTCAAAAGCTGTGAAATAGATGAGGAGCATGAAACGGTCTGAAAAATAGTAGGAGCATGAAGCGGTGTTCCAAAACATGAAGAGCCTGAAAAGGTGTGAAATATATGAAGAGATTCAAAAGTTGTCAAAAATATGAGGAGCATGAAACGCTCTGAAAAATAGGAGGATCATGAAGCGGTGTTGAAAAACATGAAAAGCCTGAAAAGGTGTGAAAAATATGAAGCGTTTCAAAAGGTGTCAAAAATATGAGGAGCATGAAACTCTCTGAAAAACAGGAAGAGCATGAAACCGTGTTCAAAATCATGAAGAGCTTGAAAAGGTGTGAAAAATATGAAGAGCTTCGAAAGGTGTGAAATACATGAGGAGCATGAAACGGTCTGAAAAATAGGAGGAGCATGAAGTGGTGTTGAAAAACATGAAGAGCCTGAAAAGGTGTGAAAAATATGAAGAGCTTCAAAACGTGTGAAAAATATGAGGAGCATGAAGCGGTCTGTACAATAGGAGGAGCAAGAAGCGGTGTTGAGAAACATGGAGAGCCTGAAAAGGTGTGAAAAATATGAAGAGCTTCAAAAGGTGTGAAATACATGAGGAGCGTGAAACGGTCTGAAAAATAGGAGGAGCATGAAGCCGTGTTCAAAAATATGAAGAGCCTGAAAAGAGGTAGAAATATGAAGAGCTTCCAAAGGTGTCAAATATATGAGGAGCATGAAACGGTCTGAAAATATGAGGAGCATGAAGCGGTGCTCTAAAACATGAGGAGCCTGAAAAAATGTGAAATATATGAAGAGCTTCAAAATGTGTGGAGAATATGAGGAGAATTAAAAGGTCTGAAAAATAGGAGGAGCATGAAGAGGTGTTGAATAATATGAAGAGCATGAAAAGGTGTGAAAAATATGAAGAGTTTTAAAAGGTGTCAAAAATATGAGGAGCATGAAACGGTGTGAAAAATAGGAGGAGCATGAATCATTGTTGAAAAACATGAAATGCCTGAAAAGGTGTGAAAAACATGAAGAGACTGAAAAGGTGTGAAATATATGAAGAGTTTCAAAAAGTGTGAAAAATATGAGGAGCATGAAACGTTCGGAAAAATTGGAGGAGCATGAAGCGGTGTTGAAAAGCATGAAGAGACAGAAATGATGTGAAAAATATGAAGAGCTTCAAAAGGTGTCAAAAATATGGGGACCATGAAACGGTCTGAAAAATAGGAGGAGCATGAACTGGTGTTGAAAAACATGAAGAGCCTGAAAAAGTGTGAAATATATGAAGAGCTTCAAAAGGTGTCAAACAGATGAGGAGGATGAAAAGGTCTGAAAAATAGGAGGAGCATGAAGCGTTGTTGAAAAACATGAAGAACCTGAAAAGGTGTGAAAAATATGAAGAGCTTCAAAAGGTGTCAAAAATAAAAGGAGCATGAAATGGTCTGAAAAACAGGAGGAGCATGAAGAGGTGTTGAAAAACATGAAGAGCCTGAAAAGGTGTGAAAAATATAAAGAGCTTCAAAAGGTGTGAAATACATGAGGAGCATGAAACGGTCTGAAAAATAGGAGGAGCATGAAGCGGTGTTCAAAAACATGAAGAGCTTGAAAAGCTGTGAAAAATATGAAGAGCTTCAAAAGGTGTGAAAAATATGAAGAGCTTCAAAAGGTGTGAAAAATATGAAGAGCTTCAAAAGGTGTCAAAAATGAGATGAGCATCAAAAGGTCTGAAAAATAGGAGGAGCATGAAACAGTGTTCAAAAACATGAAGAGCCTGAAAAGCTGTGAAAAATATGAAGAGCTTCAAAAGGTGTGAAAAATATGAAGAGCTTCAAAAGGTGTGAAAAATATGAAGAGCTTCAAAAGTTGTCAAAAATATGAGGAGCAGGAAACGGTCTGAAAAATAGGAGGAGCATGAAACAGTGTTCAAAAACATGAAGAGCCTGAAAAGGTGTGAAAAATATGAAGAGCTTCAAAAGGTTTAAAAAATATGAAGAGCTTCAAAAGCTGTGAAATAGATGAGGAGCATGAAACGGTCTGAAAAATAGTAGGAGCATGAAGCGGTGTTCCAAAACATGAAGAGCCTGAAAAGGTGTGAAATATATGAAGAGATTCAAAAGTTGTCAAAAATATGAGGAGCATGAAACGCTCTGAAAAATAGGAGGATCATGAAGCGGTGTTGAAAAACATGAAAAGCCTGAAAAGGTGTGAAAAATATGAAGCGTTTCAAAAGGTGTCAAAAATATGAGGAGCATGAAACTCTCTGAAAAACAGGAAGAGCATGAAACCGTGTTCAAAATCATGAAGAGCTTGAAAAGGTGTGAAAAATATGAAGAGCTTCAAAAGGTGTGAAATACATGAGGAGCATGAAACGGTCTGAAAAATAGGAGGAGCATGAAGTGGTGTTGAAAAACATGAAGAGCCTGAAAAGGTGTGAAAAATATGAAGAGCTTGAAAACGTGTGAAAAATATGAGGAGCATGAAGCGATCTGTACAATAGGAGGAGCAAGAAGCGGTGTTGAGAAACATGGAGAGCCTGAAAAGGTGTGAAAAATATGAAGAGCTTCAAAAGGTGTGAAATACATGAGGAGCGTGAAACGGTCTGAAAAATAGCAGGAGCATGAAGCAGTGTTGAGAAACATTGAGAGCCTGAAAAGGTGTGAAAAATATGAAGAGCTTCAAAAGGTGTGAAATACATGAGGAGCATGAAACGGTCTGAAAAATAGGAGGAGCATGAAACGGTGTTCAAAAACCTGAAGAGAATGAAAAGGTGTGAAAAATATGAAGAGCTTCAAAAGTTGTCAAAAAGATGAGGAGGATTAAACGGTCTGAAAAATAGGAGGAGCATGAAGCAGTGTTGAAAGACATGAAGAGCCTGAAAAGCTGTGAAGTACATGAAGAGCTTCAAAAGTTGTCAAAAATATGAGGAGCATAAAAATGTATGAAAAATAGGAGGAGCATGAAGCTTTTTTGAAAAATATGAAGAGCCTGAAAAGGTGTGAAAAATATGAAGAGCTTCAAAATGGTGTCAAAAATATGAGGAGCATGAACTGGACTGAAAAATAGGAGGAGCATGAAACGGTGTTCAAAAACATGAAGAGCCTGAAAAGGTGTGAAAAATATGAAGAGCTCAAAAGGTGTGAAATACATGAGGAGAATGAAACGGTCTGAAAAATAGGAGGAGCATGAAGCGGTGTTGAAAAACATGAACTGCCTGAAAAGCTGTGAAAAATATGAAGAGCTTCAAAAGGTGTGAAAAATATGAAGAGCTTCAACAGGTGTCAAAAATACGAGGAGCATGAAACGTTCTGAAAAAAAGGAGGAGCATGAAACAGTATTCAAAACATGAAGAGCTTGAAAAGGTGTGAAAAATATGAAAAGCTTCAAAACCTGTCAAAAGTATGAGGAGCATGAAATGGTCTGAAAAGTAGGAGGAGCATGAAGCAGTGTTGAAAAACATGAAGAGCCTGAAAAGTTGTGAAATATATGAAGAGCTTCAAAATGTGTCAAAAATATCAGATGAGAGAGACACGGTGTTCAAAAACGTGAAGAGCCTGAAAAGATGTGAAAAATACGAAGAGATTCAAAAGATGTCAAAAATAGGAGGAGCCTGAAACGGTGTTGAAAAATATGAAGAGAATGAAAAGGTGTGAAAAATATGAAGAGCTTCAAAAGGTGTCAAAAATATGAGGAGTATGAAAAGGTCTGAAAAATAGGAGGAGCATGAAGCGGTGTTGAAAAACATGAAGAGCCTGAAAAGGTGTGAATAATATGAAGTGCTTCAAATCGTGTCAAAAATATGAGGAGTATGAAAAGGTCAGAAAAATAGGAGGAGCATGAAGCGGTGTTGAAAAACATGAAAGCCTGAAAAGGTGTGAAAAATATAAAGAGCTTCAAAAGGTGTCCAAAATGAGATGACCATGAAACGGTCTGAAAAATAGGAGGAGCAGGAAGTGGTTTGAAAAACATGAAGAGCCTGAAAAGGTGTGAAATATATGAAGAGCTTCAAAAGGTGTCAAAAATATGAGGAGCATGAAACGGTCTGAAAAAGAGGAGGAGCATAAAGTGGTGTTGAAAAACATGAAGAGCCTGAAAAGCTGTGAAGAATATGAAGAGCTTCAAAAGGGGCCAAAAATATGAGGAGCATGAAACGGTCTGAAAAATAGGAGGAGCATGAAACGGTGTTGAACAACATGAAGAGCCTGAAAAGGTGTGAAAAATATGAAGAGCTTCAAAATGTGTCAAAAATATGAAGAGCATGAAACGGTCTGAAAAATAGGAGGAGCTTGAAGCGGTGTTCAAAAACCTGAAGAGCCTGAAAAGGTGACAAAAATATGACGAGCATGAAACGGTCTGAAAAATAGGAATAACATGAAGCGGTGTTCAAAAACATGAAGAGCCTGAAAAGGTGTGAAAAATATGAAGAGCTTCAAAAGGTGTGAAAAATATGAGGAGCATGAAACTGTCTGAAAAATACGAGGAGCATGAAACGGTGTTCAAATATGAAGGGCCTGAAAAGGTGTGAATTAGATGAAGAGCCTCAAAACGTGTCAAAAATATGAGGAGCATGAAACTGTCTGAAAAATAGGAGGAGCAAGAAGCGGTGTTGAAAAACATGAAGAGACTGAAAACGTGTGAATAATATGAAGAGCTTCAAAAGGTGTGAAAAATATGAAGAGCTTCAGAAGGTGTCAAAAATGAGATGAGCATGAAACGGTTTGAAAAATAGGAGGAGCATGAAACGATCTGAAAAATAGGAGGAGCATGAAACAATGTTGAAAACATAAAGAGCATGAAAAGGTGTGAAAAATACGAAGAGCTTCAAAAGGTGTCAAAAATATGAGGCGCATGAAACGGTCTGAAAAATAGGAGGAGCATGAAGCAGTGTTGAAAAACATGAAAGCCTTAAAAGGTGTGAAAAATATGAAGAGCTTCAAAAGGTGTCAAAAATATGAGGAGCATGAGACGGTCTGAAAAATAGGAGGAACATGACGGGGTTCAAAAATATGAAGAGCCTGAAAAGAGGTAAAAATATGAAGAGCTTCCAAAGGTGTCAAATATATGAGGAGCATGAAACGGTGTGAAAAATAGGAAGAGCAAGAAGCGGTGCTGAAAAACATGAAGAGCATGAAAAGGTGTGAAAAATATGAAGAGCTAGAAAGGTGTCAAATATATGAGGAGCATGAAACGGTCTGAAAATATGAGGAGCATGAAGCGGTGCTCTATAACATGAGGAGCCTGAAAAGATGTGAAATATATGAAGAGTTTCAAAATGTGTGGAGAATATGAGGAGAATTAAAAGGTCTGAAAAATAGGAGGAGCATGAAGAGGAGTAGAAAAACATGAAGTCCCTAAAAAGGTGTGAAAAATATGAAGACCTTCAAATCGTGTCAAAAATATGAGGAGCATGAAACGGTCTGAAAATTGGAGGAGCATGAAGCAGTTTTGAAAAACATGAAGACCCTGAAAAGGTGTGAAAAATATGAAGACCTTCAAAAGGTGTCAAAAATATGAGGAGCATGAAACGGTCTGAAAAATAGGAGGAGCATGAAACGGTGTTCAAAAACATGAAGAGCCTTAAAAGGTGTGAAAAATATGAAGAGCTTCAATAGGTGTGAAAAATATGAGGAGCATGAAGCCGTGTTCAAAAATATGAAGAGCCTGAAAAGAGGTAAAAATATGAAGAGCTTCCAAAGGTGTCAAATATATGAGGAGCATGAAACGGTGTGAAAAATAGGAAGGACAAGAAGCGGTGCTGAAAAACATGAAGAGCATGAAAAGGTGTGAAAAATATGAAGAGCTAGAAAGGTGTCAAATATATGAGGAGCATGAAACGGTCTGAAAATATGAGGAGCATGAAGCGGTGCTCTATAACATGAGGAGCCTGAAAAGATGTGAAATATATGAAGAGCTTCAAAATGTGTGGAGAATATGAGGAGAATTAAAAGGTCTGAAAAATAGGAGGAGCATGAAGAGGTGTAGAAAAACATGAAGTCCCTAAAAAGGTGTGAAAAATATGAAGAGCTTCAAAAGGTGTCAAATATATGAGGAGCATGAAACGGTCTTAAAAATAGGAGGAGGATGAAGTGGTGTTCAAAAACTTGAAGAGGATGAAAAGGTGTGAAAAATATGAAGAGCTTCAAAAGGTGTGAAAAATATGAGGAGCATGAAACGATCTGAAAAATAGGAGGAGCATGAAGCGGTGTTTAAAAACATGAAGAGCCTGAAAAGTAGTGAAAAATATGAAGAACTCAAAAGGTGTCAAAAATATGAGGAGTATGAAACGGTCTGAAAAATACGAGGAGCATGAAGCGGTGTTGAAAAACATGAAGAACCTGAAAAGGTGTGAAAAATATGAAGAGCTTCAAAAGGTGTGAAATACATGAGGAGCATGAAACGGTCTGAAAAATAGGAGGAGCATGAAGCGGTGTTGAAAAATATGAAGAGCCTGAAAAGGTGTGAAAATTATGAAGAGCTTCAAAAGGTGTCAAAAATATGAGGAGCATGAAACGGTCTTAAAAATAGAAGGAGGATGAAGCGGTGTTCAAAAACTTGAAGATGATGAAAAGGTGTGAAAAATATGAAGAGCTTCAAAAGGTGTCAAAAATATGAGGAGCATGAAACGGTCTTAAAAATAGGAGGAGGATGAAGCGGTGTTCAAAAACTTGAAGAGGATGAAAAGGTGTGAAAAATACGAAGAGCTTCAAAAGGTGTCCAAAATATGAGGAGCATGAAACGTTCTGAAAAATATGAAGAGCATGAAGCCGTGTTGAAAAACATGAAGAGCCTGAAAAAGTGTGAAAAATATGAAGAGCTTCAAAAGGTGTCAAATTTATGAGGAGCATGAAACGGTCTGAAAAATAGGAGGAGCATGAAGCGGTGTTGAAAAACATGAAGAGCCTGAAAACGTGTGAAAAATATGAAGTGCTTCAAAAGGTGTCAAAAATATGAGGAGCATGAAACGGTCTGAAAAATAGGAGGAGCATGAAACGGTGATTAAAACATGACGAGCCTGAAAAGGTGTGAAAAATATGAAGAACTTCAAAAGATGTGAAATACATGAGGAGCATGAAACGGTCTGAAAAATAGGAGGAGCATGAACCAGTGTTCAAAAACATGAAGAGCCTGAAAAGGTGTGAAAAATATGAAGAGCTTCAAAAGGTGTCCAAAATATGAGGAGCATGAAACGGTCTGAAAAATAGGAGGAGCATGAAGCGATGTTGAAAAACATGAAGAGCCTGAAAAGGTGTGAAAAATATGAAGAGCTTCAAAAGGTGTCCAAAATATGAGGAGCATGAAACAGTCTGAAAAACACGAGGAGCATGAAGTGGTGTTTAAAAACATGAAGAGCCTGAAAAGCTGTGAGAAATATGAAGAGCTTCAAAAGGTGTCAAAAATATGAGGAGCATGAAACGGTCTGAAAAATAGGAGGAGAATGAAGTGGTGTTGAAAATCATCAAGAGCCTGAAAAGGTGTGAGAAATATGAAGAGCTTCAAAAGGTGTCCAAAATATGAGGAGCATGAAACAATCTGAAAAATAGGAGGAGCATGATGCGGTGTTCAAAATATGAAGAGCTTGAAAAGGTGTGAAATACATGAAAGGCTTCAAAAGGTGTCAAAAATATGAGGAGCATGAAACGGTCTGAAAAAGAGGAGGAGAATGAAGCGGTGTTGAAAAACATCAAGAGCCTGAAAAGGTGTGAAAAATATGAAGAGCTTCAAAAGGTGTGAAATAGATGAGGAGCATTAAATGGTCTAAAAAATAGGAGGAGTATGAAGCGGTGTTCAAAAATATGAAGAGCCTGAAAAGGTGTGAAATATATGAAGAGCTTCAAAAGGTGTCAAAAATATGAGGAGCATGAAACTGTCTGAAAAATAGGAGGATCATGAAACGGTGATCAAAAACATGAAGAGCCTGAAAAGGTGTGAAAAACATGAAGAGATTCAAAAGCTGTGAAATACATGAGGAGCATGAAACGGGCTGAAAAATAGGAGAAGCATGAAGTGGTGTGGAAAAACATGAAGAGCCTAAAAAGTTGTGAAAAATATGAAGAGCTTCAAAAGGTGTGAAAAATATGAGGAGCAAGAAATGGTCTGAAAAATAGGAGGATTATGAAACGGTGTTCAAAAACAAGAAGAGCCTGAAAAGGTGTGAAAAATAGTAAAAGTCACAAAAAGTGTCAAAAATATGAGTAGCATGAAACGGTCTGAAAAATTGCAGGAGCATGAAGTGGTGTTGAAAAACATGAAGAGTCTGAAAACGTGTGAAAATAAGAAGAGCTTCAAAAATATGAGAAATATGAAGAGCTTCAAAAGGTATCAAAATGTGATGAGCATGAACCGGTCTGAAAAATAGGAGGAGCATGAAGTGGGGTTGAAAAAATGAAAAGACTGAAAAGGTGTGAAATATATGAAGTGCTTCAAAGGTGTCAAAAATATGAGGAGAATGAAACGGTCTGAAAAATAGGAGGAGCATGAAGTGGTGTTGAAAAACATGAAGAGCCTGAAAACGTGTGAAAAATATGAAGACCTTCAAAAAGTGTGAAAAATATGAAGAGTTTCAAAAGGTGTGAAAAAAGAGATGAGCATGAAAAGTTCTGAAAAATAGGAGGAGCATGAAGCGGTGTTGAAAATCATGAACAGCCTGAAAAGTTGTGAAAAATATGAAGAGCTTCAAAAGGTGTCAAAATGAGATGAGCATGAAACGGTCTGAAAAACAGGAGGACAATGAATCGGTGTTGAAAATCATCAAGAGCATGAAAAGGTGTAAAAATTTGAAGAGCTTCAAAAGGTGTCAAAAAGGGATGAGCATGAAAAGGTCTGAAAAATAGGAGGAGCAAGAAGTGGTGTTGAAAAAAATGAGAAGCCTGAAAAGGTGTGAAATATATGAAGAGCTTCAAAAGGTGTGAAATACATGAGGAGCATGAAACTCTCTGAAAAATAGAAGGAGCATGAAGTGTTGTTGTAAAACATGAAGAGCCTGAAAAGGTGTGAAAATATGAAGAGCTTCAAAAGGTGTCCAAAATATGAGGAGCATGAAACGGTCTGAAAAATAGGAGGAGCATGAAGCGGTGTTGAAAAACATGAAGAGCCTGAAAAGGTGTGAAAAATATGAAGAACTTCAAAAGGTGTCCAAAATATGAGGAGCATGAAACGGTCTGAAAAACAGGAGGAGCATGAAGCGGTGTTTAAAAACATGAAGAGCCTGAAAAGCTGTGAGAAATATGAAGAGCTTCAAAAGGTGTCAAAAATATGAGGAGCATGAAACGGTCTGAAAAATAGGAGGAGAATGAAGCGGTGTTGAAAATCATCAAGAGCCTGAAAAGGTGTGAAAAATATGAAGAGCTTCAAAATGTGTCTAAAATATGAGGAGCATGAAACAATCTGAAAAATAGGAGGAGCATGATGCAGTGTTCAAAAATATGAAGAGCTTGAAAAGGTGTGAAATATATGAAGAGCTTCAAAAGTTGTCAAAAATATGAGGAGCATGAAACGGTCTGAAAAAGAGGAGGAGAATGAAGCGGTGTTGAAAAACATCAAGAGCCTGAAAAGGTGTGAAAAATATGAAGAGCTTCAAAAGGTGTGAAATAGATGAGGAGCATTAAATGGTCTAAAAAATAGGAGGAGTATGAAGCGGTGTTCAAAAATATGAAGAGCCTGAAAAGGTGTGAAATATATGAAGAGCTTCAAAAGGTGTCAAAAATATGAGGAGCATGAAACGGTCTGAAAAATAGGAGGATCATGAAACGGTGATCAAAAACATGAAGAGCCTGAAAAGGTGTGAAAAACATGAAGAGATTCAAAAGCTGTGAAATACATGAGGAGCATGAAAAGGGCTGAAAAATAGGAGAAGCATGAAGTGGTGTGGAAAAACATGAAGAGCCTAAAAAGTTGTGAAAAATATGAAGAGCTTCAAAAGGTGTGAAAAATATGTGGAGCAAGAAATGGTCTGAAAAATAGGAGGATTATGAAACGGTGTTCAAAAACAAGAAGAGCCTGAAAAGGTGTGAAAAATAGTAAAAGTCTCAAAAAGTGTCAAAAATATGAGTAGCATGAAACGGTCTGAAAAATTGCAGGAGCATGAAGTGGTGTTGAAAAACATGAAGAGTCTGAAAACGTGTGAAAATAAGAAGAGCTTCAAAAATATGAGAAATATGAAGAGCTTCAAAAGGTATCAAAATGAGATGAGCATGAACCGGTCTGAAAAATAGGAGGAGCATGAAGTGGGGTTGAAAAAATGAAAAGCCTGAAAAGGTGTGAAATATATGAAGTGCTTCAAAGGTGTCAAAAATATGAGGAGAATGAAACGGTCTGAAAAATAGGAGGAGCATGAAGTGGTGTTGAAAAACATGAAGAGCCTGAAAACGTGTGAAAAATATGAAGACCTTCAAAAAGTGTGAAAAATATGAAGAGTTTCAAAAGGTGTGAAAAAAGAGATGAGCATGAAAAGTTCTGAAAAATAGGAGGAGCATGAAGCGGTGTTGAAAATCATGAACAGCCTGAAAAGGTGTGAAAAATATGAAGAGCTTCAAAAGGTGTCAAAATGAGATGAGCATGAAACGGTCTGAAAAACAGGAGGACAATGAATCGGTGTTGAAAATCATCAAGAGCATGAAAAGGTGTAAAAATATGAAGAGCTTCAAAAGGTGTCAAAAAGGGATGAGCATGAAAAGGTCTGAAAAATAGGAGGAGCAAGAAGTGGTGTTGAAAAAAATGAGAAACCTGAAAAGGTGTGAAATATATGAAGAGCTTCAAAAGGTGTGAAATACATGAGGAGCATGAAACTCTCTGAAAAATAGAAGGAGCATGAAGTGTTGTTGTAAAACATGAAGAGCCTGAAAAGGTGTGAAAATATGAAGAGCTTCAAAAGGTGTCCAAAATATGAGGAGCAGGAAACGGTCTGAAAAATAGGAGGAGCATGAAGCGGTGTTGAAAAACATGAAGAGCCTGAAAAGGTGTGAAAAATATGAAGAGCTTCAAAAGGTGTCCAAAATATGAGGAGCATGAAACGGTCTGAAAAACAGGAGGAGCATGAAGCGGTGTTTAAAAACATGAAGAGCCTGAAAAGCTGTGAGAAATATGAAGAGCTTCAAAAGGTGTCAAAAATATGAGGAGCATGAAACGGTCTGAAAAATAGGAGGAGAATTAAGCGGTGTTGAAAATCATCAAGAGCCTGAAAAGGTGTGAAAAATATGAAGAGCTTCAAAATGTGTCTAAAATATGAGGAGCATGAAACAATCTGAAAAATAGGAGGAGCATGATGCGGTGTTCAAAAATATGAAGAGCTTGAAAAGGTGTGAAATATATGAAGAGCTTCAAAAGGTGTCAAAAATATGAGGAGCATGAAACGGTCTGAAAAAGAGGAGGAGAATGAAGCGGTGTTGAAAAACATCAAGAGCCTGAAAAGGTGTGAAAAATATGAAGAGCTTCAAAAGGTGTGAAATAGATGAGGAGCATTAAATGGTCTAAAAAATAGGAGGAGTATGAAGCGGTGTTCAAAAATATGAAGAGCCTGAAAAGGTGTGAAATATATGAAGAGCTTCAAAAGGTGTCAAAAATATGAGGAGCATGAAACGGTCTGAAAAATAGGAGGATCATGAAACGGTGATCAAAAACATGAAGAGCCTGAAAAGGTGTGAAAAACATGAAGAGATTCAAAAGCTGTGAAATACATGAGGAGCATGAAAAGGGCTGAAAAATAGGAGAAGCATGAAGTGGTGTGGAAAAACATGAAGAGCCTAAAAAGTTGTGAAAAATATGAAGAGCTTCAAAAGGTGTGAAAAATATGAGGAGCAAGAAATGGTCTGAAAAATAGGAGGATTATGAAACGGTGTTCAAAAACAAGAAGAGCCTGAAAAGGTGTGAAAAATAGTAAAAGTCTCAAAAAGTGTCAAAAATATGAGTAGCATGAAACGGTCTGAAAAATTGCAGGAGCATGAAGTGGTGTTGAAAAACATGAAGAGTCTGAAAACGTGTGAAAATAAGAAGAGCTTCAAAAATATGAGAAATATGAAGAGCTTCAAAAGGTATCAAAATGAGATGAGCATGAACCGGTCTGAAAAATAGGAGGAGCATGAAGTGGGGTTGAAAAAATGAAAAGCCTGAAAAGGTGTGAAATATATGAAGTGCTTCAAAGGTGTCAAAAATATGAGGAGAATGAAACGGTCTGAAAAATAGGAGGAGCATGAAGTGGTGTTGAAAAACATGAAGAGCCTGAAAACGTGTGAAAAATATGAAGACCTTCAAAAAGTGTGAAAAATATGAAGAGTTTCAAAAGGTGTGAAAAAAGAGATGAGCATGAAAAGTTCTGAAAAATAGGAGGAGCATGAAGCGGTGTTGAAAATCATGAACAGCCTGAAAAGGTGTGAAAAATATGAAGAGCTTCAAAAGGTGTCAAAATGAGATGAGCATGAAACGGTCTGAAAAACAGGAGGACAATGAATCGGTGTTGAAAATCATCAAGAGCATGAAAAGGTGTAAAAATATGAAGAGCTTCAAAAGGTGTCAAAAAGGGATGAGCATGAAAAGGTCTGAAAAATAGGAGGAGCAAGAAGTGGTGTTGAAAAAAATGAGAAACCTGAAAAGGTGTGAAATATATGAAGAGCTTCAAAAGGTGGGAAATACATGAGGAGCATGAAACTCTCTGAAAAATAGAAGGAGCATGAAGTGTTGTTGTAAAACATGAAGAGCCTGAAAAGGTGTGAAAATATGAAGAGCTTCAAAAGGTGTCCAAAATATGAGGAGCAGGAAACGGTCTGAAAAATAGGAGGAGCATGAAGCGGTGTTGAAAAACATGAAGAGCCTGAAAAGGTGTGAAAAATATGAAGAGCTTCAAAAGGTGTCCAAAATATGAGGAGCATGAAACGGTCTGAAAAACAGGAGGAGCATGAAGCGGTGTTTAAAAACATGAAGAGCCTGAAAAGCTGTGAGAAATATGAAGAGCTTCAAAAGGTGTCAAAAATATGAGGAGCATGAAACGGTCTGAAAAATAGGAGGAGAATTAAGCGGTGTTGAAAATCATCAAGAGCCTGAAAAGGTGTGAAAAATATGAAGAGCTTCAAAATGTGTCTAAAATATGAGGAGCATGAAACAATCTGAAAAATAGGAGGAGCATGATGCGGTGTTCAAAAATATGAAGAGCTTGAAAAGGTGTGAAATATATGAAGAGCTTCAAAAGGTGTCAAAAATATGAGGAGCATGAAACGGTCTGAAAAAGAGGAGGAGAATGAAGCGGTGTTGAAAAACATCAAGAGCCTGAAAAGGTGTGAAAAATATGAAGAGCTTCAAAAGGTGTGAAATAGATGAGGAGCATTAAATGGTCTAAAAAATAGGAGGAGTATGAAGCGGTGTTCAAAAATATGAAGAGCCTGAAAAAGTGTGAAATATATGAAGAGCTTGAAAAGGTGTCAAAAATATGAGGAGCATGAAACGGTCTGAAAAATAGGAGGATCATGAAACGGTGATCAAAAACATGAAGAGCCTGAAAAGGTGTGAAAAACATGAAGAGATTCAAAAGCTGTGAAATACATGAGGAGCATGAAAAGGGCTGAAAAATAGGAGAAGCATGAAGTGGTGTGGAAAAACATGAAGAGCCTAAAAAGTTGTGAAAAATATGAAGAGCTTCAAAAGGTGTGAAAAATATGAGGAGCAAGAAATGGTCTGAAAAATAGGAGGATTATGAAACGGTGTTCAAAAACAAGAAGAGCCTGAAAAGGTGTGAAAAATAGTAAAAGCCTCAAAAAGTGTCAAAAATATGAGGAGCATGAAACGGTCTGAAAAATTGCAGGAGCATGAAGTGGTGTTGAAAAACATGAAGAGTCTGAAAACGTGTGAAAATAAGAAGAGCTTCAAAAATATGAGAAATATGAAGAGCTTCAAAAGGTATCAAAATGAGATGAGCATGAACCGGTCTGAAAAATAGGAGGAGCATGAAGTGGGGTTGAAAAAATGAAAAGCCTGAAAAGGTGTGAAATATATGAAGTGCTTCAAAGGTGTCAAAAATATGAGGAGAATGAAACGGTCTGAAAAATAGGAGGAGCATGAAGTGGTGTTGAAAAACATGAAGAGCCTGAAAACGTGTGAAAAATATGAAGACCTTCAAAAAGTGTGAAAAATATGAAGAGTTTCAAAAGGTGTGAAAAAAGAGATGAGCATGAAAAGTTCTGAAAAATAGGAGGAGCATGAAGCGGTGTTGAAAATCATGAACAGCCTGAAAAGGTGTGAAAAATATGAAGAGCTTCAAAAGGTGTCAAAATGAGATGAGCATGAAACGGTCTGAAAAACAGGAGGACAATGAATCGGTGTTGAAAATCATCAAGAGCATGAAAAGGTGTGAAAAATATGAAGAGCTTCAAAAAGTGTCAAAAAGGGATGAGCATGAAAAGGTCTGAAAAATAGGAGGAGCAAGAAGTGGTGTTGAAAAAAATGAGAAGCCTGAAAAGGTGTGAAATATATGAAGAGCTTCAAAAGGTGTGAAATACATGAGGAGCATGAAACTCTCTGAAAAATAGAAGGAGCATGAAGTGTTGCTGTAAAACATGAAGAGCCTGAAAAGGTGTGAAAAATATGAAGAGCTTCAAAAGGTGTCCAAAATATGAGGAGCAGGAAACGGTCTGAAAAATAGGAGGAGCATGAAGCGGTGTTGAAAAACATGAAGAGCCTGAAAAGGTGTGAAAAATACGAAGAGCTTCAAAAGGTGTCCAAAATATGAGGAGCATGAAACGGTCTGAAAAAGAGGAGGAGCATGAAGCTGTGTTTAAAAACATGAAGAGCCTGAAAAGCTGTGAGAAATATGAAGAGCTTCAAAAGGTGTCAAAAATATGAGGAACATGAAACGGTCTGAAAAATAGGAGCAGCATGAAACGGTGTTCAAAAACATGAAGACCCTGAAAAGGTGTGAAAAATATGAGGAACTTCAAACGGTGTGAAACACATGAGGAGCATTAAACGGTCTGAAAAATAGGAGGAGCATGAAGCGGTGTTGAAAAACATGAAGAGCCTGAAAACTTGTGAAAAATATGAAGAGCTTCAAAAGGTGTGAAAAATATGAAGAGCTTCAAAAGGTTTCAAAATGAGATGAGAATGAAACGGTCTGAAAAACAGGAGGAGCATGAAGTGGTGTTGAAAAAAATGAAGAGCCTGAAAAGGTGTGAGAAATATGAAGAGCTTCAAAAGGTGTGAAAAATATGAAGAGCTTCAAAAGGTGTCAAAAATATGAGGGAAATGAAACGGTCTGCAACATAGGAGGAGCATGAAATGGTGTTCAAAAACATGAAGAGCCTGAAAAGGTGTAAAAAATATGAAGTGATTCAAAAGGTGTGAAATACATGAGGAGGATTAAACGGTCTGAAACATAGGAGGAGCATGAAGCGGTTTTGAAAAACATGAAGAGCCTGAAAACGTGTGAAAAATATGAAGAGCTTCAAAATGTGTGAAAAATATGAAGAGCTTCAAAAAGTGTCAAAAATTAGATGAGCATGAAACGGTCTGAAAAATAGGAGTAGCATGAAGTGGTGTTGAAAAATATGAAGAGCCTGAAAACGTGTGAAAAATATGAAGAGCTTCAAAATGTGTGAAAAATATGAAGAGCTTCAAAGGTGTCAAAATGAGATGAGCATGAAACGGTCTGAAAAATAGGAGGAGCATGAAGCGGTGTTTAAAAACATGAAGAGCCTGAAAAGCTGTGAGAAATATGAAGAGCTTCAAAAGGTGTCAAATATATGAGGAGCATGAAACGGTATGAAAAATAGGAGGAGCATGAAGCGGTGTTCAAAAACATGAAGAGACTGAAAACGTGTGAAAAATATGAACAGCTTCAAAAGTTGTCAAAAATATGAGGAGCATGAAATGGTCTGAAAAATAGGAGGAGCATGAAGCGGTGTTCAAAAACATAAAGAGCCTGAAAAGGTGTGAAAAATGTGAAGAGCTTCAAAAGGTGTCAAAAATATGAGAAGCATGAAACGGTCTTAAAAACAGGAGGAGAATGAAGTGATGTTGAAAATCATCAAGAGCCTGAAAAGGTGTGAGAAATATGAAGAGCTTCAAAAGGTGTCTAAAATATGAAGAACATGAAACCGTCTGAAAAATAGGAGGAGCATGAGGTGGTGTTGAAAAACATGAAGAGCCTGAAAACGTGTGAAAAATATGAAGAGCTTTAAAAGGTGTGAAAAATATGAAGAGCTTCAAAAGTTTTGAAATATATGAAGAGCTTCAAAAGGTGTCAAAAATACGAGGAGCATGAAACGGTCTGAAAAATATGAGGAGCATGAAGCGGTGTTCAAAAACATGAAGAGCCTGAAAATGTGAGAAAAATATGAAGAACTTCAAAAGGTGTGAAATACATGAGGAGCATTAAACGCTCTGAAAAATAGGAGGAGCATGCAGCGGTGTTCAAAAACATGAAGAGCCTGAAAAGGTGTCAAATATATGAAGAGATTCAAAAGGTGTGAAAAATTTGAAGAGCTTCAAAATGTGTCAAAAATATGAGGAGCATGAAACGGTCTGCAAAAAAGGAGGAGCATGAAGTGGTGTTGAAAAACTTGAAGATCCTGACAAGGTGTGAAAAATATGAAAAGCTTCAAAAGTTGTCAAAAATATGAGGAGCATGAAAAGGTCTGAAAAATAGGAGGATCATGAAGCGGTGTTGAAAACATGAAGAGCCTGAAAAGGTGTGAAAAATATGAAAAGCTTCAAAAGGTGTCAAAAATATGAGGAGCATGAAACGGTCTGAAAAATAGGAGGAGCATGAAGCGGTGTTGAAAAACATGAAGTGCCTGAAAACTTGTGAAAAATATGAAGAGCTTCAATAGGTGTGAAATACATGAGGAGCATTAAATGGTCTGAAAAATAGGAGGAGCATGAAGTGGTGTTCAAAAACATGAAGAGCAAAAAAAAGGTGTGAAAAATATGAAGATTTCAAAAGGTTTCAAAAATGAAATGAACATGAAACGGTCTGAAAAATAGAAGGAGTATGATCTGGTGTTGAAAAAAAGGAAGAGACTGAAAAGGTGTGAAATATATGAAGAGCTTCAAAAAGTGTGAAATACATGAGGAGCATTAAACGGTCTGAAAAATAGGAGAAGCATGAAGCGGTGTTCAAAAACATGAAGAGCCTGAAAACGTGTGAAAAATATGAAGAGCTTCAAAAGGTGTGAAATACATGAGGAGCATTAAACGGTCTGAAAAATAGGAGAAGCATGAAGAGGGGTTCAAAAACAGGAAGAGCCTGAAAAGTTGTGAAAAATATGAAGAGCTTCAAAAGTTGTCAAAAATATGAGGAGCATGAAACGGTCTGAAAAATAGGAGGACCATGAAGAAGTGTTCAAAAACATGAAGAGCCTGAAAAGGTGTGAAAAATATTAAGAGCTTCAAAAGGTGTGAAATACATGAGGAGCATGAAACTCTCTGAAAAATAGAAGGAGCATGATGTGGTGTTCAAAAACATGAAGAGCCTGAAAACGTGTGAAAAATACGAAGAGCTTCAAAACGTGTCAAAAATATGAGGATCATGATACGGTTTGAAAAATAGGAGGAGCATGAAGCGGTGTTGAAAAACATGAAGAGTCTGAAAACGTGTGAAATTATGAAGAACTTCAAAAATATGAAAAATATGAAGAGCTTCAAAAGGTGTGAAAACTATGAAGAGCTTCAAAAGGTGTCAAAATGTGATGAACATGAAACGGTCTGACAAATAGGAGGAGCATGAAACGGTGTTGAAAATCATAAAGAGCCTGAAAATTTGTGAAAAATATTAAGAGCTTCAGAAGATGTGAAAAACATGAAGAGCTTCAAAAGGTGTCAAAATGAGATGAGCATGAAACGGTCTGAAAAATAAGAGGAGCATGAAGTGGTGTTGAAACTAATGAAAAGCCTGAAAAGTTGTGAAATATATGAACAGCTTCAAAAGGTGTCAAAAATATGAGGAGAATGAAATGGTCTGTAAAATAGGAGGAGCATGAAATGGTGTTCAAAAACATGAAGAGCCTGAAGAGGTGTGAAAAATATGAAGAGCTTCAAAAGGTGTCAAAAATATGAGGAGCATGAAAAGTTCTGAAAAATAGGAGGAGCATGAAGCGGTGTTCAAAAACAGGAAGACCCTGAAAAGTAGTGAAAAATATGAAGAGCTTCAAAAGGTGTCAAAAATATGAGGAGCATGAAACGGTCGGAAAAATAGGAGGAGCAAGAAAGGGTGTTGAACAACATGAAGAGCCTGAAAAGCTGTGAGAAATATGAAGAGCTTCAAAATGTGTCAAAAATATGAGGAGCATGAAACGGTCTTAAAAATAGGAGGAGCATGAAGCGGTGTTCAAAAATATGAAGAGCCTGAAAAGGTGTGAAAAATATGAAGAGCTTCAAAAGGTATGAAATACATGAGGAGTATGAAACTGTCTTGAAAATAGGGGGAGCATGAAGCGGTGTTAAAAAACATGAAGACGCTTAAAAGGTGTGAAAAATATGAAGAGCTTCAAAAGGTGTGAAAAATATGAGGAGCATGAAACGGTCTGAAAAATAGGAGGAGCATGAAGCCGTGTTGAAAAACATGAAGAGCCTGAAAAAGTGTGAAATACATGAAGAGCTTCAAAAGGTGTAAAAAATATGAGGAGGGGAGGAGCCAAGATGGCGGAGGAGTAGGACGGGGAGACCACTTTCTCTCCTACAAATTCATCAAAAGAATAACTGAACGCAGAGCAAACTTCGCAAAACAACTTCTGATCGCTAGCTGAGGTCATCAGGCGCCCAGAAAAGCAGCCCATTGTCTTCGAAAGGAGGGCTGCATAGTTGGAGAAGTCCTGAGACTACAGGAAGAATAAAACTGAAATCCAGAGGCAGGAGACTTAAGCCCAAAACCTGAGAACACCAGAAAACTCCTGACTACAAGGAACTTTAAGTAATAAGTGACTGTCCAAAAGCCTCCATACCTACACTGAAACCAACCACCACACAAGAGCCAATAAGTTTTAGAGCAAGACATACCACGCAAATTCTCCAGCAACGCAGGAACATAGCCCTGAACATCAACATACAGGCTGCCCAAGGTCACACCTAACACATAGACCCATCTCAAAACTCATTACTGGGCACTCCATTGCTCTCCAAAGAGTAGAAATCAAGTTCCACGCACCAGAACACTGACGCAAGCTTCCCTAACCAGGAAATCTCGACAAGCCAATCGTCTAACCCTACCCACTGGGTTAATCCTCCACAACAAAAAGGAACCACAGACCTCCAGAATACAGAAAGCCCACTCCAGATACAGCAATCTAAACAAGATGAAAAGGCAAAGAAATACCCAACACGTAAAGGAACATGAAAAATGCCCACCAAGTCAAACAAAAGAGGAGGAGATAGGGAATCTACCTGAAAAAGAATTTAGAATAATGATAATAAAAATGATCCAAAATCTTGAGAACAAAATGGAGTTACAGATAAATAGCCTGGAAACAAAGATTGAAAAGATTCAAGAACTGTTTAATAAAGACCTAGAAGAAATAAAAAAGAGTCAATTACAAATGAATAATGCAATGAATGAGATCAAAAACACTTTGGAGGGAACCAAGAGTAGAATAACGGAGGCAGAAGATAGGATAAGTGAGGTAGAAGATAAAATGGTGGAAATAAATGAAGCAGAGAGGAAAAAAGAAAAAAGGATCAAAAGAAATGAGGACAACCTCAGGGACCTCTGGGACACTGTGAAACGCCCCAACATTCGAATCATAGGAGTTCCAGAAGAAGAAGACAAAAAGAAAGGCCATGAGAAAATACTCGAGGAGATAATAGCTGAAAACTTCCCTAAAATGGGGAAGGAAATAGCCACCCAAGTGCAAGAAACCCAGAGAGTCCCAAACAGGATAAACCCAAGGCGAAACACCCCAAGACACATATTAATCAAATTAACAAAGATCAAACACAAAGAACAAATATTAAAAGCAGCAAGGGAAAAACAACAAATAACACACAAAGGGATTCCCATAAGGATAACAGCTGATCTATCAATAGAAACCCTCCAGGCCAGAAGGGAATGGCAGGACGTACTGAAAGTAATGAAAGAGAATAACCTACAACCTAGATTACTGTATCCAGCAAGGATCTCATTCAGATATGAAGGAGAATTTAAAAGCTTTACAGATAAGCAAAAGATGAGAGAATTCAGCACCACCAAACCAGCTCTTCAACAAATGCTAAAGGATCTTCTCTAGACAGGAAATGCAGAAAGGTTGTATAAACGTGAACCCAAAACAACAAAGTAAATGGCAACGGGACCACACCTATCAATAATTACCCTAAATGTAAATGGGTTGAATGCCCCAACCAAAAGACAAAGATTGGCTGAATGGATACAAAAACAAGACCCCTATATATGCTGTCTACAAGAGACCCACCTCAAAACAAGAGACACATACAGACTAAAAGTGAAGGGCTGGAAAAAAGTATTTCATGCAAACGGAGACCAAAAGAAAGCAGGAGTCGCAATACTCATATCAGATAAAATAGACTTTCAAATAAAGGAAGTGAAAAGAGACAAAGAAGGACACTACATAATGATCAAAGGATCAATCAAAAAAGAAGATATAACAATTATAAATATATATGCACCCAACATAGGAGCACCGCAATATGTACGGCAAACGCTAACAAGTATGAAAGAGGAAATTAATAGTAACACAATAATAGTGGGAGACTTTAATACCCCACTCACAACTATGGATAGATCAACTAAACAGAAAATTAACAAGGAAACACAAACCTTAAATGACACAATGGACCAGCTAGACCTAATTGATATCTATAGGACATTTCACCCCAAAACAATCAACTTCACCTTTTTCTCAAGTGCACACGGAACATTCTCCAGAATAGATCACATCCTGGGCCATAAATCTGGTCTTGGAAAATTCAAAAAAATTGAAATCATTCCAGTCATCTTTTCTGACCACAGTGCAGTAAGATTAGATCTCAATTACAGGGAAAAAATTGTTAAAACTTCAAACATATGGAGGCTAAATAACACGCTTCTGAATAACCAACAAATCATAGAAGAAATCAAAAAAGAAATCAAAATATGTATAGAAATGAATGAAAATGAAAACACAACAACCCAAAACCTATGGGACACTGTAAAAGCAGTGCTAAGGGGAAGGTTCATAGCATTACAGGCTTACATCAAGAAACAGGAAAAAAACCAATTAAATAACCTAACTCTACACCTAAAGCAATTAGAGAAGGAAGAAATGAAGAACTCCAGAGTTAGCAGAAGGAAAGAAATCTTAAAAATCAGGGCAGAAATAAATGCAAAAGAAACTAAAGAGACCATAGCAAAAATCAACAAAGCTAAAAGCTGGTTTTTTGAAAAAATAAACAAAATTGACAAACCATTAGCAAGACTCATTAAGAAACAAAGAGAGAAGAACCAAATTAACAAAATTAGAAATGAAAATGGAGAGATCACAACAGACAACACTGAAATACAAAGGATCATAAGAGACTACTACCAGCAGCTCTATGCCAATAAAATGGACAACTTGGATGAAATGGACAAATTCTTAGAAAAGTATAACTTTCCAAAACTGAACCAGGAAGAAATAGAAGATCTTAACAGACCCATCACAAGCAAGGAAATCGAAACTGTCATCAAAAATCTTCCAGCAAACAAAAGCCCAGGACCAGATGGCTTCACAGCTGAATTCTACCAAAAATTTAGAGAAGAGCTAACACCTATCTTACTCAAACTCTTCCAGAAAATTGCAGAAGAAGGTAAGCTTCCAAACTCATTCTATGAGGCCACCATCACCCTAATTCCAAAACCAGACAAAGATGCCACAAAAAAAGAAAACTACAGGCCAATATCACTGATGAACATAGATGCAAAAATCCTTAACAAAATTCTAGCAAACAGAATCCAACAACATATTAAAAACATCATACACCATGACCAAGTGGGCTTTATCCCAGGAATGCAAGGATTCTTTAATATCCGCAAATCAATCAATGTAATACACCACATTAACAAATTGAAAGATAAAAACCATATGATTATCTCAATAGATGCAGAGAAAGCCTTTGACAAAATTCAACACTCATTTATGATTAAAACTCTCCAAAAAGCAGGAATAGAAGGAACATACCTCAACATAATAAAAGCTATATATGACAAACCCACAGCAAGCATCACCCTCAATGGTGAAAAATTGAAGGCATTTCCCCTGAAATCAGGAACAAGACAAGGGTGCCCACTCTCACCACTACTATTCAACATAGTGTTGGAAGTGCTGGCCACAGCAATCAGAGCAGAAAAAGAAGTAAAAGGAATCCAGATAGGAAAAGAAGAAGTAAAACTCTCACTGTTTGCAGATGACATGATCCTCTACATAGAAAACCCTAAAGATTCTACCAGAAAATTACTAGAGCTAATCAATGAATATAGTAAAGTTGCAGGATATAAAATTAACACACAGAAATCCCTTGCATTCCTATATACTAACAATGAAAAAACTGACAGAGAAATTAAGGAAACAATACCATTCACCATTGCAACAAAAAGAATAAAATACTTCGGAGTATATCTACCTAAAGAAACAAAGGACCTATACATAGAAAACTATAAAACACTGATGAAAGAAATCAAAGAGGACACAAACAGATGGAGAAACATACCGTATTCATGGATTGGAAGAATTAATATTGTCAAAATGGCTATTCTACCCAAAGCAGTCTATAGATTCAATGCAATCCCTATCAAGCTACCAACGGTATTTTTCACAGAACTAGACCAAAGAATTTCACAATTTGTATGGAAATACAAAAAACCTCGAATAGCCAAAGTAATCTTGAGAAAGAAGAATGGAACTGGAGGAATCAACCTGCCTGACTTCAGACTCTACTACAAAGCCACAGTCATCAAGACAGTATGGTACTGGCACAAAGACAGAAATATAGATCAATGGAACAGAATAGAAAGCCCAGAGATAAATCCACGAACCTATGGACACCTTATTTTTGACAAAGGAGGCAAGGATATACAATGGAAAAAAGACAACCTCTTTAACAAGTGGTGCTGGGAAAACTGGTCAACCACTTGTAAAAGAATGAAACAAGAACACTTTCTAACACCATACACAAAAATAAACTCAAAATGGATTAAAGATCTAAATGTAAGACCAGAAACTATAAAACTCCTAGAGGAGAACATAGGCAAAACACTCTCCGACATAAATCAAAGCAAGATCCTCTATGACCCACCTCCCAGAATATTGGAAATAAAAGCAAAACTAAACAAATGGGACCTAATGAAACTTAAAAGCTTTTGCACTACAAAGGAAACTATAAGTAAGGTGAAAAGACAGCCCTCAGATTGGGAGAAAATAATAGCAAATGAAGAAACAGACAAAGGATTAATCTCAAAAATATACAAGCAACTCCTGCAGCTCAATTCCAGAAAAATAAATGACCCAATCAAAAAATGGGCCAAAGAACTAAACAGACATTTCTCCAAAGAAGACATACAGATGGCTAACAAACACATGAAAAGAGGCTCAACATCACTCATTATTAGAGAAATGCAAATCAAAACCACAATGAGGTACCATTACACGCCAGTCAGGATGGCTGCTATCCAAAAGTCTACAAGCAATAAATGCTGGAGAGGGTGTGGAGAAAAGGGAACCCTCTTACACTGTTGGTGGGAATGCAAACTAGTACAGCCGCTATGGAAAACAGTGTGGAGATTTCTTAAAAAACTGGAAATAGAACTGCCATATGACCCAGCAATCCCACTTCTGGGCATACACACTGAGGAAACCAGATCTGAAAGAGACACGTGCACCCCAATGTTCATCGCAGCACTGTTTATAATAGCCAGGACATGGAAGCAACCTAGATGCCCATCAGCAGATGAATGGATAAGGAAGCTGTGGTACATATACACCATGGAATATTACTCAGCCATTAAAAAGAATTCATTTGAACCAGTCCTAATGAGATGGATGAAGCTGGAGCCCATTATACAGAGTGAAGTAAGCCAGAAAGATAAAGAACATTACAGCATACTGACACATGAATATGGAATTTAGAAAGGTGATAACGATAACCCTAAATGCAGAACAGAAAAAGAGACACAGAAACACAGAACAGACTTTTGAACTTTGTGGGAGAATGTGAGGGTGGGATATTAGAAAACAACAGCATGTATACTATCTATGGTGAAACAGATCACCAGCCCAAGTGGGATGCACGAGACAAGTGCTCCGGCCTGGTGCACTGGGAAGACCCAGAGGAATCGGGTGGAGAGGGAGGTGGGAGGGGGGATCGGGATTGGGAATACATGTAAATCCATGGCTGATTCATATCAATGTATGACAAAACCCACTGGGAAAAAAAAATAATAATAATAAAAATTAAAAAAAAAATAAAAAAAAAAATATGAGGAGATTCAAAAGGTGTCAAAAATATGAGGAGCATGAAACGGTCTGAAAAAGAGGAGGAGCATGAATCGGTGTTGAAAATCATGAAGAGCCTGAAAACGTGTGAGAAATATGAAGAGCTTCAAAAGGTGTCAAAAATATGAAGATCTTCAAAAGGTGTCAAAAATGAGAGGAGTATTAAGCGGTCTGAAAAATAGGAGGAGCATGAAGCGGTGTTCAAAAACATGAAGAGCCTGAAAAGGTGTGAAAAATATGAAGAGCTTCAAAAGGTGTCAAAAATGAGATGAGCATGAAACGGTCTGAAAAATAAGAAGAGCATGAAGTGGTGTTGAAAAAAAAGAAGAGACGGAAAAGGTGTGAAATATATGAAGGGCTTCAAAAGGTGTCAAAAATATGAGGAGAATGACGCGGTCTGAAAAATAGGAGGAGCATGAAGCGGTGTTCAAAAACATGAAGAGCCTGAAAAGGTGTGAAAAATATGAGGAGCTTCAAAAGGTGTCAAAAATATGAGGAGCATGAAACGGTCTGAAAAATAGGAGGAGCATGAAGCGGTGTTCAAAAACATGAAGAGCCTGAAAACGTGTGAAAAATATGAGGAGCTTCAAAAGGTGTGAAATACATGAGGTGCATTAAACGGTTTGAAAAATAGGAGGAGCATGAAGCGGTGTTCAAAAACAGGAAAAGCCTGAAAAGTTGTGAAAAATATGAAGAGCTTCAAAAGTTGTCAAAAATATGAGGAGCATGAAAAGGTCAGAAAAATAGGAGGATCATGAAGCGGTGTTCAAAAACATGAAGAGCCTGAAAAGGTGTGAAAAATATGAAGAGCTTCAAAAGGTGTCAAAAATATGAGGAGCATGAAACGGTCTGCAAAAAAGGAGGAGCATGAAGTGGTTTTGAAAAACTTGAAGAGCCTGACAATGTGTGAAAAATATGAAAAGCTTCAAAAGTTGTCAAAAATATGAGGAGCATGAAACGGTCTGAAAAATAGGAGGAGCATGAAGCGGTGTTCAAAAACATGAAGAGCCTGAAAAGGTGTGAAAAATATGAAGAGCTTCAAAAGGTGTAAAAAATATGAGGAGCATGAAACGGTCTGAAAAATAGGAGGATCATGAAGCGGTGTTGAAAAACATGAGGAGCCTGAAAAGGTGTGAAAAATATGAAGAGCTTCAAAAGGTGTCAAAAATATGAGGAGCATGAAACGGTCTGAAAAATAGGAGGAGCATGAAGCGGTGATCAAAAACATGAAGAGCCTGAAAACGTGTGAAAAATAAGAAGAGCTTCAATAGGTGTGAAATACATGAGGAGCATTAAATGGTCTGAAAAATAGGAGGAGCATGAAGTGGTGTTCAAAAACATGAAGAGCCTAAAAAAGGTGTGAAAAATATGAAGATTTCAAAAGGTTTCAAAAATGAAATGAGCATGAAACGGTCTGAAAAATAGAAGGAGTATGATGTGGTGTTGAAAACAAAGAAGAGACTGAAAAGGTGTGAAATATATGAAGAGCTTCAAAAAGTGTGAAATACATGAGGAGCATTAAACGGTCTGAAAAATAGGAGAAGCATGAAGCGGTGTTCAAAAACATGAAGAGCCTGAAAACGTGTGAAAAATATGAAGAGCTTCAAAAGGTGTGAAATACGTGAGGAACATTAAACGGTCTGAAAAATAGGAGAAGCATGAAGAGGGGTTCAAAAACAGGAAGAGCTTGAAAAGTTGTGAAAAATATGAAGAACTACAAAAGGTGTGAAAAATATGAAGAGCTTCAAAAGGTGTCAAAAATGAGATGAGCATGAAAAGGTCTGAAAAATAGTAGGAGCATGAAGTGGTGTTCAAAGAAATGAAGAGCCTGAAAAGGTGTGAAATATATGAAGAGTTTCAAAAGGTGTCAAAAATATGAGGAGCATGAAACGGTCTGAAAAATAGGAAGAGCATGAAACGGTGTTCAAAAATATGAAGAGCCTGAAAAGGAGTGAAAAATATGAAGAGACTAAAAACGTGTCAAAAATATGAGGAGAATGAAATGGTCTGAAAAATAGGAGGAGTATGAAGTTGTGTTGAAAAACATGAACAGCCTGAAAAGGTGTGAAAAATATGAAGAGCCTCAAAAGGTGTCAAAAACATGAGGAGCTGAAACCGAATGAAAAACAGGAGGAGCAAGAAGCGGTGTTGAAAAACATGAAGAGTTTGAAAACGTGTGAAAAATATGAAGAGCTTCAATGGTGTGAAAAATATAAAGAGCTTCAAAAGGTGTGAAAAATAGGAGGAGCATGAAATGGTCTGAAAAATAGGAGGAGCATGAAGCGGTGTTCAAAAACATGAAGATCCTGAAAAGTTGTGAATAATGTGAAGAGCTTCAAAAGGTGTGAAAAATATGAGGAGCATGAAACGGTCTGAAAAATAGGAGGAGCATGAAGCGGTGTTCAAAAACATGAAGAGCCTGAAAAGTTGTGATAAATATGAAGAGCTTCAAAAGGTGTGAAATACAAGAGGAGCATGAAACGGTCTGAAAAATAGGAGGAGCATGAAGCTGTGTTCAAAACATGAAGAGCCTGAAAATGTGTGAAATATATAAAGAGCTTCAAAAAGTGTCAAAAATATGAGGAGCATGAAACGGTCTGAATAATAGGAGGAGAATGTAACGGTGATCAAAAACATGAAGAGCCTGAAAAGGTGTGAAATATATAAAGAGCTTCAAAAAGTGTCAAAAATATGAGGAGCATGAAACGGTCTGAATAATAGGAGGAGAATGTAACGGTGATCAAAAACATGAAGAGCCTGAAAAGGTGTGAAAAATATGAAGAGCTTCAAAAGGTGTAAAAATTATGAGGAGTATGAAACGGTCTGAAAAATAGGAGGAGCATGAAACGGTGTTGAAACCCTGAAGCAAATGAAAAGGTGTGAAAAATATGAAGAGTTTCAAAACATGTCAAAAATATGAGGAGCATGAAACGGTGTTCAAAAACATGAAGAGCCTGAAAAGGTGTGAAAAATATAAAGAGCTTCAAAAGGTGTCAAAAATATGAGGAGCATGAAACGGTCTGAAAAATAGGAGAAGCATGAATTGGCGTTGAAATACATGAGGAGCCTCAAAAGGTGTGAAATATATGAAGAGCATCAAAAGGTGTCAAAAATATGAGGAGCATGAAACGGTCTGAAAAATAGGAGAAGCATGAAGCGGTGTTGAAAAATATGAAGATCCTGAAAAGGTGTGAAATATATGAAGAGCTTCAAAAGTTTTTAAAAGTATGAGGAGCATGATACGGTCTGAAAAATAGGAGGAGCATGAAGCGGTGTTGAAAAATGAACAGCCTGAAAAGGTGTGAAAAACAGGAAGAGCTTCAAAAGCTGTCAAAAATATGAGGTGCAAGAATCGGTCTCAAAAATAGGAGTGGCAAGAAGCAGTGTTGAAAAACATGAAGAGCCTGAAAAGTTGTGAAATATATGAAGAGCTTCAAAATGTGTAAAATATATGAGGAGCATGAAACAGTCTGAAAAATAGGAGCAGAATGAAGCGGTGTTGAAAAACATAAACAGCCTGAAAAGGTGTGAAATATATGAAGACTGCAAAAGGTGTCAAAAATATGAGGAGCATGAAACGTTCTGAAAATAAGAGGAGCATGAAACGGTGTTCAAAAATATTAAGAGCCTGAAAAGGTGAGAAAAATATGAAGAGCTTCAGAAGCTGTGAAAAATATGAGGAGCATGAAGCGGTGTTCAAAAACTTGAATACTGAAAAGGTGTGAAAAATATGAAGACCTTCAAAAGGTGTTAAAAGATGAGGAGCATGAAACGATCTGAAAATCAGGAGGAGCATGAAGCGGTGTTGAAAAACATGAAGAGGCTGAAAAGATGTTAAAAATATGAAGAGCTTCAAAAGGTGTGAAAAATATGAGGAGCATGATACGATCTCAAAAATAAGAGGAGCATGAAGTGGTGTTCAAAACATGAAGAGCTTGAAAACTTGTGAAAAATACGAAGAGCTTCAAAAGGTGTCAAAAATATGAGGAGCATGAAACGGTCTGAAAAATAGGAGGAGCAAGAAGCGGTGTTCAAAAACATGAAGAACCTGAAAAGATGCCAAAAATATGAAGAGGTTCAAATGGTATCAAAAATATGAGGGGCATGAAACGGTCTGAAAAATAGGAGGAGCATGAAGAAGTGTTCAAAAACATGAAGAGCCTGAAAAGGTGTGAAAAATATGAAGAGCTTCAAAAGGTGTGAAATACATGAGGAGCATGAAACTCTCTGAAAAATAGAAGGAGCATGATGTGGTGTTGAAAACAAAGAAGAGACTGAAAAGGTGTGAAATATATGAAGAGCTTCAAAAAGTGTGAAATACATGAGGAGCATTAAACGGTCTGAAAAATAGGAGAAGCATGAAGCGGTGTTCAAAAACATGAAGAGCCTGAAAACGTGTGAAAAATATGAAGAGCTTCAAAAGGTGTGAAATACATGAGGAACATTAAACAGTCTGAAAAAGAGGAGAAGCATGAAGAGGGGTTCAAAAACAGGAAGAGCTTGAAAAGTTGTGAAAAATATGAAGAGCTTCAAAAGTTGTCAAAAATATGAGGAGCATGAAACGGTCTGAAAAATAGGAGGAGCATGAAGAAGTGTTCAAAAACATGAAGAGCCTGAAAAGGTGTGAAAAATATGAAGAGCTTCAAAAGGTGTGAAAAATATGAGGAGCATGATACGATCTCAAAAATAAGAGGAGCATGAAGTGGTGTTCAAAACATGAAGAGCTTGAAAACTTGTGAAAAATACGAAGAGCTTCAAAAGGTGTCAAAAATATGAGGAGCATGAAACGGTCTGAAAAATAGGAGGAGCAAGAAGCGGTGTTCAAAAACATGAAGAACCTGAAAAGATGTCAAAAATATGAAGAGGTTCAAATGGTATCAAAAATATGAGGGGCATGAAACGGTCTGAAAAATAGGAGGAGCATGAAGCGCTGTTGAAAACATAATGAGCGTGAAAAGGTGTCAAAAATATGAAGAGCTTCAAAATGTGTCAAAAATATGAGGAGCATGAAACGGTCTGAAAATTACGAGGAGCATGAGGCACTGTTGAAAAACATGAAGAGCCTGAAAAGGTGTGAAAAATATAAAGAGTTTCAAAACGAGTCAAAAATATGAGGAGCATGAAACGGTCTGAAAAATAGGAGGAGCATGAAACCATGTTCAAAAACATGAAGAGCCTGAAAATGTGTGAAAAATATGAAGAGCTTCAAAAGGTGTCAAAAATATGAGAAGCTTGAAACGGTTTGAAAAATAGGAGGAGCATGAAACTGTGTTGAAAAACATTAAGAGCCTGAAAAGGTGTGAAAAATATGAAGAGCTTCAAAAGGTGTGAAAAATATGAGGAGCATGAAACAGTCTGAAAAATAGGAGGAGCATGAAACGGTGTTCAAAAACATGAAGAGCCTGAAAAGGTGTGAAAAATATGAAGAGCTTCAAAAGGTGTCAAAAATATGAGGAGCAGGAAACGTTCTGAAAAATTGGAGGAGCATGAAACGGTGTTGAAAAACATGAAGAGGCTGAAAAGGTGTGAAAAATATGAAGAGTTTCAAAAGGTGTGAAAAATATGAAGAGCTTCAAAAGGTGTCAAAAATATGAGGAGCATGAAACAGTCTGAAACATAGGAGAAGCATGAAACCGTGTTCAACAACATGAAGAGCCTGAAAAGGTGTGAAAAATATGAAGAGCTTCAAAAGGTGTCAAAAATATGAGAAGCTTGAAACAGTTTGAAAAATAGGAGGAGCATGAAACTTTGTTCATAAACATGAAGAGCCTGAAAAGGTGTGAAAAATACGAAGAGCTTCAAAAGTGGTGAAAAATACGAGGAGCATGAAAAGTGCTGAAAAATAGGCGGAGCATGAAACTGTGTTGAAAACATGAAAGGTCTGAAAAGTTGTGAAAAATATGAAGAGCTTCAAAAGGTATCAAAAAAATGAGGAGCATGAAACGGTCTGAAAAATAGGAGGAGCATGAAACGGTGTTGAACACCTGAAGTGCCTGAAAAGGTGTGAAAAATATGAAGAGGTTCAAAACATGTCAAAAATATGAGGAGGATGAAACGGTGTTCAGAAACATGAATAGCCTGAAAAGATGTGAAAAATATGAAGAGTTTCAAAAGGTGTCAAAAATATGCGGAGCATGAAACGGTCTGAAAAATAGGAGCAGTATGAAGCGGTGTTGAAAATCATGAAGATTTTAAATGGTGTGTAAAACATGAAGAGCTTCAAAAGGTGTGAAATACATGAGGAGCAAGAAACGGTCTGAAAAATAGGAGGATCAAGAAGCGGTGTTCAAAAACATGAAGAGCCTGAAAAGGTGTGAAAAATATGAAGAGCTTAAAAAGGTGTGAAAAATAGGAGGAGCATGAAGCGGTGTTGAAAAACATAAAGAGCATGAAAACTTGTGACAATTATGAAGAGCTTCAAAAGGTGTGAAAAATATGAACAGCTTCAAAAAGTGTCAAAAATGAGATCAGGATGAAGCGGTCTGAAATATAAGAGGAACATAAAGTGTTGTTGAATAACATGAAGAGCCTGAAAAGGTGTGAAAATATGAAGAGCTTCAAAAGGTGAGAAATACATGAGGAGCATGAAACGGTCTGAAAAATAGGAGGAGCATGAAGCGGTGTTCAAAAACATGAAGAGCCTGAAAAGGTGTGAAAAATATGAAGAGCTTCAAAAGGTATGAAATACAGGAGGAGCATTAAACGGTCTGAAAAATAGGAGGAGC
This sequence comes from Dama dama, assembly GCF_033118175.1. Taxonomy (NCBI): domain Eukaryota; kingdom Metazoa; phylum Chordata; class Mammalia; order Artiodactyla; family Cervidae; genus Dama; species Dama dama. The sequence continues at coordinate 3,593,177 of NW_026870920.1, read as the reverse complement.
ATGAAGCGGTGTTCAAAAACATGAAGAGCCTGAAAAGGTTTGAAAAATATGAAGAGCTTCAAAAGGTGTGAAATATAGGAGGAGCATGTAGAGGTGTTCAAAAACATGAACAGCCTGAAAACGTGTGAAAAATATAAAGAGCTTCAAAAGGTGTCAAAAATATGCGGAGCATGAAACGGTCTGAAAAATAGGAGGCACATGAAGCGGTCTTCAAAACATGAAGAGCCTGAAAAGGTGTGAAAAATATGAAGAACTTCAAAAGGTGTCAAAAATATGAGGAGCATGAAATGGTTTGAAAAATAGGAGAAACATGAAGCGAAGTTGATAAACATGAAGAGCCTGAAATCATGTGAAAAATATGAAGAGCTTCAAAAGGTGTGAAATACATGAGGAGCATGAAACGGTCAGAAAAATAGGAGGATCATGAAGAGTTGTTAAAAAACATGCACAGCCAGAAAAGGTGTGAAAAATATGAAAACCTTCAAAAGATGTCAAAAATATGAGGAGCATGAAACGATCAGAAAATTAGAAGGAGCATGAAACCTTGTTCAAAAACATGAAGAGCCTGAAAAGGTGTGAAAAATATGAAGAGCCTCAAAATGTCAAAAATATGAGGAGTATGAAACGGTCTGAAAAATAGCAGGAGCATGAAGCGGTGTTGAAAAACATGAAGAGCCTGAAAACGTGAGAAAAATATGAAGAGCTTCAAAAATGTGAAAAATACGAAGAACTTCAAAAGGTGTGAAAAATATGAGGAGCATGAAACGGTCTGAAAGATAGGTGGAGCATGAAGTCGTGTTGAAAAACATGAAGAGCCTGAAAAGGTGTGTAAATATGAAGAGCTTCAAAAGGTGTGAAAAATATGTAGAGCTTGTAAAGGTGTTAAAAATGAGATTAGCATGAAACGGTCTGAAAAATAGGAGGAGCATGAAGTGGTATTGAAAAACTTGAAGAGTCTGAAAAGGTGTGAAATATATGAAGAGCTTCAAAAAGTGTGAAAAATATGAGGAGCTTCAAAAATTGTTAAAAATATGAGGAGCATGAAACGGTCTGAAAAATACGAGGAGCATTAAACAGTGTTGAAAAATATGGAGAGCCTGAAAAGGTGTGAAAAATATGAAGAGCTTCAAAAGGTGTCAAAAATATGAGGAGCATGAAACGGTCTGAAAAACAGGAGGAGCATGAATTGGTGTTCAAAAACATGAAGCCGGAAATGGTGTGAAAAATATGAAGAGCTTCAAAACGCGTGAAAAATATGAAGAGCTTCAAAAGGTGTGAAAAATATGAGGAGCATGAAACGGTCTGAAAAATACGAGGAGCATTAAACAGTGTTGAAAAATATGGAGAGCCTGAAAAGGTGTGAAAAATATGAAGAGCTTCAAAAGGTGTGACCATATGAAGAACTTCAAAAGGTGTGAAAATATTAGCAGGATGAAACAGTCTGAAATACAGGAGGAGCATGAAGCGGTGTTCAAAAACATGAGGAGCCTGAAAAGGTGTGAAAAACATGAAGAGCTTCAAAAGGTGTCAAAAATATGAGGAGCATGAAACGGTCTGAAAAATAGGAGGAGCATGAAGCGGTGTTGAAAAAAATGAAGATCCTGAAAAGGTGTGAAAAATATGAGGAGCTTCAAAAGGTGTCAAAAATATGAAGAACATGAAACGGTCTGAAAAATAGGAGGAGCTTGAAGTGGTGTTGAAAAGCATGAAGAGCCTGAAAATGTGTGAAAAATATGAAGAGCTTCAAAAAGTGTGAAAAATATGAGGAGCATGAAACGGTCTGAAAAATAGGAGGAGCAGGAAGCGGTGTTGAAAAACCTGAAGAGCCTGAAAAGGTGTGAAAAATATGAAGAGCTTCAGAAGGTGTCAAAATATGAGGAGCATGAAACAGTCTGAAAAATAGGAGGAGCAGGAAGCGGTGTTCAAAACCATGAAGAGCCTGAAAAGGTGTGAAAAATATGAAGAGCTTCAAAAGGTGTGAAAAATATGAGGAGCATGAAAAGGTCTGAAAAAAAAAGAGGAGCATGAAGTGATATTGAAAAACATGAAGAGCCTGAAAATGTGTGAAATAAATGAAGAGCTTAAAAAGGTGTCAAAAATATGACGGGCATGAAACGGTCTAAAAAAAAAAAAAGGAGCATAAGGTTGTGTTGAAAAACATGAAGAGCCTGAATGTGTAAAGTATATGAAGAGCTTCAAAAGGTGTCAAAAATATGAGGAGCATGAAACGGTCTGAAAAATAGGAGGAGCATGAAACGGTGTTGAAAAACATGAAGAGCGTGAAAAGTTTTGAAAAATATAAAGAGCTTCAAAAGCTGTCCAAAACATGAGGAGCATGAAACGGTCTGAAAAATAGGAGGAGCATGAGTGGTGTTGAAATACATGAAGAGCCTGAAAAGGTGTGAAATATATGAAGAGCTTCCAAAGGTGTGAAAAATTTGAGGAGCATGAAAAGGTCTGAAAAAAAAAGACGAGCATGAAGTGGTATTGAAAAACATGAAGAGCCTGAAAATGTGTGAAATATATGAAGAGTTTCAAAAGTTGTCAAATATATGAGGACCTAAAAATGGTCTGAAAAAAAGGAGGAGCATGAACTGGTGTTAAAAAAAAATGAAGAGCCTGAAAAGCTGTGAGAAATATGAAGAGCTGCAAAAGGTGTGAAAAATATGAAGAGCTTCAAAAGGTGTCAAAAATATGAGGAGAAAGAAACGGTCTGAAAAATAGGAGGAGCAAGAAGTGGTGTTGAAAACATGAAGAGCCTGAAAAGGTGTAAAAAATATGAAGAGCTTCAAAAGGTGTCAAAAATATGAGGACATGAAACGTTTGAAAAATAGAAGGAGCACGAAACCGTGTTCAAAACCATGAAGAGCCTGAAAAGGTGTGAAAAATATGAAGGGCTTCAAAACGTGTCAAAAATATGAGGTGCATGAAACAATCTGAAAAATAGGAAAAGCATGACGCGTTGTTCAAAAACATGAAGAGCCTGAAAAGGTGTGAAATATATGAAGAGCTACAAAATGTGTCAAAAATATGAGGAGCATGAAGCGGTCTGAAAATTAGGAGGAGCATGAAACGGTGTTCAAAAACATGATGAGCATGAAAACTTGTGAAAAATAGGAACAGCTTCAAAAGGTGTCAAAAAAATGAGGAGCATGAAAGAATTTGAAAAATATGAGGAACATGAAGCTGCGTTCAAAAACAAGAAGAGCCTGAAAAGGTTTGAAATATATGAAGAGCTTCAAAAGGTGTCAAAAATATGAGGAGCAGGAAACGGTCTGAAAAATAGGAGCAGCATGAAGTGGTGTTGAAAAACATGAAGAGCCTGAAAAGGTGTGAAAAATATGAAGGACTTCAAAAGGTTTCAATAATATGAGGAGCATGAAACTTTCTGAAAAATATGCGGAACACGAAACTGTCTGAAAAATAGGAGGAGCATGAAACGGTGTTGAAAAACATGAAAAGCAGGAATAAGGGTGAAATATATGAAGAGCGTCAAAAGGTGTTAAAAATATGAGGAGCATGAAACGGTCTGAAAACTAGGAGGAGCAAGAAACGGTGTTGAAAAACATGAAGAGCCTGAAAAGGTGTGAAAAATATTAAGAGCTTCAAAATGTGTCAAAAATACGAGGAGCATCAAGCGGTCTGAAAATTAGGAGGAGCATGAAACGGTGTTGAAAAACCTGAAGTGCCTTAAAAGGTGTGAAGAATATGAAGAAAGTCAAAAGGTGTTAAAAATATGAGAAGAGTGAAATGGACTGAAAAATATGGGGTGCATGAAACGGTCTGAACAATCAGAGAAGCATGAAACGGAGTTGAAAAACATGAAGAGCTGTGAAAGTTTTGAAAAATATGAAGAGCTTCAAAAGGTGTCAAAAATATGAGGAGCATGAAACGGTCTCAAAAGTAGGAGGAGCAGAAACGGTCTGAAAAATAGATAGAACATGAAACGGTGTTTAAAATCATGAAGAGCTTCAAAAGGTGACAAAAATATGAGGAGCATGAAACGGTCTGAAAACAATGAGGAGCATGAAACGGTCTGCAAAATAGGAGAAGCATGAAACGGTGTTGAAAAACAAGAAGAGCTTCAAAAGGTGTCAAAAATATGAGGATCATGAAATGATCTGAAAAATAGGAGGAGCATGAAACAGTGTTGAAACACATGGAGAGCCTGAAAACGTGTGAAAAATATGAACAGCTTCAAAAGGTGTCAAAAATATGAGGAGCATGAAATGAACTGAAAGATAGGAGGAGCATGAAGTGGTGTTGAAAACAATGAAGAGCCTGAAAAGGTATGAAAAATATGAAGAGCTTCAAAAGTTTTGAAAAATATGAAGATCTTCAAAAGGTGTCAAAAATATGAGGAACATGAAACGGTCTGAAAAATAGGAGTAGCATGAAACGGTGTTGAAAGATGTGAAGAGCCTGAAAAGGTGTGAAAAATAGCAAGAGCTTAAAAGGTGTAAAAAATATGAGGAGCATGCAACAGTCTGAAAAATAGGAGGAGCATGAAACGGTGTTGAAAAACATGAAGAGTCTGAAAAGGAGTGAAAAATATGAAGAGCTTCAAAAGGTGTCAAAAATAGGTGTAGCATGAAGCGGTGTTCCAAAACTTGAAGAGCCTGAAAATGTGTTAAAAATATGAAGAGCTTAAAAGGTGTCAAAAATATGAAGAGCAAGAAATGGTGTGAAAAATAGGAGGAGCATGAAACGCTGTTCAAAAACATGAAGAGTCTGAAAGGTGTGAAAAATATGAAGGGCTTCAAAACGTATTAAAAATATGATGAGTATGAAACGGTCTGAAAAATAGAAGGAGCATGAAGCGGTGTTCAAAAACCTGAAGAGCCTGAAAAGGTGTGAAAAATATGAAGAGCTTAAAAGGTGTCAAAAATATGAGGAGCATGAAATGGTCTGAAAAATAGGAGGAGCATGAAGCGGTGTTGAAAAACATGAAGAGCCTGAAAACGTGTGAAAACATGAAGAGCTTCAAAAGGTGTGAAAAATATGAAGAGTTTCAATAGGTGTAAAAAATGTGAGGAGAATGAAACGGTCTGAAAAATAGGAGGAGTATGAAAGGTGTTGAAAAACATGAAGAGCCTGAAAAGGTGTGAAAAACATGAAGAGCCTGAAAATGTGTGAAATATATGAAGAGCTTCAAATGGTGTCAAAAATATGAGGAGCATGAAAAGGTCTGAAGAATAGGAGGAGTAAGAAGCGGTGTTGAAAAACATGAAGAGCCTGAAAAGGTGTGAAATATATGAAGAGCTTCAAAATTGTCAAAAATATGAGGAGCATGAAAAGGTCTGAAAAATAGGAGGAGCATGAAGCGGTGTTGCAAAACATGAAGAGCCTGAAAAGGTGTGAAAAACATGAAGAGCCTGAAAATGTGTGAAATATATGAAGAGCTTCAAATGGTGTCAAAAATATGAGGATCATGAAACAGTCTGAAAAATATGAGGAGCATGAAACGGCGTTCAAAAACATGAAGAACCTGAAATGGTGTGAAAAATATGAAGAACTTAAAAACGTGTCAAAAATAGGAGGAGTTTCAAACGGTCCGAAAAATAGGAAGAGCATGAAGGGGTGTTGCAAAACATGAAGAGCCTGAAAAGGTGTGAAAAACATGAAGAGCCTGAAGAGGAGTGAAATACATGAAGAGCTTCAAAAGGTGTGATAAATATGAGAAGCATCAAATGGTGTTCAAAAACATGAAGAGCCTGAAAATGTGTGAAAAATATGAGGAGCATGAAACGGTCTTAAAAATATGTGGAGCATGAAGCGGTGTTCAAAAACATGAAGAGCCTGACAAGGTGTGAAAAATATTAAGAGGTTCAAAAAGTGTCAAAAATATGAGGAGCATGAAACTGTTCTGAAAAATAGGTGCAGCATAAAGCGGTGTTGAAAAACATGAAGGGTCTGAAAATGTGTGAAACATATGAAGAGCTTCAAAAGGTGAAAAAATATGAGGAGCATGAAACGGTCTGAAACATAGGAGGAGCATGAAGGAGTGTTCAAAACATGCAGAGCCTGAAAAGGTGTGAAAAATATGAAGAGCTCCAAAAGTTGTCAAAAATATGAAGAGCAGGAAACGGTCTGAAAAATAGGAGGAGAATGAAACGGTGTTCAAAAACTTGAAGATACTGAAAAGATGTGAAAAATATGAAGAGCTTCAAAAGGTGTCAAAATATGAGGAGCACGAAACGGTCTGAAAAATAGGAGGAGCATGAAGCGGTGTTGAAAAACATGAAGATACTGAAAAGATGTGAAAAATATGAAGAGCTCCAAAAGGTGTGAAATATATGAGGAGCATGAAACGGTGTGAAAAATAGGAGGAGCATGAAATGGTGTTCAGAAACATGAAGAGCCTGAAAAGGTGTGAAATATATGAAGAGCTTCAAAAGGTGTGAAATATATGAGGAGCATGAAACGGTGTGAAAAATAGGAGGAGCATGAAACGGTGTTCAGAAACATGAAGAGCCTGAAAAGGTGTGAAAAATATGAAGAGCTTCACAAGGTGTGAAAAATATGAGGAGCATGAAACGGTCTGAAAAATAGGAGGAGCATGAAACGGTGTTGAAAACATGAAGAGCATGAAAAGGTGTGAAAAATATGAAGAGCTTCAAAAGGTGTCAAAAAAATGAGGAGCATGAAACGATCTGAAATATAGGAGTAGCATGAAGTGGTGTTGAAAACCATGAAGAGACTGAAAAGGTTTGAAAAATATGAAGAGCTTCAAAAGGTGTGAAAAATATGAAGAGCTTCAAAAGGTGTGAAAATTATGAGGAGCATGAAACGGTCTGAAAATAGGAGGAGCATGAAACGGTGTTGAAAAACATGAAGAGCCTGAAAACGTGTGAAAAATATCAAGAGCTTCAAAAATGTGTCAAAAATAGGAGGAGCATGAAACAGTCTGAAAAATAGGAGGAGCATGAAACCGTGTTGAAAAACATGAAGAGCCTGAAAATGTGTGAAAAATATCAAGAGCTTCAAAAGGTGTCAAAAATATGAGGAGCATGAACCGGGCTGAAAAATAGGAGGAGCATGAAACGGTGTAGAAAAACATGAAGAGCATGAAAAGGATTGAAAAATATGAAGAGCTTCAAAAGGTGTGAAAAATAGGAGTAGCATGAAGCGGTGTTCAAAAACTTGAAGAGCCTGAAAATGTGTGAAAAATATGAAGAGCTTAAAAGGTTTCAAAAATATGAGGAACATGAAATGGTCTGAAAAATAGGTTGAGCATGGAAGGGTGTTCAAAAACATGAAGAGCCTGAAAGGTGTGAATAATATGAAGCCTTCAAAACGTAGCAAAAATATGAGGAGCATGAAACGGTCTGAAAAATAGGAGGAGCACGAAGCGCTGTTCAAAATCATGAAGAGCCTGAAAAGGGGTGAAATATATGAAGAGCTTCAAAAGGTGTCAAAAATATGAGGAGCATGAAGCGGTCTGAAAAATAGGAGGAGCATGAAGTGGTGGTCAAAACATGAAGAGCCTGCAAAGGTGTGAAAAACATGAAGAGCTTCAAAAGGTTTTAAAAATATGAGGAGCATGAAACGGTCTGAAAAATAGGACGAGCATGAATCGATGTTGAAAAACATGAAGAACCTGAAAAGGTATGAAAAATATGAACAGCTTCAAATGGTGTCTAAAATAGGAGTAGCATGAAACGGTGTTCCAAATCTTGAAGAGCCTGAAAATGTGTTAAAAATAGGAAGAGCTTAAAAGGTGTCAAAATTATGAGGAGCATGAAATGGTCTGAAAAATAGGAGGAGCATGAAACGGTGTTCAAAAACATGAAGAGTCTGAATGGTGTGAAAAATATGAAGGGCTTCAAAACGTGTCAAAATTATGACGAGCATGAAATGGTCTGAAAAATACGAGTAGCATGAAGCAGTGTTGAAAAACATGAAGAGCCTGAAAATGTGTTAAAAATATGAAGAGCTTAAAAGGTGTCAAAAATATGAGGAACATGAAATGGTCTGAAAATTAGGAGGAGCATGAAGCGGTGTTCAAAAACATGAAGACCCTGAAAAGGTGTGAAAAATATGAAGAGCTTCAAATGGTGTCAAAAATATGAGGAGGCTATAACGGTCTGAAAAATAGGAGTAGCATGAAGCGGTGTTCAAAAACTTGAAGAGCCTGAAAATGTGTTAAAAATATGAAAGCTTAAAAGGTTTCAAAAATATGAGGAGCATGAAATGGTGTGAAAAATAGGAGGAGCATGAAGCGGTGTTGAAAAACATGAAGAGCCTGAAAACGTGTGAAAACATGAAGAGCTTCAAAAGGTGTGAAAAATATGAAGAGTTTCAATATGTGTAAAAAATGTGAGGAGAATGAAACGGTCTGAAAAATAGGAGGAGTATGAAAGGTGTTGAAAAACATGAAGAGCCTGAAAAGGTGTGAAAAACATGAAGAGCCTGAAAATGTGTGAAATATATGAAGAGCTTCAAATGGTGTCAAAAATATGAGGAGCATGAAAAGGTCTGAAGAATAGGAGGAGTAAGAAGCGGTGTTGAAAAACATGAAGAGCCTGAAAAGGTGTGAAATATATGAAGAGCTTCAAAATTGTCAAAAATATGAGGAGCATGAAAAGGTCTGAAAAATAGGAGGAGCATGAAGCGGTGTTGCAAAACATGAAGAGCCTGAAAAGGTGTGAAAAACATGAAGAGCCTGAAAATGTGTGAAATATATGAAGAGCTTCAAATGGTGTCAAAAATATGAGGATCATGAAACAGTCTGAAAAATATGAGGAGCATGAAACGGCGTTCAAAAACATGAAGAACCTGAAATGGTGTGAAAAATATGAAGAACTTAAAAACGTGTCAAAAATAGGAGGAGTTTCAAACGGTCCGAAAAATAGGAAGAGCATGAAGGGGTGTTGCAAAACATGAAGAGCCTGAAAAGGTGTGAAAAACATGAAGAGCCTGAAAAGGTGTGAAATATATGAAAAGCTTCAAAAGGTGTCAAAAATATAAGAAGCATGAAACGGTCTTAAAAATAGGAGGAGCATGAAACGGTGTTGAAAACCATGAAGAGCCTGAAAATGTGTGAAAAATATGAAGAGCTTCAAAAGGTGTCAAAAATAGAAGGAGCATGAAGCGGAGTTGAAAAACATGAAGAGCTTCAAAATGTGTCAAAAATATGAGGAGCATGATACGGTCTCAAAAATAGGAGGAGCATGAAGCGGTGTTGAAAAACATGAAGAGCCTGGAAAGGTGTGAAATATATGAAGAGATTCAAAAGTGTCAAAAATATGAGGAGCATGATACGGTCTGAAAAATAGGAGGAGCATGTAATGGTGTTGAAAAACACGAAGAGCCTGAAGAGGAGTGAAATACATGAAGAGCTTCAAAAGGTGTGATAAATATGAGAAGCATGAAATGGTGTTCAAAAACATGAAGAGCCTGAAAATGTGTGAAAAATATGAGGAGCATGAAACGGTCTTAAAAATATGTGGAGCATGAAGCGGTGTTCAAAAACATGAAGAGCCTGACAAGGTGTGAAAAATATTAAGAGGTTCAAAAAGTGTCAAAAATATGAGGAGCATGAAACTGTTCTGAAAAATAGGTGCAGCATAAAGCGGTGTTGAAAAACATGAAGGGTCTGAAAATGTGTGAAACATATGAAGAGCTTCAAAAGGTGAAAAAATATGAGGAGCATGAAACGGTCTGAAACATAGGAGGAGCATGAAGGAGTGTTCAAAACATGCAGAGCCTGAAAAGGTGTGAAAAATATGAAGAGCTCCAAAAGTTGTCAAAAATATGAAGAGCAGGAAACGGTCTGAAAAATAGGAGGAGAATGAAACGGTGTTCAAAAACTTGAAGATACTGAAAAGATGTGAAAAATATGAAGAGCTTCAAAAGGTGTCAAAATATGAGGAGCACGAAACGGTCTGAAAAATAGGAGGAGCATGAAGCGGTGTTGAAAAACATGAAGATACTGAAAAGATGTGAAAAATATGAAGAGCTCCAAAAGGTGTGAAATATATGAGGAGCATGAAACGGTGTGAAAAATAGGAGGAGCATGAAATGGTGTTCAGAAACATGAAGAGCCTGAAAAGGTGTGAAATATATGAAGAGCTTCAAAAGGTGTGAAATATATGAGGAGCATGAAACGGTGTGAAAAATAGGAGGAGCATGAAACGGTGTTCAGAAACATGAAGAGCCTGAAAAGGTGTGAAAAATATGAAGAGCTTCACAAGGTGTGAAAAATATGAGGAGCATGAAACGGTCTGAAAAATAGGAGGAGCATGAAACGGTGTTGAAAACATGAAGAGCATGAAAAGGTGTGAAAAATATGAAGAGCTTCAAAAGGTGTCAAAAAATGAGGAGCATGAAACGATCTGAAATATAGGAGTAGCATGAAGTGGTGTTGAAAACCATGAAGAGACTGAAAAGGTTTGAAAAATATGAAGAGCTTCAAAAGGTGTGAAAAATATGAAGAGCTTCAAAAGGTGTGAAAATTATGAGGAGCATGAAACGGTCTGAAAATAGGAGGAGCATGAAACGGTGTTGAAAAACATGAAGAGCCTGAAAACGTGTGAAAAATATCAAGAGCTTCAAAAATGTGTCAAAAATAGGAGGAGCATGAAACAGTCTGAAAAATAGGAGGAGCATGAAACCGTGTTGAAAAACATGAAGAGCCTGAAAATGTGTGAAAAATATCAAGAGCTTCAAAAGGTGTCAAAAATATGAGGAGCATGAACCGGGCTGAAAAATAGGAGGAGCATGAAACGGTGTAGAAAAACATGAAGAGCATGAAAAGGATTGAAAAATATGAAGAGCTTCAAAAGGTGTGAAAAATAGGAGTAGCATGAAGCAGTGTTCAAAAACTTGAAGAGCCTGAAAATGTGTGAAAAATATGAAGAGCTTAAAAGGTTTCAAAAATATGAGGAACATGAAATGGTCTGAAAAATAGGTTGAGCATGGAAGGGTGTTCAAAAACATGAAGAGCCTGAAAGGTGTGAATAATATGAAGCCTTCAAAACGTAGCAAAAATATGAGGAGCATGAAACGGTCTGAAAAATAGGAGGAGCACGAAGCGCTGTTCAAAATCATGAAGAGCCTGAAAAGGGGTGAAATATATGAAGAGCTTCAAAAGGTGTCAAAAATATGAGGAGCATGAAGCGGTCTGAAAAATAGGAGGAGCATGAAGTGGTGGTCAAAACATGAAGAGCCTGCAAAGGTGTGAAAAACATGAAGAGCTTTAAAAGGTTTTAAAAATATGAGGAGCATGAAACGGTCTGAAAAATAGGACGAGCATGAATCGATGTTGAAAAACATGAAGAACCTGAAAAGGTGTGAAAAATATGAACAGCTTCAAATGGTGTCTAAAATAGGAGTAGCATGAAGCGGTGTTCCAAATCTTGAAGAGCCTGAAAATGTGTTAAAAATAGGAAGAGCTTAAAAGTTGTCAAAATTATGAGGAGCATGAAATGGTCTGAAAAATAGGAGGAGCATGAAGCGGTGTTGAAAAACATGAAGATACTGAAAAGATGTGAAAAATATGAAGAGCTCCAAAAGGTGTGAAATATATGAGGAGCATGAAACGGTGTGAAAAATAGGAGGAGCATGAAATGGTGTTCAGGAACATGAAGAGCCTGAAAAGGTGTGAAATATATGAAGAGCTTCAAAAGGTGTGAAATATATGAGGAGCATGAAGCGGTCTGAAAAATAGGTTGAGCATGGAAGGGTGTTCAAAAACATGAAGAGCCTGAAAGGTGTGAATAATATGAAGCCTTCAAAACGTAGCAAAAATATGAGGAGCATGAAACGGTCTGAAAAATAGGAGGAGCACGAAGCGCTGTTCAAAATCATGAAGAGCCTGAAAAGGGGTGAAATATATGAAGAGCTTCAAAAGGTGTCAAAAATATGAGGAGCATGAAGCGGTCTGAAAAATAGGAGGAGCATGAAGTGGTGGTCAAAACATGAAGAGCCTGCAAAGGTGTGAAAAACATGAAGAGCTTTAAAAGGTTTTAAAAATATGAGGAGCATGAAACGGTCTGAAAAATAGGACGAGCATGAATCGATGTTGAAAAACATGAAGAACCTGAAAAGGTGTGAAAAATATGAACAGCTTCAAATGGTGTCTAAAATAGGAGTAGCATGAAGCGGTGTTCCAAATCTTGAAGAGCCTGAAAATGTGTTAAAAATAGGAAGAGCTTAAAAGTTGTCAAAATTATGAGGAGCATGAAATGGTCTGAAAAATAGCAGGAGCATGAAACGGTGTTCAAAAACATGAAGTGTCTGAAAGGTGTGAAAAATATGAAGGGCTTCAAAACGTGTCAAAATTATGACGAGCATGAACCGGTCTGAAAAATACGAGGAGCATGAAACTGTGTTGAAAAACATGAAGAGCCTGAAAATGTGTGAAAACATGAAGAGCTTCAAAAGTTTTCATAAATAGGAGTAGCATGAAGCGGTGTTCAAAAACATGAAGAGCCTGAAAATGTGTTAAAAATATGAAAGCTTAAAAGGTTTCAAAAATATGAGGAGCATGAAATGGTGTGAAAAATAGGAGGAGCATGAAGCGGTGTTGAACAACATGAAGAGCCTGAAAAAGTGTGAAAACATGAAGAGCTTCAAAAGGTGTGAAAAATATGAAGAGTTTCAATAGGTGTAAAAAATATGAGGAGAATGAAACGGTCTGAAAAATAGGAGGAGCATGAAAGGTGTTGAAAAACATGAAGAGCCTGAAAAGGTTTGAAATATATGAAGAGCTTCAAAAGGTTTCAAAAATATGAAGAGCATGAAAAGGTCTGAAGAATAGGACGAGTAAGAAGCGGTGTTGAAAAACATGAAGAGCCTGAAAAGGTGTGAAATATATGAAGAGCTTCAAAATTGTCAAAAATATGAGGAGCATGAAACGGTCTGAAAAATAGGAGGAGCATGAAGCGGTGTTGCAAAACATGAAGAGCCTGAAAAGGTGTGAAAAACATGAAGAGCCTGAAAATGTGTGAAATATATGAAGAGCTTCAAATGGTGTCAAAAATATGAGGATCATGAAACAGTCTGAAAAATATGAGGAGCATGAAACGGCGTTCAAAAACATGAAGAACCTGAAATGGTGTGAAAAATATGAAGAACTTAAAAACGTGTCAAAAATAGGAGGAGTTTCAAACGGTCCGAAAAATAGGAAGAGCATGAAGGGGTGTTGCAAAACATGAAGAGCCTGAAAAGGTGTGAAAAACATGAAGAGCCTGAAGAGGAGTGAAATACATGAAGAGCTTCAAAAGGTGTGATAAATATGAGAAGCATCAAATGGTGTTCAAAAACATGAAGAGCCTGAAAATGTGTGAAAAATATGAGGAGCATGAAACGGTCTTAAAAATATGTAGAGCATGAAGCGGTGTTCAAAAACATGAAGAGCCTGACAAGGTGTGAAAAATATTAAGAGGTTCAAAAAGTGTCAAAAATATGAGGAGCATGAAACTGTTCTGAAAAATAGGTGCAGCATAAAGCGGTGTTGAAAAACATGAAGGGTCTGAAAATGTGTGAAACATATGAAGAGCTTCAAAAGGTGAAAAAATATGAGGAGCATGAAACGGTCTGAAACATAGGAGGAGCATGAAGGAGTGTTCAAAACATGCAGAGCCTGAAAAGGTGTGAAAAATATGAAGAGCTCCAAAAGTTGTCAAAAATATGAAGAGCAGGAAACGGTCTGAAAAATAGGAGGAGAATGAAACGGTGTTCAAAAACTTGAAGATACTGAAAAGATGTGAAAAATATGAAGAGCTTCAAAAGGTGTCAAAATATGAGGAGCACGAAACGGTCTGAAAAATAGGAGGAGCATGAAGCGGTGTTGAAAAACATGAAGATACTGAAAAGATGTGAAAAATATGAAGAGCTCCAAAAGGTGTGAAATATATGAGGAGCATGAAACGGTGTGAAAAATAGGAGGAGCATGAAATGGTGTTCAGAAACATGAAGAGCCTGAAAAGGTGTGAAATATATGAAGAGCTTCAAAAGGTGTGAAATATATGAGGAGCATGAAACGGTGTGAAAAATAGGAGGAGCATGAAACGGTGTTCAGAAACATGAAGAGCCTGAAAAGGTGTGAAAAATATGAAGAGCTTCACAAGGTGTGAAAAATATGAGGAGCATGAAACGGTCTGAAAAATAGGAGGAGCATGAAACGGTGTTGAAAACATGAAGAGCATGAAAAGGTGTGAAAAATATGAAGAGCTTCAAAAGGTGTCAAAAAAATGAGGAGCATGAAACGATCTGAAATATAGGAGTAGCATGAAGTGGTGTTGAAAACCATGAAGAGACTGAAAAGGTTTGAAAAATATGAAGAGCTTCAAAAGGTGTGAAAAATATGAAGAGCTTCAAAAGGTGTGAAAATTATGAGGAGCATGAAACGGTCTGAAAATAGGAGGAGCATGAAACGGTGTTGAAAAACATGAAGAGCCTGAAAACGTGTGAAAAATATCAAGAGCTTCAAAAATGTGTCAAAAATAGGAGGAGCATGAAACAGTCTGAAAAATAGGAGGAGCATGAAACCGTGTTGAAAAACATGAAGAGCCTGAAAATGTGTGAAAAATATCAAGAGCTTCAAAAGGTGTCAAAAATATGAGGAGCATGAACCGGGCTGAAAAATAGGAGGAGCATGAAACGGTGTAGAAAAACATGAAGAGCATGAAAAGGATTGAAAAATATGAAGAGCTTCAAAAGGTGTGAAAAATAGGAGTAGCATGAAGCGGTGTTCAAAAACTTGAAGAGCCTGAAAATGTGTGAAAAATATGAAGAGCTTAAAAGGTTTCAAAAATATGAGGAACATGAAATGGTCTGAAAAATAGGTTGAGCATGGAAGGGTGTTCAAAAACATGAAGAGCCTGAAAGGTGTGAATAATATGAAGCCTTCAAAACGTAGCAAAAATATGAGGAGCATGAAACGGTCTGAAAAATAGGAGGAGCACGAAGCGCTGTTCAAAATCATGAAGAGCCTGAAAAGGGGTGAAATATATGAAGAGCTTCAAAAGGTGTCAAAAATATGAGGAGCATGAAGCGGTCTGAAAAATAGGAGGAGCATGAAGTGGTGGTCAAAACATGAAGAGCCTGCAAAGGTGTGAAAAACATGAAGAGCTTCAAAAGGTTTTAAAAATATGAGGAGCATGAAACGGTCTGAAAAATAGGACGAGCATGAATCGATGTTGAAAAACATGAAGAACCTGAAAAGGTATGAAAAATATGAACAGCTTCAAATGGTGTCTAAAATAGGAGTAGCATGAAACGGTGTTCCAAATCTTGAAGAGCCTGAAAATGTGTTAAAAATAGGAAGAGCTTAAAAGGTGTCAAAATTATGAGGAGCATGAAATGGTCTGAAAAATAGGAGGAGCATGAAACGGTGTTCAAAAACATGAAGAGTCTGAATGGTGTGAAAAATATGAAGGGCTTCAAAACGTGTCAAAATTATGACGAGCATGAAATGGTCTGAAAAATACGAGTAGCATGAAGCAGTGTTGAAAAACATGAAGAGCCTGAAAATGTGTTAAAAATATGAAGAGCTTAAAAGGTGTCAAAAATATGAGGAACATGAAATGGTCTGAAAATTAGGAGGAGCATGAAGCGGTGTTCAAAAACATGAAGACCCTGAAAAGGTGTGAAAAATATGAAGAGCTTCAAATGGTGTCAAAAATATGAGGAGGCTATAACGGTCTGAAAAATAGGAGTAGCATGAAGCGGTGTTCAAAAACTTGAAGAGCCTGAAAATGTGTTAAAAATATGAAAGCTTAAAAGGTTTCAAAAATATGAGGAGCATGAAATGGTGTGAAAAATAGGAGGAGCATGAAGCGGTGTTGAAAAACATGAAGAGCCTGAAAACGTGTGAAAACATGAAGAGCTTCAAAAGGTGTGAAAAATATGAAGAGTTTCAATATGTGTAAAAAATGTGAGGAGAATGAAACGGTCTGAAAAATAGGAGGAGTATGAAAGGTGTTGAAAAACATGAAGAGCCTGAAAAGGTGTGAAAAACATGAAGAGCCTGAAAATGTGTGAAATATATGAAGAGCTTCAAATGGTGTCAAAAATATGAGGAGCATGAAAAGGTCTGAAGAATAGGAGGAGTAAGAAGCGGTGTTGAAAAACATGAAGAGCCTGAAAAGGTGTGAAATATATGAAGAGCTTCAAAATTGTCAAAAATATGAGGAGCATGAAAAGGTCTGAAAAATAGGAGGAGCATGAAGCGGTGTTGCAAAACATGAAGAGCCTGAAAAGGTGTGAAAAACATGAAGAGCCTGAAAATGTGTGAAATATATGAAGAGCTTCAAATGGTGTCAAAAATATGAGGATCATGAAACAGTCTGAAAAATATGAGGAGCATGAAACGGCGTTCAAAAACATGAAGAACCTGAAATGGTGTGAAAAATATGAAGAACTTAAAAACGTGTCAAAAATAGGAGGAGTTTCAAACGGTCCGAAAAATAGGAAGAGCATGAAGGGGTGTTGCAAAACATGAAGAGCCTGAAAAGGTGTGAAAAACATGAAGAGCCTGAAAAGGTGTGAAATATATGAAAAGCTTCAAAAGGTGTCAAAAATATAAGAAGCATGAAACGGTCTTAAAAATAGGAGGAGCATGAAACGGTGTTGAAAACCATGAAGAGCCTGAAAATGTGTGAAAAATATGAAGAGCTTCAAAAGGTGTCAAAAATAGAAGGAGCATGAAGCGGAGTTGAAAAACATGAAGAGCTTCAAAATGTGTCAAAAATATGAGGAGCATGATACGGTCTCAAAAATAGGAGGAGCATGAAGCGGTGTTGAAAAACATGAAGAGCCTGGAAAGGTGTGAAATATATGAAGAGATTCAAAAGTGTCAAAAATATGAGGAGCATGATACGGTCTGAAAAATAGGAGGAGCATGTAATGGTGTTGAAAAACACGAAGAGCCTGAAGAGGAGTGAAATACATGAAGAGCTTCAAAAGGTGTGATAAATATGAGAAGCATGAAATGGTGTTCAAAAACATGAAGAGCCTGAAAATGTGTGAAAAATATGAGGAGCATGAAACGGTCTTAAAAATATGTGGAGCATGAAGCGGTGTTCAAAAACATGAAGAGCCTGACAAGGTGTGAAAAATATTAAGAGGTTCAAAAAGTGTCAAAAATATGAGGAGCATGAAACTGTTCTGAAAAATAGGTGCAGCATAAAGCGGTGTTGAAAAACATGAAGGGTCTGAAAATGTGTGAAACATATGAAGAGCTTCAAAAGGTGAAAAAATATGAGGAGCATGAAACGGTCTGAAACATAGGAGGAGCATGAAGGAGTGTTCAAAACATGCAGAGCCTGAAAAGGTGTGAAAAATATGAAGAGCTCCAAAAGTTGTCAAAAATATGAAGAGCAGGAAACGGTCTGAAAAATAGGAGGAGAATGAAACGGTGTTCAAAAACTTGAAGATACTGAAAAGATGTGAAAAATATGAAGAGCTTCAAAAGGTGTCAAAATATGAGGAGCACGAAACGGTCTGAAAAATAGGAGGAGCATGAAGCGGTGTTGAAAAACATGAAGATACTGAAAAGATGTGAAAAATATGAAGAGCTCCAAAAGGTGTGAAATATATGAGGAGCATGAAACGGTGTGAAAAATAGGAGGAGCATGAAATGGTGTTCAGAAACATGAAGAGCCTGAAAAGGTGTGAAATATATGAAGAGCTTCAAAAGGTGTGAAATATATGAGGAGCATGAAACGGTGTGAAAAATAGGAGGAGCATGAAACGGTGTTCAGAAACATGAAGAGCCTGAAAAGGTGTGAAAAATATGAAGAGCTTCACAAGGTGTGAAAAATATGAGGAGCATGAAACGGTCTGAAAAATAGGAGGAGCATGAAACGGTGTTGAAAACATGAAGAGCATGAAAAGGTGTGAAAAATATGAAGAGCTTCAAAAGGTGTCAAAAAATGAGGAGCATGAAACGATCTGAAATATAGGAGTAGCATGAAGTGGTGTTGAAAACCATGAAGAGACTGAAAAGGTTTGAAAAATATGAAGAGCTTCAAAAGGTGTGAAAAATATGAAGAGCTTCAAAAGGTGTGAAAATTATGAGGAGCATGAAACGGTCTGAAAATAGGAGGAGCATGAAACGGTGTTGAAAAACATGAAGAGCCTGAAAACGTGTGAAAAATATCAAGAGCTTCAAAAATGTGTCAAAAATAGGAGGAGCATGAAACAGTCTGAAAAATAGGAGGAGCATGAAACCGTGTTGAAAAACATGAAGAGCCTGAAAATGTGTGAAAAATATCAAGAGCTTCAAAAGGTGTCAAAAATATGAGGAGCATGAACCGGGCTGAAAAATAGGAGGAGCATGAAACGGTGTAGAAAAACATGAAGAGCATGAAAAGGATTGAAAAATATGAAGAGCTTCAAAAGGTGTGAAAAATAGGAGTAGCATGAAGCAGTGTTCAAAAACTTGAAGAGCCTGAAAATGTGTGAAAAATATGAAGAGCTTAAAAGGTTTCAAAAATATGAGGAACATGAAATGGTCTGAAAAATAGGTTGAGCATGGAAGGGTGTTCAAAAACATGAAGAGCCTGAAAGGTGTGAATAATATGAAGCCTTCAAAACGTAGCAAAAATATGAGGAGCATGAAACGGTCTGAAAAATAGGAGGAGCACGAAGCGCTGTTCAAAATCATGAAGAGCCTGAAAAGGGGTGAAATATATGAAGAGCTTCAAAAGGTGTCAAAAATATGAGGAGCATGAAGCGGTCTGAAAAATAGGAGGAGCATGAAGTGGTGGTCAAAACATGAAGAGCCTGCAAAGGTGTGAAAAACATGAAGAGCTTTAAAAGGTTTTAAAAATATGAGGAGCATGAAACGGTCTGAAAAATAGGACGAGCATGAATCGATGTTGAAAAACATGAAGAACCTGAAAAGGTGTGAAAAATATGAACAGCTTCAAATGGTGTCTAAAATAGGAGTAGCATGAAGCGGTGTTCCAAATCTTGAAGAGCCTGAAAATGTGTTAAAAATAGGAAGAGCTTAAAAGGTGTCAAAATTATGAGGAGCATGAAATGGTCTGAAAAATAGGAGGAGCATGAAGCGGTGTTGAAAAACATGAAGATACTGAAAAGATGTGAAAAATATGAAGAGCTCCAAAAGGTGTGAAATATATGAGGAGCATGAAACGGTGTGAAAAATAGGAGGAGCATGAAATGGTGTTCAGGAACATGAAGAGCCTGAAAAGGTGTGAAATATATGAAGAGCTTCAAAAGGTGTGAAATATATGAGGAGCATGAAGCGGTCTGAAAAATAGGTTGAGCATGGAAGGGTGTTCAAAAACATGAAGAGCCTGAAAGGTGTGAATAATATGAAGCCTTCAAAACGTAGCAAAAATATGAGGAGCATGA
The DNA here is from genome assembly GCF_033118175.1 of Dama dama. Classification (NCBI taxonomy): domain Eukaryota; kingdom Metazoa; phylum Chordata; class Mammalia; order Artiodactyla; family Cervidae; genus Dama; species Dama dama. The sequence continues at coordinate 3,573,848 of NW_026870920.1, read as the reverse complement.
AACGGTCTGAAAAATAGGAGGAGCACGAAGCGCTGTTCAAAATCATGAAGAGCCTGAAAAGGGGTGAAATATATGAAGAGCTTCAAAAGGTGTCAAAAATATGAGGAGCATGAAGCGGTCTGAAAAATAGGAGGAGCATGAAGTGGTGGTCAAAACATGAAGAGCCTGCAAAGGTGTGAAAAACATGAAGAGCTTTAAAAGGTTTTAAAAATATGAGGAGCATGAAACGGTCTGAAAAATAGGACGAGCATGAATCGATGTTGAAAAACATGAAGAACCTGAAAAGGTGTGAAAAATATGAACAGCTTCAAATGGTGTCTAAAATAGGAGTAGCATGAAGCGGTGTTCCAAATCTTGAAGAGCCTGAAAATGTGTTAAAAATAGGAAGAGCTTAAAAGTTGTCAAAATTATGAGGAGCATGAAATGGTCTGAAAAATAGCAGGAGCATGAAACGGTGTTCAAAAACATGAAGTGTCTGAAAGGTGTGAAAAATATGAAGGGCTTCAAAACGTGTCAAAATTATGACGAGCATGAACCGGTCTGAAAAATACGAGGAGCATGAAACTGTGTTGAAAAACATGAAGAGCCTGAAAATGTGTGAAAACATGAAGAGCTTCAAAAGTTTTCATAAATAGGAGTAGCATGAAGCGGTGTTCAAAAACATGAAGAGCCTGAAAATGTGTTAAAAATATGAAAGCTTAAAAGGTTTCAAAAATATGAGGAGCATGAAATGGTGTGAAAAATAGGAGGAGCATGAAGCGGTGTTGAACAACATGAAGAGCCTGAAAAAGTGTGAAAACATGAAGAGCTTCAAAAGGTGTGAAAAATATGAAGAGTTTCAATAGGTGTAAAAAATATGAGGAGAATGAAACGGTCTGAAAAATAGGAGGAGCATGAAAGGTGTTGAAAAACATGAAGAGCCTGAAAAGGTTTGAAATGTATGAAGAGCTTCAAAAGGTGTCAAAAATATGAAGAGCATGAAAAGGTCTGAAGAATAGGACGAGTAAGAAGCGGTGTTGAAAAACATGAAGAGCCTGAAAAGGTGTGAAATATATGAAGAGCTTCAAAATTGTCAAAAATATGAGGAGCATGAAACGGTCTGAAAAATAGGAGGAGCATGAAGCGGTGTTGCAAAACATGAAGAGCCTGAAAAGGTGTGAAAAACATGAAGAGCCTGAAAATGTGTGAAATATATGAAGAGCTTCAAATGGTGTCAAATACATGAGGATCATGAAACAGTCTGAAAAATAGGAAGAGCATGAAGGGGTGTTGCAAAACATGAAGAGCCTGAAAAGGTGTGAAAAACATGAAGAGCCTGAAAAGGTGTAAAAAATATGAAGAGCTTCAAAAAGTGTCAAAAATATGAGGAGCATGAAACGATCTGAAACGTAGTAGGAGCATGAAGTGTTGTTCAAAAACATGAAGAGCCTGAAAAGGTGTGAAATATATGAAGAGCTTCAAAAGGTGTCAAAAATATGAGGAGCATGACATGGTCTGAAAAAGAGGAGGAGCATGAAGCGCTGTTGAAAAACATGAAGAGCCTGAAAAGGTGTGAAATATATGAAGAGCTTCAAAAGGTGTCAAAAATATAAGAAGCATGAAACGGTCTTAAAAATAGGAGGAGCAAAAACGGTGTTCAAAAACATGAAGAGCCTGAAAAGGTGTGCAAAATTTGAAGAGATTCAACACGTGTGAAAATATGAGGTGCATGAAACGGTCTGAAAAATAGGAGGAGCATGAAATGGTGTTCAAAAACATGAAGATCCTGAAAACATGTGAAAAATATGAAGAGCTTCAAAAGGTGTCAAAAATATGAGGAGCATGAAACGGTCTGAAAATTAGGAGGAAAATGAAACGGTGTTCAAAATCATTAAGAGCCTGAAAAGGTGTGAAAAATATGAGGAGCATGAAACGGTCTGAAAAAAAGGCGAGAATGAAGTCGTGTGCAAAGACATGAAGAGCCCGAAAAGGTGTGTAAAATATGAAGAGCTTCAAAAGGTGTCAAAAATATGAGGAGCATGAAACGGTCTGAAAAATAGGAGGAGCATGAAGTGGTGTTGAAAATCATGAAGAGCCTGAAAATGTGTGAATAATATGAAGAGCTTCAGAAGGTGTGAATAATATGAGGAGCATGAAGCGGCGTTCAAAAACTTGAAGATACTGAAAAGGTGTGAAAAATATGAAGAGCTTCAAAAGGTGTCAAAAATATGAGGAGCATGAAACGGTCTGAAAAATATTAGGAGCATGAAACGGTGTTGAAAACCTGAAGCGCCTGAAAAGGTGTGAAAAATATGAGGAGTTTCAAAATATGTAAAAATATGAGTAGCATGAAACGGTGTTCAGAAACATGAAGAGCCTGAAATGGTGTGAAAAATATGAAGAGCTTCAAATGGTGTCTAAAATAGGAGTAGCATGAAGAGGTGTTCCAAATCTTGAAGAGCCTGAAAATGTGTTAAAAATATGAAGAGCTTAAAAGGTGTCAAAATTATGAGGAGCATGAAATGGTCTGAAAAATAGGAGGAGCATGAAACGGTGTTCAAAAACATGAAGAGTCTAAAAGGTGTGAAAAATATGAAGGGCTTCAAAACGTGTCAAAATTATGACGAGCATGAAACGGTCTGAAAAATACGAGTAGCATGAAGCGGTGTTGAAAAACATGAAGAGCCTGAAAATGTGTTAAAAATATGAAGAGCTTAAAAGGTGTCAAAAATATGAGGAACATGAAATGGTCTGAAAATTAGGAGGAGCATGAAGCGGTGTTGAAAAACATGAAGACCCTGAAAAGGTGTGAAAAATATGAAGGCTTCAAATGGTGTCAAAAATATGAGGAGGCTATAACGGTCTGAAAAATAGGAGTAGCATGAAGCGGTGTTCAAAAACTTGAAGAGCCTGAAAATCTGTGAAAAATATGAAGAGTTTAAAAAGTGTCAAAAATATGAGGAGCATGAAATGGTCTGAAAAATAGGAGGAGCATGAAACGGTGTTCTAAAACATGAAGAGCCTTAAAGGTGTGAAAAATATGAAGAGCTTCAAAAGGTGTCAAAAATATGAAGAGCATGAAACGGGCTGAAAAATAGGAGGAGCATGAAGCGGTGTTGAAAAACATGAAGAGCCTGAAAAGGTGTGAAAAAATATGAAGACCTTCAAAAGGTGTCAAAATATGAGGATCATGAAACGATCTTAAAAATAGGAGGAGCATGAAGCGGTGTTCAAAAACATGAAGAGCCTGAAAAGGTGTGAAAAATATGAAGAGCTTCACAAGGTGTGAAAAATATGAGGAGCATGAAACGGTCTGAAAAATAGGAGGAGCATGAAACGGTGTTGAAAACATGAAGAGCATGAAAAGGTGTGAAAAATATGAAGAGCTTCAAAATGTGTCAAAAATATGAGGAGCATGAAACGATCTGAAATATATGAGTAGCATGAAGTGGTGTTGAAAACCATGAAGAGACTGAAAAGGTTTGAAAAATATGAAGAGCTTCAAAAGGTGTGAAAAATATATAGAGCTTCACAAGGTGTGAAAAATATGAGGAGCATGAAACGGTCTGAAAAATAGGAGGAGCATGAAACGGTTTTGAAAACATGAAGAGCATGAAAAGGTGTGAAAAATATGAAGAGCTTCACAAGGTGTGAAAAATATGAGGAGCATGAAACGGTCTGAAAAATAGGAGGAGCATGAAACGGTGTTGAAAACATGAAGAGCATGAAAAGGTGTGAAAAATATGAAGAGCTTCAAAAGGTGTCAAAAAAATGAGGAGCATGAAACGATCTGAAATATAGGAGTAGCATGAAGTGGTGTTGAAAACCATGAAGAGACTGAAAAGGTTTGAAAAATATGAAGAGCTTCAAAAGGTGTGAAAAATATGAAGAGCTTCAAAAGGTGTGAAAATTATGACGAGCATGAAACGGTCTGAAAATAGGAGGAGCATGAAACGGTGTTGAAAAACATGAAGAGCCTGAAAACGTGTGAAAAATATCAAGAGCTTCAAAAATGTGTCAAAAATAGGAGGAGCATGAAACAGTCTGAAAAATAGGAGGAGCATGAAACCGTGTTGAAAAACATGAAGAGCCTGAAAATGTGTGAAAAATATCAAGAGCTTCAAAAGGTGTCAAAAATATGAGGAGCATGAACCGGGCTGAAAAATAGGAGGAGCATGAAACGGTGTAGAAAAACATGAAGAGTATGAAAAGGATTGAAAAATATGAAGAGCTTCAAAAGGTGTGAAAAATAGGAGTAGCATGAAGCGGTGTTCAAAAACTTGAAGAGCCTGAAAATGTGTTAAAAATATGAAGAGCTTAAAAGGTTTCAAAAATATGAGGAACATGAAATGGTCTGAAAAATAGGTTGAGCATGGAAGGGTGTTCAAAAACATGAAGAGCCTGAAAGGTGTGAATAATATGAAGCCTTCAAAAAGTAGCAAAAATATGAGGAGCATGAAACGGTCTGAAAAATAGGAGGAGCACGAAGCGCTGTTCAAAATCATGAAGAGCCTGAAAAGGGGTGAAATATATGAAGAGCTTCAAAAGGTGTCAAAAATATGAGGAGCATGAAGCGGTCTGAAAAATAGGAGGAGCATGAAGTGGTGGTCAAAACATGAAGAGCCTGCAAAGGTGTGAAAAACATGAAGAGCTTCAAAAGGTTTTAAAAATATGAGGAGCATGAAACGGTCTGAAAAATAGGACGAGCATGAATCGATGTTGAAAAACATGAAGAACCTGAAAAGGTGTGAAAAATATGAACAGCTTCAAATGGTGTCTAAAATAGGAGTAGCATGAAACGGTGTTCCAAATCTTGAAGAGCCTGAAAATGTGTTAAAAATAGGAAGAGCTTAAAAGGTGTCAAAATTATGAGGAGCATGAAATGGTCTGAAAAATAGGAGGAGCATGAAACGGTGTTCAAAAACATGAAGAGTCTGAATGGTGTGAAAAATATGAAGGGCTTCAAAACGTGTCAAAATTATGACGAGCATGAAATGGTCTGAAAAATACGAGTAGCATGAAGCAGTGTTGAAAAACATGAAGAGCCTGAAAATGTGTTAAAAATATGAAGAGCTTAAAAGGTGTCAAAAATATGAGGAACATGAAATGGTCTGAAAATTAGGAGGAGCATGAAGCGGTGTTCAAAAACATGAAGACCCTGAAAAGGTGTGAAAAATATGAAGAGCTTCAAATGGTGTCAAAAATATGAGGAGGCTATAACGGTCTGAAAAATAGGAGTAGCATGAAGCGGTGTTCAAAAACTTGAAGAGCCTGAAAATGTGTTAAAAATATGAAAGCTTAAAAGGTTTCAAAAATATGAGGAGCATGAAATGGTGTGAAAAATAGGAGGAGCATGAAGCGGTGTTGAAAAACATGAAGAGCCTGAAAAAGTGTGAAAACATGAAGAGCTTCAAAAGGTGTGAAAAATATGAAGAGTTTCAATAGGTGTAAAAAATGTGAGGAAAATGAAACGGTCTGAAAAATAGGAGGAGTATGAAAGGTGTTGAAAAACATGAAGAGCCTGAAAAGGTGTGAAAAACATGAAGAGCCTGAAAATGTGTGAAATATATGAAGAGCTTCAAATGGTGTCAAAAATATGAGGAGCATGAAAAGGTCTGAAGAATAGGAGGAGTAAGAAGCGGTGTTGAAAAACATGAAGAGCCTGAAAAGGTGTGAAATATATGAAGAGCTTCAAAATTGTCAAAAATATGAGGAGCATGAAAAGGTCTGAAAAATAGGAGGAGCATGAAGCGGTGTTGCAAAACATGAAGAGCCTGAAAAGGTGTGAAAAACATGAAGAGCCTGAAAATGTGTGAAATATATGAAGAGCTTCAAATGGTGTCAAAAATATGAGGATCATGAAACAGTCTGAAAAATATGAGGAGCATGAAACGGCGTTCAAAAACATGAAGAACCTGAAATGGTGTGAAAAATATGAAGAACTTAAAAACGTGTCAAAAATAGGAGGAGTTTCAAACGGTCCGAAAAATAGGAAGAGCATGAAGGGGTGTTGCAAAACATGAAGAGCCTGAAAAGGTGTGAAAAACATGAAGAGCCTGAAAAGGTGTAAAAAATATGAAGAGCTTCAAAAAGTGTCAAAAATATGAGGAGCATGAACCGATCTGAAACGTAGTAGGAGCATGAAGCGTTGTTCAAAAACATGAAGAGCCTGAAAAGGTGTGAAATATATGAAGAGCTTCAAAAGGTGTGAAAAATATGAGGAGCATGACATGGTCTGAAAACTAGGAGGAGCATGAAGCGGTGTTGAAAAACATGAAGAGCCTGAAAAGGTGTGAAATATATGAAGAGCTTCAAAAGGTGTCAAAAATATAAGAAGCATGAAACGGTCTTAAAAATAGGAGGAGCATGAAACGGTGTTGAAAAACATGAAGAGCCTGAAAATGTGTGAAAAATATGAAGAGCTTCAAAAGGTGTCAAAAATAGAAGGAGCATGAAGCGGAGTTGAAAAACATGAAGAGCTTCAAAATGTGTCAAAAATATGAGGAGCATGATACGGTCTCAAAAATAGGAGGAGCATGAAGCGGTGTTGAAAAACATGAAGAGCCTGGAAATGTGTGAAATATATGAAGAGATTCAAAAGTGTCAAAAATATGAGGAGCATGATACGGTCTGAAAAATAGGAGGAGCATGTAATGGTGTTGAAAAACACGAAGAGCCTGAAGAGGAGTGAAATACATGAAGAGCTTCAAAAGGTGTGATAAATATGAGAAGCATGAAATGGTGTTCAAAAACATGAAGAGCCTGAAAATGTGTGAAAAATATGAGGAGCATGAAACGGTCTTAAAAATATGTGGAGCATGAAGCGGTGTTCAAAAACATGAAGAGCCTGACAAGGTGTGAAAAATATTAAGAGGTTCAAAAAGTGTCAAAAATATGAGGAGCATGAAACTGTTCTGAAAAATAGGTGCAGCATAAAGCGGTGTTGAAATACATGAAGGGTCTGAAAATGTGTGAAACATATGAAGAGCTTCAAAAGGTGAAAAAATATGAGGAGCATGAAACGGTCTGAAACATAGGAGGAGCATGAAGGAGTGTTCAAAACATGCAGAGCCTGAAAAGGTGTGAAAAATATGAAGAGCTCCAAAAGTTGTCAAAAATATGAAGAGCAGGAAACGGTCTGAAAAATAGGAGGAGAATGAAACGGTGTTCAAAAACTTGAAGATACTGAAAAGATGTGAAAAATATGAAGAGCTTCAAAAGGTGTCAAAATATGAGGAGCACGAAACGGTCTGAAAAATAGGAGGAGCATGAAGCGGTGTTGAAAAACATGAAGATACTGAAAAGATGTGAAAAATATGAAGAGCTCCAAAAGGTGTGAAATATATGAGGAGCATGAAACGGTGTGAAAAATAGGAGGAGCATGAAATGGTGTTCAGAAACATGAAGAGCCTGAAAAGGTGTGAAATATATGAAGAGCTTCAAAAGGTGTGAAATATATGAGGAGCATGAAGCGGTCTGAAAAATAGGTTGAGCATGGAAGGGTGTTCAAAAACATGAAGAGCCTGAAAGGTGTGAATAATATGAAGCCTTCAAAACGTAGCAAAAATATGAGGAGCATGAAACGGTCTGAAAAATAGGAGGAGCACGAAGCGCTGTTCAAAATCATGAAGAGCCTGAAAAGGGGTGAAATATATGAAGAGCTTCAAAAGGTGTCAAAAATATGAGGAGCATGAAGCGGTCTGAAAAATAGGAGGAGCATGAAGTGGTGGTCAAAACATGAAGAGCCTGCAAAGGTGTGAAAAACATGAAGAGCTTTAAAAGGTTTTAAAAATATGAGGAGCATGAAACGGTCTGAAAAATAGGACGAGCATGAATCGATGTTGAAAAACATGAAGAACCTGAAAAGGTGTGAAAAATATGAACAGCTTCAAATGGTGTCTAAAATAGGAGTAGCATGAAGCGGTGTTCCAAATCTTGAAGAGCCTGAAAATGTGTTAAAAATAGGAAGAGCTTAAAAGTTGTCAAAATTATGAGGAGCATGAAATGGTCTGAAAAATAGCAGGAGCATGAAACGGTGTTCAAAAACATGAAGTGTCTGAAAGGTGTGAAAAATATGAAGGGCTTCAAAACGTGTCAAAATTATGACGAGCATGAACCGGTCTGAAAAATACGAGGAGCATGAAACTGTGTTGAAAAACATGAAGAGCCTGAAAATGTGTGAAAACATGAAGAGCTTCAAAAGTTTTCATAAATAGGAGTAGCATGAAGCGGTGTTCAAAAACATGAAGAGCCTGAAAATGTGTTAAAAATATGAAAGCTTAAAAGGTTTCAAAAATATGAGGAGCATGAAATGGTGTGAAAAATAGGAGGAGCATGAAGCGGTGTTGAACAACATGAAGAGCCTGAAAAAGTGTGAAAACATGAAGAGCTTCAAAAGGTGTGAAAAATATGAAGAGTTTCAATAGGTGTAAAAAATATGAGGAGAATGAAACGGTCTGAAAAATAGGAGGAGCATGAAAGGTGTTGAAAAACATGAAGAGCCTGAAAAGGTTTGAAATGTATGAAGAGCTTCAAAAGGTGTCAAAAATATGAAGAGCATGAAAAGGTCTGAAGAATAGGACGAGTAAGAAGCGGTGTTGAAAAACATGAAGAGCCTGAAAAGGTGTGAAATATATGAAGAGCTTCAAAATTGTCAAAAATATGAGGAGCATGAAACGGTCTGAAAAATAGGAGGAGCATGAAGCGGTGTTGCAAAACATGAAGAGCCTGAAAAGGTGTGAAAAACATGAAGAGCCTGAAAATGTGTGAAATATATGAAGAGCTTCAAATGGTGTCAAATACATGAGGATCATGAAACAGTCTGAAAAATATGAGGAGCATGAAACGGCGTTCAAAAACATGAAGAACCTGAAATGGTGTGAAAAATATGAAGAACTTAAAAACGTGTCAAAAATAGGAGGAGTTTCAAACGGTCCGAAAAATAGGAAGAGCATGAAGCGATGTTGCAAAACATGAAGCGCCTGAAAAGGTGTGAAAAACATGAAGAGACTGAAAAGGTGTAAAAAATATGAAGAGCTTCAAAAAGTGTCAAAAATATGAGGAGCATGAAACGATCTGAAACATAGTAGGAGCATGAAGTGTTGTTCAAAAACATGAAGAGCCTGAAAAGGTGTGAAATATATGAAGAGCTTCAAAAGGTGTCAAAAATATGAGGAGCATGACATGGTCTGAAAAAGAGGAGGAGCATGAAGCGGTGTTGAAAAACATGAAGAGCCTGAAAAGGTGTGAAATATATGAAGAGCTTCAAAAGGTGTCAAAAATATAAGAAGCATGAAACGGTCTTAAAAATAGGAGGAGCAAAAACGGTGTTCAAAAACATGAAGAGCCTGAAAAGGTGTGCAAAATTTGAAGAGATTCAACACGTGTGAAAATATGAGGTGCATGAAACGGTCTGAAAAATAGGAGGAGCATGAAATGGTGTTCAAAAACATGAAGATCCTGAAAACATGTGAAAAATATGAAGAGCTTCAAAAGGTGTCAAAAATATGAGGAGCATGAAACGGTCTGAAAAATAGGAGGAAAATGAAACGGTGTTCAAAATCATTAAGAGCCTGAAAAGGTGTGAAAAATATGAGGAGCATGAAACGGTCTGAAAAAAAGGCGAGAATGAAGTCGTGTTCAAAGACATGAAGAGCCCGAAAAGGTGTGTAAAATATGAAGAGCTTCAAAAGGTGTCAAAAATATGAGGAGCATGAAACGGTCTGAAAAATAGGAGGAGCATGAAGTGGTGTTGAAAATCATGAAGAGCCTGAAAATGTGTGAATAATATGAAGAGCTTCAGAAGGTGTGAATAATATGAGGAGCATGAAGCGGCGTTCAAAAACTTGAAGATACTGAAAAGGTGTGAAAAATATGAAGAGCTTCAAAAGGTGTCAAAAATATGAGGAGCATGAAACGGTCTGAAAAATATTAGGAGCATGAAACGGTGTTGAAAACCTGAAGCGCCTGAAAAGCTGTGAAAAATATGAGGAGTTTCAAAATATGTAAAAATATGAGTAGCATGAAACGGTGTTCAGAAACATGAAGAGCCTGAAATGGTGTGAAAAATATGAAGAGCTTCAAATGGTGTCTAAAATAGGAGTAGCATGAAGAGGTGTTCCAAATCTTGAAGAGCCTGAAAATGTGTTAAAAATATGAAGAGCTTAAAAGGTGTCAAAATTATGAGGAGCATGAAATGGTCTGAAAAATAGGAGGAGCATGAAACGGTGTTCAAAAACATGAAGAGTCTGAAAGGTGTGAAAAATATGAAGGGCTTCAAAACGTGTCAAAATTATGACGAGCATGAAACGGTCTGAAAAATACGAGTAGCATGAAGCGGTGTTGAAAAACATGAAGAGCCTGAAAATGTGTTAAAAATATGAAGAGCTTAAAAGGTGTCAAAAATATGAGGAACATGAAATGGTCTGAAAATTAGGAGGAGCATGAAGCGGTGTTGAAAAACATGAAGACCCTGGAAAGGTGTGAAAAATATGAAGGCTTCAAATGGTGTCAAAAATATGAGGAGGCTATAACGGTCTGAAAAATAGGAGTAGCATGAAGCGGTGTTCAAAAACTTGAAGAGCCTGAAAATCTGTGAAAAATATGAAGAGCTTAAAAAGTGTCAAAAATATGAGGAGCATGAAATGGTCTGAAAAATAGGAGGAGCATGAAACGGTGTTCTAAAACATGAAGAGCCTTAAAGGTGTGAAAAATATGAAGAGCTTCAAAAGGTGTCAAAAATATGAAGAGCATGAAACGGGCTGAAAAATAGGAGGAGCATGAAGCGGTGTTGAAAAACATGAAGAGCCTGAAAAGGTGTGAAAAAATATGAAGACCTTCAAAAGGTGTCAAAATATGAGGATCAGGAAACGATCTTAAAAATAGGAGGAGCATGAAGCGGTGTTCAAAAACATGAAGAGCCTGAAAAGGTGTGAAAAATATGAAGAGCTTCACAAGGTGTGAAAAATATGAGGAGCATGAAACGGTCTGAAAAATAGGAGGAGCATGAAACGGTGTTGAAAACATGAAGAGCATGAAAAGGTGTGAAAAATATGAAGAGCTTCAAAAGGTGTCAAAAATATGAGGAGCATGAAACGATCTGAAATATATGAGTAGCATGAAGTGGTGTTGAAAACCATGAAGAGACTGAAAAGGTTTGAAAAATATGAAGAGCTTCAAAAGGTGTGAAAAATATGAAGAGCTTCAAAAGGTGTCAAAAATATGAGGAGCATGAAACGATCTGAAATATAGGAGTAGCATGAAGTGGTGTTGAAAACCATGAAGAGACTGAAAAGGTTTGAAAAATATGAAGAGCTTTAAAAGGTGTGAAAAATATGAAGAGCTTCAAAAGGTGTGAAAAATATGAGGAGCATGAAACGATCTGAAAATAGGAGGAGCATGAAACGGTGTTGAAAAACATGAAGAGCCTGAAAACGTGTGAAAAATATCAAGAGCTTCAAAAATGTGTCAAATATAGGAGGAGCATGAAACAGTCTGAAAAATAGGAGGAGCATGAAACGGTGTTGAAAAACATGAAGAGCCTGAAAATGTGTGAAAAATATCAAGAGCTTAAAAGGTATCAAAAATATGAGGAGCATGAACCGGGCTGAAAAATAGGAGGAGGATGAAACGGTGTTGAAAAACATGAAGAGCATGAAAACGATTGAAAAATATGAAGAGCTTCAAAAGGTGTGAAAAATAGGAGTAGCATGAAGCGGTGTTCAAAAACTTGAAGAGCCTGAAAATGTGTTAAAAATATGAAGAGCTTAAAAGGTTTCAAAAATATGAGGAACATGAAATGGTCTGAAAAATAGGTTGAGCATGGAAGGGTGTTCAAAAACATGAAGAGCCTGAAAGGTGTGAATAATATGAAGCCTTCAAAACGTAGCAAAAATATGAGGAGCATGAAACGGTCTGAAAAATAGGAGGAGCACGAAGCACTGTTCAAAATCATGAAGAGCCTGAAAAGGGGTGAAATATATGAAGAGCGTCAAAAGGTGTGAAAAATATGAGGAGCATGAAGCGGTCTGAAAAATAGGAGGAGCATGAAGTGGTGTTCAAAACATGAAGAGCCTGAAAAGGTGTGAAAAATATGAAGAGCTTCAAAAGGTGTCAAAAATATGAAGAGCATGAAACGATCTGAAAAATAGGAGGAGCATCAAGCGTTGTTCAAAACATGAAGAGCCTGCAAAGGTGTGAAAAACATGAAAAGCTTCAAAAGGTTTTAAAAATATGAGGAGCATGAAACGGTCTGAAAAATAGGAGGAGCATGAATCGATGTTGAAAAACATGAAGAGCCTGAAAAGGTGTGAAAAATATGAACAGCTTCAAATGGTGTCTAAAATAGGAGTAGCATGAAGAGGTGTTCCAAATCTTGAAGAGCCTGAAAATGTGTTAAAAATATGAAGAGCTTAAAAGGTGTCAAAATTATGAGGAGCATGAAATGGTCTGAAAAATAGGAGGAGCATGAAACGGTGTTCAAAAACATGAAGAGTCTGAAAGGTGTGAAAAATATGAAGGGCTTCAAAACGTGTCAAAATTATGACGAGCATGAAACGGTCTGAAAAATACGAGTAGCATGAAGCGGTGTTGAAAAACATGAAGAGCCTGAAAATGTGTTAAAAATATGAAGAGCTTAAAAGGTGTCAAAAATATGAGGAACATGAAATGGTCTGAAAATTAGGAGGAGCATGAAGCGGTGTTGAAAAACATGAAGACCCTGAAAAGGTGTGAAAAATATGAAGGCTTCAAATGGTGTCAAAAATATGAGGAGGCTATAACGGTCTGAAAATTAGGAGGAGCATGAAGCGGTGTTGAACAACATGAAGAGCCTGAAAATGTGTGAAAACATGAAGAGCTTCAAAACGTGTCAAAATTATGACGAGCATGAACCGGTCTGAAAAATACGAGGAGCATGAAACGGTGTTGAAAAACATGAAGAGCATGAAAAGGATTGAATAATATGAAGAGCTTCAAAAGTTTTCATAAATAGGAGTAGCATGAAGCAGTGTTGAAAAACATGAAGAGCCTGAAAACGTGTGAAAACATGAAGAGCTTCAAAAGGTGTGAAAAATATGAAGAGTTTCAATAGGTGTAAAAAATATGAGGAGAATGAAACGGTCTGAAAAATAGGAGGAGCATGAAAGGTGTTGAAAAACATGAAGAGCCTGAAAAGATTTGAAATGTATGAAGAGCTTCAAAAGGTGTCAAAAATATGAGGAGCATGAAAAGGTCTGAAGAATAGGAGGAGTAAGAAGCGGTGTTGAAAAACATGAAGAGCCTGAAAAGGTGTGAAATATATGAAGAGCTTCAAAATTGTCAAAAATATGAGGAGCATGAAACGGTCTGAAAAATAGGAGGAGCATGAAGCGGTGTTGCAAAACATGAAGAGCCTGAAAAGGTGTGAAAAACATGAAGAGCCTGAAAATGTGTGAAATATATGAAGAGCTTCAAATGGTGTCAAAAATATGAGGATCATGAAACAGTCTGAAAAATATGAGGAGCATGAAACGGCGTTCAAAAACATGAAGAACCTGAAATGGTGTGAAAAATATGAAGAACTTAAAAACGTGTCAAAAATAGGAGGAGTTTCAAACGGTCCGAAAAATAGGAAGAGCATGAAGGGGTGTTGCAAAACATGAAGAGCCTGAAAAGGTGTGAAAAACATGAAGAGCCTGAAAAGGTGTAAAAAATATGAAGAGCTTCAAAAAGTGTCAAAAATATGAGGAGCATGAAACGATCTGAAACATAGTAGGAGCATGAAGCGGTGTTCAAAAACTTGAAGAGCCTGAAAATCTGTGAAAACTATGAAGAGCTTAAAAGGTGTCAAAAACATGAGGAGCATGAAATGGTCTGAAAAATAGGAGGAGCATGAAACGGTGTTCTAAAACATGAAGAGCCTGAAAGGTGTGAAAAATATGAAGAGCTTCAAAAGGTGTCAAAAATATGAAGAGCATGAAACGGGTTGAAAAATAGGAGGAGCATGAAGCGGTGTTGAAAAACATGAAGAGCATGAAAAGGTGTGAAAAAATATGAAGACCTTCAAAAGGTGTCAAAATATGAGGATCATGAAATGATCTTAAAAATAGGAGGAGCATGAAGCGGTGTTGAAAAACATGAAGAGCCTGAAAACGTGTGAAAAATATCAAGAGCTTCAAAAATGTGTCAAAAATAGGAGGAGCATGAAACATTCTGAAAAATAGGAGGAGCATGAAACGGTGTTGAAAAACATGAAGAGCCTGAAAATGTGTGAAAAATATCAAGAGCTTCAAAAGGTGTCAAAAATATGAGGAGCAAGAACCGGGCTGAAAAATAGGAGGAGCATGAAACGGTGTTGAAAAACATGAAGAGAATGAAAAGGATTGAAAAATATGAAGAGCTTCAAAAGGTGTGAAAAATAGGAGTAGCATGAAGCGGTGTTCAAAAACTTGAAGAGCCTGAAAATGTGTTAAAAATATGAAGAGCTTAAAAGGTTTCAAAAATATGAGGAACATGAAATGGTCTGAAAAATAGGTTGAGCATGGAAGGGTGTTGAAAAACATGAAGAGCCTGAAAGGTGTGAATAATATGAAGCCTTCAAAACGTAGCAAAAATATGAGGAGCATGAAACGGTCTGAAAAATAGGAGGAGCACGAAGCGCTGTTCAAAATCATGAAGAGCCTGAAAAGGGGTGAAATATATGAAGAGCTTCAAAAGGTGTCAAAAATATGAGGAGCATGAAGCGGTCTGAAAAATAGGAGGAGCATGAAGTGGTGTTCAAAACATGAAGAGCCTGAAAAGGTGTGAAAAATATGAAGAGCTTCAAAAGGTGTCAAAAATATGAGGAGCATGAAACGATCTGAAAAATAGGAGGAGCATCAAGCGGTGTTCAAAACATGAAGAGCCTGCAAAGGTGTGAAAAACATGAAGAGCTTCAAAAGGTTTTAAAAATATGAGGAGCATGAAACGGTCTGAAAAATAGGACGAGCATGAATCGATGTTGAAAAACATGAAGAGTCTGAAAAGGTGTGAAACATACGAGGAGCATGAAAAGGTGTGAAAAATAAGAGGAGCATGAAAAGTTGTGAAAAACACGAGGAGCATGAATAGGTGTGAAAAACATGAAAAGCATGAAACAGTGTGAAAAATACAGGAGCATGAAAACGTATGAAAAATACGAGGAGCATGGAAAGGTGTGAAAAATTTGAGGAGCATGAAACGGTCTGAAAAATATGAAAAGCATGAAATGGTGTGAAAAACACGAGCAGCATGAAAAGTTGTGGAAAACACGAAGTGCATGTAAATGTGTGAAAAATTCGAAGAGCATGAAAAGGTTTGAAAAATACGAAGAGCATGTAAAGGTGTGAAATATACGAGGAGTATTAAAGGTGTGAAAAATACGAGGAGCATGAAAAGGTGTGAAAAATACGATGAGAAAGAAAATGTGCTAAAAATACGAGGAGCATGAAAAGGTGGGAAAAATAGTAGGAGCATGAAAAGGTCTGAAAAATACGAGGAACATGAAACGGTGTGAAAATATAAAGAGCATGAAACGGTGTGAAAAATATGAAGACCTTTAAAAGGTGTCAAAAATATGAGGAGTATGAAAAGATGTGAAAAACATGAGGATCATGAAATGGTATGAAAAATATGAGAAGCATGAAATATGTAAAAAATATGAAGAGCATGAAAAGTTGTGAAAAATATGAAGAGCATGAAATGGTTTGAAAAGTATAAAGAGCATGAAAAGTTGTGCAAAATACAAAGAGCATGAGTGGTGTGAAATATATGAAGACAATGAAAAGATGTGAAAAATTATGAAAAGCATGAAAGGTTGTGAAAAATACAAAGAGCATGAAAAGGTTTGAAAAATACAAAGTGCATGAAAAGGTGTGAAAAATACGAGGAGCATGAAACGGTGTGAAAAATACGAGGAGCATGAACGTTCTGAAAAACACGAGGAGCATGAAAAGGTCTGAAAAATACGAGGAGCATGAAAAGTTCTGAAAAACACGAGGAGCATGAAAAGGTCTGAAAAATACGAGGAGCATGAAAAGTTCTGAAAAACACGAGGAGCATGAAAAGGTCTGAAAAGTACGTGGAGCATGAAAAGGTGTGAACAATATGAAGAGCATGAAACGATGTTAAAAATATGAAGAGCATGAAACGGTATGAAAAACATGAGCAGCATGAAACAATGTGGAAAACACGAAGTGCATGCAAATGTGTGAAAAATTCGAAGAGCATTAAAAGGTTTGAAAAACACGAAGAGCATGTAAAGGTGTGAAAAATACGAGGAGCATTAAAGGTGTGAAAAATACGAGGAGCATGAAAAGGTGTGAAAAATACGATGAGAAAGAAAATGTGCTAAAAATACAAGGAGCATGAAAAGGTGGGAAAAAGAGTAGGAGCATTTAAAGGTGTGAAAAATACGAGGAAAATGAAACGGTGTGAAAATATAAAGAGCATGAAACGGTGTGAAAAATATGAAGACCTTTAAAAGGTGTCAAAAATATGAGGAGCATGAAAAGATGTGAAAAATATGAGGAGCATGAAATGGTATGAAAAATATGAGGAGCATGAAATATGTAAAAAATATGAAGAGCATGAAAAGTTGTGAAAAATATGAAGAGGATGAAAAGATGTGAAAAATATGAAGAGCATGAAATGGTTTGAAAAGTATGAAAAGCTTGAAAAGGTGTGAAAAATACAAAGAGCATGATGGGTGTGAAATATACGAAGACAATGAAAAGGTGTGAAAAATTATGAAAAGCATGAAAAGTTGTGAAAAATACAAAGAGCATGAAAAGGTTTGAAAAATACAAAGTGCATGAAAAGGTGTGAAAAATACGAGGAGCATGAAACGGTGTGAAAAATGCGAAAGCATGAAATGCTGTGAAAAATACGAGGAGCAGGAAAAGGTCTGAAAAATACGAGGAGCATGAAAAGGTGTGAAAAATACGAGGAGCATGAAAAGGTGTGAAAGATACGAGGAGCATGAAAAGGTGTGAACAATACTAGGAGCATGAAAATGTCTGAAAAATACGATGAGCATGAAAAGGTGTGAAAAATATGCGGAGTATGAAACGGTGTGATAAATATGAGGAGCATGAAACGGTTTCAAAAATATGAGGAACATGAAAAGGTGTGAAAAATACGAAGAGGATGAAAAGGTGTGAAATATACGAAGAGCATAAAAAGGTGTGAAAAATTACCAAGAGAATGAAAATGTCTGAAAAATACAAAGAGCATGAAAATGTGTGAAAAATACCAAGAGCATGAAACGGTGTGAAAAATATGAGGAGCATGAAACGGTGTAAAAATGAAGCCCATGAAACGGTGTGAAAAATATGGAGCACATGAAGAGATGTGAAAAATATTTAGAGCATGAAAAGGTGTGAAAAATATGAAGAGGTTCAAAAGGTGTCAAAAATATGAGGAGCATGAAACGTTCTGAAAAATATGAGAAGCATGAAACGGTGTTGAAAAACATGAAGAGCTTCAAAAGGTGTCAAAAATATGAGGAGCAAGAAACGGTCTGAAAGATAGGAGGAGCATGAAACGGTGTTGAAAAACATGAAGAGCATGAAAAGGTGTGAAATATATGTAGAGCTTCAAAAGATGTCAAAAATATGAGAAGCATGAAACGGTCTGAAATATAGGAGTAGCATGAAATGGTGATGAAAAACATGAAGAGCCTGAAAAGGTGTGAAAAATATCGAGAGCTTCAAAACGTGTCAAAAATATAAGGGGCATGAAACGGTCTGAAAAATAGGAGGAGCATGAAGTGGTGTTTAAAAACATGAAGAGCCTGAAAAGGTGTGAAATACATGAAGAGCTTCAAAAGCTGTCAAAAATAGGAGGAGCATGAAACGGTCTGAAAAATATGAAGGAGCATGTAACGGTGTTGAAAAACATGAAGAGCTTCAAAAGGTGTCAAAAAATGAGAAGCATGAAACGGTCTGAAAAATAGGAGGAGCATGAAATGATGTTGAAAAACATTAAGAGCTTCAAAAGGTGTCAAAAATATGAGGAGCATGAAAAGGTCTGAAAAATAGGAGGAGCATGAAACGGTCTGCAAAATAGGAGGAATATGAGAAGGTGTGAAAAATATGAAGAGCTTCAAAAGGTATCAAAAATATGAGGAGCATGAAACGGTCTGAAAAATAGGAGGAGCAGGAAACGGTGTGGAAAAACATAAAGTGCATGAAAAGGTGTGAAAAATACGAGGAGCATGAAAAGGTGTGAAAAATATAAGGAGCATGAAAAGGTGTGAAAAATACGAGGAGCATGAAAAGATGTGAAAAATAAAAGGAGCATGAAAAGCTGTGAAAAACACGAGGAGCATGAATAGGTGTGAAAAACATGAAAAGCATGAAACAGTGTGGAAAATACAGGAGCATGAAAAGGTACGAAAAATACGAGGAGCATGGAAAGGTGTGAAAAATTTGAGGAGCATGAAACGGTCTGAAAAATATGAAGAGCATGAAATGGTGTGAAAAACATGAGCAGCATGAAAAGTTGTGGAAAACACGAAGTGCATGTAAATGTGTGAAAAATTCGAAGAGCATGAAAAGGTTTGCAAAATACGAAGAGCATGTAAAGGTGTGAAATATACGAGGAGCATTAAAGGTGTGAAAAATACGAGGAGCATGAAAAGGTGTGAAAAATAGTAGGAGCATGAAAAGGTCTGAAAAATATGAGGACCATGAAAAGTTGTGAAAAATACGTAGAGCATTAAAAGGTGTGAGAAAAACAAGAAGCATGAAAAGCTCTGTAAAATACGAGGAGCATGAAAAGGTGTGAAAAATACGAGGAGCATCTAAAGGTCTGAAAAATATGAGGAGCATGAAACGGTCTAAAAAATGTGAGGAGCGTGAAACGGTGTGAAAATATAAAGAGCATGAAATGGTGTGAAAAACATGAAGACCTTAAAAACGTGTCAGAAATATGAGGACCATGAAAAGATGTGAAAAATATAAGGAGCATGAAACGGTATGAAAAATAGGAGGAGCATGAAAAGGTGTGAAAAATACGAGGAGCATGAAAAGGTGTGAAATATATGAGGAGCATGAAAAATTGTAAAAAACACGAAGAGCATGAAAATGTGTGAAAAACACGAAGAGCATGAAAATGTATAAAAATTCGAAGAGCATGAAAAGGTTTGAAAAACACGAAGAGCATGAAAAGGTGGGAACAATACAAGGAGCATGAAAAGGTCTGTAAAATACGAGGAGCATGAAAAGATGTGAAAAATCCGAGGAGCATGTAAAGGTCTGAAATATACGAGGACCATGAAAAGTTCTAAAAAATACGACTGGCATGACAAGGTGGGAAAAATACGAAGAGCATGAAAAGGTGTAAAAAGTACGAAGAGCATGAAAAGGTGTGAAAAATACAAGGAGCATGAAAAGGTGTGAAAAATACGATGAGAAAGAAAATGTGCGAAAAATACGAGAAGCATGAAAAGGTGTGAACAATATTAGGAGCATGAAAAGGTCTGAAAAATACGAGGAGCATGAAAAGGTGTGAAAAATGCGAGGAGCATGAAAAGGTGTGGAAAAAAAAGGAGCATGAAAAGGTCTAAAAAATTTGAAGAGCATGAAACGGTGTGAAAATATGAAGATCATGAAACAGTGTGAAAAATATGAAGACCTTTTAAACGTGTCAAAAATATGAGGAGCATGAAAAGATGGGAAAAATATGAGGAGCATTAAAATATGTCAATAATATGAAGAGCATGAAAAGTTGTGAAATATATGAGGAGCATGAAATGGTGTGAAAAACACGAGGAGTACGAAAATGTCTGCAAATATGAGGAGTATGAAAAGGTCTGAAAATATGAGGAGAATGAAAAGGTGTGAAAACAACGAAGTGCATGAAAATGTGTGAAAAATATGAAGAGCATGAAAAGGTTTGAAAAATACGAAGAGCATTTAAAGGTGTGAAAAATACGAGGAGAATTAAAGGTGTGAAAAATACGAGGAGCATGAAAATGTGTGAAAAATACGATGAGAAAGAAAATGTGCTAAAAATACGAGGCGCATGAAAAGGTGGGAAAAATAGTAGGAGCATGAAAAGGTCTGAAAAATACGAGGAACATGAAACGGTGTGAAAAATATGAAGACCTTTAAAAGGTGTCAAAAATATGAGGAGCATGAAAAGATGTGAAAAATATGAGGAGCATGAAATGGTATGAAAAATATGAGAAGCATGAAATATGTAAAAAATATGAAGAGCATGAAAAGTTGTGAAAAATATGAAGAGCATGAAACGGTGTGTAAAATATGAAGAGCATGAAAAGATGTGAAAATATGAAGAGCATGAAATGGTTTGAAAAGTATGAAGAGCGTGAAAAGTTGTGAAAAATACAAAGAGCATGAAAAGGTTGGAAAAATACAAAGTGCATGAAAAGGTGTGAAAAATACGAGGAGCATGAAACGGTGTGAAAAATACGAGGAGCATGAAAAGTTCTGAAAAACACGAGGAGCATGAAAAGGTCTAAAAAATACGAGGAGCATGAAAAGGTCTGAAAAATATGAGGAGCATGAAAAGTTCTGAAAAACACGAGGAGCATGAAAGGTCTGAAAAATATGTGGAGCATGAAAAGGTGTGAGCAATATGAAGAGCATGAAACGGTGTTAAAAACACGAGCAGCATGAAAAAATGTGGAAAACAAGAAGTGCATGAAAATGTGTGAAAAATTCGAAGAGCATGAAAAGGTTTGAAAAATACGAAGAGCATGTAAAGGTGTGAAAAATACGAGGAGCATTAAAGGTGTGAAAAATACGAGGAGCATGAAAAGGTGTGAAAAATACGATGAGAAAGAAAATCTGCTAAAAACACAAGGAGCATGAAAAGGTGGGAAAACTAGTAGGAGCAAGAAAAGGTCTGAAAAATACGAGGAACATGAAACGGTGTGAAAATATAAAGAGCATGAAACGGTGTGAAAATATGAAGACCTTTAAAAGGTGTCAAAAATATGAGGAGCATGAAAAGATATGAAAAATATGAGGAGCATGAAATGGTATGAAAAATATGAGGAGCATGAAATATGTAAAAAATATGAAGAGCATGAAAAGTTGTGAAAAATATGAAGAGGATGAAAAGATGTGAAAAATATGAAGCGCATGAAGAGATGTGAAAAATATTTAGAGCATGAAAATATGTGAAAAATATGAAGAGCAAGAAACGGTTTGAAAAGTACGAAGAGCTTGAAAAGGTGTGAAAAATACGAAGAGCATGACTGGTGTGAAATCTACGAAGACCATGAAAAGGTCTGAAAAATTATGAAATGCATGAAAAGTTGTGAAAAATACAAAGAGAATGAAAAGGTTTGAAAAATACGAAGTGCATGAAAAGGTGTGAAAAATACGAGGAGCATGCAATGGTGTGAAAAATGCGAAAGCATGAAATGCTGTGAAAAATACGAAGAGCATGAAAAGGTCTGAAAAACACAAGGAGCATGAAAGGGTGTAAAAAATACGAGGAGCATGAAAAGGTGTGAAAAATACGAGGAGCATGAAACGGTGTGAAAATATGAAGAGCATGAAACGGTGTTAAAAATATGAGGAGCATGAAACGGTGTGAAAAACACGAGCAGCATGAAAAAATGTGGAAAACACGAAGTGAATGAAAATGTGTGAAAAATTCGAAGAGCATTAAAAGGTTTGAAAAACACGAAGAGCATGTAAAGGTGTGAAAAATACGAGGAGCATTAAAGGTGTGAAAAATACGAGGAGCATGAAAAGGTGTGAAAAATACGATGAGAAAGGAAATGTGAGAAAAATACGAGGAGCATGAAAAGGTGGGAAAAATAGTAGGAGCATGAAAAGGTCTGAAAAATACGAGCAACATGAAACGGTGTGAAAATATAAAGAGCATGAAACGGTGTGAAAAATATGAAGACCTTTAAAAGGTGTCAAAAATATGAGGAGCATGAAAAGATGTGAAAAATATGAGTAGCATGAAATGGTATGAAAAATATGAGGAGCAAAAAAGGTCTGAAAATAGGAGGGGAATGAAAAGGTCTGAAAAATACGAGGAGCATGAAAAGGTCTGAAAAATACCAGGAGCATGAAAAGTTCTGAAAAATATGAGGAGCATGAATAGGTGTCAAAAATACGAGGAGCATGAAAAGGTCTGAAAAATACGAGGAGCATGAAAAGGTCTGCAAAACACGAGGAGCATGAAAAGGTCTGAAAAATACGAGGAGAATGAAAAGGTCTGAAAAATACGAGAAGCATGAAAAGTTCTGAAAAACGCGAGGAGCATGAGAAGGTCTAAAAAATACGTGGAGCATGAAAAGGTGTGAACAATATGAAGAGCATGAAAAAGTGTGAAAAATACAAAGAGCTTGAAAAGGCGTGAAAACACGAAGAAAATGAAAAGGTCTCAAAAATATGAGGAGCCTGAAAAGGTGTGAAAAATATAGGGAGCATGAAAAGGTGTTAAAAACATAAGGAGCATGAATAGGTGTGAAAAACACGAAGAGCATGAAAATGTGTGAAAAATACAAGGAGCATGAAAAGGTCTGAAAAATACGAGGAGAATGAAAAGCTGTGAAAAATACGAGGAGCATGAAAAGGTCTGAAAAATACGAGAAGCATAAAAGTTCTGAAAAACACGAGGAGCATGAAAAGGTCTAAAAAATACTTGGAGCATGAAAAGATGTGAACAATATGAAGAGCACGAAAAAGTGTGAACAATATGAAGAGCACGAAAAAGTGTGAAAAATACAAAGAGCTTGAAAAGGTGTGAAAACACGAACAGCATGAAAAGGTCTCAAAAATATGAGGAGCCTGAAAAGGTGTGAATAATCCGAGAAGAACGAAAAGGTCTGAAATATACGAGGACCATGTAAAGGTCTGAAAAATACGAGAGGCATGAAAAGATCTGAAAAAAACGAGGAGCATGAAAAGGTCTGAAAAATACGAGGAGCATGAAAAGGTCTGGAAAACAGGAGGAGTATAAAAAGGTGTGAAAAATACGAAGAGCATGAAAAGTTCTCAAAAATATGAGGAGCCTGAAAAGGTGTGAAAAATACGAGGATCCTGAAAAGGTGTGAAAAATACGAGGAGTATGAAAAGGTGTGAAAAATATAAGGAGCATGAAAAGGTGTGAAAAATAGGAGGAGCATGAAAAGGTGTGAAAAATATAAGGAGCATAAAAAGGTCTGGAAAACACGAGGAGCATGAAAAGTTGTGAAAAATACAAAGAGCATGAAAAGGTTTGAAAAATACAAAGTGCATGAAAAGGTGTGAAAAATATGAGGAGCATGAAACGGTGTGAAAAATGCGAAAGCATGAAATGCTGTGAAAAATACAAAGAGCATGAAAAGGTCTGAAAAATACGAGGAGCATGAAAAGGTGTCAAAAATACGAGGAGCAGGAAAAGGTCTGAAAAATACGAGGAGCATGAAAAGCTCTGGAAAACAGGAGGAGCATAAAAAGATGTGAAAAATACGAAGAGCATGAAAAGGTCTCAAAAATATAAGGAGCCTGAAAAGGTGTGAAAAATATAAGGAGCATGAAAAGGTGTGAAAAATATAAGGAGCATGAAAAGGTGTGAAAAATACGAGGAGCATGAAAAGATGTGAAAAAAAAGAGGAGCATGAAAAGCTGTGAAAAACACGAGGAGCATGAATAGGTGTGAAAAACATGAAGAGCAGGAAACAGTGTGAAAAATACAGGAGCATGAAAAAGTCTGAAAAATACGAGAAGCATGGAAAGGTGTGAAAAATTTGAGGAGCATGAAACGGTCTGAAAAATATGAAGAGCATGAAATGGTGTGAAAAACACGAGCAGCATGAAAAGTTGTGGAAAACACGAAGTGCATGTAAATGTGTGAAAAATTTGAAGAGCATGAAAAGGTTTGCAAAATACGAAGAGCATGTAAAGGTGTGAAATATACGAGGAGCATTAAAGGTCTGAAAAATACGAGGACCATGAAAAGTTGTGAAAAATACGTAGAGCATTAAAAGGTGTGAGAAAAACAAGGAGCATGAAAAGCTCTGTAAAATACGAGGAGCATCAAAAGGTGTGAAAAATACGATGAGAAAGAAAATGTGCGAAAAATACGAGGAGCATGAAAAGGTGTGAAAAATAATAGGAGCATGAAAAGGTGTGAAAAACACGAGAGCATGAAAAGGTGTGAAAAATACGAGGAGCATATAAAGGTCTGAAAAATATGAGGAGCATGAAACGGTCTAAATAATGTGAGGAGCATGAAACGGTGTGAAAATATAAAGAGCATGAAATGGTATGAAAAACATGAAGACCTTTAAAACATGTCAGAAATATGAGGACCATGAAAAGATATGAAAAATATGAGGAGCATGAAACTGTATGAAAAATAGGAGGAGCAAGAAAATGTGTCAAAAATATGAAGAGCATGAAAAGTTGTGAAATATATGAGGAGCATGAAAAGGTGTGAAAAATACATGGAGCATGAAAAGGTGTGAAAAATACGAGGAGCACGAAAAGGTTTGAAAGTACGAGGACCATGAAAAGGTCTGAAAAATGCGTGGAGCATGAAAAGGTCTATAAAATATGAGGAGCATGTAAAGGTCAGAAAAATACGAGGAGCATGAAAAGGTGTGAAAAATACGAGGAGCATGAAAAGGTGTGAAATATATGAGGAGCATGAAAAAGTGTAAAAAACACGAATAGCATGAAAATGTGTGAAAAACACGAAGAGCATGAAAATGTATAAAAATTCGAAGAGCATGAAAAGGTTTGAAAAACACAAAGAGCATGAAAAGGTGGGAACAATACGAGGAGCATGAAAACGTCTGTAAAATACGAGGAGCATGAAAAGATGTGAAAAATCCGAGGAGCACGAAAAGGTCTGAAATATACGAGGACCATGAAAAGTTCTAAAAAATACGACTGGCATGAAAAGGTGTGAAAAATACGATGAGAAAGAAAATGTGCAAAAAATACGAGGAGCACGAACAGGTGTGAACAATAGTAGGAGCATGAAAAGGTCTGAAAAATACGAGGAGCATGAAAAGATGTGAAAAATCCGAGGAGCACGAAAAGGTCTGAAATATACGAGGACCATGAAAAGTTCTAAAAAATACGAGTAGCATGACAAGGTGTGAAAAATACGAGAAGCATGAAAACGTCGGAAAAATATGAGGAGCATGAAAAGGTGTGAAAAATACGAAGAGCATGAAGAGGTGTGAAAAATACAAGGAGCATGAAAAGGTGTGAAAAATACGATGAGAAAGAAAATGAGCGAAAAATACGAAGAGCATGAAAAGGTGGGAACAATAGTAGGAGCATGAAAAGGTCTGAAAAATACGAGGAGCATGAAAAGTTGTGAAAATACGAGGAGCATGAAAAGGTGTGAAAAAAACAGGAGCATGAAAAGGTCTGTAAAATACAACGAGCATGAAAAGGTGTGAAAAATACGATGAGAAAGAAAATGTGCGAAAAATACGAGGAGCATGAAAAGGTGTGAAAAATACGAGGAGCATATAAAGGTCTGAAAAATATGAGGAGCATGAAAAGGTCTAAAAAATTTGAGGAGCATGAAACGGTGTGAAAATATGAAGATCATTAAACGGTGTGAAAAATATGAAGACCTTTTAAACGTGTCAAAAATATGAGGAGCATGAAAAGATGTGAAAAATATGAGAATATGAAAAGGTGTGAAAAATATGAGGAGCATGAAAAGGTGTGAAAATATGAAGAGCATGAAACAGTGTTAAAAATATGAAGAGCAAGAAACGGTGTGAAAAACATGAGCAGCATGAAAAAATGTGGAAAACATGAAGTGCATGAAACTGTGTGAAAAATTCGAAGAGCATGAAAAGGTTTGAAAAATACGAAGAGCATGTAAAGGTGTGAAAAATACGAGGAGCATTAAAGGTGTGAAAAATACGAGGAGCATGAAAAGGTGTGAAAAATACGATGAGAAAGAAAATCTGCTAAAAACACAAGGAGCATGAAAAGGTGGGAAAACTAGTAGGAGCATGAAAAGGTCTGAAAAATACGAGGAACATGAAACGGTGTGAAAATATAAAGAGCATGAAAGGGTGTGAAAAATATGAAGACCTTTAAAAGGTGTCAAAAATATGAGGAGCATGAAAAGATGTGAAAAATAAGAGGAGCATGAAATGGTATGAAAAATATGAGGAGAATGAAATATGTAAAAAATATGAAGAGCATGAAAAGTTGTGAAAAATATGAAGAGCATGAAATGGTTTGAAAAGTATGAAGAGCTTGAAAAGGTGTGAAAAATACAAAGAGCATGACTGGTGTGAAATATACGAAGACAATGAAAAGGTGTGAAAAATTATGAAAAGCATGAAAAGTTGTGAAAAATACAAAGAGCATGAAAAGGTTTGAAAAATACAAAGTGCATGAAAACATGTGAAAAATACGAGGAGCATGAAACGGTGTGAAATATGTGAAAGCATGAAATGCTGTGAAAAATACGAAGAGCATGAAAAGGTCTGAAAAATACAAGGAGCATTAATAGGTGTGAAAAATACGAGGAGCATGAAAAGGTGTGAACAATACTAGGAGCATGAAAATGTCTGAAAAAAACGAGGAGCATGAAAAGGTTTGAAAAATACGAGGAGCATGAAAAGGTGTGAAAAATATGAGGAGTATGAAACGGTGTGATAAATACAAGGAGCATGAAAAGGTGTGAAAAATACGAGGAGCACGAAAAGGTGAGAAAAATACGAGGAGCACGAAAAGGTGTGAACAATAGTAGGAGCATGAAAAGGTCTGAAAAATACGAGTAGCATGAAAAGATGTGAAAAATCCGAGAGGCACGAAAAGGTCTGAAATATACGACGACCATGAAAAGTTCTAAAAAATACGAGTAGCGTGACAAGGTGTGAAAAACACGAGAAGCATGAAAAGGTCTGAAAAATACGAGGAGCATGAAAAGGTGTGAAAAATACGAAGAGCATGAAAAGGTGTGAAAAATACAAGGAGCATGAAAAGGTGTGAAAAATACGATGAGAAAGAAAATGTGCGAAAAATACGAAGAGCATGAAAAGGTGTGAACAATAGTAGGAGCATGAAAAGGGCTGAAAAATACGAGGAGCATGAAAAGGTGTGAAAAATACGAGGAGCATGAAAATGTGTGAAAAAAACAGGAGCATGAAAAGGTCTGAAAAAAATACGAGGAGCATGAAAAGGTGTGAAAAACACGAGGAGCATGAAAAGGTGTGAAAAATACGAGGAGCATATAAAGGTCTGAAAAATATGAGGAGCATGAAAAAGTCTAAAATATTTGAGGAGCATGAAATGGTGTGAAAATATGAAGATCATGAAACGGTGTGAAAAATATGAAGACCTTTTAAACGTGTCAAAAATATGAGGAGCATGAAAAGATGTGAAAAATATGAGGAGCATTAAAATATGTCAATAATATGAAGAGCATGAAAAGTTGTGAAATATATGATGAGCATGAAAAGGTGTGAAAACTACGAGGTGCATGAACGTGTGAAAAATACTAGGAGCATGAAAATGTCTGAAAAATACGAGAAGCATGAAAAGATCTTAAAAATATGAGAAGCATGAAAAGGTGTGAAAAATACGAGGAGCATGAAAAGGTGTGAAAAATACGATGAGAAAGAAAATGTGCTAAAAATACAAGGAGCATGAACAGGTGGGAAAAATAGTAGGAGCATGAAAAGGTCTGAAAAATACGAGGAACATGAAACGGTGTGAAAATATAAAGAGCATGAAACGGTGTGAAAAATATGAAGACTTCAAAAGCTGTCAAAAATATGAGGAGCATGAAAAGATGTGAAAAATATGAGGAGCATGAAATGGTATGAAAAATATGAGAAGCATGAAATATGTAAAAAATATGAAGAGCATGAAAAGTTGTGAAAAATATGAAGAGCATGAAATGGTTTTAAAAGTATGAAGAGCTTGAAAAGGTGTGAAAAATACAAAGAGCATGACTGGTGTGAAATATACGAAGACAATGAAAAGGTGTGAAAAATTATGAAAAGCATGAAAAGTTGTGAAAAATACAAAGAGCATGAAAAGGTTTGAAAAATACAAAGTGCATGACAAGGTGTGAAAAATACGAGGAGCTTGAAACGGTGTTAAAAATGCGAAAGCATGAAATGCTGTGAAAAATATGAAGAGCATGAAAAGGTCTGAAAAATACAAGGAGCATGAATAGGTGTGAAAAATACGAGGAATATGAAAAGGTGTGAAAAAAGCGAGGAGCATGAAAAGGTGTGAACAATACTAGGAGCATGAAAATGTCTGAAAAATATGA
Source organism: Dama dama (assembly GCF_033118175.1). Taxonomy (NCBI): domain Eukaryota; kingdom Metazoa; phylum Chordata; class Mammalia; order Artiodactyla; family Cervidae; genus Dama; species Dama dama. The sequence continues at coordinate 3,545,630 of NW_026870920.1, read as the reverse complement.
GGAGCATGAAAAGGTTTGAAAAATACGAGGAACATGAAAAGGTGTGAAAAATATGAGGAGTATGAAACGGTGTGATAAATATGAGGAACATGAAAAGGTTTCAAAAATATGAGGAGCATGAAAAGGTGTGAAAAATACGAAGAGCATGAAAAGGTCTGAAAAATACAAGGAGCATGAATGGGTGTGAAAAATACGAGGAGCATGAAAAGGTGTGAAAAATATGAGGAGCATGAAAAGCTGTGAAAAATACGATGTGAAAGGAAATGTGAGAAAAATACGAGGAGCATGAAAAGGTAGGAAAAAGAGTAGGAGCATGAAAAGGTCTGAAAAATACAAGCAACATGAAACGGTGTGAAAATATAAAGAGCATGAAACGGTGTGAAAAATATGAAGACCTTTAAAAGGTGTCAAAAATATGAGGAGCATGAAAAGATGTGAAAAATATGAGTAGCATGAAATGGTATGAAAAATATGAGGCGCAAAAAAGGTCTGAAAATAGGAGGGGAATGAAAAGGTCTGAAAAATACGAGGAGCATGAAAAGGTCTGAAAAATACCAGGAGCATGAAAAGTTCTGAAAAATATGAGGAGCATGAATAGGTGTCAAAAATACGAGGAGCATGAAAAGGTCTGAAAAATACGAGGAGCATGAAAAGGTCTGCAAAACACGAGGAGCATGAAAAGTTCTGAAAAATATGAGGAGCATGAAAAGGTCTGAAAAATACGAGAAGCATGAAAAGTTCTGAAAAACGCAAGGAGCATGAGAAGGTCTAAAAAATACGTGGAGCATGTAAAGGGGTGAACAACATGAAGAGCACGAAAAAGTGTGAAAAATACAAAGAGCTTGAAAAGGTGTGAAAACACGAAGAACATGAAAAGGTCTCAAAAATATGAGGAGCCTGAAAAGGTGTGAAAAATATAGGGAGCATGAAAAGGTGTTAAAAACATAAGGAGCATGAATAGGTGTGAAAAACACGAAGAGCATGAAAATGTGTGAAAAATACGAGGAGCATGAAAAGGTCTGAAAAATACGAGGAGGATGAAAAGCTGTGAAAAATACGAGGAGCATGAAAAGGTCTGAAAAATACGAGAAGCATGAAAAGTTCTGAAAAACACGAGGAGCATGAAAAGGTCTAAAAAATACTTGGAGCATGAAAAGATGTGAACAATATGAAGAGCACGAAAAAGTGTGAAAAATACAAAGAGCTTGAAAAGGTGTGAAAACACGAACAGGATGAAAAGGTCTCAAAAATATGAGGAGCCTGAAAAGGTGTGAATAATCCGAGAAGAACGAAAAGGTCTGAAATATACGAGGACCATGTAAAGGTCTGAAAAATATGAGAGGCATGAAAAGATCTGAAAAATACTAGGAGTATGAAAAGGTCTGAAAAATACGAGGAGCATGACAAGGTCTAAAAAAAACGAGGAGCATGAAAAGGTCTGAAAAATACGAGGAGCATGAAAAGGTCTGGAAAACAGGAGGAGTATAAAAAGGTGTGAAAAATATGAAGAGCATGAAAAGTTCTCAAAAATATGAGGAGCCTGAAAAGGTGTGAAAAATACGAGGAGCCTGAAAAGGTGTGAAAAATATAAGAAGCATGAAAAGGTGTGAAAAATACGAGGAGTATGAAAAGGTGTGAAAAATATAAGGAGCATGAAGAGGTGTGAAAAATAGGAGGAGCATGAAAAGGTGTGAAAAATATAAGGAGCATAAAAAGGTCTGGAAAACACGAGGAGCATGAAGTTGTGAAAAATACAAAGAGCATGAAAAGGTTTGAAAAATACAAAGTGCATGAAAAGGTGTGAAAAATATGAGGAGCATGAAACGGTGTGAAAAATGTGAAAGCATGAAATGCTGTGAAAAATACAAAGAGCATGAAAAGGTCTGAAAAATACGAGGAGCATGAAAAGGTGTCAAAAATACGAGGAGCAGGAAAAGGTCTGAAAAATACGAGGAGCATGAAAAGGTCTGGAAAACAGGAGGAGCATAAAAAGATGTGAAAAATACGAAGAGCATGAAAAGGTCTCAAAAATATAAGGAGCCTGAAAAGGTGTGAAAAATATAAGGAGCATGAAAAGGTGTGAAAAATATAAGGAGCATGAAAAGGTGTGAAAAATACGAGGAGCATGAAAAGATGTGAAAAAAAAGAGGAGCATGAAAAGCTGTGAAAAACACGAGGAGCATGAATAGGTGTGAAAAACATGAAGAGCAGGAAACAGTGTGAAAAATACAGGAGCATGAAAAAGTTTGAAAAATACGAGGAGCATGGAAAGGTGTGAAAAATTGGAGGAGCATGAAACGGTCTGAAAAATATGAAGAGCATGAAATGGTGTGAAAAACACGAGCAGCATGAAAAGTTGTGGAAAACATGAAGTGCATGTAAATGTGTGAAAAATTTGAAGAGCATGAAAAGGTTTGCAAAATACGAAGAGCATGTAAAGGTGTGAAATATACGAGGAGCATTAAAGGTGTGAAAAATACGAGGAGCATGAAAAGGTGTGAAAAATAGTAGGAGCATGAAAAGGTCTGAAAAATACGAGGACCATGAAAAGTTGTGAAAAATACGTAGAGCATTAAAAGGTGTGAGAAAAACAAGGAGCATGAAAAGCTCTGTAAAATACGAGGAGCATGAAAAGGTGTGAAAAATAGTAGGAGCATGAAAAGGTCTGAAAAATACGAGGACCATGAAAAGTTGTGAAAAATACGTAGAGCATTAAAAGGTGTGAGAAAAACAAGGAGCATGAAAAGCTCTGTAAAATACGAGGAGCATGAAAAGGTGTGAAAAATACGAGGAGCATGTAAATGTCTGAAAAATATGAGGAGCATGAAACGGTCTAAATAATGTGAGGAGCATGAAACGGTGTGAAAATATAAAGAGCATGAAATGGTGTGAAAAACATGAAGACCTTTAAAACATGTCAGAAATATGAGGACCATGAAAAGATGTGAAAAATATGAGGAGCATGAAAAGGTATGAAAAATAGGAGGAGCATGAAAATGTATCAAAAATATGAAGAGCATGAAAAGTTGTGAAATATATGAGGAGCATGAAAAGGTGTGAAAAATACATGGAGCATGAAAAGGTGTGAAAAATACGAGGAGCACGAAAAGGTTTGAAAGTATGAGGACTATGAAAAGGTCTGAAAAATGAGTTGAGCATGAAAAGGTCTATAAAATATGAGGAGCATATAAAGGTCAGAAAAATACGAGGAGCATGAAAAGGTGTGAAAAATACGAGGAGCATGAAAAGGTGTGAAATATATGAGGAGCATGAAAAAGTGTGAAAAACACGAATAGCATGAAAATGTGTGAAAAACACGAAGAGCATGAAAATGTATAAAAATTCGAAGAGCATGAAAAGGTTTGAAAAACACAAAGAGCATGAAAAGGTGGGAACAATACGAGGAGCATGAAAAGGTCTGTAAAATACGAGGAGCATGAAAAGATGTGAAAAATCCAAGGAGCACGAAAAGGTCTGAAATATACGAGGACCATGAAAAGTTCTAAAAAAGACGAGTAGCATGACAAGGTGTGAAAAATATGAGAAGCATGAAAAGGTCTGAAAAATATGAGGAGCATGAAAAGGTGTGAAAAATACGAACACCATGAAGAGGTGTGAAAAATACAAGGAGCATGAAAAGGTGTGAAAAATACGAGGAGAAAGAAAATGTGAGAAAAATACGAAGAGCATGAAAAGGTGGGAACAATAGTAGCAGCATGAAAAGGTCTGAAAAATACGAGGAGCATGAAAAGTGGTGAAAATACGAGGAGCATGAAAAGGTGTGAAAAAAACAGGAGCATGAAAAGGTCTGTAAAATACGACGAGCATGAAAAGGTGTGAAAAATACGATGAGAAAGAAAATGTGCGAAAAATACGAGGAGCAAGAAAAGGTGTGAAAAATAATAGGAGCATGAAAAGGTGTGAAAAACACGAGGAGCATGAAAAGGTGTGAAAAATACGAGGAGCATATAAAGGTCTGAAAAATATGAGGAGCAAGAAAAGGTCTAAAAAATTTGAGGAGCATGAAACGGTGTGAAAATATGAAGATCATGAAACGGTGTGAAAAATATGAAGACCTTTTAAACGTGTCAAAAATATGATGAGCATGAAAAGATGTGAAAAATATGAGGAGCATTAAAATATGTCAATAATATGAACCATGAAAAGTTGTGAAATATATGAGGAGCATGAAAAGGTGTGAAAAATACGAGTACGAAAAGGTCTGCAAATACGAGAAGCACGAAGAGGTCTGAAAAATATGAGGAGCATGAAAAGGTGTGAAAACTACGAAGAGCATGAAAAGGTGTGAAAAATACGAGGTGCATGAAAACGTGTGAAAAATACTAGGAGCATGAAAATGTCTGAAAAATACGAGAAGCATGAAATGATCTGAAAAATATGAGAATATGAAAAGGTGTGAAAAATATGAGGAGCATGAAAAGGTGTGAAAAATACGATGAGAAAGAAAATCTGCTAAAAATACAAGGAGCATGAAAAGGTGGGAAAAATAGTAGGAGCATGAAAAGGTCTGAAAAATACGAGGAGCATGAAACCGTGTGAAAATATCAAGAGCATGAAACGGTAGAAAAATATGATGACCTTTAAAAGATGTCAAAAATATGAGGAGCATGAAAAGATGTGAAAAATATGAGTAGCATGAAATGGTATGAAAAATATGAGGAGCATGAAATATGTAAAAAATATGAAGAGCATAAAAAGTTGTGAAATATATGAGGAGCATGAAAAGGTGTGAAACATACGAGGAGCATGAAAAGGCCTGAAAATAGGAGGAGCCCAAAAAGGTCTGAAAAATACAAGGAGCGTGAAAAGGTCTGAAACATACGAGGAGCATGAAAAGGCCTGAAAATAGGAGGAGCCCAAAAAGGTCTGAAAAATACAAGGAGCGTGAAAAGGTCTGAAAAATACCAGGAGCATGAAAAGTTCTGAAAAATATGAGGAGCATGAAAAGGTGTCAAAAATACGAGGAACATGAAAAGGTCTGAAAAATACGAGGAGCATGAAAAGCTCTGCAAAACACGAGGAGCATGAAAAGATGTTAAAAACACAAGGAGCATGAATAGGTGTGAAAAACACGAAGAGCATGAAAATGTGTGAAAAAATACGAGGAGCATGAAAAGGTCTGAAAAATACGAGGAGCATGAAAAGGTCTGAAAAATACGAGGAGCATGAAAAGGTCTGAAAAATACGAGGAGCATGAAAAGTTCTGAAAAACACGAGGAGCATGAAAAGGTCTAAAAATTACTTGGAGCATGAAAAGGTGTGAACAATATGAAGAGCACGAAAAGGTGTGAAAAATACAAAGGGCTTGAAATGGTGTGAAAACACGAAGAACGTGAAACGGTGGGCAAAATACGAGGAGCATGAAAAGGTCTGAAAAATATGAAGAGCATGAAACGGTGTGAAAATATGAAGAGCATGAAACGGTGTGAAAATTATGAAGAGCATGGAAAGGTGTGATAAATAGGAGGAGCATGAAACGGTCTGAAAAATAGGAAGAGCATGAAATGGTGTGAAAAACACGAGCAGCATGAAAAGTTGTGGATAAAACGAAGTGCATGAATGTGTGAAAAATTCGAAGAGCATGAAAAGGTGTGAAAAATGCGAGGAGCACAAAAAGGTCTGAAATATACGAGGACCATGAAAAGGTGTGAAAAATACTAAGAGCACGAAAAGGTTTGAAAAATATGAGGACCATGAAAGAGTGTAAAAAACACGAAGAGCATGAAACTGTGTGAAAAACACGAAGAGCAAGAAAATGTGTGAAAAACACGAAGAGCATGAAATTGTATGAAAAATTCAAAGAGCATGAAAAGGGTTGAAAAATACGAAGAGCATGAAAAGGTGTGAAAAATACGAGGAGCATGAAAAGGTGTGAAAAACACGAGGAGCATGAATAGGTGTGAAAAACACGAAGAGCATGAACATGTGTGAAAAAAACGAGGAGCATGAAAAGGTGTGAAAAATCCGAGGAGCATGAAAAGGTCTGGAAAACATGAGGAGCATGGAAAGGTTTGAAAAATATGAGGAGCATGAAAAGGTGTGAAAAACACGAGGAGCATGAATAGGTGTGAAAAACACAAAGAGCATGAAAATGTGTGGAAAAATACAAGGAGCATGAAAAGGTGTGAAAAATCCGAGGAGTACGAAGAGTCTGAAATATACGAGGACCATGAAAAGGTCTGAAAAATACTAGGAGCATGAAAAGATCTGAAAAATTCTAGGAGAATGAACAGGTGTGAAAAATATGAGGAGCATGAAAAGGTCTGAAAAATATGAGGACCATGAAAAGGTGTCAAAAATACGAGGAGCATGAAAAGGTCTGAAAAATACGAGGAGCATGAAAAGGTCTGGAAAACAGGAGGAGCATTAAAAAGTGTGAAAAATACGAAGAGCATGAAAAGGTCTCAAAAATATGAGGAGCCTGAAAAGGTGTGAAAAAATGAAGAGCATGAAACGGTGTGAAAATTATGAAGAGCATAGAAAGGTGTGATAAATATGAGGAGCAAGAAACGGTCTGAAAAATATGAAGAGCATGAAATGGTGTGAAAAACACTAGCAGCATGAAAAGTTGTGGATAAAACGAAGTGCATGAAAATGTGTGAAAAATTCGAAGAGGATGAAAAGGTGTGAAAAATCCGAGGAGCACGAAAAGGTCTGAAATATACGAGGACCATGAAAAGCTGTGAAAACTATGATGAGCATGAAAAGGTTTGAAAAATATGAGGACCATGAAAAAGTGTAAAAAATACGAAGAGCATGAAAATGTGTGAAAAACACGAAGACCATGAAAATGTATGAAAAATTCAAAAAGCATGAAAAGGTTTGAAAAATATGAAGAGCATGAAAAGGTGGGAAAAATACGAAGAGCATGAAAAGGTGTGAAAAATATGAAAAGCATGAAACTGTGTGAAAAATATGAAAAGCATGAAAACGTGTGAAAAATATGAAGAGCATGAAAAGGTGTGAAAAATATGAAGAGCATGAAACTGTGTGAAAAATATGAAAAGCATGAAAACGTGTGAAAAATATGAGGAGCATGAAACGGCCTGAAAAATATGAAGAGCATTAAAAGGTGTGAAAAATATGAGGATCATGAAAAGGTATGAAAAATACGATGAGCATGAAAAGTTGTGAAAAATACGAGGAGCATGAAAAGGTGTGAAAAATATGAGAAGCATGAAACAGTCTGAAAAATACAAGGATCATGAAAAGGTGTCAAAAATATGAGAAGCATGAAAAGGTGTGAAATATATGAGGATCATGAAACGGTATGAAAAATATGAGGAGCATGAAAAGATGTGAAAAATATGAAGAGCATGAAAAGTTGTGAACAATATGAGGAGCATGAAAAGGTGTGAAAAATACGAGGAGCATGAAAAGGTTTGAAAAATACGAGGGGCCTTAATGTCTGAAAAATACGAGGAGCGTGAAAAGGTGTGAAAAATACGAGGAATATGAAAATGTGTGAAAAATACGAGGAGCATGAAAAGGTCTGAAAAATACGAGGACCATGAAAAGTTCTGAAAAATACGAGGGGCCTGAATGTCTGAAAAATACGAGGAGCGTGAAAAGGTCTGAAAAACACGAGGAGCATGAAAAGGTCTGAAAAATATGAGGAGCATGAAAAGGTGTCAAAAATATGACTAGAATGAAATGCTGTGAAAATATGAAGAGCATGAAATGGTGTGAAGAAATATGAGGAGCAGGAAAAGGTGTGGAAAACACGAAGAGCAAGAAAAGGTGTGAAAAACACGGAGAGAATGAAAAGGTGAAAAAAATATCAAGAGCGTGAAAAGTCCTGAAAAATATGAAGAGCATTAAAAGGAGTGAAAAACACGAAGAGCATGAAAAGGTGTGAAAAACAGGAGGAGCATGAAAAGGTGTGAAAAATATGAGAAGCATGAAACGGTCTGAAAAATACGAGGACCATGAAAGGTATGAAAAATACAGGGAGCATGAAAAGGTCTGAAAAAAACGAGGAGCATGAAAAGGTATGAAAAATATGAGGAGCATTAAAAGATGTGAAAAATATGTAGAGCAAGAAAAGGTGTGAACAATATGAGGAGCATGAAAAGGTGTGAAAAATACGAGGAGCATGAAAAGGTGTGAAAAGTACGAGGGGCCTTAATGTCTGAAAAATACAAGGAGCGTGAAAAGGTGTGAAAAATAGGAGGAATATGAAAATGTGTGAAAAATACGAGGAGCATGAAAAGGTCTGAAAAACACGAGGAGCATGTAAATGTCTGAAAAATACGAGGAGCATGAAAAGGTCTGGAAAATACGGGAAGCATGAAAAGGTGTGAAAAATAAGAGGAGCATGAAATGTTATCAAAAATATGAGGAGCATGAAACGGTGTGAAAATATCATGAGCATGAAACCGTGTGAAAAATATGAAGAGCATGAAAGGTGTGAGAAATATGAGGAGCATGAAAAGGTCTGAAAAGTACAAGGAGCAGGAAAAGATCGGAAAAATACTAGGAGAATGAAAAGGTCTGAAAAATATGAGGAGCATGAAATGGTCTGAAAATTACGAGGAGCATGAAAAGATGTCAAAAATACGAGGAAAATGAAAAGGTCTGAAAAATACGGGGAGCATGAATAGGTCTGGAAAATACGAGGAGCATGAAAAGGTCTGGAAAATACGAGGAGCATGAAAATGTGTGAAAAACATGAGGAGCATGAAAACGTCTCAAAAATATGAGGAGGATGAAACGGTGTGAAAATATGAAGAGCATGAAACGCTGTGAAAAATATGAAGAGCATGAAAGGTGTGGAAAACATGAGGAGCATGAAAAGGTGTGAAAAATACGAGGAGCAAGAAAAGGTGTGAAAAATTCGAGGAGCATGAAAAGGTCTGAAAATACGAGGAGCACGAAAAGTTCTGAAAAATACGAGGAGCATGAAAAGCTCTGTAAAATACGAGGAGCATGAAAAGGTCTGAAAAATACGAGGAGCATGAAACGGTCTGAAAAATACAAGGAGCATGAAAAGGTGTAAAAATACGAGGAGCAAAAAAAGGTCTGAAAAATACGAGGAGCATGAAAAGGTCTGAAAAATACTTGGAGCATGAAAAGGTCTATATAATACGAGGAGCATGAAAAGGTCTGAAAATTACAAGGAGAATGAAAAGGTCTGAAAAATGCGAGGAGCATGAAAAGGTGTGAAAAACACAAGAGCATGAAAATGTGTGAAAAATACGAGGAGCATGAAAAGGTTTGAAAAATACGAGGAGCATGAAAAGTTGTGAAAAATACGAGGAGCATGAAAAGGTGTGAAAAATACGAGAAGCATGAAAAGGTGTGAAATATATGAGGAACATGAAACGGTCTGAAAAATATGAGGAGCATGAAACGTTGTGAAAATATGAAGAGCATGAAATGGTATGAAAAATATGAAGAGCTTTAAATCGTATCAAATATATGACGAACATAAAAAGATGTGAAAAATATGAGGAGCATGAAACGGTATGAAAAATATGAGGAGCATGAAACGATGTGAAAAATATGAAGAGCATGAAAAGTTGTGAACAATATGAGGAGCATGAAAAGGTGTGAAAAATACGAGGAGCATGAAAATGTCTGAAAAATACGAGGGCCTTAATGTCTGAAAAATACGAGGAGCGTGAAAAGGTGTGAAAAATAGGAGGAATATGAAAATGTGTGAAAAATACGAGGAGCATGAAAAGTTCTGAAAAACACGAGGAGCATGAAAATGTCTGAAAAATACGAGGTGCCTAAATGTCTGAAAAATACGAGGAGCATGAAAAGGTCTGAAAAACACGAGGAGCATGAAAAGGTCTGAAAAATACGAAGACCATGAAAGGTATGAACAATACAGGGAGCATGAAAAGGTCTGAAAAATACGAGGAGCATGAAAGGTATGAAAAATACAGGGAGCATGAAATGGTCTGAAAAATACGAGGACCATGAAAATGTCTGAAAAATATGAGGGGCCTGAATGTCTGAAAAATATGAGGAGCGTGAAAAAGTCTGAAAAACACGAGGAGCATGAAAAGGTCTGAAAAATATGAGGAGCATGAAAAGGTGTCAAAAATATGACTAGCATGAAATGCTGTGAAAATATGAAGAGCATGAAATGGTGTGAAGAAATATGAGGAGCATGAAAAGGTGTGGAAAACACGAAGAGCAAGAAAAGGTGTGAAAAACACGGAGAGCATGAAAAGGTGAGAAAAATATCAAGAGCGTGAAAAGGCCTGAAAGATATGAAGAGCATTAAAAGGAGTGAAAAACACGAAGAGCATGAAAAGGTGTGAAAAACAGGAAGAGCATGAAAAGGTGTGAATAATACGAGAAGCATGAAACGGTCTGAAAAATATGAGGACCAAGAAAGGTATGAAAGATACAGGGAGCATGAAAAGGTCTGAAAAATATGAGGAGCATGAAAAGGTGTGAAAAATAAGAGGAGCATGAAAAGTTATCAAAAATATGAGGAGCATGAAACGGTGTGAAAATATCATGAGCATGAAACTGTGTGAAAAATATGAAGAGCATGAAAGGTGTGGAAAACATGAGGAGCATGAAAAGGTGTGAAAAATTCGAGGAACACGAAAAGGTCTGAAAATACGAGGAGCACGAAAAGTTCTGAAAAATACGAGGAGCATGAAAAGCTCTGTAAAATACGAGGAGCATGAAAAGGTCTGAAAAATACGAGGAGCATGAAAAGGTGTAAAAATACGAGGAGCAAAAAAATGTCTGAAAAATACGAGGAGCATGAAAAGGTCTGAAAATTACAAGGAGCATGAAAAGGTCTGAAAAATACGAAGAGCATGAAAAGGAGTGAAAAACACAAGAGCATGAAAATGTGTGAAAAATAAGAGGAGCATGAAAAGGTTTGAAAAATATGAGGAGCATGAAAAGTTGTGAAAAATACGAGGAGCATGAAAAGGTGTGAAAAATACGAGGATCATGAAAAGGTGTCAAAAATATGAGGAGCATGAAAATGTGTGAAATATATGAGGAACATGAAACGGTCTGAAAAATATGAGGAGCATGAAACGTTGTGAAAATATGAAGAGCATGAAATGGTATGAAAAATACGAAGAGCTTTAAATCGTATCAAATATATGACGAACATAAAAAGATGTGAAAAATATGAGGAGCATGAAACGGTATGAAAAATATGAGGAGCATGAAACGATGTGAAAAATATGAAGAGCATGAAAAGTTGTGAACAATATGAGGAGCATGAAAAGGTGTGAAAAATACGAGGAGCATGAAAAGGTCTGAAAAATACGAGGGGCCTTAATGTCTGAAAAATATGAGGAGCATGAAACTATCTGAAAATATGAAGAGCATGAAACGGTGTGAAAAATACGAGGAGCATGGAAAGGTCTGAAAAATACAAGGGTCGTGAAAAGGTGTGAAAAATACGAGGAGCATGGAAATGTGTGAAAAATACGAGGAGCATGAAAAGGTCTGAAAAATACGAGGAGCCTGAAAAGGTTTCAAAACTATCAAGAGCATGAAAAGGTCTGAAAAATACGAAGAGCATGCAAACGTCTGAAAAATACGAAGAGCATGAAAAGGTGTGCAAAATATGAGGAGCATGAAAAGTTCTGAAAAATACGAGGAGCATGAAAATGTGTGAAAAATACAGGGAGCATGCAAAGGCCTGAAAAATACGAAGAGCGTGAAAAGGTGTGAAAAATATGAGGAGGATGAAAAGGTCTGGAAAATACGAGGAGCATGCCAAGGTCTGAAAATTATGAGGAGCATGAAAAGGTCTGAAAAATACGAGGACCATGAAAAGGTCTGAAAAATATGAGGAGCATGAAACAGTGTGAGAATATGAAGAGCATGAAACGGTATGAAAAATATGAAGAGCAGGAAAAGGTGTGAAAAATATGAAGAGCATGAAACGGTGTGAAAAATATGAGGAGCAAGAAAAGGTGTCAAAAATATGAGGAGCATGTAAAGGTGTGAAAAATATGAAGAGCATGAAAAGTTCTGAAAAATACGAGGAGCAAGAAATGGTGTCAAAAATATGAGGAGCATGTAAAGGTGTGAAAAATTTGAAGAGCATGAAACTATGATAAATATGAGGAGCATGTAATGGTGTGAACATATGAAGAGCATGAAACAGTGTGAAATATATGAAGAGCATGAAAAGAAGTGAAAAATATGAAGATTATGAAACAGTGTGAAAAATATGAATAGCATGAAAAGGTGTGAAAAATATGAAGTGCATGAAACGGTGTGAAAAATGCGAAGAGCATGAAAAGTTCTGAAAAATATGGAGATCACGAAAAGTTCTGATAAATACGAAAAGCATGAAACGGTGTGAAAAATAAGAAGATCATGAAAACATCTGATAAATACGAAGAGCATGAAACGGTGTGAAAAATACAAAGAGCATGAAAAGATCTGAAAAATACGAAGAGAATGATAAAACCTGAAAAATACGAAGAGCATGAAAAGGTGTAAAAAATTTGAAAAGCATGACAAGGTGTGAAAAATATGAAGAGCATGAAACGGTGTGTAAAATATGAAGAGCAAGAAAAGGTTTAAAAAATATGAAGAGCATGAAAAGTTGTGTAAAATATGAGGAGCAAGAAAAGGTTTAAAAAATACGAAGAGCATGAAAAGGTGTGAAAAATTTGAAAAGCATGACAAGGTGTGAAAAATATGAAGAGCATGAAACGGTGTGAAAAATAAGAAGAGCAAGAAAAGGTTTAAAAAATAAGAAGAGCATGAGAAGTTGTGTAAAATATGAAGAGCATGTAAACGTGTGAATAATATGTGGAGCATGAAAAGGTCTGAAAAATATGAAGAGCATGAAAAGGTGTGAAAAATCTGAGGAGCATGAAACGGTGTGACAACATGAAGCTCATGAAAAGATGTGAAATATATGAGGAGCATAAAATGGTGTGAAAAAAAGAAGAGCATGAAAAGCTGTAAAAAATATGAAGAGCATGAAAAGGTCTGAAAAATACGAAGAGCATGAAAAGGTCTGAAAAATATCAAGAGATTGAAAAGGTCTGAAAAATATGAAAGGCATGAAAAGTTGTGAAAAATTGAAGAGCATGAAAAGGTCTGAAAAATATCAAGAACATGAAAACTTCTGAAAAATATCAAGAGCATGAAAAGGTGTGAAAAATACGAAGAGCATGAAAAGTTCTGAAAATACGAAGAGCATGAAGAGCATGAAAATTTCTGAAAAATATGAAGAGCTGAAAAGGTGTGAAAAATATAATGAGCATGAAAAGTTGTGAATAATATGAGGAGTATGAAAGTTGTGAACAATATGAGGAGGATGAGAAGTTGTGAAAAATACGAGGAGCGTGAAAAGTTCAGAAAAATACGAGGAGCATGCAAAGGTCTGAAAAATACGAGGAGCATGAAAAGGTCTGAAAAATACAAAGAGCATGAAAAGGTCTGAAAAATACAAAAAGCATGAAACGGAAAAATGAGAAGAGGATGAAAAGGTGTGAAAAATATGAAAAGGTGTGAAAAATTTCGAAGAGCCTGAAGAAAGGTGTGAAAAATACGAAGAGCATGAAAAGTTGTGAAAAATACGAAGTGCTTGAAAAGGTGTGAAACATACGAAGAGCCTGAAATGGTGTGAAAAATGTGCAGAGCATGAAAGGTTGTGAAAACTACGAAGAGCTTGAAAAGGTCTGAAAAATATCAAGAGCTTGAAAAGTTCTGAAGTATATGAAGAGCATGAAAAGGTGTGAAAAATACCAGGAGCATGAAAAGCTGTGAAAAATACGAAGAGCAAGAAAAATTCTGAAAAATACGAAGAGCATGTAAAGGTCTGAAAACTATGAAGAGCATGAAAAGTTGTGAACAATATGAGGTTCATGAAATGGTGTGAAAAATATGAAGAGCATGAAACGGTGTGTAAAATATGAAGAGCATGAAAAGGTTTGAAAAATACCAGGAGCATGAAAAGCTGTGATTTACGAGGAGAATGAAAAGTTCTGAAAAATAGGAGGAGCATGAAAAGGTGTGAAAAAAGCGAGGAGCATGAAAAGGTCTGAAAAATACCAGGAGCATAAAAAGTTGTGAATAATATGAGGAGTATGAAAAGGTGTGAACAATATGAGGAGCATGGGAAGTTGTGAAAAACACAAGGAGCGTGAAAAGGTCTGAAAAATACGAGGAACATGCAAAGGTCTGAAAAATACGAGGAGCTTGCAAAGGTCTGAAAAATACGAGTAGCATGAAAAGGTCTAAAATATACGAGGAGCATGAAAAGGTGTGAATAATACGAGGAGCATGAAAAGGTCTAAAATATACAAGGAGCATGAAAAGGTGTGAATAATACAAAAAGCACGAAAAGTTGTGAAAAATACGAAGAGCATGAAAAGGTGTGAAAAATTACGAAGTGCAAGAAAAGTTGTGAAAAATTACAAGGAACATGAAAAGATGTGAAAAATACAAAGAGCATGAAAAGGTGAAAAATACAAAGAGCATGAAAAGGTGTGATAAATATGAAGAGCATTAAACGGTGTGAAAAATACGAAGTGCATGAAACGCTGTGAAAAATAGGAAGAGCTTGAAAAGTTCTGAAAAATATGAAGAGCATGAAAAGGTGTGAAAAATCCCAGGAGCATGAAAAGCTGTGAACAATACGAAGAGCATGAAAAATTCTGAAACATACGAAGAGCATGTAAAGGTTTGAAAACTATGAAGAGCATGAAAAGTTGTGAACAATATGAGGTTCATGAAATGGTGTGAAAAATATGAAGAGCATGAAACGGTGTGTAAAATATGAAGAGCATGAAACGGTGTGAAAAATACCAGGAGCATGAAAAGCTGTGATTTACAAGGACAATGAAAAGTTCTGAAAAATAGGAGGAGCATGAAAAGGTCTGAAAAATACCAGAAGCATAAAAAGTTGTGAATAATATGAGGAGTATGAAAAGGGGTGAACAATATGAGGAGCATGAGAAGTTGTGAAAAACACGAGGAGCGTGAAAAGTTCTGAAAAATACGAGGAGCATGCAAAGGTCTGAAAAATACGAGGAGCTTGCAAACGTCTGAAAAATACGAGTAGCATGAAAAGGTCTAAAATATACGAGGAGCATGAAAAGGTGTGAATAATACGAGGAGCATGAAAAGGTCTAAAATATACAAGGAGCATGAAAAGGTGTGAATAATACGAAAAGCATGAAAAGGTGTGAAAAATATGAAGAGCATGAAAAGGTGTGAAAAATTACAAAGTGCATGAAAATTTGTGAAAAATTACGAAGACCATGAACAGATGTGAAAAATAAAAAGAGCATGAAAAGGTGTGAAAAATAGGAAGAGCATGAAAAGGTGTGAAAAATATGAAGAGCATGAAAAGGTGTGAAAAATACGAAGTGCATGAAACGCTGTGAAAAATACGAAGCATCAGAATGTCTGAAAAATACGAAGAGCATGAAATAGTGTGAAAAATACGAAGAGCATGAAAAGTTCTGAAAAATACGAAGAACATGAAAAGATGGGACAAATACGAAGACGATGAAAAGATGTAAAAAATATGAAGAGCACGACAGGGTGTGAAAAATACGAAGAGCATGAAAAGGGGTGAAAAATTTCGAAGAGCCTGAAAAGGTGTGAAAAATACGAAGACCATGAAAATTTGTGAAAAATACGAAGTGCATGAAAAGGTGTGAAACATACGAAGAGCCTGAAACGGTGTGTAAAATATGAAGAGCATGAAAAGGTGTGAATAATATAAGGTTAATGAAATGGTGTGAAAAATATGAAGAGCATGAAACGGTGTGTAAAATATGAAGAGCAAGAAAAGGTGTGAAAAATACGCAGAATATGAAAAGGTCTGAAAAATAGGAGGAGCATGAATAGGTCTGAAAATACGAAGAGCATGAAGAGAATGAAAAGTTCTGAAAAATATGAAGAGCATGAAAAGTTGTGAAAAATATGAAGAGCATGAAAATGTGTGAATATTATGACGAGCATGAAAAGGTGTGAACAATATGAGGAGCATGAGAAGTTGTGAAAAATACGAGGAGCATGAAAAGTTCTGAACAATATGAAGAGCATGAAAAGGTGTGAACTATATGAAGAGCATGAAAAGGTCTGAAAAATATGAGGAGCATGAAAAGGTCTGAAAAATAAGAGGAGCTTGAAAGGTCTGAAAAATTTGAGGAGCATGAAAAGATCTGAAAAATACGAGGAGGTTGAAAAATTCTGAAAAATATGAAGAGCATGAAAAGTTCTGAAAAATACCCGGAGCATGAAAAGGTCTGAAAAATACAAAGAGCATGAAAAGGCGTGAAAATCACGAAGAGCATGCAAAGGTGTGAAAAATACGAGGAGCATGAAAATGTGTGAAAAATACGAGGAGCATGAAAAGGTCTGAAAAAAAACGAGGAACATGAAATGGTGTAAAAAATACGAGAACCATGAAAATGCGTGAAAATCACGAAGAGCATGAAAAGGTGTGAAAAATACGAGGAGCATGTAAAGGTCTGAAAAATAGAAGTAGCATAAAAAGGTCTGAAAAATACGGGGAGCATGAAAAGGTCTGAAAAATACGAGGAGCATGAAAAGGTGTGAAAAATACGAGGAGTATGAAAAGGTGTCAAAAATACGAAGAGCATGAACAGGTGTGAAATATTACAAAGAGCATGAAAAGGTGTGAAAAATATGAGGAGCATGAAATGGTCTGAAAAATATCAAGAATTTGAAAAGGTCTGAAATATACGAAGAGCATGAAAACTTGTGAACAGTATGAAGAGCATGAAGAGTTCTGAAAAATACGAGTAGCATGAAGAGTTCTGAAAAATACGAAGAGCATGAATAGGTCTGAAAAATAAGAGGAGCATGAAGATGTCTGAAAAATAGTAAGAGCATGGAAAGGTCTATAAAATACGAGGACCAGGCAAGGTCTGAAAAATACGAGGAGCATGAAACGGTGTGAAAAATACGAGGAGCATGAAAAGGTGTGAAAAATATGAGGAGCATGAAACAGTGTGAAAAATACGAGGAGCATGAAAAGGTGTGAAAAACACGAAGAGCATGAAAATGAATGAAAAATTCGAAGAGCATGAAAAGGTTTGAAAAATATGAGGAGCATGAAAAAGTGTGAAAAATACGAGGAGCATGAAAAGGTGTGAAAAATATGAAGAACATGAAAAGTGTGAAAAATAGGAGCATGAAATGTGTGAAAAACACGAAGAGCAAGAAACGGTGTGAAAAACATGGAGAGCATGAAAAGGTGTGGAAAATATCAAGAGCATGAAAAGGCCTGAAAAATATGAAGAGCATTAAAAGGAGTGAAAAACACGAAGAGCATGAAAAGGTGTGAAAAACAGGAAGAGCATGAAAAGGTGTGAAAAATACAAAGAGCATATAAAGGTGTGAAAAATACGAGGAGAATGAAAAAGTGTGAAAAATACGAGGAGCATGAAAAGGTGTGAAAAATACGAGAAGCATGAAAAGGTCTGATAAATACGAGGAGGATGAAAAGGTCTGAAAAATATGAGGAGCATGAAAAGGTCTGAAAAACACAAGGAGCATGAAAAGGTCTGAAAAATACGGGGAGCCTGAAAAGTTGTGAACAATATGAACAGCATGAAACGGTGTGAAAAATATGAAGAGCATGAAAAGGTGTGAAATATACGAAGAGCATGAAAAAGTGTCAAAAATACGAAGAGCATGAAACAGTGTGAAAAATATGAAGAGCATGAAATGGTGTGAAAAATATGAAGAGCATGAAAAGGTGTGAAAAATATGAAGAGCATGAAACGGTGTGAAAAATATGAAGAGCATGAAAAGGTGTGAATCATACGAAGTGCATGAAAAGGTGTGAAATATATGAAGAGCATTAAAATGTGTGAAAAATACAAAGAGCATGAAAAAGTGTGAAAAGTACAAACGCATCAAACGGTGTGAAAAATATGAAGAGCATGAAACGTTGTGAAAAATCACGAAAAGCATGAAAAGCTGTGAAAAATTCAGAGAGCATTAAAAGATGTGAAAAATTACCAAGAACATGAAAAAGTCTGAAAAATACAAAGAGCTTTCTGAAAAATATGAAGAGCATGAAACGTGTGAAAAATATGAGGAGCATGAAACTATCTGAAAATATGAAGAGCATGAAACGGTGTGAAAAATACGAGGAGCATGGAAAGGTCTGAAAAATACAAGGGTCGTGAAAAGGTGTGAAAAATACGAGGAGCATGGAAATGTGTGAAAAATACGAGGAGCATGAAAAGGTCTGAAAAATACGAGGAGCATGAAAATGTGTGAAAAATACAGGGAGCATGCAAAGGCCTGAAAAATACGAAGAGCGTGAAAAGGTGTGAAAAATATGAGGAGGATGAAAAGGTCTGGAAAATACGAGGAGCATGCCAAGGTCTGAAAATTATGAGGAGCATGAAAAGGTCTGAAAAATACGAGGACCATGAAAAGGTCTGAAAAATATGAGGAGCATGAAACAGTGTGAGAATATGAAGAGCATGAAACGGTATGAAAAATATGAAGAGCAGGAAAAGGTGTGAAAAATATGAAGAGCATGAAACGGTGTGAAAAATATGAGGAGCAAGAAAAGGTGTCAAAAATATGAGGAGCATGTAAAGGTGTGAAAAATATGAAGAGCATGAAAAGTTCTGAAAAATACGAGGAGCAAGAAATGGTGTCAAAAATATGAGGAGCATGTAAAGGTGTGAAAAATTTGAAGAGCATGAAACTATGATAAATATGAGGAGCATGTAATGGTGTGAACATATGAAGAGCATGAAACAGTGTGAAATATATGAAGAGCATGAAAAGAAGTGAAAAATATGAAGATTATGAAACAGTGTGAAAAATATGAATAGCATGAAAAGGTGTGAAAAATATGAAGTGCATGAAACGGTGTGAAAAATGAGAAGAGCATGAAAAGTTCTGAAAAATATGGAGATCACGAAAAGTTCTGATAAATACGAAAAGCATGAAACGGTGTGAAAAATAAGAAGATCATAAAAACATCTGATAAATACGAAGAGCATGAAACGGTGTGAAAAATACAAAGAGCATGAAAAGATCTGAAAAATACGAAGAGAATGATAAAACCTGAAAAATACGAAGAGCATGAAAAGGTGTAAAAAATTTGAAAAGCATGACAAGGTGTGAAAAATATGAAGAGCATGAAACGGTGTGTAAAATATGAAGAGCAAGAAAAGG
This sequence comes from Dama dama, assembly GCF_033118175.1. Classification (NCBI taxonomy): domain Eukaryota; kingdom Metazoa; phylum Chordata; class Mammalia; order Artiodactyla; family Cervidae; genus Dama; species Dama dama. Next base: position 3,526,469 of record NW_026870920.1, on the reverse strand, counting down.
TTTAAAAAATATGAAGAGCATGAAAAGTTGTGTAAAATATGAGGAGCAAGAAAAGGTTTAAAAAATACGAAGAGCATGAAAAGGTGTGAAAAATTTGAAAAGCATGACAAGGTGTGAAAAATATGAAGAGCATGAAACGGTGTGAAAAATAAGAAGAGCAAGAAAAGGTTTAAAAAATAAGAAGAGCATGAGAAGTTGTGTAAAATATGAAGAGCATGTAAACGTGTGAATAATATGTGGAGCATGAAAAGGTCTGAAAAATATGAAGAGCATGAAAAGGTGTGAAAAATCTGAGGAGCATGAAACGGTGTGATTTACAAGGACAATGAAAAGTTCTGAAAAATAGGAGGAGCATGAAAAGGTCTGAAAAATACCAGAAGCATAAAAAGTTGTGAATAATATGAGGAGTATGAAAAGGGGTGAACAATATGAGGAGCATGAGAAGTTGTGAAAAACACGAGGAGCGTGAAAAGTTCTGAAAAATACGAGGAGCATGCAAAGGTCTGAAAAATACGAGGAGCTTGCAAACGTCTGAAAAATACGAGTAGCATGAAAAGGTCTAAAATATACGAGGAGCATGAAAAGGTGTGAATAATACGAGGAGCATGAAAAGGTCTAAAATATACAAGGAGCATGAAAAGGTGTGAATAATACGAAAAGCATGAAAAGGTGTGAAAAATATGAAGAGCATGAAAAGGTGTGAAAAATTACAAAGTGCATGAAAATTTGTGAAAAATTACGAAGACCATGAACAGATGTGAAAAATAAAAAGAGCATGAAAAGGTGTGAAAAATAGGAAGAGCATGAAAAGGTGTGAAAAATATGAAGAGCATGAAAAGGTGTGAAAAATACGAAGTGCATGAAACGCTGTGAAAAATACGAAGCATCAGAATGTCTGAAAAATACGAAGAGCATGAAATAGTGTGAAAAATACGAAGAGCATGAAAAGTTCTGAAAAATACGAAGAACATGAAAAGATGGGACAAATACGAAGACGATGAAAAGATGTAAAAAATATGAAGAGCACGACAGGGTGTGAAAAATACGAAGAGCATGAAAAGGGGTGAAAAATTTCGAAGAGCCTGAAAAGGTGTGAAAAATACGAAGACCATGAAAATTTGTGAAAAATACGAAGTGCATGAAAAGGTGTGAAACATACGAAGAGCCTGAAACGGTGTGTAAAATATGAAGAGCATGAAAAGGTGTGAATAATATAAGGTTAATGAAATGGTGTGAAAAATATGAAGAGCATGAAACGGTGTGTAAAATATGAAGAGCAAGAAAAGGTGTGAAAAATACGCAGAATATGAAAAGGTCTGAAAAATAGGAGGAGCATGAATAGGTCTGAAAATACGAAGAGCATGAAGAGAATGAAAAGTTCTGAAAAATATGAAGAGCATGAAAAGTTGTGAAAAATATGAAGAGCATGAAAATGTGTGAATATTATGACGAGCATGAAAAGGTGTGAACAATATGAGGAGCATGAGAAGTTGTGAAAAATACGAGGAGCATGAAAAGTTCTGAACAATATGAAGAGCATGAAAAGGTGTGAACTATATGAAGAGCATGAAAAGGTCTGAAAAATATGAGGAGCATGAAAAGGTCTGAAAAATAAGAGGAGCTTGAAAGGTCTGAAAAATTTGAGGAGCATGAAAAGATCTGAAAAATACGAGGAGGTTGAAAAATTCTGAAAAATATGAAGAGCATGAAAAGTTCTGAAAAATACCCGGAGCATGAAAAGGTCTGAAAAATACAAAGAGCATGAAAAGGCGTGAAAATCACGAAGAGCATGCAAAGGTGTGAAAAATACGAGGAGCATGAAAATGTGTGAAAAATACGAGGAGCATGAAAAGGTCTGAAAAAAAACGAGGAACATGAAATGGTGTAAAAAATACGAGAACCATGAAAATGCGTGAAAATCACGAAGAGCATGAAAAGGTGTGAAAAATACGAGGAGCATGTAAAGGTCTGAAAAATAGAAGTAGCATAAAAAGGTCTGAAAAATACGGGGAGCATGAAAAGGTCTGAAAAATACGAGGAGCATGAAAAGGTGTGAAAAATACGAGGAGTATGAAAAGGTGTCAAAAATACGAAGAGCATGAACAGGTGTGAAATATTACAAAGAGCATGAAAAGGTGTGAAAAATATGAGGAGCATGAAATGGTCTGAAAAATATCAAGAATTTGAAAAGGTCTGAAATATACGAAGAGCATGAAAACTTGTGAACAGTATGAAGAGCATGAAGAGTTCTGAAAAATACGAGTAGCATGAAGAGTTCTGAAAAATACGAAGAGCATGAATAGGTCTGAAAAATAAGAGGAGCATGAAGATGTCTGAAAAATAGTAAGAGCATGGAAAGGTCTATAAAATACGAGGACCAGGCAAGGTCTGAAAAATACGAGGAGCATGAAACGGTGTGAAAAATACGAGGAGCATGAAAAGGTGTGAAAAATATGAGGAGCATGAAACAGTGTGAAAAATACGAGGAGCATGAAAAGGTGTGAAAAACACGAAGAGCATGAAAATGAATGAAAAATTCGAAGAGCATGAAAAGGTTTGAAAAATATGAGGAGCATGAAAAAGTGTGAAAAATACGAGGAGCATGAAAAGGTGTGAAAAATATGAAGAACATGAAAAGTGTGAAAAATAGGAGCATGAAATGTGTGAAAAACACGAAGAGCAAGAAACGGTGTGAAAAACATGGAGAGCATGAAAAGGTGTGGAAAATATCAAGAGCATGAAAAGGCCTGAAAAATATGAAGAGCATTAAAAGGAGTGAAAAACACGAAGAGCATGAAAAGGTGTGAAAAACAGGAAGAGCATGAAAAGGTGTGAAAAATACAAAGAGCATATAAAGGTGTGAAAAATACGAGGAGAATGAAAAAGTGTGAAAAATACGAGGAGCATGAAAAGGTGTGAAAAATACGAGAAGCATGAAAAGGTCTGATAAATACGAGGAGGATGAAAAGGTCTGAAAAATATGAGGAGCATGAAAAGGTCTGAAAAACACAAGGAGCATGAAAAGGTCTGAAAAATACGGGGAGCCTGAAAAGTTGTGAACAATATGAACAGCATGAAACGGTGTGAAAAATATGAAGAGCATGAAAAGGTGTGAAATATACGAAGAGCATGAAAAAGTGTCAAAAATACGAAGAGCATGAAACAGTGTGAAAAATATGAAGAGCATGAAATGGTGTGAAAAATATGAAGAGCATGAAAAGGTGTGAAAAATATGAAGAGCATGAAACGGTGTGAAAAATATGAAGAGCATGAAAAGGTGTGAATCATACGAAGTGCATGAAAAGGTGTGAAATATATGAAGAGCATTAAAATGTGTGAAAAATACAAAGAGCATGAAAAAGTGTGAAAAGTACAAACGCATCAAACGGTGTGAAAAATATGAAGAGCATGAAACGTTGTGAAAAATCACGAAAAGCATGAAAAGCTGTGAAAAATTCAGAGAGCATTAAAAGATGTGAAAAATTACCAAGAACATGAAAAAGTCTGAAAAATACAAAGAGCTTTCTGAAAAATATGAAGAGCATGAAACGTGTGAAAAATATGAGGAGCATGAAACTATCTGAAAATATGAAGAGCATGAAACGGTGTGAAAAATACGAGGAGCATGGAAAGGTCTGAAAAATACAAGGGTCGTGAAAAGGTGTGAAAAATACGAGGAGCATGGAAATGTGTGAAAAATACGAGGAGCATGAAAAGGTCTGAAAAATACGAGGAGCATGAAAATGTGTGAAAAATACAGGGAGCATGCAAAGGCCTGAAAAATACGAAGAGCGTGAAAAGGTGTGAAAAATATGAGGAGGATGAAAAGGTCTGGAAAATACGAGGAGCATGCCAAGGTCTGAAAATTATGAGGAGCATGAAAAGGTCTGAAAAATACGAGGACCATGAAAAGGTCTGAAAAATATGAGGAGCATGAAACAGTGTGAGAATATGAAGAGCATGAAACGGTATGAAAAATATGAAGAGCAGGAAAAGGTGTGAAAAATATGAAGAGCATGAAACGGTGTGAAAAATATGAGGAGCAAGAAAAGGTGTCAAAAATATGAGGAGCATGTAAAGGTGTGAAAAATATGAAGAGCATGAAAAGTTCTGAAAAATACGAGGAGCAAGAAATGGTGTCAAAAATATGAGGAGCATGTAAAGGTGTGAAAAATTTGAAGAGCATGAAACTATGATAAATATGAGGAGCATGTAATGGTGTGAACATATGAAGAGCATGAAACAGTGTGAAATATATGAAGAGCATGAAAAGAAGTGAAAAATATGAAGATTATGAAACAGTGTGAAAAATATGAATAGCATGAAAAGGTGTGAAAAATATGAAGTGCATGAAACGGTGTGAAAAATGAGAAGAGCATGAAAAGTTCTGAAAAATATGGAGATCACGAAAAGTTCTGATAAATACGAAAAGCATGAAACGGTGTGAAAAATAAGAAGATCATAAAAACATCTGATAAATACGAAGAGCATGAAACGGTGTGAAAAATACAAAGAGCATGAAAAGATCTGAAAAATACGAAGAGAATGATAAAACCTGAAAAATACGAAGAGCATGAAAAGGTGTAAAAAATTTGAAAAGCATGACAAGGTGTGAAAAATATGAAGAGCATGAAACGGTGTGTAAAATATGAAGAGCAAGAAAAGGTTTAAAAAATATGAAGAGCATGAAAAGTTGTGTAAAATATGAGGAGCAAGAAAAGGTTTAAAAAATACGAAGAGCATGAAAAGGTGTGAAAAATTTGAAAAGCATGACAAGGTGTGAAAAATATGAAGAGCATGAAACGGTGTGAAAAATAAGAAGAGCAAGAAAAGGTTTAAAAAATAAGAAGAGCATGAGAAGTTGTGTAAAATATGAAGAGCATGTAAACGTGTGAATAATATGTGGAGCATGAAAAGGTCTGAAAAATATGAAGAGCATGAAAAGGTGTGAAAAATCTGAGGAGCATGAAACGGTGTGATTTACAAGGACAATGAAAAGTTCTGAAAAATAGGAGGAGCATGAAAAGGTCTGAAAAATACCAGAAGCATAAAAAGTTGTGAATAATATGAGGAGTATGAAAAGGGGTGAACAATATGAGGAGCATGAGAAGTTGTGAAAAACACGAGGAGCGTGAAAAGTTCTGAAAAATACGAGGAGCATGCAAAGGTCTGAAAAATACGAGGAGCTTGCAAACGTCTGAAAAATACGAGTAGCATGAAAAGGTCTAAAATATACGAGGAGCATGAAAAGGTGTGAATAATACGAGGAGCATGAAAAGGTCTAAAATATACAAGGAGCATGAAAAGGTGTGAATAATATGAAAAGCATGAAAAGGTGTGAAAAATATGAAGAGCATGAAAAGGTGTGAAAAATTACAAAGTGCATGAAAATTTGTGAAAAATTACGAAGACCATGAACAGATGTGAAAAATAAAAAGAGCATGAAAAGGTGTGAAAAATAGGAAGAGCATGAAAAGGTGTGAAAAACAGGAAGAGCATGAAAAGGTGTGAAAAATACAAAGAGCATATAAAGGTGTGAAAAATACGAGGAGAATGAAAAAGTGTGAAAAATACGAGGAGCATGAAAAGGTGTGAAAAATACGAGAAGCATGAAAAGGTCTGATAAATACGAGGAGGATGAAAAGGTCTGAAAAATATGAGGAGCATGAAAAGGTCTGAAAAACACAAGGAGCATGAAAAGGTCTGAAAAATACGGGGAGCCTGAAAAGTTGTGAACAATATGAACAGCATGAAACGGTGTGAAAAATATGAAGAGCATGAAAAGGTGTGAAATATACGAAGAGCATGAAAAAGTGTCAAAAATACGAAGAGCATGAAACAGTGTGAAAAATATGAAGAGCATGAAATGGTGTGAAAAATATGAAGAGCATGAAAAGGTGTGAAAAATATGAAGAGCATGAAACGGTGTGAAAAATATGAAGAGCATGAAAAGGTGTGAATCATACGAAGTGCATGAAAAGGTGTGAAATATATGAAGAGCATTAAAATGTGTGAAAAATACAAAGAGCATGAAAAAGTGTGAAAAGTACAAACGCATCAAACGGTGTGAAAAATATGAAGAGCATGAAACGTTGTGAAAAATCACGAAAAGCATGAAAAGCTGTGAAAAATTCAGAGAGCATTAAAAGATGTGAAAAATTACCAAGAACATGAAAAAGTCTGAAAAATACAAAGAGCTTTCTGAAAAATATGAAGAGCATGAAACGTGTGAAAAATATGAGGAGCATGAAACTATCTGAAAATATGAAGAGCATGAAACGGTGTGAAAAATACGAGGAGCATGGAAAGGTCTGAAAAATACAAGGGTCGTGAAAAGGTGTGAAAAATACGAGGAGCATGGAAATGTGTGAAAAATACGAGGAGCATGAAAAGGTCTGAAAAATACGAGGAGCATGAAAATGTGTGAAAAATACAGGGAGCATGCAAAGGCCTGAAAAATACGAAGAGCGTGAAAAGGTGTGAAAAATATGAGGAGGATGAAAAGGTCTGGAAAATACGAGGAGCATGCCAAGGTCTGAAAATTATGAGGAGCATGAAAAGGTCTGAAAAATACGAGGACCATGAAAAGGTCTGAAAAATATGAGGAGCATGAAACAGTGTGAGAATATGAAGAGCATGAAACGGTATGAAAAATATGAAGAGCAGGAAAAGGTGTGAAAAATATGAAGAGCATGAAACGGTGTGAAAAATATGAGGAGCAAGAAAAGGTGTCAAAAATATGAGGAGCATGTAAAGGTGTGAAAAATATGAAGAGCATGAAAAGTTCTGAAAAATACGAGGAGCAAGAAATGGTGTCAAAAATATGAGGAGCATGTAAAGGTGTGAAAAATTTGAAGAGCATGAAACTATGATAAATATGAGGAGCATGTAATGGTGTGAACATATGAAGAGCATGAAACAGTGTGAAATATATGAAGAGCATGAAAAGAAGTGAAAAATATGAAGATTATGAAACAGTGTGAAAAATATGAATAGCATGAAAAGGTGTGAAAAATATGAAGTGCATGAAACGGTGTGAAAAATGCGAAGAGCATGAAAAGTTCTGAAAAATATGGAGATCACGAAAAGTTCTGATAAATACGAAAAGCATGAAACGGTGTGAAAAATAAGAAGATCATGAAAACATCTGATAAATACGAAGAGCATGAAACGGTGTGAAAAATACAAAGAGCATGAAAAGATCTGAAAAATACGAAGAGAATGATAAAACCTGAAAAATACGAAGAGCATGAAAAGGTGTAAAAAATTTGAAAAGCATGACAAGGTGTGAAAAATATGAAGAGCATGAAACGGTGTGTAAAATATGAAGAGCAAGAAAAGGTTTAAAAAATATGAAGAGCATGAAAAGTTGTGTAAAATATGAGGAGCAAGAAAAGGTTTAAAAAATACGAAGAGCATGAAAAGGTGTGAAAAATTTGAAAAGCATGACAAGGTGTGAAAAATATGAAGAGCATGAAACGGTGTGAAAAATAAGAAGAGCAAGAAAAGGTTTAAAAAATAAGAAGAGCATGAGAAGTTGTGTAAAATATGAAGAGCATGTAAACGTGTGAATAATATGTGGAGCATGAAAAGGTCTGAAAAATATGAAGAGCATGAAAAGGTGTGAAAAATCTGAGGAGCATGAAACGGTGTGATTTACAAGGACAATGAAAAGTTCTGAAAAATAGGAGGAGCATGAAAAGGTCTGAAAAATACCAGAAGCATAAAAAGTTGTGAATAATATGAGGAGTATGAAAAGGGGTGAACAATATGAGGAGCATGAGAAGTTGTGAAAAACACGAGGAGCGTGAAAAGTTCTGAAAAATACGAGGAGCATGCAAAGGTCTGAAAAATACGAGGAGCTTGCAAACGTCTGAAAAATACGAGTAGCATGAAAAGGTCTAAAATATACGAGGAGCATGAAAAGGTGTGAATAATACGAGGAGCATGAAAAGGTCTAAAATATACAAGGAGCATGAAAAGGTGTGAATAATACGAAAAGCATGAAAAGGTGTGAAAAATATGAAGAGCATGAAAAGGTGTGAAAAATTACAAAGTGCATGAAAATTTGTGAAAAATTACGAAGACCATGAACAGATGTGAAAAATAAAAAGAGCATGAAAAGGTGTGAAAAATAGGAAGAGCATGAAAAGGTGTGAAAAATATGAAGAGCATGAAAAGGTGTGAAAAATACGAAGTGCATGAAACGCTGTGAAAAATACGAAGCATCAGAATGTCTGAAAAATACGAAGAGCATGAAATAGTGTGAAAAATACGAAGAGCATGAAAAGTTCTGAAAAATACGAAGAACATGAAAAGATGGGACAAATACGAAGAGGATGAAAAGATGTAAAAAATATGAAGAGCACGACAGGGTGTGAAAAATACGAAGAGCATGAAAAGGGGTGAAAAATTTCGAAGAGCCTGAAAAGGTGTGAAAAATACGAAGACCATGAAAATTTGTGAAAAATACGAAGTGCATGAAAAGGTGTGAAACATACGAAGAGCCTGAAACGGTGTGTAAAATATGAAGAGCATGAAAAGGTGTGAATAATATAAGGTTAATGAAATGGTGTGAAAAATATGAAGAGCATGAAACGGTGTGTAAAATATGAAGAGCAAGAAAAGGTGTGAAAAATACGCAGAATATGAAAAGGTCTGAAAAATAGGAGGAGCATGAATAGGTCTGAAAATACGAAGAGCATGAAGAGAATGAAAAGTTCTGAAAAATATGAAGAGCATGAAAAGTTGTGAAAAATATGAAGAGCATGAAAATGTGTGAATATTATGACGAGCATGAAAAGGTGTGAACAATATGAGGAGCATGAGAAGTTGTGAAAAATACGAGGAGCATGAAAAGTTCTGAACAATATGAAGAGCATGAAAAGGTGTGAACTATATGAAGAGCATGAAAAGGTGTGAAAAATATGAGGAGCATGAAAAGGTCTGAAAAATAAGAGGAGCTTGAAAGGTCTGAAAAATTTGAGGAGCATGAAAAGATCTGAAAAATACGAGGAGGTTGAAAAATTCTGAAAAATATGAAGAGCATGAAAAGTTCTGAAAAATACCCGGAGCATGAAAAGGTCTGAAAAATACAAAGAGCATGAAAAGGCGTGAAAATCACGAAGAGCATGCAAAGGTGTGAAAAATACGAGGAGCATGAAAATGTGTGAAAAATACGAGGAGCATGAAAAGGTCTGAAAAAAAACGAGGAACATGAAATGGTGTAAAAAATACGAGAACCATGAAAATGCGTGAAAATCACGAAGAGCATGAAAAGGTGTGAAAAATACGAGGAGCATGTAAAGGTCTGAAAAATAGAAGTAGCATAAAAAGGTCTGAAAAATACGGGGAGCATGAAAAGGTCTGAAAAATACGAGGAGTATGAAAAGGTGTCAAAAATACGAAGAGCATGAACAGGTGTGAAATATTACAAAGAGCATGAAAAGGTGTGAAAAATATGAGGAGCATGAAATGGTCTGAAAAATATCAAGAATTTGAAAAGGTCTGAAATATACGAAGAGCATGAAAACTTGTGAACAGTATGAAGAGCATGAAGAGTTCTGAAAAATACGAGTAGCATGAAGAGTTCTGAAAAATACGAAGAGCATGAATAGGTCTGAAAAATAAGAGGAGCATGAAGATGTCTGAAAAATAGTAAGAGCATGGAAAGGTCTAAAAAATACGAGGACCAGGCAAGGTCTGAAAAATACGAGGAGCATGAAACGGTGTGAAAAATACGAGGAGCATGAAAAGGTGTGAAAAATATGAGGAGCATGAAACAGTGTGAAAAATACGAGGAGCATGAAAAGGTGTGAAAAACACGAAGAGCATGAAAATGAATGAAAAATTCGAAGAGCATGAAAAGGTTTGAAAAATATGAGGAGCATGAAAAAGTGTGAAAAATACGAGGAGCATGAAAAGGTGTGAAAAATATGAAGAACATGAAAAGTGTGAAAAATAGGAGCATGAAATGTGTGAAAAACACGAAGAGCAAGAAACGGTGTGAAAAACATGGAGAGCATGAAAAGGTGTGGAAAATATCAAGAGCATGAAAAGGCCTGAAAAATATGAAGAGCATTAAAAGGAGTGAAAAACACGAAGAGCATGAAAAGGTGTGAAAAACAGGAAGAGCATGAAAAGGTGTGAAAAATACAAAGAGCATATAAAGGTGTGAAAAATACGAGGAGAATGAAAAAGTGTGAAAAATACGAGGAGCATGAAAAGGTGTGAAAAATACGAGAAGCATGAAAAGGTCTGATAAATACGAGGAGGATGAAAAGGTCTGAAAAATATGAGGAGCATGAAAAGGTCTGAAAAACACAAGGAGCATGAAAAGGTCTGAAAAATACGGGGAGCCTGAAAAGTTGTGAACAATATGAACAGCATGAAACGGTGTGAAAAATATGAAGAGCATGAAAAGGTGTGAAATATACGAAGAGCATGAAAAAGTGTCAAAAATACGAAGAGCATGAAACAGTGTGAAAAATATGAAGAGCATGAAATGGTGTGAAAAATATGAAGAGCATGAAAAGGTGTGAAAAATATGAAGAGCATGAAACGGTGTGAAAAATATGAAGAGCATGAAAAGGTGTGAATCATACGAAGTGCATGAAAAGGTGTGAAATATATGAAGAGCATTAAAATGTGTGAAAAATACAAAGAGCATGAAAAAGTGTGAAAAGTACAAACGCATCAAACGGTGTGAAAAATATGAAGAGCATGAAACGTTGTGAAAAATCACGAAAAGCATGAAAAGTTGTGAAAAATTCAGAGAGCATTAAAAGATGTGAAAAATTACCAAGAACATGAAAAAGTCTGAAAAATACAAAGAGCTTTCTGAAAAATATGAAGAGCATGAAACGTGTGAAAAATATGAGGAGCATGAAACTATCTGAAAATATGAAGAGCATGAAACGGTGTGAAAAATACGAGGAGCATGGAAAGGTCTGAAAAATACAAGGGTCGTGAAAAGGTGTGAAAAATACGAGGAGCATGGAAATGTGTGAAAAATACGAGGAGCATGAAAAGGTCTGAAAAATACGAGGAGCATGAAAATGTGTGAAAAATACAGGGAGCATGCAAAGGCCTGAAAAATACGAAGAGCGTGAAAAGGTGTGAAAAATATGAGGAGGATGAAAAGGTCTGGAAAATACGAGGAGCATGCCAAGGTCTGAAAATTATGAGGAGCATGAAAAGGTCTGAAAAATACGAGGACCATGAAAAGGTCTGAAAAATATGAGGAGCATGAAACAGTGTGAGAATATGAAGAGCATGAAACGGTATGAAAAATATGAAGAGCAGGAAAAGGTGTGAAAAATATGAAGAGCATGAAACGGTGTGAAAAATATGAGGAGCAAGAAAAGGTGTCAAAAATATGAGGAGCATGTAAAGGTGTGAAAAATATGAAGAGCATGAAAAGTTCTGAAAAATACGAGGAGCAAGAAATGGTGTCAAAAATATGAGGAGCATGTAAAGGTGTGAAAAATTTGAAGAGCATGAAACTATGATAAATATGAGGAGCATGTAATGGTGTGAACATATGAAGAGCATGAAACAGTGTGAAATATATGAAGAGCATGAAAAGAAGTGAAAAATATGAAGATTATGAAACAGTGTGAAAAATATGAATAGCATGAAAAGGTGTGAAAAATATGAAGTGCATGAAACGGTGTGAAAAATGAGAAGAGCATGAAAAGTTCTGAAAAATATGGAGATCACGAAAAGTTCTGATAAATACGAAAAGCATGAAACGGTGTGAAAAATAAGAAGATCATAAAAACATCTGATAAATACGAAGAGCATGAAACGGTGTGAAAAATACAAAGAGCATGAAAAGATCTGAAAAATACGAAGAGAATGATAAAACCTGAAAAATACGAAGAGCATGAAAAGGTGTAAAAAATTTGAAAAGCATGACAAGGTGTGAAAAATATGAAGAGCATGAAACGGTGTGTAAAATATGAAGAGCAAGAAAAGGTTTAAAAAATATGAAGAGCATGAAAAGTTGTGTAAAATATGAGGAGCAAGAAAAGGTTTAAAAAATACGAAGAGCATGAAAAGGTGTGAAAAATTTGAAAAGCATGACAAGGTGTGAAAAATATGAAGAGCATGAAACGGTGTGAAAAATAAGAAGAGCAAGAAAAGGTTTAAAAAATAAGAAGAGCATGAGAAGTTGTGTAAAATATGAAGAGCATGTAAACGTGTGAATAATATGTGGAGCATGAAAAGGTCTGAAAAATATGAAGAGCATGAAAAGGTGTGAAAAATCTGAGGAGCATGAAACGGTGTGACAACATGAAGCTCATGAAAAGATGTGAAATATATGAGGAGCATGAAATGGTGTGAAAAATAAGAAGAGCATGAAAAGCTGTAAAAAATATGAAGAGCATGAAAAGGTCTGAAAAATACGAAGAGCATGAAAAGGTCTGAAAAATATCAAGAGATTGAAAAGGTCTGAAAAATATGAAAGGCATGAAAAGTTGTGAAAAATTGAAGAGCATGAAAAGGTCTGAAAAATATCAAGAACATGAAAACTTCTGAAAAATATCAAGAGCATGAAAAGGTGTGAAAAATACGAAGAGCATGAAAAGTTCTGAAAAATATGAAGAGCATGAAAAGGTCTGAAAAATACGAAGAGCATGAAGAGCATGAAAATTTCTGAAAAATATGAAGAGCTGAAAAGGTGTGAAAAATATAATGAGCATGAAAAGTTGTGAATAATATGAGGAGTATGAAAGGTGTGAACAATATGAGGAGAATGAGAAGTTGTGAAAAATACGAGGAGCGTGAAAAGTTCAGAAAAATATGAGGAACATGCAAAGGTCTGAAAAATACGAGGAGCATGAAAAGGTCTGAAAAATACAAAGAGCATGAAAAGGTCTGAAAAATACATTGAGCATGAAACGGTGTGAAAAATGAGAAGAGGATGAAAATGTGTGAAAAATATGAAGAGCATGAAAAAGTGTGAAAAATTTCGAAGAGCCTGAAGAGGTGTGAAAAATACGAAGAGCATGAAAAGTTGTGAAAAATACGAAGTGCTTGAAAAGGTGTGAAACATACGAAGAGCCTGAAACGGTGTGAAAAATGTGCAGAGCATGAAAGGTTATGAAAACTACGAAGAGCTTGAAAAAGTCTGAAAAATATCAAGAGCTTGAAAAGTTCTGAAGTATATGAAGAACATGAAAAGGTGTGAAAAATACCAGAAGCATGAAAAGCTGTGAAAAATACGAAGAGCATGTAAAGGTCTGAAAACTATGAAGAGCATGAAAAGTTGTGAACAATATGAGGTTCATGAAATGGTGTGAAAAATATGAAGAGCATGAAACGGTGTGTAAAGTATGAAAAGCATGAAAAGGTGTGAAAAATACCAGGAGCATGAAAAGCTGTGATTTACGAGGAGAATGAAAAGTTCTGAAAAATAGGAGGAGCATGAAAAGGTGTGAAAAATGCGAGGAGCATGAAAAGGTCTGAAAAATACCAGGAGCATAAAAAGTTGTGAATAATATGAGGAGTATGAAAAGGTGTGAACAATATGAGGAGCATGGGAAGTTGTGAAAAACACAAGGAGCGTGAAAAGTTCTGAAAAATACGAGGAGCATGCAAAGGTCTGAAAAATACAAAGAGCATGAAAAGGTCTGAAAAATACATTGAGCATGAAACGGTGTGAAAAATGAGAAGAGGATGAAAATGTGTGAAAAATATGAAGAGCATGAAAAAGTGTGAAAAATTTCGAAGAGCCTGAAGAGGTGTGAAAAATACGAAGAGCATGAAAAGTTGTGAAAAATACGAAGTGCTTGAAAAGGTGTGAAACATACGAAGAGCCTGAAACGGTGTGAAAAATGTGCAGAGCATGAAAGGTTATGAAAACTACGAAGAGCTTGAAAAAGTCTGAAAAATATCAAGAGCTTGAAAAGTTCTGAAGTATATGAAGAACATGAAAAGGTGTGAAAAATACCAGAAGCATGAAAAGCTGTGAAAAATACGAAGAGCATGTAAAGGTCTGAAAACTATGAAGAGCATGAAAAGTTGTGAACAATATGAGGTTCATGAAATGGTGTGAAAAATATGAAGAGCATGAAACGGTGTGTAAAGTATGAAAAGCATGAAAAGGTGTGAAAAATACCAGGAGCATGAAAAGCTGTGATTTACGAGGAGAATGAAAAGTTCTGAAAAATAGGAGGAGCATGAAAAGGTGTGAAAAATGCGAGGAGCATGAAAAGGTCTGAAAAATACCAGAAGCATAAAAAGTTGTGAATAATATGAGGAGTATGAAAAGGTGTGAACAATATGAGGAGCATGGGAAGTTGTGAAAAACACAAGGAGCGTGAAAAGTTCTGAAAAATACGAGGAGCATGCAAAGGTCTGAAAAATACGAGGAGCTTGCAAAGGTCTGAAAAATACGAGTAGCATGAAAAGGTCTAAAATATACGAGGAGCATGAAAAGGTGTGAATAATACGAGGAGCATGAAAGGGTCTAAAACATACAAGGAGCATGAAAAGGTGTGAATAATACAAAAAGCATGAAAAGGTGTGAAATATACAAAGAGCATGAAAAGGTGTGAAAAATTATGAAGTGCATGAAAAGTTGTGAAAAATTACGAAGACCATAAAAAGATGTGAAAAATACAAAGAGCATGAAAAGCTGTGAAAAATACGAAGAGCATGAAAAGGTGTGAAAAATATGAAGAGCATTAAACGGTGTGAAAAATACAAAGTGCATGAAACGCTGTGAAAAATAGGAAGAGCTTGAAAAGTTCTGAAAAATATGAAGAGCATGAAAAGGTGTGAAAAATACCAGGAGCAAGAAAAGCTGTGAACATACGAAGAGCATGAAAAATTCTGAAACATACGAAGAGCATGCAAAGGTTTGAAAACTATGAAGAGCATGAAAAGTTGTGAACAATATGAGGTTCATGAAATGGTGTGAAAAATATGAAGAGCATGAAACGGTGTGTAAATATGAAGAGCATGAAAAGGTGTGAAAAATACCAGGAGCATAAAAAGCTGTGATTTACGAGCAGAATGAAAAGTTCTGAAAAATAGGAGGAGCATGAAAAGGTCTGAAAAATACCAGGAGCATAAAAAGGTGTGAATAATATTAGGAGTATGAAAAGGTGTGAACAATGTGAGGAGCATGAGAAGCTGTGAAAAACACGAGGAGCGTGAAAAGTTCTGAAAAATACGAGGAGCATGCAAAGGTCTGAAAAATACGAGGAGCTTGCAAAAGTCTGAAAAATACGAGTAGCATGAAAAGGTGTGAAATATACGAAGAGCATGAAAAGGTGTGAAAAATTACGAAGTGCAGGAAAAGTTGTAAAAAATTACGAAGACCATGAAAAGATGTGAAAAATAAAAAGAGCATGAAAAGGTGTGAAAAATACGAAGAGCATGAAAAGGTGTGAAAAATATGAACAGCATTAAACGGTGTGAAAAATACGAGGAGCATGAAAAGGTCTGAAAAATAGAAGGAGCATAAAAAGGTGTGAAAAATGCGAGGAGTATGAAAAGGTGTCAAAAACACGAAGAGCATGAACAGGTGTGAAATATTACAAAGAGCATGAAAAGGTGTGAAAAATATGAGGAGCATGAAATGGTCTGAAAAATACGAAGAGCATGAAAAGGTCTGAAAAATATCAAGAACTTGAAAAGGTCTGAAATATACGAAGAGCATGAAAATGTGTGAACAGTATGAAGAGCATGAAAATTTCTGAAAAATACGAGTAGCATGAAGAGTTCTGAAAAATACGAAGAGCATGAATAGGTCTGAAATATCAGAGGAGCATGAAGAGGTCTGAAAAATACTAAGAGCATGAGGAGGTCTAAAAAATACGAGGAGCATGAAAAGATCTGAAAAATAAGAAGAGCATGAAAAGGTCAGAAAAATACGAGGAGCATGAAACAGTCTGAAAACTATGAAGAGCATGAAAAGGTCTGAAAAATTTTAAGAGCATGAAAAGATCTGAAAAATATGAAGTGATTGAAAAAGTGTGAAAAATATGAAGAGCATGAAATGCTGTGAAAAATATGAAGAGCATGAAAAGGTGTGAAAATTATGAGGAGCATGAAACGGTGTGAACAATACGAGGAGCATGAAATGGTGTGAACAATACGAGGAGCAGGAAAAGTTGTGAACAATACGAAGAGTATGAAAAGGTCTGAAAAATATAAGGAGCATGAAAAGGTCTGAAAAATAAGAAGAGCATGGAAAGGTGTGTTAAATATGAGGAGCATAAAAAGGTGTGAAAAATATTAACAGCATGAAAAGGTGTGAAAAATATGAAGAGCATGAGAAGGTGTGAAACATATGAAGAGCATGAAAAGGTCTGAAAAATATGAAGAGCGTGAAGAGCGACGTCAGGACTTGTGCCTAGATGCGAGCGACACCTCGGGACTCTCCTCGAGGCTTGGCAGGGCAACTGGGATGTCTCTCCAGCTGAGGGGGGAGACCAGGGGTCCCGTTCCACTTGCCACAGGAATCCTGGGACTACTATCCATATTAAAGAGGTGTCAGGCATCGTCTCCTTTTGAAGCACTGACGTCCGCGTACCTCTGGAGTTTTCAAAGGATGTGAGGCCTCCGGTCGCGATGAGGCGGAGAACTAGTTCTTTCTCTGTGGTCTCCACAGGGGATTCAGACATCCCTTCGTCTTGGGAGATGCAAGACGAGCCTGCATTCAATTCACTGCAGGGATATCCGGCCTTACTTCGAGTCAGAGCATCTTGGTGTTCATTCCACTTGAGGCCACAAACTCAGGGTCCCTCTCACATACCTGTAGCTGAGAGAAGCCTCCTCTTGAGGTGCTTGTGGAATGTTGGTATTCCTCTTGAGTCAAAGCCAGGGACGAAGCTCTCATCTCGAGTTGATTTGGGGTCCATGGAGCCCTTTCATGTTGCTCCAGTGACCTCAGGATCCCTCTAGACTTGAGACAGTGATCTTGGGTTTTCTCTGGAGTGCCATCAAGGAAATCAAGGCTCCTTTCACGTTTGATGTGGAACACGGAATTGCTCTGCACGCAGTGCAGGGGAATCGGGCCTCATCTCGCGGCGAGGGGGAAGTCTCTTGGTTTTTCTCGAGTTGCGGCCGGAACCTCGGGTATATTCTCGAGTTACGACGGGGAGGGCCCTTCCAGACACGTGTTTGTTCAGCGACGTCAGGACTCCTGCCTAGGTGCGAAGGACACCTCGGGATTCTCCTCGAGTCTTGGCATGGCAATTGTGACGTGTCTCCACGTGAGGCGGGAGACCCAGGGTCCTTTGCACGTGCCACAGGGATCGTGGGACTTCTATCCATTTGCAAGAGGAGTCAGGCATCGTCTCCTTTGGAAGCATTGATCTGCGCGGACCTCTTGAGTTTTAAAAGGATGTGAGGCCTCCGTTCGCGTTGAGGCGGAGGACTAGGTCTTTCTCTGTGGTCCCCACAGGGGATTCAGAGATCCCTTCGTCTTGGGAGATGCAAGACGAGCCTGCATTCAATTCACTTCAGGGATATCCGGCCTTGCTTCAAGTCACAGCATCTCGGTGTCCATTCCACTTGAGGCCACAAACTCAGGGTCCCTCTCACATACCTGTAGCTGAGAAAAGCCTCCTCTTGAGGTGCTTGTGGAAAGTTGGTATTCCTCTTGAGTCGAAGCCAGGGACTAAGCTCTCATCTCGAGTTGATTTGGGGTCCACGGAGCCCTTTCGTGTTGCTCCAGTGACCTCAGGATCCCTCTAGACTTGAGACAGGGATCTTGGGTTTTCTCTGGAGTACCAGCAAGGAAATCAAGGCTCCTTTCACGTTTGATGTGGAACACGGAATTGCTCTGCAAGCAGTGCAGGGGAATCGGGCCTCAACTCGCGGCAAGGGGGATATCTCATGGTTTTTCTTGCATTCCGGCCGGAACCTGGTGTATATTCTCGAGTTACGACGGGGAGGGCCCTTCCAGATACGTGTTTGTTCAGCGACGTCAGGACTCCTGCCTAGGTGCGAGGGACACCTCGGGATTCTCCTCGAGTATTGGCATGGCAATTGGGATGGGTCTCCACGTGAGGCGGGAGACCCGGGGTCCCTTTCCACGTTCCACAGGGATCCTGGGACTCCTATCCATTTTCAAGAGGAGTCAGACAACGTCTCCTTTGGAAGCATTGATCTCCGCCGACCTCTCGAGTTTTCAAAGGATGTGAGGCCTCCGGTCGCGATGAGGCGGAGAACTCGGTCTTTCTCTGTGGTCTCCACAGGGGATTCAGACATCCCTTCGTCTTGGGAAATGCAAGACGAGCCTGCATTCAATTCACTGCAGGGATATCCGACCTTACTTCGAGTCAGAGCATCTCGGTGTCCATTCCACTTGAGGCCACAAACTCAGGGTCCCTCTCACATACCTATAGCTGAGAGAAGCCTCCTCTTGAGGTGCTTGTGGAAAGTTGGTGTTCCTCTTGAGTCGAAGCCAGTGTCTAAGCTCTCATCTCGAGTTGATTTGGGGTCCATGGAGCCTTTTCGTGTTGCTCCAGTGACCTCAGGATCCCTCTAGACTTGAGACAGTGATCTTGGGTTTTCTCTGGAGTGCCATCAAGGAAATCAAGGCTCCTTTCACGTTTGATGTGGAACATGAAATTGCTCTGCACGCAGTGCAGGGGAATCGGTCCTCATCTCGCTGCGAGGGGGAAGTCTCATAGTTTTTCTCGAGTTGCGGCCGGAACCTGGGGTATATTCTCGAGTTACGACGGGGAGGGCCCTTCCAGACACGTGTTTGTTCATCGACGTCAGGACTCCTGCCTAGGTGCGAGGGACACCTCGGTATTCTCCTCGAATCTTGGCATGGCAATTGGGACGCGTCTCCACGTGAGGCGGGAGACCCAGGGTCCCTTTCCACGTGCCACAGGGATCCTGGGACTCCTATTCATTTTCAAGAGGAGTCAGGCATCGTCTCCTTTGGAAGCATTGATCTCCGCGGACCTCTCGAGTTTTCAAAGGATGTGAGGCCTCTGGTCTCGATGAGGCGGAGAACTAGGTCTTTCTCTGTGGTCTCCACAGGGGATTCAGACATCCCTTCGTCTTGGGAGATGCAAGAGGAGCCTGCATTCACTTCACTGCAGGGATATCCGGCCTTATTTCGAGTCAGAGCATCTCGGTGTCCATTCCACTTGAGGCCACAAACTCAGGGTCCCTCTCACATACCTGTAGCTGAGAGAAGCCTCCTCTTGAGGTGCTTGTGGAAAGTTGGTATTCCTCTTGAGTCGAAGCCAGGGACTAAGCTCTCAGCTCGAGTTGATTTCGGGTCCACGGAGCCATTTCGTGTTGCTCCAGTGACCTCAGCATCCCTCTAGACTTGAGACGGTGATCTTGGGTTTTCTCTTTAGTGCCATCAAGGAAATCAAGGCTCCTTTCACGCTTGATATGGAACACGGAATTGCTCTGCACGCAGTGCAGGGGAATCGGGCCTCATCTCGCGGCGAGGGGGAAGTCTCTTGGTTTTTCTCGAGTTGCGGCCGGAACCTGGGGTATATTCTCGAGTTACGACGGGGAGGGCCCTTCCAGACACGTGTTTGTTCAGCGACGTCAGGACTCCTGCCTAGGTGCGAAGGACACCTCGGGATTCTCCTCGAGTCTTGGCATGGCAATTGGGACGCGTCTCCACGTGAGGCGGGAGACCCAGGGTCCCTTTCCACGTGCCACAGGGATCCTGGGACTCCTATCCATTTTCAAGAGGAGTCAGGCATCGTCTCCTTTGGAAGCCTTGATCTCCGCAGACCTCTCGAGTTTTCAAAGGATGTGAGGCCTTCCGTCGCGTTGAGGTGGAGGACTAGGTCTTTCTCTGTGGTCTCCACAGGGGATTCAGACATCCCTTCGTCTTGCGAGATGCAAGACGAGCCTGCATTCAATTCACTGCAGGGATATCCGGCCTTACTTCGAGTCAGAGCATCTCGGTGTCCATTCCACTTGAGGCCACAATCTCAGGGACCCTCTCACATACCTGTAGCTGAGAGAAGCCTCCTCTTGAGGTGCTTGTGGAAAGTTGGTATTCCTCTTGAGTCGAAGCCAGGGACTAAGCTCTCATCTCGAGTTGATTTCGGGTCCGCGGAGCCCTTTCGTGTTGCTACATTATCCTCAGGATCCCTCTAGACTTGAGACAGTGATCTTGGGTTTTCTCTGGAGTGCCATCAAGGAAATCAAGGCTTCTTTCATGTTTGATGTGGAACACGAAATTGCTCTGCACGCAGTGCACGGGAATCGGGCCTCATCTCGCGGCGAGGGGGAAGTCTCATGGTTTCTCTCGAGTTGCGGCCAGAACCTGGGGTATATTTTCGAGTTGCGACGGGGAGGGCCCTTCTAGACACCTGTTTGTTCAGGGATGTCAGGACTCCTGTCTAGGTGCGAGGGACACCTCGGGATTTTCCTCAAGTCTTGGCATGGCAATTGGGAGGCGTCTCCACGTGTGGCGGCAGACCAAAGGGTCCCTTTCAACGTGCCACAGGAATCCTGGGACTCCTATCCATTTTCCAGAGGAGTCAGGCATCGTCTCCTTTGGAAGCATTGATCTCCGCGGACCTCTCGAGTTTTCAAAGGATGTGAGGCCTCCGGTCGCGAAGAGGCGGAGAACTAGGTCTTTCTCTGTGGTCTCCACAGGGGATTCAGACATCCCTTCGTCTTGGGAGATGCAAGAGGAGCCTGCATTCACTTCACCGCAGGGATATCCGGCCTTACTTCGAGTCAGAGCATCTCGGTGTCCTTTCCACTTGAGGCCACAAACTCAGGGTCCCTCTCACATACCTGAAGCTGAGAGAAGCCTCCTCTTGAGGTGCTTGTGGAAAGTTGGTATTCCTCTTGAGTCGAAGCCAGGGACTAAGCTCTCATCTCGAGTTGATTTGGGGTCCATGGAGCCCTTTCATGTTGCTCCAGTGACCTCAGGGTCTCTCTAGACTTGAGACAGTGATCTTGGGTTTTCTCTGGAGTGCCATCAAGGAAATCAAGGCTCCTTTCACGTTTGATGTGGAACACGGAATTGCTCTGCACGCAGTGCCGGGGAATCGGGCCTCATCTCGCGGCGACGGGGAAGTCTCATGGTTTTTCTCGAGTTGCGGCCGGAACCTGGGGTATATTCTCGAGTTACGATGCGGAGGGACCTTCCAGACACGTGTTTGTTCATCGACGTCAGGACTCCTGCCTGGGTGCGAAGGACACCTCGGTATTCTCCTCGAATCTTGGCATGGCAATTGGGACGCGTCTCCACATGAGGCGGGAGACCCAGGGTCCCTTTCCACGTGCCACAGGAATCCTGGGACTCCTATCCCTTTTCAAGAGGAGTCAGGCATCGTCTCCTTTGGAAGCATTGATCTCCGCGGACCTCTCGAGTTTTCAAAGGATGTGAGGCCTCCTGTCTCGATGAGGCGGAGAACTAGGTCTTTCTCTGTGGTCTCCACAGGGGATTCAGACATCCATTCGTCTTGGGAGATGGAAGAGGAGCCTGCATTCAATTCACTGCAGGGATATCCGGCCTTATTTCGAGTCAGAGCATCTCGGTGTCCATTCCACTTGAGGCCACAAACTCAGGGTCCCTCTCACATACCTGTAGCTGAGAGAAGCCTCCTATTGAGGTGCTTGTGGAAAGTTGGTATTCCTCTTGAGTCGAAGCCAGGGACTAAGCTATCATCTCGAGTTGATTTGGGGTCCATGGAGCCCTTTCGTGTTGCTCCAGTGACCTCAGGATCCCTCTAGACTTGAGACAGTGATCTTGGGTTTTCTCTGGAGTGCCAGCAAGGAAATCAAGGCTCCTTTCACATTTGATGTGGAACACGGAATTGCTCTGCACGCAGTGCAGGGGAATCGGGCCTCATCTCGCGGCGAGGGGGAAGTCTCTTGGTTTTTCTCGAGTTGCGGCCGGAACCTGGGGTATATTCTCGAGTTACGACAGGGAGGGCCCTTCCAGACCCGTGTTTGTTCAGCGACGTCAGGACTCCTGACTAGGTGCGAGGGACACCTCGGGATTCTCCTCGAGTCTTGGCATGGCAATTGGGACGTGTCTCCACGTGAGGCGGGAGACCCAGGGTCCTTTCCACGTGCCACAGGGATCCTGGGACTTCTATCCATTTGCAAGAGGAGTCAGGCATCGTCTCCTTTGGAAGCATTGATCTGCGCGGACCTCTCGAGTTTTAAAAGAATGTGAGGCCTCCGTTCGCGTTGAGGCGGAGGACTAGGTCTTTCTCTGTGGTCCCCACAGGGGATTCAGAGATCCCTTCGTCTTGGGAGATGCAAGACGAGCCTGCATTCAATTCACTTCAGGGATATCCGGCCTTGCTTCAAGTCACAGCATCTCGGTGTCCATTCCACTTGAGGCCACAAACTCAGGGTCCCTCTCACATACCTGTAGCTGAGAAAAGCCTCCTCTTGAGGTGCTTGTGGAAAGTTGGTATTCCTCTTGAGTCGAAGCCAGGGACTAAGCTCTCATCTCGAGTTGATTTGGGGTCCACGGAGCCCTTTCGTGTTGCTCCAGTGACCTCAGGATCCCTCTAGACTTGAGACAGTTATCTTGGGTTTTCTCTGGAGTACCAGCAAGGAAATCAAGGCTCCTTTCACGCTTGATGTGGAACACGGAATTGCTCTGCACGCAGTGCAGGGGAATCGGGCCTCAACTCGCGGCGAGGGGGATATCTCATGGTTTTTCTTGAATTCCGGCCAGAACCTGGTATATATTCTCGAGTTACGACGGGGAGGGCCCTTCCAGACACGTGTTTGTTCAGCGACGTCAGGACTCCTGCCTAGGTGCGAGGGACACCTCGGGATTCTCCTCGAGTCTTGGCATGGCAATTGGGATGCGTCTCCACGTGAGGCGGGAG
Organism: Dama dama; assembly: GCF_033118175.1. NCBI lineage: Eukaryota > Metazoa > Chordata > Mammalia > Artiodactyla > Cervidae > Dama > Dama dama. The sequence continues at coordinate 3,503,655 of NW_026870920.1, read as the reverse complement.
ACCCAGGGTCCCTTTCCACGTTCCACAGGGATCCTGGGACTCCTATCCATTTTCAAGAGGAGTCAGACATCGTCTCCTTTGGAAGCATTGATCTCCGCCGACCTCTCGAGTTTTCAAAGGATGTGAGGCCTCCGGTCGCGATGAGGCGGAGAACTCGGTCTTTCTCTGTGGTCTACACAGGGGATTCAGACATCCCTTCGTCTTGGGAAATGCAAGACGAGCCTGCATTCAATTCACTGCAGGGATATCCGGCCTTACTTCGAGTCAGAGCATCTCGGTGTCCATTCCACTTGAGGCCACAAACTCAGGGTCCCTCTCACATACCTGTAGCTGAGAGAAGCCTCCTCTTGAGGTGCTTGTGGAAAGTTGGTGTTCCTCTTGAGTCGAAGCCAGGGTCTAAGCTCTCATCTCGAGTTGATTTGGGGTCCACGGAGCCCTTTCGTGTTGCTCCAGTGACCTCAGGATCCCTCTCGACTTGAGACAGTGATCTTGGCTTTTCTCTGGAGTGCCATCAAGGAAATGAAGGCTCCTTTCACGTTTGATGTGGAACCCGGAATTGCTCTGCACGCAGTGCAGGGGAATCGGGCCTCATCTCGCGGCGAGGGGGAATTCTCATGGTTTTTCTCGAGTTGCGGCCGGAACCTGGGGTATATTCTCGAGTTAAGACGGGGAGGGCCCTTCCAGACACGTGTTTGTTCAGCGACGTCAGGACTCCTGCCTAGGTGCGAGGGACACCTCGGGATTCTCCTCGAGTCTTGGCATGGCAATTGGGACGCGTCTCCACGTGAGGCGGGAGACCCAGGGTCCCTTTCCACGTGCCACAGGGATCCTGGGACTCCTATCCATTTTCAAGAGGAGTCAGGCATCGTCTCCTTTGGAAGCATTGATCTCCGCGGACCTCTCGAGTTTTCAAAGGATGTGAGGCCTCCGGTTGCGTTGAGTGGGAGGACTAGGTCTTTCTCTGTTGTCTCTACAGGGGATTCAGACATCCCTTTGTTTTGGGAGATGCAAGACGAGCCTGCATTCAATTCACTGCAGGGATATCCGGACTTACTTCGAGTCAGAGCATCTCGGTGTCCATTCCACTTGAGGCCACAAACTCAGGGTCCCTCTCACATACCTGTAGCTGAGAGAAGCCTCCTCTTGAGGTGCTTGTGGAAAGTTGGTATTCCTCTTGAGTCGAAGCCAGGGACTAAGCTCTCATCTCGAGTTGATTTGGGGTCCACGGAGCACTTTCGTGTTGCTCCAGTGACCTCAGGATCCCTCTAGACTTGAGACAGTGATCTTGGGTTTTCTCTGGAGTGCCATCAAGGAAATCAAGGCTCCTTTCAGGCTTGATGTGGAACACGGAATTGCTCTGCACGCAGTGCAGGGGAATCGGGCCTCATCTCGCGGCGAGGGGGAAGTCTCATGGTTTTTCTCGAGTAGCGGCCGGAACCTGGGATATATTCTCGAGTTACGACGGGGAGGGCGCTTCCATACACGTGTTGGTTCAGCGACGTCAGGACTCCTGTCTAGGTGCGTGGGACACCTCGGGATTCTCCTCGAGTCTTGGCATGGAAATTGGGACGCATCTCCACGTGAGGCGCGAGACCCAGGATCCCTTTCCACGTGCCACAGGGATCCTGGGACTCCTATCCATTTGCAAGAGGAGTCAGGCATCGTCTCCTTTGGAAGCATTGATCTCCGCGGACCTCTCGAATTTTCAAAGGATGTGAGGCCTCCGGTCGCGTTGAGGCGGAGGACTAGGTCTTTCTCTGTGGTCTCCACAGGGGATTCAGACATCCCTTCGTCTTGGGAGATGCAAGACGAGCCTGCATTCAATTCACTGCAGGGATATCCGGCCTTACTTCGAGTCAGAGCATCTCGGTGTCCATTCCACTTGAGGCCACAAACTCAGGGTTCCTCTCACATAACTGTAGCTTAGAGAAGCCTCCTCTTGAGGTGCTTGCGGAAAGTTGGTATTCCGCTTGAGTTGAAGCCAGGGACTAAGCTCTCATCTCGAGTTGATTTGGGGTCCACGGAGCACTTTCGTGTTGCTCCAGTGACCTCAGGATCCCTCTAGACTTGAAACAGTGATCTTGGGTTTTCTCTGGAGTACCATCAAGGAAATCAAGGCTCCTTTCACGTTTGATGTGGAACACGGAATTGCTCTGCACGCAGTGCAGGGGAATCGGACCTCATCTCGCGGCGAGGGGGAAGTCTCATGGTTTTTCTCGAGTTGCGGCCGGAACCTGGGGTATATTCTCGAGTTACGACGGGGAGGGCGCTTCCATACACGTGTTGGTTCAGCGACGTCAGGACTCCTGCCTAGGTGCGAGGGACACCTCGGGATTCTCATCGAGTCTTGGCATGGCAATTGGGACGCGTCTCCACGTGAGGCGGGAGACCCAGGGTACCTTTCCACGTGCCACAGGGATCCGGGAATCCTATCCATTTTCAAGAGGAGTCAGGCATCGTCTCCTTTGGAAGCATTGATCTCCGCGAACCTCTCGAGTTTTCAAAGGATGTGAGGCCTCCGGTCGCGATGAGGCGGAGAACTTGGTCTTTCTCTGTGGTCTCCAAAGGGGATTCAGACATCCCTTCGTCTTGGGAGATGCAAGACGAGCCTGCATTCAATTCACTGCAGGGATATCCGGCCTTACTTCGAGTCAGAGCATCTCGGTGTCCATTCCACTTGAGGCCACAAACTCAGGGTCCCTCACACATACCTGTAGCTGAGAGAAGCCTTCTCTTGATGTGCTTGTGGAAAGTTGGTATTCCTCTTGAGTTGAAGCCAGGGACTAAGCTCTCATCTCGAGTTGATTTGGGGTCCACAGAGAACTTTCGTGTTGCTACAGTGACCTCAGGATCCCTCTAGACTTGAGACAGTGATCTTGGGTTTTCTCTGGAGTGCCATCAAGGAAATCAAGGCTCCTTTCACGTTTGATGTGGAACACAGAATTGCTCTGCACGCAGTGCAGCGGAATCGGGCCTCATCTCACGGCGAGGGGGAAGTCTCATGGTTTTTCTCGAGTTACGGCCGGAACCTGGGGTATATTCTCGAGTTACGACGGGGAGGGCCCTTCCAGACACGTGTTTGTTCAGCGACGTCAGGACTCCTGCCTAGGTGCGAGGGACACCTCGGGATTCTCCTCGAGTCGTGGCATGGCAATTGGGTCGCATTTCCACGTTTGATGGGAGACCCGGTGTCTCTTTCCCCGTGCCACAGGGATCCTGGGACACCTAACCATTTTCAAGAGGAGTCAGGCATCGTCTCCTTTGGAAGCATTCATCTCCGCGGACCTCTCCAGCTTTCAAAGGATGTGAGGCCTCCGGTCTCTATGAGGCGGAGAACTAGGTCTTTCTCTGTGGTCTCCACAGGGGATTCAGACATGCCTTCGTCTTGGGAGATGCAAGACGAGTCTGCATTCAATTCACTGCAGGGATATGCGGCCTTACTTGGAGTCAGATAATCTCGGTGTCCATTCCACTTGAGGCCACAAACTCAGGGTCCCTCTCACATACCTGTAGCTGAGAGAAGCCTCCTCTTGAGGTGCTTGTGGAAAGTTGGTATTCCTCTTCAGTCGAAGCCAGGGACTAAGCTCTAATCTCGAGTTGATTTGACGTCCACGGAGCCCTTTCATGTTACTCCAGTGACCTCAGGATCCCTCTAGACTTGAAATAGTGATCTTGGGTTTTCTGAAGATCTGAAATGTTGTGAAAAACATGAAGAGCCTAAAAGGTGTGAAAAATATGAAAAGCTTCAAAAGATGTCACAAATATGAGGAGCATGAAACGGTCTGAAAAATTGGAGGATCATGAAGCGGTGTTGAAAAACATGAAGAGCATGAAAAGCTGTGAAAAATATGAAGAGCTTCAAAAGGTGTCAAAAATATGGGAGCACGAAACGGTCTGAAAAATACGAGAAAAATGAAGCGGTGTTGAAAACCATGAAGAGCCTGAAAAGGTGTGAAAAATATGAAGAGCTTCAAAATGTGTCAAAAATATGAGAAGCATGAAACGGTCTGAAAAATAGGAGGAGCATGAAGAGGTGTTAAAAAACATGTAGAGCATGAAAAGGGGTGAAAAATATGAAGAGCTTCAAAAGGTGTCAAAACTATGAGGAGTATGAAACGGTCTGAAAATAGGAGCAGCATGAAACGGTGTTCAAAAACATGAAGAGCCTGAAAAGGTGTGAAAAATATGAAGAGCTTCAAAAGGTGTCAAAAATTAGATTAGCATGGAACGGTCTGAAAAATAGGAGGAGCATGAAGTGGTGTTGAAAAACATGAAGAGCCTGAAAATGTGTAAAATATATGAAGAGCTTCAAAAGGTGTGAAAAATATTAGGAGCTTCAAAAGAGGTCAAAAAAATGAGGAGCATGAAACGGTCTGAAAAATAGGAGGAGCATGAAACGGTTTTCAAAAACATGAAGGGCCTGAAAAGGTGTGAAAAATATGAAGAGCTTCAAAAGGTGTGAAATACATAGGGGCATGAAACGGTCTGAAAAACAGAAGGAGCATGAAGATGTGTTGATAAACATGAAGAGCCTGAAAAGATGTGAAAAATATGAATAGCTTCAAAAGGTGTCAAAAATATGAGGAGAATGAAACGGTCTGAAAAATAGGTGGAGCATGAAGCAGTGTTTAAAAACATGAAGAGCCTGAAAAGGTGTGAAAAATATGAAGAGCTTCAAAAGGTGTGAAATATATGAGGAGGATGGAACCGTCTGAAAAATAGGAGGAGCATGAAGCGTTGTTCAAATATATGAAGAGCCTGAAAAGGTGTGTAAAATATGAAGAGCTTCAAAAGGTGTCAAAGATATTAGGAACATGAAACGGTCTGAAAAAAAGGAAGAGCAGGAAACCGTGTTCAAAAACATGAAGAGCCTGAAAAGGTGTGAAAAATATGAAGAGCTTCAAAAGGTGTTGAAAATAGGAGGAGCATGAAGCGGTGTTCAAAAACATGAAGAGCCTGAAAATGTGTGTAAAATATGAAGAGCTTCAAAACGTGTCAAAAATATGAGAAGCATGAAACGGTCTGAAAAATAGGTGGATCAGAAGCGGTGTTGAAAAACATGAAGAGCGTGAAAAAGTGTGAAAAATATGAAGAGGTTCAAAAGGTGTGAAAAATATGAAGAGCTTAAAATGGTGTCAAAAATGAGATGAGCATGAAACGGTCTGAAAAATAGGAGCAGCATGAAATGGTGTTCAAAAACATGAAGAGCCTGAAAAGGTGTGAAAAATATGAAGAGCTTCAAAAGGTGTGAAAAATATGAGGAGAATGAAACGGTCTGAAAAATAGGTGGAGCATGAAACAGTGTTTAAAAACATGAAGAGCCTGAAAAGGTGTGAAAAATATGAAGAGCTCAAAAGATGCCAAAAATATGAGGAGCATGAAACGGTCTGAAAAATAGTAGGAGCATGAAGTGGTGTTGAAAAATATGAAGAGCCTGAAAAGGTGTGAAATATATGAAGAGATTCAAAATGTGTCAAAAATATGAGGAGTATGCAAGGGTCTGAAAAATAGGAGCAGCATGAAACGCTGTTCAAAATCATGAAGAGCCTGAAAAGGTGGGAAAAATATGAAGAGATTCAAACGGTGTGAAATACATGAGGAGCTTGAAATGGTCTGAAAATAGTAGGAGCATGAAGTGTTGTTCAAAAACATGAAGAGCGTGAAAAGATGTGGAAAATATGAAGAGCTTCAAAAGGTGGGAAAAATAGGAGGACCATGAAGCGTTGTTGAAAAACATGAAGAGACTGAAAATGTGTGAAAAAATATGAAGAGCTTCAAAACCTGTGAAAAATAGGAGGAGCATGAAACGGTGCTCAAAAACATGAAGAGCCTGAAAAGGTGTGAAAAATATGAAGACCTTCAAAAGGTATGAAAAATATGAGGAACATGAAACGATCTTAAAAATAGGAGGAGCATGAAGTGGTGTTGTAAAACATGAACAGCCTGAAAAGGTGTGAAAAATATGAAGAGCTTCTAAAGGCGTCAAAAATATGAGGAGCATGAAACGGTCTGAAAAATAGGAGGAGCATGAAACGGTTTTCAAAAACACCAAGAACCTGAACTGTTTGAAAAATATGAAGAGCTCAAAACGTGTCAAAAATATGAGGAGCATGAAACGGTCTGAAAAATAGGAGGAGCATGAAATGATGTTGAAAAAGATGAAGAGCCTGAAAACGTGTGAAAAATATGAAGAGCTTCAAAATTATGAAAAATATGAAGAGCTTCAATAGGTGTGAAAAATGTGAAGAGATTCAAAATGTGTCAAAAATGACATGAGCATGAAATGGTCTGAAAAATAGGAGGAGCATGAAGTGGTGTTCAAAAACATGAAGAGACTAAAAAGGTGTGAGAAATATGAAGAGCTTCAAAAGGTGTCAAAAATATGAGGAGCATGATACTGTCTGGAAAATAGGAGGAGCATGAAGTTGTGTTGAAAAACATGAAGAGCTTGAAAAAGTGTGAAAAATACGAAGAGCTTCAAAAGGTGTCAAATATATGAGGAGTATGAAATGGTCTGAAAAATAGGAGGAGCATAAAGCGGTGTTCAAAAACATGAAGAGCCTGAAAAGGTGTGAAAAATATGAAGAGCTTCAAAAGGTATCAAAAATATGAGGAGCATGAAACGGTCTGCAAATAGGACGAGCATGAGGCTGTGTTCAAAAACATGAAGAGCCTGAAAAGTTGTGAAAAATATGAAGAGCTTCAAAATGTGTCAAAAATATGACGAGCATGAAACCCTCTTAAAAATAGGAGGAGGATGAAGCGGTGTTCAAAAACATGAAGAGCCTGAAAAGGTGTGAAAAATATGAAGAGCTTCAAAAGGTGTAAAAAATATGAAGAGCTTCAAAAGGTGTCAAAAATGATATGAGCATGAAACGGTCTAAAAAATAGGAGGAGCATGAAGCGGTGTTCAAAAAAATGCAGACACTGAAAAATTGTGAAAAATATGAAGAGCTTCAAAAGGTGTAAAAAATAGGAGGATCATGAAACGGGTTGAAAAATAGGAGGAGCATGAACCAGTGTTCAAAAACATAAAGAGCATGAAGAGGTGTGAAAAACATGAAGATCTTCATAAGGTGTCAAAATTAGTTTAGAATGAAAGGGTCTGAAAAATAGGAGGAGCATGAAGTGGTGTTGAAAACATGAAGAGCCTGAAAAGGTGTGAAATATACGAAGAGCTTCAAAAGGTGTGAAAAATATGAAGTGCATCAAAAGGTGTCAAAAATGAGAAGAGCATGAAACGGTCTGAAAAATAGGAGGAGCATGAAGTGGTATTGAAAAACATGAAGAGCCTGAAAAGGTGTGAAAAATATGAAGAGCTTTAAAAATATGAAAAATATGAAGAGACTCAAAAGGTGTGAAAAATATGAAGAGCTTCAAAAGATGTCAAAAATGAGATGAGCATGAAACGGTCTGAAGAAAAGGAGGAGCATGAAGCGGAGTTCACAAAAATGAAGAGCCTGAAAAGGTGTGAAAAATATGAAGAGCTTCAAAGGGTGTGAAATACATGAGGAGCATGAAACGGTCTCAAAAATAGGTGGAGCATGAAGCGGTGTTGAAAAACAAGAAGAGCCTGAAAAGGTGTGAAAAATATGAAGAGCTTCAAGGGTGTGAAATACATGAGGAGCATGAAACGGTCTGAAAACAGGAGGAGCATGAAGCGGTGTTGAAAAACATGAAGAGCCAGAAAAGCTATGAAAAATATGAAGAGCTTCAAAAGGTGTCAAAAATATGAGGAGCATGAAACGGTCTGAAAAATAGGAGGAACATGAAGCGGTGTTGAAAAACATGAAGAGCTTCAAAAGGTGTGAAAAATATGAAGAGCTTCAAAAGGTGTCAAAAGTATGAGGAGCATGAAACGTTCTGAAAAAGGAGTAGCATGAAAATTTCTTCAAAAACATGAAGAGCCTGGAAATGTGTGATAAATATGAAGAGTCTCAAAACGTGTCAAAAATATGAGGAGCATGAAACGGTCTGAAAAATAGGAGGAGCATGAAGCGGTGTTCAGAAAAATGAAGAGCCTGAAAAGGTGTGAAATATATGAAGAGCTTCAAAAGGTGTCAAAAATGAGAAGTGCATGAAACGAACTGACCAATAGGAGGAGCATGAAGTGGTGTTGAAATACATGAAGAGCCTGAAGAGGTGTGAAAAATATGAAGAGTTTCTAAAGGTGTAAAAATATGAGGAGCATGAAATGGTCTGAAAAATAGGAGGAGCATGAAGCGGTGTTCAGAAAAATGAAGAGCCTGTAAAGGTGTGCAAAATATGAAGAGCTCAAAAGGTGTGAAATACATGAGGAGCATGAAACGGTCTGAAAAAGAGGAGAAGCATGAAGCGGTGTTGAAAAACATGAAGAGCCTGAAGAGGTGTGAAAAATATGAAGAGTTTCTAAAGGTGTAAAAATATGAGGAGCATGAAATGGTCTGAAATATAGGAGGAGCATGAAGTGGTTGTGAATAACATGAAGAGCCTGAAAAGGTGTGCAAAATATAAAAAGCTTCAAAAGGTGTGAAATATATGAGGAGCATGAAACGGTCTGAAAAATAGGAGGAGCATGAAGCGGTGTTCAAAAAAATGCAGAGAGTGAAAAGGTGTGAAAAATATGAAGAGCTTCAAAAGGTGTAAAAAATAGGAGGAGCATGAAACAGTTTAAAAATAGGAGGAGCATCAAGTGGTGTAGAAAAACATGAAGAGCCTGAAAACGTGTGAAAAATAAGAAGAGCTTCAAAAATATGAAAAAAATGAAGAGCTTCAAAAGGTGTGAAAAATATGAAGAGCTTTAAAAGATGTCAAAAATGAGATGAGCATGAAACGGTCTGAAAAATAGTAGCATGAAGCGGTGCTGAAAATCATGAAGAGCCTGAAAAGGTGTGAAAAATATGAAGAGCTTCAAAAGTTTTCAAAAATATGAGGAGAATTAAACGGTCTGAAAAATATGAGGAGCATGAAGTGGTGTTGAAAAACATGAAGAGCCTGAAAAGGTGTGAAAAATATGAAGAGCTTCAAAAGGTTTCAAAAATATGAGGAGTATGAAACGGTCCGAAAAATAGAAGGATCAACAAGCGGTGTTGAAAAACATAAAGAGCCTGAAAAGGTTTGAAAAATATGAAGAGCTTCAAAGGGTGTCAAAATTATGAGGAGCATGAAACGGTCTGAAAAATAGGAGGAGCATGAAGCGGTGTTCAAAAACATGAACAGCCTGAAAAGATGTGAAAAATATGAAGAGCTTCAAAAGGTGTGAAATATATGAAGAGCTTCAAAAGTTGTAAAAAATAGGAGGAGCATGAAACGGTTTCAAAAATAGGAGGAGCATCAATTGGTGCAGAAAAACATGAAGAGCCTGAAAACGTGTGAAAAATATGAAGAGCTTAAAAAATATGAAAAATATGAAGAGCTTCAAAAGGTGTGAAAAATATGAAGAGCTTCAAAAGATGTCAAAAATATGAGGAGCAAGAAAGGGTCTGAAAAATAGGAGGAGCATGAAGCCGTGTTCAAAAACATGAAGAGCCTGAAAAGGTGTGAAAAATATGAAGAGCTTCAAAAGGTGTCAAAAATATGAGGAGCATGAAAGGGTCTGAAAAATAGGAGGAGCATGAAGCCGGGTTCAAAAACATGAAGAGCCTGAAAAGGTGTGAAAAATAGGAACAGCTGCAAAAGGTGTCAATATTTGAGGAGTATGAAACGGTCTGAAAAATAGCAGGAGAATGAAGCGGTGTTGAAAAACATGAAGAGTTTGAAAACGTGTGAAAAATATGAAGAGCTTCAAAAATGTGAATAATAAGAAGAGCTTCAAAAGGTGTGAAAAATATGAAGAGCTTCAAAAGGTGTCAAAAATGAGATGAGCATGAAACAGTCTGGAAAAATAGGAGGAGCATGAAGCGGTGTTGAAAATCATGAAGAGACTGAAAAGGTGTGAAAAAATACGAAGAGCTTCAAAAGGTGTCAAATTATGAAGAGCTTCAAAAGTTGTCAAAATGAGATCAGCATGAAACGGTCTGCAATATAGGAGGAGCCTGAAGTGGTGTTGAAAAAAATGAAGAGCCTGAAAATGTGTGAAATATATGAAGAGCTTCAAAAGGAGTCAAAAATATGAGGAGAATGAAACGGCCTGAAAAATTGGAGGAGCATGAAGCGGTGTTGAAAAACATGAAGAGCCTAAAAAAGGTGTGAAAAATATGAAGAGCTTCAAAAGGTGTCAAAAATATGAGAAGTATGAAACGGTTTGAAAAATAGGAGGAGCATGAAATGGTGTTCAAAAACAAGAAGAGCCTGAAAAGGTGTGAAAAACATGAAGAACATGAAAAGGTGTGCAAATATGAAGAGCTTAAAAAGGTGTCAAAAATATGAGGAGCATGAAACGGTCTGAAAAATAGGAGGAGAATGAAGCGGTGTTCATAAACATGGCGACCTGAAAAGGTGTGAAAAATATGAAGAGCCTCAAAACGTGTCAAAAATATGAGAAGCATGAAACGGTTTGAAAAATAGGAGGAGCATGAAGCGGTGTTGACAAATATGAAGAGCCTGAAAACGTTTGAAAAATATGAAGAGCTGTAAAAGATGTGAGAAATATGAAGAGCTTCAAAAGGTGTCAAAAATGAAAAGAGCATGAAACGGTCTGAAAAATAGGAGGAGCATGAAGTGGTGTTGAAAAACATGAAGAGCCTGAAAAGGTGTGAAAAATATGAAGAGCTTCTAAAGGTGTGAAATACATGAGGAGCATGAAACTGTCAGAAAAATAGGAGAAGCATGAAGTGATGTTCAAAAACATAGAAAGCCTGAAAAGGTGTGAAAAATATGAAGAGCATGAAAAGTTGTCAAACATATGAGGAGCATGAAACGGTTTGAAAAATAGGAGGAGCATGAAACGTTGTTCAAAAACATGAAGAGCCTGAAAAGGTGTGAAAAATATGAAGAGCCTCAAAAGGTGTCAAAAATATGAGTATCATGAAACGGTCTGAAAAATAGGAGGAGCATGAAGCGGTGTTGAAAAACATGAAGAGCCTGAAAACCTGTGAAAAATATGAAGAGCTTCAAAAGGTGTCAAAATTGAGATGAGCATGAAACGGTCTGAAAAATACGAGGAGCATGAAGTGGTGTTGAAAAACATGAAGAGCCTGAAAACGTGTGAAATATATAAAGAGCTTCAAAATGTGTCAAAACTATGAGGAGCATGAAACTGTCTGATAAATAGGAGGAGCATGAAGCGGTGTTGAAAAACATGAAGAGCCTGAAAAGGTGTGAAAAATATGAAGAGCTTCAAAAAGTGTCAAAAATATGAGGAGCATGAAACGGTCTGAAAAATAGGAGGAGCATGAAGCGGTGTTGAAAAACAAGAAGAGCCTGAAAACGTGTGAAAAATATGAAGAGCTTCTAAAGGTGTCAAAAATATGAGGAGCATGAAACGTTCTGAAAAAGGAGTAGCATGAAACGTTGTTCAAAAACATGAAGAGCCTGGAAATGTGTGAAAAATATGAAGAGCCTCAAAACGTGTCAAAAAACTGAGGAGCATGAAACGATCTGAAAAATCAGAGGAGCATGAAGCAGTGTTGAAAAACATGAAGAGCGTGAAAACGTGTGAAAAATATGAAGAGCTTCAAAAGGTGTGAAATATATTAAGAGCTTCAAAAGGTGTAAAAAATGAGATGAGCATGAAACGGTGTGAAAAATAGGAGGAGCATGAAGTGGTGCTGAAAAACATGAAGAGCCTGCAAAGGTGTGAAAAATATGGAGAGCTTCAAAAGGTGTCAAAAATATGAGGAGCATGAAACGCTCTGAAAAATAGGAGGAGCATGAAGCCGTGTTGAAAAACATGAAGAGCCTGAAAAGGTGTGAAATATATGAAGAGCTTCAAATGGTGTGAAAAATATGAGGAGCATGAAACCGTCTGAAAAATAGGAGGAGCATGAAGTGGTGTTTAAAACATGAAGAGTCTGAAAAGGTGTGAAAAATATGAAGAGCTTCAAAAGGTGTCAAAAATACGAGGAGCATGAAACAGTCTGAAAAATAGGAGGAGCATGAAGTGGTGTTCAAAAACATGAAGAGACTGAAAACGTGTGAAAAACATGAAGAACCTGAAAAGGTGTGAAAAATATGAAGAGCTTCAAAAGTTGTGAAAAATATGAGGAGCATGAAACGGTCTGAAAAATAGGAGGAGCATCAAAAGTTGTTGAAAAACATGAAGAGCCTGAAATGGTGTGAAAAATATGAAGAGCTTCTAAAGGTGTGAAATACATGAGGAGCATGAAACGGTCTGAAAAATAGGAGGAGCATGAAGCGGTGTTGCAAAACATGAAGAGTCTGAAAAGGTGTGAAAAATTTGAAGAGTTTCAAAAGGTGTCAAAAATATGAGGAGCATGAAACGGTCTGAAAAATACGAGGAGCATGAAGTGGTGTTCAAAAACATGAAGAGCCTGAAAAGTTTGAAAAATATGAAGAGCTTCAAAAGGTGTCAAAAATATGAGGAGCATGAAACGGTCTGAAAAATAGGAGGAGCAAGAAGCGGTGTTGAAAAACATGAAGAGCCTGAAAAGCTATGAAAAATATGAAGAGCTTCAAGAAGTGTCAAAAATATGAGGAGCATGAAACGGTCTGAAAAATAGGAGGAGCATGAAGCGGTGTTGAAAAACAAGAAGAGCCTGAAAAGGTGTGAAAAATATGAAGAGCATCAAAGGGTGTGAAATACATGAGGAGCATGAAACGGTCTCAAAAATAGGTGGAGCATGAAGCGGTGTTGAAAAACAAGAAGAGCCTGAAAAGGTGTGAAAAATATGAAGAGCTTCAAGGGTGTGAAATACATGAGGAGCATGAAACGGTCTGAAAAACAGGAGGAGCATGAAGCGGTGTTGAAAAACATGAAGAGCCTGAAAAGCTATGAAAAATATGAAGAGCTTCAAAAGGTGTCAAAAATATGAGGAGCATGAAACGGTCTGAAAAATAGGAGGAACATGAAGCGGTGTTGAAAAACATGAAGAGCTTCAAAAGGTGTGAAAAATATGAAGAGCTTCAAAAGATGTCAAAAATGAGATGAGCATGAAACGGTCTGAAAAATAGGAGGAGCATGAAGCGATGTTGAAAAACAAGAAGAGCCTGAAAAGGTGTGAAAAGTATGAAGAGCTTCAAAGGGTGTGAAATACATGAGGAGCATGAAACGGTCTCAAAAATAGGTGGAGCATGAAGCGGTGTTGAAAAACAAGAAGAGTCTGAAAAGGTGTGAAAAATATGAAGAGCTTCAAGGGTGTGAAATACATGAGGAGCATGAAACGGTCTGAAAAACAGGAGGAGCATGAAGCGGTGTTGAAAAACATGAAAAGCCTGAAAAGCTATGAAAAATATGAAGAGCTTCAAAAGGTGTCAAAAATATGAGGAGCATGAAACGGTCTGAAAAATAGGAGGAACATGAAGCGGTGTTGCAAAACATGAAGAGCTTCAAAAGGTGTGAAAAATATGAAGAGCTTCAAAAGATGTCAAAAATGAGATGAGCATGAAACGGTCTGAAAAATAGGAGGAGCATGAAGCTGGGCTCAAAAACATGAAGAGCCTGAAAAGGTGTGAAAAATATGAAGAGCTTCAAAAGGTGTCAAAAGTATGAGGAGCATGAAACGTTCTGAAAAAGGAGTAGCATGAAAATTTGTTCAAAAACATGAAGAGCCTGGAAATGTGTGATAAATATGAAGAGTCTCAAAACGTGTCAAAAATATGAGGAGCATGAAACGGTCTGAAAAATAGGAGGAGCATGAAGCGGTGTTCAAAAAAATGAAGAGCCTGAAAAGGTGTGAAATATATGAAGAGCTTCAAAAGGTGTCAAAAATGAGAAGTGCATGAAACGAACTGAACAATAGGAGGAGCATGAAGTGGTGTTGAAATACATGAAGAGCCTGTAAAGGTGTGCAAAATATGAAGAGCTCAAAAGGTGTGAAATACATGAGGAGCATGAAACGGTCTGAAAAAGAGGAGAAGCATGAAGCGGTGTTGAAAAACATGAAGAGCCTGAAAAGGTGTAAAAATATGAGGAGCATGAAATGGTCTGAAATATAGGAGGAGCATGAAGTGGTTGTGAATAACATGAAGAGCCTGAAAAGGTGTGCAAAATATAAAAAGCTTCAAAAGGTGTGAAATATATGAGGAGCATGAAACGGTCTGAAAAATAGGAGGAGCATGAAGCGGTGTTCAAAAAAATGCAGAGAGTAAAAAAGTGTGAAAAATATGAAGAGCTTCAAAAGGTGTAAAAAATAGGAGGAGCATGAAACAGTTTAAAAATAGGAGGAGCATCAAGTGGTGTAGAAAAACATGAAGAGCCTGAAAACGTGTGAAAAATAAGAAGAGCTTCAAAAATATGAAAAAAATGAAGAGCTTCAAAAGGTGTGAAAAATATGAAGAGCTTTAAAAGGTGTCAAAAATGAGATGAGCATGAAACGCTCTGAAAAATAGTAGGAGAATGAAGCGGTGTTGAAAAACATGAAGAGCCTGAAAAGGTGTGAGAAATATGAAGAGCTTCAAAAGGTGTCAAATATATGAGGAGCATGAAACGGTCTGAAAAAGAGGAGGAGTATGAAGCGGTGTTGAAAAACATGAAGAGCCTGAAAAGGTGTGTAAAATATTAAGAGGTTCTAAAGGTGTCAAAAATATGAGGAGCATGAAACGGTCTGAAAAATACGAGGAGCATGAAGCGGTGTTGAAAATCATGAAGAGCCTGAAAACGCGTGAAAAATATGAAGAGCTTCAAAAGGTGTCAAAATGAGATGAGCATGAAACTGTCTAAAAAATAGGAGGAGCATGAAATGGTGTTGAAAAAAATGAAAAGCCTGAAAAGGAGTGAAATATATGAAGAGCTTCAAAAGGTTTCAAAAATATGAGGAGAATGAAACGGTCTGCAAAATAGGAGGAGCATGAAATGGTGTTCAAAAACATGAAGAGCATGAAAAGGTGTGAAAAATATGAAGAGCTTCAAAAGTTGTGAAATACATGAGGAGGATTAAATGGTCTGAAAAATAGGAGGAGCATGAAGTGGTGTTCAAAAACATGAAGAGCCAGAAGAGGTGTGAAAAATATGAAGAGCTTCAAAAGGTGTGAAAAATATGAGGAGCATGAAACGGTCTGAAATATAGGAGGAGCAAGAAGCGGTGTTCAAAAACATGAAGAGCCTGAAAAGGTGTGAGAAATATGAAGAGCTTCAAAAGGTGTCAAAAATATGAGGAGCATGAAAAGGTGTGAAAAATAGGAGGAACAAGAAGGGGTGTTGAAAAACATGAAGAGCCTGAAAATGTGTGAAAAATATAAAGAGCTTCAAAAGATGTGAAAAATATGAAGAGCTTCAAAAGGAGTCAAAAATGAGATGAGCAAGAAACGCTCTGAAAAATAGGAGGAGCATGAAGCGGTGTTGAAAAACATGAAGAACCTGAAAAGTTGTGAGAAATATGAAGAGCTTCAACAGGTGTCAAAAATATGAGGAGAATGAAACGGTCTGAAAAAGAGGAGGAGCAAGAAGCGGTGTTGAAAAACATGAAGAGCCTCAAAAGGTGTGAAAAATATGCAGAGCTTCTAAAGGTGTCAAAAATATGAGGAGCATGAAACGGTCTGAAAAAGAGGAGGAGCATGAAGCGGTGTTGACAAACATGAAGAGCCTGAAAAGGTCTGAAAAATATGGAGAGCTTCAAAAGTTGTCAAAATATGAGGAGCATGAAACGGCCTGAAAAATAGGAGGACTATGAAAAGGTCTGAAAAATAGGAGGAGCATGAGTCAGTGATGAAA
Source organism: Dama dama (assembly GCF_033118175.1). Classification (NCBI taxonomy): domain Eukaryota; kingdom Metazoa; phylum Chordata; class Mammalia; order Artiodactyla; family Cervidae; genus Dama; species Dama dama. The sequence goes on along the minus strand of NW_026870920.1, from coordinate 3,487,907 downwards.
ACATTAAGAGCATGAAAAGGTGTGAAATATATGAAGAGCTTCAAAAGGTGTGATAAATATCATGAGCTTCAAAAGCTGTCAAAAAAGAGATGAGCATGAAACGGTCTGAAAAATAGGAGGAGCATGAAGCGGTGTTGAAAAACATGAAGAGTCTGAAAACGTGTGAAAGTAGGAAGAGCTTCCAAAATATGAAAAATATGAAGAGCTTCAAAAGGTGTGAAAAATATGAAGAGCTTCAAAAGGTGTCAAAAATGAGATGAGCATGAAACGGTCTGAAAAATAGGAGGAGCAAGAAGCAGTGTTGAAAAACATGTAGAGCCTGAAAAAGTGTGAAATATATGAAGAGCTTCAAAAGGTGTCAAAAATATGAGGAGCGTGAAATGGTTTGAAAAACAGGAGGAGCATGAAACGGTGTTCAAAAACATGTAGAGCCTGAAAAGGTGTGAAATATATGAAGAGCTTCAAAAGGTGTCAAAAATATGAGGAGCGTGAAATGGTTTGAAAAACAGGAGGGGCATGAAACGGTGTTCAAAAACATGTAGAGCCTGAAAAAGTGTGAAATATATGAAGAGCTTCAAAAGGTGTCAAAAATATGAGGAGCATGAAATGGTTTGAAAAACAGGAGGAGCATGAAACGGTGTTCAAAAACATGAAGAGCCTGAAAAGGTGTGAAAATTATGAAGAGCTTCAAAAGGTGTGAAAAATATGAGGAGCGTGAAACGGTCTGAAAAAGAGGAGGAGCATGAAGCGGTGTTCAAAAACATGAAGAGTCTGAAAACGTGTGAAAGTATGAAGAGCTTCAAAAATATGAAAAATATGAAGAGCTTCAAAAGGTGTGAAAAATATGAAGAGCTTCAAAAGGTGTCAAAAATGAGATGAGCATGAAACGGTCTGAAAAATAGGAGGAGCAAGAAGCAGTGTTGAAAAACATGTAGAGCCTGAAAACGTTTGAAAAATACGAAGAGCTTCAAAAGATGTGAAAAATATGAAGAGCTTTAAAAGGTGTCAAAAATGAGATGAGCATGAAACGCTCTGAAAAATAGTAGGAGAATGAAGCGGTGTTGAAAAACATGAAGAGCCTGAAAAGGTGTGAGAAATATGAAGAGCTTCAAAAGGTGTCAAAAATATGCGGAGCATGAAACGGTCTGAAAAATAGTAGGAGCATGAAGCGGTGTTGAAAAACATGAAGAGCCTGAAAAGATGTGAAAAATATAAAGAGCTTCAAAAGGTGTCAAAAATATGTGGAGCATGAAACGGTCTAAAAAATAGGAGGAGCATGAAGCGGTGTTCAAAAACATGAAGAGCCTGAAAAGGTGTGAAAAATATGAAGAGCTTCAAAAGGTGTGAAAAATATGAGGTGCATGAAACGGTCTGAAAAATAGGAGGAGCATGAAGCTGTGTTGAAAAACATGAAGAGCCTGAAAAGGTGTGAAAAATATGAAGAGCTTCAAAAGGTGTGAAAAATATGAGGTGCATGAAACGGTCTGAAAAATAGGAGGAGCATGAAGCTGTGTTGAAAAACATGAAGAGCCTGAAAAGGTGTGAAAAATATGAAGAGCTTCAAAAGGTGTGAAAAATATGAGGTGCATGAAACGGTCTGAAAAATAGGAGGAGCATGAAGCTGTGTTGAAAAACATGAAGAGCCTGAAAAGGTGTGAAAAATATGAAGAGCTTCAAAAGGTGTTAAAAATATGAGGTGGATGAAATGGTCTGAACAATAGGAGGAACATGAAACTATCTGAAAAATAGAGGAGCAAAAAGCGGTGTTAAACAACATGAAGAGCCTGAAAAGGTGTGAAATATCTGAAGAGCTTCAAAAGGTGTCAAATATATGAGGAGCATAAAACAGTCTGAAAAATAGGAGGAGCATGAAGCGGTGTTCAAAACATGAAACCCTGAAAAGGTGTGAAAAATATGAAAAGCTTCAAAAGGTTTCAAAAATATGAGGAGCATGAATCGGTCTGACAAATAGGAGGAGCAAGAAGCGGTGTTCAAAAACATGAAGAGCCTGAAAAGGTGTGAAAAATATGAAAAGCTTCAAGGGTGTTAAAATTAGGAGGAGCATAAAACGGTCTGAAAAATAGGAGGAGCATGAAGCGGTGTTGAAAAACATGAAGAGCCTGAAAAGGTGTGAAAAATATGAAGAGCTTCAAAAGGTTTCAAAAATATGAGGTGCATGAAACATTCTGAAAAATAGCAGGGGCATGAAGCAGACGTCAAAAATATGAAGATCCTGAAAAGGTGTGAAAAATATGAAGAGCTTCAAAAGGTCTCAAAAATATGAGGAGCATGAAACGGTCAGAAAAATAGGAGCAGCATGAAGCGGTGGTCAAAAATATGAAGAGCCTGAAAAGGTTTGAAAAATATGAAGAGCTTCAAAAGGTGTCAAAAATATGAGGAGCATGAAACGGTCTGAAAAACAGGAGGAGCATGAAGCGGTCCTCAAATACATGAAGAGACTGAAAAGGTGTGAAAAATATGCAAAGCTTAAAAAGGAGACAAAATTATGAGGAGCATAAAACTGTCTGAAAAATACGAGGAGCATGAACCGGTGGTCAAAAACATGAAGAGTCTGAACAGGTGTGAAAAATATGAAGAGCTTCAAAAGGTGTCAAAAATATGAGGAGCATTAAAACGGTCTCAAAAATAGGAGGAGAATGAAGCGGTGTTTAAAAACATGAAGAGCCTGAAAAGGTGTGAAAAATATGAAGAGCTTCAAAACGTGTCAAAAATATGAGTAGCATAAAACGGTCTGAAAAATAGGAGGAGCATGAAGCGGTGTTCAAAAACATGAAAAAATATAAAAATAAATAAAAAAAATACATAAAAAAAACATAAAGAGCCTGAAAACGTGTGAAAAATATGAAGAGCTTCAAAAGGTGTCAAGAATGAGATGAGCATGAAACGGTTTTAAAGATATTAGGAGCATGAAGTGGTGTTCAACAACATGACGAGCCTGAAAAGGTGTGAAAAATATGAAGAGCTTCTAAAGGTGTCAAAAATATGAGGAGCATGAAACGGTCTGAAAAATACGAGGAGCATGAAACTGTGTTCAATAATATGAAGAGCCTGAAAAGGTGTGAAAAATATGAAGAGCTTCAAAAGGTGTCAAAAATATGAGGAGCATGTAATGGTCTGAAAAATAGGAGAACCATGAAGTGGTGTTCAAAAACATGAAGAGCCTGAAAAGGTGTGAAAAATATGAAGAGCTTCAAAAGGTGTCAAAAATATGAGGAGGATGAAAAGGTCTGAAAAATAGGAGGGGAATGAAGCGGTGTTTAAAAACATGAAGAGCCTGAAAAGGTGTGACAAATATGACGAGCTTCCAAAGGTGTCAAAAATATGAAGAGCATGAAACGATCTGAAAAATAGGAGGAGAATGAAGCGGTTTTCAAAAACAGGAAGAGCTTGAAAAGGTGTGGAAAATATGAAGAGCTTCAAAAGGTGTGAAATACATGAGGAGTATGAAACGGTCTGAAAAATAGGAGGAGCATGAAGCTGTGTTCAAAAACTTGAGGAGCCTGAAAAAGTGTGAAAAACATGAAGAGCCTGAAAAAGTGTGAAAAACATGAAGAGCTTAAAAGTTGTGAGAAATATGAAGAGCTTCAAAAGGTATCAAAAATGAGACGAGCATGAAACCGTCTGGAAAGTAGGACGAGCATGAAGCCGTGTTGAAAAACATGAAGAGCCAGAAAAGGTGTGAAAAATATGAAGAGATTCAAAAAGTGTCAAAAATATGAAGAGCATGAAACGGTCGGAAAAATAGGAGGAGCATGAAGTGGTGTGAAAAACATGAAGAGCCTAAAAAAGGTGTGAAAAATATGAAGAGCTTCAAAACGTGTCAAAAATATGAGGAGCATGAAACGGTCTGAAAAACAGGAGGATCATGAAGCCGTGTTGAAAAACATGGGGAGCCGGAAAAGGTGTGAAAAATATGAACAGCTTCAAAAGGTGTCAAAAATATGAGGAGCATGAAACGGTCTGAAAAATAGGAGGAGCATGAAATGGTCTGATAAATAGGAGGAGCATGAAGCGGTGTTGAAAAACATGAAGAGCCTGAAATGGTGTGAAAAATACGAAGAGCTTCAAAAGTAGGCAAAAATATGAAGAGCATGAAAAGGTCAGAAAAATAGGAGAAGCATGAAACTGTGTTCAAAAACATGAAGAGTCTGAAAAGGTGTGAAATATATGAAGAGTTTCAAAGGTGTCAAAAATATGAAGAGCATGAAACGGTCTGAAAAATAGGAGGAGCATTAAATGGTCTGATAAATAGGAGGAGCATGAAGCGGTGTTGAAAAACATGAAGAGCATGAAAAGGTGTGAAATAAATGAAGAACTTAAAAGGAGTCAAAAATATGAGATGCATGAAACGGTCTGAAAAATAGAAGGAACATGAAGCGGTGTTGAAAAACGTGAAGAGCCTGAAAAGGTGTGAAAAATATGAAGAGCTTTAAAAGGTGTAAAAAATATGAGGAGCATGAAACGGTCTGAAAAATAGGAGGAGCATGAAGCGGTGTTGAAAAACATGAAGAGCCTAAAAAGGTGTGAATAATATGAAGAGCTTCAAAAGGTGCCAAAATTATGAAGAGTATGAAACGGTCTGAAAAATAGGAGGAGCATGAAGCGGTGTTCAAAAACATGAAAACCCTGAAAAGGTGTGAAAAATATGAAGAGCTTCAAAAGGTGTCATATATATGAGGAGCATGAAACTATCTGAAAAATAGGAGGAGCATGAAGCGGTATTCAAAACATGAAGAGCCTGAAAAGCTGTGAAATTATGTGAAGCTTCAAAAGGTGTGAAAAATATGAGGAGCAGGAAACGGTCTGAAAAATAGTTGGAGCATGAAGCGGTGTTAAAGAACATGAAGAGCCTGAAAAGGTGTGAAATATATGAAGAGCTTCAAAAGGTGTCAAAAATATGAGGAGCATGAAACGGTCTGAAAAATAGGAGTAGCATGAAACGGTGTTGAAATACATGAAGAGCCTGAAGAGGTGTGAAACATATGAAGAGCTTCAAATGGTGTCAAAAATATGAGGAGCATGAAACGGTGTGAAAAATAGGATGAGCATGAAGTTGTGTTGAAAAACATGAAGAACCTGAAAAGATGTGAAAAATATGAAAAGCTTCAAAAGGTGTCAAAAATATGAGGAGCATGAAACGGTCTGAAAAATAGGAGGAGCATGAAGCGGTGTTGAAAAACATGAAGAGCCTGAAAATATGTGAAAAATATGAGGAGCTTTAAAAGTTGTCAAAAATATGAGGAGAATGAAATGGTCTGAAAAATCGGAGGAGCAAGAAACGGAGTTCAAAAACATGAAGAGCCTGAAAAGGTGTGAAAAATATGAAGAGCTTCAAAAGGTGTCATATATATGAGGAGCATGAAACGGTCCGAAAAATAGGAGGAGCATGAAGCGGTATTCAAAAACATGAAGAGCCAGAAAATGTGTGAAAAATACGAAGAGCTTCAAAAGGTGTCAAAAATATAAGGAGCATGAAACGGTCTGAAAAATAGGAGGAGCATGAAGCGGTATTCAAAAACATGAAGATCCTGAAAAGCTGTGAAATTATGTCAAGCTTCAAAAGGTGTGGAAAATATGAGGAGCAGGAAACGGTCTGAAAAATAGTAGGAGTATGAAACGGTGTTAAAAAACATGAAGAGCTTCAAAAGGTGTGAAATATATGAAGAGCTTCAAAAGGTGTCGAAAATATGAGGGGCATGAAACGGTCTGAAACATAGGAGGAGCATGAAACGTTGTTAAAAAACATGAAGAGCTTCAAAAGGTGTGAAACATATAAAGAGCTTCAAAAGGTGTCAAAAATATGAGGGGCATGAAACGGTCTGAAAAATAGGAGGAGCATGAAGTGGTGTAGAAAAACATGAAGACCCTGAAAAGGTGTGAAAAATATGAGGAACTTCAAAAGGTGTCAAAAATATGAGGAGCATGAAACGCTCTGAAAAGTAGGAGGAGCATGAAACGGTGTTCAAAAACATGAAGAGCCTGAAATGGTGTGAAAAAATATGAGGAACTTCAAAAGGTGTCAAAAATATGAGGAGCATGAAAGGGTCTGAAAAATAGGAGCAGCATGAAACTGTGTTCAAAAACATGAAGAGTCTGAAAAGGTGTGAAATATATGAAGAGTTTCAAAAGGTGTCAAAAATATGAAGAGCATGAAACGGTCTGAAAAATACGAGGAGCATGAAGCGGCGTTGAAAAATATGAAAAGCCTGAAAAGGTGTGAAAAATATGAAGAGCTTCAAAAGGTGTCAAAAATATGAAGAGCATGATATGGTCTGAAAAATATGAGGAGCATGTAACTGTGTTCAAAAACATGAAGAGCCTGAAAAGGTGTGAAATATATGAAGAGCTTCAAAAGGTGTCAAAAATATGAAGAGCATGAAACTGTCTGAAAAATAGGAGGAGCATGAAATCGTCTGATAAATAGGAGGAGCATGAAGCGGTGTTGAAAAACATGAAGAGCCTGAAAAGGTGTGAAATATATGAAGAGCTACAAAATGTGTCAAAAATATGAGGAGCATGAAGCGTTCTGAAAAATAGGAGGAGCATGAAACGGTGTTGAAAAACACGAAGAGCCTAAAAAGGAGTGAAATACATGAAGAGCTTCAAAAGAAGTCAAAAATATAAGGAGCATGAAAGGGTCTGAAAAATAGCAGGAGCATGAAACGGTGTTGCAAAACATGAAGAGCCTGAAAAGGTGTGAAATATATGAAGAGCTTCAAAGTTTTCAAAAGTATGAGGAGCATGATACGGTCTGAAAAATAGGAGGAACATGAAGCGGTGTTGAAAAGTGAAGAGCCTGAAAAGGTGTGAAAAACATGAAGAGCTTCAAAAGTTGTCAAAAATATGAGGAACATGAAACGGTCTGAAAAATAAGAGGAGCAAGAATCGGTGTTGAAAAAAAGAAGAGCCTGAAAAGTTGTGAAATGTATGAAGAACTTCAAAACGTGTCAAATATATGAGGAGCATGAAACGGTCTGAAAAATAGGAGCAGCATGAAGCGGTGTTAAAAAACATAAACAGCCTGAAAAGGTGTGAAATATATGAAGAGCTTCAAAAGGTGTCAAAAATATGAGGAGCAGAACACGCTCTGAATATTAGGGGGAGCATGAAACGGACTTCAAAAACATGAAGAGCCTGAAAATGTGTTAAAAATATGAAGAGCTTCAAAACTGGTCAATAATATAATGAGAATGAAACGGTCTGAAAAATAGGAGGAGCATGAAGCGGTGTTGAAAAACATGAAAAGCCTGAAAAGGAGTGAAAAATAAGAAGAGCTTCAAAAGGTGTCAAAAATATGAGGAGCATGAAACGGTCTGAAAAACAGGAGGAACATGACGCGGTGTTGAAAAACATGAGGAGCCTGAAAAGGTGTGAAATATATGAAGAGCTTCAAAAGGTGTCGAAAATATGAGGGGCATGAAACGGTCTGAAACATAGGAGGAGCATGAAACGTTGTTAAAAAACATGAAGAGCTTCAAAAGGTGTGAAACATATAAAGAGCTTCAAAAGGTGTCAAAAATATGAGGGGCATGAAACGGTCTGAAAAATAGGAGGAGCATGAAGTGGTGTAGAAAAACATGAAGACCCTGAAAAGGTGTGAAAAATATGAGGAACTTCAAAAGGTGTCAAAAATATGAGGAGCATGAAACGCTCTGAAAAGTAGGAGGAGCATGAAACGGTGTTCAAAAACATGAAGAGCCTGAAATGGTGTGAAAAAATATGAGGAACTTCAAAAGGTGTCAAAAATATGAGGAGCATGAAAGGGTCTGAAAAATAGGAGCAGCATGAAACTGTGTTCAAAAACATGAAGAGTCTGAAAAGGTGTGAAATATATGAAGAGTTTCAAAAGGTGTCAAAAATATGAAGAGCATGAAACGGTCTGAAAAATACGAGGAGCATGAAGCGGCGTTGAAAAATATGAAAAGCCTGAAAAGGTGTGAAAAATATGAAGAGCTTCAAAAGGTGTCAAAAATATGAAGAGCATGATATGGTCTGAAAAATATGAGGAGCATGTAACTGTGTTCAAAAACATGAAGAGCCTGAAAAGGTGTGAAATATATGAAGAGCTTCAAAAGGTGTCAAAAATATGAAGAGCATGAAACTGTCTGAAAAATAGGAGGAGCATGAAATCGTCTGATAAATAGGAGGAGCATGAAGCGGTGTTGAAAAACATGAAGAGCCTGAAAAGGTGTGAAATATATGAAGAGCTACAAAATGTGTCAAAAATATGAGGAGCATGAAGCGTTCTGAAAAATAGGAGGAGCATGAAACGGTGTTGAAAAACACGAAGAGCCTAAAAAGGAGTGAAATATATGAAGAGCTTCAAAAGAAGTCAAAAATATAAGGAGCATGAAAGGGTCTGAAAAATAGCAGGAGCATGAAACGGTGTTGCAAAACATGAAGAGCCTGAAAAAGTGTGAAATATATGAAGAGCTTCAAAGTTTTCAAAAGTATGAGGAGCATGATACGGTCTGAAAAATAGGAGGAACATGAAGCGGTGTTGAAAAGTGAAGAGCCTGAAAAGGTGTGAAAAACATGAAGAGCTTCAAAAGTTGTCAAAAATATGAGGAACATGAAACGGTCTGAAAAATAAGAGGAGCAAGAATCGGTGTTGAAAAAAAGAAGAGCCTGAAAAGTTGTGAAATGTATGAAGAACTTCAAAACGTGTCAAATATATGAGGAGCATGAAACGGTCTGAAAAATAGGAGCAGCATGAAGCGGTGTTAAAAAACATAAACAGCCTGAAAAGGTGTGAAATATATGAAGAGCTTCAAAATGTGTCAAAAATATGAGGAGCAGAAAACGCTCTGAATATTAGGGGGAGCATGAAACGGACTTCAAAAACATGAAGAGCCTGAAAATGTGTTAAAAATACGAAGAGCTTCAAAACTGGTCAATAATATAATGAGAATGAAACGGTCTGAAAAATAGGAGGAGCATGAAGCGGTGTTGAAAAACATGAAAAGCCTGAAAAGGAGTGAAAAATAAGAAGAGCTTCAAAAGGTGTCAAAAATATGAGGAGCATGAAACGGTCTGAAAAACAGGAGGAACATGACGCGGTGTTGAAAAACATGAGGAGCCTGAAAAGGTGTGAAATATATGAAGAGCTTCAAAAGGTGTCAAAAATATGAGGAGCATGAAAAGGTCTGAAGAATAGGAGGAGTAAGAAGCGGTGTTGAAAAACGTGAAGAGCCTGAAAAGGTGTGAAATACATGAAGAGCTTCAAAATTGTCAAAAATATGAGGAGCATGAAACGGTCTGAAAAATAGGAGGAGCATGAAGCGGTGTTGCAAAACATGAAGAGCCTGAAAAGGTGTGAAAAACATGAAGAGCCTGAAAATGTGTGAAATATATGAAGAGCTTCAAATGGTGTCAAAAATATGAGGAGCATGAAACGGCGTTCAAAAACATGAAGAACCTGAAATGGTGTGAAAAATATGAAGAACTTAAAAACGTGTCAAAAATAGGAGGAGTTTCAAAGGGTCCGAAAAATAGGAAGAGCATGAAGGGGTGTTGCAAAACATGAAGAGCCTGAAAAGGTGTGAAATATATGAAGAGCTTCAAAAGGTGTCAAAAATATAAGAAGCATGAAACGGTCTTAAAAATAGGAGGAGCATGAAACGGTGTTGAAAAACATGAAGAGCCTGAAAATGTGTGAAAAATATGAAGAGCTTCAAAAGGTGTCAAAAATAGAAGGAGCATGAAGTGGAGTTGAAAAACATGAAGAGCTTCAAAATGTGTCAAAAATATGAGGAGCATGATACGGTCTCAAAAATAGGAGGAGCATGAAGCGGTGTTGAAAAACATGAAGAGCCTGGAAAGGTGTGAAATATATGAAGAGATTCAAAAGTGTCACAAATAGGAGGAACATGAAACGGTCTGAAAAATAGGAGGAGCATGAAGTGGAGTTGAAAAAAATGAATAGCCTGAAAAGGTGTGAAAAATATTAGGAGCATGAAACAGTCTGAAAATAGGAGGAGCATCAAATGGTGCTGAAAAACATGGAGAGCCTGAAAAGGTTTGAAAAATATGAAGAGCTTCAAAAGGTGTCAAAAATATGAGGAGCATGAAATGGTCTGAAAAATAGGAGGAGCATGTAATGGTGTTGAAAACCACGAAGAGCCTGAAGAGGAGTGAAATACATGAAGAGCTTCAAAAGGTGTCATAAATATGAGAAGCATGAAATGGTGTTCAAAAACATGAAGAGCCTGAAAATGTGTGAAAAATATGAGGAGCATGAAATGGTCTTAAAAATATGTGGAGCATGAAGCGGTGTTCAAAAACATGAAGAGCCTGACAAGGTGTGAAAAATATGAAGAGGTTCAAAAAGTGTCAAAAAAATGAGGAGCATGAAACTGTTCTGAAAAATAGGTGCAGCATAAAGCGGTGTTGAAAAACATGAAGGGTCTGAAAATGTGTGAAACATATGAAGAGCTTCAAAAGGTGAAAAAATATGAGGAGCATGAAACGGTCTGAAACATAGGAGGAGCATGAAGGAGTGTTCAAAACATGCAGAGCCTGAAAAGGTGTGAAAAATATGAAGAGCTCCAAAAGTTGTCAAAAATATGAGGAGCAGGAAACGGTCTGAAAAATAGGAGGAGCATGAAACGGTGTTCAAAAACTTGAAGATACTGAAAAGATGTGAAAAATGTGAAGAGCTTCAAAAGGTGTCAAAATATGAGGAGCACGAAACATTCTGAAAAATAAGAGGAGTATGAAACGGTGTTGAACAACATGAAGAGCATGAAAAGGTGTGAAAAATATGAAGAGATTAAAAAGGTGTCAAAATATGAGGAGCATGAAACGGTCTGAAAAATAGGAGGCGCATGAAGTGGTGTTCAAAAACATGAAGAGCCCGAAAAGGTGTGAAAAATATGAAGAGCTTCAAAAGGTGTCAAATATATGAGGAGCATGAAACTGTCTGAAAAATAAGAGGAGTATGAAACGGTGTTCAAAATCATTAAGAGCTTGAAAAGGTGTCAAAAATATGAGGAGCAGGAAACAGTCTGAAAATAGGAGGAGCATGAAACGGTGTTGAAAAACATGAAGAGCATGAAAAGGTGTGAAAAATATGAAGAGCTTCAAAAGGTGTCAAATAGGAGTACCATGAAACGGTGTTCAAAAACATGAAGAGCCTGAAAAGGTGTGCAAAATTTGAAGAGCTTCAAAACGTGTGAAAATATGAGGTGCATGAAACGATCTGAAAAATAGGAGGAGCATGAAACGGTCTTGAAAAACATGAAGAGCATGAAACGGTCTGAAAAATAGGAGGAGCATGAAATGGTGTTCAAAAACATGAAGATCCTGAAAACATGTGAAAAATATGAAGCGCTTCAAAAGGTGTCAAAAATATGAGGAGCATGAAACGGTCTGAAAAATAGGAGGAAAATGAAACGGTGTTCAAAATCATTAAGAGCCTGAAAAGGTGTGGAAAATATGAAGAGCTTCAGAAGGTGTGAAAAATATGAGAAGCATGAAGCGGTTATCAAAAACTTGAAGATACTGAACAGGTGTGAAAAATATGAAAAGCTTCAAAAAGTGGCAGAAATATGAGGAGCATGAAACGGTATGAAAAATAGGAGGAGCATGAAGCGGTGTTCAAAAACATGAAGAGCCTGAAAAGCTGTGAAAAATATGAGGAGCATGAAACGGTCTGAAAAATAGGAGGAAAATGAAACGGTGTTCAAAATCATTAAGAGGCTGAAAAGCTGTGAAAAATATGAGGAGAACGAAACGGTCTGAAAAATAGGAGGAGCATGAAGTGGTGTTGAAAAACATGAAGAGCCTGAAAAGTTGTGAAAAATATGAAGAGCTTCAGAAGGTGTGAATAATATGAGGAGCATGAAGGGGTGTTCAAAAACGTGAAGATACTGAAAAGGTGTGAAAAATATGAAGAGCTTCAAAAGGTGTCAAAAATATGAGGAGCATGAAATGGTCTGAAAAATAGGAGGAAAATGAAACGGTGTTCAAAATCATTAAGAGCCTGAAAAGGTGTGAAAAATATGAAGAGCTTCAAAAGGTGTCAAAAATATGAGGAGCATGAAACGGTCTGAAAAATATTAGGAGCATGAAACGGTGTTGAAAAACACGAAGAGCCTTAAAAGGAGTGAAAAATATGAAGAGCTTCAAAAGGTGTCAAATATATAAGGAGCATGAAACGGTCTGAAAAATAGGAGCAGCCTGAAACGGTGTGGAAAAACATGAAGAGACTGAAAATGTGTGAAAAATATGAAGAGCTTCAAAAGGTTTCAAAATTATGATGCGCATTAAACTGTCTTAAAAACAGGAAGAGCATGAAGCGGTGTTGAAAAACATGAAGAGCCTGAAAAGGTGTGAAATATATGAAGAGCTTCAGAATGTGTCAAAAATATGAGGAGCATGAAGCGTTCTGAAAAATAGGAGGAGCATGAAGCGGTGTTGAAAAATATGAAGAGCCTGAAAAGGTGTGAAAAATATGAAGAGTTTCAAAACATGTAAAAATATGAGGAGCATGAAGCATTCTGAAAAATAGGAGGAGCATGAAACGGTGTTGAATAAGACGAAGAGCCTAAAAAGGAGTGAAAAATATGAAGAGCTTCAAAAGGTGTCAAATATATAAGGAGCATGAAACGGTCTGAAAAATAGGAGCAGCCTGAAACGGTGTTCAAAAACATGAAGATCCTGAAAACATGTGAAAAATATGAAGCGCTTCAAAAGGTGTCAAAAATGTGAGGAGCATGAAACGGTCTGAAAAATAGGAGGAAAATGAAACGGTGTTCAAAATCATTAAGAGCCTGAAAAGGTGTGAAAAATATGAAGACCTTCAGAATGTGTGAAAAATATGAGGAGCATGAAGCGGTGTTCAAAAACTTGAAGATACTGAAAAGATGTGAAAAATATGAAGAGCTTCAAAAGGTGTCAAAAATATGAGGAGCATGAAACGGTCTGAAAAATATTAGGAGCATGAAACGGTGTTGAAAAACATGAAGAGCCTTAAAAGGAGTGAAAAATATGAAGAGCTTCAAAAGGTGTCAAATATATAAGGAGCATGAAACGGTCTGAAAAATAGGAGCAGCCTGAAACGGTGTGGAAAAACATGAAGAGACTGAAAATGTGTGAAAAATATGAAGAGCTTCAAAAGGTTTCAAAATTATGATGCGCATGAAACTGTCTTAAAAATATGAAGAGCATGAAGCGGTGTTGAAAAACATGAAGAGCCTGAAAAGGTGTGAAATATATGAAGAGCTACAAAATGTGTCAAAAATATGAGGAGCATGAAGCGTTCTGAAAAATAGGAGGAGCATGAAACGGTGTTGAAAAACACGAAGAGCCTAAAAAGGAGTGAAATATATGAAGAGCTTCAAAAGAAGTCAAAAATATAAGGAGCATGAAACGATCTGAAAAATAGGAGGAGCATGAAGTGGAGTTGAAAAAAATGAATAGCCTGAAAAGGTGTGAAAAATATTAGGAGCATGAAACAGTCTGAAAATAGGAGGAGCATCAAATGGTGCTGAAAAACATGGAGAGCCTGAAAAGGTTTGAAAAATATGAAGAGCTTCAAAAGGTGTCAAAAATATGAGGAGCATGAAATGGTCTGAAAAATAGGAGGAGCATGTAATGGTGTTGAAAACCACGAAGAGCCTGAAGAGGAGTGAAATACATGAAGAGCTTCAAAAGGTGTCATAAATATGAGAAGCATGAAATGGTGTTCAAAAACATGAAGAGCCTGAAAATGTGTGAAAAATATGAGGAGCATGAAACGGTCTTAAAAATATCTGGAGCATGAAGCGGTGTTCAAAAACATGAAGAGCCTGACAAGGTGTGAAAAATATGAAGAGGTTCAAAAAGTGTCAAAAAAATGAGGAGCATGAAACTGTTCTGAAAAATAGGTGCAGCATAAAGCGGTGTTGAAAAACATGAAGGGTCTGAAAATGTGTGAAACATATGAAGAGCTTCAAAAGGTGAAAAAATATGAGGAGCATGAAACGGTCTGAAACATAGGAGGAGCATGAAGGAGTGTTCAAAACATGCAGAGCCTGAAAAGGTGTGAAAAATATGAAGAGCTCCAAAAGTTGTCAAAAATATGAGGAGCAGGAAACGGTCTGAAAAATAGGAGGAGCATGAAACGGTGTTCAAAAACTTGAAGATACTGAAAAGATGTGAAAAATGTGAAGAGCTTCAAAAGGTGTCAAAATATGAGGAGCACGAAACATTCTGAAAAATAAGAGGAGTATGAAACGGTGTTGAACAACATGAAGAGCATGAAAAGGTGTGAAAAATATGAAGAGATTAAAAAGGTGTCAAAATATGAGGAGCATGAAACGGTCTGAAAAATAGGAGGCGCATGAAGTGGTGTTCAAAAACATGAAGAGCCCGAAAAGGTGTGAAAAATATGAAGAGCTTCAAAAGGTGTCAAATATATGAGGAGCATGAAACTGTCTGAAAAATAAGAGGAGTATGAAACGGTGTTCAAAATCATTAAGAGCTTGAAAAGGTGTCAAAAATATGAGGAGCAGGAAACAGTCTGAAAATAGGAGGAGCATGAAACGGTGTTGAAAAACATGAAGAGCATGAAAAGGTGTGAAAAATATGAAGAGCTTCAAAAGGTGTCAAATAGGAGTACCATGAAACGGTGTTCAAAAACATGAAGAGCCTGAAAAGGTGTGCAAAATTTGAAGAGCTTCAAAACGTGTGAAAATATGAGGTGCATGAAACGATCTGAAAAATAGGAGGAGCATGAAACGGTCTTGAAAAACATGAAGAGCATGAAACGGTCTGAAAAATAGGAGGAGCATGAAATGGTGTTCAAAAACATGAAGATCCTGAAAACATGTGAAAAATATGAAGCGCTTCAAAAGGTGTCAAAAATATGAGGAGCATGAAACGGTCTGAAAAATAGGAGGAAAATGAAACGGTGTTCAAAATCATTAAGAGCCTGAAAAGGTGTGGAAAATATGAAGAGCTTCAGAAGGTGTGAAAAATATGAGAAGCATGAAGCGGTTATCAAAAACTTGAAGATACTGAACAGGTGTGAAAAATATGAAAAGCTTCAAAAAGTGGCAGAAATATGAGGAGCATGAAACGGTATGAAAAATAGGAGGAGCATGAAGCGGTGTTCAAAAACATGAAGAGCCTGAAAAGCTGTGAAAAATATGAGGAGCATGAAACGGTCTGAAAAATAGGAGGAAAATGAAACGGTGTTCAAAATCATTAAGAGGCTGAAAAGCTGTGAAAAATATGAGGAGAACGAAACGGTCTGAAAAATAGGAGGAGCATGAAGTGGTGTTGAAAAACATGAAGAGCCTGAAAAGTTGTGAAAAATATGAAGAGCTTCAGAAGGTGTGAATAATATGAGGAGCATGAAGGGGTGTTCAAAAACGTGAAGATACTGAAAAGGTGTGAAAAATATGAAGAGCTTCAAAAGGTGTCAAAAATATGAGGAGCATGAAATGGTCTGAAAAATAGGAGGAAAATGAAACGGTGTTCAAAATCATTAAGAGCCTGAAAAGGTGTGAAAAATATGAAGAGCTTCAAAAGGTGTCAAAAATATGAGGAGCATGAAACGGTCTGAAAAATATTAGGAGCATGAAACGGTGTTGAAAAACACGAAGAGCCTTAAAAGGAGTGAAAAATATGAAGAGCTTCAAAAGGTGTCAAATATATAAGGAGCATGAAACGGTCTGAAAAATAGGAGCAGCCTGAAACGGTGTGGAAAAACATGAAGAGACTGAAAATGTGTGAAAAATATGAAGAGCTTCAAAAGGTTTCAAAATTATGATGCGCATTAAACTGTCTTAAAAACAGGAAGAGCATGAAGCGGTGTTGAAAAACATGAAGAGCCTGAAAAGGTGTGAAATATATGAAGAGCTTCAGAATGTGTCAAAAATATGAGGAGCATGAAGCGTTCTGAAAAATAGGAGGAGCATGAAGCGGTGTTGAAAAATATGAAGAGCCTGAAAAGGTGTGAAAAATATGAAGAGTTTCAAAACATGTAAAAATATGAGGAGCATGAAGCATTCTGAAAAATAGGAGGAGCATGAAACGGTGTTGAATAAGACGAAGAGCCTAAAAAGGAGTGAAAAATATGAAGAGCTTCAAAAGGTGTCAAATATATAAGGAGCATGAAACGGTCTGAAAAATAGGAGCAGCCTGAAACGGTGTTCAAAAACATGAAGATCCTGAAAACATGTGAAAAATATGAAGCGCTTCAAAAGGTGTCAAAAATGTGAGGAGCATGAAACGGTCTGAAAAATAGGAGGAAAATGAAACGGTGTTCAAAATCATTAAGAGCCTGAAAAGGTGTGAAAAATATGAAGACCTTCAGAATGTGTGAAAAATATGAGGAGCATGAAGCGGTGTTCAAAAACTTGAAGATACTGAAAAGATGTGAAAAATATGAAGAGCTTCAAAAGGTGTCAAAAATATGAGGAGCATGAAACGGTCTGAAAAATATTAGGAGCATGAAACGGTGTTGAAAAACATGAAGAGCCTTAAAAGGAGTGAAAAATATGAAGAGCTTCAAAAGGTGTCAAATATATAAGGAGCATGAAACGGTCTGAAAAATAGGAGCAGCCTGAAACGGTGTGGAAAAACATGAAGAGCATGAAAAGGTGTGAAAAATATGAAGAGCTTCAAAAGGTGTCAAATAGGAGTACCATGAAACGGTGTTCAAAAACATGAAGAGCCTGAAAAGGTGTGCAAAATTTGAAGAGCTTCAAAACGTGTGAAAATATGAGGTGCATGAAACGATCTGAAAAATAGGAGGAGCATGAAACGGTCTTGAAAAACATGAAGAGCATGAAACGGTCTGAAAAATAGGAGGAGCATGAAATGGTGTTCAAAAACATGAAGATCCTGAAAACATGTGAAAAATATGAAGCGCTTCAAAAGGTGTCAAAAATATGAGGAGCATGAAACGGTCTGAAAAATAGGAGGAAAATGAAACGGTGTTCAAAATCATTAAGAGCCTGAAAAGGTGTGGAAAATATGAAGAGCTTCAGAAGGTGTGAAAAATATGAGAAGCATGAAGCGGTTATCAAAAACTTGAAGATACTGAACAGGTGTGAAAAATATGAAAAGCTTCAAAAAGTGGCAGAAATATGAGGAGCATGAAACGGTATGAAAAATAGGAGGAGCATGAAACGGTGTTCAAAAACATGAAGAGCCTGAAAAGCTGTGAAAAATATGAGGAGCATGAAACGGTCTGAAAAATAGGAGGAAAATGAAACGGTGTTCAAAATCATTAAGAGGCTGAAAAGCTGTGAAAAATATGAGGAGAACGAAACGGTCTGAAAAATAGGAGGAGCATGAAGTGGTGTTGAAAAACATGAAGAGCCTGAAAAGTTGTGAAAAATATGAAGAGCTTCAGAAGGTGTGAATAATATGAGGAGCATGAAGCGGTGTTCAAAAACTTGAAGATACTGAAAAGGTGTGAAAAATATGAAGAGCTTCAAAAGGTGTCAAAAATATGAGGAGCATGAAATGGTCTGAAAAATAGGAGGAAAATGAAACGGTGTTCAAAATCATTAAGAGCCTGAAAAGGTGTGAAAAATATGAAGAGCTTCAAAAGGTGTCAAAAATATGAGGAGCATGAAACGGTCTGAAAAATATTAGGAGCATGAAACGGTGTTGAAAAACACGAAGAGCCTTAAAAGGAGTGAAAAATATGAAGAGCTTCAAAAGGTGTCAAATATATAAGGAGCATGAAACGGTCTGAAAAATAGGAGCAGCCTGAAACGGTGTGGAAAAACATGAAGAGACTGAAAATGTGTGAAAAATATGAAGAGCTTCAAAAGGTTTCAAAATTATGATGCGCATTAAACTGTCTTAAAAACAGGAAGAGCATGAAGCGGTGTTGAAAAACATGAAGAGCCTGAAAAGGTGTGAAATATATGAAGAGCTTCAGAATGTGTCAAAAATATGAGGAGCATGAAGCGTTCTGAAAAATAGGAGGAGCATGAAGCGGTGTTGAAAAATATGAAGAGCCTGAAAAGGTGTGAAAAATATGAAGAGTTTCAAAACATGTAAAAATATGAGGAGCATGAAGCATTCTGAAAAATAGGAGGAGCATGAAACGGTGTTGAATAAGACGAAGAGCCTAAAAAGGAGTGAAAAATATGAAGAGCTTCAAAAGGTGTCAAATATATAAGGAGCATGAAACGGTCTGAAAAATAGGAGCAGCCTGAAACGGTGTGGAAAAACATGAAGAGACTGAAAATGTGTGAAAAATATGAAAAGCTTCAAAAGGTTTCAAAATTATGATGCGCATGAAACTGTCTTAAAAATAGGAAGAGCATGAAGCGGTGTTGAAAAACATGAAGAGCCTGAAATGGTGTGAAATATATGAAGAGCTACAAAATGTGTCAAAAATATGAGGAGCATGAAGCGTTCTGAAAAATAGGAGGAGCATGAAACGGTGTTGAAAAACATGAAGAGCCTAAAAAGGAGTGAAATATATGAAGAGCTTCAAAAGAAGTCAAAAATATAAGAAGCATGAAACGGTCTGAAAAATAGGAGGAGCATGAGCGGTGTTGAAAAATATGAAGAGCCTGAAAAGGTGTGAAAAATATGAAGAGTTTCAAAACATGTAAAAATATGAGGAGCATGAAGAATTCTGAAAAATATGAGGAGCATGAAACCGTGTTGAATAAGACGAAGAGCCTAAAAAGGAGTGAAAAATATGAAGAGCTTCCAAAGGTGTCAAATATATAAGGAGCATGAAACGGTCTGAAAAATAGGAGCAGCCTGAAACGGTGTGGAAAAACATGAAGAGACTGAAAATGTGTGAAAAATATGAAGAGCTTCATAAGGTTTCAAAATTATGATGCGCATGAAACTGTCTTAAAAATAGGAAGAGCATGAAGCGGTGTGGAAAAACATGAAGAGCCTGAAAAGGTGTGAAATATATGAAGAGCTACAAAATGTGTCAAAAATATGAGGAGCATGAAGCGTTCTGAAAAATAGGAGGAGCATGAAACGGTGTTGAAAAACACGAAGAGCCTAAAAACGAGTGAAATATATGAAGAGCTTCAAAAGAAGTCAAAAATATAAGAAGCATGAAACGGTCTGAAAAATAGGAGGAGCATGAGCGGTGTTGAAAAATATGAAGAGCCTGAAAAGGTGTGAAAAATATGAAGAGTTTCAAAACATGTAAAAATATGAGGAGCATGAAGCATTCTGAAAAATAGGAGGAGCATGAAACGGTGTTGAAAAACACGAAGATCCTAAAAAGGAGTGAAATATATGAAGAGCTTCAAAAGAAGTCAAAAATATAAGGAGCATGAAACGGTCTGAAAAATAGGAGGAGCATGAAGCGGTGTTGAAAAACATGAAGAGCCTGAAAACGTGTGAAATATATGAAGAGGTTCAAAAGGTGTCAAAAATAGGAGGAGCATGAAACAGTTTGAAAAATAGGAAGAGCATGAAGTGGTGTTGAAAAACATGAAGAGCCTGAAAAGGTTTGAATAATATGAAGAGCTTCAATAGGAGTCAAATATATGAGGAGCATGAAACTGTCTGAAAAATAGGAGGAGCATGAAACGCTCTGAAAAATAGGAGGAGCATGAAGCGGTGTTGCAAAACATGAAGAGCCTGAAAAGGTGTGAAAAACATGAAGAGCCTGAAAATGTGTGAAATATATGAAGAGCTTCAAATGGTGTCAAAAATATGAGGATCATGAAACAGTCTGAAAAATATGAGGAGCATGAAACGGCGTTCAAAAACATGAAGAACCTGAAATGGTGTAAAAAATATGAAGAACTTAAAAACGTGTCAAAAATAGGAGGAGTTTCAAAGGGTCCGAAAAATAGGAAGAGCATGAAGGGGTGTTGCAAAACATGAAGAGCCTGAAAAGGTGTGAAAAACATGAAGAGCCTGAAAAGGTGTAAAAAATATGAAGAGCTTCAAAAAGTGTCAAAAATATGAGGAGCATGAAACGATCTGAAACATAGTAGGAGCATGAAGCGGTGTTCAAAAACTTGAAGATACTGAAAAGGTGTGAAAAATATGAAGAGCTTCAAAAGGTGTCAAAAATATGAGGAGCATGAAACGGTCTGAAAAATAGGAGGAAAATGAAATGGTGTTCAAAATCATTAAGAGCCTGAAAAGGTGTGAAAAATATGAAGAGCTTCAAAAGGTGTCAAAAATATGAGGAGCATGAAACGGTCTGAAAAATATTAGGAGCATGAAACGGTGTTGAAAAACACGAAGAGCCTAAAAAGGAGTGAAAAATATGAGGAGCTTCAAAAGGTGTCAAATATATAAGGAGCATGAAACGGTCTGAAAAATAGGAGCAGCCTGAAACGGTGTGGAAAAACATGAAGAGACTGAAAATGTGTGAAAAATATGAAGAGCTTCAAAAGGTTTCAAAATTATGATGCGCATGAAACTGTCTTAAAAATAGGAAGAGCATGAAGCGGTGTTGAAAAACATGAAGAGCCTAAAAAGGAGTGAAATATATGAAGAGCTTCAAAAGAAGTCAAAAATATAAGAAGCATGAAACGGTCTGAAAAATAGGAGGAGCATGAAGCGGTGTTGAAAAATATGAAGAGCCTGAAAAGGTGTGAAAAATATGAAGAGTTTCAAAACATGTAAAAATATGAGGAGCATGAAACGGTGTTCAGAAACATGAAGAGCCTGAAATGGTGTGAAAAATATGAAGAGCTTCAAAAGGTGTCAAAAATATGAGGAGCATGAAGCGTTCTGAAAAATAGGAGGAGCATGAAACGGTGTTGAAAAACATGAAGAGCCTAAAAAGGAGTGAAATATATGAAGAGCTTCAAAAGAAGTCAAAAATATAAGAAGCATGAAACGGTCTGAAAAATAGGAGGAGCATGAGCGGTGTTGAAAAATATGAAGAGCCTGAAAAGGTGTGAAAAATATGAAGAGTTTCAAAACATGTAAAAATATGAGGAGCATGAAGAATTCTGAAAAATATGAGGAGCATGAAACCGTGTTGAATAAGACGAAGAGCCTAAAAAGGAGTGAAAAATATGAAGAGCTTCCAAAGGTGTCAAATATATAAGGAGCATGAAACGGTCTGAAAAATAGGAGCAGCCTGAAACGGTGTGGAAAAACATGAAGAGACTGAAAATGTGTGAAAAATATGAAGAGCTTCATAAGGTTTCAAAATTATGATGCGCATGAAACTGTCTTAAAAATAGGAAGAGCATGAAGCGGTGTGGAAAAACATGAAGAGCCTGAAAAGGTGTGAAATATATGAAGAGCTACAAAATGTGTCAAAAATATGAGGAGCATGAAGCGTTCTGAAAAATAGGAGGAGCATGAAACGGTGTTGAAAAACACGAAGAGCCTAAAAACGAGTGAAATATATGAAGAGCTTCAAAAGAAGTCAAAAATATAAGAAGCATGAAACGGTCTGAAAAATAGGAGGAGCATGAGCGGTGTTGAAAAATATGAAGAGCCTGAAAAGGTGTGAAAAATATGAAGAGTTTCAAAACATGTAAAAATATGAGGAGCATGAAGCATTCTGAAAAATAGGAGGAGCATGAAACGGTGTTGAAAAACACGAAGATCCTAAAAAGGAGTGAAATATATGAAGAGCTTCAAAAGAAGTCAAAAATATAAGGAGCATGAAACGGTCTGAAAAATAGGAGGAGCATGAAGCGGTGTTGAAAAACATGAAGAGCCTGAAAACGTGTGAAATATATGAAGAGGTTCAAAAGGTGTCAAAAATAGGAGGAGCATGAAACAGTTTGAAAAATAGGAAGAGCATGAAGTGGTGTTGAAAAACATGAAGAGCCTGAAAAGGTTTGAATAATATGAAGAGCTTCAATAGGAGTCAAATATATGAGGAGCATGAAACTGTCTGAAAAATAGGAGGAGCATGAAACGCTCTGAAAAATAGGAGGAGCATGAAGCGGTGTTGCAAAACATGAAGAGCCTGAAAAGGTGTGAAAAACATGAAGAGCCTGAAAATGTGTGAAATATATGAAGAGCTTCAAATGGTGTCAAAAATATGAGGATCATGAAACAGTCTGAAAAATATGAGGAGCATGAAACGGCGTTCAAAAACATGAAGAACCTGAAATGGTGTAAAAAATATGAAGAACTTAAAAACGTGTCAAAAATAGGAGGAGTTTCAAAGGGTCCGAAAAATAGGAAGAGCATGAAGGGGTGTTGCAAAACATGAAGAGCCTGAAAAGGTGTGAAAAACATGAAGAGCCTGAAAAGGTGTAAAAAATATGAAGAGCTTCAAAAAGTGTCAAAAATATGAGGAGCATGAAACGATCTGAAACATAGTAGGAGCATGAAGCGGTGTTCAAAAACTTGAAGATACTGAAAAGGTGTGAAAAATATGAAGAGCTTCAAAAGGTGTCAAAAATATGAGGAGCATGAAACGGTCTGAAAAATAGGAGGAAAATGAAATGGTGTTCAAAATCATTAAGAGCCTGAAAAGGTGTGAAAAATATGAAGAGCTTCAAAAGGTGTCAAAAATATGAGGAGCATGAAACGGTCTGAAAAATATTAGGAGCATGAAACGGTGTTGAAAAACACGAAGAGCCTAAAAAGGAGTGAAAAATATGAGGAGCTTCAAAAGGTGTCAAATATATAAGGAGCATGAAACGGTCTGAAAAATAGGAGCAGCCTGAAACGGTGTGGAAAAACATGAAGAGACTGAAAATGTGTGAAAAATATGAAGAGCTTCAAAAGGTTTCAAAATTATGATGCGCATGAAACTGTCTTAAAAATAGGAAGAGCATGAAGCGGTGTTGAAAAACATGAAGAGCCTAAAAAGGAGTGAAATATATGAAGAGCTTCAAAAGAAGTCAAAAATATAAGAAGCATGAAACGGTCTGAAAAATAGGAGGAGCATGAAGCGGTGTTGAAAAATATGAAGAGCCTGAAAAGGTGTGAAAAATATGAAGAGTTTCAAAACATGTAAAAATATGAGGAGCATGAAACGGTGTTCAGAAACATGAAGAGCCTGAAATGGTGTGAAAAATATGAAGAGCTTCAAAAGGTGTCAAAAATATGAGGAGCATGAAGCGTTCTGAAAAATAGGAGGAGCATGAAACGGTGTTGAATAAGACGAAGAGCCTAAAAAGGAGTGAAAAATATGAAGAGCTTCAAAAGGTGTCAAAAATAGAAGGAGCATGAAGCGGAGTTGAAAAACATGAAGAGCTTCAAAATGTGTCAAAAATATGAGGAGCATGATACGGTCTCAAAAATAGGAGGAGCATGAAGCGGTGTTGAAAAACATGAAGAGCCTGGAAAGGTGTGAAATATATGAAGAGATTCAAAAGTGTCACAAATAGGAGGAACATGAAACGGTCTGAAAAATAGGAGGAGCATGAAGTGGAGTTGAAAAAAATGAATAGCCTGAAAAGGTGTGAAAAATATTAGGAGCATGAAACAGTCTGAAAATAGGAGGAGCATCAAATGGTGCTGAAAAACATGGAGAGCCTGAAAAGGTTTGAAAAATATGAAGAGCTTCAAAAGGTGTCAAAAATATGAGGAGCATGAAATGGTCTGAAAAATAGGAGGAGCATGTAATGGTGTTGAAAACCACGAAGAGCCTGAAGAGGAGTGAAATACATGAAGAGCTTCAAAAGGTGTCATAAATATGAGAAGCATGAAATGGTGTTCAAAAACATGAAGAGCCTGAAAATGTGTGAAAAATATGAGGAGCATGAAACGGTCTTAAAAATATGTGGAGCATGAAGCGGTGTTCAAAAACATGAAGAGCCTGACAAGGTGTGAAAAATATGAAGAGGTTCAAAAAGTGTCAAAAATATGAGGAGCATGAAACTGTTCTGAAAAATAGGTGCAGCATAAAGCAGTGTTGAAAAACATGAAGGGTCTGAAAATGTGTGAAACATATGAAGAGCTTCAAAAGGTGAAAAAATATGAGGAGCATGAAACGGTCTGAAAAATATGAGGCGCATGAAGTAGTGTTCAAAAACATGAAGTGCCCGAAAAGGTGTTAAAAATATGAAGAGCTTCAAAAGGTGTCAAATATATGAGGAGCATGAAACTGTCTGAAAAATAAGAGGAGTATGAAACGGTGTTCAAAGTCATTAAGAGCCTGAAAAGTTGTCAAAAATATGAGGAGCAGGAAACAGTCTGAAAATAGGAGGAGCATGAAACGGTGTTGAAAAACATGAAGAGCATGAAAAGGTGTGAAAAATATGAAGAGCTTCAAAAAGTGGCAAAAATATGAGGAGCATGAAACGGTATGAAAAATAGGAGGAGCATGAAACGGTGTTCAAAAACATGAAGAGCCTGAAAAGCTGTGAAAAATATGAGGAGCATGAAACGGTCTGAAAAATAGGAGGAAAATGAAACGGTGTTCAAAATCATTAAGAGGCTGAAAAGCTGTGAAAAATATGAGGAGCATGAAACGGTCTGAAAAATAGGAGGAGCATGAAGTGGTGTTGAAAAACATGAAGAGCCTGAAAAGTTGTGAAAAATATGAAGAGCTTCAGAAGGTGTGAATAATATGAGGAGCATGAAGCGGTGTTCAAAAACTTGAAGATACTGAAAAGGTGTGAAAAATATGAAGAGCTTCAAAAGGTGTCAAAAATATGAGGAGCATGAAACGGTCTGAAAAATAGGAGGAAAATGAAACGGTGTTCAAAATCATTAAGAGCCTGAAAAGGTGTGAAAAATATGAAGAGCTTCAAAAGGTGTCAAAAATATGAGGAGCATGAAACGGTCTGAAAAATATTAGGAGCATGAAACGGTGTTGAAAAACACGAAGAGCCTAAAAAGGAGTGAAAAATATGAGGAGCTTCAAAAGGTGTCAAATATATAAGGAGCATGAAACGGTCTGAAAAATAGGAGCAGCCTGAAACGGTGTGGAAAAACATGAAGAGACTGAAAATGTGTGAAAAATATGAAGAGCTTCAAAAGGTTTCAAAATTATGATGCGCATGAAACTGTCTTAAAAATAGGAAGAGCATGAAGCGGTGTTGAAAAACATGAAGAGCCTAAAAAGGAGTGAAATATATGAAGAGCTTCAAAAGAAGTCAAAAATATAAGAAGCATGAAACGGTCTGAAAAATAGGAGGAGCATGAAGCGGTGTTGAAAAATATGAAGAGCCTGAAAAGGTGTGAAAAATATGAAGAGTTTCAAAACATGTAAAAATATGAGGAGCATGAAACGGTGTTCAGAAACATGAAGAGCCTGAAATGGTGTGAAAAATATGAAGAGCTTCAAAAAGTGTCAAAAATATGAGGAGCATGAAGCGTTCTGAAAAATAGGAGGAGCATGAAACGGTGTTGAAAAACACGAAGAGCCTAAAAAGGAGTGAAATATATGAAGAGCTTCAAAAGAAGTCAAAAATATAAGGAGCATGAAACGGTCTGAAAAATAGGAGGAGCATGAAGCGGTGTTGAAAACATGAAGAGCCTGAAAAGGTGTGAAATATATGAAGAGCTTCAAAAGTTTTCAAAAGTATGAGGAGCATGATACAGTCTGAAAAATAGGAGGAGCATGAAACGGTCTGAAAAATAGGAGGAGCATGAAACGGTGTTGCAATACATGAAGAGCCTGAAAAGGTGTGAAATATATGAAGAGCTTCAAAAGTTTTCAAAAGTATGAGGAGCATGATACAGTCTGAAAAATAGGAGGAGCATGAAGCGGTGTTGAAAAGTGAAGAGCCTGAAAAGGTGTGAAAAACATGAAGCGCTTCAAAAGTTGTCAAAAATATGAGGAACATGAAACGGTCTGAAAAATAGGAGGAGCAAGAATCGGTGTTGAAAAAAAGAAGAGCCTGAAAAGATGTGAAATATATGAAGAACTTCAAAACGTGTCAAATATATGAGGAGCATGAAACGGTCTGAAAAATAGGAGCAGCATGAAGCGGTGTTAAAAAACATAAACAGCCTGAAAAGGTGTGAAATATATGAAGAGCTTCATAAGGTGTCAAAAATATGAGGAGCATAAAACGCTCTGAATATTAGGGGGAGCATGAAACGGTCTTCAAAAACATGAAGAGCCTGAAAAGGTGTTAAAAATATGAAGAGCTCCAAACCTGTCAATAATATAATGAGAATGAAACGGTCTGAAAAATAGGAGGAGCATGAAGCGGTGTTGAAAAACATGAAAAGCCAGAAAAGGTGTGAAAAATAAGAAGAGCTTCAAAAGGTGTCAAAAATATGAGGAGCATGAAACGGTCTGAAAAACAGGAGGAGCATGAAGTGGTGTTCAAAAACATGAAGAGCCCGAAAAGGTGTGAAAAATATGAAGAGCTTCAAAAGGTGTCAAATATATGAGGAGCATGAAACTGTCTGAAAAATAAGAGGAGTATGAAACGGTGTTCAAAATCATTAAGAGCCTGAAAAGGTGTCAAAAATATGAGGAGCATGAAACAGTCTGAAAATAGGAGGAGCAGGAAACGGTGTTGAAAAACATGAAGAGCATGAAAAGGTGTGAAAAATATGAAGAGCTTCAAAAGGTGTCAAATAGGAGTAGCATGAAACGGTGTTCAAAAACATGAAGAGCCTGAAAAGGTGTGCAAAATTTGAAGAGCTTCAAAACGTGTGAAAATATGAGGTGCATGAAGCGGTGTTCAAAAACTTGAAGATACTGAAAAGGTGTGAAAAATATGAAGAGCTTCAAAAGGTGTCAAAAATATGAGGAGCATGAAACGGTCTGAAAAATATTAGGAGCATGAAACGGTGTTGAAAACCTGAAGCGGCTGAAAAGGTGTGAAAAATATGAAGAGTTTCAAAACATGTAAAAATATGAGGAGCATGAAACGGTGTTCAGAAACATGAAGAGCCTGAAAAAGTGTGAAATATATGAAGAGCTTCAAAAGGTGTCAAATATATAAGGAGCATGAAACGGTCTGAAAAATAGCAGGAGCGTGAAACGGTGTTCAAAAACATGAAGAGCCTGAAAAAGTGTGAAATATATGAAGAGGTTCAAAAGGTGTCAAAAATATGAGGAACACGAAACGGTCTGAAAAATAGGAGGAGCAAGAATCGGTGTTGAAAAAAAGAAGAGCTTGAAAAGTTGTGAAATATATGAAGAGCTTCAAAATGTGTCAAATATATGAGGAGCATGAAACGGTCTGAAAAATAGGAGCAGCATGAAGCGGTGTTGAAAAACATAAACAGCCTGAAAAGTTGTGAAATATATGAAGAGCTTCAAAATGTGTCAAAAATATGAGGAGCATGAAACGTTCTGAAGATTAGGAGGAGCATGAAAAAGTCTTCAAAAACATGAAGAGCCTGAAAAGGTGTGAAAAATATGAAGAGCTTCAAAAGGTGTCAAAAATATGAGGAGCATGAAACGGTCTCAAAAATAGGAGGAGCATGAAACGGTGTTCAAAAACATGAAGAGCCTGAAAAGGTGTGAAACATATGAAAAGCATGAAAAGGTGTGAAATATATGAGGAGCCTGAAACGATCTGCAAAACAGGAGGAGCATGAATCGGTGTTGAAAAAAATGAAGAGCATGAAAAGGTGTGAAAAATATGAAGAGCTTCAAAAGGTGTCAAAAATATGAGAAGGAAGAAACCTTGTGAAAAAATCAGGGGGAAGAAGTGGTGTCTAAAAACATGAAGAGCCTGAAAAAGTGTGAAAAAGATGAAGAGCTTCAAAAGGTGTCAAAAATATGAGGAGCATGAAACAGTCTGAAAAATAGGAGGAGCATGAAACGGTGTTCAAAAACATGAAGAGCCTCAAAAGGTGTGAAAAATATGAAGAACTTAAAAACGTGTCAAAAATAGGAGGAGTTTCAAAGGGTCCGAAAAATAGGAAGAGCATGAAGGGGTGTTGCAAAACATGAAGAGCCTGAAAAGGTGTGAAAAACATGAAGAGCCTGAAAAGGTGTAAAAAATATGAAGAGCTTCAAAAGGTGTGAAAAATATGAAGAGCTTCAAAAGGTGTCAAAAATATGAGGAGCATGAAACGGTCTGAAATTTAGGAGGAGCAAGAAACGGTGTTCAAAAACATGATGAGCATGAAAACTTGTGAAAAATAGGAACAGCTTCAAAAGGTGTCAAAAAAATGAGGAGCATGAAAGAATTTGAAAAATATGAGGAACATGAAGCTGCGTTCAAAAACAAGAAGAGCCTGAAAAGGTTTGAAATATATGAAGAGCTTCAAAAGGTGTCAAAAACATGAGGAGCAGGAAACGGTCTGAAAAATAGGAGCAGCATGAAGTGGTGTTGAAAAACATGAAGAGCCTGAAAAGGTGTGAAAAATATGAAGGACTTCAAAAGGTTTCAATAATATGAGGAGCATGAAACTTTCTGAAAAATATGCGGAACACGAAACTGTCTGAAAAATAGGAGGAGCATGAAACGGTGTTGAAAAACATGAAAAGCAGGAATAAGGGTGAAATATATGAAGAGCGTCAAAAGGTGTTAAAAATATGAGGAGCATGAAACGGTCTGAAAACTAGGAGGAGCAAGAAACGGTGTTGAAAAACATGAAGAGCCTGAAAAGGTGTGAAAAATATTAAGAGCTTCAAAATGTGTCAAAAATACGAGGAGCATCAAGCGGTCTGAAAATTAGGAGGAGCATGAAACGGTGTTGAAAAACCTGAAGTGCCTTAAAAGGTGTGAAGAATATGAAGAAAGTCAAAAGGTGTTAAAAATATGAGGAGAGTGAAATGGACTGAAAAATATGGGGTGCATGAAACGGTCTGAACAATCAGAGAAGCATGAAACGGAGTTGAAAAACATGAAGAGCTGTGAAAGTTTTGAAAAATATGAAGAGCTTCAAAAGGTGTCAAAAATATGAGGAGCATGAAACGGTCTCAAAAGTAGGAGGAGCAGAAACGGTCTGAAAAATAGATAGAACATGAAACGGTGTTTAAAATCATGAAGAGCTTCAAAAGGTGACAAAAATATGAGGAGCATGAAACGGTCTGAAAACAATGAGGAGCATGAAACGGTCTGCAAAATAGGAGAAGCATGAAACGGTGTTGAAAAACAAGAAGAGCTTCAAAAGGTGTCAAAAATATGAGGATCATGAAATGATCTGAAAAATAGGAGGAGCATGAAACAGTGTTGAAACACATGGAGAGCCTGAAAACGTGTGAAAAATATGAACAGCTTCAAAAGGTGTCAAAAATATGAGGAGCATGAAATGAACTGAAAGAAAGAGGAGCATGAAGTGGTGTTGAAAACAATGAAGAGCCTGAAAAGGTATGAAAAATATGAAGAGCTTCAAAAGTTTTGAAAAATATGAAGAGCTTAAAAGGTGTCAAAAATATGAGGAGCATGCAACAGTCTGAAAAATAGGAGGAGCATGAAATGGTGTTGAAAAACATGAAGAGTCTGAAAAGGAGTGAAAAATATGAAGAGCTTCAAAAGGTGTCAAAAATATGAGGAGCATGAAACGGTCTCAAAAATAGGAGGAGCATGAAACGGTGTTCAAAAACATGAAGAGCCTGAAAAGGTGTGAAACATATGAAAAGCATGAAAAGGTGTGAAATATATGAGGAGCCTGAAACGATCTGCAAAACAGGAGGAGCATGAATCGGTGTTGAAAAAAATGAAGAGCATGAAAAGGTGTGAAAAATATGAAGAGCTTCAAAAGGTGTCAAAAATATGAGAAGGAAGAAACCTTGTGAAAAAATCAGGGGGAAGAAGTGGTGTCTAAAAACATGAAGAGCCTGAAAAAGTGTGAAAAAGATGAAGAGCTTCAAAAGGTGTCAAAAATATGAGGAGCATGAAACAGTCTGAAAAATAGGAGGAGCATGAAACGGTGTTCAAAAACATGAAGAGCCTCAAAAGGTGTGAAAAATATGAAGAACTTAAAAACGTGTCAAAAATAGGAGGAGTTTCAAAGGGTCCGAAAAATAGGAAGAGCATGAAGGGGTGTTGCAAAACATGAAGAGCCTGAAAAGGTGTGAAAAACATGAAGAGCCTGAAAAGGTGTAAAAAATATGAAGAGCTTCAAAAGGTGTGAAAAATATGAAGAGCTTCAAAAGGTGTCAAAAATATGAGGAGCATGAAACGGTCTGAAATTTAGGAGGAGCAAGAAACGGTGTTCAAAAACATGATGAGCATGAAAACTTGTGAAAAATAGGAACAGCTTCAAAAGGTGTCAAAAAAATGAGGAGCATGAAAGAATTTGAAAAATATGAGGAACATGAAGCTGCGTTCAAAAACAAGAAGAGCCTGAAAAGGTTTGAAATATATGAAGAGCTTCAAAAGGTGTCAAAAACATGAGGAGCAGGAAACGGTCTGAAAAATAGGAGCAGCATGAAGTGGTGTTGAAAAACATGAAGAGCCTGAAAAGGTGTGAAAAATATGAAGGACTTCAAAAGGTTTCAATAATATGAGGAGCATGAAACTTTCTGAAAAATATGCGGAACACGAAACTGTCTGAAAAATAGGAGGAGCATGAAACGGTGTTGAAAAACATGAAAAGCAGGAATAAGGGTGAAATATATGAAGAGCGTCAAAAGGTGTTAAAAATATGAGGAGCATGAAACGGTCTGAAAACTAGGAGGAGCAAGAAACGGTGTTGAAAAACATGAAGAGCCTGAAAAGGTGTGAAAAATATTAAGAGCTTCAAAATGTGTCAAAAATACGAGGAGCATCAAGCGGTCTGAAAATTAGGAGGAGCATGAAACGGTGTTGAAAAACCTGAAGTGCCTTAAAAGGTGTGAAGAATATGAAGAAAGTCAAAAGGTGTTAAAAATATGAGGAGAGTGAAATGGACTGAAAAATATGGGGTGCATGAAACGGTCTGAACAATCAGAGAAGCATGAAACGGAGTTGAAAAACATGAAGAGCTGTGAAAGTTTTGAAAAATATGAAGAGCTTCAAAAGGTGTCAAAAATATGAGGAGCATGAAACGGTCTCAAAAGTAGGAGGAGCAGAAACGGTCTGAAAAATAGATAGAACATGAAACGGTGTTTAAAATCATGAAGAGCTTCAAAAGGTGACAAAAATATGAGGAGCATGAAACGGTCTGAAAACAATGAGGAGCATGAAACGGTCTGCAAAATAGGAGAAGCATGAAACGGTGTTGAAAAACAAGAAGAGCTTCAAAAGGTGTCAAAAATATGAGGATCATGAAATGATCTGAAAAATAGGAGGAGCATGAAACAGTGTTGAAACACATGGAGAGCCTGAAAACGTGTGAAAAATATGAACAGCTTCAAAAGGTGTCAAAAATATGAGGAGCATGAAATGAACTGAAAGAAAGAGGAGCATGAAGTGGTGTTGAAAACAATGAAGAGCCTGAAAAGGTATGAAAAATATGAAGAGCTTCAAAAGTTTTGAAAAATATGAAGAGCTTAAAAGGTGTCAAAAATATGAGGAGCATGCAACAGTCTGAAAAATAGGAGGAGCATGAAATGGTGTTGAAAAACATGAAGAGTCTGAAAAGGAGTGAAAAATATGAAGAGCTTCAAAAGGTGTCAAAAATAGGTGTAGCATGAAGCGGTGTTCCAAAACTTGAAGAGCCTGAAAATGTGTTAAAAATATGAAGAGCTTAAAAGGTGTCAAAAATATGAAGAGCAAGAAATGGTGTGAAAAATAGGAGGAGCATGAAACGCTGTTCAAAAACATGAAGAGTCTGAAAGGTGTGAAAAATATGAAGGGCTTCAAAACGTATCAAAAATATGACGAGTATGAAACGGTCTGAAAAATAGAAGGAGCATGAAGCGGTGTTCAAAAACCTGAAGAGCCTGAAAAGGTGTGAAAAATATGAAGAGCTTAAAAGGTGTCAAAAATATGAGGAGCATGAAATGGTCTGAAAAATAGGAGGAGCATGAAAAGGTGTTCAAAAACATGAAGAGCTGAAAGGTGTGAAAATCATGAAAGGCTTCAAAACGTGTAAAAAATATGAGGAGCATGAAACAGTCTGAAAAATAGGAGGAGCATGAAGCGGTGTTGAAAAACATGAAGAGCCTGAAAAGGTGTTAAAAATATGATGAGCTTCAAAAGGTGTCAAAAATATGAGGAGCATGAAACGGTCTGAAAAATAGGAGGAGAATGAAGCGGTGTTGAAAAACATGAAGAGCCTGAAAAGCTGTGAAAAATATGAAGAGATTCAAAAGGTGTCAAAAATATGAGGAGCATGAAATGGTCTGAAAAATAGGAGGAGCATGAAGCGGTGTTGAAAAACAAGAAGAGCCTTAAAAGGCGTTAAAAATATGAAGAGCTTCAAAAGGTGTCAAAAATATGAGGAGCATGAAACAGTCTGAAAAATAGGAGGAGCATGAGGAGGTGTTGAAAAACATGAAGAGCATGAAACGGTTTGAAAAACATGAAGAGCTTCAAAACGTATCAAAAACAGGAGTAGCATGAAACGTTCTGAAAAATAAGAGGAGCATGAAACGCTGTTCAAAATCATGAAGAGCCTGAAAAGGTGTGAAAAATATGAAGAGCTTAAAAGGTGTCTGCAATATGAGAAGCATGAAATGGTCTGAAAAATATGAGGGGCATGAAGTCGTGTTTAGAAACATGAAGAGCCTGAAAAGGTGTGAAAAATATGAAGAGCTTCAAAAGGTGTGAAAAATATGAAGAGCTTCAAAAGGTGTGAAAAATATGAGGAGCATGAATCGGTCTGAAAAGTAGGAGGAGCAGAAACGGTCTGAAAAATAGGAGGAGCATGAAACGGTGTTCAAAAACATGAAGAGCCTCAAAAGGTGTGAAAAATATGAAGAACTTAAAAACGTGTCAAAAATAGGAGGAGTTTCAAAGGGTCCGAAAAATAGGAGGAGCATGAAGCGGTGTTGAAAAATATAAAGAGCCTGAAAAGGTGTGAAAAATATGAAGAGCTTCAAAAGGTGTGAAAAATAGGAGTAGCATGAAGCGGTGTTCAAAAACTTGAAGATCCTGAAAATGTGTTAAAAATATGAAGAGCTTAAAAGGTTTCAAAAATATGAGGAACATGAAATGGTCTGAAAAATAGGTTGAGCATGGAAGGGTGTTCAAAAACATGAAGAGCCTGAAAGGTGTGAATAATATGAAGCCTTCAAAACGTAGCAAAAATATGAGGAGCATGAAACGGTCTGAAAAATAGGAGGAGCATGAAGCGCTGTTCAAAATCATGAAGAGCCTGAAAAGGGGTGAAATATATGAAGAGCTTCAAAAGGTGTCAAAAATATGAGGAGCATGAAATGGTCTGAAAAATAGGAGGAGCATGAAAAGGTGTTCAAAAACATGAAGAGCTGAAAGGTGTGAAAATCATGAAAGGCTTCAAAACGTGTAAAAAATATGAGGAGCATGAAACAGTCTGAAAAATAGGAGGAGCATGAAGCGGTGTTGAAAAACATGAAGAGCCTGAAAAGGTGTTAAAAATATGATGAGCTTCAAAAGGTGTCAAAAATATGAGGAGCATGAAACGGTCTGAAAAATAGGAGCAGAATGAAGCGGTGTTGAAAAACATGAAGAGCCTGAAAAGGTGTGAAAAATATGAAAAGATTCAAAAGGTGTCAAAAATATGAGGAGCATGAAACGGTCTGAAAAATAGGAGGAGCATGAAGCGGTGTTGAAAAACAAGAAGAGCCTTAAAAGGCGTTAAAAATATGAAGAGCTTCAAAAGGTGTCAAAAATATGAGGAGCATGAAACAGTCTGAAAAATAGGAGGAGCATGAGGAGGTGTTGAAAAACAGGAAGAGCATGAAACGGTTTGAAAAACATGAAGAGCTTCAAAACGTATCAAAAACAGGAGTAGCACGAAACGTTCTGCAAAATATGAGGAGCATGAAACGCTGTTCAAAATCATAAAGAGCCTGAAAAGGTGTGAAAAATATGAAGAGCTTAAAAGGTGTCTGCAATATGAGAAGCATGAAATGGTCTGAAAAATATGAGGGGCATGAAGCCGTGTTTAGAAACATGAAGAGCCTGAAAAGGTGTGAAAAATATGAAGAGCTTCAAAAGGTGTGAAAAATATGAGGAGCATGAATCGGTCTGAAAAATAGGAGGAGCATGAGGCGGTGTTGAAAAACATGAAAAGCACGAAAAGGTGTGAAAAATATGAACAGCTCTAAGGTTTGAAAAATATGAGAGCTTCAAAAGATGTCAAAAATATGAGGAGCATGAAACAGTCTGAAAAATAGGAGGAGCATGAAACAGTGTTGAAAAACATGAAGAGCATGAAAAGGATTGAAAAATATGAAGAGCTTCAAAAGGTGTCAAAAATAGGAGTAGCATGTAGCGTTGTTCAAAAACTTGAAGAGCCTGAAAATGTGTGAAAAATATGAAGAGCTTAAAAAGTGTCAAAAATATGAGGAGCATGAAACGGTGTTAAAATCATGAAAAGCCTGAAAAGTTGCGATAAATGTATAGAGCTTCAAAAGGTGTGAAAAATATGAGGAGCAATAAACGGTCTGAAAAATAGGAGGAGAATGAAGTGGTGTTGAAAAACATGAAGAGCCTGAAATGGTGTGAAAAACTGAAGAGCTTCAAAAGGTGTCAAAAATATGAGCAGCATGAAACGGTCTGAAAAATAGGAGGAGCATGAAGCGGTGTGGAAAAACATGAAGAGCCTGAAAAGGTGTGAACTATATGAGGAGCCTCAAAGGATGTCAAAAATATGAGGAGCATGAAACGGTCTGAAAAATAGGAGGAGCATGAAGCGGTGTGGTAAAACATGAAGAGCCTGAAAAGGTGTGAACTATATGAGGAGCCTCAAAGGATGTCAAAAATATGAGGAGCATGAAACGGTCTGAAAAATAGGAGGGGCATAAAGTGGTGTTCAAATACATGAAGAGCCTGAAAATGTTTGAAAAATATGAAGAGCTTAAAAAAGGTGTCAACAATATGAGGAGCATGAAAAGGTATGTAAAATAGGAGAAGCATGAAGCAGTGTTGAAAAATATGAAGAGCCTGAAAAGGTGTGAAAAATATGAAGAGCTTCAAAAGGTGTCAAAAATATGAGGAGCATGAAACGGTTTGAAAAATGGAGGAGAAAGAAACGGTGTTCATAAACATGAAGAGCCTGAAAAGGTGTGAAAAATATGAAGAGCTTCAAAAGGTGTCAAGAATATGAGGAGCATGAAACAGTCTGAAAAATAGGAGGAGCATGAAAAAGTCTTCAAAAACATGAAGAGCCTGAAAAGGTGTGAAAAATATGAAGAGCTTCAAAAGGTGTCAAGAATATGAGGAGCATGAAACAGTCTGAAAAATAGGAGGAGCATGAAGTGGTATTGAAAAACATGAAGATCCTGAAAAGGTGTGAAATATATAAAGAGCTTCAAAAGGTGTCAAAAATATGAGGAGCATGAAACGGTCTTAAAAATAGGAGCAGCATGAAGCGGTGTTGAAAAACATAAACAGCCTGAAAAGTTGTGAAATATATGAAGAGCTTCAAAATGTGTCAAAAATATGAGGAGCATGAAACGTTCTGAAGATTAGGAGGAGCATGAAAAAGTCTTCAAAAACATGAAGAGCCTGAAAAGGTGTGAAAAATATGAAGAGCTTCAAAAGGTGTCAAAAATATGAGGAGCATGAAACGGTCTCAAAAATAGGAGGAGCATGAAACGGTGTTCAAAAACATGAAGAGCCTGAAAAGGTGTGAAACATATGAAAAGCATGAAAAGGTGTGAAATATATGAGGAGCCTGAAACGATCTGCAAAACAGGAGGAGCATGAATCGGTGTTGAAAAAAATGAAGAGCATGAAAAGGTGTGAAAAATATGAAGAGCTTCAAAAGGTGTCAAAAATATGAGAAGGAAGAAACCTTGTGAAAAAATCAGGGGGAAGAAGTGGTGTCTAAAAACATGAAGAGCCTGAAAAAGTGTGAAAAAGATGAAGAGCTTCAAAAGGTGTCAAAAATATGAGGAGCATGAAACAGTCTGAAAAATAGGAGGAGCATGAAACGGTGTTCAAAAACATGAAGAGCCTCAAAAGGTGTGAAAAATATGAAGAACTTAAAAACGTGTCAAAAATAGGAGGAGTTTCAAAGGGTCCGAAAAATAGGAAGAGCATGAAGGGGTGTTGCAAAACATGAAGAGCCTGAAAAGGTGTGAAAAACATGAAGAGCCTGAAAAGGTGTAAAAAATATGAAGAGCTTCAAAAGGTGTGAAAAATATGAAGAGCTTCAAAAGGTGTGAAAAATATGAAGAGCTTCAAAAGGTGTCAAAAATATGAGGAGCATGAAACGGTCTGAAATTTAGGAGGAGCAAGAAACGGTGTTCAAAAACATGATGAGCATGAAAACTTGTGAAAAATAGGAACAGCTTCAAAAGGTGTCAAAAAAATGAGGAGCATGAAAGAATTTGAAAAATATGAGGAACATGAAGCTGCGTTCAAAAACAAGAAGAGCCTGAAAAGGTTTGAAATATATGAAGAGCTTCAAAAGGTGTCAAAAACATGAGGAGCAGGAAACGGTCTGAAAAATAGGAGCAGCATGAAGTGGTGTTGAAAAACATGAAGAGCCTGAAAAGGTGTGAAAAATATGAAGGACTTCAAAAGGTTTCAATAATATGAGGAGCATGAAACTTTCTGAAAAATATGCGGAACACGAAACTGTCTGAAAAATAGGAGGAGCATGAAACGGTGTTGAAAAACATGAAAAGCAGGAATAAGGGTGAAATATATGAAGAGCGTCAAAAGGTGTTAAAAATATGAGGAGCATGAAACGGTCTGAAAACTAGGAGGAGCAAGAAACGGTGTTGAAAAACATGAAGAGCCTGAAAAGGTGTGAAAAATATTAAGAGCTTCAAAATGTGTCAAAAATACGAGGAGCATCAAGCGGTCTGAAAATTAGGAGGAGCATGAAACGGTGTTGAAAAACCTGAAGTGCCTTAAAAGGTGTGAAGAATATGAAGAAAGTCAAAAGGTGTTAAAAATATGAGGAGAGTGAAATGGACTGAAAAATATGGGGTGCATGAAACGGTCTGAACAATCAGAGAAGCATGAAACGGAGTTGAAAAACATGAAGAGCTGTGAAAGTTTTGAAAAATATGAAGAGCTTCAAAAGGTGTCAAAAATATGAGGAGCATGAAACGGTCTCAAAAGTAGGAGGAGCAGAAACGGTCTGAAAAATAGATAGAACATGAAACGGTGTTTAAAATCATGAAGAGCTTCAAAAGGTGACAAAAATATGAGGAGCATGAAACGGTCTGAAAACAATGAGGAGCATGAAACGGTCTGCAAAATAGGAGAAGCATGAAACGGTGTTGAAAAACAAGAAGAGCTTCAAAAGGTGTCAAAAATATGAGGATCATGAAATGATCTGAAAAATAGGAGGAGCATGAAACAGTGTTGAAACACATGGAGAGCCTGAAAACGTGTGAAAAATATGAACAGCTTCAAAAGGTGTCAAAAATATGAGGAGCATGAAATGAACTGAAAGAAAGAGGAGCATGAAGTGGTGTTGAAAACAATGAAGAGCCTGAAAAGGTATGAAAAATATGAAGAGCTTCAAAAGTTTTGAAAAATATGAAGAGCTTAAAAGGTGTCAAAAATATGAGGAGCATGCAACAGTCTGAAAAATAGGAGGAGCATGAAATGGTGTTGAAAAACATGAAGAGTCTGAAAAGGAGTGAAAAATATGAAGAGCTTCAAAAGGTGTCAAAAATAGGTGTAGCATGAAGCGGTGTTCCAAAACTTGAAGAGCCTGAAAATGTGTTAAAAATATGAAGAGCTTAAAAGGTGTCAAAAATATGAAGAGCAAGAAATGGTGTGAAAAATAGGAGGAGCATGAAACGCTGTTCAAAAACATGAAGAGTCTGAAAGGTGTGAAAAATATGAAGGGCTTCAAAACGTATCAAAAATATGACGAGTATGAAACGGTCTGAAAAATAGAAGGAGCATGAAGCGGTGTTCAAAAACCTGAAGAGCCTGAAAAGGTGTGAAAAATATGAAGAGCTTAAAAGGTGTCAAAAATATGAGGAGCATGAAATGGTCTGAAAAATAGGAGGATCATGAAAAGGTGTTCAAAAACATGAAGAGCTGAAAGGTGTGAAAATCATGAAAGGCTTCA
The DNA here is from genome assembly GCF_033118175.1 of Dama dama. Lineage (NCBI taxonomy): Eukaryota > Metazoa > Chordata > Mammalia > Artiodactyla > Cervidae > Dama > Dama dama. The sequence continues at coordinate 3,450,038 of NW_026870920.1, read as the reverse complement.
AAACGTGTAAAAAATATGAGGAGCATGAAACAGTCTGAAAAATAGGAGGAGCATGAAGCGGTGTTGAAAAACATGAAGAGCCTGAAAAGGTGTTAAAAATATGATGAGCTTCAAAAGGTGTCAAAAATATGAGGAGCATGAAACGGTCTGAAAAATAGGAGGAGAATGAAGCGGTGTTGAAAAACATGAAGAGCCTGAAAAGCTGTGAAAAATATGAAGAGATTCAAAAGGTGTCAAAAATATGAGGAGCATGAAATGGTCTGAAAAATAGGAGGAGCATGAAGCGGTGTTGAAAAACAAGAAGAGCCTTAAAAGGCGTTAAAAATATGAAGAGCTTCAAAAGGTGTCAAAAATATGAGGAGCATGAAACAGTCTGAAAAATAGGAGGAGCATGAGGAGGTGTTGAAAAACATGAAGAGCATGAAACGGTTTGAAAAACATGAAGAGCTTCAAAACGTATCAAAAACAGGAGTAGCATGAAACGTTCTGAAAAATAAGAGGAGCATGAAACGCTGTTCAAAATCATGAAGAGCCTGAAAAGGTGTGAAAAATATGAAGAGCTTAAAAGGTGTCTGCAATATGAGAAGCATGAAATGGTCTGAAAAATATGAGGGGCATGAAGTCGTGTTTAGAAACATGAAGAGCCTGAAAAGGTGTGAAAAATATGAAGAGCTTCAAAAGGTGTGAAAAATATGAAGAGCTTCAAAAGGTGTGAAAAATATGAGGAGCATGAATCGGTCTGAAAAGTAGGAGGAGCAGAAACGGTCTGAAAAATAGGAGGAGGATGAAACGGTGTTCAAAAACATGAAGAGCCTCAAAAGGTGTGAAAAATATGAAGAACTTAAAAACGTGTCAAAAATAGGAGGAGTTTCAAAGGGTCCGAAAAATAGGAGGAGCATGAAGCGGTGTTGAAAAATATAAAGAGCCTGAAAAGGTGTGAAAAATATGAAGAGCTTCAAAAGGTGTGAAAAATAGGAGTAGCATGAAGCGGTGTTCAAAAACTTGAAGATCCTGAAAATGTGTTAAAAATATGAAGAGCTTAAAAGGTTTCAAAAATATGAGGAACATGAAATGGTCTGAAAAATAGGTTGAGCATGGAAGGGTGTTCAAAAACATGAAGAGCCTGAAAGGTGTGAATAATATGAAGCCTTCAAAACGTAGCAAAAATATGAGGAGCATGAAACGGTCTGAAAAATAGGAGGAGCATGAAGCGCTGTTCAAAATCATGAAGAGCCTGAAAAGGGGTGAAATATATGAAGAGCTTCAAAAGGTGTCAAAAATATGAGGAGCATGAAATGGTCTGAAAAATAGGAGGAGCATGAAAAGGTGTTCAAAAACATGAAGAGCTGAAAGGTGTGAAAATCATGAAAGGCTTCAAAACGTGTAAAAAATATGAGGAGCATGAAACAGTCTGAAAAATAGGAGGAGCATGAAGCGGTGTTGAAAAACATGAAGAGCCTGAAAAGGTGTTAAAAATATGATGAGCTTCAAAAGGTGTCAAAAATATGAGGAGCATGAAACGGTCTGAAAAATAGGAGCAGAATGAAGCGGTGTTGAAAAACATGAAGAGCCTGAAAAGGTGTGAAAAATATGAAAAGATTCAAAAGGTGTCAAAAATATGAGGAGCATGAAACGGTCTGAAAAATAGGAGGAGCATGAAGCGGTGTTGAAAAACAAGAAGAGCCTTAAAAGGTGTTAAAAATATGAAGAGCTTCAAAAGGTGTCAAAAATATGAGGAGCATGAAACAGTCTGAAAAATAGGAGGAGCATGAGGAGGTGTTGAAAAACAGGAAGAGCATGAAACGGTTTGAAAAACATGAAGAGCTTCAAAACGTATCAAAAACAGGAGTAGCACGAAACGTTCTGCAAAATATGAGGAGCATGAAACGCTGTTCAAAATCATAAAGAGCCTGAAAAGGTGTGAAAAATATGAAGAGCTTAAAAGGTGTCTGCAATATGAGAAGCATGAAATGGTCTGAAAAATATGAGGGGCATGAAGCCGTGTTTAGAAACATGAAGAGCCTGAAAAGGTGTGAAAAATATGAAGAGCTTCAAAAGGTGTGAAAAATATGAGGAGCATGAATCGGTCTGAAAAATAGGAGGAGCATGAGGCGGTGTTGAAAAACATGAAAAGCACGAAAAGGTGTGAAAAATATGAACAGCTCTAAGGTTTGAAAAATATGAGAGCTTCAAAAGATGTCAAAAATATGAGGAGCATGAAACAGTCTGAAAAATAGGAGGAGCATGAAACAGTGTTGAAAAACATGAAGAGCATGAAAAGGATTGAAAAATATGAAGAGCTTCAAAAGGTGTCAAAAATAGGAGTAGCATGTAGCGTTGTTCAAAAACTTGAAGAGCCTGAAAATGTGTGAAAAATATGAAGAGCTTAAAAAGTGTCAAAAATATGAGGAGCATGAAACGGTGTTAAAATCATGAAAAGCCTGAAAAGTTGCGATAAATGTATAGAGCTTCAAAAGGTGTGAAAAATATGAGGAGCAATAAACGGTCTGAAAAATAGGAGGAGAATGAAGTGGTGTTGAAAAACATGAAGAGCCTGAAATGGTGTGAAAAACTGAAGAGCTTCAAAAGGTGTCAAAAATATGAGCAGCATGAAACGGTCTGAAAAATAGGAGGAGCATGAAGCGGTGTGGAAAAACATGAAGAGCCTGAAAAGGTGTGAACTATATGAGGAGCCTCAAAGGATGTCAAAAATATGAGGAGCATGAAACGGTCTGAAAAATAGGAGGAGCATGAAGCGGTGTGGTAAAACATGAAGAGCCTGAAAAGGTGTGAACTATATGAGGAGCCTCAAAGGATGTCAAAAATATGAGGAGCATGAAACGGTCTGAAAAATAGGAGGGGCATAAAGTGGTGTTCAAATACATGAAGAGCCTGAAAATGTTTGAAAAATATGAAGAGCTTAAAAAAGGTGTCAACAATATGAGGAGCATGAAAAGGTATGTAAAATAGGAGAAGCATGAAGCAGTGTTGAAAAATATGAAGAGCTTGAAAAGGTGTGAAAAATATGAAGAGCTTCAAAAGGTGTCAAAAATATGAGGAGCATGAAACGGTTTGAAAAATGGAGGAGAAAGAAACGGTGTTCATAAACATGAAGAGCCTGAAAAGGTGTGAAAAATATGAAGAGCTTCAAAAGGTGTCAAGAATATGAGGAGCATGAAACAGTCTGAAAAATAGGAGGAGCATGAAGTGGTATTGAAAAACATGAAGATCCTGAAAAGGTGTGAAATATATAAAGAGCTTCAAAAGGTGTCAAAAATATGAGGAGCATGAAATGGTCTGAAAAATAAGAGGAGCATGAAGTGGTGCTGAAAAATATGAAGAGCCTGAAAAGGTGCTAAAAATATGAAGAGCTTCAAAAGGTGTCAAAAATATGACGAGCATGAAACGGTCTTAAAAATAGGAGCAGCATGAAGCGTTGTAGAAAAACATAAACAGCCTGACAAGGTGTGAAATATATGAAGAGCTTCAAAAAGTGTAAAAAATATGAGGAGCATGAAAAGGTCTGAAAAATAGGAGGTGCGTGAAGCGGTGTTGAAACACATGAAGAGCCTGAAAAGTTGTGAGAAATATGAAGAGCTTCAAAAGGTGTGAAAAATATTAGGATCATGAAACAGTAGGAAAAGTAGGAGGAGCATGAAGCGGTATTGAAAAACATGAAGAGCCTGAAATTGTGTGAAATATACGAAGAGCGCCAAAATGTGTCAAAAATATGAGGAGCATGAAACGGTCTGAAAAATAGGAGGAGCATGAAGTGGTGTTCAAAAACATGAAGAGTCTGAAAACGTGTGAAAAATATGAAGAGCTTCAAAAGGTGTCAAAAATATGAGGAGCATGAAACGGTCTGAAAAATAGGAGGAGCATGAAACGGTGTTCAAAAAATGAAGAGCCTGAAAAGGTGTGAAAAATATGAAGAGTTTCAAAAGGTTTCAAAAATATGAGGAGCATGAAATCGTGTTCAAAAACATGAAGAGCCTGGAAAGGTCTGAAAAATATGAAGAGCTTCAAAACGAGTCAAAATTATGAGGAGCCTAAAAGCGTCTGAAAATTAGAGGAGCATGAAGCGGTGTTGAGAAACATGAAGATCATGAAAAGGTGTGAAAAATATGAAGAGCTTCAAAAGGTGTCAGAAATATGAGGAACTTGAAACGCTCTGAAAAATAGGAGGAGAATGAAAGGGTGTTCAAATCATGAAGAGATTGAAAAGGTGTGAAAAATATGAAGAGCTTCAAAGGGTGTGAAATACATGAGGAGAATAAACGGTCTGAAAAATAGGAGGAGCATGAAGCGGTGTGCAAAAACATGTAGAGCCTGACAAGCTGTTAAAAATATGAAGAGCTTCAAAAGGTGTCAAAATGATGAGGAGCATGAACCGGTCTGAAAAATAGGAGGAGCATGAAGCGGTGTTCAAAAACATGAAGAGCCTGAAAAGGTGTGAAAAATATCAAGAGCTTCAAAATGTTTCAAAAATATGAGGAGCATGAAACAGTCTGAAAAATAGGAGGAGCATGAAGCGGTGTACAAAAACATGAAGAGCCTGAAAAGGTGTGAAAAATATGAAGAATTTCAAAAGGTGTCAAAAATATGAGGAGCATGGAACAGACTGAAAAATCGGAGGAGCATGAAGCAGTGTTGAAAAACATAAAGAGCCTGAAAAGGTGTAAAAAATATGAAGAGCTTCAAAGGGTGTGAAATACATGAGGTCCATGAAACGGTCTGAAAAATAGGAGGAGCATGAAGCTGTGTTCAAAAACATGAAGAGCCTGAGAAGGTGTGAAAAATATGAAGAGCTTAAAAAGGTGTGAAATACATGAGGTGCATGAAATGGTCTGAAAAATACGAGGAAGAAGAAGTGGTGTTGAAAAACATGAAGAGCCTGAAAAGATATGTAATATATGAAGAGCTTCAAAAGGTGTCAACAATATGAGGAGCATGAGCCGGTCTGAAAAATAGGAGGAGCATGAAGCGGTGTTGAGGAACATGAAGAGCCTGAAAAGGAGTGAAAAATATGAAGAGCTTCAAAAGGTGTCAAAAATATGAGGAGCATGAAACGTTCTGAAAAATATGATGAGCATGAAAAGGTTTTGCAAATCATGAAGAGCCTGAAAATGTGTGAAAAATATGAAGAGCTTCAAAAGGTGTGAAAAATATGAAGAGCTTCAAAAGGTGTGAAATACATGAGGAGCATGAAACGGTCTGAAAAATATGATGAGCATGAAAAGGTTTTGCAAATCATGAAGAGCCTGAAAAAGTGTGAAAAATATGAAGAGCTTCAAAAGGTGTGAAAAATATGAAGAGCTTCAAAAGGTGTCAAAAATATGAAGAGCTTCAAAAGGAGTCAAAAATATGAGAAGCATGAAACGACAGAAAAATAGGAGGAGCTTGAAGTGGTGTTGAAAAACATGAAGAGCATGGAAAGGTGTGAAATATATGAAGAGCTTCAAAAGTTGTCAAAAATATAAGGAGCATGAAACTGTCTGAAAAAGAGGAGGAGCATGAAGCGGTGTTCAAAAACATGAAGAGCCTGAAAAGGTGTAAAAATATGAAGAGCTTAAAAAGGTGTAAAAAATACGAGGAGCTTAAAAAGGTGTGAAAAATATTAGGAGCATGAAACTGACTGAAAAATAGGAGGAGCATGAAGTGGTGTTGAAAAATATGAAGAGCCTGAAAAGGTGTGAAATATATGAAGAGCTAAAAAAGGTTTCAAAAATATGAGGAGCATGAAATGGTCAGAAAAATATGAGGAGCACGAAACTGTCTGAAATAGGAGGAGCATTAAACGTTGTTGAAAAAGATGAAGAGCATGAAAAGGTGAGAAAAATATGTAGAGCTTCAAAAGGTGTCAAAAATATGAGGAAGACGAAATGGTCTGAAAAATAGGACGAGCATGAAGCGGTGTTGAAAAACATGAAGAGCCTGACATGGTGTGAAAAATATGAAGAGCTTCAAAAGGTTTCAAAAATATGAGGAGCATGAAACCGTCTAAAAATATGACGAGCATGAAATGGTGTTGAAAAACATGAAGAGCCTCAAAAGGTGTGAAAAATATGAAGAGCTTCAAAAGGTGTCAAAAAAATGAGGAGCATGAAACGGTCTGAAAAATAGGAGGAACATGAAACGATGTTGAAAAACATGAAGACATGATAAGGTGTGAAAAATATGAAGAGCTTCCAAAGGTGTCAAAAATATGAGGAGCATGAAACGGTCTGAAAAATAGGAGGAGCATGATACGATGATGAAATACATGAAGACATGAAAAGGTGTGAAATATATGAAGAGCTTCAAAAGGTGTCAAAATAATGAGGAGCATGAAACGGTCTGAAAAATAGGAGGAGCATGAAACGGTGTTGAAAAACATGAAGAGATTCAAAATGTGTCAGAAATATGAGGAGCTTGAAACGGTCTGAAAAATCGGAGGAGCATGAAACGGTGTTGAGAAACATGAAGAGCATGAAGAGGTGTGAAAAATATGAAGAGCTTCAAAAGGTGGCCAAAATTTGAGGATCATGAAACGGTCTGATACATATGAGGAGCATGAAACGGTCTGCCATATAGGAGGAGCATGAAACGGTGTTGAAAAACATGAAGAGCCTGAAAATTGTGAAAAATATGAAGAGCATCAAAAGCTGCCAAAAATAGGAGGAGCATGAAACGGTCTGAAAAATATGAAAGAGCATGAAACGGTTTGACAAATAGGAGGAGCATGAAACGTGGTGAAAAACATGAAGAGCTTCAAAAGGTGTCAAAAATAGGAGGAGCATGATACTGTCTGAAAAATAAGAGGAGCATGAAACAGTCTGAAAAATAGGAGGAGCATGATACTGTCTGAAAAATAAGAGGAGCAGGAAACTGTCTGAAAAATAGGAGGAGCATGAAACGGTCTGAAAAATAGGAGGAGCATGAAACAGTGGAGAAATATATGAAGAGCTTCAAAAGGTGTCAAAAATATGAGGAGCATGAAATGGTCTGAAAAATAGGAGGAGCATGAAGCTGTAATGAAAAACATGAAGAGCCTGAAAAGGTGTGAAAATATGAAGAGCTTCAAAAGGTGTCAAAAATATGAGGAGCAAGAAACGGTCTGAAAAATAGGAGAAACATCAAGCGGTGTGAAAAACATGAAGAGCCTGAAAAGGTGTGAAAAATATGAAGAGCTTCAAAAAGTGTCAAAAATATGAGGAGCATGAAACGGTCTGAAAAATAGGAGGAGCCTGAAGCGATGTGAAAAAGATGAAGAGCCTGAAAAGCTGTGAAATATAAGAAGAGCTTCAAAAGGTGTCAACAATATGAGGAGCATGAAACGGTCTGAAAAATAGGAGGAGCCTGAAGCATTGCTGAAAAACAAGAAGAGCCTGAAAAGATGTGAAAAACATGAAAAGCTTCAAAAGGTGTCAAAATTATGAGGAGCTTGAAACGGTCTGAAAAATATGAAGGAGCATGAAACGGTCTGCAAAATAGTAGTAGCATGAAACGGTGTTCAAAAACATGAAGAGCTTCAAAAGTTGTCAAAAATATGAGGAGCATGAAACGGTCTGTAATATAGGAGGAGCATGAAACGGTGTTGAAAAACATGAAGAGCATGAAAAGGTGTGAAAAATATGAAGAGCTTCAAAAGGTGTCAAAAATATGAGGAGCATTAAACCTTCTGAAAAATAGGAGGAGCATGAACGGTGTTCAAAAACATGAAGAGCATGAAAAGGTTTGAAAAATTTGAAAAGCTACAAAGCGTGTCAAAAAAATTAGGAGGATGAAACGGTCTGATAAATTGGAGGAGCATGAAGCGGTGTTGAAAAACATGGAGAGCCTGAAAAGGTGTGAAAAACATGAAGAGCTTCAAAAGGTTTTCAAAAATATGAGGAGCATGAAACAGTCTGTAAAATAGGAGGAGCATGAAACAGTTTGGAAAACAGGAGGAGCAAGAAACGGTATTGAAAAACATGAAGAGCCTGAATATGTGTGAAAAATATGAATAGCTTCAAAACGAGTAAAAAAATTAGGAGCATGAAACAGTCTGAAAAATAGGAGGAGCATGAATCCGTCTGAAAAATAGGAGGAGCCTGAAACGGTGTGAAAAATAAGGGGAGCATGAAACGGTGTTGAAAAATATGAAGAGCATGAAAAGGAGTGAAAAATATGAAGAGCTTCAAAAGGTGTTAAAAATATGAGGAGTATGAAACGGTCTGAAAAATATGAAGAGCATGAAATGGTCTGCAAAATAGGAGGAGCATGTACGGTGTTGAAAATCTTGAAGAGCTTCAAAAGGTGTCAAAAATATGAGGAGCATGAAATGGTCAGAAAAATATGAGGAGCACGAAACTGTCTGAAAAATAGTAGGAGCATGAAACGTTGTTGAAAAAGATGAAGAGCATTAAAAGATGTGAAAAATATGAAGAGCTTCAAAAAGTGTTAAAAATATGATGAGCATGAAACGGTCTGAAAATGTGAGGAGCACGAAACGTTCTGAAAAATAGGAGGACCATGAAACGGTGTTGAAAAACATGAAGAGCATGAAAAGGAGAGAAAATTATGTAGAGCTTAAAAAGGTGTCAAAAATATGAGGAAGACGAAATGGTCTGAAAAATAGGACGAGCATGAAGCGGTGTTGAAAAACATGAAGAGCCTGAAAATTGTGAAAAATATGAAGAGCGTCAAAAGCTGCCAAAAATAGGAGGAGCATGAAACGGTCTGAAAAATATGAAGGAGCATGTAACGGTGTTGAAAAACATGAAGAGCTTCAAAAGGTGTCAAAATTATGAGGAGCATGAAACGGTCTGAAAAATATGAAAGAGCATGAAACGGTTTGACAAATAGGAGGAGCATGAAACGTGGTGAAAAACATGAAGAGCTTCAAAAGGTGTCAAAAATAGGAGGAGCACGATACTGTCTGAAAAATAAGAGGAGCATGAAACAGTCTGAAAAATAGGAGGAGCATGATACTGTCTGAAAAATAAGAGGAGCAGGAAACTGTCTGAAAAATAGGAGGAGCATGAAACGGTCTGAAAAATAGGAGGAGCATGAAACAGTGGAGAAATATATGAAGAGCTTCAAAAGGTGTCAAAAATATGAGGAGCATGAAACGGTCTGAAAAATAGGAGGAGCATGAAGCTGTAATGAAAAACATTAAGAGCCTGAAAAGGTGTGAAAATATGAAGAGCTTCAAAAAGTGTCAAAAATATGAGGAGCATGAAACGGTCTGAAAAATAGGAGGAGCCTGAAGTGATGTGAAAAAGATGAAGAGCCTGAAAAGCTGTGAAATATAAGAAGAGCTTCAAAAGGTGTCAACAATATGAGGAGCATGAAACGGTCTGAAAAATAGGAGGAGCCTGAAGCATTGCTGAAAAACAAGAAGAGCCTGAAAAGATGTGAAAAACATGAAAAGCTTCAAAAGGTGTCAAAATTATGAGGAGCATGAAACGGTCTGAAAAATATGAAGGAGCATGAAACGGTTTGAAAAATAGGAGGAGCATGAAACGTGGTGAAAAACATGAAGAGCTTCAAAAGTTGTCAAAAATAGGAAGAGCACGATACTGTCTGAAAAATAAGAGGAGCATGAAACAGTCTGAAAAATGGGAGGAGCATGATACTGTCTGAAAAATAAGAGGAGCACAAAACGGTCTGAAAAATAGGGGGAGCACGAAACTGTTTGAAAAATAGGAGGAGCATGAAACGGTGTTGAAAAACATAAAGAGCATGAAAAGGTGTGAAGAATATGAAGAGCTTCAAAAGGTGTCAAAAATATGAGGAGAAAGAAAAGGTCAGAAAAATAGGAGGAGCATGAAACGGTGTTGAAAACATGAAGAGCATGAAAAGGTGTGAAATATATGAAGAGCTTCAAAAAGTGTCCAAAATATGAGGTGCATGAAACTGTCTGATAATAGGAGGAGCATGAAACGGTCTGGTAAATAGGCGGAGCATTAAACGGTTTTGAAAAACATGAAGAGCTTCAAAAGGTGTCAAAAATTTGAGGAGGATGAAACGGTCTGAAAAATATGAGGAGCTTGAAACAGTCTGCAAAATAGTAGTAGCATGAAACGGTGTTCAAAAACATGAAGAGCTTCAAAAGTTGTCAAAAATATGAGGAGCATGAAACGGTCTGTAAAATAGGAGGAGCATGAAACGGTGTTGAAAAACCTGAAGAGCATGAAAATGTGTGAAAAATATGAAGAGCTTCAAAAGTTGTCAAAAATACGAGGAGCATGAAAAGGTGTGAAAAATATAAGGAGCATGAAAAGGTGTGAAAAATACGAGGAGCATGAAAAGGTGTGAAAAATAAGAGGAGCATGAAAAGTTGTGAAAAACACGAGGAGTATGAATAGGTGTGAAAAACATGAAAAGCATGAAACAGTGTGAAAAATACAGGAGCATGAAAAGGTACGAAAAATACGAGGAGCATGGAAAGGTGTGAAAAATTTGAGGAGCATGAAATGGTCTGAAAAATATGAAGAGCATGAAATGGTGTGAAAAACACGAGCAGCATGAAAAGTTGTGGAAAACACGAAGTGCATGTAAATGTGTGAAAAATTCGAAGAGCATGAAAAGGTTTGCAAAATACGAAGAGCATGTAAAGGTGTGAAAAATACGAGGAGCATTAAAGGTGTGAAAATTACGAGGAGCATGAAAAGGTGTGAAAAATAGTAGGAGCATGAAAAGGTCTGAAAAATACGAGGACCATGAAAAGTTGTGAAAAATACGTAGAACATTAAAAGGTGTGAGAAAAACAAGGAGCATGAAAAGGTGTGAAAAATACGAGGAGCATATAAAGGTCTAAAAATATGAGGAGCGTGAAACGGTCTAAAAAATGTGAGGAGCATGAAACTGCGTGAAAATAGAAAGAGCATGAAACAGTGTGAAAAACATGAAGACCTTTAAAACGTGTCAGAAATATGAGGACCATGAAAAGATGTGAAAAATATGAGGAGCATGAAACGGTATGAAAAATAGGAGGAGCATGAAAATGTGTCAAAAATATGAAGAGCATGAAAAGTTGTGAAATATATGAGGAGCATGAAAAGGTGTGAAAAATACGAGGAGCACAAAAAGGTCTGAAAGTACGAGGACCATGAAAAGGTCTGAAAAATACGAGGAGCATGAAAAGGTCTATAAAATATGAGGAGCATGTAAAGGTCAGAAAAATACGAGGAGCATGAAAAGGTGTGAAAAATATGAGGAGCATGAAAAGGTGTGAAATATATGAGGAGCATGAAAAATTGTAAAAAACACGAAGAGCATGAAAATGTGTGAAAAACACGAAGAGCATGAAAATGTATAAAAATTCGAAGAGCATGAAAAGGTTTGAAAAACACGAAGAGCATGAAAAGGTGGGAACAATACAAGGAGCATGAAAAGGTTTGTAAAATACGAGGAGCATGAAAAGATGTGAAAAATCCGAGGAGCACGAAAAGGTCTGAAATATACGAGGACCATGAAAAGTTCTAAAAAATACGACTGGCATGACAAGGTGGGAAAAATATGAAGAGCATGAAAAGGTGTGAAAAATATGAGGAACATGAAAAGGTGTGAAAAATACGAAGAGCATGAAAAGGTGTGAAAAATACAAGGAGCATGAAAAGGTGTGAACAATAGTAGGAGCATGAAAAGGTCTAAAAAATTTGAGGAGGATGAAATGGTGTGAAAATATGAAGATCATGAAACAGTGTGAAAAATATGAAGACCTTTTAAACGTGTCAAATATATGAGGAGCATGAAAAGATGTGAAATATATGAGGAGCATTAAAATATGTCAATTATATGAAGAGCATGAAAAGTTGTGAAATATATGAGGATCATGAAAAGGTGTGAAAAACACGAGGAGTACGAAAAGGTCTGCAAATAAGAGGAGTACGAAAAGGTCTGAAAAATATGAGGAGCATGAAAAGGTGTGAAAACTACAAAGTGCATGAAAATGTGTGAAAAATTCGAAGAGCAGGAAAAGGTTTGAAAAATACGAAGAGCATGTAAAGGTGTGAAAAATACGAAGAGCATGTAAAGGTGTGAAAAATACGGAGAATTAAAGGTGTGAAAAATACGAGGAGCATGAAAAGGTGTGAAAAATGCAATGAGAAAGAAAATGTGCTAAAAATACGAGGAGCATGAAAAGGTGGGAAAAATAGAAGGAGCATGAAAAGGTCTGAAAAATATGAGGAACATGAAAAGGTGTAAAAACTACAAAGAGCATGAAAAGGTGTGAAAAATTCGAAGAGGATGAAAAGGTGTGAAATATACGAAGAGCATAAAAAGGTGTGAAAAATTACCAAGAGAATGAAAATGTCTGAAAAATACAAAGAGCATGAAAATGTGTGAAAAATACCAAGAGCATGAAACGGTGTGAAAAATATGAGGAGCATGAAACGGTGTAAAAATGAAGCCCATGAAACGGTGTGAAAAATATGGAGCACATGAAGAGATGTGAAAAATATTTAGAGCATGAAAAGGTGTGAAAAATATGAAGAGGTTCAAAAGGTGTCAAAAATATGAGGAGCATGAAACGTTCTGAAAAATATGAGAAGCATGAAACGGTGTTGAAAAACATGAAGAGCTTCAAAAGGTGTCAAAAATATGAGGAGCAAGAAACGGTCTGAAAGATAGGAGGAGCATGAAACGGTGTTGAAAAACATGAAGAGCATGAAAAGGTGTGAAATATATGTAGAGCTTCAAAAGATGTCAAAAATATGAGAAGCATGAAACGGTCTGAAATATAGGAGTAGCATGAAATGGTGATGAAAAACATGAAGAGCCTGAAAAGGTGTGAAAAATATCAAGAGCTTCAAAACGTGTCAAAAATATAAGGGGCATGAAACGGTCTGAAAAATAGGAGGAGCATGAAACCGTCTGTAAAATAGGAGGAGCATGAAACTGTGTTGAAAAACATTTAGAGCTTCAAAATGTGTCAAAAATATGAGGAGCATGTAACGGTCTGAAAAATATGAGGAGCATGAAACGGTCTGAAAAATAAGAGGAGCATGAAACGATGTTGAGAACATGAAGAGCCTGAAAAGGTGTGAATAATATGAAAAGCTTCAAAAGTTGTCAAAAATATGAGGAGCATGAAACGGTCTCAAAAAAAAGAGGAGCATGAAATGGTCTGAAAATATAAGGAGCATGAAATTGTGTTGAAAAACATGCAGGGCCTAAAAGGTGTGAAAAATATGAAGAGCTCCAAACCTGTGAAATATATGAGGAGCATGAAACGGTCTGAAAAATAGGAGGAGCATGAAGTGGTGTTTAAAAACATGAAGAGCCTGAAAAGGTGTGAAATACATGAAGAGCTTCAAAAGCTGTCAAAAATAGGAGGAGCATGAAACGGTCTGAAAAATATGAAGGAGCATGTAACGGTGTTGAAAAACATGAAGAGCTTCAAAAGGTGTCAAAAAATGAGAAGCATGAAACGGTCTGAAAAATAGGAGGAGCATGAAACGATGTTGAAAAACATTAAGAGCTTCAAAAGGTGTCAAAAATATGAGGAGCATGAAAAGGTCTGAAAAATAGGAGGAGCATGAAACGGTCTGCAAAATAGGAGGAATATGAAAAGGTGTGAAAAATATGAAGAGCTTCAAAAGGTATCAAATATATGAGGAGCATGAAACGGTCTGAAAAATAGGAGGAGCAGGAAACGGTGTGGAAAAACATAAAGTGCATGAAAAGGTGTGAAAAATACGAGGAGCATGAAAAGGTGTGAAAAATATAAGGAGCATGAAAAGGTGTGAAAAATACGAGGAGCATGAAAATATGTGAAAAATAAAAGGAGCATGAAAAGCTGTGAAAAACACGAGGAGCATGAATAGGTGTGAAAAACATGAAAAGCATGAAACAGTGTGAAAAATACAGGAGCATGAAAAGGTACGAAAAATACGAGGAGCATGGAAAGGTGTGAAAAATTTGAGGAGCATGAAACGGTCTGAAAAATATGAAGAGCATGAAATGGTGTGAAAAACATGAGCAGCATGAAAAGTTGTGGAAAACACGAAGTGCATGTAAATGTGTGAAAAATTCGAAGAGCATGAAAAGGTTTGCAAAATACGAAGAGCATGTAAAGGTGTGAAATATACGAGGAGCATTAAAGGTGTGAAAAATACGAGGAGCATGAAAAGGTGTGAAAAATATAAGGAGCATGAAAAGGTGTGAAAAATACGAGGAGCATGAAAATATGTGAAAAATAAAAGGAGCATGAAAAGCTGTGAAAAACACGAGGAGCATGAATAGGTGTGAAAAACATGAAAAGCATGAAACAGTGTGAAAAATACAGGAGCATGAAAAGGTACGAAAAATACGAGGAGCATGGAAAGGTGTGAAAAATACGAGGAGCATGAAAAGGTGTGAAATATATGAGGAGCATGAAAAATTGTAAAAAACACGAAGAGCATGAAAATGTGTGAAAAACACGAAGAGCATGAAAATGTATAAAAATTCGAAGAGCATGAAAAGGTTTGAAAAACACGAAGAGCATGAAAAGGTGGGAACAATACAAGGAGCATGAAAAGGTCTGTAAAATACGAGGAGCATGAAAAGATGTGAAAAATCCGAGGAGCATGTAAAGGTCTGAAATATACGAGAACCATGAAAAGTTCTAAAAAATACGACTGGCATGACCAGGTGGGAAAAATACGAAGAGCATGAAAAGGTGTGAAAAGTACGAAGAGCATGAAAAGGTGTGAAAAATACAAGGAGCATGAAAAGGTGTGAAAAATACGATGAGAAAGAAAATGTGCGAAAAATACGAGAAGCATGAAAAGGTGTGAACAATATTAGGAGCATGAAAAGGTCTGAAAAATACGAGGAGCATGAAAAGGTGTGAAAAATGCGAGGAGCATGAAAAGGTGTTAAAAAAACAGGAGCATGAAAAGGTCTAAAAAATTTGAAGAGCATGAAACGGTGTGAAAATATGAAGATCATGAAACAGTGTGAAAAATATGAAGACCTTTTAAACGTGTCAAAAATATGAGGAGCATGAAAAGATGGGAAAAATATGAGGAGCATTAAAATATGTCAATAATATGAAGAGCATGAAAAGTTGTGAAATATATGAGAAGCATGAAATGGTGTGAAAAACACGAGGAGTACGAAAATGTCTGCAAATATGAGGAGTATGAAAAGGTCTGAAAATATGAGGAGAATGAAAAGGTGTGAAAACAACGAAGTGCATGAAAATGTGTGAAAAATATGAAGAGCATGAAAAGGTTTGAAAAATACGAAGAGCATTTAAAGGTGTGGAAAATACGAGGAGAAATAAAGGTGTGAAAAATACGAGGAGCATGAAAATGTGTGAAAAATAGGATGAGAAAGAAAATGTGCTAAAAATACGAGGCGCATGAAAAGGTGGGAAAAATAGTAGGAGCATGAAAAGGTCTGAAAAATACGAGGAACATGAAACGGTGTGAAAAATATGAAGACCTTTAAAAGGTGTCAAAAATATGAGGAGCATGAAAAGATGTGAAAAATATGAGGAGCATGAAATGGTATGAAAAATATGAGAAGCATGAAATATGTAAAAAATATGAAGAGCATGAAAAGTTGTGAAAAATATGAAGAGCATGAAACGGTGTGTAAAACATGAAGAGCATGAAAAGATGTGAAAATATGAAGAGCATGAAATGGTTTGAAAAGTATGAAGAGCGTGAAAAGTTGTGAAAAATACAAAGAGCATGAAAAGGTTGGAAAAATACAAAGTGCATGAAAAGGTGTGAAAAATACGAGGAGCATGAAACGGTGTGAAAAATACGAGGAGCATGAAAAGTTCTGAAAAACACGAGGAGCATGAAAAGGTCTAAAAAATACGAGGAGCATGAAAAGGTCTGAAAAATATGAGGAGCATGAAAAGTTCTGAAAAACACGAGGAGCATGAAAGGTATGAAAAATATGTGGAGCATGAAAAGGTGTGAGCAATATGAAGAGCATGAAACGGTGTTAAAAATATGAAGAGCATGAAACGTTGTGAAAAACACGAGCAGCATGAAAAAATGTGGAAAACACGAAGTGCATGAAAATGTGTGAAAAATTCGAAGAGCATGAAAAGGTTTGAAAAATACGAAGAGCATGTAAAGGTGTGAAAAATACGAGGAGCATTAAAGGTGTGAAAAATACGAGGAGCATGAAAAGGTGTGAAAAATACGATGAGAAAGAAAATCTGCTAAAAACACAAGGAGCATGAAAAGGTGGGAAAACTAGTAGGAGCATGAAAAGGTCTGAAAAATACGAGGAACATGAAACGGTGTGAAAATATAAAGAGCATGAAACGGTGTGAAAATATGAAGACCTTTAAAAGGTGTCAAAAATATGAGGAGCATGAAAAGATATGAAAAATATGAGGAGCATGAAATGGTATGAAAAATATGAGGAGCATGAAATATGTAAAAAATATGAAGAGCATGAAAAGTTGTGAAAAATATGAAGAGGATGAAAAGATGTGAAAAATATGAAGCGCATGAAGAGATGTGAAAAATATTTAGAGCATGAAAATATGTGAAAAATATGAAGAGCAAGAAACGGTTTGAAAAGTACGAAGAGCTTGAAAAGGTGTGAAAAATACGAAGAGCATGACTGGTGTGAAATCTACGAAGACCATGAAAAGGTCTGAAAAATTATGAAATGCATGAAAAGTTGTGAAAAATACAAAGAGAATGAAAAGGTTTGAAAAATACGAAATGCATGAAAAGGTGTGAAAAATACGAGGAGCATGCAATGGTGTGAAAAATGCGAAAGCATGAAATGCTGTGAAAAATACGAAGAGCATGAAAAGGTCTGAAAAACACAAGGAGCATGAAAGGGTGTGAAAAATACGAGGAGCATGAAAAGGTGTGAAAAATACGAGGAGCATGAAACGGTATGAAAATATGAAGAGCATGAAACGGGGTTAAAAATATGAGGAGCATGAAACGGTGTGAAAAACACGAGCAGCATGAAAAAATGTGCAAAACACGAAGTGAATGAAAATGTGTGAAAAATTCGAAGAGCATTAAAAGGTTTGAAAAACACGAAGAGCATGTAAAGGTGTGAAAAATACGAGGAGCATTAAAGGTGTGAAAAATACGAGGAGCATGAAAAGGTGTGAAAAATACGATGAGAAAGGAAATGTGAGAAAAATACGAGGAGCATGAAAAGGTAGGAAAAATAGTAGGAGCATGAAAAGGTCTGAAAAATACGAGCAACATGAAACGGTGTGAAAATATAAAGAGCATGAAACGGTGTGAAAAATATGAAGACCTTTAAAAGGTGTCAAAAATATGAGGAGCATGAAAAGATGTGAAAAATATGAGTAGCGTGAAATGGTATGAAAAATATGAGGAGCAAAAAAGGTCTGAAAATAGGAGGGGAATGAAAAGGTCTGAAAAATACGAGGAGCATGAAAAGGTCTGAAAAATACCAGGACCATGAAAAGTTCTGAAAAATATGAGGAGCATGAATAGGTGTCAAAAATACGAGGAGCATGAAAAGGTCTGAAAAATACGAGGAGCATGAAAAGGTCTGCAAAACACGAGGAGCATGAAAAGGTCTGAAAAATATGAGGAGCATGAAAAGGTCTGAAAAATACGAGGAGCATGAAAAGGTCTGAAAAATACGAGAAGCATGAAAAGTTCTGAAAAACGCGAGGAGCATTAGAAGGTCTAAAAAATACGTGGAGCATGAAAAGGTGTGAACAATATGAAGAGCATGAAAAAGTGTGAAAAATACAAAGAGCTTGAAAAGGCGTGAAAACACGAAGAACATGAAAAGGTCTCAAAAATATGAGGAGCCTGAAAAGGTGTGAAAAATATAGGGAGCATGAAAAGGTGTTAAAAACATAAGGAGCATGAATAGGTGTGAAAAACACGAAGAGCATGAAAATGTGTGAAAAATACAAGGAGCATGAAAAGGTCTGAAAAATACGAGGAGAATGAAAAGCTGTGAAAAATACGAGGAGCATGAAAAGGTCTGAAAAATACGAGAAGCATAAAAGTTCTGAAAAACACGAGGAGCATGAAAAGGTCTAAAAAATACTTGGAGCATGAAAAGATGTGAACAATATGAAGAGCACGAAAAAGTGTGAAAAATACAAAGAGCTTGAAAAGGTGTGAAAACACGAACAGGATGAAAAGGTCTCAAAAATATGAGGAGCCTGAAAAGGTGTGAATAATCCGAGAAGAACGAAAAGGTCTGAAATATACGAGGACCATGTAAAGGTCTGAAAAATACGAGAGGCATGAAAAGATCTGAAAAAAACGAGGAGCATGAAAAGGTCCGGAAAACAGGAGGAGTATAAAAAGGTGTGAAAAATACGAAGAGCATGAAAAGTTCTCAAAAATATGAGGAGCCTGAAAAGGTGTGAAAAATACGAGGATCCTGAAAAGGTGTGAAAAATACGAGGAGTATGAAAAGGTGTGAAAATATAAGGAGCATGAAAAGGTGTGAAAAATAGGAGGAGCATGAAAAGGTGTGAAAAATATAAGGAGCATAAAAAGGTCTGGAAAACACGAGGAGCATGAAAATTTGTGAAAAATACAAAGAGCATGAAAAGGTTTGAAAAATACAAAGTGCATGAAAAGGTGTGAAAAATATGAGGAGCATGAAACGGTGTGAAAAATGCGAAAGCATGAAATGCTGTGAAAAATACAAAGAGCATGAAAAGGTCTGAAAAATACGAGGAGCATGAAAAGGTGTCAAAAATACGAGGAGCAGGAAAAGGTCTGAAAAATACGAGGAGCATGAAAAGGTCTGGAAAACAGGAGGAGCATAAAAAGATGTGAAAAATACGAAGAGCATGAAAAGGTCTCAAAAATATAAGGAGCCTGAAAAGGTGTGAAAAATATAAGGAGCACGAAAAGGTGTGAAAAATATAAGGAGCATGAAAAGGTGTGAAAAATACGAGGAGCATGAAAAGATGTGAAAAAAAAGAGGAGCATGAAAAGCTGTGAAAAACACGAGGAGCATGAATAGGTGTGAAAAACATGAAGAGCAGGAAACAGTGTGAAAAATACAGGAGCATGAAAAAGTTTGAAAAATAAGAGAAGCATGGAAAGGTGTGAAAAATTTGAGGAGCATGAAACGGTCTGAAAAATATGAAGAGCATGAAATGGTGTGAAAAACACGAGCAGCATGAAAAGTTGTGGAAAACACGAAGTGCATGTAAATGTGTGAAAAATTTGAAGAGCATGAAAAGGTTTGCAAAATACGAAGAGCATGCAAAGGTCTGAAAAATACGAGGAGCATGCAAAGGTCTGAAAAATACGAGGAGCTTGCAAAGGTCTGAAAAATACGAGGAGCTTGCAAAGGTCTGAAAAATACGAGTAGCATGAAAAGGTCTAAAATATACGAGGAGCATGAAAAGGTGTGAATAATACGAGGAGCATGAAAAGGTCTAAAATATACAAAGAGCATGAAAAGGTGTGAATAATACAAAAAGCACGAAAAGTTGTGAAAAATACGAAGAGCATGAAAAGGTGTGAATAATTACGAAGTGCAAGAAAAGTTGTGAAAAATTACGAGGAACATGAAAAGATGTGAAAAATACAAAGAGCATGAAAAGGTGAAAAATACAAAGAGCATGAAAAGGTGTGATAAATATGAAGAGCATTAAACGGTGTGAAAAATACGAAGTGCATGAAACGCTGTGAAAAATAGGAAGAGCTTGAAAAGTTCTGAAAAATATGAAGAGCATGAAAAGGTGTGAAAAATCCCAGGAGCATGAAAAGCTGTGAACAATACGAAGAGCATGAAAAATTCTGAAACATACGAAGAGCATGTAAAGGTTTGAAAACTATGAAGAGCATGAAAAGTTGTGAACAATATGAGGTTCATGAAATGGTGTGAAAAATATGAAGAGCATAAAACGGTGTGTAAAATATGAAGAGCATGAAACGGTGTGAAAAATACCAGGAGCATGAAAAGCTGTGATTTACAAGGACAATGAAAAGTTCTGAAAAATAGGAGGAGCATGAAAAGGTCTGAAAAATACCAGAAGCATAAAAAGTTGTGAATAATATGAGGAGTATGAAAAGGTGTGAACAATATGAGGAGCATGAGAAGTTGTGAAAAACAGGAGGAGCGTGAAAAGTTCTGAAAAATACGAGGAGCATGCAAAGGTCTGAAAAATACGAGGAGCTTGCAAACGTCTGAAAAATACGAGTAGCATGAAAAGGTCTAAAATATACGAGGAGCATGAAAAGGTGTGAATAATACGAGGAGCATGAAAAGGTCTAAAATATACAAGGAGCATGAAAAGGTGTGAATAATACGAAAAGCATGAAAAGGTGTGAAAAATACGAAGAGCATGAAAAGGTGTGAAAAATTACAAAGTGCATGAAAATTTGTGAAAAATTACGAAGACCATGAAAAGATGTGAAAAATAAAAAGAGCATGAAAAGGTGTGAAAAATACGAAGAGCATGAAAAGGTGTGAAAAATATGAAGAGCATTAAACGGTGTGAAAAATACGAAGTGCATGAAACGCTGTGAAAAATACGAAGCATCAGAATGTCTGAAAAATACGAAGAGCATGAAATAGTGTGAAAAATACGAAGAGCATGAAAAGTTCTGAAAAATACGAAGAACATGAAAAGATGGGACAAATACGAAGAGGATGAAAAGATGTAAAAAATATGAAGAGCACGACAGGGTGTGAAAAATACGAAGAGCATGAAAAGGGGTGAAAAATTTCGAAGAGCCTGAAAAGGTGTGAAAAATACGAAGAGCATGAAAATTTGTGAAAAATACGAAGTGCATGAAAAGGTGTGAAACATACGAAGAGCCTGAAACGGTGTGTAAAATATGAAGAGCATGAAAAGGTGTGAATAATATAAGGTTAATGAAATGGTGTGAAAAACATGAAGAGCATGAAACGGTGTGTAAAATATGAAGAGCAAGAAAAGGTGTGAAAAATACGCAGAATATGAAAAGGTCTGAAAAATAGGAGGAGCATGAATAGGTCTGAAAATACGAAGAGCATGAAGAGAATGAAAAGTTCTGAAAAATATGAATAGCATGAAAAATTGTGAAAAATATGAAGAGCATGAAAAGGCCTGAAAAATATGAAGAGCATTAAAAGGAGTGAAAAACACGAAGAGCATGAAAATGAATGAAAAATTCGAAGAGCATGAAAAGTTTTGAAAAATATGAGGAGCATGAAAAAGTGTGAAAAATACGAGGAGCATGAAAAGGTGTGGAAAATATGAAGAGCATGAAAAGTGTGAAAAATAGGAGCATGAAATGTGTGAAAAACACGAAGAGCAAGAAACGGTGTGAAAAACATGGAGAGCATGAAAAGGTGTGGAAAATATCAAGAGCATGAAAAGGCCTGAAAAATATGAAGAGCATTAAAAGGAGTGAAAAACACGAAGAGCATGAAAAGGTGTGAAAAACAGGAAGAGCATGAAAAGGTGTGAAAAATACAAAGAGCATATAAAGGTGTGAAAAATACGAGGAGAATGAAAAAGTGTGAAAAATACGAGGAGCATGAAAAGGTGTGAAAAATACGAGAAGCATGAAAAGGTCTGATAAATACGAGGAGGATGAAAAGGTCTGAAAAATACGAGGAGCATGAAAAGGTCTGAAAAACACAAGGAGCATGAAAAGGTCTGAAAAATACGGGGAGCCTGAAAAGTTGTGAACAATATGAACAGCATGAAACGGTGTGAAAAATATGAAGAGCATGAAAAGGTGTGAAATATACGAAGAGCATGAAAAAGTGTCAAAAATACGAAGAGCATGAAACAGTGTGAAAAATATGAAGAGCATGAAATGGTGTGAAAAATATGAAGAGCATGAAAAGGTGTGAAAAATATGAAGAGCATGAAACGGTGTGAAAAATATGAAGAGCATGAAAAGGTGTGAATCATACGAAGTGCATGAAAAGGTGTGAAATATACGAAGAGCATTAAAATGTGTGAAAAATACAAAGAGCATGAAAAAGTGTGAAAAGTACAAACGCATCAAACGGTGTGAAAAATATGAAGAGCATGAAACGTTGTGAAAAATCACGAAAAGCATGAAAAGTTGTGAAAAATTCAGAGAGCATTAAAAGATGTGAAAAATTACCAAGAACATGAAAAAGTCTGAAAAATACAAAGAGCTTTCTGAAAAATATGAAGAGCATGAAACGTGTGAAAAATATGAGGAGCATGAAACTATCTGAAAATATGAAGAGCATGAAACGGTGTGAAAAATACGAGGAGCATGGAAAGGTCTGAAAAATACAAGGGTCGTGAAAAGGTGTGAAAAATACGAGGAGCATGGAAATGTGTGAAAAATACGAGGAGCATGAAAAGGTCTGAAAAATACGAGGAGCCTGAAAAGGTTTCAAAACTATCAAGAGCATGAAAAGGTCTGAAAAATACGAAGAGCATGCAAACGTCTGAAAAATACGAAGAGCATGAAAAGGTGTGCAAAATATGAGGAGCATGAAAAGTTCTGAAAAATACGAGGAGCATGAAAATGTGTGAAAAATACAGGGAGCATGCAAAGGCCTGAAAAATATGAAGAGCGTGAAAAGGTGTGAAAAATATGAGGAGGATGAAAAGGTCTGGAAAATACGAGGAGCATGCCAAGGTCTGAAAATTATGAGGAGCATGAAAAGGTCTGAAAAACACGAGGACCATGAAAAGGTCTGAAAAATATGAGGAGCATGAAACAGTGTGAGAATATGAAGAGCATGAAACGGTATGAAAAATATGAAGAGCAGGAAAAGGTGTGAAAAATATGAAGAGCATGAAACGGTGTGAAAAATATGAGGAGCAAGAAAAGGTGTCAAAAATATGAGGAGCATGTAAAGGTGTGAAAAATATGAAGAGCATGAAAAGTTCTGAAAAATACGAGGAGCAAGAAATGGTGTCAAAAATATGAGGAGCATGTAAAGGTGTGAAAAATTTGAAGAGCATGAAACTATGATAAATATGAGGAGCATGTAATGGTGTGAACATATGAAGAGCATGAAACAGTGTGAAATATATGAAGAGCATGAAAAGAAGTGAAAAATATGAAGATTATGAAACAGTGTGAAAAATATGAATAGCATGAAAAGGTGTGAAAAATATGAAGTGCATGAAACGGTGTGAAAAATGAGAAGAGCATGAAAAGTTCTGAAAAATATGGAGATCACGAAAAGTTCTGATAAATACGAAAAGCATGAAACGGTGTGAAAAATAAGAAGATCATAAAAACATCTGATAAATACGAAGAGCATGAAACGGTGTGAAAAATACAAAGAGCATGAAAAGATCTGAAAAATACGAAGAGAATGATAAAACCTGAAAAATACGAAGAGCATGAAAAGGTGTAAAAAATTTGAAAAGCATGACAAGGTGTGAAAAATATGAAGAGCATGAAACGGTGTGTAAAATATGAAGAGCAAGAAAAGGTTTAAAAAAAATGAAGAGCATGAAAAGTTGTGTAAAATATGAGGAGCAAGAAAAGGTTTAAAAAATACGAAGAGCATGAAAAGGTGTGAAAAATTTGAAAAGCATGACAAGGTGTGAAAAATATGAAGAGCATGAAACGGTGTGAAAAATAAGAAGAGCAAGAAAAGGTTTAAAAAATAAGAAGAGCATGAGAAGTTGTGTAAAATATGAAGAGCATGTAAACGTGTGAAAAATATGTGGAGCATGAAAAGGTCTGAAAAATGTGAAGAGCATGAAAAGCTGTGAAAAATCTGAGGAGCATGAAACGGTGTGACAATATGAAGCTCATGAAAAGATGTGAAAAATATGAGGAGCCTGAAATGGTGTGAAAAATAAGAAGAGCATGAAAAGCTCTAAAAAATATGAAGAGCATGAAAAGGTGTGAAAAATATGAAGAGCATGAAAAGGTGTGAAAAATACAAAGAGCATGAAAAGGTGGGAAAAATACGAAGAGCATGAAAAGTTCTGAAAAATAGGAGGAGCATGAAAAGGTCTGAAAAATATCAAGAGATTGAAAAGGTCTGAAAAATATGAAAGGCATGAAAAGTTGTGAAAAATTGAAGAGCATGAAAAGGTCTGAAAAATATCAAGAACATGAAAACTTCTGAAAAATATCAAGAGCATGAAAAGGTATGAAAAATATGAAGAGCATGAAAAGTTCTGAAAATACGAAGAGCATGAAGAGCATGGAAATTTCTGAAAAATATGAAGAGCTGAAAAGGTGTGAAAAATATAATGAGCATGAAAAGTTGTGAATAATATGAGGAGTATGAAAGTTGTGAACAATATGAGGAGGATGAGAAGTTGTGAAAAATACGAGGAGCGTGAAAAGTTCAGAAAAATACGAGGAGCATGCAAAGGTCTGAAAAATACGAGGAGCATGCAAAGGTCAGAAAAATACGAGGAGCTTGCAAACGTCTGAAAAATACAAGTAGCATGAAAAGGTCTAAAATATACAAGGAGCATGAAAAGGTGTGAATAATACGAGGAGCATGAAAAGGTCTAAAATATACAAGGAGCATGAAAAGGTGTGAAAATACGAAGAGCATGAAAAGGTGTGAAAAATTACAAAGTGCATGAAAATTTGTGAAAAATTACGAAGACCATGAACAGATGTGAAAAATAAAAAGAGCATGAAAAGGTGTGAAAAATACGAAGAGCATGAAAAGGTGTGAAAAATATGAAGAGCATTAAACGGTGTGAAAAATACGAAGTGCATGAAACGCTGTGAAAAATACGAAGCATCAGAATGTCTGAAAAATACGAAGAGCATGAAATAGTGTGAAAAATACGAAGAGCATGAAAAGTTCTGAAAAATACGAAGAACATGAAAAGATGGGACAAATACGAAGAGGATGAAAAGATGTAAAAAATATGAAGAGCACAACAGGGTGTGAAAAATACGAAGAGCATGAAAAGGGGTGAAAAATTTCGAAGAGCATGAAAATTTGTGAAAAATACGAAGTGCATGAAAAGGTGTGAAACATACGAAGAGCCTGAAACGGTGTGTAAAATATGAAGAGCATGAAAAGGTGTGAATAATATAAGGTTAATGAAATGGTGTGAAAAACATGAAGAGCATGAAACGGTGTGTAAAATATGAAGAGCAAGAAAAGGTGTGAAAAATACGCAGAATATGAAAAGGTCTGAAAAATAGGAGGAGCATGAATAGGTCTGAAAATACGAAGAGCATGAAGAGAATGAAAAGTTCTGAAAAATATGAAGAGCATGAAAAGTTGTGAAAAATATGAAGAGCATGAAAATGTGTGAATATTATGACGAGGATGAAAAGGTGTGAACAATATGAGGAGCATGAGAAGTTGTGAAAAATACGAGGAGCATGAAAAGTTCTGAACAATATGAAGAGCATGAAAAGGTGTGAACTATATGAAGAGCATGAAAAGGTGTGAAAAATATGAGGAGCATGAAAAGGTCTGAAAAATAAGAGGAGCTTGAAAGGTCTGAAAAATTTGAGGAGCATGAAAAGATCTGAAAAATACGAGGAGGTTGAAAAATTCTGAAAAATATGAAGAGCATGAAAAGTTCTGAAAAATACCCGGAGCATGAAAAGGTCTGAAAAATACAAAGAGCATGAAAAGGCGTGAAAATCACGAAGAGCATGCAAAGGTGTGAAAAATACGAGGAACATGAAAATGTGTGAAAAATACGAGGAGCATGAAAAGGTCTGAAAAAAAACGAGGAACATGAAATGGTGTAAAAAATACGAGAACCATGAAAATGCGTGAAAATCACGAAGAGCATGAAAAGGTGTGAAAAATACGAGGAGCATGTAAAGGTCTGAAAAATAGAAGTAGCATAAAAAGGTCTGAAAAATACGGGGAGCATGAAAAGGTCTGAAAAATACGAGGAGCATGAAAAGGTGTGAAAAATACGAGGAGTATGAAAAGGTGTCAAAAATACGAAGAGCATGAACAGGTGTGAAATATTACAAAGAGCATGAAAAGGTGTGAAAAATATGAGGAGCATGAAATGGTCTGAAAAATATCAAGAATTTGAAAAGGTCTGAAATATACGAAGAGCATGAAAACGTGTGAACAGTATGAAGAGCATGAAGAGTTCTGAAAAATACGAGTAGCATGAAGAGTTCTGAAAAATACGAAGAGCATGAATAGGTCTGAAAAATAAGAGGAGCATGAAGATGTCTGAAAAATAGTAAGAGCATGGAAAGGTCTATAAAATACGAGGACCAGGCAAGGTCTGAAAAATACGAGGAGCATGAAAAGGTGTGAAAAATACGAGGAGCATGAAAAGGTGTGAAAAATATGAGGAGCATGAAACAGTGTGAAAAATACGAGGAATATGAAAAGGTGTGAAAAACACGAAGAGCATGAAAATGAATGAAAAATTCGAAGAGCATGAAAAGGTTTGAAAAATATGAGGAGCATAAAAAAGTGTGAAAAATACGAGGAGCATGAAAAGGTGTGGAAAATATGAAGAGCATGAAAAGTGTGAAAAATAGGAGCATGAAATGTGTGAAAAACACGAAGAGCAAGAAACGGTGTGAAAAACATGGAGAGCATGAAAAGGTGTGGAAAATATCAAGAGCATGAAAAGGCCTGAAAAATATGAAGAGCATTAAAAGGAGTGAAAAACACGAAGAGCATGAAAAGGTGTGAAAAACAGGAAGAGCATGAAAAGGTGTGAAAAATACAAAGAGCATATAAAGGTGTGAAAAATACGAGGAGAATGAAAAAGTGTGAAAAATACGAGGAGCATGAAAAGGTGTGAAAAATACGAGAAGCATGAAAAGGTCTGATAAATACGAGGAGGATGAAAAGGTCTGAAAAATACGAGGAGCATGAAAAGGTCTGAAAAACACAAGGAGCATGAAAAGGTCTGAAAAATACGGGGAGCCTGAAAAGTTGTGAACAATATGAACAGCATGAAACGGTGTGAAAAATATGAAGAGCATGAAAAGGTGTGAAATATACGAAGAGCATGAAAAAGTGTCAAAAATACGAAGAGCATGAAACAGTGTGAAAAATATGAAGAGCATGAAATGGTGTGAAAAATATGAAGAGCATGAAAAGGTGTGAAAAATATGAAGAGCATGAAACGGTGTGAAAAATATGAAGAGCATGAAAAGGTGTGAATCATACGAAGTGCATGAAAAGGTGTGAAATATACGAAGAGCATTAAAATGTGTGAAAAATACAAAGAGCATGAAAAAGTGTGAAAAGTACAAACGCATCAAACGGTGTGAAAAATATGAAGAGCATGAAACGTTGTGAAAAATCACGAAAAGCATGAAAAGTTGTGAAAAATTCAGAGAGCATTAAAAGATGTGAAAAATTACCAAGAACATGAAAAAGTCTGAAAAATACAAAGAGCTTTCTGAAAAATATGAAGAGCATGAAACGTGTGAAAAATATGAGGAGCATGAAACTATCTGAAAATATGAAGAGCATGAAACGGTGTGAAAAATACGAGGAGCATGGAAAGGTCTGAAAAATACAAGGGTCGTGAAAAGGTGTGAAAAATACGAGGAGCATGGAAATGTGTGAAAAATACGAGGAGCATGAAAAGGTCTGAAAAATACGAGGAGCCTGAAAAGGTTTCAAAACTATCAAGAGCATGAAAAGGTCTGAAAAATACGAAGAGCATGCAAACGTCTGAAAAATACGAAGAGCATGAAAAGGTGTGCAAAATATGAGGAGCATGAAAAGTTCTGAAAAATACGAGGAGCATGAAAATGTGTGAAAAATACAGGGAGCATGCAAAGGCCTGAAAAATACGAAGAGCGTGAAAAGGTGTGAAAAATATGAGGAGGATGAAAAGGTCTGGAAAATACGAGGAGCATGCCAAGGTCTGAAAATTATGAGGAGCATGAAAAGGTCTGAAAAATACGAGGACCATGAAAAGGTCTGAAAAATATGAGGAGCATGAAACAGTGTGAGAATATGAAGAGCATGAAACGGTATGAAAAATATGAAGAGCAGGAAAAGGTGTGAAAAATATGAAGAGCATGAAACGGTGTGAAAAATATGAGGAGCAAGAAAAGGTGTCAAAAATATGAGGAGCATGTAAAGGTGTGAAAAATATGAAGAGCATGAAAAGTTCTGAAAAATACGAGGAGCAAGAAATGGTGTCAAAAATATGAGGAGCATGTAAAGGTGTGAAAAATTTGAAGAGCATGAAACTATGATAAATATGAGGAGCATGTAATGGTGTGAACATATGAAGAGCATGAAACAGTGTGAAATATATGAAGAGCATGAAAAGAAGTGAAAAATATGAAGATTATGAAACAGTGTGAAAAATATGAATAGCATGAAAAGGTGTGAAAAATATGAAGTGCATGAAACGGTGTGAAAAATGAGAAGAGCATGAAAAGTTCTGAAAAATATGGAGATCACGAAAAGTTCTGATAAATACGAAAAGCATGAAACGGTGTGAAAAATAAGAAGATCATGAAAACATCTGATAAATACGAAGAGCATGAAAAGGTGTAAAAAATTTGAAAAGCATGACAAGGTGTGAAAAATATGAAGAGCATGAAACGGTGTGTAAAATATGAAGAGCAAGAAAAGGTTTAAAAAATATGAAGAGCATGAAAAGTTGTGTAAAATATGAGGAGCAAGAAAAGGTTTAAAAAATACGAAGAGCATGAAAAGGTGTGAAAAATTTGAAAAGCATGACAAGGTGTGAAAAATATGAAGAGCATGAAACGGTGTGAAAAATAAGAAGAGCAAGAAAAGGTTTAAAAAATAAGAAGAGCATGAGAAGTTGTGTAAAATATGAAGAGCATGTAAACGTGTGAATAATATGTGGAGCATGAAAAGGTCTGAAAAATATGAAGAGCATGAAAAGGTGTGAAAAATCTGAGGAGCATGAAACGGTGTGACAACATGAAGCTCATGAAAAGATATGAAATATATGAGGAGCATGAAATGGTGTGAAAAATAAGAAGAGCATGAAAAGCTGTAAAAAATATGAAGAGCATGAAAAGGTCTGAAAAATACAAAGAGCATGAAAAGGTCTGAAAAATATCAAGAGATTGAAAAGGTCTGAAAAATATGAAAGGCATGAAAAGTTGTGAAAAATTGAAGAGCATGAAAAGGTCTGAAAAATATCAAGAACATGAAAACTTCTGAAAAATATCAAGAGCATGAAAAGGTGTGAAAAATACGAAGAGCATGAAAAGTTCTGAAAAATACGAAGAGCATGAAAAGGTCTGAAAAATACGAAGAGCATGAAGAGCATGAAAATTTCTGAAAAATATGAAGAGCTGAAAAGGTGTGAAAAATATAATGAGCATGAAAACTTGTGAATAATATGAGGAGTATGAAAGGTGTGAACAATATGAGGAGAATGAGAAGTTGTGAAAAATACGAGGAGCGTGAAAAATTCAGAAAAATATGAGGAACATGCAAAGGTCTGAAAAATACGAGGAGCATGAAAAGGTCTGAAAAATACAAAGAGCATGAAAAGGTCTGAAAAATACATTGAGCATGAAACGGTGTGAAAAATGAGAAGAGGATGAAAATGTGTGAAAAATATGAAGAGCATGAAAAAGTGTGAAAAATTTCGAAGAGCCTGAAGAGGTGTGAAAAATACGAAGAGCATGAAAAGTTGTGAAAAACACGAAGTGCATGAAAAGGTGTGAAACATACGAAGAGCCTGAAACGGTGTGAAAAATATGAACAGCATTAAACGGTGTGAAAAATACGAGGAGCATGAAAAGGTCTGAAAAATAGAAGGAGCATAAAAAGGTGTGAAAAATGCGAGGAGTATGAAAAGGTGTCAAAAACACGAAGAGCATGAACAGGTGTGAAATATTACAAAGAGCATGAAAAGGTGTGAAAAATATGAGGAGCATGAAATGGTCTGAAAAATACGAAGAGCATGAAAAGGTCTGAAAAATATCAAGAACTTGAAAAGGTCTGAAATATACGAAGAGCATGAAAATGTGTGAACAGTATGAAGAGCATGAAAATTTCTGAAAAATACGAGTAGCATGAAGAGTTCTGAAAAATACGAAGAGCATGAATAGGTCTGAAATATCAGAGGAGCATGAAGAGGTCTGAAAAATACTAAGAGCATGAGGAGGTCTAAAAAATACGAGGAGCATGAAAAGATCTGAAAAATAAGAAGAGCATGAAAAGGTCAGAAAAATACGAGGAGCATGAAACAGTCTGAAAACTATGAAGAGCATGAAAAGGTCTGAAAAATTTTAAGAGCATGAAAAGATCTGAAAAATATGAAGTGATTGAAAAAGTGTGAAAAATATGAAGAGCATGAAATGCTGTGAAAAATATGAAGAGCATGAAAAGGTGTGAAAATTATGAGGAGCATGAAACGGTGTGAACAATACGAGGAGCATGAAATGGTGTGAACAATACGAGGAGCAGGAAAAGTTGTGAACAATACGAAGAGCATGAAAAGGTCTGAAAAATGTAAGGAGCATGAAAAGGTCTGAAAAATAAGAAGAGCATGGAAAGGTGTGTTAAATATGAGGAGCATAAAAAGGTGTGAAAAATATTAACAGCATGAAAAGGTGTGAAAAATATGAAGAGCATGATAAGGTGTGAAACATATGAAGAGCATGAAAAGGTCTGAAAAATATGAAGAGCGTGAAGAGCGACGTCAGGACTTGTGCCTAGATGCGAGCGACACCTCGGGACTCTCCTCGAGGCTTGGCAGGGCAATTGGGATGTCTCTCCAGCTGAGGGGGGAGACCAGGGGTCCCGTTCCACTTGCCACAGGAAACCTGGGACTACTATCCATATTAAAGAGGTGTCAGGCATCGTCTCCTTTTGAAGCACTGATGTCCGCGTACCTCTGGAGTTTTCAAAGGATGTGAGGCCTCCGGTCGCGATGAGGCGGGGAACTAGGTCTTTCTCTGTGGTCTCCACAGGGGATTCAGACATCCCTTCGTCATGGGAGATGCAAGACGAGCCTGCATTCAATTCACTGCAGGGATATCCGGCCTTACTTCGAGTCAGAGCATCTCGGTGTCCATTCCACTTGAGGCCACAAACTCAGGGTCCCTCTCACATACATGTAGCTGAGAGAAGCCTCCTCTTGAGGCGCTTGTGGAAAGTTCGTATTCCTCTTGAGTTGAAGCCAGGGACTAAGCTCTCATCTCGAGTTGATTTGGGGTCCACGGAGCCCTTTCGTGTTGCTACAGTGACCTCAGGATCCCTCTAGACTTGAGACAGTGATCTTGGGTTTTCTCTGGAGTGCCATCAAGGAAATCATGGCTCCTTTCACGTTTGATGTGGAACACGGAATTGCTCTGCACGCAGTGCAGGGAAATCGGGCCTCATCTCGCGGCGAGGGGGAAGTCTCATGGTTTTTCTCGACTTGCGGCCAGAACCTGGGGTATATTCTCGAGTTACGACCGGGAGGGCCCTTCCAGACATGTGTTTGCTGAGCGACGTCAGGACTCCTGCCTAGGTACGAGGGACACCTCGGGATTCTCCTCGAGTCTTGGCATGGCAATTGGGACGCGTCTCCACGTGAGGCAGGAGACCCAGCGTCCCTTTCCACGTGCCACAGGGATCCTGGGACTCCTATCCATTTTCAAGAGGAGTCAGGCATCGTCTCCTTTGGAAGCATTGATCTCCGCGGACCTCTCGAGTTTTCAAAGGATGTGAGGTCTCCGGTCGCGATGAGGAGGAGAACTAGGTCTTTCTCTGTGGTCTCCACAGGGCATTCAGACATCCCTTCGTCTTGGGAGATGCAAGACGAGCCTCCATTCAATTCACTGCAGGGATATCCGGCCTCACTTCGAGTCAGAGCATCTCGGTGACGATTCCACTTGAGGCCACAATCTCAGGGACGCTCTCACATACCTGTAGCTGAGAGAAGCCTCCTCTTGAGGTGCTTGTGGAAAGTTGGTATTCCTCTTGAGTCGAAGCCAGGGACTAAGCTCTCATCTCGAGTTGATTTCGGGTCCGTGGAGCCCTTTCGTGTTGCTACATTGACCTCAGGATCCCTCTAGACTTGAGACAGTGATCTTGGGTTTTCTCTGGAGTGCCATCAAGGAAATCAAGGCTTCTTTCATGTTTGATGTGGAAAACGAAATTGCTCTGCACGCAGTGCACGGGAATCGGGCCTCATCTCGCGGCGAGGGGGAAGTCTCATGGTTTTTCTCGAGTTGCGGCCGGAACCTGGGGTATATTTTCGAGTTGCGACGGGGAGGGCCCTTCTAGACACCTGTTTGTTCAGGGATGTCAGGACTCCTGTCTAGGTGCGAGGGACACCTCGGGATTTTCCTCAAGTCTTGGCATGGCAATTGGGAGGCGTCTCCACGTGTGGCGGCAGACCAAAGGGTCCCTTTCAACGTGCCACAGGAATCCTGGGACTCCTATCCATTTTCCAGAGGAGTCAGGCATCGTCTCCTTTGGAAGCATTGATCTCCGTGGACCTCTCGAGTTTTCAAAGCATGTGAGGCCTCTGGTCGCGATGAGGCGGAGAACTAGTTCTTTCTCTGTGGTCTCAACAAGGGATTCAGACATCCCTTCGTCTTGGGAGATGCAAGAAGAGCCTGCATTCAATTCACTGTAGGGATATCCGGCCTTACTTCGAGTCAGGGCATCTCAGTGTCCATTCCACTTGAGGCCACAAATTCAGGGTCCCTCTCCCATACATGTAGCTGAGAGAAGCCTCTTCTTGAGGTGCTTGTGGAAAGTTGGTATTCCTCTTGAGTCGAAGCCAGGGACTAAGCTCTCATCTCGAGTTGATTTGGGGTCCTCGGAGCCCTTTCTTGTTGCTACAGTGACCTCAGGATCCCTCTAGACTTGAGACAGTGATCTTGGGTTTTCTCTGGAGTGCCAACAAGGAAATCAAGGCTCCTTTCACGTTTGATGTGGAACACGGAATTGCTCTGCACACAGTGCAGGGGAATCGGGCCTCATCTCGCGGCGAGGGGGAAGTCTCATGGTTTTTCTTGAGTTCCGGCCGGAACCTGGGGTATATTCTCGAGTTACGACGGGGAGGGCCCTTCCAGACACGTGTTTGTTCAGCGACGTCAGGACTCCTGCCTAGGTGCGAGGGACACCTCGGGATTCTCCTCGAGTCTTGGCATGGCAATTGGGACGCGTCTCCATGTGAGGCGGGAGACCCAGGGTCCCTTTCCACGTGCCACAGGGATCCTGGGACTCCTATCCATTTTCAAGAGGAGTCAGGCATCGTCTCCTTTGGAAGCATTGATCTCCGCGGACCTCTCGAGTTTTCAAAGGATGTGAGGCCTCTGTTCGCGTTCAGGCGGAGGACTAGGTCTTTCTCTGTGGTCTCCACAGGGGATTCAGACAACCCTTCGTCTTGGGAGATGCAAGAGTAGCCTGCATTCAATTCATTGCAGGGATATCCGGCCTTACTTCGAGTCAGAGCATCTCCGTGTCCATTCCACTTGAGGCCACAAACTCAGGGTACCTCTCACATACCTGTAGCTGAGAGAAGCCTCCTCTTGAGGTGGTTGTGGAAAGTTGGTATTCCTCTTGAGTCGAAGCCAAGGACTAAGCTCTCATCTCGAGTTGATTTGGGGTCCACGGAGCCCTTTCGTGTTGCTCCAGTGACCTCAGGATCCCTCTAGACTTGAGACAGTGATTTTGGGTTTTCTCTGGAGTGCCATCAAGGAAATCAAGGCTCCTTTCACGTTTGATGTGGAACACGGAATTGCTCTGCACGCAGTGCAGGGGAATCGGTCCTCATCTCGCGGTGAGGGGGAAGTCTCATGGTTTTTCTCGAGTTGCGGCCGGAACCTGGGGTATATTCTCGAGTTACGACGGGGAGGGCCCTTCCAGACACGTGTTTGTTCAGCGACGTCAGGACTCCTGCCTAGGTGCGAGGGACACCTCGGTATTCTCCTCGAATCTTGGCATGGCAATTGGGACGCGTCTCCACGTGAGGCGGGAGACCCAGGGTCCCTTTCCACGTGCCACAGGGATCCTGGGACTCCTATTCATTTTCAAGAGGAGTCAGGCATCGTCTCCTTTGGAAGCATTGATCTCCGCGGACCTCTCGAGTTTTCAAAGGATGTGAGGCCTCCGGTCTCGATGAGGCGGAGAACTAGGTCTTTCTCTGTGGTCTCCACAGGGGATTCAGACATCCCTTCGTCTTGGGAGATGCAAGAGGAGCCTGCATTCAATTCACTGCAGGGATATCCGGCCTTACTTCGAGTCAGAGCATCTCAGTGTCCATTCCACTTGAGGCCACAAACTCAGGGTCCCTCTCACATACCTGTAGCTGAGAGAAGCCTCCTCTTGAGGTGCTTGTGGAAAGTTGGTATTCCTCTTGAGTCGAAGCCAGGGACTAAGCTCTCATCTCGAGTTGATTTCGGGTCCACGGAGCCATTTCGTGTTGCTCCAGTGACCTCAGCATCCCTCTAGACTTGAGACAGTGATCTTGGGTTTTCTCTGGAGTGCCATCAAGGAAATCAAGGCTCCTTTCACGCTTGATATGGAACACGGAATTGCTCTGCACGCAGTGCAGGGGAATCGGGCCTCATCTCGCGGCGAGGGGGAAGTCTCATGGTTTTTCTCGAGTTGTGGCCGGAACCTAGGGTATATTCTCGAGTTACGACGGGGAGGGCCCTTCCAGACACGTGATTGTTCAGCGACGTCAGGACTCCTGCCTAGGTGCGAGGGACACCTCGGCATTCTCCTCGAGTCTTGGCATGGCAATTGGGACGCGTCTCCACGTGAGGCGGGAGACCCAGGGTCCCTTTCCACGTGCCACAGGGATCCTGGGACTCCTATCCATTTTCAAGAGGAGTCAGGCATCGTCTCCTTTGGAAGCATTGATCTCCGCAGACCTCTCGAGTTTTCAAAGGATGTGAGGCCTCCGGTCGCGATGAGGCGGAGTACTAGGTCTTTCTCTGTGGTCTCCACAGGGGATTCAGACATCCCTTCGTCTTGGGAGATGCAAGACTAGCCTGCATTCAATTCACTGCAGGGATATCCGGCCTTACTTCGAGTCAGAGCATCTCGGTGTCCATTCCACTTGAGGCCACAAACTGAGGGTCCCTCTCACATACCTGTAGCTGAGAGAAGCCTCCTCTTGAGGTGCTTGTGGAATGTTGGTATTCCTCTTGAGTCAAAGCCAGGGACGAAGCTCTCATCTCGAGTTGATTTGGGGTCCATGGAGCCCTTTCATGTTGCTCCAGTGACCCCAGGATCCCTCTAGACTTGAGACAGTGATCTTGGGTTTTCTCTGGAGTGCCATCAAGGAAATCAAGGCTCCTTTCACGTTTGATGTGGAACACGGAATTGCTCTGCACGCAGTGCAGGGGAATCGGTCCTCATCTCGCGGCGAGGGGGAAGTCTCATGGTTTTTCTCGAGTTGCGGCCGGAACCTGGGGTATATTCTCGAGTTACGATGCGGAGGGCCCTTCCAGACACGTGTTTGTTCATCGACGTCAGGACTCCTGCCTGGGTGCGAAGGACACCTCGGTATTCTCCTCGAATCTTGGCATGGCAATTGGGACGCGCCTCCACATGAGGCGGGAGACCCAGGGTCCCTTTCCACGTGCCACAGGAATCCTGGGACTCCTATTCATTTTCAAGAGGAGTCAGGCATCGTCTCCTTTGGAAGCATTGATCTCCGCGGACCTCTCGAGTTTTCAAAGGATGTGAGGCCTCCTGTCTCGATGAGGCGGAGAACTAGGTCTTTCTCTGTGGTCTCCACAGGGGATTCAGACATCCCTTCTTCTTGGGAGATGGAAGAGGAGCCTGCATTCAATTCACTGCAGCGATATCCGGCCTTATTTCGAGTCAGAGCATCTCGGTGTCCATTCAACTTGAGGCCACAAACTCAGGGTCCCTCTCACATACCTGTAGCAGAGAGAAGCCTCCTATTGAGGTGCTTGTGGAAAGTTGGTATTCCTCTTGAGTCGAAGCCAGGGACTAAGCTCTCATCTCGAGTTGATTTCGGGTCCACGGAGCCCTTTCGTGTTTGTCCAGTGACCTCAGGATCCCTCTAGACTTGAGACAGTGATCTTGGGTTTTCTCTGGAGTGCAATCAAGGAAATCAAGGCTCCTTTCACGTTTGATGTGGAACACGGAATTGCTCTGCACGCAGTGCAGGGGAAACGGTCCTCATCTCGCTGCGAGGGGGAAGTCTCATGGTTTTTCTCGAGTTGCGGCCGGAACCTGGGGTATATTCTCGAGTTACGACGGGGAGGGCCCTTCCAGACACGTGTTTGTTCAGCGACGTCAGGACTCCTGCCTAGGTGCGAGGGACACCTCGGTATTCTCCTCGAATCTTGGCATGGCAATTGGGACGCGTCTCCACGTGAGGCGGGAGACCCAGGGTCCCTTTCCACGTGCCACAGGGATCCTGGGACTCCTATTCATTTTCAAGAGGAGTCAGGCATCGTCTCCTTTGGAAGCATTGATCTCCGCGGACCTCTCGAGTTTTCAAAGGATGTGAGGCCTCCGGTCTCGATGAGGCGGAGAACTAGGTCTTTCTCTGTGGTCTCCACAGGGGATTCAGACATCCCTTCGTCTTGGGAGTTGCAAGAGGAGCCTGCATTCACTTCACTGCAGGGATATCCGGCCTTACTTCGAGTCAGAGCATCTCGGTGTCCATTCCACTTGAGGCCACAAACTCAGGGTCCCTCTCACATACCTGTAGCTGAGAGAAGCCTCCTCTTGAGGTGCTTGTGGAAAGTTGGTATTCCTCTTGAGTCGAAGCCAGGGACTAAGCTCTCATCTCGAGTTGATTTCGGGTCCACGGAGCCATTTCGTGTTGCTCCAGTGACCTCAGCATCCCTCTAGACTTGAGACAGTGATTTTGGGTTTTCTCTGGAGTGCCATCAAGGAAATCAAGGCTCCTTTCACGCTTGATATGGAACACGGAATTGCTCTGCACGCAGTGCAGGGGAATCGGGCCTCATATCGTGGCGAGGGGGAAGTCTCATGGTTTTTCTCGAGTTGGGGCCGGAACCTGGGGTATATTCTCGAGTTACGACGGGGAGGGCCCTTCCAGACACGTGTTTGTTCAGCGACGTCAGGACTCCTGCCTAGGTGCGAAGGACACCTCGGGATTCTCCCCGAGTCTTGGCATGGCAATTGGGACGTGTCTCCACGTGAGGCGGGAGACCCAGGGTCCCTTTCCACGTGCCACAGGGATCCTGGGACTCCTATCCATTTTCAAGAGGAGTCAGGCATCGTCTCCTTTGGAAGCATTGATCTCCGCCGACCTCTCGAGTTTTCAAAGGATGTGAGGCCTCCGGTCGCGATGAGGCGGAGAACTCGGTCTTTCTCTGTGGTCTACACAGGGGATTCAGACATCTCTTCGTCTTGGGAAATGCAAGACGAGCCTGCATTCAATTCACTGCAGGGATATCCGGCCTTACTTCGAGTCAGAGCATCTCGGTGTCCATTCAACTTGAGGCCACAAACTCAGGGTCCCTCTCACATACCTGTAGCTGAGAGAAGCCTCCTCTTGAGGTGCTTGTGGAAAGTTGTAATTCCTCTTGAGTCAAAGCCAGGGACTAAGCTCTCATCTCGAGTTGATTTGGGGTTCGGGGAGCCCTTTCATATTGCTCCAGTGACCTCAGGATCCCTGTAGTTTTGAGACAGTGATCTTGGGTTTTCTCTGGAGTGCCATCAAGGAAATCAAGGCTACTTTCACGTTTGATGTGGAACACGGAATTGCTCTGCACGCAGTGCAGGGGAATCGGGCCTCATCTCGCGGCAAGGGCGAAGTCTCATGGTTTTTGTCGAGTTGCGGCCAGAACCTGGGGTATATTCTCGAGTTACGACGGGGAGGGCCCTTCCAGACACGTGTTTGTTCAGCGACGTCAGGACTCCTGCCTAGGTGCGATGGACACCTCGGGATTCTCCTCGAGTCTTGGCATGGCAATTGGGACGCGTCTCCACGTGAGGCGGGAGACCCAGGGTCCCTTTCCACGTGCCACAGGGATCCTGGGGTTCTTATCCATTTTCTAGAGGAGTCAGGCATCGTCTCCTTTGGAAGCATTGATCTCCGCGGACCTCTCGAGTTTTCAAAGGATGTGAGGCCTCCGGTCGCGTTGAGCCGGAGGACTAGGTCTTTCTCTGTGGTCTCCACAGGGGAATCAGACATCCCTTCGTCTTGGGAGATGCAAGACGAGCCTGCATTCAATTCACTGCAGGGATATCTGGCCTTACTTCGAGTCAGAGCATCTCGGTGTCCATTTTACTTGAGGCCACAAACTCAGGGTCCCTCTCACATACCTGTAGCTGAGAGAAGCCTCCTCTTGAGGTGCTTGTGGAAAGTTGGTATTCCCCTTGAGACGAAGCCAGGGACTAAGCTCTCATCTCGAGTTGATTTGGGGTCCACAGAGCCCTTTCGTGTTGCTCCAGTGACTTCAGGATCCCTCTAGACTTGAGACAGTGATCTTGGGTTTTCTCTGGAGGGCCATCAAGGAAATCAAGGCTCCTTTCACGTTTGATGTGGAACACGGAATTGCTCTGCACGCAGTGCAGGGGAATAGGGACTCATCTCGAGGCGAGGGGGAAGTCTCATGGTTTTTCTCGAGTTTCGGCCGGAACCTTGGGTATATTCTCGAGTTACGACGGTGAGGGCCCTTCCAGACACGTGTTTGTTCAGCGGCGTCAGGACTCCTTCCTAGGTGTGAGGGACACCTCGGGATTCTCCTCGAGTCTTGGCATGGCAATTGGGACGCGTCTCCACGTGAGTCGGGAGACCCAGGGTCCCTTTCCACTTGCCACAGGGATCCTGGGACTCCTATCCATTTTCAAGAGGAGTCAGGCATCGTCTCCTTTGGAAGCATTGATCTCCGAGGACCTCTCGAGTTTTCAAAGGATGTGAGGCCTCCGGTCGCGTTGAGGCGGAGGACTAGGTTTTTCTCTGTGGTCTCCACAGGGGATTCAGACATCCCTTCGTCTTGGGAGATGCAAGACGAGCCTGCATTCATTTCACTGCAGGGATATCCGGCCTTACTTCGAGTCAGAGCATCTCGGTGTCCATTCCACTTGAGGCCACAAACTCAGGGTCCCTCTCACATACCTGTAGCTGAGAGAAGCCTCCTCTTGAGGTGCTTGTGGAAAGTTGGTATTCCTCTTGAGTCGAAGCCAGGGACTAAG
This sequence comes from Dama dama, assembly GCF_033118175.1. Lineage (NCBI taxonomy): Eukaryota > Metazoa > Chordata > Mammalia > Artiodactyla > Cervidae > Dama > Dama dama. The sequence continues at coordinate 3,411,104 of NW_026870920.1, read as the reverse complement.
CTCTCATCTCGAGTTGATTTGGGGTCCACGGAGCCCTTTTGTGTTGCTCCAGTGACCTCAGGATCCCTCTAGACTTGAGACAGTGATCTTGGGTTTTCTCTGGAGTGCCATCAAGGAAATCAAGGCTCCTTTCACTTTTGATGTGGAATACGGAATTGCTCTGCACGCAGTGCAGGGGAATCGGGCCTCATCTCGCGGCGAGGGGGAAGTCTCTTGGTTTTTCTCGAGTTGCGGCCGGAACCTGGGGTATATTCTCGAGTTACGACGGGGAGTTCCCTTCCAGACACGTGTTTGTTCAGCGACGTCAGGACTCCTGCCTAGGTGCGAGGGACACCTCGGGATTCTCCTCGAGTCTTGGCATGGCAATTGGGACGCGTCTCCACGTGAGGCGGGAGACCCAGGGTCCCTTTCCACGTGCCACAGGGATCCTGGGACTCCTATCCATTTTCAAGAGGAGTCAGGCATCGTCTCCTTTGGAAGCATTGATCTCCGTGGACCTCTTGAGTTTTCAAAGGATGTGAGGCCTCCGGTCGCGATGAGGCGGAGAACTAGGTCTTTCTCTGTGGTCTCCACAGGGGATTCAGACAACCCTTCGTCTTGGGAGATGCAAGACGAGCCTGCATTCAATTCACTGCAAGGATATCCGGCCTTACTTCGAGTCAGAGCATCTCGGTGTCCATTCCACTTGAGGCCACAAACTCAAGGTCCCTCTCACTTACCTGTAGCTGAGAGAAGCCTCGACTTGAGGTGCTTGTGGAAAGTTGGTATTCCTCTTGAGTCGAAGCCAGGGACTAAGCTCTCATCTCGAGTTGATTGGGGTCCATGGAGCCTTTTCGTGTTGCTCCAGTGAGCTCAGGATCCCTCTAGACTTGAGACAGTGATCTTGGGTTTTCTCTGGAGTGCCATCAAGGAAATCAAGGCTCCTTTCATGTTTGATGTGGAACACGGAATTGCTCTGCACGCAGTGCAGGGGAATCGGTCCTCATCTCGCGGCGAGGGGGAAGTCTCATGGTTTTTCTCGAGTTGCGGCCGGAACCTGGGGTATATTCTCGAGTTACGACGGGGAGGGCCCTTCCAGACACGTGTTTGTTCAGCGACGTCAGGACTCCTGCCTAGGTGCGAGGGACACCTCGGTATTCTCCTCGAATCTTGGCATGGCAATTGGGACGCGTCTCCACGTGAGGCGGGAGACCCAGGGTCCCTTTCCACGTGCCACAGGGATCCTGGGACTCCTATTCATTTTCAAGAGGAGTCAGGCATCGTCTCCTTTGGAAGCATTGATCTCTGCGGACCTCTCGAGTTTTCAAAGGATATGAGGCCTCCGGTCTCGATGAGGCGGAGAACTAGGTCTTTCTCTGTGGTCTCCACAGGGGATTCAGACATCCCTTCGTCTTGGGAGATGCAAGAGGAGCCTGCATTCACTTCACTGCAGGGATATCCGGCCTTACTTCGAGTCAGAGCATCTCGGTGTCCATTCCACTTGAGGCCACAAACTCAGGGTCCCTCTCACATACCTGTAGCTGAGAGAAGCCTCCTCTTGAGGTGCTTGGGGAAAGTTGGTATTCCTCTTGAGTCGAAGCCAGGGACTAAGCTCTCATCTCGAGTTGATTTCGGGTCCACGGAGCCATTTCGTGTTGCTCCAGTGACCTCAGCATCCCTCTAGACTTGAGACAGTGATCTTGGGTTTTCTCTGGAGTGCCATCAAGGAAATCAAGGCTCCTTTCACGCTTGATATGGAACACGGAATTGCTCTGCACGCAGTGCAGGGGAATCGGGCCTCATCTCCCGGCGAGGGGGAAGTCTCTTGGTTTTTCTCGATTTGCGGCCTTAACCTGGGATATATTCTCGAGTTACGACGGGGAGGGCCCTTCCAGACACGTGTTTGTTCAGCGACGTCAGGACTCCTGCCTAGGTGCGAAGGACACCTCGGGATTCTCCTCGAGTCTTGGCATGGCAATTGGGACGCGTCTCCACATGAGGCGGGAGACCCAGGGTCCCTTTCCACGTGCCACAGGGATCCTGGGACTCCTATCCATTTTCAAGAGGAGTCAGGCATCGTCTCCTTTGGAAGCATTGATCTCCGCGGACCTCTCGAGTTTTCAAAGGATGTGAGGCCTCCTGTCTCGATGAGGCGGAGAACTAGGTCTTTCTCTGTGGTCTCCACAGGGGATTCAGACATCCCTTCGTCTTGGGAGATGCAAGACGAGCCTGCATTCAATTCACTGCAGGGATATCCGGCCTTACTTCGAGTCAGAGCATCTCGGTGTCCATTCCACTTGAGGCCACAAACTCAGGGTCCCTCTCACATACCTGTAGCTGAGAGAAGCCTCCTCTTCAGGTGCTTGTGGAAAGTTGGTATTCCTCTTGAGTCGAAGCCAGGGACTACGCTTTCATCTCGAGTTGATTTGGGGTCCACGGAGCCCTGTCGTGTTGCTCCAGTGACCTCAGGATCCGTCTAGACTAGAGACAGTGATCTTGGGTTTTCTCTGGAGTGCCATCAAGGAAATCAAGTCTCCTTTCACTTTTGATGTGGAACACGGAATTGCTCTGCACGCAGTGCAGGGGAATCGGGGCTCATCTCACGGCAAGGGGGATGTCTCATGGTTTTTCTCAAGTTGAGGCCGGAATCTGGGGTATATTCTCGAGTTACGACGGGGAGGGCCCTTCCAGACACGTGTTTTTTCAGCGACATCAGGACTCCTGCCTAGGTGCGAGGGACACCTCGGGATTCTCCTCGAGTCTTGGCATGGCAATTGGGAGGCGTCTCCACGTGAGGCGGGAGACCCAGGGTCCCTTTCCACGTGCCACAGGGATCCTGGGACTCCTATCCATTTTCAAGAGGAGTCAGGCATCGTCTCCTTTGGAAGCATTGATCTCTGCAGACCTCTCGAATTTTCAAAGGATGTGATGCCTCCGGTCTGGATGAGGCGGAGGACTAGGTCTTTCTCTGTCGTCTCCACAGGAGATTCAGACATCCCTTCGTCTTGGGAGATGGAAGACGAGCCTGCATTCAATTCACTGCAGGGATATCCGGCCTTACTTCGAGTCAGAGCATCTCGGTGTCCTTTCCACTTGAGGCCACAAACTAAGGGTCCCTCTCACATACCTGTAGCTGAGAGAAGCCTCCTCTTGAGTTGCTTGTGAAAAGTCGGTATTCCTCTTGAGTCGAAGCCAGGGACTAAGCTCTCATCTCGAGCTGATTTTGGGTCTTCGGAGCCCTTTCCTGTTGCTCCAGTGACCTCAGGATCCCTCTAGACTTGAGACAGTGATCTTGGGTTTTCTCTGTAGTGCCATCAAGGAAATCAAGGCTCCTTTCACGTTTGATGTGGAACACGGAATTGCTCTGCACGCAGTCCAGGGGAATCGGGCCTCATGTCGCGGCGAGGGGGAAGTCTCATGGTTTTTCTCGAGTTGCGGCCGGAACATTGGGTATATTCTCGAGTTACGACGGGGAGGGCCCTTCCAGACACGTGTTTGTTCAGCGACGTCAGGACTCCTGCCTAGGAGGGAGGGACACCTCGGAATTCTCCTCGAGTCTTGGCATGGCAATTGGGACACGTCTCCACGTGAGGCGGGAGACCCAGGGTCCCTTTCCACGTGCCACAGGGATCCTGGGACTCTTATCCATTTTCAAGAGGAGTCAGGCATCGTCTCCTTCGGAAGTATTGATCTCAGCGGACCTCTCGAGTTTTCAAAGGATATGAGGCCTCCGGTTGCATTGAGGTGGAGGACTAGGTCTTTCTCTGTGGTCTCCACAGGGGATTCAGGCAACCCTTCGTCTTGGGAGATGCAAGACGAGCCTGCATTCAATTCACTGCAGGGATATCCAGCATTACTTCGAGGCAGAGCATCTCGATGTCCATTCCACTTGAGACCACAAACTCAGGGTCCCTCTCACATACCTGTAGCTGAGAAAAGCCTCCTCTTGAGGTGCTTGTGGAAAGTTGGTATTCCTCTTGAGTCGAAGCCAGGGAAGAAGTTCTCATCTCGAGTTGATTTGGGGTACACGGAACCCTTTCGTGTTGCTCCAGTGACCTCAGGATCCCTCTAGACTAGAGACAGTGATCTTGGGTTTTCTCTGGAGTGCCATCAAGGAAATCAAGGCTCCTTTCAAGTTTGATGTGGAACACGGAATTGCTCTACACGCGGTGCAGGGGAATCGGGCCTCATCTCGCGACAAGGGTAATGTCTCATGGTTTTTCTCAAGTTGCGGCCGGAACCTGGGGTATATTCTCGAGTTACGACGGGGAGGGCCCTTCCAGACACGTGTTTGTGAGCGACGTCAGGACTCCTGCCTAGGTGCGAGGGACACCTCGGGATTCTCCTCGAGTATTGGCATGGCAATTGGGACGCGTCTCCAGGTGAGGCGGGAGACCCAGGGTCCCTTTCCACGTGCCACAGGGATCCTGGGACTCCTATCCATTTTCAAGAAGAGTCAGGCATCTTCTCCTTTGGAAGCATTGATCTCCGCGGATCTCTCGAGTTTTCAAAGGATGTGAGGCCTCCGGTTGCGATGCGGCGGAGAACGAGGTCTTTCTCTGTGGTCTCCACAGGGGATTCAGACATCCCTTCGTCTTGGGAGATGCAAGACGAGCCTGCATTCAATTCACTGCAGGGATATCCGGCCTTACTTCGAGTCAGAGCATCTCGGTGTTCATTCCACTTGAGGCCACAAACTCAGGGTTGCTCTCACATACCTGTAGCTGAGAGAAGCCTCCTCTTGAGGTGCTTGTGGAAAGTTGGTATTCCTCTTGAGTCGAAGCCAGGGACTAAGCTCTCATCTCGAGTTGATTTGGGGTCCACGGAGCCCTTTCGTGTTGCTCCAGTGACCTCAGGATCCCTCTAGACTTGAGACAGTGAACTTGGGTTTTCTTTGGAGTGCCATGAAGGAAATCAAGGCTCCTTTCACGTTTGATGTGGAACACGGAATTGCTCTGCACGCAGTGCAGGGGAATCGGGCCTCATCTCGCGGCGAGGGGGAAGTCTCATGGTTTTTCTCGAGTTGCGGCCGGAACCTGGGGTATATTCTCGAGTTACGACGGGGAGGGCCCTTCCAGACACGTGTTTGTTCAGCGACGTCAGGACTCCTGCCTAGGTGCGAGGGACACCTCGGGATTCTCCTCGAGTCTTGGCATGGCAATTGGGACGCGTCTCCACGTGAGGCGGGAGACCCAGGGTCCCTTTCCACGTGCCACAGGGATCCTGGGACTCCTATCCATTTTCAAGAGTATTCAGGCATCGTCTCCTTCGGAAGTATTGATGTCCGCAGACCTCTCGAAAGTTCAAAGTATGTGAGGCCTCCGGTCGCGATGAGGCGGAGAACTAGTTCTTTCTCTGTGGTCTCCACAGGGGATTCAGACATCCCTTCGTCTTCGGAGATGCAAGACGAGCCTGCATTCAATTCACTGCAGGGATATCCGGCCTTACTTCGAGTCAGAGCATCTCGGTGTTCATTCCACTTGAGGCCACAAACTCAGGGTTGCTCTCACATACCTGTAGCTGAGAGAAGCCTCCTCTTGAGGTGCTTGTGGAAAGTTGGTATTCCTCTTGAGTCGAAGCCAGGGACTAAGCTCTCATCTGGAGTTGATTTGGGGTGCACGGAGCCCTTTCGTGTTGCTCCATTGACCTCAGGATCCCTGTAGACTTGAGACAGTGATCTTGGGTTTTCTCTGGAGTGCCATCAAGGAAATCAAGGCTCCTTTCACGTTTGATGTGGAACACGGAATTGCTCTGCACGCAGTGCAGGGGAATCGGGCCTCATCTCGTGGCGAGGGGGAAGTGTCATGGTTTTTCTCGATTTGCGGCCAGAACCGGGGGTGTATTCTCGAGTTACGACGGGGAGCGCACTTCCAGACACGTGTTTGTGAGCGACGTCAGGACTCCTGCCTAGGTGCGAGGGACACCTCGGGATTCTCCTCGAGTCTTGGCATGGCAATTTGGACGCGTCTCCACGTGAGGCGGGAGACCCAGGGTCCCTTTCCACGTGCCACATGGATCCTGGGACTCCTATCCATTTTCAAGAGGAGTCAGGCATCGTCTCCTTTGGAAGCATTGATCTCCGCGGACCTCTCGAGTTTTCAAAGAATGTGAGGCCTTCGGTCGCCTTGAGGCGGAGAACTAGGTCTTTCTCTGTGGTCTCCACAGGGGATTCAGACATCCCTTCGTCTTGGGAGATGCAAGACGAGCCTGCATTCAATTCACTGCAGGGATATCCGGCCTTACTTCGAGTCAGAGCATCTCGGTGTCCATTCCACTTGAGGCCACAAACTCAGGGTTGCTCTCACATACCTGTAGCTGAGAGAAGCCTCCTCTTGAGGTGCTTGTGGAAAGTTGGTATTCCTCTTGAGTCGAAGCCAGGGACTACGCTTTCATCTCGAGTTGATTTGGGGTCCACGGAGCCCTGTCGTGTTGCTCCAGTGACCTCAGGATCCCTCTAGACTAGAGACAGTGATCTTGGGTTTTCTCTGGAGTGCCATCAAGGAAATCAAGTCTCCTTTCAAATTTGATGTGGAACACGGAATTGCTCTGCACGCAGTGCATGGGAATCGGGGCTCATCTCGCGGCAAGGGGGATGTCTCATGGTTTTTCTCAAGTTGCGGCCGGAATATGGGGTATATTCTCGAGTTACGACGGGGAGGGCCCTTTCAGACACGTGTTTGTTCAGCGACGTCAGGACTCCTGCCTAGGTGCGAGGGACACCTCGGGATTCTCCTCGAGTCTTGGCATGGCAATTGGGAGGCGTCTCCACGTGAGGCGGGAGACCCAGGGTCCCTTTCCACGTGCCACAGGGATCCTGGGACTCCTATCCATTTTCCAGAGGAGTCAGGCATCGTCTCCTTTGGAAGCATTGATCTCCGCAGACCTTTCGAATTTTCAAAGGATGTGATGCCTCCGGTCTGAATGAGGCGGAGGACTAGGTCTTTCTCTGTCGTCTCCACAGGGGATTCAGACAACCCTTCGTCTTGGGAGATGCAAGACGAGCCTGCATTCAATTCACTGCAGGGATATCCGGCCTTACTTCGAGTCAGAGCATCTCGGTGTCCATTCCACTTGAGGCCACAAACTCAGGGTCCCTCTCACATACTTGTAGCTGAGAGAAGCCTCCTCTTCAGGTGCTTGTGGAAAGTTGGTATTCCTCTTGAGTCGAAGCCAGGGACTAAGCTCTCATCTCGAGTTGATTTGGGGTCCACGGAGCCTTTTCGTGTTGCTCCAGTGACCTCAGGATCCCTCTAGACTTGAGACAGTGATCTTGGGTTTTCGCTTGAGTGCCATCAAGGAAATCAAGGCTCCTTTCACGTTTGATGTGGAACACGGAACTGCTCTGCACGGAGTGCAGGGAAATCGGCCCTCATCTCGCGGCGAGGGCAAAGTCTCATGGTTTTTCTCGAGTTGCGGCCGGGACCTGGGGTATATTCTCGAGTTACGACGGGAAGGGCCTTTCCAGACACGTGTTTGTTCAGCGACGTCAGGACTCCTGCCTAGGTGCGAGGGACACCTCGGGATTCTCCTCGAGTCTTGGCATGGCAATTGGGACGCGTCTTCACGTGAGGCAGGAGGCCCAGTGTCCCTTTCGACGTGCCACAGGGATCCTGGGACTCCTATCCATTTTCAAGAGGAGTCAGGCATCGTCTCCTTTGGAAACATTGATCTCCGCGGACGTCTCGAATTTTCAAAGGATGTGAGGCCTCCGGTCGCGATGAGGCGGAGAACTAGGTATTTCTCTGTGTTCTGCACAGGAGATTCAGACATCCCTTCGTCTTGGGAGATGCAAGACGAGCCTGCATTCAATTCACTGCAGGGATATCCGGCCTTACATCGAGTCAGAGCATCTCGGTGTCCATTCCATCTGAGGCCACAAAGTCAAAGTCCCTCTCACATACCTGTAGCTGAGAGAAGCCTCCTCTTGAGGTGCTTGTGGAAAGTTGGAATTCCTCTTGAGTCAAAGCCAGGGACTAAGCTCTCTTCTCGAGTTGATTTGGGGTTCGGGGAGCCCTTTCATATTGCTCCAGTGACCTCAGGATCCCTCTAGTTTTGAGACAGTGATCTTGGGTTTTCTCTGGAGTGCCATCAAGGAAATCAAGGCTCCTTTCACGTTTGATGTGGAACACGGAATTGCTCTGCACGCAGTGCAGGGGAATCGGGCCTCTTCTCGCGGCAAGGGCGAAGTCTCATGGTTTTTGTCGAGTTGCCGCCAGAACCTGGGGTATATTCTCGAGTTACGACGGGGAGGGCCCTTCCAGACACGTGTTTGTTCAGCGATGTCAGGACTCCTGCCTAGGTGAGAGGGACACCTCGGGATTCTCCTCGAGTCTTGGCATGGCAATTGGGACGCGTCTCCACGTGAGGCGGGAGACCCAGTGTCCCTTTCCACGTGCCACAGGGATCCTGGGACTCCTTCCATTTTCAAGAGGAGTCAGGCATCATCTCCTTTGGAAGCATTGATCTCCGCGGACCTCTCGAGTTTTCAAAGGATGTGAGGCCTCCGGTCGCGATGAGGCGGAAAACTAGGTCTTTCTCTGTGGTCTCCACAGGGGATTCAGACATCCCTTCATCTTGGGAGATGCAAGATGAGCCTGCTTTCAATTCACTGCAGGAATATCCGGCCTTACTTCGAGTCAGAGCATCTCGGTGTCCATTCCATTGAGGCCAAAAACTCAGGGTCCCTCTCACATACCTGTAGCTGAGAGAAGCCTCCTCTTGAGGTGCTTGTGGAAAGTTGGTATTCCTCTTGAGTCGAACCCAGGGACTAAGCTCTCATCTCGAGTTGATTTGGGGTCGATGGAGCCCTTTCGTGTTGCTACACAGACCTCAGGATCCCTCTAGACTTGAGACAGTGATCTTGGGTTTTCTCTGGAGTGCCATCAAGGAAATCAAGGCTCCTTTAACGTTTGATGTGGAACACGGAATTGTTCTGCACGCTGTGCTGGGGAATCGGGCCTCATCTCGCGGCGAGGGGCAAGTCTCATGGTTTTTCTCGAGTTGTGGCCAGAACCTGGGGTATATTCTCGAGTTAAGACGGGGAGGGCTCTTCCAGACACGTGTTTGTTCAGCAACGACAGGACTCCTGCCTAGGTGCGAGGGACACCGCGGGATTCTCCTCGAGTCTTGGCATGGCAATTGGGACGCGTCTCCTCGTGAGGCGGGAGACCCAGTGTCCCTTTCCACGTGCCACAGGTATCCTGGGGTTCTTATCCATTTTCTAGAGGAGTCAGGCATCGTCTCCTTTGGAAGCATTGATCACCACGGACCTCTAGAATTTTCAAAGGATGTGAGGCCTCCGGGCGTGATGAGGCGGAGAACTAGTTCTTACTCTGTGGACTCCAAGGGGATTCAGACCTCCCTTCATCTTGGGAGATGCAAGACGAGCCTGCATTCAATTCACTGCAGGGATATCCGGCCTTACTTCGAGTCAGAGCATCTCGGTGTCCATTCCACTTGAGGCCACAAACTCAGGGTCCCTCTCACATAAAGGTAGCTGAGAGAAGCCTCCTCTTGAGGTGCTTGTGGAAAGTTGTATTCCACGTGAGTCGAAGCCAGGAACTAAGCTCTCATCTAGAGTTGATTTGGGGTCCACGGAGCCCTTTCGTGTTTCTCCAGTGACCTCAGGATCCCTCTAGATTTTAGACAGTGATCTTGGGTTTTCTCTGGAGTGCCATCAAGGAAATCAAGGCTCATGTCATGTTTGATGTGGAACACGGAATTGCTCTGCACGCAGTGCAGGGGAATCAGGCCTCATCTCGCGGTGAGGGGGAAGTCTCAAGGTTTATCTCAAGTTGCGGCCGGAACCTGGGGTATATTCTCGAGTTATGATGGGGAGGGCCCTTCCAGACACGTGTTTGTTCAGCGACGTCAGGACTCCTGCCTAGCTGCGAGGGACAACTCGGGATTCTCCTCGAGTCTTGGCATGGCAATTGGGACGTGTCTCCACGTGAGGTGGGATACCCAGTGTCCCTTTCCACGTGCCACAGGGATCCTGGGACTTCTATCCATTTTCAAGAGGAGTCAGGCATCGTCTCCTTTGGAAGCATTGATCTCCGCGGACCTCTCGAGTTGTCAAAGAATGTGAGGCCTCGGGTCGCCTTGCGGCGGAAAACTAGGTCTTTCTCTGTGGTCTCCACATGGAATTCACACTTCCCTTCGTCTTGGGAGATGCAAGACGAGCCTGCATTCAATTCACTGCAGGGATATCCGGCCTTACTTCGAGTCAGAGCATCTCGGTGTCCATTCCACTTGAGGCCACAAACTCAGGGTCCCTCTCACATACCTGAGCTGAGAGAAGCCTCCTCTTGTGGTGCTTGTGGAAAGGTGGTATTCCTCTTGAGTCGAAGCAAGGGACTAAACTATAATCTCGAGTTGATTTTTGGTCCACGGAGCACTTTCATGTTGCTCCAGTGACCTCAGGATCCCTCTATACTGGAGAAAGTTATCTTGGGTTTTCTCTGGAGTGCCATCAAGGAAATCAAGGCTCCTTTCACGTTTGATGTGGAACACGGAATTGCTCTGCACGCAGTGCAGGGGAATCGGGCCTCATCTCGCGGCGAGGGGGAAGTCTCATGGTTTTTCTCGAGTTGCGGCCGGAACCTTGGGTATATTCTCGAGTTACGACAGGGAGGGCCCTTCCAGACACGTGTTTGTTCAGCGACGTCAGGACTCCGGCCTAGGTGCGAGGGACACCTCGGGATTCTCCTCGAGTCTTGGCATGGCAATTGGGACGCGTCTGCACGTGAGGCGGGAGACCCAGGGTCCCTTTCCACGTGCCACAGGGATCCTGGGACTCCTATCCATTTTCAAGAGGAGTCAGGCATCGTCTCCTTTGGAAGCATTGATCTCCGCAGACCTCTCGAGTTTTCAAAGGATGTGAGGCCTCCGGTCACGTTGAGCCGGAGGACTAGGTCTTTCTCTGTGTTCTCCACAGGGGATTCAGACATCCCTTCGTCTTGGGAGATGCAAGACAAGCCTGCATTCAATTCACTGCAGGGATGTCCGGCCTTACTTCGAGTCAGAGCATCTCGGTGTCCATTCCACTTGAGGCCACAAACTCAGGGTCCCTCTCACATACCTGTAGCTGAGAGAAGCCTCCTCTTGAGGTGCTTGTGGAAAGTTGGTATTCCTCTTGAGTCGAAGCCAGGGACTAAGCTCTCATCTCGAGTTGATTTGGGGTCCACGGAGCCCTTTCGTTTTGCGCCAGTGACCTCAGGATCCCTCTAGACTTGAGACAGTGATCTTGGGTTTTCTCTGGAGTGCCATCAAGGAAATCAAGGCTCCTTTCACGTTTGATGTGGAACACGGAATTGCTCTGCACGCAGTGCAGGTGAATCGGGCCTCATCTCGCGGCGAGGGGGAAGTCTCACGGTTTTTCTCGAGTTGCGGCCGGAACCTGGGGTATATTCTCGAGTTACGACGGGGAGGGCCCTTCCAGACACGTGTTTGTTCAGCGACGTCAGGACTCCTGCCGAGGTGCGAGGGACACCTCGGGATTCTCCTCGAGTCTTGGCATGGCAATTGGGACGCGTCTCCACGTGAGGCGGGAGACCGAGGGTCCCTTTCCACGTGCCACAGGGATCCTGGGACTCCTATCCATTTTCAAGAGGAGTCAGGCATCGTCTCCTTTGGAAGCATTGATCTCCGCAGGCCTCTCGAGTTTTCAAAGGATATGAGGCCTCCGGTCGCGTTGAGCCGGAGGACTAGGCCTTTCTCTGTGGTCTCCACAGGGTATTCAGACATCCCTTCGTCTTGGGAGATGCAAGACGAGCCTGCATTCAATTCACTGCAGGGATATCCGGCCTTACTTCGAGTCAGAACATCTCGGTGTCCATTCCACTTGAGGCCACAAACTCAGGGTCCCTCTCACATACCTGTAGCTGAGAGAAGCCTCCTCTTGAGGTGCATGTGGAAAGTTGGTATTCCTCTTGAGTCGAAGCCAGGGACTAAGCTCTCATCTCGAGTTGATTTGGGTTCCACGGAGCCCTTTCGTGTTGCTCCAGTGACCTCAGGATCCCTCTAGACTTGAAACAGTGATCTTGGGTTTTCTCTTGAGTGCCATCAAGGAAAGCAAGGCTCCTTTCACGTTTGATGTGGAACACCGAACTGCTCTGCACGGAGTGCAGGGAAATCGGCCCTCATCTCGCGGCGAGGGCGAAGTCTCATGGTGTTTCTCGAGTTGCGGCCGGGACCTGGTGTATATTCTCGAGTTACGACGGGGATGGCCTTTCCAGACACGTGTTTGTTCAGCGACGTCAGGACTCCTGCCTAGGTGCGAGGGACACCTCCGGATTCTCCTCGAGTCTTGGCATGGCAATTGGGACGCGTCTCCACGTGAGGCGGGAGACCCAGTGTCCCTTTCGACGTGCCACAGGGATCCTGGGACTCCTATCCATTTTCAAGAGGAGTCAGGCATCGTCTCCTTTGGAAACATTGATCTCCGCGGACGTCTCGAGTTTTCAAAGGATGTGAGGCCTCCGGTCGCGATGAGGCGGAGAACTAGGTATTTCTCTGTGTTCTCCACAGGAGATTCAGACATCCCTTCGTCTTGGGAGATGCAAGACGAGCCTGCATTCAATTCACTGCAGGGATATCCGGCCTTACATCGAGTCAGAGCATCTCGGTGTCCATTCCACCTGAGGCCACAAAGTCAAGGTCCCTCTCACATACCTGTAGCTGAGAGAAGCCTCCTCTTGAGGTGCTTGTGGAAAGTTGGAATTCCTCTTGAATCAAAGCCAGGGACTAAGCTCTCATCTCGAGTTGTTTTGGGGTTCGGGGAGCCCTTTCATATTGCTCCAGTGACCTCAGGATCCCTCTAGTTTTGAGACAGTGATCTTGGGTTTTCTCTGGAGTGCCATCAAGGAAATCAAGGCTCCTTTCACGTTTGATGTGGAACACGGAATTGCTCTGCATGCAGTGCAGGGGAATCGGGCCTCATCTCGCGGCAAGGGCGAAGTCTCATGGTTTTTGTCGAGTTGCGGCCGGAACCTGGGGTATATTCTCGAGTTACGACGGGGAGGGCCCTTCCAGACACGTGTTTGTTCAGCGACGTCAGGACTCCTGCCTAGGTGCGAGGGACACCTCGGGATTCTCCTCGAGTCTTGGCATGTCAATTGGGACGCGTCTCCACGTGAGGCGGGAGACCCAGGGTCCCTTTGCACGTGCCACAGGGATCCTGGGACTCCTATCCATTTTCAAGAGGAGTCAGGCATCGTCTCCTTTGGAAGCATTGATCTCCGTGGACCTCTCGAGTTTTCAAAGGATGTGAGGCCTCCGGTCGCGATGAGGCGGAGAACTAGGTCTTTCTCTGTGGTCTCCACAGGGGATTCAGACATCCCTTCGTCTTGGGAGATGCAAGATGAGCCTGCTTTCAATTCACTGCAGGAATATCCGGCCTTACTTCAAGTCAGAGCATCTCGGTGTCCATTCCATTGAGGCCAAAAACTCAGGGTCCCTCTCACATACCTGTACCTGAGAGAATCCTCCTCTTGAGGTGCTTGTGGAAAGTTGGTATTCCTCTTGAGTCGAAGCCAGGGACTAAACTCTCATCTCGAGTTGATTTGGGGTCGACGGAGCCCTTTCGTGTTGCTACACACACCTCAGGATCCCTCTAGACTTGAGACAGTGATCTTGGGTTTTCTCTGGAGTGCCATAAAGGAAATCAAGACTCCTTTCACGTTTGATGTGGAACATGGAATTGTTCTGCACTCTGTGCTGGGGAATCGGGCCTCATCTCGCGGCGAGGGGCAAGTCTCATGGTTTTTCTCGAGTTGTGGCCAGAACCTGGGGTATATTCTCGAGTTATGACGGGGAGGGCCCTTCCAGACATGTGTTTGTTCAGTGACGACAGGACTCCTGCCTATGTGCGAGGGACACCGCGGGATTCTCCTCGAGTCTTGGCAGGGCATTTGGGACGCGTCTCCTCGTGAGGCGGGAGACCCAGTGTCCCTTTCCACGTGCCACAGGGATCCTGGGGTTCTTATCCATTTTCTAGAGGAGTCAGGCATCGTCTCCTTTGGAAGCATTGATCACCGCGGACCTCTAGAATTTTCAAAGGATGTGAGGCCTCCGGTCGCGATGAGGCGGAGAACTAGTTCTTACTCTGTGGACTCCAAGGGGATTCAGACCTCCCTTCATCTTGGGAGATGCAAGACGAGCCTGCATTCAATTCACTGCAGAGATATCCGGCCTTACTTCGAGTCAGAGCATCTCGGTGTCCATTCAACTTGAGGCCACAAACTCAGGGTCCCTCTCACATAAAGGTAGCAGAGAGAAGCCTCCTCTTGAGGTGCTTGTGGAAAGTTGTATTCCACTTGAGTCGAAACCAGGGACTAAGCTCTACTCTAGAGTTGATTTGGGGTCCACGGAGCCCTTTCGTGTTTCTCCAGTGACCTCAGGATCCCTCTAGATTTGAGACAGTGATCTTGGGTTTTCTCTGGAGTGCCATCAAGGAAATCAAGGCTCATTTCATGTTTGATGTGGAACACGGAATTGCTCTGCACGCAGTGCAGGGGAATCAGGCCTCATCTCGCGGTGAGGGGGAAGTCTCAAGGTTTATCTCAAGTTGCGGCCAGAACCTGGGGTATATTCTCGAGTTATGACGGGGAGGGCCCTTCCAGACACGAGTTTGTTCAGCGACGACAGGACTCCTGCCTAGCTGCGAGGGACAACTCGGGATTCTTCTCGAGTCTTGGCATGGCAATTGGGACGCGTCTCCACGTGAAGTGGGATACCCAGGGTCCCTTTCCACGTGCCACAGGGATCCTGGGACTTCTATCCATTTTCAAGAGGAGTCAGGCATCGTCTCCTTTGGAAGCATTGATCTCTGCGGACCTCTCGAGTTGTCAAAGAATGTGAGGCCTCGGGTCGCCTTGCGGCGGAGAACTAGGTCTTTCTCTGTGGTCTCCACATGGAATTCACACTTCCCTTCGTCTTGGGAGATGCAAGACGAGCCTGCATTCAATTCACTGCAGGGATATCCGGCCTTACTTCAAGTCAGAGCATCTCGGTGTCCATTCCACTTGAGGCCACAAACTCATGGTCCCTCTCACATACCTGTAGCTCAGAGAAGCCTCCTCTTGAGGTGCTTGTGGAAAGTTGGTGTTCCTCTTGAGTCGAAGCCAGGGACTAAGCTCTCATCTCGAGTTGATTTGGGGTCCACGGAGCCTTTTCGTGTTGCTCCAGTGACCTCAGGATCCCTCTAGACTTGAGACAGTGATCTTGGGTTTTCGCTTGAGTGCCATCAAGGAAATCAAGGCTCCTTTCACGTTTGATGTGGAACACGGAACTGCTCTGCACGGAGTGCAGGGAAATCGGCCCTCATCTCGCGGCGAGGGCGAAGTCTCATGGTTTTTCTCGAGTTGCGGCCGGGACCTGGGGTATATTCTCGAGTTACGACGGGGAGGGCCTTTCCAGACACGTGTTTGTTCAGCGACGTCAGGACTCCTGCCTAGGTGCGAGGGACACCTCGGGATTCTCCTCGAGTCTTGGCATGGCAATTGGGACGCGTCTTCACGTGAGGCAGGAGGCCCAGTGTCCCTTTCGACGTGCCACAGGGATCCTGGGACTCCTATCCATTTTCAAGAGGAGTCAGGCATCGTCTCCTTTGGAAACATTGATCTCCGCGGACGTCTCGAATTTTCAAAGGATGTGAGGCCTCCGGTCGCGATGAGGCGGAGAACTAGGTATTTCTCTGTGTTCTCCACAGGAGATTCAGACATCCCTTCGTCTTGGGAGATGCAAGACGAGCCTGCATTCAATTCACTGCAGGGATATCCGGCCTTACATCGAGTCAGAGCATCTCGGTGTCCATTCCACCTGAGGCCACAAAGTCAAAGTCCCTCTCACATACCTGTAGCTGAGAGAAGCCTCCTCTTGAGGTGCTTGTGGAAAGTTGGAATTCCTCTTGAGTCAAAGCCAGGGACTAAGCTCTCTTCTCGAGTTGATTTGGGGTTCGGGGAGCCCTTTCATATTGCTCCAGTGACCTCAGGATCCCTCTAGTTTTGAGACAGTGATCTTGGGTTTTCTCTGGAGTGCCATCAAGGAAATCAAGGCTCCTTTCACGTTTGATGTGGAACACGGAATTGCTCTGCACGCAGTGCAGGGGAATCGGGCCTCTTCTCGCGGCAAGGGCGAAGTCTCATGGTTTTTGTCGAGTTGCCTCCAGAACCTGGGGTATATTCTCGAGTTACGACGGGGAGGGCCCTTCCAGACACGTGTTTGTTCAGCGATGTCAGGACTCCTGCCTAGGTGAGAGGGACACCTCGGGATTCTCCTCGAGTCTTGGCATGGCAATTGGGACGCGTCTCCACGTGAGGCGGGAGACCCAGTGTCCCTTTCCACGTGCCACAGGGATCCTGGGACTCCTTCCATTTTCAAGAGGAGTCAGGCATCATCTCCTTTGGAAGCATTGATCTCCGCGGACCTCTCGAGTTTTCAAAGGATGTGAGGCCTCCGGTCGCGATGAGGCGGAAAACTAGGTCTTTCTCTGTGGTCTCCACAGGGGATTCAGACATCCCTTCATCTTGGGAGATGCAAGATGAGCCTGCTTTCAATTCACTGCAGGAATATCCGGCCTTACTTCGAGTCAGAGCATCTCGGTGTCCATTCCATTGAGGCCAAATACTCAGGGTCCCTCTCACATACCTGTAGCTGAGAGAAGCCTCCTCTTGAGGTGCTTGTGGAAAGTTGGTATTCCTCTTGAGTCGAAGCCAGGGACTAAGCTCTCATCTCGAGTTGATTTGGGGTCGATGGAGCCCTTTCGTGTTGCTACACAGACCTCAGGATCCCTCTAGACTATAGACAGTGATCTTGGGTTTTCTCTGGAGTGCCATCAAGGAAATCAAGGCTCCTTTAACGTTTGATGTGGAACACGGAATTGTTCTGCACGCTGTGCTGGGGAATCGGGCCTCATCTCGCGGCGAGGGGCAAGTCTCATAGTTTTTCTCGAGTTGTGGCCAGAACCTGGGGTATATTCTCGAGTTAAGACGGGGAGGGCTCTTCCAGACACGTGTTTGTTCAGCAACGACAGGACTCCTGCCTAGGTGCGAGGGACACCGCGGGATTCTCCTCGAGTCTTGGCATGGCAATTGGGACGCGTCTCCTCGTGAGGCGGGAGACCCAGTGTCCCTTTCCACGTGCCACAGGTATCCTGGGGTTCTTATCCATTTTCTAGAGGAGTCAGGCATCGTCTCCTTTGGAAGCATTGATCACCACGGACCTCTAGAATTTTCAAAGGATGTGAGGCCTCCGGGCGTGATGAGGCGGAGAACTAGTTCTTACTCTGTGGACTCCAAGGGGATTCAGACCTCCCTTCATCTTGGGAGATGCAAGACGAGCCTGCATTCAATTCACTGCAGGGATATCCGGCCTTACTTCGAGTCAGAGCATCTCGGTGTCCATTCCACTTGAGGCCACAAACTCAGGGTCCCTCTCACATAAAGGTAGCTGAGAGAAGCCTCCTCTTGAGGTGCTTGTGGAAAGTTGTATTCCACGTGAGTCGAAGCCAGGAACTAAGCTCTCATCTAGAGTTGATTTGGGGTCCACGGAGCCCTTTCGTGTTTCTCCAGTGACCTCAGGATCCCTCTAGATTTTAGACAGTGATCTTGGGTTTTCTCTGGAGTGCCATCAAGGAAATCAAGGCTCATGTCATGTTTGATGTGGAACAGGGAATTGCTCTGCACGCAGTGCAGGGGAATCAGGCCTCATCTCGCGGTGAGGGGGAAGTCTCAAGGTTTATCTCAAGTTGCGGCCGGAACCTGGGGTATATTCTCGAGTTATGATGGGGAGGGCCCTTCCAGACACGTGTTTGTTCAGCGACGTCAGGACTCCTGCCTAGCTGCGAGGGACAACTCGGGATTCTCCTCGAGTCTTGGCATGGCAATTGGGACGCGTCTCCACGTGAGGCGGGATACCCAGTGTCCCTTTCCACGTGCCACAGGGATCCTGGGACTCCTATCCATTTTCAAGAGGAGTCAGGCATCGTCTCCTTTGGAAGCATTGATCTCCGCAGACCTCTCGAGTTTTCAAAGGATATGAGGCCTCCGGTCGCGTTGAGCCGGAGGACTAGGCCTTTCTCTGTGGTCTCCACAGGGGATTCAGACATCCCTTCGTCTTGGGAGATGCAAGACGAGCCTGCATTCAATTCACTGCAGGGATATCCGGCCTTACTTCGAGTCAGAACATCTCGGTGTCCATTCCACTTGAGGCCACAAACTCAGGGTCCCACTCACATACCTGTAGCTGAGAGAAGCCTCCTCTTGAGGTGCATGTGGAAAGTTGGTATTCCTCTTGAGTCGAAGCCAGGGACTAAGCTCTCATCTCGAGTTGATTTGGGGTCCACGGAGCCCTTTCGTGTTGCTCCAGTGACCTCAGGATCCCTCTAGACTTGAGACAGTTATCTTGGGTTTTCTCTTGAGTGCCATCAAGGAAATCAAGGCTCCTTTCACGTTTGATGTGGAACACCGAACTGCTCTGCACGGAGTGCAGGGAAATCGGCCCTCATCTCGCGGCGAGGGGGAAGTCTCATGGTGTTTCTCGAGTTGCGGCCGGGACCTGGTGTATATTCTCGAGTTACGACGGGGAGGGCCTTTCCAGACACGTGTTTGTTCAGCGACGTCAGGACTCCTGCCTAGGTGCGAGGGACACCTCCGGATTCTCCTCGAGTCTTGGCATGGCAATTGGGACGCGTCTCCACATGAGGCGGGAGACCCAGTGTCCCTTTCGACGTGCCACAGGGATCCTGGGACTCCTATCCATTTTCAAGAGGAGTCAGGCATCGTCTCCTTTGGAAACATTGATCTCCGCGGACCTCTAGAGTTTTCAAAGGATGTGAGGCCTCCAGTCGCGATGAGGCGGAGACTAGGTATTTCTCTGTGGTCTCCACAGGGGATTCAGACATCCCTTCGTCTTGGGAGATGCAAGAGGAGCCTGCATTCAATTCACTGCAGGGATATCCGGCCTTACTTCGAGTCAGAGCATCTCGGTGTCCATTCCACTTGAGGCCACAAACTCAGGGTCCCTCTCACATACCTGTAGCTGAGAGAAGCCTCCTCTTGAGGTGCTTGTGGAAAGTTGGTATTCCTCTTGAGTCGAAGCCAGGGACTAAGCTATCATCTCGAGTTGATTTGGGGTACACGGAGTCCTTTCGAGTTGCTCCAGTGACCTCAGGATCCCTCTAGACTTGAGACAGTGATCTTGGGTTTTCTCTGAAGTGCCATCAAGGAAATCAAGGCTCCTTTCACGTTTGATGTGGAACACGGAATTGCTCTGCACGCAGTGCAGGGGAATCGGGCCTCATCTCGCGGCGAGGGGGAAGTCTCATGGTTTTTCTCGAGTTGCGGCCGGAACCTGTGGTATATTCTCGAGTTACGACGGGCAGGGCCCTTCCAGACACGTGTTTGTTCAGCGACGTCAGGACTCCTGCCTAGGTGCGAGGGACATCTCGGGATTCTCCTCGAGTCTTGGCATGGCAATTGGGACGCGTCTCCACGTGAGGCGGGAGACCCAGGGTCCCTTTCCACGTTCCACAGGGATCCTGGGACTCCTAACCATTTTCAAGAGGAGTCAGGCATCGTCTCCTTTGGAAGAATTGATCTCCGCGGACCTCTAGAGTTTTCAAAAGATGTGAGGCCTCTAGTCGCGATGAGGCGGAGACTAGGTCTTTCTCTGTGGTCTCCACAGGGGATTCAGACATCCCTTCGTCTTGGGAGATGCAAGACGATCCTGCATTCAATTCACTGCAGGGATATCCGGCCTTACTTCGAGTCAGAGCATCTCGGTGTCCATTCCACTTGAGGCCAGAAACTCAGGGTCCCTCTCACATAACTGTAGCTGAGAGAAGCCTCCTCTTGAGGTGCTTGTGGAAAGTTGGTATTCCTCTTGGGTCGAAGCCAGGGACTAAGCTCTCATCTCGAGTTGATTTGGGGTCCACGGAGCCTTTTCGTGTTGCGCCAGTGACCTCAGGATCGCTCTAGACTTGAGACAGTGATCTTGGGTTTTCTCTGGAGTGCCATCAAGTAAATCAACGCTCCTTTCACGTTTGATGTGGAACACGGAATTGCTCTGCACGCAGTGCAGGTGAATCGGGCCTCATCTCGCGGCGAGGGGGAAGTCTCATGGTTTTTCTCGAGTTGCGGCCGGAACCTGGGGTATATTCTCTAGTTACTACGGGGAGGGCCCTTCCAGACACGTGTTTGTTCAGCGAAGTCAGGACTCCTGCCTAGGTGCGAGGGACACCTCGGGATTCTCCTCGATTCTTGGCATGGCAATTGGGACGCGTCTCCACGTGAGGCGGGAGACCCAGGGTACCTTTCCACGTGCCACAGGGATCCTGGGACTCCTATCCATTTTGAAGAGGAGTCAGGCATCGTCTCCTTTGGAAGCATTGATCTCCGCAGACCTCTCGAGTTTTCAAAGGATATGAGGCCTCCGGTCGCGTTGAGCCGGAGGACTAGGCCTTTCTCTGTGGTCTCCACAGGGGATTCAGACATCCCTTCGTCTTGGGAGATGCAAGACGAGCCTGCATTCAATTCACTGCAGGGATATCCGGCCTTACTTCGAGTCAGAGCATCTCGGTGTCCATTCCACTTGAGGCCACAAACTCAGGGTACCTCTCACATACCTGTAGCTGAAAGAAGCCTCCTCTTGAGGTGCTTGTGGAAAGTTGGTATTCCTCTTGAGTCGAAGCCAGGGACTAAGCTCTCATCTCGAGTTGATTTGGGGTCCACGGAGCCCTTTCGTGTTGCTCCAGTGACCTCAGGATCCCTCTAGACTTGAGACAGTGATCTTGGGTTTTCTCTGGAGTGCCATCAAGGAAATTAAGGCTCCTTTCACGTTTGATGTGGAACACGGAATTGCTCTGCACGCAGTGCAGGTGAATCGGGCCTCATCTCGCGGCGAGGGGGAAGTCACATGGTTTTTCTCGAGTTGCGGCCGGAACCTGTGGTATATTCTCGAGTTACGATGGGGAGGGCCCTTCCAGACACGTGTTTGTTCAGCGACGTCTGGACTCCGGCCTCGGTGCGAGGGACACCTCGGGATTCTCCTCGAGTCTTGGCATGGCAATTGGGACGCGTCTCCACGTGAGGCGGGAGACCCAGGGTCCCTTTCCACGTGCCACAGGGATCCTGGGACTCCTATCCATTTTCAAGAGGAGTCAGGCATCGTCTCCTTTGGAAGCATTGATCTCCGCAGACCTCTCGAGTTTTCAAAGAATGTGAGGCCTCCGGTCGCGTTGAGCCGGAGGACTAGGCCTTTCTCTGTGGTCTCCACAGGGGATTCAGACATCCCCTCGTCTTGGGAGATGCAAGACGAGCCTGCATTCAATTCACTGCAGGGATATCCGGCCTTACTTCGAGTCAGAGCATCTCGGTGTCCATTCCACTTGAGGCCACAAACTCAGGGTCCCTCTCACATACTTGTAGCTGAGAGAAGCCTCCTCTTCAGGTGCTTGTGGAAAGTTGGTATTCCTCTTGAGTCGAAGCCAGGGACTAAGCTCTCATCTCGAGTTGATTTGGGGTCCACGGAGCCTTTTCGTGTTGCTCCAGTGACCTCAGGATCCCTCTAGACTTGAGACAGTGATCTCAGGTTTTCGCTTGAGTGCCATCAAGGAAATCAAGGCTCCTTTCACGTTTGATGTGGAACACGGAACTGCTCTGCACGGAGTGCAGGGAAATCGGCCCTCATCTCGCGGCGAGGGCGAAGTCTCATGGTTTTTCTCGAGTTGCGGCCGGGACCTGGGGTATATTCTCGAGTTACGACGGGAAGGGCCTTTCCAGACACGTGTTTGTTCAGCGACGTCAGGACTCCTGCCTAGGTGCGAGGGACACCTCGGGATTCTCCTCGAGTCTTGGCATGGCAATTGGGACGCGTCTTCACGTGAGGCAGGAGGCCCAGTGTCCCTTTCGACGTGCCACAGGGATCCTGGGACTCCTATCCATTTTCAAGAGGAGTCAGGCATCGTCTCCTTTGGAAACATTGATCTCCGCGGACGTCTCGAATTTTCAAAGGATGTGAGGCCTCCGGTCGCGATGAGGCGGAGATCTAGGTATTTCTCTGTGTTCTCCACAGGAGATTCAGACATCCCTTCGTCTTGGGAGATGCAAGACGAGCCTGCATTCAATTCACTGCAGGGATATCCGGCCTTACATCGAGTCAGAGCATCTCAGTGTCCATTCCACCTGAGGCCACAAAGTCAAAGTCCCTCTCACATACCTGTAGCTGAGAGAAGCCTCCTCTTGAGGTGCTTGTGGAAAGTTGGAATTCCTCTTGAGTCAAAGCCAGGGACTAAGCTCTCTTCTCGAGTTGATTTGGGGTTCGGGGAGCCCTTTCATATTGCTCCAGTGACCTCAGGATCCCTCTAGTTTTGAGACAGTGATCTTGGGTTTTCTCTGGAGTGCCATCAAGGAAATCAAGGCTCCTTTCACGTTTGATGTGGAACACGGAATTGCTCTGCACGCAGTGCAGGGGAATCGGGCCTCTTCTCGCGGCAAGGGCGAAGTCTCATGGTTTTTGTCGAGTTGCCGCCAGAACCTGGGGTATATTCTCGAGTTACGACGGGGAGGGCCCTTCCAGACACGTGTTTGTTCAGCGATGTCAGGACTCCTGCCTAGGTGAGAGGGATACCTCGGGATTCTCCTCGAGTCTTGGCATGGCAATTGGGACGCGTCTCCACGTGAGGCGGGAGACCCAGTGTCCCTTTCCACGTGCCACAGGGATCCTGGGACTCCTTCCATTTTCAAGAGGAGTCAGGCATCATCTCCTTTGGAAGCATTGATCTCCGCGGACCTCTCGAGTTTTCAAAGGATGTGAGGCCTCCTGTCGCGATGAGGCTGAAAACTAGGTCTTTCTCTGTGGTCTCCACAGGGGATTCAGACATCCCTTCATCTTGGGAGATGCAAGATGAGCCTGCTTTCAATTCACTGCAGGAATATCCGGCCTTACTTCGAGTCAGAGCATCTCGGTGTCCATTCCATTGAGGCCAAAAACTCAGGGTCCCTCTCACATACCTGTAGCTGAGAGAAGCCTCCTCTTGAGGTGCTTGTGGAAAGTTGGTATTCCTCTTGAGTCGAAGCCAGGGACTAAGCTCTCATCTCGAGTTGATTTGGGGTCGATGGAGCCCTTTCGTGTTGCTACACAGACCTCAGGATCCCTCTAGACTTGAGACAGTGATCTTGGGTTTTCTCTGGAGTGCCATCAAGGAAATCAAGGCTCCTTTAACGTTTGATGTGGAACACGGAATTGTTCTGCACGCTGTGCTGGGGAATCGGGCCTCATCTCGCGGCGAGGGGCAAGTCTCATGGTTTTTCTCGAGTTGTGGCCAGAACCTGGGGTATATTCTCGAGTTAAGACGGGGAGGGCTCTTCCAGACACGTGTTTGTTCAGCAACGACAGGACTCCTGCCTAGGTGCGAGGGACACCGCGGGATTCTCCTCGAGTCTTGGCATGGCAATTGGGACGCGTCTCCTCGTGAGGCGGGAGACCCAGTGTCCCTTTCCACGTGCCACAGGTATCCTGGGGTTCTTATCCATTTTCTAGAGGAGTCAGGCATCGTCTCCTTTGGAAGCATTGATCACCACGGACCTCTAGAATTTTCAAAGGATGTGAGGCCTCCGGGCGTGATGAGGCGGAGAACTAGTTCTTACTCTGTGGACTCCAAGGGGATTCAGACCTCCCTTCATCTTGGGAGATGCAAGACGAGCCTGCATTCAATTCACTGCAGGGATATCCGGCCTTACTTCGAGTCAGAACATCTCGGTGTCCATTCCACTTGAGGCCACAAACTCAGGGTCCCTCTCACATAAAGGTAGCTGAGAGAAGCCTCCTCTTGAGGTGCTTGTGGAAAGTTGTATTCCACGTGAGTCGAAGCCAGGAACTAAGCTCTCATCTAGAGTTGATTTGGGGTCCACGGAGCCCTTTCGTGTTTCTCCAGTGACCTCAGGATCCCTCTAGATTTTAGACAGTGATCTTGGGTTTTCTCTGGAGTGCCATCAAGGAAATCAAGGCTCATGTCATGTTTGATGTGGAACACGGAATTGCTCTGCACACAGTGCAGGGGAATCAGGCCTCATCTCGCGGTGAGGGGGAAGTCTCAAGGTTTATCTCAAGTTGCGGCCGGAACCTGGGGTATATTCTCGAGTTATGATGGGGAGGGCCCTTCCAGACACGTGTTTGTTCAGCGACGTCAGGACTCCTGCCTAGCTGCGAGGGACAACTCGGGATTCTCCTCGAGTCTTGGCATGGCAATTGGGACGTGTCTCCACGTGAGGTGGGATACCCAGTGTCCCTTTCCACGTGCCACAGGGATCCTGGGACTTCTATCCATTTTCAAGAGGAGTCAGGCATCGTCTCCTTTGGAAGCATTGATCTCCGCGGACCTCTCGAGTTGTCAAAGAATGTGAGGCCTCGGGTCGCCTTGCGGCGGAAAACTAGGTCTTTCTCTGTGGTCTCCACATGGAATTCACACTTCCCTTCGTCTTGGGAGATGCAAGACGAGCCTGCATTCAATTCACTGCAGGGATATCCGGCCTTACTTCGAGTCAGAGCATCTCGGTGTCCATTCCACTTGAGGCCACAAACTCAGGGTCCCTCTCACATACCTGAGCTGAGAGAAGCCTCCTCTTGTGGTGCTTGTGGAAAGGTGGTATTCCTCTTGAGTCGAAGCAAGGGACTAAACTATAATCTCGAGTTGATTTTTGGTCCACGGAGCACTTTCATGTTGCTCCAGTGACCTCAGGATCCCTCTATACTGGAGAAAGTTATCTTGGGTTTTCTCTGGAGTGCCATCAAGGAAATCAAGGCTCCTTTCACGTTTGATGTGGAACACGGAATTGCTCTGCACGCAGTGCAGGGGAATCGGGCCTCATCTCGCGGCGAGGGGGAAGTCTCATGGTTTTTCTCGAGTTGCGGCCGGAACCTTGGGTATATTCTCGAGTTACGACGGGGAGGGCCCTTCCAGACACGTGTTTGTTCAGCGACGTCAGGACTCCGGCCTAGGTGCGAGGGACACCTCGGGATTCTCCTCGAGTCTTGGCATGGCAATTGGGACGCGTCTCCACGTGAGGCGGGAGACCCAGGGTCCCTTTCCACGTGCCACAGGGATCCTGGGACTCCTATCCATTTTCAAGAGGAGTCAGGCATCGTCTCCTTTGGAAGCATTGATCTCCGCAGACCTCTCGAGTTTTCAAAGGATGTGAGGCCTCCGGTCACGTTGAGCCGGAAGACTAGGTCTTTCTCTGTGGTCTCCACAGGGGATTCAGACATCCCTTCGTCTTGGGAGATGCAAGACAAGCCTGCATTCAATTCACTGCAGGGATGTCCGGCCTTACTTCGAGTCAGAGCATCTCGGTGTCCATTCCACTTGAGGCCACAAACTCAGGGTCCCTCTCACATACCTGTAGCTGAGAGAAGCCTCCTCTTGAGGTGCTTGTGGAAAGTTGGTATTCCTCTTGAGTCGAAGCCAGGGACTAAGCTCTCATCTCGAGTTGATTTGGGGTCCACGGAGCCCTTTCGTTTTGCGCCAGTGACCTCAGGATCCCTCTAGACTTGAGACAGTGATCTTGGGTTTTCTCTGGAGTGCCATCAAGGAAATCAAGGCTCCTTTCACGTTTGATGTGGAACACGGAATTGCTCTGCACGCAGTGCAGGTGAATCGGGCCTCATCTCGCGGCGAGGGGGAAGTCTCATGGTTTTTCTCGAGTTGCGGCCGGAACCTGGGGTATATTCTCGAGTTACGACGGGGAGGGCCCTTCCAGACACGTGTTTGTTCAGCGACGTCAGGACTCCTGCCTAGGTGCGAGGGACACCTCGGGATTCTCCTCGAGTCTTGGCATGTCAATTGGGACGCGTCTCCACGTGAGGCGGGAGACCCAGGGTCCCTTTGCACGTGCCACAGGGATCCTGGGACTCCTATCCATTTTCAAGAGGAGTCAGGGATCGTCTCCTTTGGAAGCATTGATCTCCGTGGACCTCTCGAGTTTTCAAAGGATGTGAGGCCTCCGGTTGCGATGAGGCGGAGAACTAGGTCTTTCTCTGTGGTCTCCACAGGGGATTCAGACATCCCTTCGTCTTGGGAGATGCAAGATGAGCCTGCTTTCAATTCACTGCAGGAATATCCGGCCTTACTTCAAGTCAGAGCATCTCGGTGTCCATTCCATTGAGGCCAAAAACTCAGGGTCCCTCTCACATACCTGTACCTGAGAGAAGCCTCCTCTTGAGGTGCTTGTGGAAAGTTGGTATTCCTCTTGAGTCGAAGCCAGGGACTAAGCTCTCATCTCGAGTTGATTTGGGGTCGACGGAGCCCTTTCGTGTTGCTACACAGACCTCAGGATCCCTCTAGACTTGAGACAGTGATCTTGGGTTTTCTCTGGAGTGCCATAAAGGAAATCAAGGCTCCTTTCACGTTTGATGTGGAACATGGAATTGTTCTGCACGCTGTGCTGGGGAATCGGGCCTCATCTCGCGGCGAGGGGCAAGTCTCATGGTTTTTCTCGAGTTGTGGCCAGATCCTGGGGTATATTCTCGAGTTATGACGGGGAGGGCCCTTCCAGACACGTGTTTGTTCAGTGACGACAGGACTCCTGCCTATGTGCGAGGGACACCGCGGGATTCTCCTCGAGTCTTGGCATGGCATTTGGGACGCGTCTCCTCGTGAGGCAGGAGACCCAGTGTCCCTTTCCACGTGCCACAGGGATCCTGGGGTTCTTATCCATTTTCTAGAGGAGTCAGGCATCGTCTCCTTTGGAAGCATTGATCACCGCGGACCTCTAGAATTTTCAAAGGATGTGAGGCCTCCGGTCGCGATGAGGCGGAGAACTAGTTCTTACTCTGTGGACCCCAAGGGGATTCAGACCTCCCTTCATCTTGGGAGATGCAAGACGAGCCTGCATTCAATTCACTGCAGAGATATCCCGCCTTACTTCGAGTCACAGCATCTCGGTGTCCATTCAACTTGAGGCCACAAACTCAGGGTCCCTCTCACATAAAGGTAGCAGAGAGAAGCCTCCTCTTGAGGTGCTTGTGGAAACTTGTATTCCACTTGAGTCGAAGCCAGGGACTAAGCTCTCATCTAGAGTTGATTTGGGGTCCACGGAGCCCTTTCGTGTTTCTCCAGTGACCTCAGGATCCCTCTAGATTTGAGACAGTGATCTTGGGTTTTCTCTGGAGTGCCATCAAGGAAATCAAGGCTCATTTCATGTTTGATGTGGAACACGGAATTGCTCTGCACGCAGTGCAGGGGAATCGGGCCTCATCTCGCGGCGAGGGGGAAGTCTCATGGTTTTTCTCGAGTTGCGGCCGGAACCTGTGGTATATTCTCGAGTTACGACGGGCAGGGCCCTTCCAGACACGTGTTTGTTCAGCGACGTCAGGACTCCTGCCTAGGTGCGAGGGACACCTCGGGATTCTCCTCGAGTCTTGGCATGGCAATTGGGACGCGTCTCCACGTGAGGCGGGAGACCCAGGGTCCCTTTCCACGTTCCACAGGGATCCTGGGACTCCTAACCATTTTCAAGAGGAGTCAGGCATCGTCTCCTTTGGAAGCATTGATCTCCGCGGACCTCTAGAGTTTTCAAAAGATGTGAGGCCTCCAGTCGCGATGAGGCGGAGACTAGGTCTTTCTCTGTGGTCTCCACAGGGGATTCAGACATCCCTTCGTCTTGGGAGATGCAAGACGATCCTGCATTCAATTCACTGCAGGGATATCCGGCCTTACTTCGAGTCAGAGCATCTCGGTGTCCATTCCACTTGAGGCCAGAAACTCAGGGTCCCTCTCACATACCTGTAGCTGAGAGAAGCCTCCTCTTGAGGTGCTTGTGGAAAGTTGGTATTCCTCTTGAGTCGAAGCCACGGACTAAGCTCTCATCTCGAGTTGATTTGGGGTCCACGGAGCCTTTTCGTGTTGCGCCAGTGACCTCAGGATCGCTCTAGACTTGAGACAGTGATCTTGGGTTTTCTCTGGAGTGCCATCAAGTAAATCAACGCTCCTTTCACGTTTGATGTGGAACACGGAATTGCTCTGCACGCAGTGCAGGTGAATCGGGCCTCATCTCGCGGCGAGGGGGAAGTCTCATGGTTTTTCTCGAGTTGCGGCCGGAACCTGGGGTATATTCTCGAGTTACTACGGGGAGGGCCCTTCCAGACACGTGTTTGTTCAGCGACGTCAGGACTCCTGCCTAGGTGCGAGGGACACCTCGGGATTCTCCTCGATTCTTGGCATGGCAATTGGGACGCGTCTCCACGTGAGGCGGGAGACCCAGGGTACCTTTCCACGTGCCACAGGGATCCTGGGACTCCTATCCATTTTGAAGAGGAGTCAGGCATCGTCTCCTTTGGAAGCATTGATCTCCGCAGACCTCTCGAGTTTTCAAAGGATATGAGGCCTCCGGTCGCGTTGAGCCGGAGGACTAGGCCTTTCTCTGTGGTCTCCACAGGGGATTCAGACATCCCTTCGTCTTGGGAGATGCAAGACGAGCCTGCATTCAATTCACTGCAGGGATATCCGGCCTTACTTCGAGTCAGAGCATCTCGGTGTCCATTCCACTTGAGGCCACAAACTCAGGGTACCTCTCACATACCTGTAGCTGAAAGAAGCCTCCTCTTGAGGTGCTTGTGGAAAGTTGGTATTCCTCTTGAGTCGAAGCCAGGGACTAAGCTCTCATCTCGAGTTGATTTGGGGTCCACGGAGCCCTTTCGTGTTGCTCCAGTGACCTCAGGATCCCTCTAGACTTGAGACAGTGATCTTGGGTTTTCTCTGGAGTGCCATCAAGGAAATTAAGGCTCCTTTCACGTTTGATGTGGAACACGGAATTGCTCTGCACGCAGTGCAGGTGAATCGGGCCTCATCTCGCGGCGAGGGGGAAGTCACATGGTTTTTCTCGAGTTGCGGCCGGAACCTGTGGTATATTCTCGAGTTACGATGGGGAGGGCCCTTCCAGACACGTGTTTGTTCAGCGACGTCTGGACTCCGGCCTCGGTGCGAGGGACACCTCGGGATTTTCCTCGAGTCTTGGCATGGCAATTGGGACGCGTCTCCACGTGAGGCGGGAGACCCAGGGTCCCTTTCCACGTGCCACAGGGATCCTGGGACTCCTATCCATTTTCAAGAGGAGTCAGGCATCGTCTCCTTTGGAAGCATTGATCTCCGCAGACCTCTCGAGTTTTCAAAGAATGTGAGGCCTCCGGTCGCGTTGAGCCGGAGGACTAGGCCTTTCTCTGTGGTCTCCACAGGGGATTCAGACATCCCCTCGTCTTGGGAGATGCAAGACGAGCCTGCATTCAATTCACTGCAGGGATATCCGGCCTTACTTCGAGTCAGAGCATCTCGGTGTCCATTCCACTTGAGGCCACAAACTCAGGGTCCCTCTCACATACTTGTAGCTGAGAGAAGCCTCCTCTTCAGGTGCTTGTGGAAAGTTGGTATTCCTCTTGAGTCGAAGCCAGGGACTAAGCTCTCATCTCGAGTTGATTTGGGGTCCACGGAGCCTTTTCGTGTTGCTCCAGTGACCTCAGGATCCCTCTAGACTTGAGACAGTGATCTTAGGTTTTCGCTTGAGTGCCATCAAGGAAATCAAGGCTCCTTTCACGTTTGATGTGGAACACGGAACTGCTCTGCACGGAGTGCAGGGAAATCGGCCCTCATCTCGCGGCGAGGGCGAAGTCTCATGGTTTTTCTCGAGTTGCGGCCGGGACCTGGGGTATATTCTCGAGTTACGACGGGAAGGGCCTTTCCAGACACGTGTTTGTTCAGCGACGTCAGGACTCCTGCCTAGGTGCGAGGGACACCTCGGGATTCTCCTCGAGTCTTGGCATGGCAATTGGGACGCGTCTTCACGTGAGGCAGGAGGCCCAGTGTCCCTTTCGACGTGCCACAGGGATCCTGGGACTCCTATCCATTTTCAAGAGGAGTCAGGCATCGTCTCCTTTGGAAACATTGATCTCCGCGGACGTCTCGAATTTTCAAAGGATGTGAGGCCTCCGGTCGCGATGAGGCGGAGAACTAGGTATTTCTCTGTGTTCTCCACAGGAGATTCAGACATCCCTTCGTCTTGGGAGATGCAAGACGAGCCTGCATTCAATTCACTGCAGGGATATCCGGCCTTACATCGAGTCAGAGCATCTCGGTGTCCATTCCACCTGAGGCCACAAAGTCAAAGTCCCTCTCACATACCTGTAGCTGAGAGAAGCCTCCTCTTGAGGTGCTTGTGGAAAGTTGGAATTCCTCTTGAGTCAAAGCCAGGGACTAAGCTCTCTTCTCGAGTTGATTTGGGGTTCGGGGAGCCCTTTCATATTGCTCCAGTGACCTCAGGATCCCTCTAGTTTTGAGACAGTGATCTTGGGTTTTCTCTGGAGTGCCATCAAGGAAATCAAGGCTCCTTTCACGTTTGATGTGGAACACGGAATTGCTCTGCACGCAGTGCAGGGGAATCGGGCCTCTTCTCGCGGCAAGGGCGAAGTCTCATGGTTTTTGTCGAGTTGCCGCCAGAACCTGGGGTATATTCTCGAGTTACGACGGGGAGGGCCCTTCCAGACACGTGTTTGTTCAGCGATGTCAGGACTCCTGCCTAGGTGAGAGGGACACCTCGGGATTCTCCTCGAGTCTTGGCATGGCAATTGGGACGCGTCTCCACGTGAGGCGGGAGACCCAGTGTCCCTTTCCACGTGCCACAGGGATCCTGGGACTCCTTCCATTTTCAAGAGGAGTCAGGCATCATCTCCTTTGGAAGCATTGATCTCCGCGGACCTCTCGAGTTTTCAAAGGATGTGAGGCCTCCGGTCGCGATGAGGCGGAAAACTAGGTCTTTCTCTGTGGTCTCCACAGGGGATTCAGACATCCCTTCATCTTGGGAGATGCAAGATGAGCCTGCTTTCAATTCACTGCAGGAATATCCGGCCTTACTTCGAGTCAGAGCATCTCGGTGTCCATTCCATTGAGGCCAAAAACTCAGGGTCCCTCTCACATACCTGTAGCTGAGAGAAGCCTCCTCTTGAGGTGCTTGTGGAAAGTTGGTATTCCTCTTGAGTCGAACCCAGGGACTAAGCTCTCATCTCGAGTTGATTTGGGGTCGATGGAGCCCTTTCGTGTTGCTACACAGACCTCAGGATCCCTCTAGACTTGAGACAGTGATCTTGGGTTTTCTCTGGAGTGCCATCAAGGAAATCAAGGCTCCTTTAACGTTTGATGTGGAACACGGAATTGTTCTGCACGCTGTGCTGGGGAATCGGGCCTCATCTCGCGGCGAGGGGCAAGTCTCATGGTTTTTCTCGAGTTGTGGCCAGAACCTGGGGTATATTCTCGAGTTAAGACGGGGAGGGCTCTTCCAGACACGTGTTTGTTCAGCAACGACAGGACTCCTGCCTAGGTGCGAGGGACACCGCGGGATTCTCCTCGAGTCTTGGCATGGCAATTGGGACGCGTCTCCTCGTGAGGCGGGAGACCCAGTGTCCCTTTCCACGTGCCACAGGTATCCTGGGGTTCTTATCCATTTTCTAGAGGAGTCAGGCATCGTCTCCTTTGGAAGCATTGATCACCACGGACCTCTAGAATTTTCAAAGGATGTGAGGCCTCCGGGCGTGATGAGGCGGAGAACTAGTTCTTACTCTGTGGACTCCAAGGGGATTCAGACCTCCCTTCATCTTGGGAGATGCAAGACGAGCCTGCATTCAATTCACTGCAGGGATATCCGGCCTTACTTCGAGTCAGAACATCTCGGTGTCCATTCCACTTGAGGCCACAAACTCAGGGTCCCTCTCACATAAAGGTAGCTGAGAGAAGCCTCCTCTTGAGGTGCTTGTGGAAAGTTGTATTCCACGTGAGTCGAAGCCAGGAACTAAGCTCTCATCTAGAGTTGATTTGGGGTCCACGGAGCCCTTTCGTGTTTCTCCAGTGACCTCAGGATCCCTCTAGATTTTAGACAGTGATCTTGGGTTTTCTCTGGAGTGCCATCAAGGAAATCAAGGCTCATGTCATGTTTGATGTGGAACACGGAATTGCTCTGCACACAGTGCAGGGGAATCAGGCCTCATCTCGCGGTGAGGGGGAAGTCTCAAGGTTTATCTCAAGTTGCGGCCGGAACCTGGGGTATATTCTCGAGTTATGATGGGGAGGGCCCTTCCAGACACGTGTTTGTTCAGCGACGTCAGGACTCCTGCCTAGCTGCGAGGGACAACTCGGGATTCTCCTCGAGTCTTGGCATGGCAATTGGGACGTGTCTCCACGTGAGGTGGGATACCCAGTGTCCCTTTCCACGTGCCACAGGGATCCTGGGACTTCTATCCATTTTCAAGAGGAGTCAGGCATCGTCTCCTTTGGAAGCATTGATCTCCGCGGACCTCTCGAGTTGTCAAAGAATGTGAGGCCTCGGGTCGCCTTGCGGCGGAAAACTAGGTCTTTCTCTGTGGTCTCCACATGGAATTCACACTTCCCTTCGTCTTGGGAGATGCAAGACGAGCCTGCATTCAATTCACTGCAGGGATATCCGGCCTTACTTCGAGTCAGAGCATCTCGGTGTCCATTCCACTTGAGGCCACAAACTCAGGGTCCCTCTCACATACCTGAGCTGAGAGAAGCCTCCTCTTGTGGTGCTTGTGGAAAGGTGGTATTCCTCTTGAGTCGAAGCAAGGGACTAAACTATAATCTCGAGTTGATTTTTGGTCCACGGAGCACTTTCATGTTGCTCCAGTGACCTCAGGATCCCTCTATACTGGAGAAAGTTATCTTGGGTTTTCTCTGGAGTGCCATCAAGGAAATCAAGGCTCCTTTCACGTTTGATGTGGAACACGGAATTGCTCTGCACGCAGTGCAGGGGAATCGGGCCTCATCTCGCGGCGAGGGGGAAGTCTCATGGTTTTTCTCGAGTTGCGGCCGGAACCTTGGGTATATTCTCGAGTTACGACGGGGAGGGCCCTTCCAGACACGTGTTTGTTCAGCGACGTCAGGACTCCTGCCTAGGTGCGAGGGACACCTCGGGATTCTCCTCGAGTCTTGGCATGGCAATTGGGACGCGTCTCCACGTGAGGCGGGAGACCCAGGGTCCCTTTCCACGTGCCACAGGGATCCTGGGACTCCTATCCATTTTCAAGAGGAGTCAGGCATCGTCTCCTTTGGAAGCATTGATCTCCGCAGACCTCTCGAGTTTTCAAAGGATGTGAGGCCTCCGGTCACGTTGAGCCGGAAGACTAGGTCTTTCTCTGTGGTCTCCACAGGGGATTCAGACATCCCTTCGTCTTGGGAGATGCAAGACAAGCCTGCATTCAATTCACTGCAGGGATGTCCGGCCTTACTTCGAGTCAGAGCATCTCGGTGTCCATTCCACTTGAGGCCACAAACTCAGGGTCCCTCTCACATACCTGTAGCTGAGAGAAGCCTCCTCTTGAGGTGCTTGTGGAAAGTTGGTATTCCTCTTGAGTCGAAGCCAGGGACTAAGCTCTCATCTCGAGTTGATTTGGGGTCCACGGAGCCCTTTCGTTTTGCGCCAGTGACCTCAGGATCCCTCTAGACTTGAGACAGTGATCTTGGGTTTTCTCTGGAGTGCCATCAAGTAAATCAAGGCTCCTTTCACGTTTGATGTGGAACACGGAATTGCTCTGCACGCAGTGCAGGTGAATCGGGCCTCATCTCGCGGCGAGGGGGAAGTCTCATGGTTTTTCTCGAGTTGCGGCCGGAACCTGGGGTATATTCTCGAGTTACGACGGGGAGGGCCCTTCCAGACACGTGTTTGTTCAGCGACGTCAGGACTCCTGCCTAGGTGCGAGGGACACCTCGGGATTCTCCTCGAGTCTTGGCATGGCAATTTGGACGCGTCTCCAGGTGAGGCGGGAGACCGAGGGTCCCTTTCCACGTGCCACAGGGATCCTGGGACTCCTATCCATTTTCAAGAGGAGTCAGGCATCGTCTCCTTTGGAAGCATTGATCTCCGCAGACCTCTCGAGTTTTCAAAGGATATGAGGCCTCCGGTCGCGTTGAGCCGGAGGACTAGGCCTTTCTCTGTGGTCTCCACAGGGGATTCAGACATCCCTTCGTCTTGGGAGATGCAAGACGAGCCTGCATTCAATTCACTGCAGGGATATCCGGCCTTACTTCGAGTCAGAACATCTCGGTGTCCATTCCACTTGAGGCCACAAACTCAGGGTCCCTCTCACATACCTGTAGCTGAGAGAAGCCTCCTCTTGAGGTGCATGTGGAAAGTTGGTATTCCTCTTGAGTTGAAGCCAGGAACTAAGCTCTCATCTCGAGTTGATTTGGGGTCCACGGAGCCCTTTCGTGTTGCTCCAGTGACCTCAGGATCCCTCTAGACTTGAGACAGTTATCTTGGGTTTTCTCTTGAGTGCCATCAAGGAAATCAAGGCTCCTTTCACGTTTGATGTGGAACACGGAATTGCTCTGCACGCAGTGCAGGGGAATCGGGCCTCATCTCGCGGCAAGGGCGAAGTCTCATGGTTTTTGTCGAGTTGCGGCCGGAACCTGGGGTATATTCTCGAGTTACGACGGGGAGGGCCCTTCCAGACACGTGTTTGTTCAGCGACGTCAGGACTCCTGCCTAGGTGCGAGGGACACCTCGGGATTCTCCTCGAGTCTTGGCATGTCAATTGGGACGCGTCTCCACGTGAGGCGGGAGACCCAGGGTCCCTTTGCACGTGCCACAGGGATCCTGGGACTCCTATCCATTTTCAAGAGGAGTCAGGGATCGTCTCCTTTGGAAGCATTGATCTCCGTGGACCTCTCGAGTTTTCAAAGGATGTGAGGCCTCCGGTTGCGATGAGGCGGAGAACTAGGTCTTTCTCTGTGGTCTCCACAGGGGATTCAGACATCCCTTCGTCTTGGGAGATGCAAGATGAGCCTGCTTTCAATTCACTGCAGGAATATCCGGCCTTACTTCAAGTCAGAGCATCTCGGTGTCCATTCCATTGAGGCCAAAAACTCAGGGTCCCTCTCACATACCTGTACCTGAGAGAAGCCTCCTCTTGAGGTGCTTGTGGAAAGTTGGTATTCCTCTTGAGTCGAAGCCAGGGACTAAGCTCTCATCTCGAGTTGATTTGGGGTCGACGGAGCCCTTTCGTGTTGCTACACAGACCTCAGGATCCCTCTAGACTTGAGACAGTGATCTTGGGTTTTCTCTGGAGTGCCATAAAGGAAATCAAGGCTCCTTTCACGTTTGATGTGGAACATGGAATTGTTCTGCACGCTGTGCTGGGGAATCGGGCCTCATCTCGCGGCGAGGGGCAAGTCTCATGGTTTTTCTCGAGTTGTGGCCAGAACCTGGGGTATATTCTCGAGTTATGACGGGGAGGGCCCTTCCAGACACGTGTTTGTTCAGTGACGACAGGACTCCTGCCTATGTGCGAGGGACACCGCGGGATTCTCCTCAAGTCTTGGCATGGCATTTGGGACGCGTCTCCTCGTGAGGCGGGAGACCCAGTGTCCCTTTCCACGTGCCACAGGGATCCTGGGGTTCTTATCCATTTTCTAGAGGAGTCAGGCATCGTCTCCTTTGGAAGCATTGATCACCGCGGACCTCTAGAATTTTCAAAGGATGTGAGGCCTCCGGTCGCGATGAGGCGGAGAACTAGTTCTTACTCTGTGGACCCCAAGGGGATTCAGACCTCCCTTCATCTTGGGAGATGCAAGACGAGCCTGCATTCAATTCACTGCAGAGATATCCCGCCTTACTTCGAGTCAGAGCATCTCGGTGTCCATTCAACTTGAGGCCACAAACTCAGGGTCCCTCTCACATAAAGGTAGCAGAGAGAAGCCTCCTCTTGAGGTGCTTGTGGAAAGTTGTATTCCACTTGAGTCGAAGCCAGGGACTAAGCTCTCATCTAGAGTTGATTTGGGGTCCACGGAGCCCTTTCGTGTTTCTCCAGTGACCTCAGGATCCCTCTAGATTTGAGACAGTGATCTTGGGTTTTCTCTGGAGTGCCATCAAGGAAATCAAGGCTCATTTCATGTTTGATGTGGAACACGGAATTGCTCTGCACGCAGTGCAGGGGAATCAGGCCTCATCTCGCGGTGAGGGGGAAGTCTCAAGGTTTATCTCAAGTTGCGGCCAGAACCTGGGGTATATTCTCGAGTTATGACGGGGAGGGCCCTTCCAGACACGAGTTTGTTCAGCGACGACAGGACTCCTGCCTAGCTGCGAGGGACAACTCGGGATTCTCCTCGAGTCTTGGCATGGCAATTGGGACGCGTCTCCACGTGAAGTGGGATACCCAGGGTCCCTTTCCACGTGCCACAGGGATCCTGGGACTTCTATCCATTTTCAAGAGGAGTCAGGCATCGTCTCCTTTGGAAGCATTGATCTCTGCGGACCTCTCGAGTTGTCAAAGAATGTGAGGCCTCGGGTCGCCTTGCGGCGGAGAACTAGGTCTTTCTCTGTGGTCTCCACATGGAATTCACACTT
This sequence comes from Dama dama, assembly GCF_033118175.1. Lineage (NCBI taxonomy): Eukaryota > Metazoa > Chordata > Mammalia > Artiodactyla > Cervidae > Dama > Dama dama. The sequence continues at coordinate 3,374,730 of NW_026870920.1, read as the reverse complement.
CCCTTCTTCTTGGGAGATGCAAGACGAGCCTGCATTCAATTCACTGCAGGGATATCCGGCCTTACTTCAAGTCAGAGCATCTCGGTGTCCATTCCACTTGAGGCCACAAACTCATGGTCCCTCTCACATACCTGTAGCTGAGAGAAGCCTCCTCTTGAGGTGCTTGTGGAAAGTTGGTGTTCCTCTTGAGTCGAAGCCAGGGACTAAGCTCTCATCTTGAGTTGATTTGGGGTCCACGGAGCCTTTTCGTGTTGCTCCAGTGACCTCAGGATCCCTCTAGACTTGAGACAGTCATCTTGGGTTTTCGCTTGAGTGCCATCAAGGAAATCAAGGCTCCTTTCACGTTTGATGTGGAACACGGAACTGCTCTGCACGGAGTGCAGGGAAATCGGCCCTCATCTCGCGGCGAGGGCGAAGTCTCATGGTTTTTCTCGAGTTGCGGCCGGGACCTGGGGTATATTCTCGAGTTACGACGGGAAGGGCCTTTCCAGACACGTGTTTGTTCAGCGACGTCAGGACTCCTGCCTAGGTGCGAGGGCCACCTCGGGATTCTCCTCGAGTCTTGGCATGGCAATTGGGACGCGTCTTCACGTGAGGCAGGAGGCCCAGTGTCCCTTTCGACGTGCCACAGGGATCCTGGGACTCCTATCCATTTTCAAGAGGAGTCAGGCATCGTCTCCTTTGGAAACATTGATCTCCGCGGACGTCTCGAATTTTCAAAGGATGTGAGGCCTCCGGTCGCGATGAGGCGGAGAACTAGGTATTTCTCTGTGTTCTCCACAGGAGATTCAGACATCCCTTCGTCTTGGGAGATGCAAGACGAGCCTGCATTCAATTCACTGCAGGGATATCCGGCCTTACATCGAGTCAGAGCATCTCGGTGTCCATTCCACCTGAGGCCACAAAGTCAAAGTCCCTCTCACATACCTGTAGCTGAGAGAAGCCTCCTCTTGAGGTGCTTGTGGAAAGTTGGAATTCCTCTTGAGTCAAAGCCAGGGACTAAGCTCTCTTCTCGAGTTGATTTGGGGTTCGGGGAGCCCTTTCATATTGCTCCAGTGACCTCAGGATCCCTCTAGTTTTGAGACAGTGATCTTGGGTTTTCTCTGGAGTGCCATCAAGGAAATCAAGGCTCCTTTCACGTTTGATGTGGAACACGGAATTGCTCTGCACGCAGTGCAGGGGAATCGGGCCTCTTCTCGCGGCAAGGGCGAAGTCTCATGGTTTTTGTCGAGTTGCCGCCAGAACCTGGGGTATATTCTCGAGTTACGACGGGGAGGGCCCTTCCAGACACGTGTTTGTTCAGCGATGTCAGGACTCCTGCCTAGGTGAGAGGGACACCTCGGGATTCTCCTCGAGTCTTGGCATGGCAATTGGGACGCGTCTCCACGTGAGGCGGGAGACCCAGTGTCCCTTTCCACGTGCCACAGGGATCCTGGGACTCCTTCCATTTTCAAGAGGAGTCAGGCATCATCTCCTTTGGAAGCATTGATCTCCGCGGACCTCTCGAGTTTTCAAAGGATGTGAGGCCTCCGGTCGCGATGAGGCGGAAAACTAGGTCTTTCTCTGTGGTCTCCACAGGGGATTCAGACATCCCTTCATCTTGGGAGATGCAAGATGAGCCTGCTTTCAATTCACTGCAGGAATATCCGGCCTTACTTCGAGTCAGAGCATCTCGGTGTCCATTCCATTGAGGCCAAAAACTCAGGGTCCCTCTCACATACCTGTAGCTGAGAGAAGCCTCCTCTTGAGGTGCTTGTGGAAAGTTGGTATTCCTCTTGAGTCGAACCCAGGGACTAAGCTCTCATCTCGAGTTGATTTGGGGTCGATGGAGCCCTTTCGTGTTGCTACACAGACCTCAGGATCCCTCTAGACTTGAGACAGTGATCTTGGGTTTTCTCTGGAGTGCCATCAAGGAAATCAAGGCTCCTTTAACGTTTGATGTGGAACACGGAATTGTTCTGCACGCTGTGCTGGGGAATCGGGCCTCATCTCGCGGCGAGGGGCAAGTCTCATAGTTTTTCTCGAGTTGTGGCCAGAACCTGGGGTATATTCTCGAGTTAAGACGGGGAGGGCTCTTCCAGACACGTGTTTGTTCAGCAACGACAGGACTCCTGCCTAGGTGCGAGGGACACCGCGGGATTCTCCTCGAGTCTTGGCATGGCAATTGGGACGCGTCTCCTCGTGAGGCGGGAGACCCAGTGTCCCTTTCCACGTGCCACAGGTATCCTGGGGTTCTTATCCATTTTCTAGAGGAGTCAGGCATCGTCTCCTTTGGAAGCATTGATCACCACGGACCTCTAGAATTTTCAAAGGATGTGAGGCCTCCGGGCGTGATGAGGCGGAGAACTAGTTCTTACTCTGTGGACTCCAAGGGGATTCAGACCTCCCTTCATCTTGGGAGATGCAAGACGAGCCTGCATTCAATTCACTGCAGGGATATCCGGCCTTACTTCGAGTCAGAGCATCTCGGTGTCCATTCCACTTGAGGCCACAAACTCAGGGTCCCTCTCACATAAAGGTAGCTGAGAGAAGCCTCCTCTTGAGGTGCTTGTGGAAAGTTGTATTCCACGTGAGTCGAAGCCAGGAACTAAGCTCTCATCTAGAGTTGATTTGGGGTCCACGGAGCCCTTTCGTGTTTCTCCAGTGACCTCAGGATCCCTCTAGATTTTAGACAGTGATCTTGGGTTTTCTCTGGAGTGCCATCAAGGAAATCAAGGCTCATGTCATGTTTGATGTGGAACACGGAATTGCTCTGCACGCAGTGCAGGGGAATCAGGCCTCATCTCGCGGTGAGGGGGAAGTCTCAAGGTTTATCTCAAGTTGCGGCCGGAACCTGGGGTATATTCTCGAGTTATGATGGGGAGGGCCCTTCCAGACACGTGTTTGTTCAGCGACGTCAGGACTCCTGCCTAGCTGCGAGGGACAACTCGGGATTCTCCTCGAGTCTTGGCATGGCAATTGGGACGCGTCTCCACGTGAGGCGGGATACCCAGTGTCCCTTTCCACGTGCCACAGGGATCCTGGGACTCCTATCCATTTTCAAGAGGAGTCAGGCATCGTCTCCTTTGGAAGCATTGATCTCCGCAGACCTCTCGAGTTTTCAAAGGATATGAGGCCTCCGGTCGCGTTGAGCCGGAGGACTAGGCCTTTCTCTGTGGTCTCCACAGGGGATTCAGACATCCCTTCGTCTTGGGAGATGCAAGACGAGCCTGCATTCAATTCACTGCAGGGATATCCGGCCTTACTTCGAGTCAGAACATCTCGGTGTCCATTCCACTTGAGGCCACAAACTCAGAGTCCCTCTCACATACCTGTAGCTGAGAGAAGCCTCCTCTTGAGGTGCATGTGGAAAGTTGGTATTCCTCTTGAGTCGAAGCCAGGGACTAAGCTCTCATCTCGAGTTGATTTGGGGTCTACGGAGCCCTTTCGTGTTGCTCCAGTGACCTCAGGATCCCTCTAGACTTGAGACAGTTATCTTGGGTTTTCTCTTGAGTGCCATCAAGGAAATCAAGGCTCCTTTCACGTTTGATGTGGAACACCGAACTGCTCTGCACGGAGTGCAGGGAAATCGGCCCTCATCTCGCGGCGAGGGGGAAGTCTCATGGTGTTTCTCGAGTTGCGGCCGGGACCTGGTGTATATTCTCGAGTTACGACGGGGAGGGCCTTTCCAGACACGTGTTTGTTCAGCGACGTCAGGACTCCTGCCTAGGTGCGAGGGACACCTCCGGATTCTCCTCGAGTCTTGGCATGGCAATTGGGACGCGTCTCCACGTGAGGCGGGAGACCCAGTGTCCCTTTCGACGTGCCACAGGGATCCTGGGACTCCTATACATTTTCAAGAGGAGTCAGGCATCGTCTCCTTTGGAAACATTGATCTCCGCGGACCTCTAGAGTTTTCAAAGGATGTGAGGCCTCCAGTCGCGATGAGGCGGAGACTAGGTATTTCTCTGTGGTCTCCACAGGGGATTCAGACATCCCTTCGTCTTGGCAGATGCAAGAGGAGCCTGCATTCAATTCACTGCAGGGATATCCGGCCTTACTTCGAGTCAGAGCATCTCGGTGTCCATTCCACTTGAGGCCACAAACTCAGGGTCCCTCTCACATACCTGTAGCTGAGAGAAGCCTCCTCTTGAGGTGCTTGTGGAAAGTTGGTATTCCTCTTGAGTCGAAGCCAGGGACTAAGCTATCATCTCGAGTTGATTTGTGGTACACGGAGTCCTTTCGAGTTGCTCCAGTGACCTCAGGATCCCTCTAGACTTGAGACAGTGATCTTGGGTTTTCTCTGAAGTGCCATCAAGGAAATCAAGGCTCCTTTCACGTTTGATGTGGAACACGGAATTGCTCTGCACGCAGTGCAGGGGAATCGGGCCTCATCTCGCGGCGAGGGGGAAGTCTCATGGTTTTTCTCGAGTTGCGGCCGGAACCTGTGGTATATTCTCGAGTTACGACGGGCAGGGCCCTTCCAGACACGTGTTTGTTCAGCGACGTCAGGACTCCTGCCTAGGTGCGAGGGACACCTCGGGATTCTCCTCGAGTCTTGGCATGGCAATTGGGACGCGTCTCCACGTGAGGCGGGAGACCCAGGGTCCCTTTCCACGTTCCACAGGGATCCTGGGACTCCTAACCATTTTCAAGAGGAGTCAGGCATCGTCTCCTTTGGAAGCATTGATCTCCGCGGACCTCTAGAGTTTTCAAAAGATGTGAGGCCTCCAGTCGCGATGAGGCGGAGACTAGGTCTTTCTCTGTGGTCTCCACAGGGGATTCAGACATCCCTTCGTCTTGGGAGATGCAAGACGATCCTGCATTCAATTCACTGCAGGGATATCCGGCCTTACTTCGAGTCAGAGCATCTCGGTGTCCATTCCACTTGAGGCCAGAAACTCAGGGTCCCTCTCACATACCTGTAGCTGAGAGAAGCCTCCTCTTGAGGTGCTTGTGGAAAGTTGGTATTCCTCTTGAGTCGAAGCCAGGGACTAAGCTCTCATCTCGAGTTGATTTGGGGTCCACGGAGCCTTTTCGTGTTGCGCCAGTGACCTCAGGATCGCTCTAGACTTGAGACAGTGATCTTGGGTTTTCTCTGGAGTGCCATCAAGTAAATCAACGCTCCTTTCACGTTTGATGTGGAACACGGAATTGCTCTGCACGCAGTGCAGGTGAATCGGGCCTCATCTCGCGGCGAGGGGGAAGTCTCATGGTTTTTCTCGAGTTGCGGCCAGAACCGGGGGTATATTCTCGAGTTACTACGGGGAGGGCCCTTCCAGACACGTGTTTGTTCAGCGACGTCTGGACTCCGGCCTCGGTGCGAGGGACACCTCGGGATTTTCCTCGAGTCTTGGCATGGCAATTGGGACGCGTCTCCACGTGAGGCGGGAGACCCAGGGTCCCTTTCCACGTGCCACAGGGATCCTGGGACTCCTATCCATTTTCAAGAGGAGTCAGGCATCGTCTCCTTTGGAAGCATTGATCTCCGCAGACCTCTCGAGTTTTCAAAGAATGTGAGGCCTCCGGTCGCGTTGAGCCGGAGGACTAGGCCTTTCTCTGTGGTCTCCACAGGGGATTCAGACATCCCCTCGTCTTGGGAGATGCAAGACGAGCCTGCATTCAATTCACTGCAGGGATATCCGGCCTTACTTCGAGTCAGAGCATCTCGGTGTCCATTCCACTTGAGGCCACAAACTCAGGGTCCCTCTCACATACTTGTAGCTGAGAGAAGCCTCCTCTTCAGGTGCTTGTGGAAAGTTGGTATTCCTCTTGAGTCGAAGCCAGGGACTAAGCTCTCATCTCGAGTTGATTTGGGGTCCACGGAGCCTTTTCGTGTTGCTCCAGTGACCTCAGGATCCCTCTAGACTTGAGACAGTGATCTTAGGTTTTCGCTTGAGTGCCATCAAGGAAATCAAGGCTCCTTTCACGTTTGATGTGGAACACGGAACTGCTCTGCACGGAGTGCAGGGAAATCGGCCCTCATCTCGCGGCGAGGGCGAAGTCTCATGGTTTTTCTCGAGTTGCGGCCGGGACCTGGGGTATATTCTCGAGTTACGACGGGAAGGGCCTTTCCAGACACGTGTTTGTTCAGCGACGTCAGGACTCCTGCCTAGGTGCGAGGGACACCTCGGGATTCTCCTCGAGTCTTGGCATGGCAATTGGGACGCGTCTTCACGTGAGGCAGGAGGCCCAGTGTCCCTTTCGACGTGCCACAGGGATCCTGGGACTCCTATCCATTTTCAAGAGGAGTCAGGCATCGTCTCCTTTGGAAACATTGATCTCCGCGGACGTCTCGAATTTTCAAAGGATGTGAGGCCTCCGGTCGCGATGAGGCGGAGAACTAGGTATTTCTCTGTGTTCTCCACAGGAGATTCAGACATCCCTTCGTCTTGGGAGATGCAAGACGAGCCTGCATTCAATTCACTGCAGGGATATCCGGCCTTACATCGAGTCAGAGCATCTCGGTGTCCATTCCACCTGAGGCCACAAAGTCAAAGTCCCTCTCACATACCTGTAGCTGAGAGAAGCCTCCTCTTGAGGTGCTTGTGGAAAGTTGGAATTCCTCTTGAGTCAAAGCCAGGGACTAAGCTCTCTTCTCGAGTTGATTTGGGGTTCGGGGAGCCCTTTCATATTGCTCCAGTGACCTCAGGATCCCTCTAGTTTTGAGACAGTGATCTTGGGTTTTCTCTGGAGTGCCATCAAGGAAATCAAGGCTCCTTTCACGTTTGATGTGGAACACGGAATTGCTCTGCACGCAGTGCAGGGGAATCGGGCCTCTTCTCGCGGCAAGGGCGAAGTCTCATGGTTTTTGTCGAGTTGCCGCCAGAACCTGGGGTATATTCTCGAGTTACGACGGGGAGGGCCCTTCCAGACACGTGTTTGTTCAGCGATGTCAGGACTCCTGCCTAGGTGAGAGGGACACCTCGGGATTCTCCTCGAGTCTTGGCATGGCAATTGGGACGCGTCTCCACGTGAGGCGGGAGACCCAGTGTCCCTTTCCACGTGCCACAGGGATCCTGGGACTCCTTCCATTTTCAAGAGGAGTCAGGCATCATCTCCTTTGGAAGCATTGATCTCCGCGGACCTCTCGAGTTTTCAAAGGATGTGAGGCCTCCGGTCGCGATGAGGCGGAAAACTAGGTCTTTCTCTGTGGTCTCCACAGGGGATTCAGACATCCCTTCATCTTGGGAGATGCAAGATGAGCCTGCTTTCAATTCACTGCAGGAATATCCGGCCTTACTTCGAGTCAGAGCATCTCGGTGTCCATTCCATTGAGGCCAAAAACTCAGGGTCCCTCTCACATACCTGTAGCTGAGAGAAGCCTCCTCTTGAGGTGCTTGTGGAAAGTTGGTATTCCTCTTGAGTCGAACCCAGGGACTAAGCTCTCATCTCGAGTTGATTTGGGGTCGATGGAGCCCTTTCGTGTTGCTACACAGACCTCAGGATCCCTCTAGACTTGAGACAGTGATCTTGGGTTTTCTCTGGAGTGCCATCAAGGAAATCAAGGCTCCTTTAACGTTTGATGTGGAACACGGAATTGTTCTGCACGCTGTGCTGGGGAATCGGGCCTCATCTCGCGGCGAGGGGCAAGTCTCATGGTTTTTCTCGAGTTGTGGCCAGAACCTGGGGTATATTCTCGAGTTAAGACGGGGAGGGCTCTTCCAGACACGTGTTTGTTCAGCAACGACAGGACTCCTGCCTAGGTGCGAGGGACACCGCGGGATTCTCCTCGAGTCTTGGCATGGCAATTGGGACGCGTCTCCTCGTGAGGCGGGAGACCCAGTGTCCCTTTCCACGTGCCACAGGTATCCTGGGGTTCTTATCCATTTTCTAGAGGAGTCAGGCATCGTCTCCTTTGGAAGCATTGATCACCACGGACCTCTAGAATTTTCAAAGGATGTGAGGCCTCCGGGCGTGATGAGGCGGAGAACTAGTTCTTACTCTGTGGACTCCAAGGGGATTCAGACCTCCCTTCATCTTGGGAGATGCAAGACGAGCCTGCATTCAATTCACTGCAGGGATATCCGGCCTTACTTCGAGTCAGAACATCTCGGTGTCCATTCCACTTGAGGCCACAAACTCAGGGTCCCTCTCACATAAAGGTAGCTGAGAGAAGCCTCCTCTTGAGGTGCTTGTGGAAAGTTGTATTCCACGTGAGTCGAAGCCAGGAACTAAGCTCTCATCTAGAGTTGATTTGGGGTCCACGGAGCCCTTTCGTGTTTCTCCAGTGACCTCAGGATCCCTCTAGATTTTAGACAGTGATCTTGGGTTTTCTCTGGAGTGCCATCAAGGAAATCAAGGCTCATGTCATGTTTGATGTGGAACACGGAATTGCTCTGCACACAGTGCAGGGGAATCAGGCCTCATCTCGCGGTGAGGGGGAAGTCTCAAGGTTTATCTCAAGTTGCGGCCGGAACCTGGGGTATATTCTCGAGTTATGATGGGGAGGGCCCTTCCAGACACGTGTTTGTTCAGCGACGTCAGGACTCCTGCCTAGCTGCGAGGGACAACTCGGGATTCTCCTCGAGTCTTGGCATGGCAATTGGGACGTGTCTCCACGTGAGGTGGGATACCCAGTGTCCCTTTCCACGTGCCACAGGGATCCTGGGACTTCTATCCATTTTCAAGAGGAGTCAGGCATCGTCTCCTTTGGAAGCATTGATCTCCGCGGACCTCTCGAGTTGTCAAAGAATGTGAGGCCTCGGGTCGCCTTGCGGCGGAAAACTAGGTCTTTCTCTGTGGTCTCCACATGGAATTCACACTTCCCTTCGTCTTGGGAGATGCAAGACGAGCCTGCATTCAATTCACTGCAGGGATATCCGGCCTTACTTCGAGTCAGAGCATCTCGGTGTCCATTCCACTTGAGGCCACAAACTCAGGGTCCCTCTCACATACCTGAGCTGAGAGAAGCCTCCTCTTGTGGTGCTTGTGGAAAGGTGGTATTCCTCTTGAGTCGAAGCAAGGGACTAAACTATAATCTCGAGTTGATTTTTGGTCCACGGAGCACTTTCATGTTGCTCCAGTGACCTCAGGATCCCTCTATACTGGAGAAAGTTATCTTGGGTTTTCTCTGGAGTGCCATCAAGGAAATCAAGGCTCCTTTCACGTTTGATGTGGAACACGGAATTGCTCTGCACGCAGTGCAGGGGAATCGGGCCTCATCTCGCGGCGAGGGGGAAGTCTCATGGTTTTTCTCGAGTTGCGGCCGGAACCTTGGGTATATTCTCGAGTTACGACGGGGAGGGCCCTTCCAGACACGTGTTTGTTCAGCGACGTCAGGACTCCTGCCTAGGTGCGAGGGACACCTCGGGATTCTCCTCGAGTCTTGGCATGGCAATTGGGACGCGTCTCCACGTGAGGCGGGAGACCCAGGGTCCCTTTCCACGTGCCACAGGGATCCTGGGACTCCTATCCATTTTCAAGAGGAGTCAGGCATCGTCTCCTTTGGAAGCATTGATCTCCGCAGACCTCTCGAGTTTTCAAAGGATGTGAGGCCTCCGGTCACGTTGAGCCGGAAGACTAGGTCTTTCTCTGTGGTCTCCACAGGGGATTCAGACATCCCTTCGTCTTGGGAGATGCAAGACAAGCCTGCATTCAATTCACTGCAGGGATGTCCGGCCTTACTTCGAGTCAGAGCATCTCGGTGTCCATTCCACTTGAGGCCACAAACTCAGGGTCCCTCTCACATACCTGTAGCTGAGAGAAGCCTCCTCTTGAGGTGCTTGTGGAAAGTTGGTATTCCTCTTGAGTCGAAGCCAGGGACTAAGCTCTCATCTCGAGTTGATTTGGGGTCCACGGAGCCCTTTCGTTTTGCGCCAGTGACCTCAGGATCCCTCTAGACTTGAGACAGTGATCTTGGGTTTTCTCTGGAGTGCCATCAAGGAAATCAAGGCTCCTTTCACGTTTGATGTGGAACACGGAATTGCTCTGCACGCAGTGCAGGTGAATCGGGCCTCATCTCGCGGCGAGGGGGAAGTCTCATGGTTTTTCTCGAGTTGCGGCCGGAACCTGGGGTATATTCTCGAGTTACGACGGGGAGGGCCCTTCCAGACACGTGTTTGTTCAGCGACGTCAGGACTCCTGCCTAGGTGCGAGGGACACCTCGGGATTCTCCTCGAGTCTTGGCATGGCAATTTGGACGCGTCTCCAGGTGAGGCGGGAGACCGAGGGTCCCTTTCCACGTGCCACAGGGATCCTGGGACTCCTATCCATTTTCAAGAGGAGTCAGGCATCGTCTCCTTTGGAAGCATTGATCTCCGCAGACCTCTCGAGTTTTCAAAGGATATGAGGCCTCCGGTCGCGTTGAGCCGGAGGACTAGGCCTTTCTCTGTGGTCTCCACAGGGGATTCAGACATCCCTTCGTCTTGGGAGATGCAAGACGAGCCTGCATTCAATTCACTGCAGGGATATCCGGCCTTACTTCGAGTCAGAACATCTCGGTGTCCATTCCACTTGAGGCCACAAACTCAGGGTCCCTCTCACATACCTGTAGCTGAGAGAAGCCTCCTCTTGAGGTGCATGTGGAAAGTTGGTATTCCTCTTGAGTTGAAGCCAGGAACTAAGCTCTCATCTCGAGTTGATTTGGGGTCCACGGAGCCCTTTCGTGTTGCTCCAGTGACCTCAGGATCCCTCTAGACTTGAGACAGTTATCTTGGGTTTTCTCTTGAGTGCCATCAAGGAAATCAATGCTCCTTTCACGTTTGATGTGGAACACGGAATTGCTCTGCACGCAGTGCAGGGGAATCGGGCCTCATCTCGCGGCAAGGGCGAAGTCTCATGGTTTTTGTCGAGTTGCGGCCGGAACCTGGGGTATATTCTCGAGTTACGACGGGGAGGGCCCTTCCAGACACGTGTTTGTTCAGCGACGTCAGGACTCCTGCCTAGGTGCGAGGGACAACTCGGGATTCTCCTCGAGTCTTGGCATGTCAATTGGGACGCGTCTCCACGTGAGGCGGGAGACCCAGGGTCCCTTTGCACGTGCCACAGGGATCCTGGGACTCCTATCCATTTTCAAGAGGAGTCAGGGATCGTCTCCTTTGGAAGCATTGATCTCCGTGGACCTCTCGAGTTTTCAAAGGATGTGAGGCCTCCGGTTGCGATGAGGCGGAGAACTAGGTCTTTCTCTGTGGTCTCCACAGGGGATTCAGACATCCCTTCGTCTTGGGAGATGCAAGATGAGCCTGCTTTCAATTCACTGCAGGAATATCCGGCCTTACTTCAAGTCAGAGCATCTCGGTGTCCATTCCATTGAGGCCAAAAACTCAGGGTCCCTCTCACATACCTGTACCTGAGAGAAGCCTCCTCTTGAGGTGCTTGTGGAAAGTTGGTATTCCTCTTGAGTCGAAGCCAGGGACTAAGCTCTCATCTCGAGTTGATTTGGGGTCGACGGAGCCCTTTCGTGTTGCTACACAGACCTCAGGATCCCTCTAGACTTGAGACAGTGATCTTGGGTTTTCTCTGGAGTGCCATAAAGGAAATCAAGGCTCCTTTCACGTTTGATGTGGAACATGGAATTGTTCTGCACGCTGTGCTGGGGAATCGGGCCTCATCTCGCGGCGAGGGGCAAGTCTCATGGTTTTTCTCGAGTTGTGGCCAGAACCTGGGGTATATTCTCGAGTTATGACGGGGAGGGCCCTTCCAGACACGTGTTTGTTCAGTGACGACAGGACTCCTGCCTATGTGCGAGGGACACCGCGGGATTCTCCTCGAGTCTTGGCATGGCATTTGGGACGCGTCTCCTCGTGAGGCGGGAGACCCAGTGTCCCTTTCCACGTGCCACAGGTATCCTGGGGTTCTTATCCATTTTCTAGAGGAGTCAGGCATCGTCTCCTTTGGAAGCATTGATCACCGCGGACCTCTAGAATTTTCAAAGGATGTGAGGCCTCCGGTCGCGATGAGGCGGAGAACTAGTTCTTACTCTGTGGACCCCAAGGGGATTCAGACCTCCCTTCATCTTGGGAGATGCAAGACGAGCCTGCATTCAATTCACTGCAGAGATATCCCGCCTTACTTCGAGTCAGAGCATCTCGGTGTCCATTCAACTTGAGGCCACAAACTCAGGGTCCCTCTCACATAAAGGTAGCAGAGAGAAGCCTCCTCTTGAGGTGCTTGTGGAAACTTGTATTCCACTTGAGTCGAAGCCAGGGACTAAGCTCTCATCTAGAGTTGATTTGGGGTCCACGGAGCCCTTTCGTGTTTCTCCAGTGACCTCAGGATCCCTCTAGATTTGAGACAGTGATCTTGGGTTTTCTCTGGAGTGCCATCAAGGAAATCAAGGCTCATTTCATGTTTGATGTGGAACACGGAATTGCTCTGCACGCAGTGCAGGGGAATCAGGCCTCATCTCGCGGTGAGGGGGAAGTCTCAAGGTTTATCTCAAGTTGCGGCCAGAACCTGGGGTATATTCTCGAGCTATGACGGGGAGGGCCCTTCCAGACACGAGTTTGTTCAGCGACGAAAGGACTCCTGCCTAGCTGCGAGGGACAACTCGGGATTCTCCTCGAGTCTTGGCATGGCAATTGGGACGCGTCTCCACGTGAAGTGGGATACCCAGGGTCCCTTTCCACGTGCCACAGGGATCCTGGGACTTCTATCCATTTTCAAGAGGAGTCAGGCATCGTCTCCTTTGGAAGCATTGATCTCTGCGGACCTCTCGAGTTGTCAAAGAATGTGAGGCCTCGGGTCGCCTTGCGGCGGAGAACTAGGTCTTTCTCTGTGGTCTCCACATGGAATTCACACTTCCCTTCGTCTTGGGAGATGCAAGACGAGCCTGCATTCAATTCACTGCAGGGATATCCGGCCTTACTTCAAGTCAGAGCATCTCGGTGTCCATTCCACTTGAGGCCACAAACTCATGGTCCCTCTCACATACCTGTAGCTGAGAGAAGCCTCCTCTTGAGGTGCTTGTGGAAAGTTGGTGTTCCTCTTGAGTCGAAGCCAGGGACTAAGCTCTCATCTTGAGTTGATTTGGGGTCCACGGAGCCTTTTCGTGTTGCTCCAGTGACCTCAGGATCCCTCTAGACTTGAGACAGTCATCTTGGGTTTTCGCTTGAGTGCCATCAAGGAAATCAAGGCTCCTTTCACGTTTGATGTGGAACACGGAACTGCTCTGCACGGAGTGCAGGGAAATCGGCCCTCATCTCGCGGCGAGGGCGAAGTCTCATGGTTTTTCTCGAGTTGCGGCCGGGACCTGGGGTATATTCTCGAGTTACGACGGGAAGGGCCTTTCCAGACACGTGTTTGTTCAGCGACGTCAGGACTCCTGCCTAGGTGCGAGGGCCACCTCGGGATTCTCCTCGAGTCTTGGCATGGCAATTGGGACGCGTCTTCACGTGAGGCAGGAGGCCCAGTGTCCCTTTCGACGTGCCACAGGGATCCTGGGACTCCTATCCATTTTCAAGAGGAGTCAGGCATCGTCTCCTTTGGAAACATTGATCTCCGCGGACGTCTCGAATTTTCAAAGGATGTGAGGCCTCCGGTCGCGATGAGGCGGAGAACTAGGTATTTCTCTGTGTTCTCCACAGGAGATTCAGACATCCCTTCGTCTTGGGAGATGCAAGACGAGCCTGCATTCAATTCACTGCAGGGATATCCGGCCTTACATCGAGTCAGAGCATCTCGGTGTCCATTCCACCTGAGGCCACAAAGTCAAAGTCCCTCTCACATACCTGTAGCTGAGAGAAGCCTCCTCTTGAGGTGCTTGTGGAAAGTTGGAATTCCTCTTGAGTCAAAGCCAGGGACTAAGCTCTCTTCTCGAGTTGATTTGGGGTTCGGGGAGCCCTTTCATATTGCTCCAGTGACCTCAGGATCCCTCTAGTTTTGAGACAGTGATCTTGGGTTTTCTCTGGAGTGCCATCAAGGAAATCAAGGCTCCTTTCACGTTTGATGTGGAACACGGAATTGCTCTGCACGCAGTGCAGGGGAATCGGGCCTCTTCTCGCGGCAAGGGCGAAGTCTCATGGTTTTTGTCGAGTTGCCGCCAGAACCTGGGGTATATTCTCGAGTTACGACGGGGAGGGCCCTTCCAGACACGTGTTTGTTCAGCGATGTCAGGACTCCTGCCTAGGTGAGAGGGACACCTCGGGATTCTCCTCGAGTCTTGGCATGGCAATTGGGACGCGTCTCCACGTGAGGCGGGAGACCCAGTGTCCCTTTCCACGTGCCACAGGGATCCTGGGACTCCTTCCATTTTCAAGAGGAGTCAGGCATCATCTCCTTTGGAAGCATTGATCTCCGCGGACCTCTCGAGTTTTCAAAGGATGTGAGGCCTCCGGTCGCGATGAGGCGGAAAACTAGGTCTTTCTCTGTGGTCTCCACAGGGGATTCAGACATCCCTTCATCTTGGGAGATGCAAGATGAGCCTGCTTTCAATTCACTGCAGGAATATCCGGCCTTACTTCGAGTCAGAGCATCTCGGTGTCCATTCCATTGAGGCCAAAAACTCAGGGTCCCTCTCACATACCTGTAGCTGAGAGAAGCCTCCTCTTGAGGTGCTTGTGGAAAGTTGGTATTCCTCTTGAGTCGAACCCAGGGACTAAGCTCTCATCTCGAGTTGATTTGGGGTCGATGGAGCCCTTTCGTGTTGCTACACAGACCTCAGGATCCCTCTAGACTTGAGACAGTGATCTTGGGTTTTCTCTGGAGTGCCATCAAGGAAATCAAGGCTCCTTTAACGTTTGATGTGGAACACGGAATTGTTCTGCACGCTGTGCTGGGGAATCGGGCCTCATCTCGCGGCGAGGGGCAAGTCTCATAGTTTTTCTCGAGTTGTGGCCAGAACCTGGGGTATATTCTCGAGTTAAGACGGGGAGGGCTCTTCCAGACACGTGTTTGTTCAGCAACGACAGGACTCCTGCCTAGGTGCGAGGGACACCGCGGGATTCTCCTCGAGTCTTGGCATGGCAATTGGGACGCGTCTCCTCGTGAGGCGGGAGACCCAGTGTCCCTTTCCACGTGCCACAGGTATCCTGGGGTTCTTATCCATTTTCTAGAGGAGTCAGGCATCGTCTCCTTTGGAAGCATTGATCACCACGGACCTCTAGAATTTTCAAAGGATGTGAGGCCTCCGGGCGTGATGAGGCGGAGAACTAGTTCTTACTCTGTGGACTCCAAGGGGATTCAGACCTCCCTTCATCTTGGGAGATGCAAGACGAGCCTGCATTCAATTCACTGCAGGGATATCCGGCCTTACTTCGAGTCAGAGCATCTCGGTGTCCATTCCACTTGAGGCCACAAACTCAGGGTCCCTCTCACATAAAGGTAGCTGAGAGAAGCCTCCTCTTGAGGTGCTTGTGGAAAGTTGTATTCCACGTGAGTCGAAGCCAGGAACTAAGCTCTCATCTAGAGTTGATTTGGGGTCCACGGAGCCCTTTCGTGTTTCTCCAGTGACCTCAGGATCCCTCTAGATTTTAGACAGTGATCTTGGGTTTTCTCTGGAGTGCCATCAAGGAAATTAAGGCTCATGTCATGTTTGATGTGGAACACGGAATTGCTCTGCACGCAGTGCAGGGGAATCAGGCCTCATCTCGCGGTGAGGGGGAAGTCTCAAGGTTTATCTCAAGTTGCGGCCGGAACCTGGGGTATATTCTCGAGTTATGATGGGGAGGGCCCTTCCAGACACGTGTTTGTTCAGCGACGTCAGCACTCCTGCCTAGCTGCGAGGGACAACTCGGGATTCTCCTCGAGTCTTGGCATGGCAATTGGGACGTGTCTCCACGTGAGGTGGGATACCCAGTGTCCCTTTCCACGTGCCACAGGGATCCTGGGACTTCTATCCATTTTCAAGAGGAGTCAGGCATCGTCTCCTTTGGAAGCATTGATCTCCGCGGACCTCTCGAGTTGTCAAAGAATGTGAGGCCTCGGGTCGCCTTGCGGCGGAAAACTAGGTCTTTCTCTGTGGTCTCCACATGGAATTCACACTTCCCTTCGTCTTGGGAGATGCAAGACGAGCCTGCATTCAATTCACTGCAGGGATATCCGGCCTTACTTCGAGTCAGAGCATCTCGGTGTCCATTCCACTTGAGGCCACAAACTCAGGGTCCCTCTCACATACCTGAGCTGAGAGAAGCCTCCTCTTGTGGTGCTTGTGGAAAGGTGGTATTCCTCTTGAGTCGAAGCAAGGGACTAAACTATCATCTCGAGTTGATTTTTGGTCCACGGAGCACTTTCATGTTGCTCCAGTGACCTCAGGATCCCTCTATACTGGAGAAAGTTATCTTGGGTTTTCTCTGGAGTGCCATCAAGGAAATCAAGGCTCCTTTCACGTTTGATGTGGAACACGGAATTGCTCTGCACGCAGTGCAGGGGAATCGGGCCTCATCTCGCGGCGAGGGGGAAGTCTCATGGTTTTTCTCGAGTTGCGGCCGGAACCTTGGGTATATTCTCGAGTTACGACGGGGAGGGCCCTTCCAGACACGTGTTTGTTCAGCGACGTCAGGACTCCGGCCTAGGTGCGAGGGACACCTCGGGATTCTCCTCGAGTCTTGGCATGGCAATTGGGACGCGTCTCCACGTGAGGCGGGAGACCCAGGGTCCCTTTCCACGTGCCACAGGGATCCTGGGACTCCTATCCATTTTCAAGAGGAGTCAGGCATCGTCTCCTTTGGAAGCATTGATCTCCGCAGACCTCTCGAGTTTTCAAAGAATGTGAGGCCTCCGGTCGCGTTGAGCCGGAGGACTAGGCCTTTCTCTGTGGTCTCCACAGGGGATTCAGACATCCCTTCGTCTTGGGAGATGCAAGACGAGCCTGCATTCAATTCACTGCAGGGATATCCGGCCTTACTTCGAGTCAGAGCATCTCGGTGTCCATTCCACTTGAGGCCACAAACTCAGGGTCCCTCTCACATATCTGTAGCTGAGAGAAGCCTCCTCTTGAGGTGCATGTGGAAAGTTGGTATTCCTCTTGAGTCGAAGCCAGGGACTAAGCTCTCATCTCGAGTTGATTTGGGGTCCACGGAGCCCTTTCGTTTTGCGCCAGTGACCTCAGGATCCCTCTAGACTTGAGACAGTGATCTTGGGTTTTCTCTGGAGTGCCATCAAGGAAATCAAGGCTCCTTTCACGTTTGATGTGGAACACGGAATTGCTCTGCACGCAGTGCAGGTGAATCGGGCCTCATCTCGCGGCGAGGGGGAAGTCTCATGGTGTTTCTCGAGTTGCGGCCGGGACCTGGTGTATATTCTCGAGTTACGACGGGGAGGGCCTTTCCAGACACGTGTTTGTTCAGCGACGTCAGGACTCCTGCCTAGGTGCGAGGGACACCTCCGGATTCTCCTCGAGTCTTGGCATGGCAATTGGGACGCGTCTCCACGTGAGGCGGGAGACCCAGTGTCCCTTTCGACGTGCCACAGGGATCCTGGGACTCCTATCCATTTTCAAGAGGAGTCAGGCATCGTCACCTTTGGAAACATTGATCTCCGCGGACGTCTCGAGTTTTCAAAGGATGTGAGGCCTCCGGTCGCGATGAGGCGGAGAACTAGGTATTTCTCTGTGTTCTCCACAGGAGATTCAGACATCCCTTCGTCTTGGGAGATGCAAGACGAGCCTGCATTCAATTCACTGCAGGGATATCCGGCCTTACATCGAGTCAGAGCATCTCGGTGTCCATTCCACCTGAGGCCACAAAGTCAAGGTCCCTCTCACATACCTGTAGCTGAGAGAAGCCTCCTCTTGAGGTGCTTGTGGAAAGTTGGAATTCCTCTTGAATCAAAGCCAGGGACTAAGCTCTCAGCTCGAGTTGTTTTGGGGTTCGGGGAGCCCTTTCATATTGCTCCAGTGACCTCAGGATCCCTCTAGTTTTGAGACAGTGATCTTGGGTTTTCTCTGGAGTGCCATCAAGGAAATCAAGGCTCCTTTCACGTTTGATGTGGAACACGGAATTGCTCTGCACGCAGTGCAGGGGAATCGGGCCTCATCTCGCGGCAAGGGCGAAGTCTCATGGTTTTTGTCGAGTTGCGGCCGGAACCTGGGGTATATTCTCGAGTTACGACGGGGAGGGCCCTTCCAGACACGTGTTTGTTCAGCGACGTCAGGACTCCTGCCTAGGTGCGAGGGACACCTCGGGATTCTCCTCGAGTCTTGGCATGTCAATTGGGACGCGTCTCCACGTGAGGCGGGAGACCCAGGGTCCCTTTGCACGTGCCACAGGGATCCTGGGACTCCTATCCATTTTCAAGAGGAGTCAGGCATCGTCTCCTTTGGAAGCATTGATCTCCGTGGACCTCTCGAGTTTTCAAAGGATGTGAGGCCTCCGGTCGCGATGAGGCGGAGAACTAGGTCTTTCTCTGTGGTCTCCACAGGGGATTCAGACATCCCTTCGTCTTGGGAGATGCAAGACGAGCCTGCATTCAATTCACTGCAGAGATATCCGGCCTTACTTCGAGTCAGAGCATCTCGGTGTCCATTCAACTTGAGGCCACAAACTCAGGGTCCCTCTCACATAAAGGTAGCAGAGAGAAGCCTCCTCTTGAGGTGCTTGTGGAAAGTTGTATTCCACTTGAGTCGAAGCCAGGGACTAAGCTCTCATCTAGAGTTGATTTGGGGTCCACGGAGCCCTTTCGTGTTTCTCCAGTGACCTCAGGATCCCTCTAGATTTGAGACAGTGATCTTGGGTTTTCTCTGGAGTGCCATCAAGGAAATCAAGGCTCATTTCATGTTTGATGTGGAACACGGAATTGCTCTGCACGCAGTGCAGGGGAATCAGGCCTCATCTCGCGGTGAGGGGGAAGTCTCAAGGTTTATCTCAAGTTGCGGCCAGAACCTGGGGTATATTCTCGAGTTATGACGGGGAGGGCCCTTCCAGACACGAGTTTGTTCAGCGACGACAGGACTCCTGCCTAGCTGCGAGGGACAACTCGGGATTCTCCTCGAGTCTTGGCATGGCAATTGGGACGCGTCTCCACGTGAAGTGGGATACCCAGGGTCCCTTTCCACGTGCCACAGGGATCCTGGGACTTCTATCCATTTTCAAGAGGAGTCAGGCATCGTCTCCTTTGGAAGCATTGATCTCTGCGGACCTCTCGAGTTGTCAAAGAATGTGAGGCCTCGGGTCGCCTTGCGGCGGAGAACTAGGTCTTTCTCTGTGGTCTCCACATGGAATTCACACTTCCCTTCGTCTTGGGAGATGCAAGACGAGCCTGCATTCAATTCACTGCAGGGATATCCGGCCTTACTTCAAGTCAGAGCATCTCGGTGTCCATTCCACTTGAGGCCACAAACTCATGGTCCCTCTCACATACCTGTAGCTCAGAGAAGCCTCCTCTTGAGGTGCTTGTGGAAAGTTGGTGTTCCTCTTGAGTCGAAGCCAGGGACTAAGCTCTCATCTCGAGTTGATTTGGGGTCCACGGAGCCTTTTCGTGTTGCTCCAGTGACCTCAGGATCCCTCTAGACTTGAGACAGTGATCTTGGGTTTTCGCTTGAGTGCCATCAAGGAAATCAAGGCTCCTTTCACGTTTGATGTGGAACACGGAACTGCTCTGCACGGAGTGCAGGGAAATCGGCCCTCATCTCGCGGCGAGGGCGAAGTCTCATGGTTTTTCTCGAGTTGCGGCCGGGACCTGGGGTATATTCTCGAGTTACGACGGGAAGGGCCTTTCCAGACACGTGTTTGTTCAGCGACGTCAGGACTCCTGCCTAGGTGCGAGGGACACCTCGGGATTCTCCTCGAGTCTTGGCATGGCAATTGGGACGCGTCTTCACGTGAGGCAGGAGGCCCAGTGTCCCTTTCGACGTGCCACAGGGATCCTGGGACTCCTATCCATTTTCAAGAGGAGTCAGGCATCGTCTCCTTTGGAAACATTGATCTCCGCGGACGTCTCGAATTTTCAAAGGATGTGAGGCCTCCGGTCGCGATGAGGCGGAGAACTAGGTATTTCTCTGTGTTCTCCACAGGAGATTCAGACATCCCTTCGTCTTGGGAGATGCAAGACGAGCCTGCATTCAATTCACTGCAGGGATATCCGGCCTTACATCGAGTCAGAGCATCTCGGTGTCCATTCCACCTGAGGCCACAAAGTCAAAGTCCCTCTCACATACCTGTAGCTGAGAGAAGCCTCCTCTTGAGGTGCTTGTGGAAAGTTGGAATTCCTCTTGAGTCAAAGCCAGGGACTAAGCTCTCTTCTCGAGTTGATTTGGGGTTCGGGGAGCCCTTTCATATTGCTCCAGTGACCTCAGGATCCCTCTAGTTTTGAGACAGTGATCTTGGGTTTTCTCTGGAGTGCCATCAAGGAAATCAAGGCTCCTTTCACGTTTGATGTGGAACACGGAATTGCTCTGCACGCAGTGCAGGGGAATCGGGCCTCTTCTCGCGGCAAGGGCGAAGTCTCATGGTTTTTGTCGAGTTGCCGCCAGAACCTGGGGTATATTCTCGAGTTACGACGGGGAGGGCCCTTCCAGACACGTGTTTGTTCAGCGATGTCAGGACTCCTGCCTAGGTGAGAGGGACACCTCGGGATTCTCCTCGAGTCTTGGCATGGCAATTGGGACGCGTCTCCACGTGAGGCGGGAGACCCAGTGTCCCTTTCCACGTGCCACAGGGATCCTGGGACTCCTTCCATTTTCAAGAGGAGTCAGGCATCATCTCCTTTGGAAGCATTGATCTCCGCGGACCTCTCGAGTTTTCAAAGGATGTGAGGCCTCCGGTCGCGATGAGGCGGAAAACTAGGTCTTACTCTGTGGTCTCCACAGGGGATTCAGACATCCCTTCATCTTGGGAGATGCAAGATGAGCCTGCTTTCAATTCACTGCAGGAATATCCGGCCTTACTTCGAGTCAGAGCATCTCGGTGTCCATTCCATTGAGGCCAAAAACTCAGGGTCCCTCTCACATACCTTTAGCTGAGAGAAGCCTCCGCTTGAGGTGCTTGTGGAAAGTTGGTATTCCTCTTGAGTCGAACCCAGGGACTAAGCTCTCATCTCGAGTTGATTTGGGGTCGATGGAGCCCTTTCGTGTTGCTACACAGACCTCAGGATCCCTCTAGACTTGAGACAGTGATCTTGGGTTTTCTCTGGAGTGCCATCAAGGAAATCAAGGCTCCTTTAACGTTTGATGTGGAACACGGAATTGTTCTGCACGCTGTGCTGGGGAATCGGGCCTCATCTCGCGGCGAGGGGCAAGTCTCATAGTTTTTCTCGAGTTGTGGCCAGAACCTGGGGTATATTCTCGAGTTAAGACGGGGAGGGCTCTTCCAGACACGTGTTTGTTCAGCAACGACAGGACTCCTGCCTAGGTGCGAGGGACACCGCGGGATTCTCCTCGAGTCTTGGCATGGCAATTGGGACGCGTCTCCTCGTGAGGCGGGAGACCCAGTGTCCCTTTCCACGTGCCACAGGTATCCTGGGGTTCTTATCCATTTTCTAGAGGAGTCAGGCATCGTCTCCTTTGGAAGCATTGATCACCACGGACCTCTAGAATTTTCAAAGGATGTGAGGCCTCCGGGCGTGATGAGGCGGAGAACTAGTTCTTACTCTGTGGACTCCAAGGGGATTCAGACCTCCCTTCATCTTGGGAGATGCAAGACGAGCCTGCATTCAATTCACTGCAGGGATATCCGGCCTTACTTCGAGTCAGAGCATCTCAGTGTCCATTCCACTTGAG
This sequence comes from Dama dama, assembly GCF_033118175.1. NCBI lineage: Eukaryota > Metazoa > Chordata > Mammalia > Artiodactyla > Cervidae > Dama > Dama dama. The sequence continues at coordinate 3,353,159 of NW_026870920.1, read as the reverse complement.
GCCACAAACTCAGGGTCCCTCTCACATAAAGGTAGCTGAGAGAAGCCTCCTCTTGAGGTGCTTGTGGAAAGTTGTATTCCACGTGAGTCGAAGCCAGGAACTAAGCTCTCATCTAGAGTTGATTTGGGGTCCACGGAGCCCTTTCGTGTTTCTCCAGTGACCTCAGGATCCCTCTAGATTTTAGACAGTGATCTTGGGTTTTCTCTGGAGTGCCATCAAGGAAATCAAGGCTCATGTCATGTTTGATGTGGAACACGGAATTGCTCTGCACGCAGTGCAGGGGAATCAGGCCTCATCTCGCGGTGAGGGGGAAGTCTCAAGGTTTATCTCAAGTTGCGGCCGGAACCTGGGGTATATTCTCGAGTTATGATGGGGAGGGCCCTTCCAGACACGTGTTTGTTCAGCGACGTCAGGACTCCTGCCTAGCTGCGAGGGACAACTCGGGATTCTCCTCGAGTCTTGGCATGGCAATTGGGACGCGTCTCCACGTGAGGCGGGATACCCAGTGTCCCTTTCCACGTGCCACAGGGATCCTGGGACTCCTATCCATTTTCAAGAGGAGTCAGGCATCGTCTCCTTTGGAAGCATTGATCTCCGCAGACCTCTCGAGTTTTCAAAGGATATGAGGCCTCCGGTCACGTTGAGCCGGAGGACTAGGCCTTTCTCTGTGGTCTCCACAGGGGATTCAGACATCCCTTCGTCTTGGGAGATGCAAGACGAGCCTGCATTCAATTCACTGCAGGGATATCCGGCCTTACTTCGAGTCAGAACATCTCGGTGTCCATTCCACTTGAGGCCACCAACTCAGGGTCCCTCTCACATATCTGTAGCTGAGAGAAGCCTCCTCTTGAGGTGCATGTGGAAAGTTGGTATTCCTCTTGAGTCGAAGCCAGGGACTAAGCTCTCATCTCGAGTTGATTTGGGGTCCACGGAGCCCTTTCGTGTTGCTCCAGTGACCTCAGGATCCCTCTAGACTTGAGACAGTTATCTTGGGTTTTCTCTTGAGTGCCATCAAGGAAATCAAGGCTCCTTTCACGTTTGATGTGGAACACCGAACTGCTCTGCACGGAGTGCAGGGAAATCGGCCCTCATCTCGCGGCGAGGGGGAAGTCTCATGGTGTTTCTCGAGTTGCGGCCGGGACCTGGTGTATATTCTCGAGTTACGACGGGGAGGGCCTTTCCAGACACGTGTTTGTTCAGCGACGTCAGGACTCCTGCCTAGGTGCGAGGGACACCTCCGGATTCTCCTCGAGTCTTGGCATGGCAATTGGGACGCGTCTCCACGTGAGGCGGGAGACCCAGTGTCCCTTTCGACGTGCCACAGGGATCCTGGGACTCCTATCCATTTTCAAGAGGAGTCAGGCATCGTCTCCTTTGGAAACATTGATCTCCGCGGACCTCTAGAGTTTTCAAAGGATGTGAGGCCTCCAGTCGCGATGAGGCGGAGACTAGGTATTTCTCTGTGGTCTCCACAGGGGATTCAGACATCCCTTCGTTTTGGGAGATGCAAGAGGAGCCTGCATTCAATTCACTGCAGGGATATCCGGCCTTACTTCGAGTCAGAGCATCTCGGTGTCCATTCCACTTGAGGCCACAAACTCAGGGTCCCTCTCACATACCTGTAGCTGAGAGAAGCCTCCTCTTGAGGTGCTTGTGGAAAGTTGGTATTCCTCTTGAGTCGAAGCCAGGGACTAAGCTATCATCTCGAGTTGATTTGGGGTACACGGAGTCCTTTCGAGTTGCTCCAGTGACCTCAGGATCCCTCTAGACTTGAGACAGTGATCTTGGGTTTTCTCTGAAGTGCCATCAAGGAAATCAAGGATCCTTTCACGTTTGATGTGGAACACGGAATTGCTCTGCACGCAGTGCAGGGGAATCGGGCCTCATCTCGCGGCGAGGGGGAAGTCTCATGGTTTTTCTCGAGTTGCGGCCGGAACCTGTGGTATATTCTCGAGTTACGACGGGCAGGGCCCTTCCAGACACGTGTTTGTTCAGCGACGTCAGGACTCCTGCCTAGGTGCGAGGGACATCTCGGGATTCTCCTCGAGTCTTGGCATGGCAATTGGGACGCGTCTCCACGTGAGGCGGGAGACCCAGGGTCCCTTTCCACGTTCCACAGGGATCCTGGGACTCCTAACCATTTTCAAGAGGAGTCAGGCATCGTCTCCTTTGGAAGCATTGATCTCCGCAGACCTCTAGAGTTTTCAAAAGATGTGAGGCCTCCAGTCGCGATGAGGCGGAGACTAGGTCTTTCTCTGTGTTCTCCACAGGGGATTCAGACATCCCTTCGTCTTGGGAGATGCAAGACGATCCTGCATTCAATTCACTGCAGGGATATCCGGCCTTACTTCGAGTCAGAGCATCTCGGTGTCCATTCCACTTGAGGCCAGAAACTCAGGGTCCCTCTCACATACCTGTAGCTGAGAGAAGCCTCCTCTTGAGGTGCTTGTGGAAAGTTGGTATTCCTCTTGAGTCGAAGCCAGGGACTAAGCTCTCATCTCGAGTTGATTTGGGGTCCACGGAGCCTTTTCGTGTTGCGCCAGTGACCTCAGGATCGCTCTAGACTTGAGACAGTGATCTTGGGTTTTCTCTGGAGTGCCATCAAGTAAATCAACGCTCCTTTCACGTTTGATGTGGAACACGGAATTGCTCTGCACGCAGTGCAGGTGAATCGGGCCTCATCTCGCGGCGAGGGGGAAGTCACATGGTTTTTCTCGAGTTGCGGCCGGAACCTGTGGTATATTCTCGAGTTACGATGGGGAGGGCCCTTCCAGACACGTGTTTGTTCAGCGACGTCTGGACTCCGGCCTCGGTGCGAGGGACACCTCGGGATTCTCCTCGAGTCTTGGCATGGCAATTGGGACGCGTCTCCACGTGAGGCGGGAGACCCAGGGTCCCTTTCCACGTGCCACAGGGATCCTGGGACTCCTATCCATTTTCAAGAGGAGTCAGGCATCGTCTCCTTTGGAAGCATTGATCTCCGCAGACCTCTCGAGTTTTCAAAGAATGTGAGGCCTCCGGTCGCGTTGAGCCGGAGGACTAGGCCTTTCTCTGTGGTCTCCACAGGGGATTCAGACATCCCCTCGTCTTGGGAGATGCAAGACGAGCCTGCATTCAATTCACTGCAGGGATATCCGGCCGTACTTCGAGTCAGAGCATCTCGGTGTCCATTCCACTTGAGGCCACAAACTCAGGGTCCCTCTCACATACTTGTAGCTGAGAGAAGCCTCCTCTTCAGGTGCTTGTGGAAAGTTGGTATTCCTCTTGAGTCGAAGCCAGGGACTAAGCTCTCATCTCGAGTTGATTTGGGGTCCACGGAGCCTTTTCGTGTTGCTCCAGTGACCTCAGGATCCCTCTAGACTTGAGACAGTGATCTTAGGTTTTCGCTTGAGTGCCATCAAGGAAATCAAGGCTCCTTTCACGTTTGATGTGGAACACGGAACTGCTCTGCACGGAGTGCAGGGAAATCGGCCCTCATCTCCGGCGAGGGCGAAGTCTCATGGTTTTTCTCGAGTTGCGGCCGGGACCTGGGGTATATTCTCGAGTTACGACGGGAAGGGCCTTTCCAGACACGTGTTTGTTCAGCGACGTCAGGACTCCTGCCTAGGTGCGAGGGACACCTCGGGATTCTCCTCGAGTCTTGGCATGGCAATTGGGACGCGTCTTCACGTGAGGCAGGAGGCCCAGTGTCCCTTTCGACGTGCCACAGGGATCCTGGGACTCCTATCCATTTTCAAGAGGAGTCAGGCATCGTCTCCTTTGGAAACATTGATCTCCGCGGACGTCTCGAATTTTCAAAGGATGTGAGGCCTCCGGTCGCGATGAGGCGGAGAACTAGGTATTTCTCTGTGTTCTCCACAGGAGATTCAGACATCCCTTCGTCTTGGGAGATGCAAGACGAGCCTGCATTCAATTCACTGCAGGGATATCCGGCCTTACATCGAGTCAGAGCATCTCGGTGTCCATTCCACCTGAGGCCACAAAGTCAAAGTCCCTCTCACATACCTGTAGCTGAGAGAAGCCTCCTCTTGAGGTGCTTGTGGAAAGTTGGAATTCCTCTTGAGTCAAAGCCAGGGACTAAGCTCTCTTCTCGAGTTGATTTGGGGTTCGGGGAGCCCTTTCATATTGCTCCAGTGACCTCAGGATCCCTCTAGTTTTGAGACAGTGATCTTGGGTTTTCTCTGGAGTGCCATCAAGGAAATCAAGGCTCCTTTCACGTTTGATGTGGAACACGGAATTGCTCTGCACGCAGTGCAGGGGAATCGGGCCTCTTCTCGCGGCAAGGGCGAAGTCTCATGGTTTTTGTCGAGTTGCCGCCAGAACCTGGGGTATATTCTCGAGTTACGACGGGGAGGGCCCTTCCAGACACGTGTTTGTTCAGCGATGTCAGGACTCCTGCCTAGGTGAGAGGGACACCTCGGGATTCTCCTCGAGTCTTGGCATGGCAATTGGGACGCGTCTCCACGTGAGGCGGGAGACCCAGGGTCCCTTTCCACGTTCCACAGGGATCCTGGGACTCCTTCCATTTTCAAGAGGAGTCAGGCATCATCTCCTTTGGAAGCATTGATCTCCGCGGACCTCTCGAGTTTTCAAAGGATGTGAGGCCTCCTGTCGCGATGAGGCTGAAAACTAGGTCTTTCTCTGTGGTCTCCACAGGGGATTCAGACATCCCTTCATCTTGGGAGATGCAAGATGAGCCTGCTTTCAATTCACTGCAGGAATATCCGGCCTTACTTCGAGTCAGAGCATCTCGGTGTCCATTCCATTGAGGCCAAAAACTCAGGGTCCCTCTCACATACCTGTAGCTGAGAGAAGCCTCCTCTTGAGGTGCTTGTGGAAAGTTGGTATTCCTCTTGAGTCGAACCCAGGGACTAAGCTCTCATCTCGAGTTGATTTGGGGTCGATGGAGCCCTTTCGTGTTGCTACACAGACCTCAGGATCCCTCTAGACTTGAGACAGTGATCTTGGGTTTTCTCTGGAGTGCCATCAAGGAAATCAAGGCTCCTTTAACGTTTGATGTGGAACACGGAATTGTTCTGCACGCTGTGCTGGGGAATCGGGCCTCATCTCGCGGCGAGGGGCAAGTCTCATGGTTTTTCTCGAGTTGTGGCCAGAACCTGGGGTATATTCTCGAGTTAAGACGGGGAGGGCTCTTCCAGACACGTGTTTGTTCAGCAACGACAGGACTCCTGCCTAGGTGCGAGGGACACCGCGGGATTCTCCTCGAGTCTTGGCATGGCAATTGGGACGCGTCTCCTCGTGAGGCGGGAGACCCAGTGTCCCTTTCCACGTGCCACAGGTATCCTGGGGTTCTTATCCATTTTCTAGAGGAGTCAGGCATCGTCTCCTTTGGAAGCATTGATCACCACGGACCTCTAGAATTTTCAAAGGATGTGAGGCCTCCGGGCGTGATGAGGCGGAGAACTAGTTCTTACTCTGTGGACTCCAAGGGGATTCAGACCTCCCTTCATCTTGGGAGATGCAAGACGAGCCTGCATTCAATTCACTGCAGGGATATCCGGCCTTACTTCGAGTCAGAACATCTCGGTGTCCATTCCACTTGAGGCCACAAACTCAGGGTCCCTCTCACATAAAGGTAGCTGAGAGAAGCCTCCTCTTGAGGTGCTTGTGGAAAGTTGTATTCCACGTGAGTCGAAGCCAGGAACTAAGCTCTCATCTAGAGTTGATTTGGGGTCCACGGAGCCCTTTCGTGTTTCTCCAGTGACCTCAGGATCCCTCTAGATTTTAGACAGTGATCTTGGGTTTTCTCTGGAGTGCCATCAAGGAAATCAAGGCTCATGTCATGTTTGATGTGGAACACGGAATTGCTCTGCACACAGTGCAGGGGAATCAGGCCTCATCTCGCGGTGAGGGGGAAGTCTCAAGGTTTATCTCAAGTTGCGGCCGGAACCTGGGGTATATTCTCGAGTTATGATGGGGAGGGCCCTTCCAGACACGTGTTTGTTCAGCGACGTCAGGACTCCTGCCTAGCTGCGAGGGACAACTCGGGATTCTCCTCGAGTCTTGGCATGGCAATTGGGACGTGTCTCCACGTGAGGTGGGATACCCAGTGTCCCTTTCCACGTGCCACAGGGATCCTGGGACTTCTATCCATTTTCAAGAGGAGTCAGGCATCGTCTCCTTTGGAAGCATTGATCTCCGCGGACCTCTCGAGTTGTCAAAGAATGTGAGGCCTCGGGTCGCCTTGCGGCGGAAAACTAGGTCTTTCTCTGTGGTCTCCACATGGAATTCACACTTCCCTTCGTCTTGGGAGATGCAAGACGAGCCTGCATTCAATTCACTGCAGGGATATCCGGCCTTACTTCGAGTCAGAGCATCTCGGTGTCCATTCCACTTGAGGCCACAAACTCAGGGTCCCTCTCACATACCTGAGCTGAGAGAAGCCTCCTCTTGTGGTGCTTGTGGAAAGGTGGTATTCCTCTTGAGTCGAAGCAAGGGACTAAACTATAATCTCGAGTTGATTTTTGGTCCACGGAGCACTTTCATGTTGCTCCAGTGACCTCAGGATCCCTCTATACTGGAGAAAGTTATCTTGGGTTTTCTCTGGAGTGCCATCAAGGAAATCAAGGCTCCTTTCACGTTTGATGTGGAACACGGAATTGCTCTGCACGCAGTGCAGGGGAATCGGGCCTCATCTCGCGGCGAGGGGGAAGTCTCATGGTTTTTCTCGAGTTGCGGCCGGAACCTTGGGTATATTCTCGAGTTACGACGGGGAGGGCCCTTCCAGACACGTGTTTGTTCAGCGACGTCAGGACTCCTGCCTAGGTGCGAGGGACACCTCGGGATTCTCCTCGAGGCTTGGCATGGCAATTGGGACGCGTCTCCAGGTGAGGCGGGAGACCGAGGGTCCCTTTCCACGTGCCACAGGGATCCTGGGACTCCTATCCATTTTCAAGAGGAGTCAGGCATCGTCTCCTTTGGAAGCATTGATCTCCGCAGACCTCTCGAGTTTTCAAAGGATATGAGGCCTCCGGTCGCGTTGAGCCGGAGGACTAGGCCTTTCTCTGTGGTCTCCACAGGGGATTCAGACATCCCTTCGTCTTGGGAGATGCAAGACGAGCCTGCATTCAATTCACTGCAGGGATATCCGGCCTTACTTCGAGTCAGAACATCTCGGTGTCCATTCCACTTGAGGCCACAAACTCAGGGTCCCTCTCACATACCTGTAGCTGAGAGAAGCCTCCTCTTGAGGTGCATGTGGAAAGTTGGTATTCCTCTTGAGTTGAAGCCAGGGACTAAGCTCTCATCTCGAGTTGATTTGGGGTCCACGGAGCCCTTTCGTGTTGCTCCAGTGACCTCAGGATCCCTCTAGACTTGAGACAGTTATCTTGGGTTTTCTCTTGAGTGCCATCAAGGAAATCAATGCTCCTTTCACGTTTGATGTGGAACACGGAATTGCTCTGCACGCAGTGCAGGGGAATCGGGCCTCATCTCGCGGCAAGGGCGAAGTCTCATGGTTTTTGTCGAGTTGCGGCCGGAACCTGGGGTATATTCTCGAGTTACGACGGGGAGGACCCTTCCAGACACGTGTTTGTTCAGCGACGTCAGGACTCCTGCCTAGGTGCGAGGGACACCTCGGGATTCTCCTCGAGTCTTGGCATGTCAATTGGGACGCGTCTCCACGTGAGGCGGGAGACCCAGGGTCCCTTTGCACGTGCCACAGGGATCCTGGGACTCCTATCCATTTTCAAGAGGAGTCAGGGATCGTCTCCTTTGGAAGCATTGATCTCCGTGGACCTCTCGAGTTTTCAAAGGATGTGAGGCCTCCGGTTGCGATGAGGCGGAGAACTAGGTCTTTCTCTGTGGTCTCCACAGGGGATTCAGACATCCCTTCGTCTTGGGAGATGCAAGATGAGCCTGCTTTCAATTCACTGCAGGAATATCCGGCCTTACTTCAAGTCAGAGCATCTCGGTGTCCATTCCATTGAGGCCAAAAACTCAGGGTCCCTCTCACATACCTGTACCTGAGAGAAGCCTCCTCTTGAGGTGCTTGTGGAAAGTTGGTATTCCTCTTGAGTCGAAGCCAGGGACTAAGCTCTCATCTCGAGTTGATTTGGGGTCGACGGAGCCCTTTCGTGTTGCTACACAGACCTCAGGATCCCTCTAGACTTGAGACAGTGATCTTGGGTTTTCTCTGGAGTGCCATCAAGGAAATCAAGGCTCCTTTCACGTTTGATGTGGAACATGGAATTGTTCTGCACGCTGTGCTGGGGAATCGGGCCTCATCTCGCGGCGAGGGGCAAGTCTCATGGTTTTTCTCGAGTTGTGGCCAGAACCTGGGGTATATTCTCGAGTTATGACGGGGAGGGCCCTTCCAGACACGTGTTTGTTCAGTGACGACAGGACTCCTGCCTATGTGCGAGGGACACCGCGGGATTCTCCTCGAGTCTTGGCATGGCATTTGGGACGCGTCTCCTCGTGAGGCGGGAGACCCAGTGTCCCTTTCCACGTGCCACAGGGATCCTGGGGTTCTTATCCATTTTCTAGAGGAGTCAGGCATCGTCTCCTTTGGAAGCATTGATCACCGCGGACCTCTAGAATTTTCAAAGGATGTGAGGCCTCCGGTCGCGATGAGGCGGAGAACTAGTTCTTACTCTGTGGACCCCAAGGGGATTCAGACCTCCCTTCATCTTGGGAGATGCAAGACGAGCCTGCATTCAATTCACTGCAGAGATATCCCGCCTTACTTCGAGTCAGAGCATCTCGGTGTCCATTCAACTTGAGGCCACAAACTCAGGGTCCCTCTCACATAAAGGTAGCAGAGAGAAGCCTCCTCTTGAGGTGCTTGTGGAAAGTTGTATTCCACTTGAGTCGAAGCCAGGGACTAAGCTCTCATCTAGAGTTGATTTGGGGTCCACGGAGCCCTTTCATGTTTCTCCAGTGACCTCAGGATCCCTCTAGATTTGAGACAGTAATCTTGGGTTTTCTCTGGAGTGCCATCAAGGAAATCAAGGCTCATTTCATGTTTGATGTGGAACACGGAATTGCTCTGCACGCAGTGCAGGGGAATCAGGCCTCATCTCGCGGTGAGGGGGAAGTCTCAAGGTTTATCTCAAGTTGCGGCCAGAACCTGGGGTATATTCTCGAGTTACGACGGGGAGGGCCCTTCCAGACACGTGTTTGTTCAGCGACGACAGGACTCCTGCCTAGCTGCGAGGGACAACTCGGGATTCTCCTCGAGTCTTGGCATGGCAATTGGGACGCGTCTCCACGTGAAGTGGGATACCCAGGGTCCCTTTCCACGTGCCACAGGGATCCTGGGACTTCTATCCATTTTCAAGAGGAGTCAGGCATCGTCTCCTTTGGAAGCATTGATCTCTGCGGACCTCTCGAGTTGTCAAAGAATGTGAGGCCTCGGGTCGCCTTGCGGCGGAGAACTAGGTCTTTCTCTGTGGTCTCCACATGGAATTCACACTTCCCTTCGTCTTGGGAGATGCAAGACGAGCCTGCATTCAATTCACTGCAGGGATATCCGGCCTTACTTCAAGTCAGAGCATCTCGGTGTCCATTCCACTTGAGGCCACAAACTCATGGTCCCTCTCACATACCTGTAGCTGAGAGAAGCCTCCTCTTGAGGTGCTTGTGGAAAGTTGGTGTTCCTCTTGAGTCGAAGCCAGGGACTAAGCTCTCATCTTGAGTTGATTTGGGGTCCACGGAGCCTTTTCGTGTTGCTCCAGTGACCTCAGGATCCCTCTAGACTTGAGACAGTGATCTTAGGTTTTCGCTTGAGTGCCATCAAGGAAATCAAGGCTCCTTTCACGTTTGATGTGGAACACGGAACTGCTCTGCACGGAGTGCAGGGAAATCGGCCCTCATCTCGCGGCGAGGGCGAAGTCTCATGGTTTTTCTCGAGTTGCGGCCGGGACCTGGGGTATATTCTCGAGTTACGACGGGAAGGGCCTTTCCAGACACGTGTTTGTTCAGCGACGTCAGGACTCCTGCCTAGGTGCGAGGGACACCTCGGGATTCTCCTCGAGTCTTGGCATGGCAATTGGGACGCGTCTTCACGTGAGGCAGGAGGCCCAGTGTCCCTTTCGACGTGCCACAGGGATCCTGGGACTCCTATCCATTTTCAAGAGGAGTCAGGCATCGTCTCCTTTGGAAACATTGATCTCCGCGGACGTCTCGAATTTTCAAAGGATGTGAGGCCTCCGGTCGCGATGAGGCGGAGAACTAGGTATTTCTCTGTGTTCTCCACAGGAGATTCAGACATCCCTTCGTCTTGGGAGATGCAAGACGAGCCTGCATTCAATTCACTGCAGGGATATCCGGCCTTACATCGAGTCAGAGCATCTCGGTGTCCATTCCACCTGAGGCCACAAAGTCAAAGTCCCTCTCACATACCTGTAGCTGAGAGAAGCCTCCTCTTGAGGTGCTTGTGGAAAGTTGGAATTCCTCTTGAGTCAAAGCCAGGGACTAAGCTCTCTTCTCGAGTTGATTTGGGGTTCGGGGAGCCCTTTCATATTGCTCCAGTGACCTCAGGATCCCTCTAGTTTTGAGACAGTGATCTTGGGTTTTCTCTGGAGTGCCATCAAGGAAATCAAGGCTCCTTTCACGTTTGATGTGGAACACGGAATTGCTCTGCACGCAGTGCAGGGGAATCGGGCCTCTTCTCGCGGCAAGGGCGAAGTCTCATGGTTTTTGTCGAGTTGCCGCCAGAACCTGGGGTATATTCTCGAGTTACGACGGGGAGGGCCCTTCCAGACACGTGTTTGTTCAGCGATGTCAGGACTCCTGCCTAGGTGAGAGGGACACCTCGGGATTCTCCTCGAGTCTTGGCATGGCAATTGGGACGCGTCTCCACGTGAGGCGGGAGACCCAGTGTCCCTTTCCACGTGCCACAGGGATCCTGGGACTCCTTCCATTTTCAAGAGGAGTCAGGCATCATCTCCTTTGGAAGCATTGATCTCCGCGGACCTCTCGAGTTTTCAAAGGATGTGAGGCCTCCGGTCGCGATGAGGCGGAAAACTAGGTCTTTCTCTGTGGTCTCCACAGGGGATTCAGACATCCCTTCATCTTGGGAGATGCAAGATGAGCCTGCTTTCAATTCACTGCAGGAATATCCGGCCTTACTTCGAGTCAGAGCATCTCGGTGTCCATTCCATTGAGGCCAAAAACTCAGGGTCCCTCTCACATACCTGTAGCTGAGAGAAGCCTCCTCTTGAGGTGCTTGTGGAAAGTTGGTATTCTTCTTGAGTCGAACCCAGGGACTAAGCTCTCATCTCGAGTTGATTTGGGGTCGATGGAGCCCTTTCGTGTTGCTACACAGACCTCAGGATCCCTCTAGACTTGAGACAGTGATCTTGGGTTTTCTCTGGAGTGCCATCAAGGAAATCAAGGCTCCTTTAACGTTTGATGTGGAACACGGAATTGTTCTGCACGCTGTGCTGGGGAATCGGGCCTCATCTCGCGGCGAGGGGCAAGTCTCATAGTTTTTCTCGAGTTGTGGCCAGAACCTGGGGTATATTCTCGAGTTAAGACGGGGAGGGCTCTTCCAGACACGTGTTTGTTCAGCAACGACAGGACTCCTGCCTAGGTGCGAGGGACACCGCGGGATTCTCCTCGAGTCTTGGCATGGCAATTGGGACGCGTCTCCTCGTGAGGCGGGAGACCCAGTGTCCCTTTCCACGTGCCACAGGTATCCTGGGGTTCTTATCCATTTTCTAGAGGAGTCAGGCATCGTCTCCTTTGGAAGCATTGATCACCACGGACCTCTAGAATTTTCAAAGGATGTGAGGCCTCCGGGCGTGATGAGGCGGAGAACTAGTTCTTACTCTGTGGACTCCAAGGGGATTCAGACCTCCCTTCATCTTGGGAGATGCAAGACGAGCCTGCATTCAATTCACTGCAGGGATATCCGGCCTTACTTCGAGTCAGAGCATCTCGGTGTCCATTCCACTTGAGGCCACAAACTCAGGGTCCCTCTCACATAAAGGTAGCTGAGAGAAGCCTCCTCTTGAGGTGCTTGTGGAAAGTTGTATTCCACGTGAGTCGAAGCCAGGAACTAAGCTCTCATCTAGAGTTGATTTGGGGTCCACGGGCCCTTTCGTGTTTCTCCAGTGACCTCAGGATCCCTCTAGATTTTAGACAGTGATCTTGGGTTTTCTCTGGAGTGCCATCAAGGAAATCAAGGCTCATGTCATGTTTGATGTGGAACACGGAATTGCTCTGCACGCAGTGCAGGGGAATCAGGCCTCATCTCGCGGTGAGGGGGAAGTCTCAAGGTTTATCTCAAGTTGCGGCCGGAACCTGGGGTATATTCTCGAGTTATGATGGGGAGGGCCCTTCCAGACACGTGTTTGTTCAGCGACGTCAGGACTCCTGCCTAGCTGCGAGGGACAACTCGGGATTCTCCTCGAGTCTTGGCATGGCAATTGGGACGTGTCTCCACGTGAGGTGGGATACCCAGTGTCCCTTTCCACGTGCCACAGGGATCCTGGGACTTCTATCCATTTTCAAGAGGAGTCAGGCATCGTCTCCTTTGGAAGCATTGATCTCCGCGGACCTCTCGAGTTGTCAAAGAATGTGAGGCCTCGGGTCGCCTTGCGGCGGAAAACTAGGTCTTTCTCTGTGGTCTCCACATGGAATTCACACTTCCCTTCGTCTTGGGAGATGCAAGACGAGCCTGCATTCAATTCACTGCAGGGATATCCGGCCTTACTTCGAGTCAGAGCATCTCGGTGTCCATTCCACTTGAGGCCACAAACTCAGGGTCCCTCTCACATACCTGAGCTGAGAGAAGCCTCCTCTTGTGGTGCTTGTGGAAAGGTGGTATTCCTCTTGAGTCGAAGCAAGGGACTAAACTATCATCTCGAGTTGATTTTTGGTCCACGGAGCACTTTCATGTTGCTCCAGTGACCTCAGGATCCCTCTATACTGGAGAAAGTTATCTTGGGTTTTCTCTGGAGTGCCATCAAGGAAATCAAGGCTCCTTTCACGTTTGATGTGGAACACGGAATTGCTCTGCACGCAGTGCAGGGGAATCGGGCCTCATCTCGCGGCGAGGGGGAAGTCTCATGGTTTTTCTCGAGTTGCGGCCGGAACCTTGGGTATATTCTCGAGTTACGACGGGGAGGGCCCTTCCAGACACGTGTTTGTTCAGCGACGTCAGGACTCCGGCCTAGGTGCGAGGGACACCTCGGGATTCTCCTCGAGTCTTGGCATGGCAATTGGGACGCGTCTCCACGTGAGGCGGGAGACCCAGGGTCCCTTTCCACGTGCCACAGGGATCCTGGGACTCCTATCCATTTTCAAGAGGAGTCAGGCATCGTCTCCTTTGGAAGCATTGATCTCCGCAGACCTCTCGAGTTTTCAAAGGATGTGAGGCCTCCGGTCACGTTGAGCCGGAGGACTAGGTCTTTCTCTGTGGTCTCCACAGGGGATTCAGACATCCCTTCGTCTTGGGAGATGCAAGACAAGCCTGCATTCAATTCACTGCAGGGATGTCCGGCCTTACTTCGAGTCAGAGCATCTCGGTGTCCATTCCACTTGAGGCCACAAACTCAGGGTCCCTCTCACATACCTGTAGCTGAGAGAAGCCTCCTCTTGAGGTGCTTGTGGAAAGTTGGTATTCCTCTTGAGTCGAAGCCAGGGACTAAGCTCTCATCTCGAGTTGATTTGGGGTCCACGGAGCCCTTTCGTTTTGCGCCAGTGACCTCACGATCCCTCTAGACTTGAGACAGTGATCTTGGGTTTTCTCTGGAGTGCCATCAAGGAAATCAAGGCTCCTTTCACGTTTGATGTGGAACACGGAATTGCTCTGCACGCAGTGCAGGTGAATCGGGCCTCATCTCGCGGCGAGGGGGAAGTCTCATGGTTTTTCTTGAGTTGCGGCCGGAACCTGGGGTATATTCTCGAGTTACGACGGGGAGGGCCCTTCCAGACACGTGTTTGTTCAGCGACGTCAGGACTCCTGCCTAGGTGCGAGGGACACCTCGGGATTCTCCTCGAGTCTTGGCATGGCAATTGGGACGCGTCTCCACGTGAGGCGGGAGACCGAGGGTCCCTTTCCACGTGCCACAGGGATCCTGGGACTCCTATCCATTTTCAAGAGGAGTCAGGCATCGTCTCCTTTGGAAGCATTGATCTCCGCAGACCTCTCGAGTTTTCAAAGGATATGAGGCCTCCGGTCGCGTTGAGCCGGAGGACTAGGCCTTTCTCTGTGGTCTCCACAGGGGATTCAGACATCCCTTCGTCTTGGGAGATGCAAGACGAGCCTGCATTCAATTCACTGCAGGGATATCCGGCCTTACTTCGAGTCAGAACATCTCGGTGTCCATTCCACTTGAGGCCACAAACTCAGGGTCCCTCTCACATACCTGTAGCTGAGAGAAGCCTCCTCTTGAGGTGCATGTGGAAAGTTGGTATTCCTCTTGAGTCGAAGCCAGGGACTAAGCTCTCATCTCGAGTTGATTTGGGGTTCACGGAGCCCTTTCGTGTTGCTCCAGTGACCTCAGGATCCCTCTAGACTTGAGACAGTTATCTTGGGTTTTCTCTTGAGTGCCATCAAGGAAATCAAGGCTCCTTTCACGTTTGATGTGGAACACCGAACTGCTCTGCACGGAGTGCAGGGAAATCGGCCCTCATCTCGCGGCGAGGGCGAAGTCTCATGGTGTTTCTCGAGTTGCGGCCGGGACCTGGTGTATATTCTCGAGTTACGACGGGGAGGGTCTTTCCAGACACGTGTTTGTTCAGCGACGTCAGGACTCCTGCCTAGGTGCGAGGGACACCTCCGGATTCTCCTCGAGTCTTGGCATGGCAATTGGGACGCGTCTCCACGTGAGGCGGGAGACCCAGTGTCCCTTTCGACGTGCCACAGGGATCCTGGGACTCCTATCCATTTTCAAGAGGAGTCAGGCATCGTCTCCTTTGGAAACATTGATCTCCGCGGACGTCTCGAGTTTTCAAAGGATGTGAGGCCTCCGGTCGCGATGAGGCGGAGAACTAGGTATTTCTCTGTGTTCTCCACAGGAGATTCAGACATCCCTTCGTCTTGGGAGATGTAAGACGAGCCTGCATTCAATTCACTGCAGGGATATCCGGCCTTACATCGAGTCAGAGCATCTCGGTGTACATTCCACCTGAGGCCACAAAGTCAAGGTCCCTCTCACATACCTGTAGCTGAGAGAAGCCTCCTCTTGAGGTGCTTGTGGAAAGTTGGAATTCCTCTTGAATCAAAGCCAGGGACTAAGCTCTCATCTCGAGTTGTTTTGGGGTTCGGGGAGCCCTTTCATATTGCTCCAGTGACCTCAGGATCCCTCTAGTTTTGAGACAGTGATCTTGGGTTTTCTCTGGAGTGCCATCAAGGAAATCAAGGCTCCTTTCACGTTTGATGTGGAACACGGAATTGCTCTGCACGCAGTGCAGGGGAATCGGGCCTCATCTCACGGCAAGGGCGAAGTCTCATGGTTTTTGTCGAGTTGCGGCCGGAACCTGGGGTATATTCTCGAGTTACGACGGGGAGGGCCCTTCCAGACACGTGTTTGTTCAGCGACGTCAGGACTCCTGCCTAGGTGCGAGGGACACCTCGGGATTCTCCTCGAGTCTTGGCATGTCAATTGGGACGCGTCTCCACGTGAGGCGGGAGACCCAGGGTCCCTTTGCACGTGCCACAGGGATCCTGGGACTCCTATCCATTTTCAAGAGGAGTCAGGCATCGTCTCCTTTGGAAGCATTGATCTCCGTGGACCTCTCGAGTTTTCAAAGGATGTGAGGCCTCCGGTCGCGATGAGGCGGAGAACTAGGTCTTTCTCTGTGGTCTCCACAGGGGATTCAGACATCCCTTCGTCTTGGGATATGCAAGATGAGCCTGCTTTCAATTCACTGCAGGAATATCCGGCCTTACTTCAAGTCAGAGCATCTCGGTGTCCATTCCATTGAGGCCAAAAACTCAGGGTCCCTCTCACATACCTGTACCTGAGAGAAGCCTCCTCTTGAGGTGCTTGTGGAAAGTTGGTATTCCTCTTGAGTCGAAGCCAGGGACTAAGCTCTCATCTCGAGTTGATTTGGGGTCGACGGAGCCCTTTCGTGTTGCTACACAGACCTCAGGATCCCTCTAGACTTGAGACAGTGATCTTGGGTTTTCTCTGGAGTGCCATAAAGGAAATCAAGGCTCCTTTCACGTTTGATGTGGAACATGGAATTGTTCTGCACGCTGTGCTGGGGAATCGGGCCTCATCTCGCGGCGAGGGGCAAGTCTCATGGTTTTTCTCGAGTTGTGGCCAGAACCTGGGGTATATTCTCGAGTTATGACGGGGAGGGCCCTTCCAGACACGTGTTTGTTCAGTGACGACAGGACTCCTGCCTATGTGCGAGGGACACCGCGGGATTCTCCTCGAGTCTTGGCATGGCATTTGGGACGCGTCTCCTCGTGAGGCGGGAGACCCAGTGTCCCTTTCCACGTGCCACAGGGATCCTGGGGTTCTTATCCATTTTCTAGAGGAGTCAGGCATCGTCTCCTTTGGAAGCATTGATCACCGCGGACCTCTAGAATTTTCAAAGGATGTGAGGCCTCCGGTCGCGATGAGGCGGAGAACTAGTTCTTACTCTGTGGACTCCAAGGGGATTCAGACTTCCCTTCATCTTGGGAGATGCAAGACGAGCCTGCATTCAATTCACTGCAGAGATATCCGGCCTTACTTCGAGTCAGAGCATCTCGGTGTCCATTCAACTTGAGGCCACAAACTCAGGGTCCCTCTCACATAAAGGTAGCAGAGAGAAGCCTCCTCTTGAGGTGCTTGTGGAAACTTGTATTCCACTTGAGTCGAAGCCAGGGACTAAGCTCTCATCTAGAGTTGATTTGGGGTCCACGGAGCCCTTTCGTGTTTCTCCAGTGACCTCAGGATCCCTCTAGATTTGAGACAGTGATCTTGGGTTTTCTCTGGAGTGCCATCAAGGAAATCAAGGCTCATTTCATGTTTGATGTGGAACACGGAATTGCTCTGCACGCAGTGCAGGGGAATCAGGCCTCATCTCGCGGTGAGGGGGAAGTCTCAAGGTTTATCTCAAGTTGCGGCCAGAACCTGGGGTATATTCTCGAGTTATGACGGGGAGGGCCCTTCCAGACACGAGTTTGTTCAGCGACGACAGGACTCCTGCCTAGCTGCGAGGAACAACTCGGGATTCTCCTCGAGTCTTGGCATGGCAATTGGGACGCGTCTCCACGTGAGGTGGGATACCCAGGTTCCCTTTCCACGTGCCACAGGGATCCTGGGACTTCTATCCATTTTCAAGAGGAGTCAGGCATCGTCTCCTTTGGAAGCATTGATCTCTGCGGACCTCTCGAGTTGTCAAAGAATGTGAGGCCTCGGGTCGCCTTGCGGCGGAGAACTAGGTCTTTCTCTGTGGTCTCCACATGGAATTCACACTTCCCTTCGTCTTGGGAGATGCAAGACGAGCCTGCATTCAATTCACTGCAGGGATATCCGGCCTTACTTCAAGTCAGAGCATCTCGGTGTCCATTCCACTTGAGGCCACAAACTCATGGTCCCTCTCACATACCTGTAGCTGAGAGAAGCCTCCTCTTGCGGTGCTTGTGGAAAGTTGGTGTTCCTCTTGAGTCGAAGCCAGGGACTAAGCTCTCATCTCGAGTTGATTTGGGGTCCACGGAGCCCGTTCGTGTTGCTCCAGTGACTTCAGGATCCCTCTAGACTTGAGACAGTGATCTTGGGTTTTCTCTGGAGTGCCATTAAGGAAATCAAGTCTCCTTTCAAGTTTGATGTGGAACACGGAATTGATCTGCATGCAGTGCAGGGGAATCGGGCCTCATCTCGCGGCGAGGGGGAAGTCTCATGGTTTTTCTCGAGTTTCGGCCGGAACCTGGGGTATATTCTCGAGTTACGATGGGGAGGGCCCTTCCAGACACGTGTTTGTTCAGGGACGTCAGGACTCGGGCCTAGGTGCGAGGGATAACTCGGGATTCTCCTCGATTCTTGGCATGGCAATTGGGATTCGTCTCCACGTGTGGCGGGAGACCCAGGGTAACTTTCCACGAGCCACAGGGATCCTGGGACTCCTATCCATTTTCAAGAGGAGTCAGGCATCGTCTCTTTTGGAAGCATTGATCTCTGCGGACCTCTCGAGTTTTCAAAGGATGTGAGGACTCCGGTCGCGATGAGGCGGAGAACTAGGTCTTTCTCTGTGGTCTCCACAGGGGATTCAGACATCCATTCGTCTTGGGAGATGCAAGACGAGCCTGCATTCAATTCACTGCAGGGATATCCGGCCTTAATTCGAGTTACAGCATCTCGGTGTCCATTCCACTTGAGGCCAAAAACTCAGGGTCCCTCTCACATACCTGTAGCTGAGAGAAGCCTCCTCTTGAGGTGCTTGTGGAAAGTTGGTATTCCCCTTGAGTCGAAGCCAGGGACTAAGCTCTCATCTCGTGTTGATTTGGGGTCCACGGAGCACTTTCCTGTTGCTCCAGTGACCTCAGGATCCCTCTAGACTTGAGACAGTGATCTTGGGTTTTCTCTGGAGTGCCATCAAGGAAATCAAGTCTCCTTTCAAGTTTGATGTGGAACACGGAATTGCTCTGCATTCAGTGCAGGGGAATCGGGCCTCATCTCGCGGCGAGGGGGAAGTCTCATGGTTTTTCTCGAGTTGCGGCCGGAACCCGAGGTATATTCTCGAGTTACGACGGGGAGGGCCCTTCCAGACACGTGTTTGTTCAGGGACGTCAGATCTCGGGCCTAGGTGCGAGGGATAACTCGGGATTCTCCTCGATTCTTGGCATGGCAATTGGGACTCGTCTCCACGTGTGGCGGGAGACCCAGGGTCCCTTTCCACGAGCCACAGGGATCCTGGGACTCCTATCCATTTTCAAGACGAGTCAGGCATCGTCTCCTTTGGAAGCATTGATCTCCGCGGACCTCTCGAGTTTTCAAAGGATGTCAGGTCTCCGGCCGCGATGAGGCGGAGAACTAGGTCTTACTCTGTGGTCTCCACAGGGGATTCAGACATCCCTTCGTCTTGGGAGATGCAAGACGAGCCTGCATTCAATTCACTGCAGGGATATCCGGCCTTACTTCGAGTCAGAGCATCTCGGTGTCCATTCCACTTGAGGCAACATACTCAGGGTCCCTCTCACATAACTGTAGCTGAGAGAAGCCTCCTCTTGAGGTGCTTTTGGTAACTTGGTATTCCTCTTGAGTCGAAGCCAGGGACTAAGCTCACATCTCGAGTTGATTTGGGGTCCACGGAGCATTTTATGTTGCTCCAGTTACCTCAGGATCCCTCTAGACTTGAGACAGTGATCTTGCGTTTTCTCTGGATTGCCATCAAGGAAATCAAGGCTCCGTTCACATTTGATGTGGAACACGGAATTGCTCTGCACGCAGTGCAGGGGAATCGGGCCTCATCTCGCGGCGAGGGGGAAGTCTCATGGTTTTTCTGGAGTTGCGGCCAGAACCTGGTGTATATTCTCGAGTTACGACGGGGTGTGTCCTTCCAGACACGTGTTTGTTCAGCGAAGTCAGAACCAATGCCTAGGTTCGATGGACACCTCGGTATTTTCCTCGAGTCTTGGCATGGCAATTGGGACGCGTCTCCACGTGAGGAGGGAGACCCAGGGTCCCTTTCCACGTGCCACAGGGATCCTGGGACTCCTATCCATTTTCAAGAGGAGTCAGGCATCGTCTCCTTTGGAAGCATTGATCTCCGCGGACCTCTCGAATTTTCAAAGGATGTGAGGCCTTTGGTCGCGATGAGGTGGAGAACTAGTTATTTCTCTGTGGTCTCCACAGGGGATTCAGACACCCCTTCGTCTTGGGACATGAGAGACGAGAGTGCTTTCAATTCACTGCAGGGATATCTGTCCTTACTTCGAGTCAGAGCATCTCGGTGTCCATTCCACTTGAGGCCACAAACTCAGGGTCCCTCTCACATATCTGCAGCTGAGAGATGCCTCCTCTTGAGGTGCTTGTGGAAAGTTGGTATTCCTCTTGAGTTGAAGCCAGGGACTAAGCTCTCATGTAGAGTTGATTTGGGGTACACGGAGCCCTTTCTTGTTGCTACAGGGACCTCAGGATTCCTCTAGACTTGAGACAGTGATCTTGGGTTTTCTCTGGAGTGCCATCAAGTAAATCAAGGCTCCTTTCACGTTTGATGTGGAACACGGAATTGCTCTTCACGCAGTGCAAGGGGATCGGGTCTCATCTCTCGGCGTGGGGGAAGTCTCATGGTTTTTCTCGAGTTGCGCCCAGAACCTGGGGTATATTCTCGAGTTAAGACGGGGAGGGCCCTTCTAGACGCGTGTTTGTTCAGCGACCTCAGGACTCCTGCCTGGGTGCGAGGGACACCTCGGGATTCTCCTCGAGTCTTGGCATGGCAATTGGGACGCGTCTCCACGTGAGGCAGGAGACCCAGTGTCCCTTTCCACGTGGTACAGGGATCCTGGGAATCCTATCCGTTTTCACGAGGAGTCAGGCATCGTCTCCTTTGGAAGCATTGATCTCCGCGGACCTCTCGAGTTTTCAAAGGATGTGAGGCCTCCGGTCGCGATGAGGCGGAGAACTAGGTCTTTCTCTGTGGTCTCCACAGGGGATTCAGACATCCCTTCGTCTTGGGAGATGCAAGACGAGCCTGCATTCAATTCACTGCAGGGATATCCGGCCTTACTTCGAGTCAGAGCATTTCGGTGTCCATTCCACTTGAGGCCACAAACTCAGGGGCCCTCTCACATACCTGTAGCTGAGAGAAGCCTCCTCTTGAGGTGCTTGTGGAAAGTTGGTATTCCTCTTGAGTCGAAGCCAGGGACTAAGCTCTCATCTCGAGTTGATTTGGGGTCCACGGAGCCCTTTCGTGTTGCTACAGTGACCTCAGGATCCCTCTAGACTTGAGACAGTGATCTTGGGTTCTCTCTGGAGTGCCATCAAGGAAATCAAGGCTCCTTTCACTTTTGATGTGGAATACGGAATTGCTCTGCATGCAGGGCAGGGGAATCGGGCCCCATCTTGTGGCGAGGGGGAAGTCTCATGGTTTTTCTCGAGTTGCGGCCGGAACCTGGGGTATATTCTCGAGTTACGACGGGGACGGCCCTTCCAGACACGTGTTTGTTCAGCGACGTCAGGACTCTTGCCTAGGTGCGAGGGACACCTCGGGATTCTCCTTCACTCCTGGCATGGCAATTGGGACCCGTCTCCACGTGAGGCAGGAGACCACGGGTCCCTTTCCACGTGCCTCAGGGATCCTGGGACTCTTATCCAATTTCAAGAGAGTCAGCAACGTCTCCTTTGGAAGAATTGATCTCCGCAGACCTCTCGAGTTTTCAAAGGATGTGAGGCCTCCGGTTGCGATGAGGCGGAGGACTAGTTCTTTCTCTGTCGTCCCCACAGGGGATTCAGACACCCCTTCGTCTTGGGAAATGCAAGAGGAGCCTGCATTCAATTCACTGCAGGGATATCCGGCCTTACTTCGAGTCAGAGCATCTCGGTGTCCATTCCACTTGAGGCCACAAACTCAGGGTCCCTCTCACATACCTGTAGCTGAGAGAAGCCTCCTTTTGAGGTGCTTGTGGAAAGTTGGTATTCCTCTTGCGTCGAAGCCAGGGACTAAGCTCTCATCTCGAGTTGATTTGGGGTCCACTGAGCCCTTTCGTGTTGCTCCAGTGACCTCAGGATCCCTCTAGACTTGAGACAGTGATCTTGGGTTTTCTCTGAAGAGCCATCAAGCAAATCAAGGCTCCTTTCATGTTTGATGTGGAACACGGAATTGCTCTGCACGCAGTGCAGGGCAATCGGGCCTCATCTCGCGGCGAGGGGGAAGTCTCATGGTTTTTCTCGAGTTGCGGCCGGAACCTGTGGTATATTCTCGAGTTACGACGGGCAGGGCCCTTCCAGACACGTGTTTGTTCAGCGACATCAGGACTCCTGCCTAGGTGCGAGGGACATCTCGGGATTCTCCTCGAGTCTTGGCATGGCAATTGGGACGCGTCTCCACGTGAGGCGGGAGACCCAGGGTCCCTTTCCACGTTCCACAGGGATCCTGGGACTCCTAACCATTTTCAAGAGGAGTCAGGCATCGTCTCCTTTGGAAGCATTGATCTCCGCGGACCTCTAGAGTTTTCAAAAGATGTGAGGCCTCCAGTCGCGATGAGGCGGAGACTAGGTCTTTCTCTGTGGTCTCCACAGGGGATTCAGACATCCCTTCGTCTTGGGAGATGCAAGACGATCCTGCATTCAATTCACTGCAGGGATATCCGGCCTTACTTCGAGTCAGAGCATCTCGGTGTTCATTCCACTTGAGGCCAGAAACTCAGGGTCCCTCTCACATACCAGTAGCTGAGAGAAGCCTCCTCTTGAGGTGCTTGTGGAAAGTTGGTATTCCTCTTGAGTCGAAGCCAGGGACTAAGCTCTCATCTCGAGTTGATTTGGGGTCCACGGAGCCCTTTCGTGTTGCGCCAGTGACCTCAGGATCGCTCTAGACTTGAGACAGTGATCTTGGGTTTCTCTGGAGTGCCATCAAGTAAATCAACGATCCTTTCACGTTTGATGTGGAACACGGAATTGCTCTGCACGCAGTGCAGGTGAATCGGGCCTCATCTCGCGGCGAGGGGGAAGTCTCATGGTTTTTCTCGAGTTGCGGCCGGAACCTGGGGTATATTCTCGAGTTACTACGGGGAGGGCCCTTCCAGACACGTGTTTGTTCAGCGACGTCAGGACTCCTGCCTAGGTGCGAGGGACACCTCGGGATTCTCCTCGATTCTTGGCATGGCAATTGGGACGCGTCTCCACGTGAGGCGGGAGACCCAGGGTACCTTTCCACGTGCCACAGGGATCCTGGGACTCCTATCCATTTTGAAGAGGAGTCAGGCATCGTCTCCTTTGGAAGCATTGATCTCCGCAGACCTCTCGAGTTTTCAAAGGATATGAGGCCTCCGGTCGCGTTGAGCCGGAGGACTAGGCCTTTCTCTGTGGTCTCCACAGGGGATTCAGACATCCCTTCGTCTTGGGAGATACAAGACGAGCCTGCATTCAATTCACTGCAGGGATATCCGGCCTTACTTCGAGTCAGAGCATCTCGGTGTCCATTCCACTTGAGGCCACAAACTCAGGGTACCTCTCACATACCTGTAGCTGAAAGAAGCCTCCTCTTGAGGTGCTTGTGGAAAGTTGGTATTCCTCTTGAGTCGAAGCCAGGGACTAAGCTCTCATCTCGAGTTGATTTGGGGTCCACGGAGCCCTTTCATGTTGCTCCAGTGACCTCAGGATCCCTCTAGACTTGAGACAGTGATCTTGGGTTTTCTCTGGAGTGCCATCAAGGAAATTAAGGCTCCTTTCACGTTTGATGTGGAACACGGAATTGCTCTGCACGCAGTGCAGGTGAATCGGGCCTCATCTCGCGGCGAGGGGGAAGTCACATGGTTTTTCTCGAGTTGCGGCCGGAACCTGTGGTATATTCTCGAGTTACGATGGGGAGGGCCCTTCCAGACACGTGTTTGTTCAGCGACGTCTGGACTCCGGCCTCGGTGCGAGGGACACCTCGGGATTCTCCTCGAGTCTTGGCATGGCAATTGGGACGCGTCTCCACGTGAGGCGGGAGACCCAGGGTACCTTTCCACGTGCCACAGGGATCCTGGGACTCCTATCCAATTTCAAGAGAGTCAGCAACGTCTCCTTTGGAAGCATTGATCTCCGCAGACCTCTCGAGTTTTCAAAGGATATGAGGCCTCCGGTCGCGTTGAGCCGGAGGACTAGGCCTTTCTCTGTGGTCTCCACAGGGGATTCAGACATCCCTTCGTCTTGGGAGATGCAAGACGAGCCTGCATTCAATTCACTGCAGGGATATCCGGCCTTACTTCGAGTCAGAGCATCTCGGTGTCCATTCCACTTGAGGCCAGAAACTCAGGGTACCTCTCACATACCTGTAGCTGAAAGAAGCCTCCTCTTGAGGTGCTTGTGGAAAGTTGGTATTCCTCTTGAGTCGAAGCCAGGGACTAAGCTCTCATCTCGAGTTGATTTGGGGTCCACGGAGCCCTTTCATGTTGCTCCAGTGACCTCAGGATCCCTCTAGACTTGAGACAGTGATCTTGGGTTTTCTCTGGAGTGCCATCAAGGAAATTAAGGCTCCTTTCACGTTTGATGTGGAACACGGAATTGCTCTGCACGCAGTGCAGGTGAATCGGGCCTCATCTCGCGGCGAGGGGGAAGTCACATGGTTTTTCTCGAGTTGCGGCCGGAACCTGTGGTATATTCTCGAGTTACGATGGGGAGGGCCCTTCCAGACACGTGTTTGTTCAGCGACGTCTGGACTCCGGCCTCGGTGCGAGGGACACCTCGGGATTCTCCTCGAGTCTTGGCATGGCAATTGGGACGCGTCTCCACGTGAGGCGGGAGACCCAGGGTCCCTTTCCACGTGTCACAGGGATCCTGGGACTCCTATCCATTTTCAAGAGGAGTCAGGCATCGTCTCCTTTGGAAGCATTGATCTCCGCAGACCTCTCGAGTTTTCAAAGAATGTGAGGCCTCCGGTCGCGTTGAGCCGGAGGACTAGGCCTTTCTCTGTGGTCTCCACAGGGGATTCAGACATCCCTTCGTCTTGGGAGATGCAAGACGAGCCTGCATTCAATTCACTGCAGGGATATCCGGCCTTACTTCGAGTCAGAGCATCTCGGTGTCCATTCCACTTGAGGCCACAAACTCAGGGTCCCTCTCACATACTTGTAGCTGAGAGAAGCCTCCTCTTCAGGTGCTTGTGGAAAGTTGGTATTCCTCTTGAGTCGAAGCCAGGGACTAAGCTCTCATCTCGAGTTGATTTGGGGTCCACGGAGCCTTTTCATGTTGCTCCAGTGACCTCAGGATCCCTCTAGACTTGAGACAGTGATCTTGGGTTTTCGCTTGAGTGCCATCAAGGAAATCAAGGCTCCTTTCACGTTTGATGTGGAACACGGAACTGCTCTGCACGGAGTGCAGGGAAATCGGCCCTCATCTCGCGGCGAGGGCGAAGTCTCATGGTTTTTCTCGAGTTGCGGCCGGGACCTGGGGAATATTCTCGAGTTACGACGGGAAGGGCCTTTCCAGACACGTGTTTGTTCAGCGACGTCAGGACTCCTGCCTAGGTGCGAGGGACACCTCGGGATTCTCCTCGAGTCTTGGCATGGCAATTGGGACGCGTCTTCACGTGAGGCAGGAGGCCCAGTGTCCCTTTCGACGTGCCACAGGGATCCTGGGACTCCTATCCATTTTCAAGAGGAGTCAGGCATCCTCTCCTTTGGAAACATTGATCTCCGCGGACGTCTCGAATTTTCAAAGGATGTGAGGCCTCCGGTCGCGATGAGGCGGAGAACTAGGTATTTCTCTGTGTTCTCCACAGGAGATTCAGACATCCCTTCGTCTTGGGAGATGCAAGACGAGCCTGCATTCAATTCACTGCAGGGATATCCGGCCTTACATCGAGTCAGAGCATCTCGGTGTCCATTCCACCTGAGGCCACAAAGTCAAAGTCCCTCTCACATACCTGTAGCTGAGAGAAGCCTCCTCTTGAGGTGCTTGTGGAAAGTTGGAATTCCTCTTGAGTCAAAGCCAGGGTCTAAGCTCTCTTCTCGAGTTGATTTGGGGTTCGGGGAGCCCTTTCATATTGCTCCAGTGACCTCAGGATCCCTCTAGTTTTGAGACAGTGATCTTGGGTTTTCTCTGGAGTGCCATCAAGAAAATCAAGGCTCCTTTCACGTTTGATGTGGAACACGGAATTGCTCTGCACGCAGTGTAGGGGAATCGGGCCTCTTCTCGCGGCAAGGGCGAAGTCTCATGGTTTTTGTCGAGTTGCCGCCAGAACCTGGGGTATATTCTCGAGTTACGACGGGGAGGGCCCTTCCAGACACGTGTTTGTTCAGCGATGTCAGGACTCCTGCCTAGGTGAGAGGGACACCTCGGGATTCTCCTCGAGTCTTGGCATGGCAATTGGGACGCGTCTCCACGTGAGGCGGGAGACCCAGTGTCCCTTTCCACGTGCCACAGGGATCCTGGGACTCCTTCCATTTTCAAGAGGAGTCAGGCATCATCTCCTTTGGAAGCATTGATCTCCGCGGACCTCTCGAGTTTTCAAAGGATGTGAGGCCTCCGGTCGCGATGAGGCGGAAAACTAGGTCTTTCTCTGTGGTCTCCACAGGGGATTCAGACATCCCTTCATCTTGGGAGATGCAAGATGAGCCTGCTTTCAATTCACTGCAGGAATATCCGGCCATACTTCGAGTCAGAGCATCTCGGTGTCCATTCCATTGAGGCCAAAAACTCAGGGTCCCTCTCACATACCTGTAGCTGAGAGAAGCCTCCTCTTGAGGTGCTTGTGGAAAGTTGGTATTCCTCTTGAGTCGAACCCAGGGACTAAGCTCTCATCTCGAGTTGATTTGGGGTCGATGGAGCCCTTTCGTGTTGCTACACAGACCTCAGGATCCCTCTAGACTTGAGACAGTGATCTTGGGTTTTCTCTGGAGTGCCATCAAGGAAATCAAGGCTCCTTTAACGTTTGATGTGGAACACGGAATTGTTCTGCACGTTGTGCTGGGGAATCGGGTCTCATCTCGCGGCGAGGGGAAAGTCTCATGGTTTTTCTCGAGTTGTGGCCAGAACCTGGGGTATATTCTCGAGTTAAGACGGGGAGGGCTCTTCCAGACACGTGTTTGTTCAGCAACGACAGGACTCCTGCCTAGGTGCGAGGGACACCGCGGGATTCTCCTCGAGTCTTGGCATGGCAATTGGGACGCGTCTCCTCGTGAGGCGGGAGACCCAGTGTCCCTTTCCACGTGCCACAGGTATCCTGGGGTTCTTATCCATTTTCTAGAGGATTCAGGCATCGTCTCCTTTGGAAGCATTGATCACCACGGACCTCTAGAATTTTCAAAGGATGTGAGGCCTCCGGGCGTGATGAGGCAGAGAACTAGTTCTTACTCTGTGGACTCCAAGGGGATTCAGACCTCCCTTCATCTTGGGAGATGCAAGACGAGCCTGCATTCAATTCACTGCAGGGATATCCGGCCTTACTTCGAGTCAGAGCATCTCGGTGTTCATTCCACTTGAGGCCACAAACTCAGGGTCCCTCTCACATAAAGGTAGCTGAGAGAAGCCTCCTCTTGAGGTGCTTGTGGAAAGTTGTATTCCACGTGAGTCGAAGCCAGGAACTAAGCTCTCATCTAGAGTTGATTTGGGGTCCACGGAGCCCTTTCGTGTTTCTCCAGTGACCTCAGGATCCCTCTAGATTTTAGACAGTGATCTTGGGTTTTCTCTGGAGTGACATCAAGGAAATCAAGGCTCATGTCATGTTTGATGTGGAACACGGAATTGCTCTGCACACAGTGCAGGGGAATCAGGCCTCATCTCGCGGTGAGGGGGAAGTCTCAAGGTTTATCTCAAGTTGCGGCCGGAACCTGGGGTATATTCTCGAGTTATGATGGGGAGGGCCCTTCCAGACACGTGTTTGTTCAGCGACGTCAGGACTCCTGCCTAGCTGCGAGGGACAACTCGGGATTCTCCTCGAGTCTTGGCATGGCAATTGGGACGTGTCTCCACGTGAGGTGGGATACCCAGTGTCGCTTTCCACGTGCCACAGGGATCCTGGGACTTCTATCCATTTTCAAGAGGAGTCAGGCATCGTCTCCTTTGGAAGCATTGATCTCCGCGGACCTCTCGAGTTGTCAAAGAATGTGAGGCCTCGGGTCGCCTTGCGGCGGAAAACTAGGTATTTCTCTGTGGTCTCCACATGGAATTCACACTTCCCTTCGTCTTGGGAGATGCAAGACGAGCCTGCATTCAATTCACTGCAGGGATATCCGGCCTTACTTCGAGTCAGAGCATCTCG
This sequence comes from Dama dama, assembly GCF_033118175.1. Taxonomy (NCBI): domain Eukaryota; kingdom Metazoa; phylum Chordata; class Mammalia; order Artiodactyla; family Cervidae; genus Dama; species Dama dama. Next base: position 3,325,349 of record NW_026870920.1, on the reverse strand, counting down.
GTGTCCATTCCACTTGAGGCCACAAACTCAGGGTCCCTCTCACATACCTGAGCTGAGAGAAGCCTCCTCTTGTGGTGCTTGTGGAAAGGTGGTATTCCTCTTGAGTCGAAGCAAGGGACTAAACTATCATCTCGAGTTGATTTTTGGTCCACGGAGCACTTTCATGTTGCTCCAGTGACCTCAGGATCCCTCTAGACTTGAGACAGTGATCTTGGGTTTTCTCTGGAGTGCCATCAAGGAAATCAAGGCTCCTTTCACGTTTGATGTGGAACACGGAATTGCTCTGCACGCAGTGCAGGGGAATCGGGCCTCATCTCGCGGCGAGGGGGAAGTCTCATGGTTTTTCTCGAGTTGCGGCCGGAACCTTGGGTATATTCTCGAGTTACAACGGGGAGGGCCCTTCCAGACACGTGTTTGTTCAGCGACGTCAGGACTCCTGCCTAGGTGCGAGGGACACCTCGGGATTCTCCTCGAGTCTTGGCATGGCAATTGGGACGCGTCTCCACGTGAGGCGGGAGACCCAGGGTCCCTTTCCACGTGCCACAGGGATCCTGGGACTCCTATCCATTTTCAAGAGGAGTCAGGCATCGTCTCCTTTGGAAGCATTGATCTCCGCAGACCTCTCGAGTTTTCAAAGGATGTGAGGCCTCCGGTCACGTTGAGCCGGAAGACTAGGTCTTTCTCTGTGGTCTCCACAGGGGATTCAGACATCCCTTCGTCTTGGGAGATGCAAGACAAGCCTGCATTCAATTCACTGCAGGGATGTCCGGCCTTACTTCGAGTCAGAGCATCTCGGTGTCCATTCCACTTGAGGCCCCAAACTCAGGGTCCCTCTCACATACCTGTAGCTGAGAGAAGCCTCCTCTTGAGGTGCTTGTGGAAAGTTGGTATTCCTCTTGAGTCGAAGCCAGGGACTAAGCTCTCATCTCGAGTTGATTTGGGGTCCACGGAGCCCTTTCGTTTTGCGCCAGTGACCTCAGGATCCCTCTAGACTTGAGACAGTGATCTTGGGTTTTCTCTGGAGTGCCATCAAGGAAATCAAGGCTCCTTTCACGTTTGATGTGGAACACGGAATTGCTCTGCACGCAGTGCAGGTGAATCGGGCCTCATCTCGCGGCGAGGGGGAAGTCTCATGGTTTTTCTCGAGTTGCGGCCGGAACCTGGGGTATATTCTCGAGTTACGACGGGGAGGGCCCTTCCAGACACGTGTTTGTTCAGTGACGTCAGGACTCCTGCCGAGGTGCGAGGGACACCTCGGGATTCTCCTCGAGTCTTGGCATGGCAATTGGGACGCGTCTCCACGTGAGGCGGGAGACCGAGGGTCCCTTTCCACGTGCCACAGGGATCCTGGGACTCCTATCCATTTTCAAGAGGAGTCAGGCATCGTCTCCTTTGGAAGGATTGATCTCCGCAGACCTCTCGAGTTTTCAAAGGATATGAGGCCTCCGGTCGCGTTGAGCCGGAGGACTAGGCCTTTCTCTGTGGTCTCCACAGGGGATTCAGACATCCCTTCGTCTTGGGAGATGCAAGACGAGCCTGCATTCAATTCACTGCAGGGATATCCGGCCTTACTTCGAGTCAGAGCATCTCGGTGTCCATTCCACTTGAGGCCACAAACTCAGGGTCCCTCTCACATACCTGTAGCTGAGAGAAGCCTCCTCTTGAGGTGCATGTGGAAAGTTGGTATTCCTCTTGAGTTGAAGCCAGGGACTAAGCTCTCATCTCGAGTTGATTTGGGGTCCACGGAGCCCTTTCGTGTTGCTCCAGTGACCTCAGGATCCCTCTAGACTTGAGACAGTTATCTTGGGTTTCTCTTGAGTGCCATCAAGGAAATCAAGGCTCCTTTCACGTTTGATGTGGAACACCGAACTGCTCTGCACGGAGTGCAGGGAAATCGGCCCTCATCTCGCGGCGAGGGCGAAGTCTCATGGTGTTTCTCGAGTTGCGGCCGGGACCTGGTGTATATTCTCGAGTTACGACGGGGAGGGCCTTTCCAGACACGTGTTTGTTCAGCGACGTCAGGACTCCTGCCTAGGTGCGAGGGACACCTCCGGATTCTCCTCGAGTCTTGGCATGGCAATTGGGACGCGTCTCCACGTGAGGCGGGAGACCCAGTGTCCCTTTCGACGTGCCACAGGGATCCTGGGACGCCTATCCATTTTCAAGAGGAGTCAGGCATCGTCTCCTTTGGAAACATTGATCTCCGCGGACGTCTCGAGTTTTCAAAGGATGTGAGGCCTCCGGTCGCGATGAGGCGGAGAACTAGGTATTTCTCTGTGTTCTCCACAGGAGATTCAGACATCCCTTCGTCTTGGGAGATGCAAGACGAGCCTGCATTCAATTCACTGCAGGGATATCCGGCCTTACATCGAGTCAGAGCATCTCGGTGTCCATTCCACCTGAGGCCACAAAGTCAAGGTCCCTCTCACATACCTGTAGCTGAGAGAAGCCTCCTCTTGAGGTGCTTGTGGAAAGTTGGAATTCCTCTTGAATCAAAGCCAGGGACTAAGCTCTCATCTCGAGTTGTTTTGGGGTTCGGGGAGCCCTTTCATATTGCTCCAGTGACCTCAGGATCCCTCTAGTTTTGAGACAGTGATCTTGGGTTTTCTCTGGAGTGCCATCAAGGAAATCAAGGCTCCTTTCACGTTTGATGTGGAACATGGAATTGTTCTGCACGCTGTGCTGGGGAATCGGGCCTCATCTCGCGGCGAGGGGCAAGTCTCATGGTTTTTCTCGAGTTGTGGCCAGAACCTGGGGTATATTCTCGAGTTATGACGGGGAGGGCCCTTCCAGACACGTGTTTGTTCAGTGACGACAGGACTCCTGCCTATGTGCGAGGGACACCGCGGGATTCTCCTCGAGTCTTGGCATGGCATTTGGGACGCGTCTCCTCGTGAGGCGGGAGACCCAGTGTCCCTTGCCACGTGCCACAGTGATCCTGGGGTTCTTATCCATTTTCTAGAGGAGTCAGGCATCGTCTCCTTTGGAAGCATTGATCACCGCGGACCTCTAGACTTTTCAAAGGATGTGAGGCCTCCGGTCGCGATGAGGCGGAGAACTAGTTCTTACTCTGTGGACTCCAAGGGGATTCAGACCTCCCTTCATCTTGGGAGATGCAAGACGAGCCTGCATTCAATTCACTGCAGAGATATCCGGCCTTACTTCGAGTCAGAGCATCTCGGTGTCCATTCAACTTGAGGCCACAAACTCAGGGTCCCTCTCACATAAAGGTAGCAGAGAGAAGCCTCCTCTTGAGGTGCTTGTGGAAAGTTGTATTCCACTTGAGTCGAAGCCAGGGACTAAGCTCTCATCTAGAGTTGATTTGGGGTCCACGGAGCCCTTTCGTGTTTCTCCAGTGACCTCAGGATCCCTCTAGATTTGAGACAGTGATCTTGGGTTTTCTCTGGAGTGCCATCAAGGAAATCAAGGCTCATTTCATGTTTGATGTGGAACACGGAATTGCTCTGCACGCAGTGCAGGTGAATCAGGCCTCATCTCGCGGTGAGGGGGAAGTCTCAAGGTTTATCTCAAGTTGCGGCCAGAACCTGGGGTATATTCTCGAGTTATGACGGGGAGGGCCCTTCCAGACACGAGTTTGTTCAGCGACGACAGGACTCCTGCCTAGCTGCGAAGGACAACTCGGGATTCTCCTCGAGTCTTGGCATGGCAATTGGGACGCGTCTCCACGTGAAGTGGGATACCCAGGGTCCCTTTCCACGTGCCACAGGGATCCTGGGACTTCTATCCATTTTCAAGAGGAGTCAGGCATCGTCTCCTTTGGAAGCATTGATCTCTGCGGACCTCTCGAGTTGTCAAAGAATGTGAGGCCTCGGGTCGCCTTGCGGCGGAGATCTAGGTCTTTCTCTGTGGTCTCCACATGGAATTCACACTTCCCTTCGTCTTGGGAGATGCAAGACGAGCCTGCATTCAATTCACTGCAGGGATATCCGGCCTTACTTCAAGTCAGAGCATCTCGGTGTCCATTCCACTTGAGGCCACAAACTCATGGTCCCTCTCACATACCTGTAGCTCAGAGAAGCCTCCTCTTGAGGTGCTTGTGGAAAGTTGGTGTTCCTCTTGAGTCGAAGCCAGGGACTAAGCTCTCATCTCGAGTTGATTTGGGGTCCACGGAGCCTTTTCGTGTTGCTCCAGTGACCTCAGGATCCCTCTAGACTTGAGACAGTGATCTTGGGTTTTCGCTTGAGTGCCATCAAGGAAATCAAGGCTCCTTTCACGTTTGATGTGGAACACGGAACTGCTCTGCACGGAGTGCAGGGAAATCGGCCCTCATCTCGCGGCGAGGGCGAAGTCTCATGGTTTTTCTCGAGTTGCGGCCGGGACCTGGGGTATATTCTCGAGTTACGACGGGAAGGGCCTTTCCAGACACGTGTTTGTTCAGCGACGTCAGGACTCCTGCCTAGGTGCGAGGGACACCTCGGGATTCTCCTCGAGTCTTAGCATGGCAATTGGGACGCGTCTTCACGTGAGGCAGGAGGCCCAGTGTCCCTTTCGACGTGCCACAGGGATCCTGGGACTCCTATCCATTTTCAAGAGGAGTCAGGCATCGTCTCCTTTGGAAACATTGATCTCCGCGGACGTCTCGAATTTTCAAAGGATGTGAGGCCTCCGGTCGCGATGAGGCGGAGAACTAGGTATTTCTCTGTGTTCTCCACAGGAGATTCAGACATCCCTTCGTCTTGGGAGATGCAAGACGAGCCTGCATTCAATTCACTGCAGGGATATCCGGCCTTACATCGAGTCAGAGCATCTCGGTGTCCATTCCACCTGAGGCCACAAAGTCAAAGTCCCTCTCACATACCTGTAGCTGAGAGAAGCCTCCTCTTGAGGTGCTTGTGGAAAGTTGGAATTCCTCTTGAGTCAAAGCCAGGGACTAAGCTCTCTTCTCGAGTTGATTTGGGGTTCGGGGAGCCCTTTCATATTGCTCCAGTGACCTCAGGATCCCTCTAGTTTTGAGACAGTGATCTTGGGTTTTCTCTGGAGTGCCATCAAGGAAATCAAGGCTCCTTTCACGTTTGATGTGGAACACGGAATTGCTCTGCACGCAGTGCAGGGGAATCGGGCCTCTTCTCGCGGCAAGGGCGAAGTCTCATGGTTTTTGTCGAGTTGCCGCCAGAACCTGGGGTATATTCTCGAGTTACGACGGGGAGGGCCCTTCCAGACACGTGTTTGTTCAGCGATGTCAGGACTCCTGCCTAGGTGAGAGGGACACCTCGGGATTCTCCTCGAGTCTTGGCATGGCAATTGGGACGCGTCTCCACGTGAGGCGGGAGACCCAGTGTCCCTTTCCACGTGCCACAGGGATCCTGGGACTCCTTCCATTTTCAAGAGGAGTCAGGCATCATCTCCTTGGAAGCATTGATCTCCGCGGACCTCTCGAGTTTTCAAAGGATGTGAGGCCTCCGGTCGCGATGAGGCGGAAAACTAGGTCTTTCTCTGTGGTCTCCACAGGGGATTCAGACATCCCTTCATCTTGGGAGATGCAAGATGAGCCTGCTTTCAATTCACTGCAGGAATATCCGGCCTTACTTCGAGTCAGAGCATCTCGGTGTCCATTCCATTGAGGCCAAAAACTCAGGGTCCCTCTCACATACCTGTAGCTGAGAGAAGCCTCCTCTTGAGGTGCTTGTGGAAAGTTGGTATTCCTCTTGAGTCGAACCCAGGGACTAAGCTCTCATCTCGAGTTGATTTGGGGTCGATGGAGCCCTTTCGTGTTGCTACACAGACCTCAGGATCCCTCTAGACTTGAGACAGTGATCTTGGGTTTTCTCTGGAGTGCCATCAAGGAAATCAAGGCTCCTTTAACGTTTGATGTGGAACACGGAATTGTTCTGCACGCTGTGCTGGGGAATCGGGCCTCATCTCGCGGCGAGGGGCAAGTCTCATGGTTTTTCTCGAGTTGTGGCCAGAACCTGGGGTATATTCTCGAGTTAAGACGGGGAGGACTCTTCCAGACACGTGTTTGTTCAGCAACGACAGGACTCCTGCCTAGGTGCGAGGGACACCGCGGGATTCTCCTCGAGTCTTGGCATGGCAATTGGGACGCGTCTCCTCGTGAGGCGGGAGACCCAGTGTCCCTTTCCACATGCCACAGGTATCCTGGGGTTCTTATCCATTTTCTAGAGGAGTCAGGCATCGTCTCCTTTGGAAGCATTGATCACCACGGACCTCTAGAATTTTCAAAGGATGTGAGGCCTCCGGGCGTGATGAGGCGGAGAACTAGTTCTTACTCTGTGGACTCCAAGGGGATTCAGACCTCCCTTCATCTTGGGAGATGCAAGACGAGCCTGCATTCAATTCACTGCAGGGATATCCGGCCTTACTTCGAGTCAGAGCATCTCGGTGTCCATTCCACTTGAGGCCACAAACTCAGGGTCCCTCTCACATAAAGGTAGCTGAGAGAAGCCTCCTCTTGAGGTGCTTGTGGAAAGATGTATTCCACGTGAGTCGAAGCCAGGAACTAAGCTCTCATCTAGAGTTGATTTGGGGTCCACGGAGCCCTTTCGTGTTTCTCCAGTGACCTCAGGATCCCTCTAGATTTTAGACAGTGATCTTGGGTTTTCTCTGGGGTGCCATCAAGGAAATCAAGGCTCCTTTCACGTTTGATGTGGAACACGGAATTGCTCTGCACGCAGTGCAGGGGAATCGGGCCTCATCTCGCGGCAAGGGCGAAGTCTCATGGTTTTTGTCGAGTTGCGGCCGGAACCTGGCGTATATTCTCGAGTTACGACGGGGAGGGCCCTTCCAGACACGTGTTTGTTCAGCGACGTCAGGACTCCTGCCTAGGTGCGAGGGACACCTCCGGATTCTCCTCGAGTCTTGGCATGGCAATTGGGACGCGTCTCCACGTGAGGCGGGAGACCCAGGGTCCCTTTCCACGTGCCACAGGGATCCTGGGACTCCTATCCATTTTCAAGAGGAGTCAGGCATCGTCTCCTTTGGAAGCATTGATCTCCGTGGACCTCTCGAGTTTCCAAAGGATGTGAGGCCTCCGGTCGCGATGAGGCGGAGAACTAGGTCTTTCTCTGTGGTCTCCACAGGGGATTCAGACATCCCTTCGTCTTGGGAGATGCAAGATGAGCCTGCTTTCAATTCACTGCAGGAATATCCGGCCTTACTTCAAGTCAGAGCATCTCGGTGTCCATTCCATTGAGGCCAAAAACTCAGGGTCCCTCTCACATACCTGTACCTGAGAGAAGCCTCCTCTTGAGGTGCTTGTGGAAAGTTGGTATTCCTCTTGAGTCGAAGCCAGGGACTAAGCTCTCATCTCGAGTTGATTTGGGGTCGACGGAGCCCTTTCGTGTTGCTACACAGACCTCAGGATCCCTCTAGACTTGAGACAGTGATCTTGGGTTTTCTCTGGAGTGCCATAAAGGAAATCAAGGCTCCTTTCACGTTTGATGTGGAACATGGAATTGTTCTGCACGCTGTGCTGGGGAATCGGGCCTCATCTCGCGCCGAGGGGCAAGTCTCATGGTTTTTCTCGAGTTGTGGCCAGAACCTGGGGTATATTCTCGAGTTATGACGGGGAGGGCCCTTCCAGACACGTGTTTGTTCAGTGACGACAGGACTCCTGCCTATGTGCGAGGGACACCGCGGGATTCTCCTCGAGTCTTGGCATGGCATTTGGGACGCGTCTCCTCATGAGGCGGGAGACCCAGTGTCCCTTTCCACGTGCCACAGGGATCCTGGGGTTCTTATCCATTTTCTAGAGGAGTCAGGCATCGTCTCCTTTGGAAGCATTGATCACCGCGGCCCTCTAGAATTTTCAAAGAATGTGAGGCCTCCGGTCGCGATGAGGCGGAGAACTAGTTCTTACTCTGTGGACTCCAAGGGGATTCAGACCTCCCTTCATCTTGGGAGATGCAAGACGAGCCTGCATTCAATTCACTGCAGAGATATCCGGCCTTACTTCGAGTCAGAGCATCTCGGTGTCCATTCAACTTGAGGCCACAAACTCAGGGTCCCTCTCACATAAACGTAGCAGAGAGAAGCCTCCTCTTGAGGTGCTTGTGGAAAGTTGTATTCCACTTGAGTCAAAGCCAGGGACTAAGCTCTCATCTAGAGTTGATTTGGGGTCCACGGAGCCCTTTCGTGTTTCTCCAGTGACCTCAGGATCCCTCTAGATTTGAGACAGTGATCTTGGGTTTTCTCTGGAGTGCCATCAAGGAAATCAAGGCTCATTTCATGTTTGATGTGGAACACGGAATTGCTCTGCACGCAGTGCAGGGGAATCAGGCCTCATCTCGCGGTGAGGGGGAAGTCTCAAGGTTTATCTCAAGTTGCGGGCAGAACCTGGGGTATATTCTCGAGTTATGACGGGGAGGGCCCTTCCAGACACGAGTTTGTTCAGCGACGACAGGACTCCTGCCTAGCTGCGAGGGACAACTCGGGATTCTCCTCGAGTCTTGGCATGGCAATTGGGACGCGTCTCCACGTGAAGTGGGATACCCAGGGTCCCTTTCCACGTGCCACAGGGATCCTGGGACTTCTATCCATTTTCAAGAGGAGTCAGGCATCGTCTCCTTTGGAAGCATTGATCTCTGCGGACCTCTCGAGTTGTCAAAGAATGTGAGGCCTCGGGTCGCCTTGCGGCGGAGAACTAGGTCTTTCTCTGTGGTCTCCACATGGAATTCACACTTCCCTTCGTCTTGGGAGATGCAAGACGAGCCTGCATTCAATTCACTGCAGGGATATCCGGCCTTACTTCAAGTCAGAGCATCTCGGTGTCCATTCCACTTGAGGCCACAAACTCATGGTCCCTCTCACATACCTGTAGCTGAGAGAAGCCTCCTCTTGAGGTGCTTGTGGAAAGTTGGTGTTCCTCTTGAGTCGAAGCCAGGGACTAAGCTCTCATCTCGAGTTGATTTGGGGTCCACGGAGCCCGTTCGTGTTGCTCCAGTGACTTCAGGATCCCTCTAGACTTGAGACAGTGATCTTGGGTTTTCTCTGGAGTGCCATTAAGGAAATCAAGTCTCCTTTCAAGTTTGATGTGGAACACGGAATTGCTCTGCATGCAGTGCAGGGGAATCGGGCCTCATCTCGCGGCGAAGGGGAAGTCTCATGGTTTTTCTCGAGTTTCGGCCGGAACCTGGGGTATATTCTCGAGTTACGATGGGGAGGGCCCTTCCAGACACGTGTTTGTTCAGGGACGTCAGGACTCGGGCCTAGGTGCGAGGGATAACTCGGGATTCTCCTCGATTCTTGGCATGGCAATTGGGACTCGTCTCCACGTGTGGCGGGAGACCCAGGGTCACTTTCCACGAGCCACAGGGATCCTGGGACTCCTATCCATTTTCAAGAGGAGTCAGGCATCGTCTCTTTTGGAAGCATTGATCTCCGCGGACCTCTCGAGTTTTCAAAGGATGTGAGGACTCCGGTCGCGATGAGGCGGAGAACTAGGTCTTTCTCTGTGGTCTCCACAGGGGATTCAGACATCCTTTCGTCTTGGGAGATGCAAGACGAGCCTACATTCAATTCACTGTTGGGATATCCGGCCTTACTTCAAGTCAGAGCATCTCGGTGTCCATTCCACTTGAGGCCACAAACTCAGGGTCCCTCTCACATACCTGTAGCTGAGAGAAGCCTCCTCTTGAGGTGCTTGTGGAAAGTTGGTATTCCTCTTGAGTCGAAGCCAGGGACTAAGCTCTCATCTCGAGTTGATTTGGGTTCCACGGAGCCCTTTCGTGTTGCTCCAGTGACCTCAGGATCCCTCTAGACTTGAGACAGTGATCTTGGGTTTTCTCTGGAGGGCCATCAAGGAAATCAAGGCTCCTTTCACGTTTGATGTGGAACACGGAATTGCTCTGCACGCAGTGCAGGGGAATCGGGCCTCATCTCGCAGTGAGGGGGAATTCTCATGCTTTTTCTCGAGTTGCGGCCGGAACCTGGGGTATATTCTCGAGTTACGACGGGGAGGGCCCTTCCAGACACGTCTTTGTTCAGCGACGTCAGGACTCCTGCCTAGGTGTGAGGGACACCTCGGGATTCTCCTCGAGTGTTGGCATGGCAATTGGGACGCGTCTCCACGTGAGGCGGGAGACCCAGGGTCCCTTTCCACGTGCCACAGGGATCCTGGGACTCCTATCCATTTTCAAGAGGAGTCAGGCATCGTCTCCTTTGGAAGCATTGATCTCCGCGGATCTCTCGAGTTCTCAAAGGAATTAAGGACCCCGGTCGCGATGAGGCGGACAACTAGGTCTTTCTCTGTGGTCTCCACAGGGGATTCAGACATCTCTTCGTCTTGGGAGATGCAAGACGAGCCTGCATTCAATTCACTGCAGGGATATCCGGCCTTAATTCGAGTCACAGCATCTCGGTGTCCATTCCACTTGAGGCCAAAAACTCAGGGTCCCTCTCACATACCTGTAGCTGAGAGAAGCCTCCTCTTGAGGTGCTTGTGGAAAGTTGGTATTCCCCTTGAGTCGAAGCCAGGGACTAAGCTCTCATCTCGTGTTGATTTGGGGTCCACGGAGCACTTTCCTGTTGCTCCAGTGACCTCAGGATCCCTCTAGACTTGAGACAGTGATCTTGGGTTTTGTCTGGAGTGCCATCAAGGAAATCAAGTCTCCTTTCAAGTTTGATGTGGAACACGGAATTGCTCTGCATTCAGTGCAGGGGAATCGGGCCTCATCTCGCGGCGAGGGGGAAGTCTCATGGTTTTTCTCGAGTTGCGGCCGGAACCCGAGGTATATTCTCGAGTTACGACGGGGAGGGCCCTTCCAGACACGTGTTTGTTCAGGGACGTCAGATCTCGGGCCTAGGTGCGAGGGATAACTCGGGATTCTCCTCGATTCTTGGCATGGCAATTGGGACTCGTCTCCACGTGTGGCGGGAGACCCAGGGTCCCTTTCCACGAGCCACAGGGATCCTGGGACTCCTATCCATTTTCAAGACGAGTCAGGCATCGTCTCCTTTGGAAGCATTGATCTCCGCGGACCTCTCGAGTTTTCAAAGGATGTCAGGTCTCCGGCCGCGATGAGGCGGAGAACTAGGTCTTACTCTGTGGTCTCCACAGGGGATTCAGACATCCCTTCGTCTTGGGAGATGCAAGACGAGCCTGCATTCAATTCACTGCAGGGATATCCGGCCTTACTTCGAGTCAGAGCATCTCGGTGTCCATTCCACTTGAGGCATCATACTCAGGGTCCCTCTCACATAACTGTAGCTGAGAGAAGCCTCCTCTTGAGGTGCTTTTGGTAACTTGGTATTCCTCTTGAGTCGAAGCCAGGGACTAAGCTCACATCTCGAGTTGATTTGGGGTCCATGGAGCATTTTATGTTGCTCCAGTTACCTCAGGATCCCTCTAGACTTGAGACAGTGATCTTGCGTTTTCTCTGGATTGCCATCAAGGAAATCAAGGCTCCGTTCACATTTGATGTGGAACACGGAATTGCTCTGCACGCAGTGCAGGGGAATCGGGCCTCATCTCGCGGCGAGGGGGAAGTCTCATGGTTTTTCTGGAGTTGCGGCCAGAACCTGGTGTATATTCTCGAGTTACGACGGGGTGTGTCCTTCCAGACACGTGTTTGTTCAGCGAAGTCAGAACCAATGCCTAGGTTCGATGGACACCTCGGTATTTTCCTCGAGGCTTGGCATGGCAACTGGGACGCGTCTCCACGTGAGGAGGGAGACCCAGGGTCCCTTTCCACGTGCCACAGGGATCCTGGGACTCCTATCCATTTTCAAGAGGAGTCAGGCATCGTCTCCTTTGGAAGCATTGATCTCCGCGGACCTCTCGAATTTTCAAAGGATGTGAGGCCTTTGGTCGCGATGAGGTGGAGAACTAGTTAATTCTCTGTGGTCTCCACAGGGGATTCAGACACCCCTTCGTCTTGGGACATGAAAGACGAGAGTGCGTTCAATTCACTGCAGGGATATCTGTCCTTACTTCGAGTCAGAGCATCTCGGTGTCCATTCCACTTGAGGCCACAAACTCAGGGTCCCTCTCACATATCTGCAGCTGAGAGATGCCTCCTCTTGAGGTGCTTGTGGAAAGTTGGTATTCCTCTTGAGTTGAAGCCAGGGACTAAGCTCTCATGTAGAGTTGATTTGGGGTACACGGAGCCCTTTCTTGTTGCTACAGGGACCTCAGGATTCCTCTAGACTTGAGACAGTGATCTTGGGTTTTCTCTGGAGTGCCATCAAGTAAATCAAGGCTCCTTTCACGTTTGATGTGGAACACGGAATTGCTCTTCACGCAGTGCAAGGGAATCGGGTCTCATCTCTCGGCGTGGGGGAAGTCTCATGGTTTTTCTCGAGTTGCGCCCGGAACCTGGGGTATATTCTCGAGTTACGACAGGGAGGGCCCTTCTAGACACGTGTTTGTTCAGCGACCTCAGGACTCCTGCCTGGGTGCGAGGGACACCTCGGGATTCTCCTCGAGTCTTGGCATGGCAATTGGGACGCGTCTCCACGTGAGGCAGGAGACCCAGTGTCCCTTTCCACGTGGCACAGGGATCCTGGGAATCCTATCCGTTTTCACGAGGAGTCAGGCATCGTCTCCTTTGGAAGCATTGATCTCCGCGGACCTCTCGAGTTTTCAAAGGATGTGAGGCCTCCGGTCGCGATGAGGCGGAGAACTAGGTCTTTCTCTGTGGTCTCCACAGGGGATTCAGACATCCCTTCGTCTTGGGAGATGCAAGACGAGCCTGCATTCAATTCACTGCAGGGATATCCGGCCTTAATTAAGTCAGAGCATCTTGGTGTCCATTCCACTTGAGGCCACAAACTCAGGGTCCCTCTCACATACCTGTAGCTGAGAGAAGCCTCCTCTTGAGGTGCTTGTGGAAACTTGGTATTCCTCTTGAGTCGAAGCCAGGGACTAAGCTCTCATCTCGAGTTGATTGGGGGTCCACGGAGCCCTTTCCTGTTGCTCCAGTGACCTCAGGATCCCTCTAGACATGAGACAGTCATCTTGGGTTTCCTCTGGAGTGCCATCAAGGAAATCAAGGCTCCTTTCACGTTTGATGTGGAACACGGAATTGCTCTGCTCGCAGTGCAGGGGAATCGGGCCTCATGTCGCGGCGAGGGGGAAGTCTCATGGTTTTTCTCGAGTTGCGGCCGGAACCTGGGGTATATTCTCGAGTTAGGATGGAGAGGGCCCTTCCAGACACGTGTTTGTTCAGCGACGTCAGGACTCATGCCTAGGTGCGAGGGACACCTCGGGATTCTCCTCGAGTCTTGGCATGGCAATTGGGACGCGTCTCCACGTGAGGCGGGAGACCCAGGGTCCCTTTGGACGTGCCACACGGATCCTGGGACTCCTATCCATTTTCAAGAGGAGTCAGGCATCGTCTCCTTTGGAAGCATTGATCTCCGTGGACCTCTCGAGTTTTCCAAGGATGTATGGCCTCCGCTCGCGATGAGGCGGAGAATTAGGTCTTTTTCTGTGGTCTCCACAGGGGATTCAGACATCCCTTGGTCTTGGGAGATGCATGACGGGCCTGCATTCAATTCACTGCAGGGATATCCGGCCTTACTTCGAGTCAGAGCATTTCGGTGTCCATTCCACTTGAGGCCACAAACTCAGGGGCCCTCTCACATACCTGTAGCTGATAGAAGCCTCCTCTTGAGGTGCTTGTGGAAAGTTGGTATTCCTCTTGAGTCAAAGCCAGGGACTAAGCTCTCATCTCGAGTTGATTTGGGGTCCACGGAGCCCTTTCGTGTTGCTACAGTGACCTCAGGATCCCTCTAGACTTGAGACAGTGATCTTGGGTTTTCTCTGGAGTGCCATCAAGGAAATCAAGGCTCCTTTCACTTTTGATGTGGAATACGGAATTGCTCTGCATGCAGGGCAGGGGAATCGGGCCCCATCTTGTGGCGAGGGGGAAGTCTCATGGTTTTTCTCGAGTTGCGGCCGGAACCTGGGGTATATTCTCGAGTTACGACGGGGACGGCCCTTCCAGACACGTGTTTGTTCAGCGACGTCAGGACTCTTGCCTAGGTGCGAGGGACACCTCGGGATTCTCCTTCACTCCTGGCATGGCAATTGGGACCCGTCTCCACGTGAGGCAGGAGACCACGGGTCCCTTTCCACGTGCCTCAGGGATCCTGGGACTCCTATCCAATTTCAAGAGAGTCAGCAACGTCTCCTTTGGAAGAATTGATCTCCGCAGACCTCTCGAGTTTTCAAAGGATGTGAGGCCTCCGGTCGCGATGAGGCGGAGGACTAGTTCTTTCTCTGTCGTCTCCACAGGGGATTCAGACACCCCGTCGTCTTGGGAGATGCAAGACGAGCCTGCATTCAATTCACTGCAGGGATATCCGGCCTTACTTCGAGTCAGAGCATCTCGGTGTCCATTCCACTTGAGGCCACAAACTCAGGGTCCCTCTCACATACCTGTAGCTGAGAGAAGCCTCCTCTTGAGGTGCTTGTGGAAAGTTGGTATTCCTCTTGCGTCGAAGCCAGGGACTAAGCTCTCATCTCGAGTTGATTTGGGGTCCACTGAGCCCTTTCGTGTTGCTCCAGTGACCTCAGGATCCCTCTAGACTTGAGACAGTGATCTTGGGTTTTCTCTGAAGAGCCATCAAGCAAATCAAGGCTCCTTTCACGTTTGATGTTTAACACGGAATTGCTCTGCACGCAGTGCAGGTGAATCGGGCCTCATCTCGCGGCGAGGGGGAAGTCTCATGGTTTTTCTCGAGTTGCGGCCGGAACCTTGGGTACATTCTTGAGTTACGACGGGGAGGGCACTTCTAGACACGTGTTTGTTCAGCGACCTCAGGACTCCTGCCTCGGTGCGAGGGACACCTCGGGATTCTCCTCGAGTCTTGGCATGGCAATTGGGACGCGTCTCCACGTGAGGCAGGAGACCCAGGGTCCCTTTCCACGTGGCACAGGGATCCTGGGAATCCTATCCATTTTCATGAGGAGTCAGGCATCGTCTCCTTTGGAAGCATTGATCTCCGCGGACCTCTCGAGTTTTCAAAGGATGTGAGGCCTCCGGTCGCGATGAGGCGGAGAACTAGGTCTTTCTCTGTGGTCTCCACAGGGGATTCAGACATCCCTTCGTCTTGGGAGATGCAAGACGAGCCTGCATTCAATTCACTGCAGGGATATCCGGCCTTAATTAAGTCAGAGCATCTTGGTGTCCATTCCACTTGAGGCAACAAACTCAGGGTCCCTCTCACATACCTGTAGCTGAGAGAAGCCTCCTCTTGAGGTGCTTGTGGAAACTTGGTATTTCTCTTGAGTCGAAGCCTTGGACTAAGCTCTCATCTAGAGTTGATTTGACGTCCACGGGGCCCTTTCGTGTTGCTACAGTGACTTCAGGATCCCTCTAGACTTGAGACAGTGCTCTTGGGTTATCTCTGGAGTGCCATCAAGGAAATCAATGCTCCTTTCATGTTTGATGTGGAACACGGAATTGCTCTGCACGCAGTTCAGGGGAATCGGGCCTCACCTCCCAGCGAGTGGGAAGTCTCATGGTTTTTCTCGAGTTGCGGCCGGAACCTTGGGTACATTCTCGAGTTACGACGGGGAGGGCACTTCCAGACACGTGTTTGTTCAGCGACGTCAGGACTCCTGCCTAGGTGCGAGGGACACCTCGGGATTCTCCTCGAGTCTTGGCATGGCAATTGGGACGCGTCTCCACGTGAGGCGGGAGACCCAGTGTCCCTTTCCACGTGCCACAGGGATCCTGGGACTCCTATCCATTTTCAAGAGGAGTCAGGCATCGTCTCCTTTGGAAGCATTGATCTCCGCGGACCTCTCCAGTTTTCAAAGGATGTGAGGCCTCCGTTCGCTTAGAGGCGGAGGACTAGGTCTTTCTCTGTGGTCTCCACAGGGGATTCAGACAACCCTTCGGCTTGGGAGATGCAAGACGAGCCTGCATTCGATTCACTGCAGGGATATCCGGCCTTACTTCGAGTCAGAACATCTCGGTGTCCATTCCACGTGAGGCCACAAATTTAGGGTCCCTCTCACATACCTGTAGCTGAGAGAAGCCTCCTCTTGAGGTGCTTGTGGAAAGTTGGTATTCCTCCTGAGTCGAAGCGAGGGACTAAGCTCTCATCTCGAGTTCATTTGGGGTCCACGGAGCCCTTTCGTGTTGCTCCAGTGACCTCAGGATCCCTCTAGACTTGAGACAGTGATCTTGGGATTTCTCTGGAGTGCCATCAAGGAAATCAAGGCTTCTTTCACGTTTGATGTGGAACACGGAATTGCTCTGCACGCAGTGCAGGGGAATCGGGCCTCATCTCGCGGCGAGGGGGAAGTCTCATGGTTTTTCTCGAGTTGTGGCCGGAACCTGGGGTATATTCTCGAGTTACGACGGGGAGAGCCCTTCCAGACACGTGTTTATTCAGCGACGTCAGGACTGCTGCCTAGGTGCTAGGGACACCTCGGTATTCTCCTCGAGTCTTGGCATGGCAATTGCGACGCGTCTCCACGTGAGGCGGGAGAACCAGTGTCCCTTTCCACGTGCCACAGGGAACCTGGGACTCCTATCCATTTTCAAGAGGAGTCAGGCATCGTCTCCTTTGGAAGCATTGATCTCCGCGGACCTCTCAAATTTTCAAAGGATGTGAGGCGTCCGGTCGCGATGAGGCAGAGAACTAGTTCTTTCTCTGTGGTCTCCACAGGGGATTCAGACATCCCTTGGTCTTGGGAGATCAAAGTCAAGCCTGCGTTCAATTCACTGCAGGGATATCCGTTCTTACTTCGAGTCAGAGCATCTCGGTGTCCATTCCACTTGAGGCCACAAACTCAGGGACCCTCTCACATTCCTGTAGCTGAGAGAAACCTCCTCTTGAGGTGCTTGTGGAAACTTGGTATTCCTCTTGAGTCGAAGCCAGGGACTAAGCTCTAATCTCGAGTTGATTTGGGGTCCACGGAGCCCTTTCGTGTTGCTCCAGTGACCTCAGGATCCCTCTAGACTTGAGACAGTGATCTTGGGATTTCTCTGGAGTGCCATCAAGGAAATCAAGGCTCCTTTCACGTTTGATGTGGAACACCGAATTGCTCTGCAGCCAGTCCAGGGGAATCGGGACTCATCTCGCGGCAAGGGGCAAGTCTCATGGTTTTTCTCGAGTTGCAGCCGAAACCTGGGGTATATTCTCGAGTTATGACGGGGAGGGCCCTTCCAGACACGTGTTTTTTCAGCGACGTCAGGACTCCTGCCTAGGTGCGAGGGACACCTCGGGATTCTCCTCGAGTCTTGGCATGGCAATTGGGACGCGTCTCCACGTGAGGCGGGAGACCCAGGGTCCCTTTCCACGTGCCACAGGGATCCTGGGACTCCTATCCATTTTGAAGAGAAGTCAGGCATCGTCTCCTTTGGAAGCATTGATCTCGGCGGACCTCTCGAGTTTTCAAAGGATGTGAGGCCTCCAGTCGCGATGAGGCGGAGAACAAGGTCTTTCTCTGTGGTCTCCACAGGGGATTCAGACATCCCTTCGTCTTGGGAGATGCAAGACGAGCCTGCATTCAATTCACTGCAGGGATATTTGGCATTACTTCCAGTCAGAGCTTCTCGGTATCCATTCCACTTGAGGCCAAAAACTCAGGGTCCCTCTCACATACATATAGCTGAGAGAAGCCTCCTCTTGAGGTGCTTGTGGAAAGTCGGTATTCCTCTTGAGTCGAAGCCAGGGACTAAGCTCTCATCTCGAGCTGATTTGGGGTCCACGGAGCCCTTTCGAGTTGCTCCAGTGACCTCAGGATCCCTCTAGACTTGAGACAGTGATCTTGGGTTTTCTCTGGAGTGCCATCAAGGAAATCAAGGCTCCTTTTACGTTTGATGTGGAACACGGAATTGCTCTGCACGCATTGCAGGGGAATCGGGCCTCAACTCGCGGCGAGGGGGAAATCTCATGGTTTTTCTCGAGCTACGGCCGGAACCTGGGGTATATTCTCGAGTTACGACGGGGATGGCCCTTCCAGACACGGGTTTGTTCAGCAACATCGGGACTCCTGCCTAGGTGCGAGGGACACCTCGGGATTCTCCTCGAGTCTTGGCATGGTAATTTGGACGCGTCTCCATGTGAGACGGGAGACCCACGGTCCCTTTCCACGTGCCACAGGGAACGTGGGACTCCTATCCATTTTCAAGAGGAGTCAGGCCTCGTCTCCTTTGGAAGCATTGATCTCCGCGGACCTCTCGAGTTTTCAAAGGATGTGAGGCCTCTGGTCGCGATGAGGCGGAGGACTAGGTCTTTCTCTGTGGTCTCCACAGGGGATTCAGACATCCCTTCGTCTTGGGAGATGCAAGACGAGCCTGCATTCAATTCACTGCAGGGATATCCGGCCTTACTTCGAGTCAGAGCATCTCGGTGTCCATTCCACTTGAGGCCGCAAACTCAGGGTCCCTCTCACATACCTGTAGCTGAGAGAAGCCTCCTCTTGAGGTGCTTGTGGAACGTTGGTATTCCTCTTGAGTCGAAGCCAGGGACTAAGCTCTCATCTCGAGTTGATTTGTGGTCCACGGAGCCCTTTCGTGTTGCTCCAGTGACCTCAGGATCCCTCTAGACTTGAGACAGTGAACTTGGGTCATCTCTGGAGTGCCATCAAGGAAATCAAGGCTCCTTTCACGTTTGATGTGGAACACGGAATTGCTCTGCACGCAGTGCAGGGGAATCGGGCCTCATCTCGCGGCGAGGGGGAAGTCTCATGGTTTTTCTCGAGTTGCGGCCAGAACCTGGGCTATATTCTCGAGTTACAATGGGGAGGGCCCTTCCAGACACGTGTTTGTTCAGCGACGTCAGGACTCCTGCCTAGGTGCGAGGGACACCTCGGGATTCTCCTCGAGTCTTGGCATGGCAATTGGGACGCGTCTCCACGTGAGGCGGGAAACCCAGGGTCCCTTTCCACGTGCCACACGGATCCTGGGACTCCTATCCATTTTCAAGAGGAGTCAGGCATCGTCTCCTTTGGAAGCATTGACCTCCGCGGACCTTTCGAATTTTCAAATGATGTGAGGCCTCTGGTCGCGAGGAGGCTGAGAACTTGGTATTTATCTGTGGTCTCCACAGGGGATTCAGACATCTCTTCGTCTTGGGAGATGTAAGACGAGCCTGCATTCAATTCACTGCAGGGATATCCGGCCTTACCTCGAGTCAGAGCATCTCGGTCTCCATTCCACTTGAGCCAACAACCTCAGGGGCCCTCTCACATACCTGTAGCTGAGAGAAGCCTCCTCTTTAGGTGCTTGTGGAAAGTTGGTATTCCTCTTGAGTCGAAGCCAGGGACTAAGCTCTCATCTCGAGTTGATTTGGGGTCCACGGAGAACTTTCGTGTTGCTCCAGTTACCTCAGGATCCCTCTAGGCTTGAGACAGTGATCTTGGGTTTTCTCTGGATTGCCATCAAGGAAATCAAGGCTCCTTTCACGTTTGATGTGGAACTCGGAATTGCTCTGCACGCAGTGCAGGGGAATTGCGCCTCATCTCCAGGCGAGGGGGAAGTCTCATGGTTTTTCTCGAGTTGCGGCCGGAACCTGGGGTATATTCTCGAGTTACGACGGGGAGGGCCCTTCCAGACACGTGTTTGTTCAGCGACGTCAGGACTCCTGCCTAGGTGCGAGGGACACCTCGGGATTTTCCTCGAGTCTTGGCATGGCAATTGGGATGCGTCTCCACATGAGGCGGGAGACCCAGGGTCCCTTTCCACGTGCCACAGGGATCCTGGGACTCCTATCCATTTTCAAGAGGAGTCAGACATCGTCTCCTTCGGAAGTATTGATCTCCGCGGTCCTCTCGAGTTTTCAAAGGATATGAGGCCTCCGGTTGCGTAGAGGTGTTGGACTAGGTCTTTCTCTGTGGCCTCCACAGGGGATTCAGACAACCCTTCGTCTTGGGAGATGCAAGACGAGCCTGCATTCAATTCACTGCAGGGATATCCGTCCTTACTTCGAGTCAGAGCATCTCGGTGTCCATTCCACTTGAGGCCACAAACTCGGGGTCCCTCAAATATACCTGTAGCTGAGAGAATCCTCCTCTTGAGGTGCTTGTGGAAAGTTGGTATTCCTCTTGAGTCGAAGCCAGGGACTAAGCTCTCATCTCGAGTTGATTTGGGGTCCACGGAGGCTTTTGGTGTTGCTCCAGTGACCTCAGGATCCCTCTAGACTTGAGACAGTGATCTTGGGTTTTCTCTGGAGTGCCATCAAGGAAATCAAGGCTCCTTTCACGTTTGATGTGGAACACAGAATTGCTCTGCACGCAGTCGAGGGGAATCGGGCCTCATCTTGCAGCGAGGGGGAAGTCTCATGGTTTTTCTCGAGTTGCGGCCGGAACCTGTGGCATCTTCTCGAGTTACGACGGTCAGGGCCCTTCCAGACACGTGTTTGTTCAGCGACGACAGGACTCCTGCCTAGCTGCGAAGGACAACTCGGGATTCTCCTCGAGTCTTGGCATGGCAATTGGGACGCGTCTCCACGTGAAGTGGGATACCCAGGGTCCCTTTCCACGTGCCACAGGGATCCTGGGACTTCTATCCATTTTCAAGAGGAGTCAGGCATCGTCTCCTTTGGAAGCATTGATCTCTGCGGACCTCTCGAGTTGTCAAAGAATGTGAGGCCTCGGGTCGCCTTGCGGCGGAGATCTAGGTCTTTCTCTGTGGTCTCCACATGGAATTCACACTTCCCTTCGTCTTGGGAGATGCAAGACGAGCCTGCATTCAATTCACTGCAGGGATATCCGGCCTTACTTCAAGTCAGAGCATCTCGGTGTCCATTCCACTTGAGGCCACAAACTCATGGTCCCTCTCACATACCTGTAGCTCAGAGAAGCCTCCTCTTGAGGTGCTTGTGGAAAGTTGGTGTTCCTCTTGAGTCGAAGCCAGGGACTAAGCTCTCATCTCGAGTTGATTTGGGGTCCACGGAGCCTTTTCGTGTTGCTCCAGTGACCTCAGGATCCCTCTAGACTTGAGACAGTGATCTTGGGTTTTCGCTTGAGTGCCATCAAGGAAATCAAGGCTCCTTTCACGTTTGATGTGGAACACGGAACTGCTCTGCACGGAGTGCAGGGAAATCGGCCCTCATCTCGCGGCGAGGGCGAAGTCTCATGGTTTTTCTCGAGTTGCGGCCGGGACCTGGGGTATATTCTCGAGTTACGACGGGAAGGGCCTTTCCAGACACGTGTTTGTTCAGCGACGTCAGGACTCCTGCCTAGGTGCGAGGGACACCTCGGGATTCTCCTCGAGTCTTAGCATGGCAATTGGGACGCGTTTTCACGTGAGGCAGGAGGCCCAGTGTCCCTTTCGACGTGCCACAGGGATCCTGGGACTCCTATCCATTTTCAAGAGGAGTCAGGCATCGTCTCCTTTGGAAACATTGATCTCCGCGGACGTCTCGAATTTTCAAAGGATGTGAGGCCTCCGGTCGCGATGAGGCGGAGAACTAGGTATTTCTCTGTGTTCTCCACAGGAGATTCAGACATCCCTTCGTCTTGGGAGATGCAAGACGAGCCTGCATTCAATTCACTGCAGGGATATCCGGCCTTACATCGAGTCAGAGCATCTCGGTGTCCATTCCACCTGAGGCCACAAAGTCAAAGTCCCTCTCACATACCTGTAGCTGAGAGAAGCCTCCTCTTGAGGTGCTTGTGGAAAGTTGGAATTCCTCTTGAGTCAAAGCCAGGGACTAAGCTCTCTTCTCGAGTTGATTTGGGGTTCGGGGAGCCCTTTCATATTGCTCCAGTGACCTCAGGATCCCTCTAGTTTTGAGACAGTGATCTTGGGTTTTCTCTGGAGTGCCATCAAGGAAATCAAGGCTCCTTTCACGTTTGATGTGGAACACGGAATTGCTCTGCACGCAGTGCAGGGGAATCGGGCCTCTTCTCGCGGCAAGGGCGAAGTCTCATGGTTTTTGTCGAGTTGCCGCCAGAACCTGGGGTATATTCTCGAGTTACGACGGGGAGGGCCCTTCCAGACACGTGTTTGTTCAGCGATGTCAGGACTCCTGCCTAGGTGAGAGGGACACCTCGGGATTCTCCTCGAGTCTTGGCATGGCAATTGGGACGCGTCTCCACGTGAGGCGGGAGACCCAGTGTCCCTTTCCACGTGCCACAGGGATCCTGGGACTCCTTCCATTTTCAAGAGGAGTCAGGCATCATCTCCTTGGAAGCATTGATCTCCGCGGACCTCTCGAGTTTTCAAAGGATGTGAGGCCTCCGGTCGCGATGAGGCGGAAAACTAGGTCTTTCTCTGTGGTCTCCACAGGGGATTCAGACATCCCTTCATCTTGGGAGATGCAAGATGAGCCTGCTTTCAATTCACTGCAGGAATATCCGGCCTTACTTCGAGTCAGAGCATCTCGGTGTCCATTCCATTGAGGCCAAAAACTCAGGGTCCCTCTCACATACCTGTAGCTGAGAGAAGCCTCCTCTTGAGGTGCTTGTGGAAAGTTGGTATTCCTCTTGAGTCGAACCCAGGGACTAAGCTCTCATCTCGAGTTGATTTGGGGTCGATGGAGCCCTTTCGTGTTGCTACACAGACCTCAGGATCCCTCTAGACTTGAGACAGTGATCTTGGGTTTTCTCTGGAGTGCCATCAAGGAAATCAAGGCTCCTTTAACGTTTGATGTGGAACACGGAATTGTTCTGCACGCTGTGCTGGGGAATCGGGCCTCATCTCGCGGCGAGGGGCAAGTCTCATGGTTTTTCTCGAGTTGTGGCCAGAACCTGGGGTATATTCTCGAGTTAAGACGGGGAGGACTCTTCCAGACACGTGTTTGTTCAGCAACGACAGGACTCCTGCCTAGGTGCGAGGGACACCGCGGGATTCTCCTCGAGTCTTGGCATGGCAATTGGGACGCGTCTCCTCGTGAGGCGGGAGACCCAGTGTCCCTTTCCACATGCCACAGGTATCCTGGGGTTCTTATCCATTTTCTAGAGGAGTCAGGCATCGTCTCCTTTGGAAGCATTGATCACCACGGACCTCTAGAATTTTCAAAGGATGTGAGGCCTCCGGGCGTGATGAGGCGGAGAACTAGTTCTTACTCTGTGGACTCCAAGGGGATTCAGACCTCCCTTCATCTTGGGAGATGCAAGACGAGCCTGCATTCAATTCACTGCAGGGATATCCGGCCTTACTTCGAGTCAGAGCATCTCGGTGTCCATTCCACTTGAGGCCACAAACTCAGGGTCCCTCTCACATAAAGGTAGCTGAGAGAAGCCTCCTCTTGAGGTGCTTGTGGAAAGATGTATTCCACGTGAGTCGAAGCCAGGAACTAAGCTCTCATCTAGAGTTGATTTGGGGTCCACGGAGCCCTTTCGTGTTTCTCCAGTGACCTCAGGATCCCTCTAGATTTTAGACAGTGATCTTGGGTTTTCTCTGGGGTGCCATCAAGGAAATCAAGGCTCCTTTCACGTTTGATGTGGAACACGGAATTGCTCTGCACGCAGTGCAGGGGAATCGGGCCTCATCTCGCGGCAAGGGCGAAGTCTCATGGTTTTTGTCGAGTTGCGGCCGGAACCTGGCGTATATTCTCGAGTTACGACGGGGAGGGCCCTTCCAGACACGTGTTTGTTCAGCGACGTCAGGACTCCTGCCTAGGTGCGAGGGACACCTCCGGATTCTCCTCGAGTCTTGGCATGGCAATTGGGACGCGTCTCCACGTGAGGCGGGAGACCCAGGGTCCCTTTCCACGTGCCACAGGGATCCTGGGACTCCTATCCATTTTCAAGAGGAGTCAGGCATCGTCTCCTTTGGAAGCATTGATCTCCGTGGACCTCTCGAGTTTTCAAAGGATGTGAGGCCTCCGGTCGCGATGAGGCGGAGAACTAGGTCTTTCTCTGTGGTCTCCACAGGGGATTCAGACATCCCTTCGTCTTGGGAGATGCAAGATGAGCCTGCTTTCAATTCACTGCAGGAATATCCGGCCTTACTTCAAGTCAGAGCATCTCGGTGTCCATTCCATTGAGGCCAAAAACTCAGGGTCCCTCTCACATACCTGTACCTGAGAGAAGCCTCCTCTTGAGGTGCTTGTGGAAAGTTGGTATTCCTCTTGAGTCGAAGCCAGGGACTAAGCTCTCATCTCGAGTTGATTTGGGGTCGACGGAGCCCTTTCGTGTTGCTACACAGACCTCAGGATCCCTCTAGACTTGAGACAGTGATCTTGGGTTTTCTCTGGAGTGCCATAAAGGAAATCAAGGCTCCTTTCACGTTTGATGTGGAACATGGAATTGTTCTGCACGCTGTGCTGGGGAATCGGGCCTCATCTCGCGGCGAGGGGCAAGTCTCATGGTTTTTCTCGAGTTGTGGCCAGAACCTGGGGTATATTCTCGAGTTATGACGGGGAGGGCCCTTCCAGACACGTGTTTGTTCAGTGACGACAGGACTCCTGCCTATGTGCGAGGGACACCGCGGGATTCTCCTCGAGTCTTGGCATGGCATTTGGGACGCGTCTCCTCATGAGGCGGGAGACCCAGTGTCCCTTTCCACGTGCCACAGGGATCCTGGGGTTCTTATCCATTTTCTAGAGGAGTCAGGCATCGTCTCCTTTGGAAGCATTGATCACCGCGGCCCTCTAGAATTTTCAAAGAATGTGAGGCCTCCGGTCGCGATGAGGCGGAGAACTAGTTCTTACTCTGTGGACTCCAAGGGGATTCAGACCTCCCTTCATCTTGGGAGATGCAAGACGAGCCTGCATTCAATTCACTGCAGAGATATCCGGCCTTACTTCGAGTCAGAGCATCTCGGTGTCCATTCAACTTGAGGCCACAAACTCAGGGTCCCTCTCACTTAAACGTAGCAGAGAGAAGCCTCCTCTTGAGGTGCTTGTGGAAAGTTGTATTCCACTTGAGTCAAAGCCAGGGACTAAGCTCTCATCTAGAGTTGATTTGGGGTCCACGGAGCCCTTTCGTGTTTCTCCAGTGACCTCAGGATCCCTCTAGATTTGAGACAGTGATCTTGGGTTTTCTCTGGAGTGCCATCAAGGAAATCAAGGCTCATTTCATGTTTGATGTGGAACACGGAATTGCTCTGCACGCAGTGCAGGGGAATCAGGCCTCATCTCGCGGTGAGGGGGAAGTCTCAAGGTTTATCTCAAGTTGCGGGCAGAACCTGGGGTATATTCTCGAGTTATGACGGGGAGGGCCCTTCCAGACACGAGTTTGTTCAGCGACGACAGGACTCCTGCCTAGCTGCGAGGGACAACTCGGGATTCTCCTCGAGTCTTGGCATGGCAATTGGGACGCGTCTCCACGTGAAGTGGGATACCCAGGGTCCCTTTCCACGTGCCACAGGGATCCTGGGACTTCTATCCATTTTCAAGAGGAGTCAGGCATCGTCTCCTTTGGAAGCATTGATCTCTGCGGACCTCTCGAGTTGTCAAAGAATGTGAGGCCTCGGGTCGCCTTGCGGCGGAGAACTAGGTCTTTCTCTGTGGTCTCCACATGGAATTCACACTTCCCTTCGTCTTGGGAGATGCAAGACGAGCCTGCATTCAATTCACTGCAGGGATATCCGGCCTTACTTCAAGTCAGAGCATCTCGGTGTCCATTCCACTTGAGGCCACAAACTCATGGTCCCTCTCACATACCTGTAGCTGAGAGAAGCCTCCTCTTGAGGTGCTTGTGGAAAGTTGGTGTTCCTCTTGAGTCGAAGCCAGGGACTAAGCTCTCATCTCGAGTTGATTTGGGGTCCACGGAGCCCGTTCGTGTTGCTCCAGTGACTTCAGGATCCCTCTAGACTTGAGACAGTGATCTTGGGTTTTCTCTGGAGTGCCATTAAGGAAATCAAGTCTCCTTTCAAGTTTGATGTGGAACACGGAATTGCTCTGCATGCAGTGCAGGGGAATCGGGCCTCATCTCGCGGCGAAGGGGAAGTCTCATGGTTTTTCTCGAGTTTCGGCCGGAACCTGGGGTATATTCTCGAGTTACGATGGGGAGGGCCCTTCCAGACACGTGTTTGTTCAGGGACGTCAGGACTCGGGCCTAGGTGCGAGCGATAACTCGGGATTCTCCTCGATTCTTGGCATGGCAATTGGGACTCGTCTCCACGTGTGGCGGGAGACCCAGGGTCACTTTCCACGAGCCACAGGGATCCTGGGACTCCTATCCATTTTCAAGAGGAGTCAGGCATCGTCTCTTTTGGAAGCATTGATCTCCGCGGACCTCTCGAGTTTTCAAAGGATGTGAGGACTCCGGTCGCGATGAGGCGGAGAACTAGGTCTTTCTCTGTGGTCTCCACAGGGGATTCAGACATCCTTTCGTCTTGGGAGATGCAAGACGAGCCTACATTCAATTCACTGTTGGGATATCCGGCCTTACTTCAAGTCAGAGCATCTCGGTGTCCATTCCACTTGAGGCCACAAACTCAGGGTCCCTCTCACATACCTGTAGCTGAGAGAAGCCTCCTCTTGAGGTGCTTGTGGAAAGTTGGTATTCCTCTTGAGTCGAAGCCAGGGACTAAGCTCTCATCTCGAGTTGATTTGGGTTCCACGGAGCCCTTTCGTGTTGCTCCAGTGACCTCAGGATCCCTCTAGACTTGAGACAGTGATCTTGGGTTTTCTCTGGAGGGCCATCAAGGAAATCAAGGCTCCTTTCACGTTTGATGTGGAACACGGAATTGCTCTGCACGCAGTGCAGGGGAATCGGGCCTCATCTCGCAGTGAGGGGGAATTCTCATGCTTTTTCTCGAGTTGCGGCCGGAACCTGGGGTATATTCTCGAGTTACGACGGGGAGGGCCCTTCCAGACACGTCTTTGTTCAGCGACGTCAGGACTCCTGCCTAGGTGTGAGGGACACCTCGGGATTCTCCTCGAGTGTTGGCATGGCAATTGGGACGCGTCTCCACGTGAGGCGGGAGACCCAGGGTCCCTTTCCACGTGCCACAGGGATCCTGGGACTCCTATCCATTTTCAAGAGGAGTCAGGCATCGTCTCCTTTGGAAGCATTGATCTCCGCGGATCTCTCGAGTTCTCAAAGGAATTAAGGACCCCGGTCGCGATGAGGCGGACAACTAGGTCTTTCTCTGTGGTCTCCACAGGGGATTCAGACATCTCTTCGTCTTGGGAGATGCAAGACGAGCCTGCATTCAATTCACTGCAGGGATATCCGGCCTTAATTCGAGTCACAGCATCTCGGTGTCCATTCCACTTGAGGCCAAAAACTCAGGGTCCCTCTCACATACCTGTAGCTGAGAGAAGCCTCCTCTTGAGGTGCTTGTGGAAAGTTGGTATTCCCCTTGAGTCAAAGCCAGGGACTAAGCTCTCATCTCGTGTTGATTTGGGGTCCACGGAGCACTTTCCTGTTGCTCCAGTGACCTCAGGATCCCTCTAGACTTGAGACAGTGATCTTGGGTTTTGTCTGGAGTGCCATCAAGGAAATCAAGTCTCCTTTCAAGTTTGATGTGGAACACGGAATTGCTCTGCATTCAGTGCAGGGGAATCGGGCCTCATCTCGCGGCGAGGGGGAAGTCTCATGGTTTTTCTCGAGTTGCGGCCGGAACCCGAGGTATATTCTCGAGTTACGACGGGGAGGGCCCTTCCAGACACGTGTTTGTTCAGGGACGTCAGATCTCGGGCCTAGGTGCGAGGGATAACTCGGGATTCTCCTCGATTCTTGGCATGGCAATTGGGACTCGTCTCCACGTGTGGCGGGAGACCCAGGGTCCCTTTCCACGAGCCACAGGGATCCTGGGACTCCTATCCATTTTCAAGACGAGTCAGGCATCGTCTCCTTTGGAAGCATTGATCTCCGCGGACCTCTCGAGTTTTCAAAGGATGTCAGGTCTCCGGCCGCGATGAGGCGGAGAACTAGGTCTTACTCTGTGGTCTCCACAGGGGATTCAGACATCCCTTCGTCTTGGGAGATGCAAGACGAGCCTGCATTCAATTCACTGCAGGGATATCCGGCCTTACTTCGAGTCAGAGCATCTCGGTGTCCATTCCACTTGAGGCATCATACTCAGGGTCCCTCTCACATAACTGTAGCTGAGAGAAGCCTCCTCTTGAGGTGCTTTTGGTAACTTGGTATTCCTCTTGAGTCGAAGCCAGGGACTAAGCTCACATCTCGAGTTGATTTGGGGTCCATGGAGCATTTTATGTTGCTCCAGTTACCTCAGGATCCCTCTAGACTTGAGACAGTGATCTTGCGTTTTCTCTGGATTGCCATCAAGGAAATCAAGGCTCCGTTCACATTTGATGTGGAACACGGAATTGCTCTGCACGCAGTGCAGGGGAATCGGGCCTCATCTCGCGGCGAGGGGGAAGTCTCATGGTTTTTCTGGAGTTGCGGCCAGAACCTGGTGTATATTCTCGAGTTACGACGGGGTGTGTCCTTCCAGACACGTGTTTGTTCAGCGAAGTCAGAACCAATGCCTAGGTTCGATGGACACCTCGGTATTTTCCTCGAGGCTTGGCATGGCAACTGGGACGCGTCTCCACGTGAGGAGGGAGACCCAGGGTCCCTTTCCACGTGCCACAGGGATCCTGGGACTCCTATCCATTTTCAAGAGGAGTCAGGCATCGTCTCCTTTGGAAGCATTGATCTCCGCGGACCTCTCGAATTTTCAAAGGATGTGAGGCCTTTGGTCGCGATGAGGTGGAGAACTAGTTATTTCTCTGTGGTCTCCACAGGGGATTCAGACACCCCTTCGTCTTGGGACATGAAAGACGAGAGTGCGTTCAATTCACTGCAGGGATATCTGTCCTTACTTCGAGTCAGAGCATCTCGGTGTCCATTCCACTTGAGGCCACAAACTCAGGGTCCCTCTCACATATCTGCAGCTGAGAGATGCCTCCTCTTGAGGTGCTTGTGGAAAGTTGGTATTCCTCTTGAGTTGAAGCCAGGGACTAAGCTCTCATGTAGAGTTGATTTGGGGTACACGGAGCCCTTTCTTGTTGCTACAGGGACCTCAGGATTCCTCTAGACTTGAGACAGTGATCTTGGGTTTTCTCTGGAGTGCCATCAAGTAAATCAAGGCTCCTTTCACGTTTGATGTGGAACACGGAATTGCTCTTCACGCAGTGCAAGGGAATCGGGTCTCATCTCTCGGCGTGGGGGAAGTCTCATGGTTTTTCTCGAGTTGCGCCCGGAACCTGGGGTATATTCTCGAGTTACGACAGGGAGGGCCCTTCTAGACACGTGTTTGTTCAGCGACCTCAGGACTCCTGCCTGGGTGCGAGGGACACCTCGGGATTCTCCTCGAGTCTTGGCATGGCAATTGGGACGCGTCTCCACGTGAGGCAGGAGACCCAGTGTCCCTTTCCACGTGGCACAGGGATCCTGGGAATCCTATCCGTTTTCACGAGGAGTCAGGCATCGTCTCCTTTGGAAGCATTGATCTCCGCGGACCTCTCGAGTTTTCAAAGGATGTGAGGCCTCCGGTCGCGATGAGGCGGAGAACTAGGTCTTTCTCTGTGGTCTCCACAGGGGATTCAGACATCCCTTCGTCTTGGGAGATGCAAGACGAGCCTGCATTCAATTCACTGCAGGGATATCCGGCCTTAATTAAGTCAGAGCATCTTGGTGTCCATTCCACTTGAGGCCACAAACTCAGGGTCCCTCTCACATACCTGTAGCTGAGAGAAGCCTCCTCTTGAGGTGCTTGTGGAAACTTGGTATTCCTCTTGAGTCGAAGCCAGGGACTAAGCTCTCATCTCGAGTTGATTGGGGGTCCACGGAGCCCTTTCCTGTTGCTCCAGTGACCTCAGGATCCCTCTAGACATGAGACAGTCATCTTGGGTTTCCTCTGGAGTGCCATCAAGGAAATCAAGGCTCCTTTCACGTTTGATGTGGAACACGGAATTGCTCTGCTCGCAGTGCAGGGGAATCGGGCCTCATGTCGCGGCGAGGGGGAAGTCTCATGGTTTTTCTCGAGTTGCGGCCGGAACCTGGGGTATATTCTCGAGTTAGGATGGAGAGGGCCCTTCCAGACACGTGTTTGTTCAGCGACGTCAGGACTCATGCCTAGGTGCGAGGGACACCTCGGGATTCTCCTCGAGTCTTGGCATGGCAATTGGGACGCGTCTCCACGTGAGGCGGGAGACCCAGGGTCCCTTTGGACGTGCCACACGGATCCTGGGACTCCTATCCATTTTCAAGAGGAGTCAGGCATCGTCTCCTTTGGAAGCATTGATCTCCGTGGACCTCTCGAGTTTTCCAAGGATGTATGGCCTCCGCTCGCGATGAGGCGGAGAATTAGGTCTTTTTCTGTGGTCTTCACAGGGGATTCAGACATCCCTTGGTCTTGGGAGATGCATGACGGGCCTGCATTCAATTCACTGCAGGGATATCCGGCCTTACTTCGAGTCAGAGCATTTCGGTGTCCATTCCACTTGAGGCCACAAACTCAGGGGCCCTCTCACATACCTGTAGCTGATAGAAGCCTCCTCTTGAGGTGCTTGTGGAAAGTTGGTATTCCTCTTGAGTCAAAGCCAGGGACTAAGCTCTCATCTCGAGTTGATTTGGGGTCCACGGAGCCCTTTCGTGTTGCTACAGTGACCTCAGGATCCCTCTAGACTTGAGACAGTGATCTTGGGTTTTCTCTGGAGTGCCATCAAGGAAATCAAGGCTCCTTTCACTTTTGATGTGGAATACGGAATTGCTCTGCATGCAGGGCAGGGGAATCGGGCCCCATCTTGTGGCGAGGGGGAAGTCTCATGGTTTTTCTCGAGTTGCGGCCGGAACCTGGGGTATATTCTCGAGTTACGACGGGGACGGCCCTTCCAGACACGTGTTTGTTCAGCGACGTCAGGACTCTTGCCTAGGTGCGAGGGACAACTCGGGATTCTCCTTCACTCCTGGCATGGCAATTGGGACCCGTCTCCACGTGAGGCAGGAGACCACGGGTCCCTTTCCACGTGCCTCAGGGATCCTGGGACTCCTATCCAATTTCAAGAGAGTCAGCAACGTCTCCTTTGGAAGAATTGATCTCCGCAGACCTCTCGAGTTTTCAAAGGATGTGAGGCCTCCGGTCGCGATGAGGCGGAGGACTAGTTCTTTCTCTGTCGTCTCCACAGGGGATTCAGACACCCCGTCGTCTTGGGAGATGCAAGACGAGCCTGCATTCAATTCACTGCAGGGATATCCGGCCTTACTTCGAGTCAGAGCATCTCGGTGTCCATTCCACTTGAGGCCACAAACTCAGGGTCCCTCTCACATACCTGTAGCTGAGAGAAGCCTCCTCTTGAGGTGCTTTTGGTAACTTGGTATTCCTCTTGAGTCGAAGCCAGGGACTAAGCTCACATCTCGAGTTGATTTGGGGTCCATGGAGCATTTTATGTTGCTCCAGTTACCTCAGGATCCCTCTAGACTTGAGACAGTGATCTTGCGTTTTCTCTGGATTGCCATCAAGGAAATCAAGGCTCCGTTCACATTTGATGTGGAACACGGAATTGCTCTGCACGCAGTGCAGGGGAATCGGGCCTCATCTCGCGGCGAGGGGGAAGTCTCATGGTTTTTCTGGAGTTGCGGCCAGAACCTGGTGTATATTCTCGAGTTACGACGGGGTGTGTCCTTCCAGACACGTGTTTGTTCAGCGAAGTCAGAACCAATGCCTAGGTTCGATGGACACCTCGGTATTTTCCTCGAGGCTTGGCATGGCAACTGGGACGCGTCTCCACGTGAGGAGGGAGACCCAGGGTCCCTTTCCACGTGCCACAGGGATCCTGGGACTCCTATCCATTTTCAAGAGGAGTCAGGCATCGTCTCCTTTGGAAGCATTGATCTCCGCGGACCTCTCGAATTTTCAAAGGATGTGAGGCCTTTGGTCGCGATGAGGTGGAGAACTAGTTATTTCTCTGTGGTCTCCACAGGGGATTCAGACACCCCTTCGTCTTGGGACATGAAAGACGAGAGTGCGTTCAATTCACTGCAGGGATATCTGTCCTTACTTCGAGTCAGAGCATCTCGGTGTCCATTCCACTTGAGGCCACAAACTCAGGGTCCCTCTCACATATCTGCAGCTGAGAGATGCCTCCTCTTGAGGTGCTTGTGGAAAGTTGGTATTCCTCTTGAGTTGAAGCCAGGGACTAAGCTCTCATGTAGAGTTGATTTGGGGTACACGGAGCCCTTTCTTGTTGCTACAGGGACCTCAGGATTCCTCTAGACTTGAGACAGTGATCTTGGGTTTTCTCTGGAGTGCCATCAAGTAAATCAAGGCTCCTTTCACGTTTGATGTGGAACACGGAATTGCTCTTCACGCAGTGCAAGGGAATCGGGTCTCATCTCTCGGCGTGGGGGAAGTCTCATGGTTTTTCTCGAGTTGCGCCCGGAACCTGGGGTATATTCTCGAGTTACGACAGGGAGGGCCCTTCTAGACACGTGTTTGTTCAGCGACCTCAGGACTCCTGCCTGGGTGCGAGGGACACCTCGGGATTCTCCTCGAGTCTTGGCATGGCAATTGGGACGCGTCTCCACGTGAGGCAGGAGACCCAGTGTCCCTTTCCACGTGGCACAGGGATCCTGGGAATCCTATCCGTTTTCACGAGGAGTCAGGCATCGTCTCCTTTGGAAGCATTGATCTCCGCGGACCTCTCGAGTTTTCAAAGGATGTGAGGCCTCCGGTCGCGATGAGGCGGAGAACTAGGTCTTTCTCTGTGGTCTCCACAGGGGATTCAGACATCCCTTCGTCTTGGGAGATGCAAGACGAGCCTGCATTCAATTCACTGCAGGGATATCCGGCCTTAATTAAGTCAGAGCATCTTGGTGTCCATTCCACTTGAGGCCACAA
Organism: Dama dama; assembly: GCF_033118175.1. Lineage (NCBI taxonomy): Eukaryota > Metazoa > Chordata > Mammalia > Artiodactyla > Cervidae > Dama > Dama dama. The sequence continues at coordinate 3,292,719 of NW_026870920.1, read as the reverse complement.
ACTCAGGGTCCCTCTCACATACCTGTAGCTGAGAGAAGCCTCCTGTTGAGGTGCTTGTGGAAAGTTGGTATTCCTCTGGAGTCGAAGCCAGGGACTAAGCTCTCATCTCGAGTTGATTTGGGGTCCACGGAGCACTTTCGTGTTGCTCCAGTGACCTCAGGATCCCTCTAGACAAGAGACAGTGATCTTGTGTTTCCTCTGGAGTGCCATCAAGAAAATCAAGGCTCCTTTCCCATTTGATGTGGAACACGGAATTGCTCTGCACGCAGTGCAGGGGAATCGGGCCTCATCTCGCGGCGAGGGGGAAGTCTCATGGTTTTTCTCGAGTTGCGGCCAGAACCTGGGGTATATTCTCGAGTTACGACGGGTAGGGCCCTTCGAGACACGTGTTTGTTCAGCGACGTCAGGACTACTGCCTAGGTGCGACGGACACCTCGGGATTCTCCTCGAGTCTTGGCATGGCAATTGGGACGCGTCTCCACGTGAGGGGGGAGACCCAGGGTCCCTTTCCACGTGCCACAGGGATCCTGGGACTCCTATCCATTTTCAAGAGGAGTCAGGAATCGTCTCCTTTGGAAGCATTGATCTCCGCAGACCTCTCGAGTTTTTATAGGATGTGAGGCCTCCGGTCGCGATGAGGCGGAGGACTAGGACTTTCTCTGTGGTCTCCACAGGGGATTCAGACATCCCTTCGTCTTGGGAGATGCAAGACGAGCCTGCATTCAATTCACTGCAGGGATATCCGGCCTTACTTCGAGTCAGAGCATCTCGGTGTCCATTCCACTTGAGGCCAAAAACTCAGGGTCCCTCTCACATACCTGGAGCTGAAAGAAGCCTCCTCTTGAGGTGCTTGTGGAACGTTGGTATTCCTCTTGAGTCGAAGCCAGAGACTAAGCTCTCATCTCGAGTTGATTTGGGGTTCACGGAGCCCTTTCGTGTTGCCCCAGTGAACTCAGGATCCCTCTAGACTTGAGACAGTGATCTTGGGTTTTCTCTGGAGTGCCATCAAGGAAATCAAGGCTCCTTTCACGTTTGATGTGGAACACGGAATTGCTCTGCGCGCAGTGCAGTTGAATCGGGCCTCATCTCGCGGCGAGGGGGAAGTCTCATGGTTTTTCTCGAGTTGCGGCCGGAACCTGGGGTATATTCTCGAGTTACGACGGGGAGGGCCCTTCCAGACACGTGTTTGTTCAACGACGTAAGGACTCCAGCATAGGTGCGAGGGACAACTCGGGATTCTCCTCGAGTCTTGGCATGGCAATTGGGACGCCACTCCACGTGAGGCCGGAGACCCAGGGTCCCTTTCCACGTGCCACAGGGATCCTGGGACTCCTATCCATTTTCAAGAGGAGTCAGGAATCGTCTCCTTTGGAAGCATTGATCTCCGCAGACCTCTCGAGTTTTCAAAGGATGTGAGGCATCCGGTCGCGTTGAGGCGGAGGACTAGGTCTTTCTCTGTGGTCTCCACAGGGGATTCAGACATCTCTTCGTCTTGGGAGATGCAAGACGAGCCTGCATTCAATTCACTGCAGGGATATCCGGCCTTACTTCGAGTCAGAGCATCTCGGTGTCCATTCCACTTGAGGCCACAAACTCAGGGTCCCTCTCACATACCTGTAGCTGAGAGAAGCCTCCTCTTGAGGTGCTTGTGGAAAGTTGGTATTCCTCTTGAGTCGAAGCCAGGGACTAAGCTCTCATCTCGAGTTGATTAGGGGTCCACGGAGCCCTTTCTTTTTGCTCCAGTGACCTCAGGATGGCTCTAGACTTGAGACAGTGATCTTGGGTTTTCTCTGGAGTGCCATCAAGGAAATCAAGGCTCCTTTCACGTTTGATTAGGAACACGGAATTGCTCTGCATGCAGTGCAGGGGAATCGGGCCTCATCTCGCGGCGAGGGGGAAGTCTCATGGTTTTTCTCGAGTTTCGGCCGGAACCTGGGGTATATTCTCGAGTTACGACGGGGAGGGCCCTTCCAGACACGTGTTTGTTCAGCGACGTCAGGATTCCTGCCTAGGTGCGAGGGACACCTCGGGATTCTCCTCGAGTCTTGGCATGGCAATTGGGACGCGTCTCCACATGAGGCGGGAGACCCAGGGTCCCTTTCCACGTGCCACAGGGATCCTGGGACTCCTATCCATTTTCAAGAGGAGTCAGGCATCGTCTCCTTTGGAAGCATTGATCTCTGCAGACCTCTCGAGTTTTCCAAGGATGTGAGGTCTCCGGTCGCGTTGAGGCGGAGGACTAGGTCTTTCTCTGTGGTCTCCACAGGGGATTCAGACATCCCTTCGTCTTGGGAGATGCAAGACGAGCCTGCATTCAATTCACTGCAGGGATATCCGGCCTTACTTCGAGACAGAGCATCTCGGTGTCCATTCCACTTGAGGCCACAAACTCAGGGTCCCTCTCACATACCTGTAGCTGAGAGAAGCCTCCTCTTGACGTGCTTGTGGAAAGTTAGTATTCACCTTGAGTTGAAGCCAGGGACTAAGCTCTCATCTCGAGTTGATTTGGGGTCCACGGAGCCCTTTCGTGTTGCTCCTGTGACCTCAGGATCCCTCTAGACTTGAGACAGTGAACTTGGGTTTTCTCTGGAGTGCCATCAAGGAAATCAAGGCTCCTTTCAAGTTTGATGTGGAAAACGGAATTGCTCTGCACGCAGTGCAGGGGAATCGGGCCTCATCTCCCGGCGAGGGGGAAGTCTCATGGTTTTTCTCGAGTTGCGGCCGGAACCTTCGGTATATTATCGAGTTACGACGGGGATGGCCCTTCCAGACATGTGTTTGTTCAGCGACGTCAGGACTCCTGCCTAGGTGCGAGGGACACCTCGGGATTCTCCTCGAGTCTTGGCATGGCAATTGGGACGCGCCTCCACGTTAGGCGGGAGACCCAGGGTCCCTTTCCACGTGCCACAGGGATCCTGGGACTCCTATCCATTTTCAAGAAGGGTCAGGCATCTTCTCCTTTGGAAGCATTGATCTCCGCGTACCTCTCGAGTTTTCAAAGGATGTGAGGCCTCCGGTCGCGATGAGGCGGAGAACTAGGTCTTTCTCTGTGATCTCCACAGGTGATTCAGACATCCCTTCATCTTGGGAGATGCAAGACGAGCCTGCATTCAACTCACTGTTGGGATATCCGGCCTTACTTTGAGTCAGAGCATCTCGGTGTCTATTCCACTTGAGGCCACAAAGTCAGGTGCCCTCTCACATACCTGTAGTTGAGAGAAGCCTCCTCCTGAGGTGCTTGTGGAAAGTTGGTATTCCTCTTGAGTCTAAGCCAGGGACTAAGCTCTCATCTCGAGTTGATTTGGGGTTCACGGAGCACTTTCGTGTTGCTCCAGTGACCTCAGGATCCCTCTAGACTTGAGACAGTGATCTTGGGTTTTCTCTGGAGTGCCATCAAGGAAATCAAGGCTCCTTTCACGTTTGATGTGGAACACGGAATTGGTCTGCATGCAGTGCAGGGGAATCGGGCCTCAACTCACGGCGAGGGGGAAATCTCATGGTTTTTCTTGAGTTGCGGCGAGAACCTGGGGTATATTCTCGAGTCACGACGGGGAGGGCACTTCTAGACACGTGTTTGTTCAGCGACATCAGGACTCCTGCCTAGGTGCGAGGGACACCTCGGGATTCTCCTCGAGTCTTGGCATGGTAATTGGGACGCGTCTCCACATGAGGCGGGAGACCCAGGGTCCCTTTCCATGTACCACAGTGATCCTGGGACTCCTATCCATTTTCAAGAGGAGTCAGGCATCGTCTACTTTGGAAGCATTGATCTCTGCGGACCTCTCGAGTTTTCAAAGGATGTGAAGACTCGGCTCGCGATGAGGCGGATAATTAGGTCTTTCTCGGTGGTCTCCACAGGGGATTCAGACATCCCTTCGTCTTGGGAGATGCCAGACGAGCCTGCATTCACTTCACTGCAGGGATATCCGGCCTTACTTCGAGTCAGAGCATCTCGGTGTCCATTCCACTTGAGGCCACAAACTCAGGGTCCCTCTCACATACCTGTAGCTGAGAGAAGCCTCCTCTTGAGGTGCTTGTGGAAAGTTGGTATTCCTCTTGAGTCGAAGCTAGGGACTAAGCTCTCATCTCGAGTTGATTTGGGGTCCACGGAGCCCTTTCGTGTTGCTCCAGTGACCTCAGGATCCCTCTAGACTTGAGACAGTGAACTTGGGTTTTCTCGGGAGTGCCATCAAGGAAATCAAGGCTCCTTTCACGTTTGATGTGGAACACGGAATTGCTCTGCACGCAGTGCAGGGGAAATCGGGCCTCATCTCGCGGCGAGGGGGAAGTCTCATGGTTTTTCTCGAGTTGCGGCCGGAACCTGGGGTATATTCTGGAGTTACGACAGGGAGGGCCCTTCCAGACACGTGTTTGTTCAGCGACGTCAGGACTCCTGCCTAGGTGCGAGGGACACCTCGGGATTCTCCTCGAGTCTTGGCATGGCAATTGGGACGCGTCTCCACATGAAGCGGAGACCCAGGGTCCCCGTCCCTGTGGACAGGTATCCTGGGACTGCTAACCATTTTCAAGAGGAGTCAGGCATCGTCTCCTTTGGAAGCATTGATCTCCGCGGACCTCTCGAGTTTTCAAAGGATGTGAGGCCTCCGGTCGCGATGAGGCGGAGAACTAGGACTTTCTCTGTGGTCTCCACAGTGGATTCAGACATCCCTTCGTCTTGGGAGATGCAAGACGAGCTTGCATTCAATTCACTGCAGAGATATCCGGCCTTACTTCGAGTCAGAGCATCTCGGTGTCCATTCCACTTGAGGCCACTAACTCAGGGTCCCTCTCACCTACCTGTAGCTGAGAGAAGCCTCCTCTTGAGGTGCTTGTGGAAAGTTGGTATTCCTCTTGAGTCGAAGCCAGGGACTAAGCTCTCATCTCGAGTTGATTTGGGTTCCACGGAGCCCTTTCGTGTTGCTACAGTGACCTCAGGATCCCTCTAGACTTGAGACAGTGATCTTGGGTTTTCTCTGGAGTGCCATCAAGGAAATCAAGGCTCATTTCCCGTTTGATGTGGATCACGGAATTGCTCTGCACGCAGTGCTGGTTAATCGGGACTCATCTCGCGGCGAGGGGGAAGTCTCATGGTTTCTCTCGAGTTACGGCCGGAACCTGGGGTATATTCTCGATTTACGACGGGGAGGGCCCTTCCATACACGTGTTTGTTCAGCGACGTCAGGACTCCGGCCTAGGTGCGAGGGACACCTCGGGATTCTCCTCGAGTCTTGGCATGGCAATTGGGACGCGTCTCCACGTGAGGCGGGAGACCCAGAGTCCCTTTCCACGTGCCACAGGGATCCTGGGACTCCTTCCATTTTCAAGAGGAGTCAGGCATCATCTCCTTTGGAAGCATTGATCTCCGCGGACCTCTCGAGTTTTCAAAGGATGTGAGGCCTCCGGTCGCGATGAGGCGGAGAACTAGGTCTTTCTCTGTGGTCTCCACAGGGGATTCAGACATCCCTTCATCTTGGGAGATGCAAGATGAGCCTGCTTTCAATTCACTGCAGGGATATCCGGCCTTACTTCGAGTCAGAGAATCTCGGTGTCCATTCCACTTGAGGCCACAAACTCAGGGTCCCTCTCACATACCTGTAGCTGAGAGAAGCCTCCTCTTGAGGTGCTTGTGGAAAGTTCGTATTCCTCTTGAGTTGAAGCCAGGGACTAATCTCTCATCTCGAGTTGATTTGGGGTCCACGGAGCCCTTTCGTGTTGCTCCAGTGACCTCAGGATCCCTCTAGACTTGAGACAGTGAACTTGGGTTTTCTCTGGAGTGCCATCAAGGAAATCAAGGCTCCTTTCACGTTTGATGTGGAAAACGGAATTGCTCTGCACGCAGGGCAGGGGAATCGGGCCTCATCTCGCGGCGAGGGGGAAGTCTCATGGTTTTTCTCGAGTTGCGGCCGGAACCTGGGGTATGTTCTCGAGTTACGACGGGGAGGGCCCTTCCAGACATGTGTTTGTTCAGCGACGTCAGGACTCCTGCCTAGGTGCGAGGGACACCTCAGGATTCTCCTCGAGTCTTGGCATGGAAATTGGGACGTGTCTCCACATGAGGTGGGAGACCCAGGGTCCCTTTCCATGTGCCACAGGGATCCTGGGACTCCTATCCATTTCCAAGAGGAGTCAGGCATCGTCTCCTTTGGAAGCATTGATCTCCGCAGACCTCTCGAGTTTTCAAAGGATGTGAGGCCTCCGCTCGCGATGAGGCGGAGAATTAGGTCTTTCTCTGTGGTCTCCATAGGGGATTCAGACATCCCTTCGTCTTGGGAGATGCAAGACCAGCCTGCATTCAATTCACTGCAGGGATATCCGGCCTTACTTCGAGTCAGAGCATCTCGGTGTCCATTCCACTTGAGGCCATAAACTCAGGGCCCTCTCACATACCTGTAGCTGAGAGAAGCCTCCTCTTGAGGTGCTTGTGGAAAGTTGGTATTCCTCTTGAGTTGAAGCCAGGGACTAAGCTCTCATCTCGAGTTGATTGGTGGTCCACGGAGCCCTTTCATGTTGCTCCAGTGACCTCAGGATCCCTCTAGACTTGAGACAGTGAACTTGGGTTTTCTCTGGAGTGCCATCAAGGAAATCAAGGCTCCTTTCACGTTTGATGTTGAAAACGGAATTGCTCTGCACGCAGGGCAGGGGAATCGGGCCTCATCTCGCGGCGAGGGGGAAGTCTCATGGTTTTTCTCGAGTTGCGGCCGGAACCTGGGGTATATTCTCGAGTTACGACGGGGAGGGCTCTTCCAGACACGTGTTTGTTCAGCGACGTCAGGACTCCTGCCTAGGTGCGAGGGACACCTCAGGATTCTCCTCGAGTCTTGGCATGGAAATTGGGACGCGTCTCCACATGAGGCGGGAGACCCAGGGTCCCTTTCCATGTACCACAGGGATCCTGGGACTCCTATCCATTTTCAAGAGGAGTCAGGCATCGTCTCCTTTGGAAGCATTGATCTCCGCAGACCTTTCGAGTTTTCAAAGGATGTGAGGCCTCCGCTCGCGATGAGGCGGAGAATTAGGTCTTTCTCTGTGGTCTCCACAGGGGATTCAGACATCCCTTCGTCTTGGGAGATGCAAGACAAGCCTGCATTCAATTCACTGCAGGGATATCCGGCCTTACTTCGAGTCAGAGCATCTCGGTGTCCATTCCACTTGAGGCCACAAACTCAGGGTCCCTCTCACATACCTGTAGCTGAGAGAAGCCTCCTCTTGAGGTGCTTGTGGAAAGTTGGTGTTCCTCTTGAGTCGAAGCCAGGGACTAAGCTCTCATCTCGAGTTGACTTGGGGTCCACGGAGCCCTTTCGTGTTGGTCCAGTGACCTCAGGATCCCTCTAGACTTGAGCCAGTGATCTTGGGTTTTCTCTGGAGTGCCATCAAGGAAATCAAGGCTCCTTTCACATTTGATGTGGAACACGGAATTGCTCTGCATGCAGTGCAGGGAAATCGGTCTTCGTCTCGCGGCGAGGGGGAAGTCTCATGGTTTTTCTCGAGTTGCGGCCGGAACCTGGGGTATATTCTCGAGTTAAGACGGGGAGGGCCCTTCCAGACACGTGTTTGTTCAGCGACATCAGGACTCCTGCCTAGGTGCGAGGGACACCTCGGGATTCTCCTCGAATCTTGGCATGGCAATTGGGACGCGTCTCCACGTGAGGCGGGAGACCCAGGGTCCCTTTCCACGTGCCACAGGGATCCTGGGACTCCTATCCATTTTCAAGAGGCGTCAGGCATCGTCTCCTTTGGAAGCATTGATCTCCGCGGACCTCTCGAGTTTTCAAAGGATGTGAGGCCTCCCGTCTCGATGAGGCGGAGAACTAGGTCTTTCTCTGTGGTCTCCACAGGGGATTCAGACATCCCTTCGTCTTGGGAGATGCAAGAGGAGCCTGCATTCAATTCACTGCAGGGATATCCGGCCTTACTTCGAGTCAGAGCATCTCGGTGTCCATTCCACTTGAGGCCACAAACTCAGGGTCCCTCTCACATACCTGTAGCTGAGAGAAGCCTCCTCTTGAGGTGCTTGTGGAAAGTTGGTATTCCTCTTGAGTCGAAGCCAGGGACTAAGCTATCATCTCGAGTTGATTTGGGGTCCATGGAGCCCTTTCGTGTTGCTCCAGTGACCTCAGGATCCCTCTAGACTTGAGACAGTGATCTTGGGTTTTCTCTGGAGTGCAATCAAGGAAATCAAGGCTCCTTTCACGTTTGATGTGGAACACGGAATTGCTCTGCACGCAGTGCAGGGGAATCGGGCCTCATCTCGCGGAGAGGGGGAAGTCTCTTGGTTTTTCTCGAGTTGCGGCCGGAACCTGGGGTATATTCTCGAGTTACGACGAGGAGGGCCCTTCCAGACACGTGTTTGTTCAGCGACGTCAGGACTTCTGCCTAGGTGCGAGGGACACCTCGGGATTCTCCTCGAGTCTTGGCATGGCAATTGGGACGCGTCTCCATGTGAGGCGGGAGACCCAGGGTCCCTTTCCACGTGCCACAGGGATCCTGGGACTCCTATCCATTTTCAAGAGGAGTCAGGCATCGTCTCCTTTGGAAGCATTGATCTCCGCGGACCTCTCGAGTTTTCAAAGGATGTGAGGCCTCCCGTCTCGATGAGGCGGAGAACTAGGTCTTTCTCTGTGGTCTCCACAGGGGATTCAGACATCCCTTCGTCTTGGGAGATGCAAGAGGAGCCTGCATTCAATTCACTGCAGGTATATCCGGCCTTACTTCGAGTCAGAGCATCTCGGTGTCCATTCCACTTGAGGCCACAAACTCAGGGTCCCTCTCACATACCTGTAGCTGAGAGAAGCCTCCTCTTGAGGTGCTTGTGGAAAGTTGGTATTCCTCTTGAGTCGAAGCCAGGGACTAAGCTCTCTTCTCGAGTTGATTTGGGGTCCACGGAGCCCTTTCGTGTTGCGCCAGTGACCTCAGGATCCCTCTAGACTTGAGACAGTGATCTTGGGTTTTCTCTGGAGTGCAATCAAGGAAATCAAGGCTCCTTTCACGTTTGATGTGGAACACGGAATTGCTCTGCACGCAGTGCAGGGGAATCGGGCCTCATCTCGCGGCGAGGGGGAAGTCTCTTGGTTTTTCTCGAGTTGCGGCCGGAACCTGGGGTATATTCTCGAGTTACGACGGGGAGGGCCCTTCCAGACACGTGTTTGTTCAGCGACGTCAGGACTCCTGCCTAGGTGCGAGGGACACCACGGGATTCTCCTCGAGTCTTGGCATGGCAATTGGGCCGCGTCTCCATGTGAGGCTGGAGACCCAGGGTCCCTTTCCACGTGCCACAGGGATCCTGGGACTCCTATCCATTTTCAAGAGGCGTCAGGCATCGTCTCCTTTGGAAGCATTGATCTCCGCGGACCTCACGAGTTTTCAAAGGATGTGAGGCCTCCGGTCGCGATGAGGCGGAGAAATAGGTCTTTCTCTGTGGTCTCCACATAGGATTCAGACATCCCTTCGTCTTGGGAGATGCAAGACGAGCCTGCATTCAATTCACTGCAGCGATATCCGGCCTTACTTCGAGTCAGAGCATCTCGGTGTCCATTCCACTTGAGGCCACCAACTCAGGGTCCTCTCACATACCTGTAGCTGAGAGAAGCCTCCTCTTGAGGTGCTTGTGGAAGGTTGGTATTCCTCTTGAGTCGAAGCCAGGGACTAAGCTCTCATCTCGAGTTGATTTGGGGTCCACGGAGCCCTTTCGTGTTGCTCCAGTGACCTCAGGATCCCTCTAGACTTGAGACAGTGATGTTGGGTTTTCTCTGGAGTGCCATCAAGGAAATCAAGGCTCCTTTCACGTTTGATGTGGAACACGGAATTGCTCTGCACGCCGTGCAGGGGAATCGGGCCTCATCTCGCGGCGAGGGGGAAGTCTCATGGTTTTTCTTGAGTTCCGGCCGGAACCTGGGGTATATTCTCGAGTTACGACGGGGAGGGCCCTTCCAGACACGTGTTTGTTCAGCGACGTCAGGACTCCTGCCTAGGTGCGAGGGACACCTCGGGATTCTCCTCGAGTCTTGGCATGGCATTTGGGACGCGTCTCCACGTGAGGCGGGAGACCCAGTGTCCCTTTCGACGTGCCACAGGGATCCTGGGACTCCTATCCATTTTCAAGAGGAGTCAGGCATCGTCTCCTTTGGAAGCATTGATCTCCGCGGACCTCTCGAGTTTTCAAAGGATGTGAGGCCTCCGGTCGCGATGAGGCGGAGAACTAGGTCTTTCTCTGTGGTCTCCACAGGGGATTCAGACATCCCTTCGTCTTGGGAGATGCAAGACGAGCCTGCATTCAATTCACTGCAGGGATATCCGGCCTTAGTTCGAGTCAGAGCATCTCGGTGTCCATTCCACTTGAGGCCACAAACTCAGGGTCCCTCTCACATACCTGTAGCTGAGAGAAGCCTCCTCTTGAGGTGCTTGTGGAAAGTTGGTATGCCTCTTGAGTCGAAGCCAGTGGCTAAGCTCTCATTTCGAGTTGATTTGGGGTCCATGGAGCCCTTTCGTGTTGCTCCAGTGACCTCAGGATCCCTCTAGACTTGAGCCAGTGATCTTGGGTTTTCTCTGGAGTGCCATCAAGGAAATCAAGGCTCCTTTCACGTTTGATGTGGAACACGGAATTGCTCTGCACGCAGTGCAGGGAAATCGGTCTTCATCTCGCGGCGAGGGGGAAGTCTCATGGTTTTTCTCGAGTTGCGGCCGGAACCTGGGGTATATTCTCGAGTTAAGACGGGGAGGGCACTTCCAGACACGTGTTTGTTCAGCGACATCAGGACTCCTGCCTAGGTGCGAGGGACACCTCGGGATTCTCCTCGAGTCTTGGCATGGCAATTGGGACGCGTCTCCACGTGAGGCGGGAGACCCAGGGTCCCTTTCCACGTGCCACAGGGATCCTGGGACTCCTATCCATTTTCAAGAGGCGTCAGGCATCGTCTCCTTTGGAAGCATTGATCTCCGCGGACCTCTCGAGTTTTCAAAGGATGTGAGGCCTCCCGTCTCGATGAGGCTGAGAACTAGGTCTTTCTCTGGGGTCTCCACAGGGGATTCAGACATCCCTTCGTCTTGGGAGATGCAAGAGGAGCCTGCATTCAATTCACTGCAGGGATATCCGGCCTTACTTCGAGTCAGAGCATCTCGGTGTCCATTCCACTTGAGGCCACAAACTCAGGGTCCCTCTCACATACCTGTAGCTGAGAGAAGCCTCCTCTTGAGGTGCTTGTGGAAAGTTGGTATTCCTCTTGAGTCGAAGCCAGGGACTAAGCTCTCATCTCGAGTTGATTTGGGGTCCACGGAGCCCTTTCGTGTTGCTCCAGTGACCTCAGGATCCCTCTAGACTTGAGACAGTGATCTTGGGTTTTCTCTGGAGTGCAATCAAGGAAATCAAGGCTCCTTTCACGTTTGATGTGGAACACGGAATTGCTCTGCACGCAGTGCAGGGGAATCGGGCCTCATCTCGCGGCGAAGGGGAAGTCTCTTGGTTTTTCTCGAGTTGCTGCCGGAACCTGGGGTATATTCTCGAGTTACGACGGGGAAGGCCCTTCCAGACACGTGTTTGTTCAGCGACGTCAGGACTCCTGCCTAGGTGCGAGGGACACCTCGGATTCTCCTCGAGTCTTGGCATGGCAATTGGGACGCGTCTCCACGTGAGGCGGGAGACCCAGGGTCCCTTTCGTCGTGCCACAGGGATCCTGGGACTCCTATCCATTTTCAAGAGGCGTCAGGCATCGTCTCCTTTGGAAGCATTGATCTCCGCGGACCTCTCGAGTTTTCAAAGGATGTGAGGCCTCCGGTCGCGATGTGGCGGAGAACTAGGTCTTTCTCTGTGGTCTCCACAGGGGATTCAGACATCCCTTCGTCTTGGGAGATGCAAGAGGAGCCTGCATTCAATTCACTGCAGGGATATCCGGCCTTACTTCGAGTCAGAGCATCTCGGTGTCCATTCCACTTGAGGCCACAAACTCAGGGTCCCTCTGACATACCTGTAGCTGAGAGAAGCCTCCTCTTGAGGTGCTTGTGGAAAGTTGGTATTCCTCTTGAGTCGAAGCCAGGGACTAAGCTCTCATCTCGAGTTGATTTGGGGTCCACGGAGCCCTTTCGTGTTGCTCCAGTGACCTCAGGATCCCTCTAGACTTGAGACAGTGATCTTGGGTTTTCTCTGGAGTGCAATCAAGGAAATCAAGGCTCCTTTCACGTTTGATGTGGAACACGGAATTGCTCTGCACGCAGTGCAGGGGAATCGGGCCTCATCTCGCGGCGAGGGGGAAGTCTCTTGGTTTTTCTCGAGTTGCGGCCGGAACCTGGGGTATATTCTCGAGTTACGACGGGGAGGGCCCTTCCAGACACGTGTTTGTTCAGCGACGTCAGGACTCCTGCCTAGGTGCGAGGGACACCTCGGGATTCTCCTCGAGTCTTGGCATGGCAATTGGGACGCGTCTCCACGTGAGGCGGGAGACCCAGAGTCCCTTTCCACGTGCCACAGGGATCCTGGGACTCCTATCCATTTTCACGAGGAGTCAGGCATCGTCTCCTTTGGAAGCATTGATCTCCGCGGACCTCTCGAGTTTTCAAAGGATGTGAGGCCTCCGGTCCTGTTGAGGCGGAGAACTAGGTCTTTCTCTGTGGTCTCCACAGGGTATTCAGACATCCCTTCGTCTTGGGAGATGCAAGACGAGCCTGCATTCAATTCACTGCAGGGATATCCGGCCTTAGTTCGAGTCAGAGCATCTCGGTGTCCATGCCACTTGAGGCCACAAACTCAGGGTCCCTCTCACATACCTGTAGCTGAGAGAAGCCTCCTCTTGAGGTGCTTGTGGAAAGTTGGTATTCCTCTTGAGTCGAAGCCAGTGGCTAAGCTCTCATCTCGAGTTGATTTGGGGTCCATGGAGCCCTTTCGTGTTGCTCCAGTGACCTCAGGGTCCCTCTAGACTTGAGACAGTGATCTTGGGTTTTCTCTGGAGTGCCATCAAGGAAATCAAGGCTCCTTTCACATTTGATGTGGAACACGGAATTGCTCTGCACGCAGTGCAGGGAAATCGGTCTTCATCTCGCGGCGAGGGGGAAGTCTCATGGTTTTTCTCGAGGTGCGGCCGGAACCTGGGGTATATTCTCGAGTTAAGACGGGGAGGGCACTTCCAGACACGTGTTTGTTCAGCGACATCAGGACTCCTGCCTAGGTGCGAGGGACACCTCGGGATTCTCCTCAAGTCTTGGCATGGCAATTGGGACGCGTCTCCACGTGAGGCGGGAGACCCAGGGTCCCTTTCCACGTGCCACAGGGATCCTGGGACTCCTATCCATTTTCAAGAGGCGTCAGGCATCGTCTCCTTTGGAAGCATTGATCTCCGCGGACCTCTCGAGTTTTCAAAGGATGTGAGGCCTCCCGTCTCGATGAGGCGGAGAACTAGGTCTTTCTTTGTGGTCTCCACAGGGGATTCAGACATCCCTTTGTCTTGGGAGATGCAAGACGAGCCTGCATTCAATTCACTGCAGGGATATCCGGCCTTAGTTCGAGTCAGAGCATCTCGGTGTCCATTCCACTTGAGGCCACAAACTCAGGGTCCCTCTCACATACCTGTAGCTGAGAGAAGCCTCCTCTTGAGGTGCTTGTGGAAAGTTGGTATTCCTCTTGAGTCGAAGCCAGTGGCTAAGCTCTCATCTCGAGTTGATTTGGGGTCCATGGAGCCCTTTCGTGTTGCTCCAGTGACCTCAGGATCCCTCTAGACTTGAGCCAGTGATCTTGGGTTTTCTCTGGAGTGCCATCAAGGAAATCAAGGCTCCTTTCACATTTGATGTGGAACACGGAATTGCTCTGCACGCAGTGCAGGGAAATCGGTCTTCATCTCGCGGCGAGGGGGAAGTCTCATGGTTTTTCTCGAGTTGCGGCCGGAACCTGGGGTATATTCTCGAGTTAAGACGGGGAGGGCACTTCCAGACACGTGTTTGTTCAGCGACATCAGGACTCCTGCCTAGGTGCGAGGGACACCTCGGGATTCTCCTCGAGTCTTGGCATGGCAATTGGGACGCGTCTCCACGTGAGGCGGGAGACCCAGGGTCCCTTTCCATGTGCCACAGGGAGCCTGGGACTCCTATCCATTTTCAAGAGGCGTCAGGCATCGTCTCCTTTGGAAGCATTGATCTCCGCGGACCTCTCGAGTTTTCAAAGGATGTGAGGCCTCCCGTCTCGATGAGGCGGAGAACTAGGTCTTTCTCTGGGGTCTCCACAGGGGATTCAGACATCCCTTCGTCTTGGGAGATGCAAGAGGAGCCTGCATTCAATTCACTGCAGGGATATCCGGCCTTAGTTCGAGTCAGAGCATCTCGGTGTCCATTCCACTTGAGGCCACAAACTCAGGGTCCCTCTCACATACCTGTAGCTGAGAGAAGCCTCCTCTTGAGGTGCTTGTGGAAAGTTGGTATTCCTCTTGAGTCGAAGCCAGGGACTAAGCTCTCATCTCGAGTTGATTTGGGGTCCACGGAGCCCTTTCGTGTTGCTCCAGTGACCTCAGGATCCCTCTAGACTTGAGACAGTGATCTTGGGTTTTCTCTGGAGTGCAATCAAGGAAATCAAGGCTCCTTTCACGTTTGATGTGGAACACGGAATTGCTCTGCACGCAGTGCAGGGGAATCGGGCCTCATCTCGCGGCGAGGGGGAAGTCTCTTGGTTTTTCTCGAGTTGCGGCCGGAACCTGGGGTATATTCTCGAGTTACGACGGGGAGGGCCCTTCCAGACACGTGTTTGTTCAGCGACGTCAGGACTCCTGCCTACGTGCGAGGGACACCTCGGGATTCTCCTCGAGTCTTGGCATGGCAATTGGGACGCGTCTCCATGTGAGGCTGGAGACCCAGGGTCCCTTTCCACGTGCCACAGGGATCCTGGGACTCCTATCCATTTTCAAGAGGAGTCAGGCATCGTCTCCTTTGGAAGCACTGATCTCCGCGGACCTCTCGAGTTTTCAAAGGATGTGAGGCCTCCGGTCGCGATGAGGCGGAGAACTAGGTCTTTCTCTGTGGTCTCCACAGGGGATTCAGACATCCCTTCGTCTTGGGAGATGCAAGACGAGCCTGCATTCAATTCACTGCAGGGATATCCGGCCTTACTTCGAGTCAGAGCATCTCGGAGTCCATTCCATTTGAGGCCACAAACTCAGGGTCCACTCACATACCTGTAGCTGAGAGAAGCCTCCTCTTGAGGTGCTTGTGGAAAGTTGGTATTCCTCTTGAGTCGAAGCCAGGGAATAAGCTCTCATCTCGAGTTGATTTGGGGTCCACGGAGCCCTTTCGTGTTGCTCCAGTGACCTCAGGATCCCTATAGACTTGAGACAGTGATCTTGGGTTTTCTCTGGAGTGCCATCAAGGAAATCAAGGGTCCTTTCACGTTTGATGTGGAACAAGGAATTGCTCTGCACGCAGTGCAAGGAAATCGGGCCTCATCTCGCGGCGAGGGGTAAGTCTCATGGTTTTTCTTGAGTTCCGGCCGGAACCTGGGGTATATTCTCGATTTACGACGGGGAGGGCCCTTCCAGACACGTGTTTGTTCAGCGACGTCAGGACTCCGGCCTAGGTGCGAGGGACACCTCGGGATTCTCCTCGAGTCTTGGCATGGCAATTGGGACGCGTCTCCACGTGAGGCGGGAGACCCAGGGTCCCTTTCCACGTGCCACAGGGATCCTGGGACTCCTATCCATTTTCAAGAGGCGTCAGGCATCGTCTCCTTTGGAAGCATTGATCTCCGCGGACCTCTCGAGTTTTCAAAGGATGTGAGGCCTCCGGTCGCGATGAGGCGGAGAACTAGGTCTTTCTCTGTGGTCTCCACAGGGGATTCAGACATCCCTTCGTCTTGGGAGATGCAAGACGAGCCTGCATTCAATTCACTGCAGGGATATCCAGCCTTAGTTCGAGTCAGAGCATCTCGGTGTCCATTCCAATTGAGGCCACAAACTCAGGGTCCCTCTCACATACCTGTAGCTGAGAGAAGCCTCCTCTTGAGGTGCTTGTGGAAAGTTGGTATTCCTCTTGAGTCGAAGCCAGTGGCTAAGCTCTCATCTCGAGTTGATTTGGGGTCCATGGAGCCCTTTCGTGTTGCTCCAGTGACCTCAGGATCCCTCTAGACTTGAGCCAGTGATCTTGGGTTTTCTCTGGAGTGCCATCAAGGAAATCAAGGCTCCTTTCACATTTGATGTGGAACACGGAATTGCTCTGCACGCAGTGCAGGGAAATCGGTCTTCATCTCGCGGCGAGGGGGAATTCTCATGGTTTTTCTTGAGTTGCGGCCGGAACCTGGGGTATATTCTCGAGTTAAGACGGGGAGGGCACTTCCAGACACTTGTTTGTTCAGCGACATCAGGACTCCTGCCTAGGTGCGAGGGACACCTCGGGATTCTCCTCGAGTCTTGGCATGGCAATTGGGACGCGTCTCCACGTGAGGCGGGAGACCCAGGGTCCCTTTCCACGTGCCACAGGGATCCTGGGACTCCTATCCATTTTCAAGAGGCGTCAGGCATCGTCTCCTTTGGAAGCATTGATCTCCGCGGACCTCTCGAGTTTTCAAAGGATGTGAGGCCTCCCGTCTCGATGAGCCGGAGAACTAGGTCTTTCTCTGTGGTCTCCACAGGGGATTCAGACATCTCTTTGTCTTGGGAGATGCAAGACGAGGCTGCATTCAATTCACTGCAGGGATATCCGGCCTTAGTTCGAGTCAGAGCATCTCGGTGTCCATTCCACTTGAGGCCACAAACTCAGGGTCCCTCTCACATACCTGTAGCTGAGAGAAGCCTCCTCTTGAGGTGCTTGTGGAAAGTTGGTATTCCTCTTGAGTCGAAGCCAGTGGCTAAGCTCTCATCTCGAGTTGATTTGGGGTCCATGGAGCCCTTTCGTGTTGCTCCAGTGACCTCAGGATCCCTCTAGACTTGAGCCAGTGATCTTGGGTTTTCTCTGGAGTGCCATCAAGGAAATCAAGGCTCCTTTCACATTTGATGTGGAACACGGAATTGCTCTGCACGCAGTGCAGGGAAATCGGTCTTCATCTCGCGGCGAGGGGGAAGTCTCATGGTTTTTCTCGAGTTGCGGCCGGAACCTGTGGCATCTTCTCGAGTTACGACGGTCAGGGCCCTTCCAGACACGTGTTTGTTCAGCGACGTCAGGACTCCTGCCTAGGTGCGAGGGACACCTCGGGATTCTCCTCGAGTCTTGGCATGGCAATTGGGACGCGTCTCCACGTGAGGCGGGAGACCGAAGGGCCCTTTCCACGTGCCACAGGGATCCTGGGACTCCTATCCATTTTCAAGAGGAGTCAGGCATCGTCTCCTTTGGAAGCATTGATCTCCGCGGACCTCTCGAATTTTCAAAGGATGTGAGGCCTCCGGTCGCATTCAGGCGGAGGACTAGGTCTTTCTCTGTGGTCTCCACAGGGGATTCAGACATCCCTTCGTCTTGGGAGATGCAAGACGAGCCTGCATTCAATTCACTGCAGGGATATCCGGCCTTACTTCGAGTCAGAGCATCTCGGTGTCCATTCCACTTGAGGCCACAAACTCAGGGTCCCTCTCACCTACCTGTAGCTGAGAGAAGCCTCCTCTTGAGGTGCTTGTGGAAAGTTGGTATTCCTCTTGAGTCGAAGCCAGGGACTAAGCTATCATCTCGAGTTGATTTGGGTTCCACGGAGCCCTTTCGTGATACTCCAGTGACCTCAGGATCCCTCTAGACTTGAGACAGTGATCTTGGGTTTTCTCTGGCGTGCCATCAAGGAAATCAAGGCTCCTTTCACGTTTGATGTGGAACACTCAATTGCTCTGCACGCAGTGCAGGTGAATCGGGCCTCATCTCGCGGCGAGGGGGAAGTCTCATGGTTTTTCTCGAGCTGCGGCCGTAACCTCGGGTATATTCTCGAGTTACGACGGGGAGGGCCCTTCCAGACACGTGTTTGTTCAGCGACGTCAGGACTCCTGCCTAGGTGGGAGGGACACCTCGGGATTCTCCTCGAGTCTTGGCATGGCAATTGGGACGCGTCTCCACGGGAGCCGGGAGACCCAGGCTCCCTTTCAACGTGCCACAGGGATCGTGGGACTCCTATCCATTTTCAAGAAGAGTCAGGCATCGTCTCCTTTGGAAGCATTGATCTCCGCAGACCTCTCGAGTTTTCAAAGGATGTGAGGCCTCCGGTCTTGATGAGGTGGAGGACTAGGTCTTTCTCTGTGGTCTCCACAGGGGATTCAGACATCCCGTCGTCTTGGGAGATGCAAGACGAGCCTGCATTCAATTTACTGCAGGGATATCCAGCCTTACGTCGAGTCAGAGCATCTCGGTGTCCATTCCACTTGAGGCCACAAACTCAGGGTCCCTCTCACATACCTGTAGCTGAGAGAAGCCTCGTCTTGAGGTGCTTGTGGAAAGTGGGTATTCCTCTTGAGTCGAAGACAGGGTCTAAGCTCTCATCTCGAGTTGATCTGGGGTCCACGGAGCCCTTTCGTGTTGATGCAGTGACGTCAGGTTCCCTCTAGACTTGAGACAGTGATTTTGGGTTTTCTCTGGAGTGCCATCAAGGAAATCAAGGCTCCTTTCACGTTTGATGTGGAACACGGAATTGCTCTGCACGCTGTGCAGGGGAATCGGGCCTCATCTCCCGGCGAGGGGGAAATCTCATGGTTTTTCTCGAGTTGCCGCCGGAACCTGGGGTATATTCTCGAGTTACGACGGGGAGGGCCCTTCCAGACACGTGTTTGTTCAGCGACATCAGGACTCCTGCCTAGGTGCGAGGGACACCTCGGGATTCTCCTCGAGTCTTGGCATGGCAATTGGGACGCGTCTCCACGTGAGGCGGGAGACCCAGGGTCCCTTTCCCCGTGCCACAGGGATCCTGGGACTCCTATGCATTTTCAAGAGGCGTCAGGCATCGTCTCCTTTGGAAGCATTGATCTCCGCGGACCTCTCGAGTTTTCAAAGGATGTGAGGCCTCCCGTCTCGATGAGGCGGAGAACTAGGTCTTTCTCTGTGGTCTCCACAGGGGATTCAGACATCCCTTTGTCTTGGGAGATGCAAGACGAGGCTGCATTCAATTCACTGCAGGGATATCCGGCCTTAGTTCGAGTCAGAGCATCTCGGTGTCCATTCCACTTGAGGCCACAAACTCAGGGTCCCTCTCACATACCTGTAGCTGAGAGAAGCCTCCTCTTGAGGTGCTTGTGGAAAGTTGGTATTCCTCTTGAGTCGAAGCCAGTGGCTAAGCTCTCATCTCGAGTTGATTTGGGGTCCATGGAGCCCTTTCGTGTTGCTCCAGTGACCTCAGGATCCCTCTAGACTTGAGCCAGTGATCTTGGGTTTTCTCTGGAGTGCCATCAAGGAAATCAAGGCTCCTTTCACATTTGATGTGGAACACGGAATTGCTCTGCACGCAGTGCAGGGAAATCGGTCTTCATCTCGCGGCGAGGGGGAAGTCTCATGGTTTTTCTCGAGTTGCGGCCGGAACCTGTGGCATCTTCTCGAGTTACGACGGTCAGGGCCCTTCCAGACACGTGTTTGTTCAGCGACGTCAGGACTCCTGCCTAGGTGCGAGGGACACCTCGGGATTCTCCTCGAGTCTTGGCATGGCAATTGGGACGCGTCTCCACGTGAGGCGGGAGACCGAAGGTCCCTTTCCACGTGCCACAGGGATCCTGGGACTCCTATCCATTTTCAAGAGGAGTCAGGCATCGTCTCCTTTGGAAGCATTGATCTCCGCGGACCTCTCGAATTTTCAAAGGATGTGAGGCCTCCGGTCGCATTGAGGCGGAGGACTAGGTCTTTCTCTGTGGTCTCCACAGGGGATTCAGACATCCCTTCGTCGTGGGAGATGCAAGACGAGCCTGCATTCAATTCACTGCAGGGATATCCGGCCTTACTTCGAGTCAGAGCATCTCGGTGTCCATTCCACTTGAGGCCACAAACTCAGGGTCCCTCTCACCTACCTGTAGCTGAGAGAAGCCTCCTCTTGAGGTGCTTGTGGAAAGTTGGTATTCCTCTTGAGTCTAAGCCAGGGACTAAGCTATCATCTCGAGTTGATTTGGGTTCCACGGAGCCCATTCGTGATACTCCAGTGACCTCAGGATCCCTCTAGACTTGAGACAGTGATCTTGGGTTTTCTCTGGCGTGCCATCAAGGAAATCAAGGCTCCTTTCACGTTTGATGTGGAACACTCAATTGCTCTGCACGCAGTGCAGGTGAATCGGGCCTCATCTCGCGGCGAGGGGGAAGTCTCATGGTTTTTCTCGAGCTGCGGCCGTAACCTCGGGTATATTCTCGAGTTACGACGGGGAGGGCCCTTCCAGACATGTGTTTGTTCAGCGACGTCAGGACTCCTGCCTAGGTGCGAGGGACACCTCAGGATTCTCCTCGAGTCTTGGCATGGAAATTGGGACGTGTCTCCACATGAGGTGGGAGACCCAGGGTCCCTTTCCATGTGCCACAGGGATCCTGGGACTCCTATCCATTTCCAAGAGGAGTCAGGCATCGTCTCCTTTGGAAGCATTGATCTCCGCAGACCTCTCGAGTTTTCAAAGGATGTGAGGCCTCCGCTCGCGATGAGGCGGAGAATTAGGTCTTTCTCTGTGGTCTCCATAGGGGATTCAGACATCCCTTCGTCTTGGGAGATGCAAGACCAGCCTGCATTCAATTCACTGCAGGGATATCCGGCCTTACTTCGAGTCAGAGCATCTCGGTGTCCATTCCACTTGAGGCCATAAACTCAGGGCCCTCTCACATACCTGTAGCTGAGAGAAGCCTCCTCTTGAGGTGCTTGTGGAAAGTTGGTATTCCTCTTGAGTTGAAGCCAGGGACTAAGCTCTCATCTCGAGTTGATTGGTGGTCCACGGAGCCCTTTCATGTTGCTCCAGTGACCTCAGGATCCCTCTAGACTTGAGACAGTGAACTTGGGTTTTCTCTGGAGTGCCATCAAGGAAATCAAGGCTCCTTTCACGTTTGATGTTGAAAACGGAATTGCTCTGCACGCAGGGCAGGGGAATCGGGCCTCATCTCGCGGCGAGGGGGAAGTCTCATGGTTTTTCTCGAGTTGCGGCCGGAACCTGGGGTATATTCTCGAGTTACGACGGGGAGGGCTCTTCCAGACACGTGTTTGTTCAGCGACGTCAGGACTCCTGCCTAGGTGCGAGGGACACCTCAGGATTCTCCTCGAGTCTTGGCATGGAAATTGGGACGCGTCTCCACATGAGGCGGGAGACCCAGGGTCCCTTTCCATGTACCACAGGGATCCTGGGACTCCTATCCATTTTCAAGAGGAGTCAGGCATCGTCTCCTTTGGAAGCATTGATCTCCGCAGACCTTTCGAGTTTTCAAAGGATGTGAGGCCTCCGCTCGCGATGAGGCGGAGAATTAGGTCTTTCTCTGTGGTCTCCACAGGGGATTCAGACATCCCTTCGTCTTGGGAGATGCAAGACAAGCCTGCATTCAATTCACTGCAGGGATATCCGGCCTTACTTCGAGTCAGAGCATCTCGGTGTCCATTCCACTTGAGGCCACAAACTCAGGGTCCCTCTCACATACCTGTAGCTGAGAGAAGCCTCCTCTTGAGGTGCTTGTGGAAAGTTGGTGTTCCTCTTGAGTCGAAGCCAGGGACTAAGCTCTCATCTCGAGTTGACTTGGGGTCCACGGAGCCCTTTCGTGTTGGTCCAGTGACCTCAGGATCCCTCTAGACTTGAGCCAGTGATCTTGGGTTTTCTCTGGAGTGCCATCAAGGAAATCAAGGCTCCTTTCACACTTGATGTGGAACACGGAATTGCTCTGCATGCAGTGCAGGGAAATCGGTCTTCGTCTCGCGGCGAGGGGGAAGTCTCATGGTTTTTCTCGAGTTGCGGCCGGAACCTGGGGTATATTCTCGAGTTAAGACGGGGAGGGCCCTTCCAGACACGTGTTTGTTCAGCGACATCAGGACTCCTGCCTAGGTGCGAGGGACACCTCGGGATTCTCCTCGAATCTTGGCATGGCAATTGGGACGCGTCTCCACGTGAGGCGGGAGACCCAGGGTCCCTTTCCACGTGCCACAGGGATCCTGGGACTCCTATCCATTTTCAAGAGGCGTCAGGCATCGTCTCCTTTGGAAGCATTGATCTCCGCGGACCTCTCGAGTTTTCAAAGGATGTGAGGCCTCCCGTCTCGATGAGGCGGAGAACTAGGTCTTTCTCTGTGGTCTCCACAGGGGATTCAGACATCCCTTCGTCTTGGGAGATGCAAGAGGAGCCTGCATTCAATTCACTGCAGGGATATCCGGCCTTACTTCGAGTCAGAGCATCTCGGTGTCCATTCCACTTGAGGCCACAAACTCAGGGTCCCTCTCACATACCTGTAGCTGAGAGAAGCCTCCTCTTGAGGTGCTTGTGGAAAGTTGGTATTCCTCTTGAGTCGAAGCCAGGGACTAAGCTATCATCTCGAGTTGATTTGGGGTCCATGGAGCCCTTTCGTGTTGCTCCAGTGACCTCAGGATCCCTCTAGACTTGAGACAGTGATCTTGGGTTTTCTCTGGAGTGCAATCAAGGAAATCAAGGCTCCTTTCACGTTTGATGTGGAACACGGAATTGCTCTGCACGCAGTGCAGGGGAATCGGGCCTCATCTCGCGGAGAGGGGGAAGTCTCTTGGTTTTTCTCGAGTTGCGGCCGGAACCTGGGGTATATTCTCGAGTTACGACGAGGAGGGCCCTTCCAGACACGTGTTTGTTCAGCGACGTCAGGACTTCTGCCTAGGTGCGAGGGACACCTCGGGATTCTCCTCGAGTCTTGGCATGGCAATTGGGACGCGTCTCCATGTGAGGCGGGAGACCCAGGGTCCCTTTCCACGTGCCACAGGGATCCTGGGACTCCTATCCATTTTCAAGAGGAGTCAGGCATCGTCTCCTTTGGAAGCATTGATCTCCGCGGACCTCTCGAGTTTTCAAAGGATGTGAGGCCTCCCGTCTCGATGAGGCGGAGAACTAGGTCTTTCTCTGTGGTCTCCACAGGGGATTCAGACATCCCTTCGTCTTGGGAGATGCAAGAGGAGCCTGCATTCAATTCACTGCAGGTATATCCGGCCTTACTTCGAGTCAGAGCATCTCGGTGTCCATTCCACTTGAGGCCACAAACTCAGGGTCCCTCTCACATACCTGTAGCTGAGAGAAGCCTCCTCTTGAGGTGCTTGTGGAAAGTTGGTATTCCTCTTGAGTCGAAGCCAGGGACTAAGCTCTCTTCTCGAGTTGATTTGGGGTCCACGGAGCCCTTTCGTGTTGCGCCAGTGACCTCAGGATCCCTCTAGACTTGAGACAGTGATCTTGGGTTTTCTCTGGAGTGCAATCAAGGAAATCAAGGCTCCTTTCACGTTTGATGTGGAACACGGAATTGCTCTGCACGCAGTGCAGGGGAATCGGGCCTCATCTCGCGGCGAGGGGGAAGTCTCTTGGTTTTTCTTGTGTTGCGGCCGGAACCTGGGGTATATTCTCGAGTTACGACGGGGAGGGCCCTTCCAGACACGTGTTTGTTCAGCGACGTCAGGACTCCTGCCTAGGTGCGAGGGACACCACGGGATTCTCCTCGAGTCTTGGCATGGCAATTGGGCCGCGTCTCCATGTGAGGCTGGAGACCCAGGGTCCCTTTCCACGTGCCACAGGGATCCTGGGACTCCTATCCATTTTCAAGAGGCGTCAGGCATCGTCTCCTTTGGAAGCATTGATCTCCGCGGACCTCACGAGTTTTCAAAGGATGTGAGGCCTCCGGTCGCGATGAGGCGGAGAAATAGGTCTTTCTCTGTGGTCTCCACATAGGATTCAGACATCCCTTCGTCTTGGGAGATGCAAGACGAGCCTGCATTCAATTCACTGCAGCGATATCCGGCCTTACTTCGAGTCAGAGCATCTCGGTGTCCATTCCACTTGAGGCCACCAACTCAGGGTCCTCTCACATACCTGTAGCTGAGAGAAGCCTCCTCTTGAGGTGCTTGTGGAAGGTTGGTATTCCTCTTGAGTCGAAGCCAGGGACTAAGCTCTCATCTCGAGTTGATTTGGGGTCCACGGAGCCCTTTCGTGTTGCTCCAGTGACCTCAGGATGCCTCTAGACTTGAGACAGTGATCTTGGGTTTTCTCTGGAGTGCCATCAAGGAAATCAAGGCTCCTTTCACGTTTGATGTGGAACACGGAATTGCTCTGCACGCCGTGCAGGGGAATCGGGCCTCATCTCGCGGCGAGGGGGAAGTCTCATGGTTTTTCTTGAGTTCCGGCCGGAACCTGGGGTATATTCTCGAGTTACGACGGGGAGGGCCCTTCCAGACACGTGTTTGTTCAGCGACGTCAGGACTCCTGCCTAGGTGCGAGGGACACCTCGGGATTCTCCTCGAGTCTTGGCATGGCATTTGGGACGCGTCTCCACGTGAGGCGGGAGACCCAGTGTCCCTTTCGACGTGCCACAGGGATCCTGGGACTCCTATCCATTTTCAAGAGGAGTCAGGCATCGTCTCCTTTGGAAGCATTGATCTCCGCGGACCTCTCGAATTTTCAAAGGATGTGAGGCCTCCGGTCGCATTGAGGCGGAGGACTAGGTCTTTCTCTGTGGTCTCCACAGGGGATTCAGACATCCCTTCGTCGTGGGAGATGCAAGACGAGCCTGCATTCAATTCACTGCAGGGATATCCGGCCTTACTTCGAGTCAGAGCATCTCGGTGTCCATTCCACTTGAGGCCACAAACTCAGGGTCCCTCTCACCTACCTGTAGCTGAGAGAAGCCTCCTCTTGAGGTGCTTGTGGAAAGTTGGTATTCCTCTTGAGTCTAAGCCAGGGACTAAGCTATCATCTCGAGTTGATTTGGGTTCCACGGAGCCCATTCGTGATACTCCAGTGACCTCAGGATCCCTCTAGACTTGAGACAGTGATCTTGGGTTTTCTCTGGCGTGCCATCAAGGAAATCAAGGCTCCTTTCACGTTTGATGTGGAACACTCAATTGCTCTGCACGCAGTGCAGGTGAATCGGGCCTCATCTCGCGGCGAGGGGGAAGTCTCATGGTTTTTCTCGAGCTGCGGCCGTAACCTCGGGTATATTCTCGAGTTACGACGGGGAGGGCCCTTCCAGACATGTGTTTGTTCAGCGACGTCAGGACTCCTGCCTAGGTGCGAGGGACACCTCAGGATTCTCCTCGAGTCTTGGCATGGAAATTGGGACGTGTCTCCACATGAGGTGGGAGACCCAGGGTCCCTTTCCATGTGCCACAGGGATCCTGGGACTCCTATCCATTTCCAAGAGGAGTCAGGCATCGTCTCCTTTGGAAGCATTGATCTCCGCAGACCTCTCGAGTTTTCAAAGGATGTGAGGCCTCCGCTCGCGATGAGGCGGAGAATTAGGTCTTTCTCTGTGGTCTCCATAGGGGATTCAGACATCCCTTCGTCTTGGGAGATGCAAGACCAGCCTGCATTCAATTCACTGCAGGGATATCCGGCCTTACTTCGAGTCAGAGCATCTCGGTGTCCATTCCACTTGAGGCCATAAACTCAGGGCCCTCTCACATACCTGTAGCTGAGAGAAGCCTCCTCTTGAGGTGCTTGTGGAAAGTTGGTATTCCTCTTGAGTTGAAGCCAGGGACTAAGCTCTCATCTCGAGTTGATTGGTGGTCCACGGAGCCCTTTCATGTTGCTCCAGTGACCTCAGGATCCCTCTAGACTTGAGACAGTGAACTTGGGTTTTCTCTGGAGTGCCATCAAGGAAATCAAGGCTCCTTTCACGTTTGATGTTGAAAACGGAATTGCTCTGCACGCAGGGCAGGGGAATCGGGCCTCATCTCGCGGCGAGGGGGAAGTCTCATGGTTTTTCTCGAGTTGCGGCCGGAACCTGGGGTATATTCTCGAGTTACGACGGGGAGGGCTCTTCCAGACACGTGTTTGTTCAGCGACGTCAGGACTCCTGCCTAGGTGCGAGGGACACCTCAGGATTCTCCTCGAGTCTTGGCATGGAAATTGGGACGCGTCTCCACATGAGGCGGGAGACCCAGGGTCCCTTTCCATGTACCACAGGGATCCTGGGACTCCTATCCATTTTCAAGAGGAGTCAGGCATCGTCTCCTTTGGAAGCATTGATCTCCGCAGACCTTTCGAGTTTTCAAAGGATGTGAGGCCTCCGCTCGCGATGAGGCGGAGAATTAGATCTTTCTCTGTGGTCTCCACAGGGGATTCAGACATCCCTTCGTCTTGGGAGATGCAAGACAAGCCTGCATTCAATTCACTGCAGGGATATCCGGCCTTACTTCGAGTCAGAGCATCTCGGTGTCCATTCCACTTGAGGCCACAAACTCAGGGTCCCTCTCACATACCTGTAGCTGAGAGAAGCCTCCTCTTGAGGTGCTTGTGGAAAGTTGGTGTTCCTCTTGAGTCGAAGCCAGGGACTAAGCTCTCATCTCGAGTTGACTTGGGGTCCACGGAGCCCTTTCGTGTTGGTCCAGTGACCTCAGGATCCCTCTAGACTTGAGCCAGTGATCTTGGGTTTTCTCTGGAGTGCCATCAAGGAAATCAAGGCTCCTTTCACACTTGATGTGGAACACGGAATTGCTCTGCATGCAGTGCAGGGAAATCGGTCTTCGTCTCGCGGCGAGGGGGAAGTCTCATGGTTTTTCTCGAGTTGCGGCCGGAACCTGGGGTATATTCTCGAGTTAAGACGGGGAGGGCCCTTCCAGACACGTGTTTGTTCAGCGACATCAGGACTCCTGCCTAGGTGCGAGGGACACCTCGGGATTCTCCTCGAATCTTGGCATGGCAATTGGGACGCGTCTCCACGTGAGGCGGGAGACCCAGGGTCCCTTTCCACGTGCCACAGGGATCCTGGGACTCCTATCCATTTTCAAGAGGCGTCAGGCATCGTCTCCTTTGGAAGCATTGATCTCCGCGGACCTCTCGAGTTTTCAAAGGATGTGAGGCCTCCCGTCTCGATGAGGCGGAGAACTAGGTCTTTCTCTGTGGTCTCCACAGGGGATTCAGACATCCCTTCGTCTTGGGAGATGCAAGAGGAGCCTGCA
The DNA here is from genome assembly GCF_033118175.1 of Dama dama. Classification (NCBI taxonomy): domain Eukaryota; kingdom Metazoa; phylum Chordata; class Mammalia; order Artiodactyla; family Cervidae; genus Dama; species Dama dama. Next base: position 3,265,739 of record NW_026870920.1, on the reverse strand, counting down.
TTCAATTCACTGCAGGGATATCCGGCCTTACTTCGAGTCAGAGCATCTCGGTGTCCATTCCACTTGAGGCCACAAACTCAGGGTCCCTCTCACATACCTGTAGCTGAGAGAAGCCTCCTCTTGAGGTGCTTGTGGAAAGTTGGTATTCCTCTTGAGTCGAAGCCAGGGACTAAGCTATCATCTCGAGTTGATTTGGGGTCCATGGAGCCCTTTCGTGTTGCTCCAGTGACCTCAGGATCCCTCTAGACTTGAGACAGTGATCTTGGGTTTTCTCTGGAGTGCAATCAAGGAAATCAAGGCTCCTTTCACGTTTGATGTGGAACACGGAATTGCTCTGCACGCAGTGCAGGGGAATCGGGCCTCATCTCGCGGAGAGGGGGAAGTCTCTTGGTTTTTCTCGAGTTGCGGCCGGAACCTGGGGTATATTCTCGAGTTACGACGAGGAGGGCCCTTCCAGACACGTGTTTGTTCAGCGACGTCAGGACTTCTGCCTAGGTGCGAGGGACACCTCGGGATTCTCCTCGAGTCTTGGCATGGCAATTGGGACGCGTCTCCATGTGAGGCGGGAGACCCAGGGTCCCTTTCCACGTGCCACAGGGATCCTGGGACTCCTATCCATTTTCAAGAGGAGTCAGGCATCGTCTCCTTTGGAAGCATTGATCTCCGCGGACCTCTCGAGTTTTCAAAGGATGTGAGGCCTCCCGTCTCGATAAGGCGGAGAACTAGGTCTTTCTCTGTGGTCTCCACAGGGGATTCAGACATCCCTTCGTCTTGGGAGATGCAAGAGGAGCCTGCATTCAATTCACTGCAGGTATATCCGGCCTTACTTCGAGTCAGAGCATCTCGGTGTCCATTCCACTTGAGGCCACAAACTCAGGGTCCCTCTCACATACCTGTAGCTGAGAGAAGCCTCCTCTTGAGGTGCTTGTGGAAAGTTGGTATTCCTCTTGAGTCGAAGCCAGGGACTAAGCTCTCTTCTCGAGTTGATTTGGGGTCCACGGAGCCCTTTCGTGTTGCGCCAGTGACCTCAGGATCCCTCTAGACTTGAGACAGTGATCTTGGGTTTTCTCTGGAGTGCAATCAAGGAAATCAAGGCTCCTTTCACGTTTGATGTGGAACACGGAATTGCTCTGCACGCAGTGCAGGGGAATCGGGCCTCATCTCGCGGCGAGGGGGAAGTCTCTTGGTTTTTCTTGTGTTGCGGCCGGAACCTGGGGTATATTCTCGAGTTACGACGGGGAGGGCCCTTCCAGACACGTGTTTGTTCAGCGACGTCAGGACTCCTGCCTAGGTGCGAGGGACACCACGGGATTCTCCTCGAGTCTTGGCATGGCAATTGGGCCGCGTCTCCATGTGAGGCTGGAGACCCAGGGTCCCTTTCCACGTGCCACAGGGATCCTGGGACTCCTATCCATTTTCAAGAGGCGTCAGGCATCGTCTCCTTTGGAAGCATTGATCTCCGCGGACCTCACGAGTTTTCAAAGGATGTGAGGCCTCCGGTCGCGATGAGGCGGAGAAATAGGTCTTTCTCTGTGGTCTCCACATAGGATTCAGACATCCCTTCGTCTTGGGAGATGCAAGACGAGCCTGCATTCAATTCACTGCAGCGATATCCGGCCTTACTTCGAGTCAGAGCATCTCGGTGTCCATTCCACTTGAGGCCACCAACTCAGGGTCCTCTCACATACCTGTAGCTGAGAGAAGCCTCCTCTTGAGGTGCTTGTGGAAGGTTGGTATTCCTCTTGAGTCGAAGCCAGGGACTAAGCTCTCATCTCGAGTTGATTTGGGGTCCACGGAGCCCTTTCGTGTTGCTCCAGTGACCTCAGGATGCCTCTAGACTTGAGACAGTGATCTTGGGTTTTCTCTGGAGTGCCATCAAGGAAATCAAGGCTCCTTTCACGTTTGATGTGGAACACGGAATTGCTCTGCACGCCGTGCAGGGGAATCGGGCCTCATCTCGCGGCGAGGGGGAAGTCTCATGGTTTTTCTTGAGTTCCGGCCGGAACCTGGGGTATATTCTCGAGTTACGACGGGGAGGGCCCTTCCAGACACGTGTTTGTTCAGCGACGTCAGGACTCCTGCCTAGGTGCGAGGGACACCTCGGGATTCTCCTCGAGTCTTGGCATGGCATTTGGGACGCGTCTCCACGTGAGGCGGGAGACCCAGTGTCCCTTTCGACGTGCCACAGGGATCCTGGGACTCCTATCCATTTTCAAGAGGAGTCAGGCATCGTCTCCTTTGGAAGCATTGATCTCCGCGGACCTCTCGAATTTTCAAAGGATGTGAGGCCTCCGGTCGCATTGAGGCGGAGGACTAGGTCTTTCTCTGTGGTCTCCACAGGGGATTCAGACATCCCTTCGTCGTGGGAGATGCAAGACGAGCCTGCATTCAATTCACTGCAGGGATATCCGGCCTTACTTCGAGTCAGAGCATCTCGGTGTCCATTCCACTTGAGGCCACAAACTCAGGGTCCCTCTCACCTACCTGTAGCTGAGAGAAGCCTCCTCTTGAGGTGCTTGTGGAAAGTTGGTATTCCTCTTGAGTCTAAGCCAGGGACTAAGCTATCATCTCGAGTTGATTTGGGTTCCACGGAGCCCATTCGTGATACTCCAGTGACCTCAGGATCCCTCTAGACTTGAGACAGTGATCTTGGGTTTTCTCTGGCGTGCCATCAAGGAAATCAAGGCTCCTTTCACGTTTGATGTGGAACACTCAATTGCTCTGCACGCAGTGCAGGTGAATCGGGCCTCATCTCGCGGCGAGGGGGAAGTCTCATGGTTTTTCTCGAGCTGCGGCCGTAACCTCGGGTATATTCTCGAGTTACGACGGGGAGGGCCCTTCCAGACATGTGTTTGTTCAGCGACGTCAGGACTCCTGCCTAGGTGCGAGGGACACCTCAGGATTCTCCTCGAGTCTTGGCATGGAAATTGGGACGTGTCTCCACATGAGGTGGGAGACCCAGGGTCCCTTTCCATGTGCCACAGGGATCCTGGGACTCCTATCCATTTCCAAGAGGAGTCAGGCATCGTCTCCTTTGGAAGCATTGATCTCCGCAGACCTCTCGAGTTTTCAAAGGATGTGAGGCCTCCGCTCGCGATGAGGCGGAGAATTAGGTCTTTCTCTGTGGTCTCCATAGGGGATTCAGACATCCCTTCGTCTTGGGAGATGCAAGACCAGCCTGCATTCAATTCACTGCAGGGATATCCGGCCTTACTTCGAGTCAGAGCATCTCGGTGTCCATTCCACTTGAGGCCATAAACTCAGGGCCCTCTCACATACCTGTAGCTGAGAGAAGCCTCCTCTTGAGGTGCTTGTGGAAAGTTGGTATTCCTCTTGAGTTGAAGCCAGGGACTAAGCTCTCATCTCGAGTTGATTGGTGGTCCACGGAGCCCTTTCATGTTGCTCCAGTGACCTCAGGATCCCTCTAGACTTGAGACAGTGAACTTGGGTTTTCTCTGGAGTGCCATCAAGGAAATCAAGGCTCCTTTCACGTTTGATGTTGAAAACGGAATTGCTCTGCACGCAGGGCAGGGGAATCGGGCCTCATCTCGCGGCGAGGGGGAAGTCTCATGGTTTTTCTCGAGTTGCGGCCGGAACCTGGGGTATATTCTCGAGTTACGACGGGGAGGGCTCTTCCAGACACGTGTTTGTTCAGCGACGTCAGGACTCCTGCCTAGGTGCGAGGGACACCTCAGGATTCTCCTCGAGTCTTGGCATGGAAATTGGGACGCGTCTCCACATGAGGCGGGAGACCCAGGGTCCCTTTCCATGTACCACAGGGATCCTGGGACTCCTATCCATTTTCAAGAGGAGTCAGGCATCGTCTCCTTTGGAAGCATTGATCTCCGCAGACCTTTCGAGTTTTCAAAGGATGTGAGGCCTCCGCTCGCGATGAGGCGGAGAATTAGGTCTTTCTCTGTGGTCTCCACAGGGGATTCAGACATCCCTTCGTCTTGGGAGATGCAAGACAAGCCTGCATTCAATTCACTGCAGGGATATCCGGCCTTACTTCGAGTCAGAGCATCTCGGTGTCCATTCCACTTGAGGCCACAAACTCAGGGTCCCTCTCACATACCTGTAGCTGAGAGAAGCCTCCTCTTGAGGTGCTTGTGGAAAGTTGGTGTTCCTCTTGAGTCGAAGCCAGGGACTAAGCTCTCATCTCGAGTTGACTTGGGGTCCACGGAGCCCTTTCGTGTTGGTCCAGTGACCTCAGGATCCCTCTAGACTTGAGCCAGTGATCTTGGGTTTTCTCTGGAGTGCCATCAAGGAAATCAAGGCTCCTTTCACACTTGATGTGGAACACGGAATTGCTCTGCATGCAGTGCAGGGAAATCGGTCTTCGTCTCGCGGCGAGGGGGAAGTCTCATGGTTTTTCTCGAGTTGCGGCCGGAACCTGGGGTATATTCTCGAGTTAAGACGGGGAGGGCCCTTCCAGACACGTGTTTGTTCAGCGACATCAGGACTCCTGCCTAGGTGCGAGGGACACCTCGGGATTCTCCTCGAATCTTGGCATGGCAATTGGGACGCGTCTCCACGTGAGGCGGGAGACCCAGGGTCCCTTTCCACGTGCCACAGGGATCCTGGGACTCCTATCCATTTTCAAGAGGCGTCAGGCATCGTCTCCTTTGGAAGCATTGATCTCCGCGGACCTCTCGAGTTTTCAAAGGATGTGAGGCCTCCCGTCTCGATGAGGCGGAGAACTAGGTCTTTCTCTGTGGTCTCCACAGGGGATTCAGACATCCCTTCGTCTTGGGAGATGCAAGAGGAGCCTGCATTCAATTCACTGCAGGGATATCCGGCCTTACTTCGAGTCAGAGCATCTCGGTGTCCATTCCACTTGAGGCCACAAACTCAGGGTCCCTCTCACATACCTGTAGCTGAGAGAAGCCTCCTCTTGAGGTGCTTGTGGAAAGTTGGTATTCCTCTTGAGTCGAAGCCAGGGACTAAGCTATCATCTCGAGTTGATTTGGGGTCCATGGAGCCCTTTCGTGTTGCTCCAGTGACCTCAGGATCCCTCTAGACTTGAGACAGTGATCTTGGGTTTTCTCTGGAGTGCAATCAAGGAAATCAAGGCTCCTTTCACGTTTGATGTGGAACACGGAATTGCTCTGCACGCAGTGCAGGGGAATCGGGCCTCATCTCGCGGAGAGGGGGAAGTCTCTTGGTTTTTCTCGAGTTGCGGCCGGAACCTGGGGTATATTCTCGAGTTACGACGAGGAGGGCCCTTCCAGACACGTGTTTGTTCAGCGACGTCAGGACTTCTGCCTAGGTGCGAGGGACACCTCGGGATTCTCCTCGAGTCTTGGCATGGCAATTGGGACGCGTCTCCATGTGAGGCGGGAGACCCAGGGTCCCTTTCCACGTGCCACAGGGATCCTGGGACTCCTATCCATTTTCAAGAGGAGTCAGGCATCGTCTCCTTTGGAAGCATTGATCTCCGCGGACCTCTCGAGTTTTCAAAGGATGTGAGGCCTCCCGTCTCGATGAGGCGGAGAACTAGGTCTTTCTCTGTGGTCTCCACAGGGGATTCAGACATCCCTTCGTCTTGGGAGATGCAAGAGGAGCCTGCATTCAATTCACTGCAGGTATATCCGGCCTTACTTCGAGTCAGAGCATCTCGGTGTCCATTCCACTTGAGGCCACAAACTCAGGGTCCCTCTCACATACCTGTAGCTGAGAGAAGCCTCCTCTTGAGGTGCTTGTGGAAAGTTGGTATTCCTCTTGAGTCGAAGCCAGGGACTAAGCTCTCTTCTCGAGTTGATTTGGGGTCCACGGAGCCCTTTCGTGTTGCGCCAGTGACCTCAGGATCCCTCTAGACTTGAGACAGTGATCTTGGGTTTTCTCTGGAGTGCAATCAAGGAAATCAAGGCTCCTTTCACGTTTGATGTGGAACACGGAATTGCTCTGCACGCAGTGCAGGGGAATCGGGCCTCATCTCGCGGCGAGGGGGAAGTCTCTTGGTTTTTCTTGTGTTGCGGCCGGAACCTGGGGTATATTCTCGAGTTACGACGGGGAGGGCCCTTCCAGACACGTGTTTGTTCAGCGACGTCAGGACTCCTGCCTAGGTGCGAGGGACACCACGGGATTCTCCTCGAGTCTTGGCATGGCAATTGGGCCGCGTCTCCATGTGAGGCTGGAGACCCAGGGTCCCTTTCCACGTGCCACAGGGATCCTGGGACTCCTATCCATTTTCAAGAGGCGTCAGGCATCGTCTCCTTTGGAAGCATTGATCTCCGCGGACCTCACGAGTTTTCAAAGGATGTGAGGCCTCCGGTCGCGATGAGGCGGAGAAATAGGTCTTTCTCTGTGGTCTCCACATAGGATTCAGACATCCCTTCGTCTTGGGAGATGCAAGACGAGCCTGCATTCAATTCACTGCAGCGATATCCGGCCTTACTTCGAGTCAGAGCATCTCGGTGTCCATTCCACTTGAGGCCACCAACTCAGGGTCCTCTCACATACCTGTAGCTGAGAGAAGCCTCCTCTTGAGGTGCTTGTGGAAGGTTGGTATTCCTCTTGAGTCGAAGCCAGGGACTAAGCTCTCATCTCGAGTTGATTTGGGGTCCACGGAGCCCTTTCGTGTTGCTCCAGTGACCTCAGGATGCCTCTAGACTTGAGACAGTGATCTTGGGTTTTCTCTGGAGTGCCATCAAGGAAATCAAGGCTCCTTTCACGTTTGATGTGGAACACGGAATTGCTCTGCACGCCGTGCAGGGGAATCGGGCCTCATCTCGCGGCGAGGGGGAAGTCTCATGGTTTTTCTTGAGTTCCGGCCGGAACCTGGGGTATATTCTCGAGTTACGACGGGGAGGGCCCTTCCAGACACGTGTTTGTTCAGCGACGTCAGGACTCCTGCCTAGGTGCGAGGGACACCTCGGGATTCTCCTCGAGTCTTGGCATGGCATTTGGGACGCGTCTCCACGTGAGGCGGGAGACCCAGTGTCCCTTTCGACGTGCCACAGGGATCCTGGGACTCCTATCCATTTTCAAGAGGAGTCAGGCATCGTCTCCTTTGGAAGCATTGATCTCCGCGGACCTCTCGAGTTTTCAAAGGATGTGAGGCCTCCGGTCGCGATGAGGCGGAGAACTAGGTCTTTCTCTGTGGTCTCCACAGGGGATTCAGACATCCCTTCGTCTTGGGAGATGCAAGACGAGCCTGCATTCAATTCACTGCAGGGATATCCGGCCTTAGTTCGAGTCAGAGCATCTCGGTGTCCATTCCACTTGAGGCCACAAACTCAGGGTCCCTCTCACATACCTGTAGCTGAGAGAAGCCTCCTCTTGAGGTGCTTGTGGAAAGTTGGTATGCCTCTTGAGTCGAAGCCAGTGGCTAAGCTCTCATTTCGAGTTGATTTGGGGTCCATGGAGCCCTTTCGTGTTGCTCCAGTGACCTCAGGATCCCTCTAGACTTGAGCCAGTGATCTTGGGTTTTCTCTGGAGTGCCATCAAGGAAATCAAGGCTCCTTTCACGTTTGATGTGGAACACGGAATTGCTCTGCACGCAGTGCAGGGAAATCGGTCTTCATCTCGCGGCGAGGGGGAAGTCTCATGGTTTTTCTCGAGTTGCGGCCGGAACCTGGGGTATATTCTCGAGTTAAGACGGGGAGGGCACTTCCAGACACGTGTTTGTTCAGCGACATCAGGACTCCTGCCTAGGTGCGAGGGACACCTCGGGATTCTCCTCGAGTCTTGGCATGGCAATTGGGACGCGTCTCCACGTGAGGCGGGAGACCCAGGGTCCCTTTCCACGTGCCACAGGGATCCTGGGACTCCTATCCATTTTCAAGAGGCGTCAGGCATCGTCTCCTTTGGAAGCATTGATCTCCGCGGACCTCTCGAGTTTTCAAAGGATGTGAGGCCTCCCGTCTCGATGAGGCTGAGAACTAGGTCTTTCTCTGGGGTCTCCACAGGGGATTCAGACATCCCTTCGTCTTGGGAGATGCAAGAGGAGCCTGCATTCAATTCACTGCAGGGATATCCGGCCTTACTTCGAGTCAGAGCATCTCGGTGTCCATTCCACTTGAGGCCACAAACTCAGGGTCCCTCTCACATACCTGTAGCTGAGAGAAGCCTCCTCTTGAGGTGCTTGTGGAAAGTTGGTATTCCTCTTGAGTCGAAGCCAGGGACTAAGCTCTCATCTCGAGTTGATTTGGGGTCCACGGAGCCCTTTCGTGTTGCTCCAGTGACCTCAGGATCCCTCTAGACTTGAGACAGTGATCTTGGGTTTTCTCTGGAGTGCAATCAAGGAAATCAAGGCTCCTTTCACGTTTGATGTGGAACACGGAATTGCTCTGCACGCAGTGCAGGGGAATCGGGCCTCATCTCGCGGCGAAGGGGAAGTCTCTTGGTTTTTCTCGAGTTGCTGCCGGAACCTGGGGTATATTCTCGAGTTACGACGGGGAAGGCCCTTCCAGACACGTGTTTGTTCAGCGACGTCAGGACTCCTGCCTAGGTGCGAGGGACACCTCGGATTCTCCTCGAGTCTTGGCATGGCAATTGGGACGCGTCTCCACGTGAGGCGGGAGACCCAGGGTCCCTTTCGTCGTGCCACAGGGATCCTGGGACTCCTATCCATTTTCAAGAGGCGTCAGGCATCGTCTCCTTTGGAAGCATTGATCTCCGCGGACCTCTCGAGTTTTCAAAGGATGTGAGGCCTCCGGTCGCGATGTGGCGGAGAACTAGGTCTTTCTCTGTGGTCTCCACAGGGGATTCAGACATCCCTTCGTCTTGGGAGATGCAAGAGGAGCCTGCATTCAATTCACTGCAGGGATATCCGGCCTTACTTCGAGTCAGAGCATCTCGGTGTCCATTCCACTTGAGGCCACAAACTCAGGGTCCCTCTGACATACCTGTAGCTGAGAGAAGCCTCCTCTTGAGGTGCTTGTGGAAAGTTGGTATTCCTCTTGAGTCGAAGCCAGGGACTAAGCTCTCATCTCGAGTTGATTTGGGGTCCACGGAGCCCTTTCGTGTTGCTCCAGTGACCTCAGGATCCCTCTAGACTTGAGACAGTGATCTTGGGTTTTCTCTGGAGTGCAATCAAGGAAATCAAGGCTCCTTTCACGTTTGATGTGGAACACGGAATTGCTCTGCACGCAGTGCAGGGGAATCGGGCCTCATCTCGCGGCGAGGGGGAAGTCTCTTGGTTTTTCTCGAGTTGCGGCCGGAACCTGGGGTATATTCTCGAGTTACGACGGGGAGGGCCCTTCCAGACACGTGTTTGTTCAGCGACGTCAGGACTCCTGCCTAGGTGCGAGGGACACCTCGGGATTCTCCTCGAGTCTTGGCATGGCAATTGGGACGCGTCTCCACGTGAGGCGGGAGACCCAGAGTCCCTTTCCACGTGCCACAGGGATCCTGGGACTCCTATCCATTTTCACGAGGAGTCAGGCATCGTCTCCTTTGGAAGCATTGATCTCCGCGGACCTCTCGAGTTTTCAAAGGATGTGAGGCCTCCGGTCCTGTTGAGGCGGAGAACTAGGTCTTTCTCTGTGGTCTCCACAGGGGATTCAGACATCCCTTCGTCTTGGGAGATGCAAGACGAGCCTGCATTCAATTCACTGCAGGGATATCCGGCCTTAGTTCGAGTCAGAGCATCTCGGTGTCCATGCCACTTGAGGCCACAAACTCAGGGTCCCTCTCACATACCTGTAGCTGAGAGAAGCCTCCTCTTGAGGTGCTTGTGGAAAGTTGGTATTCCTCTTGAGTCGAAGCCAGTGGCTAAGCTCTCATCTCGAGTTGATTTGGGGTCCATGGAGCCCTTTCGTGTTGCTCCAGTGACCTCAGGATCCCTCTAGACTTGAGACAGTGATCTTGGGTTTTCTCTGGAGTGCCATCAAGGAAATCAAGGCTCCTTTCACATTTGATGTGGAACACGGAATTGCTCTGCACGCAGTGCAGGGAAATCGGTCTTCATCTCGCGGCGAGGGGGAAGTCTCATGGTTTTTCTCGAGGTGCGGCCGGAACCTGGGGTATATTCTCGAGTTAAGACGGGGAGGGCACTTCCAGACACGTGTTTGTTCAGCGACATCAGGACTCCTGCCTAGGTGCGAGGGACACCTCGGGATTCTCCTCAAGTCTTGGCATGGCAATTGGGACGCGTCTCCACGTGAGGCGGGAGACCCAGGGTCCCTTTCCACGTGCCACAGGGATCCTGGGACTCCTATCCATTTTCAAGAGGCGTCAGGCATCGTCTCCTTTGGAAGCATTGATCTCCGCGGACCTCTCGAGTTTTCAAAGGATGTGAGGCCTCCCGTCTCGATGAGGCGGAGAACTAGGTCTTTCTTTGTGGTCTCCACAGGGGATTCAGACATCCCTTTGTCTTGGGAGATGCAAGACGAGCCTGCATTCAATTCACTGCAGGGATATCCGGCCTTAGTTCGAGTCAGAGCATCTCGGTGTCCATTCCACTTGAGGCCACAAACTCAGGGTCCCTCTCACATACCTGTAGCTGAGAGAAGCCTCCTCTTGAGGTGCTTGTGGAAAGTTGGTATTCCTCTTGAGTCGAAGCCAGTGGCTAAGCTCTCATCTCGAGTTGATTTGGGGTCCATGGAGCCCTTTCGTGTTGCTCCAGTGACCTCAGGATCCCTCTAGACTTGAGCCAGTGATCTTGGGTTTTCTCTGGAGTGCCATCAAGGAAATCAAGGCTCCTTTCACATTTGATGTGGAACACGGAATTGCTCTGCACGCAGTGCAGGGAAATCGGTCTTCATCTCGCGGCGAGGGGGAAGTCTCATGGTTTTTCTCGAGTTGCGGCCGGAACCTGGGGTATATTCTCGAGTTAAGACGGGGAGGGCACTTCCAGACACGTGTTTGTTCAGCGACATCAGGACTCCTGCCTAGGTGCGAGGGACACCTCGGGATTCTCCTCGAGTCTTGGCATGGCAATTGGGACGCGTCTCCACGTGAGGCGGGAGACCCAGGGTCCCTTTCCATGTGCCACAGGGAGCCTGGGACTCCTATCCATTTTCAAGAGGCGTCAGGCATCGTCTCCTTTGGAAGCATTGATCTCCGCGGACCTCTCGAGTTTTCAAAGGATGTGAGGCCTCCCGTCTCGATGAGGCGGAGAACTAGGTCTTTCTCTGGGGTCTCCACAGTGGATTCAGACATCCCTTCGTCTTGGGAGATGCAAGAGGAGCCTGCATTCAATTCACTGCAGGGATATCCGGCCTTAGTTCGAGTCAGAGCATCTCGGTGTCCATTCCACTTGAGGCCACAAACTCAGGGTCCCTCTCACATACCTGTAGCTGAGAGAAGCCTCCTCTTGAGGTGCTTGTGGAAAGTTGGTATTCCTCTTGAGTCGAAGCCAGGGACTAAGCTCTCATCTCGAGTTGATTTGGGGTCCACGGAGCCCTTTCGTGTTGCTCCAGTGACCTCAGGATCCCTCTAGACTTGAGACAGTGATCTTGGGTTTTCTCTGGAGTGCAATCAAGGAAATCAAGGCTCCTTTCACGTTTGATGTGGAACACGGAATTGCTCTGCACGCAGTGCAGGGGAATCGGGCCTCATCTCGCGGCGAGGGGGAAGTCTCTTGGTTTTTCTCGAGTTGCGGCCGGAACCTGGGGTATATTCTCGAGTTACGACGGGGAGGGCCCTTCCAGACACGTGTTTGTTCAGCGACGTCAGGACTCCTGCCTACGTGCGAGGGACACCTCGGGATTCTCCTCGAGTCTTGGCATGGCAATTGGGACGCGTCTCCATGTGAGGCTGGAGACCCAGGGTCCCTTTCCACGTGCCACAGGGATCCTGGGACTCCTATCCATTTTCAAGAGGAGTCAGGCATCGTCTCCTTTGGAAGCACTGATCTCCGCGGACCTCTCGAGTTTTCAAAGGATGTGAGGCCTCCGGTCGCGATGAGGCGGAGAACTAGGTCTTTCTCTGTGGTCTCCACAGGGGATTCAGACATCCCTTCGTCTTGGGAGATGCAAGACGAGCCTGCATTCAATTCACTGCAGGGATATCCGGCCTTACTTCGAGTCAGAGCATCTCGGAGTCCATTCCATTTGAGGCCACAAACTCAGGGTCCACTCACATACCTGTAGCTGAGAGAAGCCTCCTCTTGAGGTGCTTGTGGAAAGTTGGTATTCCTCTTGAGTCGAAGCCAGGGAATAAGCTCTCATCTCGAGTTGATTTGGGGTCCACGGAGCCCTTTCGTGTTGCTCCAGTGACCTCAGGATCCCTATAGACTTGAGACAGTGATCTTGGGTTTTCTCTGGAGTGCCATCAAGGAAATCAAGGGTCCTTTCACGTTTGATGTGGAACAAGGAATTGCTCTGCACGCAGTGCAAGGAAATCGGGCCTCATCTCGCGGCGAGGGGTAAGTCTCATGGTTTTTCTTGAGTTCCGGCCGGAACCTGGGGTATATTCTCGATTTACGACGGGGAGGGCCCTTCCAGACACGTGTTTGTTCAGCGACGTCAGGACTCCTGCCTAGGTGCGAGGGACACCTCGGGATTCTCCTCGAGTCTTGGCATGGCAATTGGGACGCGTCTCCACGTGAGGCGGGAGACCCAGGGTCCCTTTCCACGTGCCACAGGGATCCTGGGACTCCTATCCATTTTCAAGAGGCGTCAGGCATCGTCTCCTTTGGAAGCATTGATCTCCGCGGACCTCTCGAGTTTTCAAAGGATGTGAGGCCTCCGGTCGCGATGAGGCGGAGAACTAGGTCTTTCTCTGTGGTCTCCACAGGGGATTCAGACATCCCTTCGTCTTGGGAGATGCAAGACGAGCCTGCATTCAATTCACTGCAGGGATATCCAGCCTTAGTTCGAGTCAGAGCATCTCGGTGTCCATTCCAATTGAGGCCACAAACTCAGGGTCCCTCTCACATACCTGTAGCTGAGAGAAGCCTCCTCTTGAGGTGCTTGTGGAAAGTTGGTATTCCTCTTGAGTCGAAGCCAGTGGCTAAGCTCTCATCTCGAGTTGATTTGGGGTCCATGGAGCCCTTTCGTGTTGCTCCAGTGACCTCAGGATCCCTCTAGACTTGAGCCAGTGATCTTGGGTTTTCTCTGGAGTGCCATCAAGGAAATCAAGGCTCCTTTCACATTTGATGTGGAACACGGAATTGCTCTGCACGCAGTGCAGGGAAATCGGTCTTCATCTCGCGGCGAGGGGGAATTCTCATGGTTTTTCTTGAGTTGCGGCCGGAACCTGGGGTATATTCTCGAGTTAAGACGGGGAGGGCACTTCCAGACACGTGTTTGTTCAGCGACATCAGGACTCCTGCCTAGGTGCGAGGGACACCTCGGGATTCTCCTCGAGTCTTGGCATGGCAATTGGGACGCGTCTCCACGTGAGGCGGGAGACCCAGGGTCCCTTTCCACGTGCCACAGGGATCCTGGGACTCCTATCCATTTTCAAGAGGCGTCAGGCATCGTCTCCTTTGGAAGCATTGATCTCCGCGGACCTCTCGAGTTTTCAAAGGATGTGAGGCCTCCCGTCTCGATGAGGCGGAGAACTAGGTCTTTCTCTGTGGTCTCCACAGGGGATTCAGACATCTCTTTGTCTTGGGAGATGCAAGACGAGGCTGCATTCAATTCACTGCAGGGATATCCGGCCTTAGTTCGAGTCAGAGCATCTCGGTGTCCATTCCACTTGAGGCCACAAACTCAGGGTCCCTCTCACATACCTGTAGCTGAGAGAAGCCTCCTCTTGAGGTGCTTGTGGAAAGTTGGTATTCCTCTTGAGTCGAAGCCAGTGGCTAAGCTCTCATCTCGAGTTGATTTGGGGTCCATGGAGCCCTTTCGTGTTGCTCCAGTGACCTCAGGATCCCTCTAGACTTGAGCCAGTGATCTTGGGTTTTCTCTGGAGTGCCATCAAGGAAATCAAGGCTCCTTTCACATTTGATGTGGAACACGGAATTGCTCTGCACGCAGTGCAGGGAAATCGGTCTTCATCTCGCGGCGAGGGGGAAGTCTCATGGTTTTTCTCGAGTTGCGGCCGGAACCTGTGGCATCTTCTCGAGTTACGACGGTCAGGGCCCTTCCAGACACGTGTTTGTTCAGCGACGTCAGGACTCCTGCCTAGGTGCGAGGGACACCTCGGGATTCTCCTCGAGTCTTGGCATGGCAATTGGGACGCGTCTCCACGTGAGGCGGGAGACCGAAGGGCCCTTTCCACGTGCCACAGGGATCCTGGGACTCCTATCCATTTTCAAGAGGAGTCAGGCATCGTCTCCTTTGGAAGCATTGATCTCCGCGGACCTCTCGAATTTTCAAAGGATGTGAGGCCTCCGGTCGCATTCAGGCGGAGGACTAGGTCTTTCTCTGTGGTCTCCACAGGGGATTCAGACATCCCTTCGTCTTGGGAGATGCAAGACGAGCCTGCATTCAATTCACTGCAGGGATATCCGGCCTTACTTCGAGTCAGAGCATCTCGGTGTCCATTCCACTTGAGGCCACAAACTCAGGGTCCCTCTCACCTACCTGTAGCTGAGAGAAGCCTCCTCTTGAGGTGCTTGTGGAAAGTTGGTATTCCTCTTGAGTCGAAGCCAGGGACTAAGCTATCATCTCGAGTTGATTTGGGTTCCACGGAGCCCTTTCGTGATACTCCAGTGACCTCAGGATCCCTCTAGACTTGAGACAGTGATCTTGGGTTTTCTCTGGCGTGCCATCAAGGAAATCAAGGCTCCTTTCACGTTTGATGTGGAACACTCAATTGCTCTGCACGCAGTGCAGGTGAATCGGGCCTCATCTCGCGGCGAGGGGGAAGTCTCATGGTTTTTCTCGAGCTGCGGCCGTAACCTCGGGTATATTCTCGAGTTACGACGGGGAGGGCCCTTCCAGACACGTGTTTGTTCAGCGACGTCAGGACTCCTGCCTAGGTGGGAGGGACACCTCGGGATTCTCCTCGAGTCTTGGCATGGCAATTGGGACGCGTCTCCACGGGAGCCGGGAGACCCAGGCTCCCTTTCAACGTGCCACAGGGATCGTGGGACTCCTATCCATTTTCAAGAAGAGTCAGGCATCGTCTCCTTTGGAAGCATTGATCTCCGCAGACCTCTCGAGTTTTCAAAGGATGTGAGGCCTCCGGTCTTGATGAGGTGGAGGACTAGGTCTTTCTCTGTGGTCTCCACAGGGGATTCAGACATCCCGTCGTCTTGGGAGATGCAAGACGAGCCTGCATTCAATTTACTGCAGGGATATCCAGCCTTACGTCGAGTCAGAGCATCTCGGTGTCCATTCCACTTGAGGCCACAAACTCAGGGTCCCTCTCACATACCTGTAGCTGAGAGAAGCCTCGTCTTGAGGTGCTTGTGGAAAGTGGGTATTCCTCTTGAGTCGAAGACAGGGTCTAAGCTCTCATCTCGAGTTGATCTGGGGTCCACGGAGCCCTTTCGTGTTGATGCAGTGACGTCAGGTTCCCTCTAGACTTGAGACAGTGATTTTGGGTTTTCTCTGGAGTGCCATCAAGGAAATCAAGGCTCCTTTCACGTTTGATGTGGAACACGGAATTGCTCTGCACGCTGTGCAGGGGAATCGGGCCTCATCTCCCGGCGAGGGGGAAATCTCATGGTTTTTCTCGAGTTGCCGCCGGAACCTGGGGTATATTCTCGAGTTACGACGGGGAGGGCCCTTCCAGACACGTGTTTGTTCAGCGACATCAGGACTCCTGCCTAGGTGCGAGGGACACCTCGGGATTCTCCTCGAGTCTTGGCATGGCAATTGGGACGCGTCTCCACGTGAGGCGGGAGACCCAGGGTCCCTTTCCACGTGCCACAGGGATCCTGGGACTCCTATGCATTTTCAAGAGGCGTCAGGCATCGTCTCCTTTGGAAGCATTGATCTCCGCGGACCTCTCGAGTTTTCAAAGGATGTGAGGCCTCCCGTCTCGATGAGGCGGAGAACTAGGTCTTTCTCTGTGGTCTCCACAGGGGATTCAGACATCCCTTTGTCTTGGGAGATGCAAGACGAGCCTGCATTCAATTCACTGCAGGGATATCCGGCCTTAGTTCGAGTCAGAGCATCTCGGTGTCCATTCCACTTGAGGCCACAAACTCAGGGTCCCTCTCACATACCTGTAGCTGAGAGAAGCCTCCTCTTGAGGTGCTTGTGGAAAGTTGGTATTCCTCTTGAGTCGAAGCCAGTGGCTAAGCTCTCATCTCGAGTTGATTTGGGGTCCATGGAGCCCTTTCGTGTTGCTCCAGTGACCTCAGGATCCCTCTAGACTTGAGCCAGTGATCTTGGGTTTTCTCTGGAGTGCCATCAAGGAAATCAAGGCTCCTTTCACATTTGATGTGGAACACGGAATTGCTCTGCACGCAGTGCAGGGAAATCGGTCTTCATCTCGCGGCGAGGGGGAAGTCTCATGGTTTTTCTCGAGTTGCGGCCGGAACCTGTGGCATCTTCTCGAGTTACGACGGTCAGGGCCCTTCCAGACACGTGTTTGTTCAGCGACGTCAGGACTCCTGCCTAGGTGCGAGGGACACCTCGGGATTCTCCTCGAGTCTTGGCATGGCAATTGGGACGCGTCTCCACGTGAGGCGGGAGACCGAAGGTCCCTTTCCACGTGCCACAGGGATCCTGGGACTCCTATCCATTTTCAAGAGGAGTCAGGCATCGTCTCCTTTGGAAGCATTGATCTCCGCGGACCTCTCGAATTTTCAAAGGATGTGAGGCCTCCGGTCGCATTGAGGCGGAGGACTAGGTCTTTCTCTGTGGTCTCCACAGGGGATTCAGACATCCCTTCGTCGTGGGAGATGCAAGACGAGCCTGCATTCAATGCACTGCAGGGATATCCGGCCTTACTTCGAGTCAGAGCATCTCGGTGTCCATTCCACTTGAGGCCACAAACTCAGGGTCCCTCTCACCTACCTGTAGCTGAGAGAAGCCTCCTCTTGAGGTGCTTGTGGAAAGTTGGTATTCCTCTTGAGTCTAAGCCAGGGACTAAGCTATCATCTCGAGTTGATTTGGGTTCCACGGAGCCCATTCGTGATACTCCAGTGACCTCAGGATCCCTCTAGACTTGAGACAGTGATCTTGGGTTTTCTCTGGCGTGCCATCAAGGAAATCAAGGCTCCTTTCACGTTTGATGTGGAACACTCAATTGCTCTGCACGCAGTGCAGGTGAATCGGGCCTCATCTCGCGGCGAGGGGGAAGTCTCATGGTTTTTCTCGAGCTGCGGCCGTAACCTCGGGTATATTCTCGAGTTACGACGGGGAGGGCCCTTCCAGACACGTGTTTGTTCAGCGACGTCAGGACTCCTGCCTAGGTGGGAGGGACACCTCGGGATTCTCCTCTAGTCTTGGCATGGCAATTGGGATGCGTCTCCACGTGAGGCGGGAGACCCAGGGTCCCTTTCCACGTGCCACAGGGATCCTGGGACTCCTATCCATTTTCAAGAGGAGTCAGGCATCGTCTCCTTTGGAAGCATTGATCTCCGCGGACCTCTCGAGTTTTCAAAGGATGTGAGGCCTCCGTTCTCGTTGAGGCGGAGGACTAGGTCTTTCTCTGTGGTCTCCACAGGGGATTCAGACAACACTTCGTCTTGGGAGATGCAAGAGGAGCCTGCATTCAATTCATTGCAGGGATATCCGGCCTTACTTCGAGTCAGAGTATCTCGGTGTCCATTCCACTTGAGGCCACAAACTCAGGGTCTCTCTCACATACCTGTAGCTGAGAGAAGACCCCTCTTGAGGTGCTTGTGGAAAGTTGGTATTCCTCTTGAGTCGAAGCCAGGGACTAAGCTCTCATCTCCAGTTGATTTGGGGTCCACGGAGCCCTTTCGTGTTGATGCAGTGACGTCAGGTTCCCTCTAGACTTGAGACAGTGATCTTGGCTTTTCACTGGAGTGCTATCAAGGAAATCAAGGCTCCTTTCACGTTTGATGTGGAACACGGAATTGCTCTGCACGCAGTGCAGGGGAATCGGGCCTCATCTCGCGCGAGGAGGAAGTCTCATGGTTTTTCTCGAGTTGCGGCCGGAACCTGGGCTATATTCTCGAGTTACGACGGGGAGGGCCCTTCCAGACACGTGTTTGTTCAGCGACGTCAGGACTCCTGCCTAGGTGCGAGGGACACCTCGGGATTCTCCTCGAGTCTTGGCATGGCAATTGGGACGCGTCTCCACGTGAGGCGGGAAACCCAGGGTCCCTTTCCACGTGCCACACGGATCCTGGGACTCCTATCCATTTTCAAGAGGAGTCAGGCTTCGTCTCCTTTGGAAGCATTGACCTCCGCGGACCTTTCGAGTTTTCAAATGATGTGAGGCCTCTGGTCACGAGGAGGCTGAGAACTTGGTCTTTCTCTGTGGTCTCCACAGGGGATTCAGACATCCCTTCGTCTTGCGAGATGCAAGACGAGCCTGCATTCAATTCACTGCAGGGATATCCGGGCTTACTTCGAGTCAGAGAATCTCGGTGTCCTTTCCACTTGAGGCCACACACTCAGGGTCCCTCTCACATACCTGTAGCTGAGAGAAGCCTCCTCTTGAGGTGCTTGTGGAAAGTTGGTATTTCTCTTGAGTCGAAGCCAGGGACTAAGCTCTCATCACGAGTTGATTTGGGGTCAACGGAGCCTTTTGGTGTTGCTCCAGTGACCTCAGAATCCCTCTAGACTTGAGACAGTGATCTTGGATACTCTCTGGTTTGCCATCAAGGAAATCAATGCTCCTTTCAAGTTTGATGTGGAACACGGAATTGCTCTGCAAGCAGTGGAGGGGAATCGGGCCTCATATTGCCGCAAGGGGGATGTCTCATTGTTTTTCTCAAGTTGCGGCCGAAACCTGGGGTATATTCTCGAGTTACGACGGGGAGGGCCCTTCCAGACACGTGTCTGTTCAGCGACGTCAGGACTCCTGCCTAGGTGCGAGGGACACCTCGGGATTCTCCTCTAGTCTTGGCATGGCAATTGGGATGTGTCTCCACGTGAGGCGGGAGACCCAGGGTCCCTTTCCACGTGCCACAGGGATCCTGGGACTCCTATCCATTTTCAAGAGGAGTCAGGCATCGTCTCCTTTGGAAGGATTGATCTCCGCGGACCTCTCGAGTTTTCAAAGGATGTGAGGCCTCCGTTCTCGTTGAGGCGGAGGACTAGGTCTTTCTCTGTGGTCTCCACAGGGGATTCAGACAACACTTCGTCTTGGGAGATGCAAGAGGAGCCTGCATTCAATTCATTGCAGGGATATCCGGCCTTACTTCGAGTCAGAGTATCTCGGTGTCCATTCCACTTGAGGCCACAAACTCAGGGTCCCTCTCACATACCTGTAGCTGAGAGAAGACCCCTCTTGAGGTGCTTGTGGAAAGTTGGTATTCCTCTTGAGTCGAAGCCAGGGACTAAGCTCTCATCTCCAGTTGATTTGGGGTCCACGGAGCCCTTTCGTGTTGCTCCAGTGACCTCAGGATCCCTCTAGACTTGAGACAGTGATCTTGGGTTTTCTCTGGAGTGCCAACAAGGAAATCAAGGGTCCTTTCAAGTTTGATGTGGAACACGGAATTGCTCTCCACGCACTGCAGGGGAATCGGGCCTCATCTCGCGGCGAGGGGGAAGTCTCATTGTTTTTCTCGAGTTGCGGCCGGAACCTGGTGTATATTCTCGAGTTACGACGGGGAGGGCCTTTCGAGACACGTGTTTATTCAGCGACGTCAGGACTCCGGCCTAGGTGCGAGGGACACCTCGGGATTCTCCTCGAGTCTTGGCATGGCAATTGGGTCGCGTCTCCACGTGAGGCAGGAGACCGAGGGTCCCTTTCCACGTGCCACAGGGATCCTGGGACTCCGATCCATTTTCAAGAGGAGTCAGGCATCGTCTCCTTTGGAAGCATTGATCTCCGCGGACCTCTCGAGTTTTCAAAGGATGTGAGGCCTCCCGTCGCGATGAGGCGGAGAACTAGGTCTTTCTCTGTGGTCTCCACAGGGGATTCAGACATCCCTTCATCTTGGGAGATGCAAGACGAGCCTGCATTCAATTCACTGTAGGGATATCCGGCGTTACTTCGAGTCAGAGCATCTCGGTGTCCATTCCACTTGAGGCCACAAATTCAGGGTCCCTCTCACATACCTGTAGCTGAGAGAAGCCTCCTCTTGAGGTGCTTGTGGAAAGTTGGTATTCCTCTTGAGTCGAAGCCAGGAACTAAGCTCTCATCTCGAGTTGATTTGTGGTCCACGGAGCCCTTTCGTGTTGCTCCAGTGACCTCAGGATCCCTCTAGACTTGAGACAGTGAACTTGGGTCTTCTCTGGAGTGCCATCAAGGAAATCAAGGCTCCTTTCACGTTTGATGTGGAACACGGAATTGCTCTGCACGCAGTGCAGGGGAATCGGGCCTCATCTCGCGCGAGGGGGAAGTCTCATGGTTTTTCTCGAGTTGCGGCCGGAACCTGGGCTATATTCTCGAGTTACGACGGGGAGGGCCCTTCCAGACACGTGTTTGTTCAGCGACGTCAGGACTCCTGCCTAGGTGCGAGGGACACCTCGGGATTCTCCTCGAGTCTTGGCATGGCAATTGGGACGCGTCTCCACGTGAGGCGGGAAACCCAGGGTCCCTTTCCACGTGCCACACGGATCCTGGGACTCCTATCCATTTTCAAGAGGAGTCAGGCATCGTCTCCTTTGGAAGCATTGACCTCCGCGGACCTTTCGAGTTTTCAAATGATGTGAGGCCTCTGGTCACGAGGAGGCTGAGAACTTGGTCTTTCTCTGTGGTCTCCACAGGGGATTCAGACATCCCTTCGTCTTGCGAGATGCAAGACGAGCCTGCATTCAATTCACTGCAGGGATATCCGGGCTTACTTCGAGTCAGAGAATCTCGGTGTCCTTTCCACTTGAGGCCACACACTCAGGGTCCCTCTCACATACCTGTAGCTGAGAGAAGCCTCCTCTTGAGGTGCTTGTGGAAAGTTGGTATTTCTCTTGAGTCGAAGCCAGGGACTAAGCTCTCATCACGAGTTGATTTGGGGTCAACGGAGCCTTTTGGTGTTGCTCCAGTGACCTCAGAATCCCTCTAGACTTGAGACAGTGATCTTGGATACTCTCTGGTTTGCCATCAAGGAAATCAATGCTCCTTTCAAGTTTGATGTGGAACACGGAATTGCTCTGCAAGCAGTGGAGGGGAATCGGGCCTCATATTGCCGCAAGGGGGATGTCTCATTGTTTTTCTCAAGTTGCGGCCGAAACCTGGGGTATATTCTCGAGTTACGACGGGGAGGGCCCTTCCAGACACGTGTCTGTTCAGCGACGTCAGGACTCCTGCCTAGGTGCGAGGGACACCTCGGGATTCTCCTCTAGTCTTGGCATGGCAATTGGGATGCGTCTCCACGTGAGGCGGGAGACCCAGGGTCCCTTTCCACGTGCCACAGGGATCCTGGGACTCCTATCCATTTTCAAGAGGAGTCAGGCATCGTCTCCTTTGGAAGCATTGATCTCCGCGGACCTCTCGAGTTTTCAAAGGATGTGAGGCCTCCGTTCTCGTTGAGGCGGAGGACTAGGTCTTTCTCTGTGGTCTCCACAGGGGATTCAGACAACACTTCGTCTTGGGAGATGCAAGAGGAGCCTGCATTCAATTCATTGCAGGGATATCCGGCCTTACTTCGAGTCAGAGTATCTCGGTGTCCATTCCACTTGAGGCTACAAACTCAGGGTCATTCTCACATACCTGTAGCTGAGAGAAGACCCCTCTTGAGGTGCTTGTGGAAAGTTGGTATTCCTCTTGAGTCGAAGCCAGGGACTAAGCTCTCATCTCCAGTTGATTTGGGGTCCACGGAGCCCTTTCGTGTTGATGCAGTGACGTCAGGTTCCCTCTAGACTTGAGACAGTGATCTTGGCTTTTCACTGGAGTGCTATCAAGGAAATCAAGGCTCCTTTCACGTTTGATGTGGAACACGGAATTGCTCTGCACGCAGTGCATGGGAATCGGGCCTCATCTCGCGGCGAGGGGGAAGTCTCATGGTTTTTCTCGAGTTGCGGGCGGAACCTGGGGTATATTCTCGAGTTACGACGGGGAGGGCCCTTCCAGACATGTGTTTGTTCAGCGACGTCAGGACTCCTGCCTAGGTGCGAGGGACACCTCGGGATTCTCCTCGAGTCTTTGCATGGCAATTGGGACGCGTCTCCACGTGAGGCGGGAGACCCAGGATCCCTTTCCACGTGCCACAGGGATCCTGGGACTCCTATCCATTTTCAAGAGGAATCAGGCATCGTCTCCTTTGGAAGCATTGATCTCCGCGGACCTCTCGAGTTTTCAAAGGATGTGAGGCCTCCGTTCGCGTTGAGGCGGAGGACTAGGTCTTTCTCTGTGGTCTCCACAGGGGATTCAGACAACCCTTCGTCTTGGGAGATGCAAGACGAGCCTGCATTCAATTCACTGCAGGGATATCCGGCCTTACTTCGAGTCAGAGTATCTCGGTGTCCATTCCACTTGAGGCCACAAACTCAGGGTCCCTCTCACATACCTGTAGCTGAGAGAAGCCTCCTCTTGAGGTGCTTGTGGAAAGTTGGTATTCCTCTTGATTCGAAGCCAGGGACTAAGCTCTCATCTCCAGTTGATTTGGGGTCCACGGAGCCCTTTCGTGTTGCTCCAGTGACCTCAGGATCCCTCTAGACTTGAGACAGTGATCTTGGCTTTTCTCTGGAGTGCTATCAAGGAAATCAAGGCTCCTTTCACGTTTGATGTGGAACACGGAATTGCTCTGCACGCAGTGCAGGGGAATCGGACCTCATCTCGCGGCAAGGGGAAAGTCTCATGGTTTTTCTCGAGTTGCGGGCGGAACCTGGGGTATATTCTCGAGTTACGATGGGGAGGGCCCTTCCAGACACGTGTTTGTTCAGCAACGTCAGGACTCCTGACTAGGTGCGAGGGAAACCTCGGGATTCTCCTCGAGTCTTGGCATGGCAATTGGGACGCGTCTCCACGTGAGGCAGGAGACCCAGGGTCCCTTTCGACGTGCCACAGGGTTCCTGGGACTCCTATCCATTTTCAAGAGGAGTCAGGCATCGTCTCCTTTGGAAGCATTGTTCTGCGCGGACCTCTCGAGTTTTCAAAGGATATGACGCCTCCGGTCGCGATGAGGCGGAGAAGTAGGTCTTTCTCTGTGGTCTCCACAGGGGATTCAGACATCCCTTCGTCTTGGGAGATGCAAGACGAGCCTGCATTCAATTCACTGCAGGGATATCCGGCCTTACTTCGAGTCAGAGCATCTCGGTGTCCATTCCACTTGAGGCCACAAACACAGGGTCCTCTCACATACCTGTAGCTGAGAGAAGCCTCCTCTTGAGGTGACTGTGGAAATTTGGTATTCCTCTTGAGTCGAAGCCAGGGACTAAGCTCTCATCTCGAGTTGATTTGGGGTCCACGGAGCCCTTTCGTGTTGTTCCAGTGACTTCAGGATCCCTCTAGACTTGAGACAGTGATCTTGGCTTTTCTCTGGAGTGCCATCAAGGAAATCAAGGCTCCTTTCACGTTTGATGTGGAACACGGAATTGCTCTGCTCGCAGTGCAGGGGAATCGGGCCTCATCTCGCGGCGAGGGGAAAGTCTCATGTTTTTCTTGAGTTGCAGCCGGAACCTGGGGTATATTCTCGAGTTACGACGGGGAGGGCCCTTCCAGACACGTGTCTGTTCAGCGATGTCAGGACTCCTGCCTAGGTGTGAGGGACACCTCGTGATTGTCCTCGAGTCTTGGCATGGCAATTGGGACGCGTCTCCACGTGAGGCGGGAGACCCAGTGTCCCTTTCCACGTGCCACAGGGATCCTGGGTCTCCTATCCATTTTCAAGAGGAGTCAGGCATCGTCTCCTTTGGAAGCATTGATCTCTGCAGACCTCTCGAGTTTTCAAAGGATGTGAGGCCTCCGGTCACAATGAGGCGGAGGACTAGGTCTTTCTCTGTGGTCTCCACAGGGGATTCAGACATCCCTTCATCTTGGGAGATGCAAGACGAGCCTGCTTACAATTCACTGCAGGCATATCCGGCCTTATTTCGAGTCAGAGCATCTCGGTGTCCATTGCATTTGAGGCCACAAACTCAGTGTTCCTCTCACATACCTGTAGCTGAGAGAAGCCTCCTCTTGAGGTGCTTGTGGAAAGTTGGTATTCCTCTTGAGTCTAAGCCAGGGACTAAGCACTCATCTCGAGTTGATTTGGGGTACACGGAGCCCTTTCGTGTTGCTCCAGTGACCTCAGGATCCCTCTAGACTTGAGACAGTGATCTTGGGTTTTCTCTGGAGGCCATCAAGGAAATCAAGGCTCCTTTGACGTTTAATGTGGAACACGGAATTGTTCTGCACGCAGTGCAGGGGAATCGGGCCTCATCTCGCGGCGAGGGGGAAGTCTCATGGTTTTTCTCGAGTTGTGGCTGGAACCTGGGGTATATTCTCGAGTTACGACGGGGAGGGCCCTTCCAGACACGTGTTTGTTCAGCGACGTGAGGACTCCTGCCTAGGTGCGAGGGACACCTCGGGATACTCCTCGAGTCTTGGCATGGCAATTGGGACGCGTCTCCACGTGAGGCGGGAGACCCAGGGTCCCTTTCCACGTGCCACAGGGATCCTGGGACTCCTATCCATTTTCAAGAGGAGTCAGGCATCGTCTCCTTTGGAAGCATTGATCTCCGCAGACATCTCGAGTTTTCAAAGGATGTGAGGCCTCCGGTCGCGTTGAGGCGGAGGACTAGGACATTCTCTGTGGTCTCCACAGGGGATTCAGACATCCCTTCGTCTTGGGAGATGCAAGACGAGCCTGCATTCAATTCACTGCAGGGATATCCAGCCTTACTTCGAGTCGAGCATCTCGGTGTCCTTTCCACTAGAGGCCACAAACTCATGGTCCCTCTCACATACCTGTAGCTGAGAGAAGCCTCCTCTTGAGGTGCTTGTGGAAACTTGGTATTCCTCTTGAGTCGAAGCCAGGGACTAAGCTCTCATCTCGAGTTGATTTGGGGTCCCCGGAGCCTTTCATGTTGCTCCAGTGACCTCAGGATGCCTCTAGACTTGAGACAGTGATCTTGGGTTTTCTCTGGAGTGCCATCAAGGAAATCAAGGCTCCTATCATATTTGATGTGGAACACGGAATTGCTCTGCACGCAGTGCAGGGGAATAGGGCCTCATCTCGCGGGCGAGGGGGAAGTCTCATGGTTTTTCTCGAGTTGCGGCCGGAACGTGGGGTATATTCTCGAGTTACGACGGGGAGGGCCCTTCCAGACACGTGTTTGTTCAGCGACGTCAGGACTCCTGCCTAGGTGCGAGGGACACCTCGGGATTCTCCTCGAGTCTTGGCATGGCAATTGGGACGCGTCTCCATGTGAGGCGGGAGACCCAGGGTCGTTTTCCACGTGCCACAGGGTTCCTGGGACTCCTATCCATTTTCAAGAGGAGTCAGGCATCGTCTCCTTTGGAAGCATTGATCTCCGCAGAACTCTCGAGTTTTCAAAGGATGTGAGGCCTCCGGTCGCGAGGAGGCGGAGAACTAGGTCTTTCTCTGTGGTCTCCACAGGGGATTCAGACATCCCTTCGTCTTGGGAGATGAAAGACGAGCCTGCATTCAATTCACTGCAGGGATATCCAGCCTTACTTCGAGTCGAGCATCTCGGTGTCCATTCCACTTGAGGCCACAAACTCAGGGTCCCTCTCACATACCTGTAGCTGAGAGAAGCCTCCTCTTGAGGGGCTTATGGAAAGTTGGTATTCCTCTTGAGTCGACGCCAGGGACTAAGCTCTCATCTCGAGTTAATTTCGGGTCCAAGGGGAAATTTCGTGTTGCTCCAGTGACCTCAGCATCCCTCTAGACTTGAGACAGTGATCTTGGGTTTTCTCTGGAGTGCCATCAAGGAAATCAAGGCTCCTTTCACGTTTGATGTGGAACACGGAATTGCTCTGCACGCAGTCCTGGGGAATCGGGCCTCAACTCGCGGCGAGGGGCAAATCTCATGGTTTTTCTCGAGTTGCGGACGGAACCTGGGGTATATTCTCGAGTTACGACGGGGAGGGCCCTTCCAGACACGTGTTTGTTCAGCGACGTCAGGACTCCTGCCTAGGTGCGAGGGACACCTCGGTATTCTCCTCGAGTCTTGGCATGGCAATTGGGAGGCGTCTCCACGTGATGCGGGAGACCCAGGGTCCCTTTCCACGTGCCACAGGGATCCTGGGACTCCTATCCATTTTCAAGAGGATTCAGGCATCGGTTCCTTTGGAAGCATTGATCTCCACGGACCTCTCGAGTTTTCAAAGGATGTGAGGCCTCCGGTCGCGATGAGGCGGAGAAGTCGGTATTTCTCTGAGGTCTCCACAGGGGATTCAGACATCCCTTCGTCTTGGGAGATGCAAGACGAGCCTACATTCAATTCACTGCAGGGATATCCAGCCTTACTTCGAGTCAGAGCATCTCGGTGTACATTCCACTTGAGGCCACAAACTCAGGGTCCCTCTCACATACCTGTAGCTGAGAGAAGCCTCCTCTTGATGTGCTTATGGAAAGTTGGTATTCCTCTTGAGTCGAAGCCAGGGACTAAGCTCTCATCTCGAGTTGATTTGGGGTCGAAGGGGAAATTTCGTGTTGCTCCAGTGACTTCAGGATCCCTCTAGACTTGAGACAGTGATCTTGCGTTTTCTCTGGAGTGCCATCAAGGAAATCAAGGCTCCTTTCACGTTTGATGTGAAACACGGAATTGCTCTGCACGCAGTCCAGGGGAATCGGGCCTCAACTCGCGTCGAGGGGTAAATCTCATGGTTTATCTCGAGTTGCGGACGGAACCTGGGGTATATTCTCGAGTTACGACGGGGAGGGCCCTTCCAGACACGTGTTTGTTCAGCGATGTCAGGACTCCTGCCTAGGGGCGAGGGACACCTCGGGATTCTCCTCGAGTCTTTTCATGGCAATTGGGAGGCGTCTCCACGTGAGGCGGGAGACCCAGG
This sequence comes from Dama dama, assembly GCF_033118175.1. Taxonomy (NCBI): domain Eukaryota; kingdom Metazoa; phylum Chordata; class Mammalia; order Artiodactyla; family Cervidae; genus Dama; species Dama dama. Next base: position 3,238,907 of record NW_026870920.1, on the reverse strand, counting down.
GTCCCTTTCCACGTGCCACAGGGATCCTGGGACTCCTATCCATTTTCAAGAGGAGTCAGGCATCGTCTCCTTTGGAAGCATTGGTCTCCGCGGACCTCTCGAGTTTTCAAAGGATGTGAGGCCTCCGGTCGTGATGAGGCGGAGGACTAGGTCTTTCTCTGTGGTCTGGATAGGGGAATCAGACATCCCTTCGTCTTGGGAGATGCAAGACGAGCCTGCATTCATTTCACTGCAAGGATATCCGGCCTTACTTCGAGTCAGAGCATCTCGGTGTCCATTCTACTTGAGGCCACAAACTTAGGGTCCCTCTCACATACCAGTAGCTGAGAGAAGCCTCCTCTTGAGGTGCTTGTGGAAACTTGGTATTCCCCTTGAGTCGTAGCCAAGGACTAAGCTCTCATCTCGAGTTGATTTGGGGACCACGGAGCCCTTTTGTGTTGCTCCAGTGACCTCAGGATCCCTCTAGACTTGAGACAGTGATCTTGCGTTTTCTCTGGAGTGCCATCAAGGAAATCAAGGCTCCTTTCACGTTTCATGTGGAACACGGAATTGCTCTGCACCCAGTGCAGGGGAATCGGGCCTCATCTCATGGCGACGGGGAAGTCCTATGGTTTTTCTCGAGTTGCGGCCGGAACCTGGGGTATATTCTCGAGTTACGACGGGGAGGGCCCTTCCAGACACGTGTTTGTTCAGCGACGTCAGGACTCCTGCCTAGGTGCGAGGGACACCTCGGGATTCTCCACGAGTCTTGGCATGGCAATTGGGACGCGTCTCCACATGAGGTGGGAGACCCAGGGTCCCTTTCCACGTGCCACAGTGATCCTGGGACTCCGATCCATTTTCAAGAGGAGTCAGGCATCGTCTCCTTTGGAAGCATGATCTCCGTGGAACTCTCGAGTTTTCAAAGGATGTGAGGCCTCCGGTCGCGATGAGGCGGAGGACTAGGTCTTTCTCTGTGGTCTGCACAGGGGATTCAGACATCCCTTCGTCTTGGGAGATGCAAGACGAGCCTGCATTCACTTCACTGCAGGGATATCCGGCCTTACTTCGAGTCAGAGCATCTCGGTGTCCATTCGATTTGAGGCCACAAACTCAGGGTCCCTCTCACATACCTGTAGCTGAGAGAAGCCTCCTCTTGAGGTGCTTGTGGAAAGCTGGTATTCCTCTTGAGTCGAAGCCAAGGACTAAGCTCTCATCTCGAGTTGATTTGGGGTCCTCGGAGCCCTTTCGTGTTGCTCCAGTGACCTCAGGATCCCTCTAGACTTGAGACAGTGATCTTGGCTTTTCTCTGGAGTGCCGTCAAGGAAATCAAGGCTCCTTTCACTTTTCATGTGGAACACGGAATTGCTCTGCACGCAGTGCAGGGGAATCGGGCCTCATCTCGCGGCGTGGGGAAAGTCTCATGGTTTTTCTCGAGTTGCGGCCGGAACCTGGGGTATATTTTGGAGTTACGACGGGGAGGGCCCTTCCAGACACGTGTTTGTTCAGCGATGTCAGGACTCGTGCCTAGGTGCGAGCGACACTTCGGGATTCTCCACGAGTCTTGGCATGGAAATTGGGACGCGTCTCCACGTGAGGCCGGAGACCCAGGGTCCCCGTCCATGTGGACAGGGATCCTGGGACTTCTAACCATTTTCAAGGGGAGTCATGCATCGTCTCCTTTGGAAGCATTGATCTCCGCGGACCTCTCGAGTTTTCAAAGGATGTGAGGCCTCCGGTCACGATGTGGCGGAGGACTAGGTCTTTCTCTGTGGTCTCCACAGGGGATTCAGACATCCCTTCGTCTTGGGAGATGCAAGACGAGCTTGCATTCAATTCACTGCAGGGATATCCGGCCTTACTTCGAGTCAGAGCATCTCGGTGTCCATTCCACTTGAGGCCACAAACTCAGGGTACCTCTCACATACATGTAGCTGAGAGAGGCCTCCTCTTGAGGTGCTTGAGGAAAGTTGGTATTCCTCTTGAGTCGAAGCCAGGGACTAAGCTCTCATCTCGAGTTGATTTGCGGTCGACGGAGCCCTTTCATGTTGCTAAAGTGACCTCAGGATCCCTCTAGACTTGAGACAGTGATCTTGGGTTTTCTCTGGAGTGCCATCAAGGAAATCAAGGCTCCTTTCAGGTTTGATGTGGAACACGGAATTGCTCTGGACGCAGTGCAGGGGATTCGGGCCTCATCTCGCGGCGAGGGGGAAGTCTCATGGTTTTTCTCGAGTTGCGGCCGGAACCTGGGGTATATTCTCGAGTTACGACGGGGAGGGCCCTTCCAGACACGTGTTTGTTCAGCGAAGTAGGACTCCTGCTTAGGTGCGAGGGACACCTCGGGATTCTCCTCGAGTCTTGGCATGGCAATTGGGACGTGTCTCCACGGGAGCCGGGAGACCCAGGGTCACTTTCAATGTGCCACAGGGATCGTGGGACTCCTACCCATTTTCAAGAAGAGTCAGGCATCGTCTCCTTTGGAAGCATTGATCTCCGCAGACCTCACGAGATTTCAAAGGATGTGAGGCCTCCGGTCTTGATGAGGCGGAGGACTAGGTCTTTCTCTGTGGTCTCCACAGCGGATTCAGACATCCCTTCGTCTATGGAGATGCAAGACGAGCCTGCATTCAATTCACTGCAGGCATATCCGGCCTTACTTCGAGTCAGAGCATCTCGGTGTCCATTCCACTTGAGGCCACAAACTCAGGGTCCCTCTCACATACCTGTAGCTGAGAGAAGCCTCCTCTTGAGGTGCTTGTGGAAAGTTGGTATTCATCTTGAGTCGAAGCCAGGGACTAAGCTCTCATCTAGAGTTGATTTGGGGTCCACGGAGCGCTTTCGTGTTGCTCCAGTGACCTCAGGATCGCTCTAGACTTGAGACAGTGATCTTGGGTTTTCTCTGGAGTGCCATCAAGGAAATCAAGGCTCCTTTCACGTTTGATGTGGAACACGGAATTGCTCTGCACGCAGTGCAGGGGAATCGGGCCTCATCTCGCGGCGAGGGGGAAGTCTCATGGTTTTTCTCGAGCTGCGGCCGTAACCTCGGGTATATTCTCGAGTTACGACGGGGAGGGCCCTTCCAGACACGTGTTTGTTCAGCGACGTCAGGACTCCTGCCTAGGTGGGAGGGACACCTCGGGATTCTCCTCGAGTCTTGGCATGGCAATTGGGACGCGTCTCCACGGGAGCCGGGAGACCCAGGCTCCCTTTCAACGTGCCACAGGGATCGTGGGACTCCTATCCATTTTCAAGAAGAGTCAGGCATCGTCTCCTTTGGAAGCATTGATCTCCGCATACCTCTCGAGTTTTCAAAGGATGTGAGGCCTCCGGTCTTGATGAGGTGGAGGACTAGGTCTTTCTCTGTGGTCTCCACAGGGGATTCAGACATCCCGTCGTCTTGGGAGATGCAAGACGAGCCTGCATTCAATTTACTGCAGGGATATCCAGCCTTACGTCGAGTCAGAGCATCTCGGTGTCCATTCCACTTGAGGCCACAAACTCAGGGTCCCTCTCACATACCTGTAGCTGAGAGAAGCCTCGTCTTGAGGTGCTTGTGGAAAGTGGGTATTCCTCTTGAGTCGAAGACAGGGTCTAAGCTCTCATCTCGAGTTGATCTTGGGTCCACGGAGCCCTTTCGTGTTGCTCCAGTGACCTCAGGATCCCTCTAGACTTGAGACAGTGATTTTGGGTTTTCTCTGGAGTGCCATCAAGGAAATCAAGGCTCCTTTCACGTTTGATGTGGAACACGGAATTGCTCTCCACGCTGTGCAGGGGAATCGGGCCTCATCTCCCGGCGAGGGGGAAATCTCATGGTTTTTCTCGAGTTGCCGCCGGAACCTGGGGTATATTCTCGAGTTACGACGGGGAGGGCCCTTCCAGACACGTGTTTGTTCAGCGACGTCAGGACTCCTGCCTAGGTGCGAGGGACACCTCGGGATTCTCCTCGAGTCTTGGCATGGCAATGGGGAAGCGTCTCCACGTGAGGCGCGAGACCCAGGGTCCCTTTCCACGTGCCACAGGGATCCTGGGACTCCTACCCATTTTCAAGAGGAGTCAGGCATCGTCTCCTTTGGAAGCATTGATCTCCGCGTACCTCTCGAGGTTTCAAAGGATGTGAGGCCTCTGGTCGCGATGAGGCGGAGAAGTCGGTCTTTCTCTGAGGTCTCCACAGGGGATTCAGACATCCCTTCATCTTGGGAGATGTAAGACGAGCCTGCATTCACTTCACTGCAGGGATATCCGGCCTTACTTCGAGTCAGAGCATCTCGGTGTCCATTCAACTTGAGGCCACAAACTCAGGGTCCCTCTCAGACACCTGTAGCTGAGAGAAGCCTCCTCTTGAGGTGCTTATGGAAAGTTGGTATTCCTCTTGAGTCGAAGCCAGGGACTAAGCTCTCATCTCGAGTTGATTTGGGGTCCAAGGGGAAATTTCGTGTTGCTCCAGTGACCTCAGGATCCCTCTAGCGTTGAGACAGTGATCTTGGGTTTTCTCTGGGGTGCCATCAAGGAAAGCAAGGCTCCTTTCACGTTTGATGTGGAACACGGAATTGCTCTGCACGCAGTGCAGGGGAATCAGGCCTCATCTCGTGGCGAGTGGAAAGTCTCATGGTTTTTCTCGAGTTGCGGCCGGAACCTGGGGTATTTTCTCGAGTTACGACGGGGAGGGCCCTTCCAGACACGTGTTTGTTCAGCGACGTCAGGACTCCTGCCTAGGTGCGAGGGACACCTCGGGATTCTCCTCGAGTCTTGGCATGGCAATTGGGAGGCGTCTCCACGTGAGGCGGGAGACCCAGGGTCCCTTTCCACGTGCCACAGGGATCCTGGGACTCCTATCCATTTTCAAGAGGAGTCAGGCATCGTCTCCTTTGGAAGTATTGATCTCCGCGGACCTCTCGAGTTTTCAAAGGATGTGAGGCCGCCGGTCGCTATGAGGCGGAGAAGTCGGTCTTTCTCTGATGTATCCACAGGGGATTCAAACATCCCTTCGTCTTGGGAGATGCAAGACGAGCCTGCATTCAATTCACTGCAGGGATATCCGGCCTTACTTCGATTCAGAGCATCTCGGTGTCCATTCCACTTGAGGCCACAAACTCAGGGTCCCTCAAATATACCTGTAGCTGAGAGAAGCCTCCTCTTGAGGTCCTTGTGGAAAGTTGGTATTCCTCTTGAGTCTAAGCCAGGATCTAAACACTCATCTAGAGTTGATTTGGGGTCCACGAAGCCCTTTCCTGTTGGTCCAGTGACTTCAGGATCCCTCTAGACTTGAGACAGTGATCTTGGGTTTTCTCTGGAGTGCCATCAAGGAAATCAAGGCTCCTTTTACGTTTGATGTGGAACACGGAATTGCTCTGCACGCATTGCAGGGGAATCGGGCCTCAACTCGCGGCGAGGGGGAAATCTCATGGTTTTTCTCGAGCTACGGCCGGAACCTGGGGTATATTCTCGAGTTACGACGGGGATGGCCCTTCCAGACACGGGTTTGTTCAGCAACATCGGGACTCCTGCCTAGGTGCGAGGGACACCTCGGGATTCTCCTCGAGTCTTGGCATGGTAATTTGGACGCGTCTCCATGTGAGACGGGAGACCCACGGTCCCTTTCCACGTGCCACAGGGAACGTGGGACTCCTATCCATTTTCAAGAGGAGTCAGGCCTCGTCTCCTTTGGAAGCATTGATCTCCGCGGACCTCTCGAGTTTTCAAAGGATGTGAGGCCTCTGGTCGCGATGAGGCGGAGGACTAGGTCTTTCTCTGTGGTCTCCACAGGGGATTCAGACATCCCTTCGTCTTGGGAGATGCAAGACGAGCCTGCATTCAATTCACTGCAGGGATATCCGGCCTTACTTCGAGTCAGAGCATCTCGGTGTCCATTCCACTTGAGGCCGCAAACTCAGGGTCCCTCTCACATACCTGTAGCTGAGAGAAGCCTCCTCTTGAGGTGCTTGTGGAACGTTGGTATTCCTCTTGAGTCGAAGCCAGGGACTAAGCTCTCATCTCGAGTTGATTTGTGGTCCACGGAGCCCTTTCGTGTTGCTCCAGTGACCTCAGGATCCCTCTAGACTTGAGACAGTGAACTTGGGTCATCTCTGGAGTGCCATCAAGGAAATCAAGGCTCCTTTCACGTTTGATGTGGAACACGGAATTGCTCTGCACGCAGTGCAGGGGAATCGGGCCTCATCTCGCGGCGAGGGGGAAGTCTCATGGTTTTTCTCGAGTTGCGGCCAGAACCTGGGCTATATTCTCGAGTTACAATGGGGAGGGCCCTTCCAGACACTTGTTTGTTCAGCGACGTCAGGACTCCTGCCTAGGTGCGAGGGACACCTCGGGATTCTCCTCGAGTCTTGGCATGGCAATTGGGACGCGTCTCCACGTGAGGCGGGAAACCCAGGGTCCCTTTCCACGTGCCACACGGATCCTGGGACTCCTATCCATTTTCAAGAGGAGTCAGGCATCGTCTCCTTTGGAAGCATTGACCTCCGCGGACCTTTCGAATTTTCAAATGATGTGAGGCCTCTGGTCGCGAGGAGGCTGAGAACTTGGTATTTATCTGTGGTCTCCACAGGGGATTCAGACATCTCTTCGTCTTGGGAGATGTAAGACGAGCCTGCATTCAATTCACTGCAGGGATATCCGGCCTTACCTCGAGTCAGAGCATCTCGGTCTCCATTCCACTTGAGCCAACAACCTCAGGGGCCCTCTCACATACCTGTAGCTGAGAGAAGCCTCCTCTTTAGGTGCTTGTGGAAAGTTGGTATTCCTCTTGAGTCGAAGCCAGGGACTAAGCTCTCATCTCGAGTTGATTTGGGGTCCACGGAGAACTTTCGTGTTGCTCCAGTTACCTCAGGATCCCTCTAGGCTTGAGACAGTGATCTTGGGTTTTCTCTGGATTGCCATCAAGGAAATCAAGGCTCCTTTCACGTTTGATGTGGAACTCGGAATTGCTCTGCACGCAGTGCAGGGGAATTGCGCCTCATCTCCAGGCGAGGGGGAAGTCTCATGGTTTTTCTCGAGTTGCGGCCGGAACCTGGGGTATATTCTCGAGTTACGACGGGGAGGGCCCTTCCAGACACGTGTTTGTTCAGCGACGTCAGGACTCCTGCCTAGGTGTGAGGGACACCTCGGGATTTTCCTCGAGTCTTGGCATGGCAATTGGGATGCGTCTCCACATGAGGCGGGAGACCCAGGGTCCCTTTCCACGTGCCACAGGGATCCTGGGACTCCTATCCATTTTCAAGAGGAGTCAGACATCGTCTCCTTCGGAAGTATTGATCTCCGCGGTCCTCTCGAGTTTTCAAAGGATATGAGGCCTCCGGTTGCGTAGAGGTGTTGGACTAGGTCTTTCTCTGTGGCCTCCACAGGGGATTCAGACAACCCTTCGTCTTGGGAGATGCAAGACGAGCCTGCATTCAATTCACTGCAGGGATATCCGTCCTTACTTCGAGTCAGAGCATCTCGGTGTCCATTCCACTTGAGGCCACAAACTCGGGGTCCCTCAAATATACCTGTAGCTGAGAGAATCCTCCTCTTGAGGTGCTTGTGGAAAGTTGGTATTCCTCTTGAGTCGAAGCCAGGGACTAAGCTCTCATCTCGAGTTGATTTGGGGTCCACGGAGGCTTTTGGTGTTGCTCCAGTGACCTCAGGATCCCTCTAGACTTGAGACAGTGATCTTGGGTTTTCTCTGGAGTGCCATCAAGGAAATCAAGGCTCCTTTCACGTTTGATGTGGAACACAGAATTGCTCTGCACGCAGTCGAGGGGAATCGGGCCTCATCTTGCAGCGAGGGGGAAGTCTCATGGTTTTTCTCGAGTTGCGGCCGGAACCTGTGGCATCTTCTCGAGTTACGACGGTCAGGGCCCTTCCAGACACGTGTTTGTTCAGCGACGTCAGGACTCCTGCCTAGGTGCGAGGGACACCTCGGGATTCTCCTCGAGTCTTGGCATGGCAATTGGGACGCGTCTCCACGTGAGGCGGGAGACCGAAGGTCCCTTTCCACGTGCCACAGGGATCCTGGGACTCCTATCCATTTTCAAGAGGAGTCAGGCATCGTCTCCTTTGGAAGCATTGATCTCCGCGGACCTCTCGAATTTTCAAAGGATGTGAGGCCTCCGGTCGCATTGAGGCGGAGGACTAGGTCTTTCTCTGTGGTCTCCACAGGGGATTCAGACATCCCTTCGTCGTGGGAGATGCAAGACGAGCCTGCATTCAATTCACTGCAGGGATATCCGGCCTTACTTCGAGTCAGAGCATCTCGGTGTCCATTCCACTTGAGGCCACAAACTCAGGGTCCCTCTCACCTACCTGTAGCTGAGAGAAGCCTCCTCTTGAGGTGCTTGTGGAAAGTTGGTATTCCTCTTGAGTCTAAGCCAGGGACTAAGCTATCATCTCGAGTTGATTTGGGTTCCACGGAGCCCATTCGTGATACTCCAGTGACCTCAGGATCCCTCTAGACTTGAGACAGTGATCTTGGGTTTTCTCTGGCGTGCCATCAAGGAAATCAAGGCTCCTTTCACGTTTGATGTGGAACACTCAATTGCTCTGCACGCAGTGCAGGTGAATCGGGCCTCATCTCGCGGCGAGGGGGAAGTCTCATGGTTTTTCTCGAGCTGCGGCCGTAACCTCGGGTATATTCTCGAGTTACGACGGGGAGGGCCCTTCCAGACACGTGTTTGTTCAGCGACGTCAGGACTCCTGCCTAGGTGGGAGGGACACCTCGGGATTCTCCTCTAGTCTTGGCATGGCAATTGGGATGCGTCTCCACGTGAGGCGGGAGACCCAGGGTCCCTTTCCACGTGCCACAGGGATCCTGGGACTCCTATCCATTTTCAAGAGGAGTCAGGCATCGTCTCCTTTGGAAGCATTGATCTCCGCGGACCTCTCGAGTTTTCAAAGGATGTGAGGCCTCCGTTCTCGTTGAGGCGGAGGACTAGGTCTTTCTCTGTGGTCTCCACAGGGGATTCAGACAACACTTCGTCTTGGGAGATGCAAGAGGAGCCTGCATTCAATTCATTGCAGGGATATCCGGCCTTACTTCGAGTCAGAGTATCTCGGTGTCCATTCCACTTGAGGCCACAAACTCAGGGTCTCTCTCACATACCTGTAGCTGAGAGAAGACCCCTCTTGAGGTGCTTGTGGAAAGTTGGTATTCCTCTTGAGTCGAAGCCAGGGACTAAGCTCTCATCTCCAGTTGATTTGGGGTCCACGGAGCCCTTTCGTGTTGATGCAGTGACGTCAGGTTCCCTCTAGACTTGAGACAGTGATCTTGGCTTTTCACTGGAGTGCTATCAAGGAAATCAAGGCTCCTTTCACGTTTGATGTGGAACACGGAATTGCTCTGCACGCAGTGCAGGGGAATCGGGCCTCATCTCGCGCGAGGAGGAAGTCTCATGGTTTTTCTCGAGTTGCGGCCGGAACCTGGGCTATATTCTCGAGTTACGACGGGGAGGGCCCTTCCAGACACGTGTTTGTTCAGCGACGTCAGGACTCCTGCCTAGGTGCGAGGGACACCTCGGGATTCTCCTCGAGTCTTGGCATGGCAATTGGGATGCGTCTCCACGTGAGGCGGGAAACCCAGGGTCCCTTTCCACGTGCCACACGGATCCTGGGACTCCTATCCATTTTCAAGAGGAGTCAGGCTTCGTCTCCTTTGGAAGCATTGACCTCCGCGGACCTTTCGAGTTTTCAAATGATGTGAGGCCTCTGGTCACGAGGAGGCTGAGAACTTGGTCTTTCTCTGTGGTCTCCACAGGGGATTCAGACATCCCTTCGTCTTGCGAGATGCAAGACGAGCCTGCATTCAATTCACTGCAGGGATATCCGGCCTTACTTCGAGTCAGAGAATCTCGGTGTCCTTTCCACTTGAGGCCACACACTCAGGGTCCCTCTCACATACCTGTAGCTGAGAGAAGCCTCCTCTTGAGGTGCTTGTGGAAAGTTGGTATTTCTCTTGAGTCGAAGCCAGGGACTAAGCTCTCATCACGAGTTGATTTGGGGTCAACGGAGCCTTTTGGTGTTGCTCCAGTGACCTCAGAATCCCTCTAGACTTGAGACAGTGATCTTGGATACTCTCTGGTTTGCCATCAAGGAAATCAATGCTCCTTTCAAGTTTGATGTGGAACACGGAATTGCTCTGCAAGCAGTGGAGGGGAATCGGGCCTCATATTGCCGCAAGGGGGATGTCTCATTGTTTTTCTCAAGTTGCGGCCGAAACCTGGGGTATATTCTCGAGTTACGACGGGGAGGGCCCTTCCAGACACGTGTCTGTTCAGCGACGTCAGGACTCCTGCCTAGGTGCGAGGGACACCTCGGGATTCTCCTCTAGTCTTGGCATGGCAATTGGGATGTGTCTCCACGTGAGGCGGGAGACCCAGGGTCCCTTTCCACGTGCCACAGGGATCCTGGGACTCCTATCCATTTTCAAGAGGAGTCAGGCATCGTCTCCTTTGGAAGCATTGATCTCCGCGGACCTCTCGAGTTTTCAAAGGATGTGAGGCCTCCGTTCTCGTTGAGGCGGAGGACTAGGTCTTTCTCTGTGGTCTCCACAGGGGATTCAGACAACACTTCGTCTTGGGAGATGCAAGAGGAGCCTGCATTCAATTCATTGCAGGGATATCCGGCCTTACTTCGAGTCAGAGTATCTCGGTGTCCATTCCACTTGAGGCCACAAACTCAGGGTCCCTCTCACATACCTGTAGCTGAGAGAAGACCCCTCTTGAGGTGCTTGTGGAAAGTTGGTATTCCTCTTGAGTCGAAGCCAGGGACTAAGCTCTCATCTCCAGTTGATTTGGGGTCCACGGAGCCCTTTCGTGTTGCTCCAGTGACCTCAGGATCCCTCTAGACTTGAGACAGTGATCTTGGGTTTTCTCTGGAGTGCCAACAAGGAAATCAAGGGTCCTTTCAAGTTTGATGTGGAACACGGAATTGCTCTCCACGCACTGCAGGGGAATCGGGCCTCATCTCGCGGCGAGGGGGAAGTCTCATTGTTTTTCTCGAGTTGCGGCCGGAACCTGGTGTATATTCTCGAGTTACGACGGGGAGGGCCTTTCGAGACACGTGTTTATTCAGCGACGTCAGGACTCCGGCCTAGGTGCGAGGGACACCTCGGGATTCTCCTCGAGTCTTGGCATGGCAATTGGGTCGCGTCTCCACGTGAGGCAGGAGACCGAGGGTCCCTTTCCACGTGCCACAGGGATCCTGGGACTCCGATCCATTTTCAAGAGGAGTCAGGCATCGTCTCCTTTGGAAGCATTGATCTCCGCGGACCTCTCGAGTTTTCAAAGGATGTGAGGCCTCCCGTCGCGATGAGGCGGAGAACTAGGTCTTTCTCTGTGGTCTCCACAGGGGATTCAGACATCCCTTCATCTTGGGAGATGCAAGACGAGCCTGCATTCAATTCACTGTAGGGATATCCGGCGTTACTTCGAGTCAGAGCATCTCGGTGTCCATTCCACTTGAGGCCACAAATTCAGGGTCCCTCTCACATACCTGTAGCTGAGAGAAGCCTCCTCTTGAGGTGCTTGTGGAAAGTTGGTATTCCTCTTGAGTCGAAGCCAGGAACTAAGCTCTCATCTCGAGTTGATTTGTGGTCCACGGAGCCCTTTCGTGTTGCTCCAGTGACCTCAGGATCCCTCTAGACTTGAGACAGTGAACTTGGGTCTTCTCTGGAGTGCCATCAAGGAAATCAAGGCTCCTTTCACGTTTGATGTGGAACACGGAATTGCTCTGCACGCAGTGCAGGGGAATCGGGCCTCATCTCGCGCGAGGGGGAAGTCTCATGGTTTTTCTCGAGTTGCGGCCGGAACCTGGGCTATATTCTCGAGTTACGACGGGGAGGGCCCTTCCAGACACGTGTTTGTTCAGCGACGTCAGGACTCCTGCCTAGGTGCGAGGGACACCTCGGGATTCTCCTCGAGTCTTGGCATGGCAATTGGGACGCGTCTCCACGTGAGGCGGGAAACCCAGGGTCCCTTTCCACGTGCCACACGGATCCTGGGACTCCTATCCATTTTCAAGAGGAGTCAGGCATCGTCTCCTTTGGAAGCATTGACCTCCGCGGACCTTTCGAGTTTTCAAATGATGTGAGGCCTCTGGTCACGAGGAGGCTGAGAACTTGGTCTTTCTCTGTGGTCTCCACAGGGGATTCAGACATCCCTTCGTCTTGCGAGATGCAAGACGAGCCTGCATTCAATTCACTGCAGGGATATCCGGGCTTACTTCGAGTCAGAGAATCTCGGTGTCCTTTCCACTTGAGGCCACACACTCAGGGTCCCTCTCACATACCTGTAGCTGAGAGAAGCCTCCTCTTGAGGTGCTTGTGGAAAGTTGGTATTTCTCTTGAGTCGAAGCCAGGGACTAAGCTCTCATCACGAGTTGATTTGGGGTCAACGGAGCCTTTTGGTGTTGCTCCAGTGACCTCAGAATCCCTCTAGACTTGAGACAGTGATCTTGGATACTCTCTGGTTTGCCATCAAGGAAATCAATGCTCCTTTCAAGTTTGATGTGGAACACGGAATTGCTCTGCAAGCAGTGGAGGGGAATCGGGCCTCATATTGCCGCAAGGGGGATGTCTCATTGTTTTTCTCAAGTTGCGGCCGAAACCTGGGGTATATTCTCGAGTTACGACGGGGAGGGCCCTTCCAGACACGTGTCTGTTCAGCGACGTCAGGACTCCTGCCTAGGTGCGAGGGACACCTCGGGATTCTCCTCTAGTCTTGGCATGGCAATTGGGATGCGTCTCCACGTGAGGCGGGAGACCCAGGGTCCCTTTCCACGTGCCACAGGGATCCTGGGACTCCTATCCATTTTCAAGAGGAGTCAGGCATCGTCTCCTTTGGAAGCATTGATCTCCGCGGACCTCTCGAGTTTTCAAAGGATGTGAGGCCTCCGTTCTCGTTGAGGCGGAGGACTAGGTCTTTCTCTGTGGTCTCCACAGGGGATTCAGACAACACTTCGTCTTGGGAGATGCAAGAGGAGCCTGCATTCAATTCATTGCAGGGATATCCGGCCTTACTTCGAGTCAGAGTATCTCGGTGTCCATTCCACTTGAGGCTACAAACTCAGGGTCCCTCTCACATACCTGTAGCTGAGAGAAGACCCCTCTTGAGGTGCTTGTGGAAAGTTGGTATTCCTCTTGAGTCGAAGCCAGGGACTAAGCTCTCATCTCCAGTTGATTTGGGGTCCACGGAGCCCTTTCGTGTTGATGCAGTGACGTCAGGTTCCCTCTAGACTTGAGACAGTGATCTTGGCTTTTCACTGGAGTGCTATCAAGGAAATCAAGGCTCCTTTCACGTTTGATGTGGAACACGGAATTGCTCTGCACGCAGTGCATGGGAATCGGGCCTCATCTCGCGGCGAGGGGGAAGTCTCATGGTTTTTCTCGAGTTGCGGGCGGAACCTGGGGTATATTCTCGAGTTACGACGGGGAGGGCCCTTCCAGACATGTGTTTGTTCAGCGACGTCAGGACTCCTGCCTAGGTGCGAGGGACACCTCGGGATTCTCCTCGAGTCTTTGCATGGCAATTGGGACGCGTCTCCACGTGAGGCGGGAGACCCAGGATCCCTTTCCACGTGCCACAGGGATCCTGGGACTCCTATCCATTTTCAAGAGGAATCAGGCATCGTCTCCTTTGGAAGCATTGATCTCCGCGGACCTCTCGAGTTTTCAAAGGATGTGAGGCCTCCGTTCGCGTTGAGGCGGAGGACTAGGTCTTTCTCTGTGGTCTCCACAGGGGATTCAGACAACCCTTCGTCTTGGGAGATGCAAGACGAGCCTGCATTCAATTCACTGCAGGGATATCCGGCCTTACTTCGAGTCAGAGTATCTCGGTGTCCATTCCACTTGAGGCCACAAACTCAGGGTCCCTCTCACATACCTGTAGCTGAGAGAAGCCTCCTCTTGAGGTGCTTGTGGAAAGTTGGTATTCCTCTTGATTCGAAGCCAGGGACTAAGCTCTCATCTCCAGTTGATTTGGGGTCCACGGAGCCCTTTCGTGTTGCTCCAGTGACCTCAGGATCCCTCTAGACTTGAGACAGTGATCTTGGCTTTTCTCTGGAGTGCTATCAAGGAAATCAAGGCTCCTTTCACGTTTGATGTGGAACACGGAATTGCTCTGCACGCAGTGCAGGGGAATCGGACCTCATCTCGCGGCAAGGGGAAAGTCTCATGGTTTTTCTCGAGTTGCGGGCGGAACCTGGGGTATATTCTCGAGTTACGATGGGGAGGGCCCTTCCAGACACGTGTTTGTTCAGCAACGTCAGGACTCCTGACTAGGTGCGAGGGAAACCTCGGGATTCTCCTCGAGTCTTGGCATGGCAATTGGGACGCGTCTCCACGTGAGGCAGGAGACCCAGGGTCCCTTTCGACGTGCCACAGGGTTCCTGGGACTCCTATCCATTTTCAAGAGGAGTCAGGCATCGTCTCCTTTGGAAGCATTGTTCTGCGCGGACCTCTCGAGTTTTCAAAGGATATGACGCCTCCGGTCGCGATGAGGCGGAGAAGTAGGTCTTTCTCTGTGGTCTCCACAGGGGATTCAGACATCCCTTCGTCTTGGGAGATGCAAGACGAGCCTGCATTCAATTCACTGCAGGGATATCCGGCCTTACTTCGAGTCAGAGCATCTCGGTGTCCATTCCACTTGAGGCCACAAACACAGGGTCCTCTCACATACCTGTAGCTGAGAGAAGCCTCCTCTTGAGGTGACTGTGGAAATTTGGTATTCCTCTTGAGTCGAAGCCAGGGACTAAGCTCTCATCTCGAGTTGATTTGGGGTCCACGGAGCCCTTTCGTGTTGTTCCAGTGACTTCAGGATCCCTCTAGACTTGAGACAGTGATCTTGGCTTTTCTCTGGAGTGCCATCAAGGAAATCAAGGCTCCTTTCACGTTTGATGTGGAACACGGAATTGCTCTGCTCGCAGTGCAGGGGAATCGGGCCTCATCTCGCGGCGAGGGGAAAGTCTCATGGTTTTTCTTGAGTTGCAGCCGGAACCTGGGGTATATTCTCGAGTTACGACGGGGAGGGCCCTTCCAGACACGTGTCTGTTCAGCGATGTCAGGACTCCTGCCTAGGTGTGAGGGACACCTCGTGATTGTCCTCGAGTCTTGGCATGGCAATTGGGACGCGTCTCCACGTGAGGCGGGAGACCCAGTGTCCCTTTCCACGTGCCACAGGGATCCTGGGTCTCCTATCCATTTTCAAGAGGAGTCAGGCATCGTCTCCTTTGGAAGCATTGATCTCTGCAGACCTCTCGAGTTTTCAAAGGATGTGAGGCCTCCGGTCACAATGAGGCGGAGGACTAGGTCTTTCTCTGTGGTCTCCACAGGGGATTCAGACATCCCTTCATCTTGGGAGATGCAAGACGAGCCTGCTTACAATTCACTGCAGGCATATCCGGCCTTATTTCGAGTCAGAGCATCTCGGTGTCCATTGCATTTGAGGCCACAAACTCAGTGTTCCTCTCACATACCTGTAGCTGAGAGAAGCCTCCTCTTGAGGTGCTTGTGGAAAGTTGGTATTCCTCTTGAGTCTAAGCCAGGGACTAAGCACTCATCTCGAGTTGATTTGGGGTACACGGAGCCCTTTCGTGTTGCTCCAGTGACCTCAGGATCCCTCTAGACTTGAGACAGTGATCTTGGGTTTTCTCTGGAGGCCATCAAGGAAATCAAGGCTCCTTTCACGTTTAATGTGGAACACGGAATTGTTCTGCACGCAGTGCAGGGGAATCGGGCCTCATCTCGCGGCGAGGGGGAAGTCTCATGGTTTTTCTCGAGTTGTGGCTGGAACCTGGGGTATATTCTCGAGTTACGACGGGGAGGGCCCTTCCAGACACGTGTTTGTTCAGCGACGTGAGGACTCCTGCCTAGGTGCGAGGGACACCTCGGGATACTCCTCGAGTCTTGGCATGGCAATTGGGACGCGTCTCCACGTGAGGCGGGAGACCCAGGGTCCCTTTCCACGTGCCACAGGGATCCTGGGACTCCTATCCATTTTCAAGAGGAGTCAGGCATCGTCTCCTTTGGAAGCATTGATCTCCGCAGACATCTAGAGTTTTCAAAGGATGTGAGGCCTCCGGTCGCGTTGAGGCGGAGGACTAGGACATTCTCTGTGGTCTCCACAGGGGATTCAGACATCCCTTCGTCTTGGGAGATGCAAGACGAGCCTGCATTCAATTCACTGCAGGGATATCCAGCCTTACTTCGAGTCGAGCATCTCGGTGTCCTTTCCACTAGAGGCCAGAAACTCATGGTCCCTCTCACATACCTGTAGCTGAGAGAAGCCTCCTCTTGAGGTGCTTGTGGAAACTTGGTATTCCTCTTGAGTCGAAGCCAGGGACTAAGCTCTCATCTCGAGTTGATTTGGGGTCCCCGGAGCCTTTCATGTTGCTCCAGTGACCTCAGGATGCCTCTAGACTTGAGACAGTGATCTTGGGTTTTCTCTGGAGTGCCATCAAGGAAATCAAGGCTCCTATCATATTTGATGTGGAACACGGAATTGCTCTGCACGCAGTGCAGGGGAATAGGGCCTCATCTCGCGGGCGAGGGGGAAGTCTCATGGTTTTTCTCGAGTTGCGGCCGGAACGTGGGGTATATTCTCGAGTTACGACGGGGAGGGCCCTTCCAGACACGTGTTTGTTCAGCGACGTCAGGACTCCTGCCTAGGTGCGAGGGACACCTCGGGATTCTCCTCGAGTCTTGGCATGGCAATTGGGACGCGTCTCCATGTGAGGCGGGAGACCCAGGGTCGTTTTCCACGTGCCACAGGGTTCCTGGGACTCCTATCCATTTTCAAGAGGAGTCAGGCATCGTCTCCTTTGGAAGCATTGATCTCCGCAGAACTCTCGAGTTTTCAAAGGATGTGAGGCCTCCGGTCGCGAGGAGGCGGAGAACTAGGTCTTTCTCTGTGGTCTCCACAGGGGATTCAGACATCCCTTCGTCTTGGGAGATGAAAGACGAGCCTGCATTCAATTCACTGCAGGGATATCCAGCCTTACTTCGAGTCGAGCATCTCGGTGTCCATTCCACTTGAGGCCACAAACTCAGGGTCCCTCTCACATACCTGTAGCTGAGAGAAGCCTCCTCTTGAGGGGCTTATGGAAAGTTGGTATTCCTCTTGAGTCGACGCCAGGGACTAAGCTCTCATCTCGAGTTAATTTCGGGTCCAAGGGGAAATTTCGTGTTGCTCCAGTGACCTCAGCATCCCTCTAGACTTGAGACAGTGATCTTGGGTTTTCTCTGGAGTGCCATCAAGGAAATCAAGGCTCCTTTCACGTTTGATGTGGAACACGGAATTGCTCTGCACGCAGTCCTGGGGAATCGGGCCTCAACTCGCGGCGAGGGGCAAATCTCATGGTTTTTCTCGAGTTGCGGACGGAACCTGGGGTATATTCTCGAGTTACGACGGGGAGGGCCCTTCCAGACACGTGTTTGTTCAGCGACGTCAGGACTCCTGCCTAGGTGCGAGGGACACCTCGGTATTCTCCTCGAGTCTTGGCATGGCAATTGGGAGGCGTCTCCACGTGATGCGGGAGACCCAGGGTCCCTTTCCACGTGCCACAGGGATCCTGGGACTCCTATCCATTTTCAAGAGCATTCAGGCATCGGTTCCTTTGGAAGCATTGATCTCCACGGACCTCTCGAGTTTTCAAAGGATGTGAGGCCTCCGGTCGCGATGAGGCGGAGAAGTCGGTATTTCTCTGAGGTCTCCACAGGGGATTCAGACATCCCTTCGTCTTGGGAGATGCAAGACGAGCCTACATTCAATTCACTGCAGGGATATCCAGCCTTACTTCGAGTCAGAGCATCTCGGTGTACATTCCACTTGAGGCCACAAACTCAGGGTCCCTCTCACATACCTGTAGCTGAGAGAAGCCTCCTCTTGATGTGCTTATGGAAAGTTGGTATTCCTCTTGAGTCGAAGCCAGGGACTAAGCTCTCATCTCGAGTTGATTTGGGGTCGAAGGGGAAATTTCGTGTTGCTCCAGTGACTTCAGGATCCCTCTAGACTTGAGACAGTGATCTTGCGTTTTCTCTGGAGTGCCATCAAGGAAATCAAGGCTCCTTTCACGTTTGATGTGAAACACGGAATTGCTCTGCACGCAGTCCAGGGGAATCGGGCCTCAACTCGCGTCGAGGGGTAAATCTCATGGTTTATCTCGAGTTGCGGACGGAACCTGGGGTATATTCTCGAGTTACGACGGGGAGGGCCCTTCCAGACACGTGTTTGTTCAGCGATGTCAGGACTCCTGCCTAGGGGCGAGGGACACCTCGGGATTCTCCTCGAGTCTTTTCATGGCAATTGGGAGGCGTCTCCACGTGAGGCGGGAGACCCAGGGTCCCTTTCCACGTGCCACAGGGATCCTGGGACTCCTATCCATTTTCAAGAGGAGTCAGGCATCGTCTCCTTTGGAAGCATTGGTCTCCGCGGACCTCTCGAGTTTTCAAAGGATGTGAGGCCTCCGGTCGTGATGAGGCGGAGGACTAGGTCTTTCTCTGTGGTCTGGATAGGGGAATCAGACATCCCTTCGTCTTGGGAGATGCAAGACGAGCCTGCATTCATTTCACTGCAAGGATATCCGGCCTTACTTCGAGTCAGAGCATCTCGGTGTCCATTCTACTTGAGGCCACAAACTTAGGGTCCCTCTCACATACCAGTAGCTGAGAGAAGCCTCCTCTTGAGGTGCTTGTGGAAACTTGGTATTCCCCTTGAGTCGTAGCCAAGGACTAAGCTCTCATCTCGAGTTGATTTGGGGACCACGGAGCCCTTTTGTGTTGCTCCAGTGACCTCAGGATCCCTCTAGACTTGAGACAGTGATCTTGCGTTTTCTCTGGAGTGCCATCAAGGAAATCAAGGCTCCTTTCACGTTTCATGTGGAACACGGAATTGCTCTGCACCCAGTGCAGGGGAATCGGGCCTCATCTCATGGCGACGGGGAAGTCCTATGGTTTTTCTCGAGTTGCGGCCGGAACCTGGGGTATATTCTCGAGTTACGACGGGGAGGGCCCTTCCAGACACGTGTTTGTTCAGCGACGTCAGGACTCCTGCCTAGGTGCGAGGGACACCTCGGGATTCTCCACGAGTCTTGGCATGGCAATTGGGACGCGTCTCCACATGAGGTGGGAGACCCAGGGTCCCTTTCCACGTGCCACAGTGATCCTGGGACTCCGATCCATTTTCAAGAGGAGTCAGGCATCGTCTCCTTTGGAAGCATGATCTCCGTGGAACTCTCGAGTTTTCAAAGGATGTGAGGCCTCCGGTCGCGATGAGGCGGAGGACTAGGTCTTTCTCTGTGGTCTGCACAGGGGATTCAGACATCCCTTCGTCTTGGGAGATGCAAGACGAGCCTGCATTCACTTCACTGCAGGGATATCCGGCCTTACTTCGAGTCAGAGCATCTCGGTGTCCATTCGATTTGAGGCCACAAACTCAGGGTCCCTCTCACATACCTGTAGCTGAGAGAAGCCTCCTCTTGAGGTGCTTGTGGAAAGCTGGTATTCCTCTTGAGTCGAAGCCAAGGACTAAGCTCTCATCTCGAGTTGATTTGGGGTCCTCGGAGCCCTTTCGTGTTGCTCCAGTGACCTCAGGATCCCTCTAGACTTGAGACAGTGATCTTGGCTTTTCTCTGGAGTGCCGTCAAGGAAATCAAGGCTCCTTTCACTTTTCATGTGGAACACGGAATTGCTCTGCACGCAGTGCAGGGGAATCGGGCCTCATCTCGCGGCGTGGGGAAAGTCTCATGGTTTTTCTCGAGTTGCGGCCGGAACCTGGGGTATATTTTGGAGTTACGACGGGGAGGGCCCTTCCAGACACGTGTTTGTTCAGCGATGTCAGGACTCGTGCCTAGGTGCGAGGGACACTTCGGGATTCTCCACGAGTCTTGGCATGGAAATTGGGACGCGTCTCCACGTGAGGCCGGAGACCCAGGGTCCCCGTCCATGTGGACAGGGATCCTGGGACTTCTAACCATTTTCAAGGGGAGTCATGCATCGTCTCCTTTGGAAGCATTGATCTCCGCGGACCTCTCGAGTTTTCAAAGGATGTGAGGCCTCCGGTCACGATGTGGCGGAGGACTAGGTCTTTCTCTGTGGTCTCCACAGGGGATTCAGACATCCCTTCGTCTTGGGAGATGCAAGACGAGCTTGCATTCAATTCACTGCAGGGATATCCGGCCTTACTTCGAGTCAGAGCATCTCGGTGTCCATTCCACTTGAGGCCACAAACTCAGGGTACCTCTCACATACATGTAGCTGAGAGAGGCCTCCTCTTGAGGTGCTTGAGGAAAGTTGGTATTCCTCTTGAGTCGAAGCCAGGGACTAAGCTCTCATCTCGAGTTGATTTGCGGTCGACGGAGCCCTTTCATGTTGCTAAAGTGACCTCAGGATCCCTCTAGACTTGAGACAGTGATCTTGGGTTTTCTCTGGAGTGCCATCAAGGAAATCAAGGCTCCTTTCAGGTTTGATGTGGAACACGGAATTGCTCTGGACGCAGTGCAGGGGATTCGGGCCTCATCTCGCGGCGAGGGGGAAGTCTCATGGTTTTTCTCGAGTTGCGGCCGGAACCTGGGGTATATTCTCGAGTTACGACGGGGAGGGCCCTTCCAGACACGTGTTTGTTCAGCGAAGTAGGACTCCTGCTTAGGTGCGAGGGACACCTCGGGATTCTCCTCGAGTCTTGGCATGGCAATTGGGACGTGTCTCCACGGGAGCCGGGAGACCCAGGGTCACTTTCAATGTGCCACAGGGATCGTGGGACTCCTACCCATTTTCAAGAAGAGTCAGGCATCGTCTCCTTTGGAAGCATTGATCTCCGCAGACCTCACGAGATTTCAAAGGATGTGAGGCCTCCGGTCTTGATGAGGCGGAGGACTAGGTCTTTCTCTGTGGTCTCCACAGCGGATTCAGACATCCCTTCGTCTATGGAGATGCAAGACGAGCCTGCATTCAATTCACTGCAGGCATATCCGGCCTTACTTCGAGTCAGAGCATCTCGGTGTCCATTCCACTTGAGGCCACAAACTCAGGGTCCCTCTCACATACCTGTAGCTGAGAGAAGCCTCCTCTTGAGGTGCTTGTGGAAAGTTGGTATTCATCTTGAGTCGAAGCCAGGGACTAAGCTCTCATCTAGAGTTGATTTGGGGTCCACGGAGCGCTTTCGTGTTGCTCCAGTGACCTCAGGATCGCTCTAGACTTGAGACAGTGATCTTGGGTTTTCTCTGGAGTGCCATCAAGGAAATCAAGGCTCCTTTCACGTTTGATGTGGAACACGGAATTGCTCTGCACGCAGTGCAGGGGAATCGGGCCTCATCTCGCGGCGAGGGGGAAGTCTCATGGTTTTTCTCGAGCTGCGGCCGTAACCTCGGGTATATTCTCGAGTTACGACGGGGAGGGCCCTTCCAGACACGTGTTTGTTCAGCGACGTCAGGACTCCTGCCTAGGTGGGAGGGACACCTCGGGATTCTCCTCGAGTCTTGGCATGGCAATTGGGACGCGTCTCCACGGGAGCCGGGAGACCCAGGCTCCCTTTCAACGTGCCACAGGGATCGTGGGACTCCTATCCATTTTCAAGAAGAGTCAGGCATCGTCTCCTTTGGAAGCATTGATCTCCGCATACCTCTCGAGTTTTCAAAGGATGTGAGGCCTCCGGTCTTGATGAGGTGGAGGACTAGGTCTTTCTCTGTGGTCTCCACAGGGGATTCAGACATCCCGTCGTCTTGGGAGATGCAAGACGAGCCTGCATTCAATTTACTGCAGGGATATCCAGCCTTACGTCGAGTCAGAGCATCTCGGTGTCCATTCCACTTGAGGCCACAAACTCAGGGTCCCTCTCACATACCTGTAGCTGAGAGAAGCCTCGTCTTGAGGTGCTTGTGGAAAGTGGGTATTCCTCTTGAGTCGAAGACAGGGTCTAAGCTCTCATCTCGAGTTGATCTTGGGTCCACGGAGCCCTTTCGTGTTGCTCCAGTGACCTCAGGATCCCTCTAGACTTGAGACAGTGATTTTGGGTTTTCTCTGGAGTGCCATCAAGGAAATCAAGGCTCCTTTCACGTTTGATGTGGAACACGGAATTGCTCTCCACGCTGTGCAGGGGAATCGGGCCTCATCTCCCGGCGAGGGGGAAATCTCATGGTTTTTCTCGAGTTGCCGCCGGAACCTGGGGTATATTCTCGAGTTACGACGGGGAGGGCCCTTCCAGACACGTGTTTGTTCAGCGACGTCAGGACTCCTGCCTAGGTGCGAGGGACACCTCGGGATTCTCCTCGAGTCTTGGCATGGCAATGGGGAAGCGTCTCCACGTGAGGCGCGAGACCCAGGGTCCCTTTCCACGTGCCACAGGGATCCTGGGACTCCTACCCATTTTCAAGAGGAGTCAGGCATCGTCTCCTTTGGAAGCATTGATCTCCGCGTACCTCTCGAGGTTTCAAAGGATGTGAGGCCTCTGGTCGCGATGAGGCGGAGAAGTCGGTCTTTCTCTGAGGTCTCCACAGGGGATTCAGACATCCCTTCATCTTGGGAGATGTAAGACGAGCCTGCATTCACTTCACTGCAGGGATATCCGGCCTTACTTCGAGTCAGAGCATCTCGGTGTCCATTCAACTTGAGGCCACAAACTCAGGGTCCCTCTCAGACACCTGTAGCTGAGAGAAGCCTCCTCTTGAGGTGCTTATGGAAAGTTGGTATTCCTCTTGAGTCGAAGCCAGGGACTAAGCTCTCATCTCGAGTTGATTTGGGGTCCAAGGGGAAATTTCGTGTTGCTCCAGTGACCTCAGGATCCCTCTAGCGTTGAGACAGTGATCTTGGGTTTTCTCTGGGGTGCCATCAAGGAAAGCAAGGCTCCTTTCACGTTTGATGTGGAACACGGAATTGCTCTGCACGCAGTGCAGGGGAATCAGGCCTCATCTCGTGGCGAGTGGAAAGTCTCATGGTTTTTCTCGAGTTGCGGCCGGAACCTGGGGTATTTTCTCGAGTTACGACGGGGAGGGCCCTTCCAGACACGTGTTTGTTCAGCGACGTCAGGACTCCTGCCTAGGTGCGAGGGACACCTCGGGATTCTCCTCGAGTCTTGGCATGGCAATTGGGAGGCGTCTCCACGTGAGGCGGGAGACCCAGGGTCCCTTTCCACGTGCCACAGGGATCCTGGGACTCCTATCCATTTTCAAGAGGAGTCAGGCATCGTCTCCTTTGGAAGTATTGATCTCCGCGGACCTCTCGAGTTTTCAAAGGATGTGAGGCCGCCGGTCGCTATGAGGCGGAGAAGTCGGTCTTTCTCTGATGTATCCACAGGGGATTCAAACATCCCTTCGTCTTGGGAGATGCAAGACGAGCCTGCATTCAATTCACTGCAGGGATATCCGGCCTTACTTCGATTCAGAGCATCTCGGTGTCCATTCCACTTGAGGCCACAAACTCAGGGTCCCTCAAATATACCTGTAGCTGAGAGAAGCCTCCTCTTGAGGTCCTTGTGGAAAGTTGGTATTCCTCTTGAGTCTAAGCCAGGATCTAAACACTCATCTAGAGTTGATTTGGGGTCCACGAAGCCCTTTCCTGTTGGTCCAGTGACTTCAGGATCCCTCTAGACTTGAGACAGTGATCTTGGGTTTTCTCTGGAGTGCCATCAAGGAAATCAAGGCTCCTTTTACGTTTGATGTGGAACACGGAATTGCTCTGCACGCATTGCAGGGGAATCGGGCCTCAACTCGCGGCGAGGGGGAAATCTCATGGTTTTTCTCGAGCTACGGCCGGAACCTGGGGTATATTCTCGAGTTACGACGGGGATGGCCCTTCCAGACACGGGTTTGTTCAGCAACATCGGGACTCCTGCCTAGGTGCGAGGGACACCTCGGGATTCTCCTCGAGTCTTGGCATGGTAATTTGGACGCGTCTCCATGTGAGACGGGAGACCCACGGTCCCTTTCCACGTGCCACAGGGAACGTGGGACTCCTATCCATTTTCAAGAGGAGTCAGGCCTCGTCTCCTTTGGAAGCATTGATCTCCGCGGACCTCTCGAGTTTTCAAAGGATGTGAGGCCTCTGGTCGCGATGAGGCGGAGGACTAGGTCTTTCTCTGTGGTCTCCACAGGGGATTCAGACATCCCTTCGTCTTGGGAGATGCAAGACGAGCCTGCATTCAATTCACTGCAGGGATATCCGGCCTTACTTCGAGTCAGAGCATCTCGGTGTCCATTCCACTTGAGGCCGCAAACTCAGGGTCCCTCTCACATACCTGTAGCTGAGAGAAGCCTCCTCTTGAGGTGCTTGTGGAACGTTGGTATTCCTCTTGAGTCGAAGCCAGGGACTAAGCTCTCATCTCGAGTTGATTTGTGGTCCACGGAGCCCTTTCGTGTTGCTCCAGTGACCTCAGGATCCCTCTAGACTTGAGACAGTGAACTTGGGTCATCTCTGGAGTGCCATCAAGGAAATCAAGGCTCCTTTCACGTTTGATGTGGAACACGGAATTGCTCTGCACGCAGTGCAGGGGAATCGGGCCTCATCTCGCGGCGAGGGGGAAGTCTCATGGTTTTTCTCGAGTTGCGGCCAGAACCTGGGCTATATTCTCGAGTTACAATGGGGAGGGCCCTTCCAGACACTTGTTTGTTCAGCGACGTCAGGACTCCTGCCTAGGTGCGAGGGACACCTCGGGATTCTCCTCGAGTCTTGGCATGGCAATTGGGACGCGTCTCCACGTGAGGCGGGAAACCCAGGGTCCCTTTCCACGTGCCACACGGATCCTGGGACTCCTATCCATTTTCAAGAGGAGTCAGGCATCGTCTCCTTTGGAAGCATTGACCTCCGCGGACCTTTCGAATTTTCAAATGATGTGAGGCCTCTGGTCGCGAGGAGGCTGAGAACTTGGTATTTATCTGTGGTCTCCACAGGGGATTCAGACATCTCTTCGTCTTGGGAGATGTAAGACGAGCCTGCATTCAATTCACTGCAGGGATATCCGGCCTTACCTCGAGTCAGAGCATCTCGGTCTCCATTCCACTTGAGCCAACAACCTCAGGGGCCCTCTCACATACCTGTAGCTGAGAGAAGCCTCCTCTTTAGGTGCTTGTGGAAAGTTGGTATTCCTCTTGAGTCGAAGCCAGGGACTAAGCTCTCATCTCGAGTTGATTTGGGGTCCACGGAGAACTTTCGTGTTGCTCCAGTTACCTCAGGATCCCTCTAGACTTGAGACAGTGATCTTGGGTTTTCTCTGGATTGCCATCAAGGAAATCAAGGCTCCTTTCACGTTTGATGTGGAACTCGGAATTGCTCTGCACGCAGTGCAGGGGAATTGCGCCTCATCTCCAGGCGAGGGGGAAGTCTCATGGTTTTTCTCGAGTTGCGGCCGGAACCTGGGGTATATTCTCGAGTTACGACGGGGAGGGCCCTTCCAGACACGTGTTTGTTCAGCGACGTCAGGACTCCTGCCTAGGTGCGAGGGACACCTCGGGATTATCCTCGAGTCTTGGCATGGCAATTGGGATGCGTCTCCACATGAGGCGGGAGACCCAGGGTCCCTTTCCACGTGCCACAGGGATCCTGGGACTCCTATCCATTTTCAAGAGGAGTCAGACATCGTCTCCTTCGGAAGTATTGATCTCCGCGGTCCTCTCGAGTTTTCAAAGGATATGAGGCCTCCGGTTGCGTAGAGGTGTTGGACTAGGTCTTTCTCTGTGGCCTCCACAGGGGATTCAGACAACCCTTCGTCTTGGGAGATGCAAGACGAGCCTGCATTCAATTCACTGCAGGGATATCCGTCCTTACTTCGAGTCAGAGCATCTCGGTGTCCATTCCACTTGAGGCCACAAACTCGGGGTCCCTCAAATATACCTGTAGCTGAGAGAATCCTCCTCTTGAGGTGCTTGTGGAAAGTTGGTATTCCTCTTGAGTCGAAGCCAGGGACTAAGCTCTCATCTCGAGTTGATTTGGGGTCCACGGAGGCTTTTGGTGTTGCTCCAGTGACCTCAGGATCCCTCTAGACTTGAGACAGTGATCTTGGGTTTTCTCTGGAGTGCCATCAAGGAAATCAAGGCTCCTTTCACGTTTGATGTGGAACACAGAATTGCTCTGCACGCAGTCGAGGGGAATCGGGCCTCATCTTGCAGCGAGGGGGAAGTCTCATGGTTTTTCTCGAGTTGCGGCCGGAACCTGGGGTATATTCTCGTGTTACGACGGGGAGGGCCCTTCCAGACATGTGTTTGTTCAGCGACGTCAGGACTGCTTCCTAGGTGCGAGGGACACCTCGGGATTCTCCTCGAGTCTTGGCATAGCAATTGGGACGTATCTCCACGTGAGGCGGGAGAACCAGGGTACCTTTCCACGTGCCACAGGGATCCTGGGACTACTATCTATTTTCAAGAGGCGTCAGGCATCGTCACCTTTGGAAGCATTGATTTCCACGGACCTCTCGAGTTTTCAAAGGATGTGAGGCCTCCGGTCGCGATGAGGCGGAGGACTAGGTCTTTCTCTGTGGTCTCCACAGGGGATCAGACAACCCTTCGTCTTGGGAGATGGAAGACGAGCCTGCATTTAATTCACTGCAGGGATATCCGGCCTTACTTCGAGTCAGAGCATCTCGGTGTCCATTCCACTTGAGGCCACAACCTCAGGGTCCCTCTCACATACCTGTAGTTGAGAGAAGCCTCCTCTTGAGGTGCTTGTGGAAAGTTGGTATTCCTCTTGAGTCGAAGCCAGGGACTAAGCTCTCATCTCGCATTGATTTGGGGTCCTCGGAGCCCTTTCGTGTTGCTCCAGTGACCTCAGGATCCCTCTAGACTTGAGAGAGTGATTTTGGGTTTTCTCTGGAGTGCCATCAAGGAATTCAAAGCTCCTTCCACGTTTGATGTGGAACACGGAATTGCTCTGCATGCAGTGCAGGGGAATCGGGCCTCACCTCGTGGCAAGAGGGAAGTCTCATGTTTTTTCTCGAGTTGCGGCCGGAACCTGGGTTATATTCTCGAGTTACGATGGGGAGGGCCCTTCCAGACACGTGTTTGTTCAGTGAAGTCAGGACTTCTGCCTAGGTGCTAGGGACACCTCGGGATTCTCCTTGAGTCTTGGCATGGCAATTGGGACGCGTCTCCACGTGATGTGGGAGACCCAGGGTCCCTTTCCACGTGCCACAGGGATGCTGGGACTCCTATCCATTTTCAAGAGGAGTCAGGCATCGTCTCCTTTGGAAGCATTGATCTCCGCGGACCTCTCGAGTTTTCAAAGGATGTGAGGCCTCCGGTCGCGATGAGGCGGAGGACTAGGTCTTTCTCTGTGGTCTCCACAGGGGATTCAGACATCCCTTCGTCTTGGGAGATGCAAGACGAGCCTGCATTCAATTCACTGCAGGGATATCCAGCCTTTCTTCGAGTCAGAGCATCTCGGTGTCCATTCCACTTGAGGCCACACACTCAGGGTCCCTCTCACTTACCTGTTGCTGAGAGAAGCCTCCTCTTGAGGTGCTTCTGGAAAGTTGGTATTCCTCTTGAGTCGAAGCCAGGGACTAAGCTCTCATCTCGAGTTGATTTGGGGCCCACGGAGACATTTCGTGTAGCTCCAGTGACCTCAAAATCCCTCTAGACTTGAGCCAGTGATCTTGGGTTTTCTCTGGAGTGCCATCAAGGAAATCAAGGCTCCTTTCACGTTTGATGTGGAACACGGAATTGCTCTGCACGCAGTGCAGGGGAATCGGGCCTCATCTCGCGGCGAGGGGGAAGTCTCATGGTTTTTCTCGAGTTGCGGCCGGAACCTGGGGTATATTCTCGATTTACGACGGGGAGGGCCCTTCCAGACACGTGTTTGTTCACCGACGTCAGGACTCCTGCCTAGGTGCGAGGGACACCTCGGGATTCTCCTCGAGCCTTGGCATGGCAATTGGGACGCGTCTCCACGTGAGGCGGGAGACCCAGTGTCCCTTTCGACGTGCCAGAGGGATCCTGGGACTCCTATCCATTTTCAAGAGGAGTCAGGCATCGTCTCCTTTGGAAGCATTGATCTCCGCAGACCTCTCGAGTTTTCAAAGGATGTGAGGCCTCCGGTCGCAATGAGGCGGAGGACTAGGTCTTTCTCTGTGGTCTCCACAGGGGATTCAGACATCCCTTCCTCTTGGGAGATGCAAGACGAGCCTGCATTCAATTCACTGTAGGGATATCCGGCCTTACTTCAAGTTCAAGCATCTCGGTGTCCATTCCACTTGAGGCCACAAACTCAGGGTCCCTCTCACATACCTGTAGCTGAGAGAAGCCTCCTCTTGAAGTACTTGTGGAAAGTTGGTATTCCTCTTGAGTCGAAGCCAGGGACTAAGCTCTCATCTCGAGTTGATTTGGGGTCCACGGAGCCCTTTCGTGTTGCTCCAGTGACCTCAGGATCCCTCTAGACTTGAGACAGTGATCTTGGGTTTTCTCTGGAGTGCCATCAAGGAAATCAAGGCTCCTTTCACGTTTGATGTGGAACACGGTATTGCTCTGCACGCAGTGCAGGTGAATCGGGCCTCATCCAGCAGCGAGGGGGAAGTCTCATGGTTTTCCTCGAGTTGCAGCCGGAACCTGGGGTATATTCTCGAGTTACGACGGGGAGGGCCCTTCCAGACACGTGTTTGTTCAGCGACGTCAGGACTCCTGACTAGGGGCGAGGGACACCTCGGGATTCTCCTCGAGTCTTGGCATGGCAATTGGGACGCGTATCCACGTGAGGGGGGAGACCCAGTGTCCCTTTCCACGTGCCACAGGGATCCTGGGACTCCTATCCATTTTCAAGAGGAGTCAGGCATCGTCTACTTTGGAAGCATTGATCTCCATGGACCTCTCCAGTTTTCAAAGGATGTGAGGCCTCCGGTCTTGATGAGGCGGAGGACTAGGTCTTTCTCTCTTGTCTCCACAGTGGATTCAGACAACCCTTCGTCTTGGGAGATGCAAGACGAGCCTGCATTCAATTCACTGCAGGGATATCCGGCCTTACTTCGAGTCAGAGCATCTCGCTGTCCATTACACTTGAGGCCACAAACTCAGGGTCCCTCTCACATACCTGTAGCTGAGAGAAGCCTCCTCTTGAGGTGCTTGTGGAAAGTTGGTATTCCTCTTGAGTAGAAGCCAGGGACTAAGCTCTCATCTCGAGTTGATTTGGGGTCCACGGAGACTTTTCGTGTTGCTACAGTGACCTCAGGATCCCTCTAGACTTGAGACAGTGATCTTGGGTTTTCTCTGGAGTGCCATTAAGGAAATCAAGGCTCCTTTCCATTTGATGTCGAACACGGAATTGGTCTGCACGCAGTGCAGGGGAATCGGGCCTCATCTCTTGGCGAGGGGGAAGTCTCATGGTTTTTCTCGAGTTGCGGCCGGAACCTGGGGTATATTCTCGAGTAACGACGGGGAGGGCACTTCCAGACACAGGTTTGTTCAGCGACGTGAGGACTCCTGCCTAGGTGCGAGGGACACCTCGGGATTCTCCTCGAGTCTTGGCATGGCAATTTGGACGCGTCTCCACGTGAGGCGGGAGACCCAGGGTCCCTTTCCACGTGCCACAGGGATCCTGGGACTCCTATCCATTTTCAAGAGGAGTCAGGCATCGTCTCCTTTGGAAGCATTGATCTCTGCGGACGACTCGTGTTTTCAAAGATGTGAGGCGTCCGGTCGCGATGAGGCGGAGGCCTAGTTCTTTCTCTGTGGTCTCCACAGCGGATTCAGACACCCCTTCGTCTTGTGAGATGCAAGACGAGCCTGCATTCAATTCACTGCAGGGATATCCGGCCTTACTTCGAGTCAGAGCATCTCGGTGTCCATTCCACTTGAGGCCACAAACTCAGGGTCCCTCTCACATACCTCTAGCTGAGAGAAGCCTCCTCTTGAGCTGCTTCTGGAAAGTTGGTATTCCTCTTGAGTCGAAGCCAGGGACTAAGCTCTCATCTCGAGTTGATTTTGGGTCCACGGAGAACTTTCGTGTTGCTCCAGTGACCTCAGGATCCCTCTAGACTTGAGACAGTGATCTTGTGTTTTCTCTGGAGTGCCATCAAGGAAATCAAGGCTCCTTTCACATTTGATGTGGAACTCGGAATTGCTCTGCACGCAGTGCAGGGGAATCGGGCCTCATCTCGCGGCGAGGGGGAAGTCTCATGGTCTTTCTCGAGTTGCGGCCGGAAACTGGGGTATATTCTCGAGTTACGACGGGGAGGGCCGTTCCAGACACGTGTTTGTTCAGCGACGTCAGGACTCCTGCCTAGGTGCGAGGGACACCTCGGGATTCTCCTCGAGTCTTCGCATGGCAATTTGGACGCGTCTCCACGTGAGGCGGGAGACCCAATGTCCCTTTCCACGTGCCACAGGGATCCTGGGACTCCTATCCATTTTCAAGAGGAATCAGGCATCGTCTCCTTTGGAAGCATTTATCTCCGCGGACCTCTCGAGTTTTCAAAGGATGTGAGGCCTCCGGTCGCGATGAGGCGGAGAACTCGGTCTTTCTCTGTGGTCTCCACAGGGGATTCAGACATCCCTTCGTCTTGGGAGATGCAAGACGAGCCTGCATTCAATTCACTGCAGGTATATCCGGCCTTACTTCGTGTCAGAGCATCTCGGTGTCCATTCCACTTGACGCCACAAACTCAGGGTCCCTCTCACATACCTGTAGCTGAGAGAAGCCTCCTCTTGAGGTGTTTTTGGAAAGTTGGTATTCCTCTTGAGTCGAAGCCAGGGACTAAGCTCTCATCTCGAGTTGATTTGGGGTCCACGGAACCCTTTCGTGTTGCTCCAGTGACCTCAGGATCCCTCTAGACTTGAGACAGTGATCTTGGGTTTTCTCTGGAGTGCCATCAAGGAAATCAAGGCTCCTTTCACGTTTGATGTGGAACACGAAATTGCTCTGCACGCAGTGCAGGGGAATCTGGCCTCATCTCGCGGCGAGGGCGAAGTCTCATGGTTTTTCTCGAGTTGCTGCCGGAACCTGGTGTGTATTCTCGAGTTACGACGGGGAGGGCCCTTCCAGACCCGTGTTTGTTCAACGACGTCAGGACTCCTGCCTAGGTGCGAGGGTCACCTCGGGGTTCTCCTCGAGTCTTGGTATGGCAATTGGGACGCGTCTCCACGTGAGGCGGGAGACCCAGGGTCCCTTTCCACGTGACACAGGGATCCTGGGACTCCTATCCATTTTCAAGAGGAGTCAGGCATCGTCTCCTTTGGAAGCATTGATCTCCGCGGACCTCTCAGTTTTCAAAGGATGTGAGGCCTCCGGTCGCGATGAGGCGGAGGACTAGGTCTTTCTCTGTGGCCTCCGCAGGGGATTCAGACATCTCTTCATCTTGGGAGATGCAAGACGAGCCTGCATTCAATTCACTGCAGGGATATCCGGCCTTACTTCGAGTCAGAGCATCTCGGTGTCCATTCCACTTGAGGCCACAAACTCAGGGTCCCTCTCACATACCTGTAGCTGAGAGAAGCCTCCTCTTGAGTTGCTTGTGGAAAGTTGGTATTCCTCTTGAGTCGAAGCCAGGGACTAAGCTCTCATCTCGAGGTGATTTGGGGTCCACGGAGCCCTTTCGTGTTGCTCCAGTGACCTCAGGATCCCTCTATACTCTAGACAGTGATTTTGGGTTTTCTCTGGAGTGCCATCAAGGAAATCAAGGCTCCTTTCACGTTTGATGTGGAACACGGAATTGCTCTGCACGCAGTGCATGGGAATCGGACCTCATCTCGCGTCGAGGGGTAATTTTCATGGTTTTTCTCGAGTTGCGGCTGGAACCTGGGTTATATTCTCGAGTTACGACGGGGAGGTCCCTTCCAGACACGTGTTTGTTCAGCGACGTCAGGACTCCTGCCTAGGTGCTAGGGACACCTCGGGATTCTCCTCGAGTCTTGGCATGGCAATTGGGACGCGTCTCCACGTGAGGCGGGAGACCCAGGGTCCCTTTCCACGTGCCACAGGGATGCTGGGACTCCTATCCATTTTCAAGAGGAGTCAGGCATCGTCTCCTGTGAAAGCATTGATCTCCACGGACCTCTCGAGTTTTCAAAGGATGTGAGGCCTCCGGTCGCGATGAGGTGGAGGACTAGGTCTTTCACGATCATCTCTACAGGGGATTCAGAGATCCCTTAGCCTTGGGAGATGCACGACGAGCCTGCATTCAATTCACTGCAGGGATATCCGGCCTTACTTCAAGTCAGAGCATCTCGGTGTCCATTCCACTTGAGGCCACAAACTCAGGGTCCCTCTCACTTACCTGTAGCTGAGAGAAGCCTCCTCTTGAGGTGCTTCTGGAAAGTTGGTATTCCTCTTGAGTCGAAGCCAGGGACTAAGCTCTCATCTCGAGTTGATTTGGGGCCCACGGAGACATTTCGTGTTGCTCCAGTGACCTCAAAATCCCTCTAGACTTGAGCCAGTGATCTTGGGTTTTCTCTGGAGTGCCATCAAGGAAATCAAGGCTCCTTTCACGTTTGATGTGGAACACGGAATTGCTCTGCACGCAGTGCAGGGGAATCGGGCCTCATCTCGCGGCGAGGGGGAAGTCTCATGGTTTTTCTCGAGTTGCAGCCGGAACCTGGGGTATATTCTCGATTTACGACGGGGAGGGCCCTTCCAGACCCGTGTTTGTTCACCGACGTCAGGATTCCTGCCTAGGTGCGAGGGACACCTCGGGATTCTCCTCGAGTCTTGGCATGGCAATTTGGACGCGTCTCCACGTGAGGCGGGAGACCCTGGGTCCCTTTCCACGTGCCACAGGGATCCTGGGACTCCTATCCATTTTCAAGAGGAGTCAGGCATCGTCTCCTTTGGAAGCATTGATCTCCGCGGACGTCTCGTGTTTTCAAAGATGTGAGGACTCCGGTCGCGATGAGGCGGAGGACTAGGTCTTTCTCTGTGGTCTCCACAGCGGATTCAGACATCCCTTCGTCTTGAGAGATGCAAGAGGAGCCTGCATTCAATTCACTGCAGGGATATCCGGCCTTACTTCGAGTCAGAGCATCTCGGTGTCCATTCCACTTGAGGCCACAAAATCAGGGTCCCTCTCACATACCTCTAGCTGAGAGAAGCCTCCTCTTGAGCTGCTTCTGGAAAGTTGGTATTCCTCTTGAGTCGAAGCCAGGGACTAAGCTCTCATCTCGAGTTGATTTTGGGTCCACGGAGAACATTCGTGTTGCTCCAGTGACCTCAGGATCCCTCTAGACTTGAGACAGTGATCTTGGGTTTTCTCTGGAGTGCCATCAAGGAAATCAAGGCTCCTTTCACGTTTGATGTGGAACTCGGAATTGCTCTGCACGCAGTGCAGGGGAATCGGGCCTCATCTCGCGGCGAGGGGGAAGTCTCATGGTCTTTCTCGAGTTACGGCCGGAACCTGGGGTATATTCTCGAGTTACGATGGGGAGGGCCCTTCCAGACACGTGTTTGTTCAGCGACGTCAGGACTCCTGCCTAGGTGCGAGGGACACTCGGGATTCTCCTCGCGTCTTGGCATGGCTATTGGGAGGCGTCTCCACGTGAGGCGGGAGACCCAAGGTCCCTTTCCACGTTCCACAGGGATCCTGGGACTCCTATCCATTTTCAAGAAGAGTCAGGCATCGTCTCGTTTGGAAACATTGATCTCTGCATACCTCTCGAATTTTCAAAGGATGTGAGGCCTCCGGTCGAGATGAGGCGGAGGACTAGGTCTTTCTCTGTGGTCTCCACAGGGGATTCAGACATCCCTTCGTCTTGGGAGATGCAAGACGAGCCTGCATTCAATTCACTGCAGGGATATCCGGCCTTACTTCGAGTCAGAGCATCTCGGTGTCCATTACACTTGAGGCCACAAACTCAAGGTCCCTCTCACATACCTGTAGCTGAGAGAAGCCTCCTCTTGAGGTGCTTGTGGAAAGTTGGTATTCCTCTTGAGTCTAAGCCAGGGACTAAGCTCTCATCTCGAGTTGATTTGGGGTCCACGGAGCCCTTTCCTTTTGCTCCAGTGACCTCAGGATCCCTCTAGACTTGAGACAGTGATCTTGGGTTTTCTCTGGAGTGCCTTCAAGGAAATCAAGGCTCCTTTCACGTTTGATGTGGAACACGGAATTGCTCTGCACGCAGTGCAGGGGAATCGGGCCTCAACTCGCAGCGAGGGGGAACTCTCATGATTTTTCTCGAGTTGCGGCCCGAACCTGGGGTATATTCTCGAGTTAAGACGGGGAGGGCCCTTCCAGACACGTGTTTGTTCAGCGAAGCAAGGACTCGTGCCTAGGTGCGAGGGACACCTCGGGATTCTCCTCGAGTCTTGGCATGGCAATTGAGACGCGTCTCCACGTGAGGCGGGAGACCCAGGGTCCCTTTCCACGTGCCACAGGGATCCTGGGACTCCTATCCATTTTCAAGAGGAGTCAGGCATCGTCTCCTTTGAAAGCATTGATCTCCGCGGACCTCTTGAATTTTCAAAGGATGTGAGGCCTCCGGTCGCGTTGAGGCGGAGGACTAGTTCTTTCTCTGTGGTCTCCACAGGGGATTCAGACAACCCTTCGTCTTGGGAGATGCAAGACGAGCCTGCATTCAATTCACTGCAGGGATATCCGTCCTTACTTCGAGTCAGAGCATCTCGGTGTCCATTCCACTTGTGGCCACAAACTCGGGGTCCCTCAAATATACCTGTAGCTGAGAGAAGCCTCCTCTTGAGGTGCTTGTGGAAAGTTGGTATTCCTCTTGAGTCTAAGCCAGGGACTAAGCTCTCATCTCGAGTTGATTTGGGGTCCACGGAGCCCTTTTCTGTTGCTCCAGTGACCTCAGGATCCCTCTAGACTTGAGACAGTGATCTTGGGTTTTCTCTGGAGTGCCATCAAGGAAATCAAGGCTCCGTTCACATTTGATGTGGAACACGGAATTGCTCTGCACGCAGTGCACGGAATCGGGCCTCATCTCGGGGCGAGGGGTATGTCTCATGGTTTTTCTCGAGTTGCGGCCGGAACCTGGGGTATATTCTCGAGTTACGACAGGGAGGGCCCTTCCAGACACGTGTTTGTTCAGCGAAGCAAGGACTCGTGCCTAGGTGTGAGGGACACCTCGGGATTCTCCTCGAGTCTTGGCATGGCAATTGAGACGCGTCTCCACGTGAGGCGGGAGACCCAGGGTCCCTTTCCACGTGCCACAGGGATCCTGGGACTCCTATCCATTTTCAAGAGGAGTCAGGCATCGTCTCCTTTGAAAGCATTGATCTCCGCGGACCTCTTGAATTTTCAAAGGATGTGAGGCCTCCGGTCGCGTTGAGGCGGAGGACTAGTTCTTTCTCTGTGGTCTCCACAGGGGATTCAGACAACCCTTCGTCCTGGGAGATGCAAGATGAGCCTGCATTCAATTCACTGCAGGGATATCCGGCCTTACTTCGAGTCAGAGCATCTCGGTGTCCATTCCACTTGAGGCCACAAACTCAGGGTCTCTCTCACATACATGTAGCTGAGAGAAGCCTCCTCTTGAGGTGCTTGTGGAAAGTTGGTATTCCTCTTGAGTCGAAGCCAGGGACTAAGCTCTCATCTCGAGTTGATTTCGGGTCCACTGAGCCTTTTCGTGTTGCTCCAGTGACCTCAGGATCCCTCTAGACTTGAGACAATGATCTTGGGTTTTCTTTGGAGTGCCATCAAGGAAATCAAGGCTCCTTTCACGTTTGATGTGGAACAAGGAATTGCTCTGCACGCAGTGCAGGGGAATCGGTTTTCATCTCGCGGCGAGGGGGAACTCTCATGGTTTTTCTCGAGTTGCGGCCGGAACCTGGGGTATATTCTCGAGTTACGACGGGGAGGGCCCTTCCAGACACGTGTTTGTACAGCGACGTCAGGACTCCTGCCTAGGTGCGAGGGACACCTCGGGATTCTCCTCGAGTCTTGGCATGGCAATTGGCACGCGTCTCCACGTGAGGCGGGAGACCCAGGGTCCCTTTCCACGTGCCATTGGGATCCTGGGACTCCTATCCATTTTCAAGAGGAGTCAGGCATCGTCTCCTTTGGAAGCATTGATCTCCGCGGACCTCTCGAGTTTTCAAAGGATGTGAGGCCTCCGGTCTCGATGAGGCGGAGAACTAGGTCTTTCTCTGTGGTCTCCACAGGGGATTCAGACATCCCTTCGTCTTGGGAGATGCAAGAGGAGCCTGCATTCAATTCACTGCAGGGATATCCGGCCTTACTTCGAGTCAGAGCATCTCGGTGTCCATTCCACTTGAGGCCACAAACTCAGGGTCCTCTCACATACCTGTATCTGAGAGAAGCCTCCTCTTGAGGTGCTTGTGGAAATTTGGTATTCCTCTTGAGTCGAAACCAGGGACTAAGCTCTCATCTCGAGTTGATTTGGGGTCCACGGAGCCCTTTCGTGTTGCTCCAGTGACCTCAGGATCCCACTAGAGTTGAGACAGTGATCTTGGGTTTTCTGTGGAGTGCAATCAAGGAAATCAAGGCTCCTTTCACGTTTGATGTGGAACACGGAATTGCTCTGCACGCAGTGCAGGGGAATCGGGCCTCATCTCGCGGCGAGGGGAAGTCTCATGGTTTTTCTCGAGCTGCGGCCGGAACATGGTTTATATTCTCGAGTTACGACGGGGAGGGTCCTTCCAGACACGTGTTTGTTCAGCGACGTCAGGACTCCTGCCTAGGTGCGAGGCACACCTCGGGATTCTCCTCGAGTCTTGGCATGGCAATTGGGACACGTCTCCACGTGAGGCGGGAGACCTAGGGTCCCTTTCCACGTGGGACAGGGATCCTGGGACTCCTATCCATTTTCAAGAGGATTCAGTCGTTGTCTCCTTTGGAAGCATTGATCTCCGCGGACCTCTTGAGTTTTCAAAGGATGTGAGCCCTCGTGTCGCGTTGAGGCGGAGGACTAGGTCTTTCTCTCTGGTCTCCACACGGAATTCAGACAACCCTTCGTCTTGGGAGATGCAAGTCGAGACTGCATTCAATTCACTGCAGGGATATCCGGCCTTACTTCGAGTCAGAGCATCTCGGTGTCCATTCCACTTGAGGCCACAAACTCAGGGTCCCTCTCACATACCTGTAGCTGAGAGAAGCCTCCTCTTGAGGTGCTTGTGGAAAGTTGGTATTCCTCTTGAGTCGAAGCCAGGGACTAAGCTCTCATCTCGAGTTGATTTGGGGTCCACGGAGCCCTTTTCTTTTGCTCCAGTGACCTCAGGATCCCTCTAGACTTGAGACAGTGATCTTGGGTTTTCTCTGGAGTGCCATCAAGGAAATCAAGGCTCCTTTCACGTTTGATGTGGAACACGGAATTGCTCTGCACGCAGTGCAGGGGAATCGGGCCTCATCTCGCGGCGAGGGGGAAGTCTCATGGTTTTTCTCGAGTTGCGTCCGGAACCTGGGGTATATTCTCGAGTTACGACAGGGAGGGCCCTTCCCGACACGTGTTTGTTCAGCGACGTCAGGACTCCTGCCTAGGTGCGAGGGACACCTCGGGATTCTACTCGGGTCTTGGCATGGCAATTGGGACGCGTCTCCACGTGAGGCAGGAGACCCAGGGTCCCTTTCCACGTGCCACTGGGATCCTGGGACTCCTATCCATTTTCTTTTTTTTTTTTTTATTTTTATTTTTTTTTTTTAATTTTTATTATTATTATTTTTTTTTCCAGTGGGTTTTGTCATACATTGATATGAATCAGCCATGGATTTACATGTATTCCCAATCCCGATCCCCCCTCCAACCTCCCTCTCCACCCGATTCCTCTGGGTCTTCCCAGTGCACCAGGCCGGAGCACTTGTCTCGTGCATCCCACCTGGGCTGGTGATCTGTTTCACCATAGATAGTATACATGCTGTTCTTTTGAAATATCCCACCCTCACATTCTCCCACAAAGTTCAAAAGTCTGTTCTGTATTTCTTTGTCTCTTTTTCTGTTCTGCATATAGGGTTATCGTTATCACCTTTCTAAATTCCATATACATGTGTCAGTATGCTGTAATGTTCTTTATCTTTCTGGCTTACTTCACTCTGTATAAGGGCTCCAGCTTCATCCATCTCATTAGGACTGGTTCAAATGAATTCTTTTTAATGGCTGAGTAATATTCCATGGTATATATGTACCACAGCTTCCTTATCCATTCTTCTGCTGATGGGCATCTAGGTTGCTTCCATGTCCTGGCTATTATAAACAGTGCTGCAATGAACATTGGGGTGCACGTGTCTCTTTCAGATCTGGTTTCCTCAGTGTGTATGCCCAGAAGTGGGATTGCTGGGTCATATGGCAGTTCTATGTCCAGTTTTTTAAGAAATCTCCACACTGTTTTCCATAGCGGCTGTACTAGTTTGCATTCCCACCAACAGTGTAAGAGGGTTCCCTTTTCTCCACACCCTCTCCAGCATTTATTGCTTGTAGACTTTTGGATAGCAGCCATCCTGACTGGCGTGTAATGGTACCTCATTGTGGTTTTGATTTGCATTTCTCTAATAATGAGTGATGTTGAGCATCTTTTCATGTGTTTGTTAGCCATCTGTATGTCTTCCTTGGAGAAATGTCTGTTTAGTTCTTTGGCCCATTTTTTGATTGGGTCATTTATTTTTCTGGAATTGAGCTGCAGGAGTTGCTTGTATATTTTTGAGATTAGTCCTTTGTCTGTTTCTTCATTTGCTATTATTTTCTCCCAATCTGAGGGCTGTCTTTTCATCTTACTTATAGTTTCCTTTGTAGTGCAAAAGCTTTTAAGTTTCATTAGGTCCCATTTGTTTAGTTTTGCTTTTATTTCCAATATTCTGGGAGGTGGGTCATAGAGGATCTTGCTTTGATTTATGTCGGAGAGTGTTTTGCCTATGTTCTCCTCTAGGAGTTTTATAGTTTCTGGTCTTACATTTAGATCTTTAATCCATTTTGAGTTTATTTTTGTGTATGGTGTTAGAAAGTGTTCTAGTTTCATTCTTTTACAAGTGGTTGACCAGTTTTCCCAGCACCACTTGTTAAAGAGGTTGTCTTTTTTCCATTGTATATCCTTGCCTCCTTTGTCAAAGATAAGGTGTCCATAGGTTCGTGGATTTATCTCTGGGCTTTCTATTCTGTTCCATTGATCTATATTTCTGTCTTTGTGCCAGTACCATACTGTCTTGATGACTGTGGCTTTGTAGTAGAGTCTGAAGTCAGGCAGGTTGATTCCTCCAGTTCCATTCTTCTTTCTCAAGATTACTTTGGCTATTCGAGGTTTTTTGTATTTCCATACAAATTGTGAAATTCTTTGGTCTAGTTCTGTGAAAAATACCGTTGGTAGCTTGATAGGGATTGCATTGAATCTATAGACTGCTTTGGGTAGAATAGCCATTTTGACAATATTAATTCTTCCAATCCATGAACACGGTATGTTTCTCCATCTGTTTGTGTCCTCTTTGATTTCTTTCATCAGTGTTTTATAGTTTTCTATGTATAGGTCCTTTGTTTCTTTAGGTAGATATACTCCTAAGTATTTTATTCTTTTTGTTGCAATGGTGAATGGTATTGTTTCCTTAATTTCTCTGTCTGTTTTTTCATTGTTAGTATATAGGAATGCAAGGGATTTCTGTGTGTTAATTTTATATCCTGCAACTTTACTATATTCATTGATTAGCTCTAGTAATTTTCTGGTAGAATCTTTAGGGTTTTCTATGTAGAGGATCATGTCATCTGCAAACAGTGAGAGTTTTACTTCTTCTTTTCCTATCTGGATTCCTTTTACTTCTTTTTCTGCTCTGATTGCTGTGGCCAGCACTTCCAACACTATGTTGAATAGTAGTGGTGAGAGTGGGCACCCTTGTCTTGTTCCTGATTTCAGGGGAAATGCCTTCAATATTTCACCATTGAGGGTGATGCTTGCTGTGGGTTTGTCATATATAGCTTTTATTATGTTGAGGTATGTTCCTTCTATTCCTGCTTTTTGGAGAGTTTTAATCATAAATGAGTGTTGAATTTTGTCAAAGGCTTTCTCTGCATCTATTGAGATAATCATA
This sequence comes from Dama dama, assembly GCF_033118175.1. Lineage (NCBI taxonomy): Eukaryota > Metazoa > Chordata > Mammalia > Artiodactyla > Cervidae > Dama > Dama dama. Next base: position 3,199,071 of record NW_026870920.1, on the reverse strand, counting down.
TGGTTTTTATCTTTCAATTTGTTAATGTGGTGTATTACATTGATTGATTTGCGGATATTAAAGAATCCTTGCATTCCTGGGATAAAGCCCACTTGGTCATGGTGTATGATTTTTTTTAATATGTTGTTGGATTCTGTTTGCTAGAATTTTGTTAAGGATTTTTGCATCTATGTTCATCAGTGATATTGGCCTGTAGTTTTCTTTTTTTGTGGCATCTTTGTCTGGTTTTGGAATTAGGGTGATGGTGGCCTCATAGAATGAGTTTGGAAGCTTACCTTCTTCTGCAATTTTCTGGAAGAGTTTGAGTAAGATAGGTGTTAGCTCTTCTCTAAATTTTTGGTAGAATTCAGCTGTGAAGCCATCTGGTCCTGGGCTTTTGTTTGCTGGAAGATTTTTGATGACAGTTTCGATTTCCTTGCTTGTGATGGGTCTGTTAAGATCTTCTATTTCTTCCTGGTTCAGTTTTGGAAAGTTATACTTTTCTAAGAATTTGTCCATTTCATCCAAGTTGTCCATTTTATTGGCATAGAGCTGCTGGTAGTAGTCTCTTATGATCCTTTGTATTTCAGTGTTGTCTGTTGTGATCTCTCCATTTTCATTTCTAATTTTGTTAATTTGGTTTTTCTCTCTTTGTTTCTTAATGAGTCTTGCTAATGGTTTGTCAATTTTGTTTATTTTTTCAAAAAAACAGCTTTTAGCTTTGTTGATTTTTGCTATGGTCTCTTTAGTTTCTTTTGCATTTATTTCTGCCCTGATTTTTAAGATTTCTTTCCTTCTGCTAACTCTGGGGTTCTTCATTTCTTCCTTCTCTAATTGCTTTAGGTGTAGAGTTAGGTTATTTAATTGGTTTTTTTCCTGTTTCTTGATGTAAGCCTGTAATGCTATGAACCTTCCCCTTAGCACTGCTTTTACAGTGTCCCATAGGTTTTGGGTTGTTGTGTTTTCATTTTCATTCATTTCTATACATATTTTGATTTCTTTTTTGATTTCTTCTATGATTTGTTGGTTATTCAGAAGCGTGTTATTTAGCCTCCATATGTTTGAAGTTTTAACAATTTTTTCCCTGTAATTGAGATCTAATCTTACTGCACTGTGGTCAGAAAAGATAACTGGAATGATTTCAATTTTTTTGAATTTTCCAAGACCAGATTTATGGCCCAGGATGTGATCTATTCTGGAGAATGTTCCGTGTGCACTTGAGAAAAAGGTGAAGTTGATTGTTTTGGGGTGAAATGTCCTATAGATATCAATTAGGTCTAGCTGGTCCATTGTGTCATTTAAGGTTTGTGTTTCCTTGTTAATTTTCTGTTTAGTTGATCTATCCATAGTTGTGAGTGGGGTATTAAAGTCTCCCACTATTATTGTGTTACTATTAATTTCCTCTTTCATACTTGTTAGCGTTTGCCGTACATATTGCGGTGCTCCTATGTTGGGTGCATATATATTTATAATTGTTATATCTTCTTTTTTGATTGATCCTTTGATCATTATGTAGTGTCCTTCTTTGTCTCTTTTCACTTCCTTTATTTGAAAGTCTATTTTATCTGATATGAGTATTGCGACTCCTGCTTTCTTTTGGTCTCCGTTTGCATGAAATATTTTTTTCCAGCCCTTCACTTTTAGTCTGTATGTGTCTCTTGTTTTGAGGTGGGTCTCTTGTAGACAGCATATATAGGGGTCTTGTTTTTGTATCCATTCAGCCAATCTTTGTCTTTTGGTTGGGGCATTCAACCCATTTACATTTAGGGTAATTATTGATAGGTGTGTTCCCGTTGCCATTTACTTTGTTGTTTTGGGTTCACATTTATAAAACCTTTCTGCATTTCCTGTCTAGAGAAGATCCTTTAGCATTTGTTGAAGAGCTGGTTTGGTGGTGCTGAATTCTCTCAGCTTTTGCTTATCTGTAAAGCTTTTGAATTCTCCTTCATATCTGAATGAGATCCTTGCTGGATACAGTAATCTAGGTTGTAGGTTATTCTCTTTCATTACTTTCAGTACGTCCTGCCATTCCCTTCTGGCCTGGAGGGTTTCTATTGATAGATCAGCTGTTATCCTTATGGGAATCCCTTTGTGTGTTATTTGTTGTTTTTCCCTTGCTGCTTTTAATATTTGTTCTTTGTGTTTGATCTTTGTTAATTTGATTAATATGTGTCTTGGGGTGTTTCGCCTTGGGTTTATCCTGTTTGGGACTCTCTGGGTTTCTTGGATTTGGGTGGCTATTTCCTTCCCCATTTTAGGGAAGTTTTCAGCTATTATCTCCTCGAGTATTTTCTCATGGCCCTTCTTTTTGTCTTCTTCTTCTGGAACTCCTATGATTCGAATGTTGGGGCGTTTCACAGTGTCCCAGAGGTCCCTGAGGTTGTCCTCATTTCTTTTGATCCTTTTTTCTTTTTTCCTCTCTGCTTCATTTATTTCCACCATTTTATCTTCTACCTCACTTATCCTATCTTCTGCCTCCGTTATTCTACTCTTGGTTCCCTCCAAAGTGTTTTTGATCTCATTCATTGCATTATTCATTTGTAATTGACTCTTTTTTATTTCTTCTAGGTCTTTATTAAACAGTTCTTGAATCTTTTCAATCTTTGTTTCCAGGCTATTTATCTGTAACTCCATTTTGTTTTCAAGATTTTGGATCATTTTTATTATCATTATTCTAAATTCTTTTTCAGGTAGATTCCCTATCTCCTCCTCTTTTGTTTGACTTGGTGGGCATTTTTCATGTTCCTTTACCTGTTGGGTATTTCTTTGCCTTTTCATCTTGTTTAGATTGCTGTATCTGGAGTGGGCTTTCTGTATTCTGGAGGTCTGTGGTTCCTTTTTGTTGTGGAGGATTAACCCAGTGGATGGGGTTAGACGATTGGCTTGTCAAGGTTTCCTGGTTAGGGAAGCTTGCATCAGTGTTCTGGTGTGTGGAACTTGATTTCTTCTCTTTGGAAAGCAATGGAGTGCCCAGTAATGAGTTTTGAGATGGGTCTATGTGTTAGGTGTGACCTTGGGCAGCCTGTATGTTGATGTTCAGGGCTATGTTCCTGCGTTGCTGGAGAATTTGCGTGGTATGTCTTGCTCTAAAACTTATTGGCTCTTGTGTGGTAGTTGGTTTCAGTGTAGGTATGGAGGCTTTTGGACAGTCACTTATCACTTAAAGTTCCTTGTAGTCAGGAGTTTTCTGGTGTTCTCAGGTTTTGGGCTTAAGTCTCCTGCCTCTGGATTTCAGTTTTATTCTTCCTGTAGTCTCAGGACTTCTCCAACTATGCAGCCCTGATAAGAAAACTTCTAGGTTAATGGCTAAAAGATTCTCCCCCGTTAGGGACACCCAGAGAGGTTCACAGAGTCACATGAAGAAGAGGAGAGGGAGGAGGGAGATAGAGATGAACAGGAGGAGAAAAAGGGGGACTCAAGAGGAGAGAGACAGATCTACACAGCTGTCTGTTCCCAGAGTGTTCTCCGTAGCCCAGTCACCTACAAAGATTCACAGAATTGGATTGGGAAGAGAAGGGGAAAGGAGGAAAAGGAGGTGTTCTGAGGTAGAAAACAGAGAGTCAAGATTGGGAGAGAATAATCTTCAGTTTAAAAATAGGGCTTCTCTTCTTTTTTTTTTTTTTTTGTAAGGTTATAGTGCATTGAAAATGAAAATTAAGGAGTAGTAGAGGAGTACTAGAGGAATTTAAAAGAAATAAGAGAAAAAGAAAAATAGAAAATAGAAGAGAAAAAGGAAAGAAAAAAAGAAAAAAAAAGAAAGAAAAAGAAAAAAAAACAGAAAAAAAAGAAAAAAAAAAAGGAAAAAAAAATTTTTTTTCCCTCTAATTAAAAAATCGTAAAAGTCTATGGAAATGAAAGTTAAGGAGTAATGGGGGAGTAATAGGGGATTTTAAAGGAAAATAAAAGAGAAAAAATAAAAAAGAAAAAAGAAAAAAAGAAAAAAAATTAAAAAAAGAGAAAAAAGTAAAATTATATCTAGGAGTTTCTCTGGAGCTGTTGCGGTCAGTGTGGGTTAGGCTCAGTTTCAGATAGCTCCTCGTTCCAGCTTACGCTTCTCGATATCTACAGGCTCCTCCGGTGTAGTCAATGTTTCCTAGAGGGATTTTAATCTGTTGCACCAGTCCCTTCTGAAGTGGTTCCCTTTGTTTATTTGGCTTCTGTTTGCCGGTCTCTTCAGAGCCTCATTTCCGCCCTGACACAGGCGGGCGGAGGTGGACTCTTATTCAGGTAGCTAGTTCCGTCGCTCCGGGGGGAGGGGCTTGTGCTGCGGGGACAGGGTGGCGCTGCGGGGAGGGGCTGGCGCTGCTCTCTCCATCTGCGATGCTCAGGAATTGCTCTGCACGCAGTGCAGGGGAATCGGGCCTCATCTCGCGGGGAGGGGGAAGTCTCATGGTTTTTCTCGAGTTGCGGCCGGAACCTGGGGTATATTCTCGAGTTTCGACGGGGAGGGCCCTTCCAGACACGTGTCTGTTCAGCGACGTCAGGAATCCTGCCTAGGTGCGAGGGACAACTCGGGATTCTCCTCGAGTCTTGGCATGGCAATAGGGACGCGTCTCCACGTGAGGCGGGAGACCCAGGGTCCCTTTCCACGTGCCACAGGGATCCTGGGACTCCTATCCATTTTCAAGAGGAGTCAGGCATCGTCTCCTTTGAAAGCATTGATCTCCGCGGACCTCTTGAATTTTCAAAGGATGTGAGGCCTCCGGTCGCGTTGAGGCGGAGGACTAGTTCTTTCTCTGTGGTCTCCACAGGGGATTCAGACAACCCTTCGTCTTGGGAGATGCAAGACGAGCCTGCATTCAATTCACTGCAGGGATATCCGTCCTTACTTCGAGTCAGAGCATCTCGGTGTCCATTCCACTTGTGGCCACAAACTCGGGGTCCCTCAAATATACCTGTAGCTGAGAGAAGCCTCCTCTTGAGGTGCTTGTGGAAAGTTGGTATTCCTCTTGAGTCTAAGCCAGGGACTAAGCTCTCATCTCGAGTTGATTTGGGGTCCACGGAGCCCTTTCGTGTTGCTCCAGTGACCTCAGGATCCCTCTAGACTTGAGACAGTGATCTTGGGTTTTCTCTGGAGTGCCATCAAGGAAATCAAGGCTCCTTTCACGTTTGATGTGGAACACGGAATTGCTCTGCACGCATTGCAGGGGAATCGGGACTCATCTCGCGGCGAGGGGGAAGTCTCATGGTTTTTCTCGAGTTGCGGCCGGAACCTGGGGTATATTCTCGAGTTACGACGGGGAGGGCCCTTCCAGACACGTGTTTGTTCAGCGACGTCAGGACTCCTGCCTAGGTGCGAGGGACACCTCGGGATTCTCCTCAAGTCTTGGCATGGCAATTGGGAGGCGTCTCCACGTGAGGCGGGAGACCCAGGGTCCCTTTCCACGTGCCACAGGGATCCTGGGACTCCTATCCATTTTCAAGAGGCGTCAGGCTTCGTCTCCTTTGTAAGCATTGATCTCTGCGGACCTCTAGAGTTTTCAAAGGATGTGAGGCCTCCGGTCGCGATGAGGCGGAGGACTAGGTCTTTCTCTGTGGTCTCCACAGCGGATTCAGACAACCCTTCGTCTTGGGAGATACAAGACGAGCCTGCATTCAATTCACTGCAGGGATATTCGGCCTTACTTCGAGTCAGAGCATCTCGGTGTCCATTCCGCTTGAGGCCACAATCTCAGGGGCCCTCTCACATACCTGGGGCTGCGAGAAGCCTCCTCTTGAGGTGCTTGTGGAAAGTTGGTATTCCTCTTGAGGTGAAGCCAGGGACTAAGCACTCATCTCGAGTTGATTTGGGGTGCACGGAGCCCTTTCGTGTTGCTAAAGTGACCTCAGGATCCCTCTAGACTTGAGACAGTGATCTTGGGTTTTCTCTGGAGTGCCATCAAGGAAATCAAGGCTCCTTTCACGATTGATGTGGAACACAGAATTGCTCTGCACGCAGTCGAGGGGAATCGCGCCTCATCTTGCAGCGAGCGGGAAGTCTCATGGTTTTTCTCGAGTTGCGGCCGGAACCTGGGGTATACTTTCGTGTTACGATGGGGAGGGCCCTTCCAGACATGTGTTTGTTCAGCGACGTCAGGACTTCTGCCTAGGTGCGAGGGACACCTCGGGATTCTCCTCGAGTCTTGGCATGGCAATTGGGACGCGTCTCCACGTGACGCGGGAGACCCAGGGTCAATTTCCACGTGCCACAGGGATCCTGGGACTCCTATCCATTTTCAAGAGGAGTCAGGCATTGTCTCCTTTGGAAGCATTGATCTCCGCAGGCCTCTCGAGTTTTCAAAGGATGTGAGGCCTCCAGTCGCGATGAGGCGGAAGACTAGGTCTTTCTCTGTCGCCTCCACAGGGGATTCAGACATCCCTTCGCCTTGGGAGATGCAAGACGAGCCTGCATTCAATTCACTGAAGGGATATTCGGCCTTACTTTGAGTCAGAGCATCTCGGTGTCCATTACATTTGAGGCCACAAATTCAGGGTCCCTCTCACATACCTGTAGCAGAGAGAAGCCTCCTCTTGAGGTGCTTGTGGAAAGTTGGTATTCCTCTTGAGTCGAAGCCAGGGACTAAGCTCTCATCTCGAGTTGATTTGGGGTACACGGAGCCCTTTCGTGTTGCTCCAGTGACCTCAGGATGCCTCTAGACTTGAGACAGTGATCTTGGGTTTTCTCTGGAGTGCCAACAAGGAAATCAAGGGTCCTTTCAAGTTTGATGTTGAACACGGAATTGCTGTCCACGCACTGCAGGGGAATCGGGCCTCATCTCGCGGCGAGGGGGAAGTCTCATTGTTTTTCTCGAGTTGCGGCCGGAACCTGGTGTATATTCTCGAGTTACGACGGGGAGGGCCTTTCGAGACACGTGTTTATTCAGCGACGTCAGGACTCCTGCCTAGGTGCGAGGGACACCTCGGGATTCTCCTCGAGTCTTGGCATGGCAATTGGGTCGCGTCTCCACGTGAGGCAGGAGACCGAGGGTCCCTTTCCACGTGCCACAGGGATCCTGGGACTCCTATCCATTTTCAAGAGGAGTCAGGCATCGTCTCCTTTGGAAGCATTGATCTCGGCGGACCTCTCGAGTTTTCAAAGGATGTGAGGCCTCCGGTCGCATTGAGGCGGAGGACTAGGTCTTTCTCTGTGTTCTGCACAGGGGATTCAGACATCCCTTCGTCTTGGGAGATGCAAGACGAGCCTGCATTCAATTCACTGCAGGGATATCCGGCCTTACTTCGAGTCAGAGCATCTCGGTGTCCATTCCACTTGAGGCCACAAACTCAGGGGCCCTCTCACATACCTGTAGCTGAGGCAAGCCTCCTTTGAGAGGCTTGTGGAAAGTTCGTATTCCTCTTGAGTTGAAGCCAGGGACTAATCTCTCATCTCGAGTTGATTTGGGGTCCACGGAGCCCTTTCGTGTTGCTCCAGTGACCTCAGGATCCCTCTAGACTTGAGACAGTGATCTTGGGTTTCTCTGGAGTGCCATCAAGGAAATCAAGGCTCCTTTCACGTTTGATGTGGAACACGGAATTGCTCTGCACGCATTGCAGGGGAATCGGTACTCATCTCGCGGCGAGGGGGAAGTCTCATGGTTTTTCTCGAGTTGCGGCCGGAACCTGGGGTATATTCTCGAGTTACGACGGCGAGGGCCCTTCCAGACACGTGTTTGTTCAGCGACGTCAGGACTCCTGCCTAGGTGCGAGGGACACCTCGGGATTCTCCTCAAGTCTTGGCATGGCAATTGGGAGGCGTCTCCACGTGAGGCGGGAGACCCAGGGTCCCTTTCCACGTGCCACAGGGATCCTGGGACTCCTATCCATTTTCAAGAGGCGTCAGGCTTCGTCTCCTTTGTAAGCATTGATCTCTGCGGACCTCTGGAGTTTTCAAAGGATGTGAGGCCTCCGGTCGCGATGAGGCGGAGGACTAGGTCTTTCTCTGTGGTCTCCACAGCGGATTCAGACAACCCTTCGTCTTGGGAGATACAAGACGAGCCTGCATTCAATTCACTGCAGGGATATTCGGCCTTACTTCGAGTCAGAACATCTCGGTGTCCATTCCGCTTGAGGCCACAATCTCAGGGGCCCTCTCACATACCTGGGGCTGCGAGAAGCCTCCTCTTCAGGTGCTTGTGGAAAGTTGGTATTCCTCTTGATTCGAAGCCAGGGACTAAGCTCTCATCTCGAGTTGATTTGGGGTCCACGGAGCCCTTTCGTGTTGCTACAGTGACCTCAGTAACCCTCTAGACTAGAGACAGTGATCTTGGGTTTTCTCTGGAGTGCCATCAAGGAAATCAAGGCTCCTTTCACTTTTGATGTGGAACACGGAATTGGTCTGCACGCAGGGCAGGGGAATCGGGCCTCATCTCGTGGCGAGGGGGAAGTCTCATGGTTTTTCTCGAGTTGCGGCCGGAACCTGGGGTATATTCTCGAGTTACGACGGGGAGGGCCCTTCCAGACACGTGTTTGTTCAGCGACGTCATGACTCCTGCCTAGGTGAGAGGGACACCTCGGGAATCTCCTCGAGTCTTGGCATGGCAATTGGGATGCGTCTCCACGTGAGGCGGGAGACCCAGTGTCCTTTTCCACGTGCCACAGCGATCCTGGAACTCCTATCCATTTTCAAGAGGAGTCGGGCATCGTCTCCTTTGGAAGCATTGATCTCTGCAGACCTCTCGAGTTTCCAAAATATATGAGGCCTACGGACGCCATGAGGCGGAGGATAGGTCTTTCTCTGTGGTCTCCACAGGGGATTCAGACATCCCTTCGTCTTGGGAGATGCAAGACGAGCCTGCATTCAATTCACTGCAGGGATATCCGGCCTTACTTCGAGTCAGAGCATCTCGGTGTCCATTCCACTTGAGGCCACAAACTCGGGGTCCCTCAAATATACCTGTAGCTGAGAGAAGCCTCCTCTTGAGTTGCTTGTGGAAAGTTGGTATTCCTCTTGAGTCTAAGCCAGGGACTAAGCTCTCATCTCGAGTTGATTTGGGGTCCACGGAGCCCTTTCCTATTGGTCCAGTGACCTCAGGATCCCTCTAGACTTGAGACAGTGATCTTGGGTTTTCTCTGGAGTGCCATCAAGGAAATCAAGGCTCCTTTCACATTTGATGTGGAACACGGAATTGCTCTGCATGCAGTGCAGGGGAATCGGGCCTCATCTCGCGGCGAAGGGGAAATCTCATGGTTTTTCTCGAGTTGCGGCCCGAACCTGGGGTATATTCTCGAGTTACGACGGGGAGGGCCCTTCCAGACACGTGTTTGTTCAGCGACGTCAGGACTCCTGCCTAGGTGCGAGGGACACCTCGGGATTCTCCTCGAGTCTTCAAATGGCAATTGGGACGCATCTCCACGTGAGGCGGGAGACCCAGGGTCCCTTTCCACGTGCCACAGGGATCCTGGGACTCCTATCCATTTTCAAGAGGAGTCAGGCATCGTCTCCTTTGGAAGCATTGATCTCCGCGGACCTCTCGAGTTTTCAAAGGATGTGAGGCGTCCCGTCGCGTTGAGGCGGAGGACTAGGTCATTCTCTGTGGTCTCCACAGGGGATTCAGACAACCCTTCGTCTTGGGAGATGCAAGACGAGCCGGCATTCAATTCACTGCATGGATATCCGGCCTTACTTCGAGTCAGAGCATCTCGGTGTCCATTCCACTTGAGGCAACAAATTCAGGGTCCCTCTCACATACCTGTAGCTGAGAGAAGCCTCCTCTTGAGGTGCTTGTGGAAAGTTGGTATTCCTCTTGAGTCGAAGCCAGGGACTAAGCTCTCGTCTAGAGTTGATTTGCGGTCCACGGAGCCCTTTTGTGTTGCTCCAGTGACCTCAGGATCCCTCTAGACTTGAGACAATGATCTTGGGTTTCCTCTGGAGTGCCATCAAGGAAATCAAGGCTCCTTTCACGTTTGATATGGAACACGGAATTGCTCTGCACGCAGTGCAGGGGAATCGGGCCTCATCTCGCGGCAAGGCGGAAGTCTCATGGTTTTTCTCGAGTTGCGGCCGGAACCTGGGGTATATTCTCGAGTTACGACGGGGAGGGCCCTTCCATACACGTGTTTGTTCAGCGACGTCAGGACTCCTGCCTAGGGACACCTCGGGATTCTCCTCGAGTCTTGGCATGGCAATTGGGACGCGTATCCACGTGAGTCGGGAGACCATGGGTCCCTTTCCACGTGCCACAGGGATCCTGGGAATCCTAGCCATTTTGAAGAGGAGTCAGGCATCGTCTCCTTTGGAAGCATTGATCTCCATGGACCTCTCGAGTTTTCAAAGGATGTGAGGCCTCCGTTCGAGTTGAGGCGTAGGACTAGGTCTTTCTCTGTGGTCTCCACAGGGGATTCAGACAACCCTTCGTCTTGGGAGATGCAAGACGAGCCTGCATTCAATTCACTGTAGCTATATCCGCCCTTACTTCGAGTCAGAGCATCTCGGTGTCCATTTCACTTGAGGCCACAAACTCAGGGTCCTTCTCACATACCTGTAGCTGAGAGAAGCCTCCTCTTGAGGTGCTTGTGGAAAGTTGGTATTCCTCTTGAGTCGAAGCCAGGGACTAAGCTCTCATCTCCAGTTGATTTGGGGTCCACGGAGCCCTTTCGTGTTGCTCCAGTGACCTCAGGATCCCTCTAGACTTGAGACAGTGATCTTGGGTTTTCTCTGGAGTGCCATCAAGGAAATCAAGGCTCCTTTCACGTTTGATGTGGAACACGGAATTGCTCTGCACGCAGTGCAGGGGAATCGGGCCTCATCTCGCGGCGAGGGGGAAGTCTCATGGTTTTTCTCGAGTTGCGGCCAGAACCTGTGGTATATTCTCGAGTTACGACGGGGAGGGCCCTTCCTGACACGTGTTTGTTCATCGATGTCAGGACTCCTGCCTAGGTGCGAGGGACACCTCGGGATTCTCCTCGAGTCTTGGCATGGCAATTGGGAGGCGTCTCCACGTGAGGCGGGAGACCCAGGGTGCCTTTCCACGTGGCACAGGGATCCTGGGAATCCTATCCATTTTCAAGAGGAGTCAGGCATCGTCTCCTTTGGAAGCATTGATCTCCGCAGACCTCTCGAGTTTTCAAATGATGTGAGGCCTCCGGTCGCGATGAGGCCGAGGACTAGGTCTTTCTCTGTGGTCTCCACAGGGGATTCAGTCATCCCTTCGTCTTGGGAGTTGCAAGCCGAGACTGCATTCAATTCACTGCAGGGATATCCGGGCTTACTTCGAGTCAGAGCATCTCGGTGTCCATTCCACTTGAGGCCACAAACCTAGGGTCCGTCTCACATACCTGTAGCTGAGAGAAGCCTCCTCTTGAGGTGCTTGTGGAAAGTTGGTATTCCTCTTGAGTCGAAGCCAGGGACTAAGCTCTCATCTCGAGTTGATTTGGGGTCCACGGAGCCCTTTCCTGTTGCTCCAGTGACCTCAGGATCCCTCAAGACTTGAGACAGTGATCTTGGGTTTTCTCTGGAGTGCCATCAAGGAAATCAAGGCTCCTTTCACGTTTGATGTGGAACACGGAATTGCTCTGCAGGCAGTGCAGGGGAATCGGGCCTCATCTCGCGGCGAGGGGGAAGTCTCATGGTTTTTTTCAAGTTGCGGCCGGAACCTGTGGTATATTCTGGATTAACGACAAGGAGGACCCTACCAGACACGTGTTTGTTCAGCGACGTCAGGACTCCTGCCTAGGTGCGAAGGACACCTCGGGATTCTCCTCGAGTCTTGGCATGGCAATTGGGACGCGTCTCCACGTGAGGCGTCAGACCCAGAGTCCCTTTCCACGTGCCAAAGGATCCTGGGACTTCTATCCAATTTCAAGAGGAGTCAGGCATCGTCTCCTTTGGAAGCATTGATCTCCGCGGACCTCTCGAGTTTTCAAAGGATGTGAGGCCTCCGTTCGCGTTGAGGCGGAGGACTAGGTCTTTCTCTGTGGTCTCCACAGGGGATTCAGACAACTCTTCGTCTTGGGAGATGCAAGAGGAGCCTGCATTCATTTCACTGCAGGGATATCCGGCCTTATTTCGAGTCAGAGCATCTCGTTGTCCATTCCACTTGAGGCCATAAACTCAGGGTCCCTCTCACATACCGGTAGCTGAGAGAAGCCTCCTCTTGAGGTGCTTGTGGAAACTTGGTATTCCTCTTGAGTCGAAGCCAGGGACTAAGCTCTCATCTCGAGTTGATTTGGGGTCCACGCAGCACTTTCGTGTTGCCCCAGTGACCTCAGGATCCCTCTAGACTTGAGCCAGTGATCTTGGGTTTTCTCTGGGCTGCCATCAAGAAAATCAAGGCTCCTTTCACGTATGATGTGGAACACGGAATTCCTCTGCACGCAGTGCAGCGGATTCGGGCCTCATCTCGTGGCGAGGGGGAAGTCTCATGGTTTTTCTCGAGTTGCGGCCCGAACCTGGGGTATATTCTCGAGTTACGACGGGGAGGGCCCTTCCAGACACGTGTTTGTTCAGCTACGTCAGGACTCCTGCCTAGGTGCGAGGGACACCTCGGGATTCTCCTCGAGTCTTCACATGGCAATTGGGACGCATCTCCACGTGAGGCGGGAGACCCAGTGTCCCTTATAACGTGCCACAGGGATCCTGGGACTCCTATCCATTTTTAAGAGGAGTCAGGCATCGTCTCCTTTGGAAGCATTTATCTCCGCAGACCTCTCGTGTTTTCAAAGGATGTGAGGCCTCCGGTCGCGATGAGGCGGAGGACTAGGTCTTTCTCTGTGGTCTCCACAGGGGATTCAGACATCCCTTCGTCTTGGGAGATGCAAGATGAGCCTGCATTCAATTCACTGCAGGAATGTCCGGCCTTACTTCGAGTCAGAGCATCTCGGTGTCCATTCCACTTGAGGCCACAAACTCAGGGTCCCTCTCACATACCTGTAGCTGAGAGAAGCCTCCTCTTGAGGTGCTTGTAGAAACTTGGTATTCCTCTTGAGTCAAAGCTAGGGACTAAGCTCTCATCTCGAGTTAATTTGGGGTCCACGGAGCCCTTTCGTGTTGCTCCAGGGACCTCAGGATCCCTCTAGACTTGAGACAGTGATCTTGGGTTTTCTCTGGAGTGCCATCAAGGAAATCAAGGCTCCTTTCACGTTTGTTGTCGAACACGGAATTGCTCTGCAAGCAGTGCAGGGGAATCGGGCCTCATCTCACGGCGAGGGGGAAGTCTCATGGTTTTTCTCGAGTTGCGGCCGGAACCTGGGGTATATTCTCGAGTTACGACGGGGAGGGCCCTTCCAGACACGTGTTTGTTCAGCGACGTCAGGACTCCTGCCTAGGTGCGAGGGACACCTCGGGATTCTCCTCGAGTCTTGGCATGGCAATTGGGACGCGTCTCGACATGAGGCAGGAGACCCAGGGTCCCTTTCCACGTGCCACAGGGATCCTGGGACTCCTATCCATTTTCAAGAGGAGTCAGGCATCGTCTCCTTTGGAAACATTGATCTCCGCGGACCTCTCGAGTATTCAAAGGATGTGAGGCCTCCGGTCGCGATGAGGCGGAGGACTAGGTCTTTCTCTGTGGTCTCCACAGGGGTTTCAGTCATCCCTTCTTCTTGGGACATGCAAGACGAGCCTGCATTCAATTCACTGCAGGGATATCCGGCCTCACTTCGAGTCAGAGCATCTCGGAGTCCATTCCACTTGAGGCCACACACTCAGGGTCCCTCTCACATACCTGTAACTGAGAGAAGCCTCCTCTTGAGGTGCTTGTGGAAACTTGGTATTCCTCTTGAGTCGAAGCCAGGGACTAAGCTCTCATCTCGAGTTGATTTGGGGTCCACGGAGCCCTTTCGTGTTGCTACAGTGACCTCTGGATCCCTCTAGACTAGAGACAGTGAACTTGGGTTTTCTCTGGAGTGCCATCAAGGAAATCAAGGCTCCTTTCAGTTTTGATGTGGAACACAGAATTGCTCTGCACGGAGGGCAGTGGAATCGGACCTAATCTCGCGGGGAGGGGGAAGTCTCATGGTTTTTATCGAGTTGCGGCCGGAATCTGGGGTATATTCTCGAGTTACGACGGGGAGGGCCCTTCCAGACACGTGTTTGTTCACCGACGTCAGGACTCCTGCCTAGGTGCGAGGGATACCTCGGGATTCTCCTCAAGTCTTGGCATGGCATTTTGGACGCGTCTCCACGTGAGGCGGGAGACCCGGGGTCCCTTTCCACGTGCCACAGATATCCTGGGACTCCTATCCATTTTCAAGAGGAGTCAGGCATTGTCTCCTTCGGAAGTATTGATCTCCGCGGACCTCTCGAGTTTTCAAAGGATATGAGGCCTCCGGTCGGGAGGAGGCGGAGGACTAAGTCTTTCTCTCTCGTCTCCACAGGGGATTCAGACAACACTTCGTCTCGGGAGATGCAAGACGAGCCTGCATTCAATTCACTGCAGGGATATCCGGCCTTACTTCGAGTCAGAGCATCTCTGTGTCCATTCCACTTGAGGCCACAAACTCAGGGGCCCTCTCACAAACCTGTAGCTGAGAGAAGCCTCCTCTTGAGGTGCTTGTGGAAAGTTGGTATTCCTCTTGAGTCGAAGCCAGGAACTAAGCTCTCATCTCGAGTTGATTTGTGGTCCCCGCAGCCCTTTCGTGTTGCCCCAGTGACCTCAGGATCCCTCTAGACTTGAGACAGTGATCTTGGGTTTTCTCTGGAGTGCCATCAAGGTAATCAAGGCTCCTTTCACGTTTGATGTGGAACACGGAATTGCTCTGCATGCCGTGCAGGGAAATCGGGCCTCATCTCGCGGTGAGGGGGAAGTCTCATGGTTTTTCTCGAGTTGCGGCCCGAACCTGGGGTATATTCTCGAGTTACGACGGGGAGGGCCCTTCCAGACACGTGTTTGTTCAGCGACGTCAGGACTCCTGCCTAGGTGCGAGGGACACCTAGGGATTCTCCTCGAGTCTTGGCATGGCAAATGGGACGCGTCTCCACGTGAGGCGGGACACCCAGGGTCCCTTTCCACGTGCCACAGGGATCCTGGGACTCCTATCCATTTTCAAGAGGAGTCAGGCATCGTCTCCTTTGGAAGCATTGATCTCCGCGGACCTCTCGAGTTTTCAAAGGATGTGAGGCCTCCGGTCGCGTTGAAGCGGAGGATTAGGTCCCTCTCTGTGGTCTCCACAGGGGATTCAGACAACCCTTCGTCTTGGGAGATGCAAGACGTGCCTGCATTCAATTCACTGCAGGGATATCCGGCCTTACTTCGAGTCAGAGCATCTCGGTGTCCATTCCACTTGAGTCCACCAACTCAGGATCCCTCTCACATACGTGTAGCTGAGAGAAGCCTCCTCTTGAGGTGCTTGTGGAAAGTTGGTATTCCTCTTGAGTCGATGCCAGGGAATAAACTCTCATCTTGAGTTGATTTGGGGTCCACGGAGCCCTTTCGTGTTGCTACAGTGACCTCAGGATCACTCTAGACTTGAGACAGTGATCTTGGATACTCTCTGGTTTGCCATCAAGGAAATCAATGCTCCTTTCAAGTTTGATGTGGAACACGGAATTGCTCTGCAAGCAGTGGAGGGGAATCGGGCCTCATATTGCCGCAAGGGGGATGTCTCATTGTTTTTCTCAAGTTGCGGCCGAAACCTGGGGTATATTCTCGAGTTACGATGGGGAGGGTCCATCCAGACATGTGTTTGTTCAGCGACAGCAGGACTCCTGCCTAGGTGCAAGGGACACCTCGGGATTCTACTCGAGTCTTGGCATGGCAATTGGGATGCGTCTCCACGTGAGGCGGGAGACCCAGGGTTCCTTTCCACGTGCCACAGGGATCCTGGGACTCCTATCCATTTTCAAGAGGAGTCAGGCTTCGTCTCCTTTGGAAGCATTGATCTCCGCGGACCTCTCGAGTTTTCAAAGGATGTGAGGCCTCCGGTCGCGTTGAGGTTGAGGACTGTGTCTTTCTCTGTGGTCTCCACAGGGGATTCAGACATCCCTTCGTCTTGGGAGATGCAAGACGAGCCTGCATTCAATTCACTGCAGGGATATCCGGCCTTACTTCGAGTCAGAGCATCTCGCTGTCCATTACACTTGAGGCCACAAACTCAGGGTCCCTCTCACAACGTGTAACTGAGAAAAGCCTCCTCTTGAGGTGCTTGTGGAAAGTTGGTATTCCTCTTGAGTCGAAGCCAGGGAATAAGCTCTCATCTCGAGTTGATTTGGGGTCCACGGAGCCCTTTCGTGTTGCTCCAGTGACCTCAGGATCCCTCTAGACTTGAGACAGTGATCTTGGGTTTTCTCTGGAGTGCCATCAAGGAAATCAAGGCTCCTTTCACGTTTGATGTGGAACACGGAATTGCTCTGCACGCAGTGCAGGGGAATCGGGCCTCATCTCGAGGCGAGGGGGAAGACTCATGGTTTTTCTCGAGTTGCGGGCGGAACCTGGGGTATATTCTCGAGTTACGACGGGGAGGGCCCTTCCAGACACGTGTTTGTTCAGCGACGTCAGGACTCCTGCCTAGGTGCGAGGGACACCTCGGGATTCTCCTCGAGTCTTGGCATGGCAATTGGGACGGGTCTCCATGTGAGGCAGGAGACCCAGGGTCCCTTTCCACGTGCCACAGGGATCCTGGGACTCCTATCCATTTTCAAGAGGAGTCAGGCATCGTCTCCTTTGGAAGCATTGATCTCCGCCGGCCTCTCGAGTTTTCAAAGGATGTGAGGACTCCGGTCTCGATGTGGCGGAGAACTAGGTCTTTCTCTGTGGTCTCCACAGGGGATACAGACATCCCTTCGTCTTGGGAGATGCAAAACGAGCCTGCATTCAATTCACTGCAGGGATATCCGGCTTACTTCGAGTCAGAGCATCTCGGTGTCCATTCCACTTGAGGCAACAATCTCAGGGTCCCTCTCACATACCTGTAGCTGAGAAAAGCCTCCTCTTGAGGTGCTTGTGGAAAGTTGGTATTCCTCTTGAGTCGAAGCCAGGGACTAAGCTCTCATCTCGAGTTGATTTGGGGTCCACGGAGCCCTTTCCTGTTGCTCCAGTGACCTCAGGATCCCTCTAGACTTGAGACAGTGATCTTGGGTTTTCTCTGGAGTGCCATCAAGGAAATCAAGGCTCCTTTCACGTTTGATGTGGAACACGGAATTGTTCTGCACGCAGTGCAGGGGAATCGGGCCTCATCTCGCGGCGAGGGGGCAATCTCTTGGTTTTTCTCGAGTTTCGGCCGGAACCTGGGGTATATTCTCGAGTTACGACGGGGAGGGCCCTTGCAGACACGTGTTTGTTCAGCGTCGTCAGGACTCCTGCCTCGGTGCGAGGGACACCTCGGGATTCTCCTCGAGTCTTGGCATGGCAATTGGGACGCATCTCCACGCGAGGCGGGAGACCCAGAGTCCCTTTCCACGTGCCACAGGGATCCTGGGACTCCTATCCATTTTCAAGAGGAGTCAGGCATCGTCTCCTTTGGAAGCATTGATCTCCGCCGGCCTCTCGAGTTTTCAAAGGATGTGAGGACTCCGGTCTCGATGTGGCGGAGAACTAGGTCTTTCTCTGTTGTCTCCACAGGGGATTCAGACATCCATTCGTCTTGGGAGATGCAAAACGAGCCTGCATTCAATTCACTGCAGGGATATCTGGCCTTATTTCGAGTCAGAGCATCTCGGTGTCCATTCCACTTAAGGCCACAAACTCAGGGTCCCTCTCACATACCTGTAGCTGAGAGAAGCCTCCTCTTGAGGTGCTTGTGGAAAGTTGGTATTCCTCTTGAGTCGAAGCCAGGGAGTAAGCTATCATCTCGAGTTGATTTGGGGTCCACAGAGACCTTTCATGTTGCTCCAGTGACCTCAGAATCCCTCTAGACTTGAGACAGTGATCTTGGGTTTTCTCTGGAGTACCATCAAGGAAATCAACGCTCCTTTCACGTTTGATGTGGAACATGGAATTCCTCTGCACGCAGTGCAGCGGATTCGGGCCTCATCTCGTGGCGAGGGGGAAGTCTCATGGTTTTTCTCGAGTTGCGGCCCGAACCTGGGGTATATTCTCGAGTTACGACGGGGAGGGCCCTTCCAGACACGTGTTTGTTCAGCGACGTCAGGACTCCTGCCTAGGTGCGAGGGACACC
Organism: Dama dama; assembly: GCF_033118175.1. Lineage (NCBI taxonomy): Eukaryota > Metazoa > Chordata > Mammalia > Artiodactyla > Cervidae > Dama > Dama dama. The sequence continues at coordinate 3,181,062 of NW_026870920.1, read as the reverse complement.
TCGGGATTCTCCTCGAGTCTTGGCATGGCAATTGGGACGCGTCTCCACGTGAGGCGGGAGACCCAGGGTCCCTTTCCACGTGCCACAGGGATCCTGGGACTCCTATCCATTTTCAAGAGGAGTCAGGCATCGTCTCCTTTGGAAGCATTGATCTCCGCGGACCTCTCGAGTTTTCAAAGGATGTGAGGACTCCGGTCTCGATGAGGCGGTGAACTCGGTCTTTCTCTGTGGTCTCCACAGGGGATTCAGATATCCCTTCGTTTTGGGAGATGCAAGACCAGCCTGCATTCAATTCACTGCAGGGATATCCGGCCTTATTTCGAGTCAGAGCATCTCGGTGTCCATTCCACTTGAGGCCACAAACTCAGGGTCCTCTCACATACCTGTAGATGAGAGAAGCCTCCTCTTGAGGTGCTTGTGAAAAGTTGGTATTCCTCTTGAGTCGAACCACGGTCTAAGCTCTCATCTCGAGTTGATTTGCGGTCCACGGAGCCCTTTCGTGTTGCTCCAGTGACCTCAGGATCGCTCTAGACTTGAGACAGTGATCTTGGGTTTTCTCTGGAGTGCCATCAAGGAAATCAAGGCTCCTTTCACGTTTGATGTGGAACACGGAATTGCTCTGCACGCAGTGCAAGGGAATCGGGCCTCATCTCGCGGCGAGGGGGAAGTCTCATGGTTTTTCTCGAGTTGCGGCCGGAACCTGGGGTATATTCTCGAGTTACGACGGGGAGGGCCCTTCCAGACACGTGTTTGTTCAGCGACGTCAGGACTCCTGCCTAGGTGAGAGGGACACCTCGGGATTCTCCTCGAGTCTTGGCATGGCAATTGGGACGCGGCTCCACGTGAGGCGGGGGACCCATTGTCCCTTTCCACGTGCCACAGGGATCCTGGGGCTCCTATCCATTTTCAAGAGGAGTCAGGCATCGTCTCCTTTGGAAGCATTGATCTCTGCAGACCTCTCGAGTTTTCAAAGGATGTGAGGCCTCCGGTCGCGATGAGGCGGAGGACTAGGTCTTTCTCTGTGGTCTCCACAGGGGATTCAGACATCCCTTCGTCTTGGGAGATGCAAGATGATCCTGCATTCAATTCACTGCAGGGATATCCGCCCTTACTTCGAGTTAGAGCATCTCGGTGTCCATTCCACTTGAGGCCACAAACTCAGAGTCCCTCTCACATACCTGTAGCTGAGAGAAGCCTCCTCTTGAGGTGCTTGTGGAAAGTTGGTATTCCTCTTGAGTCGAAGCCAGGGACAAAGCTCTCATCTCGAGTTGATTTGGGGTCCACGGAGCCCTTTCCTGTTGCTCCAGTGACCTCAGGATCCCTCTAGACTTGAGACAGTGATCTTGGGTTTTCTCTGGAGTGCCATCAATGAAATCAAGGCTCCTTTCACGTTTGATGTGGAACATGGAATTGCTCTGCACACAGTGCAGGGGAATCGGGCCTCATCTCGCGGCGAGGGGGAAGTCTCATGGTTTTTCTCGAGTTGCGGCCGGAACCTGGGGTATATTCTCGAGTTACGACGGGGAGGGCCCTTCCAGACACGTGTTTGTTCAGCGACGTCAGGACTCCTGCCTAGGTGCGAGGGACACCTAGGGATTCTCCTCGAGTCTTGGCAAGGCAATTGGGACGCGTCTCCACGAGAGGCGGGAGACCCAGGGTCCCTTTCCACGTGCCACAGGGATCCTGGGACTCCTATCCATTTTCAAGAGGAGTCAGGCATCGTCTCCTTGGAACCATTGATCTCCGCGGACCTCTAGAGTTTTCAAAGGATGTGAGGCATCCGGTCGCATTGAGGCGGAGGACTTGGTCTTTCTCTGTGGTCCCCACAGGGGATTCAGACATCCCTTCGTCTTGGGAGATGCAAGACGAGCCTCCATTCAATTCACTGCAGGGATATCCGGCCTTACTTCGAGTCAGAGCATCTCGGTGTCCATTCCACTTGAGGCCACAAACTCATGGACCCTCTCACATACCTGTAACTGAGAGAAGCCTTCCTTTGAGGTGCTTGTGGAAAGTTGGTATTCCTCTTGAGTCGAAGCCAAGGACTAAGCTCTCATCTCGAGTTGATTTGGTGTCCACGGAGCACTTTCGTGTTGCTCCAGTGACCTCAGGATCCCTCTAGACTTGAGACAGTGATCTTGGGTTTTCTCTGGAATGCCATCAAGGAAATCAAGGCTGCTTTCATGTTTGATGTGGAACACGGAATTGCTCTGCACGCAGTGCAAGGGAATCGGGCCTCATCTCGCGGCGAGGGGGAAGTTTCATGGTTTTCCTCGAGTTGAGGCCGGAACCCTGGGTATATTTTCGAGTTAGGATGGGGAGGGCCCTTCCAGACACGTGTTTGTTCAGCGAAGTCAGGACTCCTGCCTAGGTGCGAGGGACACCTCGGGATTCTCCTCGATTGTTGGCATGGCAATCGGGACGTGTCTCCACGTGAGGCGGTAGACCCAGGGTCCCTTTCCACGTGCCACAGGGATCCTGGGACTCCTATCCCTTTTCAAGAGGAGTCAGGCATCGTCTCCTTTGGAAGCATGGATCTCCGCGGACCTCTCGAGTTTTCAAAGGATGTGAGGCCTCCGTTCACGATGAGGCGGACAACTAGGTCTTTCTCTGTGGTCACCACAGGGGATTCAGACACCCCTTCATCTTTGGAGATGCAAGACGAGCCTGCATTCAATTCACTGCAGGGATATCCGGCCTTACTTCGAGTCAGAGCATCTCGGTGTCCATTCCACTTGAGGCCACAAACTCAGGGTCCCTCTCACATACATGTAGCTGAGAGAAGCTTCCTCTTGAGGTGCTTGTGGAAAGTTGGTATTCCTCTTGAGTCAAAGCCAGACACTAAGCTCTCATCTCGATTTGATTTGGGGTCCACGAAGTCCTTTTGTGTTGCTCCAGTGACCTCAGGATCCCTCTAGACTTGAGACAGTGATCTTGAGTTTCCTCTGGAGTGCCATCAAGTAAATCAAGGCTCCTTTCACGTTTGATGTGGAAAACGTAATTGCTCTGCACGCAGTGCAGGGGAATCGGGCCTCATCTCGTGGCGAGGGGGAAGTCTCATGGTTTTCCTCGAGTTGCGGCCGGAACCTTGGGTATAGTCTAGAGTTACAATGGTAAAGGCCCTTCCATACACGTGTTTGTTAAGCGTCGTCAGGACTCCTGCCTAGGTGCTAGGGACACCTCAGGATTCTCCTCGAATCTTGGCATGGCAATTGGGACGCGTCTCCACGTGAGGCGGGAGACCCAGTGTCCCTTTCCACATGCCACAGGGATCCTGGGACTCCTATCCATTTTCAAGAGGTGTCAGGGATCGTCTCCTTTGGAAGCATTGATCTCCGCAGACCTCTCGAGTTTTCCAATGATGTGAGGCCACCGGTCACGATGAGGGGGAGAACTAGGTCTTTCTCCATGGTGTCAACAGGGGATTCAGACATCATTTCATCTGGGGAGATGCAAGACGAGCCTGCATTCAATTCACTGCAGGGATATCCGGCCTTACTTCGAGTCAGAGCATCTCGGTGTCCATTCCACATCAGGCCACAAACTCAGGGTCCCTATCACATACCTGTAGCTGAGAGAAGCCTCCTCTTGAGGTGCTTGTGGAAACTTGGTATTCCTCTTGAGTCGAAGCCAGAGACTAATCTCTCATCTCGAGTTGATTTGGGGTCCACGGAGCATTTTCATTTTGCTCCAGTTACCTCAGGATCCCTCTAGACTTGAGACAGTATTCTTGGGTTTTCTCTGGAGTGCCATCAAGGAAATCAAGGCTGCTTTCATGTTTGATGTGGAACATGGAATAGCTCTGCACGCAGTGCAGGGTAATCGGGCCTCATCTCGCGGCGAGGGGGAAGTATCATGGTTTTTCTTGAGTTGCGGCCGGAACCTGGGGTATATTCTCCAGTTACGACCGGGAGGGCCCTTCCAGACACGTGTTTGTTCAGCGATGTCAGGACTCCTGCCTAGGTGCGAGGGACACCTCGGGATTCTCCTCGAGTCTTGGCATGGCAACTGGGACGTGTCTCCACGTGAGGCGGGAGCCCCAGGGTCCCTTTCCACGTGCCACAGTGATCCTGGGACTCCTATCCATTTTCAAGAGGAGTGAGGCATCGTCTCCTTTGGAAGCATTGATCTCCGCGGACCTCTCGAGTTTTCATAGGATGTGAGGCCTCCGGTCATGTTGAGGCTGAGGACTAGGTTTTTCTCTATGGTCTCCACAGGGGATTCAGGCATCCCTTCGTCTTGGGAGATGCAAGACGAGCCTGCATTCAATTCACTGCAGGGATATCCGGCCTTACTTCGAGTCAGAGCATCTCGCTGTCCATTCCACTTGAGGCCACAAACTCAGGGTCTCTCTCACATACCTGTAGCTGAGAGAAGCCTCCTCTTGAGGTGCTTGTGGAAAGTTGGTATTCCCCTTGAGTCGAAGCCAGGGACTAAGCTCTCATCTCGAGTTGATTTGAGGTCCATGGAGCACTTTCGTGTTGATCCAGTGACCTCAGGATCCCTCTAGACTTGAGACAGTGATCTTGGGTTTTCTCTGGAGTGCCATCAAGGAAATCAAGGCTCCTTTCATGTTTGATGTGGATCACGGAATTGCTCTGCACGCAGTGCAGGGGAATCGGGCCTCATCCAGCGGCGAGGGGGAAGTCTCATGGTTTTTCTCGAGTTGCGGCCGGAACCTGGGGTATATTCTCGAGTTACGACGGGGAGGGCCCTTCCAGACACGTGTTTGTTCAGCGACGTCAGGACTCCTGCCTAGGTGCGAGGGACACCTCGGGATTCTTCTCGAGTCTTGCCATGGCAATTGGGACGTGTCTCCAGTTGAGGCGGGAGACCCAGGGTCCCTTTCCACGTGCCACAGTCATCCTGGGACTCTTATCCATTTTCAAGAGGCGTCAGGCATCGTCTCCTACGGAAGTATTGATCTCCGCAGACCTCTCGAGTTTTCAAAGGATGTGATGCCTCCCGTCTCGATGAGGTGGAGGACTAGGTCTTTCTCTGTTTTCTCCACAGGGGATTCAGACATCCCTTCGTCTTGGGAGATATAAGACAAGCCTGCATTCAATTCACTGCAGGGATATCCGGCCTTACTTCGAGTCAGAGCATCTCCGTTTCCATTCCACTTGAGGCCACAAACTCAGGGTCTCTCTCACATACCTGTAGCTGAGAGAAGCCTCCTCTTGAGGTGCTTGTGGAAAGTTGGTATTCCTCTTGAGTCGAAGCCATTGACTAAGCTCTCATCTCGAGTTGATTTGAGGTCCACGGAGCCCTTTCGTGTTGCTCCAGTGACCTCAGGATCCCTCTAGACTCTAGACAGTGATCTTGGGTTTTCGCTGGAGTGCCGTCAGGGAAATCAAGGCTCCTTTCATGTTTGATGTGGAACACGGAATTGCTCTGCATGCAGTGCAGGGGAATCGGGCCTCACCTCGTGGCAAGGGGGAAGTCTCATGGTTTTTCTCGAGTTGCGGCCGGAACCTGGGGTATATTCTCGAGTTACGACGGGGAGGGCCCTTCCAGACACGTGTTTGTTCAGCAACGTCAGGACTCCTGTCTAGGTGCGAGGGACACCTCGGGATTCTCCTCGAGTCTTGGCATGGCAATGGGGACGCGTCTCCACGTGAGGCGGGAGACCCAGGGTCCCTTTCCACGTCCCACAGGGATCCTGGGACTCCTATCCATTTTGAAGAGGAGTCAGGCATCGTCTCCTTTGGAAGCATTGATCTCCGCGGACCTCTCGAGTTTTCAAAGGATGTGAGGCCTCCGGTCGCGATGAGGCGGAGAACTCGGTCTTTCTCTGTGGTCTCCACAGGGGATTCAGACATCCCTTCGTCTTGCGACATGCAAGACGAGCCTGCATTCAAATCACTGCAGGGATATCTGGCCTTACTTCGAGTCAGAGCATCTCGGTGTCCATTCCACTTGAGGCGACAAACTCAGGGTCCCTCTCACATACCATTAGTTGAGAGTAGCCTCCTCTTGAGGTGCTTGTGGAAAGTTGGTATTCCTCTTGAGTCGAAGCCAGGGACTAAGCTCTCATCTCGAGGTGATTTGGGGTCCACGGAGCCCTTTCGTGTTGCTACAGTGACCTCAGGATCCCTCTAGACTTGAAACAGTGATCTTGGGTTTTCTCTGGAGTGCCATTAAGGAAATCAAGGCTCCTTTCACGTTTGATGTGGAACACGGAATTGGTCTGCACGCAGTGCAGGGGAATCGGGCCTCATCTCGCGGGGATGGGGAAGTCTCATGGTTTTTCTCGAGTTGCGGCCGGAACCTGGGGTATATTCTCGAGTTACGACGGGGAGGGCCCTTCCAGACACGTGTTTGTTCAGCGACGTGAGGACTCCTGCCTAGGTGCGAGGGACACCTCGGGATTCTCCTCGAGTCTTGGCATGGCAATTGGGACGCTTCTCCACGTGAGGCGGGATACCCAGGTCCCTTTCCACGTGCCACAGGGATCCTGGGACTCCTATCCATTTTCAAGAGGAGTCAGGCATCGTCTCCTTTGGAAGCATTGATCTCCGCGGACCTCTCGAGTTTTCAAAGGATGTGAGGCCTCCGGTCGCGATGAGGCGGAGAACTCGGTCTTTCTCTGTTGTCTCCACAGGGGATTCAGACATCCCTTCGTCTTGGGAGATGCAAGACAGCCTGCATTCAATTCACTGCAGGGATATCCGGCCTTACTTCGAGTCAGAGCATCTCGGTGTCCATTCCACTTGAGGCCACAAACTCAGGGTCTCTCTCACATACCTGTAGCTGAGAGAAGCCACCTCTTGAGGTGCTTGTGGAAAGTTGGTATTCCCCTTGAGTCGAAGCCAGGGACTAAGCTCTCATCTCGAGTTGATTTGAGGTCCACGGAGCCCTTTCGTGTTGCTCCAGTGACCTCAGGATCCCTCTAGACTTGAGACAGTGATCTTGGGTTTTCTCTGGAGTGTCATCAAGGAAATCAAGGCTCCTTTCACGTTTGATTTGGAACACGGAATTGCTCTGCATGCAGTGCAGGGGAATCGGGCCTCACCTCGTGGCAAGGGGGAAGTCTCATGGTTTTTCTCGAGTTGCGGCCGGAACCTGGGCTATATTCTCGAGTTACGATGGGGAGGGCCCTTCCAGACACATGTTTGTTCAGCGACGTCAGGACTCCTGCCTAGGTGCGAGGGACACCTCGGGATTCTCCTCGAGTCTTGCCATGGCAATTGGGATATGTCTCCACGTGAGGCGCGAGATCCAGGGTCCCTTTCCACGTGCCACAGGGATCCTGGGACTCCTATCCATTTTCAAGAGGAGTCAGGCATCGTCTCCTTTGGAAGCATTGATCTCCGCGGACCTCTCGAGTTTTCAAAGGATGTGAGGCCTCCGGTCGCGATGAGGCGGAGAACTCGGTCTTTCTCTGTGGTCTCCACAGGGGATTCAGACATCCCTTCGTCTTGGGAGATGCAAGATGAGCCTGCATTCAATTCACTGCAGGGATATCCGGCCTTACTACGAGTCAGAGCATCTCGCTGTCCATTCCACTTGAGGCCACAAACTCAGGGTCCCTCTCACATACCTGTAGCTGAGAGAAGCCTCCTCTTGAGGTGCTTGTGGAAAGATGGTATTCCTCTTGAGTCGAAGCCAGGAACTAAGCTCTCATCTCGAGTTGATTTGGGGTCCACGGAGCCCTTTCGTGTTGCTCCAGTGACCTCAGGATCCCTCTAGACTTGAGACAGTGATCTTGGGTTTTCTCTGGAGTGCCATCAAGGAAATCAAGGCTTCTTTCACGTTTGATGTGGAACACGGAATTGCTCTGCACGCAGTGCAGGGGAATCGGGCCTCATCCAGCGGCGAGGGGGAAGTCTCATGGTTTTTCTCGAGTTGCGGCCGGAACCTGGGGTATATTCTCGAGTTACGACGGGGAGGGCCCTTCCAGACACGTGTTTGTTCAGCGACGTCAGGACTCCTGCCTAGGTGCGAGGGACACCTCGGGATTCTCCTCGAGTCTTGCCATGGCAATTGGGACGTGTCTCCAGTTGAGGCGGGAGACCCAGGGTCCCTTTCCACGTGCCACAGTCATCCTGGGACTCTTATCCATTTTCAAGAGGCGTCAGGCATCGTCTCCTACGGAAGTATTGATCTCCGCAGACCTCTCGAGTTTTCAAAGGATGTGATGCCTCCCGTCTCGATGAGGTGGAGGACTAGGTCTATCTCTGTTTTCTCCACAGGGGATTCAGACATCCCTTCGTCTTGGGAGATACAAGACAAGCCTGCATTCAATTCACTGCAGGGATATCCGGCCTTACTTCGAGTCAGAGCATCTCCGTTTCCATTCCACTTGAGGCCACAAACTCAGGGTCTCTCTCACATACCTGTAGCTGAGAGAAGCCTCCTCTTGAGGTGCTTGTGGAAAGTTGGTATTCCTCTTGAGTCGAAGCCATTGACTAAGCTCTCATCTCGAGTTGATTTGAGGTCCACGGAGCCCTTTCGTGTTGCTCCAGTGACCTCAGGATCCCTCTAGACTCTAGACAGTGATCTTGGGTTTTCGCTGGAGTGCCGTCAGGGAAATCAAGGCTCCTTTCATGTTTGATGTGGAACACGGAATTGCTCTGCATGCAGTGCAGGGGAATCGGGCCTCACCTCGTGGCAAGGGGGAAGTCTCATGGTTTTTCTCGAGTTGCGGCCGGAACCTGGGGTATATTCTCGAGTTACGACGGGGAGGGCCCTTCCAGACACGTGTTTGTTCAGCAACGTCAGGACTCCTGTCTAGGTGCGAGGGACACCTCGGGATTCTCCTCGAGTCTTGGCATGGCAATGGGGACGCGTCTCCACGTGAGGCGGGAGACCCAGGGTCCCTTTCCACGTCCCACAGGGATCCTGGGACTCCTATCCATTTTGAAGAGGAGTCAGGCATCGTCTCCTTTGGAAGCATTGATCTCCGCGGACCTCTCGAGTTTTCAAAGGATGTGAGGCCTCCGGTCGCGATGAGGCGGAGAACTCGGTCTTTCTCTGTGGTCTCCACAGGGGATTCAGACATCCCTTCGTCTTGCGACATGCAAGACGAGCCTGCATTCAAATCACTGCAGGGATATCTGGCCTTACTTCGAGTCAGAGCATCTCGGTGTCCATTCCACTTGAGGCGACAAACTCAGGGTCCCTCTCACATACCATTAGTTGAGAGTAGCCTCCTCTTGAGGTGCTTGTGGAAAGTTGGTATTCCTCTTGAGTCGAAGCCAGGGACTAAGCTCTCATCTCGAGGTGATTTGGGGTCCACGGAGCCCTTTCGTGTTGCTACAGTGACCTCAGGATCCCTCTAGACTTGAAACAGTGATCTTGGGTTTTCTCTGGAGTGCCATTAAGGAAATCAAGGCTCCTTTCACGTTTGATGTGGAACACGGAATTGGTCTGCACGCAGTGCAGGGGAATCGGGCCTCATCTCGCGGGGATGGGGAAGTCTCATGGTTTTTCTCGAGTTGCGGCCGGAACCTGGGGTATATTCTCGAGTTACGACGGGGAGGGCCCTTCCAGACACGTGTTTGTTCAGCGACGTGAGGACTCCTGCCTAGGTGCGAGGGACACCTCGGGATTCTCCTCGAGTCTTGGCATGGCAATTGGGACGCTTCTCCACGTGAGGCGGGATACCCAGGTCCCTTTCCACGTGCCACAGGGATCCTGGGACTCCTATCCATTTTCAAGAGGAGTCAGGCATCGTCTCCTTTGGAAGCATTGATCTCCGCGGACCTCTCGAGTTTTCAAAGGATGTGAGGCCTCCGGTCGCGATGAGGCGGAGAACTCGGTCTTTCTCTGTTGTCTCCACAGGGGATTCAGACATCCCTTCGTCTTGGGAGATGCAAGACAGCCTGCATTCAATTCACTGCAGGGATATCCGGCCTTACTTCGAGTCAGAGCATCTCGGTGTCCATTCCACTTGAGGCCACAAACTCAGGGTCTCTCTCACATACCTGTAGCTGAGAGAAGCCACCTCTTGAGGTGCTTGTGGAAAGTTGGTATTCCCCTTGAGTCGAAGCCAGGGACTAAGCTCTCATCTCGAGTTGATTTGAGGTCCACGGAGCCCTTTCGTGTTGCTCCAGTGACCTCAGGATCCCTCTAGACTTGAGACAGTGATCTTGGGTTTTCTCTGGAGTGTCATCAAGGAAATCAAGGCTCCTTTCACGTTTGATTTGGAACACGGAATTGCTCTGCATGCAGTGCAGGGGAATCGGGCCTCACCTCGTGGCAAGGGGGAAGTCTCATGGTTTTTCTCGAGTTGCGGCCGGAACCTGGGCTATATTCTCGAGTTACGATGGGGAGGGCCCTTCCAGACACATGTTTGTTCAGCGACGTCAGGACTCCTGCCTAGGTGCGAGGGACACCTCGGGATTCTCCTCGAGTCTTGCCATGGCAATTGGGATATGTCTCCACGTGAGGCGCGAGATCCAGGGTCCCTTTCCACGTGCCACAGGGATCCTGGGACTCCTATCCATTTTCAAGAGGAGTCAGGCATCGTCTCCTTTGGAAGCATTGATCTCCGCGGACCTCTCGAGTTTTCAAAGGATGTGAGGCCTCCGGTCGCGATGAGGCGGAGAACTCGGTCTTTCTCTGTGGTCTCCACAGGGGATTCAGACATCCCTTCGTCTTGGGAGATGCAAGATGAGCCTGCATTCAATTCACTGCAGGGATATCCGGCCTTACTACGAGTCAGAGCATCTCGCTGTCCATTCCACTTGAGGCCACAAACTCAGGGTCCCTCTCACATACCTGTAGCTGAGAGAAGCCTCCTCTTGAGGTGCTTGTGGAAAGTTGGTATTCCTCTTGAGTCGAAGCCAGGAACTAAGCTCTCATCTCGAGTTGATTTGGGGTCCACGGAGCCCTTTCGTGTTGCTCCAGTGACCTCAGGATCCCTCTAGACTTGAGACAGTGATCTTGGGTTTTCTCTGGAGTGCCATCAAGGAAATCAAGGCTTCTTTCACGTTTGATGTGGAACACGGAATTGCTCTGCACGCAGTGCAGGGGAATCGGGCCTCATCCAGCGGCGAGGGGGAAGTCTCATGGTTTTTCTCGAGTTGCGGCCGGAACCTGGGGTATATTCTCGAGTTACGACGGGGAGGGCCCTTCCAGACACGTGTTTGTTCAGCGACGTCAGGACTCCTGCCTAGGTGCGAGGGACACCTCGGGATTCTCCTCGAGTCTTGCCATGGCAATTGGGACGTGTCTCCAGTTGAGGCGGGAGACCCAGGGTCCCTTTCCACGTGCCACAGTCATCCTGGGACTCTTATCCATTTTCAAGAGGCGTCAGGCATCGTCTCCTACGGAAGTATTGATCTCCGCAGACCTCTCGAGTTTTCAAAGGATGTGATGCCTCCCGTCTCGATGAGGTGGAGGACTAGGTCTTTCTCTGTTTTCTCCACAGGGGATTCAGACATCCCTTCGTCTTGGGAGATACAAGACAAGCCTGCATTCAATTCACTGCAGGGATATCCGGCCTTACTTCGAGTCAGAGCATCTCCGTTTCCATTCCACTTGAGGCCACAAACTCAGGGTCTCTCTCACATACCTGTAGCTGAGAGAAGCCTCCTCTTGAGGTGCTTGTGGAAAGTTGGTATTCCTCTTGAGTCGAAGCCATTGACTAAGCTCTCATCTCGAGTTGATTTGAGGTCCACGGAGCCCTTTCGTGTTGCTCCAGTGACCTCAGGATCCCTCTAGACTCTAGACAGTGATCTTGGGTTTTCGCTGGAGTGCCGTCAGGGAAATCAAGGCTCCTTTCATGTTTGATGTGGAACACGGAATTGCTCTGCATGCAGTGCAGGGGAATCGGGCCTCACCTCGTGGCAAGGGGGAAGTCTCATGGTTTTTCTCGAGTTGCGGCCGGAACCTGGGGTATATTCTCGAGTTACGACGGGGAGGGCCCTTCCAGACACGTGTTTGTTCAGCAACGTCAGGACTCCTGTCTAGGTGCGAGGGACACCTCGGGATTCTCCTCGAGTCTTGGCATGGCAATGGGGACGCGTCTCCACGTGAGGCGGGAGACCCAGGGTCCCTTTCCACGTCCCACAGGGATCCTGGGACTCCTATCCATTTTGAAGAGGAGTCAGGCATCGTCTCCTTTGGAAGCATTGATCTCCGCGGACCTCTCGAGTTTTCAAAGGATGTGAGGCCTCCGGTCGCGATGAGGCGGAGAACTCGGTCTTTCTCTGTGGTCTCCACAGGGGATTCAGACATCCCTTCGTCTTGGGACATGCAAGACGAGCCTGCATTCAAATCACTGCAGGGATATCTGGCCTTACTTCGAGTCAGAGCATCTCGGTGTCCATTCCACTTGAGGCGACAAAGTCAGGGTCCCTCTCACATACCATTAGTTGAGAGTAGCCTCCTCTTGAGGTGCTTGTGGAAAGTTGGTATTCCTCTTGAGTCGAAGCCAGGGACTAAGCTCTCATCTCGAGGTGATTTGGGGTCCACGGAGCCCTTTCGTGTTGCTACAGTGACCTCAGGATCCCTCTAGACTTGAAACAGTGATCTTGGGTTTCTCTGGAGTGCCATTAAGGAAATCAAGGCTCCTTTCACGTTTGATGTGGAACACGGAATTGGTCTGCACGCAGTGCAGGGGAATCGGGCCTCATCTCGCGGGGATGGGGAAGTCTCATGGTTTTTCTCGAGTTGCGGCCGGAACCTGGGGTATATTCTCGAGTTACGACGGGGAGGGCCCTTCCAGACACGTGTTTGTTCAGCGACGTGAGGACTCCTGCCTAGGTGCGAGGGACACCTCGGGATTCTCCTCGAGTCTTGCCATGGCAATTGGGATATGTCTCCACGTGAGGCGCGAGATCCAGGGTCCCTTTCCACGTGCCACAGGGATGCTGGGACTCCTATCCATTTTCAAGAGGAGTCAGGCATCGTCTCCTTTGGAAGCGTTGATCTCCGCGGACCTCTCGAGTTTTCAAAGGATGTGAGGCCTCCGGTCATGTTGAGGCGGAGGACTAGGTCTTTCTCTGTGGTCTCCACAGGGGATTCAGACATCCCTTCGTCTTGGGAGATGCAAGACGAGCCTGCATTCAATTCACTGCAGGGATATCCGGCCTTACTTCGAGTCAGAGCATCTTCGTGTCCATTCCACTTGAGGCCACAAACTCAGGGTCCCTCTCACATACCTGTAGCTGAGAGAAGCCTCCTCCTGAGGTGCTTGTGGAAATTTGGTATTCCTCTTGAGTCGAAGCCAGGGACTAAGCTCTCATCTCGAGTTGATTTGGGGTCCACGGAGCACTTTCGTGTTGCTCCAGTGACCTCAGGATCCCTCTAGACTTGAGACAGTGATCTTGTGTTTTCTCTGGAGTGCCATCAAGGAAATCAAGTCTCCTTTCACGTTTGATGTGGAACACGGAATTGCTCTGCACGCAGTGCAGGGGAATCGGGCCTCATCCAGAGGCGAGGTTGAAGTCTCATGGTTTTTCTCGAGTTGCGGCCGGAACCTGGGGTATATTCTCGAGTTACGACGGGGAGGGCCCTTCCAGACACGTGTTTGTTCAGCGAAGTCAGGACTCCTGCCTAGGTGCGAGGGACACCTCGGGATTCTTCTCGAGTCTTGCCATGGCAATTGGGATATGTCTCCAGTTGAGGCGGGAGACCCAGGGTCCCTTTCCACGTGCCACAGTGATCCTGGGACTCCTATCCATTTTCAAGAGGAGTCAGGCATCGTCTCCTTTGGAAGCATTGATCTCCGCGGACCTCTCGAGTTTTCAAAGGATGTGAGGCCTCCGGTCATGTTGAGGCGGAGGACTAGGTCTTTCTCTGTGGTCTCCACAGGGGATTCAGACATCCCTTCGTCTTGGGAGATGCAAGACAAGCCTGCATTCAATTCACTGCAGGGATATCCGGCCTTACTTCGAGTCAGAGCATCTCGCTGTCCATTCCACTTGAGGCCACAAACTCAGGGTCTCTCTCACATACCTGTAGCTGAGAGAAGCCTCCTCTTGAGGTGCTTGTGGAAAGTTGGTATTCCCCTTGAGTCGAAGCCAGGGACTAAGCTCTCATCTCGAGTTGATTTGAGGTCCACGGAGCCCTTTCGTGTTGCTCCAGTGACCTCAGGATCCCTCTAGACTTGAGACAGTGATCTTGGGTTTTCTCTGGAGTGCCATCAAGGAAATCAAGGCTCCTTTCACGTTTGATGTGGAACACGGAATTGCTCTGCACGCAGTGCAGGGGAATCGGGCCTCATCCAGCGGCGAGAGGGACGTCTCATGGTTTTTCTCGAGTTGCGGCCGGAACGTGGGGTATATTCTCGAGTTAAGACGGGGAGGCCCCTTCCAGACACGTGTTTGTTCAGCGACGTCAGGACTCCTGCCTAGGTGCGAGGGACACCTCGAGATTCTCCTCGAGTCTTGGCATGGCAATAGGGATGCGTCTCCACGTGAGGCGGGAGACCCAGGGTCCCTTTCCACGTGCCACAGGGATCCTGGGACTCCTATCCATTTTCAAGAGGAGTCAGGCATCGTCTCCTTTGGAAGCATTGATCTCCGCGGACCTCTCGAGTTTTCAAAGGATGTGAGGCCTCCGGTCGCGATGAGGCGGAGAACTCGGTCTTTCTCTGTGGTCTCCACAGGGGATTCAGACATCCCCTCGTCTTGGGAGATGCAAGACGAGCCTGCATTCAATTCACTGCAGGGATATCCGGCCTTACTTCGAGTCAGAGCATCTCCGTGTCCATTCCACTTGAGGCCAGATACTCAGGGTCCCTCTCACATACCTGTAGCTGAGAGAAGCCTCCTCTTGAGAAGCTTGTGGAAATTTGGTATTCCTCTTGAGTCGAAGCCAGGGACTAAGCTCTCATCTCGAGTTGATTTGGGGTCCACGGAGCCCTTTCGTGTTACTCCAGTGACCTCAGGATCCCTCTAGACTTGAGACAGTGATCTTGGGTTTTCTCTGGAGTGCCATCAAGGAAATCAAGGCTCCTTTCACGTTTGATGTGGAACATGGAATTGCTCTGCACGCAGTGCAGGGGAATCGGGCCTCATCCAGCGGCGAGGGGGAAGTCTCATGGTTTTTCTCGAGTTGCGGCCGGAACCTGGGGTACATTCTCGAGTTACGACGGGGAGGGCCCTTCCAGACACATGTTTGTTCAGCGACGTCAGGAATCCTGCCTAGGTGCGAGGGACACCTCGGGATTCTCCTCGAGTCTTGCCATGGCAATTGGGATATGTCTCCACGTGACGCGGGAGACCCAGGGTCAATTTCCACGTGCCACAGGGATCCTGGGACTCCTATCCATTTTCAAGAGGAGTCAGGCATTGTCTCCTTTGGAAGCATTGATCTCCGCAGGCCTCTCGAGTTTTCAAAGGATGTGAGGCCTCCAGTCGCGATGAGGCGGAAGACTAGGTCTTTCTCTGTCGCCTCCACAGGGGATTCAGACATCCCTTCGCCTTGGGAGATGCAAGACGAGCCTGCATTCAATTCACTGAAGGGATATCCGGCCTTACTTTGAGTCAGAGCATCTCGGTGTCCATTACATTTGAGGCCACAAATTCAGGGTCCCTCTCACATACCTGTAGCAGAGAGAAGCCTCCTCTTGAGGTGCTTGTGGAAAGTTGGTATTCCTCTTGAGTCGAAGCCAGGGACTAAGCTCTCATCTCGAGTTGATTTGGGGTACACGGAGCCCTTTCGTGTTGCTCCAGTGACCTCAGGATGCCTCTAGACTTGAGACAGTGATCTTGGGTTTTCTCTGGAGTGCCAACAAGGAAATCAAGGGTCCTTTCAAGTTTGATGTGGAACACGGAATTGCTGTCCACGCACTGCAGGGGAATCGGGCCTCATCTCGCGGCGAGGGGGAAGTCTCATTGTTTTTCTCGAGTTGCGGCCGGAACCTGGTGTATATTCTCGAGTTACGACGGGGAGGGCCTTTCGAGACACGTGTTTATTCAGCGACGTCAGGACTCCTGCCTAGGTGCGAGGGACACCTCGGGATTCTCCTCGAGTCTTGGCATGGCAATTGGGTCGCGTCTCCACGTGAGGCAGGAGACCGAGGGTCCCTTTCCACGTGCCACAGGGATCCTGGGACTCCTATCCATTTTCAAGAGGAGTCAGGCATCGTCTCCTTTGGAAGCATTGATCTCGGCGGACCTCTCGAGTTTTCAAAGGATGTGAGGCCTCCGGTCGCATTGAGGCGGAGGACTAGGTCTTTCTCTGTGTTCTGCACAGGGGATTCAGACATCCCTTCGTCTTGGGAGATGCAAGACGAGCCTGCATTCAATTCACTGCAGGGATATCCGGCCTTACTTCGAGTCAGAGCATCTCGGTGTCCATTCCACTTGAGGCCACAAACTCAGGGGCCCTCTCACATACCTGTAGCTGAGGCAAGCCTCCTTTGAGAGGCTTGTGGAAAGTTCGTATTCCTCTTGAGTTGAAGCCAGGGACTAATCTCTCATCTCGAGTTGATTTGGGGTCCACGGAGCCCTTTCGTATTGCTCCAGTGACCTCAGGATCCCTCTAGACTTGAGACAGTGATCTTGGGTTTCTCTGGAGTGCCATCAAGGAAATCAAGGCTCCTTTCACGTTTGATGTGGAACACGGAATTGCTCTGCACGCATTGCAGGGGAATCGGTACTCATCTCGCGGCGAGGGGGAAGTCTCATGGTTTTTCTCGAGTTGCGGCCGGAACCTGGGGTATATTCTCGAGTTACGACGGCGAGGGCCCTTCCAGACACGTGTTTGTTCAGCGACGTCAGGACTCCTGCCTAGGTGCGAGGGACACCTCGGGATTCTCCTCAAGTCTTGGCATGGCAATTGGGAGGCGTCTCCACGTGAGGCGGGAGACCCAGGGTCCCTTTCCACGTGCCACAGGGATCCTGGGACTCCTATCCATTTTCAAGAGTCGTCAGGCTTCGTCTCCTTTGTAAGCATTGATCTCTGCGGACCTCTGGAGTTTTCAAAGGATGTGAGGCCTCCGGTCGCGATGAGGCGGAGGACTAGGTCTTTCTCTGTGGTCTCCACAGCGGATTCAGACAACCCTTCGTCTTGGGAGATACAAGACGAGCCTGCATTCAATTCACTGCAGGGATATTCGGCCTTACTTCGAGTCAGAACATCTCGGTGTCCATTCCGCTTGAGGCCACAATCTCAGGGGCCCTCTCACATACCTGGGGCTGCGAGAAGCCTCCTCTTCAGGTGCTTGTGGAAAGTTGGTATTCCTCTTGATTCGAAGCCAGGGACTAAGCTCTCATCTCGAGTTGATTTGGGGTCCACGGAGCCCTTTCGTGTTGCTACAGTGACCTCAGTAACCCTCTAGACTAGAGACAGTGATCTTGGGTTTTCTCTGGAGTGCCATCAAGGAAATCAAGGCTCCTTTCACTTTTGATGTGGAACACGGAATTGGTCTGCACGCAGGGCAGGGGAATCGGGCCTCATCTCGTGGCGAGGGGGAAGTCTCATGGTTTTTTTCGAGTTGCGGCCGGAACCTGGGGTATATTCTCGAGTTACGACGGGGAGGGCCCTTCCAGACACGTGTTTGTTCAGCGACGTCATGACTCCTGCCCAGGTGAGAGGGACACCTCGGGAATCTCCTCGAGTCTTGGCATGGCAATTGGGATGCGTCTCCACGTGAGGCGGGAGACCCAGTGTCCTTTTCCACGTGCCACAGCGATCCTGGAACTCCTATCCATTTTCAAGAGGAGTCGGGCATCGTCTCCTTTGGAAGCATTGATCTCTGCAGACCTCTCGAGTTTCCAAAATATATGAGGCCTACGGACGCCATGAGGCGGAGGATAGGTCTTTCTCTGTGGTCTCCACAGGGGATTCAGA
The DNA here is from genome assembly GCF_033118175.1 of Dama dama. NCBI lineage: Eukaryota > Metazoa > Chordata > Mammalia > Artiodactyla > Cervidae > Dama > Dama dama. The sequence continues at coordinate 3,163,311 of NW_026870920.1, read as the reverse complement.
CATCCCTTCGTCTTGGGAGATGCAAGACGAGCCTGCATTCAATTCACTGCAGGGATATCCGGCCTTACTTCGAGTCAGAGCATCTCGGTGTCCATTCCACTTGAGGCCACAAACTCGGGGTCCCTCAAATATACCTGTAGCTGAGAGAAGCCTCCTCTTGAGTTGCTTGTGGAAAGTTGGTATTCCTCTTGAGTCTAAGCCAGGGACTAAGCTCTCATCTCGAGTTGATTTGGGGTCCACGGAGCCCTTTCCTATTGGTCCAGTGACCTCAGGATCCCTCTAGACTTGAGACAGTGATCTTGGGTTTTCTCTGGAGTGCCATCAAGGAAATCAAGGCTCCTTTCACATTTGATGTGGAACACGGAATTGCTCTGCATGCAGTGCAGGGGAATCGGGCCTCATCTCGCGGCGAAGGGGAAATCTCATGGTTTTTCTCGAGTTGCGGCCCGAACCTGGGGTATATTCTCGAGTTACGACGGGGAGGGCCCTTCCAGACACGTGTTTGTTCAGCGACGTCAGGACTCCTGCCTAGGTGCGAGGGACACCTCGGGATTCTCCTCGAGTCTTGGCATGGCAATTGGCACGTGTCTCCACGTGAGGCGGGAGACCCAGGGTCCCTTTCCACGTGCCACAGGGATCCTGGGACTCCTATCCATTTTCAAGAGGAGTCCGGAATCGTCTCCTTTGGAAGCATTGATCTCCGCAGACCTCTCAAGTTCTCATAGGATGTGAGGCCTCCGGTCGCGATGAGGCGGAGGACTAGGTCTTTCTCTGTCGTCTCCACAGGGGATTCAGACATCCCTTCGTCTGGGTGATGCAAGACGAGCCTGCATTCAATTCACTGCAGTTATATCCGGGCTTACTTCGAGTCAGAGCATCTCGGTGTCATTTCTACTTGCGGCCACAAACTCAGGGTCCCTCTCACATACCTGTAGCTGAGAGAAGCCTCCTCTTGAGGTGCTAGTGGAAAGTTGGTATTCCTCTTGAGGTGAAGCCAGGGACTAAGCACTCATCTCGAGTTGATTTGGGGTGCACGGAGCCCTTTCGTGTTGCTAAAGTGACCTCAGGATCCCTCTAGACTTGAGACAGTGATCTTGGGTTTTCTCTGGAGTGCCATCAAGGAAATCAAGGCTCCTTTCACGTTTGATGTGGAACACAGAATTGCTCTGCACGCAGTCGAGGGGAATCGGGCCTCATCTTGCAGCGAGCGGGAAGTCTCATGGTTTTTCTCGAGTTGCGGCCGGAACCTGGGGTATATTCTCGTGTTACGATGGGGAGGGCCCTTCCAGACATGTGTTTGTTCAGCGACGTCAGGACTCCTGCCTAGGTGCGAGGGACACCTCGGGATTCTCCTCGAGTTTTGGCATGGCAATTGGGACGCGTCTCCCGTGTCGCGGGAGACCCAGGGTCAATTTCCACGTGCCACAGGGATCCTGGGACTCCTATCCATTTTCAAGAGGAGTCAGGCATTGTCTCCTTTGGAAGCATTGATCTCCGCAGGCCTCTCGAGTTTTCAAAGGATGTGAGGCCTCCAGTCGCGATGAGGCGGAAGACTAGGTCTTTCTCTGTCGCCTCCACAGGGGATTCAGACATCCCTTCGCCTTGGGAGATGCAAGACGAGCCTGCATTCAATTCACTGAAGGGATATCCGGCCTTACTTTGAGTCAGAGCATCTCGGTGTCCATTACATTTGAGGCCACAAATTCAGGGTCCCTCTCACATACCTGTAGCAGAGAGAAGCCTCCTCTTGAGGTGCTTGTGGAAAGTTGGTATTCCTCTTGAGTCGAAGCCAGGGACTAAGCTCTCATCTCGAGTTGATTTGGGGTACACGGAGCCCTTTCGTGTTGCTCCAGTGACCTCAGGATGCCTCTAGACTTGAGACAGTGATCTTGGGTTTTCTCTGGAGTGCCAACAAGGAAATCAAGGGTCCTTTCAAGTTTGATGTGGAACACGGAATTGCTGTCCACGCACTGCAGGGGAATCGGGCCTCATCTCGCGGCGAGGGGGAAGTCTCATTGTTTTTCTCGAGTTGCGGCCGGAACCTGGTGTATATTCTCGAGTTACGACGGGGAGGGCCTTTCGAGACACGTGTTTATTCAGCGACGTCAGGACTCCTGCCTAGGTGCGAGGGACACCTCGGGATTCTCCTCGAGTCTTGGCATGGCAATTGGGTCGCGTCTCCACGTGAGGCAGGAGACCGAGGGTCCCTTTCCACGTGCCACAGGGATCCTGGGACTCCTATCCATTTTCAAGAGGAGTCAGGCATCGTCTCCTTTGGAAGCATTGATCTCGGCGGACCTCTCGAGTTTTCAAAGGATGTGAGGCCTCCGGTCGCATTGAGGCGGAGGACTAGGTCTTTCTCTGTGTTCTGCACAGGGGATTCAGACATCCCTTCGTCTTGGGAGATGCAAGACGAGCCTGCATTCAATTCACTGCAGGGATATCCGGCCTTACTTCGAGTCAGAGCATCTCGGTGTCCATTCCACTTGAGGCCACAAACTCAGGGGCCCTCTCACATACCTGTAGCTGAGGCAAGCCTCCTTTGAGAGGCTTGTGGAAAGTTCGTATTCCTCTTGAGTTGAAGCCAGGGACTAATCTCTCATCTCGAGTTGATTTGGGGTCCACGGAGCCCTTTCGTGTTGCTCCAGTGACCTCAGGATCCCTCTAGACTTGAGACAGTGATCTTGGGTTTCTCTGGAGTGCCATCAAGGAAATCAAGGCTCCTTTCACGTTTGATGTGGAACACGGAATTGCTCTGCACGCATTGCAGGGGAATCGGTACTCATCTCGCGGCGAGGGGGAAGTCTCATGGTTTTTCTCGAGTTGCGGCCGGAACCTGGGGTATATTCTCGAGTTACGACGGCGAGGGCCCTTCCAGACACGTGTTTGTTCAGCGACGTCAGGACTCCTGCCTAGGTGCGAGGGACACCTCGGGATTCTCCTCAAGTCTTGGCATGGCAATTGGGAGGCGTCTCCACGTGAGGCGGGAGACCCAGGGTCCCTTTCCACGTGCCAAGGGATCCTGGGACTCCTATCCATTTTCAAGAGGCGTCAGGCTTCGTCTCCTTTGTAAGCATTGATCTCTGCGGACCTCTGGAGTTTTCAAAGGATGTGAGGCCTCCGGTCGCGATGAGGCGGAGGACTAGGTCTTTCTCTGTGGTCTCCACAGCGGATTCAGACAACCCTTCGTCTTGGGAGATACAAGACGAGCCTGCATTCAATTCACTGCAGGGATATTCGGCCTTACTTCGAGTCAGAACATCTCGGTGTCCATTCCGCTTGAGGCCACAATCTCAGGGGCCCTCTCACATACCTGGGGCTGCGAGAAGCCTCCTCTTCAGGTGCTTGTGGAAAGTTGGTATTCCTCTTGATTCGAAGCCAGGGACTAAGCTCTCATCTCGAGTTGATTTGGGGTCCACGGAGCCCTTTCGTGTTGCTACAGTGACCTCAGTAACCCTCTAGACTAGAGACAGTGATCTTGGGTTTTCTCTGGAGTGCCATCAAGGAAATCAAGGCTCCTTTCACTTTTGATGTGGAACACGGAATTGGTCTGCACGCAGGGCAGGGGAATCGGGCCTCATCTCGTGGCGAGGGGGAAGTCTCATGGTTTTTCTCGAGTTGCGGCCGGAACCTGGGGTATATTCTCGAGTTACGACGGGGAGGGCCCTTCCAGACACGTGTTTGTTCAGCGACGTCATGACTCCTGCCCAGGTGAGAGGGACACCTCGGGAATCTCCTCGAGTCTTGGCATGGCAATTGGGATGCGTCTCCACGTGAGGCGGGAGACCCAGTGTCCTTTTCCACGTGCCACAGCGATCCTGGAACTCCTATCCATTTTCAAGAGGAGTCGGGCATCGTCTCCTTTGGAAGCATTGATCTCTGCAGACCTCTCGAGTTTCCAAAATATATGAGGCCTACGGACGCCATGAGGCGGAGGATAGGTCTTTCTCTGTGGTCTCCACAGGGGATTCAGACATCCCTTCGTCTTGGGAGATGCAAGACGAGCCTGCATTCAATTCACTGCAGGGATATCCGGCCTTACTTCGAGTCAGAGCATCTCGGTGTCCATTCCACTTGAGGCCACAAACTCGGGGTCCCTCAAATATACCTGTAGCTGAGAGAAGCCTCCTCTTGAGTTGCTTGTGGAAAGTTGGTATTCCTCTTGAGTCTAAGCCAGGGACTAAGCTCTCATCTCGAGTTGATTTGGGGTCCACGGAGCCCTTTCCTATTGGTCCAGTGACCTCAGGATCCCTCTAGACTTGAGACAGTGATCTTGGGTTTTCTCTGGAGTGCCATCAAGGAAATCAAGGCTCCTTTCACATTTGATGTGGAACACGGAATTGCTCTGCATGCAGTGCAGGGGAATCGGGCCTCATCTCGCGGCGAAGGGGAAATCTCATGGTTTTTCTCGAGTTGCGGCCCGAACCTGGGGTATATTCTCGAGTTACGACGGGGAGGGCCCTTCCAGACACGTGTTTGTTCAGCGACGTGAGGACTCCTGCCTAGGTGCGAGGGACACCTCGGGATTCTCCTCGAGTCTTGGCATGGCAATTGGCACGTGTCTCCACGTGAGGCGGGAGACCCAGGGTCCCTTTCCACGTGCCACAGGGATCCTGGGACTCCTATCCATTTTCAAGAGGAGTCCGGAATCGTCTCCTTTGGAAGCATTGATCTCCGCAGACCTCTCAAGTTCTCATAGGATTTGAGGCCTCCGGTCGCGATGAGGCGGAGGACTAGGTCTTTCTCTGTCGTCTCCACAGGGGATTCAGACATCCCTTCGTCTGGGTGATGCAAGATGAGCCTGCATTCAATTCACTGCAGTTATATCCGGGCTTACTTCGAGTCAGAGCATCTCGGTGTCATTTCCACTTGCGGCCACAAACTCAGGGTCCCTCTCACATACCTGTAGCTGAGAGAAGCCTCCTCTTGAGGTGCTTGTGGAAAGTTGGTATTCCTCTTGAGGTGAAGCCAGGGACTAAGCACTCATCTCGAGTTGATTTGGGGTGCACGGAGCCCTTTCGTGTTGCTAAAGTGACCTCAGGATCCCTCTAGACTTGAGACAGTGATCTTGGGTTTTCTCTGGAGTGCCATCAAGGAAATCAAGGCTCCTTTCACGTTTGATGTGGAACACAGAATTGCTCTGCACGCAGTCGAGGGGAATCGGGCCTCATCTTGCAGCGAGCGGGAAGTCTCATGGTTTTTCTCGAGTTGCGGCCGGAACCTGGGGTATATTCTCGTGTTACGATGGGGAGGGCCCTTCCAGACATGTGTTTGTTCAGCGACGTCAGGACTCCTGCCTAGGTGCGAGGGACACCTCGGGATTCTCCTCGAGTCTTGGCATGGCAATTGGGACGCGTCTCCACGTGTCGCGGGAGACCCAGGGTCAATTTCCACGTGCCACAGGGATCCTGGGACTCCTATCCATTTTCAAGAGGAGTCAGGCATTGTCTCCTTTGGAAGCATTGATCTCCGCAGGCCTCTCGAGTTTTCAAAGGATGTGAGGCCTCCAGTCGCGATGAGGCGGAAGACTAGGTCTTTCTCTGTCGCCTCCACAGGGGATTCAGACATCCCTTCGCCTTGGGAGATGCAAGACGAGCCTGCATTCAATTCACTGAAGGGATATCCGGCCTTACTTTGAGTCAGAGCATCTCGGTGTCCATTACATTTGAGGCCACAAATTCAGGGTCCCTCTCACATACCTGTAGCAGAGAGAAGCCTCCTCTTGAGGTGCTTGTGGAAAGTTGGTATTCCTCTTGAGTCGAAGCCAGGGACTAAGCTCTCATCTCGAGTTGATTTGGGGTACACGGAGCCCTTTCGTGTTGCTCCAGTGACCTCAGGATCCCTCTAGACTTGAGACAGTGATCTTGGGTTTTCTCTGGAGTGCCAACAAGGAAATCAAGGGTCCTTTCAAGTTTGATGTGGAACACGGAATTGCTCTCTACGCACTGCAGGGGAATCGGGCCTCATCTCGCGGCGAGGGGGAAGTCTCATTGTTTTTCTCGAGTTGCGGCCGGAACCTGGTGTATATTCTCGAGTTACGACGGGGAGGGCCTTTCGAGACACGTGTTTATTCAGCGACGTCAGGACTCCTGCCTAGGTGCGAGGGACACCTCGGGATTCTCCTCGAATCTTGGCATGGCAATTGGGTCGCGTCTCCACGTGAGGCAGGAGACCGAGGGTCCCTTTCCACGTGCCACAGGGATCCTGGGACTCCGATCCATTTTCAAGAGGAGGCAGGCATCGTCTCCTTTGGAAGCATTGATCTCCGAGGACCTCTCGAGTTTTCAAAGGATGTGAGGCCTCCCGTCGCGATGAGGCGGAGAACTAGGTCTTTCTCTGTGGTCTCCACAGGGGATTCAGACATCCCTTCGTCTTGGGAGATGCAAGACGAGCCTGCATTCAATTCACTGTAGGGATATCCGGCGTTACTTCGAGTCAGAGCATCTCGGTGTCCATTCCACTTGAGGCCACAAATTCAGGGTCCCTCTCACATACCTGTAGCTGAGAGAAGCCTCCTCTTGAGGTGCTTGTGGAAAGTTGGTATTCCTCTTGAGTCGAAGCCAGGAACTAAGCTCTCATCTCGAGTTGATTTGTGGTCCACGGAGCCCTTTCGTGTTGCTCCAGTGACCTCAGGATCCCTCTAGACTTGAGACAGTGAACTTGGGTCTTCTCTGGAGTGCCATCAAGGAAATCAAGGCTCCTTTCACGTTTGATGTGGAACACGGAATTGCTCTGCACGCAGTGCAGGGGAATCGGGCCTCATCTCGCGCGAGGGGGAAGTCTCATGGTTTTTCTCGAGTTGCGGCCGGAACCTGGGCTATATTCTCGAGTTACGACGGGGAGGGCCCTTCCAGACACGTGTTTGTTCAGCGACGTCAGGACTCCTGCCTAGGTGCGAGGGACACCTCGGGATTCTCCTCGAGTCTTGGCATGGCAATTGGGACGCGTCTCCACGTGAGGCGGGAAACCCAGGGTCCCATTCCACGTGCCACACGGATCCTGGGACTCCTATCCATTTTCAAGAGGAGTCAGGCATCGTCTCCTTTGGAAGCATTGACCTCCGCGGACCTTTCGAGTTTTCAAATGATGTGAGGCCTCTGGTCACGAGGAGGCTGAGAACTTGGTCTTTCTCTGTGGTCTCCACAGGGGATTCAGACATCCCTTCGTCTTGGGAGATGCAAGACGAGCCTGCATTCAATTCACTGCAGGGATATCCGGCCTTACTTTGAGTCAGAGCATCTCGGTGTCAATTCCACTTGAGGTCACAAACTCAGGGGCCCTCTCACATACCTGTAGCTGAGAGAAGCCTCCTCTTGAGGTACTTGTGGAAAGTTGGTATTCCTCTTGAGTCAAAGCCAGGGACTAAGCTCTCGTCTCGAGTTGATTTGGGGTCCACGTTGCCCTTTCGTGTTGCTCCAGTGACCTCAGGATCCCTCTAGACTTGAGACAGTGAACTTGGGTTTTCTCTGGAGTGCCATCAAGGAAATCAAGGCTCCTTTCACGTTTGTTGTGGAAAACGGAATTGCTCTGCACGCAGTGCAGGGGAATCGGGCCTCAACTCGCGGCGAGGGGGAAGTCTCATGGTTTTTCTCGAGTTGCGGCTGGAACCTTCGGTATATTCTCGAGTTACGACGGGGAGGGCCCTTCCAGAAATGTGTTTGTTCAGCGACGTAAGGACTCCTGCCTAGCTGCGAGGGACACCTCGGGATTCTCCTCGAGTCTTGGCATGGCAATTGGGACGCGTCTCCACGTGAGGCGGGAGACCCAGGGTCCCTTTCCACGTGCCACAGGGATCCTAGGACTCCTATCCATTTTCAAGAAGGGTCAGGCATCTTCTCCTTTGGAAGCATTGATCTCAGCGGACCTCTCGAGTTTTCAAAGGATGTGAGGCCTCTGGTAGCGATGAGGCGGAGAATTCGGTCTTTCTCTGTGATCTCCACAGGGGATGCAGACATCCCTTCTTCTTGGGAGATGCAAGACGAGCCTGCATTCAACTCACTGTTGGGATATCCGGCCTTACTTTGAGTCAGAGCATCTCGGTGTCCATTCCACTTGAGGCCACAAACTCAGGGGCCCTCTCACATACCTGTAGTTGAGAGAAGCCTCCTCCTGAGGTGCTTGTGGTAAGTTGGTATTCCTCTTGAGTCTAAGCCAGGGACTAAGCTCTCATCTCGAATTGATTTGGGGTTCACGGAGCACTTTCGTGTTGCTCCAGTGACCTCAGGATCCCTCTAGACTTGAGACAGTGATCTTGGGTATTCTCTGGAGTGCCATCAAGGAAATCAAGGCTCCTTTCACGTTTGATGTGGAACACGGAATTGCTCTGCATGCAGTGCAGGGGAATCGGGCCTCAACTCACGGCGAGGGGGAAATCTCATGGTTTTTCTTGAGTTGCGGCCGGAACCTGGGGTATATTCTCGAGTAACGACGGGGAGGGCCCTTCTAGACACGTGTTTGTTCAGCGACATCAGGACACCTGCCTAGGTGCGAGGGACACCTCGGGATTCTCCTCGAGTCTTGGCATGGTAATTGGGACGCGTCTCCACATGAGGCGGGAGACCCAGGGTCCCTTTCCACGTGCCACAGGGATCCTGGGACTCCTATCCATTTTCAAGAGGAGTCAGGCATCGTCTACTTTGGAAGCATTGATCTCCGCGGACCTCTCGAGTTTTCAAAGGATGTGAAGCCTCCGCTCGCGATGAGGCGGATAATTAGGTCTTTCTCTGTGGTCTCCACAGGGGATTCAGACATCCCTTCGTCTTGGGAGATGCCAGACGAGCCTGCATTCACTTCACTGCAGGGATATCCGGCCTTACTTCGAGTCAGAGCATCTCGGTGTCCATTCCACTTGAGGCCACAAACTCAGGGTCCCTCTCACATACCTGTAGCTGAGAGAAGCCTCCTCTTGAGGTGCTTGTGGAAAGTTGCTATTCCTCTTGAGTCGAAGCCCGGGACTAAGCTCTCATCTCGAGTTGATTTGGGGTCCACGGAGCCCTTTCGTGTTGCTCCAGTGACTCAGGATCCCTCTAGACTTGAGACAGTGATCTTGGGTTTTCTCTGCAGTGCCATCAAGGAAATCAAGGCTCCTTTCACGTTTGATGTTGAACACGGAATTGTTCTGCACGCAGTGCAGGGGAATCGGACCTCATCCAGCGGCGAGGGGAAGTCTCATGGTTTTTCTCGAGTTGTAGCCGGAACCTGGGTTATATTCTCGAGTTACGACGGGGAGGGCCGTTCCAGGCACGTGTTTGTTCAGCGACGTCAGGACTCCTGCCTAGGTGCGAGGGAAAACTCGGGATTCTCCTGGAGTCTTGGCATGGCAATTGGGACGCGTCTCCACGTGAGGCGGGAGAACCAGGGTCCCTTTCCACGTGCCACAGGGATCCTGGGACTCCTATCCATTTTCAAGAGGAGTCAGGCATCGTCTCCTTTGGAAGCATTGATCCTCGCGGACCTCTCGAGTTTTCAAAGCATGTGAGGCCTCCGGTCGCGATGAGGCGGAGGACTAGGTCTTTCTCCGTGGTCTCCACAAGGGATTCAGACAACCCTTCGTCTTGGGAGATGCAAGACGAGCCTGCATTCACTTCACTGCAGGGATATCCGGCCTGACTTCGAGTCAGAGCATCTCGGTGTCCATTCCACTTGAGGCCACAAACTCACGGTCCCTCTCACATACCTGTAGCTGATAGAAGCCTCCTCTTGAGGTGCTTGTGGAAAGTTGGGGTTCCACTTGAGTCGAAGCCAGGGACTAAGCTCTCATCTCGAGTTGATTTGGGGTCCACGGACCCCTTTCGTGTTGCTCCAGTGACCTCAGGATCCCTCTAGACTTGAGACAGTGATCTAGGGTTTTCTCTGCAGTGCCATCAGGAAATCAAGGCTCCTTTCACGTTTGATATGGAACACGGAATTGCTCTGCACGCAGGGCAGGGGAATCGGGCCTCATCTCGCGGCGATGGGGAAGTCTCATTGTTTTTCTCGAGTTGCGGCCGGAACCTGGGGTATATTCTCGAGTTACGACGGGGAGGGCCCTTCCATACACGTGTTTGTTCAGCGACGTGAGGACTCCGGCCTAGGTGCGAGGGACACCTCGGGATTCTCCTCGAGTCTTGGCATGGCAATTGGGACGCGTCTCCACGTGAGGCGGGAGACCCAGTGTCCCTTTCCACGTGCCACAGGGATCCTGGGACTCCTATCCATTTTCAAGAGGAGTCAGGCATCGTCTCCTTTGGAAGCATTGATCTCTGCAGACCTCTCGAGTTTTCAAAGGATGTGAGGCCTCCGGTCACGATGAGGCGGAGGACTAGGTCTTTCTCTGTGGTCTCCACAGGGGATTCAGACATCCCTTCGTCTGGGAGATGCAAGACAAGCTTGCATTCAATTCACTGCAGGGATATCCGGCCTTACTTCGAATCAGAGCATCTCGGTGTCCATTCCACTTGAGGCCACAAACTCAGGGTACCTCTCACATACATGTAGCTGAGAGAAGCCTCCTCTTGAGGTGCTTTTGGAAACTTGGTATTCCTCTTGAATCGAAGCCAGGGACTAAGCTCTCATCTCGAGTTGATTTGGGGTCCACGGAGCCCTTTCTGTTGCTCCAGTGACCTCAGGATCCCTCTAGACTTGAGACAGTGATCTTGGGTTTTCTCTGGAGTGCCATCAAGGAAATCAAGGCTCCTTTCACGTTTGATGTGGAACACGGAATTGCTCTGCACGCAGTGCAGGGGAATCGGGCCTCATGTCGGGGCGAGGGGGAAGTCTCAAGGTTTTTCTCGAGTTGCGTCCGGAACCTGGGGTATATTCTCGAGTTACGACGGGGAGGGCCCTTCCAGACACGTGTTTGTTCAGCGACGTCAGGACTCCTGCCTAGGTGCAAGGGACACCTCGGGATTCTCCTCGAGTCTTGGCATGGCAATTGGGACGCGTCTCCACGTGAGGCGGGACACCCAGTGTCCCTTTCCACATGCCACAGGGATCCTGGGACTCCTATCCATTTTCAAGAGGAGTCAGGCATCGTCTCCTTTGGAAGCATTGATCTCCGCGGACCTCTCGAGTTTTCAAAGGATGTGAGGCCTGCGGTCGCGAGGAGACGGAGAATTAGGTCTTTCTCTGTGGTCTCCACAGGGGATTCAGACAACCCTTCGTCTGGGGAGATGAAGACGAGCCTGCATTCAATTCACTGCAGGGATATCCGGCCTTACTTCGAGTCAGAGCATCTCGGTGTCCATTCCACTTGAGGCCACAAACTCAGGGTCCCTCTCACATACCTGTAGCTGAGAGAAGTCTCCTCTTGAGGTGCTTGTGGAAAGTTGGTATACCTCTTGAGTCGAAGCCAGGGACTAAGCTCTCATCTCGAGTTGATTTGGGGTCCACGGAGCCCTTTCGTATTGCTCCAGTGACCTAAGGATCCCTCTAGACTTGAGACAGTGATCTTGGGTTTTCTCTGGAGTGCCATCAAGGAAATCAAGGCTCCTTTCACGTTTGATGTGGAACACGGAATTGCTCTGCATGCAGTGCAGGGAATTGGGCCTGAACTCGCGGCGAGGGGGAAATCTCATGGTTTTTCTCGAGTTGCGGCCCGAGCCTGGGGTATATTCTCGAGTTACGACGGGGAGGGCCCTTCCAGACACGTGTTTGTTCAGCGACGTCAGGACTCCTGCCTAGGTGCGAGGGACACCTCGGGATTCTCCTCGAGTCTTGGCGTGGCAATTGGGACGCGTCTCCACGTGAGGCGGGAGACCCAGGTTCCCTTTCCACGTGCCACAGGGATCCTGGGACTCCTATCCATTTTCAAGAGGAGTCAGGCATCGCCTCCTTCGGAAGCATTGATCTCCGCGGACCTCTCGAGTTTTCAAAGGATATGAGGCCTCCGGTTGCATTGAGTTGGAGGACTAGGTCTTTCTCTGTGGTATCCACAGGGGATTCAGACAACCCTTCGTCTTGGGAGATGCAAGACGAGCCGGCATTCAATTCACTGCATGGATATCCGGCCTTACTTCGAGTCAGAGCATCTCGGTGTCCATTCCACTTAAGGCAACAAATTCAGGGTCCCTCTCACATACCTGTAGCTGAGAGAAGCCTCCTCTTGAGGTGCTTGTGGAAAGTTGGTATTCCTCTTGAGTCGAAGCCAGGGACTAAGCTCTCGTCTAGAGTTGATTTGCGGTCCACGGAGCCCTTTTGTGTTGCTCCAGTGACCTCAGGATCCCTCTAGACTTGAGACAATGATCTTGGGTTTCCTCTGGAGTGCCATCAAGGAAATCAAGGCTCCTTTCACGTTTGATATGGAACACGGAATTGCTCTGCACGCAGTGCAGGGGAATCGGGCCTCATCTCGCGGCAAGGCGGAAGTCTCATGGTTTTTCTCGAGTTGCGGCCGGAACCTGGGGTATATTCTCGAGTTACGACGGGGAGGGCCCTTCCATACACGTGTTTGTTCAGCGACGTCAGGACTCCTGCCTAGGGACACCTCGGGATTCTCCTCGAGTCTTGGCATGGCAATTGGGACGCGTATCCACGTGAGTCGGGAGACCATGGGTCCCTTTCCACGTGCCACAGGGATCCTGGGACTCCTAGCCATTTTGAAGAGGGGTCAGGCATCGTCTCCTTTGGAAGCATTGATCTCCATGGACCTCTCGAGTTTTCAAAGGATGTGAGGCCTCCGTTCGAGTTGAGGCGTAGGACTAGGTCTTTCTCTGTGGTCTCCACAGGGGATTCAGACAACCCTTCGTCTTGGGAGATGCAAGACGAGCCTGCATTCAATTCACTGTAGCGATATCCGCCCTTACTTCGAGTCAGAGCATCTCGGTGTCCATTTCACTTGAGGCCACAAACTCAGGGTCCTTCTCACATACCTGTAGCTGAGAGAAGCCTCCTCTTGAGGTGCTTGTGGAAAGTTGGTATTCCTCTTGAGTCGAAGCCAGGGACTAAGCTCTCATCTCGAGTTGATTTGGGGTCCACGGAGCCCTTTCGTGTTGCTCCAGTGACCTCAGGATCCCTCTAGACTTGAGACAGTGATCTTGGGTTTTCTCTGGAGTGCCATCAAGGAAATCAAGGCTCCTTTCACGTTTGATGTGGAACACGGAATTGCTCTGCACGCAGTGCAGGGGAATCGGGCCTCATCTCGCGGCGAGGGGGAAGTCTCATGGTTTTTCTCGAGTTGCGGCCAGAACCTGTGGTATATTCTCGAGTTACGACGGGGAGGGCCCTTCCTGACACGTGTTTGTTCATCGATGTCAGGACTCCTGCCTAGGTGCGAGGGACACCTCGGGATTCTCCTCGAGTCTTGGCATGGCAATTGGGAGGCGTCTCCACGTGAGGCGGGAGACCCAGGGTGCCTTTCCACGTGGCACAGGGATCCTGGGAATCCTATCCATTTTCAAGAGGAGTCAGGCATCGTCTCCTTTGGAAGCATTGATCTCCGCAGACCTCTCGAGTTTTCAAATGATGTGAGGCCTCCGGTCGCGATGAGGCCGAGGACTAGGTCTTTCTCTGTGGTCTCCACAGGGGATTCAGTCATCCCTTCGTCTTGGGAGTTGCAAGCCGAGACTGCATTCAATTCACTGCAGGGATATCCGGGCTTACTTCGAGTCAGAGCATCTCGGTGTCCATTCCACTTGAGGCCACAAACCTAGGGTCCGTCTCACATACCTGTAGCTGAGAGAAGCCTCCTCTTGAGGTGCTTGTGGAAAGTTGGTATTCCTCTTGAGTCGAAGCCAGGGACTAAGCTCTCATCTCGAGTTGATTTGGGGTCCACGGAGCCCTTTCCTGTTGCTCCAGTGACCTCAGGATCCCTCAAGACTTGAGACAGTGATCTTGGGTTTTCTCTGGAGTGCCATCAAGGAAATCAAGGCTCCTTTCACGTTTGATGTGGAACACGGAATTGCTCTGCAGGCAGTGCAGGGGAATCGGGCCTCATCTCGCGGCGAGGGGGAAGTCTCATGGTTTTTTTCAAGTTGCGGCCGGAACCTGTGGTATATTCTGGATTAACGACAAGGAGGACCCTTCCAGACATGTGTTTGTTCAGCGACGTCAGGACTCCTGCCTAGGTGCGAAGGACACCTCGGGATTCTCCTCGAGTCTTGGCATGGCAATTGGGACGCGTCTCCACGTGAGGCGTCAGACCCAGAGTCCCTTTCCACGTGCCAAAGGATCCTGGGACTTCTATCCAATTTCAAGAGGAGTCAGGCATCGTCTCCTTTGGAAGCATTGATCTCCGCGGACCTCTCGAGTTTTCAAAGGATGTGAGGCCTCCGTTCGCGTTGAGGCGGAGGACTAGGTCTTTCTCTGTGGTCTCCACAGGGGATTCAGACAACTCTTCGTCTTGGGAGATGCAAGAGGAGCCTGCATTCATTTCACTGCAGGGATATCCGGCCTTATTTCGAGTCAGAGCATCTCGTTGTCCATTCCACGTGAGGCCATAAACTCAGGGTCCCTCTCACATACCGGTAGCTGAGAGAAGCCTCCTCTTGAGGTGCTTGTGGAAACTTGGTATTCCTCTTGAGTCGAAGCCAGGGACTAAGCTCTCATCTCGAGTTGATTTGGGGTCCACGCAGCACTTTCGTGTTGCCCCAGTGACCTCAGGATCCCTCTAGACTTGAGCCAGTGATCTTGGGTTTTCTCTGGGCTGCCATCAAGAAAATCAAGGCTCCTTTCACGTATGATGTGGAACACGGAATTCCTCTGCACGCAGTGCAGCGGATTCGGGCCTCATCTCGTGGCGAGGGGGAAGTCTCATGGTTTTTCTCGAGTTGCGGCCCGAACCTGGGGTATATTCTCGAGTTACGACGGGGAGGGCCCTTCCAGACACGTGTTTGTTCAGCTACGTCAGGACGCCTGCCTAGGTGCGAGGGACACCTCGGGATTCTCCTCGAGTCTTCACATGGCAATTGGGACGCATCTCCACGTGAGGCGGGAGACCCAGTGTCCCTTATAACGTGCCAAAGGGATCCTGGGACTCCTATCCATTTTTAAGAGGAGTCAGGCATCGTCTCCTTTGGAAGCATTTATCTCCGCAGACCTCTCGTGTTTTCAAAGGATGTGAGGCCTCCGGTCGCGATGAGGCGGAGGACTAGGTCTTTCTCTGTGGTCTCCACAGGGGATTCAGACATCCCTTCGTCTTGGGAGATGCAAGATGAGCCTGCATTCAATTCACTGCAGGAATGTCCGGCCTTACTTCGAGTCAGAGCATCTCGGTGTCCATTCCACTTGAGGCCACAAACTCAGGGTCCCTCTCACATACCTGTAGCTGAGAGAAGCCTCCTCTTGAGGTGCTTGTAGAAACTTGGTATTCCTCTTGAGTCAAAGCTAGGGACTAAGCTCTCATCTCGAGTTCATTTGGGGTCCACGGAGCCCTTTCGTGTTGCTCCAGGGACCTCAGGATCCCTCTAGACTTGAGACAGTGATCTTGGGTTTTCTCTGGAGTGCCATCAAGGAAATCAAGGCTCCTTTCACGTTTGTTGTCGAACACGGAATTGCTCTGCAAGCAGTGCAGGGGAATCGGGCCTCATCTCACGGCGAGGGGGAAGTCTCATGGTTTTTCTCGAGTTGCGGCCGGAACCTGGGGTATATTCTCGAGTTACGACGGGGAGGGCCCTTCCAGACACGTGTTTGTTCAGCGACGTCAGGACTCCTGCCTAGGTGCGAGGGACACCTCGGGATTCTCCTCGAGTCTTGGCATGGCAATTGGGACGCGTCTCGACATGAGGCAGGAGACCCAGGGTCCCTTTCCACGTGCCACAGGGATCCTGGGACTCCTATCCATTTTCAAGAGGAGTCAGGCATCGTCTCCTTTGGAAGCATTGATCTCCGCGGACCTCTCGAGTTTTCAAAGGATGTGAGGCCTCCGGTCGCGATGAGGCGGAGGACTAGGTCTTTCTCTGTGGTCTCCACAGGGGTTTCAGTCATCCCTTCGTCTTGGGACATGCAAGACGAGCCTGCATTCAATTCACTGCAGGGATATCCGGCCTCACTTCGAGTCAGAGCATCTCGGAGTCCATTCCACTTGAGGCCACACACTCAGGGTCCCTCTCACATACCTGTAACTGAGAGAAGCCTCCTCTTGAGGTGCTTGTGGAAACTTGGTATTCCTCTTGAGTCGAAGCCAGGGACTAAGCTCTCATCTCGAGTTGATTTGGGGTCCACGGAGCCCTTTCGTGTTGCTACAGTGACCTCTGGATCCCTCTAGACTAGAGACAGTGAACTTGGGTTTTCTCTGGAGTGCCATCAAGGAAATCAAGGCTCCTTTCAGTTTTGATGTGGAACACAGAATTGCTCTGCACGGAGGGCAGTGGAATCGGACCTAATCTCGCGGGGAGGGGGAAGTCTCATGGTTTTTATCGAGTTGCGGCCGGAATCTGGGGTATATTCTCGAGTTACGACGGGGAGGGCCCTTCCAGACACGTGTTTGTTCACCGACGTCAGGACTCCTGCCTAGGTGCGAGGGATACCTCGGGATTCTCCTCAAGTCTTGGCATGGCATTTTGGACGCGTCTCCACGTGAGGCGGGAGACCCGGGGTCCCTTTCCACGTGCCACAGATATCCTGGGACTCCTATCCATTTTCAAGAGGAGTCAGGCATTGTCTCCTTCGGAAGTATTGATCTCCGCGGACCTCTCGAGTTTTCAAAGGATATGAGGCCTCCGGTCGGGAGGAGGCGGAGGACTAAGTCTTTCTCTCTCGTCTCCACAGGGGATTCAGACAACACTTCGTCTCGGGAGATGCAAGACGAGCCTGCATTCAATTCACTGCAGGGATATCCGGCCTTACTTCGAGTCAGAGCATCTCTGTGTCCATTCCACTTGAGGCCACAAACTCAGGGGCCCTCTCACAAACCTGTAGCTGAGAGAAGCCTCCTCTTGAGGTGCTTGTGGAAAGTTGGTATTCCTCTTGAGTCGAAGCCAGGAACTAAGCTCTCATCTCGAGTTGATTTGTGGTCCACGCAGCCCTTTCGTGTTGCCCCAGTGACCTCAGGATCCCTCTAGACTTGAGACAGTGATCTTGGGTTTTCTCTGGAGTGCCATCAAGGTAATCAAGGCTCCTTTCACGTTTGATGTGGAACACGGAATTGCTCTGCATGCAGTGCAGGGAAATCGGGCCTCATCTCGCGGTGAGGGGGAAGTCTCATGGTTTTTCTCGAGTTGCGGCCCGAACCTGGGGTATATTCTCGAGTTACGACGGGGAGGGCCCTTCCAGACACGTGTTTGTTCAGCGACGTCAGGACTCCTGCCTAGGTGCGAGGGACACCTCGGGATTCTCCTCGAGTCTTGGCATGGCAAATGGGACGCGTCTCCACGTGAGGCGGGACACCCAGGGTCCCTTTCCACGTGCCACAGGGATCCTGGGACTCCTATCCATTTTCAAGAGGAG
Source organism: Dama dama (assembly GCF_033118175.1). Classification (NCBI taxonomy): domain Eukaryota; kingdom Metazoa; phylum Chordata; class Mammalia; order Artiodactyla; family Cervidae; genus Dama; species Dama dama. Next base: position 3,145,950 of record NW_026870920.1, on the reverse strand, counting down.
TCAGGCATCGTCTCCTTTGGAAGCATTGATCTCCGCGGACCTCTCGAGTTTTCAAAGGATGTGAGGCCTCCGGTCGCGTTGAAGCGGAGGATTAGGTCTTTCTCTGTGGTCTCCACAGGGGATTCAGACAACCCTTCGTCTTGGGAGATGCAAGACGTGCCTGCATTCAATTCACTGCAGGGATATCCGGCCTTACTTCGAGTCAGAGCATCTCGGTGTCCATTCCACTTGAGTCCACCAACTCAGGATCCCTCTCACATACGTGTAGCTGAGAGAAGCCTCCTCTTGAGGTGCTTGTGGAAAGTTGGTATTCCTCTTGAGTCGATGCCAGGGAATAAACTCTCATCTTGAGTTGATTTGGGGTCCACGGAGCCCTTTCGTGTTGCTACAGTGACCTCAGGATCCCTCTAGACTTGAGACAGTGATCTTGGGTTTTCTCTGGAGTGCCATCAAGGAAATCAAGGCTCCTTTCATGTTTGATGTGGATCACGGAATTGCTCTGCACGCAGTGCAGGGGAATCGGGCCTCATCCAGCGGCGAGGGGGAAGTCTCATGGTTTTTCTCGAGTTGCGGCCGGAACCTGGGGTATATTCTCGAGTTACGACGGGGAGGGCCCTTCCAGACACGTGTTTGTTCAGCGACGTCAGGACTCCTGCCTAGGTGCGAGGGACACCTCGGGATTCTTCTCGAGTCTTGCCATGGCAATTGGGACGTGTCTCCAGTTGAGGCGGGAGACCCAGGGTCCCTTTCCACGTGCCACAGTGATCCTGGGACTCTTATCCATTTTCAAGAGGCGTCAGGCATCGTCTCCTACGGAAGTATTGATCTCCGCAGACCTCTCGAGTTTTCAAAGGATGTGATGCCTCCCGTCTCGATGAGGTGGAGGACTAGGTCTTTCTCTGTTTTCTCCACAGGGGATTCAGACATCCCTTCGTCTTGGGAGATATAAGACAAGCCTGCATTCAATTCACTGCAGGGATATCCGGCCTTACTTCGAGTCAGAGCATCTCCGTTTCCATTCCACTTGAGGCCACAAACTCAGGGTCTCTCTCACATACCTGTAGCTGAGAGAAGCCTCCTCTTGAGGTGCTTGTGGAAAGTTGGTATTCCTCTTGAGTCGAAGCCATTGACTAAGCTCTCATCTCGAGTTGATTTGAGGTCCACGGAGCCCTTTCGTGTTGCTCCAGTGACCTCAGGATCCCTCTAGACTCTAGACAGTGATCTTGGGTTTTCGCTGGAGTGCCGTCAGGGAAATCAAGGCTCCTTTCATGTTTGATGTGGAACACGGAATTGCTCTGCATGCAGTGCAGGGGAATCGGGCCTCAGCTCGTGGCAAGGGGGAAGTCTCATGGTTTTTCTCGAGTTGCGGCCGGAACCTGGGGTATATTCTCGAGTTACGACGGGGAGGGCCCTTCCAGACACGTGTTTGTTCAGCAACGTCAGGACTCCTGTCTAGGTGCGAGGGACACCTCGCGATTCTCCTCGAGTCTTGGCATGGCAATGGGGACGCGTCTCCACGTGAGGCGGGACACCCAGTGTCCCTTTCCACATGCCACAGGGATCCTGGGACTCCTATCCATTTTCAAGAGGAGTCAGGCATCGTCTCCTTTGGAAGCATTGATCTCCGCGGACCTCTCGAGTTTTCAAAGGATGTGAGGCCTGCGGTCGCGAGGAGACGGAGAATTAGGTCTTTCTCTGTGGTCTCCACAGGGGATTCAGACAACCCTTCGTCTGGGGAGATGAAGACGAGCCTGCATTCAATTCACTGCAGGGATATCCGGCCTTACTTCGAGTCAGAGCATCTCGGTGTCCATTCCACTTGAGGCCACAAACTCAGGGTCCCTCTCACATACCTGTAGCTGAGAGAAGTCTCCTCTTGAGGTGCTTGTGGAAAGTTGGTATACCTCTTGAGTCGAAGCCAGGGACTAAGCTCTCATCTCGAGTTGATTTGGGGTCCACGGAGCCCTTTCGTATTGCTCCAGTGACCTAAGGATCCCTCTAGACTTGAGACAGTGATCTTGGGTTTTCTCTGGAGTGCCATCAAGGAAATCAAGGCTCCTTTCACGTTTGATGTGGAACACGGAATTGCTCTGCATGCAGTGCAGGGAATTGGGCCTGAACTCGCGGCGAGGGGGAAATCTCATGGTTTTTCTCGAGTTGCGGCCCGAGCCTGGGGTATATTCTCGAGTTACGACGGGGAGGGCCCTTCCAGACACGTGTTTGTTCAGCGACGTCAGGACTCCTGCCTAGGTGCGAGGGACACCTCGGGATTCTCCTCGAGTCTTGGCGTGGCAATTGGGACGCGTCTCCACGTGAGGCGGGAGACCCAGGTTCCCTTTCCACGTGCCACAGGGATCCTGGGACTCCTATCCATTTTCAAGAGGAGTCAGGCATCGCCTCCTTCGGAAGCATTGATCTCCGCGGACCTCTCGAGTTTTCAAAGGATATGAGGCCTCCGGTTGCATTGAGTTGGAGGACTAGGTCTTTCTCTGTGGTATCCACAGGGGATTCAGACAACCCTTCGTCTTGGGAGATGCAAGACGAGCCGGCATTCAATTCACTGCATGGATATCCGGCCTTACTTCGAGTCAGAGCATCTCGGTGTCCATTCCACTTAAGGCAACAAATTCAGGGTCCCTCTCACATACCTGTAGCTGAGAGAAGCCTCCTCTTGAGGTGCTTGTGGAAAGTTGGTATTCCTCTTGAGTCGAAGCCAGGGACTAAGCTCTCGTCTAGAGTTGATTTGCGGTCCACGGAGCCCTTTTGTGTTGCTCCAGTGACCTCAGGATCCCTCTAGACTTGAGACAATGATCTTGGGTTTCCTCTGGAGTGCCATCAAGGAAATCAAGGCTCCTTTCACGTTTGATATGGAACACGGAATTGCTCTGCACGCAGTGCAGGGGAATCGGGCCTCATCTCGCGGCAAGGCGGAAGTCTCATGGTTTTTCTCGAGTTGCGGCCGGAACCTGGGGTATATTCTCGAGTTACGACGGGGAGGGCCCTTCCATACACGTGTTTGTTCAGCGACGTCAGGACTCCTGCCTAGGGACACCTCGGGATTCTCCTCGAGTCTTGGCATGGCAATTGGGACGCGTATCCACGTGAGTCGGGAGACCATGGGTCCCTTTCCACGTGCCACAGGGATCCTGGGACTCCTAGCCATTTTGAAGAGGGGTCAGGCATCGTCTCCTTTGGAAGCATTGATCTCCATGGACCTCTCGAGTTTTCAAAGGATGTGAGGCCTCCGTTCGAGTTGAGGCGTAGGACTAGGTCTTTCTCTGTGGTCTCCACAGGGGATTCAGACAACCCTTCGTCTTGGGAGATGCAAGACGAGCCTGCATTCAATTCACTGTAGCGATATCCGCCCTTACTTCGAGTCAGAGCATCTCGGTGTCCATTTCACTTGAGGCCACAAACTCAGGGTCCTTCTCACATACCTGTAGCTGAGAGAAGCCTCCTCTTGAGGTGCTTGTGGAAAGTTGGTATTCCTCTTGAGTCGAAGCCAGGGACTAAGCTCTCATCTCGAGTTGATTTGGGGTCCACGGAGCCCTTTCGTGTTGCTCCAGTGACCTCAGGATCCCTCTAGACTTGAGACAGTGATCTTGGGTTTTCTCTGGAGTGCCATCAAGGAAATCAAGGCTCCTTTCACGTTTGATGTGGAACACGGAATTGCTCTGCACGCAGTGCAGGGGAATCGGGCCTCATCTCGCGGCGAGGGGGAAGTCTCATGGTTTTTCTCGAGTTGCGGCCAGAACCTGTGGTATATTCTCGAGTTACGACGGGGAGGGCCCTTCCTGACACGTGTTTGTTCATCGATGTCAGGACTCCTGCCTAGGTGCGAGGGACACCTCGGGATTCTCCTCGAGTCTTGGCATGGCAATTGGGAGGCGTCTCCACGTGAGGCGGGAGACCCAGGGTGCCTTTCCACGTGGCACAGGGATCCTGGGAATCCTATCCATTTTCAAGAGGAGTCAGGCATCGTCTCCTTTGGAAGCATTGATCTCCGCAGACCTCTCGAGTTTTCAAATGATGTGAGGCCTCCGGTCGCGATGAGGCCGAGGACTAGGTCTTTCTCTGTGGTCTCCACAGGGGATTCAGTCATCCCTTCGTCTTGGGAGTTGCAAGCCGAGACTGCATTCAATTCACTGCAGGGATATCCGGGCTTACTTCGAGTCAGAGCATCTCGGTGTCCATTCCACTTGAGGCCACAAACCTAGGGTCCGTCTCACATACCTGTAGCTGAGAGAAGCCTCCTCTTGAGGTGCTTGTGGAAAGTTGGTATTCCTCTTGAGTCGAAGCCAGGGACTAAGCTCTCATCTCGAGTTGATTTGGGGTCCACGGAGCCCTTTCCTGTTGCTCCAGTGACCTCAGGATCCCTCAAGACTTGAGACAGTGATCTTGGGTTTTCTCTGGAGTGCCATCAAGGAAATCAAGGCTCCTTTCACGTTTGATGTGGAACACGGAATTGCTCTGCAGGCAGTGCAGGGGAATCGGGCCTCATCTCGCGGCGAGGGGGAAGTCTCATGGTTTTTTTCAAGTTGCGGCCGGAACCTGTGGTATATTCTGGATTAACGACAAGGAGGACCCTTCCAGACATGTGTTTGTTCAGCGACGTCAGGACTCCTGCCTAGGTGCGAAGGACACCTCGGGATTCTCCTCGAGTCTTGGCATGGCAATTGGGACGCGTCTCCACGTGAGGCGTCAGACCCAGAGTCCCTTTCCACGTGCCAAAGGATCCTGGGACTTCTATCCAATTTCAAGAGGAGTCAGGCATCGTCTCCTTTGGAAGCATTGATCTCCGCGGACCTCTCGAGTTTTCAAAGGATGTGAGGCCTCCGTTCGCGTTGAGGCGGAGGACTAGGTCTTTCTCTGTGGTCTCCACAGGGGATTCAGACAACTCTTCGTCTTGGGAGATGCAAGAGGAGCCTGCATTCATTTCACTGCAGGGATATCCGGCCTTATTTCGAGTCAGAGCATCTCGTTGTCCATTCCACGTGAGGCCATAAACTCAGGGTCCCTCTCACATACCGGTAGCTGAGAGAAGCCTCCTCTTGAGGTGCTTGTGGAAACTTGGTATTCCTCTTGAGTCGAAGCCAGGGACTAAGCTCTCATCTCGAGTTGATTTGGGGTCCACGCAGCACTTTCGTGTTGCCCCAGTGACCTCAGGATCCCTCTAGACTTGAGCCAGTGATCTTGGGTTTTCTCTGGGCTGCCATCAAGAAAATCAAGGCTCCTTTCACGTATGATGTGGAACACGGAATTCCTCTGCACGCAGTGCAGCGGATTCGGGCCTCATCTCGTGGCGAGGGGGAAGTCTCATGGTTTTTCTCGAGTTGCGGCCCGAACCTGGGGTATATTCTCGAGTTACGACGGGGAGGGCCCTTCCAGACACGTGTTTGTTCAGCTACGTCAGGACTCCTGCCTAGGTGCGAGGGACACCTCGGGATTCTCCTCGAGTTTTCACATGGCAATTGGGACGCATCTCCACGTGAGGCGGGAGACCCAGTGTCCCTTATAACGTGCCAAAGGGATCCTGGGACTCCTATCCATTTTTAAGAGGAGTCAGGCATCGTCTCCTTTGGAAGCATTTATCTCCGCAGACCTCTCGTGTTTTCAAAGGATGTGAGGCCTCCGGTCGCGATGAGGCGGAGGACTAGGTCTTTCTCTGTGGTCTCCACAGGGGATTCAGACATCCCTTCGTCTTGGGAGATGCAAGATGAGCCTGCATTCAATTCACTGCAGGAATGTCCGGCCTTACTTCGAGTCAGAGCATCTCGGTGTCCATTCCACTTGAGGCCACAAACTCAGGGTCCCTCTCACATACCTGTAGCTGAGAGAAGCCTCCTCTTGAGGTGCTTGTAGAAACTTGGTATTCCTCTTGAGTCAAAGCTAGGGACTAAGCTCTCATCTCGAGTTCATTTGGGGTCCACGGAGCCCTTTCGTGTTGCTCCAGGGACCTCAGGATCCCTCTAGACTTGAGACAGTGATCTTGGGTTTTCTCTGGAGTGCCATCAAGGAAATCAAGGCTCCTTTCACGTTTGTTGTCGAACACGGAATTGCTCTGCAAGCAGTGCAGTGGAATCGGGCCTCATCTCACGGCGAGGGGGAAGTCTCATGGTTTTTCTCGAGTTGCGGCCGGAACCTGGGGTATATTCTCGAGTTACGACGGGGAGGGCCCTTCCAGACACGTGTTTGTTCAGCGACGTCAGGACTCCTGCCTAGGTGCGAGGGACACCTCGGGATTCTCCTCGAGTCTTGGCATGGCAATTGGGACGCGTCTCGACATGAGGCAGGAGACCCAGGGTCCCTTTCCACGTGCCACAGGGATCCTGGGACTCCTATCCATTTTCAAGAGGAGTCAGGCATCGTCTCCTTTGGAAGCATTGATCTCCGCGGACCTCTCGAGTTTTCAAAGGATGTGAGGCCTCCGGTCGCGATGAGGCGGAGGACTAGGTCTTTCTCTGTGGTCTCCACAGGGGTTTCAGTCATCCCTTCGTCTTGGGACATGCAAGACGAGCCTGCATTCAATTCACTGCAGGGATATCCGGCCTCACTTCGAGTCAGAGCATCTCGGAGTCCATTCCACTTGAGGCCACACACTCAGGGTCCCTCTCACATACCTGTAACTGAGAGAAGCCTCCTCTTGAGGTGCTTGTGGAAACTTGGTATTCCTCTTGAGTCGAAGCCAGGGACTAAGCTCTCATCTCGAGTTGATTTGGGGTCCACGGAGCCCTTTCGTGTTGCTACAGTGACCTCTGGATCCCTCTAGACTAGAGACAGTGAACTTGGGTTTTCTCTGGAGTGCCATCAAGGAAATCAAGGCTCCTTTCAGTTTTGATGTGGAACACAGAATTGCTCTGCACGGAGGGCAGTGGAATCGGACCTAATCTCGCGGGGAGGGGGAAGTCTCATGGTTTTTATCGAGTTGCGGCCGGAATCTGGGGTATATTCTCGAGTTACGACGGGGAGGGCCCTTCCAGACACGTGTTTGTTCACCGACGTCAGGACTCCTGCCTAGGTGCGAGGGATACCTCGGGATTCTCCTCAAGTCTTGGCATGGCATTTTGGACGCGTCTCCACGTGAGGCGGGAGACCCGGGGTCCCTTTCCACGTGCCACAGATATCCTGGGACTCCTATCCATTTTCAAGAGGAGTCAGGCATTGTCTCCTTCGGAAGTATTGATCTCCGCGGACCTCTCGAGTTTTCAAAGGTTATGAGGCCTCCGGTCGGGAGGAGGCGGAGGACTAAGTCTTTCTCTCTCGTCTCCACAGGGGATTCAGACAACACTTCGTCTCGGGAGATGCAAGACGAGCCTGCATTCAATTCACTGCAGGGATATCCGGCCTTACTTCGAGTCAGAGCATCTCTGTGTCCATTCCACTTGAGGCCACAAACTCAGGGGCCCTCTCACAAACCTGTAGCTGAGAGAAGCCTCCTCTTGAGGTGCTTGTGGAAAGTTGGTATTCCTCTTGAGTCGAAGCCAGGAACTAAGCTCTCATCTCGAGTTGATTTGTGGTCCACGCAGCCCTTTCGTTTTGCCCCAGTGACCTCAGGATCCCTCTAGACTTGAGACAGTGATCTTGGGTTTTCTCTGGAGTGCCATCAAGGTAATCAAGGCTCCTTTCACGTTTGATGTGGAACACGGAATTGCTCTGCATGCAGTGCAGGGAAATCGGGCCTCATCTCGCGGTGAGGGGGAAGTCTCATGGTTTTTCTCGAGTTGCGGCCCGAACCTGGGGTATATTCTCGAGTTACGACGGGGAGGGCCCTTCCAGACACGTGTTTGTTCAGCGACGTCAGGACTCCTGCCTAGGTGCGAGGGACACCTCGGGATTCTCCTCGAGTCTTGGCATGGCAAATGGGACGCGTCTCCACGTGAGGCGGGACACCCAGGGTCCCTTTCCACGTGCCACAGGGATCCTGGGACTCCTATCCATTTTCACGAGGAGTCAGGCATCGTCTCCTTTGGAAGCATTGATCTCCGCGGACCTCTCGAGTTTTCAAAGGATGTGAGGCCTCCGGTCGCGTTGAAGCGGAGGATTAGGTCTTTCTCTGTGGTCTCCACAGGGGATTCAGACAACCCTTCGTCTTGGGAGATGCAAGACGTGCCTGCATTCAATTCACTGCAGGGATATCCGGCCTTACTTCGAGTCAGAGCATCTCGGTGTCCATTCCACTTGAGTCCACCAACTCAGGATCCCTCTCACATACGTGTAGCTGAGAGAAGCCTCCTCTTGAGGTGCTTGTGGAAAGTTGGTATTCCTCTTGAGTCGATGCCAGGGAATAAACTCTCATCTTGAGTTGATTTGGGGTCCACGGAGCCCTTTCGTGTTGCTACAGTGACCTCAGGATCCCTCTAGACTTGAGACAGTGATCTTGGGTTTTCTCTGGAGTGCCATCAAGGAAATCAAGGCTCCTTTCATGTTTGATGTGGATCACGGAATTGCTCTGCACGCAGTGCAGGGGAATCGGGCCTCATCCAGCGGCGAGGGGGAAGTCTCATGGTTTTTCTCGAGTTGCGGCCGGAACCTGGGGTATATTCTCGAGTTACGACGGGGAGGGCCCTTCCAGACACGTGTTTGTTCAGCGACGTCAGGACTCCTGCCTAGGTGCGAGGGACACCTCGGGATTCTTCTCGAGTCTTGCCATGGCAATTGGGACGTGTCTCCAGTTGAGGCGGGAGACCCAGGGTCCCTTTCCACGTGCCACAGTGATCCTGGGACTCTTATCCATTTTCAAGAGGCGTCAGGCATCGTCTCCTACGGAAGTATTGATCTCCGCAGACCTCTCGAGTTTTCAAAGGATGTGATGCCTCCCGTCTCGATGAGGTGGAGGACTAGGTCTTTCTCTGTTTTCTCCACAGGGGATTCAGACATCCCTTCGTCTTGGGAGATATAAGACAAGCCTGCATTCAATTCACTGCAGGGATATCCGGCCTTACTTCGAGTCAGAGCATCTCCGTTTCCATTCCACTTGAGGCCACAAACTCAGGGTCTCTCTCACATACCTGTAGCTGAGAGAAGCCTCCTCTTGAGGTGCTTGTGGAAAGTTGGTATTCCTCTTGAGTCGAAGCCATTGACTAAGCTCTCATCTCGAGTTGATTTGAGGTCCACGGAGCCCTTTCGTGTTGCTCCAGTGACCTCAGGATCCCTCTAGACTCTAGACAGTGATCTTGGGTTTTCGCTGGAGTGCCGTCAGGGAAATCAAGGCTCCTTTCATGTTTGATGTGGAACACGGAATTGCTCTGCATGCAGTGCAGGGGAATCGGGCCTCAGCTCGTGGCAAGGGGGAAGTCTCATGGTTTTTCTCGAGTTGCGGCCGGAACCTGGGGTATATTCTCGAGTTACGACGGGGAGGGCCCTTCCAGACACGTGTTTGTTCAGCAACGTCAGGACTCCTGTCTAGGTGCGAGGGACACCTCGCGATTCTCCTCGAGTCTTGGCATGGCAATGGGGACGCGTCTCCACGTGAGGCGGGACACCCAGTGTCCCTTTCCACATGCCACAGGGATCCTGGGACTCCTATCCATTTTCAAGAGGAGTCAGGCATCGTCTCCTTTGGAAGCATTGATCTCCGCGGACCTCTCGAGTTTTCAAAGGATGTGAGGCCTGCGGTCGCGAGGAGACGGAGAATTAGGTCTTTCTCTGTGGTCTCCACAGGGGATTCAGACAACCCTTCGTCTGGGGAGATGAAGACGAGCCTGCATTCAATTCACTGCAGGGATATCCGGCCTTACTTCGAGTCAGAGCATCTCGGTGTCCATTCCACTTGAGGCCACAAACTCAGGGTCCCTCTCACATACCTGTAGCTGAGAGAAGTCTCCTCTTGAGGTGCTTGTGGAAAGTTGGTATACCTCTTGAGTCGAAGCCAGGGACTAAGCTCTCATCTCGAGTTGATTTGGGGTCCACGGAGCCCTTTCGTATTGCTCCAGTGACCTAAGGATCCCTCTAGACTTGAGACAGTGATCTTGGGTTTTCTCTGGAGTGCCATCAAGGAAATCAAGGCTCCTTTCACGTTTGATGTGGAACACGGAATTGCTCTGCATGCAGTGCAGGGAATTGGGCCTGAACTCGCGGCGAGGGGGAAATCTCATGGTTTTTCTCGAGTTGCGGCCCGAGCCTGGGGTATATTCTCGAGTTACGACGGGGAGGGCCCTTCCAGACACGTGTTTGTTCAGCGACGTCAGGACTCCTGCCTAGGTGCGAGGGACACCTCGGGATTCTCCTCGAGTCTTGGCGTGGCAATTGGGACGCGTCTCCACGTGAGGCGGGAGACCCAGGTTCCCTTTCCACGTGCCACAGGGATCCTGGGACTCCTATCCATTTTCAAGAGGAGTCAGGCATCGCCTCCTTCGGAAGCATTGATCTCCGCGGACCTCTCGAGTTTTCAAAGGATATGAGGCCTCCGGTTGCATTGAGTTGGAGGACTAGGTCTTTCTCTGTGGTATCCACAGGGGATTCAGACAACCCTTCGTCTTGGGAGATGCAAGACGAGCCGGCATTCAATTCACTGCATGGATATCCGGCCTTACTTCGAGTCAGAGCATCTCGGTGTCCATTCCACTTAAGGCAACAAATTCAGGGTCCCTCTCACATACCTGTAGCTGAGAGAAGCCTCCTCTTGAGGTGCTTGTGGAAAGTTGGTATTCCTCTTGAGTCGAAGCCAGGGACTAAGCTCTCGTCTAGAGTTGATTTGCGGTCCACGGAGCCCTTTTGTGTTGCTCCAGTGACCTCAGGATCCCTCTAGACTTGAGACAATGATCTTGGGTTTCCTCTGGAGTGCCATCAAGGAAATCAAGGCTCCTTTCACGTTTGATATGGAACACGGAATTGCTCTGCACGCAGTGCAGGGGAATCGGGCCTCATCTCGCGGCAAGGCGGAAGTCTCATGGTTTTTCTCGAGTTGCGGCCGGAACCTGGGGTATATTCTCGAGTTACGACGGGGAGGGCCCTTCCATACACGTGTTTGTTCAGCGACGTCAGGACTCCTGCCTAGGGACACCTCGGGATTCTCCTCGAGTCTTGGCATGGCAATTGGGACGCGTATCCACGTGAGTCGGGAGACCATGGGTCCCTTTCCACGTGCCACAGGGATCCTGGGACTCCTAGCCATTTTGAAGAGGGGTCAGGCATCGTCTCCTTTGGAAGCATTGATCTCCATGGACCTCTCGAGTTTTCAAAGGATGTGAGGCCTCCGTTCGAGTTGAGGCGTAGGACTAGGTCTTTCTCTGTGGTCTCCACAGGGGATTCAGACAACCCTTCGTCTTGGGAGATGCAAGACGAGCCTGCATTCAATTCACTGTAGCGATATCCGCCCTTACTTCGAGTCAGAGCATCTCGGTGTCCATTTCACTTGAGGCCACAAACTCAGGGTCCTTCTCACATACCTGTAGCTGAGAGAAGCCTCCTCTTGAGGTGCTTGTGGAAAGTTGGTATTCCTCTTGAGTCGAAGCCAGGGACTAAGCTCTCATCTCGAGTTGATTTGGGGTCCACGGAGCCCTTTCGTGTTGCTCCAGTGACCTCAGGATCCCTCTAGACTTGAGACAGTGATCTTGGGTTTTCTCTGGAGTGCCATCAAGGAAATCAAGGCTCCTTTCACGTTTGATGTGGAACACGGAATTGCTCTGCACGCAGTGCAGGGGAATCGGGCCTCATCTCGCGGCGAGGGGGAAGTCTCATGGTTTTTCTCGAGTTGCGGCCAGAACCTGTGGTATATTCTCGAGTTACGACGGGGAGGGCCCTTCCTGACACGTGTTTGTTCATCGATGTCAGGACTCCTGCCTAGGTGCGAGGGACACCTCGGGATTCTCCTCGAGTCTTGGCATGGCAATTGGGAGGCGTCTCCACGTGAGGCGGGAGACCCAGGGTGCCTTTCCACGTGGCACAGGGATCCTGGGAATCCTATCCATTTTCAAGAGGAGTCAGGCATCGTCTCCTTTGGAAGCATTGATCTCCGCAGACCTCTCGAGTTTTCAAATGATGTGAGGCCTCCGGTCGCGATGAGGCCGAGGACTAGGTCTTTCTCTGTGGTCTCCACAGGGGATTCAGTCATCCCTTCGTCTTGGGAGTTGCAAGCCGAGACTGCATTCAATTCACTGCAGGGATATCCGGGCTTACTTCGAGTCAGAGCATCTCGGTGTCCATTCCACTTGAGGCCACAAACCTAGGGTCCGTCTCACATACCTGTAGCTGAGAGAAGCCTCCTCTTGAGGTGCTTGTGGAAAGTTGGTATTCCTCTTGAGTCGAAGCCAGGGACTAAGCTCTCATCTCGAGTTGATTTGGGGTCCACGGAGCCCTTTCCTGTTGCTCCAGTGACCTCAGGATCCCTCAAGACTTGAGACAGTGATCTTGGGTTTTCTCTGGAGTGCCATCAAGGAAATCAAGGCTCCTTTCACGTTTGATGTGGAACACGGAATTGCTCTGCAGGCAGTGCAGGGGAATCGGGCCTCATCTCGCGGCGAGGGGGAAGTCTCATGGTTTTTTTCAAGTTGCGGCCGGAACCTGTGGTATATTCTGGATTAACGACAAGGAGGACCCTTCCAGACACGTGTTTGTTCAGCGACGTCAGGACTCCTGCCTAGGTGCGAAGGACACCTCGGGATTCTCCTCGAGTCTTGGCATGGCAATTGGGACGCGTCTCCACGTGAGGCGTCAGACCCAGAGTCCCTTTCCACGTGCCAAAGGATCCTGGGACTTCTATCCAATTTCAAGAGGAGTCAGGCATCGTCTCCTTTGGAAGCATTGATCTCCGCGGACCTCTCGAGTTTTCAAAGGATGTGAGGCCTCCGTTCGCGTTGAGGCGGAGGACTAGGTCTTTCTCTGTGGTCTCCACAGGGGATTCAGACAACTCTTCGTCTTGGGAGATGCAAGAGGAGCCTGCATTCATTTCACTGCAGGGATATCCGGCCTTATTTCGAGTCAGAGCATCTCGTTGTCCATTCCACGTGAGGCCATAAACTCAGGGTCCCTCTCACATACCGGTAGCTGAGAGAAGCCTCCTCTTGAGGTGCTTGTGGAAACTTGGTATTCCTCTTGAGTCGAAGCCAGGGACTAAGCTCTCATCTCGAGTTGATTTGGGGTCCACGCAGCACTTTCGTGTTGCCCCAGTGACCTCAGGATCCCTCTAGACTTGAGCCAGTGATCTTGGGTTTTCTCTGGGCTGCCATCAAGAAAATCAAGGCTCCTTTCACGTATGATGTGGAACACGGAATTCCTCTGCACGCAGTGCAGCGGATTCGGGCCTCATCTCGTGGCGAGGGGGAAGTCTCATGGTTTTTCTCGAGTTGCGGCCCGAACCTGGGGTATATTCTCGAGTTACGACGGGGAGGGCCCTTCCAGACACGTGTTTGTTCAGCTACGTCAGGACTCCTGCCTAGGTGCGAGGGACACCTCGGGATTCTCCTCGAGTCTTCACATGGCAATTGGGACGCATCTCCACGTGAGGCGGGAGACCCAGTGTCCCTTATAACGTGCCAAAGGGATCCTGGGACTCCTATCCATTTTTAAGAGGAGTCAGGCATCGTCTCCTTTGGAAGCATTTATCTCCGCAGACCTCTCGTGTTTTCAAAGGATGTGAGGCCTCCGGTCGCGATGAGGCGGAGGACTAGGTCTTTCTCTGTGGTCTCCACAGGGGATTCAGACATCCCTTCGTCTTGGGAGATGCAAGATGAGCCTGCATTCAATTCACTGCAGGAATGTCCGGCCTTACTTCGAGTCAGAGCATCTCGGTGTCCATTCCACTTGAGGCCACAAACTCAGGGTCCCTCTCACATACCTGTAGCTGAGAGAAGCCTCCTCTTGAGGTGCTTGTAGAAACTTGGTATTCCTCTTGAGTCAAAGCTAGGGACTAAGCTCTCATCTCGAGTTCATTTGGGGTCCACGGAGCCCTTTCGTGTTGCTCCAGGGACCTCAGGATCCCTCTAGACTTGAGACAGTGATCTTGGGTTTTCTCTGGAGTGCCATCAAGGAAATCAAGGCTCCTTTCACGTTTGTTGTCGAACACGGAATTGCTCTGCAAGCAGTGCAGGGGAATCGGGCCTCATCTCACGGCGAGGGGGAAGTCTCATGGTTTTTCTCGAGTTGCGGCCGGAACCTGGGGTATATTCTCGAGTTACGACGGGGAGGGCCCTTCCAGACACGTGTTTGTTCAGCGACGTCAGGACTCCTGCCTAGGTGCGAGGGACACCTCGGGATTCTCCTCGAGTCTTGGCATGGCAATTGGGACGCGTCTCGACATGAGGCAGGAGACCCAGGGTCCCTTTCCACGTGCCACAGGGATCCTGGGACTCCTATCCATTTTCAAGAGGAGTCAGGCATCGTCTCCTTTGGAAGCATTGATCTCCGCGGACCTCTCGAGTTTTCAAAGGATGTGAGGCCTCCGGTCGCGATGAGGCGGAGGACTAGGTCTTTCTCTGTGGTCTCCACAGGGGTTTCAGTCATCCCTTCGTCTTGGGACATGCAAGACGAGCCTGCATTCAATTCACTGCAGGGATATCCGGCCTCACTTCGAGTCAGAGCATCTCGGAGTCCATTCCACTTGAGGCCACACACTCAGGGTCCCTCTCACATACCTGTAACTGAGAGAAGCCTCCTCTTGAGGTGCTTGTGGAAACTTGGTATTCCTCTTGAGTCGAAGCCAGGGACTAAGCTCTCATCTCGAGTTGATTTGGGGTCCACGGAGCCCTTTCGTGTTGCTACAGTGACCTCTGGATCCCTCTAGACTAGAGACAGTGAACTTGGGTTTTCTCTGGAGTGCCATCAAGGAAATCAAGGCTCCTTTCAGTTTTGATGTGGAACACAGAATTGCTCTGCACGGAGGGCAGTGGAATCGGACCTAATCTCGCGGGGAGGGTGAAGTCTCATGGTTTTTATCGAGTTGCGGCCGGAATCTGGGGTATATTCTCGAGTTACGACGGGGAGGGCCCTTCCAGACACGTGTTTGTTCACCGACGTCAGGACTCCTGCCTAGGTGCGAGGGATACCTCGGGATTCTCCTCAAGTCTTGGCATGGCATTTTGGACGCGTCTCCACGTGAGGCGGGAGACCCGGGGTCCCTTTCCACGTGCCACAGATATCCTGGGACTCCTATCCATTTTCAAGAGGAGTCAGGCATTGTCTCCTTCGGAAGTATTGATCTCCGCGGACCTCTCGAGTTTTCAAAGGATATGAGGCCTCCGGTCGGGAGGAGGCGGAGGACTAAGTCTTTCTCTCTCGTCTCCACAGGGGATTCAGACAACACTTCGTCTCGGGAGATGCAAGACGAGCCTGCATTCAATTCACTGCAGGGATATCCGGCCTTACTTCGAGTCAGAGCATCTCTGTGTCCATTCCACTTGAGGCCACAAACTCAGGGGCCCTCTCACAAACCTGTAGCTGAGAGAAGCCTCCTCTTGAGGTGCTTGTGGAAAGTTGGTATTCCTCTTGAGTCGAAGCCAGGAACTAAGCTCTCATCTCGAGTTGATTTGTGGTCCACGCAGCCCTTTCGTGTTGCCCCAGTGACCTCAGGATCCCTCTAGACTTGAGACAGTGATCTTGGGTTTTCTCTGGAGTGCCATCAAGGTAATCAAGGCTCCTTTCACGTTTGATGTGGAACACGGAATTGCTCTGCATGCAGTGCAGGGAAATCGGGCCTCATCTCGCGGTGAGGGGGAAGTCTCATGGTTTTTCTCGAGTTGCGGCCCGAACCTGGGGTATATTCTCGAGTTACGACGGGGAGGGCCCTTCCAGACACGTGTTTGTTCAGCGACGTCAGGACTCCTGCCTAGGTGCGAGGGACACCTCGGGATTCTCCTCGAGTCTTGGCATGGCAAATGGGACGCGTCTCCACGTGAGGCGGGACACCCAGGGTCCCTTTCCACGTGCCACAGGGATCCTGGGACTCCTATCCATTTTCAAGAGGAGTCAGGCATCGTCTCCTTTGGAAGCATTGATCTCCGCGGACCTCTCGAGTTTTCAAAGGATGTGAGGCCTCCGGTCGCGTTGAAGCGGAGGATTAGGTCTTTCTCTGTGGTCTCCACAGGGGATTCAGACAACCCTTCGTCTTGGGAGATGCAAGACGTGCCTGCATTCAATTCACTGCAGGGATATCCGGCCTTACTTCGAGTCAGAGCATCTCGGTGTCCATTCCACTTGAGTCCACCAACTCAGGATCCCTCTCACATACGTGTAGCTGAGAGAAGCCTCCTCTTGAGGTGCTTGTGGAAAGTTGGTATTCCTCTTGAGTCGATGCCAGGGAATAAACTCTCATCTTGAGTTGATTTGGGGTCCACGGAGCCCTTTCGTGTTGCTACAGTGACCTCAGGATCCCTCTAGACTTGAGACAGTGATCTTGGGTTTTCTCTGGAGTGCCATCAAGGAAATCAAGGCTCCTTTCATGTTTGATGTGGATCACGGAATTGCTCTGCACGCAGTGCAGGGGAATCGGGCCTCATCCAGCGGCGAGGGGGAAGTCTCATGGTTTTTCTCGAGTTGCGGCCGGAACCTGGGGTATATTCTCGAGTTACGACGGGGAGGGCCCTTCCAGACACGTGTTTGTTCAGCGACGTCAGGACTCCTGCCTAGGTGCGAGGGACACCTCGGGATTCTTCTCGAGTCTTGCCATGGCAATTGGGACGTGTCTCCAGTTGAGGCGGGAGACCCAGGGTCCCTTTCCACGTGCCACAGTGATCCTGGGACTCTTATCCATTTTCAAGAGGCGTCAGGCATCGTCTCCTACGGAAGTATTGATCTCCGCAGACCTCTCGAGTTTTCAAAGGATGTGATGCCTCCCGTCTCGATGAGGTGGAGGACTAGGTCTTTCTCTGTTTTCTCCACAGGGGATTCAGACATCCCTTCGTCTTGGGAGATATAAGACAAGCCTGCATTCAATTCACTGCAGGGATATCCGGCCTTACTTCGAGTCAGAGCATCTCCGTTTCCATTCCACTTGAGGCCACAAACTCAGGGTCTCTCTCACATACCTGTAGCTGAGAGAAGCCTCCTCTTGAGGTGCTTGTGGAAAGTTGGTATTCCTCTTGAGTCGAAGCCATTGACTAAGCTCTCATCTCGAGTTGATTTGAGGTCCACGGAGCCCTTTCGTGTTGCTCCAGTGACCTCAGGATCCCTCTAGACTCTAGACAGTGATCTTGGGTTTTCGCTGGAGTGCCGTCAGGGAAATCAAGGCTCCTTTCATGTTTGATGTGGAACACGGAATTGCTCTGCATGCAGTGCAGGGGAATCGGGCCTCAGCTCGTGGCAAGGGGGAAGTCTCATGGTTTTTCTCGAGTTGCGGCCGGAACCTGGGGTATATTCTCGAGTTACGACGGGGAGGGCCCTTCCAGACACGTGTTTGTTCAGCAACGTCAGGACTCCTGTCTAGGTGCGAGGGACACCTCGCGATTCTCCTCGAGTCTTGGCATGGCAATGGGGACGCGTCTCCACGTGAGGCGGGAGACCCAGGGTCCCTTTCCACGTCCCACAGGGATCCTGGGACTCCTATCCATTTTGAAGAGGAGTCAGGCATCGTCTCCTTTGGAAGCATTGATCTCCGCGGACCTCTCGAGTTTTCAAAGGATGTGAGGCCTCCGGTCGCGATGAGGCGGAGAACTCGGTCTTTCTCTGTGGTCTCCACAGGGGATTCAGACATCCCTTCGTCTTGCGACATGCAAGACGAGCCTGCATTCAAATCACTGCAGGGATATCTGGCCTTACTTCGAGTCAGAGCATCTCGGTGTCCATTCCACTTGAGGCGACAAAGTCAGGGTCCCTCTCACATACCATTAGTTGAGAGTAGCCTCCTCTTGAGGTGCTTGTGGAAAGTTGGTATTCCTCTTGAGTCGAAGCCAGGGACTAAGCTCTCATCTCGAGGTGATTTGGGGTCCACGGAGCCCTTTCGTGTTGCTACAGTGACCTCAGGATCCCTCTAGACTTGAAACAGTGATCTTGGGTTTTCTCTGGAGTGCCATTAAGGAAATCAAGGCTCCTTTCACGTTTGATGTGGAACACGGAATTGGTCTGCACGCAGTGCAGGGGAATCGGGCCTCATCTCGCGGGGATGGGGAAGTCTCATGGTTTTTCTCGAGTTGCGGCCGGAACCTGGGGTATATTCTCGAGTTACGACGGGGAGGGCCCTTCCAGACACGTGTTTGTTCAGCGACGTGAGGACTCCTGCCTAGGTGCGAGGGACACCTCGGGATTCTCCTCGAGTCTTGGCATGGCAATTGGGACGCTTCTCCACGTGAGGCGGGATACCCAGGTCCCTCTCCACGTGCCACAGGGATCCTGGGACTCCTATCCATTTTCAAGAGGAGTCAGGCATCGTCTCCTTTGGAAGCATTGATCTCCGCGGACCTCTCGAGTTTTCAAAGGATGTGAGGCCTCCGGTCGCGATGAGGCGGAGAACTCGGTCTTTCTCTGTTGTCTCCACAGGGGATTCAGACATCCCTTCGTCTTGGGAGATGCAAGACAGCCTGCATTCAATTCACTGCAGGGATATCCGGCCTTACTTCGAGTCAGAGCATCTCGGTGTCCATTCCACTTGAGGCCACAAACTCAGGGTCTCTCTCACATACCTGTAGCTGAGAGAAGCCACCTCTTGAGGTGCTTGTGGAAAGTTGGTATTCCCCTTGAGTCGAAGCCAGGGACTAAGCTCTCATCTCGAGTTGATTTGGGGTCCACGGAGCCCTTTCGTGTTGCTCCAGTGACCTCAGGATCCCTCTAGACTTGAGACAGTGATCTTGGGTTTTCTCTGGAGTGTCATCAAGGAAATCAAGGCTCCTTTCACGTTTGATTTGGAACACGGAATTGCTCTGCATGCAGTGCAGGGGAATCGGGCCTCACCTCGTGGCAAGGGGGAAGTCTCATGGTTTTTCTCGAGTTGCGGCCGGAACCTGGGCTATATTCTCGAGTTACGATGGGGAGGGCCCTTCCAGACACATGTTTGTTCAGCGACGTCAGGACTCCTGCCTAGGTGCGAGGGACACCTCGGGATTCTCCTCGAGTCTTGCCATGGCAATTGGGATATGTCTCCACGTGAGGCGCGAGATCCAGGGTCCCTTTCCACGTGCCACAGGGATCCTGGGACTCCTATCCATTTTCAAGAGGAGTCAGGCATCGTCTCCTTTGGAAGCATTGATCTCCGCGGACCTCTCGAATTTTCAAAGGATGTGAGGCCTCCGGTCGCGATGAGGCGGAGAACTCGGTCTTTCTCTGTGGTCTCCACAGGGGATTCAGACATCCCTTCGTCTTGGGAGATGCAAGACGAGCCTGCATTCAATTCACTGCAGGGATATCCGGCCTTACTACGAGTCAGAGCATCTCGCTGTCCATTCCACTTGAGGCCACAAACTCAGGGTCCCTCTCACATACCTGTAGCTGAGAGAAGCCTCCTCTTGAGGTGCTTGTGGAAAGTTGGTATTCCTCTTGAGTCGAAGCCAGGAACTAAGCTCTCATCTCGAGTTGATTTGGGGTCCACGGAGCCCTTTCGTGTTGCTCCAGTGACCTCAGGATCCCTCTAGACTTGAGACAGTGATCTTGGGTTTTCTCTGGAGTGCCATCAAGGAAATCAAGGCTTCTTTCACGTTTGATGTGGAACACGGAATTGCTCTGCACGCAGTGCAGGGGAATCGGGCCTCATCCAGCGGCGAGGGGGAAGTCTCATGGTTTTTCTCGAGTTGCGGCCGGAACCTGGGGTATATTCTCGAGTTACGACGGGGAGGGCCCTTCCAGACACGTGTTTGTTCAGCGACGTCAGGACTCCTGCCTAGGTGCGAGGGACACCTCGGGATTCTTCTCGAGTCTTGCCATGGCAATTGGGACGTGTCTCCAGTTGAGGCGGGAGACCCAGGGTCCCTTTCCACGTGCCACAGTGATCCTGGGACTCTTATCCATTTTCAAGAGGCGTCAGGCATCGTCTCCTACGGAAGTATTGATCTCCGCAGACCTCTCGAGTTTTCAAAGGATGTGATGCCTCCCGTCTCGATGAGGTGGAGGACTAGGTCTTTCTCTGTTTTCTCCACAGGGGATTCAGACATCCCTTCGTCTTGGGAGATACAAGACAAGCCTGCATTCAATTCACTGCAGGGATATCCGGCCTTACTTCGAGTCAGAGCATCTCCGTTTCCATTCCACTTGAGGCCACAAACTCAGGGTCTCTCTCACATACCTGTAGCTGAGAGAAGCCTCCTCTTGAGGTGCTTGTGGAAAGTTGGTATTCCTCTTGAGTCGAAGCCATTGACTAAGCTCTCATCTCGAGTTGATTTGAGGTCCACGGAGCCCTTTCGTGTTGCTCCAGTGACCTCAGGATCCCTCTAGACTCTAGACAGTGATCTTGGGTTTTCGCTGGAGTGCCGTCAGGGAAATCAAGGCTCCTTTCATGTTTGATGTGGAACACGGAATTGCTCTGCATGCAGTGCAGGGGAATCGGGCCTCACCTCGTGGCAAGGGGGAAGTCTCATGGTTTTTCTCGAGTTGCGGCCGGAACCTGGGGTATATTCTCGAGTTACGACGGGGAGGGCCCTTCCAGACACGTGTTTGTTCAGCAACGTCAGGACTCCTGTCTAGGTGCGAGGGACACCTCGGGATTCTCCTCGAGTCTTGGCATGGCAATGGGGACGCGTCTCCACGTGAGGCGGGAGACCCAGGGTCCCTTTCCACGTCCCACAGGGATCCTGGGACTCCTATCCATTTTGAAGAGGAGTCAGGCATCGTCTCCTTTGGAAGCATTGATCTCCGCGGACCTCTCGAGTTTTCAAAGGATGTGAGGCCTCCGGTCGCGATGAGGCGGAGAACTCGGTCTTTCTCTGTGGTCTCCACAGGGGATTCAGACATCCCTTCGTCTTGGGACATGCAAGACGAGCCTGCATTCAAATCACTGCAGGGATATCTGGCCTTACTTCGAGTCAGAGCATCTCGGTGTCCATTCCACTTGAGGCGACAAAGTAGGGTCCCTCTCACATACCATTAGTTGAGAGTAGCCTCCTCTTGAGGTGCTTGTGGAAAGTTGGTATTCCTCTTGAGTCGAAGCCAGGGACTAAGCTCTCATCTCGAGGTGATTTGGGGTCCACGGAGCCCTTTCGTGTTGCTACAGTGACCTCAGGATCCCTCTAGACTTGAAACAGTGATCTTGGGTTTCTCTGGAGTGCCATTAAGGAAATCAAGGCTCCTTTCACGTTTGATGTGGAACACGGAATTGGTCTGCACGCAGTGCAGGGGAATCGGGCCTCATCTCGCGGGGATGGGGAAGTCTCATGGTTTTTCTCGAGTTGCGGCCGGAACCTGGGGTATATTCTCGAGTTACGACGGGGAGGGCCCTTCCAGACACGTGTTTGTTCAGCGACGTGAGGACTCCTGCCTAGGTGCGAGGGACACCTCGGGATTCTCCTCGAGTCTTGGCATGGCAATTGGGACGCTTCTCCACGTGAGGCGGGATACCCAGGTCCCTTTCCACGTGCCACAGGGATCCTGGGACTCCTATCCATTTTCAAGAGGAGTCAGGCATCGTCTCCTTTGGAAGCATTGATCTCCGCGGACCTCTCGAGTTTTCAAAGGATGTGAGGCCTCCGGTCGCGATGAGGCGGAGAACTCGGTCTTTCTCTGTTGTCTCCACAGGGGATTCAGACATCCCTTCGTCTTGGGAGATGCAAGACAGCCTGCATTCAATTCACTGCAGGGATATCCGGCCTTACTTCGAGTCAGAGCATCTCGGTGTCCATTCCACTTGAGGCCACAAACTCAGGGTCTCTCTCACATACCTGTAGCTGAGAGAAGCCACCTCTTGAGGTGCTTGTGGAAAGTTGGTATTCCCCTTGAGTCGAAGCCAGGGACTAAGCTCTCATCTCGAGTTGATTTGAGGTCCACGGAGCCCTTTCGTGTTGCTCCAGTGACCTCAGGATCCCTCTAGACTTGAGACAGTGATCTTGGGTTTTCTCTGGAGTGTCATCAAGGAAATCAAGGCTCCTTTCACGTTTGATTTGGAACACGGAATTGCTCTGCATGCAGTGCAGGGGAATCGGGCCTCACCTCGTGGCAAGGGGGAAGTCTCATGGTTTTTCTCGAGTTGCGGCCGGAACCTGGGCTATATTCTCGAGTTACGACGGGGAGGGCCCTTCCAGACACATGTTTGTTCAGCGACGTCAGGACTCCTGCCTAGGTGCGAGGGACACCTCGGGATTCTCCTCGAGTCTTGCCATGGCAATTGGGATATGTCTCCACGTGAGGCGCGAGATCCAGGGTCCCTTTCCACGTGCCACAGGGATGCTGGGACTCCTATCCATTTTCAAGAGGAGTCACGCATCGTCTCCTTTGGAAGCGTTGATCTCCGCGGACCTCTCGAGTTTTCAAAGGATGTGAGGCCTCCGGTCATGTTGAGGCGGAGGACTAGGTCTTTCTCTGTGGTCTCCACAGGGGATTCAGACATCCCTTCGTCTTGGGAGATGCAAGACGAGCCTGCATTCAATTCACTGCAGGGATATCCGGCCTTACTTCGAGTCAGAGCATCTTCGTGTCCATTCCACTTGAGGCCACAAACTCAGGGTCCCTCTCACATACCTGTAGCTGAGAGAAGCCTCCTCCTGAGGTGCTTGTGGAAATTTGGTATTCCTCTTGAGTCGAAGCCAGGGACTAAGCTCTCATCTCGAGTTGATTTGGGGTCCACGGAGCACTTTCGTGTTGCTCCAGTGACCTCAGGATCCCTCTAGACTTGAGACAGTGATCTTGTGTTTTCTCTGGAGTGCCATCAAGGAAATCAAGTCTCCTTTCACGTTTGATGTGGAACACGGAATTGCTCTGCACGCAGTGCAGGGGAATCGGGCCTCATCCAGAGGCGAGGTTGAAGTCTCATGGTTTTTCTCGAGTTGCGGCCGGAACCTGGGGTATATTCTCGAGTTACGACGGGGAGGGCCCTTCCAGACACGTGTTTGTTCAGCGAAGTCAGGACTCCTGCCTAGGTGCGAGGGACACCTCGGGATTCTTCTCAAGTCTTGCCATGGCAATTGGGATATGTCTCCAGTTGAGGCGGGAGACCCAGGGTCCCTTTCCACGTGCCACAGTGATCCTGGGACTCCTATCCATTTTCAAGAGGAGTCAGGCATCGTCTCCTTTGGAAGCATTGATCTCCGCGGACCTCTCGAGTTTTCAAAGGATGTGAGGCCTCCGGTCATGTTGAGGCGGAGGACTAGGTCTTTCTCTGTGGTCTCCACAGGGGATTCAGACATCCCTTCGTCTTGGGAGATGCAAGACAAGCCTGCATTCAATTCACTGCAGGGATATCCGGCCTTACTTCGAGTCAGAGCATCTCGCTGTCCATTCCACTTGAGGCCACAAACTCAGGGTCTCTCTCACATACCTGTAGCTGAGAGAAGCCTCCTCTTGAGGTGCTTGTGGAAAGTTGGTATTCCCCTTGAGTCGAAGCCAGGGACTAAGCTCTCATCTCGAGTTGATTTGAGGTCCACGGAGCCCTTTCGTGTTGCTCCAGTGACCTCAGGATCCCTCTAGACTTGAGACAGTGATCTTGGGTTTTCTCTGGAGTGCCATCAAGGAAATCAAGGCTCCTTTCACGTTTGATGTGGAACACGGAATTGCTCTGCACGCAGTGCAGGGGAATCGGGCCTCATCCAGCGGCGAGAGGGACGTCTCATGGTTTTTCTCGAGTTGCGGCCGGAACGTGGGGTATATTCTCGAGTTAAGACGGGGAGGCCCCTTCCAGACACGTGTTTGTTCAGCGACGTCAGGACTCCTGCCTAGGTGCGAGGGACACCTCGAGATTCTCCTCGAGTCTTGGCATGGCAATTGGGATGCGTCTCCACGTGAGGCGGGAGACCCAGGGTCCCTTTCCACGTGCCACAGGGATCCTGGGACTCCTATCCATTTTCAAGAGGAGTCAGGCATCGTCTCCTTTGGAAGCATTGATCTCCGCGGACCTCTCGAGTTTTCAAAGGATGTGAGGCCTCCGGTCGCGATGAGGCGGAGAACTCGGTCTTTCTCTGTGGTCTCCACAGGGGATTCAGACATCCCCTCGTCTTGGGAGATGCAAGACGAGCCTGCATTCAATTCACTGCAGGGATATCCGGCCTTACTTCGAGTCAGAGCATCTCCGTGTCCATTCCACTTGAGGCGACAAACTCAGGGTCCCTCTCACATACCTGTAGCTGAGAGAAGCCTCCTCTTGAGAAGCTTGTGGAAATTTGGTATTCCTCTTGAGTCGAAGCCAGGGACTAAGCTCTCATCTCGAGTTGATTTGGGGTCCACGGAGCCCTTTCGTGTTGCTCCAGTGACCTCAGGATCCCTCTAGACTTGAGACAGTGATCTTGGGTTTTCTCTGGAGTGCCATCAAGGAAATCAAGGCTCCTTTCACGTTTGATGTGGAACATGGAATTGCTCTGCACGCAGTGCAGGGGAATCGGGCCTCATCCAGCGGCGAGGGGGAAGTCTCATGGTTTTTCTCGAGTTGCGGCCGGAACCTGGGGTATATTCTCGAGTTACGACGGGGAGGGCCCTTCCAGATACGTGTTTGTTCAGCGACGTCAGGACTCCTGCCTAGGTGCGAGGGACACCTCGGGATTCTCCTCGAGTCTTGGCATGGCAATGGGGACGCGTCTCCACGTGAGGCGGGAGACCCAGTGTCCCTTTCCTCGTGCCACAGGGATGCTGGGACTCCTATCCATTTTCAAGAGGAGTCAGGCATCGTCTTCTTTGGAAGCATTGATCGCCGCGGACCTCTCGAGTTTTCAAAGGATGTGAGGCCTCCGGTCGCGATGAGGCGGAAAATTAGGTCTTTCTCTGTGGTCTCCACAGGGGATTCAGACATCCCTTAGTCTTGCGAGATGCAAGACGAGCCTGCATTCAATTCACTGCAGGGATATCCGGCCTTACTTCGAGTCAGAGCATCTCGGTGTCCATTCCACTTGAGGCCACAAACTCAGGGTCTCTCTCACATACCTGTAGCTGAGAGAAGCCACCTCTTGAGGTGCTTGTGGAAAGTTGGTATTCCCCTTGAGTCAAAGCCAGGGAATAAGCTCTCATCTCGAGTTGATTTGAGGTCCACGGAGCCCTTTCATGTTGCTCCAGTGACCTCAGGATCCCTCTAGACTTGAGACAGTGATCTTGGGTTTTCTCTGGAGTGCCATCAAGGAAATCAAGGCTCCTTTCACGTTAGATATGGAACACGGAATTGCTCTGCATGCAGTGCAGGGGAATCGGGCCTCACCTCGTGGCAAGGGGGAAGTCTCATGGTTTTTCTCGAGTTGCGGCCGGAACCTGGGGTACATTCTCGAGTTACGACGGGGAGGGACCTTCCAGACACATGTTTGTTCAGCGACGTCAGGACTCCTGCCTAGGTGCGAGGGACACCTCGGGATTCTCCTCGAGTCTTGCCATGGCAATTGGGATATGTCTCCACGTGAGGGGCGAGATCCAGGGTCCCTTTCCACGTGCCACAGGGATCCTGGGACTCCTATCCATTTTCAAGAGGAGTCAGGCATCGTCTCCTTCGGAAGTATTGATCTCCGCGGTCCTATCGAGTTTTCAAAGGATGTGAGGCCTCCGGTTGCCTTGAGGTGGAGGACTAGGTCTTTCTCTGTGGTCTCCACAGGGGATTCAGACATCCCTTCGTCTTCGGAGATGCAAGACGAGCCTGCATTCAAATCACTGCAGGGATATCTGGCCTTACTTCGAGTCAGAGCATCTCGATGTGCATTCCACTTGCGGCGACAAACTCAGGGTCCCTCTCACATACGATTAGTTGAGAGTAGCCTCCTCTTGAGGTGCTTGTGGAAAGTTGGTATTCCTCTTGAGTCGAAGCCAGGGACTAAGCTCTCATCTCGAGTTGATTTGGGGTCCACGGAGCCCTTTCGTGTTGCTACAGTGACCTCAGGATCCCTCTAGACTGGAAACAGTGATCTTGGGTTTTCTCTGGAGTGCCATTAAGGAAATCAAGGCTCCTTTCACGTTTGATGTGGAACACGGAATTGGTCTGCACGCAGTGCAGGGGAATCGGGCCTCATCTCGCGGGGATGGGGAATCTCATGGTTTTTCTCGAGTTGCGGCCGGAACCTGGGGTATATTCTCGAGTTACGACGGGGAGGGCCCTTCCAGACACGTGTTTGTTCAGCGACGTGAGGACTCCTGCCTAGGTGCGAGGGACACCTCGGGATTGTCCTCGAGTCTTGGCATGGCAATGGGGACGCGTCTCCACGTGAGGCGGGAGACCCAGGGTCCCTTTCCACGTGCCACAGGGATGCTGGGATTCCTATCCATTTTCAAGAGGAGTCAGGCATTGTCTCCTTTGGAAGCATTGATCTCCGCAGACTTCTCGAATTTTCAAAGGATGTGAGGCCTCTGGTCGCGATGAGGCTGAAAATTAGGTCTTTCTCTGTGGTCTCCACAGGGGATTCAGACATCCCTTAGTCTTGCGAGATGCAAGACGAGCCTGTATTCAATTCACTGCAGGGATATCCGGCGTTACTTCGAGTCAGAGCATCTCGGTGTCCATTCCACTTGAGACCACAAACTCAGGGGCCCTCTCACATACCTGTAGCTGAGAGAAGCCTCCTCTTGAGGTGCTTGTGGAAAGTTGGTATTCCCCTTGAGTCGAAGCCAGGGACTAAGCTCTCATCTCGAGTTGACTTGGGGTCCACGGAGCCCTTTCGTGTTGCTCCAGTGACCTCAGGATCCCTCTAGACTTGAGACAGTGATCTTGGGTTTTCTCTGGAGTGCCATCAAGGAAATCAAGGCTCCTTTCACGTTTGATGTGGAACACGGAATTGCTCTGCACGCAGTGCAGGGGAATCAGGCCTCATTCAGCGGCGAGGGGGAAGTCTCATAGTTTTTCTCGAGTTGCGGCCGGAACCTGGGGTATATTCTCGAGTTACGACGGGGAGGGCCCTTCCAGACACGTGTTTGTTCAGCGACGTGAGGACTCCTGCCTAGGTGCGAGGGACACCTCGGGATTCTCCTCGAGTCTTGGCATGGCAATTGGGACGCTTCTCCACGTGAGGCGGGATACCCAGGTCCCTTTCCACGTGCCACAGGGATCCTGGGACTCCTATCCATTTTCAAGAGGAGTCAGGCATCGTCTCCTTTGGAAGCATTGATCTCCGCGGACCTCTCGAGTTTTCAAAGGATGTGAGGCCTCCGGTCGCGATGAGGCGGAGAACTCGGTCTTTCTCTGTTGTCTCCACAGGGGATTCAGACATCCCTTCGTCTTGGGAGATGCAAGACAGCCTGCATTCAATTCACTGCAGGGATATCCGGCCTTACTTCGAGTCAGAGCATCTCGGTGTCCATTCCACTTGAGGCCACAAACTCAGGGTCTCTCTCACATACCTGTAGCTGAGAGAAGCCACCTCTTGAGGTGCTTGTGGAAAGTTGGTATTCCCCTTGAGTCGAAGCCAGGGACTAAGCTCTCATCTCGAGTTGATTTGAGGTCCACGGAGCCCTTTCGTGTTGCTCCAGTGACCTCAGGATCCCTCTAGACTTGAGACAGTGATCTTGGGTTTTCTCTGGAGTGTCATCAAGGAAATCAAGGCTCCTTTCACGTTTGATTTGGAACACGGAATTGCTCTGCATGCAGTGCAGGGGAATCGGGCCTCACCTCGTGGCAAGGGGGAAGTCTCATGGTTTTTCTCGAGTTGCGGCCGGAACCTGGGCTATATTCTCGAGTTACGACGGGGAGGGCCCTTCCAGACACATGTTTGTTCAGCGACGTCAGGACTCCTGCCTAGGTGCGAGGGACACCTCGGGATTCTCCTCGAGTCTTGCCATGGCAATTGGGATATGTCTCCACGTGAGGCGCGAGATCCAGGGTCCCTTTCCACGTGCCACAGGGATGCTGGGACTCCTATCCATTTTCAAGAGGAGTCAGGCATCGTCTCCTTTGGAAGCGTTGATCTCCGCGGACCTCTCGAGTTTTCAAAGGATGTGAGGCCTCCGGTCATGTTGAGGCGGAGGACTAGGTCTTTCTCTGTGGTCTCCACAGGGGATTCAGACATCCCTTCGTCTTGGGAGATGCAAGACGAGCCTGCATTCAATTCACTGCAGGGATATCCGGCCTTACTTCGAGTCAGAGCATCTTCGTGTCCATTCCACTTGAGGCCACAAACTCAGGGTCCCTCTCACATACCTGTAGCTGAGAGAAGCCTCCTCCTGAGGTGCTTGTGGAAATTTGGTATTCCTCTTGAGTCGAAGCCAGGGACTAAGCTCTCATCTCGAGTTGATTTGGGGTCCACGGAGCACTTTCGTGTTGCTCCAGTGACCTCAGGATCCCTCTAGACTTGAGACAGTGATCTTGTGTTTTCTCTGGAGTGCCATCAAGGAAATCAAGTCTCCTTTCACGTTTGATGTGGAACACGGAATTGCTCTGCACGCAGTGCAGGGGAATCGGGCCTCATCCAGAGGCGAGGTTGAAGTCTCATGGTTTTTCTCGAGTTGCGGCCGGAACCTGGGGTATATTCTCGAGTTACGACGGGGAGGGCCCTTCCAGACACGTGTTTGTTCAGCGAAGTCAGGACTCCTGCCTAGGTGCGAGGGACACCTCGGGATTCTTCTCAAGTCTTGCCATGGCAATTGGGATATGTCTCCAGTTGAGGCGGGAGACCCAGGGTCCCTTTCCACGTGCCACAGTGATCCTGGGACTCCTATCCATTTTCAAGAGGAGTCAGGCATCGTCTCCTTTGGAAGCATTGATCTCCGCGGACCTCTCGAGTTTTCAAAGGATGTGAGGCCTCCGGTCATGTTGAGGCGGAGGACTAGGTCTTTCTCTGTGGTCTCCACAGGGGATTCAGACATCCCTTCGTCTTGGGAGATGCAAGACAAGCCTGCATTCAATTCACTGAAGGGATATCCGGCCTTACTTCGAGTCAGAGCATCTCGCTGTCCATTCCACTTGAGGCCACAAACTCAGGGTCTCTCTCACATACCTGTAGCTGAGAGAAGCCTCCTCTTGAGGTGCTTGTGGAAAGTTGGTATTCCCCTTGAGTCGAAGCCAGGGACTAAGCTCTCATCTCGAGTTGATTTGAGGTCCACGGAGCCCTTTCGTGTTGCTCCAGTGACCTCAGGATCCCTCTAGACTTGAGACAGTGATCTTGGGTTTTCTCTGGAGTGCCATCAAGGAAATCAAGGCTCCTTTCACGTTTGATGTGGAACACGGAATTGCTCTGCACGCAGTGCAGGGGAATCGGGCCTCATCCAGCGGCGAGAGGGACGTCTCATGGTTTTTCTCGAGTTGCGGCCGGAACGTGGGGTATATTCTCGAGTTAAGACGGGGAGGCCCCTTCCAGACACGTGTTTGTTCAGCGACGTCAGGACTCCTGCCTAGGTGCGAGGGACACCTCGAGATTCTCCTCGAGTCTTGGCATGGCAATTGGGATGCGTCTCCACGTGAGGCGTGAGACCCAGGGTCCCTTTCCACGTGCCACAGGGATCCTGGGACTCCTATCCATTTTCAAGAGGAGTCAGGCATCGTCTCCTTTGGAAGCATTGATCTCCGCGGACCTCTCGAGTTTTCAAAGGATGTGAGGCCTCCGGTCGCGATGAGGCGGAGAACTCGGTCTTTCTCTGTGGTCTCCACAGGGGATTCAGACATCCCCTCGTCTTGGGAGATGCAAGACGAGCCTGCATTCAATTCACTGCAGGGATATCCGGCCTTACTTCGAGTCAGAGCATCTCCGTGTCCATTCCACTTGAGGCGACAAACTCAGGGTCCCTCTCACATACCTGTAGCTGAGAGAAGCCTCCTCTTGAGAAGCTTGTGGAAATTTGGTATTCCTCTTGAGTCGAAGCCAGGGACTAAGCTCTCATCTCGAGTTGATTTGGGGTCCACGGAGCCCTTTCGTGTTGCTCCAGTGACCTCAGGATCCCTCTAGACTTGAGACAGTGATCTTGGGTTTTCTCTGGAGTGCCATCAAGGAAATCAAGGCTCCTTTCACGTTTGATGTGGAACATGGAATTGCTCTGCACGCAGTGCAGGGGAATCGGGCCTCATCCAGCGGCGAGGGGGAAGTCTCATGGTTTTTCTCGAGTTGCGGCCGGAACCTGGGGTATATTCTCGAGTTACGACGGGGAGGGCCCTTCCAGATACGTGTTTGTTCAGCGACGTCAGGACTCCTGCCTAGGTGCGAGGGACACCTCGGGATTCTCCTCGAGTCTTGGCATGGCAATGGGGACGCGTCTCCACGTGAGGCGGGAGACCCAGTGTCCCTTTCCTCGTGCCACAGGGATGCTGGGACTCCTATCCATTTTCAAGAGGAGTCAGGCATCGTCTTCTTTGGAAGCATTGATCGCCGCGGACCTCTCGAGTTTTCAAAGGATGTGAGGCCTCCGGTCGCGATGAGGCGGAAAATTAGGTCTTTCTCTGTGGTCTCCACAGGGGATTCAGACATCCCTTAGTCTTGCGAGATGCAAGACGAGCCTGCATTCAATTCACTGCAGGGATATCCGGCCTTACTTCGAGTCAGAGCATCTCGGTGTCCATTCCACTTGAGGCCACAAACTCAGGGTCTCTCTCACATACCTGTAGCTGAGAGAAGCCACCTCTTGAGGTGCTTGTGGAAAGTTGGTATTCCCCTTGAGTCAAAGCCAGGGAATAAGCTCTCATCTCGAGTTGATTTGAGGTCCACGGAGCCCTTTCATGTTGCTCCAGTGACCTCAGGATCCCTCTAGACTTGAGACAGTGATCTTGGGTTTTCTCTGGAGTGCCATCAAGGAAATCAAGGCTCCTTTCACGTTAGATATGGAACACGGAATTGCTCTGCATGCAGTGCAGGGGAATCGGGCCTCACCTCGTGGCAAGGGGGAAGTCTCATGGTTTTTCTCGAGTTGCGGCCGGAACCTGGGGTACATTCTCGAGTTACGACGGGGAGGGACCTTCCAGACACATGTTTGTTCAGCGACGTCAGGACTCCTGCCTAGGTGCGAGGGACACCTCGGGATTCTCCTCGAGTCTTGCCATGGCAATTGGGATATGTCTCCACGTGAGGGGCGAGATCCAGGGTCCCTTTCCACGTGCCACAGGGATCCTGGGACTCCTATCCATTTTCAAGAGGAGTCAGGCATCGTCTCCTTCGGAAGTATTGATCTCCGCGGTCCTATCGAGTTTTCAAAGGATGTGAGGCCTCCGGTTGCCTTGAGGTGGAGGACTAGGTCTTTCTCTGTGGTCTCCACAGGGGATTCAGACATCCCTTCGTCTTCGGAGATGCAAGACGAGCCTGCATTCAAATCACTGCAGGGATATCTGGCCTTACTTCGAGTCAGAGCATCTCGATGTGCATTCCACTTGCGGCGACAAACTCAGGGTCCCTCTCACATACGATTAGTTGAGAGTAGCCTCCTCTTGAGGTGCTTGTGGAAAGTTGGTATTCCTCTTGAGTCGAAGCCAGGGACTAAGCTCTCATCTCGAGTTGATTTGGGGTCCACGGAGCCCTTTCGTGTTGCTACAGTGACCTCAGGATCCCTCTAGACTTGAAACAGTGATCTTGGGTTTTCTCTGGAGTGCCATTAAGGAAATCAAGGCTCCTTTCACGTTTGATGTGGAACACGGAATTGGTCTGCACGCAGTGCAGGGGAATCGGGCCTCATCTCGCGGGGATGGGGAAGTCTCATGGTTTTTCTCGAGTTGCGGCCGGAACCTGGGGTATATTCTCGAGTTACGACGGGGAGGGCCCTTCCAGACACGTGTTTGTTCAGCGACGTGAGGACTCCTGCCTAGGTGCGAGGGACACCTCGGGATTCTCCTCGAGTCTTGGCATGGCAATTGGGACGCGTCTCCACGTGAGGCGGGAGACCCAGGGTCCCTTTCCACGTGCCACAGGGATCCTGGGACTCCTATCCATTTTCAAGAGGAGTCAGGCATCGTCTCCTTTGGAAGCATTGATCTCCGCAGACCTCTCGAGTTTTCAAAGGATGTGAGGCCTCCGGTCGCGATGAGGCGGAGAACTCAGTCTTTCTCTGTGGTCTCCACAGGGGATTCAGACATCCCTTCGTCTTCGGAGATGCAAGACGAGCCTGCATTCAATTCACTGCAGGGATATCCGGCCTTACTTCGAGTCAGAGCATCTCCGTGTCCATTCCACTTGAGGCCACAAACTCAGGGTCCCTCTCACATACCTGTAGCTGAGAGAAGCCTCCTCTTGAGGTGCTTGTGGAAAGTTGGTATTCCTCTTGAGTCGAAGCCAGGGACTAAGCTCTCATCTCGAGTTGATTTGGGGTCCACGGAGCCCTTTCGTGTTGCTCCAGTGACCTCAGGATCCCTCTAGACTTGAGACAGTGATCTTGGGTTTTCTCTGGAGTGCCATCAAGGAAATCAAGGCTCCTTTCACGTTTGATGTGGAACACGGAATTGCTCTGCACGCAGTGCAGGGGAATCGGGCCTCATCCAGCGGCGAGGGGGACGTCTCATGGTTTTTCTCGAGTTGCGGCCGGAACCTGGGGTATATTCTCGAGTTACGACGGGGAGGGCCGTTCCAGACACGTGTTTGTTCAGCGATGTCAGGACTCCTGCCTAGGTGCGAGGGACACCTCGGGATTCTCCTCGAGTCTTGCCATGGCAATTGGGACGTGTCTCCACGTGAGGCGGGAGCCCCAGGGTCCCTTTCCACGTGCCACAGGGATCCTGGGACTCCTATCCATTTTCAAGAGGAGTCAGGCATCGTCTTCTTCGGAAGTATTGATCTCCGCGGTCCTCTCGAGTTTTCAAAGGATGTGAGGCCTCCGGTTGCCTTGAGGTGGAGGACTAGGTCTTTCTCTGTGGTCTCCACAGGGGATTCAGACAACCCTTCGTCTTGGGAGAGGCAAGACGAGCCTGCATTCAAATCACTGCAGGGATATCTGGCCTTACTTCGAGTCAGAGCATCTCGGTGTCCATTCCACTTGCGGCGACAAACTCAGGGTCCCTCTCACATACCATTAGTTGAGAGTAGCCTCATCTTGAGGTGCTTGTGGAAAGTTGGTATTCCTCTTGAGTCGAAGCCAGGGACTAAGCTCTCATCTCGAGTTGATTTGGGGTCCACGGAGCCCTTTCGTGTTGCTACAGTGACCTCAGGATCCCTCTAGACTGGAAACAGTGATCTTGGGTTTTCTCTGGAGTGCCATTAAGGAAATCAAGGCTCCTTTCACGTTTGATGTGGAACACGGAATTGGTCTGCACGCAGTGCAGGGGAATCGGGCCTCATCTCGCGGGGATGGGGAATCTCATGGTTTTTCTCGAGTTGCGGCCGGAACCTGGGGTATATTCTCGAGTTACGACGGGGAGGGCCCTTCCAGACACGTGTTTGTTCAGCGACGTGAGGACTCCTGCCTAGGTGCGAGGGACACCTCGGGATTGTCCTCGAGTCTTGGCATGGCAATGGGGACGCGTCTCCACGTGAGGCGGGAGACCCAGGGTCCCTTTCCACGTGCCACAGGGATGCTGGGATTCCTATCCATTTTCAAGAGGAGTCAGGCATTGTCTCCTTTGGAAGCATTGATCTTCGCAGACTTCTCGAATTTTCAAAGGATGTGAGGCCTCTGGTCGCGATGAGGCTGAAAATTAGGTCTTTCTCTGTGGTCTCCACAGGGGATTCAGACATCCCTTAGTCTTGCGAGATGCAAGACGAGCCTGTATTCAATTCACTGCAGGGATATCCGGCGTTACTTCGAGTCAGAGCATCTCGGTGTCCATTCCACTTGAGACCACAAACTCAGGGGCCCTCTCACATACCTGTAGCTGAGAGAAGCCTCCTCTTGAGGTGCTTGTGGAAAGTTGGTATTCCCCTTGAGTCGAAGCCAGGGACTAAGCTCTCATCTCGAGTTGACTTGGGGTCCACGGAGCCCTTTCGTGTTGCTCCAGTGACCTCAGGATCCCTCTAGACTTGAGACAGTGATCTTGGGTTTTCTCTGGAGTGCCATCAAGGAAATCAAGGCTCCTTTCACGTTTGATGTGGAACACGGAATTGCTCTGCACGCAGTGCAGGGGAATCAGGCCTCATTCAGCGGCGAGGGGGAAGTCTCATAGTTTTTCTCGAGTTGCGGCCGGAACCTGGGGTATATTCTCCAGTTACGACGGGGAGGGCCCTTCCAGACACGTGTTTGTTCAGCGATGTCAGGACTCCTGCCTAGGTGCGAGGGACACCTCGGGATTCTCCTCGAGTCTTGCCATGGCAATTGGGACGTGTCTCCACGTGAGGCGGGAGCCCCAGGGTCCCTTTCCACGTGCCACAGTGATCCTGGGACTCCTATCCATTTTCAAGAGGAGTGAGGCATCGTCTCCTTTGGAAGCATTGATCTCCGCGGACCTCTCGAGTTTTCATAGGATGTGAGGCCTCCGGTCATGTTGAGGCTGAGGTCTAGGTCTTTCTCTATGGTCTCCACAGGGGATTCAGACATCCCTTCGTCTTGGGAGATGCAAGACGAGCCTGCATTCAATTCACTGCAGGGATATCCGGCCTTACTTCGAGTCAGAGCATCTCGCTGTCCATTCCACTTGAGGCCACAAACTCAGGGTCTCTCTCACATACCTGTAGCTGAGAGAAGCCTCCTCTTGAGGTGCTTGTGGAAAGTTGGTATTCCCCTTGAGTCGAAGCCAGGGACTAAGCTCTCATCTCGAGTTGATTTGAGGTCCACGGAGCCCTTTCGTGTTGCTCCAGTGACCTCAGGATCCCTCTAGACTTGAGACAGTGATCTTGGGTTTTCTCTGGAGTGCCATCAAGGAAATCAAGGCTCCTTTCATGTTTGATGTGGATCACGGAATTGCTCTGCACGCAGTGCAGGGGAATCGGGCCTCATCCAGCGGCGAGGGGGAAGTCTCATGGTTTTTCTCGAGTTGCGGCCGGAACCTGGGGTATATTCTCGAGTTACGACGGGGAGGGCCCTTCCAGACACGTGTTTGTTCAGCGACGTCAGGACTCCTGCCTAGGTGCGAGGGACACCTCGGGATTCTTCTCGAGTCTTGCCATGGCAATTGGGACGTGTCTCCAGTTGAGGCGGGAGACCCAGGGTCCCTTTCCACGTGCAACAGTGATCCTGGGACTCTTATCCATTTTCAAGAGGCGTCAGGCATCGTCTCCTACGGAAGTATTGATCTCCGCAGACCTCTCGAGTTTTCAAAGGATGTGATGCCTCCCGTCTCGATGAGGTGGAGGACTAGGTCTTTCTCTGTTTTCTACACAGGGGATTCCGACATCCCTTCGTCTTGGGAGATACAAGACAAGCCTGCATTCAATTCACTGCAGGGATATCCGGCCTTACTTCGAGTCAGAGCATCTCCGTTTCCATTCCACTTGAGGCCACAAACTCAGGGTCTCTCTCACATACCTGTAGCTGAGAGAAGCCTCCTCTTGAGGTGCTTGTGGAAAGTTGGTATTCCTCTTGAGTCGAAGCCATTGACTAAGCTCTCATCTCGAGTTGATTTGAGGTCCACGGAGCCCTTTCGTGTTGCTCCAGTGACCTCAGGATCCCTCTAGACTCTAGACAGTGATCTTGGGTTTTCGCTGGAGTGCCGTCAGGGAAATCAAGGCTCCTTTCATGTTTGATGTGGAACACGGAATTGCTCTGCATGCAGTGCAGCTGAATCGGGCCTCACCTCGTGGCAAGGGGGAAGTCTCATGGTTTTTCTCGAGTTGCGGCCGGAACCTGGGGTATATTCTCGAGTTACGACGGGGAGGGCCCTTCCAGACACGTGTTTGTTCAGCAACGTCAGGACTCCTGTCTAGGTGCGAGGGACACCTCGGGATTCTCCTCGAGTCTTGGCATGGCAATGGGGACGCGTCTCCACGTGAGGTGGGAGACCCAGGGTCCCTTTCCACGTCCCACAGGGATCCTGGGACTCCTATCCATTTTGAAGAGGAGTCAGGCATCGTCTCCTTTGGAAGCATTGATCTCCGCGGACCTCTCGAGTTTTCAAAGGATGTGAGGCCTCTGGTCGCGATGAGGCGGAGAACTCGGTCTTTCTCTGTGGTCTCCACAGGGGATTCAGACATCCCTTCGTCTTGGGACATGCAAGACGAGCCTGCATTCAAATCACTGCAGGGATATCTGGCCTTACTTCGAGTCAGAGCATCTCGGTGTCCATTCCACTTGAGGCCACAAACTCAGGGTCCCTCTCACATACCATTAGTTGAGAGTAGCCTCCTCTTGAGGTGCTTGTGGAAAGTTGGTATTCCTCTTGAGTCGAAGCCAGGGACTAAGCTCTCATCTCGAGGTGATTTGGGGTCCACGGAGCCCTTTCGTGTTGCTACAGTGACCTCAGGATCCCTCTAGACTTGAAACAGTGATCTTGGGTTTTCTCTGGAGTGCCATTAAGGAAATCAAGGCTCCTTTCACGTTTGATGTGGAACACCGAATTGGTCTGCACGCAGTGCAGGGGAATCGGGCCTCATCTCGCGGGGATGGGGAAGTCTCAAGGTTTTTCTCGAGTTGCGGCCGGAACCTGGGGTATATTCTCTAGTTACGACGGGGAGGGCCCTTCCAGACACGTGTTTGTTCAGCGACGTGAGGACTCCTGCCTAGGTGCGAGGGACACCTCGGGATTCTCCTCGAGTCTTGGCATGGCAATTGGGACGCTTCTCCACGTGAGGCGGGATACCCAGGTCCCTTTCCACGTGCCACAGGGATCCTGGGACTCCTATCCATTTTCAAGAGGAGTCAGGCATCGTCTCCTTTGGAAGCATTGATCTCCGCGGACCTCTCGAGTTTTCAAAGGATGTGAGGCCTCCGGTCGCGATGAGGCGGAGAACTCGGTCTTTCTCTGTTGTCTCCACAGGGGATTCAGACATCCCTTCGTCTTGGGAGATGCAAGACAGCCTGCATTCAATTCACTGCAGGGATATCCGGCCTTACTTCGAGTCAGAGCATCTCGGTGTCCATTCCACTTGAGGCCACAAACTCAGGGTCTCTCTCACATACCTGTAGCTGAGAGAAGCCACCTCTTGAGGTGCTTGTGGAAAGTTGGTATTCCCCTTGAGTCGAAGCCAGGGACTAAGCTCTCATCTCGAGTTGATTTGAGGTACACGGAGCCCTTTCGTGTTGCTCCAGTGACCTCAGGATCCCTCTAGACTTGAGACAGTGATCTTGGGTTTTCTCTGGAGTGTCATCAAGGAAATCAAGGCTCCTTTCACGTTTGATTTGGAACACGGAATTGCTCTGCATGCAGTGCAGGGGAATCGGGCCTCACCTCGTGGCAAGGGGGAAGTCTCATGGTTTTTCTCGAGTTGCGGCCGGAACCTGGGCTATATTCTCGAGTTACGACGGGGAGGGCCCTTCCAGACACATGTTTGTTCAGCGACGTCAGGACTCCTGCCTAGGTGCGAGGGACACCTCGGGATTCTCCTCGAGTCTTGCCATGGCAATTGGGATATGTCTCCACGTGAGGCGCGAGATCCAGGGTCCCTTTCCACGTGCCACAGGGATCCTGGGACTCCTATCCATTTTCAAGAGGAGTCAGGCATCGTCTCCTTTGGAAGCATTGATCTCCGCGGACCTCTCGAGTTTTCAAAGGATGTGAGGCCTCCGGTCGCGATGAGGCGGAGAACTCGGTCTTTCTCTGTGGTCTCCACAGGGGATTCAGACATCCCTTCGTCTTGGGAGATGCAAGACGAGCCTGCATTCAATTCACTGCAGGGATATCCGGCCTTACTACGAGTCAGAGCATCTCGCTCTCCATTCCACTTGAGGCCACAAACTCAGGGTCCCTCTCACATACCTGTAGCTGAGAGAAGCCTCCTCTTGAGGTGCTTGTGGAAAGTTGGTATTCCTCTTGAGTCGAAGCCAGGAACTAAGCTCTCATCTCGAGTTGATTTGGGGTCCACGGAGCCCTTTCGTGTTGCTCCAGTGACCTCAGGATCCCTCTAGACTTGAGACAGTGATCTTGGGTTTTCTCTGGAGTGCCATCAAGGAAATCAAGGCTTCTTTCACGTTTGATGTGGAACACGGAATTGCTCTGCACGCAGTGCAGGGGAATCGGGCCTCATCCAGCGGCGAGGGGGAAGTCTCATGGTTTTTCTCGAGTTGCGGCCGGAACCTGGGGTATATTCTCGAGTTACGACGGGGAGGGCCCTTCCAGACACGTGTTTGTTCAGCGACGTCAGGACTCCTGCCTAGGTGCGAGGGACACCTCGGGATTCTCCTCGAGTCTTGCCATGGCAATTGGGACGTGTCTCCAGTTGAGGCGGGAGACCCAGGGTCCCTTTCCACGTGCCACAGTGATCCTGGGACTCTTATCCATTTTCAAGAGGCGTCAGGCATCGTCTCCTACGGAAGTATTGATCTCCGCAGACCTCTCGAGTTTTCAAAGGATGTGATGCCTCCCGTCTCGATGAGCTGGAGGACTAGGTCTTTCTCTGTTTTCTCCACAGGGGATTCAGACATCCCTTCGTCTTGGGAGATACAAGACAAGCCTGCATTCAATTCACTGCAGGGATATCCGGCCTTACTTCGAGTCAGAGCATCTCCGTTTCCATTCCACTTGAGGCCACAAACTCAGGGTCTCTCTCACATACCTGTAGCTGAGAGAAGCCACCTCTTGAGGTGCTTGTGGAAAGTTGGTATTCCTCTTGAGTCGAAGCCATTGACTAAGCTCTCATCTCGAGTTGATTTGAGGTCCACGGAGCCCTTTCGTGTTGCTCCAGTGACCTCAGGATCCCTCTAGACTCTAGACAGTGATCTTGGGTTTTCGCTGGAGTGCCGTCAGGGAAATCAAGGCTCCTTTCATGTTTGATGTGGAACACGGAATTGCTCTGCACGCAGTGCAGGGGAATCGGGCCTCATCTAGCGGCGACTGGGAAGTCTCATGGTTTTTCTCGAGTTGCGGCCGGAACCTGGGGTATATTCTCGAGTTAAGACGGGGAGGGCCCTTCCAGACACGTGTTTGTTCAGCGACATCAGGACTCCTGCCTAGGTGCGAGGGACACCTCGGGATTCTCCTCGAGTCTTGGCATGGCAATGGGGACGCGTCTCCACGTGAGGCGGGAGACCCAGGGTCCCTTTCCACGTCCCACAGGGATCCTGGGACTCCTATCCATTTTGAAGAGGAGTCAGGCATCGTCTCCTTTGGAAGCATTGATCTCCGCGGACCTCTCGAGTTTTCAAAGGATGTGAGGCCTCCGGTCGCGATGAGGCGGAGAACTCGGTCTTTCTCTGTGGTCTCCACAGGGGATTCAGACATCCCTTCGTCTTGGGACATGCAAGACGAGCCTGCATTCAAATCACTGCAGGGATATCTGGCCTTACTTCGAGTCAGAGCATCTCGGTGTCCATTCCACTTGAGGCGACAAAGTCAGGGTCCCTCTCACATACCATTAGTTGAGAGTAGCCTCCTCTTGAGGTGCTTGTGGAAAGTTGGTATTCCTCTTGAGTCGAAGCCAGGGACTAAGCTCTCATCTCGAGGTGATTTGGGGTCCACGGAGCCCTTTCGTGTTGCTACAGTGACCTCAGGATCCCTCTAGACTTGAAACAGTGATCTTGGGTTTTCTCTGGAGTGCCATTAAGGAAATCAAGGCTCCTTTCACGTTTGATGTGGAACACTTAATTGGTCTGCACGCAGTGCAGGGGAATCGGGCCTCATCTCGCGGGGATGGGGAAGTCTCATGGTTTTTCTCGAGTTGCGGCCGGAACCTGGGGTATATTCTCGAGTTACGACGGGGAGGGCCCTTCCAGACACGTGTTTGTTCAGCGACGTGAGGACTCCTGCCTAGGTGCGAGGGACACCTCGGGATTCTCCTCGAGTCTTGGCATGGCAATTGGGACGCTTCTCCACGTGAGGCGGGATACCCAGGTCCCTTTCCACGTGCCACAGGGATCCTGGGACTCCTATCCATTTTCAAGAGGAGTCAGGCATCGTCTCCTTTGGAAGCATTGATCTCCGCGGACCTCTCGAGTTTTCAAAGGATGTGAGGCCTCCGGTCGCGATGAGGCGGAGAACTCGGTCTTTCTCTGTTGTCTCCACAGGGGATTCAGACATCCCTTCGTCTTGGGAGATGCAAGACAGCCTGCATTCAATTCACTGCAGGGATATCCGGCCTTACTTCGAGTCAGAGCATCTCGGTGTCCATTCCACTTGAGGCCACAAACTCAGGGTCTCTCTCACATACCTGTAGCTGAGAGAAGCCACCTCTTGAGGTGCTTGTGGAAAGTTGGTATTTCCCTTGAGTCGAAGCCAGGGACTAAGCTCTCATCTCGAGTTGATTTGAGGTCCACGGAGCCCTTTCGTGTTGCTCCAGTGACCTCAGGATCCCTCTAGACTTGAGACAGTGATCTTGGGTTTTCTCTGGAGTGCCATCAAGAAATCAAGGCTCCTTTCACGTTTGATGTGGAACACGGAATTGCTCTGCACGCAGTGCAGTGAAATCGGGCCTCATGTCGCGGCGAGGGGGAAGTCTCATGGTTTTTCCCGAGTTCCGGCCGGAACCTGGGGTATATTCTCGAGTTACCATGGGGAGGGCCCTTCCAGACACGTGTTTGTTCAGCGACGTCAGGACTCCTACCTAGGTGCGAGGGACACCTCGGGATTCTCCTCAAGTCTTGGCATGGCAATTGGGACGCATCTCCACGTGAGGCGGGAGACCCAGGGTCCCTTTCCACGTGCCACAGGGATCCTGGGACTCCTATCCATTTTCAAGAGGAGTCAGGCATCGTCTCCTTTGGAAGCATTGATCTCCGCGGACCTCTCCAGTTTTCAACGGATGTGAGGCCTCCCCTCGCGATGTGGCGGAGAATTAGGTCTTTCTCTGTGGTCTCCACAGGGGATTCAGACATCCCTTCGTCTTGAGAGTTGCAAGACGAGCCTGCAATCAATTCACTGCAGGGATATCTGGCCTTACTTCGAGTCAGAGCATCTCGGTGTCCATTCCACTTGAGGCCACAATCTCAGGGTCCCTCTCACTTACCTGTAGCTGAGAGGAGCCTCCTCTTGAGGTGCTTGTGAAAAGTTGGTATTCCTCTTGAGTCGAAGCCAGGGACTAAGCTCTCATCTCGAGTTGATTTGGGGTCCACGGAGCCCTTTCCTGTTGCTCCAGTGACCTCAGGATCCCTCTAGACTTGAGACACTGATCTTGGGTTTTCTCTGGAGTGGATCAAGGAAATCAAGACTCCTTTCACTTTTGATGTGGAATACGGAATTGCTCTGCACGCTAGGCAGGGGAATCTGTCCTCATCTCGCGGCGAGGGGGAAGTCTCATTGTTTCTCTCGAGTTGCGGCCGGAACCTGGGGTATATTCTCGAGTTACGATGGGGAGGGCCCTTCCAGACACGTGTTTGTTCATGGAGGTCAGGACTCCTGCCTAGGTGCGAGGGACACCTCGGGATTCTCCCCGAGTCTTGGCATGGCAATTGGGACGCTTCTCCACGTGAGGCGGGAGAACCAGGGTCCCTTTCCACGTGCCACAGTGATCCTGGGACTTCTATCCATTTTCAAGAGGAGTCAGGCATCGTCTCCTTTGGAAGCATTGATCTCCGCAGACCTCTCGAGTTTTCAAAGGATGTGAGGCCTCCGGTCGCGTTGAGGCGGAGGACTAGGTCTTTCTCTGTGGTCTCCACAGGGGATTCAGACAACCCTTCGTCTTGGGAGATGCAAGACGAGCCTGCATCCAATTCACTGCCGGTATATCCGGCCTTACTTCGAGTCAGAGCATCTCGGTGTCCATTCCACTTGAGGCCACAAACTCAGGGTCGCTCTCACATACCTGTAGCTGAGAGAAGCCTCCTCTTGAGGTGCTTGTGGAAAGTTGGTATTCCTCTTGAGTCGAAGCCAGGGACTAAGCTCTCATCTCGAGTTGATTTGGGGTCCATGGAGCCCATTCGTTTTGCCACAGTGACCTCAGGATCCCTCTAGAATTGAGACAGTGATCTTGGGTTTTCTCTGGAGTGCCATCAAGGAAATCAAGGCTCCTTTCACGTTTGATGTGGAATACGGAATTGCTCTGCACACAGTGCAGTGGAATCGGGCCTCATCTCGCGGCGAGGGGCAAGTCTCATGGTTTTACTCGAGTTGCGGCCGGAACCTGGGGTATATTCTCGAGTTACGACGGGGAGGGCCCTTCCAGACACGTGTTTGTTCAGCGACGTCAGGACTCCTGCCTAGGTGCGAGGGACACCTCAGGATTCTCCTCGAGTCTTGGCATGGCAATTGGGACACGTCTCCATGTGAGGCGGGAGGTCCAGGTTCCCTTTCCCCGTGCCACAGTGATCCTGGAACTCCTATCCAGTTTCAAGAGGAGTCAGGCATCATCTCCTTTGGAAGCATGGATCTCCTCAGACCTCTCGAGTTTTCAAAGATGTGAGGCCTCCGGTCACGATGAGGCGGAAAATTTGGTCTTTCTCTGTGGTCTCCACAGCGGATTCAGACATCCCTTCGTCTTGGGAGAGGCAAGACGAGCCTGCATTCAATTCACTGCAGGGATATCTGGCCTTACTTCGAGTCAGAGCATCTCGGGGTCCATTCCACTTGAGGCCAGAAACTCAGGGTCCCTCTCACATACCTATAGCTGAGAGAAGCATCCTCTTGAGGTGCTTGTGGAAAGTTGGTATTCCTCTTGAGTCGAAGCCAGGGACTAAGCTCTCATCTCGAGTTGATTTGGGGTCCACGGAGCCCTTTCGTGTTGCTCCAGTGACCTCAGGATCCCTCTAGACTTGAGACAGTGATCTTGGGTTTTCTCTGGAGTGCCATCAAGGAAATCAAGGCTCCTTTCACGTTTGATGTGGAACACAGAATTGCTCTGCATGCAGTGCATGGGAATCGGGCCTGAACTCGCGGCGAGGGGGAAATCTCATGGTTTTTCTCGAGTTGCGGCCGGAACCTTGGGTATATTCTCGAGTTACGTCGGGGAGGGCCCTTCCAGACACGTGTTTGTTCAGCGACCTCAGGACTCCTGCCTAGGTGCGAGGGACACCTCGGGATTCTTCTCGAGTCTTGGCATGGCAATTGGGAGGCATCTCCACGTGAGGCGGGAGACCCAGGGTCCCTTTCCACGTGCCACAGGGATCCTGGGACTCCTATCCATTTTCAAGAGGAGTCAGGCATCGTCTCCTTTGGAAGCATTGATCTCGACAGACCTCTCGAGTTTTCAAAGGATGTGAGGCCTCCGGTCACGATGAGGCGGAGGACTAGGTCTTTCTCTGTGGTCTCCACAGGGGATTCAGACATCCCTTCGTCTTGGGAGATGCAAAACGAGCCTGCATTCAATTCACTGCAGGGATATCCGGCCTTACGTCGAGTCAGAGCATCTCGGTGTCCATTACACTTGAGGCCACAAACTCAGGGTCCCTCTCACTTTCCTGTAGCTGTGAGAAGCCTCCTCTGAGGTGCTTGTGGAAAGTTGGTATTCCTCTTGAGTCGAAGCCAGGGACTAAGCTCTCATCTCGAGTTGATTTGGGGTCCACGGAGCCCTTTCGTGTTGCTACAGTGACCTCAGGATCCCTCTAGACTTGAGACAGTGATCTTGGGTTTTCTCTGGAGTGCCATCAAGGAAATCAAGGCTCCTTTCATGTTTGATGTGGAACACGGAATTGCTCTGCACGCAGTGCAGGGGAATCGGGCCTCAACTCTCGGCGATGGGGAAATCTCATGGTTTTTCTCGAGTTGCGGCCGGAACCTGGGGTATATTCTCGAGTTACGACGGGGAGGGCCCTTCCAGACACGTGTTTGTTCAGCGACGTCAGGACTCCTGCCTAGGTGTGAGGGACACCTCGGGATTCTCCTCGAGTCTTGGCATGGCAATTGGGACGCGTCTCCACGTGAGGCGGGAGACCCAGGGTCCCTTTCAACGTGCCACAGGGATCCTGGGACTCCTATCCATTTTCAAGAGAAGTCAGGCATCGTCTCCTTTGGAAGCATTGATCTCCGCGGACCTCTCGAGTTTTCAAAGGATGTGAGGCCTCCGGTCGCGTTGAGGCGGAGGATTAGGTCTTTCTCTGTGTTCTGCACAGGGGTTTCAGACATCCCTTCGTCTTGGGAGATGCAAGACGAGCCTGCATTCAATTCACTGCAGGGATATCCGGCCTTACTTCGAGTCAGAGCATCACTGTGTCCATTCCACTTGAGGCCACAAACTCAGGGTCCCTCTCACATACCTGTAGCTGAGAGAAGCCTCCTCTTGAGGTGCTTGTGGAAAGTTGGTATTCCTCTTGAGTCGAAGCCAGGGACTAAGCTCTCATCTCGAGTTGATTTGGGGTCCACGGAGCCCTTTCGTGTTGCTCCAGTGACCTCAGGATCCCTCTAGACTTGAGACAGTGATCTTGGGTTTTCTCTGGAGTGCCATCAAGGAAATCAAGGCTCCTTTCACGTTTGATGTGGAACACGGAATTGCTCTGCACGCAGTGCAGGGGAATCGGGCCTCATCCAGCGGCGAGGGGGAAGTCTCATGGTTTTTCTCGAGTTGCGGCCGGAACCTGGGGTATATTCTCGAGTTACGACGGGGAGGGCCCTTCCAGACACGTGTTTGTTCAGCGACGTCAGGACTCCTGCCTAGGTGCGAGGGACACCTCGGGATTCTCCTCGAGTCTTGCCATGGCAATTGGGACGTGTCTCCAGTTGAGGCGGGAGCCCCAGGTTCTCTTTCCACGTGCCACAGTGATCCTGGGTCCCAGGGTCCCTTTCCACGTGCCACAGTGATCCTGGATCTCCTATCCATTTTCAAGAGGCGTCAGGCATCGTCTCCTTCAGAAGTATTGATCTCCGCAGACCTCTCGAGTTTTCAAAGGATGTGATGCCTCCCGTCTCGATGAGGTGGAGGACTAGGTCTTTCTCTGTTGTCTCCACAGGGGATTCAGACAACCCTTCGTCTGGGGACATGCAAGACGAGCCTGCATTCAAATCACTGCAGGGATATCTGGCCTTACTTCGAGTCAGAGCATCTCTGTGTCCATTCCACTTGAGGCGACAAACTCAGGGTCCCT
Source organism: Dama dama (assembly GCF_033118175.1). Classification (NCBI taxonomy): domain Eukaryota; kingdom Metazoa; phylum Chordata; class Mammalia; order Artiodactyla; family Cervidae; genus Dama; species Dama dama. The sequence continues at coordinate 3,101,121 of NW_026870920.1, read as the reverse complement.
CTCACATACCATTAGTTGAGAGTAGCCTCCTCTTGAGGTGCTTGTGGAAAGTTGGTATTCCTCTTGAGTCGAAGCCAGGGACTAAGCTCTTATCTCGAGTTGATTTGGGGTCCACGGAGCCCTTTCGTGTTGCTCCAGTGACCTCAGGATCCCTCTAGACTTGAAAGAGTGATCTTGGGTTTTCTCTGGAGTGCCATTAAGGAAATCAAGGCTCCTTTCACATTTGATGTGGAACACGGAATTGGTCTGCACGCAGTGCAGGGGAATCGGGCCTCATCTCGCGGGGATGGGGAAGTCTCATGGTTTTTCTCGAGTTGCGGCCGGAACCTGGGGTATAATCTCGAGTTACGACGGGGAGGGCCCTTCCTGACACGTGTTTGTTCAGCGACGTGAGGACTCCTGCCTAGGTGCGAGGGACACCTCGGGATTCTCCTCGAGTCTTGGCATGGCAATTGGGACGCTTCTCCACGTGAGGCGGGATACCCAGGTCCCTTTCCACGTGCCACAGGGATCCTGGGACTCCTATCCATTTTCAAGAGGAGTCAGGCATCGTCTCCTTTGGAAGCATTGATCTCCGCGGACCTCTCGAGTTTTCAAAGGATGTGAGGCCTCCGGTCGCGATGAGGCGGAGAACTCGGTCTTTCTCTGTTGTCTCCACAGGGGATTCAGACATCCCTTCGTCTTGGGAGATGCAAGACAGCCTGCATTCAATTCACTGCAGGGATATCCGGCCTTACTTCGAGTCAGAGCATCTCGGTGTCCATTCCACTTGAGGCCACAAACTCAGGGTCTCTCTCACATACCTGTAGCTGAGAGAAGCCACCTCTTGAGGTGCTTGTGGAAAGTTGGTATTCCCCTTGAGTCGAAGCCAGGGACTAAGCTCTCATCTCGAGTTGATTTGAGGTACACGGAGCCCTTTCGTGTTGCTCCAGTGACCTCAGGATCCCTCTAGACTTGAGACAGTGATCTTGGGTTTTCTCTGGAGTGTCATCAAGGAAATCAAGGCTCCTTTCACGTTTGATTTGGAACACGGAATTGCTCTGCATGCAGTGCAGGGGAATCGGGCCTCACCTCGTGGCAAGGGGGAAGTCTCATGGTTTTTCTCGAGTTGCGGCCGGAACCTGGGCTATATTCTCGAGTTACGACGGGGAGGGCCCTTCCAGACACATGTTTGTTCAGCGACGTCAGGACTCCTGCCTAGGTGCGAGGGACACCTCGGGATTCTCCTCGAGTCTTGCCATGGCAATTGGGATATGTCTCCACGTGAGGCGCGAGATCCAGGGTCCCTTTCCACGTGCCACAGGGATCCTGGGACTCCTATCCATTTTCAAGAGGAGTCAGGCATCGTCTCCTTTGGAAGCATTGATCTCCGCGGACCTCTCGAGTTTTCAAAGGATGTGAGGCCTCCGGTCGCGATGAGGCGGAGAACTCGGTCTTTCTCTGTGGTCTCCACAGGGGATTCAGACATCCCTTCGTCTTGGGAGATGCAAGACGAGCCTGCATTCAATTCACTGCAGGGATATCCGGCCTTACTACGAGTCAGAGCATCTCGCTCTCCATTCCACTTGAGGCCACAAACTCAGGGTCCCTCTCACATACCTGTAGCTGAGAGAAGCCTCCTCTTGAGGTGCTTGTGGAAAGTTGGTATTCCTCTTGAGTCGAAGCCAGGAACTAAGCTCTCATCTCGAGTTGATTTGGGGTCCACGGAGCCCTTTCGTGTTGCTCCAGTGACCTCAGGATCCCTCTAGACTTGAGACAGTGATCTTGGGTTTTCTCTGGAGTGCCATCAAGGAAATCAAGGCTTCTTTCACGTTTGATGTGGAACACGGAATTGCTCTGCACGCAGTGCAGGGGAATCGGGCCTCATCCAGCGGCGAGGGGGAAGTCTCATGGTTTTTCTCGAGTTGCGGCCGGAACCTGGGGTATATTCTCGAGTTACGACGGGGAGGGCCCTTCCAGACACGTGTTTGTTCAGCGACGTCAGGACTCCTGCCTAGGTGCGAGGGACACCTCGGGATTCTCCTCGAGTCTTGCCATGGCAATTGGGACGTGTCTCCAGTTGAGGCGGGAGACCCAGGGTCCCTTTCCACGTGCCACAGTGATCCTGGGACTCTTATCCATTTTCAAGAGGCGTCAGGCATCGTCTCCTACGGAAGTATTGATCTCCGCAGACCTCTCGAGTTTTCAAAGGATGTGATGCCTCCCGTCTCGATGAGCTGGAGGACTAGGTCTTTCTCTGTTTTCTCCACAGGGGATTCAGACATCCCTTCGTCTTGGGAGATACAAGACAAGCCTGCATTCAATTCACTGCAGGGATATCCGGCCTTACTTCGAGTCAGAGCATCTCCGTTTCCATTCCACTTGAGGCCACAAACTCAGGGTCTCTCTCACATACCTGTAGCTGAGAGAAGCCACCTCTTGAGGTGCTTGTGGAAAGTTGGTATTCCTCTTGAGTCGAAGCCATTGACTAAGCTCTCATCTCGAGTTGATTTGAGGTCCACGGAGCCCTTTCGTGTTGCTCCAGTGACCTCAGGATCCCTCTAGACTCTAGACAGTGATCTTGGGTTTTCGCTGGAGTGCCGTCAGGGAAATCAAGGCTCCTTTCATGTTTGATGTGGAACACGGAATTGCTCTGCACGCAGTGCAGGGGAATCGGGCCTCATCTAGCGGCGACTGGGAAGTCTCATGGTTTTTCTCGAGTTGCGGCCGGAACCTGGGGTATATTCTCGAGTTAAGACGGGGAGGGCCCTTCCAGACACGTGTTTGTTCAGCGACATCAGGACTCCTGCCTAGGTGCGAGGGACACCTCGGGATTCTCCTCGAGTCTTGGCATGGCAATGGGGACGCGTCTCCACGTGAGGCGGGAGACCCAGGGTCCCTTTCCACGTCCCACAGGGATCCTGGGACTCCTATCCATTTTGAAGAGGAGTCAGGCATCGTCTCCTTTGGAAGCATTGATCTCCGCGGACCTCTCGAGTTTTCAAAGGATGTGAGGCCTCCGGTCGCGATGAGGCGGAGAACTCGGTCTTTCTCTGTGGTCTCCACAGGGGATTCAGACATCCCTTCGTCTTGGGACATGCAAGACGAGCCTGCATTCAAATCACTGCAGGGATATCTGGCCTTACTTCGAGTCAGAGCATCTCGGTGTCCATTCCACTTGAGGCGACAAAGTCAGGGTCCCTCTCACATACCATTAGTTGAGAGTAGCCTCCTCTTGAGGTGCTTGTGGAAAGTTGGTATTCCTCTTGAGTCGAAGCCAGGGACTAAGCTCTCATCTCGAGGTGATTTGGGGTCCACGGAGCCCTTTCGTGTTGCTACAGTGACCTCAGGATCCCTCTAGACTTGAAACAGTGATCTTGGGTTTTCTCTGGAGTGCCATTAAGGAAATCAAGGCTCCTTTCACGTTTGATGTGGAACACTTAATTGGTCTGCACGCAGTGCAGGGGAATCGGGCCTCATCTCGCGGGGATGGGGAAGTCTCATGGTTTTTCTCGAGTTGCGGCCGGAACCTGGGGTATATTCTCGAGTTACGACGGGGAGGGCCCTTCCAGACACGTGTTTGTTCAGCGACGTGAGGACTCCTGCCTAGGTGCGAGGGACACCTCGGGATTCTCCTCGAGTCTTGGCATGGCAATTGGGACGCTTCTCCACGTGAGGCGGGATACCCAGGTCCCTTTCCACGTGCCACAGGGATCCTGGGACTCCTATCCATTTTCAAGAGGAGTCAGGCATCGTCTCCTTTGGAAGCATTGATCTCCGCGGACCTCTCGAGTTTTCAAAGGATGTGAGGCCTCCGGTCGCGATGAGGCGGAGAACTCGGTCTTTCTCTGTTGTCTCCACAGGGGATTCAGACATCCCTTCGTCTTGGGAGATGCAAGACAGCCTGCATTCAATTCACTGCAGGGATATCCGGCCTTACTTCGAGTCAGAGCATCTCGGTGTCCATTCCACTTGAGGCCACAAACTCAGGGTCTCTCTCACATACCTGTAGCTGAGAGAAGCCACCTCTTGAGGTGCTTGTGGAAAGTTGGTATTTCCCTTGAGTCGAAGCCAGGGACTAAGCTCTCATCTCGAGTTGATTTGAGGTCCACGGAGCCCTTTCGTGTTGCTCCAGTGACCTCAGGATCCCTCTAGACTTGAGACAGTGATCTTGGGTTTTCTCTGGAGTGCCATCAAGAAATCAAGGCTCCTTTCACGTTTGATGTGGAACACGGAATTGCTCTGCACGCAGTGCAGTGAAATCGGGCCTCATGTCGCGGCGAGGGGGAAGTCTCATGGTTTTTCCCGAGTTCCGGCCGGAACCTGGGGTATATTCTCGAGTTACCATGGGGAGGGCCCTTCCAGACACGTGTTTGTTCAGCGACGTCAGGACTCCTACCTAGGTGCGAGGGACACCTCGGGATTCTCCTCAAGTCTTGGCATGGCAATTGGGACGCATCTCCACGTGAGGCGGGAGACCCAGGGTCCCTTTCCACGTGCCACAGGGATCCTGGGACTCCTATCCATTTTCAAGAGGAGTCAGGCATCGTCTCCTTTGGAAGCATTGATCTCCGCGGACCTCTCCAGTTTTCAACGGATGTGAGGCCTCCCCTCGCGATGTGGCGGAGAATTAGGTCTTTCTCTGTGGTCTCCACAGGGGATTCAGACATCCCTTCGTCTTGAGAGTTGCAAGACGAGCCTGCAATCAATTCACTGCAGGGATATCTGGCCTTACTTCGAGTCAGAGCATCTCGGTGTCCATTCCACTTGAGGCCACAATCTCAGGGTCCCTCTCACTTACCTGTAGCTGAGAGGAGCCTCCTCTTGAGGTGCTTGTGAAAAGTTGGTATTCCTCTTGAGTCGAAGCCAGGGACTAAGCTCTCATCTCGAGTTGATTTGGGGTCCACGGAGCCCTTTCCTGTTGCTCCAGTGACCTCAGGATCCCTCTAGACTTGAGACACTGATCTTGGGTTTTCTCTGGAGTGGATCAAGGAAATCAAGACTCCTTTCACTTTTGATGTGGAATACGGAATTGCTCTGCACGCTAGGCAGGGGAATCTGTCCTCATCTCGCGGCGAGGGGGAAGTCTCATTGTTTCTCTCGAGTTGCGGCCGGAACCTGGGGTATATTCTCGAGTTACGATGGGGAGGGCCCTTCCAGACACGTGTTTGTTCATGGAGGTCAGGACTCCTGCCTAGGTGCGAGGGACACCTCGGGATTCTCCCCGAGTCTTGGCATGGCAATTGGGACGCTTCTCCACGTGAGGCGGGAGAACCAGGGTCCCTTTCCACGTGCCACAGTGATCCTGGGACTTCTATCCATTTTCAAGAGGAGTCAGGCATCGTCTCCTTTGGAAGCATTGATCTCCGCAGACCTCTCGAGTTTTCAAAGGATGTGAGGCCTCCGGTCGCGTTGAGGCGGAGGACTAGGTCTTTCTCTGTGGTCTCCACAGGGGATTCAGACAACCCTTCGTCTTGGGAGATGCAAGACGAGCCTGCATCCAATTCACTGCCGGTATATCCGGCCTTACTTCGAGTCAGAGCATCTCGGTGTCCATTCCACTTGAGGCCACAAACTCAGGGTCGCTCTCACATACCTGTAGCTGAGAGAAGCCTCCTCTTGAGGTGCTTGTGGAAAGTTGGTATTCCTCTTGAGTCGAAGCCAGGGACTAAGCTCTCATCTCGAGTTGATTTGGGGTCCATGGAGCCCATTCGTTTTGCCACAGTGACCTCAGGATCCCTCTAGAATTGAGACAGTGATCTTGGGTTTTCTCTGGAGTGCCATCAAGGAAATCAAGGCTCCTTTCACGTTTGATGTGGAATACGGAATTGCTCTGCACACAGTGCAGTGGAATCGGGCCTCATCTCGCGGCGAGGGGCAAGTCTCATGGTTTTACTCGAGTTGCGGCCGGAACCTGGGGTATATTCTCGAGTTACGACGGGGAGGGCCCTTCCAGACACGTGTTTGTTCAGCGACGTCAGGACTCCTGCCTAGGTGCGAGGGACACCTCAGGATTCTCCTCGAGTCTTGGCATGGCAATTGGGACACGTCTCCATGTGAGGCGGGAGGTCCAGGTTCCCTTTCCCCGTGCCACAGTGATCCTGGAACTCCTATCCAGTTTCAAGAGGAGTCAGGCATCATCTCCTTTGGAAGCATGGATCTCCTCAGACCTCTCGAGTTTTCAAAGATGTGAGGCCTCCGGTCACGATGAGGCGGAAAATTTGGTCTTTCTCTGTGGTCTCCACAGCGGATTCAGACATCCCTTCGTCTTGGGAGAGGCAAGACGAGCCTGCATTCAATTCACTGCAGGGATATCTGGCCTTACTTCGAGTCAGAGCATCTCGGGGTCCATTCCACTTGAGGCCAGAAACTCAGGGTCCCTCTCACATACCTATAGCTGAGAGAAGCATCCTCTTGAGGTGCTTGTGGAAAGTTGGTATTCCTCTTGAGTCGAAGCCAGGGACTAAGCTCTCATCTCGAGTTGATTTGGGGTCCACGGAGCCCTTTCGTGTTGCTCCAGTGACCTCAGGATCCCTCTAGACTTGAGACAGTGATCTTGGGTTTTCTCTGGAGTGCCATCAAGGAAATCAAGGCTCCTTTCACGTTTGATGTGGAACACAGAATTGCTCTGCATGCAGTGCATGGGAATCGGGCCTGAACTCGCGGCGAGGGGGAAATCTCATGGTTTTTCTCGAGTTGCGGCCGGAACCTTGGGTATATTCTCGAGTTACGTCGGGGAGGGCCCTTCCAGACACGTGTTTGTTCAGCGACCTCAGGACTCCTGCCTAGGTGCGAGGGACACCTCGGGATTCTTCTCGAGTCTTGGCATGGCAATTGGGAGGCATCTCCACGTGAGGCGGGAGACCCAGGGTCCCTTTCCACGTGCCACAGGGATCCTGGGACTCCTATCCATTTTCAAGAGGAGTCAGGCATCGTCTCCTTTGGAAGCATTGATCTCGACAGACCTCTCGAGTTTTCAAAGGATGTGAGGCCTCCGGTCACGATGAGGCGGAGGACTAGGTCTTTCTCTGTGGTCTCCACAGGGGATTCAGACATCCCTTCGTCTTGGGAGATGCAAAACGAGCCTGCATTCAATTCACTGCAGGGATATCCGGCCTTACGTCGAGTCAGAGCATCTCGGTGTCCATTACACTTGAGGCCACAAACTCAGGGTCCCTCTCACTTTCCTGTAGCTGTGAGAAGCCTCCTCTGAGGTGCTTGTGGAAAGTTGGTATTCCTCTTGAGTCGAAGCCAGGGACTAAGCTCTCATCTCGAGTTGATTTGGGGTCCACGGAGCCCTTTCGTGTTGCTACAGTGACCTCAGGATCCCTCTAGACTTGAGACAGTGATCTTGGGTTTTCTCTGGAGTGCCATCAAGGAAATCAAGGCTCCTTTCATGTTTGATGTGGAACACGGAATTGCTCTGCACGCAGTGCAGGGGAATCGGGCCTCAACTCTCGGCGATGGGGAAATCTCATGGTTTTTCTCGAGTTGCGGCCGGAACCTGGGGTATATTCTCGAGTTACGACGGGGAGGGCCCTTCCAGACACGTGTTTGTTCAGCGACGTCAGGACTCCTGCCTAGGTGTGAGGGACACCTCGGGATTCTCCTCGAGTCTTGGCATGGCAATTGGGACGCGTCTCCACGTGAGGCGGGAGACCCAGGGTCCCTTTCAACGTGCCACAGGGATCCTGGGACTCCTATCCATTTTCAAGAGAAGTCAGGCATCGTCTCCTTTGGAAGCATTGATCTCCGCGGACCTCTCGAGTTTTCAAAGGATGTGAGGCCTCCGGTCGCGTTGAGGCGGAGGATTAGGTCTTTCTCTGTGTTCTGCACAGGGGTTTCAGACATCCCTTCGTCTTGGGAGATGCAAGACGAGCCTGCATTCAATTCACTGCAGGGATATCCGGCCTTACTTCGAGTCAGAGCATCACTGTGTCCATTCCACTTGAGGCCACAAACTCAGGGTCCCTCTCACATACCTGTAGCTGAGAGAAGCCTCCTCTTGAGGTGCTTGTGGAAAGTTGGTATTCCTCTTGAGTCGAAGCCAGGGACTAAGCTCTCATCTCGAGTTGATTTGGGGTCCACGGAGCCCTTTCGTGTTGCTCCAGTGACCTCAGGATCCCTCTAGACTTGAGACAGTGATCTTGGGTTTTCTCTGGAGTGCCATCAAGGAAATCAAGGCTCCTTTCACGTTTGATGTGGAACACGGAATTGCTCTGCACGCAGTGCAGGGGAATCGGGCCTCATCCAGCGGCGAGGGGGAAGTCTCATGGTTTTTCTCGAGTTGCGGCCGGAACCTGGGGTATATTCTCGAGTTACGACGGGGAGGGCCCTTCCAGACACGTGTTTGTTCAGCGACGTCAGGACTCCTGCCTAGGTGCGAGGGACACCTCGGGATTCTCCTCGAGTCTTGCCATGGCAATTGGGACGTGTCTCCAGTTGAGGCGGGAGCCCCAGGTTCTCTTTCCACGTGCCACAGTGATCCTGGGTCCCAGGGTCCCTTTCCACGTGCCACAGTGATCCTGGATCTCCTATCCATTTTCAAGAGGCGTCAGGCATCGTCTCCTTCAGAAGTATTGATCTCCGCAGACCTCTCGAGTTTTCAAAGGATGTGATGCCTCCCGTCTCGATGAGGTGGAGGACTAGGTCTTTCTCTGTTGTCTCCACAGGGGATTCAGACAACCCTTCGTCTGGGGACATGCAAGACGAGCCTGCATTCAAATCACTGCAGGGATATCTGGCCTTACTTCGAGTCAGAGCATCTCTGTGTCCATTCCACTTGAGGCGACAAACTCAGGGTCCCTCTCACATACCATTAGTTGAGAGTAGCCTCCTCTTGAGGTGCTTGTGGAAAGTTGGTATTCCTCTTGAGTCGAAGCCAGGGACTAAGCTCTTATCTCGAGTTGATTTGGGGTCCACGGAGCCCTTTCGTGTTGCTCCAGTGACCTCAGGATCCCTCTAGACTTGAAAGAGTGATCTTGGGTTTTCTCTGGAGTGCCATTAAGGAAATCAAGGCTCCTTTCACATTTGATGTGGAACACGGAATTGGTCTGCACGCAGTGCAGGGGAATCGGGCCTCATCTCGCGGGGATGGGGAAGTCTCATGGTTTTTCTCGAGTTGCGGCCGGAACCTGGGGTATAATCTCGAGTTACGACGGGGAGGGCCCTTCCTGACACGTGTTTGTTCAGCGACGTGAGGACTCCTGCCTAGGTGCGAGGGACACCTCGGGATTCTCCTAGAGTCTTGGCATGGCAATTGGGACGCGTCTCCACGTGAGGCGGGAGACCCAGGGTCCCTTTCCACGTGCCACAGGGATCCTGGGACTCCTATCCATTTTCAAGAGGAGTCAGGCATCGTCTCCTTTGGAAGCATTGATCTCCGCGGACCTCTCGAGTTTTCAAAGGATGTGAGGCCTCCGGTCGCGATGAGGCGGAGAACTCGGTCTTTCTCTGTGGTCTCCACAGCGGATTCAGACATCCCTTCGTCTTGGGAGATGCAAGACGAGCCTGCATTCAATTCACTGCAGGGATATCCGGCCTTACTTCGAGTCAGAGCATCTCCGTGTCCATTCCACTTGAGGCCACAAACTCAGGGTCCCTCTCACATACCTGTAGCTGAGAGAAGCCTCCTCTTGAGGTGCTTGTGGAAAGTTGGTATTCCTCTTGAGTCGAAGCCAGGGACTAAGCTCTCATCTCGAGTTAATTTGGGGTCCACGGAGCCCTTTCGTGTTGCTCCAGTGACCTCAGGATCCCTCTAGACTTGCGACAGTGATCTTGGGTTTTCTCTGGAGTGCCATCAAGGAAATCAAGGCTCCTTTCACGTTTGATGTGGAACACGGAATTGCTCTGCATGCAGTGCAGGGGAATCGGGCCTCATCCAGCGGCGAGGGGGACGTCTCATGGTTTTTCTCGAGTTGCGGCCGGAACCTGGGGTATATTCTCGAGTTACGACGGGGAGGGCCGTTCCAGACACGTGTTTGTTCAGCGATGTCAGGACTCCTGCCTAGGTGCGAGGGACACCTCGGGATTCTCCTCGAGTCTTGCCATGGCAATTGGGACGCGTCTCCACGTGAGGCGGGAGCCCCAGGGTCCCTTTCCACGTGCCACAGTGATCCTGGGACTCCTATCCATTTTCAAGAGGAGTCAGGCATCGTCTCCTTTGGAAGCATTGATCTCCGCGGACCTCTCGAGTTTTCATAGGATGTGAGGCCTCCGGTCATGTTGAGGCGGAAGACTAGGTCTTTCTCTGTGTTCTCCACAGGGGATTCAGACATCCCTTCGTCTTGGGAGATGCAAGACGAGCCTGCATTCAATTCACTGCAGGGATATCCGGCCTTACTTCGAGTCAGAGCATCTCCGTGTCCATTCCACTTGAGGCCACAAACTGAGGGTCTCTCTCACATACCTGTAGCTGAGAGAAGCCTCCTCTTGAGGTGATTGTGGAAAGTTGGTATTCCCCTTGAGTCGAAGCCAGGGACTAAGCTCTCATCTCGAGTTGATTTGAGGTCCCCGGAGCCCTTTCGTGTTGCTCCAGTGACCTCAGGATCCCTCTAGACTTGAGACAGTGATCTTGGGTTTTCTCTGGAGTGCCATGAAGGAAATCAAGGCTCCTTTCACGTTTGATGTGGAACACGGAATTGCTCTGCACGCAGTGCAGGGGAATCGGGGTCATCCAGCGGCGAGGGGGAAGTCTCATGGTTTTTCTCGAGTTGCGGCCGGAACCTGGGGTATATTCTCGAGTTACGACGGGGAGGGCCCTTCCAGACACGTGTTTGTTCAGCGAAGTCAGGACTCCTGCCTAGGTGCGAGGGACACCTCGGGATTCTCCTCGAGTCTTGGCATGGCAATGGGGACTCATCTCCACGTGAGGCGGGAGACCCAGGGTCCCGTTCCACGTGCCACAGGGATGCTGGGACTCCTATCCATTTTCAAGAGGAGTCAGGCATCTTCTTCTTTGGAAGCATTGATCTCCGCGGACTTCTCTAATTTTCAAAGGATGTGTAGGTCTGGTCGCGATGAGGGGGAAAATTAGGTCTTTCTCTGTGGTCTCCACAGGGGATTCAGACATCCCTTAGTCTTGCGAGATGCAAGACGAGCCTGCATTCAATTCACTGCAGGGATATCCGGCCTTACTTCGAGTCAGAGCATCTCGCTGTCCATTCCACTTGAGGCCACAAACTCAGGGTCCCTCTCACATACCTGTAGCTGAGAGAAGCCTCCTCTTGAGGTGCTTGTGGAAAGTTGGTATTCCTCTTGAGTCGAAGCCAGGGACTAAGCTCTCATCTCGAGTTGATTTGGGGTCCACGGAGCCCTTTCGTGTTGCTCCAGTGACCTCAGGATCCCTCTAGACTTGAGCCAGTGATCTTGGGTTTTCTCTGGAGTGCCATCAAGGAAATCAAGGCTCCTTTCACGTTTGATGTGGAACACGGAATTGTTTTGCACGCAGTGCAGGGGAATCGGGCCTCATTCAGCGGCGAGGGGGAAGTCTCATAGTTTCTCTCGAGTTGCGGCCGGAACCTGGGGTATATTCTCGAGTTACGACGGGGAGGGCCCTTCCAGACACGTGTTTGTTCAGCGACGTCAGGACTCCTGCCTAGGTGCGAGGGACACCTCGGGATTCTCCTCGAGTCTTGGCATGGCAATGGGAACGCGTCTCCACGTGAGGCGGGAGACCCAGGGTCCCTTTCCACGTGCCACAGGGATGCTGGGACTCCTATCCATTTTCAAGAGGAGTCAGGCATCGTCTCCTTTGGAAGCATTGCTCTCCGCGGACCTCTCGAGTTTTCAAAGGATGTGAGGCCTCCTCTCGCGATGAGGCGGAGAATTAGGTCCTTCTCTGTGGTCTCTACAGGGGATTCAGACATCCCTTCGTCTTGGGAGATGCAAGACGAGCCTGCATTCAATTCAGTGTTGGGATATTCGGCCTTACTTCGAGTCAGAGCGTCTCAGTGTCCATTCCACTTGAGGCCACAAACTCAGGGGCCCTCTCACATACCTGTAGCTGAGAGGAGCCTCCTCTTGAGGTGCTTGTGGAAAGTTGGTATTCCACTTGAGTCGAAACCAGTTACTAAGCTCTCATCTCGAGTTGATTTGGGGTCCACGGAGCCCTTTCGTGTTGCTCCAGTGACCTCAGGATCCCTCTAGACTTGAGACAGTGATCTTGGGTTTTCTCTGGAGCACCATCAAGGATATCAAGGCTCCTTTCATTTTTGATGTGGAATACGGAATTGCTCTGCACGCAGGGCAGGGGAATCAGGCCACATCTCGCGGCGAGGGGTAAGTCTCATGGTTTTTCTCGAGTTGCGGCCGGAACCTGGGGTATATTCTCGAGTTACGACGGGGAGGGCCCTTCCAGACACGTGTTTGTTCAGCGACGTCAGGACTCCTGCCTCGCTGCGAGGGACACCTCGGGATTCTCCTCGAGTCTTGGCATGGCAATTGGGACGCGTCTCCACGTGAGGCGGGAGACCCAGGGTCCCTTTCCACGAGCCACAGGGATCCTGGGACTCCTATCCATTTGCAAGAAGAGTCAGGCATCGTCTCCTTTGGAAGCATTGATCTCCGCAGACCTCTCGAGTTTTAAAAGGATGTGATGCCTCCGGTCTCGATGAGGCGGAGGACTAGGTCTTTCTCTGTGGTCTCCACAGGGGACTCAGACATCCCTTCATCTTGGGAGATGCAAGACCAGCCTGCATAAAATTCACTATTGGGATATCCGGGCTTACTTCGAGTCAGAGCATCTAGGTGTCCATTCCACTTGAGGCCACAAACTCAGAGTCCCTCTCACATACCTTAGCTGAGAGAAGCGTCCTCTTGAGGTGCTTGTGGAAATTCGGTATTCCTCTTGAGTCGAAGCCAGGGACTAAGCTCTCATCTCGAGTTGATTTGGGGTCCACGGAGAAATTTCGTGTTGCTCCAGTGACCTCAGGATCCCTCTAGACTTGAGACAGTGATCTTGGGTCTTCTGTGGAGTGCCATCAAGGAAATCAAGGCTCCTTTCACGTTTGATGTGGAACACGGAATTGCTCTGCATGCAGTGCAGGGGAATCGGGCCTGAACTCGCGGCGAGGGGGAAATCTCATGGTTTTTCTCGAGTTGCGGCCGGAACCTGGGGTATATTCTCGAGTTACGACGGGGAGGGCCCTTCCAGACACGTGTTTGTTCAGCGGCGTCAGGACTCCTGCCTAGGTGCGAGGGACACCTCGGGATTCTCCTCGAGTCTTGGCATGGCAATTAGGACGCATCTCCACGTGAGGCGGGAGACCCAGGGTCCCTTTCCACGTGCCACGGTGATCCTGGGACTCCTATCCATTTTCAAGAGGAGTCAGGCATCGTCTCCTTTGGAAGCATTGATCTCTGCAGACCTCTCGAGTTTTCAAAGGATGTGAGGCCTCCGGTCGCGTTGAGGCGGAGGACTAGGTCTTTCTCTGTGTTCTGCACAGGGGATTCAGACATCCCTTCGTCTTGTGAATTGCAAGACGAGCCTGCATTCAATTCACTGCAGGGATATCCGGCCTTACTTCGAGTCAGAGCATCTCCGTGTCCATTCCACTTGAGGCCACAAACTCAGCGTCCCTCTCACTTACCTGTAGCTGAGAGAAGCCTCCTCTTGAGCTGCTTGTGGAAAGTTGGTATTCCTCTCGATTTGAAGCCAGGGACTAAGCTCTCATCTCGAGTTGATTTGGGGTCCACGGAGCCCTTTCGTGTTGCTACAGTGACCTCAGGATCCCTCTAGACTTGAGACAGTGATCTTGGGTTTTCTCTGGAGTGCCATCAAGGAAATCAAGGCTCCTTTCACGTTTGATGTGGAACACGGAATTGCTCTGCACGCATTGCAGGGGAATCGGGCCTCATCTCGCGGGGAGGGGGAAGTGTCATGGTTTTTCTCGAGTTGCGGGCGGAACCTGGGGTATATTCTCGAGTTACGACAGGCAGGGCCCTTCGAGACACGTGTTTGTTCAGCGACGTCAGGACTCCTGCCTAGGTGCGAGGGACACCTCGGGATTCTCCTCGAGTCTTGCCATGGCAATTTGGACGCGTCTCCACGTGAGGCGGGAGACCCAGTGTCCCTTTCCACGTGCCACAGTGATCCTGGGACTCCTATCCATTTTCAAGAGGAGTCAGGCATCGTCTCCTTTGGAAGCATTGATGTCTGCAGACCTCTCGAGTTTTCAAAGGATGTGAGGCCTCCGGTCACGATGAGGCGGAGGACTAGGTCTTTCTCTGTGGTCTCCACAGGGGATTCAGACATCCCTTCGTCTTGGGAGATGCAAGACGAGCATGCATTCAATTCACTGCAGGGATATCCGGCCTTACTTCGAGTCAGAGCATCTCGGTGTCCATTCCATTTGAGGCCACAAACTCAGGGGGACTCTCACATACCTGTAGCTGAGAGAAACCTCCTCTTGAGGTGCTTGTGGAAATTTGGTATTCCTCTTGAGTCTAAGCCAGGGACTAAGCTCTCATCTCGAGTTGATTTGGGGTCCACGGAGCCCTTTTGTGCTGCTCCAGTGACCTCAGGATCCCTCTAGACTTGAGACAGCGATCTTGGGTTTTCTCTGGAGTGCCATCAAGGAAATCAAGGCTCCTTTCACGTTTGATGTGGAACATGGAATTGGTCTGCACTCAGTGCAGGGGAATCGGGCCTCAACTCGCGGCGAGGGGGAAATCTCATGGTTTTTCTCGACTGGCGGCCGGAACCTGGGGTATATTCTCGAGTTATGACGGGGAGGGCCCTTCCAGACACGTGTTTGTTCAGCGACGTCAGGACTCCTGCCTAGGTGCGAGGGACACCTCGGGATTCTCCTCGAGTCTTGGCATGGCAATTGGGACGCGTCTCCACGTGAGGCGGGATACCCAGGGTCCCTTTCCACGTGCCACAGGGATCCTGGGACTCCTATCCATTTTCAAGAGGAGTCAGGCATCGTCTCCTTTGGAAGCATTGATCTCCGCGGACCTTTCGAATTTTCAAAGGATGTGAAGCCACCGGTCGCGATGAGGCGGAAAATTAGGTCTTTCTCTGTGGTCTCCACAGGGGATTCAGACATCCCTTCGTCTTGGGAGATGCAAGACGAGCCTGCATTCAATTCACTGCAGGGATATCCGGCCTTACTTCGAGTCACAGCATCTCGGTGTCCATTTCACTTGAGGCCACAAACTCAGGGTCCCTCTCACATACCATTAGCTGAGAGAAGCCTCCTCTTGAGGTGCTTGTGGAAAGTTGGTATTCCTCTCGATTTGAAGCCAGGGACTAAGCTCTCATCTCGAGTTGATTTGGGGTCCACGGAGCCCTTTCGTGTTGCTCCAGTGACCTAAGGATCCCTCTAGACTTGAGACAGTGATCTTGGGTTTTCTCAGGAGTGCCATCAAGGAAATCAAGGCTCCTTTCATTTTTTATGTGGAACACGGAATTGCTCTGCACGCAGGGCAGGGGAATCGGGCCTCATCTCGCGGCGATGGGGAAGTCTCATGGTTTTTCTCGAGTTGCGGCCGGAACCTGGGGTATATTCTCGAGTTACGACGGGGAGGGCCCTTCCAGACACGTGTTTGTTCAGGGACGTCAGGACTCCTGCCTAGGTGCGAGGGACACCTCGGGATTCTCCTCGAGTCTTGGCATGGCAATTGGGACGCGTCTCCACGTGAGGCGTGAAACCCAGTGTCCGTTTCCATGTGCCACAGGGATCCTGGGACTCCTATCCATTCTCAAGAGGAGACAGGCATCGTCTCCTTTGGAAGCATTGATCTCTGCAGACCTCTCGAGTTTTCAAAGAATGTGAGGCCTCCGGTCGCATTGAGGCGGAGGACTAGGTCTTTCTCTGTGTTCTGCACAGGGGATTCAGACATCCCTTCGTCTTGGGAGATGCAAGATGAGCCTGCATTCAATTCACTGCATGGATGTCCGGTCTTACTTCGAGTCAGAGCATCTCGGTGTCCATTCCACTTGAGGCCACAATCTCAGGGTCCCTCTCACATACCTGTAGCTGAGAGAAGCCTCCTCTTGAGGGGCTTGTGGAAAGTTCGTATTCCTCTTGAGTTGAAGCCAGGGACAAATCTCTCATCTCGAGTTGATTTGGGGTCCACGGAGCCCTTTCGTGTTGCTCCAGTGACCTCAGGATCCCTCTAGACTTGAGACAGTGATCTTGGGTTTTCTCTGGAGTGCCATCAAGGAAATCAAGGCTCCTTTCACGTTTGATGTGGAACACGGAATTGCTCTGCACGCATTGCAGGGGAATCGGGCCTCATCTAGCGGCGAGGGGGAAATCTCATGGTTTTTCTCGAGTTGCGGCCGGAACCTGGGGTATATTCTCGAGTTACGACGGGGAGGGCCCTTCCAGACACGTGTTTGTTCAGCGACGTCAGGACTCCTGCCTAGGTGCGAGGGACACCTCGGGATTCTCCTCGAGTCTTGGCATGGCAATGGGGATGCGTCTCCACGTGAGGCGGGAGACCCAGGGTCCCTTTCCACGTGCCACAGGGATCCTGGGACTCCTATCCACTTTCAAGAGGCGTCAGGCATCGTCTCCTTTGGAAGCATTGATCTCCGCGGACCTCTCGAGTTTTCAAAGGATGTGAGGCCTCCGGTCGCGATGAGGCGGAGGACTAGGTCTTTCTCTGTGGTCTCCACAGGGGATTCAGACATCCCTTCGTCTTGGGAGATGCAAGACAATCCTGCATTCAATTCACTGCTGGGATATCCGGCCTTACTTCGAGTCAGAGCATCTCGGTGTCCATTCCACTTGAGGCCACAAACTCAGGGTTCCTCTCACATACCTGTAGCTGAGAGAAGCCTCCTCTTGAGGGGCTTGTGGAAAGTTGGTATTCCTCTTGAGTCGAAGCCAGGGACTAAGCTCTCATCTCGAGATGATTTGGGGTCCACGGAGCCCTTTCGTGTTGCTCCAGTGACCTCAGGATCCCTCTAGACTTGAGACAGTGATCTTGGGTTTTCTCTGGAGTGCCATTAAGGAAATCAAGGCTCCTTTCACGTTTGATGTGGAACACGGAATTGGTCTGCACTCAGTGCAGGGGATTCGGGCCTCATCTCGCGGGGAGGGGGAAGTCTCATGGTTTTTCTCGAGTTGCGGCCGGAACCTGGGGTATATTCTCGAGTTACGACGGGGAGGGCCCTTCCAGACACGGGTTTGTTCAGCGACGTGAGGACTCCTGCCTAGGTGCGAGGGACACCTCGGGATTCTCCTCGAGTCTTGGCATGGCCATTTGGACGCGTCTCCACGAGAGGCGGGAGAACCAGTGTCCCTTTCCACGTGCCACAGAGATCCTGGAACTTCTATCCATTTTCAAGAGGAGTCAGGCATCGTCTCCTTTGGAAGCATTGATCTCCGCGGACCTCTCGAATTTTCAAAGGATGTGAGGCCACCGGTCGCGATGAGGCGGAAAATTAGGTCTTTCTCTGTGGTCTCCACAGGGGATTCAGACATCCCTTCGTCTTGGGAGATGCAAGACGAGCCTGCATTCAATTCACTGCAGGGATATCCGGCCTTACTTCGAGTCAGAGCATCTCGGTGTCCATTTCACTTGAGGCCACAAACTCAGGGTCCCTCTCACATACCTGTAGCTGAGAGAAGCCTCCTCTTGAGGTGCTTCTGGAAAGTTGGTATTCCTCTTGAGTCGAAGCCAGGTACTAAGCTCTCATCTCGAGTTGATTTGGGGTCCACGGAGCCCTTTCGTGTTGCTCCAGTGACCTCAGGATCCCTCTAGACTTGACACAGAGATCTTGGGTTTTCACTGGAGTGCCATCAAGGAAATCAAGGCTCCTAACACGTTTGATGTGGAACACGGAATTCCTCTGCACGCAGCCCAGGGGAATCGGGCCTCATCTCGCGGCGAGGGGGAAGTCTCATGGTTTTTCTCGAGTTGCAGCCGGAACCTGGGTTATATTCTCGAGTTACGACGGGGAGGGCCCTTCCAGACACGTGTTTGTTCAGCGACGTCAGGACTCCTGCCTAGGTGCGAGGGACACCTCGGGATTCTCCTCGTGTCTTGCCATGGCAATTGGGACGCGTCTCCACGTGAGGCGGGAGACCCAGGGTCCCTTTCCACGTGCCACAGGGATCCTGGGACTCCTATCCATTTTCAAGAGGAGTCAGGCATCGTCTCCTTTGGAAGCATTGATCTCCGCGGACCTCTCGAGTTTTCAAAGGATGTGAGGCCTCCGGTCGCATTGAGGCGGAGGACTAGGTCTTTCTCTGTGTTCTGCACAGGGGATTCAGACATCCCTTCGTCTTGGGAGATGCAAGATGAGCTTGCATTCAATTCACTGCAGGGATATCCGGCCTTACTTCGAGTCAGAGCATCTCGGTGTCCATTCCACTTGAGGCCACAAACTCAGGGTCCCTCTCACATACCTGTAGCTGAGAGAAGCCTCCTCTTGAGGGGCTTGTGGAAAGTTCGTATTCCTCTTGAGTTGAAGCCAGGGACAAATCTCTCATCTCGAGTTGATTTGGGGTCCACGGAGCCCTTTCGTGTTGCTCCAGTGACCTCAGGATCCCTCTAGACTTGAGACAGTGATCTTGGGTTTTCTCTGGAGTGCCATCAAGGAAATCAAGGCTCCTTTCTCGTTTGATGTGGAACACATAATTGCTCTGCACGCAGTGCAGGGGAATCGGGCCTCATCTCGCGGCGATGGGGAAGTCTCATGGTTTTTCTCGAGTTGCGGCCGGAACCTGGGGTATATTCTCGAGTTACGACGGGGAGGGCCCTTCCAGACACGTGTTTGTTCAGGGACGTCAGGACTCCTGCCTAGGTGCGAGGGACACCTCGGGATTCTCCTCGAGTCTTGGCATGGCAATTGGGACGCGTCTCCACGTGAGGCGTGAAACCCAGTGTCCCTTTCCACGTGCCACAGGGATCCTGGGACTCCTATCAATTCTCAAGAGGAGACAGGCATCGTCTCCTTTGGAAGCATTGATCTCTGCAGACCTCTCGAGTTTTCAAAGGATGTGAGGCCTCCGGTCACGATAAGGCGGAGGACTAGGTCTTTCTCTGAGGTATCCACAGGGGATTCAGACATCCCTTCGTCTTGGGAGATGCAAGACGAGCCTGCATTCAATTCACTGCAGGGATATCCAGCCTTACTTCGAGTCAGAGCATCTCGGTGTCCATTGCACTTGAGGCCACAAACTCAGGGTCCCTCTCACATACCATTAGCTGAGAGAAGCCTCCTCTTGTGGTGCTTGTGGAAAGTTGGTATTCCTCTTGAGTCGAAGCCAGGGACTAAGCTCTCATCTCGAGTTGATTTGGGGTCCACGGAGCCCTTTCGTGTTGCTCCAGTGACCTCAGGATCCCTCTAGACTTGAGACAGTGATCTTGGGTTTTCTCTGGAGTGCCATTAAGGAAATCAAGGCTCCTTTCACGTTTGATGTGGAACACGGAATTGGTCTGCACTCAGTGCAGGGGAATCGGGCATCATCTCGCGGGGAGGGGGAAGTCTCATGGTTTTTCTCGAGTTGCGGCCGGAACCTGGGGTATATTCTCGAGTTACGACGGGGAGGGCCCTTCCAGACACGGGTTTGTTCAGCGACGAGAGGACTCTTGCCTAGGTGCGAGGGACACCTCGGGATTCTCCTCGAGTCTTGGCATGGCAATTTGGACGCATCTCCACGTGAGGCGGGAGAACCAGGGTCCCTTTCCACGTGCCACAGGGATCCTGGGACTCCTATCCATTTTCAAGAGGAGTCAGGCATCGTGTCCTTTAGAAGCATTGATCTCCGCGGACCTCTCGAATTTTCAAAGGATGTGAGGCCACCGGTCGCGATGAGGCGGAAAATTAGGTCTTTCTCTGTGGTCTCCACAGGGGATTCAGACATCCCTTCGTCTTGGGAGATGCAAGACGAGCCTGCATTCAATTCACTGCAGGGATATCCGGCCTTACTTCGAGTCAGAGCATCTCGGTGTCCATTCCACTTGAGGCCTCAAACTCAGGGTCCCTCTCACATACCTGTAGCTGAGAGAAGCCTCCTCTTGAGGTGCTTGTGGAAAGTTGGTATTCCTCTCGATTTGAAGCCAGGGACTAAGCTCTCATCTCGAGTTGATTTGGGTTCCACGGAGCCTTTTCGTGTTGCTCCAGTGACCTAAGGATCCCTCTAGACTTGAGACAGTGATCTTGGGTTTTCTCTGGAGTGCCATCAAGGAAATCAAGGCTCCTTTCATTTTTGATGTGGAATACGGAATTGCTCTGCACGCAGGGCAGGGGAATCGGGCCTCATCTCGCGGCGATGGGGAAGTCTCATTGTTTTTCTCGAGTTGCGGCCGGAACCTGGGGTATATTCTCGAGTTACGACGGGGAGGGCCCTTCCAGACACGTGTTTGTTCAGGGACGTCAGGACTCCTGCCTAGGTGCGAGGGGCACCTCGGGATTCTCCTCGAGTCTTGGCATGGCAATTGGGACGCGTCTCCACGTGAGGCGTGAAACCCAGTGTCCCTTTCCACGTGCCACAGGGATCCTGGGACTCCTATCCATTCTCAAGAGGAGACAGGCATCGTCTCCTTTGGAAGCATTGATCTCTGCAGATCTCTCGAGTTTTCAAAGGATGTGAGGCCTCCGGTCGCATTGAGGCGGAGGACTAGGTCTTTCTCTGTGTTCTGCACAGGGGATTCAGACATCCCTTCGTTTTGGGAGATGCAAGATGAGCCTGCATTCAATTCACTGCAGGGATGTCCGGTCTTACTTCGAGTCAGAGCATCTCGGTGTCCATTCCACTTGAGGCCACAATCTCAGGGTCCCTCTCACATACCTGTAGCTGAGAGAAGCCTCCTCTTGAGGGGCTTGTGGAAAGTTCGTATTCCTCTTGAGTTGAAGCCAGGGACAAATCTCTCATCTCGCGTTGATTTGGGGTCCACGGAGCCCTTTCGTTTTGCTCCAGTGACCTCAGGATCCCTCTAGACTTGAGACAGTGATCTTGGGTTTTCTCTGGAGTGCCATCAAGGAAATCAAGGCTCCTTTCACGTTTGATATGGAACACGGAATTGCTCTGCACGCATTGCAGGGGAATCGGGCCTCATCTCGCGGGGAGGGGGAAGGCTCATGGTTTTTCTCGAGTTGCGGCCGGAACCTGGGGTATATTCTCGAGTTACGACGCGGAGGGCCCTTCCAGACACGTGTTTGTTCAGCGCCGTCAGGACTCCTGCCTAGGTGCGAGGGACACCTCGGGATTCTCCTCGAGTCTTGGCATGGCAATGGGGATGCGTCTCCACGTGAGGCGGGAGACCCAGGGTCCCTTTCCACGTGCCACAGGGATCCTGGGACTCCTATCCACTTTCAAGAGGCGTCAGGCATCGTCTCCTTTGGAAGCATTGATCTCCGCGGACCTCTCGAGTTTTCAAAGCATGTGAGGCCTCCGATCGCGATGAGGCGGAGGACTAGGTCTTTCTCTGTGGTCTCCACAGGGGATTCAGACATCCCTTCGTCTTGGGAGATGCAAGACAATCCTGCATTCAATTCACTGCAGGGATATCCGGCCTTACTTCGAGTCAGAGCATCTCGGTGTCCATTCCACTTGAGGCCACAAACTCAGGGTTCCTCTCACATAACTGTAGGTGAGAGAAGCCTCCTCTTGAGGGGCAGGTGGAAAGTTGGTATTCCTCTTGAGTCGAAGCCAGGGACTAAGCTCTCATCTCGAGTTGATTTGGGGTCCACGGAGCCCTTTCGTGTTGCTCCAGTGACCTCAGGATCCCTCTAGACTTGAGACAGTGATCTTGGGTTTTCTCTGGAGTGCCATTAAGGAAATCAAGGCTCCTTTCACGTTTGATGTGGAACACGGAATTGGTCTGCACTCAGTGCAGGGGATTCGGGCCTCATCTCGCGGGGAGGGGGAAGTCTCATGGTTTTTCTCGAGTTGCGGCCGGAACCTGGGGTATATTCTCGAGTTACGACGCGGAGGGCCCTTCCAGACACGGGTTTGTTCAGCGACGTGAGGACTCCTGCCTAGGTGCGAGGGACACCTCGGGATTCTCCTCGAGTCTTGGCATGGCCATTTGGACGCGTCTCCACGTGAGGCGGGAGAACCAGTGTCCCTTTCCACGTGCCACAGGGATCCTGGGACTCCTATCCATTCTCAAGAGGAGACAGGTATCGTCTCCTTTGGAAGCATTGATCTCCGCGGACCTCTCGAGTTTTCAAAGGATGTGAGGCCTCCGGTCGCATTGAGGCGGAGGACTAGGTCTTTCTCTGTGTTCTGCACAGGGGATTCAGACATCCCTTCGTCTTGGGAGATGCAAGATGAGCCTGCATTCAATTCACTGCAGGGATATCCGGCCTTACTTCGAGTCAGAGCATCTCGGTGTCCATTCCACTTGAGGCCACAAACTCAGGGTCCCACTCACATACCTGTAGCTGAGACAAGCCTCCTCTTGAGGGGCTTGTGGAAAGTTCGTATTCCTCTTGAGTTGAAGCCAGGAACAAATCTCTCATCTCGAGTTGATTTGGGGTCCACGGAGCCCTTTCGTGTTGCTCCAGTGACCTCAGGATCCCTCTAGACTTGAGACAGTTATCTTGGGTTTTCTCTGGAGTGCCATCAAGGAAATCAAGGCTCCTTTCTCGTTTGATGTGGAACACATAATTGCTCTGCACGCAGTGCAGGGGAATCGGGCCTCATCTCGCGGCGATGGGGAAGTCTCATGGTTTTTCTCGAGTTGCGGCCGGAACCTGGGGTATATTCTCGAGTTACGACGGGGAGGGCCCTTCCAGACACGTGTTTGTTCAGGGACGTCAGGACTCCTGCCTAGGTGCGAGGGACAGCTCGGGATTCTCCTCGAGCCTTGGCATGGCAATTGGGACGCGTCTCCACGTGAGGCGTGAAACCCAGTGTCCCTTTCCACGTGCCACAGGGATCCTGGGACTCCTATCCATTCTCAAGAGGAGACAGGCATCGTCTCCTTTGGAAGCATTGATCTCTGCAGACCTCTCGAGTTTTCAAAGGATGTGAGGCCTCCGGTCACGATAAGGCGGAGGACTAGGTCTTTCTCTGTGGTATCCACAGGGGATTCAGACATCCCTTCGTCTTGGGAGATGCAAGACGAGCCTGCATTCAATTCACTGCAGGGATATCCAGCCTTACTTCGAGTCAGAGCATCTCGGTGTCCATTGCACTTGAGGCCACAAACTCAGGGTCCCTCTCACATACCATTAGCTGAGAGAAGCCTCCTCTTGTGGTGCTTGTGGAAAGTTGGTATTCCTCTTGAGTCGAAGCCAGGGACTAAGCTCTCATCTCGAGTTGATTTGGGGTCCACGGAGCCCTTTCCTGTTGCTCCAGTGACCTCAGGATCCCTCTAGACTTGAGACAGTGATCTTGGGTTTTCTCTGGAGTGCCATTAAGGAAATCAAGGCTCCTTTCACGTTTGATGTGGAACACGGAAATGGTCTGCACTCAGTGCAGGGGAATCGGGCCTCATCTCGCGGGGAGGGGGAAGTCTCATGGTTTTTCTCGAGTTGCGGCCGGAACCTGGGGTATATTCTCGAGTTACGACGGGGAGGGCCTTTCCAGACACGGGTTTGTTCAGCGACGAGAGGACTCTTGCCTAGGTGCGAGGGACACCTCGGGATTCTCCTCGAGTCTTGGCATGGCAATTTGGACGCATCTCCACGTGAGGCGGGAGAACCAGGGTCCCTTTCCACGTGCCACAGGGATCCTGGGACTCCTATCCATTTTCAAGAGGAGTCAGGCATCGTCTCCTTTGGAAGCATTGATCTCCGCGGACCTCTCGAGTTTTCAAAGGATGTGAGGCCTCCGGTCGCATTGAGGCGGAGGACTAGGTCTTTCTCTGTGTTCTGCACAGGGGATTCAGACATCCCTTCGTCTTGGGAGATGCAAGATGAGCCTGCATTCAATTCACTGCAGGGATGTCCGGCCTTAATTCGAGTCAGAGCATCTCAGTGTCGATTCCACTTGAGGCCACAATCTCAGGGTCCCTCTCACATACCTGTAGCTGAGAGAAGCCTCCTCTTGAGGGGCTAGTGGTAAGTTCGTATTCCTCTTGAGTTGAAGCCAGGGACTAATCTCTCATCTCGAGTTGATTTGGGGTCCACGGAGCCCTTTCGTGTTGCTCCAGTGACCTCAGGATCCCTCTAGACTTGAGACAGTGATCTTGGGTTTTCTCTGGAGTGCCATCAAGGAAATCAAGGCTCCTTTCACGTTTGATGTGGAACACGGAATTGCTCTGCACGCATTGCAGGGGAATCGGGCCTCATCTCGCGGCGAGGGGGAAGTCTCATGGTTTTTCTCGAGTTGCGGCCGGAACCTGGGGTATATTCTCGAGTTACGACGGGGAGGGCCCTTCCAGACACGTGTTTGTTCAGCGACGTCAGGACTCCTGCCTAGGTGTGAGGGACACCTCGGGATTCTCCTCGAGTCTTGCCATGCCAATTGGGACGAGTCTCCACGTGAGGCGGGAGACCCAGGGTCCCTTTCCACGTGCCACAGGGATCCTGGGACTCCTATCCATTTTCAAGAGGCGTCAGCGTCGTCTCCTTTGGAAGCATTGATCTCCGCGGACCTCTCGAGGTTTCAAAGGTTGTGAGGCCTCCGGTCGCGATGAGGCGGAAGACTATGTCTTTCTCTGTGGTCTCCACAGGGGAGTCAGACATCCCTTCGTCTTGGGAGATGCAAGACGAGCCTGCATTCAATTCACTGCAGGGATATCTGGTCTTACTTTGAGTCAGAGAATCTCGGTGTCCATTCCACTTGAGGTGACAAACTCAGGGTCCCTCTCACATACCATTAGCTGAGAGAAGCCTCCTCTTGAGGTGCTTGTGGAAAGTTGGTATTCCTCTCGATTTGAAGCCAGGGACTAAGCTCTCATCTCGAGTTGATTTGGGGTCCACGGAGCCCTTTCGTTTTGGTCCAGTGACCTAAGGATCCCTCTAGACTTGAGACAGTGATCTTGGGTTTTCTCTGGAGTGCCATCAAGGAAATCAAGGCTCCTTTCATTTTTGATGTGGAATACGGAATTGCTCTGCACGCAGGGCAGGGGAATCGGGCCTCATCTGGCGGCGATGGGGAAGTCTCATGGTTTTTCTCGAGTTGCGGCCGGAACCTGGGGTATATTCTCGAGTTACGACGGGGAGGGCCCTTCCAGACACGTGTTTGTTCAGGGACGTCAGGACTCCTGCCTAGGTGCGAGGGACACCTCGGGATTATCCTCGAGTCTTGGCATGGCAATTGGGACGCGTCTCCATGTGAGGCGTGAAACCCAGTGTCCCTTTCCACGTGCCACAGGGATCCTGGGACTCCTATCCATTCTCAAGAGGAGTCAGGCATCGTCTCCTTTGGAAGCATTGATCTCTGCAGACCTCTCGAGTTTTCAAAGGATGTGAGGCCTCCGGTCACGATAAGGCGGAGGACTAGGTCTTTCTCTGTGGTCTCCACAGGGGATTCAGACATCCCTTCGTCTTGGGAGATGCAAGACGAGCCTGCATTCAATTCACTGCAGGGATATCCAGCCTTATTTCGAGTCAGAGCATCTCGGTGTCCATTGCACTTGAGGCCACAAACTCAGGGTCCCTCTCACATACCATTAGCTGAGAGAAGCCTCCTCTTGAGGTGCTTGTGGAAAGTTGGTATTCCTCTTGAGTCGAAGCCAGGGACTAAGCTCTCATCTCGAGTTGATTTGGAGTCCACGGAGCCCTTTCGTGTTGCTACAGTGACCTCAGGATCCCTCTAGACTTGAGACAGTGATCTTGGGTTTTCTCTGGAGTGCCATCAAGGAAATCAAGGCTCCTTTCACGTTTGATGTGGAACAAGGAATTGCTCTGCACGCAGTGCAGGGGAATCGGGCCTCATCTTGCGACGAGGGGGAAGTCTCATGGTTTTTCTCGAGTTGCGGCCGGAACCTGGGGTATTTTCTCGAGTTACGACGGGGAGGGCCCTTCCAGACACGTGTTTGTTCAGCGACGTCAGGACTCCTGCCTAGGTGAGAGGGACACCTCAGGATTCTCCTCGAGTCTTGGCATGGCAATCGGGACGCGTCTCCACGTGAGGCGGGAGACCCAGGGTCCCTTTCCACGTGCCACAGGGATCCTGGGACTCCTATCCATTTTCAAGAAGAGTCAGGCATCTTCTCCTTTGGAAGCATTGATCTCCGCGGACCTCTCGAGTTTTCAAAGGATGTGAGGCCTCCGGTCTCGATGAGGCGGAGAATGAGGTCTTTCTCTGTGGTCTCCACAGGGGATTCAGGCAACCCTTCGTCCTGGGAGATGCAAGACAAGCCTGCATTCAATTCACTGCAGGGATATCCGGCCTTACTTCGAGTCAGAGCATCTCGGTGTCCATTCCACTAGAGGCCACAAACTCAGGGTCCCTCAAATATACATGTATCTGAGAGAAGCCTCCTCTTGAGGTGCTTGTGGAAAGTTGGTATTCCTCTTGAGTCGAAGCCAGGTACTAAGCTCTCATCTCGAGTTGATTTGGGGTCCACGGAGCCCTTTCGTGTTGCTGCAGTGACCTCAGGATCCCTCTAGACTTGAGACAGTGATCTTGGGTTTTCTCTGGAGTGCCATCAAGGAAATCAAGGCTCCTTTCACGTTTATTGTGGAATACAGAATTGATCTGCACACAGGGCAGGGGAATCGGGCCTCATCTCGAGACGAGGGGGAAGTCTCATGGTTTTTCTCGAGTTGCGGCCGGAACCTGGGGTATATTCTAGAGTTACGACAGGGAGGGCCCTTCCAGACACGTGTTTGTTCAGCGACGTCAGGACTCCTGCGTAGGTGCGAGGGACACCTCGGGATTCTCCTCGAGTCTTGGCATGGCAATTGGGACGTGTCTCCACGTGAGGCGGGAGACCCAGGGTCCCTTTCCACGTGCCACAGGGATCCTGGGACTCCTATCCATTTTCAAGAGGAGTCAGGCATCGTCTCCTTTGGAAGCATTAATCTCCGCGGACCTCTCGAGTTTTCAAAGGATGTGAGGCCTCCGGTCGTGATGAGGCGGAGGACTAGGTCTTTCTCTGTGGTCTCCACAGGGGATTCAGACATCCTTTCTTCTTGGGAGATGCAAGACGAGCCTGCATTCAATTCAATGCAGGGATATCCGGCCTAACTTCCAGTCAGAGCATGTCGGTGTCCATTCCACTTGAGGCCACAAACTCAGGGTCCCTCTCACATACCTGTAGCTGAGAGAAGCCTCCTCTTGAGGTGCTTGTGGAAAGTTGGTATTCCTCTTGAGTCTAAGCCAGGGACTAAGCTCTCACCTCGAGTTGATTTGGGGTCCACGGAGCCCTTTCGTGTTGTTCCAGTGACTTCAGGATCCCTCTAGACTTGAGACAGTGATCTTGGGTTTTCTCTGGAGTGCCATCAAGGAAATCAAGGCTCCTTTCACGTTTGATGTGGAACACGGAATTGCTCTGCACGCAGTGCAGGGGAATTGGGCCTCATCTCGCGTCGAGGGGGAAGTCTCATGGTTTTTCTCGAGTGGCAGCCGGAACCTGGGGTATATTCTCGAGTTACGACGGGGAGGGCCCTTCCAGAAACGTGTTTGTTCAGGGACCTCAGGACTCCTGTCTAGGTGCGAGGGACACCTCGGGATTCTCTTCGAGTCTTGGCATGGCAATTGGGACGCCTCTCCACATGAGGCGGGAGACCCAGGGTCCCTTTCCACGTGCCACAGGGATCCTGGGACTCCTATCCATTTTCAAGAGGAGTCAGGCATCGTCTCCTTTGGAAGCATTGATCTCCGCAGACCTCTCGAGTTTTCAAAGGATGTGAGGCCTCCGGTTGCGTTGAGGCTGAGGACTAGGACTTTCTCTGTGGTCTCCACAGGGGATTCAGACATCCCTTCGTCTTGGGAGATGCAAGACGAGCCTGCATTCAATTCACTGCAGGGATATCCGGCCTTACTTCGAGTCAGAGCATCTCGGTGTCCATTCCACTTGAGGCCACAACCTCAGGGTCCATCTCACATACCTGTAGCTGAGAGAAGCCTCCTCTTGAGGTGCTTGTCGAAAGTTGGTATTCCTCTTGAGTCGAAGCCAGGGACTAAGCTCTCATCACGAGTTGATTTGGGGTCGACAGAGCCCTTTCGTGTTGCTCCAGTGACCTCAGGATCCCTCTAGACTTGAGACAGTGATCTTGGGTTTTCTCTGGAGTGCCATCAAGGAAATCAAGGCTCCTTTCACGTTTGATGTGGAACACGGAATTGCTCTGCACGCAGTGCAGGGGAATTGAACCTCATCTCGCGTCGAGGGGGAAGTCTCATGGATTTTTTCGAGTTGCGGCCGGAACCTGGGGTATATTCTCGAGTTACGATGGGGAGGGCCCTTCCAGACACGTGTTTGGTCAGCGACGTCAGGACTCCTGCCTAGGTGCGAGGGACACCTCGGCATTCTCTTCGAGTCTTGGCATGGCAATGGGGACGCGTCTCCACGTTAGGCGGGAGACCCAGGGTCCCTTTCCACGTGCCACAGGGATCCTGGGTCTCCCATCCATTTTCAAGAGGAGTCAGGCATCGTCTTCTTTAGAAGCATTGATCTCCGCATAACTCTCGAGTTTTCAAAGGATGTGAGGCCTCCGGTCGCGATGAGGCGGAGGACTAGGTCTTTCTCTGTGGTCTCCACAGGGGATTCATACATCCCTTCGTCTTGGGAGATGCAAGACGAGCCTGCATTCACTTCACTGCAGGGATATCCAGCCTTACTTCGAGTCAGAGCATCTCGGTGTCCATTCGACTTGAGGCCACAAACTCAGGGTCCCTCTCACCTACATGTAGCTGAGAGAAGCCTCCTCTTGAGGTGCTTGTGGAAAGTTGGTATTCCTCTTGAGTCGAAGCCAGGGACTAAGCTCTCATCTCGAGTTGATTTGGGGTCCACGGAGCCCTTTCGTGTTGCTCCAGTGACCTCAGGATCCCTCTAGACTTGAGACAGTGATCTTGGGTTTTCTCTGGAATGCCATTAAGGAAATCAAGGCTCCTTTCACGTTTGATGTGGAACACGGAATTGCTCTGCACGCAGTGCAGGGGAATCGGGCCTCATCTCGAGACGAGGGGGAAGTCTCATGGTTTTTCTCGAGTTGCGGCTGGAACCTGGGGTATATTCTCGAGTTACGACGGGGAGGGCCCTTCCGGACACGTGTTTGTTCAGCGACGTCAGGACTCCTGCCTAGGTGCGAGGGACACCTCGCGATTCTCCTCGAGTCTTGGCATGGCAATTGGGACGCGTCTCCACGTGAGGCGGGAGACCCAGTGTCCCTTTCCACGTGCCACAGGGATCCTGGGACTCCTATCCATTTTCAAAAGGAGTCAGGCATCGTCTCCTTTGGAAGCATTGATCTCCGCGGACCTCTCGAGTTTTCACAGGATGTGAGGCTTCCGGTCGCGATGAGGCGGAGGACTATGTTTTTCTCTGTGGTCTCAACAGGGGATTCAGACATCCCTTCGTCTTGGGAGATGCAAGACGAGCCTGCATTCAATTCACTGCAGGTATATCCGGCCTTACTTCGAGTCAGAGCATCTCGGTGTCCATTCCACTTGAGGCCACAAACTCAGGGTCCCTCTCACATACCTGTAGCTGAGAGAAGCCTCCTCTTGAGGAGCTTGTGGAAAGTTGGTATTCCTCTTGAGTCGAAGCCAGGGACTAAGCTCTCATCTCGAGTTGATTTGTGGTCGACGGAGACCTTTCGGGTTGTTCCAGTGACCTCATTATCCCTCTAGACTTGAGACAGTGATCTTGGGTTTTCTCTGGAGTGCCATCAAGAAAATCAAGGCTCCTTTCACGTTTGATGTGGAACACTGATTTGCTCTGCACGCAGTGCAGGGGAATCTCGCCTCGTCTCGGGGCGAGGGGGAAGTCTCATGGTTTTTCTCGAGTTGCGGCCGGAACCTGGGGTATATTCTCGAGTTACGACGGGGAGGGTCCTTCCAGACACGTCTTTGTTCAGCGACGTCAGGACTCCTGCCTAGGTGCGAGGGACACCTCGGTATTCTCCTCGAGTCTTGGCATGGCAATTGGGACGCGTCTCCACGTGATGCGGGAGACCCAGGGTCCCTTTCCACGTGCCACAGTGATCCTGGGACTCCTATCCATTTTCAAGAGGAGTCAGGCATCGTCTCCTTTGGAAGCATTGATCTCCGCGGACCTCTCGAGTTTTCAAAGGATGTGAGGCCTCCGGTCGCGATGAGGCGGAGAACTCGGTCTTTCGCTGTGGTCTCCACAGGGGATTCAGACAACCCTTCGTCTTGGGAGATGCAAGACGAGCCTGCATTCAATTCACTGCAGGGATATCTGGCCTTACTTCGAGTCAGAGCATCTCGGTGTCCATTCCACTTGAGGCCACAAACTCAGGGTCCCTCTCACATACCTGTAGCTGAGAGACAGCTCCTCTTGAGGTGCTTGTGGAAACTTGGTATTCCTCTTGAGTCGAAGCCAGGGACTAAGCTCTCATCTCGAGTTGATTTGGGGTCCACAGAGCCCTTTCGTGTTGCTCCAGTGACCTCAGGATCCCTCTAGACTTTAGGCAGTGATCTTGGGTTTTCTCTGGAGTGCCATCAAGGAAATCAAGGCTCCTTTCACGTTTGATGTGGAACACGGAATTGCCCTGCACGCAGTGCAGGGGAATTGGGCCTCATCTCGCGTCGAGGGGGAAGTCTCATGGTTTTTCTCGAGTGGCGGCCGGAACCAGGGGTATATTCTCGAGTGACGACTGGGAGGGCCCTTCCAGACACGTGATAGGTGCGAGGGACAACTTCGGATTCTCCTAAAGCCTTGGCATGGCAATTGGGACGCTTCTCCACATGAGGCGGGGGACCCAGGGTCCCTTTCCACGTGCCACAGGGATCCTGGGACTCCTATCCATTTTCAAGATGAGTCAGGCATCGTCTCTTTGGAAGCATTGATCTCCGCAGACCTCTCGAGTTTTCAAAGGATGTGAGGCCTCCGGTCCCGATGAGGTGGAGAACTAGGTCTTTCTCTGTGGTCTGCACAGGGGATTCAGACATCC
This sequence comes from Dama dama, assembly GCF_033118175.1. Classification (NCBI taxonomy): domain Eukaryota; kingdom Metazoa; phylum Chordata; class Mammalia; order Artiodactyla; family Cervidae; genus Dama; species Dama dama. Next base: position 3,070,199 of record NW_026870920.1, on the reverse strand, counting down.
CTTCGTCTTGGGAGAAGCAAGACGCGCCGGCATTCAATTCACTGCAGGGATATCCGTCCTTACTTCGAATAACAACATCTCGGTGTCCATTCCACCTGAGGCCACAAACTCAGGGTCCCTCTCACATACCTGTAGCTGAGAGAAACCTCCTCTTGAGGTGCTTGTGGAAAGTAGGTATTGCTCTTGAGTCGAAGCCAGGGACTAAGCTCTCATCTCGAGTTGATTTGGGGTCCATGGATCCATTTCGTTTTGCTACAGTGACTTCAGGATCCCTCTAGACTTGAGAAAGTGATCTTGGGTTTTCTCTGGAGTTCCATCAAGGAAATCAAGGCTCCTTTCACGTTTGATGTGGAACACGGAATTGCTCTGCATGCAGTGCAGGGGAATTGGGCCTCATCTCGCGGCGACGGATAAGTCTCATGGTTTTTCTCGAGTGGCGGCCGGAACTTGGGGTATATTCTCGAGTTACGACGGGGAGGGCCCTTCCAGACACGTGTTTGTTCAGCAACGTCAGGACTCCTGCCTAGGTGCGAGGGACACGTCGGGATTCTTCTCGAGTCTTGACATGGCAATTTGTACGCGTCTCCACATGAGGCGGAAGACCCAGGGTCCCTTTCCTCGTGCCACAGGGATCCTGGGACTCCTATCCATTTTCACTAGGAGTCAGGCATCGTCTCCTTTGGAAGCATTGATCTCCGCGGACCTCTCGAGTTTTCAAAGGATGTGAGGCCTCCGGTCGCGATGAGGCGGAGGACTAGGTCTTTCTCTGTGGTCTCCACAGGGGATTCAGACATCCCTTCGTCTTGGGAAATGGAAGACGAGCCTGCATTCAATTCACTGCAGGGATATCCGGCCTTACTTCGAGTCAGAGCATCTCGGTGTCGATTCCACTTGAGGCCACAAACTCAGGGTCCCTCTCACATACCTGTAACTGAGAGAAGCCTGCTCTTGAGGTGCTTGTGGAAAGTTGGTATTCCTCTTGAGTCGAAGCCAGGGACTAAGCTCTCATATCGAGTTGATTTGGGGTCCACGGAGCCCTTTCGTGTTGCTACAGTGACCTCAGGAACCCTCTAGACTTGAGACAGTGATCTTGGGTTTTCTCTGGAGTGCCATCAAGGAAATCAAGGCTCCTTTCACGTTTGATGTGGAACACGGAATTGCTCTGCACACAGTGCAGGGGAATCGGGCTTCATCTCGCGGCGAGGGGGAAGGCTCATGGTTTTTCTCGAGTTGCGGCCGGAACCTGGGGTATATTCTTGAGTTACGACATGGAGGGCCCTTCCAGACACGTGATAGGTTCGAGGGACACCTTCGGATTCTCCTAAAGTCTTGGCATAGCAATTGGAACGCGTCTCCACATGAGGCGGGAGACGCAGGTTCCCTTACCACGTGCCACAGGGATCCTGGGACTCCTATCCATTTTCAAGAGGAGTCAGGCATCGTCTCTTTGGAAGCATTGATCTCACCGGACCTCTCGAGTTTTCAAAGGATGTGAGGCCTCCGGTCGCGATTAGGCGGAGGACTAGGTCTTTCTCTGTCTTCTCCACAGGGGATTCAGACATCCGTTCGTCTTGGGAGATGCATGACGAGCCTGCATTCAATTCACTGCAGGGATATCCGGCCTTACTTCGACTCAGAGCATCTCGGTGTCCATTCCACTTGAGGCCACAAACTCAGGGTCCCTCTCACCTACCTGTAGCTGAGAGAAGCCTCCTCTTGAGGTGCTTGTGGAAATTTGGTATTCCTCTTGACTCGAAGCCAGGATCTAAGCTCTCATCTCGAGTTGATTTGGGGTCCACGGAGCCCTTTCATGTTGCTCCAGTGACCTCAGGATCCCTCTAGACTTGAGACAGTGATCTTGGGTTTTCTCTGGAGTGCCATCAAGGAAATCAAGGCTCATTTCACGTTTGATGTGGAACACGGAATTGCTCTGCACGCAGTGCAGGGGAATCGGGCCTCAACTCGCGGCGAGGGGGAAGTCTCATGGTTTTTCTCGAGTTGCGGCCGGAACCTGGGGTATATTCTCGAGTTACGACGGGGAGGGCCCTTCCAGACACGTGTTTGTTCAGCGACGTTAGGACTCCTGCCTAGGTGCGAGGGACACATCGGGATTCTCCTCGAGTCTTGGCATGGCAATTGGGACGCGTCTCCACGTGAGGCGGGAGACCCAGGGTCCCTTTCCACGTGCCACAGGGATTCTGGGACTCCTATCCATTTTCAAGAGGAGTCAGGCATCGTCTCCTTTGGAAGTATTGATCTCCGCGGACCTCTCGAGTTTTCAAAGGATGTGAGGCCTCCGGTCGCGATGAGGCGGAGAACTAGGTCTTTCTCTGTGGTCTCCACAGGGGATTCAGACATCCCTTCGTCTTGGGAGATGCAAGACGAGCCTGCATTCAATTCACTGCAGGGATATCTGGCCTTACTTCGAGTCAGAGCATCTCGGTGTCCATTCCACTTGAGGCCACAAACTCAGGGGCCCTCTCACATACCTGTAGCTGAGAGCAGCCTCCTCTTGAGGTGCTTGTGGAAAGTTCGTATTCCTCTTGAGTCGAAGCCAGGGAATAAGTTCTCATCTCGAGTTGATTTGGGGTACACGGGACCCTTTCGTGTTGCTCCAATGACATCAGGATCCCTCTAGACTTGAGACAGTGATCTTGGGTTTTCTCTGGATTGCCATCAAGGAAATCAAGGCTCCGTTTATGTTTGATGTGGAACACGGAATTGCTCTGCACGCAGTGCAGGGGAATCGGGTCTCATCTCGCGGCGAGGGGGAAGGCTCATGGTTTTTCTAGAGTTGTGGCCGGAACCTGGGTATATTCTCGAGTTACAACGGGGAGGGCCCTTCCAGACACGTGTTTGTTCAGCGACATCAGGACTCCTGCCTAGGTGTGAGGGACACCTCGGGATTCTCCTCGGGTCTTGTCATGGCAATTGGGACGCGTTTCCACATGAGGCGGGAGACCCAGTGTCAATTTCCACGTGCCACAGGGATCCTGGGACTCCTATCTATTTTCAAGAGGAGTCAGGCATCGTCTCCTTTGGAAGCATTGATCTCCGCGGACCTCTCGAATTTTCAAAGGATGTGAGGCCTCCGGTCGCGTTGAGGCGGAGGACTAGGTCTTTCTCTGTGGTCTCCACAGGGGATTCAGACATCCCTTCATCTTGGGAGATGCAAGACGAGCCTGCATTCTATTCACTGCAGGGATATCCGGCCTTACTTCGAGTCAGAGCATCTCGGTGTCCATTCCACTTGAGGCCACAAACTCAGGGTCCCTCTCACATACCTGTAGCTGAGAGAAGCCTCCTCTTGAGGTGCTTGTGGAAAGTTGGTATTCCTCTTGAGTCGAAGCCAGGTACTAAGCTCTCATCTCGAGTTGATTTGAGGTCCACGGAGCCCTTTCGTGTTGCTCCAGTGACCTCAGGATCCCTCTACACTTGAGACAGTGATCTTGGGGTTTCTCTGGAGTGCCATTAAGGAAATCAAGGATCCTTTCACGTTTGATGTGGAACACGGAATTGCTCTGCACGCAGTGCAGGGGAATCGGGCCTCTTCTCACGGCAAGGAGGATGTCTCATGGTTTTTCTCAAGTTGCGGCCGGAATCTGGGGTATATTCTCGAGTTACGACGGGTAGGGCCTTTGCAGACACGTGTTTGTTCAGCGACGTCAGGACTCCTGCCTAGGTGCGAGGGACACCTCGGGATTCTCCTCGAGTCTTGGCATGGCAATTGGGACCCGTCTCCACGTGAGGCGGGAGACACAGGGTCCCATTCCACGTGCCACAGGGATCCTGGGACTCCTATCCACTTTCAAGAGGAGTCAGGCATCGTCTCCTTCGGAAGTATTGATCTCCGCGGACCTCTCGAATTTTCAAACGATATGAGGCCTCCGGTCGCGTTGATGCGGAGGACAAGGTCTTTCTCTGTGGTCTCCACAGGGGATCAGACAACCCTTCGTCTTGGGAGATGCAAGACGAGCCTGCATTCAATTCACTGCAGGGATATCCGGCCTTACTTCGAGTCAGAGCATCTCGGTGTCCATTCCACTTGAGGCCACAAACTCAGGGTCCCTCTGACATACCTGTAGCTGAGAGAAGCCTCCTCTTGAGGTGCTTGTGGAAAGTTGGTATTCCTCTTGAGTCGAAGCCAGGGACGAAGCTCTCATCTCGAGTTGATTTGGGTTCCACGGAGCCCTTTCGTGTTGCTCCAGTGGCCTCAGGATCCCTCTAGACTTGAGACAGTGATCTTGGGTTTTCTCTGGAGTTCCATTAAGGAAATCAAGGCTCCTTTCACGTTTGATGTGGAACACGGAATTGCTCTGCACGCAGTGCAGGGGAATCGGGCCTCATCTCGCGGCGAGGGGGAAGTCTCATGGTTTTTCTCGAGTTGAGGCCGGAACCTGGGGTATATTCTCGAGTTACGACGGGGAGGGCCCTTCCAGACACGTGTTTGTTCAGCAACGTCAGGACTCCTGCCTAGGTGCGAGGGACACGTCGGGATTCTTCTCGAGTCTTGACATGGCAATTTGTACGCGTCTCCACATGAGGCGGAAGACCCAGGGTCCCTTTCCTCGTGCCACAGGGATCCTGGGACTCCTATCCATTTTCAAGAGGAGTCAGGCATCGTCTCCTTTGGAAGCATTGATCTCCGCGGACCTCTCGAGTTTTCAAAGGATGTGAGGCCTCCGGTCGCGATGAGGCGGAGGACTAGGTCTTTCGCTGTGGTCTCCACAGGGGATTCAGACATCCCTTCGTCTTGGGAGATGGAAGACGAGCCTGTATTCAATTCACTGCAGGGATATCCGGCCTTACTTCGAGTCAGAGCATCTCGGTGTCCATTCCACTTGAGGCCACAAACTCAGGGTCCCTCTCACATACCTGTAACTGAGAGAAGCCTGCTCTTGAGGTGCTTGTGGAAAGTTGGTATTCCTCTTGAGTCGAAGCCAGGGACTAAGCTCTCATATCGAGATGATTTGGGGTCCACGGAGCCCTTTCGTGTTGCTACAGTGACCTCAGGAACCCTCTAGACTTGAGACAGTGATCTTGGGTTTTCTCTGGAGTGCCATCAAGGAAATCAAGGCTCCTTTCACGTTTGATGTGGAACACGGAATTGCTCTGCATGCAGTGCAGTTGAATCGGGCCTCATCTCGTGGCGAGGGGGAAGTCTCATGGTTTTTCCCGAGTTGCGGCCGGAACCTGGGGTATATTCTCGAGTGACGACTGGGAGGGCCCTTCCAGACACGTGATAGGTGCGAGGGACAACTTCGGATTCTCCTAAAGTCTTGGCATGGCAATTGGGACGCTTCTCCACATGAGGCGGGGGACCCAGGGTCCCTTTCCACGTGCCACAGGGATCCTGGGACTCCTATCCATTTTCAAGATGAGTCAGGCATCGTCTCTTTGGAAGCATTGATCTCCGCGGACCTCTCGAGTTTTCAAAGGATGTGAGGCCTCCGGTCCCGATGAGGTGGAGAACTAGGTCTTTCTCTGTGGTCTGCACAGGGGATTCAGACATCCCTTCGTCTTGGGAGAAGCAAGACGCGCCGGCATTCAATTCACTGCAGGGATATCCGTCCTTACTTCGAATAACAACATCTCGGTGTCCATTCCACCTGAGGCCACAAACTCAGGTTCCCTCTCACATACCTGTAGCTGAGAGAAACCTCCTCTTGAGGTGCTTGTGGAAAGTAGGTATTGCTCTTGAGTCGAAGCCAGGGACTAAGCTCTCATCTCGAGTTGATTTGGGGTCCATGGATCCATTTCGTTTTGCTACAGTGACTTCAGGATCCCTCTAGACTTGAGAAAGTGATCTTGGGTTTTCTCTGGAGTTCCATCAAGGAAATCAAGGCTCCTTTCACGTTTGATGTGGAACACGGAATTGCTCTGCACGCAGTGCAGGGGAATTGGGCCTCATCTCGCGGCGACGGATAAGTCTCATGGTTTTTCTCGAGTGGCGGCCGGAACTTGGGGTATATTCTCGAGTTACGACGGGGAGGGCCCTTCCAGACACGTGTTTGTTCAGCGTCGTCAGGACTCCTGCCTAGGTGCGAGGGACACCTCGGGATTCTCCTCGAGTCTTGGCATGCCAATTGGGACGCGTCTCCACGTGAGGCGGGAGACCCAGAGTCCCTTTCCACGTGCCACAGGGATCCTGGGACTCCTATCCATTTTCAAGAGGAGTCAGGCATCGTCTCCTTCGGAAGCATTGATATCTGCGGACCTCTGGAGTTCTCAAAGTATGTGAGGACTCCGGTCGCGATGAGGTGGAGAATTAGGTCTTTCTCTGTGGTCTCCACATTGGATTCAGACATCCTTTCGTCTTGGGAGATGCAAGACGAGCCTGCATTCAATTCACTGCAGGGATATCCGGTCTTAAATCGAGTCAGAGCATCTCGGTGTCCATTCCACTTGAGGCCACAAACTCAGGGTCCCTCTCACATACCTGTAGCTGAGAGAAGCCTGCTCTTGAGGTGCATATGGAAAGTTGGTATTCCTCTTGAGTCGAAGCCAGGGACGAAGCTCTCATCTCGAGTTGATTTGGGGTCCACGGAGCCCTTTCGTGTTGCTACAGTGACCTCAGGATCCCTCTAGACTTGAGACAGTGATCTTGGGTTTTCTCTGGAGTGCCATCAAGGAAATCAAGGCTCCTTTCCCGTTTGATGTGGAACACGGAATTGCTCTGCACGCAGTGCAGGGGAATCGGGAATCATCTCGCGGCGAGGGGGAAGTCTCATGGTTTTTCTCGAGTTGAGGCCGGAACCTGGGGTATATTCTCGAGTTACGACGGGGAGGGCCCTTCCAGACACGTGTTTGTTCAGCGACGTCAGGACTCCTGCCTAGGTGCGAGGGACACTTCGGGATTCTCCTCGAGTCTTGGCATGGCAATTGGGACGCGTCTCCACGTGAGGCGGGAGACCCAGGGTCCCTTTCCACGTGCCACAGGGATCATGGGACTCCTATCCATTTTCAAGGGGAGTCAGGCATCGTCTCCTTTGGAAGCATTGATCTCCGCAGACCTCTCGAGTTTTCAAAGGATGTGAGGCCTCCGCTCGCGATGAGACGGAGAATTAGGTCTTTCTCTGTGGCCTCCACAGGGGATTCAGACATCCCTTCGTCTTGGGAGATGCAAGACGAGCCTGCATTCAATTCACTGCAGGGATATCCGGCCTTACTTTGAGTCAGAGCATCTCGGTGTCCATTCCACTTGAGGCCACAAACTCAGGGTCCCTCTCACATACCTGTAGCTGTGAGAAGCCTCCTCTTGAGGTGCTTGTGGAAAATTGGTAGTGCTCTTGAGTCGAAGCCAGGGACTAAGCTCTTATCTCGAGTTGATTTGGGGTCCACGGAGCCCTTTCGTGTTGCTCCAGTGACCTCAGGATCCCTCTAGACTTGAGACAGTGATCTTGGGTTTTCTCTGGAGTGCCATCAAGGAAATCAAGGCACCTTTCCCATTTGATGTGGAACAAGGAATTGCTCTGCACGCAGTGCAGGGGAATCGGGCCTCATCTCGCGGCGAGGGGGAAGTCTCATGGTTTTTCTCGAGTTGCGGCCGGAACCTGTGATATATTGTCGAGTTACGACGGGGAGGGCCCTTCCAGACACGTGTTTGTTCAGCGAAGTCAGGACTCCTGCCTAGGTGCGAGGGACACCTCGGGATTCTCCTCGAGTCTTGGCATGGCAATTGGGACGCGTCTCCACGTGAGGCGGGAGACCCAGTGTCCCTTTCCACGTGCCACAGGGATCCTGGGACTCCTATCCATTTTCAAGAGGAGTCAGGCATCGTCTCCTGTGGAAGCATTGATCTCCGCAGACCTCTCGAGTTTTCAAAGGATGTGAGGCCTCCGGTCGCGTTGAGGCGGAGGACTAGGTCTTTCTCTGTGGTCTACACAGGGTATTCAGACATCCCTTCGTCTTGGGAGATGCAAGACGAGCCTGCATTCAATTCACTGCAGGGATATCCAGCCTTACTTCGAGTCAGAGCATCTCGGTGTCCATTCCACTTGAGGCCACAAACTCAGGGTCCCTCTCACATACCTGTAGCTGAGAGAAGCCTCCTCTTGAGGTGCTTGTGGAAAGTTGGGATTCCTCTTGAGTCGAAGCCAGGGACTAAGCTCTCATCTCGAGTTGATTTGGGGTCCACGGAGCCCTTTCGTGTTGCTCCAGTGACCTCAGGATCCCTCTAGACTAGAGACAGTGATCTTGGGTTTTCTCTGGAGTGCCATCAAGGACATCCAGGCTCCTTTCACGTTTGATGTGGAACGCGGAATTGCTCTGCACGCAGTGCAGGGGAATCGGGCCTCATCTCGCGGCGAGGGGGAAGTCTCATGGTTTTTCTCGAGTTGCGGCCGGAACCTGGGGTATATTCTCGAGTGACGACTGGGAGGGCCCTTCCAGACACGTGATAGGTGCGAGGGACAACTTCGGATTCTCCTAAAGTCTTGGCATGGCAATTGGGACGCTTCTCCACATGAGGCGGGGGACCCAGGTTCCCTTTCCACGTGCCACAGGGATCCTGGGACTCCTATCCATTTTCAAGATGAGTCAGGCATCGTCTCTTTGGAAGCATTGATCTCCGCGGACCTCTCGAGTTTTCAAAGGATGTGAGGCCTCCGGTCCCGATGAGGTGGAGAACTAGGTCTTTCTCTGTGGTCTGCACAGGGGATTCAGACATCCCTTCGTCTTGGGAGAAGCAAGACGCGCCGGCATTCAATTCACTGCAGGGATATCCGTCCTTACTTCGAATAACAACATCTCGGTGTCCATTCCACCTGAGGCCACAAACTCAGGGTCCCTCTCACATACCTGTAGCTGAGAGAAACCTCCTCTTGAGGTGCTTGTGGAAAGTAGGTATTGCTCTTGAGTCGAAGCCAGGGACTAAGCTCTCATCTCGAGTTGATTTGGGGTCCATGGATCCATTTCGTTTTGCTACAGTGACTTCAGGATCCCTCTAGACTTGAGAAAGTGATCTTGGGTTTTCTCTGGAGTTCCATCAAGGAAATCAAGGCTCCTTTCACGTTTGATGTGGAACACGGAATTGCTCTGCACACAGTGCAGGGGAATTGGGCCTCATCTCGCGGCGACGGATAAGTCTCATGGTTTTTCTCGAGTGGCGGCCGGAACTTGGGGTATATTCTCGAGTTACGACGGGGAGGGCCCTTCCAGACACGTGTTTGTTCAGCGTCGTCAGGACTCCTGCCTAGGTGCGAGGGACACCTCGGGATTCTCCTCGAGTCTTGGCATGCCAATTGGGACGCGTCTCCACGTGAGGCGGGAGACCCAGAGTCCCTTTCCACGTGCCACAGGGATCCTGGGACTCCTATCCATTTTGAAGAGGAGTCAGGCATCGTCTCCTTCGGAAGCATTGATATCTGCGGACCTCTGGAGTTCTCAAAGGATGTGAGGACTCCGGTCGCGATGAGGCGAAGAATTAGGTCTTTCTCTGTGGTCTCCACATTGGATTCAGACATCCTTTCGTCTTGGGAGATGCAAGACGAGCCTGCATTCAATTCACTGCAGGGATATCCGGTCTTAATTCGAGGCAGAGCATCTCGGTGTCCATTCCACTTGAGGCCACAAACTCAGGGTCCCTCTCACATACCTGTAGCTGAGAGAAGCCTGCTCTTGAGGTGCATATGGAAAGTTGGTATTCCTCTTGAGTCGAAGCCAGGGACGAAGCTCTCATCTCGAGTTGATTTGGGGTCCACGGAGCCCTTTCGTGTTGCTACAGTGACCTCAGGATCCCTCTAGACTTGAGACAGTGATCTTGGGTTTTCTCTGGAGTGCCATCGAGGAAATCAAGGCTCCTTTCCCGTTTGATGTGGAACACGGAATTGCTCTGCACGCAGTGCAGGGGAATCGGGCCTCATCTCGCGGCGAGGGGGAAGTCTCATGGTTTTTCTCGAGTTGGGGCCAGAACCTGGGGTATATTCTCGAGTTACGACGGGGAGGGCCCTTCCAGACACGTGTTTGTTCAGCAACGTCAGGATTCCTGCCTAGGTGCGAGGGACACGTCGGGATTCTTCTCGAGTCTTGACATGGCAATTTGTACGCGTCTCCACATGAGGCGGAAGACCCAGGGTCCCTTTCCTTGTGCCACAGGGATCCTGGGACTCCTATCCATTTTCAAGAGGAGTCAGGCATCGTCTCCTTTGGAAGCATTGATCTCCGCGGACCTCTCGAGTTTTCAAAGGATGTGAGGCCTCCGGTCGCGATGAGGCGGAGGACTAGGTCTTTCTCTGTGGTCTCCACAGGGGATTCAGACATCCCTTCGTCTTGCGAGATGGAAGAGGAGCCTGCATTCAATTCACTGCAGGGATATCCGGCCTTACTTCGAGTCAGAGCATCTCGGTGTCGATTCCACTTGAGGCCACAAACTCAGGGTCCCTCTCACATACCTGTAACTGAGAGAAGCCTGCTCTTGAGGTGCTTGTGGAAAGTTGGTATTCCTCTTGAGTCGAAGCCAGGGACTAAGCTCTCATATCGAGTTGATTTGGGGTCCACGGAGCCCTTTCGTGTTGCTACAGTGACCTCAGGAACCCTCTAGACTTGAGACAGTGATCTTGGCTTTTCTCTGGAGTGCCATCAAGGAAATCAAGGCTCCTTTCACGTTTGATGTGGAACACGGAATTGCTCTGCACGCAGTGCAGGGGAATCGGGCTTCATCTCGCGGCGAGGGGGAAGGCTCATGGTTTTTCTCGAGTTGCGGCCGGAACCTGGGGTATATTCTTGAGTTACGACATGGAGGGCCCTTCCAGACACGTGATAGGTTCGAGGGACACCTTCGGATTCTCCTAAAGTCTTGGCATAGCAATTGGAACGCGTCTCCACATGAGGCGGGAGACGCAGGTTCCCTTACCACGTGCCACAGGGATCCTGGGACTCCTATCCATTTTCAAGAGGAGTCAGGCATCGTCTCTTTGGAAGCATTGATCTCACCGGACCTCTCGAGTTTTCAAAGGATGTGAGGCCTCCGGTCGCGATTAGGCGGAGGACTAGGTCTTTCTCTGTCTTCTCCACAGGGGATTCAGACATCCGTTCGTCTTGGGAGATGCATGACGAGCCTGCATTCAATTCACTGCAGGGATATCCGGCCTTACTTCGAGTCAGAGCATCTCGGTGTCCATTCCACTTGAGGCCACAAACTCAGGGTCCCTCTCACCTACCTGTAGCTGAGAGAAGCCTCCTCTTGAGGTGCTTGTGGAAAGTTGGTATTCCTCTTGACTCGAAGCCAGGATCTAAGCTCTCATCTCGAGTTGATTTGGGGTCCACGGAGCCCTTTCGTGTTGCTCCAGTGACCTCAGGATCCCTCTAGACTTGAGACAGTGATCTTGGGTTTTCTCTGGAGTGCCATCAAGGAAATCAAGGCTCATTTCACGTTTGATGTGGAACACGGAATTGCTCTGCATGCAGTGCAGGGGAATCGGGCCTCAACTCGCGGCGAGGGGGAAGTCTCATGGTTTTTCTCGAGTTGCGGCCGGAACCTGGGGTATATTCTCGAGTTACGACGGGGAGGGCCCTTCCAGACACGTGTTTGTTCAGCGACGTTAGGACTCCTGCCTAGGTGCGAGGGACACATCGGGATTCTCCCCGAGTCTTGGCATGGAAATTGGGACGCGTCTCCACGTGAGGCGGGAGACCCAGGGTCCCTTTCCACGTGCCACAGGGATTCTGGGACTCCTATCCATTTTCAAGAGGAGTCAGGCATCGTCTCCTTTGGAAGTATTGATCTCCGCGGACCTCTCGAGTTTTCAAAGGATGTGAGGCCTCCGGTCGCGATGAGGCGGAGAACTAGGTCTTTCTCTGTGGTCTCCACAGGGGATTCAGACATCCCTTCGTCTTGGGAGATGCAAGACGAGCCTGCATTCAATTCACTGCAGGGATATCTGGCCTTACTTCGAGTCAGAGCATCTCGGTGTCCATTCCACTTGAGGCCACAAACTCAGGGGCCCTCTCACATACCTGTAGCTGAGAGCAGCCTCCTCTTGAGGTGCTTGTGGAAAGTTCGTATTCCTCTTGAGTCGAAGCCAGGGAATAAGTTCTCATCTCGAGTTGATTTGGGGTACACGGGACCCTTTCGTGTTGCTCCAATGACATCAGGATCCCTCTAGACTTGAGACAGTGATCTTGGGTTTTCTCTGGATTGCCATCAAGGAAATCAAGGCTCCGTTTATGTTTGATGTGGAACACGGAATTGCTCTGCACGCAGTGCAGGGGAATCGGGTCTCATCTCGCGGCGAGGGGGAAGTCTCATGGTTTTTCTCGAGTTGTGGCCGGAACCTGGGGTATATTCTCGAGTTACGACGGGGAGGGCCCTTCCAGACACGTGTTTGTTCAGCGACGTCAGGACTCCTGCCTAGGTGTGAGGGACACCTCGGGATTCTCCTCGGGTCTTGTCATGGCAATTGGGACGCGTCTCCACGTGAGGCGGGAGACCCAGTGTCAATTTCCACGTGCCACAGGCATCCTGGGACTCCTATCCATTTTCAAGAGGAGTCAGGCATCGTCTCCTTTGGAAGCATTGATCTCCGCGGACCTCTCGAATTTTCAAAGGATGTGAGGCCTCCGGTCGCGTTGAGGCGGAGGACTAGGTCTTTCTCTGTGGTCTCCACAGGGGATTCAGACATCCCTTCATCTTGGGAGATGCAAGACGAGCCTGCATTCTATTCACTGCAGGGATATCCAGCCTTACTTCGAGTCAGAGCATCTCGGTGTCCATTCCACTTGAGGCCACAATCTCAGGGTCCCTCTCACATACCTGTAGCTGAGAGAAGCCTCCTCTTGAGGTGCTTGTGGAAACTTGGTATTCCTCTTGAGTCGAAGCCAGGTACTAAGCTCTCATCTCGAGTTGATTTGAGGTCCACGGAGCCCTTTCGTGTTGCTCCAGTGACCTCAGGATCCCTCTACACTTGAGACAGTGATCTTGGGTTTTCTCTGGAGTGCCATTAAGGAAATCAAGGCTCCTTTCAAGTTTGATGTGGAACACGGAATTGCTCTGCACGCAGTGCAGGGGAATCGGGCCTCTTCTCGCGGCAAGGAGGATGTCTCATGGTTTTTCTCAAGTTGCGGCCGGAATCTGGGGTATATTCTCGAGTTACGACGGGGAGGGCCTTTGCAGACACGTGTTTGTTCAGCGACGTCAGGACTCCTGCCTAGGTGCGAGGGACACCTCGGGATTCTCCTCGAGTCTTGGCATGGCAATTGGGACCCGTCTCCACGTGAGGCGGGAGACACAGGGTCCCATTCCACGTGCCACAGGGATCCTGGGACTCCTATCCACTTTCAAGAGGAGTCAGGCATCGTCTCCTTCGGAAGTATTGATCTCCGCGGACCTCTCGAATTTTCAAACGATATGAGGCCTCCGGTCGCGTTGATGCGGAGGACAAGGTCTTTCTCTGTGGTCTCCACAGGGGATCAGACAACCCTTCGTCTTTGGAGATGCAAGACGAGCCTGCATTCAATACACTGCAGGGATATCCGGCCTTACTTCGAGTCAGAGCATCTCGGTGTCCATTCCACTTGAGGCGACAAACTCAGGGTCCCTCTGACATACCTGTAGGTGAGAGAAGCCTCCTCTTGAGGTGCTTGTGGAAAGTTGGTATTCCTCTTGAGTCGAAGCCAGGGACGAAGCTCTCATCTCGAGTTGATTTGGGTTCCACGGAGCCCTTTCGTGTTGCTACAGTGGCCTCAGGATCCCTCTAGACTTGAGACAGTGATCTTGGGTTTTCTCTGGAGTTCCATTAAGGAAATCAAGGCTCCTTTCACGTTTGATGTGGAACACGGAATTGCTCTGCACGCAGTGCAGGGGAATCGGGCCTCATCTCGCGGCGAGGGGGAAGTCTCATGGTTTTTCTCGAGTTGAGGCCGGAACCTGGGGTATATTCTCGAGTTACGACGGGGAGGGCCCTTCCAGACACGTGTTTGTTCAGCGACGTCAGGACTCCTGCCTAGGTGCGAGGGACACCTCGGTATACTCCTCGAGTCTTGGCATGGCAATTGGGACGCGTCTCCACGTGAGGCGGGAGACCCAGGGTCCCTTTCCACGTGCCACAGGGATCCTGGGACTCCTATCCATTTTCAAGAGGAGTCAGGCATCGTCTCCTTTGGAAGCATTGATCTCCGCAGACCCCTCGAGTTTTCAAAGGATGTGAGGCCTCCGGTCGCGTTGAGGCGGAGGACTAGGTCTTTCTCTCTGGTCTACACAGGGGATTCAGACATCCCTTCGTCTTGGGAGATGCAAGACGAGCCTGCATTCAATTCACTGCAGGGATATCCGGCCTTACTTCGAGTCAGAGCATCTCGGTGTCCATTCCACTTGAGGCCACAATCACAGGGTCCCTCTCACATACCTGTAGCTGAGAGAAGCCTCCTCTTGAGGTGCTTGTGGAAAGTTGGGATTCCTCTTGAGTCGAAGCCAGGGACTAAGCTCTCATCTCGAGTTGATTTGGGGTCCACGGAGCCCTTTCGTGTTGCTCCAGTGACCTCAGGATCCCTCTAGACTTGAGACAGTGATCTTGGGTGTTCTCTGGAGTGCCATCAAGGAAATCAAGGCTCCTTTCACGTTTGATGTGGAACACGGAATTGCTCTGCACGCAGTGCAGGGGAATCGGGCCTCTTCTCGCGGCGAGGGGGAAGTCTCATGGTTTTTCTTGAGTTGCGGCCGGAACCTGGGGTATATTCTCGAGTTACGACGGGGAGGGCCCTTCCATACACGTGTTTGTTCAGCGACGAAAGGACTCCAGCCTAGGTGCGAGGGACAACTCGGGATTCTCCTCGAGTCTTCGCATGGCAATTGGGACGCGTCTCCACGTGAGGCGGGAGACCCATGGTCCCTTTCCACGTGCCACAGGGATCCCGGGACTCCTATCCATTTTCAAGAGGAGTCAGGCATCGTCTCCTTTGGAAGCATTGATCTCCGCAGACCTCTCGAGTTTTCAAAGGATGTGAGGCCTCCGGTCTCGTTGAGGCGGAGGACTAGGTCTTTCTCTGTGGTCTCCACAGGGGATTCAGACATCTCTTCGTCTTGGGAGATGCAAGACGAGCCTGCATTCAATTCACTGCAGGGATATCCTGCCTTACTTCGAGTCAGAGCATCTCGGTGTCCATTCCACTTGAGGCCACAAACTCAGGGTCCCTCTCACATACCTGTAGCTGAGAGAAGCCTCCTCTTGAGGTGCTTGTGGAAAGTTGGTATTCCTCTTGAATCGAAGCCAGGAACTAAGCTCTCATCTCGAGTTGATTTGGGGTCCACGGAGCCCTTTCGTGTTGCTCCAATGACCTCAGGATCCCTCTAAACTTGAGACAGTGATCTTGGGCTTTCTCTGGAGTGCCATCAAGGAAATCAAGGCTCCTTTCACGTTTGATGTGGAACACGGAATTGCTCTGCACGCAGTGAAGGTTAATCGGGCCTCATCTCGCGGGGAGGGGGAAGTCTCATGATTTTTCTCGAGTTGCGGCTGGAACCTGGGGTATATTCTCGAGTTACGACGGGGAGGGCCCTTCCAGACACGTGTTTGTTCAGCGACGTCAGGACTCCTGCCTAGGTGCGAGGGACACCTCGGGATTCTCCTCGAGTCTTGTCATGGCAATTGGGCCGCGTCTCCACGTGAGGCGGGAGACCCAGGGTCCCTTTCCACGTGCCACAGGGATCCTGGGACTCCTATCCATTTTCAAGAGGAGTCAGGCATCGTCTCCTTTGGAAGCATTGATCTCCGCGGACCTCTCGAGTTTTCAAAGGATGTGAGGCCTCCGGTCGCGATGAGGCGGAGGAATAGGTCTTTCTCTGTGGTCTCCACACGGGATTCAGACATCCCTTCGTCTTGGGAGATGCAAGACGAGCCTGCCTTCAATACACTGCAGGGATATCCGGCCTTACTTCGAGTCAGAGCATCTCAGTGTCCATTCCACTTGGGGCCACAAACTCAGGGTCCCTCTCACATACCTGTAGCTGAGAGAAGCCTCCTCTTGAGGTGCTTGTGGAAAGTTGGTATTCCTCTTGAGTCGAAGCCAGGGACTAAGCTCTCATCTCGAGTTGATTTGGGTTCCACGGAGCCCTTTCGTGTTGCTCCAGTGACCTCAGGATCCCTCTAGACTTGAGACAGTGATCTTGGGTTTTCTCTGGAGTGCCATCAAGGAAATCAAGGCTCCTTTCACGTTTGATGTGGAACACGGAATTGCTCTGCATGCAGTGCAGGGGAATCGGGCCTCATCTCGCGGCGAGGGGGAAGTCTCATGGTTTTTCTCGAGTTGCGGCCGGAACCTGGGGTATATTCTCGAGTTACAACGGGGAGGGCCCTTCCAGACACGTGTTTGTTCAGTGACGTCAGGACTCCTGCCTAGGTGCGAGGGACACCTCGGTATTCTCCTCGAGTCTTGGCATGGCAATTGGGACGTGTCTCCACGTGAGGTGGGAGACCCAGGGTCCCTTTCCACGTGCCACAGGGATCCTGGGACTCCTATCCATTTTCAAGAGGAGTCAGGCATCGTCTCCTTTGGAAGCATTGATCTCCGCAGACCTCTCGAGTTTTCAAAGGATGTGAGGCATCCGGTCGCGTTGAGGCGGAGGACTAGGTCTTTCTCTGTGGTCTCCACAGGGGATTCAGACATCTCTTCGTCTTGGGAGATGCAAGACGAGCCTGCATTCAATTCACTGCAGGGATATCCGGCCTTACTTCGAGTCAGAGCATCTCGGTGTCCATTCCACTTGAGGCCACAAACTCAGGGTCCCTCTCACATACCTGTAGCTGAGAGAAGCCTCCTCTTGAGGTGCTTGTGGAAAGTTGGTATTCCTCTTGAGTCGAAGCCAGGGACTAAGCTCTCATCTCGAGTTGATTTGGGGTCCACGGAGCCCTTTCGTGTTGCTCCAGTAATCTCAGGATCCCTCTAGACTTGAGACAGTGATCTTGGGTTTTCTCTGGAGTGCCATCAAGGAAATCAAGGCTCCTTTCACGTTTGATGTGGAACACGGAATTGCTCTGCATGCAGTGCAGTTGAATCGGGCCTCATCTCGTGGTGAGGGGGAAGTCTCATGGTTTTTCCCGAGTTGCGGCCGGAACCTGGGGTATATTCTCGAGTTACGACGGGGAGGGCCCTTCCAGACACGTGTTTTTTCAGCGACGTCACGACTCCTGCCTAGGTGCGAGGGACACCTCGGGATTCTCCTCGAGTCTTGGCATGGCAATTGGGACGCGTCTCCACGGGAGGTGGGAGACCCAGGGTCCCTTTCGACGTGCCACAGGGATCCTGGGACTCCTATCCATTTTCAAGAGGAGTCAGGCATCGTCTCCTTTGGAAGCATTGATCTCCGCGGACCTCTCGAGTTTTCAAAGGATGTGAGGCCTCCGGTCGCGATGAGGCGGATGTCTAGGTCTTTCTCTGTGGTCTCCACAGGGGATTCAGACATCCCTTCGTCTTGGGAGATGCAAGACGAGCCTGCATTCAATTCACTGCAGGGATATCCGGCCTTACTTCGAGTCAGAGCATCTCAGTGTCCATTCCACTTGAGGCCACAAACTCAGGGTCCCTCTCACATACCTGTAGCTTTGAGAAGCCTCCCCTTGAAGTGCTTCTGGAAAGTTGGTATTCCTCTTGAGTCGAAGCCAGGGAATAAGCTCTCATCTCGAGTTGATTTGGGGTCCACGGATCCCTTTCGTGTTGCTCCAATGACCTCAGGATCGCTCTAGACTTGAGACAGTGATCTTGGGTTTTCTCTGGAGTGCCATCAAGGAAATCAAGGCTCCTTTCACGTTTGATGTGGAACACGGAATTGCTCTGCATGCAGTTCAGGGGAATCGGGCCTCATCTCGCGGCGAGGGGGAAGTCTCATGGTTTTTCTCGAGTTGCGGCCGGAACCTGTGGTATATTGTGGAGTTACGCCGGGGATGGCCCTTCCAAACACGTGTTTGTTCAGCGACGTCAGGACTCCAGCCTAGGTGCGAGGGACACCTCGGGATTCTCCTCGAGTCTTGGCATGGCAATTGGGACGCGTCTCCACGTGAGGCGTGAGACCCAGAGTCCCTTCGACGTGTCACAGGGATCCTGGGACTCCTGTCCATTTTCAAGAGGAGTCAGGCATCGTCTCCTTTGGAAGCATTGATCTCCGCAGACCTCTCGAGTTTTCAAAGGATGTGAGGCCTCCGGTCGCGTTGAGGCGGAGGACTAGGTCTTTCTCTGTGGTCTACACAGGGGATTCAGACATCCCTTCGTCTTGGGAGATGCAAGACGAGCCTGTATTCAATTCACTGCAGGGATATCCGGCCTTACTTCGACTCAGAGCATCTCGGTGTCCATTCCACTTGAGGCCACAAACTCAGGGTCCCTCTCACATACCTGTAGCTGAGAGAAGCTTCCTCTTGAGGTGCTTGTGGAAAGTTGGTATTCCTCTTGAGTCGAAGCCAGGGACTAAGCTCTCATCTCGAGTTGATTTGGGGTCCACGGAGCCCTTTCGTGTTGCTCCAGTGACCTCAGGATCCCTCTAGACTTGAGACAGTGATCTTGGGTTTTCTCTGGAGTGCCATCAAGGAAATCAAGGCTCCTTTCACGTTTGATGTGGAACACGGAATTGCTCTGCACGCAGTGCAGGGGAATCGGGCCTCAACTAGCGGCGAGGGGGAAGTCTCATGGTTTTTCTCGAGTTGCGGCCGGAACCTGGGGTATATTCTCGAGTTACGACGGGGAGGGCCCTTCCAGACACGTGTTTGTTCAGCGACGTTAGGACTCCTGCCTAGGTGCGAGGGACACATCAGGATTCTCCCCGAGTCTTGGCATGGAAATTGGGACGCGTCTCCACGTGAGGCGGGAGACCCAGGGTCCCTTTCCACGTGCCACAGGGATTCTGGGACTCCTATCCATTTTCAAGAGGAGTCAGGCATCGTCTCCTTTGGAAGTATTGATCTCCGCGGACCTCTCGAGTTTTCAAAGGATGTGAGGCCTCCGGTCGCGATGAGGCGGAGAACTAGGTCTTTCTCTGTGGTCTCCACAGGGGATTCAGACATCCCTTCGTCTTGGGAGATGCAAGACGAGCCTGCATTCAATTCACTGCAGGGATATCTGGCCTTACTTCGAGTCAGAGCATCTCGGTGTCCATTCCACTTGAGGCCACAAACTCAGGGGCCCTCTCACATACCTGTAGCTGAGAGCAGCCTCCTCTTGAGGTGCTTGTGGAAAGTTCGTATTCCTCTTGAGTCGAAGCCAGGGAATAAGTTCTCATCTCGAGTTGATTTGGGGTACACGGGACCCTTTCGTGTTGCTCCAATGACATCAGGATCCCTCTAGACTTGAGACAGTGATCTTGGGTTTTCTCTGGATTGCCATCAAGGAAATCAAGGCTCCGTTTATGTTTGATGTGGAACACGGAATTGCTCTGCACGCAGTGCAGGGGAATCGGGTCTCATCTCGCGGCGAGGGGGAAGTCTCATGGTTTTTCTCGAGTTGTGGCCGGAACCTGGGGTATATTCTCGAGTTACGACGGGGAGGGCCCTTCCAGACACGTGTTTGTTCAGCGACGTCAGGACTCCTGCCTAGGTGTGAGGGACAACTCGGGATTCTCCTCGGGTCTTGTCATGGCAATTGGGACGCGTCTCCACGTGAGGCGGGAGACCCAGTGTCAATTTCCACGTGCCACAGGGATCCTGGGACTCCTATCCATTTTCAAGAGGAGTCAGGCATCGTCTCCTTTGGAAGCATTGATCTCCGCGGACCTCTCGAATTTTCAAAGGATGTGAGGCCTCCGGTCGCGTTGAGGCGGAGGACTAGGTCTTTCTCTGTGGTCTCCACAGGGGATTCAGACATCCCTTCATCTTGGGAGATGCAAGACGAGCCTGCATTCTATTCACTGCAGGGATATCC
Source organism: Dama dama (assembly GCF_033118175.1). Classification (NCBI taxonomy): domain Eukaryota; kingdom Metazoa; phylum Chordata; class Mammalia; order Artiodactyla; family Cervidae; genus Dama; species Dama dama. The sequence goes on along the minus strand of NW_026870920.1, from coordinate 3,050,360 downwards.
GGCCTTACTTCGAGTCAGAGCATCTCGGTGTCCATTCCACTTGAGGCCACAAACTCAGGGTCCCTCTCACATACCTGTAGCTGAGAGAAGCCTCCTCTTGAGGTGCTTGTGGAAACTTGGTATTCCTCTTGAGTCGAAGCCAGGTACTAAGCTCTCATCTCGAGTTGATTTGAGGTCCACGGAGCCCTTTCGTGTTGCTCCAGTGACCTCAGGATCCCTCTACACTTGAGACAGTGATCTTGGGTTTTCTCTGGAGTGCCATTAAGGAAATCAAGGCTCCTTTCAAGTTTGATGTGGAACACGGAATTGCTCTGCACGCAGTGCAGGGGAATCGGGCCTCTTCTCGCGGCAAGGAGGATGTCTCATGGTTTTTCTCAAGTTGCGGCCGGAATCTGGGGTATATTCTCGAGTTACGACGGGGAGGGCCTTTGCAGACACATGTTTGTTCAGCGACGTCAGGACTCCTGCCTAGGTGCGAGGGACACCTCGGGATTCTCCTCGAGTCTTGGCATGGCAATTGGGACCCGTCTCCACGTGAGGCGGGAGACACAGGGTACCATTCCACGTGCCACAGGGATCCTGGGACTCCTATCCACTTTCAAGAGGAGTCAGGCATCGTCTCCTTCGGAAGTATTGATCTCCGCGGACCTCTCGAATTTTCAAACGATATGAGGCCTCCGGTCGCGTTGATGCGGAGGACAAGGTCTTTCTCTGTGGTCTCCACAGGGGATCAGACAACCCTTCGTCTTGGGAGATGCAAGACGAGCCTGCATTCAATTCACTGCAGGGATATCCGGCCTTACTTCGAGTCAGAGCATCTCGGTGTCCATTCCACTTGAGGCCACAAACTCAGGGTCCCTCTGACATACCTGTAGGTGAGAGAAGCCTCCTCTTGAGGTGCTTGTGGAAAGTTGGTATTCCTCTTGAGTCGAAGCCAGGGACGAAGCTCTCATCTCGAGTTGATTTGGGTTCCACGGAGCCCTTTCGTGTTGCTACAGTGGCCTCAGGATCCCTCTAGACTTGAGACAGTGATCTTGGGTTTTCTCTGGAGTTCCATTAAGGAAATCAAGGCTCCTTTCACGTTTGATGTGGAACACGGAATTGCTCTGCACGCAGTGCAGGGGAATCGGGCCTCATCTCGCGGCGAGGGGGAAGTCTCATGGTTTTTCTCGAGTTGAGGCCGGAACCTGGGGTATATTCTCGAGTTACGACGGGGAGGGCCCTTCCAGACACGTGTTTGTTCAGCGACGTCAGGACTCCTGCCTAGGTGCGAGGGACACTTCGGGATTCTCCTCGAGTCTTGGCATGGCAATTGGGACGCGTCTCCACGTGAGGCGGGAGACGCAGGGTCCCTTTCCACGTGCCACAGGGATCATGGGACTCCTATCCATTTTCAAGGGGAGTCAGGCATCGTCTCCTTTGGAAGCATTGATCTCCGCGGACCTCTCGAGTTTTCAAAGGATGTGAGGCCTCCGGTCGCGTTGAGGCGGAGGACTAGGTCTTTCTCTGTGGCCTCCACAGGGGATTCAGACAACCCTTCGTCTTGGGAGATGCAAGACGAGCCTGCATTCAATTCACTGCAGGGATATCCGGCCTTACTTCGAGTCAGAGCATCTCGGTGTCCATTCCACTTGAGGCCACAAACTCAGGGTCCCTCTCACATACCTGTAGCTGAGAGAAGCCTCCTCTTGAGGTGCTTGTGGAAACGTGGTATTCCTCTTGAGTCGAAGCCAGGTACTAAGCTCTCATCTCGAGTTGATTTGAGGTCCACGGAGCCCTTTCCTGTTGCTCCAGTGACCTCAGGATCCCTCTAGACTTGAGACAGTGATCTTGGGTTTTCTCTGGAGTGCCATCAAGGAAATCAAGGCACCTTTCCCATTTGATGTGGAACACGGAATTGCTCTGCACGCAGTGCAGGGGAATCGGGCCTCATCTCGCGGCGAGGGGGAAGTCTCATTGTTTTTCTCGAGTTGCGGCCGGAACCTGTGGTATATTGTCGAGTTACGACGGGGAGGGCCCTTCCAGACACGTGTTTGTTCAGCGACGTCAGGACTCCTGCCTAGGTGCGAGGGACAACTCGGGATTCTCCTCGAGTCTTGGCATGGCAATTGGGACGCGTCTCCACGTGAGGCGGGCGACCCAGGGTCCCTTTCCACGTGCCACAGGGATCCTGGGACTCCTATCCATTTTCAAGAGGAGTCAGGCATCGTCTCCTGTGGAAGCATTGATCTCCGCAGACCTCTCGAGTTTTCAAAGGATGTGAGGCCTCCGGTCTCGTTGAGGCGGAGGACTAGGTCTTTCTCTGTGGTCTCCACAGGGGATTCAGACATCTCTTCGTCTTGGGAGATGCAAGACGAGCCTGCATTCAATTCACTGCAGGGATATCCGGCCTTACTTCGAGTCAGAGCATCTCCGTGTCCATTCCACTTGAGGCCACAAACTCAGGGTCCCTCTCACATACCTGTAGCTGAGAGAAGCCTCCTCTTGAGGTGCTTGTGGAAAGTTGGTATTCCTCTGGACTCGAAGCCAGGGACTAAGCTCTCATCTCGAGTTGATTTGGGTTCCACGGAGCCCTTTCGTGTTGCTCCAGTGACCTCAGGATCCCTCTAGACTTGGGACAGTGATCTTGGGTTTTCTCTGGAGTGCCATCAAGGAAATCAAGGCTCCTTTCACGTTTGATGTGGAACACGGAATTGCTCTGCACGCAGTGCAGGGGAATCGGGCCTCATCTCGCGGCGAGGGGGAAGTCTCATGGTTTTTCTCGAGTTGCGGCCGGAACCTGTGGTATATTGTCGAGTTACGATGGGGAGGGCACTTCCAGACACGTGTTTGTTCAGCGACGTCAGGACTCCTGCCTAGGTGCGAGGGACACCTCGGTATACTCCTCGAGTCTTGGCATGGCAATTGGGACGCGTCTCCACGTGAGGCGGGAGACCCAGGGTCCCTTTCCACGTGCCACAGGGATCCTGGGACTCCTATCCATTTTCAAGAGGAGTCAGGCATCGTCTCCTTTGGAAGCATTGATCTCCGCAGACCCCTCGAGTTTTCAAAGGATGTGAGGCCTCCGGTCGCGTTGAGGCGGAGGACTAGGTCTTTCTCTCTGGTCTACACAGGGGATTCAGACATCCCTTCGTCTTGGGAGAGGCAAGACGAGCCTGCATTCAATTCACTGCAGGGATATCCGGCCTTACTTCGAGTCAGAGCATCTCGGTGTCCATTCCACTTGAGGCCACAATCACAGGGTCCCTCTCACATACCTGTAGCTGAGAGAAGCCTCCTCTTGAGGTGCTTGTGGAAAGTTGGGATTCCTCTTGAGTCGAAGCCAGGGACTAAGCTCTCATCTCGAGTTGATTTGGGGTCCACGGAGCCCTTTCGTGTTGCTCCAGTGACCTCAGGATCCCTCTAGACTTGAGACAGTGATCTTGGGTTTTCTCTGGAGTGCCATCAAGGAAATCAAGGCTCCTTTCACGTTTGATGTGGAACACGGAATTGCTCTGCACGCAGTGCAGGGGAATCGGGCCTCTTCTCGCGGCGAGGGGGAAGTCTCATGGTTTTTCTTGAGTTGCGGCCGGAACCTGGGGTATATTCTCGAGTTACGACAGGGAGGGCCCTTCCATACACGTGTTTGTTCAGCGACGAAAGGACTCCAGCCTAGGTGCGAGGGACAACTCGGGATTCTCCTCGAGTCTTCGCATGGCAATTGGGACGCGTCTCCACGTGAGGCGGGAGACCCAGGGTCCCTTTCGACGTGCCACAGGGATCCCGGGACTCCTATCCATTTTCAAGAGGAGTCAGGCATCGTCTCCTTTGGAAGCATTGATCTCCGCAGACCTCTCGAGTTTTCAAAGGATGTGAGGCCTCCGGTCTCGTTGAGGCGGAGGACTAGGTCTTTCTCTGTGGTCTCCACAGGGGATTCAGACATCTCTTCGTCTTGGGAGATGCAAGACGAGCCTGCATTCAATTCACTGCAGGGATATCCTGCCTTACTTCGAGTCAGAGCATCTCGGTGTCCATTCCACTTGAGGCCACAAACTCAGGGTCCCTCTCACATACCTGTAGCTGAGAGAAGCCTCCTCTTGAGGTGCTTGTGGAAAGTTGGTATTCCTCTTGAATCGAAGCCAGGAACTAAGCTCTCATCTCGAGTTGATTTGGGGTCCACGGAGCCCTTTCGTGTTGCTCCAATGACCTCAGGATCCCTCTAAACTTGAGACAGTGATCTTGGGCTTTCTCTGGAGTGCCATCAAGGAAATCAAGGCTCCTTTCACGTTTGATGTGGAACACGGAATTGCTCTGCACGCAGTGAAGGTTAATCGGGCCTCATCTCGCGGGGAGGGGGAAGTCTCATGGTTTTTCTCGAGTTGCGGCTGGAACCTGGGGTATATTCTCGAGTTACGACGGGGAGGGCCCTTCCAGACACGTGTTTGTTCAGCGACGTCAGGACTCCTGCCTAGGTGCGAGGGACACCTCGGGATTCTCCTCGAGTCTTGTCATGGCAATTGGGCCGCGTCTCCACGTGAGGCGGGAGACCCAGGGTCCCTTTCCACGTGCCACAGGGATCCTGGGACTCCTATCCATTTTCAAGGGGAGTCAGGCATCGTCTCCTTTGGAAGCATTGATCTCCGCGGACCTCTCGAGTTTTCAAAGGATGTGAGGCCTCCGGTCGCGATGAGGCGGAGGAATAGGTCTTTCTCTGTGGTCTCCACACGGGATTCAGACATCCCTTCGTCTTGGGAGATGCAAGACGAGCCTGCCTTCAATACACTGCAGGGATATCCGGCCTTACTTCGAGTCAGAGCATCTCAGTGTCCATTCCACTTGGGGCCACAAACTCAGGGTCCCTCTCACATACCTGTAGCTGAGAGAAGCCTCCTCTTGAGGTGCTTGTGGAAAGTTGGTATTCCTCTTGAGTCGAAGCCAGGGACTAAGCTCTCATCTCGAGTTGATTTGGGTTCCACGGAGCCATTTCGTGTTGCTCCAGTGACCTCAGGATCCCTCTAGACTTGAGACAGTGATCTTGGGTTTTCTCTGGAGTGCCATCAAGGAAATCAAGGCTCCTTTCACGTTTGATGTGGAACACGGAATTGCTCTGCATGCAGTGCAGTTGAATCGGGCCTCATCTCGTGGCGAGGGGGAAGTCTCATGGTTTTTCCCGAGTTGCGGCCGGAACCTGGGGTATATTCTCGAGTTACGACGGGGAGGGCCCTTCCAGACACGTGTTTTTTCAGCGACGTCACGACTCCTGCCTAGGTGCGAGGGACACCTCGGGATTCTCCTCGAGTCTTGGCATGGCAATTGGGACGCGTCTCCACGTGAGGTGGGAGACCCAGGGTCCCTTTCGACGTGCCACAGGGATCCTGGGACTCCTATCCATTTTCAAGAGGAGTCAGGCATCGTCTCCTTTGGAAGCATTGATCTCCGCGGACCTCTCGAGTTTTCAAAGGATGTGAGGCCTCCGGTCGCGATGAGGCGGATGTCTAGGTCTTTCTCTGTGGTCTCCACAGGGGATTCAGACATCCCTTCGTCTTGGGAGATGCAAGACGAGCCTGCATTCAATTCACTGCAGGGATATCCGGCCTTACTTCGAGTCAGAGCATCTCAGTGTCCATTCCACTTGAGGCCACAAACTCAGGGTCCCTCTCACATACCTGTAGCTTTGTGAAGCCTCCTCTTGAAGTGCTTCTGGAAAGTTGGTATTCCTCTTGAGTCGAAGCCAGGGAATAAGCTCTCATCTCGAGTTGATTTGGGGTCCACGGATCCCTTTCGTGTTGCTCCAATGACCTCAGGATCGCTCTAGACTTGCGACAGTGATCTTGGGTTTTCTCTGGAGTGCCATCAAGGAAATCAAGGCTCCTTTCACGTTTGATGTGGAACACGGAATTGGTCTTCACTCAGTTCAGGGGAATCGGGCCTCATCTCGCGGCGAGGGGGAAGTCTCATGGTTTTTCTCGAGTTGCGGCCGGAACCTGTGGTATATTGTGGAGTTCCGCCGGGGATGGCCCTTCCAAACACGTGTTTGTTCAGCGACGTCAGGACTCCAGCTTAGGTGCGAGGGACACCTCGGGATTCTCCTCGAGTCTTGGCATGGCAATTGGGACGCGTCTCCACGTGAGGCGTGAGACCCAGAGTCCCTTCGACGTGCCACAGGGATCCTGGGACTCCTGTCCATTTTCAAGAGGAGTCAGGCATCGTCTCCTTTGGAAGCATTGATCTCCGCAGACCTCTCGAGTTTTTAAAGGATGTGAGGCCTCCGGTCGCGTTGAGGCGGAGGACTAGGTCTTTCTCTGTGGTCTACACAGGGGATTCAGACATCCCTTCGTCTTGGGAGATGCAAGACGAGCCTGTATTCAATTCACTGCAGGGATATCCGGCCTTACTTCGACTCAGAGCATCTCGGTGTCCATTCCACTTGAGGCCACAAACTCAGGGTCCCTCTCACATACCTGTAGCTGAGAGAAGCCTCCTCTTGAGTTGCTTGTGGAAAGTTGGTATTCCTCTTGAGTCGAAGCCAGGGACTAAGCTCTCATCTCGAGTTGATTTGGGGTCCACGGAGCCCTTTCATGTTGCTCCAGTGACCTCAGGATCCCTCTAGACTTGAGACAGTGATCTTGGGTTTTCTCTGGAGTGCCATCAAGGAAATCAAGGCTCCTTTCACGTTTGATGTGGAACACGGAATTGCTCTGCACGCAGTGCAGGTGAATCGGGCCTCATCTCGCGGCGAGGGGGAAGTCTCATGGTTTTTGTCGAGTTGCGGCCGGAACCTGGGGTATATTCTCGAGTTACGACGGGGAGGGCCCTTCCAGACACGTGTTTGTTCAGCGACGTCAGGACTACTGCCTAGGTGCGAGGGACACCTCGGGATTCTCCTCGAGTCTTGGCATGGCAATTTGGACGGGTCTCCACGTGAGGCGGGAGACCCAGGGTCCCTTTCGACGTGCCACAGGGATCCTGGGACTCCTATCCATTTTCAAGAGGAGTCAGGCATCGTCTCCTTTGGAAGCATTGATCTCCGCAGACGTCTCGAGTTTTCAAAGGATGTGAGGCCTCCGGTCGCGTTGAGGCGGAGGACTAGGTCTTTCTCTGTGGTCTACACAGGGGATTCAGACATCCCTTCGTCTTGGGAGATGGAAGACGAGCCTGCATTCAATTCACTGCAGGGATATCCGGCCTTACTTCGAGTCAGAGCATCTCGGTGTCCATTCCACTTGAGGCCAAAAACTCAGGGTCCCTCTCACATACCTGTAGCTGAGAGAAGCCTCCTCTTGAGGTGCTTGTGGAAAGTTGGTATTCCTCTTGAGTCGAAGCCAGGGACTAAGCTCTCATCTCGAGTTGATTTGGGGTCCACGGAGCCCTTTCGTGTTGCTCCAGTGAACTCAGGATCCCTCTAGACTTGAGACAGTGATCTTGGGTTTTCTCTGGAGTGCCATCAAGGAAATCAAGGCTCCTTTCACGTTTGATGTGGAACACGGAATTGCTCTGCATGCAGTGCAGGGGAATCGGGCCTCATCTCGCGGCGAGGGGGATGTCTCATGGTTTTTCTCGAGTTGCGGCCGGAAACTGGGGTATATTCTCGAGTTACGACGGGGAGGGCCCTTCCAGACACGTGTTTGTTCAGCGACGTCAGGACTCCTGCCTAGGTGCGAGGGACAGCTCGGTATTCTCCTCGAGTCTTGGCACGGCAATTGGGACGCCACTCCACGTGAGGCGGGAGACCCAGGGTCCCTTTCCACGTGCCACAGGGATCCTGGGACTCCTATCCATTTTCAAGAGGAGTCAGGCATCGTCTCCTTTGGAAGCATTGATCTCCGCAGACCTCTCGAGTTTTCAAAGGATGTGAGGCATCCGGTCGCGTTGAGGCCGAGGACTAGGTCTTTCTCTGTGGTCTCCACAGGAGATTCAGACATCTCTTCATCTTGGGAGATGCAAGACGAGCCTGCATTCAATTCACTGCAGGGATATCCAGCCTTACTTCGAGTCAGAGCATCTCCGTGTCCATTCCACTTGAGGCCACAAACTTAGGGTCCCTCTCACATACCTGTAGCTGAGAGAAGCCTCCTCTTGAGGTGCTTGTGGAAAGTTGGTATTCCTCTTGAGTCGAAGCCAGGGACTAAGCTCTCATCTCGAGTTGATTTGGGGTCCACGGAGCCCTTTCGTGTTGCTCCAGTAATCTCAGGATCCCTCTAGACTTGAGACAGTGATCTTGGGTTTTCTCTGGAGTGCCATCAAGGAAATCAAGGCTCCTTTCACGTTTGATGTGGAACACGGAATTGCTCTGCACGCAGTGCAGGGGAATCGGACCTCTTCTCGCGGCGAGGGGGAAGTCTCATGGTTTTTCTTGAGTTGCGGCCGGAACCTGGGGTATATTCTCGAGTTACGACGGGGAGGGTCCTTCCATACACGTGTTTGTTCAGCGACGAAAGGACTCCAGCCTAGGTGCGAGGGACAACTCGGGATTCTCCTCGAGTCTTCGCATGGCAATTGGGACGCGTCTCCACGTGAGGCGGGAGACCCAGGGTCCCTTTCCACGTGCCACAGTGATCCCGGGACTCCTATCCATTTTCAAGAGGAGTTAGGCATCGTCTCCTTTGGAAGCATTGATCTCCGCAGACCTCTCGAGTTTTCAAAGGATGTGAGGCCTCCGGTCTCGTTGAGGCGGAGGACTAGGTCTTTCTCTGTGGTCTCCACAGGGGATTCAGACATCTCTTCGTCTTGGGAGATGCAAGACGAGCCTGCATTCAGTTCACTGCAGGGATATCCGGCCTTACTTCGAGTCAGAGCATCTCGGTGTCCATTCCACTTGAGGCCACATACTCAGGGTCCCTCTCACATACCTGAAGCTGAGAGAAGCCTCCTCTTGAGGTGCTTGTGGAAAGTTGGTATTCCTCTTGAATCGAAGCCAGGAACTAAGCTCTCATCTCGAGTTGATTTGGGGTCCACGGAGCCCTTTCGTGTTGCTCCAATGACCTCAGGATCCCTCTAAACTTGAGACAGTGATCTTGGGCTTTCTCTGGAGTGCCATCAAGGAAATCAAGGCTCCTTTCACGTTTGATGTGGAACACGGAATTGCTCTGCACGCAGTGAAGGTTAATCGGGCCTCATCTCGCGGGGAGGGGGAAGTCTCATGGTTTTTCTCGAGTTGCGGCCGGAACCTGGGGTATATTCTCGAGTTACGACGGGGAGGGCCCCTCCAGCCACGTGTTTGTTCAGCGACGTCAGGACTCCTGCCTAGGTGCGAGGGACACCTCGGGATTCTCCTGGAATCTTGGCATGGCAATTGGGACGCGTCTCCACGTGAGGCGGGAGACCCAGGGTCCCTTTCCACGTGCCACAGGGATCCTGGGACTCCTATCCATTTTCAAGAGGAGTCAGGCATCGTCTCCTTTGGAAGCATTGATCTCCGCGGACCTCTCGAATTTTCAAAGGATGTGAGGCCTTTGGTCGCGATGAGGTGGAGAACTAGTTCTTTCCCTGTGGTCTCCACAGGGGATTCAGTCATCCCTTCGTCTTGGGAGATGGAAGACGTGCCTGCTTTCAATTCACTGCAGGGATATCCGGCCTTACTTCGAGTCAGAGCATCTCGGTGTCCATTCCAGTTGAGGCCACAAACTCAGTGTCCCTCTCACATACCTGTACCTGAGAGAAGCCTCCTCTTGAGGTGCTTGTGGAAAGTTGGTATTCCTCTTGAGTCGAAGCCAGGGACTAAGCTCTCATCTCGAGTTGATTTGGGGTTCACTGAGCCCTTTTGTGTTGCTCCAGTGACCTCAGGATCCCTCTAGACTTGAGACAGTGATCTTGGGTTTTCTCTGGAGTGCCATCAAGGAAATCAAGGCTCCTTTCATGTTTGATGTGGAACACGGAATTGCTCTGCATGCAGTGCAGGGGAATCGGGCCTCATCTCGTGGCGAGGGGGAAGTCTCATGGTTTTTGTCGAGTTGCGGCCGGAACCTGGCGTATATTCTCGAGTTACGACGGGGAGGGCCCTTCCAGACACGTGTTTCTTCAGCGACATCAGCACTACTGCCTAGGTGTGAGGGAAACATCGGGATTCTCCTCGAGTCTTGGCATGGCATTTGAGGCGCGTCTCCACGTGAGGCGGGAGACCCAGTGTCCCTTTCTACGTTCCACAGGGATCCTGGGACTCCTATCCATTTTCAAGAGGAGTCAGGCATCGTCTCCTTTGGAAGCATTCATCTCCGCGGACCTCTCCAGTTTTCAAAGGATGTGAGGACTCTGGTTGCGATGAGGCAGAGAACTAGGTCTTTCTCTGTGGTCTCCACATGGGATTCAGACATCCCTTCGTCTTGGGAGATGCAAGACGAGCCTGCATTCAATTCACTGCAGGGATATCCGGCCTTACTTCGAGTCAGAGCATCTCGGTGTCCATTCCACTTGAGGCCACAAACTCAGGGTCCCTCTCACATACCTGTAGCTGAGAGAAGCCTCCCCTTTAGGTGCTTGTGGAAACTTGGTATTCCTCTTGAGTCGAAGCCAGGGAATAAGCTCTCATCTCGAGTTGATTTGGGGTCCACGGAGCACTTTCATGTTGCTACAGTGACCTCAGGATCCCTCTAGACTTGAGACAGTGATCTTAGGTTTTCTCTGGAGTGCCATCTAGGAAATCAAGGCTCCTTTCAAGTTTGATGTGGAACACGGAATTGCTCTGCACGCAGTGCAGGGGAATCGGGCCTCATCTCGCGGCGAGGGGGAAGTCTCATGGTTTTTCTCGATTTGTGGCCGGAACCTGGGGTGTATTCTCGAGTTACGACGGGGAGGTTCCTTCCAGACACGTGTTTGTTCAGCGAAGTCAGCACTCCTGCTTAGGTGCGAGGAACACCTCGGGATTCTCCTTAAGACTAGGCATGGCAATTGGGACGCGTCTCCAAGTGAGGCGGGAAACCCAGTGCTCCTTTGCACGTGCCACAGGGATCCTGGGACTCCTATCCATTTTCAAGAGGAGTCAGGCATCGTCTCCTTTGGAAGCATTGATCTCCGCGGACCTCTCAAGTTTTCAAAGGATGTGAGGCCTCCGGTCGCGATGAGGCGGAGAACTTGGTCTTTCTCTGTGGTCTCCACAGGGGATTCAGACATCCCTTCGTCTTGGGAGATGCAAGACGAGCCTGCATTCAATTCACTGCAGGGATATCCGGCCTTACTTCGAGTCAGAGCATCTCGGTGTCCATTCTACTTGGGGCCACAAACTCAGGGTCCCTCTCACATACCTGTAGCTGAGAGAAGCCTCCTCTTGAGGTGCTTGTGGAAAGTTGGTATTCCTCTTGAGTCGAAGCCAGGGACTAAGCTCACATCTCGAGTTGATTTGGGGTTCACTGAGCCCTTTTGTGTTGCTCCAGTGACCTCAGGATCCCTCTAGACTTGAGACAGTGATCTTGGGTTTTCTCTGGAGTGCCATCAAGGAAATCAAGGCTCCTTTCACGTTTGATGTGGAACACGGAATTGCTCTGCACGCAGTGCAGGGGAATCGGGACTGATCTCGCGGCGAGGGGGAAGTCTCACGGTTATTCTCGAGTTGCGGCCGGAACCTGGGGTATATTCTCGAGTTACGACGGGGAGGGCCCTTCCAGACACGTGTTTGTTCAGCGACGTCAGGACTCCTGCCTAGTTTCGATGGACACCACGGTATTCTCGGCGAGTCTTGGCATGGCAATTGGGACACGTCTCCACGTGAGTCGGGAAACCCAGGGTCCGTTTCTACGTGCCACAGGGATCCTGGGACTCCTATCCATTTTCAAGAGGAGTCAGGCATTGTCTCCTTCGGAAGCATTGATCTCCGCGGACCTCTCGAGTTTTCAAAGGATGAGAGGCGTCCGGTCGCGATGAGGCGCAGATCTAGGTCTTTCTCTGTGGTCTCCACAGGGGATTCAGACATCCCTTCGTCTTGGGAGATGCAAGACGAGCCTGCATTCCATTCACTGCAGGGATATCCGGCCTTACTTCGAGTCAGAGCATCTCGGTGTCCATTCCACTTGAGGCCACAAACTCAGGGTCCCTCTAACATACCTGTACCTGAGAGAAGCCTCCTCTTGAGGTGCTTGTGGAAAGTTGGTATTCCTCTTGAGTCGAAGCCAGGGACTAAGCTCTCATCTCGAGTTGATTTGGGGTCCACGGAGCCATTTCGTGTTGTTCCAGTGACCTCAGGATCCCTCTAGACTTGAGACAGTGATCTTGGGTTTTCTCTGGAGTGCCATCAAGGAAATCAAGGCTCCTTTCACGTTTGATGTGGAACACGGAATTGCTCTGCACGCAGTGCAGGGGAATCGGGCCTCATCTAGCGGCGAGGGGGAAGTCTCATGGTTTTTCTCGAGTTGCAGCCGGAACCTGGGGTATATTCTCGAGTTATGACGGGGAGGGCCCTTCCAGACACGTGTTTGTTCAGCGATGTCAGGACTCCTGCCTAGGTGCGAGGGACACCTCAGGATTCTCCTCGAGTCTTGGCATGGCAATTGGGACGCGTCTCCACGTGAGGCGGGAGACCCAGGGTCCCTCTCCACGTGAGAAAAGGATCGTGGAACTCCTATCCATTTTCAAGAGGAGTCAGGCATCGTCTCCTTTGGAAGCATTGATCTCAGCGGACCTCTCGAGTTTTCAAAGGATGTGAGGCCTCCGGTCGCGATGAGGCGAAGAACTAGGTCTCTCTCTGTGGTCTCCACAGGGGATTCAGACATCCCTTCATCTTGGGAGATGGAAGACGAGCCGGCATTCAATTCACTGCAGGGATATCCGGCATTACGTCGAGTCAGGACATCTCGGTGTCCATTCCACTTGAGGCCACAAACTCAGGGTCCCTCTCACATACCTGTAGCTGAGAGAAGCCTCCTCTTGAGGTGCTTGTGGAAAGTTGGTATTCCTCTTGAGTCGAAGCCAGGGACTTAGCTCTCATCTCGAGTTGATTTGGGGTCCACGGAGCCCTTTCGTGTTGCTCCAGTGACCTCAGGATCCCTCTAGAGTTGAGACAGTGATCTTGGGTTTTCTCTGGAGTGCCATCAAGGAAATCAAGGCTCCTTTCACGTTGGATGTGGAACACTGAATTGCTCTGCACGCAGTGCAGTGGAATCGGGCCTCATCTCGCGGCGAGGGGGAAGTCTCATTGTTATTCTCGAGTAGCGGCCGGAACCTGGGGTATATTCTCGAGTTACGACGGGGAGGGCCCCTCCAGACACAAGTTTGTTGAGCGACCTCAGGACTCCTGCCTAGGTGCGAGGGACACCTCGGGATTGTCCTCGAGTCTTGGCATGGCAAATTGGGACGGGTCTCCACGTGAGGCGGGAGACCCAGGGTCCCTTTCCACGTGCCACAGGGATCCTGGGACTCCTATCCATCTTCAAGAGGAGTCAGGCATCGTCTCCTTTGGAAGCACTGATCTCCGCGGACCTCTCTAGTTTTCAAAGGATGTGAGGCCTCCGGTCGCGATGAGGCGAAGAAATAGTTCTTTCTCTGTGGTCTCCACAGGGGATTCAGACATCCCTTCGTCTTGGGAGATGCAAGACGAGCCTGCATTCAATTCACTGCAGGGATATCCGGCCTTACTTCGAGTCAGAGCATCTCGGCTTCCATTCCACTTGAGGCCACAAACTCAGGGACCCTCTGACATACCTGTAGCTGAGAGAAGCCTCCTCTTGAGATGCTTGTGGAAAGTTGTTATTCCTCTTGAGTCGAAGCCAGGGACTAAGCTCTCATCTCGAGTTGATTTGGGGTCCACGGAGCCCTTTCGTGTTGCTACAGTGACCTCAGGATCCCTCTAGACTTGAGACAGTGATCTTGGGTTTTCTCTGGAGTGCCATCAAGGAAATCAAGACTCCTTTCAGGCTTGATGTGGAACACGGAATTGCTCTGCACGCAGTGCAGGGGAATAGGGCCTCATCTCGCGGCGAGGGGGAAGTCTCATGGTTTTTCTCGAGTTGCGGCCGGAACCTGGGGTATATTCTCGAGTTACGACGGGGAGGGCCCTTCCAGACACGTGTTTGTTCAGCGACGTCAGGACTCCTGCCTAGGTGCGAGGGACACCTCGGGATTCTCCTCGAGTCTTGGCATGGCAATTTGGACGCGTCTCCACGTGAGGCGGGAGACCCAGGGTCCCTTTCGACGTGCCACAGGGATCCTGGGACTCCTATCCATTTTCAAGAGGAGTCAGGCATCGTCTCCTTTGGAATCATTGATCTCCGCAGACCTCTCGAGTTTTCAAAGGATGTGAGGCCGCCGGTCGCGTTGAGGCGGAGGACTAGGTCTTTCTCTGTGGTCTCCACAGGGGATTCAGACATCCCTTCGTCTTGGTAGATGCAAGACGAGCCTGCATTCAATTCACTGCAGGGATATCTGGCCTTACTTCGAGTCAGAGCATCTCGGTGTCCATTCCACTTGAGGCCACAAACTCAGGGTCCCTCTCACATACCTGTAGCTGAGAGAAGCCTCCTCTTGAGGTGCTTGTGGAAAGTTGGTATTCCTCTTGAGTCGAAGCCAGGGACTAAGCTCTCATCTCGAGTTGATTTGGGGTCCACGGAGCCCTTTCGTGTTGCTCCAGTGACCTCAGGATCACTCTAGACTTGAGACAGTGATCTTGGGTTTTCTCTGGAGTGCCATCAAGGAAATCAAGGCTCCTTTCACGTTTGATGTGGAACACGGAATTGCTCTGCACGCAGTGCAGCGGAATCGGGCCCCATCTTGTGGCGAGGGGGCAGTCTCATGGTTTTTCTCGAGTTGCGGCCGGAACCTGGGGTATATTCTCGAGTTACGACGGGGAGGGCCCTTCCAGACACGTGTTTGTTCAACGACGTAAGGACTCCAGCCTAGGTGCGAGGGACACCTCGGGATTCTCCTCGAGTCTTCGCTGGGCAATTGGGACGCGTCTCCACGTGAGGCGGGAGACCCAGGGTCCCTTTCCACGTGCCACAGGTATCCTGGGACTCCTATCCATTTTCAAGAGGAGTCAGGCATCGTCTCCTTTGGAAGCATTGATCTCCGCGGACCTCTCGAGTTTTCAAAGGATGTGAGGCCTCCGTTCGCGTTGAGGGGGAGGACTAGGTCTTTCTCTGTGGGCTCCACAGGGGATTCAGACATCCCTTCGTCTTGGTAGATGCAAGACGAGGCTGCAATCAATTCACTGCAGGGATATCCGGCCTTACTTCGAGTCAGAGCATCTCGGTGTCCATTCCACTTGAGGCCACAAACTCAGGGTCCCTCTCACATACCTGTAGCTGAGAGAAGCCTACTCTTGAGGTGCTTGTGGAAAGCTGGTATGCCTCTTGAGTCGAAGCCAGGGACTAAGCTCTCATCTCGAGTTGATTTGGGTTCCACGGAGGCTTTTCGTGTTGCTCCAGTGACCTCAGGATCCCTCTAGACTTGAGACAGTGATCTTGGGTTTTCTCTGGAGTGCCATCAAGGAAATCAAACCTCCTTTCACGTTTGATGTGGAACACGGAATTGCTCTGCACGCAGTACAGGGGAATCGGGCCTCATCTCGCGGCAAGGGGGATGTCTCATGGTTTTTCTCAAGTTGCGGCCGGAACCTGGAGTATATTCTCGAGTTACCACGGGGAGGGCCTTCCAGACACGTGTTTGTTCAGCGACATCAGGACTCCTGCCTAGGTGCGAGGGACACCTCGGGATTCTCCTCGAGTCTTGGCATGGCAATTGGGACGTGTCTCCACGTGAGGCGGGAGACCCAGGGTCCCTTTCCACGTGCCACATAGATCCTGGGACTACTATCCATTTTCAAGAAGAGTCAGGCATCGTCTCCTTTGGAAGCATTGATCTCCGCGGACCTCTCGAGTTTTCAAAGGATGTGAGGCCTCCGTTCGCGATGAGGCGGAGGACTAGGTCTTTCTCTGTGGTCTTCACAGGGGATTCAGACATCCCTTCGTCTTGGGAGATGCAAGACGAGCCTGCATCCAATTCACTGCAGGGATATCCGGCCTTACTTCGAGTCAGAGCATCTCGGTGTCCATTCCACTTGAGGCCACAAACTCAGGGTCCCTCTCACATACCTGTAGCTGAGAGAAGCCTCCACTTGAGGTGCTTGTGGAAAGTTGGTATTCCTCTTGAGTCGAAGCCAGGGACTAAGCTCTCATCTCGAGTTGATTTGGGATCCACGGAGCCCTTTCGTGTTGCTACAGTGACCTCTGGATCCCTCTAGACTTGAGACAGTGATCTTGGGTTTTCTGTGGAGTGCCATCAAGGAAATCAAGGCTCCTTTCAGGCTTGATGTGGAACACGGAATTGCTCTGCACGCAGTGCAGGGGATTTGGGCCTCATCTCGCGGCGAGGGGGAAGTCTCATGGTTTTTCTTGAGTTGCGGCCGGAACCTGGGGTATATTCTCGAGTTACGACGGGGAGGGCCCTTCCAGACACGTGTTTGTTCAGCGACGTCAGGACTCCTGCCTAGGTGCGAGGGACACCTCGGGATTCTCCTCGAGTCTTGGCATGGCATTTGGGACGCGTCTCCACGTGAGGCGCGAAACCCAGCGTCCCTTTCCACGTGCCACAGGGATCCTGGGACTCCTATCCATTTGCAAGAGGAGTCACGAATCGTCTCCTTTGGGAGCATTGATCTCCGCGGACCTCTCGAGTTTTCAAAGGATGTGAGGCCTCCGGTCGCGATGAGGCGGAGAACTAGGTCTTTCTCTGTGGTCTCCACAGGGGAGTCAGACATCCCTTCGTCTTGGGAGATGCAAGAGGAGCCTGCATTCAATTCACTGCAGGGATATCCGGCCTTACTTCGAGTCAGAGCAGCTCCGATTCCATTCCACTTGAGGCCACAAACTCAGGGTCCAACTCACATACCTGTAGCTGAGAGAAGCCTCCTCTTGAGGTGCTTGTGGAAAGTTGGTGTTCCTCTTGAGTTGAAGGCAGGGACTAAGCTCTCATCTCGAGTTGATTTGGGGTCCACGGAGCACTTTAGTGTTGCTACAGCGACCTCAGGATCCCTCTAGACTTGAGACAGTGTTCTTGGGTTTTCCCTAGAGTGCCATCAAGGAAATCAAGGCTCCTTTCACGTTTGATGTGAAACACGGAATTGCTCTCCACTCTTTGCACGGGATTCGGGCCTCATCTCGCGGTGAGGGGAAAGTCTCATCGTTTTTCTCGAGGTGGGGACGGAACCTGGGGTATATTCTCGAGTGACGACGGGGAGGGCCCTTCCAGACACGTGTTTGTTCAGCGACGTCAGGACTCCTGCCTAGGTGCGAGGGACACCTCGGGATTCTCCTTGAGTCTTGGCATGGCAAGTGGGACGCGTCTCCACGTGAGGCGGGAGACCCAGTGTCCCTTTCCAAGTGCCACAGGGATCCTGGGACTCCTATCCATTTTCAAGAGGAGTCAGGCATCGTTTCCTTGGGAGGCATTGATCTCCGCAGACCTCTCGAGTTTTCAAAAGATGTGAGGCTTCTGGTCGAGATGAGGCGGTGAACTAGGTCTTTCTCTGTGGTCTCCACAGGTGAATCAGACCTCCCTTCGTCTTGGCAGATGCAAGACGAGCCTGCATTCAATTCACTGCAGGGATATCCGGACTTACTTCGAGTCAGAGCATCTCGGTGTCCATTCCACTTGAGGCCACAAACTCAGGGTCCCTCGCACATACCTGTAGCTGACAGAAGCCTCCTCTTGAAGTGCTTGTGTAAAGTTGGTATTGCTCTTGAGTCGAAGCCAGGGACTAAGCTCTCATCTCGAGTTGATTTGGGTCCATGGAGCCCTTTCATCTTGCTACAGTGACCTCAGGATCCCTCTAGACTTGAGACAGTGATCTTGGGGTTTTCTCTGGAGTGCCATCAAGGAAATCAAGGCTCCTTTCACGTTTGATGTGGAACACGGAATTGCTCTGCATGCAGTGCAGGGGAATCGGGCCTCATCTCGCGGAGAGTGGAAAGACTCATGGTTTTTCTCGAGTTGCGGCCGGAAACTCGGGTATATTCTCTAGTTATGACGGGGAGGGCCCTTCCAGACACGTGTTTGTTCAGCGACGTCGGGACTCCTGCCTAGGTGCGAGGGACACCTCGGGATCCTCCTCGAGTTTTGTCATGGCAATTGGGACGCGTCTCCACGTGAGGCGGGAGACCCAGGGTCCCTTTCCACGTGCCACAGGGATCCTGGGACTCCTATTCATTTTCAAGAGGAGTCAGGCATCGTCTCGTTTGGAAGAATTGATCTCCGCGGACCTCTCGAGTTTTCAAAGGATGTGAGGCCTCCGGTCGCGATGAGGCGGAGGACTAGGTCTTTCTCTGTGGTCTCCACAGGGGAGTCAGAGATCCCTTCGTCTTGGGAGATGCAAGACGAGTCTGCATTCAATTCACTGCAGGGATATCTGGCCTTACTTCGAGTCAGAGCATCTCGGTGTCCATTCCACTTGTGGCCACAAACTCAGGGTCCCTCTCACATACCTGTAGCTTAGAGAAGCCTCCTCTTGAGGTGCTTGTGGAAAGTTGGTATTCCTCTTGAGTCGAAGCCAGGGACTAAGCTCTCATCTCGAGTTGATTTGGGGTCCAAGGAGCCTTTTCCTGTTGCTCCAATGACCTCAGGATCCCTCTAGACTTGAGACAGTGATCTTGGGTTTTCTCTGGAGTGCCATCAAGGAAATCAAGGCTCCTTTCACGTTTGATGTGGAACACGGAATTGCTCTGCACGCAGTGTAGGGGAATCGGGCCTCATCTCGTGGCGAGGGGGAAGTCTCATGGTGTTTCTCGAATTGCGGCCAGAACCTGGGGTATATACTCGAGTTACGACGGGGAGGGCCCTTCCAGACACGTGTTTGTTCAGCGACGTCAGGACTCCTGCCTAGGTGCGAGGGACACCTCGGGATTCTCCTCGAGTCTTGGCATGGCAATTGGGACGCGTCTCCACGTGAGGCGGGAGACCCAGGGTCCCTTTCCACGTGCCACAGGGATCCTGGGACTCCTATCCATTTTCAAGAGGAGTCAGGCATCGTCTCCTTTGGAAGCATTGATCTCCGCGGACCTCTCGAGTTTTCAAAGGAAGTGAGGACTCCGGTCGCGATGAGGCGGAGAACTAGGTCTTTCTCTGTGGTCTCCACAGGGGATTCAGACATCCCTTCGTCTTGGGAGATGCAAGACGAGCCTACATTCAATTCACTGTTGGGATATCCGTCCTTACATCGAGTCAGAGCATCTCGGTGTCCATTCCACTTGAGGCCACAAACTCAGGGTCCCTCTCACATACCTGTAGCTGAGAGAAGCCTCCTCTTGAGGTGCTTGTGGAAAGTTGCTATTCCTCTTGAGTCGAAGCCAGGGAGTAAGCTCTCATCTCGAGTTGATTAGGGGTCCAGGGAGCCCTTTCGTGTTGCTCCAGTGACCTCAGAATGCCTCTAGACTTTAGACAGTGATCTTGGGTTTTCTCTGGAGTGCCATCAAGGAAATCAAGGCTCCTTTCACGTTTGATGTGGAACACGGAATTCCTCTGCACGCAGTGCAGGTGAATCGGGCCTCATCTCGCGGCGAGGTGGAAGTCTCATGGTTTTTCTCGATTTGCGGCCGGAACCTGGGGTACATTCTCGAGTTATGACGGGGAGGGCATTTCCAGACACGTGTTTGTTCTGCGACGTCAGGACTCCTGCCTAGGTGCGAGGGACACCTCGGTATTCTTCTCGAGTCTTCGCATGGCAATTGGGACGCGTCTCCACGTGAGGCGGGAGACCCAGGGTCCCTTTCGACGTGCCACAGGGATCCTGGGACTCCTATCCATTTTCAAGAGGAGTCAGGCATCGTCTCCTTTGGAAGCATTGATCTCCGCGGACCTCTCGAGTTTTCAAAGGTTGTGAGACCTCCAGTCGCGATGAGGCGGATGTCTAGGTCTTTCTCTGTGGTCTCCACAGGGGATTCAGACATCCCTTCGTCTTGGGAGATGCAAGACGAGCCTGCATTCAATTCACTGCAAGGATATCCGGCCTTACTTCGAGTCAGAGCATTTCGGTGTCCATTCCACTTGAGGCCACAAACTCAGGGTCCCTCTCACATACCTGTAGCTGAGAGAAGCCTCCTCTTGAGGTGCTTGTGGAAAGTTGTTATTCCTCTTGAGTCGAAGCCAGGGACGAAGCTCTCATCTCGAGTTGACTGAGGGTCCACGGAGCCCTTTCCTGTTCCTCCAGTGACCTCAGGATCCCTCTAGACTTGAGACAGTGATCTTGGGTTTTCTCTGGAGTGCCATCAAGGAAATCAAGGCTCCTTTCACGTTTGATGTGGAACACAAAATTGCTCTGCACGCAGTGCAGTGGAATCGGGCCTCATCTCGTGGCGAGGTGGAAGTCTCATGGTTTTTCTCGAGTTGCGGCCGGAATCTGGGGTATATTCTCGAGTTACGACGGGGAGGGCCCTTCCAGACACGTGTTGGTGCAGCGACATCAGGACTCCTGCCTAGGTGCGAGGGACACCTCTGGATTCTCCTCGAGTGTTGGCATGGCAATTGGGACGCGTCTCCACGTGAAGCGGGAGACCCAGGGTCCCTTTCCACGTGCCACAGATATCCTGGGACTCCTATCCATTTTCAAGAGGAGTCAGGCATCGTCTCCTTTGGAAGCATTGATCTCCGCGGACCTCTCGTGTTTTCAAAGGATGTGAGGCCTCCAGTCGCGATGAGGCGGAGAACTAGGTCTTTCTCTGTGGTCTCCACAGGGGATTCAGACATCCCTTCGTCTTGGGAGATGCAAGACGAGCCTGCTTTCACTTCACTGGAGGGATATTAGGCCTTATTTCTAGTCAGAGCATCTCGGTGCCCATTCCACTTGAGGCAACAAAATCAGGGTCCCTCTCACATACCTGTAGCTGAGAGAAGCCTGCTATTGAGGTGCTTGTGGAAAGTTGGTATTCCTCTTGAGTCGAAGCCAGGGACTAAGCTCTCATCTCGAGTTGATTGGGGGTCCACAGAGCCCTTTCGTGTTGCTACAGTGACCTCAGGATTCCTCTAGAATTGAGACAGTGATCTTGGGTTTTCTCTGGAGTGCCATCAAGGAAATCAAGGCTCCTTTCAATTTTGATGTGGAATACGGAATTGCTCTGCATGCAGGGCAGGGGAATCGGGCCCCAGCTTGTGGCGAGGGGGAAGTCTCATGGTTTTTCTCGAGTTGCGGCCGGAACCTGGGGTATATTCTCGAGTTACGACGGGGACGGCCCTTCCAGACACGTGTTTGTTCAGCGACGTCAGGACTCTTACCTAGGTGCGAGGGACACCTCGGGATTCTCCTTCACTCCTGGCATGGCAATTGGGACCCGTCTCCACGTGAGGCAGGAGACCACGGGTCCCTTTCCACGTGCCTCAGGGATCCTGGGACTCCTATCCAATTTCAAGAGAGTCAGCAACGTCTCCTTTGGAAGAATTGATCTCCGCAGACCTCTCGAGTTTTCAAAGGATGTGAGGCATCCGGTCGCGATGAGGCGGAGAACTCGGTCTTTCTCTGTGGTCTCCACAGGGGATTCAGACATCCCTTCTTCTTGGGAGTTGCAAGACGAGCCTTCATTCAATTCACTGCAGGGATATCCGGCCTTACTTCGAGTCAGAGCATCTCGGTGTTCATTACACTTGAGGCCACAAACTCAGGGTCCCTCTCACATACCTGTAGCTGAGAGAAGCCTCCTCTTGAGGTGCTTGTGGAAAATTGGTATTCCTCTTGAGTCGAAGCTAGGGACTAAACTCTCATCTCGAGTGGATTTGGGGTCCACGGAGCCCTTTCGTGTTGCTCCAGTGACGTCAGGATCCCTCTAGACTTGAGACAGTGATCTTGCGTTTTCTCTGGAATGCCATCAAGGAAATCAAGGCTCCTTTCACGTTTGATGTGGATCACGGAATTGCTCTGCACGCAGTGCAGGGGAATCGGGCCTCATCTCGCAGCGAGGGGGAAGTCTCATGGTTTTTCTCGAGTTGCGGCCGGAACCTTGGTTATATTCTCGAGTTACGACGGGGAGGGCCCTTCCAGACACGTGTTTGTTCAGCGACGTCAGGACTCCTGCCTAGGTGCGAGGGACACCTCGGGATTCTCCTCGAATCCTGGCATGGCAATTGGCACGTGTCTCCACGTGAGGCGGGAGACCCAGGGTCCCTTTCCCCGTGCCACAGTGATCCTAGGACTCCTATCCATTTTCAAGAGGAGTCAGGCATCCTCTCCTTTGGAAGCATTGATCTCCGCGGACCTCTCTAGCTTTCAAAGGATTTGAGGCCTCCGGTCGCGATGAGGCGGAGAAGTAGGTCTTTCTATGTTGTCTCCACATGGGATTCAGACATCCTTTCACCTTGGGAGATGCAAGACGAGCCTGCATTCACTTCACTGCAGGGATATCTGGCCTTACTTCGAGTGACAGCATCTCGGTGTCCATTCCACTTGAGGCCACAAACTCAGGGTCCCTCTCACATACATATAGCTGAGAGAAGCCTCCTCTTGTGGTGCTTGTGGAAAGCTGGTATTCCTCTTGTGTCGAATCGAGGGACTAAGCTCTCATCTCGAGTTGATTTGGGGTCCACGGAGCCCTTTCGTGTTGCTCCAGTGACCTCAGGATCCCTCTAGACTAGAGACGTGCTCGTGGGTTTTCTCTGGAGTGCCATCAAGGAAATCAAGGCTCCTTTCACGTTTGATGTGGAACACGGAATTGCTCTGCATGCAGTGCAGGGGAATCGGGCCTCAACTCGCGGCGAGGGGGAAGTCTCATGGTTTTCCTCGAGTTGCGGCCGGAACCGGGGGTATATTCTCGATTTACGACGGGGAGGGCCCTTCCAGACACGTGTTTGTTCAGCGACGTCAGGACTCCTGCCTAGGTGCGAGGGACACCTCGGGATTCTCCTCGAGTCTTTGCATTGCAATTGGGACGCGTCTCCACGTGATGAGGGAGACCCAGGGTCCCTTTCCACGTGCCACAGGGATCCTGGGACTCCTATCCATTTTCAAGAGGAGTCAGGCATCGTCTCCTTTGGAAGCATTCATCTCCGCGGACCTCTCGAGTTTTCAAAGGATGTGAGGCCTCCGCTCGCGATGAGGCGGAGAACTCGGTCTTTCTCTGTCATCTCCACAGGGGATTCAGACATCCCTTCGTCTTGGCAGATGCAAGACGAGCCTGCATTCAATTCACTGCAGGGATATCTGGCCTTAATTCGAGTCAGAGCACCTCGGTGTCCATTCCACTTGAGGCCACAAACTCAGGGGCCCTCTCACATACCTGTAGCTGAGAGAAGCCTCCTCTTGAGGTGCTTGTGGAAACTTGGCATTCCTCTTGAGTCGAAGCCAGGGACTAAGCTCTCACCTCGAGTTGATTTGGGGTCCACGGAGCCCTTTCGTGTTGCTCCAGTGACCTCAGGATCCCTCTAGACTTGAGGCAGTGATCTTGGGTTTTCTCTGGAGTGTCATCAAGGAAATCAAGGCTCCTTTCACGTTTGATGTGGAACACGGAATTGCCCTGCATGCAGTGCAGGGGAATTGGGCCTCATCTCGCGTCGAGGGGGAAGTCTCATGGTTTTTCTCGAGTGGCTGCCGGAACCTGGGGTATATTCTCGAGTTACGATGGGGAGGGCCCTTCAAGACACGTGTTTGTTCAGCGAAGTCAGGACTCCTGCCTAGGTGCGAGGGACACCTCGGGATTCTCCTCGAGTCTTGGCATGGCAATTGGGACGTGTCTCCACGTGAGGCGGGAGACCCAGGGAACCTTTCCACGTGCCACAGGGATCCTGGGACTCCTATCCATTTTCAAGAGGAGTCAGGCATCCTCTCCTTTGGAAGCATTGATCTCCGCAGACCTCTCGAGTTTTCAAAGGACGTGAGGCCTACGGTCGCGATGAGGCGGAGGTCTAGGACTTTCTCTGTGGTCTCCACAGTGGATTCAGACATTCCTTCTTCTTGGGAGATGTAAGACGAGCCTGCATTCAATTCACTGCAGTGATATCCGGCCTTACTTCGAGTCAGAGCATCTTGGTGACCATTCCACTTGAGGCAACAAACTCAGGGGCCCTCTCACATACCTGTAGCTGAGAGAAACCTCCTCTTGAGGTGCTTGTGGAAAGTTGGTATTCCTCTTGAGTCGAAGCCAGGGACTATGCTCTCATCTCGAGTTGATTTGGGGTCCAGGGAACCCTTTCGTGTTGCTCCAGTGACCTCAGGATCCCTCTAGACTTGAGACAGTGATCTTGGGTTTTCTCTGGAGTGCCATCAAGGAAATCAAGGCTCCGTTTACTTTTGATGTGGAACACGGAATTGCTCTGCACGCAGTGCAGGGGAATCGGGCCTCATCTCGCGGAGAGGGGGAAGTCTCATGGTTTTTCTCGAGTGGCGGCCGGAACCTGGGGTATATTCTCGAGTTACGACGGGGAGGGCACTTCCAGACACGTGTTTGTTCAGCGACGTCAGGACTCCTGCCTAGGTGCGGGGGACACCTCGGGATTCTCCTCGAGTCTTGGCATGGCAATTGGGACGCGTCTCCACGTGAGGCGGGAGACACAGGGAACCTTTCCAAGTGCCACAGGGATCCTGGGACTCCTATCCATTTTCAAGAGGAGTCAGGCATCGTCTCCTTTGGAAGCATTGATCTCCGCGGACGTCTCGAATTTTCAAAGGATGTGAGGCCTCCGGTCGCGATGAGGTGGAAAATTAGGTCTTTCTCTGTGGTCTCCAAAGGGGATTCAGACATCCCTTCGTCTTGGGAGATGCAAGACGAGCCTGCATTCAATTCACTGTAGGGATATCCGGCCTACTTCGAGTCAGAGCATCTCGGTGTCCATTCCACTTGAGGCCACAAACTCAGGGTCCCTCTGACATACCTGTAGCTGAGAGAAGCCTCCTCTTGAGGTGCTTGTGGTAAGTTGGTATTCCTCTTGAGTCGAAGCCAGGGACTAAGCTCTCATCTCGAGTTGATTTGGCGTCCACGGAGCCCTTTCATGTTGCTCCAGTGACCTCAGGATCCCTCTAGACTTGAGACAGTGATTTTGGGTTTTCTCTGGAGTGCCATCAAGGAAATCAAGGCTCCTTTCACGTTTGATGTGGAACACGGAATTGCTCTGCACGCAGTGCAGGGGAATCGGGCCTCATCTCGCGGCGAGGGGGAAGTCTCATGGTTTTTCTCGAGTTGCGGCCGGAACCTGGGGTATATTCTCGCGTTACGACGGGGAGGGCCTTCCAGACACGTGTTTGTTCAGCGACATCAGGAATCCTGCCTAGGTGCGAGGGACACCTCGTGATTCTCCTCGAGTCTTGGCATGGTATTTGGGACGCGTCTCCACGTGAGGCGTGAGACCCAGTGTCCCTTTCCACGTGCCACAGGGATCCTGGGACTCCTATCCATTTTCAAGAGGAGTCAGGCATCATCTCCTTTGGAAGCATTGATCTCCGCGGACCTCTCGAGTTTTCAAAGGATGTGAGGCCTCCGCTCGCGATGAGGCGGAGAATTATGTCTTTCTCTGTGGTCTCCACAGGGGATTCAGACATCCCTTCGTCTTGGGAGATGCAAGACGAGCCTGCATTCAATTCACTGCAGGGATATCCGGCCTTACTTCGAGACAGAGCATCTCGGTGTCCATTCCATTTGAGGCCACAAAATCAGGGGCCCTCTCACATACCTGTAGCTGAGAGAAGCCTCCTCTTGAGGTGCTTGTGGAAAGTTGGTATTCCTCTTGAGTCGAAGCCAGGGACTAAGCTCTCATCTCGAGTTGATTAGGGGTCCACGGAGCCCTTACATGTTGCTACAGTGACCTCAGGATCCCTCTAGACTTGAGACAGTGATCTTGGGTTTTCTCTGGAGTGCCATCAAGGAAATAAAGTCTCCTTTCAAGTTTGTTGTGGAATACGGAATTGCTCGGGACGCAGGGCAGGGGAATCGGGCCTCATCTCGCGGCGAGGGGGAAGTCTCATGGTTTTTCTCGAGTTGCGGCCGGAACCTGGGGTATATTCTCGAGTTACGATGGGGAGGGCCCTTCCAGACACGTGTTTGTTCAGCGACGTCAGGACTCCTGCCTAGGTGCGAGGGACACCTCGGGATTCTCCTCGAGTCTTGGCATGGCAATTGGGACGCGTATCCACCTGAGGCGGGAGACCCAGGGTCCATTTCCACGTGCCACAGGGATCCTGGGACTCCTATCCATTTTCAAGAGGAGTCAGGCATTGTCTCCTTTGGAAGCATTGATCTCCGCGGACCTCTCGAGTTTTCAAAGGATGTGAGGCCTCCGGTCGCGATGAGGCGGAGAACTAGGTCTTTATCTGTGGTTTCCACAGGGGCTTCAGACATCCCTTCGTCTTGGGAGATGCAAGACGAGCCTGCATTCAATTCAATGCAGGGATATCCGGCCTAACTTCGAGTCAGAGCATCTCGGTGTCCATTCCACTTGAGGCCACAAACTCAGGGTCCCTCTCACATACATGTAGCTGAGAGAAGCCTCATCTTGAGGTGCTTGTGGAAACTTGGTATTCTTCTTGAGTCTAAGCCAGGGACTAAGCTCTCATCTCGAGTTGATTTGGGGTCCACGGAACCTTTTCGTGTTGCTCCAGTGACCTCAGGATCCCTCTAGACTTGAGACAGTGATCTTGGGTTTTCTCTGGAGTGCCATCAAGGAAATCAAGGCTCCTTTCACGTTTGATGTGGAACACGGAATTGCTCTGCACGCAGTGCAGGGGAATTGGGCCTCATCTCGCGTCGAGGGGGAAGTCTCATGGTTTTTCGCGAGTGGCGGCCGGAACCTGGGGTATATTCTCGAGTTACTTTGGGAGGGCCCTTCCAGACACGTGTTTGTTCAGCGACCTCAGGACTCCTCCATAGGTGCGAGGGACACCTCGGGATTCTCCTCGAGTCTTGGCATGGCAATTGGGACGCGTCTACACGTGAGGGGGGAGACCCAGGGTCCCTTTCCACGTGCCACAGGCATCCTGGGACTCCTATCCATTTTCAAGAGGAGTCAGGCATCGTCTCCTTTGGAAGCATTGATCTCCGCAGACCTCTCGAGCTTTTAAAGGATGTGAGGCCTACGGTCGCGATGAGGCGGACGACTAGGACTTTCTCTGTGGTCTCCACAGGGGATTCAGACATCCCTTCGTCTTGGGAGATGCAAGACGAGCCTGCATTCAATTCACTGCAGGGATATCCGGCCTTACTTCGAGTCAGAGCATCTCGGTGTCCATTGGACTTGAGGCCACAAAGTCAGGGTACCTCTCACATACATGTATCTGAGAGAAGCCTCCTCTTCAGGTGCTTGTGGAAAGTTGGTATTCCTCTTGAGTCGAAGCCAGGGACTAAGCTCTCATCTCGAGTTGATTTGGGGTCCACGGAGCCCTTTTATGTTGCTCCAGTGACCTCAGAATCCCTCTAGACTTGAGACAGTGATTTTGGGTTTTATCTGGAGTGCCATCAAGGAAATCAAGGCTCCTTTCACGTTTGATGTGGAACACGGAATTGCTCTGCATGCAGTGCAGGGGAATCGGGCCTCAACTCGCGGCGAGGGGGAAATCTCATGATTTTTCTCGAGTTGCGGCCGGAACCTGGGGTATATTCTCGAGTTACGACAGGGAGGGCCCTTCCAGACACGTGTTTGTTCAGTGACGTCAGGAATCCTGCCTAGGTGCGAGGGACACCTCGGGATTGTCCTCGAGTCTTGGCATGGCAATTGGGACGCGTCTCCACGTGAGGCGGGAGACCCAGGGTCCCTTTCCACGTGCCACAGGGATCCTGGGACTCCTATCCATTTTCAAGAGGAGTCAGGCATCGTCTCCTTTGGAAGCATTGATCTCCGCGGACCTCTCGAGTTTTCAAAGGATGTGAGGCCTCCGCTCGCGATGAGGCGGAGAATTAGGTCGTTCTCTGTGGTCTCCACAGGGGATTCAGACATCCCTTCATCTTGGGAGATGCAAGACGAGCCTGCATCCAATTCACTGCAGGGATATCCGGCCTTACTTCGAGTCAGAGCATCTCGGTGTCCATTGGACTTGAGGCCACAAAGTCAGGGTACCTCTCACATACATGTATCTGAGAGAAGCCTCCTCTTCAGGTGCTTGTGGAAAGTTGGTATTCCTCTTGAGTCGAAGCCAGGGACTAAGCTCTCATCTCGAGTTGATTTGGGGTCCACGGAGCCCTTTCGTGTTGCTCCAGTGACCTCAGGATCACTCTAGACTTGAGACAGTGATCTTGGGTTTTCTCTGGAGTGCCATCAAGGAAATCAAGGCTCCTTTCACGTTTGATGTGGAACACGGAATTGCTCTGCACGCAGTGCAGCGGAATCGGGCCCCATCTTGTGGCGAGGGGGCAGTCTCATGGTTTTTCTCGAGTTGCGGCCGGAACCTGGGGTATATTCTCGAGTTACGACGGGGAGGGCCCTTCCAGACACGTGTTTGTTCAACGACGTAAGGACTCCAGCCTAGGTGCGAGGGACACCTCGGGATTCTCCTCGAGTCTTCGCTGGGCAATTGGGACGCGTCTCCACGTGAGGCGGGAGACCCAGGGTCCCTTTCCACGTGCCACAGGTATCCTGGGACTCCTATCCATTTTCAAGAGGAGTCAGGCATCGTCTCCTTTGGAAGCATTGATCTCCGCGGACCTCTCGAGTTTTCAAAGGATGTGAGGCCTCCGTTCGCGTTGAGGGGGAGGACTAGGTCTTTCTCTGTGGGCTCCACAGGGGATTCAGACATCCCTTCGTCTTGGTAGATGCAAGACGAGGCTGCAATCAATTCACTGCAGGGATATCCGGCCTTACTTCGAGTCAGAGCATCTCGGTGTCCATTCCACTTGAGGCCACAAACTCAGGGTCCCTCTCACATACCTGTAGCTGAGAGAAGCCTACTCTTGAGGTGCTTGTGGAAAGCTGGTATGCCTCTTGAGTCGAAGCCAGGGACTAAGCTCTCATCTCGAGTTGATTTGGGTTCCACGGAGGCTTTTCGTGTTGCTCCAGTGACCTCAGGATCCCTCTAGACTTGAGACAGTGATCTTGGGTTTTCTCTGGAGTGCCATCAAGGAAATCAAACCTCCTTTCACGTTTGATGTGGAACACGGAATTGCTCTGCACGCAGTACAGGGGAATCGGGCCTCATCTCGCGGCAAGGGGGATGTCTCATGGTTTTTCTCAAGTTGCGGCCGGAACCTGGAGTATATTCTCGAGTTACCACGGGGAGGGCCTTCCAGACACGTGTTTGTTCAGCGACATCAGGACTCCTGCCTAGGTGCGAGGGACACCTCGGGATTCTCCTCGAGTCTTGGCATGGCAATTGGGACGTGTCTCCACGTGAGGCGGGAGACCCAGGGTCCCTTTCCACGTGCCACATAGATCCTGGGACTACTATCCATTTTCAAGAAGAGTCAGGCATCGTCTCCTTTGGAAGCATTGATCTCCGCGGACCTCTCGAGTTTTCAAAGGATGTGAGGCCTCCGTTCGCGATGAGGCGGAGGACTAGGTCTTTCTCTGTGGTCTTCACAGGGGATTCAGACATCCCTTCGTCTTGGGAGATGCAAGACGAGCCTGCATCCAATTCACTGCAGGGATATCCGGCCTTACTTCGAGTCAGAGCATCTCGGTGTCCATTCCACTTGAGGCCACAAACTCAGGGTCCCTCTCACATACCTGTAGCTGAGAGAAGCCTCCACTTGAGGTGCTTGTGGAAAGTTGGTATTCCTCTTGAGTCGAAGCCAGGGACTAAGCTCTCATCTCGAGTTGATTTGGGATCCACGGAGCCCTTTCGTGTTGCTACAGTGACCTCTGGATCCCTCTAGACTTGAGACAGTGATCTTGGGTTTTCTGTGGAGTGCCATCAAGGAAATCAAGGCTCCTTTCAGGCTTGATGTGGAACACGGAATTGCTCTGCACGCAGTGCAGGGGAATTGGGCCTCATCTCGCGGCGAGGGGGAAGTCTCATGGTTTTTCTTGAGTTGCGGCCGGAACCTGGGGTATATTCTCGAGTTACGACGGGGAGGGCCCTTCCAGACACGTGTTTGTTCAGCGACGTCAGGACTCCTGCCTAGGTGCGAGGGACACCTCGGGATTCTCCTCGAGTCTTGGCATGGCATTTGGGACGCGTCTCCACGTGAGGCGCGAAACCCAGCGTCCCTTTCCACGTGCCACAGGGATCCTGGGACTCCTATCCATTTGCAAGAGGAGTCACGAATCGTCTCCTTTGGGAGCATTGATCTCCGCGGACCTCTCGAGTTTTCAAAGGATGTGAGGCCTCTGGTCGCGATGAGGCGGAGAACTAGGTCTTTCTCTGTGGTCTCCACAGGGGAGTCAGACATCCCTTCGTCTTGGGAGATGCAAGAGGAGCCTGCATTCAATTCACTGCAGGGATATCCGGCCTTACTTCGAGTCAGAGCAGCTCCGATTCCATTCCACTTGAGGCCACAAACTCAGGGTCCAACTCACATACCTGTAGCTGAGAGAAGCCTCCTCTTGAGGTGCTTGTGGAAAGTTGGTGTTCCTCTTGAGTTGAAGGCAGGGACTAAGCTCTCATCTCGAGTTGATTTGGGGTCCACGGAGCACTTTAGTGTTGCTACAGCGACCTCAGGATCCCTCTAGACTTGAGACAGTGTTCTTGGGTTTTCCCTAGAGTGCCATCAAGGAAATCAAGGCTCCTTTCACGTTTGATGTGAAACACGGAATTGCTCTCCACTCTTTGCACGGGATTCGGGCCTCATCTCGCGGTGAGGGGAAAGTCTCATCGTTTTTCTCGAGGTGGGGACGGAACCTGGGGTATATTCTCGAGTGACGACGGGGAGGGCCCTTCCAGACACGTGTTTGTTCAGCGACGTCAGGACTCCTGCCTAGGTGCGAGGGACACCTCGGGATTCTCCTTGAGTCTTGGCATGGCAAGTGGGACGCGTCTCCACGTGAGGCGGGAGACCCAGTGTCCCTTTCCAAGTGCCACAGGGATCCTGGGACTCCTATCCATTTTCAAGAGGAGTCAGGCATCGTTTCCTTGGGAGGCATTGATCTCCGCAGACCTCTCGAGTTTTCAAAAGATGTGAGGCTTCTGGTCGAGATGAGGCGGTGAACTAGGTCTTTCTCTGTGGTCTCCACAGGTGAATCAGACCTCCCTTCGTCTTGGCAGATGCAAGACGAGCCTGCATTCAATTCACTGCAGGGATATCCGGACTTACTTCGAGTCAGAGCATCTCGGTGTCCATTCCACTTGAGGCCACAAACTCAGGGTCCCTCGCACATACCTGTAGCTGACAGAAGCCTCCTCTTGAAGTGCTTGTGTAAAGTTGGTATTGCTCTTGAGTCGAAGCCAGGGACTAAGCTCTCATCTCGAGTTGATTTGGGTCCATGGAGCCCTTTCATCTTGCTACAGTGACCTCAGGATCCCTCTAGACTTGAGACAGTGATCTTGGGGTTTTCTCTGGAGTGCCATCAAGGAAATCAAGGCTCCTTTCACGTTTGATGTGGAACACGGAATTGCTCTGCATGCAGTGCAGGGGAATCGGGCCTCATCTCGCGGAGAGTGGAAAGACTCATGGTTTTTCTCGAGTTGCGGCCGGAAACTCGGGTATATTCTCTAGTTATGACGGGGAGGGCCCTTCCAGACACGTGTTTGTTCAGCGACGTCGGGACTCCTGCCTAGGTGCGAGGGACACCTCGGGATCCTCCTCGAGTTTTGTCATGGCAATTGGGACGCGTCTCCACGTGAGGCGGGAGACCCAGGGTCCCTTTCCACGTGCCACAGGGATCCTGGGACTCCTATTCATTTTCAAGAGGAGTCAGGCATCGTCTCGTTTGGAAGAATTGATCTCCGCGGACCTCTCGAGTTTTCAAAGGATGTGAGGCCTCCGGTCGCGATGAGGCGGAGGACTAGGTCTTTCTCTGTGGTCTCCACAGGGGAGTCAGAGATCCCTTCGTCTTGGGAGATGCAAGACGAGTCTGCATTCAATTCACTGCAGGGATATCTGGCCTTACTTCGAGTCAGAGCATCTCGGTGTCCATTCCACTTGTGGCCACAAACTCAGGGTCCCTCTCACATACCTGTAGCTTAGAGAAGCCTCCTCTTGAGGTGCTTGTGGAAAGTTGGTATTCCTCTTGAGTCGAAGCCAGGGACTAAGCTCTCATCTCGAGTTGATTTGGGGTCCAAGGAGCCTTTTCCTGTTGCTCCAATGACCTCAGGATCCCTCTAGACTTGAGACAGTGATCTTGGGTTTTCTCTGGAGTGCCATCAAGGAAATCAAGGCTCCTTTCACGTTTGATGTGGAACACGGAATTGCTCTGCACGCAGTGTAGGGGAATCGGGCCTCATCTCGTGGCGAGGGGGAAGTCTCATGGTGTTTCTCGAATTGCGGCCAGAACCTGGGGTATATACTCGAGTTACGACGGGGAGGGCCCTTCCAGACACGTGTTTGTTCAGCGACGTCAGGACTCCTGCCTAGGTGCGAGGGACACCTCGGGATTCTCCTCGAGTCTTGGCATGGCAATTGGGACGCGTCTCCACGTGAGGCGGGAGACCCAGGGTCCCTTTCCACGTGCCACAGGGATCCTGGGACTCCTATCCATTTTCAAGAGGAGTCAGGCATCGTCTCCTTTGGAAGCATTGATCTCCGCGGACCTCTCGAGTTTTCAAAGGAAGTGAGGACTCCGGTCGCGATGAGGCGGAGAACTAGGTCTTTCTCTGTGGTCTCCACAGGGGATTCAGACATCCCTTCGTCTTGGGAGATGCAAGACGAGCCTACATTCAATTCACTGTTGGGATATCCGTCCTTACATCGAGTCAGAGCATCTCGGTGTCCATTCCACTTGAGGCCACAAACTCAGGGTCCCTCTCACATACCTGTAGCTGAGAGAAGCCTCCTCTTGAGGTGCTTGTGGAAAGTTGCTATTCCTCTTGAGTCGAAGCCAGGGAGTAAGCTCTCATCTCGAGTTGATTAGGGGTCCAGGGAGCCCTTTCGTGTTGCTCCAGTGACCTCAGAATGCCTCTAGACTTTAGACAGTGATCTTGGGTTTTCTCTGGAGTGCCATCAAGGAAATCAAGGCTCCTTTCACGTTTGATGTGGAACACGGAATTCCTCTGCACGCAGTGCAGGTGAATCGGGCCTCATCTCGCGGCGAGGTGGAAGTCTCATGGTTTTTCTCGATTTGCGGCCGGAACCTGGGGTACATTCTCGAGTTATGACGGGGAGGGCATTTCCAGACACGTGTTTGTTCTGCGACGTCAGGACTCCTGCCTAGGTGCGAGGGACACCTCGGTATTCTTCTCGAGTCTTCGCATGGCAATTGGGACGCGTCTCCACGTGAGGCGGGAGACCCAGGGTCCCTTTCGACGTGCCACAGGGATCCTGGGACTCCTATCCATTTTCAAGAGGAGTCAGGCATCGTCTCCTTTGGAAGCATTGATCTCCGCGGACCTCTCGAGTTTTCAAAGGTTGTGAGACCTCCAGTCGCGATGAGGCGGATGTCTAGGTCTTTCTCTGTGGTCTCCACAGGGGATTCAGACATCCCTTCGTCTTGGGAGATGCAAGACGAGCCTGCATTCAATTCACTGCAAGGATATCCGGCCTTACTTCGAGTCAGAGCATTTCGGTGTCCATTCCACTTGAGGCCACAAACTCAGGGTCCCTCTCACATACCTGTAGCTGAGAGAAGCCTCCTCTTGAGGTGCTTGTGGAAAGTTGTTATTCCTCTTGAGTCGAAGCCAGGGACGAAGCTCTCATCTCGAGTTGACTGAGGGTCCACGGAGCCCTTTCCTGTTCCTCCAGTGACCTCAGGATCCCTCTAGACTTGAGACAGTGATCTTGGGTTTTCTCTGGAGTGCCATCAAGGAAATCAAGGCTCCTTTCACGTTTGATGTGGAACACAAAATTGCTCTGCACGCAGTGCAGTGGAATCGGGCCTCATCTCGTGGCGAGGTGGAAGTCTCATGGTTTTTCTCGAGTTGCGGCCGGAATCTGGGGTATATTCTCGAGTTACGACGGGGAGGGCCCTTCCAGACACGTGTTGGTGCAGCGACATCAGGACTCCTGCCTAGGTGCGAGGGACACCTCTGGATTCTCCTCGAGTGTTGGCATGGCAATTGGGACGCGTCTCCACGTGAAGCGGGAGACCCAGGGTCCCTTTCCACGTGCCACAGATATCCTGGGACTCCTATCCATTTTCAAGAGGAGTCAGGCATCGTCTCCTTTGGAAGCATTGATCTCCGCGGACCTCTCGTGTTTTCAAAGGATGTGAGGCCTCCAGTCGCGATGAGGCGGAGAACTAGGTCTTTCTCTGTGGTCTCCACAGGGGATTCAGACATCCCTTCGTCTTGGGAGATGCAAGACGAGCCTGCTTTCACTTCACTGGAGGGATATTAGGCCTTATTTCTAGTCAGAGCATCTCGGTGCCCATTCCACTTGAGGCAACAAAATCAGGGTCCCTCTCACATACCTGTAGCTGAGAGAAGCCTGCTATTGAGGTGCTTGTGGAAAGTTGGTATTCCTCTTGAGTCGAAGCCAGGGACTAAGCTCTCATCTCGAGTTGATTGGGGGTCCACAGAGCCCTTTCGTGTTGCTACAGTGACCTCAGGATTCCTCTAGAATTGAGACAGTGATCTTGGGTTTTCTCTGGAGTGCCATCAAGGAAATCAAGGCTCCTTTCAATTTTGATGTGGAATACGGAATTGCTCTGCATGCAGGGCAGGGGAATCGGGCCCCAGCTTGTGGCGAGGGGGAAGTCTCATGGTTTTTCTCGAGTTGCGGCCGGAACCTGGGGTATATTCTCGAGTTACGACGGGGACGGCCCTTCCAGACACGTGTTTGTTCAGCGACGTCAGGACTCTTACCTAGGTGCGAGGGACACCTCGGGATTCTCCTTCACTCCTGGCATGGCAATTGGGACCCGTCTCCACGTGAGGCAGGAGACCACGGGTCCCTTTCCACGTGCCTCAGGGATCCTGGGACTCCTATCCAATTTCAAGAGAGTCAGCAACGTCTCCTTTGGAAGAATTGATCTCCGCAGACCTCTCGAGTTTTCAAAGGATGTGAGGCATCCGGTCGCGATGAGGCGGAGAACTCGGTCTTTCTCTGTGGTCTCCACAGGGGATTCAGACATCCCTTCTTCTTGGGAGTTGCAAGACGAGCCTTCATTCAATTCACTGCAGGGATATCCGGCCTTACTTCGAGTCAGAGCATCTCGGTGTTCATTACACTTGAGGCCACAAACTCAGGGTCCCTCTCACATACCTGTAGCTGAGAGAAGCCTCCTCTTGAGGTGCTTGTGGAAAATTGGTATTCCTCTTGAGTCGAAGCTAGGGACTAAACTCTCATCTCGAGTGGATTTGGGGTCCACGGAGCCCTTTCGTGTTGCTCCAGTGACGTCAGGATCCCTCTAGACTTGAGACAGTGATCTTGCGTTTTCTCTGGAATGCCATCAAGGAAATCAAGGCTCCTTTCACGTTTGATGTGGATCACGGAATTGCTCTGCACGCAGTGCAGGGGAATCGGGCCTCATCTCGCAGCGAGGGGGAAGTCTCATGGTTTTTCTCGAGTTGCGGCCGGAACCTTGGTTATATTCTCGAGTTACGACGGGGAGGGCCCTTCCAGACACGTGTTTGTTCAGCGACGTCAGGACTCCTGCCTAGGTGCGAGGGACACCTCGGGATTCTCCTCGAATCCTGGCATGGCAATTGGCACGTGTCTCCACGTGAGGCGGGAGACCCAGGGTCCCTTTCCCCGTGCCACAGTGATCCTAGGACTCCTATCCATTTTCAAGAGGAGTCAGGCATCCTCTCCTTTGGAAGCATTGATCTCCGCGGACCTCTCTAGCTTTCAAAGGATTTGAGGCCTCCGGTCGCGATGAGGCGGAGAAGTAGGTCTTTCTATGTTGTCTCCACATGGGATTCAGACATCCTTTCACCTTGGGAGATGCAAGACGAGCCTGCATTCACTTCACTGCAGGGATATCTGGCCTTACTTCGAGTGACAGCATCTCGGTGTCCATTCCACTTGAGGCCACAAACTCAGGGTCCCTCTCACATACATATAGCTGAGAGAAGCCTCCTCTTGTGGTGCTTGTGGAAAGCTGGTATTCCTCTTGTGTCGAATCGAGGGACTAAGCTCTCATCTCGAGTTGATTTGGGGTCCACGGAGCCCTTTCGTGTTGCTCCAGTGACCTCAGGATCCCTCTAGACTAGAGACGTGCTCGTGGGTTTTCTCTGGAGTGCCATCAAGGAAATCAAGGCTCCTTTCACGTTTGATGTGGAACACGGAATTGCTCTGCATGCAGTGCAGGGGAATCGGGCCTCAACTCGCGGCGAGGGGGAAGTCTCATGGTTTTCCTCGAGTTGCGGCCGGAACCGGGGGTATATTCTCGATTTACGACGGGGAGGGCCCTTCCAGACACGTGTTTGTTCAGCGACGTCAGGACTCCTGCCTAGGTGCGAGGGACACCTCGGGATTCTCCTCGAGTCTTTGCATTGCAATTGGGACGCGTCTCCACGTGATGAGGGAGACCCAGGGTCCCTTTCCACGTGCCACAGGGATCCTGGGACTCCTATCCATTTTCAAGAGGAGTCAGGCATCGTCTCCTTTGGAAGCATTCATCTCCGCGGACCTCTCGAGTTTTCAAAGGATGTGAGGCCTCCGCTCGCGATGAGGCGGAGAACTCGGTCTTTCTCTGTCATCTCCACAGGGGATTCAGACATCCCTTCGTCTTGGCAGATGCAAGACGAGCCTGCATTCAATTCACTGCAGGGATATCTGGCCTTAATTCGAGTCAGAGCACCTCGGTGTCCATTCCACTTGAGGCCACAAACTCAGGGGCCCTCTCACATACCTGTAGCTGAGAGAAGCCTCCTCTTGAGGTGCTTGTGGAAACTTGGCATTCCTCTTGAGTCGAAGCCAGGGACTAAGCTCTCACCTCGAGTTGATTTGGGGTCCACGGAGCCCTTTCGTGTTGCTCCAGTGACCTCAGGATCCCTCTAGACTTGAGGCAGTGATCTTGGGTTTTCTCTGGAGTGTCATCAAGGAAATCAAGGCTCCTTTCACGTTTGATGTGGAACACGGAATTGCCCTGCATGCAGTGCAGGGGAATTGGGCCTCATCTCGCGTCGAGGGGGAAGTCTCATGGTTTTTCTCGAGTGGCTGCCGGAACCTGGGGTATATTCTCGAGTTACGATGGGGAGGGCCCTTCAAGACACGTGTTTGTTCAGCGAAGTCAGGACTCCTGCCTAGGTGCGAGGGACACCTCGGGATTCTCCTCGAGTCTTGGCATGGCAATTGGGACGTGTCTCCACGTGAGGCGGGAGACCCAGGGAACCTTTCCACGTGCCACAGGGATCCTGGGACTCCTATCCATTTTCAAGAGGAGTCAGGCATCCTCTCCTTTGGAAGCATTGATCTCCGCAGACCTCTCGAGTTTTCAAAGGACGTGAGGCCTACGGTCGCGATGAGGCGGAGGTCTAGGACTTTCTCTGTGGTCTCCACAGTGGATTCAGACATTCCTTCTTCTTGGGAGATGTAAGACGAGCCTGCATTCAATTCACTGCAGTGATATCCGGCCTTACTTCGAGTCAGAGCATCTTGGTGACCATTCCACTTGAGGCAACAAACTCAGGGGCCCTCTCACATACCTGTAGCTGAGAGAAACCTCCTCTTGAGGTGCTTGTGGAAAGTTGGTATTCCTCTTGAGTCGAAGCCAGGGACTATGCTCTCATCTCGAGTTGATTTGGGGTCCAGGGAACCCTTTCGTGTTGCTCCAGTGACCTCAGGATCCCTCTAGACTTGAGACAGTGATCTTGGGTTTTCTCTGGAGTGCCATCAAGGAAATCAAGGCTCCGTTTACTTTTGATGTGGAACACGGAATTGCTCTGCACGCAGTGCAGGGGAATCGGGCCTCATCTCGCGGAGAGGGGGAAGTCTCATGGTTTTTCTCGAGTGGCGGCCGGAACCTGGGGTATATTCTCGAGTTACGACGGGGAGGGCACTTCCAGACACGTGTTTGTTCAGCGACGTCAGGACTCCTGCCTAGGTGCGGGGGACACCTCGGGATTCTCCTCGAGTCTTGGCATGGCAATTGGGACGCGTCTCCACGTGAGGCGGGAGACACAGGGAACCTTTCCAAGTGCCACAGGGATCCTGGGACTCCTATCCATTTTCAAGAGGAGTCAGGCATCGTCTCCTTTGGAAGCATTGATCTCCGCGGACGTCTCGAATTTTCAAAGGATGTGAGGCCTCCGGTCGCGATGAGGTGGAAAATTAGGTCTTTCTCTGTGGTCTCCAAAGGGGATTCAGACATCCCTTCGTCTTGGGAGATGCAAGACGAGCCTGCATTCAATTCACTGTAGGGATATCCGGCCTACTTCGAGTCAGAGCATCTCGGTGTCCATTCCACTTGAGGCCACAAACTCAGGGTCCCTCTGACATACCTGTAGCTGAGAGAAGCCTCCTCTTGAGGTGCTTGTGGTAAGTTGGTATTCCTCTTGAGTCGAAGCCAGGGACTAAGCTCTCATCTCGAGTTGATTTGGCGTCCACGGAGCCCTTTCATGTTGCTCCAGTGACCTCAGGATCCCTCTAGACTTGAGACAGTGATTTTGGGTTTTCTCTGGAGTGCCATCAAGGAAATCAAGGCTCCTTTCACGTTTGATGTGGAACACGGAATTGCTCTGCACGCAGTGCAGGGGAATCGGGCCTCATCTCGCGGCGAGGGGGAAGTCTCATGGTTTTTCTCGAGTTGCGGCCGGAACCTGGGGTATATTCTCGCGTTACGACGGGGAGGGCCTTCCAGACACGTGTTTGTTCAGCGACATCAGGAATCCTGCCTAGGTGCGAGGGACACCTCGTGATTCTCCTCGAGTCTTGGCATGGTATTTGGGACGCGTCTCCACGTGAGGCGTGAGACCCAGTGTCCCTTTCCACGTGCCACAGGGATCCTGGGACTCCTATCCATTTTCAAGAGGAGTCAGGCATCATCTCCTTTGGAAGCATTGATCTCCGCGGACCTCTCGAGTTTTCAAAGGATGTGAGGCCTCCGCTCGCGATGAGGCGGAGAATTATGTCTTTCTCTGTGGTCTCCACAGGGGATTCAGACATCCCTTCGTCTTGGGAGATGCAAGACGAGCCTGCATTCAATTCACTGCAGGGATATCCGGCCTTACTTCGAGACAGAGCATCTCGGTGTCCATTCCATTTGAGGCCACAAAATCAGGGGCCCTCTCACATACCTGTAGCTGAGAGAAGCCTCCTCTTGAGGTGCTTGTGGAAAGTTGGTATTCCTCTTGAGTCGAAGCCAGGGACTAAGCTCTCATCTCGAGTTGATTAGGGGTCCACGGAGCCCTTACATGTTGCTACAGTGACCTCAGGATCCCTCTAGACTTGAGACAGTGATCTTGGGTTTTCTCTGGAGTGCCATCAAGGAAATAAAGTCTCCTTTCAAGTTTGTTGTGGAATACGGAATTGCTCGGGACGCAGGGCAGGGGAATCGGGCCTCATCTCGCGGCGAGGGGGAAGTCTCATGGTTTTTCTCGAGTTGCGGCCGGAACCTGGGGTATATTCTCGAGTTACGATGGGGAGGGCCCTTCCAGACACGTGTTTGTTCAGCGACGTCAGGACTCCTGCCTAGGTGCGAGGGACACCTCGGGATTCTCCTCGAGTCTTGGCATGGCAATTGGGACGCGTATCCACCTGAGGCGGGAGACCCAGGGTCCATTTCCACGTGCCACAGGGATCCTGGGACTCCTATCCATTTTCAAGAGGAGTCAGGCATTGTCTCCTTTGGAAGCATTGATCTCCGCGGACCTCTCGAGTTTTCAAAGGATGTGAGGCCTCCGGTCGCGATGAGGCGGAGAACTAGGTCTTTATCTGTGGTTTCCACAGGGGCTTCAGACATCCCTTCGTCTTGGGAGATGCAAGACGAGCCTGCATTCAATTCAATGCAGGGATATCCGGCCTAACTTCGAGTCAGAGCATCTCGGTGTCCATTCCACTTGAGGCCACAAACTCAGGGTCCCTCTCACATACATGTAGCTGAGAGAAGCCTCATCTTGAGGTGCTTGTGGAAACTTGGTATTCTTCTTGAGTCTAAGCCAGGGACTAAGCTCTCATCTCGAGTTGATTTGGGGTCCACGGAACCTTTTCGTGTTGCTCCAGTGACCTCAGGATCCCTCTAGACTTGAGACAGTGATCTTGGGTTTTCTCTGGAGTGCCATCAAGGAAATCAAGGCTCCTTTCACGTTTGATGTGGAACACGGAATTGCTCTGCACGCAGTGCAGGGGAATTGGGCCTCATCTCGCGTCGAGGGGGAAGTCTCATGGTTTTTCGCGAGTGGCGGCCGGAACCTGGGGTATATTCTCGAGTTACTTTGGGAGGGCCCTTCCAGACACGTGTTTGTTCAGCGACCTCAGGACTCCTCCATAGGTGCGAGGGACACCTCGGGATTCTCCTCGAGTCTTGGCATGGCAATTGGGACGCGTCTACACGTGAGGGGGGAGACCCAGGGTCCCTTTCCACGTGCCACAGGCATCCTGGGACTCCTATCCATTTTCAAGAGGAGTCAGGCATCGTCTCCTTTGGAAGCATTGATCTCCGCAGACCTCTCGAGCTTTTAAAGGATGTGAGGCCTACGGTCGCGATGAGGCGGACGACTAGGACTTTCTCTGTGGTCTCCACAGGGGATTCAGACATCCCTTCGTCTTGGGAGATGCAAGACGAGCCTGCATTCAATTCACTGCAGGGATATCCGGCCTTACTTCGAGTCAGAGCATCTCGGTGTCCATTGGACTTGAGGCCACAAAGTCAGGGTACCTCTCACATACATGTATCTGAGAGAAGCCTCCTCTTCAGGTGCTTGTGGAAAGTTGGTATTCCTCTTGAGTCGAAGCCAGGGACTAAGCTCTCATCTCGAGTTGATTTGGGGTCCACGGAGCCCTTTTATGTTGCTCCAGTGACCTCAGAATCCCTCTAGACTTGAGACAGTGATTTTGGGTTTTATCTGGAGTGCCATCAAGGAAATCAAGGCTCCTTTCACGTTTGATGTGGAACACGGAATTGCTCTGCATGCAGTGCAGGGGAATCGGGCCTCAACTCGCGGCGAGGGGGAAATCTCATGATTTTTCTCGAGTTGCGGCCGGAACCTGGGGTATATTCTCGAGTTACGACAGGGAGGGCCCTTCCAGACACGTGTTTGTTCAGTGACGTCAGGAATCCTGCCTAGGTGCGAGGGACACCTCGGGATTGTCCTCGAGTCTTGGCATGGCAATTGGGACGCGTCTCCACGTGAGGCGGGAGACCCAGGGTCCCTTTCCACGTGCCACAGGGATCCTGGGACTCCTATCCATTTTCAAGAGGAGTCAGGCATCGTCTCCTTTGGAAGCATTGATCTCCGCGGACCTCTCGAGTTTTCAAAGGATGTGAGGCCTCCGCTCGCGATGAGGCGGAGAATTAGGTCGTTCTCTGTGGTCTCCACAGGGGATTCAGACATCCCTTCATCTTGGGAGATGCAAGACGAGCCTGCATCCAATTCACTGCAGGGATATCCGGCCTTACTTCGAGTCAGAGCATCTCGGTGTCCATTGGACTTGAGGCCACAAAGTCAGGGTACCTCTCACATACATGTATCTGAGAGAAGCCTCCTCTTCAGGTGCTTGTGGAAAGTTGGTATTCCTCTTGAGTCGAAGCCAGGGACTAAGCTCTCATCTCGAGTTGATTTGGGGTCCACGGAGCCCTTTCGTGTTGCTCCAGTGACCTCAGGATCACTCTAGACTTGAGACAGTGATCTTGGGTTTTCTCTGGAGTGCCATCAAGGAAATCAAGGCTCCTTTCACGTTTGATGTGGAACACGGAATTGCTCTGCACGCAGTGCAGCGGAATCGGGCCCCATCTTGTGGCGAGGGGGCAGTCTCATGGTTTTTCTCGAGTTGCGGCCGGAACCTGGGGTATATTCTCGAGTTACGACGGGGAGGGCCCTTCCAGACACGTGTTTGTTCAACGACGTAAGGACTCCAGCCTAGGTGCGAGGGACACCTCGGGATTCTCCTCGAGTCTTCGCTGGGCAATTGGGACGCGTCTCCACGTGAGGCGGGAGACCCAGGGTCCCTTTCCACGTGCCACAGGTATCCTGGGACTCCTATCCATTTTCAAGAGGAGTCAGGCATCGTCTCCTTTGGAAGCATTGATCTCCGCGGACCTCTCGAGTTTTCAAAGGATGTGAGGCCTCCGTTCGCGTTGAGGGGGAGGACTAGGTCTTTCTCTGTGGGCTCCACAGGGGATTCAGACATCCCTTCGTCTTGGTAGATGCAAGACGAGGCTGCAATCAATTCACTGCAGGGATATCCGGCCTTACTTCGAGTCAGAGCATCTCGGTGTCCATTCCACTTGAGGCCACAAACTCAGGGTCCCTCTCACATACCTGTAGCTGAGAGAAGCCTACTCTTGAGGTGCTTGTGGAAAGCTGGTATGCCTCTTGAGTCGAAGCCAGGGACTAAGCTCTCATCTCGAGTTGATTTGGGTTCCACGGAGGCTTTTCGTGTTGCTCCAGTGACCTCAGGATCCCTCTAGACTTGAGACAGTGATCTTGGGTTTTCTCTGGAGTGCCATCAAGGAAATCAAACCTCCTTTCACGTTTGATGTGGAACACGGAATTGCTCTGCACGCAGTACAGGGGAATCGGGCCTCATCTCGCGGCAAGGGGGATGTCTCATGGTTTTTCTCAAGTTGCGGCCGGAACCTGGAGTATATTCTCGAGTTACCACGGGGAGGGCCTTCCAGACACGTGTTTGTTCAGCGACATCAGGACTCCTGCCTAGGTGCGAGGGACACCTCGGGATTCTCCTCGAGTCTTGGCATGGCAATTGGGACGTGTCTCCACGTGAGGCGGGAGACCCAGGGTCCCTTTCCACGTGCCACATAGATCCTGGGACTACTATCCATTTTCAAGAAGAGTCAGGCATCGTCTCCTTTGGAAGCATTGATCTCCGCGGACCTCTCGAGTTTTCAAAGGATGTGAGGCCTCCGTTCGCAATGAGGCGGAGGACTAGGTCTTTCTCTGTGGTCTTCACAGGGGATTCAGACATCCCTTCGTCTTGGGAGATGCAAGACGAGCCTGCATCCAATTCACTGCAGGGATATCCGGCCTTACTTCGAGTCAGAGCATCTCGGTGTCCATTCCACTTGAGGCCACAAACTCAGGGTCCC
Source organism: Dama dama (assembly GCF_033118175.1). NCBI lineage: Eukaryota > Metazoa > Chordata > Mammalia > Artiodactyla > Cervidae > Dama > Dama dama. The sequence continues at coordinate 3,007,328 of NW_026870920.1, read as the reverse complement.
TCTCACATACCTGTAGCTGAGAGAAGCCTCCACTTGAGGTGCTTGTGGAAAGTTGGTATTCCTCTTGAGTCGAAGCCAGGGACTAAGCTCTCATCTCGAGTTGATTTGGGATCCACGGAGCCCTTTCGTGTTGCTACAGTGACCTCTGGATCCCTCTAGACTTGAGACAGTGATCTTGGGTTTTCTGTGGAGTGCCATCAAGGAAATCAAGGCTCCTTTCAGGCTTGATGTGGAACACGGAATTGCTCTGCACGCAGTGCAGGGGAATTGGGCCTCATCTCGCGGCGAGGGGGAAGTCTCATGGTTTTTCTTGAGTTGCGGCCGGAACCTGGGGTATATTCTCGAGTTACGACGGGGAGGGCCCTTCCAGACACGTGTTTGTTCAGCGACGTCAGGACTCCTGCCTAGGTGCGAGGGACACCTCGGGATTCTCCTCGAGTCTTGGCATGGCATTTGGGACGCGTCTCCACGTGAGGCGCGAAACCCAGCGTCCCTTTCCACGTGCCACAGGGATCCTGGGACTCCTATCCATTTGCAAGAGGAGTCACGAATCGTCTCCTTTGGGAGCATTGATCTCCGCGGACCTCTCGAGTTTTCAAAGGATGTGAGGCCTCTGGTCGCGATGAGGCGGAGAACTAGGTCTTTCTCTGTGGTCTCCACAGGGGAGTCAGACATCCCTTCGTCTTGGGAGATGCAAGAGGAGCCTGCATTCAATTCACTGCAGGGATATCCGGCCTTACTTCGAGTCAGAGCAGCTCCGATTCCATTCCACTTGAGGCCACAAACTCAGGGTCCAACTCACATACCTGTAGCTGAGAGAAGCCTCCTCTTGAGGTGCTTGTGGAAAGTTGGTGTTCCTCTTGAGTTGAAGGCAGGGACTAAGCTCTCATCTCGAGTTGATTTGGGGTCCACGGAGCACTTTAGTGTTGCTACAGCGACCTCAGGATCCCTCTAGACTTGAGACAGTGTTCTTGGGTTTTCCCTAGAGTGCCATCAAGGAAATCAAGGCTCCTTTCACGTTTGATGTGAAACACGGAATTGCTCTCCACTCTTTGCACGGGATTCGGGCCTCATCTCGCGGTGAGGGGAAAGTCTCATCGTTTTTCTCGAGGTGGGGACGGAACCTGGGGTATATTCTCGAGTGACGACGGGGAGGGCCCTTCCAGACACGTGTTTGTTCAGCGACGTCAGGACTCCTGCCTAGGTGCGAGGGACACCTCGGGATTCTCCTTGAGTCTTGGCATGGCAAGTGGGACGCGTCTCCACGTGAGGCGGGAGACCCAGTGTCCCTTTCCAAGTGCCACAGGGATCCTGGGACTCCTATCCATTTTCAAGAGGAGTCAGGCATCGTTTCCTTGGGAGGCATTGATCTCCGCAGACCTCTCGAGTTTTCAAAAGATGTGAGGCTTCTGGTCGAGATGAGGCGGTGAACTAGGTCTTTCTCTGTGGTCTCCACAGGTGAATCAGACCTCCCTTCGTCTTGGCAGATGCAAGACGAGCCTGCATTCAATTCACTGCAGGGATATCCGGACTTACTTCGAGTCAGAGCATCTCGGTGTCCATTCCACTTGAGGCCACAAACTCAGGGTCCCTCGCACATACCTGTAGCTGACAGAAGCCTCCTCTTGAAGTGCTTGTGTAAAGTTGGTATTGCTCTTGAGTCGAAGCCAGGGACTAAGCTCTCATCTCGAGTTGATTTGGGTCCATGGAGCCCTTTCATCTTGCTACAGTGACCTCAGGATCCCTCTAGACTTGAGACAGTGATCTTGGGGTTTTCTCTGGAGTGCCATCAAGGAAATCAAGGCTCCTTTCACGTTTGATGTGGAACACGGAATTGCTCTGCATGCAGTGCAGGGGAATCGGGCCTCATCTCGCGGAGAGTGGAAAGACTCATGGTTTTTCTCGAGTTGCGGCCGGAAACTCGGGTATATTCTCTAGTTATGACGGGGAGGGCCCTTCCAGACACGTGTTTGTTCAGCGACGTCGGGACTCCTGCCTAGGTGCGAGGGACACCTCGGGATCCTCCTCGAGTTTTGTCATGGCAATTGGGACGCGTCTCCACGTGAGGCGGGAGACCCAGGGTCCCTTTCCACGTGCCACAGGGATCCTGGGACTCCTATTCATTTTCAAGAGGAGTCAGGCATCGTCTCGTTTGGAAGAATTGATCTCCGCGGACCTCTCGAGTTTTCAAAGGATGTGAGGCCTCCGGTCGCGATGAGGCGGAGGACTAGGTCTTTCTCTGTGGTCTCCACAGGGGAGTCAGAGATCCCTTCGTCTTGGGAGATGCAAGACGAGTCTGCATTCAATTCACTGCAGGGATATCTGGCCTTACTTCGAGTCAGAGCATCTCGGTGTCCATTCCACTTGTGGCCACAAACTCAGGGTCCCTCTCACATACCTGTAGCTTAGAGAAGCCTCCTCTTGAGGTGCTTGTGGAAAGTTGGTATTCCTCTTGAGTCGAAGCCAGGGACTAAGCTCTCATCTCGAGTTGATTTGGGGTCCAAGGAGCCTTTTCCTGTTGCTCCAATGACCTCAGGATCCCTCTAGACTTGAGACAGTGATCTTGGGTTTTCTCTGGAGTGCCATCAAGGAAATCAAGGCTCCTTTCACGTTTGATGTGGAACACGGAATTGCTCTGCACGCAGTGTAGGGGAATCGGGCCTCATCTCGTGGCGAGGGGGAAGTCTCATGGTGTTTCTCGAATTGCGGCCAGAACCTGGGGTATATACTCGAGTTACGACGGGGAGGGCCCTTCCAGACACGTTTTTGTTCAGCGACGTCAGGACTCCTGCCTAGGTGCGAGGGACACCTCGGGATTCTCCTCGAGTCTTGGCATGGCAATTGGGACGCGTCTCCACGTGAGGCGGGAGACCCAGGGTCCCTTTCCACGTGCCACAGGGATCCTGGGACTCCTATCCATTTTCAAGAGGAGTCAGGCATCGTCTCCTTTGGAAGCATTGATCTCCGCGGACCTCTCGAGTTTTCAAAGGAAGTGAGGACTCCGGTCGCGATGAGGCGGAGAACTAGGTCTTTCTCTGTGGTCTCCACAGGGGATTCAGACATCCCTTCGTCTTGGGAGATGCAAGACGAGCCTACATTCAATTCACTGTTGGGATATCCGTCCTTACATCGAGTCAGAGCATCTCGGTGTCCATTCCACTTGAGGCCACAAACTCAGGGTCCCTCTCACATACCTGTAGCTGAGAGAAGCCTCCTCTTGAGGTGCTTGTGGAAAGTTGCTATTCCTCTTGAGTCGAAGCCAGGGAGTAAGCTCTCATCTCGAGTTGATTAGGGGTCCAGGGAGCCCTTTCGTGTTGCTCCAGTGACCTCAGAATGCCTCTAGACTTTAGACAGTGATCTTGGGTTTTCTCTGGAGTGCCATCAAGGAAATCAAGGCTCCTTTCACGTTTGATGTGGAACACGGAATTCCTCTGCACGCAGTGCAGGTGAATCGGGCCTCATCTCGCGGCGAGGTGGAAGTCTCATGGTTTTTCTCGATTTGCGGCCGGAACCTGGGGTACATTCTCGAGTTATGACGGGGAGGGCATTTCCAGACACGTGTTTGTTCTGCGACGTCAGGACTCCTGCCTAGGTGCGAGGGACACCTCGGTATTCTTCTCGAGTCTTCGCATGGCAATTGGGACGCGTCTCCACGTGAGGCGGGAGACCCAGGGTCCCTTTCGACGTGCCACAGGGATCCTGGGACTCCTATCCATTTTCAAGAGGAGTCAGGCATCGTCTCCTTTGGAAGCATTGATCTCCGCGGACCTCTCGAGTTTTCAAAGGTTGTGAGACCTCCAGTCGCGATGAGGCGGATGTCTAGGTCTTTCTCTGTGGTCTCCACAGGGGATTCAGACATCCCTTCGTCTTGGGAGATGCAAGACGAGCCTGCATTCAATTCACTGCAAGGATATCCGGCCTTACTTCGAGTCAGAGCATTTCGGTGTCCATTCCACTTGAGGCCACAAACTCAGGGTCCCTCTCACATACCTGTAGCTGAGAGAAGCCTCCTCTTGAGGTGCTTGTGGAAAGTTGTTATTCCTCTTGAGTCGAAGCCAGGGACGAAGCTCTCATCTCGAGTTGACTGAGGGTCCACGGAGCCCTTTCCTGTTCCTCCAGTGACCTCAGGATCCCTCTAGACTTGAGACAGTGATCTTGGGTTTTCTCTGGAGTGCCATCAAGGAAATCAAGGCTCCTTTCACGTTTGATGTGGAACACAAAATTGCTCTGCACGCAGTGCAGTGGAATCGGGCCTCATCTCGTGGCGAGGTGGAAGTCTCATGGTTTTTCTCGAGTTGCGGCCGGAATCTGGGGTATATTCTCGAGTTACGACGGGGAGGGCCCTTCCAGACACGTGTTGGTGCAGCGACATCAGGACTCCTGCCTAGGTGCGAGGGACACCTCTGGATTCTCCTCGAGTGTTGGCATGGCAATTGGGACGCGTCTCCACGTGAAGCGGGAGACCCAGGGTCCCTTTCCACGTGCCACAGATATCCTGGGACTCCTATCCATTTTCAAGAGGAGTCAGGCATCGTCTCCTTTGGAAGCATTGATCTCCGCGGACCTCTCGTGTTTTCAAAGGATGTGAGGCCTCCAGTCGCGATGAGGCGGAGAACTAGGTCTTTCTCTGTGGTCTCCACAGGGGATTCAGACATCCCTTCGTCTTGGGAGATGCAAGACGAGCCTGCTTTCACTTCACTGGAGGGATATTAGGCCTTATTTCTAGTCAGAGCATCTCGGTGCCCATTCCACTTGAGGCAACAAAATCAGGGTCCCTCTCACATACCTGTAGCTGAGAGAAGCCTGCTATTGAGGTGCTTGTGGAAAGTTGGTATTCCTCTTGAGTCGAAGCCAGGGACTAAGCTCTCATCTCGAGTTGATTGGGGGTCCACAGAGCCCTTTCGTGTTGCTACAGTGACCTCAGGATTCCTCTAGAATTGAGACAGTGATCTTGGGTTTTCTCTGGAGTGCCATCAAGGAAATCAAGGCTCCTTTCAATTTTGATGTGGAATACGGAATTGCTCTGCATGCAGGGCAGGGGAATCGGGCCCCAGCTTGTGGCGAGGGGGAAGTCTCATGGTTTTTCTCGAGTTGCGGCCGGAACCTGGGGTATATTCTCGAGTTACGACGGGGACGGCCCTTCCAGACACGTGTTTGTTCAGCGACGTCAGGACTCTTACCTAGGTGCGAGGGACACCTCGGGATTCTCCTTCACTCCTGGCATGGCAATTGGGACCCGTCTCCACGTGAGGCAGGAGACCACGGGTCCCTTTCCACGTGCCTCAGGGATCCTGGGACTCCTATCCAATTTCAAGAGAGTCAGCAACGTCTCCTTTGGAAGAATTGATCTCCGCAGACCTCTCGAGTTTTCAAAGGATGTGAGGCATCCGGTCGCGATGAGGCGGAGAACTCGGTCTTTCTCTGTGGTCTCCACAGGGGATTCAGACATCCCTTCTTCTTGGGAGTTGCAAGACGAGCCTTCATTCAATTCACTGCAGGGATATCCGGCCTTACTTCGAGTCAGAGCATCTCGGTGTTCATTACACTTGAGGCCACAAACTCAGGGTCCCTCTCACATACCTGTAGCTGAGAGAAGCCTCCTCTTGAGGTGCTTGTGGAAAATTGGTATTCCTCTTGAGTCGAAGCTAGGGACTAAACTCTCATCTCGAGTGGATTTGGGGTCCACGGAGCCCTTTCGTGTTGCTCCAGTGACGTCAGGATCCCTCTAGACTTGAGACAGTGATCTTGCGTTTTCTCTGGAATGCCATCAAGGAAATCAAGGCTCCTTTCACGTTTGATGTGGATCACGGAATTGCTCTGCACGCAGTGCAGGGGAATCGGGCCTCATCTCGCAGCGAGGGGGAAGTCTCATGGTTTTTCTCGAGTTGCGGCCGGAACCTTGGTTATATTCTCGAGTTACGACGGGGAGGGCCCTTCCAGACACGTGTTTGTTCAGCGACGTCAGGACTCCTGCCTAGGTGCGAGGGACACCTCGGGATTCTCCTCGAATCCTGGCATGGCAATTGGCACGTGTCTCCACGTGAGGCGGGAGACCCAGGGTCCCTTTCCCCGTGCCACAGTGATCCTAGGACTCCTATCCATTTTCAAGAGGAGTCAGGCATCCTCTCCTTTGGAAGCATTGATCTCCGCGGACCTCTCTAGCTTTCAAAGGATTTGAGGCCTCCGGTCGCGATGAGGCGGAGAAGTAGGTCTTTCTATGTTGTCTCCACATGGGATTCAGACATCCTTTCACCTTGGGAGATGCAAGACGAGCCTGCATTCACTTCACTGCAGGGATATCTGGCCTTACTTCGAGTGACAGCATCTCGGTGTCCATTCCACTTGAGGCCACAAACTCAGGGTCCCTCTCACATACATATAGCTGAGAGAAGCCTCCTCTTGTGGTGCTTGTGGAAAGCTGGTATTCCTCTTGTGTCGAATCGAGGGACTAAGCTCTCATCTCGAGTTGATTTGGGGTCCACGGAGCCCTTTCGTGTTGCTCCAGTGACCTCAGGATCCCTCTAGACTAGAGACGTGCTCGTGGGTTTTCTCTGGAGTGCCATCAAGGAAATCAAGGCTCCTTTCACGTTTGATGTGGAACACGGAATTGCTCTGCATGCAGTGCAGGGGAATCGGGCCTCAACTCGCGGCGAGGGGGAAGTCTCATGGTTTTCCTCGAGTTGCGGCCGGAACCGGGGGTATATTCTCGATTTACGACGGGGAGGGCCCTTCCAGACACGTGTTTGTTCAGCGACGTCAGGACTCCTGCCTAGGTGCGAGGGACACCTCGGGATTCTCCTCGAGTCTTTGCATTGCAATTGGGACGCGTCTCCACGTGATGAGGGAGACCCAGGGTCCCTTTCCACGTGCCACAGGGATCCTGGGACTCCTATCCATTTTCAAGAGGAGTCAGGCATCGTCTCCTTTGGAAGCATTGATCTCCGCGGACCTCTCGTGTTTTCAAAGGATGTGAGGCCTCCAGTCGCGATGAGGCGGAGAACTAGGTCTTTCTCTGTGGTCTCCACAGGGGATTCAGACATCCCTTCGTCTTGGGAGATGCAAGACGAGCCTGCTTTCACTTCACTGGAGGGATATTAGGCCTTATTTCTAGTCAGAGCATCTCGGTGCCCATTCCACTTGAGGCAACAAAATCAGGGTCCCTCTCACATACCTGTAGCTGAGAGAAGCCTGCTATTGAGGTGCTTGTGGAAAGTTGGTATTCCTCTTGAGTCGAAGCCAGGGACTAAGCTCTCATCTCGAGTTGATTGGGGGTCCACAGAGCCCTTTCGTGTTGCTACAGTGACCTCAGGATTCCTCTAGAATTGAGACAGTGATCTTGGGTTTTCTCTGGAGTGCCATCAAGGAAATCAAGGCTCCTTTCAATTTTGATGTGGAATACGGAATTGCTCTGCATGCAGGGCAGGGGAATCGGGCCCCAGCTTGTGGCGAGGGGGAAGTCTCATGGTTTTTCTCGAGTTGCGGCCGGAACCTGGGGTATATTCTCGAGTTACGACGGGGACGGCCCTTCCAGACACGTGTTTGTTCAGCGACGTCAGGACTCTTACCTAGGTGCGAGGGACACCTCGGGATTCTCCTTCACTCCTGGCATGGCAATTGGGACCCGTCTCCACGTGAGGCAGGAGACCACGGGTCCCTTTCCACGTGCCTCAGGGATCCTGGGACTCCTATCCAATTTCAAGAGAGTCAGCAACGTCTCCTTTGGAAGAATTGATCTCCGCAGACCTCTCGAGTTTTCAAAGGATGTGAGGCATCCGGTCGCGATGAGGCGGAGAACTCGGTCTTTCTCTGTGGTCTCCACAGGGGATTCAGACATCCCTTCTTCTTGGGAGTTGCAAGACGAGCCTTCATTCAATTCACTGCAGGGATATCCGGCCTTACTTCGAGTCAGAGCATCTCGGTGTTCATTACACTTGAGGCCACAAACTCAGGGTCCCTCTCACATACCTGTAGCTGAGAGAAGCCTCCTCTTGAGGTGCTTGTGGAAAATTGGTATTCCTCTTGAGTCGAAGCTAGGGACTAAACTCTCATCTCGAGTGGATTTGGGGTCCACGGAGCCCTTTCGTGTTGCTCCAGTGACGTCAGGATCCCTCTAGACTTGAGACAGTGATCTTGCGTTTTCTCTGGAATGCCATCAAGGAAATCAAGGCTCCTTTCACGTTTGATGTGGATCACGGAATTGCTCTGCACGCAGTGCAGGGGAATCGGGCCTCATCTCGCAGCGAGGGGGAAGTCTCATGGTTTTTCTCGAGTTGCGGCCGGAACCTTGGTTATATTCTCGAGTTACGACGGGGAGGGCCCTTCCAGACACGTGTTTGTTCAGCGACGTCAGGACTCCTGCCTAGGTGCGAGGGACACCTCGGGATTCTCCTCGAATCCTGGCATGGCAATTGGCACGTGTCTCCACGTGAGGCGGGAGACCCAGGGTCCCTTTCCCCGTGCCACAGTGATCCTAGGACTCCTATCCATTTTCAAGAGGAGTCAGGCATCCTCTCCTTTGGAAGCATTGATCTCCGCGGACCTCTCTAGCTTTCAAAGGATTTGAGGCCTCCGGTCGCGATGAGGCGGAGAAGTAGGTCTTTCTATGTTGTCTCCACATGGGATTCAGACATCCTTTCACCTTGGGAGATGCAAGACGAGCCTGCATTCACTTCACTGCAGGGATATCTGGCCTTACTTCGAGTGACAGCATCTCGGTGTCCATTCCACTTGAGGCCACAAACTCAGGGTCCCTCTCACATACATATAGCTGAGAGAAGCCTCCTCTTGTGGTGCTTGTGGAAAGCTGGTATTCCTCTTGTGTCGAATCGAGGGACTAAGCTCTCATCTCGAGTTGATTTGGGGTCCACGGAGCCCTTTCGTGTTGCTCCAGTGACCTCAGGATCCCTCTAGACTAGAGACGTGCTCGTGGGTTTTCTCTGGAGTGCCATCAAGGAAATCAAGGCTCCTTTCACGTTTGATGTGGAACACGGAATTGCTCTGCATGCAGTGCAGGGGAATCGGGCCTCAACTCGCGGCGAGGGGGAAGTCTCATGGTTTTCCTCGAGTTGCGGCCGGAACCGGGGGTATATTCTCGATTTACGACGGGGAGGGCCCTTCCAGACACGTGTTTGTTCAGCGACGTCAGGACTCCTGCCTAGGTGCGAGGGACACCTCGGGATTCTCCTCGAGTCTTTGCATTGCAATTGGGACGCGTCTCCACGTGATGAGGGAGACCCAGGGTCCCTTTCCACGTGCCACAGGGATCCTGGGACTCCTATCCATTTTCAAGAGGAGTCAGGCATCGTCTCCTTTGGAAGCATTCATCTCCGCGGACCTCTCGAGTTTTCAAAGGATGTGAGGCCTCCGCTCGCGATGAGGCGGAGAACTCGGTCTTTCTCTGTCATCTCCACAGGGGATTCAGACATCCCTTCGTCTTGGCAGATGCAAGACGAGCCTGCATTCAATTCACTGCAGGGATATCTGGCCTTAATTCGAGTCAGAGCACCTCGGTGTCCATTCCACTTGAGGCCACAAACTCAGGGGCCCTCTCACATACCTGTAGCTGAGAGAAGCCTCCTCTTGAGGTGCTTGTGGAAACTTGGCATTCCTCTTGAGTCGAAGCCAGGGACTAAGCTCTCACCTCGAGTTGATTTGGGGTCCACGGAGCCCTTTCGTGTTGCTCCAGTGACCTCAGGATCCCTCTAGACTTGAGGCAGTGATCTTGGGTTTTCTCTGGAGTGTCATCAAGGAAATCAAGGCTCCTTTCACGTTTGATGTGGAACACGGAATTGCCCTGCATGCAGTGCAGGGGAATTGGGCCTCATCTCGCGTCGAGGGGGAAGTCTCATGGTTTTTCTCGAGTGGCTGCCGGAACCTGGGGTATATTCTCGAGTTACGATGGGGAGGGCCCTTCAAGACACGTGTTTGTTCAGCGAAGTCAGGACTCCTGCCTAGGTGCGAGGGACACCTCGGGATTCTCCTCGAGTCTTGGCATGGCAATTGGGACGTGTCTCCACGTGAGGCGGGAGACCCAGGGAACCTTTCCACGTGCCACAGGGATCCTGGGACTCCTATCCATTTTCAAGAGGAGTCAGGCATCCTCTCCTTTGGAAGCATTGATCTCCGCAGACCTCTCGAGTTTTCAAAGGACGTGAGGCCTACGGTCGCGATGAGGCGGAGGTCTAGGACTTTCTCTGTGGTCTCCACAGTGGATTCAGACATTCCTTCTTCTTGGGAGATGTAAGACGAGCCTGCATTCAATTCACTGCAGTGATATCCGGCCTTACTTCGAGTCAGAGCATCTTGGTGACCATTCCACTTGAGGCAACAAACTCAGGGGCCCTCTCACATACCTGTAGCTGAGAGAAACCTCCTCTTGAGGTGCTTGTGGAAAGTTGGTATTCCTCTTGAGTCGAAGCCAGGGACTATGCTCTCATCTCGAGTTGATTTGGGGTCCAGGGAACCCTTTCGTGTTGCTCCAGTGACCTCAGGATCCCTCTAGACTTGAGACAGTGATCTTGGGTTTTCTCTGGAGTGCCATCAAGGAAATCAAGGCTCCGTTTACTTTTGATGTGGAACACGGAATTGCTCTGCACGCAGTGCAGGGGAATCGGGCCTCATCTCGCGGAGAGGGGGAAGTCTCATGGTTTTTCTCGAGTGGCGGCCGGAACCTGGGGTATATTCTCGAGTTACGACGGGGAGGGCACTTCCAGACACGTGTTTGTTCAGCGACGTCAGGACTCCTGCCTAGGTGCGGGGGACACCTCGGGATTCTCCTCGAGTCTTGGCATGGCAATTGGGACGCGTCTCCACGTGAGGCGGGAGACACAGGGAACCTTTCCAAGTGCCACAGGGATCCTGGGACTCCTATCCATTTTCAAGAGGAGTCAGGCATCGTCTCCTTTGGAAGCATTGATCTCCGCGGACGTCTCGAATTTTCAAAGGATGTGAGGCCTCCGGTCGCGATGAGGTGGAAAATTAGGTCTTTCTCTGTGGTCTCCAAAGGGGATTCAGACATCCCTTCGTCTTGGGAGATGCAAGACGAGCCTGCATTCAATTCACTGTAGGGATATCCGGCCTACTTCGAGTCAGAGCATCTCGGTGTCCATTCCACTTGAGGCCACAAACTCAGGGTCCCTCTGACATACCTGTAGCTGAGAGAAGCCTCCTCTTGAGGTGCTTGTGGTAAGTTGGTATTCCTCTTGAGTCGAAGCCAGGGACTAAGCTCTCATCTCGAGTTGATTTGGCGTCCACGGAGCCCTTTCATGTTGCTCCAGTGACCTCAGGATCCCTCTAGACTTGAGACAGTGATTTTGGGTTTTCTCTGGAGTGCCATCAAGGAAATCAAGGCTCCTTTCACGTTTGATGTGGAACACGGAATTGCTCTGCACGCAGTGCAGGGGAATCGGGCCTCATCTCGCGGCGAGGGGGAAGTCTCATGGTTTTTCTCGAGTTGCGGCCGGAACCTGGGGTATATTCTCGCGTTACGACGGGGAGGGCCTTCCAGACACGTGTTTGTTCAGCGACATCAGGAATCCTGCCTAGGTGCGAGGGACACCTCGTGATTCTCCTCGAGTCTTGGCATGGTATTTGGGACGCGTCTCCACGTGAGGCGTGAGACCCAGTGTCCCTTTCCACGTGCCACAGGGATCCTGGGACTCCTATCCATTTTCAAGAGGAGTCAGGCATCATCTCCTTTGGAAGCATTGATCTCCGCGGACCTCTCGAGTTTTCAAAGGATGTGAGGCCTCCGCTCGCGATGAGGCGGAGAATTATGTCTTTCTCTGTGGTCTCCACAGGGGATTCAGACATCCCTTCGTCTTGGGAGATGCAAGACGAGCCTGCATTCAATTCACTGCAGGGATATCCGGCCTTACTTCGAGACAGAGCATCTCGGTGTCCATTCCATTTGAGGCCACAAAATCAGGGGCCCTCTCACATACCTGTAGCTGAGAGAAGCCTCCTCTTGAGGTGCTTGTGGAAAGTTGGTATTCCTCTTGAGTCGAAGCCAGGGACTAAGCTCTCATCTCGAGTTGATTAGGGGTCCACGGAGCCCTTACATGTTGCTACAGTGACCTCAGGATCCCTCTAGACTTGAGACAGTGATCTTGGGTTTTCTCTGGAGTGCCATCAAGGAAATAAAGTCTCCTTTCAAGTTTGTTGTGGAATACGGAATTGCTCGGGACGCAGGGCAGGGGAATCGGGCCTCATCTCGCGGCGAGGGGGAAGTCTCATGGTTTTTCTCGAGTTGCGGCCGGAACCTGGGGTATATTCTCGAGTTACGATGGGGAGGGCCCTTCCAGACACGTGTTTGTTCAGCGACGTCAGGACTCCTGCCTAGGTGCGAGGGACACCTCGGGATTCTCCTCGAGTCTTGGCATGGCAATTGGGACGCGTATCCACCTGAGGCGGGAGACCCAGGGTCCATTTCCACGTGCCACAGGGATCCTGGGACTCCTATCCATTTTCAAGAGGAGTCAGGCATTGTCTCCTTTGGAAGCATTGATCTCCGCGGACCTCTCGAGTTTTCAAAGGATGTGAGGCCTCCGGTCGCGATGAGGCGGAGAACTAGGTCTTTATCTGTGGTTTCCACAGGGGCTTCAGACATCCCTTCGTCTTGGGAGATGCAAGACGAGCCTGCATTCAATTCAATGCAGGGATATCCGGCCTAACTTCGAGTCAGAGCATCTCGGTGTCCATTCCACTTGAGGCCACAAACTCAGGGTCCCTCTCACATACATGTAGCTGAGAGAAGCCTCATCTTGAGGTGCTTGTGGAAACTTGGTATTCTTCTTGAGTCTAAGCCAGGGACTAAGCTCTCATCTCGAGTTGATTTGGGGTCCACGGAACCTTTTCGTGTTGCTCCAGTGACCTCAGGATCCCTCTAGACTTGAGACAGTGATCTTGGGTTTTCTCTGGAGTGCCATCAAGGAAATCAAGGCTCCTTTCACGTTTGATGTGGAACACGGAATTGCTCTGCACGCAGTGCAGGGGAATTGGGCCTCATCTCGCGTCGAGGGGGAAGTCTCATGGTTTTTCGCGAGTGGCGGCCGGAACCTGGGGTATATTCTCGAGTTACTTTGGGAGGGCCCTTCCAGACACGTGTTTGTTCAGCGACCTCAGGACTCCTCCATAGGTGCGAGGGACACCTCGGGATTCTCCTCGAGTCTTGGCATGGCAATTGGGACGCGTCTACACGTGAGGGGGGAGACCCAGGGTCCCTTTCCACGTGCCACAGGCATCCTGGGACTCCTATCCATTTTCAAGAGGAGTCAGGCATCGTCTCCTTTGGAAGCATTGATCTCCGCAGACCTCTCGAGCTTTTAAAGGATGTGAGGCCTACGGTCGCGATGAGGCGGACGACTAGGACTTTCTCTGTGGTCTCCACAGGGGATTCAGACATCCCTTCGTCTTGGGAGATGCAAGACGAGCCTGCATTCAATTCACTGCAGGGATATCCGGCCTTACTTCGAGTCAGAGCATCTCGGTGTCCATTGGACTTGAGGCCACAAAGTCAGGGTACCTCTCACATACATGTATCTGAGAGAAGCCTCCTCTTCAGGTGCTTGTGGAAAGTTGGTATTCCTCTTGAGTCGAAGCCAGGGACTAAGCTCTCATCTCGAGTTGATTTGGGGTCCACGGAGCCCTTTTATGTTGCTCCAGTGACCTCAGAATCCCTCTAGACTTGAGACAGTGATTTTGGGTTTTATCTGGAGTGCCATCAAGGAAATCAAGGCTCCTTTCACGTTTGATGTGGAACACGGAATTGCTCTGCATGCAGTGCAGGGGAATCGGGCCTCAACTCGCGGCGAGGGGGAAATCTCATGATTTTTCTCGAGTTGCGGCCGGAACCTGGGGTATATTCTCGAGTTACGACAGGGAGGGCCCTTCCAGACACGTGTTTGTTCAGTGACGTCAGGAATCCTGCCTAGGTGCGAGGGACACCTCGGGATTGTCCTCGAGTCTTGGCATGGCAATTGGGACGCGTCTCCACGTGAGGCGGGAGACCCAGGGTCCCTTTCCACGTGCCACAGGGATCCTGGGACTCCTATCCATTTTCAAGAGGAGTCAGGCATCGTCTCCTTTGGAAGCATTGATCTCCGCGGACCTCTCGAGTTTTCAAAGGATGTGAGGCCTCCGCTCGCGATGAGGCGGAGAATTAGGTCGTTCTCTGTGGTCTCCACAGGGGATTCAGACATCCCTTCATCTTGGGAGATGCAAGACGAGCCTGCATTCAATTCACTGCAGGGATATCCGGCCTTACTTCGAGTCAGAGCATCTCGGTGTCCATTCCACCTGAGGCCACAAACTCAGGGTCCCTCTCACATACCTGTAGCTGAGAGAAGCCTCCTCTTGAGGTGCTTGTGGAAAGTTGGTAGTCCTCTTGAGTCGAAGCCAGGGACTAAGCTCTCATCTCAAGTTGATTTGTGGTACACGGAGCCCTTTTGTGTTGATCCAGTGACCTCAGGTTCCCTCTAGACTTGAGACAGTGTTCTTGGGTTTTCTCTGGAGTGCCATCAAGGAAATCAAGGCTGCTTTCACATTTGATGTCGAACACGGAATTGCTCCGCAAGCAGGGCAGGGGAATCGGGCCTCATCTCGCGGCGAGGGGGAAGTCTCATGGTTTTTCTCGAGTTGCGGCCGGAACCTGGAGTATATTCTCGAGTTACGACGGGGAGGGCCCTTCCAGACACGTGATAGGTGCGAGGGACAGCTTCGGATTCTCCTAAAGTCTTGGCATGGCAATTGGGACGCGTCTCCAAGTGAGGCGGGAGACCCAGTGTTCTTTTCCACGTGCCACATGATCCTGGGACTCCTATCCATTTTCAAGAGGAGTCAGGCATCGTCTCCTTTGGAAGCATTGATCTCCGCGGACCTCTCGAATGATGTGAGGCCTCCGTTTGCGTTGAGGCGGAGGACTAGGTCTTTCTCTGTGGTCTCCACAGAGGATTCAGAAACCCTTCGTCTTGGGAGATGCAAGATGAGCCTGCATTCAATTCACTGCAGGGATATCCGGCCTTACTTCGAGTCAAGGCATCTCGGTGTCCATTCCACTTGAGGCCACAATCTCAGGGTCCCCCTCACATACCTGTAGCTGAGAGAAGCCTCCTCTTGAGGTGCTTGTGGAAAGTTGGTATTCCCCTTGAGTTGAAGCCAGGGACTCAGCTCTCATCTCGAGTTGATTTGGGGTCCACAGAGCCCTTTCGTGTTGCTCCAGTGACCTCAGGATCCCTCTAGACTTGAGACAGTGATCTTGGGTTTTCCATGGAGTGCCATCAAGGAAATAAAGGCTCCTTTCACGTTTGATGTGGAACATGGAATTGCTCTGCTCGCAGTGCAGGGGAATCGGGCCTCATCTCGCGACGAGGGGGAAGTCTCATGGTTATTCTCGAGTTGCACCCGGAACCTGGGGTGTATCCTCGAGTTACGACGGGGAGGGCTCTTCCAGTCACGTGTTTGTTCAGCGACGTCAGGACTTCTGCCTAGGTGCGAGGGACACCTCGGGATTCTCCTCGAGTCTTGGCATGGGAATTTGGAGGCGTCTCCACGTGAGGCGGGAGACCCAGGGTCCCTTTCCACGTGCCACAGGGATCCTGGGACTCCTATCCATTTTCAAGAGGAGTCAGGCATCGTCTCCTTTGGAAGCATTGATCTCCGCGAACCTCTCGAGTTTTCAAAGGATGTGAGGCCTCCGGTCGCGATGAGGCGGAGGACTAGGTATTTCTCTGTGGTCTCCACAGGGGATTCAAACATCCCTTCGTCTTGGGAGATGCAAGACGAGCATGCATTCAATTCACTGCAGGGATATCCGGCCTTACTTCGAGTCAGAGCATCTCGGTGTCCATTCCACTTGAGGCCACAAACTCAGGGTCCCTCACACATACCTGTAGCTGAGAGAAGCCTCCTCTTGAGGTGCTTGTGGAAAGTTGGTATTCCTCTTGAGTCGAAGCCAGGGACTAAGCTCTCATCTCGAGTTGATTTGGGGTCCACACAGCCCTTTTGTGTTGCTACAGTGACCTCAGGATCCCTCTAGACTTGAGACAGTGATCTTGGGTTTTCTCTGGAGTGCCATCAAGGAAATCAAGGCTCCTTTCACGTTTGATGTGGAACACAGAATTGCTCTGCACGCAGTGCAGGGGAATCGGGCCTCGTCTCACGGCGAGGGGGACGTCTCATGGTTTTTCTCGAGTTGCGGCCGGAACCTGGGGTATATTCTCGAGTTACGACGGGGAGGGCCCTTCCAGACACGTGTTTGTTCAGCGACCTCAGGACTCCTGCCTAGGTGCGAGGGACACCTCGGGATTCTCCTCGAGTCGTGGCATGGCAATTGGGACGCATCTCCACGTTTGACGGGAGACCCGGTGTCTCTTTCCCCGTGCCACAGGGATCCTGGGACACCTAACCATTTTCAAGAGGAGTCAGGCATCGTCTCCTTTGGAAGCATTCATCTCCGCGGACCTCTCCAGTTTTCAAAGGATGTGAGGCCTCCGGTCTCTATGAGGCGGAGAACTAGGTCTTTCTCTGTGGTCTCCACAGGGGATTCAGACATCCCTTCGTCTTGGGAGATGCAAGACGAGTCTGCATTCAATTCACTGCAGGGATATGCGGCCTTACTTGGAGTCAGATAATCTCGGTGTCCATTCCACTTGAGGCCACAAACTCAGGGTCCCTCTCACATACCTGTAGCTGAGAGAAGCCTCCTCTTGAGGTGCTTGTGGAAAGTTGGTATTCCTCTTCAGTCTAAGCCAGGGACTAAGCTCTAATCTCGAGTTGATTTGGGGTCCACGGAGCCCTTTCATGTTGCTCCAGTGACCTCAGGATCCCTATTGACTTGAAATAGTGATCTTGGGTTTTCTGAAGATCTGAAATGGTGTGAAAAACATGAAGAGCCTAAAAGGTGTGAAAAATATGAAAAGCTTCAAAAGATGTCACAAATATGAGGAGCATGAAACGGTCTGAAAAATTGGAGGATCATGAAGCGGTGTTGAAAAACATGAAGAGCATGAAAAGCTGTGAAAAATATGAAGAGCTTCAAAAGGTGTCAAAAATATGGGAGCACGAATCGTTCTGAAAAATAGGAGGAAAATGAAGCGGTGTTGAAAACCATGAAGAGCCTGAAAAGGTGTGAAAAATATGAAGAGCTTCAAAATGTGTCAAAAATATGAGAAGCATAAAACGGTCTGAAAAATAGGAGGAGCATGAAGAGGTGTTAAAAAACATGTAGAGCATGAAAAGGGGTGAAAAATATGAAGAGCTTCAAAAGGTGTCAAAACTATGAGGAGTATGAAACGGTCTGAAAATAGGAGCAGCATGAAACGGTGTTCAAAAAATTGAAGAGCCTGAAAAGGTGTGAAAAATATGAAGAGCTTCAAAACGTGTCAAAAATATGAGAAGCATGAAACGGTCTGAAAAATAGGTGGATCAGAAGCGGTGTTGAAAAACATGAAGAGCGTGAAAAAGTGTGAAATATATGAAGAGGTTCAAAAGGTGTGAAAAATATGAAGAACTTAAAATGGTGTCAAAAATTAGATAAGCATGGAACGGTCTGAAAAATAGGAGGAGCATGAAGTGGTGTTGAAAAACATGAAGAGCCTGAAAAAGTGTAAAATATATGAAGAGCTTCAAAAGGTGTGAAAAATATTAGGAGCTTCAAAAGAGGTCAAAAAAATGAGGAGCATGAAACGGTCTGAAAAATAGGAGGAGCATGAAACGGTTTTGAAAAACACGAAGGGCCTGAAAAGGTGTGAAAAATATGAAGAGCTTCAAAAGGTGTGAAATACATAGGGGCATGAAACGGTCTGAAAAACAGAAGGAGCATGAAGCTGTGTTGATAAACATGAAGAGCCTGAAAAGATGTGAAAAATATGAATAGCTTCAAAAGGTGTCAAAAATATGAGGAGAATGAAACGGTCTGAAAAATAGGTGGAGCATGAAGCAGTGTTTAAAAACATGAAGAGCCTGAGAAGGTGTGAAAAATATGAAGAGCTTCAAAAGGTGTGAAATATATGAGGAGGATGGAACCGTCTGAAAAATAGGAGGAGCATGAAGCGTTGTTCAAATATATGAAGAGCCTGCAAAAGTGTGAAAAATATGAAGAGCTTCAAAAGGTGTCAAAGATATTAGGAGCATTAAACGGTCTGAAAAAAAGGAGGAGCATGAAACCGTGTTCAAAAACATGAAGAGCCTGAAAAGGTGTGAAAAATATGAAGAGCTTCAAAAGGTGTTAAAAATAGGAGGAGCATGAAGCGGTGTTCAAAAACATGAAGAGCCTGAAAATGTGTGTAATATATGAAGAGCTTCAAAACGTGTCAAAAATATGAGAAGCATGAAACGGTCTGAAAAATAGGTGGATCAGAAGCGGTGTTGAAAAACATGAAGAGCGTGAAAAAGTGTGAAAAATATGAAGAGGTTCAAAAGGTGTGAAAAATATGAAGAGCTTAAAATGGTGTCAAAAATGAGATGAGCATGAAACGGTCTGAAAAATAGGAGCAGCATGAAATGGTTTTCAAAAACATGAAGAGCCTGAAAAGGTGTGAAAAATATGAAGAGCTTCAAAAGGTGTGAAAAATATGAGGAGAATGAAACGGTCTGAAAAATAGGTTGAGCATGAAACAGTGTTTAAAAACATGAAGAGCCTGAAAAGGTGTGAAAAATATGAAGAGCTCAAAAGGTGCCAAAAATATGAGGAGCATGAAACGGTCTGAAAAATAGCAGGAGCATGAAGTGGTGTTGAAAAATATGAAGAGCCTGAAAACGTGTGAAATATATGAAGAGATTCAAAATGTGTCAAAAATATGAGGAGTATGAAAGGGTCTGAAAAATAGGAGCAGCATGAAACGCTGTTCAAAATCATGAAGAGCCTGAAAAGGTGGGAAAAATATGAAGAGCTTCAAACGGTGTGAAATACATGAGGAGCTTGAAACGGTCTGAAAATAGTAGGAGCATGAAGTGTTGTTCAAAAACATGAAGAGCGTGAAAAGATGTGTAAAATATGAAGAGCTTCAAAAGGTGGGAAAAATAGGAGGACCATGAAGCGTTGTTGAAAAACATGAAGAGACTGAAAATGTGTGAAAATATATGAAGAGCTTCAAAACCTGTGAAAAATAGGAGGAGCATGAAACGGTGCTCAAAAACATGAAGAGCCTGAAAAGGTGTGAAAAATATGAAGCCTTCAAAAGGTATGAAAAATATGAGGAACATGAAACGATCTTAAAAATAGGAGGAGCATGAAGTGGTGTTGTAAAACATGAACAGCCTGAAAAGGTGTGAAAAATATGAAGAGCTTCAAGGGTGTTAAAATTAGGAGGAGCATAAAACGGTCTGAAAAATAGGAGGAGCATGAAACGGTTTTCAAAAACACCAAGAACCTGAACTGTTTGAAAAATATGAAGAGCTCAAAACGTGTCAAAAATATGAGGAGCATGAAACGGTCTGAAAAATAGGAGGAGCATGAAATGATGTTGAAAAAGACGAAGAGCCTGAAAACGTGTGAAAAATATGAAGAGCTTCAAAATTATGAAAAATATGAAGAGCTTCAATAGGTGTGAAAAATGTGAAGAGATTCAAAATGTGTCAAAAATGACATGAGCATGAAATGGTCTGAAAAATAGGAGGAGCATGAAGTGGTGTTCAAAAACATGAAGAGCCTAAAAAGGTGTGAGAAATATGAAGAGCTTCAAAAGATGTCAAAAATATGAGGAGCATGATACTGTCTGCAAAATAGGAGGAGCATGAAGTTGTGTTGAAAAACATGAAGAGCTTGAAAAAGTGTGAAAAATACGAAGAGCTTCAAAAGGTGTCAAATATATGAGGAGTATGAAACGGTCTGAAAAATAGGAGGAGCATGAAGCGGTGTTGAAGAACATGAAGAGCCTGAAAAGGTGTGAAAAATATGAAGCGCTTCAAAAGATGTCAAAATTATGAGGAGCATGAAACAGTCTGAAAAATAGGAGGAGCATGAATTCGTTTTGAAAAACATGAAGAGCCTGAAAACATGCGAAATATATGAAGCGCTTCAAAAGGTGTGAAATACATGAGGAGCATGAAACAGTTGAAAAATAGGAGGAGCATGAAGCAGTGTTCAAAAACATGAAGAACCGGAAAAGGTGTGAAAAATATGAAGAGCTTCAAAATGTGTGAAAATTATGAGGAGCATGAAACGGTCTGAGTAATAGGAGGAGCATGAAACGGTGTTCAAAAACATGAAGAGCCTGAAAAGGTGTGAAAAATATGAAGAGCTTCAAAGGGTTGGAAATACATGGAGAGCATGAAACGGTCTGATAAATAAGAGGAGCATGAAGCGGTGTTGAAAAACATGAAGAGACTGAAAAGGTGGGTAAAATATGAAGAGCTTCAAAAGGTGTCAAAAATATGAGGAGCATGAAACGGTCTGAAAAATAGGAGCAGCATGAAATGGTGTTCAAAAACATGAAGAGCCTGAAAAGGTGTGAAAAATATGAAGAGCTTCAAAAGGTGTGAAAAATATGAGGAGAATGAAACGGTCTGAAAAAAAGGTGGAGCATGAAACAGTGTTTAAAAACATGAAGAGCCTGAAAAGGTGTGAAAAATATGAAGAGCTCAAAAGGTGCCAAAAATATGAGGAGCATGAAACGGTCTGAAAAATAGCAGGAGCATGAAGTGGTGTTGAAAAATATGAAGAGCCTGAAAACGTGTGAAATATATGAAGAGATTCAAAATGTGTCAAAAATATGAGAAGTATGAAAGGGTCTGAAAAATAGGAGCAGCATGAAACGCTGTTCAAAATCATGAAGAGCCTGAAAAGGTGGGAAAAATATGAAGAGCTTCAAACGGTGTGAAATACATGAGGAGCTTGAAACGGTCTGAAAATAGTAGGAGCATGAAGTGTTGTTCAAAAACATGAAGAGTGTGAAAAGATGTGTAAAATATGAAGAGCTTCAAAAGGTGGGAAAAATAGGAGGACCATGAAGCGTTGTTGAAAAACATGAAGAGACTGAAAATGTGTGAAAATATATGAAGAGCTTCAAAACCTGTGAAAAATAGGAGGAGCATGAAACGGTGCTCAAAAACATGAAGAGCCTGAAAAGGTGTGAAAAATATGAAGCCTTCAAAAGGTATGAAAAATATGAGGAACATGAAACGATCTTAAAAATAGGAGGAGCATGAAGTGGTGTTGTAAAACATGAACAGCCTGAAAAGGTGTGAAAAATATGAAGAGCTTCAAGGGTGTTAAAATTAGGAGGAGCATAAAACGGTCTGAAAAATAGGAGGAGCATGAAACGGTTTTCAAAAACACCAAGAACCTGAACTGTTTGAAAAATATGAAGAGCTCAAAACGTGTCAAAAATATGAGGAGCATGAAACGGTCTGAAAAATAGGAGGAGCATGAAATGATGTTGAAAAAGATGAAGAGCTTGAAAACGTGTGAAAAATATGAAGAGCTTCAAAATTTTGAAAAATATGAAGAGCTTCAATAGGTGTGAAAAATGTGAAGAGATTCAAAATGTGTCAAAAATGACATGAGCATGAAATGGTCTGAAAAATAGGAGGAGCATGAAGTGGTGTTCAAAAACATGAAGAGCCTAAAAAGGTGTGAGAAATATGAAGAGCTTCAAAAGGTGTCAAAAATATGAGGAGCATGATACTGTCTGCAAAATAGGAGGAGCATGAAGTTGTGTTGAAAAACATGAAGAGCTTGAAAAAGTGTGAAAAATACGAAGAGCTTCAAAAGGTGTCAAATATATGAGGAGTATGAAACGGTCTGAAAAATAGGAGGAGCATGAAGCGGTGTTGAAGAACATGAAGAGCCTGAAAAGGTGTGAAAAATATGAAGCGCTTCAAAAGATGTCAAAATTATGAGGAGCATGAAACAGTCTGAAAAATAGGAGGAGCATGAATTCGTTTTGAAAAACATGAAGAGCCTGAAAACATGCGAAATATATGAAGCGCTTCAAAAGGTGTGACATACATGAGGAGCATGAAACAGTTGAAAAATAGGAGGAGCATGAAGCAGTGTTCAAAAACATGAAGAACCGGAAAAGGTGTGAAAAATATGAAGAGCTTCAAAATGTGTGAAAATTATGAGGAGCATGAAACGGTCTGAATAATAGGAGGAGCATGAAACGGTGTTCAAAAACATGAAGAGCCTGAAAAGGTGTGAAAAATATGAAGAGCTTCAAAGGGTTGGAAATACATGGAGAGCATGAAACGGTCTGATAAATAAGAGGAGCATGAAGCGGTGTTGAAAAACATGAAGAGCCTGAAAAGGTGGGTAAAATATGAAGAGCTTCACAAGGTGTCAAAAATATGAGGAGCATGAAACGGTCTGAGAAATAGGAGGAGCATAAAACGGTGATCAAAAACATGAAGAGCCTGAAAAGGTGTGAAAAATATGAAGAGCTTCAAAAGGTGTGAAATACATGAGGAGTTTGAAACGGGCTGAAAAATAGGAGAAGCATGAAGTTGTGTGGAAAAATTTGAAGAGCCTGAAAAGTTGTGAAATAAATGAAGAGCTTCAAAAGGTGTGAAATATATGAGGAGCACGAAACGGGCTGAAAAATAGGAGAAGCATGAAGTGGTGTGAAAAACATGAAGAGCCTGAAAAGCTGTGAAAAATATGAAGAGCTTCAAAAGGTGTGAAATACATGAGGATCATGAAACTCTCTGAAAAATAGGAGGAGCATGAAGTCGTGTTCAAAAACATGAAGAGCCTGAAAAGATGTGAAAAATATGAAGAGCTTCAAAAGGTGTGAAAAATATGAATAGCATGATACTGTCTGAAAAATAGGAGGAGCATGCAGTGGTGTTCAAAAACATGAAGAGCCTGAAAAGTTGTGAAAAATATGCATAGCTTCAAAAGGTGTCAAAAATTAGATGAGCATGAAACGGTCTGAAAAATTGGAGGAGCAAGAAGTAGTGTTGAAAAATACGAGGAGCATGAAGAGGTGTTGAAAAAAATGAAGAGCCTGAAAAGGTGTGAAAAATATGAAGAGCTTCAAAAGGTGTCAAAAATGAGATGAGCATGAAACGGTCTGAAAAATAGGAGAAGCATGAAGTGGTGTGGAAAAAGATGAAGAGCCTGAAAAAGTGTGAAAAATATGAAGAGCTTCAAAAGGAGTGAAATATATGAGGAGCATGAAACGGTCTGAAAAATATGAGGAGGATAAAGAGGTGTTGAAAAACGTGAAGAGCCTGAAATGGTGTTTAATATATGAAGAGCTTCAAAACGTGTCAAAACTCGATGAGCAGGAAATGGTCTGAATAACAGGAGAGCATGAAGCAGTGTTGAAAAACATGAAGAGCCTGAAAAGGTGTGAAATATATGAAGAGCTTCAAAAGGTATCAAAAATATGAGGAGAATGAAATGGTCTGAAACATAGGAGGAGCATGAAGTGGTGTTGAAAAACATGAAGATCCTGAAATGGTGTGAAAATTATGAAGAGCTTCAAAAGGTGTGAAAAATATGAAGAGATTCAAAAGGAGTCAAGAATATGAGGAGCATGAAACGGTCTGAAAAATAGGAGGAGCAAGAAGCGGTGTTACAAAACATGAAGAGCATGAAAATGCATGAAAAATATGAAGAGCTTCAAAAGGTGTGAAAAATATGAAGAGCTTCAAAAGGTGTCAAAAATATGAGGACCATGAAACGGTCTGAAAAATAGGAGGAGCATGAACCGGTGTTGAAAAACATGACGAGCCTGAAAAGGTGTGAAAAATATGAAGAGCTTCAAAAGGTGTCAAAAATATGAGGAGCATGAAACGGTCTGAAAAATAGGAGGAGCAAGAAGCGGTGTTACAAAACATGAAGAGCATGAAAATGCATGAAAAATATGAAGAGCTTCAAAAGGTGTGAAAAATATGAAGAGCTTCAAAAGGTGTCAAAAATGAGATGAGCATGAAACGGTCTGAAAAATAGGAGGAGCATGAAGTGGTGTTGAAAAAAAAGAAGAGCCTGAAAAGGTGTGAAATATATGAAGATCTTCAAAAGGTGTCAAAAATATGAGAAGAATGAAACGGTATGAAAAATAGGAGAAGCATGAAGTGGTGTGGAAAAAGATGCAGAGCCTGAAAATGTGTGAAAAATATGAAAAGCTTCTAAAGGCGTCAAAAATATGACGAGCATGAAACGGTCTGAAAAATAGGAGGAGTATGAAACGGTGATCAAAAACATGAATACCTGAAAAGGTGTGAAAAATATGAAGAGCTTCAAAAGGTGTGAAACACATGAGGAGCATGAAACGGTCTGAAAAATAGGAGAAGAATGAAGTGGTGTGGAACAACATGAAGAGCCTGAAAATGTGTGAAAAATATGAAGAGCTTCAAAAGGTGTGAAATACATGAGGAGCATGAAACTCTCTGAAAAATAGGAGGAACATGAAGTGGTGTTCAAAAACATGAAGAGCCTGAAAAGTTCTGAAAAATATGAAGAGCTTCAAAAGTTGTGAAAAATATGAGTATCATGAAACGGTATGAAAAATAGGAGGAGTATGAAGTGATGTTGAAAAACATGAAGAGCCTGAAATGGTGTGAAAAATATGAAGAGATTCAAAAGCTGTGAAATACATGTGGAGCATAAAACGGTCTCAAAAATAGGAGGAGCATGAAGCGGTGTTGAAAAACATGAAGAGCCTGAAAAGGTGTGAAAAATATGAAGAGCTTCACAAGGTGTCAAAAATATGAGGAGCATGAAACGGTCTGAGAAATAGGAGGAGCATAAAACGGTGATCAAAAACATGAAGAGCCTGAAAAGGTGTGAAAAATATGAAGAGCTTCAAAAGGTGTGAAATACATGAGGAGTTTGAAACGGGCTGAAAAATAGGAGAAGCATGAAGTGGTGTGCAAAAATTTGAAGAGCCTGAAAAGTTGTGAAATAAATGAAGAGCTTCAAAAGGTGTGAAATATATGAGGAGGTGTCAAATATATGAGGAGCATGAAACGCTCGAAAAAAAGGAGGACCTTGAAGCGGTGTTCAAAAACATGAAGAGTCTGAAAAGGTGTGAAATATAAGAAGAGCTTCAAATGGTGTCAAAATTAGGAGGAGCATGAAACGGTCTGAAAAATAGGAGGAGCATGAAACAGTGTTGAAAAGCATGAAGAGCCTGAAACGCTGTGAAAAATATGAAGAGCTTCAAAACGTGTCAAAAATAAGAGGAGCATGAAACGGTCTGAAAAATAGGAGGAGCATGATGCGGTGTTGAAAAATATGAAGAGCCTGAAAACGTGTGAAAAATATGAAGACCTTTAAAAGGTATGAAAAATATGAAGAGCTTAAAAAGGTGTCAAAAAAGAGATGAGCATGAAACGGTCTGAAAAATAGGAGGAGCATGAAGTTGTGTTCAAGAAAATGAAGAGCCTGAAAAGGTGTGAAGTATATGAAGATTTCAAAAGGTGTCAAAAATCTGAGGAGCATGAAACGGTCTGAAAAATAGGAGGAGCATGAAGTGATGTTGAAAAACATGAAGAGCCTGAAAAGGTGTGAAAAATATGAAGAGCTTCAAAAGGTGTCAAAAATAAGAGGAGCATGAAACGGTCTGAAATATATGAGGAGCATGAACCGGTGTTCAAAAACATGAAGGCCTGAAAAGGTGTGAAAAATTTGAGGAGCTTCAAAAGATGTGAAAAATATGAAGAGCTTCAAAAGGTGTCAAAAATGAGATGAGCATGAAACGCTCTGAAAAAAAGGAGGAGCATGAAGTTGTGTTGAAAAACATGAAGAGCCTGAAAACGTGAGAAATATATTAGGAGCTTGAAAAGGTGTCAAAAATATGAGGAGCATGAAACGATCTGAAAAATAGGAGGTTCATGAAGTGGTGGTGAAAAACATGAAGAGCCTGAAAAGGTGTGAAAAATACGAAGAGCTTGAAAAGGTGTCAAAAATATGAGGAGCATGAAACGGTCGCAAAAATAGGAGGAGCTTGAAGCGGTGTTGAAAAACATGAAGAGCCTGAAAACGTGTGAAAAATATGAAGAGCTTCAAAAGGTGTGAAAAATATGAAGAGCTTCAAAAGGTGTCAAAAATGAGATGAGCATGAAACTGTCTGTAAATAGGAGGAGCAAGAAGTGGTATTGAAAAACATGAAGAGCCTGAAAAGGTGTGAAAAATATGAAGAGCTTCAAAAGGTGTGAAAAATACGAATAGCTTCAAAAGGTGTCAAAAATATGAGGAGCATGAAATGGACGGAAAAATAGGAGGAGCATGAAGCGGTGTTGAAAAACATGAAGAGCCAGAAAACGTGTGAAAAATATGAAGAGCTTCAAAAGGTGTCAAAAATGAGATGAGCATGAAACTGTCTGGAAAATAGGAGGAGCATGAAACGGTGTTCAAAAAATGAAGAACCTGAAAAGGTGTGAAAAATATGAAGAGCTTCAAAAAATGTCAAAGATATGAGGAGCATGAAACGGTCTGAAAAATAGGAGAATCATGCAGCGGTGTTGAAAACTATAAACAGCCTTAAAAAGTGTGAAAAATATGAAGAGCTTCAAAAGGTGTCAAAAATATGAGGAGCATGAAACGGTCTGAAAAATAGGAGCAACATGAAACGATGTTCAAAAACATGAAGACATTGAAAATGTGGGAAAAATATGACGAGCTTCAAAAGGTGTGAAAAATATGAAGAGCTTCAAAAGGTGTCAAAAATATGAGGAGCATGAAACCGTCTGAAAAATAGGAGGAGCATGAAGCGGTGTTCAAAAACATGAAGAGCATGAAAAGGTGTGAAAAATATGAAGAGCTTCAAAAGGTGTGAAATACATGAGGAGCATGAAATGGGCTGAAAAATAGGAGGAGAATGAAGCGATGTTCAAAAACATGGCGAACCTGAAAAGGTGTGAAAAATATGAAGAGCGTCAAAACGTGTCAAAAATATGAGAAGCATGAAACGGTCGGAAAAATAGGAGGAGCATGAAACGGTGTTCAAAAACAACAAGAGCCTGAAAACGTGTGAAAAACATGAAGAACATGAAAAGGTGTGCAAATATGAAGAGCTTAAAAAGGTGTCAAAAATATGAGGAGCATGAAACGGTCTGAAAAATAGGAGGAGAATGAAGCGGTGTTCATAAACATGGCGACCTGAAAAGGTGTGAAAAATATGAAGAGCCTCAAAACGTGTCAAAAATATGAGAAGCATGAAACGGTTTGAAAAATAGGAGGAGCATGAAGCGGTGTTGACAAATATGAAGAGCCTGAAAACGTTTGAAAAATATGAAGAGCTTCAAAAGCTGTGAGAAATATGAAGAGCTTCAAAAGGTGTCAAAAATGAAAAGAGCATGAAACGGTCTGAAAAATAGGAGGATCATGAAGTGGTGTTGAAAAACATGAAGAGCCTGAAAAGGTGTGAAAAATATGAAGAGCTTCTAAAGGTGTGAAATACATGAGGAGCATGAAACTGTCAGAAAAATAGGAGAAGCATGAAGTGATGTTAAAAACATAGAAAGCCTGAAAAGGTGTGAAAAATATGGAGAACATCAAAAGTTGTCAAACATATGAGGAGCATGAAACGGTTTCAAAAATAGGAGGAGCATGAAACGGTGTTCAAAAACATGAAGAGCCTGAAAAGGTGTGAAAAATATGAAGAGCCTCAAAAGGTGTCAAAAATATGAGTATCATGAAACGGTCTGAAAAATAGGAGGAGCATGAAGCGGTGTTGAAAAACATGAAGAGCCTGAAAACGTGTGAAAAATATGAATAGCTTCAAAAGGTGTCAAAATTGAGATGAGCATGAAACGGTCTGAAAAATACGAGGAGCATGAAGTGGTGTTGAAAAACATGAAGAGCCTGAAAACGTGTGAAATATATGAAGAGCTTCAAAATGTGTCAAAAATATGAGAAGCATGAAACTGTCTGATAAATAGGAGGAGCATGAAGCGGTGTTGAAAAACATGAAGAGCCTGAAAAGGTGTGAAAAATATGAAGATCTTCAAAAAGTGTCAAAAATATGAGGAGCATGAAACGGTCTGAAAAATAGGAGGAGCATGAAGCGGTGTTGAAAAACAAGAAGAGCCTGAAAACGTGTGAAAAATATGAAGAGCTTCAAAACGTGTCAAAATTATGAGGAGCATGAAACGTTCTGAAAAAGGAGTAGCATGAAACGTTGTTCAAAAACAGGAAGAGCCTGGAAATGTGTGAAAAATATGAAGAGCCTCAAAACGTGTCAAAAAAATGAGGAGCATGAAACGATCTGAAAAATCAGAGGAGCATGAAGCAGTGTTGAAAAACATGAAGAGCGTGAAAACGTGTGAAAAATATGAAGAGCTTCAAAAGGTGTGAAATATATTAAGAGCTTCAAAAGGTGTAAAAAATGAGATGAGCATGAAACGGTGTGAAAAATAGGAGGAGCATGAAGTGGTGCTGAAAAACATGAAGAGCCTGAAAAGGTGTGAAAAATATGGAGAGTCAAAAGATGTCAAAAATATGAGGAGCATGAAACGCTCTGAAAAATAGGAGGAGCATGAAGCCGTGTTGAAAAACATGAAGAGCCTGAAAAGGTGTGAAATATATGAAGAGCTTCAAATGGTGTGAAAAATATGAGGAGCATGAAACCGTCTGAAATATAGGAGGAGCATGAAGTGGTGTTTAAAACATGAAGAGTCTGAAAAGGTGTGAAAAATATGAAGAGCTTCAAAAGGTGTCAAAAATACGAGGAGCATGAAACAGTCTGAAAAATAGGAGGAGCATGAAGTGGTGTTCAAAAACATGAAGAGACTGAAAACGTGTGAAAAACATGAAGAGCCTGAAAAGGTGTGAAAAATATGACGAGCTTCAAAAGTTGTGAAAAATATGGGGAGCATGAAACGGTCTGAAAAATAGGAGGAGCATGAAAAGTTGTTGAAAAACATGAAGAGCCTGAAATGGTGTGAAAAATATGAAGAGCTTCTAAAGGTGTGAAATACATGAGGAGCATGAAACGGTCTGAAAAATAGGAGGAGCATGAAGCGGTGTTCAACAACATGAAGAGGCTGAAGAGGTGTGAAAAATATGAAGAGCTTCAAAAGGTGTGAAATACATGAAAGGAATGAAACTGTCTGAAAAACAGAAGGAGCATGAAGCGGTGTTGAAAACCATGAAGAGCCTGAAAAGGTGTGAAAAATATGAAGAGCTTCTAAATGTGTCAAAATTATGAGGAGCATGAAACGGTCTGAAAAATAGGAGGAGCATGAAGTGTTGTTGAAAAACATGAAGAGCCTGAAATGGTGTGAAATATATGAAGAGGTTCAGAAGATGTGAAAAATATGAGGAGCTTCAAAAAGTGTCAAAAATATGAAGAGCATGAAACGGTCTGAAATATAGGAGGGCATGAAGCGGTGTTGAAAAACATGAAGAGCCTGAAAAGGTGTGAAAAATATGAAGAGCTTCAAAAGTTGTCAAAAATATGAGGAGCATGAAACGGTCTGAAAAAGAGGAGGAGTATGAAGCGGTGTTGAAAAACATGAAGAGCCTGAAAAGGTGTGTAAAATATTAAGAGGTTCTAAAGCTGTCAAGTATATGAGGAGCATGAAACGGTCTTAAAAATACGAGGAGAATGAAGTGGAGTTGAAAAACATGAAGAGCGTAAAAATGTGTGAAAAATATGAAAAGCCTCAAATCCTGTCAAAAATATGAGGAGCATGAAACGGTCTGAAAAAGAGGAGGAGTATGAAGCGGTGTTGAAAAACATGAAGAGAGTGAAAAGGTGTGTAAAATATTAAGAGTTTCTAAAGGTGTCAAAAATATGAGGAGCATGAAACGGTCTGAAAAGTACGAGGAGCATGAAGCGGTGTTGAAAATCATGAAGAGCCTGAAAACGCGTGAAAAATATGAAGAGCTTCAAAAAGTGTCAAAATGAGATGAGCATGAAACGGTCTAAAAAATAGGAGGAGCATGAAATGGTGTTGAAGAAAATGAAAAGCCTGAAAAGTTGTGAAATATATGAAGAGCTTCAAAAGGTTTCAAAAATATGAGGAGAATGAAACGGTCTGCAAAATAGGAGGAGCATGAAATGGTGTTCAAAAACATGAAGAGCATGAAAAGGTGTGAACAATATGAAGAGCTTCAAAAGTTGTGAAATACATGAGGAGGATTAAATGGTCTGAAAAATAGGAGGAGCATGAAGCGGTGTTCAAAAACATGAAGAGCCAGAAGAGGTGTGAAAAATATGAAGAGCTTCAAAAGGTGTGAAAAATATGAGGAGCATGAAACGGTCTGAAAAATAGGAGGAGCAAGGAGCAGTGTTCAAAAACATGAAGAGCCTGAAAAGGTGTGAAATATATGAAGAGCTTCAAAAGATGTCAAAAATGAGATGAGCATTAAACGGTCTGAAAAATAGGAGGAGCCTGAATTGGTGTTGAAAAACATGAAGAGCCTGAAAAGGTGTGAAATATATGAAGAGCTTCAAAAGATGTCAAAAATGAGATGAGCATTAAACGGTCTGAAAAATAGGAGGAGCCTGAATTGGTGTTGAAAAACATGAAGAGCCTGAAAAGGTGTGAAATATATGAAGAGCTTTAAAAGTTGTCAAAATTATGAGGAGCATGAAACCGTCTGAAAAATAGTAGTAGCATGAAGCGGTGTTTTAAAACATGAATAGCCTGAAAATGTGAGAAAAATATGAAGAGCTTCAAAAGGTGTCAAATATAGGAGGATCATAATACGGTCTGAAAAATAGGAGGAGCATGAAGCTGTGTTCAAAAACATGAGAGACTGAAAAGTGTGAAAAATATGAAGAGCTTCAAAAGGTGTGAAATACATGAGGAGCATGAAACGGTCTGAAAATATAGGAGGAGCATGAAGCGGTGTAGAAAAACATGAAGAGCCTGAAAATGTGGGAAATATTTGAGGAGCTTGAAAAGGTGGCAAAAATATGAGGAGCATGAAACGGTGTGAAAAATAGGAGGATCATGAAGCGGTGTTGAAAAACATGAAGAACCTGAAAAGGTGTGAAATATATGAAGAGCTTCAAAAGGTGTCAAAAATATGAGGAGCATGAAACGGTCTGAAAAATAGGAGGAGCATGAAATGGTGTTCAAACAAATGAAGAGCATGAAAAGGTGTGATAAATATGAAGAGCTTCAAAAGGTTTGAAAAACATGAGGAGAATGAAAGGGTCCGAAAAATAGGAGATGCATGAAGTTGTGTAGAAAAACATGAAGAGCCTGAAAAGGTGTGAAAAATATTAAGAGCTTCAAAAGGTATAAAATACATGAGGAGCATGAAACTGTCTGAAAAATAGGAGGAGCATGAAGTGGTGTTCAACAACATGAAGAGGCTCAAGAGGTGTGAAAAATATGAAGAGCTTCAAAAGGTGTGAAATACATGAGAGGAATGAAACTGTCTGAAAAACAGAAGGAGCATGAAGCGGTGTTGAAAACCATGAAGAGCCTGAAAAGGTGTGAAAAATATGAAGAGCTTCTAAATGTGTCAAAATTATGAGGAGCATGAAACGGTCTGAAAAATAGGAGGAGCATGAAGTGTTGTTGAAAAACATGAAGAGCCTGAAATGGTGTGAAATATATGAAGAGGTTCAAAAGATGTGAAAAATATGAGGAGCTTCAAAAAGTGTCAAAAATATGAAGAGCATGAAACGGTCTGAAATATAAGAGGGCATGAAGCGGTGTTGAAAAACATGAAGAGCCTGAAAAGGTGTGAAAAATATGAAGAGCTTCAAAAGTTGTCAAAAATATGAGGAGCATGAAACGGTCTGAAAAAGAGGAGGAGTATGAAGCGGTGTTGAAAAACATGAAGAGCCTGAAAAGGTGTGTAAAATATTAAGAGGTTCTAAAGGTGTCAAGTATATGAGGAGCATGAAACGGTCTTAAAAATACGAGGAGAATGAAGTGGAGTTGAAAAACATGAAGAGCGTAAAAATGTGTGAAAAATATGAAAAGCCTCAAATCCTGTCAAAAATATGAGGAGCATGAAACGGTCTGAAAAAGAGGAGGAGTATGAAGCGGTGTTGAAAAACATGAAGAGAGTGAAAAGGTGTGTAAAATATTAAGAGTTTCTAAAGGTGTCAAAAATATGAGGAGCATGAAACGGTCTGAAAAGTACGAGGAGCATGAAGCGGTGTTGATAATCATGAAGAGCCTGAAAACGCGTGAAAAATATGAAGAGCTTCAAAAGGTGTCAAAATGAGATGAGCATGAAACGGTCTAAAAAATAGGAGGAGCATGAAATGGTGTTGAAGAAAATGAAAAGCCTGAAAAGTTGTGAAATATATGAAGAGCTTCAAAAGGTTTCAAAAATATGAGGAGAATGAAACGGTCTGCAAAATAGGAGGAGCATGAAATGGTGTTCAAAAACATGAAGAGCATGAAAAGGTGTGAACAATATGAAGAGCTTCAAAAGTTGTGAAATACATGAGGAGGATTAAATGGTCTGAAAAATAGGAGGAGCATGAAGCGGTGTTCAAAAACATGAAGAGCCAGAAGAGGTGTGAAAAATATGAAGAGCTTCAAAAGGTGTTAAAAATATGAGGAGCATGAAACGGTCTGAAAAATTGGAGGAGCAAGAAGCAGTGTTCAAAAACATGAAGAGCCTGAAAAGGTGTGAAATATATGAAGAGCTTCAAAAGATGTCAAAAATGAGATGAGCATTAAACGGTCTGAAAAATAGGAGGAGCCTGAATTGGTGTTGAAAAACATGAAGAGCCTGAAAAGGTGTGAAATATATGAAGAGCTTCAAAAGATGTCAAAAATATGAGGAGCATGAAAAGGTCTGAAAAATAGGACGAGCATGAAGCGGAGTTCAAATACATGAAGAGCCTGAAATGCTGTGAAAAATATGAAGAGCTTCAAAAGGTGTGAAAAATATGAGGAGCATGAAAAGGTCTGAAAAATAGGACGAGCATGAAGCGGTGTAGAAAAACATGAAGAGCCTGAACAGGTGTGAAAAATATGAAGAGCTTCAAAAGTTGTGAAAAATATGAAGAGCTTCAAAAGGTGTCAAAAATGTGAGGAGCATGAAACGGTCTGAAAAATAGGAGAGGCATGAAGTTGTGTTGAAAAACATGAAGAGCCTGAAAAGGTGTGAAATATATGAATAGCTTCAACAGGTGTCAAAAATATGAGGAGCATGAAACGGTCTTAAAAAACGTAGGAGCATGAAGCGGTGTTGAAAAATATGAAGAGCCTGAAAAGGTGTGAAAAATATGAAGAGCTTCAAATGGTGTGAAATACATGAGGAGCATGAAACTGGCTGAAAAATAGGAGGAGCATGAAGCGGTGTTGAAAAACATGAAGAGCATGAAAATGTGTGAAAAATATGAAGAGCTTCAAAAGCTGTCAAAAATGAGATGAGCATGAAACGGTCTGAAAAATAGGAGGAGCATGAAGCAGTGTTGAAAAACATGAAGAGCATGAAAAGGTGTGAAAAATATAAAGAGCTTCAAATGGTGTGAAATACATGAGGAGCATGAAACTGTCTGAAAAATAGGAGGAGCATGAAGCGGTGTTGAAAAACATGAAGACCCTGAAAAGGTGTGAAAAATATGAAGAGCTTCAAAAGGTGTCAAAAATATGAGGAGCATGAAACGGTATGAAAAATAGGAGGATCATGAAGCAGTGTTGAAAAACATGAAGAGCATGAAAAGGTGTGAAAAATATGAAGAGCTCAAAAGGTGTCAGAAATATGAGGAGCATGAAATGGTCTGAAAAATAGGGGGAGCATGAAATGTTGTTCAAAAACATGAAGAGCCTGAAAAGGTGTGAAAAATATGAATAGCTTCAAAAGCTTTGAAAAATATGAAGAGAATGAAACGGTCTGGAAAATAGGAGGAGCACGAAGCAGTGTTGAAAAACATGAAGACCCTGAAAAGGTGTGAAAAATTTGAAGAGCTTCAAAAGGTTTCAAAAATATGAGGAGCATGAAACGGTCAGAAAAATAGGAGGATCCTGAAGCGGTGTTGAAAACATGAAGAGCCTGAAAAGTTTTAAAAATATGAAGAGCTTCAAAAGGTGTCAAATATATGAGGAGCATGAAACGGTCTGAAAAATAGGAGGAGCATGAAACGGTGTTCAAAAACATGAAGAGCCTGAAAAGGTGTGAAAAATATGAAGAGCTTCAAAAGGTGTGAAAAATATGAGGAGCATGTAACGGTCTGAAAAATAGGAGGAGCATGAAGCCGTGTTGAAAAACATGAAGAGCCTGAAAGGGTGTAACAAATATGAAGAGCTTCAGAAGGTGTCAAAAATGAGATGAGCATGAAACGGTCTGAAAAATAGGAGGAGCATGAAGTGGTGTTGAAAAACATGAAGAGCCTGAAAAAGTGTGAAATATATGAAGAGCTTCAAAAGGTGTGAGGTACATGAGGAGAATGAAACCGTCTGAAAAATAGGAGGAGCATGAAGCGGTGTTCCAATACATGAAGAGCCTGAAAACGTGTGAAATATATGAAGAGATTCAAAAGGTGTCAAAAATATGAGGAGCATGAAACGGTCTGAAAAAAATGAGGAGCAGGAAACCGTGTTCAAAAGTATGAAGAGCCTGAAAAAGTGTGAAAAATTTGAAGTGCTTCAAAAGGTGTGAAAATTAGGAGGGTAATGAAGCGGTGTTCCAAAACATGAAGAGCCTGAAAATGTGTGTAAAATATGAAGAGCTTCAAAACGTGTCAAAAATATGAGGAGCATGAAACGGTCTGAAAAAATAGGAGCATCAAGAAGCGGTGTTGAAAAACATGAAGATCTGAAAAAGTGTGAAAAATATGAAGAGCTTCAAAAGGTGTGAAAAATATGAAGAGCTTCAAAAGGTGTCAAAAATGAGATGAGCATGAAACGGTCTGAAAAATAGGTGGAGCATGAAGTGGTGTTGAAAAATATGAGGAGCCTGAAAAGGTGTGAAATATATGAAGTGATTCAAAAGGTGTCAAAAATATGAGGAGCATGTAACGGTTTGGAAAATAGGACGAGCATGAAGTGGTGTTGAAAAACATGAAGAGACTGAAAAGATGTGAAAAATATGAAGAGCTTCAAAAGGTGTCCACAATATGAGGAGCAAGAAACTGTCTGAGAAATAGGAGGAGCATGAAGTGGTGCTGAAAAACATGAAGAGCCTAAAAGGTGTGAAAAATAAGAAAAGCTTCAAAAGGTGGCAAAAATATATGGAGCATGTAACGGTTTGAAAAATAGGAGGAGCATGAAGCGGTGTTCAAAAACATGAAGAGCCTGAAAAGGTGTGAAAAATATGAAGAGCTTCAAAAGATGTGAAATACATTAGGAGCATGAAACTGTCTGAAAAATAGGAGGAGCATGAGACGGTGTTGAAAAACGTGAAGAGCCTTAAAAGGTGTGAAAAATATGAAGAGCTTCAAAAGGTGTGAAAAATATGAGGAGCATGAAACGGTCTGAAAAAGAGAAGGAGCATGAAGCATTGATGAAAAACAAGAGGAGCCTGAAAACGTGTGAAAAATATGAAGAGCTTCAAAAGGTGTGAAATACATGAGGAGCATGAAACGGTCTGAAAAATAGGAGGATCATGAAGCGGTGTTGAAAAATATGAAGAGCCTGAAAATGTGTGAAAAATATGAAGAGCTTCAAAAGCTTTCAAAAATATGAGGAGCATGAAACGGTCTGAAAAATATGAGCATCATGAAGTGGTGTTGAAAAACATGAAGAGCCTGAAAAGGTGTGAAAAATATGAAGAGCTTCAAAAGTTGTGAAAAATAGGAGGAGCATGAAGCGGTGTTGAAAAACATGAAGAGCCTGAAAAGGTGTGAAAAATACGAAGAGCTTCAAAAGGTGTCAAAAATATGAGGAGCATGAAAAGGTCTGAAAAATAGGAGGAGCATGAAGTGGTGTTGAAAAAAAATGAAGAGCCTGAAAAGATGTGAAAAATATGAAGAGCTTCAAAATGTGTCAAAAATATGAGGAGCATGAAACGGTCTGAAAAACAGGAGAAGCATGAAGCGGTGTTGAAAAACATGAGGAGCCTGAAAACGTGTGAAAAATATGAAGAGCTTCAAAAATATGAAAAATATGAAGAGATTCAAAAGGTGTGAAAAATATGAAGAGCTTCAAAAGATGTCAAAAATGAGATGAGCATGAAACGGTCTGAAGAAAAGGAGGAGCATGAAGCGGAGTTCACAAAAATGAAGAGCCTGAAAAGGTGGAAAATATATGAAGAGCTTCAAAAGGTGTCAAAAATTTGAGGAGCATGAAACAGTCTGAAAAATAGGAGGAGAATGAATTGGTTTTGAAAAACATGAAGAGCCTGAAAACATGCGAAATATATGAAGCGCTTCAAAAGGTGTGAAATACATGAGGAGCATGAAACAGTTGAAAAATAGGAGGAGCATGAAGTGGTGTTCAAAAACACGAAGAGCTTGAAAGGTGTGAAAAATATGAAGAACTTTAAAAGGTGTCAAAAATATGAGGAGCATGAAACGTTCAGAAAAATAGGAGGAGCATGAAGTGGTGTTCAAAAACATGAAGAGCTTGAAAAGGTGTGAAAAATATGAAGAGCCTCAAAACGTGTCAAAAATATGAGGAGTATGAAACGGTCTGGAAAATAGCAGGAACATGAAGCGGTTTTGAAAAAGATGAAGAGCCTGAAAACGTGTGAAAAATATGAAGACCTTCAAAATTATGAAAAATATGAAGAGCTTCAATAGGTGTGAAAAATGTGAAGAGATTCAAAATGTGTCAAAAATGACATGAGCATGAAACGGTCTGAAAAATACGAGGAGCATGAAGCGGTGTTGAAAATCATGAAGAGCCTGAAAAGGTGTTAAAAATATGAAGAGCCTCAAGAGGTGTGAAATACATGAGGAGCATGAAACGGTCTGAAAAATAGGAGGAGCATGAAGTGGTGTTCAAAAACATGAAGAGCCTGAAAAGGTGTGAGAAATATGAAGAGCTTCAAAAGGTGTCAAAAATATGAGGAGCATGATACTGTCTGCAAAATAGGAGGAGCATGAAGTTGTGTTGAAAAACATGAAGAGCCTGAAAAAGTGTGAAAAATATGAAGAGCTTCAAAAGGTGTCAAATATATGAGGAGTATGAAACGGTCTGAAAAACCGGAGGAGCATGAAGCGGTATTGAAAAACATGAAGAGCATGAAAAGGTGTGAAAAATTTGAAGAGCTTCAAAAATGTGAAAAATATGAAGAGCTTCAAAGGATGTGAAATATATGAAGAGCTTCAAAAGGTGTCAAAAATATGAAGAGCATGAAACGGTCTGAAAAATAGGAGGAGCATGAAGTGGTGTTAAAAAACATGAAGAGCCTGAAAATGTGTGAAATATATGAAGAGCTTCAAAAGGTGTGAAAAATATGAAGAGCTTCAAAAGGTGTCAAAAATATGAAGAGCATGAAACGGTCGCACAAATAGGAGGAACTTGAAGTGGTTTTCGAAAACATGAAGAGTCTGAAAAGGTGTGAAATATAAGAAGAGCTTCAAAAGGTGTCAAAATTATGAGGAGCATGAAACGGTCTGAAAAATAGGAGGATCATGAAACAGTGTTGAAAAACATGAAGAGCCTGAAAAGGTGTGAAAAATATGAAGAGCATCAAAACGTGTCAAAAATATGAGGAGCATGAAACTGTCTGAAAAATAGGAGGAGTATGATGCGGTGTTGAAAAATATGAAGAGCTTCAAAAGCTGTCAAAAATGAGATGACCATGAAACGGTCTGAGAAATAGAAGGAGCATGAAGTTCTTTTCAAAAAAATGAAGAACCTGAAAAGGTGTGAAGTATATGAAGATTTCAAAAGGTGTCAAAAATATGAGGAGAATGAAACGGTCTGAAAAATAGGAGGAGCATGAAGTCATGTTGAAAAACATGAAGAGCCTGAAAATGTGAGAAAAATACGAAGAGCTTCAAAAGGTGTCACAAATATGAGGAGCCTGAAACGGTCGGAAATATATGAGGAGCATGAAGCGGTGTTCAAAAACATGAAGAGCCTGAAAACGTGTGAAAAATTTGAAGATCTTCAAAAATGTGGAAAATATGAAGAGCTTCAAAAGGTGTGAAATATATGAAGATCTTCAAAAGGTGTCAAAAATTAGATGAGCATGAAACGGTCTGCAAAATAGGAGGAGCATGAAGTGGTGTTCAAAAATTTGAAGAGCCTGAAATGGTGTGAAATATATGAAGAGTTTCAAAAGGTGTCAAATATATGAGGAGCAAAAACGGTTTGAAAATAGGAGGAGCATGAAGTGGTGTTGAAAATCATGACGAGCCTTAAAAGGTGCGTAAAATATGAAGAGCTTCAAAATGTGTGAAATACATGAGGAGCATGAAACGGTCTGAAAAATAGGACGAGCATGAAGCGGGGTTCAAAAATATGAAGAGTCTGAAAATTTGTGAAATCTATGAAGAGCTTCAGAAGGTGTCAAAAATTAGATGAGCATGAAACGGTCTGAAAAATAGGAGGAGCATGAAGTGGTGTTGAAAAACATTAGCCTGAAAATGTGTGAAATATATGAAGAGCTTCAAAAGATTTCAGAAATGAGAGGAGCATGAAACGGTCTGAAAAATAGGAGGAGCATGAAGCGGTGTTGAAAAACATGAGGAGCCTGAAAAGGTGTGAAACATATGAAGAGCTTCAAAAGTTGTGAAAAATATGAAGAGCTTCAAATGCTGTCAAAAATGAGATGAGCATGAAACGGTCTGAGAAATAGGAGAAGCATGAAGTGGTGTTGAAAAACATGAAGAGCCTGAAAAAGTGTGAAATATATGAAGAGCTTCAAAAGGTGTGAAAAATATGAAGAGCTTCAAAAGGTGTCAAAAATATGAGGAGCATGAAACGGTCTGAAAAATAGGAGGAGCATTGTAGCATTGTTCAAAAACTTGAAGAGCCTGAAATGGTGTGAAAAATATGAAAAGCTTCAAAAGGTGTTAAAAATATGAGGAGCATGAAACGGTCTGAAAAATAGGAGGAGCATGAAGCCGTGTTGAAAAACATGAAGAGCCTGAAAAGGTGTGAAAAATAAAGAGCTTCAAAAGGTGTCAAAAATATGTGGAGCATGTAACGGTTTGAAAAATAGGAGGAGCATGAAGCGGTGTTCAAAAACATGAAGATCCTGAAAAGGTGTGAAAAATACGAAGAGCTTCAAAAGATGTGAAATACATGAGGAGCATGAAACTGTCTGAAAAATAGGAGGAGCATGAAGCGCTGTTCAAAAACATGAAGAGCTTGAAAAGGTGTAAAAAATATGAAGAGCTACAAAAGGTGTGAAATATATGAGGAGCATGAAACGGTCTGAAAAATAGGAGGAGCATGAAACGGTCTGAAAAATAGGAGGAGCATGAAGCCGTGTTGAAAAACATGAAGAGCCTGAAAAGGTGTGAAAAATAAAGAGCTTCAAAAGGTGTCAAAATATGTGGAGCATGTAACGGTTTGAAAAATAGGAGGAGCATGAAGCGGTGTTCAAAAACATGAAGAGCCTGAAAAGGTGTGGAAAATATGAAGAGGTTCAAAAGATGTGAAATACATTAGGAGCATGAAACTGTCTGAAAAATAGGAGGAGCATGAGACGGTGTTGAAAAACG
The DNA here is from genome assembly GCF_033118175.1 of Dama dama. Taxonomy (NCBI): domain Eukaryota; kingdom Metazoa; phylum Chordata; class Mammalia; order Artiodactyla; family Cervidae; genus Dama; species Dama dama. The sequence continues at coordinate 2,967,894 of NW_026870920.1, read as the reverse complement.
TGAAGAGCCTTAAAAGGTGTGAAATATATGAAGAGCTTCAAAAGGTGTGAAAAATATGAGAAGCATGAAACGGTCTGAAAAAGAGAAGGAGCATGAAGCATTGATGAAAAACAAGAGGAGCCTGAAAACGTGTGAAAAATATGAAGAGCTTCAAAAGGTGTGAAATACATGAGGAGCATGAAACGGTCTGAAAAATAGGAGGATCATGAAGCGGTGTTGAAAAATATGAAGAGCCTGAAAAGGTGTGAAAAATATGAAGAGCTTCAAAAGCTTTCAAAAATATGAGGAGCATGAAACGGTCTGAAAAATATGAGCAGCATGAAGTGGTGTTGAAAAACATGAAGAGCCTGAAAAGGTGTGAAAAATATGAAGAGCTTCAAAAGTTGTGAAAAATAGGAGGAGCATGAAGCGGTGTTGAAAAACATGAAGAGCCTGAAAAGGTGTGAAAAACAAGAAGAGCTTCAAAAGGTGTGAAAAATATGAAGAGCTTCAAAAGGTGTCAAAAATATGAGGAGCATGAAAAGGTCTGAAAAATAGGAGGAGCATGAAGTGGTGTTGAAAAACATGAAGAGCCTGAAAAGATGTGAAAAATATGAAGAGCTTCAAAATGTGTCAAAAATATGAGGAGCATGAAACGGTCTGAAAAACAGGAGAAGCATGAAGCGGTGTTGAAAAACATGAGGAGCCTGAAAACGTGTGAAAAATATGAAGAGCTTCAAAAATATGAAAAATATGAAGAGATTCAAAAGGTGTGAAAAATATGAAGAGCTTCAAAAGATGTCAAAAATGAGATGAGCATGAAACGGTCTGAAGAAAAGGAGGAGCATGAAGCGGAGTTGACAAAAATGAAGAGCCTGAAAAGGTGGAAAATATATGAAGAGCTTCAAAAGGTGTCAAAAATTTGAGGAGCATGAAACAATCTGAAAAATAGGAGGAGCATGAGTTGGTTTTGAAAAACATGAAGAGCCTGAAAACATGTGAAATATATGAAGCGCTTCAAAAGGTGTGAAATACATGAGGAACATGAAACAGTTGAAAAATAGGAGGAGCATGAAGCGGTGTTCAAAAACACGAAGAGCTTGAAAGGTGTGAAAAATATGAAGAGCTTTAAAAGGTGTCAAAAATATGAGGAGCATGAAACGTTCAGAAAAATAGGAGGATCATGAAACGTTGTTCAAAAACATGAAGAGCTTGAAAAGGTGTGAAAAATATGAAGAGCCTCAAAACGTGTCAAAAATATGAGGAGTATGAAACGGTCTGGAAAATAGCAGGAGCATGAAGCGGTGTTGAAAAAGATGAAGAGCCTGAAAACGTGTGAAAAATATGAAGAGCTTCAAAATTATGAAAAATATGAAGAGCTTCAATAGGTGTGAAAAATGTGAAGAGATTCAAAATGTGTCAAAAATGACATGAGCATGAAACGGTCTGAAAAATACGAGGAGCATGAAGCGGTGTTGAAAATCATGAAGAGCCTGAAAAGGTGTTAAAAATATGAAGAGCCTCAAAAGGTGTGAAATACATGAGGAGCATGAAACGGTCTGAAAAATAGGAGGAGCATGAAGTGGTGTTCAAAAACATGGAGAGCCTGAAAAGGTGTGAGAAATATGAAGAGCTTCAAAAGGTGTCAAAAATATGAGGAGCATGATACTGTCTGCAAAATAGGAGGAGCATGAAGTTGTGTTGAAAAACATGAAGAGCCTGAAAAATTGTGAAAAATATGAAGAGCTTCAAAAGGTGTCAAATATATGAGGAGTATGAAACGGTCTGAAAAACCGGAGGAGCATGAAGCGGTGTTGAAAAACATGAAGAGCATGAAAAGGTGTGAAAAATTTGAAGAGCTTCAAAAATGTGAAAAATATGAAGAGCTTCAAAAGGTGTGAAATATATGAAGAGCTTCAAAAGGTGTGAAAAATATGAACAGCTTCAAAAGGTGTCAAAAATATGAAGAGCATGAAACGGTCTGAAAAATAGGAGGAGCATGAAGTGGTGTTGAAAAACATGAAGAGCCTGAAAATGTGTGAAATATATGAAGAGCTTCAAAAGGTGTGAAAAATATGAAGAGCTTCAAAAGGTGTCAAAAATATGAAGAGCATGAAACGGTCGCACAAATAGGAGGAACTTGAAGTGGTTTTCGAAAACATGAAGAGTCTGAAAAGGTGTGAAATATAAGAAGAGCTTCAAAAGGTGTCAAAATTATGAGGAGCATGAAACGGTCTGAAAAATAGGAGGATCATGAAACAGTGTTGAAAAACATGAAGAGCCTGAAAAGGTGTGAAAAATATGAAGAGCTTCAAAACGTGTCAAAAATATGAGGAGCATGAAACTGTCTGAAAAATAGGAGGAGTATGACGCGGTGTTGAAAAATATGAAGAGCTTCAAAAGCTGTCAAAAATGAGATGACCATGAAACGGTCTGAGAAATAGAAGGAGCATGAAGTTCTTTTCAAAAAAATGAAGAACCTGAAAAGGTGTGAAGTATATGAAGATTTCAAAAGGTGTCAAAAATATGAGGAGAATGAAACGGTCTGAAAAATAGGAGGAGCATGAAGTCATGTTGAAAAACATGAAGAGCCTGAAAATGTGAGAAAAATACGAAGAGCTTCAAAAGGTGTCACAAATATGAGGAGCATGAAACGGTCTGAAATATATGAGGAGCATGAAGCGGTGTTCAAAAACATGAAGAGCCTGAAAACGTGTGAAAAATTTGAAGATCTTCAAAAATGTGGAAAATATGAAGAGCTTCAAAAGGTGTGAAATATATGAAGATCTTCAAAAGGTGTCAAAAATTAGATGAGCATGAAACGGTCTGCAAAATAGGAGGAGCATGAAGTGGTGTTCAAAAATTTGAAGAGCCTGAAATGGTGTGAAATATATGAAGAGTTTCAAAAGGTGTCAAATATATGAGGAGCAAAAACGGTTTGAAAATAGGAGGAGCATGAAGTGGTGTTGAAAATCATGACGAGCCTTAAAAGGTGCGTAAAATATGAAGAGCTTCAAAATGTGTGAAATACATGAGGAGCATGAAACGGTCTGAAAAATAGGAGGAGCATGAAGCGGTGTTCAAAAATATGAAGAGCCTGAAAATTTGTGAAATCTATGAAGAGCTTCAGAAGGTGTCAAAAATTAGATGAGCATGAAACGGTCTGAAAAATAGGAGGAGCATGAAGTGGTGTTGAAAAACATTAAGAGCCTGAAAATGTGTGAAATATATGAAGAGCTTCAAAAGATTTCAGAAATGAGAGGAGCATGAAACGGTCTGCAAAATAGGAGGAGCATGAAGCAGTGTTGAAAAACATGAGGAGCCTGAAAAGGTGTGAAACATATGAAGAGCTTCAAAAGTTGTGAAAAATATGAAGAGCTTCAAATGCTGTCAAAAATGAGATGAGCATGAAACGGTCTGAGAAATAGGAGAAGCATGAAGTGGTGTTGAAAAACATGAAGAGCCTGAAAAAGTGTGAAATATATGAAGAGCTTCAAAAGGTGTGAAAAATATGAAGAGCTTCAAAAGGTGTCAAAAATATGAGGAGAATGAAACGGTCTGAAAAATAGGAGGAGCATTGTAGCATTGTTCAAAAACTTGAAGAGCCTGAAATGGTGTGAAAAATATGAAGAGCTTCAAAAGGTGTTAAAAATATGAGGAGCATGAAACGGTCTGAAAAATAGGAGGAGCATGAAACGGTCTGAAAAATAGGAGGAGCATGAAGCCGTGTTGAAAAACATGAAGAGCCTGAAAAGGTGTGAAAAATAAAGAGCTTCAAAAGGTGTCAAAAATATGTGGAGCATGTAACGGTTTGAAAAATAGGAGGAGCATGAAGCGGTGTTCAAAAACATGAAGATCCTGAAAAGGTGTGAAAAATACGAAGAGCTTCAAAAGATGTGAAATACATGAGGAGCATGAAACTGTCTGAAAAATAGGAGGAGCATGAAGCGCTGTTCAAAAACATGAAGAGCTTGAAAAGGTGTAAAAAATATGAAGAGCTACAAAAGGTGTGAAATATATGAGGAGCATGAAACGGTCTGAAAAATAGGAGGAGCATGAAACGGTCTGAAAAATAGGAGGAGCATGAAGCCGTGTTGAAAAACATGAAGAGCCTGAAAAGGTGTGAAAAATAAAGAGCTTCAAAAGGTGTCAAAATATGTGGAGCATGTAACGGTTTGAAAAATAGGAGGAGCATGAAGCGGTGTTCAAAAACATGAAGAGCCTGAAAAGGTGTGAAAAATATGAAGAGGTTCAAAAGATGTGAAATACATTAGGAGCATGAAACTGTCTGAAAAATAGGAGGAGCATGAGACGGTGTTGAAAAACGTGAAGAGCCTTAAAAGGTGTGAAAAATATGAAGAGCTTCAAAAGCTGTCAAAAATGAGATGACCATGAAACGGTCTGAGAAATAGAAGGAGCATGAAGTTCTTTTCAAAAAAATGAAGAACCTGAAAAGGTGTGAAGTATATGAAGATTTCAAAAGGTGTCAAAAATATGAGGAGAATGAAACGGTCTGAAAAATAGGAGGAGCATGAAGTCATGTTGAAAAACATGAAGAGCATGAAAATGTGAGAAAAATACGAAGAGCTTCAAAAGGTGTCACAAATATGAGGAGCATGAAACGGTCTGAAATATATGAGGAGCATGAAGCGGTGTTCAAAAACATGAAGAGCCTGAAAACGTGTGAAAAATTTGAAGATCTTCAAAAATGTGGAAAATATGAAGAGCTTCAAAAGGTGTGAAATATATGAAGATCTTCAAAAGGTGTCAAAAATTAGATGAGCATGAAACGGTCTGCAAAATAGGAGGAGCATGAAGTGGTGTTCAAAAATTTGAAGAGCCTGAAATGGTGTGAAATATATGAAGAGTTTCAAAAGGTGTCAAATATATGAGGAGCAAAAACGGTTTGAAAATAGGAGGAGCATAAAGAGGTGTTGAAAATCATGACGAGCCTTAAAAGGTGCGTAAAATATGAAGAGCTTCAAAAGCTTTCAAAAATATGAGGAGCATGAAACGGTCTGAAAAATATGAGCAGCATGAAGTGGTGTTGAAAAACATGAAGAGCCTGAAATGGTGTGAAATATATGAAGAGCTTCAAAAGGTGTGAAAAATATGAGGAGCATGAAACGGTCTGAAAAATAGGAGGATCATGAAGCGGTGTTGAAAAATATGAAGAGCCTGAAAAGGTGTGAAAAATATGAAGAGCTTCAAAAGCTTTCAAAAATATGAGGAGCATGAAACGGTCTGAAAAATATGAGTAGCATGAAGTGGTGTTGAAAAACATGAAGAGCCTGAAAAGGTGTGAAAAATATGAAGAGCTTCAAAAGTTGTGAAAAATAGGAGGAGCATGAAGCGGTGTTGAAAACCATGAAGAGCCTGAAAAGGTGTGAAAAATACGAAGAGCTTCAAAAGGTGTGAAAAATATGAAGAGCTTCAAAAGGTGTCAAAAATATGAGGAGCATGAAAAGGTCTGAAAAATAGGAGGAGCATGAAGTGGTGTTGAAAAACATGAAGAGCCTGAAAAGATGTGAAAAATATGAAGAGCTTCAAAATGTGTCAAAAATATGAGGAGCAGGAAACGGTCTGAAAAACAGGAGAAGCATGAAGCGGTGTTGAAAAACATGAGGAGCCTGAAAACGTGTGAAAAATATGAAGAGCTTCAAAAATATGAAAAATATGAAGAGATTCAAAAGGTGTGAAAAATATGAAGAGCTTCAAAAGATGTCAAAAATGAGATGAGCATGAAACGGTCTGAAGAAAAGGAGGAGCATGAAGCGGAGTTCACAAAAATGAAGAGCCTGAAAAGGTGGAAAATATATGAAGAGCTTCAAAAGGTGTCAAAAATTTGAGGAGCATGAAACAATCTGAAAAATAGGAGGAGCATGAGTTGGTTTTGAAAAACATGAAGAGCCTGAAAACATGTGAAATATATGAAGCGCTTCAAAAGGTGTGAAATACATGAGGAGCATGAAACAGTTGAAAAATAGGAGGAGCATGAAGCGGTGTTCAAAAACACGAAGAGCTTGAAAGGTGTGAAAAATATGAAGAGCTTTAAAAGGTGTCAAAAATATGAGGAGCATGAAACGTTCTGAAAAATAGGAGGATCATGAAACGTTGTTCAAAAACATGAAGACCTTGAAAAGGTGTGAAAAATATGAAGAGCCTCAAAACGTGTCAAAAATATGAGGAGTATGAAACGGTCTGGAAAATAGCAGGAGCATGAAGCGGTGTTGAAAAAGATGAAGAGCCTGAAAACGTGTGAAAAATATGAAGAGCTTCAAAATTATGAAAAATATGAAGAGCTTCAATAGGTGTGAATAATGTGAAGAGATTCAAAATGTGTCAAAAATGACATGAGCATGAAACGATCTGAAAAATACGAGGAGAATGAAGCGGTGTTGAAAATCATGAAGAGCCTGAAAAGGTGTTTAAAATATGAAGAGCCTCAAAACGCGTCAAAATATGAGGATCATGAAACGGTCTGAAAAATAGGAGGAGCATGAAACGGTGTTCAAAAACACGAAGAGCCTAAAAAGGTGTGAAAAATATGAAGAGCTTCAAAACGCGTCAAAATCTGAGGAGCATGAAACGGTCTGAAAAACAGGAGGATCATGAAGCCGTGTTGAAAAATATGGGGAGCCTGAAAAGGTGTGAAAAATATGAAGAGCTTCAAAAGGTCTCAAAAATATGAGGAGCATGAAACAGTCTGAAAAATAGGAGAAGCATGAAACGGTGTTCAAAAACGTGAAGAGCCTGAAAAGCTGTGAAAAATATGAAGAGCTTCTCAAGGTGTGAAATACATGAGGAGCATGAAACGGTATGAAAAATATGAGGAGCATGAAGCAGTGTTCAAAAACATGAAGAGCCTGAAAAGGTGTGAAAAATATGAAGAGCTTCAAAAGGTTGGAAATACATGAGGAGCATGAAACGGTCTGGAAAATAGGACAAGCATGAAGCGGTGTGGAAAAACATGAAGAGCCTGAAAACTTGTGAAAAATATGAAGAGCTTAAAAGCTGTGAGAAATATGAAGAGCTTCAAAAGTTGTCAAAAATATGAGGAGCATGAAATGGTCTGAAAAATATGAGGAGCATGAAATGATCTGAAAACAGGAGGATGATGAAGCGGTGTGGAAAAACATGAAGAGCCTGAAAACGTGTGAAAAATATGAAGAGCTTAAAAGCTGTGAAAAATATGAAGAGCTTCAAAAGTTGTCAAAAATATGAGGAGCATGAAACAGTCTGAAAATTTGGAAGAGCATGAAGTGGTGTTCAAAAACATGAAGAGCCTGAAAAATTGTGAAAAATATGAAGAGCTTCAAAATGTGTCAAAAATATGACGAGCATGAAACCCGCTTAAAAATAGGAGGAGGATGAAGCGGTGTTCAAATACATGAAGAGCCTGAAAAGGTGTGAAAAATATGAAGAGCTTCAAAAGGTGTAAAAAATATGAAGAGCTTCAAAAGATGTCAAAAATGAGATGAGCATGAAACGGTCTGAAAAATAGGAGGAGCATGAAGCGGTGTTCAAAAAAATGCAGAGACTTAAAAATTGTGAAAAATATGAAGAACTTCAAAAGGTGTAAAAAATAGGAGGAGCATGAATCGGGTTGAAAAATAGGAGGAGCATGAAGTGATGTTGAAAAACATGAAGAGCCTGAAAACGTGTGAAAAATATGAAGAGCTTCAAAAATATGAAAAATATGAAAACATTCAAAAGGTGTGAAAAATATGAACAGCTTCAAAAGATGTCAAAAATGAGATGAGCATGAAACGGTCTGAAAAATAGGAGGAGCATGAAGCGGTGTTGAAAATCATGAAGAGCCTGAAAAGGTGTGAAAAATAGGCAGAGCTTCAAAAGGTGTCAAAAATATGAGGAGATTGAAACGGTCTGAAAAATACGAGGAGCATGAAGTGGTGTTGAAAATCATGACGAGCCTAAAAGGTGTGAAAAATAGGAAGAGCTTCAAAAGGTGTCAACAATATGAGGAGCATGAAACGGTCTGAGAAATAGGAGGAGCATGAAGCGGTGTTGAAAATCATGAAGAGCCTGAAAAGGTGTGAAATATATGAAGAGCTTCAAAAGGTGTGAAAAATATGAGGAGTATGAAACGGTCTGAAAAATAGGAGGATCATGAAGCGGTGTTCAAAAACTTGAAGAGCTTGAAAATATGTGAAATATATGAGGAGCATGAAACGGTCTGAAAAATAGGAGGAACATGAAGCGGAGTTCAAAAAAATGAAGAGCCTGAAAAGGTGGTAAAAATATGAAGAGCTTCAAAAGGTGTCAAAAATTTGAGAAGCATGAAACGGTCTGAAAAATAGGAGGAGCGTGAAGCGGTGTTCGAAAACATGAAGAGTTGAAAAGGTGTGAAAAATATGAAGAGCTTCAAAAGTTGTGAAAAATATGAAAAGTATGAAACAGTCTGAAAAATAGGAGGAGTATGAAGCGGTGTTGAAAAACATGAAGAGTCTGAGAAGGTGTGAAAAATATGCAGAGCTTCAAAAGATGTCAAATATATGAGGATCATGAAAATTTCTGAAGAATACGAGGAGCATGAAGCGGTTTTGGAAAACATGAAGAGCCTGAAAAGGTGTGAATATATGAAGAGCTTCAAAAGGCGTCAAAATTATAAGGAGCATGAAACGGTCTGAAAAATAGGAGGAGCATGAAGCGGTATTCAAAAATATGAAGAGCCTGAAAAGCTGTGAAATTATGTCAAGCTTCAAAAGGTGTGAAAAATATGAGGAGCATGAAACTGTCTGAAAAATGGAGGAGCAGGAAACGGTGTGAAAAATAGGGGGAGCATGAACAGGTGTAGAAAAACATGAAGACCCTGAAAAGGTGTGAAATATATGAAGAGCTTCAAAAGGTGTCAAAATATGAGGAGCATGAAACTGTCTGAAATATAGCAGGAGCATGAAAAGGTGTTAAAAAACATGAAGAGCCTGAAAAGATGTGAAAAATATGAAGATCTTCAAAAGGTGTCAAAAATATGAGGATCATGAAACGGTCTGAAAAATAGGAGGAGCATGAAGCGGTGTTGAAAAACATGAAGAACCTGAAAAGGTGTGAAAAATATGAAGAGCTTCAAAAGGTGTCAAAAATATGAGGAGCATGAATGGTCTGAAAAACAGGAGGAGCATGAAGCGGTGTTCAAAAACATGAAGAGCTTGAAAATGTGTGACAAATATGAAGAGCTTCAAAGGTGTCATAAATATAAGGAGAATGAAACGGTCTGAAAAATTGGAGGAGTAGAAACGGAGTTCAAAAACATGAAGAGCCAGAAAAGGTGTGAAAAATATGAAGAGCTACAAAAGTTGTCAAAAATATGAGGAGCATGAACGGTCTGAAAAATAGGAGGAGCATGAAGCGGTGTTGAAAAACATGAAGAGCCTGAAAAGGTGTGAAAAATATGAAGAGCATCAAAAGGTGTCAAAAATATGAGGAGCATGAAACGGTCTGAAAAGTAGGAGGAGCATGAAGCGGTATTCAAAAATATGAAGAGCCTGAAAAGCTCTGAAATTATGTCAAGATTCAAAACGTGTGACAAATATGAGGAGCATGAAACGGTCTGAAAAATAGGAGGAGCATGAAAGGGTGTTAAAAAACATGAAGAGCTTCAAAAGGTGTGAAACATATAAAGAGCTTCAAAAGGTGTCAAATATATGAGGAGCAGGAAACGGTCTGAAAAATAGGAGGAGCATGAAGTGATGTTGAAAAACATGAAGAGCCTGAAAAGGTGTGAAAAATATGAAGAGCTTCAAAAGGTGTCAGAAATTTGAGGAGCATGAAACGGTCTGAAAAATAGGAGGAGCATGTAGTGGTGTTGAAAAACATGAAGAGCCTGAAAAGGTGTGAAAAATATGAAGAGCTTAAAAATGTTTCAAAAATATGAGGAGCATGAAACGGGCTGAAAAATAGGAGGAGCATGAAGTTATGTTGAAAAACATGAAGAGCCTGAAAAGGTGTGCAAAATATGAAGAGCTTCAAAAGTTGTCAAAAATTGTAGGAGCATGAACGGTCTGAAAAATAGGAGCATGAAGCAGTTTTGAAAAACATGAAGAGCCTGAAAAGGTGTGAAAAATATGAAGAGCTTCAAAAGGTGTCAAAAATCTGATTGACATGAACGGTCTTAAAAACAGGAGGAGGATGAAGTGGTGTTGAAAAACATGAAGAGCCTGAAAAGGTGTGAAAAATATGAAGAGCTTAAAAATGTTTCAAAAATATGAGGAGCATGAAACGGGCCGAAAAATAGGAGGAGCATGAAGTGATGTTGAAAAACATGAAGAGCCTGAAAAGGTGTGAAAAATATGAAGAGCTTCAAAAGGTGTCAAAAATATGATTGACATGAACCGTCTTAAAAACAGGAGGAGGATGAAGTGGTGTTGAAAAACATGAAGAGCCTGAAAAGGTGTGAAAAATGTGAAGAGCTTAAAAATGTTTCAAAAATATGAGGAGCATGAAACGGGCTGAAAAATAGGAGGAGCATGAAGTGATGTTGAAAAACATGAAGAACCTGAAAAGGTGTGAAAAATATGAAGAGCTTCAAAAGGTGTCAGAAATTTGAGGAGCATGAAACGTTCTGAAAAATAGGAGGAGCATGAAGTGATGTTGAAAAACATGAAGAGCCTGAAAAGGTGTGAAAAATATGAAGAGCTTCAAAAGGTGTCAGAAATTTGAGGAGCATGAAACGGTCTGAAAAATAGGAGGAGCATGTAGTGGTGTTCAAAAAAATTAAGAGCCTGAAGAGGTGTGAAAAATATGAAGAGCTTCAAAAGGTGTCAAAAATATGAGGAGCATGAAACGGTCTGAAAAATAGGAGGAGCATGAAGCGGTGTTCAAAATCATGAAGAGCCTTAAAATGTGTGAAAAATATGAAGAGCGTCAAAAGGTGTCAAATATATGGGGAGCATGAAACGGTCTGAAAAATAGGAGGAGCATGAAACGGTGTTCTAAAACATGAAGAGCCTGAAAAGTTCTGAAAAATATGAAGAGCTTCAAAAGGTGTGAAAAATATAAGGAGCATGAAACGGTCTGAAAAATAGGAGGAGCATGAAGCACTGTTGAAAAACATGAAGAGCCTGAAAAGGTGTGACAAATATGAAGAGTTTCAAAAGGTTTGAAAAATATGAGTAGCATGAAACAGTCTGAAAATTAGGAAGAGCATGAAGTGGTGTTCAAAAACATGAAGAGCCTGAAAAGGAGTGAAAAATATGAAGAGCTCCAAAGGTGTCAAAAATATGACGAGCATGAAACAGTCTGAAAATTTGGAAGAGCATGAAGTGGTGTTCAAAAACAGGAAGAGCCTGAAAAGAGGTGAAAAATATGAAGAGGTTCAAAAGGTGTCAAAAATATGAGGAGCATGAAACGGTCTGCAAATAGGACGAGCATGAAGTGGTGTTCAAAAACATGAAGAGCCTGAAAAGGTGTGGAAAACATGAAGAGCTTCATAAGGTGTCAAAATTAGTTTATCATGAAAGGGTCTGAAAAATAGGAGGAGCATGAAGTGGTGTTGAAAACATGAAGAGCCTGAAAAGGTGTGAAATATATGAAGAGCTTCAAAAGATGTGAAAAATATGAAGTGCATCAAAAGGTGTCAAAAATGAGATGAGCATGAAACGGTCTGAAAAATAGGAGGAGCATGAAGTGATGTTGAAAAACATGAAGAGCCTGAAAACGTGTGAAAAATATGAAGAGCTTCAAAAATATGAAAAATATGAAAAGATTCAAAAGGTGTGAAAAATATGAAGAGCTTCAAAAGATGTCAAAAATGAGATGAGCATGAAACGGTCTGAAAAATAGGAGGAGCATGAAGCGGTGTTGAAAATCATGAAGAGCCTAAAATTGTGTGAAATATATGAAGAGCTTCAAAAGGTGTGCAAAATATGAAGAGCTTCAAAAGGTGTCAACAATATGAGGAGTATGAAACGGACTGAAAAATAGGAGGAGCATGAAGCAGTGTTGAAAAACATGAAGAGACTGAAAACGTGTGAAAAATATGAAGAGCTTCAAAAATGTGAAAAATATGAAGAGCTTCAAAAGGTGTCAAAAATATGAGGAGCATGAAATGGTCTGAAAAGTAGGAGGAGCATGAAGTGGTTGTGAAAAAGTTCAAGAGCCTGAAAGGGTGTGCAAAATATGAAGAGCTTCAAAAGGTGTGAAATTCATGAGGAGATGAAACGGTCTGAAAAAGAGGAGGGGCATGAAGCGGTGTTCAAAAACATGCAGAGACTGAAAAGGTGTGAAAAATATGAAGAGCTTCAAAAGGTGTGAAAAATATGAGGAGCATGCAATGGTCTGAAAAATAGAAGGAGCATGAACCGGTGTTCAAAAATATGAAGAGCCTGAAAAGGTGTGAAAAATATGAAGAGCTTCAAAAGGTGTCAAAAATATGAGGAGCATGAAACGGTCTGAAAAATAGGAGGAGCATGAAGCAGTGTTGAAAAACATGAAGAGCCTGAAAAGATGTGAAAAATATGAAGAGCTTCAAAAGGTGTGAAATACATGAGGAGCATGAAACGGTCTGAAAAATAGGAGAAGCATGAAGCGGTGTTGAAAAACATGAAGAGACTGAAAACGTGTGAAAAATATGAAGAGCTTCAAAAATGTGAAAAATATGAAGAGCTTCAAAAGGTGTGAAAAATACGAAGAGCTTCAAAAGATGTGAAATACATGAGGAGCATGAAACGGTCTGAAAAATAGGAGGAGCATGAAACGGTGTTCAAAAACAAGAAGAGCCTGAAAAGGTGTGAAGAATATGAAGAGCTTCAAAAAGTGTCAAAAATATGAGGAGCATGAAACGGACTGAAAAATAGGAGGAGCATGAAGTAGGGTTGAAAAACATGAGGAGCTTGAAAATGTGTGAAAAATATGAAGAGTTTCCAAAGGTGTGAAAAATATGAAGAGCTTCAAAAGGTGTGAAATACATGAGAAGCATGAAACGGTCTGAAAAATAGGAGGAGCATGAAGCGGTGTTCAAAAACATGAAGAGTCTGAAAAAGTGTGAACAATATGAAGAGCTTGAAAAGATGTGAAATATATGAGGAGCATTAAACGGTCTGAAAAATCAGAGCAGAATGAAACGGTGTTCAAAAACATGAAGAGCCTGAAAAGCTGTGAAAAATATGAAGCGCTTCATAAGATGTGAAATACATGAGGAGCATTAAACCGTGTGAAAAATAGGAAGAGCATCAAACGGTGTTCAAAAACATGAAGAGCCTGAAAAGGTGTGAAAAATATGAAGAGCTTCTAAAGGTGTCAAAAATATGAGGATCATGAAACGGCCTGAAAAATAGGAGGTGCATGAAGCGGTATTCAAAAACATTAAGAGCCTGAAAAGGTGGGAAAAATATGAAAAGTTTCAAAAGGTGTCAAAAATATGAGGAGCAAGAAACGGTCTGAAAAATAGGAGGAGCATGAAGCGGTTTTGAAAAACATGAAGAGCCTGAAAGTTGTGAAAAATATGAAGAGCTTCAAAAGGTGTCAAAAATATGAGGAGCATTAAACAGTCTGAAAAATAGGAGGATCATGAAGCGGTGTTGAAAAACATGAAGATCCTGAAAAAGTGTGAAAAATATGAAGAGCTTCAAAAGGTGTGAAAAATATGAAGAGCTTTAAAATGTGTCAAAAATGAGATGAGCATGAAACGATCTGAAAAATAGGAGGAGCATGAAGCGGTGTTGAAAAACATGAAGCGCCTGAAAAGGTGTGAGAAATATGAAGAGCTTCAAATGGTGTCAAAAATATGAGGAGCATGAAACGGTCTGGAAAATCCGAGTAGCATGAAACGGTGATCAAAAACATGAAGAGCCTGAAAAGGTGTGAAAAATATGAAGAGCTTTAAAAGGTGTCAAAATATGAGGAGCATGAAACGTTCTGACAAATAGGAGGATCATGAAACGGTGTTCAAAAACATGAAGAGCCTGAAAGGTGTGAAAAATATGAAGAGCCTCAAAAAATGTCAAAAATATAAGGAGTATGAAATGGTCTCAAAAATAGGAGGAGCAAGAAGCGGTGTTGAAAAACATGAAGAGCCTGAAACCAGTGAAAAATATGAAGAGCTTCAAAAATGTGAAAAATATGAAGAGCTTCAAAAGGTGTGAAAAATATGAAGAGCTTCAAAAGTTGTCAAAAATGAGATGTGCATGAAACGGACTGAAATATAGAAGGAGCATGAAGTGATGTTGAAAAACATGAAGAGCCTGAAAATGTGTGAAATATAGGAAGTGCTTCAAAAGGTGTCAAAAATATGAGGAGCATGAAACGGTCTGAAAACTAGGAGGAGCATGAAGCGGTGTTGAGAAACATGAAGAGCCTGAAAAGGTGTGAAAAATATGAAGAGCTTCAAAAATGTGAAAAATATGAAGAGCTTCAAAAGGTGTGAAAAATACGAAGAGCTTCAAAAAGTGTCAAAAATATGAGGAGCAAGAAACGGTCTGAAAAATAGGAGAATCAGGCAGCGGTGTTGAAAACTATAAACAGCCTGAAAAAGTGTGAAAAATATGAAGAGCTTCAAAAGGTGTCAAAAATATGAGTATCATGAAACGATCTGAAAAATAGGAGGAGCATAAAGCGGTGTGCAAAAATATGAAGAGCCTGAAAAGGTGTGAAAAATATGAACAGCCTCAAAACGTGTCAAAAATATGAGGAGCATGAAACGGTCTGAAAAATATGAGCAGTATGAAACGGTGTTCAAAAACATGAAGAGCCTGAAAAGGTGTGACAAATATGAAGAGGTTCAAAAGGTGTGAAATTCATGAGGAGTATGAAACGGTCTGAAAAATAGGAGGAGCATGAAGCGGTGTTCAAAAACATGAAGAGCCTGAAAAGGTGTGAAAAATATGAAGAGCTTCAAAAGGTGTGAAAAATATGAGGAGCTTCAAAAGGTGTCAAAAATATAAGGAGCAAGAAACGGTAGGAAAAATAGGAGGGACATGAAGCGGTGTTCAAAATCATGAAGAGCCTGAAAAACTGAGAAATATATGAAGAGCTTCAAAGGGTGTCAAAATTATGAGGAGGATGAAACGGTCTGAAAAATACGAGAAGCATGAAACAGTGTTGAAGAATATGAAGAGCCTGAAAAGGTGTGCAAAATATGAAGAGCATCAAAACCTGTCAAAAATATGAGAAGCATGAAACGGTCTGAAAAATAGGAGGAGCATCAACCGGTGTTCAAAAACATGAAGAGACTGAAAAGGTGTGAAAAATATGAGGAGCTTCAAAAGGTGTGAAAAATATGAAGATCTTCAAAAGGTGTCCAAAATGAGATGAGCATGAAACGGTCTCAAAAATAGGAGGAGCATGAAGTGGTGTTGATAAACATGAAGAGCCTGAAAAGGTGTGAAATATATGAGGAGCTTGAAAAGGTGTCAAAAATATGAGGAGCATGAAACGGTCTGAAAAATAGGAGGTGCATGAAGTGGTGTTGAAAAACATGAAGAGCCTGAAAAGGTTTGAAAAATATGAAGAGCTTCAAAGGTGTCAAAATTATGAGGAGCATGAATCGGTCTGAAAAATAGGAGGAGCATGAAGCGGGGTTGAAAAACATGAAGAGACTGAGAACGTGTGAAAAATATGAAGAGCTTCAAAAGGTGTGAAAAATGAAAGGAGCATGAAACGGTAAGAAAAATAGAAGGAGCATGAAGTCGTGTTGAAAAAAAAGAAGAGCCTGAAAATGTGTGAAAAATATGAAGAGCTTCAAAAGGTGTGAAATACATGAGGAACATTAAACGTTCTGAAAAATAGGAGGAGCATGAAGCGGTGTTCAAAAACATGAAGAGCCTGAAAAGGTGTGAAAAATATGAAGATCTTCAAAAGGTGTCCAAAATGAGATGAGCATGAAACGGTCTCAAAAATAGGAGGAGCATGAAGCGGGGTTGAAAAACCTGAAGAGCCTGAGAACGTGTGAAAAATATGAAGAGCTTCAAAGGTGTCAAATATATGAAGAGCTTCATACGGTGTCCAAATAATGAGGAGCCTGAAACGGTCTGAAAAATAGGAGGAGCATGAAGCGGGGCTGAAAAACATGAAGAGCCTGAGAAGGTGTGAAAAATATGAAGAGCTTCAAAACCTGTCAAAAATAGGAGAAGCATGAAACGATCTGAAAATTAGGAGGAGCATGAACCGGTGTTCAAAAACATGAAGAGCCTGAAAACGTGTGGAAAATATGAGGAGCTTCAAAAGGTGTGAAAAGTATGAAGAGGTTCAAAATGAGTCAAAAATGAGAGGAGTTTGAAACGGTTTGAAAAATAGGATGAGCATGAAGTGGTGTTCAAAAACATGAAGAGCCTGAAAATGTGTGAAAAATGTGAAGAGCTTCAAAACTTGTCAAAAATAGGAGAAGCATGAAACGATCTGAAAAATAGGAGGAGCATGAACCGGTGTTCAAAAACATGAAGAGACTGAAAAGGTGTGAAATATATGAGGAGCTTCAAAAGGTGTGAAAAATATGAAGATCTTCAAAAGGTGTCAAAAATGAGATGAGCATGAAACGGTCTGAAAAATAGGAGGAGCATGAAGTGGTGTTGATAACCATGAAGAGCCTGAAAAGGTGTGAAATATATGAGGAGCTTGAAAAGGTGTCAAAAATATGAGGAGCATGAAACGGTCTGAAAAATAGGAGGAGCATGATACGGTCTGAAATATATGAGGAACTTGAACCGGTGTTCAAAAACATGAAGGCCTGAAAAGGTGTGAAAAACATGAAGAGCCTGAAAATGTCGGTAAAATATGAAGAGCTTCAAAAGGTGTCAAGAATGAGATGAGCATGAAACGGTCTGATAAATAGGAGGAGTATGAAGTTGTGTTGAAAAACATGAAGAGCCTGAAATGGTGTGAAATATATGAGGAGCTTGAAAAGGTGTCAAAAATATGAGAGCATGAAACGATCTAAAAAATAGGAGGTGCATGAAGTGGTGTTGAAAAACATGAAAGGGTGTGAAAAATATGAAGAGCTTCAAAAGATGTCAAAAATATGAGGAGCATGAAACGGTCTGAAAAATAGGAGAATCATGCAGTGGTGTTGAAAAACATGAAGAGCCTGAAAAGGTGTGAAAAACATAAAGAGATTCAAAAGGTGTGAAATACATGAGGAGCATGAAACGGTCTGAAAAATATGAGAAGCATGAAGTGGTGTGGAAAAATAAGAAGAGCCTGAAAAGGTGTGAGAAATATGAAGAGCTTCAAAAGGTGTCAAAAGTATGAGGAGCATGATACGGTCTGAAAAATAGGAGGAGCATGAAGTAGTGTTGAAAAAAATGAAGAGCCTGAAAAGGTGTGAAAAACATGAAGAGCGTTAAAAGGTGTGAAAAAATATCAGGAGCATGAAACGGACTGAAAATTAGGAGGAGCATGAAGCTGTGTTCAAAAATATGAAGTGCCTGAAAAGGTGTGAAAAATATGAAGAGCATCAAAAGGTGTCAAATATATGAGGAGCATGAAATGGTCTTAAAAATAGGAGGAGCATGAAACGGTGTTGAAAAACATGAAGAGCCTGGGAACGTGTGAAAAATATGAAGAGCTTCAAAAGTTGTGAAAAATATGGGGAGTTTCGAAATGTGTCAAAAATATCAGGAGCATAAAACGGTCTGAAAAATAGGAGGGGAATGAAGTGGTGTTGAAAAAAATGAAGAGCCTGAAAAGGTGTGAAAAATATGAAGAGCTTCTAAAGGGGTCAAAAATATGAGGAGCATGAAACGGTCTGAAAAATAGGAGGAGCATGAAGTGGTGTTGAAAAACATGAAGAGCCTGAAAAGTGTGAAAAATATGAAGAGCTTCAAAAGGTGTCAAAAATATGAGGAGCATGAAACGGTCTGAAAAAAAGGAGGAGCATGAAGCGGTGTTCAAAAAATGAAGAGCCTGAAAAGGTGTGAAAAATATGAAGAGCTTCAAAAGGTGTCAAAAATATGAGGAGCATGCAACGGTCTGAAAAATAGGAGAAGCATGAAGTGGTGTGGAAAAAGATGAAGAGCCTGAAAAGGTGTGAGAAATATGAAGAGCTTCAAAATGTGTCAAAAATATGAGGAGCCTGATACGGTCTGAAAAATAGGAGGAGCATGAAGTTGTGTTGAAAAACATGAAGAGACTGAAAAGGTGTGAAAACATGAGGAGCTTCAAAAGGTGTCAAAAATGAGATGAGCATGAAAAGATCTGAAAAACAGGAGGAGAATGAAGTGCTGTTGAAAAACATGAAGAGCCTGAAAAGGTGTGAAAAATATGAAGAGCTTCAAATTGTGTCATAAATATGAGGAGCATGAAACGGTCTGAAAAATACGAGGAGCATGACGTCGTGTTGAAAAACATGAAGAGCCTGAAAAGGTGTGAAAAAAAATGAAGAGCTTCTAAAGGAGTCAAAAATATGTGGAGGATGAAACTTTCTGTAAAATAGGATGATCATGAAACGGTTTTGAAAAAGATGAAAAGCATGAAAAAGTGTGAAATATATGACGAGCTTCAAAAGGTGTGGAAAATATGAGGAGCAGGAAACGGTATGAAAAATAGGAGAAGCATGAAGGGGTGTTCAAAAACAAGAAGAGCCTGAAAAGGTGTGAAAAATATGAAGAGCTTCAAAAGGTGTGAAATATATGAGGATCAGGAAGCGGTCTGAAAAATAGGAGGAGCATGAAGGGTGGTCCAAAAAAAAAAGAGCCTGAAAAGGTGTGAAAAATATGAAGACCTGCAAAAGGCGTCAAAAATATGAGGATCTTGAAACTGTCTGAACAATAGGAGGATTATGAAACGGTGTTACAAAATATGAAAAGCCTGAAAAGGTGTGAAAAATATGAAGAGCTTCAAAAGGTGTGAAAAATATGAAGAGCTTCTAAAAATGTGAAATACATGAGGAGGATTAAACGGTTTGAAAAATAGGAGGAGCATGAAGCGGTGTTGAAAAACATGAAGAGCCTGAAAAGGTGTGAAAAATATGAAGAGCTTCAAAAGGTGTCAAAAATATGAAGAGCTTCAAAAGGTGTCAAAAATTAGATGAGCATGAAACGGTCTGAAAAATAGGAGGATAATGAAACGGTGTTCAAAAACATGAAGAGACTGAAAAGGTGTGAAAAATATGAAGAGCTTCAAAAGGTGTCAAAATTATGAGGAGTATGAAACTGTCTGAAAATAGGAGGAGCATGAAGCCATGTTCAAAAACATGAAGAGCCTGAAAAGGTATGAAATATATGAAGAGCTTCAAAAGGTGTCAAAAATATGAGGAGAATGAAACGGTCTGCAAAATAGGAGGAGCATGAAATGGTTTTCAAAAACATGAAGAGCCTGAAAAGGTGTGAAATATATGAAGACTTTCAAAAAGTGTGAAATACATGAGGAGGATTAAACGGTCTGAAAAATAGGAGGAGCATGAAGCGGTGTTGAAAAACATGAAGGACTGAAAACGTGTGAAAAACATGAAGAGCTTCAAAAGGTGTCAAAAATTATATGAGCATGAAACGGTCTGAAAAATAGGAGGAGCATGAAGTGGTGTTGAAAAAAATGAAGAGCCTGAAAAGGTGTGAAAAATATGAAGAGCTTCAAAAGGTGTCAAAAATATGAGGAGCATGAAACGGTCTGAAAAATAGGAGGAGCATGAAGCGGTGTTGAAAAACATGAAGAGCCTGAAAAGGTGTGAAAAATATGAAGAGCTTCAAAAGGTGTGAAAAATATGCGGTGCGTGAAACGGTCTGAAAAATAGGAGGAGCATGAAGCGGTGTTGAAAAACGAAGAGCCTGAAAAGGTGTGAAAAATATGAAGAGCTTCAAAAGGTGTGAAAAATATGAAGAGCTACAAAAGGTGTCAAAATATGAGGAGCATGAAACGGTCTGAGAAATAGGAGGAGCATGAAGCGGTGCTGAAAAACATGAAGAGCCGGAAAACGTGTGAAAAATATGAAGAGCTTCAAAAGGTGTGAAAAATATGAAGAGCTTCAAAAAGTGTGAAATACATGAGGAGCATTAAACGGTCTGAAAAATAGGAGGAGCATGAAGTGGTGTTTCAAAAAATGAAGAGACTGAAAAGGTGTGAAAAATATGAAAACCCTCAAAACGTGTCACAAATATGACGAGTATGAAACGATCTGAAAAATAGCAGGAGCATGAAGCGGTGTTGAAAAACATGAAGATTGTGAAAACGGGTGAAAATATGAAGAGCTTCAAAAATATGAAAAATATGAAGAGCTTCAAAAGGTGTGAAAAATATGAAGAGCTTCAAAAGGTGACAAAAATATGAGGAGCATGTAACGGTCTGAAAAATAGGAGGAGCACGAAGGGTGGTAAAAAAAATGAAGAGACTGTAAAGGTGTGAAAAATATGAAGAGCTTCAAAAGGCGACAAAAATATGAGGAGCATGAAACGGTCTGAAAAATAGGAGGAGCATGAAGTGGTGTTGAAAAACATGAAGAGCCTGAAAAGTTGTGAAAAGTATGAAGAGCTTCAAAAGGAGTGAAAAATATGAGGAGCATTAAACGGTCTGATAAATAGGAGGAGCATGAAGCGGTGTTGAAAAACATGAAGAGCCTGAAAACGTGTGGAAAATATGAGGAGCTTCAAAATGTGTGAAAAGTATGAAGAGGTTCAAAATGAGTCAAAAATGAGAGGAGTTTGAAACGGTTTGAAAAATAGGATGAGCATGAAGTGGTGTTCAAAAACATGAAGAGCCTGAAAATGTGTGAAAAATATGAAGAGCTTCAAAACTTGTCAAAAATATGAGGAGCATGAAACGGTCTGAAAAATAGGAGGAGCATGAAGCGGTGTTCAAAAAAATGAAGAACCTGAAAAGGTGTGAAAAATATGAAGAGCTTCAAAAAGTGTCAAAATTATGATGAGCATGAAACGGTCTGAAACATAGGAGGAGCAAGAAGGGGTGTTGAAAAACATGAAGAGCCTGAAAAAGTGTGAAAAATATGAAGAGCTTCAAAAGATGTGGAAAAATATGAAGAGCTTCAAAAGGTGTGGAAAAATATGAAGAGCTTCAAAAGGTGTCAAAAATATGAGGAGCATGAAACCGTCTGAAAAATATGAGGAGCATGAAGTGGTGTTGAAAAACATGAAGAGACTGTAAAGGTGTGAAAAATATGAAGAGCTTCAAAAGGCGACAAAAATATGAGGAGCATGAAACGGTCTGAAAAATAGGAGGAGCATGAAGTGGTGTTGAAAAACATGAAGAGCCTGAAAAGTTGTGAAAAGTATGAAGAGCTTCAAAAGGAGTGAAAAATATGAGGAGCATTAAACGGTCTGATAAATAGGAGGAGCATGAAGCGGTGTTGAAAAACATGAAGAGCCTGAAAACGTGTGGAAAATATGAGGAGCTTCAAAAGGTGTGAAAAGTATGAAGAGGTTCAAAATGAGTCAAAAATGAGAGGAGTTTGAAACGGTTTGAAAAATAGGATGAGCATGAAGTGGTGTTCAAAAACATGAAGAGCCTGAAAATGTGTGAAAAATATGAAGAGCTTCAAAACTTGTCAAAAATATGAGGAGCATGAAACGGTCTGAAAAATAGGAGGAGCATGAAGCGGTGTTCAAAAACATGAAGAACCTGAAAAGGTGTGAAAAATATGAAGAGCTTCAAAAAGTGTCAAAATTATGATGAGCATGAAACGGTCTGAAACATAGGAGGAGCAAGAAGGGGTGTTGAAAAACATGAAGAGCCTGAAAAAGTGTGAAAAATATGAAGAGCTTCAAAAGATGTGGAAAAATATGAAGAGCTTCAAAAGGTGTGGAAAAATATGAAGAGCTTCAAAAGGTGTCAAAAATATGAGGAGCATGAAACCGTCTGAAAAATATGAGGAGCATGAAGTGGTGTTGAAAAACATGAAGAGACTGTAAAGGTGTGAAAAATATGAAGAGCTTCAAAAGGCGACAAAAATATGAGGAGCATGAAACGGTCTGAAAAATAGGAGGAGCATGAAGTGGTGTTGAAAAACATGAAGAGCCTGAAAAGTTGTGAAAAATATGAAGAGCTTCAAAAGAAGTGAAAAATATGGGGAGCATTAAACGGTCTGATAAATAGGAGGAGCATGAAGCGGTGTTGAAAAACATGAAGAGCCTGAAAACGTGTGGAAAATATGAGGAGCTTCAAAATGTGTGAAAAGTATGAAGAGGTTCAAAATGAGTCAAAAATGAGAGGAGTTTGAAACGGTTTGAAAAATAGGATGAGCATGAAGTGGTGTTCAAAAACATGAAGAGCCTGAAAATGTGTGAAAAATATGAAGAGCTTCAAAACTTGTCAAAAATATGAGGAGCATGAAACGGTCTGAAAAATAGGAGGAGCATGAAGCGGTGTTCAAAAACATGAAGAACCTGAAAAGGTGTGAAAAATATGAAGAGCTTCAAAAAGTGTCAAAATTATGATGAGCATGAAACGGTCTGAAACATAGGAGGAGCAAGAAGGGGTGTTGAAAAACATGAAGAGCCTGAAAAAGTGTGAAAAATATGAAGAGCTTCAAAAGATGTGGAACAATATGAAGAGCTTCAAAAGGTGTGGAAAAATATGAAGAGCTTCAAAAGGTGTCAAAAATATGAGGAGCATGAAACCGTCTGAAAAATATGAGGAGCATGAAGTGGTGTTGAAAAACATGAAGAGACTGTAAAGGTGTGAAAAATATGAAGAGCTTCAAAAGGCGACAAAAATATGAGGAGCATGAAACGGTCTGAAAAATAGGAGGAGCATGAAGTGGTGTTGAAAAACATGAAGAGCCTGAAAAGTTGTGAAAAATATGAAGAGCTTCAAAAGAAGTGAAAAATATGGGGAGCATTAAACGGTCTGATAAATAGGAGGAGCATGAAGCGGTGTTGAAAAACATGAAGAGCCTGAAAACGTGTGGAAAATATGAGGAGCTTCAAAATGTGTGAAAAGTATGAAGAGGTTCAAAATGAGTCAAAAATGAGAGGAGTTTGAAACGGTTTGAAAAATAGGATGAGCATGAAGTGGTGTTCAAAAACATGAAGAGCCTGAAAATGTGTGAAAAATATGAAGAGCTTCAAAACTTGTCAAAAATATGAAGAGCATGAAACGGTCTGAAAAATAGGAAGAGCATGAAGCGGTGTTCAAAAACATGAAGAACCTGAAAAGGTGTGAAAAATATGAAGAGCTTCAAAAAGTGTCAAAATTATGATGAGCATGAAACGGTCTGAAACATAGGAGGAGCAAGAAGGGGTGTTGAAAAACATGAAGAGCCTGAAAAAGTGTGAAAAATATGAAGAGCTTCAAAAGATGTGGAAAAATATGAAGAGCTTCAAAAGGTGTCAAAAATATGAGGAGCATGAAACCATCTGAAAAATATGAGGAGCATGAAGTGGTGTTGAAAAACATGAAGAGCCTGAAAAGGTGTGAAAAATATGAAGAGCTTCAAAAGGTGTCAAAAATATGAGAAGCATGAAACGTCTGAACAATAGGAGGATTATTAAACGGTGTCACAAAACATGAAGAGCCTGAAAAGGTGTGAAAAATATGAAGAGCTTCAAAAAGCGTGAAATACATGAGGAGGATTAAACGGTTTGAAAAATAGGAGGAGCATGAAGCGGTGCTGAAAAACATGAAGAGCCGGAAAACGTGTGAAAAATATGAAGAGCTTCAAAAGGTGTGAAAAATATGAAGAGCTTCAAAAAGTGTGAAATACATGAGGAGCATTAAACGGTCTGAAAAATAGGAGGAGCATGAAGTGGTGTTTCAAAAAATGAAGAGACTGAAAAGGTGTGAAAAATATGAAAACCCTCAAAACGTGTCACAAATATGACGAGTATGAAACGATCTGAAAAATAGCAGGAGCATGAAGCGGTGTTGAAAAACATGAAGATTGTGAAAACGGGTGAAAATATGAAGAGCTTCAAAAATATGAAAAATATGAAGAGCTTCAAAAGGTGTGAAAAATATGAAGAGCTTCAAAAGGTGACAAAAATATAAGGAGAATGTAACGGTCTGAAAAATAGGAGGAGCACGAAGGGTGGTAAAAAAAATGAAGAGACTGTAAAGGTGTGAAAAATATGAAGAGCTTCAAAAGGCGACAAAAATATGAGGAGCATGAAACGGTCTGAAAAATAGGAGGAGCATGAAGTGGTGTTGAAAAACATGAAGAGCCTGAAAAGTTGTGAAAAGTATGAAGAGCTTCAAAAGGAGTGAAAAATATGAGGAGCATTAAACGGTCTGATAAATAGGAGGAGCATGAAGCGGTGTTGAAAAACTTGAAGAGCCTGAAAACGTGTGGAAAATATGAGGAGCTTCAAAAGGTGTGAAAAGTATGAAGAGGTTCAAAATGAGTCAAAAATGAGAGGAGTTTGAAACGGTTTGAAAAATAGGATGAGCATGAAGTGGTGTTCAAAAACATGAAGAGCCTGAAAATGTGTGAAAAATATGAAGAGCTTCAAAACTTGTCAAAAATATGAGGAGCATGAAACGGTCTGAAAAATAGGAGGAGCTTGAAGCGGTGTTCAAAAACATGAAGAACCTGAAAAGGTGTGAAAAATATGAAGAGCTTCAAAAAGTGTCAAAATTATGATGAGCATGAAACGGTCTGAAACATAGGAGGAGCAAGAAGGGGTGTTGAAAAACATGAAGAGCCTGAAAAAGTGTGAAAAATATGAAGAGCTTCAAAAGATGTGGAAAAATATGAAGAGCTTCAAAAGGTGTGGAAAAATATGAAGAGCTTCAAAAGGTGTCAAAAATATGAGGAGCATGAAACCGTCTGAAAAATATGAGTAGCATGAAGTGGTGTTGAAAAACATGAAGAGACTGTAAAGGTGTGAAAAATATGAAGAGCTTCAAAAGGCGACAAAAATATGAGGAGCATGAAACGGTCTGAAAAATAGGAGGAGCATGAAGTGGTGTTGAAAAACATGAAGAGCCTGAAAAGTTGTGAAAAATATGAAGAGCTTCAAAAGAAGTGAAAAATATGGGGAGCATTAAACGGTCTGATAAATAGGAGGAGCATGAAGCGGTGTTGAAAAACATGAAGAGCCTGAAAACGTGTGGAAAATATGAGGAGCTTCAAAATGTGTGAAAAGTATGAAGAGGTTCAAAATGAGTCAAAAATGAGAGGAGTTTGAAACGGTTTGAAAAATAGGATGAGCATTAAGTGGTGTTCAAAAACATGAAGAGCCTGAAAATGTGTGAAAAATATGAAGAGCTTCAAAACTTGTCAAAAATATGAGGAGCATGAAACGGTCTGAAAAATAGGAGGAGCATGAAGCGGTGTTCAAAAACATGAAGAACCTGAAAAGGTGTGAAAAATATGAAGAGCTTCAAAAAGTGTCAAAATTATGATGAGCATGAAACGGTCTGAAACATAGGAGGAGCAAGAAGGGGTGTTGAAAAACATGAAGAGCCTGAAAAAGTGTGAAAAATATGAAGAGCTTCAAAAGATGTGGAAAAATATGAAGAGCTTCAAAAGGTGTGGAAAAATATGAAGAGCTTCAAAAGGTGTCAAAAATATGAGGAGCATGAAACCGTCTGAAAAATATGAGGAGCATGAAGTGGTGTTGAAAAACATGAAGAGACTGTAAAGGTGTGAAAAATATGAAGAGCTTCAAAAGGCGACAAAAATATGAGGAGCATGAAACGGTCTGAAAAATAGGAGGAGCATGAAGTGGTGTTGAAAAACATGAAGAGCCTGAAAAGTTGTGAAAAATATGAAGAGCTTCAAAAGAAGTGAAAAATATGGGGAGCATTAAACGGTCTGATAAATAGGAGGAGCATGAAGCGGTGTTGAAAAACATGAAGAGCCTGAAAACGTGTGGAAAATATGAGGAGCTTCAAAATGTGTGAAAAGTATGAAGAGGTTCAAAATGAGTCAAAAATGAGAGGAGTTTGAAACGGTTTGAAAAATAGGATGAGCATGAAGTGGTGTTCAAAAACATGAAGAGCCTGAAAATGTGTGAAAAATATGAAGAGCTTCAAAACTTGTCAAAAATATGAGGAGCATGAAACGGTCTGAAAAATAGGAGGAGCATGAAGCGGTGTTCAAAAACATGAAGAGCCTGAAAAGGTGTGAAAAATATGAAGAGCTTCAAGAGATGTGGAAAAATATGAAGAGCTTCAAAAGGTGTCAAAAATATGAGGAGCATGAAACCGTCTGAAAAATAGGTGGAGCATGAAGCGGTGTTGAAAAACATGAAGAGCCTGAAAAGGTGTGAAAAATATGAAGAGCTTCAAAAGGTGTCAAAAATATGAGAAGCATGAAACAGTCTCAACAATAGGAGGATTATTAAACGGTGTCAAAAAACATGAAGAGCCTGAAAAGGTGTGAAAAATATGAAGAGCTTCAAAAAGGGTGAAATACATGAGGAGGATTAAACGGTTTGAAAAATAGGAGGAGCATGAAGCGGTGCTGAAAAACATGAAGAGCCTGAAAAGGTGTGAAAAATATGAAGAGCTTCAAAAGGTGTCAAAATTATGAGGAGTATGAAACGGTCTGAACATAGGAGGAGCATGAAGCCATGTTCAAAACATGAAGAGCCTGAAATGGTGTGAAAAGTATGAAGAGCTTCAAAAAGTGTCAAAAATATGAGGAGCATGAAACTGTCTGAAAAATAGGAGGAGCATGAAGCGGTGTTGAAAAACATGAAGAGCCTGAAAACGTGTGAAAAATATGAAGAGCTTCAAAAGGTGTGAAAAATATGAAGAGCTTCAAAAGGAGTCAAAAATGACATGAGTCTGAAACGGTTTGAAAAATAGGACGAGCATGAAGTGGTGTTCAAAACATGAAGAGCCTGAAAATGTGTGAAAAATATGAAGAGCTTCAAAACCTGTCAAAAATATGAGGAGCATGAAACGGTCTGAAAAATAGGAGGAGCATTAAGCGGTGTTCAAAAACATGAAGAGCCTGAAAAGGTTTGAAAAATATGAAGAGCTTCAAAAGATTTCAAATATATGAGGAGCATGAAACGGCCTCTAAAATAGGAGGAGCATGAAACAGTGATCAAAAACATGAAGAGCCTGAAAAGGTGTGAAAAATATGAAGAGCTTCAAAAGGTGTGAAATACATGAGGAGCATGAAACTCTCTGAAAAATAGAAGGAGCATGAAGTGGTGTTCAAAAACATGAAGAGCCTGAAAAGGTTTGAAAAATATGAAGAGCTTCAAAAGGTGTGAAAAATATGAAGAGCTTCAAAAGGTGTCAAAAATTAGATGAGCATGAAACGGTCTGAAAAATAGGAGGAGCATGAAGTGGTGTTGAAAAAAATGAAGAGCCTGAAAAGGTTTCAAAAATATGAAAAGCTTCAAAAGGTGTCAAAAATATGAGGAGCATGAAACTGTCTCAAAAATAGGAGGAGCATGAAGCGGTGTTCAAAAACAAGAAGAGCCTGAAAAGGTGTGAAAAATATGAAGAGCTTCAAAAGGTGTCAAAAATATGAGGAGCATGAAACGGTTTTGAGAAACATGAATAGCCTGAAAATATGTGAAAAATATGAAGAGCATAAAAATATGTGATAAATATGAGGAGCATGAAACGGTTTTGAGAAACATGAGTAGCCAGAAAATATGTGAAAAATATGAAGAGCATAAAAATATGTGAAAAATATGAGGAGCATGAAACTGTGTTCAAAACATGAAGAGCCTGAAAAGGTGTGAAAAATATGAAGATCTTCAGAAGGTGTCAAAATTGAAGGCATTTCCCCTGAAATCAGGAACAAGACAAGGGTGCCCACTCTCACCACTACTATTCACCATAGTGTTGGAAGTTCTGGCCACAGCAATCAGAGCAGAAAAAGAAGTAAAAAGAATCCAGATAGGAAAAGAAGAAGTAAAACTCTCACTGTTTGCAGATGACATGATCCTCTACATAGAAAACCCTAAAGACTCTACCAGAAAATTACTAGAACTAATCAATGAATATAGTAAAGTTGTAGGATATAAAATTAACACACAGAAATCCCTTGCATTCCTATATACTAACAATGAAAAAACAGACAGAGAAATTAAGGAAACAATACCATTCACCATTGCAACAAAAAGAATAAAATACTTAGGAGTATATCTACCTAAAGAAACAAAGGACCTATACATAGAAAACTATAAAACACTGATGAAAGAAATCAAAGAGGACACAAACAGATGGAGAAACATACCGTGTTCATGGATTGGAAGAATTAATATTGTCAAAATGGCTATTCTACCCAAAGCAGTCTATAGATTCAATGCAATCCCTATCAAGCTACCAATGGTATGTTTCACAGAACTAGACCAAAGAATTTCACAATTTGTATGGAAATACAAAAAACCTCGAATAGCCAAAGTAATCTTGAGAAAGAAGAATGGAGCTGGAGGAATCAACCTGCCTGACTTCAGACTCTACTACAAAGCCACAGTCATCAAGACAGTATGGTACTGGCACAAAGACAGAAATATAGATCAATGGAACAGAATAGAAAGCCCAGAGATAAATCCACGAACCTATGGACACCTTATCTTTGACAAAGGAGGCAAGGATATACAATGGAAAAAAGACAACCTCTTTAACAAGTGGTGCTGGGAAAACTGGTCAACCACTTGTAAAAGAATGAAACTAGAACACTTTCTAACACCATACACAAAAATAAACTCAAAATGGATTAAAGATCTAAATGTAAGACCAGAAACTATAAAACTCCTAGAGGAGAACATAGGCAAAACACTCTCCGACATAAATCAAAGCAAGATCCTCTATGACCCACCTCCCAGAATATTGGAAATATAAGCAAAACTAAACAAATGGGACCTAATGAAACTTAAAAGCTTTTGCACTACAAAGGAAACTATAAGTAAGGTGAAAAGACAGCCCTCAGATTGGGAGAAAATAATAGCAAATGAAGAAACAGACAAAGGATTAATCTCAAAAATATACAAGCAACTCCTGCAGCTCAATTCCAGAAAAATAAATGACCCAATCAAAAAATGGGCCAAAGAACTAAACAGACATTTCTCCAAAGAAAACAAACAGATGGCTAACAAACACATGAAAAGATGCTCAACATCACTCATTATTAGAGAAATACAAATCAAAACCACAATGAGGTACCATTACACGCCAGTCAGGATGGCTGCTATCCAAAAGTCTACAAGCAATAAATGCTGGAGAGGGTGTGGATAAAAGGGAACCCTCTTACACTGTTGGTGGGAATGCAAACTAGTACAGCCGCTATGGAAAACAGTGTGGAGATTTCTTAAAAAACTGGAAATAGAACTGCCATATGACCCAGCAATCCCACTTCTGGGCATAAACACTGAGGAAACCAGAACTGAAAGAGACACGTGCACCCCAGTGTTCATCGCAGCACTGTTTATAATAGCCAGGACATGGAAGCAACCTAGATGCCCATCAGCAGATGAATGGATAAGGAAGCTGTGGTACATATACACCATGGAATATTACTCAGTCATTAAAAAGAATTCATTTGAACCAGTCCTAATGAGATGGATGAAGCTGAAGCCCATTATACAGAGTGATTTAAGCCAGAAAGATAAAGAACATTACAGCATACTGACACATGTATATGGAATTTAGAAAGGTGATAACGATAACCCTATATGCAGAACAGAAAAAGAGACACAGAAATACAGAACAGACTTTTGAACTTTGTGGGAGAATGTGAGGGTGGGATATTTCAAAAGAACAGCATGTATCCTATCTATGGTGAAACAGATCACCAGCCCAGGTGGGATGCACGAGACAATTGTTCCGGCCTGGTGCACTGGGAAGACCCAGAGGAATCGGGGGGAGAGGGAGGTGGGAGGGGGGATCGGGATTGGGAATACATGTAAATCCATGGCTGATTCATATCAATGTATGACAAAACCCACTGGAAAAAAAAATATGAGAAGCATGAAACAGTCTGAAAAATAGGAAGAGCATGAAACGGTGATCAAAAACATGAAGAGCCTGAAAAGGTTTGAAAAATATGAAGAGCTTCAAAAGGTGTCAAAAATATGAGGAGCAAGAAACCGTCTGAAAAATCGGAGGACCACGAAACGTTCTGAAAAATAGTAGGCCATTAAACGGTGTTGAAGAACATGAAGAGCATGAAAAGGTGTGAAAAACATGATGAGCGTCAAAAGGTGTCAAAAATATGATGAGCACGAAATGGCCTAAAAAATATGAGGAGCATGAAACGTTCTGAAAAGTAGGAAGAGCATGAAACGGTTTTGAAAAATATGAGGAGCGTCAAAAGGTGTGAAAAATATGAGGACCATGGATCGGTCTGAAAAATATGAGGAGCCTGAAACGATGTGAAAAATAGGAGGAGCATGAAACGGTGTTGAAAAACATGAAGAACTTCAAAAGGTGTCAAAAACATGAGGAGCACGAAACGGTCTGAAATATAGGAGGAGCATGAAACCGTGTTGAAAAACATGAAGAGCATGAAAGGGTGTGAAAAACATGAAGAGCTGCAAAAGGTGTCAAAAATATGAGGAGCATGAAACGGTCAAAAAATAGGAGGAACATGAGACGGCGTTGAAAATCAGGAAGAGCATGAAAAGGTGTGAAAAATATGAGGTGTTTTAAAAGGTGTCAAAAATATGAGGAGCATGAAACGGTGTTGAAAAAAATGAAGATCATGAAAAGGTGTGAAAAATATGAAGAGCTTCAAAAGGTGTCACATATATGAAGAACATGAAACGGTCTGAAAAATAAGAGGAGCATGAAACAGTCTGAAAAAAAGTAAGAGAATGAAACTGTGTTGAAAAACATGAAGAGCTTCAAAAGGTGTGAAATACATGAGGAGCATGAAACGGTCTGAAAAGTAGGAGGAGCATGAAGCGTTGTTCAAAAACATGAAGAGCCTGAAAAGGTGTGAAAAATATGAAGAGCTTCAAATCGTCTCAAAAATATCAGTAGCATGAAAGGTTCTGAAAAATAGGAGCAGCAGGAAACGGTGTTGAAAAACATGGAAAGCGTGAAAATGTGTGAAAAATATGAAGAGCTTCAAAAATGTGTAAAAAATAGGAGGAGCATGAAACGGTGTTCAAAAACATGAAGAGCCTGAAAAGGTGTGAAAAATATGAAGAGCTTCAAAAGGTGTCAAAAATATGAGGAGCATGAAACGGTCTGGAAAATAGGAGGAGCATGAAGCAGTGTTCAAAAATATGAAGAGCCTGAAAAGGTGTGAAAAATATTAAGAACTTCAAAAGGTGTCAAAAATATGAAGAGCTTCAAAAGGTGTCAGAATATGAAGAGCATGAAACAGTCTGAAAAATAGGAGGAGCATGAAATGGTATTGAAACAATGAAGAGCCTGATAAGGTGTGAAAAGTATGAAGAGCTTCAAAAGGTGTCAAAAATATGAGGAGCATGAAACGGTCTGAAAAATTGGAGGGGCATGAAGCGGTGTTGACAAACATGAAGAGCCTGAAAGGCAGTGAAAAATATTAAGTAAGAGCTTCTAAAGGTGTCAAAGTATGAGGAGCATGAAACGGTCAGAAAAATAGGAGGAGCATGAAGCGGTTTTCAAAAATATGAAGAGCCTGAAAATGTGTGAAAAATATGAAGAGCTTCCAAAGGTGTGAAAAATATGAGGAGCATGAAACGGTCTGAAATATAGGAGGAGCATGAAGCGTAGTTGTAAAACATGAAGAGCCTGAAAATGTGTGAAAAATATGAAGAGCTTCAAAAGGTGTGAAAAATATGAGGAGCATGAAATGTTCTGAAAAATAGGAGGAGAATGAAGTGGTGTTGAAAAACATGAAGAACCTGAAAAGGTGTGAAAAATATGAAGAGCTTCAAAAGGTGTCAAAAATATGAGGAGCAAGAAACGGTCTGAAAAATCGGAGGACCACGAAACGTTCTGAAAAATAGTAGGCCATTAAACGGTGTTGAAAAACATGAAGAGCATGAAAGGGTGTGAAAAACATGAATAGCTGCAAAAGGTGTCAAAAATATGAGGAGCATGAAACGGTCAAAAAATAGGCGGAACATGAGACGGCGTTGAAAATCAGGAAGAGCATGAAAAGGTGTGAAAAATATGAGGTGTTTTAAAAGGTGTGAAAAATATGAGGAGCATGAAACGGTGTTGAAAAAAATGAAGATCATGAAAAGGTGTGAAAAATATGAAGAGCTTCAAAAGGTGTCACATATATGAAGAACATGAAACGGTCTGAAAAATAAGAGGTGCATGAAACAGTCTTAAAAAAAATAAGAGTATGAAACTGTGTTGAAAAACATGAAGAGCTTAAAAACGTGTGAAATACATGAGGAGCATGAAATGGTCTGAAAAGTAGGAGGAGCATGAAGCGTTGTTCAAAAACATGAAGGGCCTAAAAAGGTGTGAAAAATATGAAGAGCTTCAAAAGTTGTCACAAATATTAGGAGTATGAAACGGTCTGAAAAATAGGAGGAGCATGAAGCGGGGTTGAAAAACATGAAGAGCCTGAAAAGGTGTGAAAAATATGAAGAGCTTCAAATCGTCACAAAAATATCAGTAGCATGAAACGTTCTGAAAAATAGGAGCAGCATGAAACGGTGTTGAAAAACATGGAAAGCGTGAAAATGTGTGAAAAATATGAAGAGCTTCAAAATGTGTAAAAAATAGGAGGAGCATGAAACGGTGTTCAAAAACATGAAGAGCCTGAAAAGGTGTGGAAAATATGAAGAGTTTCAAAAGGTGTCAAAAATATGAAGAGCTTCAAAAGGTGTCAAAAATATGAGGAGCATGAAACGGTCTGGAAAATAGGAGGAGCATGAAGCAGTGTTCAAAAATATGAAGAGCCTGAAAAGGTGTGAAAAATATTAAGAACTTCAAAAGGTGTCAAAAATATGAAGAGCTTCAAAAGGTGTCAGAATATGAAGAGCATGAAACAGTCTGAAAAATAGGAGGAGCATGAAATGGTATTGAAACAATGAAGAGCCTGATAAGGTGTGAAAAGTATGAAGAGCTTCAAAAGGTGTCAAAAATATGAGGAGCATGAAACGGTCTGAAAAATTGGAGGGGCATGAAGCGGTGTTGACAAACATGAAGAGCCTGAAAGGCAGTGAAAAATATTAAGTAAGAGCTTCTAAAGGTGTCAAAGTATGAGGAGCATGAAACGGTCAGAAAAATAGGAGGAGCATGAAGCGGTTTTCAAAAATATGAAGAGCCTGAAAATGTGTGAAAAATATGAAGAGCTTCCAAAGGTGTGAAAAATATGAGGAGCATGAAACGGTCTGAAATATAGGAGGAGCATGAAGCGTAGTTGTAAAACATGAAGAGCCTGAAAATGTGTGAAAAATATGAAGAGCTTCAAAAGGTGTCAAAAATATGAGGAGCAAGAAACGGTCTGAAAAATCGGAGGACCACGAAACGTTCTGAAAAATAGTAGGCCATTAAACGGTGTTGAAAAACATGAAGAGCATGAAAGGGTGTGAAAAACATGAATAGCTGCAAAAGGTGTCAAAAATATGAGGAGCATGAAACGGTCAAAAAATAGGCGGAACATGAGACGGCGTTGAAAATCAGGAAGAGCATGAAAAGGTGTGAAAAATATGAGGTGTTTTAAAAGGTGTCAAAAATATGAGGAGCATGAAACGGTGTTGAAAAAAATGAAGATCATGAAAAGGTGTGAAAAATATGAAGAGCTTCAAAAGGTGTCACATATATGAAGAACATGAAACGGTCTGAAAAATAAGAGGTGCATGAAACAGTCTTAAAAAAAATAAGAGTATGAAACTGTGTTGAAAAACATGAAGAGCTTCAAAACGTGTGAAATACATGAGGAGCATGAAATGGTCTGAAAAGTAGGAGGAGCATGAAGCGTTGTTCAAAAACATGAAGGGCCTAAAAAGGTGTGAAAAATATGAAGACCTTCAAAAGTTGTCAAAAATATTAGGAGTATGAAACGGTCTGAAAAATAGGAGGAGCATGAAGCGGGGTTGAAAAACATGAAGAGCCTGAAAAGGTGTGAAAAATATGAAGAGCTTCAAATCGTCACAAAAATATCAGTAGCATGAAACGTTCTGAAAAATAGGAGCAGCATGAAACGGTGTTGAAAAACATGGAAAGCGTGAAAATGTGTGAAAAATATGAAGAGCTTCAAAATGTGTAAAAAATAGGAGGAGCATGAAACGGTGTTCAAAAACATGAAGAGCCTGAAAAGGTGTGAAAAATATGAAGAGTTTCAAAAGGTCTCAAAAATATGAAGAGCTTCAAAATGTGTCAAAAATATGAGGAGCAGAAACGGTCTGAAAAATTGGAGGAGCATGAAGTGGTGTTGAAAAACATGAAGAGCCTGAAAAGCAGTGAAAAATATTAAGAAAGAGCTTCTAAAGGTGTCAAAGTATGAGGAGCATGAAACGGTCAGAAAAATAGGAGGAGCATGAAGCGGTTTTCAAAAATATGAGGAGCCTGAAAAGGTGTGAAAAATATGAAGAGCTTCCAAAGGTGTGAAAAATATGAGGAGCATGAAACGGTCTGAAATATAGGAGGAGCATGAAACCGTGTTGAAAAAAATGAAGAGCATGAAAGGGTGTGAAAAACATGAAGAGCTGCAAAAGGTGTCAAAAATATGAGGAGCATGAAAGGGTCAAAAAATAGGAGGAACATGAGACGGCGTTGAAAATCAGGAAGAGCATGAAAAGGTGTGAAAAATATGAAGAGCTTCAGAAGGTGTCACATATATGAAGAACATGAAACGGTCTGAAAAATAAGAGGAGCATGAAACAGTCTGAAAAAAAGTAAGAGTATGAAACTGTGTTGAAAAACATGAAGAGATTCAAATGGTGTGAAATACATGAGGAGCATGAAACGGTCTGAAAAGTAGGAGGAGCATGAAGCGTTGTTCAAAAACATGAAGAGCCTAAAAAGGCGTGAAAAATAGGAAGAGCTTCAAAAAGTGTCAAAAATATTAGGAGCATGAAACGGTCTGAAAAATAGGAGCAGCATGAAGTGGTGTTGAAAAACATGAAGAGCCTGAAAAGGTGTGAAAAATATGAAGAGCTTCAAAAGTTGTCAAAAATATTAGGAGCATGAAACGGTCTGAAAAATAGGAGGAGCATGAAGTGGTGTTGAAAAACATGAAGAGCCTGAAAAGGTGTGAAAAATATGAAGAGCTTCAAATCGTCTCAAAAATATCAGTAGCATCAAACGTTCTGAAAAATAGGAGCAGCATGAAACGGTGTTGAAAAACATGGAAAGCGTGAAAATGTGTGAAAAATATGAAGAGCTTCAAAATGTGTAAAAAATAGGAGGAGCATGAAACGGTGTTCAAAAACATGAAGAGCCTGAAAAGGTGTGAAAAATATGAAGAGCTTCAAAAGTTGTCAAAAATATTAGGAGCATGAAACGGTCTGAAAAATAGGAGGAGCATGAAACGGTGTTGAAAAACATGAATAGCCTGAAAAGGTGTGAAAAATAAGAAGACCTTCAAACGGTGTCAAAAATATGAGGAGCATGAAACGGTGTTCAAAAACATGAAGAGCCAGAAAATGTGTGAAAAATATGAAGAGCTTCAAAAGGTGTCAAAAATATGAGGAGCCTGAAACTTTCTGAAAAATAGTCGGATGATGAAGCTGTGTTGAAAAATATGAGGAGCCTGAAAAGGTGTGAAAAATATGAAGAGCTTCAAAAGGTGTCAAAAATATGAGGAGCCTGAAACGGTCTGAAAAATAGTAGGATGATGAAGCGGTGTTGAAAAACATGAAGAGCCTGAAAAGGTGTGAAAATTTTGAAGAGCTTCAAAAGGTGTCAAAAATTTGAAGAGAATGAAACGGTCTGAAAAATAGAGGGAACATGAAGCGGTGTTGAAAAACATGAAGAGCCTGAAAAGAGTGAAATATATGAAGAGCTGCAAAAGGTGTCAAAAATATGAGGAGCATGAAACAGTCTGAAAAATAGGAGGAGCAAGAAGCGGTGTTGAAAAACATGAAGAGTCTGAAAAGGTGTGAAAAATATAAAGAGTTTCAAAATGTTTCAAAAATATGAGGAGCATGAAACAGTCTGAAAAATAGGAGGTGCATGAAGCGGTGTTCAAAAACATGAAGAGCCTGAAAAGGTGTTAAATATATTAAGAGCTTCAAAATGTATCAAATATATGAGGAGCAGAAAAGGTCTCAAAAATAGGAGGAGCATGAAGCGGTGTTGAAAAACATGAAGAGTCTGAAAAGGTGTGAAAAACATGAAGAGCTTGAAAAAGTGTCAAAAATATGAGAGCATGAAACGGTCTGAAAAATAGGAGGAACATCAATTGGTGTTGAAGAACATGAAGATCCTGAAAAGTTGTGAAAAATATGAAGAGCTTAAAAAGGTGTCAAAATTATGAGGAGCATGAAACGGTCTGAAAAATAGGAGGAGCAAGAAGCGGTGTTGAAAAACCTGAAGAGACTGAAACGGTGTGAAATATATGAAGAGCTTCAAAAGGTGTCAAAAATTTTAGGAGCATGAAACGTTCTGAAAAATTGGAGGAGCATGAAGCGGTGTTGAAAAATATGAAGAGCCTGAAAAGTGTGAAATATATGAAGAGCTTAAAAAGGCGGGAAATATATGAGGAACCTGAAACGCTCTGAGAAACAGGAGGAGAATGAATCGGTGTTGAAACATATGAAGAGCCTGAAAAGGTGTGAAATATATGACAAGCTTAAAAAGGCGTTAAATATATGAGGAACCTGAAACTCTCTGAGAAACAGGAGGAAAATGAAGCGGGGTTGCAGAATCTGAAGATCCTGAAAACGTGTTAACAATATTAGGAGCCTGAAACGGTCTGAAAAATAGGAGGCGCATGAAACGGTGTTCAAAAATATGTAGAGCCTGAAAAGGTGTGAAAAATATGAAGAGCTTCAAAAGGTGTCAAAAATATGAGGAGCAGGAAACGGTCTGAAATATAGATGGAGCATGAAGCAGTGGTGGAAAATATGAAGACCCTGAAAAAGTGTGAAATATATGAAGAGCTTCAAAAGGTGTGAAAAATATGAGGAGCATGAAACGGTCTGAAAAATAGGAGGAGCATCAAATGGTGTTGAAAAACATGAAGAGCCTGAAACGGTGTGAAATATATGAAGAGCTTCAAAAGGTGTCAAAATTATGAGGAGCATGAAACGGTCTGAAAAATAGGAGGAGCATGAAGCGGTGTTGAAAAACATGAAGAGCCTGAAAAGGTGTGACAAATATGAAGAGCTTCAAAAGGTGTGAAAAATATGAGGAGCATGAAACGGTCTGAAAAATAGGAGGAGCAAAAAGCGGTGTTGAAAAAATTAAGAGCCTGAAAACGTTTGAAAAATATGAATAGCTTCAAAAGGTGTGGAAAATATGAAGAGCTTCAAAATGTGTCAAAAGCGAGACGAGTATGAAACGGTCTGAAAAATAGGAGGAGCATGAAGTGGTGTTGAAAAACATGAGGAGCCTGAAAATGTTTGAAATATATGAAGAGCTTCAAAATGTGTCAGAAATGAGAGAAGCATGAAACGGTCTGAAAAATAGGATGAGCAAGAAGGGGTGTTGAAAAACATGAAGAGCCTGAAAACGTTTGAGAAATATGAAGAGCTTCATAAGGTGTGAAAAATATGAAGAGCTTCGAAAGTTGTTAAAAATGAGATGAGCATGACACAGTTTGAAAAATAGGAGGAGCATGAAACCGTGTTCAAAAACAAGAAGAGCCTAAATAGGTTGAAAAATATGAAGAGCTTCAAAAGGTGTGAAAAAAAGGTGAGCTTAAAAGGTCTGAAAAATAGGAGAAGCATGAAGTGGTGTTGAAAAACATGAAGAGCATGAAAACGTGTGAAATATATGAAGAGCTTCAAAAGGTGTCAAATATATGAGGAGCATGAAACGGTCTGAAAAATAGGAGGAACACAAGTGGTGTTCAAAAACATGAAGAGCCTGAAAAGGTGTGAAAAATATGAAGAGTTTCAAAAGGTGTCAAAAATATGAGGAGCATGAATCGGTGTTGAAAAACATGAAGAGCCTGAAAATGTGTGAAAAATATGAAGAGCTTCAAAAGGTGTCAAAAATATGAAGAGCATGAAACGGTCTGAAAAATAGGAGAAGCATGAAGCGGTGTTGAAAAACATGAAGAACATGAAAAGGTGTGAAAAATATGAAGAGCTTCAAAAGGTGTCAAAAATATGAGGAGCATGAATCGGTGTTGAAAAACATGAAGAGCATGAAAAGGTGTGAAAAATATGAAGAGCTTCAAAAGGTGACAAAAATATGAGGAGCATGAAACGGTCTGAAAAATGGGAGGAGCATGAAGCGGTGTTGAAAAATATGAAGAGCCTGAAAACGTGTGAAAAACATGAAAAGCTTAAAAGTTGTGAGAAATATGAAGAGCTTCAAAAGGTGTCAAAAATGAGACGAGCATGAAATGGTCTGGAAAATAGGACGAGCATGAAGCGGTGTTGAAAAACATGGGGAGCCTGAAAAGGTGTGAAAAATATGAAGAGCTTTAAAAGGTGTGAAATACATGAGGAGCATGAAACGGTCTGAAAAATAGGAGGAGTATGAAACCGTGTTCAAAAACAAGAAGAGCCTGAAAAGTTGTGAAAAATATGAAGAGCTTTAAACGGTTGGAAAACATGAGGAGCATGAAACGGTGTTGAAAACATGAAGAGCCTGAAAAGGTGTGTAAAATATGAAGAGCTTCAAAAGGTGTCAAATATATGAGGAGCATGAAACGGTCTGAAAAATAGGAGGAGCATGAAGCGGTGTTGAAAAACATGAAGAGCCTGAAAAGGTGTGAAAAATATGAAGAGCTTCAAAAGGTGTCAAAAATATGAGGAGCAGGAAACGGTCTGAAAAATAGGAGGAGCACGAAGCGGTGTTGAAAAACATGAACAGCCTGAAAAGGTGTGAAAAATATGAAGAGCTTCAAAAGGTGTCAAAAATATGAGTAGCAGGAAACGGTCTGAAAAATATGAGGAGCACGAAGCGGTGTTGAAAAACATGAACAGCCTGAAAAGGTGTGAAAAATATGAAGAGCTTCAAAAGGTGTCAAAAATATGAGTAGCATGAAACGGTCTGAAAAATTGGAGGAGCATGAAGTGGTGTAGAAAAACATGAAGAGACTGAAAAGGTGTGAAAAATATGAAGAGCTTCTAACGGTGTCAAAAATATGAGGATCATGAAACGGTGTGAAAAACAGGAGGAGCATGAAGTGCTGTTGAGAAACATGTAGAGGCTGAAAAGGTGTGAAAAATATGAATAGCTTCAAAAGTTTTCAAATATATGAGGAGCATGAAACTATCTTTAAAATAGGAGGAGCATGAAACAGTGTTGAGAAACATGAAGAGCCTGAAAGGTGTGAAAAATATGAAGAGCTTCAAAAGGTGTCAAAAATAATGAGGAGAATGAAGCGGTCTGAATAATAGGAGGAGCATAAAGTGGTGTTCAAAATCATGAAGAGCCTTAAAAGGTGTGAAAAATATGAAGAGCTTCAAAAGGTGTGAAAAAAAAGAAGAGCTTCAAAATCTGTCGAAAATATGAGGAGCATGAAACGATCTGAAAAATAGGAGCAGCAAGAAACAGTGTTCAAAGACATGAAGAGCCTGAAATGGTGTGAAAAATATGAAGAGCTTCAAAAAGTGGCAACAATATGAGCAGCATGAAACGGTCTGAAAAATAGGAGGAGCACGAAACGGTGTTCATAAACATGAAGAGCCTGAAAAGGTGTGAAATATATGAAGAGCTTCAAAAGCTGTCAATAATATGAGGAGCATGAAATGGTCTGAAAATCAGGATGATCATGAAGCGGTGTTGAAAAATATGAAGAGCCTGAAAAGGTGTGAAAAATATGAAGAGCTTCAAAAGGTGTGAAATATATGAAGAGCTTCCTGAGGTGTCAAAAATGAGATGAGCATGAAACGGTCTGAAAAATAGGAGGATCAAGAAGCAGTGTTGAAAAACATGAAGAGCCTGAAAAGGTGTGAAAAATGTGAAGAGCTTCCAAAGGTGTAAAAATATGAGGAGCATGAAACGTTCTGAAAAATAGGAGGAGCATGAAACCGTGTTCAAAAATATGAAGAGTCTGAAAAGGTCTGAAAAATATGAAGAGCTTCAAAGGTGTGAAATACATGAGGAGCATAAAGCGGTCTGAAAAATAGGAGGATCATGAAGCGGTGTTGAAAAATATGAAGAGCCTGAAAACGTGTGAAAATATGAAGAGCTGCAAAAAGTGTCAAGAATGAGATGAGCATGAAATGGTGTGAAAAATAGGAGGAGCATGAAGCAGTGTAGCAAGACATGAAGAGCCTGAAAAGTTGTGAAAAATATGAATAGCTTCAAATGTGTCAAAAATAAGAGGAGCATGAAACAGTCTGAAAAATAGGAGGAGCATGATGCGGTGTAGAAAAACATGAAGAGCCTGAAAAGGTGTGAAAAATATGAACAGCTACAAAAGGTGTGAAAAATATGAAGACATTCAAAGGTGTCAAAATTATGAGGAGCAAGAAACTGTCTGAAAATAGGAGGAGCATGAAACGGTGTTGAAAAACATGAAGAGCCTTAAAAGGTGTGAAAAATATGAAGAGCTACAAAAGGTGTCAAAAATATGAGGAGCATGAAACGGTATGAAAAATAGGAGGATCAAGAAGCGGTGTTCAAAAACATGAAGAGCCTGAAAAGTTGGGAAAAATATGAAGACCTTCAAAAGGTGTGAAATACATGAGGAGCATGAAACGGTCTGAAAAATAGGAGGAGCATGAAGCGGTGTTGAAAAACATGAAGAGCCTGAAAAGGTGTGAAAAATATGAATAGCTTCAAAAGGTGTGAAAAATATGAGGAGCATGAAACGGTCTGAAAAATAGGAGGAGCATGAAGCGGTGTTCAAAAATATGAAGAGCCTGAAAATTTGTGAAAACTATGAAGCGCTTCAGAAGGTGTCAAAAATGAGATGAGCATGAAACGGTCTGAAAAATAGGAGGAGCATGAAGTGGTGTTGAAAAACATTAAGAGCCTGAAAATGTGTGAAATATATGAAGAGCTTCAAAAGATTTTAGAAATGAGAGGAGTATGAAACGGTCTGAAAAATAGGAGGAGCATAAAGCGGTGTTGAAAAACATGCAGAGCCTGAAAAGATGTGAAAAATATGAAGAACTTCAAAAGGTGTCCACTATATGAGGAGCATGAAACTCTCTCAGAAATAGGAGGAGCATGAAGTGGTGCTTAAAAACATGAAGAGCCTAAAAGGTGTGAAAAATAAGAAAAGCTTCAAAAGATGTCACAAATATGAGGATCATGAAACGGTCTGAAAAATTGGAGGATCATGAAGCGGTGTTGAAAAACATGAAGAGTCTGAAAAGTTGTGAAAAATATGAAGAGCTTCAAAAGGTGTCAAAAATGTGAGGAGCATGAAACGGTCTGAAAAATAGGAGGAGCTTGAAACCGTTTCAAAAACATGAAGAGCCTGGAAAGGTGTGAAAAATGAAGAGCTTCAAAAGGTGTGAAATACACGAGGAGCATGAAACGGTCTGAAAAATAGGAGGAGCCTGAAGCGGTGTTTAAAAACATGAAGAGCCTGAAAATGTGTGTAAAATATGAAGAGCTTCAGAAGGTGTCAAAAATTAGATTAGCATGAAACGGTCTGAAAAATAGGAGGAGCATGAAGTGGTGTTGAAAAACATGAAGAGCCTGAAAAAGTGTAAAATATATGAAGAGCTTCAAAAGGTGTTAAAAATAGAGGAGCATGAAGCGGTGTTCAAAAACATGAAGAGCCTGAAAATGTGTGTAAACTATGAAGAGCTTCAAAACGTGTCAAAAATATGAGGAGCATGAAACGGTCTGAAATATAGGTGGATCAAGAAGCGGTGTTGAAAAACATGAAGAGCGTGAAAACGTGTGAAAAATATGAAGAGGCTCAAAAGGTGTGAAAAATATGAAGAGCTTAAAATGGTGTCAAAAATGAGATGAGCATGAAACGGTCTGAAAAATAAGAGCAGCATGAAACGGTGTTCAAAAACATGAAGAGCCTGAAAAGGTGTGAAAAATATAAAGAGCTTCAAAAGCTGTGAAATACATGCGGAGCATGAAACGGTCTGAAAAATAGGAGGAGCATGAAAAGGTGTTCAAAAACATGAAAGCCTAAAAGGTGAGAAAAATATGAAGAGCTTCAAAAGGTGTTAAATACATGAGGAGCATGAAACGGTCTGAAAATTAGGAGGAGCATGAAACGGTCTTCAAAACATAAAGAACCTGAAAAGGTGTGAAAAATATGAAAAGGTTCAAAATGTGTCAAAAATATGAGGAGCATGAAACGGTCTGAAAAATAGGAGGACGATGAAACGGTCTTCAAAACATAAAGAACCTGAAAAGGTGTGAAAAATATGAAGAGCTTTTAAAGGTGTCAAAAATATGAGGAGCATGAAAGGGTCTGAAAAAGAGGAGGAGCATGAAGCGGTGTTGAAAAACATGAAGAGCCTGAAAAGTTTTGAAAAATATGAACAGCTTCAAAAGGTGTGAAAAATATGAAGAGCTTCAAAAGGTGTCAAAAATGAGATGAGCATGAAACGGTCTGAAAAATCGGAGGAGCATGAAGTGGGGTTGAAAATCATGAAGAGCCTGAAAAGGTGTGTAAAATATGAAGAGCTTCAAAAGGAGTGAAAGACTTGAGGAGCATGAAACCGTCTGAATTATAGGAGGAGCATGAAACGGTGTTGAAAAACATGAAGAGCCTCAAAAGGTGTGAAAAATATGAAGAGCTCAATAGGTGTCAAAAATATGAAGAGCTTCAAAAAGTGTGACAAATGAGATGAGCATGAAATGGTGTGAAAAAGGAGGAGCATGAAGTGGTGATGAAAAACATGAAGAGCCTGAAAAGGTGTAAAATATATGAAGAGATTCAAAAGGTGTCAAAAATATGAGGAGCTTGAAATGGTCTGAAAAATTGGAGGATCATGAAGCGGTGTTGAAAAACATGAAGAGCCTGAAAAGTTGTGAAAAATATGAAGAGCTTCAAAAGGTGTGAAAAATAAGAAGAGCTTCCTGAGATGTCAAAAATGAGATGAGCATGAAGCGGTCTGAAAAATAGGAGGATCAAGAAGCGGTGTTGAAAAACATGAAGAGCCTGAAAAGGTGTGAAAAATGTGAAGAGCTTCCAAAGGTGTAAAAATATGAGGAGCATGAAACGTTCTGAAAAATAGGAGGAGCATGAAACCGTGTTCAAAAATATGAAGAGTCTGAAAAGGTCTGAAAAATATGAAGAGCTTCAAAGGTGTGAAATACATGAGGAGCATAAAACGGTCTGAAAAATAGGAGGATCATGAAGCGGTGTTGAAAAATATGAAGAGCCTGAAAACGT
This sequence comes from Dama dama, assembly GCF_033118175.1. NCBI lineage: Eukaryota > Metazoa > Chordata > Mammalia > Artiodactyla > Cervidae > Dama > Dama dama. The sequence goes on along the minus strand of NW_026870920.1, from coordinate 2,924,771 downwards.
GTGAAAAATATGAAGAGCTGCAAAAAGTGTCAAGAATGAGATGAGCATGAAATGGTGTGAAAAATAGGAGGAGCATGAAGCGGTGTAGAAAAACATGAAGAGCCTGAAAAGTTGTGAAAAATATGAATAGCTTCAAAAGGAGTCAAAAATAAGAGGAGCATGAAACAGTCTGAAAAATAGGAGGAGCATGATGCGGTGTAGAAAAACATGAAGAGCCTGAAAAGTTGTGAAAAATATGAACAGCTTCAAAACGTGTGAAAAATATGAAGACATTCAAAGGTGTCAAAATTATGAGGAGCAAGAAACTGTCTGAAAATAGGAGGAGTATGAAACGGTGTTGAAAAACATGAAGAGCCTTAAAAGGTGTGAAAAATATGAAGAGCTACAAAAGGTGTCAAAAATATGAGGAGCATGAAACGGTATGAAAAATAGGAGGATCAAGAAGCGGTGTTCAAAAACATGAAGAGCCTGAAAAGTTGGGAAAAATATGAAGAGCTTCAAAAGGTGTGAAATACATGAGGAGCATGAAACGGTCTGAAAAATAGGAGGAGCATGAAGGGGTGTTGAAAAACATGAAGAGCCTGAAAAGGTGTGAAAAATATGAGGAGCATGAAACGGTCTGAAAAATAGGAGGAGCATGAAGCGGTGTTCAAAAATATGAAGAGCCTGAAAATTTGTGAAAACTATGAAGCGCTTCAGAAGGTGTCAAAAATGAGATGAGCATGAACGGTCTGAAAAATAGGAGGAGCATGAAGTGGTGTTGAAAAACATTAAGAGCCTGAAAATGTGTGAAATATATGAAGAGCTTCAAAAGATTTTAGAAATGAGAGGAGCATGAAACGGTCTGAAAAATAGGAGGAGCATAAAGCGGTGTTGAAAAACATGAAGAGCCTGAAAAGGTGTGAAAAATATGAATAGTTTCAAATGATGTGAAAAATATGAAGAACTTCAAAAGCTGTCAAAAATGAGATGAGCATGAAACGGTCTGAGAAATAGGAGAAGCATGAAGTGGTGTTGAAAAACATGAAGAGCTTGAAAAAGTGTGAAATATATGAAGAGCTTCAAAAGGTGTGAAAAATATGAAGAGCTTCAAAAGGTGTCAAAAATATGAGGAGCATGAAACGGTCTGAAAAATAGGAGGAGCATTGTAACATTGTTGAAAAAATTGAAGAGCCTGAAAAGGTGTGAAAAATATGAAGAGCTTCAAAAAGTGTCAAAAATATGAGGAGCATGAAACGGTCTGAAAAATAGGAGGAGCATGAAGCGGTGTTCAAAAACATGAAGAGCCTGAAAAGCTGTGAAAAATATGAAGAGCCTCAAGGTTTGAAATACTTGAGGAGCATGAAGCGGTGTTGAAAAACATGAAGAGCCAGAAAAGGTGTGAAAAATATGAAGAGCTTCAAAAGGTGTCAAAACTATGAGGAGTATGAAACGGTCTGTAAAATAGGAGCTGCATGAAACGGTGTTCAAAAACATGAAGAGCCTGAAAAGGTGTTAAAAATATGAAGACCTTCAAAATGTGTCAAAAATATGAGGAGCATGAAACGGTCTGAAAAATAGGAGGAGCATGAAACGGTGTTCAAAAACATGAAGAGCCTGAAAAGCTGTGAAAAATATGAAGAGCCTCAAGGTGTGAAATACTTGAGGAGCATGAATCGGTCTGAAAAATAGGAGGAGCATGAAGCGGTGTTGAAAAACATGAAGAGCCTGAAAAGGTGTGAAAAATATGAAGAGATTCAAAAGTTGTCAAAAATATGAGAAGCATGAAACGATCTGAAAAATAGGAGGAGCATGAAGTGGTGTTCACAAACATGACGAGCCAGAAAAAGTGTGAAAAATATGAAGAGCTTCAAAAGGTGTCAAAAATATGGGAGCATGAAACGGTCTGAAAAAATAGGAGGAAAATGAATCGGTGTTGAAAACCATGAAGAGACTGAAAAGGTGAGAAAAATATGAAGAGCTTCAAAACGTGTCAAAAATATGAGAAGCATGAAACGGTCTGAAAAATAGGAGATTCATGAAACGGTGTTCAAAAACCTGAAGAGCCAGAAAAGGTGTGAAAAATATGAAGAGCCTCAAAAGGTTTGAAAAATATGAAGAGCTTCAAAAGCTGTCAAAATGAGATGAGCATGAAACGGTCTGAAAAATAGGAGGGGCATGAAGTTGTGTTGAAAAACATGAAGAGCCTGAAAAGGCGTGAAAAATAGGAAGAGCTTCAAAAGGTGTCAAAAATATGTGGAGCATGAAACGGTCTGAAATATAGGAGGAGCATGAAACGGTGTTCAAAAAAATGAAGAGCCTGAAAAGGTGTGAAAAATATGAAGAGCTTCAAAAGGTGTCAAAATATGAGGAGCATGAAACGGTCTGAAAAATAGGAGGAGCATGAAGCGGTGTTCAAAAACATGAAGAGCCTGAAAAGGTGTGAAATATATGAAGAGCCTCAAAACGTGTCAAAAATAAGAGAAGCATGAAACGGTCTGAAAAATAGGAAGATCATGAAGCGGTGTTGAAAAACATGAAGAGACTTAAAACGTGTGAAATATATGAAGAGCTTCAAAAAGTGTGAAAAATATGAAGAGCTTCAAAAGGTGTGAAATACATGAGGAGCATGAAACGGTCTGAAATATAGCAGGAGCCTAAAGCGGTGTTGAAAAACATGAAGAACCTGAAAAGGTGTGAAAAATATGAAGAGCTTCAAAAGGTGTGAAAAATATGAGGAGCATGAAACCGTCTGAAATATAGGAGGAGCATGAAGCCGTGTTGAAAAACATAAAGAGCCTGAAAGGGTGTAACAAATATGAAGAGCTTCAGAAGGTGTCAAAAATGAGATGAGCATGAAACGGTCTGAAAAATAGGAGGAGCATGAAGTGGTGTTGAAAAACATGAAGAGCCTGAAAAAGAGTGAAATATATGAAGAGCTTCAAAAGGTGTGAGGTACATGAGGAGAATGAAACCGTCTGAAAAATAGGAGGAGCATGAAGCGGTGTTCCAATACATGAAGAGCCTGAAAACGTGTGAAATATATGAAGAGATTCAAAAGGTGTCAAAAATATGAGGAGCATGAAACGGTCTGAAAAAAATGAGGAGCAGGAAACCGTGTTCAAAAGTATGAAGAGCCTGAAAAGGTGTGAAAAATTTGAAGTGCTTCAAAAGGTGTGAAAATTAGGAGAGTCATGAAGCGGTGTTCCAAAACATGAAGAGCCTGAAAATGTGTGTAAAATATGAAGAGCTTCAAAACGTCTCAAAAATATGAGGAGCATGAAACGGTCTGAAAAAATAGGAGGATCAAGAAGCGGTGTTGAAAAACATGAAGATCTGAAAACGTGTGAAAAATATGAAGAGCTTCAAAAGGTGTGAAAAATATGAAGAGCTTCAAAAGGTGTCAAAAATGAGATGAGCATGAAACGGTCTGAAAAATAGGAGGAGCATGAAACCGTGTTCAAAAACATGAAGAGCCTGAAATGGTGTGAAAAATATGAACAGCTTCAAAAGGTGTGAAAAATATGAAGAGCTTCAAAATGTGTCAAAAATATGAGGAGCATGAAACGGTCTGAAAAATAGGAGGATCATGAAACGATCTTCAAAACATGAAGAACCTGAAAAGGTGTGAAAAATATGAAGAGCTTTTAAAGGTGTCAAAAATATGAGGAGCATGAAACGGTCTGAAAAAGAGGAGGAGCATGAAACCGTGTTCAAAAACATGAAGAGCCTGAAATGGTGTGAAAAATATGAACAGCTTCAAAAGGTGTGAAAAATATGAAGAGCTTCAAAAGGTGTCAAAAATGAGATGAGCATGAAACGGTCTGAAAAATCGGAGGAGCATGAAGTGGGGTTGAAAATCATGAAGAGCCTGAAAACGTGTGTAAAATATGAAGAGCTTCAAAAGGAATGAAAGACTTGAGGAGCATGAAACCGTCTGAATTATAGGAGGAGCATGAAACGGTGTTGAAAAACATGAAGAGCCTCAAAAGGTGTGAAAAATATGAAGAGCTCAAAAGGTGTCAAAAATATGAAGAGCTTCAAAAAGTGTGACAAATGAGATGAGCATGAAATGGTGTGAAAAAGGAGGAGCATGAAGTGGTGTTGAAAAACATGAAGAGCCTGAAAAGGTGTAAAATATATGAAGAGATTCAAAAGGTGTCAAAAATATGAGGAGCTTGAAACGGTCTGAAAAATTGGAGGATCATGAAGCGGTGTTGAAAAACATGAAGAGCCTGAAAAGTTGTGAAAAATATGAAGAGCTTCAATGGTGTCAAAAATGGGAGGAGCATGAAACGGTCTGAAAAATAGGAGGAGCATGAAATCGTGTGCAAAAACATGAAGAGCCTGAAAAGGTGTGAAAAATATGAAGAGCTTCAAAATGTGTGAAATACATGAGGAGCATGAAACGATCTGAAAAGGAGGAGGAGCATGAAGCCGTGTTCAAAATCATGAAGAGCCTAAAAAAGTGTGAAAAATATGAAGAGCTTCAAAAGGTGTGAAAAATATGAAGAGGTTCAAAAGGTGTCAAAAATATGAGGAGCATGAAACGGTCTGAAAAATAGGAGAGGCATGAATTTGTGTTGAAAAACTTGAAGAGCCTGAAAAGTTGTGAAAAATATGAAGAGCTTCAAAGGTGTCAAAAATGGGAGGAGCATGAAACGGTGTGAAAAATAGGAGGAGCATGAAATCGTGTTCAAAAACATGAAGAGCCTGAAAAGGTGTTAAAAATATCAACAGCTTCGAAAGGTGTGAAAAATATGAAGAGCTTCAAAAGGTGTCAAAAATGAGATGAGCATGAAACGGTCTGAAAAATCGGAGGAGCATGAAGTGGGGTTGAAAATCATGAAGAGCCTGAAAAGGTGTGTAAAATATGAAGAGCTTCAAAAGGAGTGAAATACATGAGGAGCATGAAACCGTCTGAATTATAGGAGGAGCATGAAACGGTGTTCAAAAACATGAATAGCCTGAAAAGGTGTGAAATATATGAAGAGCTACAAAAGGTGTGAAAAATATGAAGAGCTCAAAAGGTGTGAAAGATATGAAGAGCTTCAAAAGGTGTGAGAAACATGAGGAGCATGAAACGGTCAGAAAAATAGGAGGAGCATGAAGCGGTGTTGAAAAACATGAAGAACCTGAAAAGGTGTTAAAAATATGAAGAGCTTCCAAAGGTGTCAAAAATGTGAGGAGCATTAAACGGTCTGAAAAATAGGAGGAGCATGAAACCGTGTCAAAAACATGAAGAGCCTGAAAAGGTGTGAAATATATGAAGAGATTCAAAAGGTGTCAAAAATATGAGGAGCATATAACGGTTTGGAAAATAGGACGAGCAAGAAGTGGTGTTGAAAAACATGAAGAGCCTGAAAAAGTGTAAAATACATGAAGAGCTTCAAAAGGTGTTAAATATAGGAGGAGCATGAAGCGGTGTTCAAAAACATGAAGAGCCTGAAAATGTGTGTAAAATATGAAGAGCTTCAAAACGTGTCAAAAATATGAGGAGCATGAAACGTTCTGAAAAATAGGTGGATCAAGAAGCGGTGTTGACAAACAGATGGAGAAACATACCGTGTTCATGGATTGGAAGAATTAATATTGTCAAAATGGCTATTCTACCCAAAGCAGTCTATAGATTCAATGCAATCCCTATCAAGCTACCAACGGTATTTTTCACAGAACTAGACCAAAGAATTTCACAATTTGTATGGAAATACAAAAAACCTCGAATAGCCAAAGTAATCTTGAGAAAGAAGAATGGAACTGGAGGAATCAACCTGCCTGACTTCAGACTCTACTACAAAGCCGCAGTCATCAAGACAGTATGGTACTGGCACAAAGACAGAAATATAGATCAATGGAACAGAATAGAAAGCCCAGAGATAAATCCACGAACCTATGGACACCTTATTTTTGACAAAGGAGGCAAGGATATACAATGGAAAAAAGACAACCTCTTTAACAAGTGGTGCTGGGAAAACAGGTCAACCACTTGTAAAAGAATGAAACTAGAACACTTTCTAACACCATACACAAAAATAAACTCAAAATGGATTAAAGATCTAAATGTAAGACCAGAAACTATAAAACTCCTAGAGGAGAACATAGGCAAAACACTCTCCGACATAAATCAAAGCAAGATCCTCTATGACCCACCTCCCAGAATATTGGAAATATAAGCAAAACTAAACAAATGGGACCTAATGAAACTTAAAAGCTTTTGCACTACAAAGGAAACTATAAGTAAGGTGAAAAGACAGCCCTCAGATTGGGAGAAAATAATAGCAAATGAAGAAACAGACAAAGGATTAATCTCAAAAATATACAAGCAACTCCTGCAGCTCAATTCCAGAAAAATAAATGACCCAATCAAAAAATGGGCCAAAGAACTAAACAGACATTTCTCCAAAGAAGACATACAGATGGCTAACAAACACATGAAAAGAGGCTCAACATCACTCATTATTAGAGAAATGCAAATCAAAACCACAATGAGGTACCATTACACGCCAGTCAGGATGGCTGCTATCCAAAAGTCTACAAGCAATAAATGCTGGAGAGGGTGTGGAGAAAAGGGAACCCTCTTACACTGTTGGTGGGAATGCAAACTAGTACAGCCGCTATGGAAAACAGTGTGGAGATTTCTTAAAAAACTGGAAATAGAACTGCCATATGACCCAGCAATCCCACTTCTGGGCATACACACTGAGGAAACCAGATCTGAAAGAGATACGTGCACCCCAATGTTCATCGCAGCACTGTTTATAATAGCCAGGACATGGAAGCAACCTAGATGCCCATCAGCAGATGAATGGATAAGGAAGCTGTGGTACATATACACCATGGAATATTACTCAGCCATTAAAAAGAATTCATTTGAACCAGTCCTAATGAGATGGATGAAGCTGGAGCCCATTATACAGAGTGAAGTAAGCCAGAAAGATAAAGAACATTACAGCATACTGACACATGTATATGGAATTTAGAAAGGTGATAACGATAACCCTATATGCAGAACAGAAAAAGAGACACAGAAACACAGAACAGACTTTTGAACTTTGTGGGAGAATGTGAGGGCGGGATATTTCAAAAGAACAGCATGTATACTATCTATGGTGAAACAGATCACCAGCCCAGGTGGGATGCACGAGACAAGTGCTCGGCCTGGTGCACTGTGAAGACCCAGAGGAATCGGGTGGAGAGGGAGGTGGGAGGGGGGATCGGGATTGGGAATACATGTAAATCCATGGCTGATTCATATCAATGTATGACAAAACCCACTAGGAAAAAAAAATAATAATAATAAAAAAAAAAGAAGCTGTGTTGAAAAACATGAAGAGCGTGAAAACGTGTGAAAAATATGAAGAGTTTCAAAAGGTGTGAAAAATATGAAGAGCTTAAAATGGTGTCAAAAATGAGATGAGCATGAAACGGTCTGAAAAATAGGAGCAGCATGAAACGGTGTTCAAAAACATGAAGAGCCTGAAAAGGTGTGAAAAATATAAAGAGCTTGAAAAGCTGTGAAATACATGCGGAGCATGAAACGGTCTGAAAAATAGGAGGAGCATGAAAAGGTGTTCAAAAACATGAAAGCCTGAAAAGGTGAGAAAAATATGAAGAGCTTCAAAAGGTGTTAAATACATGAGGAGCATGAAACGGTCTGAAAATTAGGAGCATGAAGCGGTGTTCAAAAACATGAAGAGCCTGAAAACGTGTGAAAAATATGAAAAGGTTCAAAATGTGTCAAAAATATGAGGAGCATGAAACGGTCTGAAAAATAGGAGGACCATGAAACGGTCTTCAAAACATAAAGAACCTGAAAAGTTGTGAAAAATATGAAGAGCTTTTAAAGGTGTCAAAAATATGAGGAGCATGAAACGGTCTGAAAAAGAGGAGGAGCATGAAACCGTGTTCAAAAACATGAAGAGCCTGAAAAGGTGTGAAAAATATGAACAGCTTCAAAAGGTGTGAAAAAGATGAAGAGCTTCAAAAGGTGTCAAAAATGAAATGAGCAAAAAACGGTCTGAAAAATCGGAGGAGCATGAAGTGGGGTTGAAAATCATGAAGAGCCTGAAAAGGTGTGTAAAATATGAAGAGCTTCAAAAGGAGTGAAAGACTTGAGGAGCATGAAACCGTCTGAATTATAGGAGGAGCATGAAACGGTGTTGAAAAACATGAAGAGCCTCAAAAGGTGTGAAAAATATGAAGAGCTCAAAAGGTGTCAAAAATATGAAGAGCTTCAAAAAGTGTGACAAATGAGATGAGCATGAAATGTTCTGAAAAAGGAGGAGCATGAAGTGGTGTTGAAAAACATGAAGAGCCTGAAAAGGTGTAAAATATATGAAGAGATTCAAAAGGTGTCAAAAATATGAGGAGCTTGAAATGGTCTGAAAAATTGGAGGATCATGAAGCGGTGTTGAAAAACATGAAGAGCCTGAAAAGTTGTGAAAAATATGAAGAGCTTCAAAGGTGTCAAAAATGGGAGGAGCATGAAACGGTCTGAAAAATAGGAGGAGCATGAAATCGTGTTCAAAAACATGAAGAGCCTGAAAAGGTGTGAAAAATATGAAGAGCTTCAAAATGTGTGAAATACATGAGGAGCATGAAACGGTCTGAAAAGGAGGAGGAGCATGAAGCCGTGTTCAAAATCATGAAGAGCCTAAAAACGTGTGAAAAATATGAAGAGCTTCAAAAGGTGTGAAAAATATGAAGAGGTTCAAAAGGTGTCAAAAATATGAGGAGCATGAAACGGTCTGAAAAATAGGAGAGGCATGAATTTGTGTTGAAAAACATGAAGAGCCTGAAAAGTTGTGAAAAATATGAAGAGCTTCAAAGGTGTCAAAAATGGGAGGAGCATGAAACGGTGTGAAAAATAGGAGGAGCATGAAATCGTGTTCAAAAAGATGAAGAGCCTGAAAAGGTGTGAATAATATGAAGAGGTTCAAAAGGTGTGAAAAATATGAAGAGCTTAAAATGGTGTCAAAAATGAGATGAGTATGAAAGTGTCTGAAAATATGAGCAGCATGAAACGGTGTTCAAAAACATGAAGAGCCTGAAAAGGTGTGAAAAATATAAAGAGCTTCAAAAGCTGTGAAATACATGTGGAACATGAAACGGTCTGAAAAATAGGAGGAGCATGAAAAGGTGTTCAAAAACATGAAAGCCTAAAAGGTGAGAAAAATATGAAGAGCTTCAAAAGGTGTTAAATACATGAGGAGCATGAAACGGTCTGAAAATTAGGAGGAGCATGAAGCGGTGTTCAAAAACATGAAGAGCCTGAAAACGTGTGAAAAATATGAAAAGGTTCAAAATGTGTCAAAAATATGAGGAGCATGAAACGGTCTGAAAAATAGGAGGACCATGAAACGGTCTTCAAAACATAAAGAACCTGAAAAGGTGTGAAAAATATGAAGAGCTTTTAAAGGTGTCAAAAATATGAGGAGCATGAAACGGTGTGAAAAATAGGAGGAGCATGAAATCGTGTTCAAAAACATGAAGAGCCTGAATAGGTGTGAATAATATGAAGAGCTTCAAAAGGTGTGAAATACATGAGAAGCATGAAACTGTCTGAAAAATAGGAGGAGCATGAAAAGGTGTTCAAGAACATGAAGAGCCTGAACAGGTGTGAAAAATATAAAGAGCATCAAAAGGTGTGAAATACATGCGGAGCATTAAACGGTCTGAAAAATAAGAGGAGCATGAAGTGGTGTTGAAAAACATGAAGAGCCTGAAAAGGTGTGAAATAAATGAAGAGCTTCAAAAGGTGTGAAAAATATGAAGAGTTTCTAAAGGTGTCAAAAATATGAGGAGCATGAAACGGTCTGAAAAATAGGAGGAGCATGAAAAAGTGTTCAAGAACATGAAGTGCCTGAAAAGGTGTGAAAAATATAAAGAGCTTCAAAAGCTGTGAAATACATGCGGAGCATGAAATGGTCTGAAAAATAGGAGGAGCATGAAAAGGTGTTCAAAAACATGAAGAGCCTGAAAAGGTGTTAAAAATATGAACAGCTTCAAAAGGTATGAAAAATATGAAGAGCTTCAAAAGGTGTCAAAAATGAGATGAGCATGAAACGGTCTGAAAAATCGGAGGAGCATGAAGTGGGGTTGAAAATCATGAAGAGCCTGAAAAGGTGTGTAAAATATGAAGAGCTTCAAAAGGAGTGAAATACATGAGGAGCATGAAACCGTCTGAATTATAGGAGGAGCATGAAACGGTGTTCAAAAACATGAATAGCCTGAAAAGGTGTGAAAAATATGAAGAGCTACAAAAGGTGTGAAAAATATGAAGAGCTTCAAAAGGTGTGAAAAATATGAAGAGCTTCAAAAGGTGTGAAATACATGAGGAGCATGAAACGGTCAGAAAAATAGGAGGAGCATGAAGCGGTGTTGAAAAACATGAAGAACCTGAAAAGGTGTTAAAAATATGAAGAGCTTCAAAAGGTGTCAAAAATGTGAGGAGCATGAAACTGTCTGAAAAATAGGAGGAGCATGAAACCGTGTCAAAAACATGAAGAGCCTGAAAAGGTGTGAAATATATGAAGAGATTCAAAAGGTGTCAATAATATGAGGAGCATGTAACGGTTTGGAAAATAGGACGAGCATGAAGTGGTGTTGAAAAACATGAAGAGCCTGAAAACATGTGAAAAATATGAAGAGCTTCAAAAGGTGTCCACAATATGAGGAGCATGAAACTGTCTGAGAAATAGGAGGAGCATGAAGTGGTGCTTAAAAACATGAAGAGCCTAAAAGCTGTGAAAAATAAGAAAAGCTTCAAAAGATGTCACAAATATGAGGAGCATGAAACGTTCTGAAAAATTGGAGGATCATGAAGCGTTGTTGAAAAACATGAAGAGTCTGAAAAGTTGTGAAAAATATGAAGAGCTTCAAAAGGTGTCAAAAATATGAGGAGCATGAAACGGTCTGAAAATTAGGAGGAGCATGAAACCGTGTCAAAAACATGAAGAGCCTGGAAAGGTGTGAAAAATGAAGAGCTTCAAAAGGTGTGAAATACATGAGGAGCATGAAACGGTCTGAAAAATAGGAGGAGCATGAAGCGGTGTTTAAAAACATGAAGAGCCTGAAAAAGTGTGTAAAATATGAAGAGCTTCAAAAGGTGTCAAAAATTAAATTAGCATGAAACCGTCTGAAAAATAGGAGGAGCATGAAGTGGTGTTGAAAAACATGAAGAGCCTGAAAAAGTGTAAAATATATGAAGAGCTTCAAAAGGTGTTAAAAATAGGAGGAGCATGAAGCGGTGTTCAAAAACATGAAGAGCCTGAAAATGTGTGTAAACTATGAAGAGCTTCAAAACGTGTCAAAAATATGAAGAGCATGAAACGGTCTGAAATATAGGTGGATCAAGAAGCGGTGTTGAAAAACATGAAGAGCGTGAAAACGTGTGAAAAATATGAAGAGGTTCAAAAGGTGTGAAAAATATGAAGAGCTTAAAATGGTGTCAAAAATGAGATGAGCATGAAACGGTCTGAAAAATAGGAGCAGCATGAAACGGTGTTCAAAAACATGAAAGTCTGAAAAGGTGAGAAAAATATGAAGAGCTTCAAAGGATGTTAAATACATGAGGAGCATGAAACTGTCTGAAAATTAGGAGGAGCATGAAGCGGTGTTCAAAAACATGAAGAGCCTGAAAACGTGTGAAAAATATGAAAAGGTTTAAAATGTGTCAAAAATATGAGGAGCATGAAACGGTCTGAAAAATAGGAGGACGATGAAACGGTCTTCAAAATATAAAGAACCTGAAAAGGTGTGAAAAATATGAAGAGCTTTTAAAGGTGTCAAAAATATGAGGAGCATGAAGCGGTGTTGAAAAACATGAAGAGCCTGAAAAGGTGTGAAAAATACGAAGAGCTTCAAAAGGTGTGAAAAATATGAAGAGCTTCAAAAGGTGTCAAAAATATGAGGAGCATGAAAAGGTCTGAAAAATACGAGGAGCATGAAGGGGTGTTGAAAAACATGAAGAGCCTGAAAAGATGTGAAAAATATGAAGAGCTTCAAAATGTGTCAAAAATATGAGGAGCGTGAAACGGTCTGAAAAACAGGAGAAGCATGAAGCGGTGTTGAAAAACATGAGGAGCCTGAAACGTGTGAAAAATATGAAGAACTTCAAAAATATGAAAAATATGAAGAGATTCAAAAGGTGTGAAAAATATGAAGAGCTTCAAAAGATGTCAAAAATGAGATGAGCATGAAACGGTCTGAAGAAAAGGAGGAGCATGAAGCGGAGTTCACAAAAATGAAGAGCCTGAAAAGGTGGAAAATATATTAAGAGCGTCAAAAGGTGTCAAAAATTTGAGGAGCATGAAACAGTCTGAAAAATAGCAGGAGAATGAATTGGTTTTGAAAAACATGAAGAGCCTGAAAACATGCGAAATATATGAAGCGCTTCAAAAGGTGTGAAATACATGAGGAGCATGAAACAGTTGAAAAATAGGAGGAGCATGAAGCGGTGTTCAAAAACACGAAGAGCTTGAAAGGTGTGAAAAATATGAAGAGCTTTAAAAGGTGTCAAAAATATGAGGAGCATGAAACGTTCAGAAAAATAGGAGGATCATGAAACGTTGTTCAAAAACATGAAGAGCTTGAAAAGGTGTGAAAAATATGAAGAGCCTCAAAACGTGTCAAAAATATGAGGAGTATGAAACGGTCTGGAAAATATCAGGAGCATGAAGCGGTGTTGAAAAAGATGAAGAGCCTGAAAACGTGTGAAAAATATGAAGAGCTTCAAAATTATGAAAAATATGAAGAGCTTGAATAGGTGTGGAAAATGTGAAGAGATTCAAAATGTGTCAAAAATGACATGAGCATGAAACGGTCTGAAAAATACGAGGAGCATGAAACGGTGTTGAAAATCATGAAGAGCCTGAAAAGGTGTTAAAAATATGAAGAGCCTCAAAAGGTGTGAAATACATGAGGAGCATGAAACGGTCTGAAAAATAGGAGGAGCATGAAATGGTGTTCAAAAACATGAAGAGCCTGAAAAGGTGTGAGAAATATGAAGACCTTCAAAAGGTGTCAAAAATATGAGGAGCATGATACTGTCTGCAAAATAGGAGGAGCATGAAGTTGTGTTGAAAAACATGAAGAGCCTGAAAAAGTGTGAAAAATATGAAGAGCTTCAAAAGGTGTCAAATATATGAGGAGTATGAAACGTTCTGAAAAACCGGAGGAGCATGAAGCGGTGTTGAAAAACATGAAGAGCAGAAAAGGTGTGAAAAATTTGAAGAGCTTCAAAAATGTGAAAAATATGAAGAGCTTCAAAAGGTGTGAAATATATGAAGAGCTTCAAACGGTGTGAAAAATATGAACAGCTTCAAAAGGTGTCAAAAATATGAAGAGCATGAAACGGTCTGAAAAATAGGAGGAGCATGAAGTGGTGTTGAAAAACATGAAGAGCCTGAAAATGTGTGAAATATATGAAGAGCTTCAAAAGGTGTGAAAAATATGAAGAGCTTCAAAGGTGTCAAAAATATGAAGAGCATGAAACGGTCGCACAAATAGGAGGAACTTGAAGTGGTTTTCGAAAACATGAAGTGTCTGAAAAGGTGTGAAATATAAGAAGAGCTTCAAAAGGTGTCAAAATTATGAGGAGCATGAAACGGTCTGAAAAATAGGAGGATCATGAAACAGTGTTGAAAAACATGAAGAGCCTGAAAAGGTGTGAAAAATATGAAGAGCTTCAAAACGTGTCAAAAATATGAGGAGCATGAAACGGTCTGAAAAATAGGAGGAGTATGATGCGGTGTTGAAAAATATGAAGAGCTTCAAAAGCTGTCAAAAATGAGATGACCATGAAACGGTCTGAGAAATAGAAGGAGCATGAAGTTCTTTTCAAAAAAATGAAGAACCTGAAAAGGTGTGAAGTATATGAAGATTTCAAAAGGTGTCAAAAATATGAGGAGAATGAAACGGTCTGAAAAATAGGAGGAGCATGAAGTCATGTTGAAAAACATGAAGAGCCTGAAAATGTGAGAAAAATACGAAGATCTTCAAAAGGTGTCGCAAATATGAGGAGCATGAAACGGTCTGAAATATATGAGGAGCATGAAGCGGTGTTCAAAAACATGAAGAGCCTGAAAACGTGTGAAAAATTTGAAGAATCTTCAAAAATGTGCAAAATATGAAGAGCTTCATAAGGTGTGAAATTAATGAAGATCTTCAAAAGGTGTCAAAAATTAGATGAGCATGAAACGGTCTGCAAAATAGGAGGAGCATGAAGTGGTGTTCAAAATTTTGAAGAGCCTGAAATGGTGTGAAATATATGAAGAGTTTCAAAAGGTGTCAAATATATGAGGAGCAAAAACGGTCTGAAAATAGGAGGAGCATGAAGCGGTGTTGAAAAACATTAAGAGCCTGAAAATGTGTGAAATATGTGAAGAGCTTCAAAAGGTGTGAAAAATATGAAGAGCTTCAAAAGGTGTGAAAAATATGAAGAGCATGAAACGGGCTGAAAAATAGGAGGAGCATGAAGCGGTGTTCAAAAATATGAAGAGCCTGAAAATTTGTGAAAACTATGAAGAGCTTCAGAAGGTGTCAAAAATTAGATGAGCATGAAACGGTCTGAAAAATAGGAGGAGCATGAAGTGGTGTTGAAAAACATTAAGAGCCTGAAAATGTGTGAAATATATGAAGAGCTTCAAAAGATTTCAGAAATGAGAGGAGCATGAAACGGTCTGAAAAATAGGAGGAGCATGAAGCGGTGTTGAAAAACATGAGGAGACTGAAAAGGTGTGAAACATATGAAGAGCTTCAAAAGTTGTGAAAAATATGAAGATCTTCAAATGCTGTCAAAAATGAGATGAGCATGAAACGGTCTGAGACATAGGAGAAGCATGAAGTGGTGTTGAAAAACATGAAGAGCCTGAAAAAGTGTGAAATATATGAAGAGCTTCAAAAGGTGTGAAAAATATGAAGAGCTTCAAAAGGTGTCAAAAATATGAGGAGCATGAAACGGTCTGAAAAATAGGAGGAGCATTGTAGCATTGTTCAAAAACTTGAAGAGCCTGAAATGGTGTGAAAAATATGAAGAGCTTCAAAAGGTGTCAAAAATATGAGGAGCATGAAACGGTCTGAAAAATAGGAGGAGAATGAAACGGTCTGAAAAATAGGAGGAGCATGAAGCCGTGTTGAAAAACATGAAGAGCCTGAAAAGGTGTGAAAAATAAAGAGCTTCAACAGGTGTCAAAAATATGTGGAGCATGTAACGGTTTGAAAAATAGGAGGAGCAAGAAACTGTGATCAAAAACAAGAAGAGCCTGAAAAGGTGTGAAAAATATGAAGAGCTTCAAAATTATGAAAAATATGAAGAGCTTCAATAGGTGTGAATAATGTGAAGAGATTCAAAATGTGTCAAAAATGACATGAGCATGAAACGATCTGAAAAATAGGAGGAGCATGAAGCGGTGTTGAAAATCATGAAGAGCCTGAAAAGGTGTTAAAAATATGAAGAGCCTCAAAACGCGTCAAAATATGAGGATCATGAAACGGTCTGAAAAATAGGAGGAGCATGAAACGGTGTTCAAAAACATGAAGAGCCTAAAAAGGTGTGAAAAGTATGAAGAGCTTTAAACGCGTCAAAATATGAGGAGCATGAAACGGTCTGAAAAACAGGAGGATCATGAAGCCGTGTTGAAAAACATGGGGAGCCTGAAAAGGTGTGAAAAATATGAAGAGCTTCAAAAGGTCTCAAAAATATGAGGAGCATGAAACGGTCTGAAAAATAGGAGAAGCATGAAACGGTGTTCAAAAACATGAAGAGCCTGAAAAGCTGTGAAAAATATGAAGAGCTTCTAAAGGTGTGAAATACATGAGGAGCATGAAACGGTATGAAAAATATGAGGAGCATGAAGCAGTGTTCAAAAACATGAAGAACCGGAAAAGATGTGAAAAATATGAAGAGCTTCATACGGTGTGAAAATTATGAGGAGCATGAAACGGTATGAAAAATATGAGGAGCATGAAGCAGTGTTCAAAAACATGAAGAGCCTGAAAAGGTGTGAAAAATATGAAGAGCTTCAAAAGGTTGGAAATACATGAGGAGCATGAAACGGTCTGGAAAATAGGACAAGCATGAAGCGGTGTGGAAAAACATGAAGAGCCTGAAAACTTGTGAAAAATATGAAGAGCTTAAAAGCTGTGAGAAATATGAAGAGCTTCAAAAGTTGTCAAAAATATGAGGAGCATGAAACGGTCTGAAAAATATGAGGAGCATGAAATGATCTGAAAACAGGAGGATGATGAAGCGGTGTGGAAAAACATGAAGAGCCTGAAAACGTGTGAAAAATATGAAGAGCTTAAAAGCTGTGAAAAATATGAAGAGCTTCAAAAGTTGTCAAAAATATGAGGAGCATGAAACAGTCTGAAAATTTGGAAGAGCATGAAGTGGTGTTCAAAAACATGAAGAGCCTGAAAAATTGTGAAAAATATGAAGAGCTTCAAAAGGTGTCAAAAATGAGATGAGCATGAAACGGTCTGAAAAATAGGAGGAGCATGAAGCGGTGTTCAAAAAAATGCAGAGACTGAAAAATTGTGAAAAATATGAAGAGCTTCAAAAGGTGTAAAAAATAGGAGGAGCATGAATCGGGTTGAAAAATAGGAGGAGCATGAATGGGTGTTCAAAAACCTAAAGAGTATGAAAAGGTGTGAAAAACATGAAGAGCTTCATAAGGTGTCAAAATTAGTTTAGCATGAAAGGGTCTGAAAAATAGGAGGAGCATGAAGTGGTGTTGAAAACATGAAGAGCCTGAAAAGGTGTGAAATATATGAAGAGCTTCAAAAGATGTGAAAAATATGAAGTGCATCAAAACGTGTCAAAAATGAGATGAGCATGAAACGGTCTGAAAAATAGGAGGAGCATGAAGCGGTGTTGAAAATCAAGAAGAGCCTAAAAAGGTGTGAAATATATGAAGAGCTTCAAAAGGTGTGCAAAATATGAAGAGCTTCAAAAGGTGTCAACAATATGAGGAGCATGAAACGGTCTTAAAAATAGGAGGAGCATGAAACGGTGTTCTAAAACATGAAGAGCCTGAAAAGTTCTGAAAAATATGAAGAGCTTCAAAAGGTGTGAAAAATATAAGGAGCATGAAACGGTCTGAAAAATAGGAGGAGCATGAAGCGGTGTTGAAAATCATGAAGAGCCTGAAAAGGTGTGAAATATATGAAGAGCTTCAAAAGGTGTGAAAAATATAAGGAGTATGAAACGGTCTGAAAAATAGAGGAGCATGAAGTGGTATTGAAAAACATGAAGAGCCTGAAAATGTGTGAAAAATATGAAGAGCTTCAAAAGGTGTCAAAAATATGAGGAGCATGAAACGGTCTGAAAAATAGGAGGAACATGAAGCAGAGTTCAAAAAAATGAAGAGCCTGAAAAGGTGGAAAAAATATGAAGAGCTTCAAAAGGTGTCAAAAATTTGAGGAGCATGAAACGGTCTGAAAAATAGGAGGAGCGTGAAGCGGTGTTCGAAAACATGAAGAGTTGAAAAGGTGTGAAAAATATGAAGAGCTTCAAAAGTTGTGAAAAATATGAAAAGCATGAAAAAGTCTGAAAAATAGGAGGAGTATGAAGCGGTGTTGAAAAACATGAAGAGTCTGAGAAGGTGTGAAAAATATGCAGAGCTTCAAAAGATGTCAAATATATGAGGATCATGATAATTTCTGAAGAATACGAGGAGCATGAAGCGGTTTTGAAAAACATGAAGAGCCTGAAAAGATGTGAAAAATATGAAGAGCTTCAAAAGGTTACAAATATATGAGGATCATGAAACGGTCTGAAAAATAGGAGGAGCATGAAGCGGTGTTCAAAAACATAAAGAGCGTGAAAACGTGTGAAAAATATGAAGAGCTTCAAAAGAAGTCAAAAATATGAGGAGCATGAAACTGTCTGAAAAATAGGAGGAGCATGAAACGAACTGAAAAATGGGAGGAGCATGAAGCGGTGTTGAAAAACATGAAGAGCCTGAAAACGTGTGAAAAATATGAAGAGCTTCAAAGAAGTCAAAAATATGAGGAGCATGAAACGGTTTGAAAAATAGGAGGAGCATGAAACGATCTGAAAAATGGGAGGAGTATGAAGCGGTGTTGAAAAACATGAAGAGCCTGAAAAGGTGTGAAAAATATGAAGAGCTTCAAAAGGTGTCAAAAATATGAGGAGCATGAAACGGTCTGAAAATTAGGAGGAGCAAGAAACTGTGATCAAAAACAAGAAGAGCCTGAAAAGGTGTGAAAAATATGAAGGGCTTCAAGAGGTGTGAAAATTATGAGGAGCATGAAACGGTCTGAAAAATAGGAGGAGCATGAAACGGTGTTCAAAAACATGAAGAGCCTGAAATGGTGTGAAAAATATGAAGAGCTTCAAAAGGTTGTAAATACATGAGGAGCATGAAACGGTCTGAAATATAGGAGGAGCATGAAGCTGTGTTGAAAAACATGAACAGCTGAAAAGGTGGGTAAAATATGAAGAGGTTTAAAAGGTGTCAAAAATATGAGGAGCATGAAACGATCTGAAAAATAGGAGGAGCATTAAACGGTGTTCAAAAACATGAAGAGCCTGAAAAGGTGTGAAAAATATGAAGAGCTTCAAAAGGTGTCAGTAATAGGAGGAGCATGAAACGGTCTGAAATATAGGAAGAGAATGAAGCGGTGTTGAAAAACATGAAGAGCCTGAAAAGGTGTGAAAAACATGAAGAGCTTAAATGTTGTGAGAAATATGAAGAGCTTCAAAAGGTGTCAAAAATGAAACGAGCATGAAACGGTCTGGAAAGTGGGACGAGCATGAAGCGGTGTTGAAAAACATGAAGAGCCAGAAAATGTGTGAAAAATATGAAGAGCTTCAAAAAGTGTCAAAAATATGAAGAGCATGACACGGTCTGAAAAATAGGAGGAGCATGAAGTGGTGTGAAAAACATGAAGAGCCTAAAAAGGTGTGAAAAATATGAAGAGCTTCAAAAGGTGTCAAAAATATGAGGAGCATGAAACGGTCTGAAAAATAGGAGGAGCATGAAGCGGTGTTCAAAAACATGAAGAGCCTGAAAAGGTGTGAAATTTATGAAGAGCTTCAAAAGGTGTGAAACATATGAAGAGTTTCAAAAGGTGTCAAAAATATGAGGAGCATGAAACGGTCTGAAAAATAGGAGGAGCATTAAGCGGTGTTGAAAAACATGAAGTGCCTGAAAAGCTGTGAAATTAAGACAAGCTTCAAAAGGTGTGAAAAATATGAGGAGCAGGAAACGGTCTGAAAAATACGAGGAGCATGAAGCGGTTTTAAAAAACATAAAGAGCGTCAAAAGGTGTGAAACATATGAAGAGCTTCAAAAGGTGTCGAATATATGAGGAGCTTGAAACGGTCTGAAAAATATGAGGAGCATGAAACGGTCTGATAAATAGGAGGAGCATGAAGCGGTGTTCAAAAACATGAAGAGCCTGAAAAGGTGTGAAAAATATGAACAGCTTAAAAAGGTGTCAAAAATATTAGGAGCATGAAACGGTCTGAAAAATATGAGGAGCATGAAACGGTCTGAAAAATAGGAGGAGCATGAAACAGTGTTGATAAACATGAAGAGCCTGAAAAGCTGTGAAAAATATGAAGAGCTTCAAAAGGTGTCAAATATATGAGGAGCTTGAAACGGTCTAAAAAATAAGAGTAACATGAAACGGTCTGATAAATAGGAGGAGCATGAAGCGGTGTTCAAAAACATGAAGAGCCTGAAAAGGTGTGAAAAATATGAAGAGTTTCAAAAGGTGTGAATAATGAGAGGAGCATGAAACGGTCTGTAAAATAGGAGGAGCATGAAGCGGTGTTGAAAAACATGAAGAGCCTGAAAAGGTGTGAAAAATATGAAGAGCTTCAAAACCTGTCAAAAATATGAGGAGCCTGAAACAGTCTCAAAAATAGGAAGAGCATGAAACGGTCTGAAACATAGGAGGATCATGAAGCGGTGTTGAAAATCGTGAAGAGCCTGAAAAGGTGTGAAAAATGTGAAGAGCTTCAACAGGTGTCAAAAACATGAGGAGAATGAAACGGTCTGAAAAATAGGAGGAGCTTGAAGCTGTGTTCAAAAATATGAAGAGCCAGAAAAGGTGTGAAAAATATGAAGAGCTTCAAACAGTGTCAAAAATATGAGGAGCAAGTAACGGTCTGAAAAATAGGAGGAGCATGAAGTGGAGCTGAAAAACATGAAGAGCCTGAAAAGGTGTGCAAAATATGAAGAGCTTCAAAAGGTGTAAAAATTGAGATGAGCATGTAACGGTCTGAAAAATAGGAGGAGCATGAACTGGTGCTGAAAAACATGAAGAGCCTGAAAAGGTTTGAAAAATATGAAGACCTTCAAAAGGTGTGAAAAATATGAGGAGCATGAAACGGTCTGAAAAATAGGAGGAGCATGAAGTGGAGCTGAAAAACATGAAGAGCCTGAAAAGGTGTGCAAAATATGAAGAGCTTCAAAAGGTGTCAAAAATAGATGAGCATGAAACGGTCTGAAAAAAAGGAGGAGCATGAAGCGGTGTTCAAAATCATGAAGTGCCTGAAAAGGTGTGAGAAATATGAAGAGCTTCAAAGGATGTGAAATATATGAGGAGCATGAAACGGCTTGAAAAATAGGAAGAGCATGAAGCTGGGCTCAAACACATGAAGAGCCTGAAAAGGTGTGAAAAATATGAAGAGCTTCAAAAGGTGTCAATATTATGAGGAGCAGGAAACGGTCTGAAAAATAGGAGGAGCATGAAGTGGTGTTGAAAAACAGGAAGAGCCTGAAAAGGTGTGAAATATATGAAGAGCTTCAAAATGTGTCAAAATATTAGGAGCATGATACGGTTTGAAAAATATGAGGAGCATGAAGCGGTGTTCAAAAACATGAAGAGCCTGAAAAGGTGTGAAAAATATGAAAAGCCTAAAAACCTGTCAAAATTATGAAGAGCATGAAACGGTCTGAAAAATAGCAGGAGCATGAAGCGGTGTTGAAAAACATGAAGAGTCTGAAAACGTGTGAAAATAAGAAGAACTTCAAAAATATGAAAAATATGAAGAGCTTGAAAAGGTGTGAAAAATATGAAGAGCTTCAAAAGGTGTAAAAATGAGATGAGCATGAAACGGTCTGAAAAATAGGAGGAGCATGAAGTGGTGTTGAAAAAATGAAAAGCCTGAAAAGGTGTGAAATATATGAAGAGCTTCAAAAGGTGTAAAAATATGAGGAGAATGAAACGGTCTGCAAAATAGGAGAAGCATGAAACGGTGTCCAAAAATTGAAGAGCCTGAAAAGCTGTGAAAAATATGAAGAGCTTCTAAATGTGTGAAATACATAGGAGCATGAAACGGTATGAAAAATATGAGGAGCATGAAGCAGTGTTCAAAAACATGAAGAACCGGAAAAGATGTGAAAAATATGAAGAGCTTCATACGGTGTGAAAATTATGAGGAGCATGAAACGGTATGAAAAATATGAGGAGCATGAAGCAGTGTTCAAAAACATGAAGAGCCTGAAAAGGTGTGAAAAATATGAAGAGCTTCAAAAGGTTGGAAATACATGAGGAGCATGAAACGGTCTGGAAAATAGGACAAGCATGAAGCGGTGTGGAAAAACATGAAGAGCCTGAAAACTTGTGAAAAATATGAAGAGCTTAAAAGCTGTGAGAAATATGAAGAGCTTCAAAAGTTGTCAAAAATATGAGGAGCATGAAACGGTCTGAAAAATATGAGGAGCATGAAATGATCTGAAAACAGGAGGATGATGAAGCGGTGTGGAAAAACATGAAGAGCCTGAAAACGTGTGAAAAATATGAAGAGCTTAAAAGCTGTGAAAAATATGAAGAGCTTCAAAAGTTGTCAAAAATATGAGGAGCATGAAACAGTCTGAAAATTTGGAAGAGCATGAAGTGGTGTTCAAAAACATGAAGAGCCTGAAAAATTGTGAAAAATATGAAGAGCTTCAAAAGGTGTCAAAAATGAGATGAGCATGAAACGGTCTGAAAAATAGGAGGAGCATGAAGCGGTGTTCAAAAAAATGCAGAGACTGAAAAATTGTGAAAAATATGAAGAGCTTCAAAAGGTGTAAAAAATAGGAGGAGCATGAATCGGGTTGAAAAATAGGAGGAGCATGAACGGGTGTTCAAAAACCTAAAGAGTATGAAAAGGTGTGAAAAACATGAAGAGCTTCATAAGGTGTCAAAATTAGTTTAGCATGAAAGGGTCTGAAAAATAGGAGGAGCATGAAGTGGTGTTGAAAACATGAAGAGCCTGCAAAGGTGTGAAAAATATGAAGACCTTCAAAAGGTGTGCAAAATATGAAGAGCTTCAAAAGGTGTCAACAATATGAGGAGCATGAAACGGTCTTAAAAATAGGAGGAGCATGAAACGGTGTTCTAAAACATGAAGAGCCTGAAAAGTTCTGAAAAATATGAAGAGCTTCAAAAGGTGTGAAAAATATAAGGAGCATGAAACGGTCTGAAAAATAGGAGGAGCATGAAGCGGTGTTGAAAATCATGAAGAGCCTAAAAAGGTGTGAAATATATGAAGAGCTTCAAAAGGTGTGCAAAATATGAAGAGCTTCAAAAGGTGTCAACAATATGAGGAGCATGAAACGGTCTTAAAAATAGGAGGAGCATGAAACGGTGTTCTAAAACATGAAGAGCCTGAAAAGTTCTGAAAAATATGAAGAGCTTCAAAAGGTGTGAAAAATATAAGGAGCATGAAACGGTCTGAAAAATAGGAGGAGCATGAAGCGGTGTTGAAAATCATGAAGAGCCTGAAAAGGTGTGAAATATATGAAGAGCTTCAAAAGGCGTGAAAAATATAAGGAGTATGAAACGGTCTGAAAAATAGAGGAGCATGAAGTGGTATTGAAAAACATGAAGAGCCTGAAAATGTGTGAAAAATATGAAGAGCTTCAAAAGGTGTCAAAAATATGAGGAGCATGAAACGGTCTGAAAAATAGGAGGAACATGAAGCGGTGTTCAAAAACATGAAGAGCCTTAAAAGGTGTGAAAAATATGAAGAGCTTCCAAAATTGTGAAAATATGAGGATAATGAAACGGTTTGAAAAATAGGAGGAGCATGAAACGGTCTGAAAAATAGGAGGAGCATGAAGTCGTGATGAAAAACATGAAGAGCCTGAAAAGGTGTGAAAAATATGAAGAGCTTCCAAAATTGTGAAAATATGAGGAGAATGAAACGGTTTGAAAAATAGGAGGAGCATGAAACGGTCTGAAAAATAGGAGGAGCATGATGCGGTGTGGAAAAACAAGAAGAGCCTGAAAAGGTGTGAAAAATATGAAGAGCTTCAAAAGGTGTGAAAAATATGAAGAGCTTCAAAAGGTTTTAAAATTAAGAGGAGCAATAAACCGTCTGAAAAATATGAAGGAGCATGAAACTGTTTGAAAAATAGGAGGAACATGAAACGTGATGAAAAACATGAAGAGCTTCAAAAGGTGTGGAAAATATTAGATCATGAAACGATCTGAAAAATAGGAGGAGCATGCACTGGTCTTGAACAACATGAAGAGCATGAAAAGGTGTGAAAAATATGAAGAGCTTCAAAAGGTGTCAAAAATATGAGGAGCATGCAACTGTCTGAAAAATAGGAGGAGCATTAAACAGTGTTTAAACATGAAGAGCCTGAAAAGGTGTGAAATATATCAAGAGTTCAAAAGGTGTCAAAAATATGAGGAGCATGAAACGGTGTTCAAAATCATGAAAAGCCTGAAAAAGTGAAAAATATGAAGAGCTTCAAAAGGTGTCAAATATATGAGGAGCATGAAACGGTGTTGAAAAACATGAGGAGCATTAAAAGTGTGAAAAATATAAACAGCTTCAAAAGCTGTCAAAAATTTGAGGAGCAAGAAACGGTCTGAAAAATAGGAGGAGCATGAAATGTTGTTCAAAAACATGAAGGGCTTGAAATGATGTGAAAAATATGAAGACTTTCAAAAGGTGTCAAAATTATGAGGGGCATGAAAAGGTCTGAAAAATAGGACGAGCATCAAACGGTGTTGAAAAATATGAAGAGCCTGAATAGGTGTGAAAAATATGAAGAGCTTCAAAAGTGTCACAAATAGGAGGAGCATGAAACGGTGTTCAAAAACATGAAGAGCCAGTAAAGGTGTGAAAAATATGAATAGCTTCCAAATGTGAAAAAAATAAGATGAGCATGAAACGGTCTGAAAAATAGGAGGAGCATGAAGCGGTGTTGAAAAACATGAAGAGCCTGAAAAGGTGTGAAATATATGAAGAGGTTCAAAAGGTGTCAAAAATGCGAGGAGCATGAAACGACTGAAATATAGGAGGAGCATGAACTGGTGTTGAAAAACATTAATAGCCTGAAAAGGTGTGAAATATATGAAGAGTTTCAAAAGGTGTGTAAAATATGAAGAGCTTCAATAGGTTGAAAAATATGAAGAGCTTAAAAAGATGTGAAACACATGAAGAGCTTCAAAAGGTGTCAAAAATTATATGAGCATGAAACGGTCTGAAAAATAGGAGGAGCATGAAGTCGTGTTGAAAATCATGAAGTGCCTGAAAATGTGTAAAAAATATGAAGAGCTTGAAAAGGTGTCAAAAATATGAGGAGCATGAAACGGTCTAAAAAATAAATGGAGCATGAAACGGTGTTAAAAAACATCAAGAGCCTGAAAACGTGTGTAAAATATGAAGAGCTTCAAAAGGTGTGTAAAATATGAAGAGCTTCAATAGGTTGAAAAATATGAAGAGCTTCAAAAGATGTGAAAAACATGAAGAGCTTCAAAAGGTGTCAAAAATGAGAGGAGCATGAAAAGGTGTTAAAAAACATGAAGAGCCTGAAAAGGGGTGAAAAATATGAAGAGCTTCAAAAGGTGTCAAAAGTACGAGGAGCATGAAATGGTCAGAAAAATAAGAGGAGCATGAAGCGGTGTTGAAAAACATGAAGAGCCTGAAACTGTGTGAAATATATGAAGAGCTTCAAAAGGTATCAAAAATATGAGGAGCATGAAAAGTTCTAAAATATAGGAGGAGCATGAAGCGGTGTTGAAAAACATGAAGAGCCTGAAACTGTGTGAAATATATGAAGAGCTTCAAAAGGTATCAAAAATATGAAGAGCATGAAAAGTTCTAAAATATAGGAGGAGCATGAAGCGGTGTTGAAAAACATGAAGAGCCTGAAAAGGTGTGAAATATATGAAGAGCTTCAAAAGGTGTGAAAAATATGAGGAGCATTAAACGGTCTGAAAAATACGAGGAGAATGAAGCGGTGTTGAAAAACATGAAGAGCCTGAAAAGGTGTGAAAAATATGAAGAGCTTCAAAAGGTGTCAAATATATGAGGAGCATGCAACTGTATGAAAAATAGGAGGAGCATTAAACAGTGTTTAAACATGAAGAGCCTGAAAAGGTGTGAAATATATCAAGAGTTCAAAAGGTGTCAAAAATATGAGGAGCAAGAAACGGTCTGAAAAATCGGAGGACCACGAAACGTTCTGAAAAATAGTAGGCCATTAACCGGTGTTGAAAAACATGAAGAGCATGAAAAGGTGTGAAAAACATGATGAGCGTCAAAAGGTGTCAAAAATATGATGAGCACGAAATGGCCTAAAAAATACGAGGAGCATGAAACATTCTGAAAAGTAGGAAGAGCATGAAACGGTTTTGAAAAATATGAGGAGCGTCAAAAGGTGTGAAAAATATGAGGACCATGGATTGGTCTGAAAAATATGAGGAGCCTGAAACGATGTGAAAAATAGGAGGAGCATGAAACGGTGTTGAAAAACATGAAGAACTTCAAAAGGTGTCAAAAACATGAGGAGCACGAAACGGTCTGAAATATAGGAGGAGCATGAAACCGTGTTGAAAAACATTAAGAGCATGAAAGGGTGTGAAAAACATGAAGAGCTGCAAAAGGTGTCAAAAATATGAGGAGCATGAAACCGTCAAAAAATAGGAGGAACATGAGACGGCGATGAAAATCAGGAAGAGCATGAAAAAGTGTGAAAAATATGAGGTGTTTTAAAAGGTGTCAAAAATATGAGGAGCATGAAACGGTGTTGAAAAAAATGAAGATCATGAAAAGGTGTGAAAAATATGAAGAGCTTCAAAAGGTGTCACATATATGAAGAACATGAAACGGTCTGAAAAATAAGAGGAGCATGAAACAGTCTGAAAAAAAGTAAGAGTATGAAACTGTGTTGAAAAACATGAAGAGCTTCAAAAGGTGTGAAATACATGAGGAGCATGAAACGGTCTGAAAAGTAGGAGGAGCATGAAACGTTGTTCAAAAACATGAAGAGCCTAAAAAGGCGTGAAAAATATGAAGAGCTTCAAAAGTTGTCAAAAATATTAGGAGCATGAAACGGTCTGAAAAATAGGAGGAGCATGAAGCGGTGTTGAAAAACATGAAGAGCCTGAAAAGGTGTGAAAAATATGAAGAGCTTCAAATCGTCTCAAAAATATCAGTAGCATGAAACGTTCTGAAAAATAGGAGCAGCAGGAAACGGTGTTGAAAAACATGGAAAGCGTGAAAATGTGTGAAAAATATGAAGAGCTTCAAAAATGTGTAAAAAATAGGAGGAGCATGAAACGGTGTTCAAAAACATGAAGAGCCTGAAAAGGTGTGAAAAATATGAAGAGCTTCAAAAGGTGTCAAAAATATGAGGAGCATGAAACGGTCTGGAAAATAGGAGGAGCATGAAGCAGTGTTCAAAAATATGAAGAATCTGAAAAGGTGTGAAAAATATGAAGAACTTCAAAAGGTGTCAAAAATATGAAGAGCTTCAAAAGGTGTCAGAATATGAAGAGCATGAAACAGTCTGAAAAATAGGAGGAGCATGAAATGGTATTGAAACAATGAAGAGCCTGATAAGGTGTGAAAAGTATGAAGAGCTTCAAAAGGTGTCAAAAATATGAGGAGCATGAAACGGTTTGAAAAATTGGAGGAACATGAAGCGGTGTTGACAAACATGAAGAGCCTGAAAGGCAGTGAAAAATATTAAGTAAGAGCTTCTAAAGGTGTCAAAGTATGAGGAGCATGAAACGGTCAGAAAAATAGGAGGAGCAGGAAGCGGTTTTCAAAAATATGAAGAGCCTGAAAATGTGTGAAAAATATGAAGAGCTTCCAAAGGTGTGAAAAATATGAGGAGCTTGAAACGGTCTGAATAATAGGAGGAGCATGAAGCGTAGTTGTAAAACATGAAGAGCCTGAAAATGTGTGAAAAATATGAAGAGCTTCAAAAGGTGTGAAAAATATGAGGAGCATGAAATGTTCTGAAAAATAGGAGGAGAATGAAGTGGTGTTGAAAAACATGAAGAGCCTGAAAAGGTGTGGAAAAATATGAAGACCTTCAAAAGGTGTCAAAAATATGAGGAGTAAGAAACGGTCTGAAAAATCGGAGGACCACGAAACGTTCTGAAAAATAGTAGGCCATTAAACGGTGTTGAAAAACATGAAGAGCATGAAAGGGTGTGAAAAACATGAAGAGCTGCAAAAGGTGTCAAAAATATGAGGAGCATGAAACGGTCAAAAAATAGGCGGAACATGAGACGGCGTTGAAAATCAGGAAGATCATGAAAAGGTGTGAAAAATATGAGGTGTTTTAAAAGGTGTCAAAAATATGAGGAGCATGAAACGGTGTTGAAAAAAATGAAGATCATGAAAAGGTGTGAAAAATATGAAGAGCTTCAAAAGGTGTCACATATATGAAGAACATGAAACGGTCTGAAAAATAAGAGGTGCATGAAAGAGTCTGAAAAAAAGTAAGAGTATGAAACTGTGTTGAAAAACATGAAGAGCTTCAAAACGTGTGAAGTACATGAGGAGCATGAAATGGTCTGAAAAGTAGGAGGAGCATGAAGCGTTGTTCAAAAACATGAAGAGCCTAAAAAGGTGTGAAAAATATGAAGAGCTTCAAAAGTTGTCAAAAATATTAGGAGTATGAAACGGTCAGAAAAATAGGAGGAGCATGAAGTGGTGTTGAAAAACATGAAGAGCCTGAAAAGGTGTGAAAAATATGAAGAGCTTCAAATCGTCTCAAAAAATATCAGTAGCATGAAACGTTCTGAAAAATAGGAGCAGCATGAAACGGTGTTGAAAAACATGGAAAGCGTGAAAATGTGTGAAAAATATGAAGAACTTCAAAATGTGTAAAAAATAGGAGGAGCATGAAACGGTGTTCAAAAACATGAAGAGCCTGAAAAGGTGTGAAAAATATGAAGAGCTTCAAAAGGTGTCATAATATGAGGAGCATGAAACAGTCTGAAAAATAGGAGGAGCATGAAATGGTGTTGAAACAATGAAGAGCCTGATAAGGTGTGAAAAATATGAAGAGCTTCAAAAGGTGTCAAAAATACGAGGAGCAGGAAATGGTCTGAAAATTTGGAGGAGCATGAAGTGGTGTTGAAAAACATGAAGAGCCTGAAAAGCAGTGAAAAATATTAAGTAAGAGCTTCTAAAGGTGTCAAAGTATGAGGAGCATGAATCGGTCAGAAAAATAGGAGGAGCATGAAGTGGTTTTCAAAAATATGAAGAGCCTGAAAATGTGTGAAAAATATGAAGAGCTTCCAAAGGTGTGAAAAATATGAGGAGCATGAAACGGTCTGAAATATAGGAGGAGCATGAAGCGTTGTTGTAAAACATGAAGAGCCTGAAAATGTGTGAAAAATATGAAGAGCTTCAAAAGGTGTGAAAAATATGAGGAGCATGAAATGTTCTGAAAAATAGGAGGAGAATGAAGTGGTGTTGAAAAACATGAAGAGCCTGAAAAGGTGTGAAAAATATGAAGACCTTCAAAAGGTGTCAAAAATATGAGGAGCAAGAAACGGTCTGAAAAATCGGAGGACCACGAAACGTTCTGAAAAATAGTAGGCCATTAAACGGTGTTGAAAAACATGAAGAGCATGAAAAGGTGTGAAAAACATGATGAGCGTCAAAAGGTGTCAAAAATATGATGAGCACGAAATGGCCTAAAAAATACGAGGAGCATGAAACGTTCTGAAAAGTAGGAAGAGCATGAAACGGTTTTGAAAAATATGAGGAGCGTCAAAAAGTGTGAAAAATATGAGGACCATGGATCGGTCTGAAAAATATGAGGAGCCTGAAACGATGTGAAAAATAGGAGGAGCATGAAACGGTGTTGAAAAACATGAAGAACTTCAAAAGGTGTCAAAAACATGAGGAGCATGAAACGGTCTGAAATATAGGAGGAGCATGAAACCGTGTTGAAAAACATGAAGAGCATGAAAGGGTGTGAAAAACATGAAGAGCTGCAAAAGGTGTCAAAAATATGAGGAGCATGAAACGGTCAAAAAATAGGAGGAACATGAGACGGCGTTGAAAATCAGGAAGAGCATGAAAAGGTGTGAAAAATATGAGGTGTTTTAAAAGGTGTCAAAAATATGAGGAGCATGAAACGGTGTTCAAAAAAATGAAGATCATGAAAAGGTGTGAAAAATATGAAGAGCTTCAAAAGGTGTCACATATATGAAGAACATGAAACGGTCTGAAAAATAAGAGGAGCATGAAACAGTCTGAAAAAAAGTAAGAGTATGAAACTGTGTTGAAAAACATGAAGAGCTTCAAAAGGTGTGAAATACATGAGGAGCATGAAACGGTCTGAAAAGTAGGAGGAGCTTGAAGCGTTGTTCAAAAACATGAAGAGCCTAAAAAGGTGTGAAAAATATGAAGAGCTTCAAAAGGTGTCAAAAATATTAGGAGCATGAAACGGTCTGAAAAATAGGAGGAGCATGAAGCGGTGTTGAAAAACATGAAGAGCCTGAAAAGGTGTGAAAATTATGAAGAGCTTCAAAAGGTGTCAAAAATATGAGAAGCATGAAACAATCTGAAAAATAGGAGGAGCATGAAGTGGTGTTGAAAAACAAGAATTGCCTGAAAAGGTGTGAAAAATATGAAGAGATTCAAAAGGTGTCTAATATTTGAGGAGCATGAAACGGTCTGAAAAATAGGAGGAGCATGAATCGGTGTTCACAGGAAGAGCCTGAAAAGGTGTGAAAAATATGAAGATCTTAAAAAAGTGTCAAAAATATGAGGAGCATGAAACGGTGTTGAAAAACATGAAGAGCCTGAAAAGAGTGAAATAAATGAAGAGCTTCAAAAGGTGTCAAAAATATGAGGAGCATGAAACGGTCTGAAAAATAGGTGGAGCATGAAGGGTGATGAAAAACATGAAGAGCCTGAAAAAGTGTGAAACATGAAGAGCTTCAAAGGTGTTAAAATTTGAGGAGCATGATACGGTCTGAAAAATAGGAGGAGCATGAAGCGGTGTTGAAAAACATGAAGAGTCTGAAAAGGTGTGAAAAATATGAAGAGCTTCAAAAAGTGTCAAGAATATGAGGAGCATGAAACGGTCTGAAAAATAGGAGGAGCATGAAGAGGTGTTCAAAAACATGAAGAGCCTGAAAAGGTGTGAAACATATGAAGAGTTTCAAAATTTGTCAAAAATATGAGGAGCATGAAACGGTCTGAAAAATAGAGGGAACATGAAGTGGTGTTGAAATACTTGAAGAGCCTGAAAAGGTGTGAAAAATATGAAGAGCCTGAAAAGAGTGAAATATATGAAGAGCTTCAAAAGGTGTCAAAAATATGAGGAGCATGAAACGATCTGAAAAATAGGTGGGTCATGAAGCGGTGTTGAAAAACTTGAAGAGCCTGAAAAGGTGTTAAAAATATTAGGAGCATGAAACGGTCTGAAAAATAGGTGGAGCATGAAGCGGTGCTGAAAAACATGACGAGACTGAAAAAGTGTGAAATATATGAAGAGCTTCAAAAGGTGTTAAAATTTGAGGAGCATCATACGGTCTGAAAGATAGGAGGATCATGAAGCGGTGTTGAAAAACATGAAGAGCCTGAAAAGGTGTTAAAAATATTAGGAGCATGAAACGGTTTGAAAAATAGGTGGAGCATGAAGTGGTGTTGAAAATCTTGAAGAGCCTGAAAAGGTGTTAGCAATATTAGGAGCCTGAAACGGTCTGAAAAATAGGAGGCGCATAAAGCAGTGTTGAAAAACTTGAAAAGCCTGAAAAGGTGTGAAAAACATGAAGAGCTTCAAAAAGTGTCAAAAATATGAGGAGCACGAAACGGTCTGAAAAATAGGAGGAGCATGAAACGGTGTTGAAAAACATGAAGAGCCTGAAAAGAGTGAAATATATGAAGAGCTTCAAAAGTGTCAAAAATATGAGGAACATGAAACGGTCTGAAAAAGAGGAGGAGCATGAAGCGGGGTTGAAAAACATGAAGAGCCTGAAAAGTTGTGTAATATATGAAGAGCTTCAAAAGATGTGAAAATTATGAGGAGAATGATACGGGCAGAAAAGAAGGAGGAGCATGAAGCGGTGTTGAAAAACATGAACAGCCTGAAAAGTTGTGAAAATCATGAAGATCTTCAAAAGGTGTCAAAAATATGAGGAGCATGAAACGGCAAGAAAAATACGAGGAGCATGAAGCGGTGTTCAGAAATATGAAGCGCCTGAAAAGGTGGGAAAAATATGAGGAGCATGAAACGGTTTGAAAAATAGGTGGAGCATGAAGTGGTGTTGAAAAACTTGAAGACCTGAAAAGGTGTTAACAATATTAGGAGCCTGAAACGGTCTGAAAAATAGGAGGCGCATAAAGCGGTGTTGAAAATCTTGAAAAGCCTGAAAAGGTGTGAAAAACATGAAGAGCTTCAAGAAGTGTCAAAAATATGAGGCGCATGAAACGGTCTGAAAAATAGGAGGAGCATGAAACGGTGTTGAAAAACATGAAGAGCCTGAAAAGAGTGAAATATATGAAGAACTTCAAAAGGTGTCAAAAATATGAGGAACATGAAACGGTCTGAAAAATAGGAGGAGCATGAAGCGGGGTTGAAAACATGAAGAGCCTGAAAAGTTGTGTAATATATGAAGACCTTCAAAAGATGTGAAAAATATGAGGAGAATGATACGGGCTGAAAAGAAGGAGGAGCATGAAGCGGTGTTGAAAAACATGAACAGCCTGAAACGGTGTGAAAAACATGAAGAGCTTCAAAAGGTGTGAAAAATATGAGGAGCATGAAACGGCCAGAAAAATAGGAGGAGCATGAAGCGGTGTTCAGAAATATGAAGCGCCTGAAAAGGTGGGAAAAATATGAGGAGCATGATACGGTCTGAAAAATAGGTGGAGCATGAAGCGGTGTTCACATGAAGAGCCTGAAAAGGTGTGAAAAATATGAAGAGCTTAAAAAAGTGTCAAAAATATGAGGAGCATCAAACGGTGTTGAAAAACATGAAGAGCCTGAAAAGAGTGAAATAAATGAAGAGCTTCAAAAGGTGTCAAAAATATGAGGAGCATGACACGGTCTGAAAAATAGGTGGAGCATGAAGGGTGATGAAAAACATGAAGAGCCTGAAAAAGTGTGAAACATGAAGAGCTTCAAAGGTGTTAAAATTTGAGGAGCATGATACGGTCTGAAAAATAGGAGGAGCATGAAGCGGTGTTGAAAAACATGAAGAGTCTGAAAAGGTGTGAAAAATATGAAGAGCTTCAAAAAGTGTCAAGAATATGAGGAGCATGAAACGGTCTGAAAAATAGGAGGAGCATGAAGAGGTGTTCAAAAACATGAAGAGCCTGAAAAGGTGTGAAACATATGAAGAGTTTCAAAATTTGTCAAAAATATGAGGAGCATGAAACGGTCTGAAAAATAGAGGGAACATGAAGTGGTGTTGAAATACTTGAAGAGCCTGAAAAGGTGTGAAAAATATGAAGAGCCTGAAAAGAGTGAAATATATGAAGAGCTTCAAAAGGTGTCAAAAATATGAGGAGCATGAAACGATCTGAAAAATAGGTGGGTCATGAAGCGGTGTTGAAAAACTTGAAGAGCCTGAAAAGGTGTTAAAAATATTAGGAGCATGAAACGGTCTGAAAAATAGGTGGAGCATGAAGCGGTGCTGAAAAACATGACGAGACTGAAAAAGTGTGAAATATATGAAGAGCTTCAAAAGGTGTTAAAATTTGAGGAGCATCATACGGTCTGAAAGATAGGAGGATCATGAAGCGGTGTTGAAAAACATGAAGAGCCTGAAAAGGTGTTAAAAATATTAGGAGCATGAAACGGTTTGAAAAATAGGTGGAGCATGAAGTGGTGTTGAAAATCTTGAAGAGCCTGAAAAGGTGTTAGCAATATTAGGAGCCTGAAACGGTCTGAAAAATAGGAGGCGCATAAAGCAGTGTTGAAAAACTTGAAAAGCCTGAAAAGGTGTGAAAAACATGAAGAGCTTCAAAAAGTGTCAAAAATATGAGGAGCACGAAACGGTCTGAAAAATAGGAGGAGCATGAAACGGTGTTGAAAAACATGAAGAGCCTGAAAAGAGTGAAATATATGAAGAGCTTCAAAAGTGTCAAAAATATGAGGAACATGAAACGGTCTGAAAAAGAGGAGGAGCATGAAGCGGGGTTGAAAAACATGAAGAGCCTGAAAAGTTGTGTAATATATGAAGAGCTTCAAAAGATGTGAAAATTATGAGGAGAATGATACGGGCAGAAAAGAAGGAGGAGCATGAAGCGGTGTTGAAAAACATGAACAGCCTGAAAAGTTGTGAAAATCATGAAGATCTTCAAAAGGTGTCAAAAATATGAGGAGCATGAAACGGCAAGAAAAATACGAGGAGCATGAAGCGGTGTTCAGAAATATGAAGCGCCTGAAAAGGTGGGAAAAATATGAGGAGCATGAAACGGTTTGAAAAATAGGTGGAGCATGAAGTGGTGTTGAAAAACTTGAAGACCTGAAAAGGTGTTAACAATATTAGGAGCCTGAAACGGTCTGAAAAATAGGAGGCGCATAAAGCGGTGTTGAAAATCTTGAAAAGCCTGAAAAGGTGTGAAAAACATGAAGAGCTTCAAGAAGTGTCAAAAATATGAGGCGCATGAAACGGTCTGAAAAATAGGAGGAGCATGAAACGGTGTTGAAAAACATGAAGAGCCTGAAAAGAGTGAAATATATGAAGAACTTCAAAAGGTGTCAAAAATATGAGGAACATGAAACGGTCTGAAAAATAGGAGGAGCATGAAGCGGGGTTGAAAACATGAAGAGCCTGAAAAGTTGTGTAATATATGAAGACCTTCAAAAGATGTGAAAAATATGAGGAGAATGATACGGGCTGAAAAGAAGGAGGAGCATGAAGCGGTGTTGAAAAACATGAACAGCCTGAAACGGTGTGAAAAACATGAAGAGCTTCAAAAGGTGTGAAAAATATGAGGAGCATGAAACGGCCAGAAAAATAGGAGGAGCATGAAGCGGTGTTCAGAAATATGAAGCGCCTGAAAAGGTGGGAAAAATATGAGGAGCATGATACGGTCTGAAAAATAGGTGGAGCATGAAGCGGTGTTCACATGAAGAGCCTGAAAAGGTGTGAAAAATATGAAGAGCTTAAAAAAGTGTCAAAAATATGAGGAGCATCAAACGGTGTTGAAAAACATGAAGAGCCTGAAAAGAGTGAAATAAATGAAGAGCTTCAAAAGGTGTCAAAAATATGAGGAGCATGACACGGTCTGAAAAATAGGTGGAGCATGAAGGGTGATGAAAAACATGAAGAGCCTGAAAAAGTGTGAAACATGAAGAGCTTCAAAGGTGTTAAAATTTGAGGAGCATGATACGGTCTGAAAAATAGGAGGAGCATGAAGCGGTGTTGAAAAACATGAAGAGTCTGAAAAGGTGTGAAAAATATGAAGAGCTTCAAAAAGTGTCAAGAATATGAGGAGCATGAAACGGTCTGAAAAATAGGAGGAGCATGAAGAGGTGTTCAAAAACATGAAGAGCCTGAAAAGGTGTGAAACATATGAAGAGTTTCAAAATTTGTCAAAAATATGAGGAGCATGAAACGGTCTGAAAAATAGAGGGAACATGAAGTGGTGTTGAAATACTTGAAGAGCCTGAAAAGGTGTGAAAAATATGAAGAGCCTGAAAAGAGTGAAATATATGAAGAACTTCAAAAGGTGTCAAAATTATGAGAAGCATGAAACGATCTGAAAAATAGGTGGGTCATTAAGCGGTGTTGAAAAACTTGAAGAGCCTGAAAAGGTGTTAAAAATATTAGGAGCATGAAACGGTCTGAAAAATAGGTGGAGCATGAAGCGGTGCTGAAAAACATGACGAGACTGAAAAAGTGTGAAATATATGAAGAGCTTCAAAAGGTGTTAAAATTTGAGGAGCATCATACGGTCTGAAAGATAGGAGGATCATGAAGCGGTGTTGAAAAACATGAAGAGCCTGAAAAGGTGTTAAAAATATTAGGAGCATGAAACGGTTTGAAAAATAGGTGGAGCATGAAGTGGTGTTGAAAATCTTGAAGAGCCTGAAAAGGTGTTAGCAATATTAGGAGCCTGAAACGGTCTGAAAAATAGGAGGCGCATAAAGCAGTGTTGAAAAACTTGAAAAGCCTGAAAAGGTGTGAAAAACATGAAGAGCTTCAAAAAGTGTCAAAAATATGAGGAGCATGAAACGGTCTGAAAAATATGAGGAGCATGAAACGGTGTTGAAAAACACGAAGAGCCTGAAAAGAGTGAAATATATGAAGAGCTTCAAAAGTGTCAAAAATATGAGGAACATGAAACGGTCTGAAAAAGAGGAGGAGCATGAAGCGGGGTTGAAAAACATGAAGAGCCTGAAAAGTTGTGTAATATATGAAGAGCTTCAAAAGATGTGAAAATTATGAGGAGAATGATACGGGCAGAAAAGAAGGAGGAGCATGAAGCGGTGTTGAAAAACATGAACAGCCTGAAAAGTTGTGAAAAACATGAAGATCTTCAAAAGGTGTCAAAAATATGA
Organism: Dama dama; assembly: GCF_033118175.1. NCBI lineage: Eukaryota > Metazoa > Chordata > Mammalia > Artiodactyla > Cervidae > Dama > Dama dama. The sequence continues at coordinate 2,889,039 of NW_026870920.1, read as the reverse complement.
GGAGCATGAAACGGCAAGAAAAATACGAGGAGCATGAAGCGGTGTTCAGAAATATGAAGCGCCTGAAAAGGTGGGAAAAATATGAGGAGCATGAAACGGTTTGAAAAATAGGTGGAGCATGAAGTGGTGTTGAAAAACTTGAAGACCTGAAAAGGTGTTAACAATATTAGGAGCCTGAAACGGTCTGAAAAATAGGAGGCGCATAAAGCGGTGTTGAAAATCTTGAAAAGCCTGAAAACGTGTGAAAAACATGAAGAGCTTCAAGAAGTGTCAAAAATATGAGGCGCATGAAACGGTCTGAAAAATAGGAGGAGCATGAAACGGTGTTGAAAAACATGAAGAGCCTGAAAAGAGTGAAATATATGAAGAGCTTCAAAAGGTGTCAAAAATATGAGGAACATGAAACGGTCTGAAAAATAGGAGGAGCATGAAGCGGGGTTGAAAACATGAAGAGCCTGAAAAGTTGTGTAATATATGAAGACCTTCAAAAGATGTGAAAAATATGAGGAGAATGATACGGGCTGAAAAGAAGGAGGAGCATGAAGCGGTGTTGAAAAACATGAACAGCCTGAAACGGTGTGAAAAACATGAAGAGCTTCAAAAGGTGTGAAAAATATGAGGAGCATGAAACGGCCAGAAAAATAGGAGGAGCATGAAGCGGTGTTCAGAAATATGAAGCGCCTGAAAAGGTGGGAAAAATATGAGGAGCATGATACGGTCTGAAAAATAGGTGGAGCATGAAGCGGTGTTCACATGAAGAGCCTGAAAAGGTGTGAAAAATATGAAGAGCTTAAAAAAGTGTCAAAAATATGAGGAGCATTAAAAGGTGTTGAAAAACATGAAGAGCCTGAAAAGAGTGAAATAAATGAAGAGCTTCAAAAGGTGTCAAAAATATGAGGAGCATGACACGGTCTGAAAAATAGGTGGAGCATGAAGGGTGATGAAAAACATGAAGAGCCTGAAAAAGTGTGAAATACATGAAGAGCTTCTAAGGTGTTAAAATTTGAGGAGCATGATACGGTCTGAAAAATAGGAGGAGCATGAAGCGGTGTTGAAAAACATGAAGACTCTGAAAAGGTGTGAAAAATATGAAGAGCTTCAAAAACTGTCAAAAATATGAGGAGCATGAAACGGTCTGAACAATAGGAGGAGGAAGAAGCGGTGTTGAAAAACCTGAAGAGCGTGAAAAGGTGTGAAATATATGAAGAGCTTAAAAAGGCGTGAAATATATAAGGATCCTGAAACGCTATGAAAAACAGGAGGAGAATGAAGCGGTGTTGAAAAATATGAAGAGCCTGAAAAGTTGTGAAATATATGAAGAGCTTCAAAAGGTGTCAAAAATTTTAGGAGCATGAAACTGTCTGAAAAATTGGAGGAGCATGAAGCGGTGTTGAAAAATATGAAGAGCCTGAAAAGGTGTGAAATATATGAAGAGCTTAAAAAGGCGGGAAATATATGAGGAACCTGAAACGCTCTGAGAAACAGGAGGAGAATGAATCGGTGTTGAAAAATATGAAGAGCCTGAAAAGGTGTGAAATATATGACGAGCTTAAAAAGGCGTGAAATATATGAGGAACCTGAAACGCTCTGAGAAACAGTAGGAGAATGAAGCGGTGTTGAAGAATATGAAGAGACTGAAAAGGTGTTAACAATATTAGGAGCCTGAAACGGTCTGAAAAATAGGAGGCGCATAAAGCAGTGTTGAAAAACTTGAAAAGCCTGAAAAGGTGTGAAAAACATGAAGAGCTTCAAGAAGTGTCAAAAATATGAGGAGCATGAAACGGTCTGAAAAATAGGAGGAGCATGAAACCGTGTTCAAAAACATGAAGAGCATGAAAAGCTGTGAAAAATATGAAGAGCTTCAAAACGTGTCAAAAATATGAGAAGCATGAAGCGATCTGAAAAATAGGAGGAGTATGAAACGGTGTTGAAAACACGAAGAGCCTGTAAATGTGTGAAAAATATGAACCGCTTCAGAAGGTGTGAAAAATATGAGGAGCATGAAACGGTCTGAAAAACAAGAGGAGCATGAAGCAGTGTTGAAAAACATGAAGAGCCTGAAAAGGTGTGAAAAATATGAAGAGCTTCAAAAAGTGTCAAAAATATGAGAAGCATGAAAAGTCTGAAAAATAGGAGGAGCATGAAACGGTGTTGAAAAACATGAAGAGCCTGAAAAGGTGTGAAAAATATGAAGAGCTTCAAAAGGTGTCAAAAAAATGAGGAGCATGACAGTCTGAAATATAGGAGGAGCATGAAGCGGTGTTGAAAAACATGAAGAGCGTGAAAAGGTGTGAAAATTATGAAGAGCTTCAAAAGGTGTCAAAAATTTGAAGAGAATGAAACAGTCTGATAAATAGGAGCAGCATGAAGCGGTGTTGAAAAACATGAAGAGCCTGAAAAGGTGTTAAAAATATTAGGAGCATGAAACGGTCTTAAAAATAGGTGGAGCATGAAGCGGTTGTGAAAAACATGAAGAGCCTGAAAAGGTGTGAAATATATGAAGAGCTTCAAAACGTGTAAAAAATATGAGGAGCATGAAGCGGTATTCAAAAACATGAAGAGCCTGAAAAGTTGTGAAAAATATGAAGAGCTTCAAAAAGTGTCAAAAATATGAGAAGCATGAAAAAGTCTGAAAAATAGGAGGAGCATGAAACGGTGTTGAAAAACATGAAGAGCCTGAAAAGGTGTGAAATATATGAAGAGCTTAAAAAGGCGTGAAATATATAAGGATCCTGAAACGCTCTGAAAAACAGGAGGAGAATGAAGCGGTGTTGAAAAATATGAAGAGCCTGAAAAGTTGTGAAATAAATGAAGAGCTTCAAAAGGTGTCAAAAATATGAGGAGCATGAAACGGTCTGAAAAATAGGTGGAGCATGAAGGGTGATGAAAAACATGAAGAGCCTGAAAAAGTGTGAAATACATGAAGAGCTTCTAAGGTGTTAAAATTTGAGGAGCATGATACGGTCTGAAAAATAGGAGGAGCATGAAGCGGTGTTGAAAAACATGAAGACTCTGAAAAGGTGTGAAAAATATGAAGAGCTTCAAAAAGTGTCAAAAAGATGAGGAGCATGACATGGTCTGAAAAATAGGAGGAGCATCAAATGGTATTGAAGAACATGAAGATCCTGAAAAGTTGTGAAAAATATGAAGAGCGTCAAAAGGTGTCAAAATTATGAGGAGCATGAAACGGTCTGAAAAATAGGAGGAGCAAGAAGCGGTGTTGAAAAACCTGAAGAGCCTGTAAAGGTGTGAAATATATGAAGAGCTTAAAAAGGCGTGAAATATATAAGGATCCTGAAACGCTCTGAAAAACAGGAGGAGAATGAAGCGGTGTTGAAAAATATGAAGAGCCTGAAAAGTTGTGAAATATATGAAGAGCTTCAAAAGGTGTCAAAAATTTTAGGAGCATGAAACGGTCTGAAAAATTAGAGGAGCATGAAGCGGTGTTGAAAAATATGAAGAGCCTGAAAAGGTGTGAAATATATGAAGAGCTTAAAAGGGCGGGAAATATATGAGGAACCTGAAATGCTCTGAGAAACAGGAGGAGAATGAATCGGTGTTGAAAAATATGAAGAGCCTGAAAAGGTGTGAAATATATGACGAGCTTAAAAAGGCGTGAAATATATGAGGAACCTGAAACGCTCTGAGAAACAGTAGGAGAATGAAGCGGTGTTGAAGAATATGAAGAGCCTGAAAAGGTGTTAACAATATTAGGAGCCTGAAACGGTCTGAAAAATAGGAGGCGCATAAAGCAGTGTTGAAAAACTTGAAAAGCCTGAAAAGGTGTGAAAAACATGAAGAGCTTCAAGAAGTGTCAAAAATATGAGGAGCATGAAACGGTCTGAAAAATAGGAGGAGCATGAAACGGTGTTGAAAAACATGAAGAGCCTGAAAAGAGTGAAATATATGAAGAGCTTCAAAAGGTGTCAAAAATATGAGGAACATGATACGGTCTGAAAAAGAGGAGGAGCATGAAGCGGGGTTGAAAAACATGAAGAGCCTGAAAAGTTGTGTAATATATGAAGAGCTTCAAAAGATGTGAAAAATATGAGGAGAATGATACGGGCTGAAAAGAAGGAGGAGCATGAAGCGGTGTTGAAAAACATGAACAGCCTGAAACGGTGTGAAATACATGAAGAGCTTCAAAAGGTGTCAAAAATATGAGGAGCATGAAACGGCCAGAAAAATAGGAGGAGCATGAAGCGGTGTTCAGAAATATGAAGCGCCTGAAAAGGTGGGAAAAATATGAGGAGCATGATACTGTCTGAAAAATAGGTGGAGCATGAAGCGGTGTTCACAGGAAGAGCCTGAAAAGGTGTGAAAAATATGAAGAGCTTAAAAAAGTGTCAAAAATATGAGGAGCATGAAACGGTGTTGAAAAACATGAAGAGCCTGAAAAGAGTAAAATAAATGAAGAGCTTCAAAAGGTGTCAAAAATATGAGGAGCATGAAACGGTCTGAAAAATAGGTGGAGCATGAAGGGTGATGAAAAACATGAAGAGCCTGAAAAAGTGTGAAATACATGAAGAGCTTCAAAGGTGTTAAAATTTGAGGAGCATGATACGGTCTGAAAAACAGGAGGAGCATGAAGCGGTGTTGAAAAACATGAAGAGTCTTAAAAGGTGTGAAAAATATGAAGAGCTTCAAAAAGTGTCAAAAATATGAGGAGCATGAAACGGTCTGAAAAATAGGAGGAGCATGAAGAGGTGTTCAAAAACATGAAGAGCCTGAAAAGGTGTGAAACATTTGAAGAGTTTCAAAATTTGTCAAAAATATGAGGAGCATGAAACGGTCTGAAAAATAGAGGGAACATGAAGTGGTGTTGAAATACTTGAAGAGCCTGAAAAGGTGTTAAAAATATTAGGAGCATGAAACGGTCTGAAAAATAGGTGGAGCATGAAGCGGTGCTGAAAAACATGACGAGACTGAAAAAGTGTGAAATATATGAAGAGCTTCAAAAGGTGTTAAAATTTGAGGAGCATGATACGGTCTGAAAGATAGGAGGATCATGAAGCGGTGTTGAAAAACATGAAGAGCCTGAAAAGGTGTTAAAAATATTAGGAGCATGAAACGGTTTGAAAAATAGGTGGAGCATGAAGTGGTGTTGAAAAACTTGAAGAGCCTGAAAAGGTGTTAGCAATATTAGGAGCCTGAAACGGTCTGAAAAATAGGAGGCGCATGAAGCGGGGTTGAAAAACATGAAGAGCCTGAAAAGTTGTGTAATATATGAAGAGCTTCAAAAGATGTGAAAAATATGAGGAGAATGATACGAGCAGAAAAGAAGGAGGAGCATGAAGCGGTGTTGAAAAACATGAACAGCCTGAAAAGGTGTGAAAAACATGAAGAGCTTCAAAAGTGTCAAAAATATGAGGAGCATGAAACGGCCAGAAAAATAGGAGAGGCATGAAGCGGTGTTCAGAAATATGAAGCGCCTGAAAAGTTGGGAAAAATATGAGCTGAATGAAACGGTTTCAAAAATAGGTGGAGCATGAAGTGGTGTTGAAAAACTTGAAGACCTGAAAAGGTGTTAACAATATTAGGCGCCTGAAACGGTCTGAAAAATAAGAGGCACATAAAGCGGTGTTGAAAATCTTGAAAAGCCTGAAAAGGTGTGAAAAACATGAAGAGCCTCAAGAAGTGTCAAAAATATGAGGAGCATGAAACGGCCAGAAAAATAGGAGGAGCATGAAACGGTGTTGAAAAACATGAAGAGCCTGAAAAGAGTGAAATATATGAAGAGCTTCAAAAGGTGTCAAAAATATGAGGAACATGAAACGGTCTGAAAAATAGGAGGAGCATGAAGCGGGGTTGAAAAACATGAAGAGCCTGAAAAGAGTGAAATAAATGAAGAGCTTCAAAAGGTGTCAAAAATATGAGGAGCATGAAACGGTCTGAAAAATAGGTGGAGCATGAAGGGTGATGAAAAACATGAAGAGCCTGAAAAAGTGTGAAATACATGAAGAGCTTCAAAGGTGTTAAAATTTGAGGAGCATGATACTGTCTGAAAAATAGGAGGAGTATGAAGCGGTGTTGAAAAACATGAAGACTCTGAAAAGGTGTGAAAAATATGAAGAGCTTCAAAAAGTGTCAAAAATATGAGGAGCATGAAACGGTCTGAAAAATAGGAGGAGCAAGAAGCGGTGTTGAAAAACCTGAAGAGCCTGAAAAGGTGTGAAATATATGAAGAGCTTAAAAAGGCGTGAAATGTATAAGGATCCTGAAACGCTCTGAAAAACAGGAGGAGAATGAAGCAGTGTTGAAAAATATGAAGAGCCTGAAAAGTTGTGAAATATATGAAGAGCTTCAAAAGGTGTCAAAAATTTTAGGAGCATGAAACTGTCTGAAAAATTGGAGGAGCATGAAGCGGTGTTGAAAAATATGAAGAGCCTGAAAAGGTGTGAAATATATGAAGAGCTAAAAAAGGCGGGAAATATATGAGGACCCTGAAACGCTCTGAGAAACAGGAGGAGAATGAATCGGTGTTGAAAAATATGAAGAGCCTGAAAAGGTGTGAAATATATGACGAGCTTAAAAAGGCGTGAAATATATGAGGAACCTGAAACGCTCTGAGAAACAGTAGGAGAATGAAGCGGTGTTGAAGAATATGAAGAGCCTGAAAAGGTGTTAACAATATTAGGAGCCTGAAACGGTCTGAAAAATAGGAGGCGCATAAAGCAGTGTTGAAAAACTTGAAAAGCCTGAAAAGGTGTGAAAAACATGAAGAGCTTCAAGAAGTGTCAAAAATATGAGGAGCATGAAACGGTCTGAAAAATAGGAGGAGCATGAAACGGTGTTGAAAAACATGAAGAGCCTGAAAAGAGTGAAATATATGAAGAGCTTCAAAAGGTGTCAAAAATATGAGGAACATGAAACGGTGTGAAAAAGAGGAGGAGCATGAAGCGGGGTTGAAAAACATGAAGAGCGTGAAAAGTTGTGTAATATATGAAGAGCTTCAAAAGATGTGAAAAATATGAGGAGAATGATATGGGCTGAGAAGAAGGAGGAGCATGAAGCGATGTTGAAAAACATGAACAGCCTGAAAAGGTGTGAAAAACATGAGGAGCTTCAAATGGTGTCAAAAATATGAGGAGCATGAAACGGCCAGAAAAATAGGAGGAGCATGAAGCGGTGTTCACAAATATGAAGCGCCTGAAAAGGTGGGAAAAATATGAGGAGCATGAAACGGTTTGAAAAATAGGTGGAGCATGAAGTGGTGTTGAAAAACTTGAAGAGCCTGAAAAGGTGTTAACAATATTAGGAGCCTGAAACGGTCTGAAAAATAGGAGGCGCATAAAGCGGTGTTGAAAAACTTGAAAAGCCTGAAAAGGTGTGAAAAACATGAAGAGCTTCAAGAAGTGTCAAAAATTTGAGGAGCATGAAACGGTCTGAAAAATAGGAGGAGCATGAAACGGTGTTGAAAAACATGAAGAGCCTGAAAAGAGTGAAATAAATGAAGAGCTTCAAAAGGTGTCAAAAATATGAGGAGCATGAAACGGTCTGAAAAATAGGTGGAGCATGAAGGGTGATGAAAAACATGAAGAGCCTGAAAAAGTGTGAAATACATGAAGAGCTTCAAAGGTGTTAAAATTTGAGGAGCATGATACGGTCTGAAAAATAGGAGGAGCATGAAGCGGTGTTGAAAAACATGAAGACTCTGAAAAGGTGTGAAAAATATGAAGAGCTTCAAAAAGTGTCAAAAATATGAGGAGCATGAAACGGTCTGAAAAATAGGAGGAGCATGAAGAGGTGTTCAAAAACATGAAGAGCCTGAAAAGGTGTGAAACATATGAAGAGTTTCAAAATTTGTCAAAAATATGAGGAGCATGAAACGGTATGAAAAATAGAGGGAACATGAAGCGGTGTTGAAATACTTGAAGAGCCTGAAAAGGTGTGAAAAATATGAAGAGCCTGAAAAGAGTGAAATATATGAAGAGCTTCAAAAGGTGTCAAAAATATGAGGAGCATGAAACGATCTGAAAAATAGGTGGGTCATGAAGCTGTGTTGAAAAACATGAAGAGCCTGAAAAAGTGTTAAAAATATTAGGAGCATGAAACGGTCTGAAAAATAGGTGGAGCATGAAGCGGTGCTGAAAAACATGACGAGACTGAAAAAGTGTGAAATATATGAAGAGCTTCAAAAGGTGTTAAAATTTGAGGGGCATGATACGGTCTAAAAGATAGAAGGAGCATGAAGCGGTGTTGAAAAATATGAAGAGCCTGAAAAGGTGTTAAAAATATTAGGAGCATGAAACGGTCTGAAAAATAGGTGGAGCATGAAGTGGTGTTGAAAAACTTGAAAAGCCTGAAAAGGTGTTAACAATATTAGGAGCCTGAAACAGTCTGAAAAATAGGAGGCGCATGAAGCGGTGTTGAAAAACTTGAAAAGCCTGAAAAGGTGTGAAAAACATGAAGAGCTTCAAAAGTGTCAAAAATATGAGGAGCATGAAACGGCCAGAAAAATAGGAGGAGCATGAAACGGTGTTGAAAAACATGAAGAGCCTGAAAAGAGTGAAATATATGAAGAGCTTCAAAAGGTGTCAAAAATATGAGGAACATGAAACAGTCTGAAAAATAGGAGGAGCATGTAGCGTGGTTGAAAAACATGAAGAGCCTGAAAAGTTGTGTAATATATGAAGAGCTTCAAAAGATGTGAAAAATATGAGGAGAATGTTACGGGCTGAAAAGAAGAAGGAGCATGAAGCGGTGTTGAAAAACATGAACAGCCTGAAAAGGTGTGAAAAACATGAAGAGCTTCAAAAGGTGTCAAAAATATGAGGAGCATGAAACGTTCTGAAAAATTGGAGGAGCATGAAGCGGTGTTAAAAAATATGAAGATCCTGAAAAGGTGTGAAATATATGAAGAGCTTAAAAAGGCGGGAAATATATGAGGAACCTGAAACGCTCTGAGAAACAGGAGGAGAATGAATCGGTTTTGAAAAATATGAAGCGCCTGAAAAGGTGGGAAAAATATGAGGAGCATGATACGGTCTGAAAAATAGGTGGAGCATGAAGCGTTGTTCACATGAAGAGCCTGAAAAGGTGTGAAAAATATGAAGAGCTTAAAAAAGTGTCAAAAATATGAGGAGCATGAAACGGTGTTGAAAAACATGAAGAGCCTGAAAAGAGTGAAATAAATGAAGAGCTTCAAAAGGTGTCAAAAATATGAGGAGCATGAAACGGTCTGAAAAATAGGTGGAGCATGAAGCGGTGATGAAAAACATGAAGAGCCTGAAAAAGTGTGAAATACATGAAGAGCTTCAAAGGTGTTAAAATTTGAGGAGCATGATACGGTCTGAAAAATAGGAGGAGCATGAAGCGGTGTTGAAAAACATGAAGAGCCTGAAAAGTTGTGAAAAACATGAAGAGTCTGAAAAGGTGTGAAATCTATGAAGAGCTACAAAAGGTTTGAAAAATATGAGGAGCATGATACGGTCTGAAAAATAGGAGGAGCAAGAAGCAGTGTTGAAAAACATGAAGAGCCTGAAAAGGTTTGAAAAACATGAAGAGTCTGAAAAGGTGTGAAATATATGAATAGCTTCAAAAGGTGTCAAATATGTTAGGAGCATGAAGCGGTGTTGAAAAACATGAAGAGCCTGAAAATGTGTGAAAAATATGAAGAGCTTCAAAAGGTGTCAAAAAAGTTAGGAGTATGGAACGTTCTGAAAAATAGGAGGAGCATGAAGCGCTGTTGAGAAGCATGAAGAGCCTGAAAAGTTGTGAAATATATGAAGAGCTTCAAAAGGTGTGAAAAATATGAGGAGCATGAAACGGTCTGAAAAATAGGAGGAGCAAGAAGCGGTGTTGAAAAACCTGAAGAGACTGAAACGGTGTGAAATATATGAAGAGCTTCAAAAGGTGTCAAAAATATGAGGAGCATGAAACGATCTGAAAAATAGGAGGAGCATGAAGCGGTGTTCAAAAACAAGAATTGCCTGAAAAGGTGTGAAAAATATGAAGAGATTCAAAAGGTTTCTAATATTTGAGGAGCATGAAACGGTCTGTAAAATAGGAGGAGCATGAAGCGGTGTTGAAAAATATGAAGAGCCTGAAAAGGTGTGAAATATATGAAGAGCTTCAAAATGTATCAAATATATGAGGAGCAAAAACGGTCTCAAAATCGGGAGGAGCATGAAGCGGTGTTGAAAAACATGAAGAGTCTGAAAAGGTGTGAAAAATATGAAGAGCTTCAAAAATTGTCAAAAATATGATGAGCATGAAACGGTCTGAAAAAGAGGAGGAGCATGAAGCGGTGTTGAAAAACAGGAAGAGCCTGAAAAGGTGTGAAATATATGAAGAACTTAAAAAGGCATGAAATATATGAGGAACCTGAAACGCTCTGAGAAACAGGAGGAGAATGAAGCGGTGTTGAAAAATATGAAGAGCCTGAAAAGGTGTGAAATATATGACGAGCTTAAAAAGGCGTGAAATATATGAGGAACCTGAAACGCTCTGAAAAACAGGAGGAGAATGAAGCGGTGTTGAAAAATATGAAGAGCCTGAAAAGGTGTTAACAATATTAGGAGCCTGAATCAGTCTGAAAAATAGGAGGCGCATGAAGCGTTGTTGAAAAACTTGAAAAGCCTGAAAAGGTGTGAAAAACATGAAGAGCTTCAAGAAGTGTCAAAAATATGAGGAGCATGAAACGGTCTGAAAAATAGGAGGAGCATGAAACTGTGTTGAAAAACATGAAGAGCCTGAAAAGAGTGAAATATATGAAGAGCTTCAAAACGTGTCAAAAATATGAGCAGAATGATACGGGCTGAAAAAAAGGAGGAGCATGAAGAGGTGTTCAAAAACATGAAGAGCCTGAAAAGGTGTGAAACATATGAAGAGTTTCAAAATTTGTCAAAAATATGAGGAGCATGAAACGGTCTGAAAAATAGAGGGAACATGAAGCGGTGTTGAAATATTTGAAGAGCCTGAAAAGGTGTGAAAAATATGAAGAGCCTGAAAAGAGTGAAATATATGAAGAGCTTCAAAAGGTGTCAAAAATATGAGGAGCATGAAACGATCTGAAAAATAGGTGGGTCATGAAGCGGTGTTGAAAAACTTGAAGAACCTGAAAAGGTGTTAAAAATATTAGGAGCATGAAACGGTCTGAAAAATAGCTGGAGCATGAAGCGGTGCTGAAAAACATGACGAGACTGAAAAAGTGTGAAATATATGAAGAGCTTCAAAAGGTGTTAAAATTTGAGGAGCATGATACGGTCTGAAAGATAGGAGGAGCATGAAGCGGTGTTGAAAAGCATGAAGAGCCTGAAAGGTTGTGAAATATATGAAGAGCTTCAAAAGGTGTCAAAAATATGAGGAGCATGAAACGGTCTGAATATTTGGAGGAGCATGAAGCGGTCTTGAAAGACATGAATACCCTGACATGGTGTCAAAAATTTAAGAGCTTCAAAAGATGTCAAAAATATGAGGAGCATGAAACAGTCTGAAAAACTCGAGGACCAAGAATCGGTCTTGAAAGACATTAATTCCCTGAAAAAGTGTGAAAAACATGAAGAGCTTCAAAAGGTGTCAAAAATATGAGGAGCCTGAAACGGTCTGAAAAATAGTAGGATGATGAAGCTGTGTTGAAAAATATGAAGAGCCTGAGAAGGTGTGAAAAATATGAAGAGCTTCAAAAGGTGTCAAAATATGAGGAGCATGAAACGGTCTGAAAAAAAGGAGGAGCATGAAACGGTGTGCCAAAACATGAAGAGCCTGAAAAGGTGTGAAAAATATGAAGAGCTTCAAAAAGTGTCAAAAATATGAGAAGCATGAAAAAGTCTGAAAAATAGGAGGAGCATGAAACGGTGTTGAAAAACATGAAGAGCCTGAAAAGGTGTGAAAAATATGAAGAGCTTCAAAAGGTGTCAAAAAAATGAGGAGCATGACAGTCTGAAAAATAGGAGGAGCATGAAGCGGTGTTGAAAAACATGAAGAGCCAGAAAAGGTGTGAAAATTATGAAGAGCTTCAAAAGGTGTCAAAAATTTGAAGAGAATGAAACAGTCTGATAAATAGGAGCAGCATGAAGCGGTGTTGAAAAACATGAAGAGCCTGAAAAGGTGTTAAAAATATTAGGAGCATGAAACGGTCTTAAAAATAGGTGGAGCATGAAGCGGTTGTGAAAAACATGAAGAGCCTGAAAAGGTGTGAAATATATGAAGAGCTTCAAAACGTGTAAAAAATATGAGGAGCATGAAACGGTATTCAAAAACATGAAGAGCCTCAAAAGATGTGAAAAATATGAAGAGCGTCAAAAGGTGTCAAAATTATGAGGAGCATGAAACGGTCTGAAAAATAGGAGGAGCAAGAAGCGGTGTTGAAAAACCTGAAGAGACTGAAACGGTGTGAAATATATGAAGAGCTTCAAAAGGTGTCAAAAATATGAGGAGCATGAAACGATCTGAAAAATAGGAGGAGCATGAAGCGGTGTTCAAAAACAAGAATTGCCTGAAAAGGTGTGAAAAATATGAAGAGATTCAAAAGGTGTCTAATATTTGAGGAGCATGAAACGGTCTGAAAAATAGGAGGAGCAAGAAGCAGTGTTGAAAAACCTGAAGAGACTGAAACGGTGTGAAATATATGAAGAGCTTCAAAAGATGTCAAAAATTTTAGGAGCATGAAACGTTCTGAAAAATTGGAGGAGCATGAAGCGGTGTTGAAAAATATAAAGAGCCTGAAAAGTGTGAAATATATGAAGAGCTTAAAAAGGCGGGAAATATATGAGGAACCTGAAACGCTCTGAGAAACAGGAGGAGAATGAATTGGTGTTGAAACATATGAAGAGCCTGAAAAGGTGTGAAATATATGACGAGCTTAAAAAGGCGTTAAATATATGAGGAACCTGAAACTCTCTGAGAAACAGGAGGAAAATGAAGCGGTGTTGCAGAATATGAAGAGCCTGGAAAGGTGTTAACAATATTAGGAGCCTGAAACGGTCTGAAAAATAGGAGGCGCATGAAGCGGTGTTGAAGAACTTGAAAAGCCTGAAAAGGTGTGAAAAACATGAGGAGCTTCAAAAAGTGTCAAAAATATGAGGAGCATGAAACGGTTTGAAAAATAGGAGGAGCATGAAACGGTGTTGAAAAACATGAAGAGCCTGAAAAGAGTGAAATATATGAAGAGCTTCAAAAGGTGCCAAAAATATGAGGAGCATGAAACGTTCTGAAAAGTAGGAGGAGAATGAAGCGGGGTTGAAAAACATGAAGAGCCTGAAAAGTTCTGTAATATATGAAGAGCTTTAAAAGATGTGAAAAATATGAGGAGAATGATACGGGCTGAAAAAAAGGAGGAGCATGAAGCGGTGTTGAAAAACATGAACAGCCTGAAAAGGTGTGAAAAACATGAAGAGCTTCAAAAGGTGTCAAAAATATGAGGAGCATGAAACGGTCTGAAAAATACGTGGAGCATGAAGCGGTGCTGAAAAACATGACGAGACTGAAAAAGTGTGAAATATATGAAGAGCTTCAAAAGGTGTTAAAATTTGAGGAGCATGATACGGTCTGAAAGATAGGAGGAGCATGAAGCGGTGTTGAAAAACATGAAGAGCCTGAAAAGGTGTTAAAAAAATTAGGAGCATGAAACGGTCTGAAAAATAGGTGGAGCATGAAGTGGTGTTGAAAAACTTGAAGAGCCTGAAAAGGTGTTAACAATATTAAGAGCCTGAAACAGTCTGAAAAATAGGAGGCGCATGAAGCAGTGTTGAAAAACTTGAAAAGCCTGAAAAGGTGTGAAAAACATGAAGAGCTTCAAAAAGTATCAAACATATGAGGAGCATGAAACGGTCTAAAAAATAGGAGGAGCATGAAACGGTGTTGAAAAACATGAAGAGCCTGAAAAGAGTGAAATATATGAAGAGCTTCAAAAGGTGTCAAAAATATGAGGAACATTAAACCGTCTGAAAAATAGGAGGAGTATGAAGCGGGGTTGAAAAACATGAAGAGCCTGAAAAGTTGTGTAATATATGAAGAGCTTCAAAAGATGTGAAAAATATGAGGAGAATGATACGGGCTGAAAAGAAGGAGGAGCATGAAGCGGTGTTGAAAAACATGAACAGCCTGAAAAGGTGTGAAAAACATGAAAAGCTTCAAAAGGTGTCAAAAATATGAGGAGCATGAAACGGCCAGAAAAATAGGAGAAGCATGAAGCGGTGTTCAGAAATATGAAGCGCCTGAAAAGGTGGGAAAAATATGAGGAGCATGATACGGTCTGAAAAATAGGTGGAGCATGAAGCGGTGTTCACATGAAGAGCCTGAAAAAGTGTGAAAAATATGAAGAGCTTAAAAAAGTGTCAAAAATATGAGGAGCATGAAACGGTGTTGAAAAACATGAAGAGCCTGAAAAGAGTGAAATTAATGAAGAGGTTCAAAAGGTGTCAAAAATATGAGGAGCATGAAACGGTCTGAAAAATAGGTGGAGCATGAAGCGGTGATGAAAAACATGAAGAGCCTGAAAAAGTGTGAAATACATGAAGAGCTTCAAAGGTGTTAAAATTTGAGGAGCATGATACGGTCTGAAAAATAGGAGGAGCATGAAGCGGTGTTGAAAAACATGAAGAGCCTGAAAAGGTGTGAAAAACATGAAGAGTCTGAAAAGGTGTGAAATATATGAAGAGCTTCAAAAGGTTTGAAAAATATGAGGAGCATGATACAGTCTGAAAAATAGGAGGAGCAAGAAGCAGTGTTGAAAAACATGAAGAGCCTCAAAAGGTTTGAAAAACATGAAGAGTCTGAAAAGGTGTGAAATATATGAATAGCTTCAAAAGGTGTCAAAAATGTTAGGAGCATGAAGTGGTGTTGAAAAACATGAAGAGCCTGAAAAGGTGTGACAAATATGAAGAGCTTCAAAACGTATCAAAAATATGAGGAACATGAAGCGCTATTTAAAAATATGAAGAGCCTGAAAAAGTGTGAAAAATATGAAGAGCTTCAAAAGGTGTCAAATATAGGAGGAGCATGAAACAGTGTTCAAAAAGAAGAAGAGCCTGAAAAGGTGTGAAAAATATGAAGAGCCTCAAAAGGGGTCAAAAATATGAGGAGCATGAAACGGTCTGAAAAATAGGAGGAGCATGAAGCAGTGTTGAAAAGCATGAAGAGCCTGAAAAGAGTGAAATATATGAAGAGCTTCAAAAGGTGTCAAATATAGGAGGAGCATGAAACGGTCTGAAAAATAGGCAGAGCAAGAAGCGGTGTTGAAAAACATGACGAGCCTGAAAAAGTGTGAAATATATGAAGAGCTTCAAAAGGTGTTAAAATTTGAGGAGCATGATACGGTCTGAAAAATTGGAGGAGCATGAAGCGGTGTTGAAAAACATGAAGAGCCTGAAAAGTTGTGAAATATATGAGGAGCTTCAAAAGGTGTCAAAAATATGAGGAGCATGAAACGGTCTGAACAAAAGGAGGAGCATGAAACGTTGTGCAAAAACATGAAGAGCCTGAAAAGGTGTGAAAAATATGAAGAGCTTCAAAACGTGTCAAAAATATGAGAAGCATGAAAAAGTCTGAAAAATAGGAGGAGCATGAAACGGTGTTGAAAAACATGAAGAGCCTGAAAAGGTGTGAAAAATATGAAGAGCTTCAAAAGGTGTCAAAAAAATGAGGAGCATGACACTCTGAAAAATAGGAGGAGCATGAAGCGGTGTTGAAAAACGTGAAGAGCCTGAAAAGGTGTGAAAATTATGAAAAGCTTCAAAAGGTGTCAAAAATTTGAAGAGAATGAAACAGTCTGATAAATAGGAGCAGTATGAAGCGGTGTTGAAAAACATGAAGAGCCTGAAAATGTGTTAAAAATATTAGGAGCATGAAACGGTCTTAAAAATAGGTGGAGCATGAAGCGGTTGTGAAAAACATGAAGAGCCTGAAAAGGTGTGAAAATCATGAAGAGTTTCAAAAGGTGTCAAAAATATGAGGAGAATGAAAAGGTCTCAAAAGTAGGAGGAGCATGAAGCTGTGTTGAAAAACATGAAGAGCCTGAAAAGGTGTGAAATATATGAAGAGCTTCAAAAGGGGTGAAAAATATGTGGAGGATGAAACGTTCTGAAAAATAGGAGGAGCATTAAGCGGTGTTGAAAAATATGAAGACGCTGAAAAGGTGTGAAAAATATGAAGAGCTTCAAAAGTTGTCAAAAATATGAGGAGCATGAAACGGTCTGAACAATAAGAAGGGCATGAAGTGGTGTTCAAATCATGAAGAGCCTGGCAATGTGTGAAAATTATGAAGAGATTCAAAAGGTATCAAATATTTGAGGAGCATGAAACGGTCAGAAAAATAGGAGGAGCATGAACCGGTGTTGAAAAGCATGAAGAGCCAATAAAGGTGTGAAATATATGAAGAGCTTCAAAAGGTGTCAAAAATATGAGGAGCATGAAACGGTCTGAAAAATCGGAGGAATATGAAGCGGTATTGAAAAACATGAAAAGCCTGAAAAAGTGTGAAAAATATTAGGAGCATTAAACGGTCTGAAAAAGAGGTGGAGCATGAAGCACTGTTGAAAAACATGAAGAGCCTGAAAAGGTGTGAAATATATGAAGAGCTTCAAAAGGTGTCAAAAAATTTAGGAGCATGAAACGCTCTGAAACATAGGAGGAGCATGAAGCGGTGTTGAAAAGCATGAAGAGCCTGAAACGGTGTGAAATATATGAAGAGCTGCAAAAGCTGTCAAAAATATGAGGAGCATGAAACGGTCTGAAAAATTGGAGGAGCATGAAGCGGTCTTGAAAGACATGAAGACCCTGAAAAGGTGTGAAAAATATGAATAGCTTCAAAATGTGTCAAAAATATGAGGAGCATGAAACAGTCTGAAAACAAGGAGGAGCATGAAGCAGTGTTGAAAAACATGAGACCTGAAAATGTGTGAAATATATGAAGAGCTTCAAAAGGTGTCAAAAATTTTAGGAGCATGAAAAGGTCTGAAAAATTGGAGGAGCATGAAGCGGTGTTGAAAAAGATGAAGAGCCTGAAAAGGAGTGAAAAATATGAAGAGTTCAAAAGGTGTGAAAAATATGAGGAGAATGAATCGGTCTGAAAAATATAAGTAGCATGAAGCGGTGCTGAAAAACATGAAGAGACTGAAAAGGTGTTAAAAATATTAGGAGCATGAATCGGTTTGAAAAATAGGTGGAGCATGAAGCGGTGTTGAAAAACATGAAGAGCCTGAAAAGGTGTGAAATATATGAATGCTTCAAAAGGTGTCAAAAAAGTTAGGAGTATGGAACGTTCTGAAAAATAGGAGGAGCATGAAGCGCTGTTGAAAAGCATGAAGAGCCTGAAAGGTTGTGAAATATATGAAGAGCTTCAAAAGGTGTCAAAAATATGAGGAGCATGAAACGGTCTGAAAATTTGGAGGAGCATGAAGCGGTCTTGAAAGACATGAATACCCTGACATGGTGTCAAAAATATGAAGAGCTTCAAAAGATGTCAAAAATATGAGGAGCATGAAACAGTCTGAAAAACTGGAGGACCATGAATCGGTCTTGAAAGACATTAATTCCCTGAAAAAGTGTGAAAAACATGAAGAGCTTCAAAAGGTGTCAAAAATATGAGGAGCCTGAAACGGTCTGAAAAATAGTAGGATGATGAAGCTGTGTTGAAAAATATGAAGAGCCTGAGAAGGTGTGAAAAATATGAAGAGCTTCAAAAGGTGTCAAAATATGAGGAGCATGAAACGGTCTGAAAAAAAGGAGCATGAAACGGTGTGC
Organism: Dama dama; assembly: GCF_033118175.1. Lineage (NCBI taxonomy): Eukaryota > Metazoa > Chordata > Mammalia > Artiodactyla > Cervidae > Dama > Dama dama. Next base: position 2,871,354 of record NW_026870920.1, on the reverse strand, counting down.
CAAAACATGAAGAGCCTGAAAAGGTGTGAAAAATATGAAGAGCTTCAAAAAGTGTCAAAAATATGAGAAGCATGAAAAAGTCTGAAAAATAGGAGGAGCATGAAACGGTGTTGAAAAACATGAAGAGCCTGAAAAGGTGTGAAAAATATGAAGAGCTTCAAAAGGTGTCAAAAAAATGAGGAGCATGACAGTCTGAAAAATAGGAGGAGCATGAAGCGGTGTTGAAAAACACGAAGAGCCTGAAAAGGTGTGAAAATTATGAAGAGCTTCAAAAGGTGTCAAAAATTTGAAGAGAATGAAACAGTCTGATAAATAGGAGCAGCATGAAGCGGTGTTGAAAAACATGAAGAGCCTGAAAAGGTGTTAAAAATATTAGGAGCATGAAACGGTCTTAAAAATAGGTGGAGCATGAAGCGGTTGTGAAAAACATGAAGAGCCTGAAAAGGTGTGAAATATATGAAGAGCTTCAAAACGTGTAAAAAATATGAGGAGAATGAAACGGTATTCAAAAACATGAAGAGCCTGAAAAGATGTGAAAAATATGAAGAGCGTCAAAAGGTGTCAAAATTATGAGGAGCATGAAACGGTCTGAAAAATAGGAGGAGCTAGAAGCGGTGTTGAAAAACCTGAAGAGCCTGAAAAGAGTGAAATATATGAAGAGCTTAAAAAGGTGTCAAAAATATGAGGAGCATGAAAGGATCTGAAAAATAGGAGGAGCATGAAGCGGTGTTCAAAAACAAGAATTGCCTGAAAAGGTGTGAAAAATATGAAGAGATTCAAAAGGTGTCTAATATTTGAGGAGCATGAAACGGTGTTGAAAAACATGAAGAGCCTGAAAAGGTGTGAAATATATGAAGAGCTTAAAAAGTTGTGAAATATATAAGGAACCTGAAACGCTCTGAAAAACAGGAGGAGAATGAAGCGGTATTGAAAAATATGAAGAGCCTGAAAAGTTGTGAAATATATGAAGAGCTTCAAAAGGTGTCAAAAATTTTAGGAGCATGAAACGTTCTGAAAAATTGGAGGAGCATGAAGCGGTGTTCAAAAATATGAAGAGCCTGAAAAGGTGTGAAATATATGACGAGCTTAAAAAGGCGTGAAATATATGAGGAACCTGAAACGCTCTGAGAAACAGGAGGAAAATGAAGCAGTGTTGCAGAATATGAAGAGGCTGAAAAGCTGTTAACAATATTAGGAGCCTGAAACGGTCTGAAAAATAGGAGGCGCATGAAGCAGTGTTGAAAAACTTGAAAAGCCTGAAAAGGTGTGAAAAACATGAAGAGCTTCAAAAAGTGTCAAAAATATGAGGAACATGAAACGGTCTGAAAAATAGGAGGAGCATGAAACGGTGTTGAAAAACATGAAGAGCCTGAAAAGAGTGAAATATATGAAGAGCTTCAAAAGGTGTCAAAAATATGAGGAACATGAAACAGTCTGAAAAATAGGAGGAGCATGAGCCGGGGTTGAAAAACATGAAGAGCCTGAAAAGTTGTGTAATATATGAAGAGCTTCAAAAGATGTGAAAAATATGAGGAGAATGATACGGGCTGAAAAAAAGGAGGAGCATGATGCGGTGTTGAAAAACATGAACAGCCTGAAAAGTTGTGAAAAACATGAAGAGCTTCAAAAAGTGTCAAAAATATGAGGAGCATGAAACGGCCTGAAAAATAGGAGGAGCATGAAGCGGTGTTCGAAAATATGAAGAGCCTGAAAGAGTGGGAAAAATATGAGGAGCATGAAACGGTCTGAAAAATAGGTGGAGCATGAAGCGGTGTTCAAAAACATGAAGAGCCTGACAGGTGTGAAAAATATGAAGAGCTTCAAAAAGTTTCAAAAATATGAGGTGTATGAAACGGTCTTAAAAATAGAAGGAGCATGAAACGGTGTTCAAAAATATGAAGAGCTTGAAAAGGTGTGAAAAATATGAGGAGCTTCAAAAGGTGCCAAAAATATGAGGAGCATGAAACGGTCTGAAAAATAGGAGGAGCAAGAAGCGGTGTTGAAAAACATGAAGATTCTGAAAAGGCGTGAATAATATAAAGAGTTTCAAAATGTTTCAAAAATATGAGGAGCATGAAACAGTCTGAAAAATAGGAGGTGCATGAAGCGGTGTTCAAAAACATGAAGAGCCTGAAAAGGTGTTAAATATATTAAGAGCTTCAAAATGTATCAAATATATTAGGAGCAGAAACGGTCTGAAAAATAGGAGGAGCATGAAGCGGTGTTGAAAAAAATGAAGAGTCTGAAAAGGTGTGAAAAATATGAAGAGCTTCAAAAAGTGTCAAAAATATGAGGAGCATGAAACGGTCTGAAAAATAGGAGAAGCATGAAGCGGTGTTGTAAAACATGAAGAGCCTGAAAAGGTGTGAAATATATGAAGAGCTTAAAAAGGCGTGAAATATATGAGGAACCTGAAATGCTCTGAAAAACAGGAGAATGAAGCGGTGTTGAAAAATATGAAGAGGCTGAAAAGGTGTGAAAAATATGAAGAGCCTGAAAAGAGTGAAATATATGAAGAGCTTCAAAAGGTGTCAAAAATATGAGGAGCATGAAACGATCTGAAAAATAGGTGGGTCATGAAGCGGTGTTGAAAAACTTGAAGAGACTGAAAACGTGTTAAAATATTAGGAGCATGAAACGGTCTGAAAAATACGTGGAGCATGAAGCGGTGCTGAAAAACATGACGAGACTGAAAAAGTGTGAAATATATGAAGAGCTTCAAAAGGTGTTAAAATTTGAGGAGCATGATACGGTCTGAAAGATAGGAGGAGCATGAAGCGGTGTTGAAAAACATGAAGAGCCTGAAAAGGTGTTAAAAAAATTAGGAGCATGAAACGGTCTGAAAAATAGGTGGAGCATGAAGTGGTGTTGAAAAACTTGAAGAGCCTGAAAATGTGTTAACAATATTAGGAGCCTGAAACAGTCTGAAAAATAGGAGGCGCATGAAGCAGTGTTGAAAAACTTGAAAAGCCTGAAAAGGTGTGAAAAACATGAAGAGCTTCAAAAAGTATCAAACATATGAGGAGCATGAAACGGTCTAAAAAATAGGAGGAGCATGAAACGGTGTTGAAAAACATGAAGAGCCTGAAAAGAGTGAAATATATGAAGAGCTTCAAAAGGTGTCAAAAATATGAGGAACATGAAACGGTCTGAAAAATAGGAGGAGTATGAAGCGGGGTTGAAAAACATGAAGAGCCTGAAAAGTTGTGTAATATATGAAGAGCTTCAAAAGATGTGAAAAATATGAGGAGAATGATACGGGCTGAAAAGAAGGAGGAGCATGAAGCGGTGTTGAAAAACATGAACAGCCTGAAAAGGTGTGAAAAACATGAAAAGCTTCAAAAGGTGTCAAAAATATGAGGAGCATGAAACGGCCAGAAAAATAGGAGAAACATGAAGCGGTGTTCAGAAATATGAAGCGCCTGAAAAGGTGGGAAAAATATGAGGAGCATGAAACGGTCTGAAAAATAGGTGGAGCATGAAGCGGTGATGAAAAACATGAAGAGCCTGAAAAAGTGTGAAATACATGAAGAGCTTCAAAGGTGTTAAAATTTGAGGAGCATGATACGATCTGAAAAATAGGAGGAGCATGAAGCGGTGTTGAAAAACATGAAGAGCCTGAAAAGGTGTGAAAAACATGAAGAGTCTGAAAAGGTGTGAAATATATGAAGAGCTTCAAAAGGTTTGAAAAATATGAGGAGCATGATACAGTCTGAAAAATAGGAGGAGCAAGAAGCAGTGTTGAAAAACATGAAGTGCCTCAAAAGGTTTGAAAAACATGAAGAGTCTGAAAAGGTGTGAAATATATGAATAGCTTCAAAAGGTGTCAAAAATGTTAGGAGCATGAAGTGGTGTTGAAAAACATGAAGAGCCTGAAAAGGTGTGACAAATATGAAGAGCTTCAAAACGTATCAAAAATATGAGGAACATGAAGCGCTGTTTAAAAATATGAAGAGCCTGAAAAAGTGTGAAAAATATGAAGAGCTTCAAAAGGTGTCAAATATAGGAGGAGCATGAAACAGTGTTCAAAAACAAGAAGAGCCTGAAAAGGTGTGAAAAATATGAAGAGCCTCAAAAGGGATCAAAAATATGAGGAGCATGAAACGGTCTGAAAAATAGGAGGAGCATGAAGCAGTGTTGAAAAGCATGAAGAGCCTGAAAAGAGTGAAATATATGAAGAGCTTCAAAAGGTGTCAAATATAGGAGGAGCATGAAACGGTCTGAAAAATAGGCAGAGCAAGAAGCGGTGTTGAAAAACATGACGAGCCTGAAAAAGTGTGAAATATATGAAGAGCTTCAAAAGGTGTTAAAATTTGAGGAGCATGATACGGTCTGAAAAATTGGAGGAGCATGAAGCGGTGTTGAAAAACATGAAGAGCCTGAAAAGGTGTGAAATATATGAAGAGCTTCAAAAGGTGTCAAACAAGTTAGGAGTATGGAACGTTCTGAAAAATAGGAGGAGCATGAAGCGCTGTTGAAAAGCATGAAGAGCCTGAAAAGTTGTGAAATATATGAAGAGCTTGAAAAGGTGTCAAAAATATGAGGAGCATGAAACGGTCTGAAAATTTGGAGGAGCATGAAGCGGTCTTGAAAAACATGAATACCCTGAAATGGTGTCAAAAATATGAAGAGCTTCAAAAGGTGTCAAAAATATGAGGAGCATGAAACGGTCTGAAAAAAAGGAGGAGCATGAAACGGTGTGCAAAAACATGAAGAGCCTGAAAAGGTGTGAAAAATATGAAGAGCTTCAAAACGTGTCAAAAATATGAGAAGCATGAAAAAGTCTGAAAAATAGGAGGAGCATGAAACGGTGTTGAAAAACATGAAGAGCCTGAAAAGGTGTGAAAAATATGAAGAGCTTCAAAAGGTGTCAAAAAAATGAGGAGCATGACACTCTGAAAAATAGGAGGAGCATGAAGCGGTGTTGAAAAACGTGAAGAGCCTGAAAAGGTGTGAAAATTATGAAAAGCTTCAAAAGGTGTCAAAAATTTGAAGAGAATGAAACAGTCTGATAAATAGGAGCAGCATGAAGCGGTGTTGAAAAACATGAAGAGCCTGAAAAGGTGTTAAAAATATTAGGAGCATGAAACGGTCTTAAAAATAGGTGGAGCATGAAGCGGTTGTGAAAAACATGAAGAGCCTGAAAAGGTGTGAAATATATGAAGAGCTTCAAAACGTGTCAAAAATATGAGGAGCATGAAACAGTATTCAAAAACATGAAGAGCCTGAAAAGACGTGAAAAATATGAAGAGCTTCAAAAGGTGTCAAAAAATGAGGAGCATGAAATGGTCTGAAAAATAGGACTAGCATGAAACGGTGTTCAAAAACATGAAGAGCCTGAAAAGGTGTGAAATATATTAAGAGCTTCAAAAGGTGTGAAAAATATGAGGAGTATGAAACGGTCTGAAAAATAGGAGGAACATCAATTGGTGTTGAAGAACATGAAGATCCTGAGAAGTTGTGAAAAATATGAAGAGCTTAAAAAGGTGTCAAAATTATGTGGAGCATGAAACGGTCTGAAAAATAGGAGGAGCAAGAAGCGGTGTTGAAAAACCTGAAGAGACTGAAACGGTGTGAAATATATGAAGAGCTTCAAAAGGTGTCAAAAATTTTAGGAGTATGAAACGTTCTGAAAAATTGGAGGAGCATGAAGCGGTGTTGAAAAATATGAAGAGCCTGAAAAGTGTGAAATATATGAAGAGCTTAAAAAGGCGGGAAATATATGAGGAACCTGAAACGCTCTTAGAAACAGGAGGAGAATGAATCGGTGTTGAAACATATGAAGAGCCTGAAAAGGTGTGAAATATATGACAAGCTTAAAAAGGCGTTAAATATATGAGGAACCTGAAACTCTCTGAGAAACAGGAGGAAAATGAAGCGGTGTTGCAGAATATGAAGATCCTGAAAACGTGTCAACAATATTAGGAGCCTGAAACGGTCTGAAAAATAGGAGGCGCATGAAGCGGTGTTGAAAAACTTGAAAAGCCTGAAAAGGTGTGAAAAACATGAAGAGCTTCAAAAAGTGTCAAAAATATGAGGAGCATGAAACGGTCTGAAAAATAGGAGGAGCATGAAACGGTGTTGAAAAACATGAAGAGTCTGAAAAGGTGTGAAAAATATAAAGAGTTTCAAAATGTTTCAAAAATATGAAGAGCATGAAACAGTCTGACAAATAGGAGGTGCATGAAGCGGTGTTCAAAAACAAGAATTGCCTGAAAAGGTGTGAAAAATATGAAGAGCTACAAAAGGTGTTAAAAAATATGAGGAGCATGATACGGTCTGAAAAATAGGAGGAGCATGAAACGGTGTTGAAAAACATGAAGAGCCTGAAAAGAGTGAAATATATGAATAGCTTCAAAAGGTGCCAAAAATATGAGGAACATGAAACGTTCTGCAAAATAGGAGGAGAATGAAGCGGGGTTGAAAAACATGAAGAGCCTGAAAAGTTGTGTAATATATGAAGAGCTTCAAAAGATGTGAAAAATATGAGGAGAATGATACGGGCTGAAAAAAAGGAGGAGCATGAAGCGGTGTTGAAAAACATGAACAGCCTGAAAAGGTGTGAAAAACATGAAGAGCTTCAAAAGGTGTCAAAAATATGAGGAGCATGAAACGGCCTGAAAAATAGGAGGAGCATGAAGCGGTGTTCGAAAATATGAAGAGCCTGAAAAGGTGGGGAAAATATGAGGAGCATGATACGGTCTGAAAAATAGGTGGAGCATGAAGCGGTGTTCAAAAACATGAAGAGCCTGACAGGTGTGAAAAATATGAAGAGCTTCAAAGAGTGTGAAAAATATGAGGAGCATGAAACGGTCTGAAAAAAAGGAGAAGCATGAAGCGGTGTTCAAAAACATGAAGAGCCTGAAAAAGTGTGAAAAACATGAAGAGCTTCAAAAAGTGTCAAAAATATGAGGTGTATGAAACGGTCATAAAAATAGAAGGAGCATGAAGCGGTGTTGAAAAACATGAACAGCCTGAAAAGGTGTGAAAAATATGAAGAGCTTCAAAAAGTGTCAAAAATATGAGGAGCATGAAACGGTCTGAAAAATAGGAGGAGCATGAAACGGTGTTGAAAAACATGAAGAGTCTGAAAAGGTGTGAAAAATATAAAGAGTTTCAAAATGTTTCAAAAATATGAAGAGCATGAAACAGTCTGACAAATAGGAGGTGCATGAAGCGGTGTTCAAAAACAAGAATTGCCTGAAAAGGTGTGAAAAATATGAAGAGATTCAAAAGATGTCTAATATTTGTGGAGCATGAAACGGTCTGAAAAATAGGAGGAGCATGAAGCGGTGTTGAAAAACATGAAGAGCCTGAAAAGTTGTGAAATATATGAAGAGCTTCAAAAGGTGTCAAAAATTTCAGGAGCATGAAACGATCTGAAAAATTGGAGGAGCATGAAGCGGTGTTGAAAAATATGAAGAGCCTGAAAAGGTGTGAAATATATGATGAGCTTAAAAAGGCGTGAAATATATGAGGAACCTGAAACGCTCTGAGAAACATGAGGAGAATGAAGCGGTGTTGAAAAATATGAAGAGCCTGAAAAGGTGTTGACAATATTAGGAGCCTGAAACAGTCTGAAAAATAGGAGGCGCATGAAGCGGTGTTGAAAAACTTGAAAAGCCTGAAAAGGTGTGAAAAACATGAAGAGCTTCAAAAAGTGTCAAAAATATGAGGAGCATGAAATGGTCTGAAAAATAGGAGGAGCATGAAACGGTGTTGAAAAACATGAAGAGCCTGAAAAGAGTGAAATATATGAAGAGCTTCAAAAGGTGTCAAAAATATGAGGAACATGAAACGGTCTGAAAAATAGGAGGAGCATGAAGCGAGGTTGAAAAACATGAAGAGCCTGAAAAGTTGTGTAATATATGAAGAGCTTCTAAAGATGTGAAAAATATGAGGAGAATGATACGGGCTGAAAAAAAGGAGGAGCATGAAGCGGTGTTGAAAACATGAACAGCCTGAAAAGGTGTGAAAAACATGAAGAGTTTCAAAAGGTGCGAAAAATATGAGGAGCATGAAACTGTCTGAAAAATAGGAGGAGCATGAAGCGGTGTTGCAAAGATGAAGAGCATGAAAAGGTGTGAAAATCATGAAGAGTTTCAAAAGGTGTCAAAAATATGAGGAGAATGAAAAGGTCTCAAAAGTAAGAGGAGCATGAAGCGGTGTTGAAAAACATGAAGAGAATGAAAAGGTGTGCACAATATGGAGAGCTTCAAAATGTGTTAAAAATATGTGGAGCAGGAAACGGTCTGAAAAATAGGAGGAGCATAAAGCGGTGTTGAAAAACATGAAGCGCCTGAAATTGTGTGAAAAATATGAAAAGCTTCAAAAGGTGTCAAATATATGAAGAGCATGAAACCTTCTGAAAAACTGGAGGAGCATGAAGCTGTGTTGAAAAACATGAAGAGCCTGAAAAGGTGTGAAAAATATGAAGAGCTTCAAAATGTGTCAAAAATATGAGGAGCATGAAACCGTCTGAAAATTAGGAGGAGCATGAAGCTGTGTTGAAAAACATGAAGAGCCTGAAAAGGTGTGAAAAATATGGAGAGCTTCAAAAGGGGTGAAAAATATGTGGAGCATGAAACGTTCTGAAAAATAGGAGGAGCATGAAGCGTTGTTGAAAAGCATGAAGAGCCAATAAAGGTGTGAAATATATGAAGAGCTTCAAAAGGTGTCAAAAATATGAGGATCATGAAACGGTCTGAAAAATCAGAGGAATATGAAGCGGTATTGAAAAACATGAAAAGCCTGAAAAAGTGTGAAAAATATTAGGAGCATTAAACGGTCTGAAAAAGAGGTGGAGCATGAAGCACTGTTGAAAAACATGAAGAGCCTGAAAAGGTGTGAAATATATGAAGAGCTTCAAAAGGTGTCAAAAAATTTAGGAGCATGAAACGCTCTGAAACATAGGAGGAGCATGAAGCGGTGTTGAAAAGCATGAAGAGCCTGAAACGGTGTGAAATATATGAAGAGCTGCAAAAGCTGTCAAAAATATGAGGAGCATGAAACGATCTGAAAAATAGGAGCAGCATGAAGCGGTGTTGAAAAACATGAACAACCTGAAAAAGTGTGAAAAATATGAGGAGCAGGAAACGGTCTGAAAGATAGGAGGAGCATGAAGTGGTGATGAAAAACATGAAGCGCCTGTAAATGTGTGAAGTATATGAAGAGCTTCAAAAGGTGTGAAATATATGAGGAGCATGAAACGGCATGAAAAATAGCAGGAGCATGAAGCTGAGTTGATAAACATGAGGGGCCAGAAAATGTGTGAAAAATATGAAGAGCTTCAAAAGGTGTCAAAAATATGAGGAGAATGAAACAGTCTGAAAAATAGAATGAGAAAGAAACTGTTTTGAAAAAGATGAAGCGCATGAAAAGCTGTGGAAAATATGAAGAGCTTCAAAAGTTGTCAAAAATATGAGAAGCATGTAACGGTCTGAAAAATAGGAAAAACATGAAATGTTGTTTAAAAATATGAAGAGCCTGAAAAGGTGTGAAATATATGAAGAGCTTCAAAAGTTGTCAAAAATATGAAGAGCATGAAACGGTCTCAAAAATAGGAGGAGCATGAAGCGGTGTTGAAAAACAAGAAGAGCCTGAAAAGATGTGAAAAATATGAAGAGCTTCAAAAGTTGTCAAAAATATGAGGAGTATATAACGGTCTGAAAAATAGGAGGAGCACGAAGCGGTGTTGAAAAACTTGAAGAGCCTGAAAAGGTGTGAAGAATTTGAAGAGACTCAAAAAGTGTCAAAAATATGAGGAGCATGAAACGGTGTTGAAAAACATGAAGAGCCTGAAAAGAGTGAAATAAATGAAGAGCTTCAAAAGGTGTCAAAAATATGAGGAGCATGAAACGGTCTGAAAAATAGGTGGAGCATGAAGCGGTGATGAAAAACATGAAGAGCCTGAAAAAGTGTGAAATACATGAAGAGCTTCAAAAGGTGTCAAAAATATGAGGTGCATGAATCGGTCTGAATAATAGGAGGAGAATGAAACGGTGTTGAAAAACATGAAGAGCCTGAAAAGGTGTGAAATATATGAAGAGCTTCAAAACGGGTGAAATATCTGAGGAACATAAAACGCTCTGAAAAATAGGAGGAGCATGAAGCGGTGTTGAAAAACATGAAGAGCCTGAAAAGGTGTGAAATATATGAAGAGCTTCAAAACGGGTGAAATATATGAGGAACATAAAACGCTCTGAAAAATAGGAGGAGCATGAAGCTGTGTTGAAAAACATGAAGAGCCTGAAAAGGTGTGAAATATATGAAGAGCTTCAAAACGCGTGAAATATATGAGGAACATAAAACGCTCTGAAAAATAGGAGGAGCATGAAACGGTGTAGAAAAACATGAAGAGCATGAAAAGGGGAGATAAATATGAAGAGCTTCAAATGTGTCAAACATTTGAGGAGCATGATACGGTCTCAAAAAAAGGAGGAGCATGAAGCGTTGTTCAAAAACATGAAGAGCCTGAAAAGGTGTGAAAAATATGAAAAGCTTCAAAAGGTGTCAAAAATACGAGGAGCATGAAATGGTCTTAAAAATAGGAGGAGCATGAAGCGGAGTTGAAAAACATGAAGAGCCTGAAAAGGTGTGAAAAATATGAAGAGCTTACAAAGGTGTCAAAAATATGAGGAGCATGAAACGGTCTGAAAATTTGGAGGAGCATGAAGCGGTCTTGAAAGACATGAATACCCTGAAATGGTGTCAAAAATATGAAGAGCTTCAAAAGATGTCAAAAATATGAGGAGCATGAAACAGTCTGAAAAACTGGAGGACAATGAATCGGTCTTGAAAGACATTAATTCCCTGAAAAAGTGTGAAAAATATGAAGAGCTTCAAAAGGTGTCAAAAATATGAGGAGCATGAAACGGTCTGAAAAAAAGGAGGAGCATGAAACGGTGTGCAAAAACATGAAGAGCCTGAAAAGGTGTGAAAAATATGAAGAGCTTCAAAACGTGTCAAAAATATGAGAAGCATGAAAAAGTCTGAAAAATAGGAGGAGCATGAAACGGTGTTGAAAAACATGAAGAGCCTGAAAAGGTGTGAAAAATATGAAGAGCTTCAAAAGGTGTCAAAAAAATGAGGAGCATGACACTCTGAAAAATAGGAGGAGCATGAAGCGGTGTTGAAAAACGTGAAGAGCCTGAAAAGGTGTGAAAATTATGAAAAGCTTCAAAAGGTGTCAAAAATTTGAAGAGAATGAAACAGTCTGATAAATAGGAGCAGCATGAAGCGGTGTTGAAAAACATGAAGAGCCTGAAAAGGTGTTAAAAATATTAGGAGCATGAAACGGTCTGAAAAATAGGAGGAGCAAGAAACGGTTTTGAAAAACATGAAGAGCCTGAAAATGTGTGAAAAATATGAAGAGCTTCAAAAGGTGTGAAAAATATGAAGAGCTTCAAAAGCGGTCAAATGAGATGAGCATGAAACGGTCTGAAAAATAGCAGGAGCATGAAGAGGTGTTCAAAAACATGAAGATCCTGAAAAGGGGTGAAAAATATGAAGAGCTTAAAAAGGTGTCAAAATTATGAGGAGCATTAAACGGTCTGAAAAATGGGAGGAGCATGAAGCTGTGTTCAACAACATGAAGAGCCTGAAAAGGTGCGAAAAATATGAAGAGCCTGAAAAGGTATGAAAAATATGAAGAGCTTCAAAAGGTGTCAAAAATGAAATGAGCATGAAACGGTCTGAAAAATAGGAGGAGCATTAAGCGGTGTTGAAAAACATGAAGAGCCTGAAAAGGTGTGGAAAAATAGGAAGAGCTTCAAAATGTGTCAAATATATGAGGAGAATTAAACGGTCTGAAAAATAGGAGGAGCAAGAAATGGTCTGAAAAATAGGAAGAGCATGAAACGGTCTGAAAAAATAGGAGGATCATGAAGCGACGTTGAAAATCGTGAAGAGCCTGAAAAGGTGTGAAAAATGTGAAGAGCTTCAACAGGTGTCAAAAACTTGAGGAGAATGAAACGGTCTGAAAAATAGGAGGAGCATGAAGCTGTGTTGAAAAACATGAAGAGCCTGAAAAGGTGTGAAAAATATGAAGAGCTTCAAAAGCTGTCAATTATATGAGGAGCACGAAACGGTCAGAAAAAAAGGAGGAGCATGAAGCATTGTTGAAAATCTTGAAGAGCTTGAAAAGGTGTGAAAAATATGAAGAGCTTCAAAAGGTTTCAAAAATATGAGGATCATGAAACGGTCTGAAAAATAGGAGCAGCATGAAACGGTCTGAAAAATATGAGGAGCATGAAATGGTGTTGAAAAACAGGAAGAGCCTGAAAAGGTGTGAAAAATATGAAGAGTTTTAAAAGGTGTCAAAAATATGAGGAGCATGAAACTTTCTGAAAAATAGGAGGATCATGAAACCGTGTTCAAAAACATTAAGAGCCTGAAAAGGTGTGAAAAATATGAAGAGCCTTAAAAAATGTCAAAAATATGAGGAGTATGAAACGGTCTGAAAAATAGCAGGAGCATGAAGCGGTGTTGAAAAACATGAACAGCCTGAAAAGGTGTGAACAATATGAAGAGCTTCAAAAGGTGTGAAAAATATGAAGAGCTTCAAAAGGTGTCAAAAATATGAGGAGAATGAAACGGTCTGAAAAATAGGCGGAGCATGAAATGGTGTTCAAAAACATGAAGAGCCTGAAAAGGTGTGAAAAATATGAAGAGCTCAAAACGTGTCAAAAATATGAGGAGCATGAAACGGTCAGAAAAATAGGAGGAGCAAGAAGCGGTGTTGAAAAACATGAAGAGCCTGAAAATGTGTGAAAAATATGAAGAGCTTCAAAAGATGTGAAAAATATGAAGAGCTTCAAAAGGTGTCAAAAATTAGATGAGCATGAAACGGTCTGAAATAGGAGGAGCATCAAGCGGTGTTCAAAAATATGAAGAGCCTGAAAAGTGTGAAAAATATGAAGCTTCAAAAGGTGTCAAAAATATGAGGAGCATGAAACGGTCTGAAAAAAAGGAGAAGCATGAAACGGTGGTAAAAACATGAAGAGCCTGAAAAAGTGTGAACAATATAAAGAGCTTCAAAAGCTGTGAAAAATATGAAGATCTTCAAAAGTTGTCAAAAATGAGATGAGCAAGAAACGGTCTGAAAAATAGGAGGAGCACGAAGTGGTGTTGAAAAACATGAAGAGCCTGAAAAGGTGTGAAATATAAGAAGAGCTTCAAAAAGTGTCAAAAATATGAGGAGCATGAAATGGTCTGAAAAATACGAGGAACATGAAGCGGTGTTGAAAAACATGAAGAGCCTGAAAAGGTGTGAAAAATATGAACAGCTTAAAAAGGTGTCAAAAATATTAGGAGCAGGAAACGGTGTGAAAAATAAATGCAGCATAAAACGGTGATCAAAAACATGAAGAGCGTGAAAAGCTGTGAAAAATATGAAGAGTTTAAAAAGGTGTGAAATACATGAGGAGCATGAAACGGCCTGAAAAATAGGAAGAGCATGAAGCTGGGCTCAAAAACATGAAGAGCCTGAAAATGTGTGAAAAATATGAAGAGCTTCAAAAGGTGTCAAAATTATGAGGAGCAGGAAACGGTCTGAAAAATAGGAGGAGCATGTAACGGTGTTGAAAAACATGAAGAGTCTGAAAACGTGTCAAAAATATGAAGAGCTTCAAAAGGTGTGAAATACATGAGGAGCATGAAACGGTCTGAAAAATAGGAGGAGCATGAAAGGGTCTGAAAAATAGGAGGAGCATGAAACAGTGTTGAAAAACATGAAGATCCTGAAAAGCTGTGAAAAATATGAAGAGCTTCAAAAGGTGTCAAATATATGAGGAGCTTGAAACGGTCTGAAAAATAAGAGTAACATGAAACGGTGTGATAAATAGGAGGAGCATGAAGCGGTGTTCAAAAACATGAAGAGCCTGAAAAGGTGTGAAAAATATGAAGAGCTTCAAAAGGTATGAATAATGAGAGGAGCATGAAACGGTCTGTAAAATAGGAGGAGCATGAAGCGGTGTTGAAAAACATGAAGAGCCTGAAAAGGTGTGAAATATATGAAGAGCTTCAAAAGGTATCAAAAATATGAGGAGAATGAAACGGTCGGAAAAATAGGAGGGGCATGAAGCGGTGTTCAAAAACATGAAGATCCTGAAAAGGTGTGAAAAATACGAAGAGCTTCAAAAGGTGTGAAATACATGAGGAGCATGAAACCATCTGAAAAATAGGAGGAGCATGAAGCGATGTTCAAAAACATGAAGAGCCTGAAAAGGTGTGAAAAAGATGAAGAGCTTCAAAAGCTGTCAAAAATATGAGGAGCACGAAATGGTCTGAAAAATTGGAGGAGAATGAAACGGTGTTCAAAAATATGAAGAGCCTGGAATGGTGTGAAAAATATGAAGAGCCCCAATACGTGTCAAAAATATGAGGGGCATGAAACGGTCTGAAAAATAGGCACAGCATGAAATGCTGTTCAAAAACATGAAGACCCTGAAAAGGTGTGAAAAATATGAAGAGCTTCAAAATCTGTCAAGAATATGAGGAGCATGAAATGGTATGAAAAATAGGAGGAGCATGAAACGGTCTGAAAATTAGGAAGAGCATGAAGCGGTGTTTAAAAACATGAAGAGCCTGAAAAGGTGTGAAAAATATGAAGAGCTTCAAAAGGTTTGAAAAATATGAAGAGCATGGAACGGTCTGAAAAATAGGAGGAAGATAAGGCCGAGTTCAAAAACATGAAGAGCCTGAAAAGGTGTGACAAATATGAAGAGCTTCAAAATGTGTGAAATACATTAGGAGGATGAAACGGTCTGTAAAATAGGAGAAGCATGAAACGGTGTTGAAATACATGAAGAGCATGAAAAGGTGTGAAAAATATGAAGAGCTTCAAAAGGAGTGAAATACATGAGGAGCATGAAACGGTCTGAAAATAGGAGGAGCATGAAGCGGTGTAGAAAAACATGAAGAGCCTGAAAAGGTGTGAAAAATATGAAGAGCTTCAAAAGGTGTGAAAAATATGAGGAGCATGAAACGGTCTGAAAAATAAGAGGAGCATGAAGCCGTGTTGAAAAACATGTAGAGACTGAAAAGGTGTAAAAAATATGAAAAGTTTCAAAAGGTGTCAAAAATATGAGGAGCATGAAACGGTCTGAAAAATAGGAGGAGCATTGTAGCGTTGTTCAAAAACTAGAAGAGCCTGAAATGGTGTGAAAAATATGAAGAGCTTCAAAAGGTGTTAAAAATATGAGGAGCATGAAACGGTCTGAAAAATAGGAGGAGCATGAAGCAGTGTAGAAAACATGAAGAGCCTGAAAAGGTGTGAAATATATGAAGAGCTTCTAACAGTGTCAAAAATATGAGGAGAATGAAAGCGTCTGAAAAATAGGAGGAGCAAGAAGCTATGTTGAAAAACATGAAGAGCCTGAAAAGGTGTGAAAAATATGAAGAGCTTCTAAAGGTGAGAAAAATATGAGGAGCATGAATCGGTCTGAAAAATAGGAAGAGCATGAAGTGGTGTTGAAAAACATGAAGAGCCTGAAGGTGTGAAAAATATGAAGAGCTTCAAAAGGTGTCAAATATATGAGGAGCATGAAACGGTCTGAAAAATAGGAGGATCATGAAGCGGTGTTCAAAAACATGAAAAACCTGAAAAGGTGTGAAAAATATGAAGAGCTTCAAAAGGTGTCAAAAATATGAGGAGCATGAAATGGTGTGAAAAATAGGAGGATCATGAAGGGGTGTTCAAAAACATGAAAAACCTGAAAAGGTGTGGAAAATATGAAGAGCTTCAAAAAGTGTCAAAATATGAGGATCAAGAAAGGTTCTGAAAAAAAGGAGGAGCATGAACCAGTGTTCAAAAACATGAAGAGCCTGAAAAGGTGTGAAAAATATGAAGAGCTTCAAAAGGTGTGAAATACATGAGGAGCATGAAACGGGCTGAAAAATAGGAGAAGCATGAAGTGGTGTGGAAAACATGAAGAGCCTAAAAAGGTGTGAAATATATGAAGAGCTTCAAAAGGTGTGAAATACATGAGGAGCATGAAACTCTCTGAAAAATAAGAGGACCATGAAGCGGGGTTCAAAAACATGAAGAGCCTGAAAATTTGTTAAAAACATGAAAAGCTTCAAAAGTTGTAAAAAATGAGATGAGCATGAAAAGGTCTTAAAAATAGAGGATCATAAAACGGTGTTGAAAAACATGATGAGCCTGAAAGGTGTGAAAAATATGAAGAGCTTCAAAAGGTGTCAAAAATGAGATGAGCATGAAACGGTCTGAAAAATAAGAGGAGCATGAAGCGGTGTTCAAAAACATGAAGAGCCTGAAAAGGTGTGAAAAATATGAAGAGCTTCAAAAGGTGTCAAAAATATGAGGAGCATGAAACGGTCTGAAAAATAGGAGGAGCATGAAGCGGTGTTCAAAAACATGAAGAGCCTGAAAAGTTGTGAAAAATATGAAGAGCTTCAAAAGGTGTCAAAAATATGAGAAGCATGAAACGGTCTGAAAAATAGGCGGAGCATGAAGCGGTGTTGAAAAACATGAAGAGCCTGAAAAGGTGTGAAAAATATGAAGAGCTTCAAAATGTGTGAAATACATGAGGAGCATGAAACTCTCTGAAAAATAGGAGGAGCATGAAGCGGTGTTCAAAAACATGAAGAGCCTGAAAATATGTGAAAAATATGAAAAGCTTCAAAAGGTGTTAAAAATGAGATGAGAATGAAACGGTCTGAAAAATAGGAGGATCAAGAAACGGTGTGAAAAACATGAAGAGCCTGAAAACGTGTGAAAAATATGAAGAGCTACAAAAGGTGTCAAAAATGAGATGAGCATGAAACGGTCTGAAAAATAGGAGGAGCGAGAAGCTGTGTTCAAAAATATGAAGAGCCTGAAAAGGTGTGAAAAATATGAAGAGCTTCAAAAGGTGTGAAAAATATGAGGAGCATGAAACGGTCTGAAAAATGGAAGTGGCATGAAATGGTGTTCAAAAACATGAAGAGCTGAAAAGGTGGGAAAAATATGAAGAGCTTCAAAAGGTGTGAAATACATGAGGAGCATGAAACGGTCTGAAATTAGGAGAAACATGAAGTGCTGTTGACAAACATGAAGAGCCTGAAAATGTGTGAAAAATATGAAGAGCTTCAAAAGGTGTCAAACATATGAAGAGCATGAAACCGTCTGAAAAATAGGAGGATCATGAACCAGTGTTCAAAAACATGAAGAGCCTGAAAATGTGTGAAAAATATTCAGAGCTTCAAAATGTGTCAAATATATGAGGAGCATGAAATGGTCTGAAAAATAGGAGGAGGATGAAACGGTTATTAAAAACATGAAGAGCCTGAAAAGGTGTGAAAAATATGAAGAGCTTCAAAAGGTGTGAAATACATGAGGAGCATGAAACAGGCCGAAAAATAGGAGAAGCATGAAGTGGTGTGGAAAAACATGAAGAGCCAGAAAAGTGTGAAAAATATGAAGGGATTCTAAAGGTGTCAAAAATATGAGGAGCATGAAGCTCTGAAAAATAGGAGGAGCATGAAGTGGTGTTGAAAAACATGAAGAGCCAGAAAAGTGTGAAAAATATGAAGAGCTTCAAAAGGTGTCAAAAATATGAGGAGCATGAAAAGTTCTGAAAAATAGGAGGAGCATGAAGCGGTGTTGAAAAACATGAAGAGCCTGAAAACGTGTGAAAAAATATGAAAAGCTTCAAAAGGTGTGAAGGTTATGAAGAGTTTCAAAAGGTGTCAAAAATGAGATGAGCATGAAATAGTCTGAAAAATAGGAGGAGCATGAAACGGTGTTGAAAAACATGAAGAGCTTGAAAAGGTGTGAAAAATATGAAGAGCTTCAAAAGGTGTCAAAAATGAAATGAGCATGAAACGGTCGAAAAAATAAGAGGAGCATGAAGCGGTGTTCAAAAACATGGAGAGCCTGAAAAGATATGACAAATATGAAGAGCTTCAAAAGGTGTCAAAAATATGAGGAGCATGAAACGGTCTGAAAAATAGGAGGAGCATGAAGCGGTGTTGAAAAACATGAAGAGCCTGAAAAGTTGTGAAAAATATGAAGAGCTTAAAAAGGTGTCAAAAATATGAGGAGCATGAAACGGTCTGAAAAATAAGAGGATCAAGAATCGGTGTTGAAAAACCTGAAGAGCATGAAATGTTGTGAAAAATATGAAAAGCTTCTAAAGGTGTTAAAGATGAGATGAGCATGTAACGGTCTGAAAAATAGGAGGATCAAGAAACGGTGTTGAAAAACATGAAGAGCCAGAAAACGTGTGAAAAATATGAAGAGCTACAAAAGGTGTCAAAAATGAGATGAGCATGAAACGGTTTGAAAAATAGGAGGAGCGAGAAACGGTGTTCAAAAACATGAAGAGCCTGAAAAGTTGTGAAAAATATGAAGAGCTTCAAAAGTTGTCAAAAATATGAGGAGCATGAAACGGTCTGAAAAATAGGAGGAGTATGAAGCGGTGTTCAAAAAAATGAAGAGCCTGAAAAGCCGTGAAAAATATGAAGAGCTTCAAAAGGTGTCAAAAATGAGATGAGCATGAAACAATCTGAAAAATAGGAGAAGCATGAAGCGGTGTTGAAAAACATCAAGAGCCTGAAAAGGTGTGAAAAATATGAAGAGCTTCATAAGGTGTCAAGAATATGAGGAGCACGAAACGGTCTGAAAAATTTGAGGAGCATGAAGCGGTGTTCAAAAACATGAAGAGCCTGAAAACGTGTGGAAAATATGAAGAGCTTCAAAAGGTGTGAAAAATATGAAGAGCTTCAAAAGGTGTCAAAAATATGAGGAGAATGATACGGTCTGAAAAATAGGAGGAGCATGAAGGGGTGTTCAAAAATATGAAGAGCCTGAAAAGGTGTGAAAAATATGAAGAGCTTCAAAAGGTGTCAAAAATATGAGGAGCATGAAACGGTCTGAAAAATAGGAGGAGCATGAAGTGCTGATCAAACACATGAAGGGCCTGAAAATTTTTGAAAAATATAAAGAGCTTCAAAATGTGTGAAATACATTTGGACATGAAACGGTCTGAAAAATAGGAGGAGCATGAGGCGGTTTTCAAATACATGAAGAGCCTGAAAAGTGTGAAAAATATGAAGTGCTTCAAAAGGTGTCAAAAACATGAGGAGCATGAAACGGTCTGTAAAATAGGAGGAGAATGAAGCTGTGTTGAAAAACAAGAAGAGCCTGAAAAGGTGTGAAATATATGAATAGCTTCAAAAGGTGTAACAAATATGAGGACCATGAAACAGGTTGAAAAATAGGAATAGCATGAAACGGTGTTCAAAAACATGAAGAGCCTGAAAAGGTGTGAAAAATATGAAGAGCTTCAAAACGTGTCAAATATATGACGAGCATGTAACGGTCTGAAAAATAGGAGGAGCATTAAGGGTTGTTGAAAAACGTGAAGAGCCTGAAAACGTGTGAAAAATATGAAGAGCTTCAAAAGGTGTGAAAAATATGAAGAGCTTCAAAAGGTGTCAAAAATCGATGAGCAGGAAATGGTCTGAAAAATAGGAGGAGCATGAAGTGGTGTTAAAAACATGAAGAACCTGAAAAGGTGTGAAATATATGAAGAGCTTCAAAAGGTGTAAAAAATATGATGAGAATGAAACGGTCGAAAAATAGGAGGAGCATGAAGTGGTGTTGAAAAACATGAAGAGCCTGAAATGGTGTGAAATATATGAAGAGCTTCAAAAGGTGTGAAAAATATGAGGAGCTTCAAAATGTGTCAAAAATATGAGGAGCAAGAAACTGTCTGAAAAATACGAGGAGCATGAAGAGGTGTTGAAGAAAATGAAGAGCCTGAAAAGGTGTGAAAAATATGAAGAGCTTCTAAAGGTGTCAAAAATATGAGGAGCATGAAGGTCTGAAAAATAGGAGGAGCATGAAGTGGTGTTGAAAAACATGAAGAGCGTGAAAAGGTGTGAAAAATATGAAGAGCTTCAAAAGGTGTCAAAAATATCAGGAGCATGAAACGTTCTGAATAATAGGAGGAGCATGAAGCGCTGTTGAAAAACATGAAGAGCCTGAAAAGGTGTGAAAAATATGAAGAGCTTCAAAAGGTGTGAAAAATATGAAGAGATTCAAAAGGTGTCAAAAATATGAGGAGCACGAAACGGTCTGAAAAATAGGACGAGCATGAAGCGTTGTTGAAAAACATGAAGAGCGTGAAAAGGTGTGAAAAATATGAAGAGCTTCTAAAGGTGTCAAAAATATGAGGAGCATGAAACGATATGAAAAATAGGAGGAGCATGAAGCGGTGTTCAAAAACCTGAAGAGCCTGAAAAGGTGTGAACATTATGAAGAGCTTCAAAAGATGTGAAAATTTTGAGGAGCATGAAACGGTCTGAAAAATATGAGGTTCATGAAACATTGATCAAAAACATGAAGAGCCTGAAAAGGTGTGAAAAATATGAAGAGCTTCAAAAGGTTGAAATACATGTTGAGCATGAAACGGGTTGAAAAATAGGAGAAGCATGAAGTGGTGTGGAAAAACTTGAAGATCCTGAAAAGGTGTGAAAAATATGAACAGCTTCAAAAGGTGTGAAATACATGAGGAGCATGAAACTCTCTGAAAAATAGGAGGAGAATGAAGCGGTGCTCAAAAACATGAAGAGCCTGAAAAGTTGTGAAAAATATGAAGAGCTTCAAAAGGTGTCAAAAATATGAAGAGCATAAAACTGTCTGAAAAATAGAAGGAGCCTGAAGCAGAGTTCAAATACATGAAAAGCCAGAAATGCTGTGAAAAATATGAAGAGCTTCAAAAGGTGTCAAAAATATGAGGAGCATAAAAAGGTCTGAAAAATAGGACGAGCATGAAGGGGTGTTGAAAAACATGAAGAGCGTGAAAAGGTGTGAAAAATATGAAGAGCTTCAAAAGATGTGAAAAATATGAAGAGTTTCAAAAGGTGTCAAAAATATGAGGAGCATGAAACGGTCTGAAATATAGGAGGAGCAAGAAGCGGTGTTGAAAAACATGAAGAGCGTGAAAAGGTGTGAAAAATATGAAGAGCTTCTAAAGGTGTCAAAATTATGAGGAGCATGAAACGGTCTGAAAAATAGAAAGGAGCATGAAGCGGTGTTCAAAAAACTGAAGAGCCTGAAAGGTGTGAAAAATATGAAGAGCTTCAAAAGGTGTCAAAAATATGAGGAGCATAAAACGGTGTGAAAAAAAGGAGGAGCATGAAGTGGTGTTGAAAAAAAAAGAAGAGCTTGAAAAGGTGTGAAATATATGAAGAGCTTCAAAAGGTGTCAAATATATGAGGAGCACGAAACGGTCTGAAAAATAGGAGGAGCATGAAGCGGTGTTGAAAAACATGAAGAGCCTGAAAACGTGTGAAAAATATGAAGAGCTTCAAAAGGTGTGAAAAATATGAAGAGCTTCAAAAGTTGTCAAAAATCGATGAGCAGGAAATGGTCTGAAAAATAGGAGGAGCATGAAGTGGTGTTAAAAACATGAAGAGCCTGAAAAGGTGTGAAATATATGAAGAGCTTCAAAAGGTGTCAAAAATATGAGGAGAATGAAACGGTCTGAAAAATAGGAGGAGCATGAAGTGGTGTTGAAAAACATGAAGAGCCTGAAATGGTGTGAAATATATGAAGAGCTTCAAAATGTGTGAAAAATACGAGGAGCTTCAAAATGTGTCAAAAATATGAGGAGCAAGAAACTGTCTGAAAAATACGAGGAACATGAAGAGGTGTTGAAGAAAATGAAGAGCCTGAAAAGGTGTGAAAAATATGAAGAGCTTCCAAAGGTGTCAAAAATATGAGGAGCATGAAGGTCTGAAAAATAGGAGGAGCATGAAGTGGTGTTGAAAAACATGAAGAGCCTGAAAAGTGTGAAAAATATGAAGAGCTTCAAAAGGTGTCAAAAATATGAGGAGCATGAAACGGTCTGAAAAACAGGAGGAGCATGAAGCGGTGTTGAAAAACATGAAGAGCCTGAAAACGTGTGAAAAAATATGAAGAGCTTCAAAAGGTGTGAAGAATATGAGGAGCTTCAAAAGGTGTCAAATATGAGATGAGCATGAAACGGTCTGAAAAAAAGGAGGAGAATGAAGTGGTGTTGAAAAAAAAAGGAGAGCCTGAAAAGGTGTGAAATATATGAAGAGCTTCAAAAGGTGTCAAAAATATGAAGAGCATGAAAAGGTCTGAAATATAGGAGGAGCATGAAGCGGTGTTGAAAAACATGAAGAGCGTGAAAAGGTGTGAAAAATATGAAGAGCTTCAAAAGGTGTCAAAAATATGAGGAGCATGAAACGGTCTGAATAATAGGAGGAGCATGAAGCGCTGTTGAAAAACATGAAGAGCCTGAAAAGGTGTGAAAAATATGAAGAGCTTCAAAAGGTGTGAAAAATATGAAGAGATTCAAAAGGTGTCAAAAATGCCCTGTGCATGAAACGGTCTGAAAAATAGGAGGAGCATGAAGTCTTGTTGAAAAAAAAGAAGAGCCTGAAAAGGTGTGAAATATATGAAGAGCTTCAAAAGGTGTCAAAAATATGAGGGGCACGAAACGGTGTGAAAAATAGGAGGAGCATGAAACGGTGTTGAAAAACATGAAGAGCTTGAAAAGGTGTGAAAAATATGAAGAGCTTCAAAAGGTGTCAAAAATGAAATGAGCATGAAACGGTCTAAAAAATAAGAGGAGCATGAAGCGGTGTTCAAAAACATGGAGAGCCTGAAAAGATATGACAAATATGAAGAGCTTCAAAAGGTGTCAAAAATATGAGGAGCATGAAACGGTCTGAAAAATAGGAGGAGCATGAAGCGGTGTTCAAAAACATGAAGAGCCTGAAAAATTGTGAAAAATATGAAGTGCTTCAAAAGGTGTCAAAAATATGAGGAGCATGAAACGGTCTGAAAAATAAGAGGAGCATGAAGCGGTGTTGAAAAACCTGAAGAGCATGAAATGTGGTGAAAAATATGAAAAGCTTCTAAAGGTGTTAAAGATGAGATGAGCATGTAACGGTCTGAAAAATAGGAGGGTCAAGAAACGGTGTTGAAAAACATGAAGAGCCAGAAAACGTGTGAAAAATATGAAGAGCTACAAAAGGTGTCAAAAATGAGATGAGCATGAAACGGTTTGAAAAATAGGAGGAGCGAGAAACGGTGTTCAAAAACATGAAGAGCCTGAAAAGGTGTGAAAAATATGAAGAGCTTCAAAAGGTGTCAAAAATATGCGGAGCGTGAAACGGTCTGAAAAATAGGAGGAGCATGAACAGTTGTTCAAAAAAATGAAGAGCCTGAAAAGGCGTGAAAAATATGAAGAGCTTCAAAAGGTATGAAAACTATGAGGAGAATGAAATGGTCTGAAAAATTTGAGGAGCATGAAGCAGTGTTCAAAAACATGAAGAGCCTGAAAACGTGGAAAATATGAAGACCTTCAAAAGGTGTGAAAAATATGAAGAGCTTCAAAAGGTGTCAAAAATGAGATGAGCATGAAACGGTCTGACAAATAGGACGAGCATGAAGAGGTGTTGAAAAAAAAGAAGAGCCTGAAAAGGTGTGAAATATATGAAGAGCTTCAAAAGGTGTCAAAAATATGAGGAGCATGAAACGGTCTGAAAAATAGGAGGAGCATGAAGCGGTGTTGAATAACATGACGAGCCTGAAAACGTGTGAAAAAATATGAAGAGCTTCAAAAGGTGTGAAGAATATGAAGAGCTTCAAAAGGTGTCAAATATGAGATGAGCATGAAACGGTCTGAAAAAAAGGAGGAGCATGAAGTGGTGTTGAAAAAAAAAGAAGAGCCTGAAAATGTGTGAAATATATGAAGAGCTTCAAAAGGTGTCAAAAATATGAGGAGCATGAAACGGTCTGAAATATAGAAGGAGCATGAAGCGGTGTTGAAAAACATGAAGAGCGTGAAAAGGTGTGAAAAATATTAAGAGCTTCAAAAGGTGTCAAAAATATGAGGAGCATGAAACGGTCTGAATAATAGGAGGAGCATGAAGCGCTGTTGAAAAACATGAAGAGCCTGAAAAGGTGTGAAACATATGAAGAGCTTCAAAAGGTGTGAAAAATATGAAGAGATTCAAAAGGTGTCAAAAATGCCCTGCGCATGAAACGGTCTGAACAATAGGAGGAGCATGAAGTCTTGTTGAAAAAAAAGAGGAGCCTGAAAAGGTGTGAAATATATGAAGAGCTTCAAAAGGTGTCAAAAATATGAGGAGCACGAAACGGTCTGAAAAATAGGAGGAGCATGAAGCGTTGTTGAAAAACATGAAGAGCGTGAAAAGGTGTGAAAAATATGAAGAGCTTCTAAAGGTGTCAAAAATATGAGGAGCATGAAACGATCTGAAAAATAGGAGGAGCATGAAGCGGTGTTCAAAAACCTGAAGAGCCTGAAATGGTGTGAAAATTATGAAGAGCTTCAAAAGATGTGAAAATTATGAGGAGCATGAAACGATCTGAAAAATAGGAGGTGCATGAAACATTGATCAAAAACATGAAGAGCCTGAAAAGGTGTGAAAAATATGAAGAGCTTCAAAAGGTGTCAAAAATATGCGGAGCGTGAAACGGTCTGAAAAATAGGAGGAGCATGAAGAGTTGTTCAAAAAAATGAAGAGCCTGAAAAGGCGTGAAAAATATGAAGAGCTTCAAAAGGTATGAAAACTATGAGGAGAATGAAATGGTCTGAAAAATTTGAGGAGCATGAAGCAGTGTTCAAAAACATGAAGAGCCTGAAAACGTGTGGAAAATATGAAGACCTTCAAAAGGTGTGAAAAATATGAAGAGCTTCAAAAGGTGTCAAAAATGAGATGAGCATGAAACGGTCTGACAAATAGGACGAGCATGAAGAGGTGTTGAAAAAAAAGAAGAGCCTGAAAAGGTGTGAAATATATGAAGAGCTTCAAAAGGTGTCAAAAATATGAGGAGCATGAAACGGTCTGAAAAATAGGAGGACCATGAAGCGGTGTTGAATAACATGACGAGCCTGAAAACGTGTGAAAAAATATGAAGAGCTTCAAAAGGTGTGAAGAATATGAAGAGCTTCAAAAGGTGTCAAATATGAGATGAGCATGAAACGGTCTGAAAAAAAGGAGGAGCATGAAGTGGTGTTGAAAAAAAAAGAAGAGCCTGAAAATGTGTGAAATATATGAAGAGCTTCAAAAGGTGTCAAAAATATGAGGAGCATGAAACGGTCTGAAATATAGAAGGAGCATGAAGCGGTGTTGAAAAACATGAAGAGCGTGAAAAGGTTGAAAAATATTAAGAGCTTCAAAAGGTGTCAAAAATATGAGGAGCATGAAACGGTCTGAATAATAGGAGGAGCATGAAGCGCTGTTGAAAAACATGAAGAGCCTGAAAAGGTGTGAAACATATGAAGAGCTTCAAAAGGTGTGAAAAATATGAAGAGATTCAAAAGGTGTCAAAAATGCCCTGCGCATGAAACGGTCTGAACAATAGGAGGAGCATGAAGTCTTGTTGAAAAAAAAGAGGAGCCTGAAAAGGTGTGAAATATATGAAGAGCTTCAAAAGGTGTCAAAAATATGAGGAGCACGAAACGGTCTGAAAAATAGGAGGAGCATGAAGCGTTGTTGAAAAACATGAAGAGCGTGAAAAGGTGTGAAAAATATGAAGAGCTTCTAAAGGTGTCAAAAATATGAGGAGCATGAAACGATCTGAAAAATAGGAGGAGCATGAAGCGGTGTTCAAAAACCTGAAGAGCCTGAAATGGTGTGAAAATTATGAAGAGCTTCAAAAGATGTGAAAATTATGAGGAGCATGAAACGATCTGAAAAATAGGAGGTGCATGAAACATTGATCAAAAACATGAAGAGCCTGAAAAGGTGTGAAAAATATGAAGAGCTTCAAAAGGTGTGAAATACATGTTGAGCATGAAACGGGTTGAAAAATAGGAGAAGCATGAAGTGGTGTGTAAAAACTTGAAGAGCCTGAAAAGGTGTGAAAAATATGAAGAGCTTCAAAAGGTGTGAAATACATGAGGAGCATAAAACTCTCTGAAAAATAGGAGGAGCATGAAGCGGTGCTCAAAAACATGAAGAGACTGAAAAGTTGTGAAAAATATGAAGAGCTTCAAAAGGTGTCAAAAATATGAAGAGCATAAAACTGTCTGAAAAAATAGGAGGAGCCTGAAGCAGAGTTCAAATACATGAAGAGCCTGAAATGCTGTGAAAAATATGAAGAGCTTCAAAAGGTGTCAAAAATATGAGGAGCATGAAAACGTCTGAAAAATAGGACGAGCATGAAGGGGTGTTGAAAAACATGAAGAGCGTGAAAAGGTGTGAAAAATATGAAGAGCTTCAAAAGATGTGAAAAATATGAAGAGTTTCAAAAGGTGTCAAAAATATGAGGAGCATGAAACGGTCTGAAATATAGGAGGAGCATGAAGCGGTGTTGAAAAACATGAAGAGCGTGAAAAGGTGTGAAAAATATGAAGAGCTTGTAAAGGTGTCAAAAATATGAGGAGCATGAAACGGTCTGAAAAACAGGAAGGAGCATGAAGCGGTGTTCAAAAACCGGAAGAGCCTGAAAACGTATGAAAAATATGAAGAGCTTCAAAAGGTGTCAAAAATATGAGGAGCATGAAAAGGTCTGCAAAAAGGAGAAGCATGAATTAGTGTTGAAAAACTTGAAGAGTCTGAAAAGGTGTGAAAAATATGAAAAGCTTCAAAATCTGTCAAAAATATGAGGAACATGAAACAGTCTGAAAAATGGAGGCGCATGAAGCGGTGTTCAAAAACATGACGAGCCTGAAAACCTGTGAAAAATACGAAGAGCTTCAAAAGGTGTGAAATAGATGAGGCACATGAAACTCTCTGAAAATTAGGAGGAGCAGGAAGCAGTGTTGAAAAACATGAGGAGCCTGAAAAGGTGTGAAAAATATGAAGACCTTCAAAAGGTGTAAAATACATGAGGCACATGAAACTCTCTGAAAATTAGGAGGAGCAAGAAGCAGTGTTCAACAACATGAAGAGCCTGAAAACTTGTGAAAAATATGAAGAGCTTTAAAAGGTGTGAAAAATATGAAGAGCTTCAAAAGGTGTGAAATATATGAAGAGCTTCAAAATGTGTCAAAAATATGAGGAGCATGAAACGGTCTGAAAAATAGGAGGACCATGAAGCGGTGTTGAAAAACATGAAGAGCCTGAAAAGGTGTGAAAAATATGAAGAGCTTCTGAAATGTGAAAAATATGAAGAACTTCAAAAGGTGTGAAATAGATGAGGCACATGAAACTCTCTGAAAATTATGAGGAGCATGAAGCGGTGTTTAAAAACATGAAGAGGCTGAAAAGTTGTGAAAAATATGAAGAGCTTCAAAAGGTGTCAAAAATATAAGGAGCATGAAACGGTATGAAAAATAGGAGGAACATAAAGTGGTGTTGAAAAACATGAAGAGCCTGAAAAGGTGTGAAAAATATGAAGAGCTTCAAAAGGTGTGAAAAATATGAAGAGCTTCAAAAGGTGTCAAAAATGAGATGAGCATGAAACGGTCTGAAAAATAGGAGGAGCATGAAGTGGTGTTGAAAAAAATGAAAAGCCTGAAAAGGTGTGAATAATATGAAGAGCCTCAAAAGGTGTTAAAAATATGAGGAGTATGAAAAGGTATGATAAATAGCAGGAGCATGAAGCGGTGTTGAAAAACATGAACAGTCGAAATCGTGTGAAAAATATGAAGAGCTTCAAAAATGTGACAAATAAGAAGAGCTTCAAAAGGTGTGAAAAATATGAAGAGCTTCAAAAGGTGTCAAAAATGAGATGAGCATGAAACGTTCCGAAAAATAGGAGGAGCATGAAGCTGTGTTGAAAATCATGAAGATAAAGAAAAGGTGTGAAAAATATGAAGAGCTTCAAAAGGTGTCAAAATGAGATGAGCATGAAACGTCTGAAAAAGAGGAGGAGCATGAAGTGGTGTTGAAAAACATGAAAAGCCTGAAAATGTGTGAAAAATATGAAGAGCTTCAAAAGGTGTGAAATATATGAGGTGCAAGAAACGGTCTGAAAAATAGGAGGAGCATTAAGCGTTGTTGAAAAACATGAATAGCCGGAAAAGGTGTGAAAAATATGAAGAGCTTCAAAAGGTGTCAAAAATATGAGGAGCATGAAACGTTCTGAAAAATAGGAGGAGCATTAAGCGGTGTTGAAAAACATGAAGAGCCTGAAAACGTGTGAAAATATGAAGAGCTTCAAAAGGTGTGAAAAATATGAAGAGCTTCAAAAGGTGTCAAAAATATGAGGAGCATGAAACGGTCTGAAAAAATATAAGAAGCATGAAGAGGTGTTTAAAAACATGAAGAGCCTGAAAAGGTGTGAAAAATATTAAGAGCTTAAAAAGGTGTCAAAAATATGAGGAGCATGAAACGGTCTGAAAAAAAGGAGGATTATGAAATGGTGTTCAAAAACATGAAGAGCCTGAAAGGGTGTGAAAAATATGAAAGCCTCAAAACCTGTCAAAAATATGAGGAGCATGAAACCGTCTGAAAAATAGCAGGAGCATGAAGCGGTGTTGAAAAACATGAAGAGTCTGAAAACGCGTTAAAAAATGAAAAGCTTCAAACATATGAAAAATATGAAGAGCTTCAAAATGTGTGAAAAATATGAAGAGCTTCAAAAGGTGTAAAAAGTGAGATGAGCATGAAACGGTCTGAAAAATATGAGGAGCGTCAAGCGGTGTTGAAAATCATGAAGAGCCTGAAAAGGCGTGAAAAATATGAACGACTTCAAAAGATGTGAAATATATGAAGAGCTTCAAAAGGTGTCAAAAAGATGAGGAGCATGAAACGGTCTGAAAAATAGGAGGAACATGAAGCGGTGTTCAAAAACATGAAGAGCCTGAAAAGGTGAGAAAAATATGAAGAGTTTCAAAAGGTGTGAAATACATGAGGAGCATGAAACTTTCTAAAAAATAGGAAGAGCATGAAGCGCTGTTCAAAAACATGACAGCCTGAAAAGGTGAGAAAAATAAAAAGAGATTCAAAAGGTGTGAAAAATATGAGGAGCATGAAACGGTCTGAAAAAATATAAGAAGCATGAAGCGGTGTTTAAAAACATGAAGAGCCTGAAAAGGTGAGAAAAATATGAAGAGTTTCAAAAGGTGTGAAATACATGAGGAGCATGAAACTTTCTAAAAAAGAGGAAGAGCATGAAGCGCTGTTCAAAAACATGACAGCCTGAAAAGGTGAGAAAAATAAAAAGAGATTCAAAAGGTGTGAAAAATATGAGGAGCATGATACGGTTGAAAAAATAGGAGGAGCATGAATCGGAGTTCAAAAATATGAAGAGCCTGAAAAGGTGTGAAAAATATGAAGAGCCTTAAAAGGTGTCAAAAATATGAGGAGTATGAAACGGTATGATAAATAGCAGGAGCATGAAGCGGTGTTGAAAAACATGAAGAGTCTGAAATCGTTTGAAAATTATGAAGAGCTTCAAAAATGTTAAAAATATGAAGAGCTTCAAAAGGTGTAAAAAATATGAAGAGCTTCAAAAGGTGTCAGAAATTAGATGAGCATGAAACGGTCTAAAAAATAGGAGGAGCAACAAGTAGTGTTGAAAAAAATGAAGAGCCTGAAAAGGTGTGAAAAATATGAAGAGCTTCTAAAGGTGTCAAAAATATGAGAAGTATGAAACGTTCTGAAAAATAGGAGGAGCATGAAGCGGTTTTGAAAAACATGAAGAGCCTGAAAACGTGTGAAAAATATGAAGAGCTACAAAAGGTGTCAAAAATATGAGGAGCATGAAACAGTCTGAAAAATAGGAGGAGAATGAAGCACTCTTGAAAAACTTGAAGAGCCTGAAAAGGTGAGAAAAAAATGAAGAGTTTCAAAACGTGTCGAAAATATGAGGAGCATGAAACGGTCTGAAATAGGAGGAGCATGAAATGCTGTTGAGAGACATGAAGAGCCTGAAAAGGTTTGAAAAATATGAAGAGTTTCAAAAGGTGTCAAAATTATGGGGAGCATTAAACGTACTAAACATAGAGGAGCATGAAGTGGTGTTGAAAAATATGAAGAGCCAGAAAAGGTGTGAAAAATATGAAGAGCTCCAAAAGGTGTGAAAAATATGAGGAGCATGGAACGTTCTGAAAAATAGGAGGAGCATGAAACGATGTTCAAAAACCTGAAGAGCCTGAAATGCTGTGAAATATATGAAGAGCTTCAAAAGGTGTCAAAAATATGAGGAGCATGAAACTGTCTGAAAAATATGAAGAGTTTCAATAGTTGTCAAAATATGAGGAGCATGAAATGGTGTTCAAAAACATGAAGAGCCTGAAAAGGTGTTAAAATATGAAGAGCTTCAAATGGTGTCAAAAATATGAGGAGCATGAAACGGTCTGAAAAATAGGAGGAGCATGAAGTGATGTTCAAAAACATGAAGAGCCTTAAAAGGTGTGAAAAATATGAAGAGCTTTAAAGGTGTGAAAATTATGAGGAGCATGAAACCGTCTGAAAAATAGGAGGAGCATGACACGGTGTTGAAAAACATGAAGAGCCTTAACATGTGTGAAAAATATGAAGAGTTTAAAGGTGTGAAAAATATGAGGAGCATGAAACCGTCTGAAAAATAGGAGGAGCATCACACGGTGTTGAAAAACATGAAGATCATGAAAAGGGGTGAAAAATATGAAGAGATTCAAAAGCTGTCAAAAATATGAGGAGCCTGAAACGGTCTGAGAAATAGGAGGAAATGAAGTGGTGTTGAAAAAGATGAAGAGCCTGAAAAGGTGTGAAATATATGAAGAGCTTCAAAAGGTGTGAAATACATGAGGAGCACGAAACGGTCTGAAAAATAGGAGGAGCATGAAGCGGTGTTCAAAAACATAAACAGCTTGAAAAGGGGTGAAAAATATGAAGAGTTTCAAAAGGTGTCAAAAATAGGAACAGAATGAAACTGTCTGAAATAAAGGAGGAGCATGAAGCGGTGTTCAAAAACATGAAGAGCTTAAAAAATGTGAAAAATATGAAGAGCTTCAAAAGGCGTCAAAAATACGAGGAGCATGAAACGGTCAGAAGAAGAGGAGGAGCATGAAGCAGTGTTCAAAAACATGAAGACTTGGAAAAGGTGTGAAATATATGAAGAGCTTAAAAGGTGTCAAAAATAGGAACAGAATGAAACTGTCTGAAATAAAGGAGGAGCATGAAGCAGTGTTGAAAAACATGAAGAGCCTGAAAAGGTGTGAAAAATATGAAGAGCTTCAAAAGGTGTCAAAATATGAGGAGCAAGAAACCGTCTGAAAAATAGGAGGAGCATGAAACGGCCTGAAAAATAGGAGAGGAATGAAGGGTTGTTGAAAAACATGAAGTGCCTGAAATGGTGTGAAATATATGAAGAGCCTCAAAATGTGTGAAAAATATGAGGAGCTTCAAAAAGTGTCAAAAATATGACGAGAAAGAAACGGTCTGAAAAATACGAGGAGCATGAAGAGGTGTTGAAGAAAATGAAGAGCCTGAAAAGGTGTGAAAAATATGAAGAGCTTCTAAAGGTGTGAAAAATATGAGGAGCATGAAGGTCTGAAAAATAGGAGGAGCATGAAGTGGTGTTGAAAAACATGAAGAACCTGAAAAGTGTGAAAAATATGAAGAGCTTCAAAAGGTGTGAAGAATATGAAGAGCTTCAAAAGGTGTCAAAAATGAGATGAGCATGAAACGGTCTGAAAAATAGGAGGAGCATGAAGTGGTGTTGAAAAAAAAAGAAGAGCCTGAAAAGGTGTGAAATATATCAAGAGCTTCAAAAGGTGTCAAAAATATGAGGAGCATGAAACGGTCTGAAATATAGGAGGAGCATGAAGCGGTGTTGAAAAACATGAAGAGCGTGAAAAGGTGAAAAATATGAAGAGCTTCTAAAGGTGTCAAAAATATGAGGAGCATGAAACGGTCTGAAAAATAGGATGGAGCATGAAGCGGTGTTCAAAAACCTGAAGAGCCTGAAAAGTGTGAAAAATATGAAGAGCTTCAAAAGGTGTCAAAAATATGAGGAGCATGAAACGGTCTGAAAAATAGGAGGAGCATGAAGCGGTGTTGAAAAACATGAAGAGCCTGAAAACGTGTGAAAAAATATGAAGAGATTCAAAAGGTGTCAAAAATGCGATGCGCATGAAACGGTCTGAAAAATAGGAGGAGCATGAAGTCTTGTTGAAAAAAAAGAAGAGCCTAAAAAGGTGTGAAATATATGAAGAGCTTCAAAAGGTGTCAAAAATATGAGGAGCACGAAACGGTCTGAAAAATAGGAGGAGCATGAAGCGGTGTTGAAAAACCTGAAGAGCCTGAAAACGTGTGAAAAAATATGAAGAGCTTCAAAAGGTGTGAAAAATATGAAGAGCTTCAAAAAGTGTCAAAAATGAGATGAGCATGAAAAGGTCTGAAAAATAGGAGGACATGAAGTGGTGTTAAAAACATGAAGAGCCTGAAGAGGTGTGAAATATATGAAGAGCTTCAAAAGGTGTCAAAAATATGAGGAGCCTGAAACGGTCTGAATATTAGGAGGAGCATGAAGCGGTGTTGAAAAACATGAAGAGCCTGAAAGCGTGTGAAAAATATGAAGAGCTTCAAAATGTGTCAAAAATTTGAGGAGCAAGAGACCGTCTGAAAAACAGGAGGAGCATGAAGCGGTGTTGAAAAACATGAAGAGCATGAAAAGATGCCCAAAATATGAAGAGCTTCAAATGGTGTTAAAAATATGAGGAGCATAAAACGTTCTGAAGTATAGGAGGAGCATGAAGCGGTGTTGAAAAACATGAAGAGCATGAAAAGGTGCCAAAAATATGAAGAGCTTCAAAAGGTATCAAAAATGGGAGCAGCATGAAACGGTCGGAAAAATAGGAGGAGCATGAAGCGGTGTTGAAAAACATGAAGATCCTGAAAAGGTATGAAAAATATGAAGAGCTTCAAAAGGTGTGAAATATATGAAGAGCATGAAACGGTCTGAAAAATAGGAGGAGCATGAAGCTGTGTTCAAACACATGAGAACTAGAAAAGGTGTGAAAAATATGAAGAGCTTCAAAAGGTGTGAAATATATGCGGAGCATGAAACGGCCTGAAAAATAGGAGGAGCATGAAAGGGTCTGAAAAATAGGAGGAGCATAAATCGGTTTTGAAAACATGAAGAGCATGAAAAGGTGTGAAAAATATGAAGAGCTTCAAAAGGTGTCAAAACTATGAGGAGCATGAAACGGTCTGAAAAATAGGAGGAGCTTGAAGCGGTTTTGAAAAACATGAAGAGCATGAAAAGTAGTGAAAAATATGAAGAGCTTCAAAAGGGGTCAAATATATAAGGAGCATGAAACGGTCTGAAAAATAGGAGGAGCATGTAGTGGTGTTGAAAAACAAGAAGAGCATGAAAATGTGTGAAAAATATGAAGAGCTTCAAAACGTTTGAAAAATATGAGGAGCACGAAATGGTCTGAAAAATAGGAGGAGCATGAAATGCTGTTGAAAAACATGAAGAGCCAGAAAAGGTGTGAAAAAAATGAAGATATTCTAAAGGTGTCAAAAATATGAGGAGCATGAAACGGTCTGAAAAATAGGAGGAGCATGAAGCGGTGTTGAAAAACATGAAGATCCTGAAAAGGTGTGAAAAATATGAAGAGCTTCAAAAGGTGTCAAAAATATGAGGAGCATGAAACGGTCTGAAAAATAGGAGGAGCATGAAGCGGTGTTGAAAAACATGAAGAGCCTGAAAAGGTGTGAAAAATATGAAGAGCTTCAAAAGGTGTCAAAAATATGAGGCGCATGAAATGGTCTGAAAAATAGGAGGAGCATGAAGCGCTGTTGAAAAACATGAAGAGCCTGAAAAGGTGTGAAAAATATGAAGAGCTTCACAAGGTGTCAAAACTATGAGGAGCATGAAACGGTCTGAAAAATAGGAGGAGCTTGAAGTGGTGTTGAAAAACATGAAGAGGATTAAAAGTAGTGAAAAATATGAAGAGCTTCAAAAGGTGTCAAAAATATGAGGAGCATAAAACGTTCTGAAGTATAGGAGGAGCATGAAGCGGTGTTGAAAAACATGAAGAGCATGAAAAGGTGCCAAAAATATGAAGAGCTTCAAAAGGTATCAAAAATGGGAGCAGCATGAAACGGTCGGAAAAATAGGAGGAGCATGAAGCGGTGTTGAAAAACATGAAGATCCTGAAAAGGTATGAAAAATATGAAGAGCTTCAAAAGGTGTGAAATATATGAAGAGCATGAAACGGTCTGAAAAATAGGAGGAGCATGAAGCTGTGTTCAAACACATGGGAACTAGAAAAGGTGTGAAAAATATGAAGAGCTTCAAAAGGTGTGAAATATATGCGGAGCATGAAACGGCCTGAAAAATAGGAGGAGCATGAAAGGGTCTGAAAAATAGGAGGAGCATAAATCGATTTTGAAAACATGAAGTGCATGAAAAGGTGTGAAAAATATGAAGAGCTTCAAAAGGTGTCAAAACTATGAGGAGCATGAAACGGTCTGAAAAATAGGAGGAGCTTGAAGCGGTTTTGAAAAAAATGAAGAGCATGAAAAGTAGTGAAAAATATGAAGAGCTTCAAAAGGGGTCAAATATATGAGGAGCATGAAACGGTCTGAAAAATAGGAGGAGCATGTAGTGGTGTTGAAAAACAAGAAGAGCATGAAAATGTGTGAAAAATATGAAGAGCTTCAAAACGTTTGAAAAATATGAGGAGCACGAAATGGTCTGAAAAATAGGAGGAGCATGAAATGCTGTTGAAAAACATGAAGAGCCAGAAAAGGTGTGAAAAATATGAAGATATTCTAAAGGTGTCAAAAATATGAGGAGCATGAAACGGTCTGAAAAATAGGAGGAGCATGAAGCGGTGCTGAAAAACATGAAGAGCCTGAAAAGGTGTGAAAAATATGAAGAGCTTCACAAGGTGTCAAAACTATGAGGAGCATGAAATGGTCTGAAAAATAGGAGGAGCTTGAAGCGCTGTTGAAAAACATGAAGAGCCTGAAAAGGTGTGAAAAATATGAAGAGCTTCACAAGGTGTCAAAACTATGAGGAGCATGAAACGGTCTGAAAAATAGGAGGAGCTTGAAGCGGTGTTGAAAAACATGAAGAGGATTAAAAGTATTGAAAAATATGAAGAGCTTCAAAAGGTGTCAAAAATATGAGGAGCATGAAACGTTCTCAAAAATAAGAGGAGATGCAGTAGTGTTCAAAAACATGAAGAGCCTGAAAATGTGTGAAAAATACGAAGAGCTTCAAAAGGTGTCAAAATATGAGGAGCATGAAACGGCCTGAAAAATAGCAGGAGCATGAAACGGTATGAAAAATAGGAGGAGCATGAATCCGTGTTCAAAATCATGAAGAGCTTGAAAAGTTGTGAAATATATGAAGAGTTTCAAAAGGTGTCAAAAATAGGAGGAGAATGAAACTGTCTCAAATAAAGGAGGAGCATGAAGCAGTGTTGAAAACCATGAAGAGCCTGAAAAGGTGTGAAAAATATGAAGAGTCAAAAGGTGTCAAACATAGGAGAAGCATAAAACGGTCTGAAAAATAGGAGGAGCATGAAGCCGTGATCAAAAACATGAAGAGCATGAAAAGGTGTGAAAAATATGAAGAGCTTCAAAAGGTGTGAAATACATGAGGAGCACGAAACAGTCTGAAAAAAAAGGAGGAGAATGAAGCGGTGTTCAAAAACATGAACAGTTTTAAATGGTGTGAAAAATATGAAGAGTTTCAAAAGGTGTCAAAAATATGAGGAGCATGAAACGGTCTGAAAAATATGAGGAGCATGAAGCGGTGTTCAAAAACATGAAGAGCCTGAAAAGGGGTGAAAAATATGAAGAGCTTCAAAAGGTGTCAAAAATACGAGGACCATGAAACGGTCAGAAAAAGAGGAGGAGAATGAAGCAGTGTTCAAAAACATGACGAGCTTGAAAAGGTGTTAAATATAATAAGAGCTTTAAAAGGTGTGAAAACTGGGAGGAGAAGGAAACTTTCTGAAATAAAGGAGGAGCATGAAGCGGTGTTGAAAAACATGAAGAGCCTGAAATGGTGTGAAAAATATAAAGAGCTTCAAAAGGTGTCAAAAATATGAGGAGCATGAAACGGTCTGAAAAATAGGAGGAGCATGAATCGGTGTTCAAAAACATGAAGAGCATTAAAAGGTGTGAAAAATATGAAGAGCTTCAAAAGACGTCAAAAATATGAGGAGCATGAAACGGTCTGAAAATAGGAGGGGCATGACGCGGTGTTGAAAAACATGAAGAGCATGAAAAGGTGTCAAAAATATGAGGAGCATGAAATGGTCTGAAAAATAGGAGGAGCAGGAAGCGGTGTTGAAAAACATGAAGAGCTTGAAATGGTGTCAAAAATATGAAGAGCTTCAAAAGGTGTCATAACTATGAGGAGCATGAAACGGTCAGAAAAATAGGAGGAGCATGAAGCGGTGTTGAAAAACATGAAGAGCATGAAAAGGTGTGAAAATATGAAGAGCTTCAAAAGGTGTCAAAAATATGAGGAGCATGAAATGGTCTGAAAAATAGGAGGAGCATGAAGCGGTGTTGAAAAACATGAAGAGCCTGAAAACGTGTGAAAAATATGAAGAGCTTCAAAAGGTGTCAAAAATATGAGGCGCATGAAAAGGTCTGAAAAATAGGAGGAGCATGAAGCGCTGTTGAAAAACATGAAGAGCCTGAAAAGGTGTGAAAATTATGAAGAGCTTCAAAAGGTGTGAAAAATATGAGGAGCATGAAACGGTCTAAAAAATAAGAGGAGCATGAAGCAGTGTTGGAAAACATGAACAGCCTGAAAAGGTGTAAAAAACATGAAGAGCTTCAAAAGCTGTCAAAAATATGAGGAACATGAAACGGTCTGAAAAATAGGAGGAGCATGAAGTGGGGTTGAAAATCATGAAGAGTCTGAAAAGGTGTGTAAAATGTGAAGAGCTTCAAAAGGAGTGAAATACATGAGGAGCATGAAACCGTCTGAATTATAGGAGGAGCATGAAGCGGTGTTCATAAACATGAAGAGCCTGAGAAGGTGTGAAAAATATGAAGAGCTTCAAAAGCTGTCAAATATGAGATGAGCATGAAACGGTCTGTAAAATAGGAGGAGAAGGAAGTGGTGTTGAAAAACATGAAGAGCCTGAAAAAGTGTAAAATATATGAAGACCTTCAAAATTTGTGAAAAATATTAGGAGCTTCAAAAGAGGTGAAAAATATGAGGAGCATGAAACGGTCTGAAAAATAGGAGGAGCATGAAACGGTTTTGAAAAACACGAAGGGCCTGAAAAGGTGTGAAAAATATGAAGAGCTTCAAAAGGTGTGAAATACATAGGGGCATGAAACGGTCTGAAAAATAGAAGGAGCATGAAGCTGTGTTGAAAAACATGAAGAGCCTGAAAAGATGTGAAAAATATGAAGAGCTTCAAAAGGTGTCAAAAATATGAGGAGAATGAAACGGTCTGAAAAATAGGTGGAGCATGATGCAGTGTTTAAAAACATGAAGAGCCTGAAAAGGTGTGAAAAATATGAAGAGCTTCAAAAGGTGTTAAAAATAGGAGGAGCATGAAGCGGTGTTCAAAAACATGCAGAGCCTGAAAATGTGTGTAAAATATGAAGAGCTTCAAAACGTGTCAAAAATATGAGGAGCATGAAACGGTCTGAAAAATAGGTGGAGCATAATGTGGTGTTGAAAAACATGAAGAGCCTGAAAAGTTGCGAAAAATATGAAGACCTTCAAAAGGTGTCAAAACTATGAGGAGTATGAAAGGGTCTGAAAAATAGGAGGAGCATGAAACGGTGTTCAAAAACATAAGAGCCTGAAAAGCTGTGAAAAATATGAAGAGCCTCAAGGTGTGAAATACTTGAGGAGCATGAATCGGTCTGAAAAACAGGAGGAGCATGAAGCGGTGTTGAAAAACATGAAGAGCCTGGAAAGGTGTGAAAAATATGAAGAGCTTCAAAAGGTGTCAAAAATATGAGGAGCATGAAACAGTCTGAAAAATATGAGGAGCATGAATCGGTGTTCAAAACATGAAGAGCCTGAAAAGGTGTGAAAAATATGAAGAGCTTCAAAAGGTGTGAAATACATGAGGAGCAAGAAACGGTCTGAAAAATAGGAGGAGCATGAAGCGGTGTTGAAAAACATGAACAGCCTGAAAAGGTGTGAAAAATATGAAGAGCTTCAAAAGGTGTGAAAAATATGAGGAGCAAGAAACGGTCTGAAAAATAGGAAGAGCATGAAGCCGTGTTGAAAAAAATGATGAGCCAGGAAGGGTGTAAAAATTTTGAAGAGCTTCAAAAGGTGTCAAAAATATAAGGAACATGAAACGGGCTGAAAAATAGGAGGAGCATGAAGTGGTGTTGAAAATCATGAAGAACCTGAAAAGGTGTGTAAAATATGAAGAGCCGCAAAATGTGTGAAATACATGAGGAGCATGAAACGGTCTGAAAAATAGGAGGAGCATGAAGCGGTGTTCAAAAATATGAAGAGCCAGAAAAGATGTGAAAAATATGAAGAGCTTCAAAAGGTGTTAAAAATAGGAGGAGCATGAAGCGGTTTTGAAAAACATGCAGAGCCTGAAAATGTGTTTAAAATATGAAGAGCTTCAAAACGTGTCAAAAATATGAGGAGCATGAAACGGTCTGAAAAATAGGTGGATCAAGAATCGGTCTTGAAAAACATGAAGAGCGTGAAAACGTGTGAAAAATATGAAGAGCTTCACAAGGTG
Organism: Dama dama; assembly: GCF_033118175.1. Classification (NCBI taxonomy): domain Eukaryota; kingdom Metazoa; phylum Chordata; class Mammalia; order Artiodactyla; family Cervidae; genus Dama; species Dama dama. The sequence goes on along the minus strand of NW_026870920.1, from coordinate 2,832,760 downwards.
TGAAAAATATGAAGAGCTTAAAATGGTGTCAAAAATGAGATGAGCATGAAACGATCTGAAAAATAGGTGGAGCATGATGTGGTGTTGAAAAACATGAAGAGCCTGAAAAGTTGCGAAAAATATGAAGACCTGCAAAAGGTGTCAAAACTATGAGGAGTATGAAAGGGTCTGAAAAATACGAGGAGCATGAAACGGTGTTCAAAAACATGAAGCGCCTGAAAAGGTGTGAAAAATATGAAGAGCTTCAAAAGGTGTGAAATACATGAGGAGCATGAAACGGTCTGAAAAATAGGAGGAGCATGAAGCGGTGTTGAAAAACATGAACAGCATGAAAAGGTGTGAAAAATATGAAGAGCTTCAAAAGGTGTGAAAAATATGAGGAGCATGAAACGGTCTGAAAAATAGGAAGAGCATGAAGCCGTGTTGAAAAACATGAAGAGCCAGGAAGGGTGTAAAAAATATGAAGAGCTTCAAAATGTGTCAAAAATATAGGGAACATGAAACGGTCTGAAAAATAGGAGGAGCATGAAGTGGTGTTGAAAACCATGAAGAACCTGAAAAGGTGTGTAAAATATGAAGAGCCGCAAAATGTGTGAAATACATGAGGAGCATGAAACGGTCTGAAAAATAGGAGGAGCATGAAGCGGTGTTCAAAAATATGAAGAGCCTGAAAATTTGTGAAAACTATGAAGCGCTTCAGAAGGTGTCAAAAATGAGATGAGCATGAAACGGTCTGAAAAATAGGAGGAACATGAAGTGGTGTTGAAAAACATTAAGAGCCTGAAAATGTGTGAAATATTTGAAGAGCTTCAAACGATTTCAGAAATGAGAGGAACATGAAACGGTCTGAAAAATAGGAGGAGCATGAAGCGGTGTTGAAAAACATGAAGAGCCTGAAAAGGTGTGAAAAATATGAATAGTTTCAAAAGATGTGAAAAATATGAAAAACTTCAAAAGCTGTCAAAAATGAGATGAGCATGAAACGGTCTGAGAAATAGGAGAAGCATGAAGTGGTGTTGAAAAACATGAAGAGCTTGAACAAGTGTGAAATATATGAAGAGCTTCAAAAGGTGTGAAAAATATGAAGAGCTTCAAAAGGTGTCAAAAATATGAGGAGCATGAAACGGTCTGAAAAATAGGAGGAGCATTGTAACATTGTTGAAAAAATTGAAGAGCCTGAAAAAGTGTGAAAAATATGAAGAGCTTCAAAAGGTGTCAAAAATATGAGGAGCATGAAAAGGTCTGAAAAATAGGAGGAGCATGAAGCGGTGTTGAAAAATGTGAAGAGGCTGAAAAGGTGTGAAAAATATGAAGAGCTTCAAAAGGTTTCAAAAATATAAGGAGCATGAAACGGTCTGAAAAATAGTAGGAGCATGAAACGGTGTTCAAAAAGATGAGAAGCCTGAAAAGGTGTGAAAAATATGAAGAGCTTCAAAATGTGTGAAATACATGAGGAGAATGAAACGGTCTGAAAAATAGGAGGAGCATGAATCGGTGTTCAAAAACATGAAGAGCATTAAAAGGTGTTAAAAATATGAAGAGCTTCAAAAGACGTCAAAAATATGAGGAGCATGAAACGGTCTGAAAATAGGAGGGGCATGACGCGGTGTTGAAAAACATGAAGAGCATGAAAAGGTGTCAAAAATATGAGGTGCATGAAATGGTCTGAAAAAGAGGAGGAGCAGAAAGCGGTGTTGAAAAACATGAAGAGCTTGAAATGGTGTCAAAAATATGAAGAGCTTCAGAAGGTGTCATAACTATGAGGAGCATGAAACGGTCAGAAAAATAGGAGGAGCATGAAGCGGTGTTGAAAAACATGAAGAGCATGAAAAGGTGTGAAAAATATGAAGAGCTTCAAAAGGTGTCAAAAATATGAGGAGCATGAAAAGGTCTGAAAAATAGGAGGAGCATGAAGCGGTGTTGAAAAACATGAAGAGCCTGAAAACGTGTGAAAAATATGAAGAGCTTCAAAAGGTGTCAAAAATATGAGGCGCATGAAAAGGTCTGAAAAATAGGAGGAGCATGAAGCGGTGTTCAAAAACATGAAGCGCCTGAAAAGGTGTGAAAAATATGAAGAGCTTCAAAAGGTGTGAAATACATGAGGAGCATGAAACGGTCTGAAAAATAGGAGGAGCATGAAGCGGTGTTGAAAAACATGAACAGCATGAAAAGGTGTGAAAAATATGAAGAGCTTCAAAAGGTGTGAAAAATATGAGGAGCATGAAACGGTCTGAAAAATAGGAAGAGCATGAAGCCGTGTTGAAAAACATGAAGAGCCAGGAAGGGTGTAAAAAATATGAAGAGCTTCAAAAGGTGTCAAAAATATAAGGAACATGAAACGGTCTGAAAAATAGGAGGAGCATGAAGTGGTGTTGAAAACCATGAAGAACCTGAAAAGGTGTGTAAAATATGAAGAGCCGCAAAATGTGTGAAATACATGAGGAGCATGAAACGGTCTGAAAAATAGGAGGAGCATGAAGCGGTGTTCAAAAATATGAAGAGCCTGAAAATTTGTGAAAACTATGAAGCGCTTCAGAAGGTGTCAAAAATGAGATGAGCATGAAACGGTCTGAAAAATAGGAGGAGCATGAAGTGGTGTTGAAAAACATTAAGAGCCTGAAAATGTGTGAAATATATGAAGAGCTTCAAACGATTTCAGAAATGAGAGGAACATGAAACGGTCTGAAAAATAGGAGGAGCATGAAGTGGTGTTGAAAAACATGAAGAGCCTGAAAAGGTGTGAAAAATATGAATAGTTTCAAAAGATGTGAAAAATTTGAAAAACTTCAAAAGCTGTCAAAAATGAGATGAGCATGAAACGGTCTTAGAAATAGGAGAAGCATGAAGTGGTGTTGAAAAACATGAAGAGCTTGAAAAAGTGTGAATTATATGAAGAGCTTCAAAAGGTGTGAAAAATATGAAGAGCTTCAAAAGGTGTCAAAAATATGAGGAGCATGAAACGGTCTGAAAAATAGGAGGAGCATTGTAACATTGTTGAAAAAATTGAAGAGCCTGAAAAAGTGTGAAAAATATGAAGAGCTTCAAAAGGTGTCAAAAATATGAGGAGCATGAAAAGGTCTGAAAAATAGGAGGAGCATGAAGCGGTGTTGAAAAATATGAAGAGCCTGAAAAGGTGTGAAAAATATGAAGAGCTTCAAAAGGTGTCAAATATGAGATGAGCATGAAACGGTCTGTAAAATAGGAGGAGCAGGAAGTGGTGTTGAAAAACATGAAGAGCCTGAAAAAGTGTAAAATATATGAAGACCTTCAAAATTTGTGAAAAATATTAGGAGCTTCAAAAGAGGTCAAAAATATGAGGAGCATGAAACGGTCTGAAAAATAGGAGGAGCATGAAACGGTTTTGAAAAACACGACGGGCCTGAAAAGGTGTGAAAAATATGAAGAGCTTCAAAAGGTGTGAAATACATAGGGGCATGAAACGGTCTGAAAAATAGAAGGAGCATGAAGCTGTGTTGAAAAACATGAAGAGCCTGAAAAGATGTGAAAAATATGAAGAGCTTCAAAAGGTGTCAAAAATATGAGGAGAATGAAACGGTCTGAAAAATAGGTGGATCAAGAATCGGTCTTGAAAAACATGAAGAGCGTGAAAACGTGTGAAAAATACGAAGAGCTTCAAAAGGTGTGAAAAATATGAAGAGCTTAAAATGGTGTCAAAAATGAGATGAGCATGAAACGGTCTGAAAAATAGGTGGAGCATGATGTGGTGTTGAAAAACATGAAGAGCCTGAAAAGTTGCGAAAAATATGAAGACCTTCAAAAGGTGTCAAAACTATGAGGAGTATGAAAGGGTCTGAAAAATAGGAGGAGCATGAAACGGTGTTCAAAAACATGAAGAGCCTGAAAAGCTGTGAAAAATATGAAGAGCCTCAAGGTGTGAAATACTTGAGGAGCATGAATCGGTCTGAAAAACAGGAGGAGCATGAAGCGGTGTTGAAAAACATGAAAAGCCTGAAAAGGTGTGAAAAATATGAAGAGCTTCAAAAGGTGTCAAAAATATGAGGAGCATGAAACAGTCTGAAAAATATGAGGAGCATGAATTGTTGTCCAAAACATGAAGAGCCTGAAAAGGTGTGAAAAATATGAAGAGCTTCAAAAGGTGTGAAATACATGAGGAGCATGAAACGGTCTGAAAAATAGCAGCATGAAGCGGTGTTGAAAAACATGAACAGCCTGAAAAGGTGTGAAAAATATGAAGAGCTTCAAAAGGTGTGAAAAATATGAGGAGCATGAAACGGTCTGATAAATAGGTAGAGCATGAAGCCGTGTTGAAAAACATGAAGAGCCAGGAAGGGTGTAAAAAATATGAAGAGCTTCAAAAGGTGTCAAAAACATAAGGAACATGAAACAGTCTGAAAAATATGAGGAGCATGAATCAGTGTTCAAAAACATGAAGAGCCTGAAAAGGTGTGAAAAATATGAAGAGCTTCAAAAGGTGTCAAAAATATGAGGAGCATGAAACGGTCTGAAAAATAGTAGGAGCATGAAACGTTGTTCAAAAAGATGAGAAGCCTGAAAAGGTGTGAAAAATGTGAAGAGCTTCAAAAGGAGTGAAATACATGAGGAGCATGAAACCGTCTGAATTATAGGAGGAGCATAAAGTGGTGTTCATAAACATGAAGAGTCTGAAAAGGTGTGTAAAATGTGAAGAGCTTCAAAAGGTGTGAAATACATGAGGAGCATGAAACGGTCTGAAAAATAGGAGCATGAAGCGGTGTTGAAAAACATGAACAGCCTGAAAAGGTGTGAAAAATATGAAGAGCTTCAAAAGGTGTGAAAAATATGAGGAGCATGAAACGGTCTGAAAAATAGGTAGAGCATGAAGCCGTGTTGAAAAACATGAAGAGCCAGGAAGGGTGTGAAAAATATGAAGAGCTTCAAAAACTGTCAAATATGAGATGAGCATGAAACGGTCTGTAAAATAGGAGGAGCAGGAAGTGGTGTTGAAAAACATGAAGAGCCTGAAAAAGTGTAAAATATATGAAGAGCTTCAAAATTTGTGAAAAATATTAGGAGCTTCAAAAGAGGTCAAAAATATGAGGAGCATGAAACGGTCTGAAAAATTGGAGGAGCATGAAACGGATTTGAAAAAGACGAAGGGCCTGAAAAGGTTTGAAAAATATGAAGAGCTTCAAAAGGTGTGAAATACATAGGGGCATGAAACGGTCTGAAAAAAAGAAGGAGCATGAAGCTGTGTTGAAAAACATGAAGAGCCTGAAAAGATGTAAAAAATATGAAGAGTTTCAAAAGGTGTGAAATATATGAGGAGAATGAAACGGTCTGAAAAATAGGTGGAGCATGAAGCAGTGTTTAAAAACATGAAGAGCCTGAAAAGGTGTGAAAAATATGAAGAGCTTCAAAAGGTGTTAAAAATAGGAGGAGCATGAAGCGGTGTTCAAAAACATGAAGAGCCTGAAAATGTTTGTAAAATATGAAGAGCTTCAAAACGTGTCAAAAATATGAGGAGCATGAAATGGTCTGAAAAATAGGTGGATCAAGAATCGGTCTTGAAAAACATGAAGAGCGTGAAAACGTGTGAAAAATATGAAGAGCTTCAAAAGGTGTGAAAAATATGAAGAGCTTAAAATGGGGTCAAAAATTAGAAGAGCATGAAACGGTCTGAAAAATAGGTGGAGCATGATGTGGTGTTGAAAAACATGAAGAGCCTGAAAAGTTGCGAAAAATATGAAGACCTTCAAAAGGTGTCAAAACTATGAGGAGTATGAAAGGGTCTGAAAAATAGGAGGAGCATGAAACGGTGTTCAAAAACATGAAGAGCCTGAAAAGCTGTGAAAAATATGAAGAGCCTCAAGGTGTGAAATACTTAAGGAGCATGAATCGGTCTGAAAAATAGAAGGAGCATGAAGCGGTGTTGAAAAACATGAAGAGCCTGGAAATGTGTGAAAAATATGAAGAGCTTCAAAAGGTGTCAAAACTATGAGGAGTATGAAACGGTCTGAAAAATATGAGGAGCATGAAACGGTGTTCAAAAACATGAAGAGCCTGAAAAGGTGTTAAAAATATGAAGAGCTTCAAAAGTTGTCAAAAATATGAGGAGCATGAAACGGTCTGAAAAATAGGAGGAACATGAAGCCGTGTTCAAAAGCAGGAAGAGTGTGAAATGGTGTGAAAAACATGACGAGCCTAAATGGTGTGAAAAATATGAAAAGCTTAAACAGATGTCACAAATATGAGGAGCATGAAACGGTCTGAAAAATAGGAGGAGCATGAAGTGGTGTTGAAAAACATGAAGAGCCTGAATAAGTGTGAAATATATGAAGAGATTCAAAAGTTGTGAAAAATATGAAGAGCTTCAAAAGGTGACAACATTATGAGGAGAATGAAACGGTCTGAAAAATACGAGCATCATGAAGCGTTGTTTAAAAACATGAAGAGCCGGTAAAGGTGTGAAAAATATGAAGAGCTTCAAAAAGTGTCAAAAATATGAGGAGCATGAAACGTTTTGAAAAACAGGAGGAGCATGAAATGGTGTTCAAAAACATGAAGAGCCTGAAAAGGTGTGAAAAATATGAAGAGCTTCAAAAGGTGTGAAAAATATGAAGAGTTTCAAAAGGTGTGAAAAATATGAAGAGCTTCAAAAGATGTGAAATATATGAGGAGCTTGAAACGGTCTGAAAAATAGGAGGAGAATGAAGAGGTGTTCAAAAACATGAAGAGCCTGAAAAGGCATGAAAAATATGAAGAGCTACAAAAGGTGTTAAAAAATATGAGGAGCATGATACGGTCTGAAAAATACGAGGAGCATGAATCGGTGTTCAAAAACATGAAGAGCCTGAAAAGTTGTCAAAAATATGAAAAGCTTCAATAGGTGTCAAAAATGAGATCAGCATGAAACGATCTGAAAAATAGGAGAAGCATGAAGCGGTGTTGAAAAACATGAAGAGCCTGAAAAGGTGTGAAAAATATGAAGAGCTTCAAAAGGTGTGAAAACTTTGAGGAGAATGAAACTGTCTGAAATATAGGAGGAGCATGAAGCGGTGTTCAAAAATGAAGAGCCTGAAATGGTGTGAAAAATATGAAGAGCTTCATAAGGTGTCAAGAATATGAGGAGCACGAAACGGTCTGAAAAATATGAGGAGCATGAAGCGGTGTTCAAAAACATGAAGAGCCTGAAAACGTGTGGCAAATATGAAGAGCTTCAAAAGGTGTGAAAAATATGAAGAGCTTCAAAAGGCGTCAAAAATGAGATGAGCATGAAACGGTCTGACAAATAGGACGAGCATGAAGTGGTGTTGAAAAAAAAGAAGAGCCTGAAAAGGTGTGAAAAATATGAAGAGCTTCAAAAGGTGTCAAAAATATGAGGAGCATGAAACGGTCTGAAAAATAGGAGGAGCATGAAATGCTGATCAAACACATGAAGAGCCTGAAAAGTTTTGAAAAATATAAAGAGCTTCAAAAGGTGTGAAATACATTTGGACATGAAACGGTCTGAAAAAAAGGAGGAGCATGAGGCGGTTTTCAAATAAATGAAGAGCCTGAAAAGTGTGAAAAATATGAAGACCTTCAAAAGGTGTCAAAAATATGAGGAGCATGAAACGGTCTGTAAAATAGGAGGACAATGAAGCTGTGTTGAAAAACAAGAAGAGCCTGAAAAGGGGTGAAATATATGAAAAGCTTCAAAAGGTGTAACAAATATGAGGACCATGAAACAGTTTGAAAAATAGGAATAGCATGAAACGGTGTTCAAAAACATGAATAGCCTGAAAAGGTGTGAAAAAATATGAAGAGCTTCAAAAGGTGTCAAAAATAAGAGGAGCATGAAACGGTCTGAAAAATAGGAGGAGCATGAAGAGGTGTTGAAAAACAAGAAGAGCCTGAAAATGTGTAAAAAATATGAAGCTTCAAAAGGTGTCAAAAATATGAGGAGAATGAAACGGTCTGAAAAATAGGAGGAGCATGAAACGGTCTGAAAAATAGGAGAGGAATGAAGGGTTGTTGAAAAACATGAAGTGCCTGAAATGGTGTGAAATATATGAAGAGCCTCAAAATGTGTGAAAAATATGAGGAGCTTCAAAAAGTGTCAAAAATATGAGGAGCAAGAAACGGTCTGAAAAATACGAGGAGCATGAAGAGGTGTTGAAGAAAATGAAGAGCCTGAAAAGGTGTGAAAAATATGAAGAGCTTCTAAAGGTGTGAAAAATATGAGGAGCATGAAGGTCTGAAAAATAGGAGGAGCATGAAGCGGTGTTGAAAAACATGAAGAGCCTGAAAACGTGTGAAAAAATATGAAGAGCTTCAAAAGGTGTGAAGAATATGAAGAGCTTCAAAAGGTGTCAAAAATGAGATGAGCATGAAACGGTCTGAAAAATAGGAGGAGCATGAAGTGGTGTTGAAAAAAAAAGAAGAGCCTGAAATGGTGTGAAATATATCAAGAGCTTCAAAAGGTGTCAAAAATATGAGGAGCATGAAACGGTCTAAAAATAGGAGGAGAATGAAGTGGTGTTGAAAAACATGAAGAGCCTGAAATGGTGTGAAATATATGAAGAGCTTCAAAAGGTTTGAAAAACATGAGGAGCATGAAACGGCCTGAAAAATAGGAGGAGCATTAAACGGTATGAAAAATAGGAGGAGCATGAAGCACTGTTGGAAAACATGAAGAGCCTGAAAAGATGTGAAATATATGAAGAGCTTCAAAACTTCTCAAATATGAGGAGCATGAAACATTCTGAAAAATAAGAGGAGATACAGTGGTGTTCAAAAACATGAAGAGCCTGAAAATGTGTGAAAAATACGAAGAGCTTTAAAACGTGTCAAAATATGAGGAGCATGAAACGGCCTGAAAAATAGGAGGAGCATGAAACGGTATGAAAAATAGGAGGAGCATGAATTGGTGTTCAAAAACATGAAGAGATTGAAAAGGTGTGAAATATATGAAGAGCTTCAAAAGGTGTCAAAAATAGGAAGAGAATGAAACTGTCTGAAATAAAGGAGGAGCATGAAGCGGAGTTGAAAACCATGAAGAGCCTGAAAAGGTGTGAAAAATATGAAGAGCTTCAAAAGGTGTCAATCATAGGAGGAGCATAAAACGGTCTGAAAAATAGGAGGAGCATGAAGCCATGTTCAAAAACATGAAGAGCCTGAAAAGGTGTGAAAAATATGAAGTGCTTCAAAACGTTTCAAAAATATTAGGAGCAGGAAACGGTCTGAAAAATAGGAGGAGCATGAAACGGTGTTCAAAAACATGAAGAGCCTGAAAAGGTGTGAAAAATATGAAGAGCTTCAAAAGGATTGAAATACATGAGGAGCACGAAACGGTCTGAAAAAAAGGAGGAGCATGAAGCGGTGTTCAAAAACATGAAGAGCCTGAAAAGATGTGAAAAATATGAAGTGCTTCAAAACGTGTCAAAAATATTAGGAGCAGGAAACGGTCTGAAATATAGGAGGAGCATGAAACGGTGTTCAAAAACATGAGGAGCGTGGAAATGTGTGAAAAATATGAAGAGCTTCAAAAGGTGTGAAATATATGAGGAGCAAGAAAGGGTCTGAAAAATAGGAGGAGCATGAAGCAGTGTTCAAAAACATGAAGAGCTTGAAAAAGTGTGAAATATATGAAGAGCTTCAAAAGGTGTCAAAAATAGGAGGAGAATGAAACTGTCTGAAAAAAAGGAGGAGCATGAAGCGGTGTTGAAAAAGATGAAGAGCCTGAAAAGGTGTGAAAAATATGAAGAGCTTCAAAAGGTGTCAAAAATATGAGGAGCGTGAAACGGTGTGAAATATAGGAGGAACATGAAGGCATATTCAACAACATGAAGAGCCTGAAAAGGTGTGAAAAATATGAAGAGCTTCAAAAGGAGTCAAAAATATGAGGAGCAAGAAAGGGTCTGAAAAATAGGAGGAGCATGAAGCAGTGTTCAAAAACATGAAGAGCTTGAAAAAGTGTGAAATATATGAAGAGCTTCAAAAGGTGTCAAAATTAGATGAGCATGAAACGGTCTGAAAAATACTAGGAGCATGAACCGGTGTTCAAAAACATGAAGAGCCTGAAAAGTTGTGAAACATATGAAGAGCCTCAAAAAATGTCAAAAATATAAGGAGTATGAAATGGTCTCAAAAATAGGAGGAGCATGAAGCGGGGTTGAAAAACATGAAGAGCCACAAAAGGTGTGAAAAATATGAAGAGCTTTAAAAGGTGTCAAAATATGAGGAGCATGAAACGTTCTGAAAAATAGGAGGATCATGAAACGGTGTTCAAAAACATGAAGAGCCTGAAAAGGTGTGAAAAATATGAAGAGCTTCAAATGGTGTCACAAATATGAGGAGCATGAAACGGTCTGAAAACTAAGAGGAGCATGAAGCGGTGTTGAGAAACATGAAGAGCCTGAAAAGGTGTCAAAAATATGAAGAGCTTCAAAAGGTGTTAAAAATAGGAGGAGCATGAAATGGTCTGAAAAGTAGGAGGAGCATGAAGTGGTTGTGAAAAACTTGAAGAGCCTGAAAAGGTGTGCAAAATATAAAGAGTTTCAAAAGGTGTGAAATTCATGAGGAGATGAAACGGTCTGAAAAAGAGGAGGGGCATGAAGCGGTGTTCAAAAACCTGCAGAGCCTGAAAATTTGTGAAAAATATGAAGAGCTTCAAAAGGATTCAGAAATAGAAGTAGCATGAAACGGTGTTCAAAAACTTGAAGAGCCTGAAAATGTGTGAAAAATATGAAGAGATTAAAAGGTGTCAAAAATATGACGGTCTGAAAACTAAGAGGAGCATGAAGCGGTGTTGAGAAACATGAAGAGCCTGAAAAGGTGTGAAAAATATGAAGAGCTTCAAAAGGTTTCAAAAATATGAAGAGCATGAAATGGTCTGAAAAATAGGAGGAGCATGAAGCGGAGTTGAAAATTATGAAGATCCTGAAAAGGTGTGAAAAATATGAAGAGCTTCAAAATGAGTCTAATATATGAAGAGCATGAAAAGTTCAGAAAAATAGGAGGAGCATGAAGTTGTGTTGAAAAACATGAAGAGCCTGAAAATGTGTGTAAAATATGAAGAGCTTCAAAAGGTGTTAAAAATAGGAGGAGCATGAAGCGGTGTTCAAAAACATGCAGAGCCTGAAAATGTGTGTAAAATATGAAGAGCTTCAAAAGGTGTCAAAAATATGAGGAGCATGAAAAGGTCTGAAAATCGGAGAAGCATGAAGTGGTGTTCAAAAACATAAAGAGATTGAAAAGGTGTGAAATATATGAAGAGCTTCAAAAGGTGTGAAATTCATGAGGAGCATGAAACGGTCTCAAAAATAGGAGGAGCATGAAGCGGTGTTCAAAAATATGAAGAGCCTGAAAAGGTGTGAAAAATATGAAGAACTTCAAAAGGTGTCAAAACGATGAGGAGCATGAAACGGCCTGAAAAATATGAGGAGCATGAAGTGGTGTTGAAAAACATGAAGAGCCTGAAAAGGTGTGAAAAATATGAAGAGCTTCAAAATGAGTCTAATATATGAAGAGCATGAAAAGTTCAGAAAAATAGGAGGAGCATGAAGTTGTGTTGAAAAACATGAAGAGCCTGAAAATGTGTGTAAAATATGAAGAGCTTCAAAAGGTGTTAAAAATAGGAGGAGCATGAAGCGGTGTTCAAAAACATGCAGAGCCTGAAAATGTGTGTAAAATATGAAGAGCTTCAAAAGGTGTCAAAAATATGAGGAGCATGAAAAGGTCTGAAAATCGGAGAAGCATGAAGTGGTGTTCAAAAACATAAAGAGATTGAAAAGGTGTGAAATATATGAAGAGCTTCAAAAGGTGTGAAATTCATGAGGAGCATGAAACGGTCTCAAAAATAGGAGGAGCATGAAGCGGTGTTCAAAAATATGAAGAGCCTGAAAAGGTGTGAAAAATATGAAGAACTTCAAAAGGTGTCAAAACGATGAGGAGCATGAAACGGCCTGAAAAATATGAGGAGCATGAAGTGGTGTTGAAAAACATGAAGAGCCTGAAAAGGTGTGAAAAATATGAAGAGCTTCAAAAGTTGTGAAAAATATGAAGAGCTTCAAAAGATGTAAAAAATGAGATGAGCATGAAACGGTCTGTAAAATAGGAGGAGCATGAAGCGGTGTTCAAAACATGAAGAGCCTGAAAAGGTGTGAAAAATATGAAGAGCTTCAAAAGGTGTGAAAAATATGAGGAGCATGAAACGGTGAAAAATAGGAGGAGCATAAAGTGATGTTCAAAAATATGAAGAGCTTTAAAAGGTGTCAAAAATATGAGGAGCATGAAACGGTCTCAAAATTAGGAGGAGCATGAAGCGGTATTCAAATATATGGAGGTCCTGAAAAGGTACTAAAAATATGAAGAGCTTCAAAAGGTGTCAAAAATAAGAAGAGCATGAAACGTTCTGAAAAAAATAGTAGCATGAAACGGTGTTCAAAACATAAAGAGCCTGGAAAGGTGTAAAAAATATGAAGAGCATCAAAACGTGTCAAAAATATGAGGAGCATGAAACGGTCTGAAAAATAGGAGGAGCATGAAGCAGTGTTAAAAACATGAAGAGCCTGAAAACCTGTGGAAAATATTAAGAGCTTCAAAAGGTGTGAAAATTATGAAGAGCTTCAAAAGGTGTAATAGTGAGATGAGCATGAAACGGTCTGAAAAATAGGAGGAGCATGACGAGGTGTGGAAAAACATGAAGAGACTGAAAAGGTGTGAAAAATATGAAGAGCTTCAAAAGGTGTCAAAAACATGAGGAGCGTGAAACGTTCTGAAAAATAGGAGGAGCATGAAATGGTCTTCGAAAACATGAACAGCCTGAAAAGATGTGAAAAATATGAAGAGCCTCAAAAGTTGTCAAAAATATGAGGAGCATGAAACAGTCTGAAAAAGAGGAGGAGCATGAAACGGTCTGAAGAAGAGGAGGAGCATGAAACGGTGTTGAAACACATGAAGAGCCTGAAAAGGTGTGAAAAATAGGATGAGCTTCAAAAAGAGTCAAAATATGAGGAGCATGAAACGGTCTCAAAAATAGAAAGAGCATGAAGCGATGTTCAAAAACCTGAAGAGCCTGGAATGGTGTGAAAACTATGAAGAGCTTCAAAAGGTGTCAAAAATATGAGGAGAATGAAACGGTCTGAAATATACGAGGAGCATGAAGTGGTGTTGAAAAACATGAAGAGCCTGAAAAGTGTGAAAAATACGAAGATCTTCAAAAGGTGTCAACAATATGAGGAGCATGAAACAGTCTGAAAAATAGGAAACTCATGAAGCAGTGTTGAAAAACATGAAGAGCCTGAAAAGGTGTGGAAAATATGAAGAGCTTCAAAAGGTGTGAAAAATATGAGGTGCATGAAACTGTCTGAAAAATAGGAGGAGCCTGAAGCGGTGTTCGAAAACATGAAGAGCCTGAAAAGGTGTGAAAAATATGAAGAGCTTCAAAAGGTGTCAAAAAAATGAGGAGCATGAAACGGTCTGAAAAAGAGGAGGAGCATGAAGCGGTGTTGAAAAACATGAAGAGCCTGAAAACGTGTGAAAAATATGAAGAACTTCAAAAGGTGTGAAAAATGTGAAGAGCTTCAAAAGGTGTCAAAAATGAGATGAGCATGAAACGGTCTGAAAAATAGGAGGAGCATGAAGTGGTGTTGAAAAAAATGAAGAGCCTGAGAAGGTGTGAAAAATATGAAGAGTTTCAAAAGATGTGAATAATATGAAGAGCTTCAAAAGGTGTCAAAAATAAGATGAGCATGAAACGGTCTGAAAATAAGAAGGAGCATGAAGTGGTGTTCACAAACATGAAGAGCCTGAAAAGGTGTGAAAAATATGAAGAGCTTCAAAGGGTGTGAAATGCAAGAGGAGCATGAAACGGTCTGAAAAATAGGAAGAGCATGAAGCTGGGCTCAAACACATGAAGAGCCTGAAAAGCTGTGAAAAATATGAAGAGTTTCAAAAGGTGTCAAAACTATGAGGAGCATGAAACGGTCTAAAAAATAGAGGGGAATGAAGCGCTGTTGAAACACATGAAGAGCATTAAAAGGTGTGAAAAATATGAAGAGTTTCAAAAGGAGTCAAAATATGAGGAGCATTAAACGGTCTGAAAAATAGGAGGAGCATGAAACGGTCTGAAAAATAAGAGGAGCAAGAATCGGTGTTGAAAAACATGAAGATCCTGAAAAGATGTGAAAAATATGAAGAGCTTCAAAAGGTTTCAAAACTATGAGGAGCATGAAACGGTCTGAAAAATAGGAGGAGCATGAAGCCGTTTTCAAAAACATGAAGAGCATGAAAAGGTGTGAAAAATATGAAGAGTTTCAAAAGGTGTCAAAACTATGAGGAGCATGAAACCGCCTGAAAAATAGGAGGAGCATGAAACGGTCTGAAAAATAGGAGGAGCATGAAGCGGTGTTGAAAAAGCTGAAGAGCCTGAAAAGGCTTGAAATATATGAAGAGCTTCAAAAGGTGTCAAAAATATGAGGAGCAAGAAACAGTATGAAAAATAGGAGAAGCATGAAGTGGTGTTGAAAAACATGAAGAGCATGAAAAGTTGTCAAAAATATGAAGAGATTCAAATGGTGTCAAAAATATGAGGAGCATGAAATTGTCTGAAAAATAGGAGGAACATGAAGCGGTGTTCAAAAACATGAAGAGACTGAAAAGGTGTGAAAAATATGTAGAGTTTCAAAGTGTGTGAAAAATATGAGGAGCAAGAAACGGTCTGAAAAATAGGAGGAGCATGAAGCGGTGATCAAAACATGAAGAGCCTGAAAAGGCTTGAAATATATGAAGAGCTTCAAAAGGTGTCAAATCTATGAGGAGCACGAAACGGTCTGAAAAATAGGAGGAGCATGAAGCGGTGTTGAAAAACATGTAGAGCCTGAAAAGGTGTGAAAAATATGAAGAGCTTCAAAATTATCAAAAATATGAGGAGCATAAAACGGTTGGAAAAATAGGCGGACCATGAAGCGGTGTTGAAAAACATGAAGAGCCTGAAGATGTGAAATATATGAAGAGCTTCAAAAGGTGACAAAAATATGAGGAACATGAAACGGTGTTCAAAAACATGAAGAGCCTGAAAAGGTGTGAAAAATATAAAGAGCTTCAAAAGGTGACAAAAAAATGAGGAACATGAAACGGTGTTCAAAAACATGAAGAGCCTGAAAAGGTGTGAAAAATATAAAGAGCTTCAAAAGATGTCAAAAATATGAGGAGCATGAAACGATCTGAAAAATAGGAGGAGCATGAAGCGGTGTTGAAAAAAATGATAGCCTGAAAAGGTGTGAAAAATATGAAGAGCTTCAAAAGTTGTCAAAATATGAGCAGCATGAAACGGTCTGAAAAATAGGAGGAGCATGAAGCGGTGTTCAAAAACATGAAGAACCAGGAAAGGTGTGAAAAATATGAAGAGCTTCAAAAGGTGACAAAAATATGAGGAGCATGAAAAGGTATGAAAAATAGGAGGACCATGAAGCAGTGTTGAAAAACATGAAGAGCCTGAAAAGCTGTGAAAAATATGAAAGCTTCAAAATGTGTGAAAAATATGAGGAGCATGAAACGGTATGAAAAATAGGAGCAGCGTGATGAAATGTTGAAAAACATGTATAGCCTGAAAATGTGTGAAATATGTGAAGCGCTTCAAATATGTCAAAAATAAGAGGAGCATGAAACTGTCTGAAAAATAGGAGGAGCATGAAGCCGTGTTGAAAAATATGACGAGCCTGAAAAGGTGTGAAAAAATATGAAGAGCTTCAAATGGTGTCAAAAATTTGAGGAGCATGAAACGGTCTGAAATAGAGGAGGAGCATGAAGCGGTTTTGAAAAACATGAAGAGCATGTAAAGGTGCGAAATATATGAAGGGCTTCAAAAGATGTTAAAAATATGAGGAGAATGAAACGGTCTGAAAAATAGGAGGAGCATGAAACGGTGTTCAAAAACATGAAGGGCCTGAAAAGCTGTGAAAAATATGAAGAGCTTCAAAAGGTGTCAAAAATATGAGGAGCATGAAACGGTCTGAAAAAGAGGAGGAGCATTAAGCGGTGTTGAAAAACATGAAGAACCTGAAAACCTGTGAAAAATATGAAAAGCTTCAAAAGGTGTCAAAATATGAGCAGCATGAAACGGTCTGAAAAATAGGAGGAACATGAAGCGGTGTTCAAAAACATGAAGAACCAGGAAAGGTGTGAAAAATATGAAGAGTTTCAAAATGTGTCAAACATATGAGGAGCATGAAACGGTCTGAAACATAGGAGGAGCATGAGTGGTGTTCAAAAACATGAAGACATGGAAAGGTGGGAAAAATATGAAGAGCTTCAAAAGGTGTCAAAAATATGAGGAGCATGAAACGGTGTTCAAAAACATGAAAAGCCTGAAAAGGTGTGAAAAAAATGATTAGCTTCAAAAGGTGTGAAAAATATGTGGAGCATGAAACGATCTGAAAAATAGGAGGAGAATGAATTGGTGTTGAAAAACATGAAGAGCCTGAAAAGATGTGAAAAATATGAAGAGCTTCAAAATGTGTCAAAAATATGAGGAGCATGAAATGGTCTGAAATAGGAGGAGCATCAAACGTTGTTGAAAAACATGAAGAGTCTGAAAAGCTGTGAAAAATATGAAGAGCTACAAAAGGTTTAAAATATATGAGGAGCATGAAACGGTCTGAAAAATTGGAGAAGGATGAAGTGGTGTTCAAAAACATGAAGAGCCTGAAAATGTGTGAAAAATATGAAGAGCTTCAAAACGTGTCAAATATATGAGGAGCATGAAACGGTCTGATATATAGGAGGAGCATGAAGCGGTGTTGAAAAACATGAAGAGCCTGAAAATGTGTGAAAAATATGAAGAGCTTCAAAAGGTGTGAAAAATAAGAGGAGCCTGAAACAGTTTGAAAAATAGGAGGAGCATGAAACGGTGAAGAAGAACATGAAGAGCCGGGAAGGGTGTGAAATATGAAGAGCTTCAAAGGTGTCAAAAATATGAGGAGCATGAAACAATCTGAAAAATAGGAGAAGCATTAAGCGGTGTTCAAAAACATGAAGAGCCTGAAAAGGTGTGAAAAATATGAAGACCTTCAAAACGTGTCAAAA
Organism: Dama dama; assembly: GCF_033118175.1. Taxonomy (NCBI): domain Eukaryota; kingdom Metazoa; phylum Chordata; class Mammalia; order Artiodactyla; family Cervidae; genus Dama; species Dama dama. The sequence continues at coordinate 2,815,732 of NW_026870920.1, read as the reverse complement.
ATATGAGGAGCATGAATCGGTCTGAAAAATAGGAGGAGAATGAATAGGTGTTGAAAAACATGAAGAGCCTGAAAAGGTGTGAAAAATATGAAGATCATGAAAATGTGTGAAAAATATGCAGAGCATGAAACTGTGTTCAAAAATATGAAGAGCCTGAAAAGTTGTGAAAAATATGAAGAGCTTCAAAAGGTGTCAAAAATATGAGGAGCATTAAATGGTATGAAAAATAGGAGGAGCATGTAACGGTGTTCAAAAATATGAAGAGCCTGAAAGGTATGAAAAATATGCAGAGCTTCAAAACGTCTCAAAAACATGAGGAGCATGAAACGGTCTGAAAAATAGGAGGAGCATGAAGTGGTGTTGAAAAACATGAAGAGCCTGAAAAGTTGTGAAATATATGAGGAGCTTGAAAAGGTGTCAAAAATATGAGGAGCATGAAACGGTCTGAAAAATAGGAGGAGCATGAAGCGGGGTTGAAAAACCTGAAGAGCCTGAGAAAGTGTGAAAAATATGAGGAGCTTCAAAAGGTGTGAAAAATATGAGGAGCTTCAAAAGGTGTCAAAAATGAGACGAGCATGATACGATCTGAAAAATAGGAGGAGCATGAAGTGGTGTTGAAAAACATGAAGAGCCTGAAAAGTTGTGAAATATATGAGGAGCTTGAAAAGGTGTCAAAAATATGAGGAGCATGAAACGGTCTGAAAAATAGGAGGTGCATGAAGTGGTGTTGAAAAACATGAAGAGCCTGAAAAGCTTTGAAAAATATGAATAGCTTCAAAGGTGTCAAAATTATGAGGAGCATGAAACGGTCTGAAAAATAGGAGGAGCATGAAGCGGGGTTGAAAAACCTGAAGAGCCTGAGAAAGTGTGAAAAATATGAAGAGCTTCAAAAGGTGTGAAAAATATGAGGAGCTTCAAAAGGTGTCAAAAATGAGACGAGCATGATACGATCTGAAAAATAGGAGGAGCATGAAGTGGTGTTGAAAATCATGAAGAGCCTGAAAAGTTGTGGAAAAATAGGAAGAGCTTCAAAATGTGTCAAATATATGAGGAGAATGAAATGGTCTGAAAAATAGGAGGAGCATTAAACGGTGTGGAAAAACATGAAGAGCCTGAAAAGGTGTGGAAAAATAGGAAGAGCTTCAAAATGTGTCAAATATATGAGGAGAATGAAACGGTCTGAAAAATAGGAGGAGCATGAAACGGTCTGAAAAATAGGAAGAGCATGAAACGGTCTGAAAAATAGGAGGATCATGAAGCGGTGTTGAAAATCGTGAAGAGCCTGAAAAGGTGTGAATAATGTGAAGAGCTTCAACAGGTGTCAAAAACTTGAGGAGAATGAAACGGTCTGAAAAATAGGAGGAGCATGAAGCTGTGCTGAAAAACATGAAGAGCCTGAAAAGGTGTGAAAAATATGAAGAGCTTCAAAAATTGTAAAAAATGAGAGCAGCATGAAACGGTCTGAAAAATAGGAGGAGCATGAAGCTGTGTTGAAAAACATGAAGAGCCTGAAAAAATGTGAAAAATATAAAGAGCTTCAAAAGGGGTGAAAAATATGAATAGCATGATATTGTCTGAGAAATAGGAGGAGCATGAAGCGGTGTTCAAAAACATGAAGAGCCTGAAAAGTTGTGAAAAATATGCAAAGCTTCAAAAGGTGTCAAAAATTAGATGAGCATGAAACGGTCTGAAAAATTGGAGGAGCAAGAAGTAGCGTTGAAAAAAATGAAGAGCCTGAAAAGGTGTGAAAAATATGAAAAGCTTCTAAAGGTGTCAAAAATATGAGGAGCATGAAACGGTCTGAAAAATAGGAGGAGCATGAAGCGGTGTTGAAAAATATGAAGAGCCTGAAAAGGTGTGAAAAATATGAAGAGCTTCAAAAGGTCTCAAAAATATGAGGAGCATGAAACGGTCTGAAAAATAGGAGGAGCATGAAGCGGTGTTCAAAAACATGAAGAGCCTTAAACGGTGTGAAAAATATGAAGACCTTCAAAAGGTGTCAAAATATGAGGAGCATGAAACGGTCTGAAAAATAGGAGGAGCATCAAGCGGAGTTGAAAAACATGAAGAGCCTGAGAAAGTGTGAGAAATAGAAAGAGCTTCAAAAGGTGTGAAAAATATGAAGAGCTTCAAAAGGTGTCAAAAAATAGATGAGCATGAAACTGTCTGAAAAATAGGAGGAGCATGAAGTGGTGGTGAAAAAAATGAAGAGCCTGAAAAGGTGTGAAATATATGAAGAGCTTCAAATGTTGTCAAGAATATGAGGAGAATGAAGCGGTCTGAAAAATAGGAGGAGCATGAAGCGCTGTTGAAAAACATGAAGCACCTGAAAAGGTGTGAAAAATATGAAGAGCCGCAAAAGGTGTCAAAATGAGATGAGCATGAACCGGTCTGAAAAATAGGAAGAGCATGAAGTGATGTTGAAAAAAATGAAAAGCCTGAAAATGTGAGAAATATATGAAGAGATTCAAAAGGTGTAATATTATGAGGAGAATGAAACGGTCTGCATAATAGGAAGAGTATGAAATGGTGTTCAAAAACATAAAGAGCATGAAACGGTGTGAAAAATATGAAGAGTTTCAAAAGGTGTGAAATACATGAGGAGGAATAAACGGTCTGAAAAATAGGAGGAGCATGAAGCGGTGTTCAAAAACATGAAGAGTCTGAAAAGGTGTGAAAAGTATGAAGAGTTACTAAAGGTGTCAAAAATATGAGGAGCATGAAACGGTCTGAAAAATGGGAGGAGCATGAAATGGTGTTCAAACACATGAAGAGCCTGAAAGGTGTGAAAAATATGAAGAGTTACTAAAGGTGTCAAAAATATGAGGAGCATGAAACGGTCTGAAAAATACGAGGAGTATGAAGCAGTCTTGAAAAACATGAAGAGCCTGAAAACGTGTGAAAAATATGAAGAGCTTCAAAAGGTGTGAAAAATATGAAGAGCTTCAAAAGATGTCAAAAATGAAATGAGCATGAAACGGTCTGAAAAATAGGAGGAGCATGAAATGGTGTTGAAAAAAATGAAGAGCTTGAAAAGGTGTGAAATATATGAAGAGCTTCAAAAGGTGTCAAAAATATGAGGAAAATGAAACGGTGTGAAAAATAGGAGGAGCATGAATCGGTGTTGAAAAACATGAAGAGCCTGACAAGGTGTGAAAAATATGAAGAGTTTCTAAAGGAGTCAAAAATATGAGGAGCATGTAACGGTCTGAAAAATAGAAGGAGCATGAAGTGGTGTTGAAAAACACGAAGAGCCTGAAAAGGTGTGAAAATATGAAGAGCTTCAAAAGGTGTCAAAAATATGAGGCGCATGAAACGATCTGAAAAATAGGAGGAGCATGAAGCGGTGTTCAAAGACATGAAGAGCCTGAAAAGGTGTGAAATATATGAAGAGCTTCAAAAGGTGTCAAAAATATGAGGAGCATGAAACGGTCTGAAAAATATGAGGAGCATGAAACGGTGATCAAAAACATGAAGAGCCTGAAAAGGTGTGAAATATATGAACAGCTTCAAAAGGTGTCAAAAATATGAGGAGCATGAAACGGTCTGAAAAATAGGAGGAGCATGAAGTGGTGTTCAAAAACATGAAGAGCCTGAAAAGGTGTGAAAAATTTGAAGAGCTTCAAAAGGTTTCAAAATTATGAGGAGCATGAAACGGTCTGAAAAATAGGAGGAACATGAAGTTGTGTTCAAAAACATGAAGAGCCTGAAAAGGTGTGAAAAATATGAAGAGCCTCAAAAGGTGTGAAATATATGAGGAGCATGATATGGTTTGAAAAATAGGATTAGCATGAAGCGGTGTTCAAAAACATGAAGAGTCTGAAAAGTTGTGAAAAATATGAAAAGCTTCAAAAGATGTCAAAAATGAGATGAGCATGAAACGGTCTGAAAAATATGAGCAGCATGAATCGGTGTTGAAAAACATGAAGAGCCTGAAAAGGTATGAGAAATATGAAGAGCTTCAAAAGGTGTCAAAAATAATAGGAGTATGAAACGATCTGCAAAATATAAGAAGCAAGAACTTGTGTTCAAAAACATGAAGAGCCTGAAAAGGTGTCAAAAATATGAAAAGCTTCAAAAGGTGTCAAAAATATGAGGAGCATGAAACGGTCTGAAAAATAAGAGGAGCATGAAGCGGTGATGAAAAACATGAAGGGCATGAAAACGTGTGAAAAATATGAAGAGCTTCAAAAGGTGTGAAATACATGAGGAGTTTGAAACGGGCTGAAAAATAGGAGAAGCAGGAAGTGGTGTGGAAAAATATGAAGAGCCTGAAATGGTGTGAAAATATGAAGAGCTTGAAAAGTTGTAAAAATATGAGGAGAATGAAACGGTCTGCAAAATTGGAGGAGCATGAAGCGGGGTTGAAATCATAAAGAGCCTGAAAAGTTGTGAAAAATATGAAGAGTTTCAAAAGATGTGACAAATATGAAGAGCTTCAAACGAGTCAAAATGAGATGAGCATGAAACGCTCTGAAAAATAGGAGGAGCATGAAGTGGTGTTGAAAAAAATGAAAAGCCTGAAAAGGTGTGAAATATATGAAGAACTTGAAAAGGTGTAAAAATATGAGGAGCATGAAACCGTCTGCAAAATAGGAGGAGCATGAAATGGTGTTCAAAAACATGAAGAGCATGAAAAGATGTGAAAATTATGAAGAGCTTCAAAAGGTGTGAAATACATGAGGAGGATTAAACGGTCTGAAAAATAGGAGGAGCATGAAGTGGTGTTCAAAAACATGAAGACCATGAAAAGGTGTGAAAAATATGAAGAGCCTCAAAAGTGTGAAAAATATGAGGAACATGATATGGTTTGAAAAATAGGATTAGCCTGAAGCGGTGTTCAAATACATGAAGAGCCTGAAAAGTTGTGAAAAATATGCAAAGCTTCAAAAGGTGTCAAAAATGAGATGAGCATGAAACGGTCTGAAAAATAGGAGGACCATGAAGTGGTGTTGAAAAACATGAAGAGTCAGAAAAGGTGTGGAAAATATGAAGAGCTTCAAAAGGTGTCAAAAATGAGATGAGCATGAAAAGGTCTGAAAAATAGGAGGAGCCAGAAGCGGTGTTCAAAAACATGAAGAGCCTGAAAACGTGTGAAAAATATGAAGAACTTCAAAGGTGTGAAAAATGTGAAGAGCTACAAAAGGTGTCAAAAATGAGATGAGCATGAAACGGTCTGAAAAATAGGAGGAGCATGAAGCGGTCGTCAAAAACATGAAGAGCCTGAAAAGGTGTGAAAAATATGACGAGCTTCAAAAGGTGTCAAAATATGAGGAGCAGGAAACGGTCTGAAAAATAGCAGGAGCATGAAACGGTGTTGAAAAACATGAAGAGCCTGAAACGTTGTCAAAAATATGAAGAGTTTCAAAAGGTGTCAAAAATATGAGGAGCATGAAACGGTCTGAGAAATAGGAGGAGCATGAAGCGGTGTTGAAAAATATGAAGAGACTGAAAATGTGTGAAAAATATGAAGAGTTTCAAAAGGTGTCAAAAATATGAGGAGCATGAAACAGTCGGAAAAATAGGATGAAAATGAAACTGTTTTGCAAAAGATGAGGCACATGAAAATGTTTGAAAAATATGAAGAGCTTCAAAAGGTGCCAAAAATATGAGAAGCATGAAACGGTCTGAAAAATAGGAGGAACATGAAGCGGTGTTGAAAAACATGAAGAGCCTGAAAAGGTGTGAAATATATGAAGAGCTTCAAAAGGTTTCAAAAATATGAAAACCATGAAACGACTGAATAATAGGAGGAACATGAAGTGGTGTTGAAAATCATGAAGAGCCTGAAGCGGTGTTCAAAAACATGCAGAGACTGAAAAGGTGTGAAAAATATGAAGAGCTTCAAAAGGTGTGAAAAATATGAGGAGCATGCAACTGTCTGAAAAATAGGAGGAGCATAAACCGGTGTTCAAAAATATGAAGAGACTGAAAAGATGTGAAAAATATGAAGAGCTTCAAAAGTTGTCAAAAATATGAGGACCATGAAACGGTCTGAAAAATAGGAGGAGCATGAAGAAGTGTTGAAAAACATGAAGAGCCTGAAAAGATGTGAAAAATATGAAGAGCTTGAAAAGGTGTGCAATACATGAGGAGCATGAAAAGGTCTGAAAATTAGGAGGAGCATGAAGCGGTGTTGAAAAACATGAAGAGCCTGAAAACATGTGAAAAATATGAAGAGCTTCAAAAATGTGAAAAATATGAAGAGCTTCAAAAGGTGTAAAAAATATGAAGAGCTTCAAAAGGTGTCAAAATATGAGGAGCATGAAACGTTCTGAAAAATAGGAGGATCATGAAACGGTGTTCAAAAACATGAAGAGCCTGAAATGGTGTGAAAATTATGAAGACTCTCAAAAAATATCAAAAATATGAGGAGCATGAAACGGTCTGAAAAATAGGAGGAGCATGAAGCGGTGTTGAAAAACTAGAAGAGCCTGAAACCGTGTGAAAAATATGAAGAGCTTCAAAAATGTGAAAAATATGAAGAGCTTCAAAAGGTGTCAAAAATGAGATGAGCATGAAACGGTCTGAAAAATAGGAGGAGAATGAAATGGTGTTCAAAAACATGAAGACCCTGAAAAGCTGTGAAAAATATGAAGTGCTTCAAAAGATGTGAAATACATGAGGAGCATTAAACGGTCTGAAAAATAGGAGGAGCATGAAGCGGTGTTGAAAAACATGAAGAGCTTGAAAATGTGTGAAAAATATGAAGAGCTTCAAAAATGTGAAAAATATGAAGAGCTTCAAAAGGTGTGAAAAATAGGAAGAGCTTCAAAAGGTGTCAAAAATGAAATTACCATGAAACGGTCTGAAAAATAGGAGGAGCATGAAGCGGTGTTGAAAATCATGAAGAGCCTGAAAAGGTGTGAAAAATATGAAGACTCTCAAAAAATATCAAAAATATGAGGAGCATGAAACGGTCTGAAAAATAGGAGGAGCATGAAGCGGTGTTCAAAAACATGAAGAGCATGAAAAGGTGTGAAAAATAAGAAGATCTTCAAAAGGTGTGAAATACATGAAGAGCATGATACGGTCTGAAAAATAGGAGAAGCATGAAGTTGTGTTGAAAACATGAAGAGCTAGAAAAGGTGTGAAAAATATGAAGATCTTCAAAAGGTGTGAAAAATATGAGGAGAATGAAACGGTCTGAAAAATAGGAGGAGCATGAAGCGGTGTTCAAAAACATGAAGAGCCACAAAAGGTGTGAAAAATATGAAGAGCTTTAAAAGGTGTCAAAATATGAGGAGCATGAAACGTTCTGAAAAATAGGAGGATCAAGAAACGGTGTTCAAAAACATGAAGAGCCTGAAAGGTGTGAAAAATATGAAGAGCCTCAAAAAATGTCAAAAATATAAAGAGTGTGAAATGGTCTCAAAAATAGGAGGAGCAAGAATAGGTGTTGAAAAACATGAAGAGCCTGAAACCAGTGAAAAATAAGAAGAGCTTCAAAAATGTGAAAAATATGAAGAGCTTCAAAAGGTGTGAAAAATATGAAGAGCTTCAAAAGGTGTCAAAATGACATGAACATGGAACGGTCTGAAAAATACTTGGAGCATGAACCGGTGTTCAAAAACATGAAGAGCCTGAAAAGGAGTGAAAAATATGAAGAGTTACAAAAGGTGTAAAAAATATGAGGAGAATGAAACAATCTGAAAAATAGAAGGTGCATGAAGCGGTGTGGAAAAACATGAAGAGACTGAAATGTTGTGAAATATATGAAGAGCTTCAAAAGGTGTTAAAAATATGAGGAGCATGAAACGATCTGAAAAATAGGAGCAGCATGAAGCGGTGTTGAAAAACATGAACAACCTGAAAAGGTGTGAAAAATATGAGGAGCAGGAAACGGTCTGAAAGATAGGAGGAGCATGAAGTAGTGATGAAAATCATGAAGCGCCTGAAAATGTGTGAAGTATATGAAGAGATTCAAAAGGTGTGAAAAATATGAGGAGCATGAAACGGCCTGAAAAATAGGAGGAGCATTAAGCTGAGTTGAAAAACATGAGGGGCCTGAAAATGTGTGAAAAATATGAAGAGCTTCAAAAGGTGTCAAAAATATGAGGAGAATGAAACAGTCTGAAAAATAGAATGAGAAAGAAACGGTTTTGAAAAAGATGAAGCGCATGAAAAGCTGTTGAAAATATGAAGAGCTTCAAAAGTTGTCAAAAATATGAGAAGCATGTAACGGTCTGAAAAATATGATAAGCATGAAACGGTGTTTAAAAATATGAAGAGCCTGAAAAGGTGTGAAATATATGAAGAGCTTCAAAAGGCGTGAAAAATATGAGGAACATGAAACGCTCTGATAAATAGGAGGAGCATGAAGCGGTGTTGAAAAACATGAAGAGCCTGAAAAGGTGTGAAATATATGAAGAGCTTCAAAAGGTGTCAAAATTATGAGGAGCATGAAACAGTCTGAAAAATAGGAGGAGCATGAAGCTTTGTTGAAAAACATGAAGAGCCTGAAAATGTGTGAAAAATATGAAGAGCTTCAAAAGGTGTCAAAAATATGAGGAGAATGAAAAGGTCTCAAAAATAGGAGGAGCATGAAGCGGTGTTGAAAAACATGAAGAGCATGAAACGGTGTGCAAAATATGGAGAGCTTCAAAATGTGTTAAATATATGTGGAGCAGGAAACGGTCTGAAAAATAGGAGGAGCATAAAGCGGTGTTGAAAAACATGAAGCGCCTGATAATGTGTGAAAAATATGAAAAGCTTCAAAAGGTGTCAAATATATGAAGAGCATGAAGCGGTCTGAAAAATAGGAGGAGCATGAAGCGGTGTTCAATAAAATGAAGAGCCTGAAAAGGTGTGAAAAATATGAAGAGATACAAAAGCTGTCAAATATTTGAGGAGCATTAAACGGTCTGAAAAATAGGAAGAACATGAAGCGGTGTTGAAAAACATGAAGAGCCTGAAAAGGTGTGAAATATATGAAGAGCTTCAAAAGTTGAGAAAAATATGCAGAGCATGAAACGGTCTGAAATATAGATGGAGCATGAAGCGGTGTTGGAAAATATGAAGACCCTGAAAAAGTGTGAAATATATGAAGAGCTTTAAAAGGTGTGAAAAATATGAGGAGCATGAAACGGTCTGAAAAATTGGAGGAGCATGAAGCTTTGTTGAAAAACATGAAGAGCCTGAAAAGGTGTGAAAAATATGAAGAGCTTCAAAAGGTGTGAAAAATATGCAGAGCATGAAACGGTCTGAAACATAGATGGAGCATGAAGCGGTGTTGGAAAATATGAAGAGCCTGAAAAGGTGTGAAATATATGAAGAGCTTCAAAAGGTTTCAAAAATATGCAGAGCATGAAACGGTCTGAAAAATAGGAGGAGCATGAAACAGTGTTGAAAACATGAAGAGCCTGAAAAGGTGTGAAAAATAGGAGGAACTTCAAAACGTGTCAAAAATATGAGGAGCATGACACGGTCTGAAAAATAGGAGGAGCATGAAGCGGTGTTCAAAAACATGAAGAGCCTGAAAAGGTGTGAACATTATGAAGAGCTTCAAAAATTGTGAAAAATATGAGGAGCATGAAATGGTCTGAAAAAAAGGAGGAGCATGAAGTGATGTTGAAAAACATGAAGAGCCTGAAAAGGTGTGAAAAATATGAAGAGCTTCAACAGGTGTCAAAAATATGTGGAGCATGGAACTGTCTCAAAAATAGGAGGAGCACGAAGTGGTGTTC